>NC_083627.1:15004782-17652282 GCF_963584025.1 Labrus mixtus
CGCTCATGCACACACATATACACGTGTGCACTTTTGACTGACAAGCTGTTGCTCCTCTGCTTTCTTCAGTGACTTTTATTGCATTCTGGGTAGAAATCAATTCTGGAGGAACAGGCTGTCAGCACAGTCTGTACCCTGGAGAGAGAAAGAGGAAGAGAGAGAGAGAGAGAGAGAGAGAGAGAGAGAGAGAAAGAGAGAGGTTGTGAGTGTGAAAAAGAGTGTGTGCATCAAAGAGCAAGGGATTAACAAGTGTCAAGCAGGAGGAGAGAAGAAAACGTGGAAATGGAGAAAAGAGATGAATCAGAGTATAGGACGTGGAGACAACGGTGGAGGAGAGGGACATGCCATGATATATATCATTGGGGTGAGGAGAGAGGGAGGGACAAAGAGGGGGGAAGAAAAAATAGAACCAGCATGATGGAGATTTCTGGAGGTGAAGAAATCGTGGTTCACAGGAACAGACTTGAAGAAAACGCTCCAATTACATAACTGATATCTGGCAGGGGAGTGTTACTGAGCATTCTTGAAGCATTGCACACTCTGACACAAACACACACACACACACACTGACAGATAGGTACACAAACTCTCGAACACATTCAGTCAACAAAGGAGTACAAATAATCCCACATACGAGTACAAACTGTAGTAAATAAACAAAACTGAATGGTAGTCTGCTAACATTCCCTTTGACGAATCGCCTGCTGTTTTGCATTGCATAACGTACATGCAAAATGTCAGGGAAATTATCAGTGTGTGTGTGTGTGTGTGTGTGTGTGTGTGTGTGTTACCAATGTAGCTGATTGTTTTGAATGTTTTTACAGAGTTAGGTTGCCTTTCTGCTCATGTTGGTGTTATTGTTTGTGTTTTGTTCTCTTAGCCTCTCCATACCAGCAGACAGCTGTTTGTGAGCATTGGTTGATTTATCTGAATTGATGCCTCATCATATAAAATGTTATGTTCACTTCTGGGAACATTGTATTCTTTTATTGTCCATCGGGCATCCAGCACTGTTAGTAATCACTGATGATGCAATGATAGACTAAAAGAAAATGTGGGATGAACTCAGGTGGCCTCTAGCTGACCAAAGCATTCAGAGATGTTTTTGCATTGTAATCTTTTTACTAAATACCTTTTTATAATTTTGTAGACCAATTTTTTTAAATTTCTTTTTAGGTTTATTTTTGGGCTTTTTATGCCTTTATTTAGAGATAGGACAGTGGGTAGATTCATAAATTGGAGAGAGAGAGAGAGAGAGAGAGAGAGAGAGAGAGGGAGGGGACAGACATGCAGGAAAGGAGCCACAGGACGGATTCCAACCCGGGCCGCCTGCTTATGACTACATCCGCCATACATGGGGCGCACACACCAACCACTAGGCTACCAGCGCTCCCATTGTTGACCAATTTTGACTAATAACTTCTAATCATTCTATCCGTTTGTCTCTAAATGTGTGTTTTTTTGTTTTTTTTAAAGAGATGGTAAACAGGACTCAAATGAAGTTTAATCTGTCCAAACTATTGATTGTGCTCATGACTGCCATGGGTCCTACTTTAAAGCATCACACATCACCACAAGGTTGGGTTTTGGAGGTTTTCTTTATTGTGTCATTTTTTTTTGTCAGACCTGGCGAAAGATTTGAGGTGTCGTGCATGCATGGCCTGAACAGGGCTGCTGGTTACAGCCTGTGACCGGCAGCTGAGTGCCGTCACAGAGAAGCAACTATTGTTCCCAGAACAGAGCAAGAATAACGCTCAGACCAGATCTGGTCCTAACATCGCGCATCGACTCGTGCAAGCAGGTAGTCATGATGAACCTCGCCGTTCCCTGGGAAGACCAGATGGAGGCGGGACATGAGTACAAGAAGGCCAAATATCTCCATCAGGAGCGCAGTAGCAATGGGTGATTGACTTTTACACATCTCTATTTCACTGATGTTTTAAAGGGAAACAAGTGAACATTTTAACATGATCCTTGTTTCTTACAGTAGTTTATTCGAAGTCCCCAGGGACCCAAGTCAATGACTCTTTGAGGTTAGCTAACAGGTGCACATTTTCTCAGCCAGCAGACGAATATCAACGTAAGTATTGATTTGGCTTTCTCCTCCTGAATTCTACTCTGATATCCTCTCAGCGTTAGCTCTGTTAGGGTATCTCCTCAGGGAAACCCTTCAGCTGCCACATGCTCCACAATGTCCACCGGCCAGTTGAAAACTTTGTTGCCACTTGGCAAATAGCAACAATAACAAGTTATTTTTAAGCTGTTCTACTTCGATCAGCCGTTTGTTTCAGCCAGAAACAGCATGTGAGTGAGCCAAAACAGAACCAGTGATGTTTCTGCCGAGTCAGATGATAACTTTCTGTGGGTCCGTCACCAAAAGTCACCTATAACTTGACTTTTAATCAATCATTGTGAAGTAAACACAGTGGTAAGAACAGACTGGAGTGGACAGGATAACAAGTAAGATTTCCCTAAAATGAAAAATGTGAAATAAGCACAAGAAGGAGAGATATTCTTGTAAGAAGATTTATTTTGACTGGTCTAAAAGTGATAGTTCCCGTGGTATGACGAGGGGAGAAAGGAATGCTCAAAAGCTGAGAGGAGGTCAAGTCTGGGTTATGATCATCACAGGTGTGTTGGTGTGAGAATAAAACCCACTACATCTGCAAATGGGGAAGATATTCCAATGACTTATTGAACACCAGGTAGTCCCACACGTTTATTTTCTGTGGCCAGTCATTTTTGACCTAGAGCCCCTCAGATTGGTAAGGCCTGTAAGGAACCTTTAAAAAAATGGTGAAAACTAACATTGCTTATTGTATGTGTTCAAATGTCATGGTGGAAAACCGTGAAGCCTCATCATCAGTCCGAAAGAAAAAGCACAAGATGTTTGTGACAATAGAAAGTTGTCTGAAGCGCAAAGCAGCATCTCTGTGTTCCTGTGCAGCTTAAAGCACGTTGCATGAGTCTGTCACCAGCTGTGTCCTCTCTGCTGCAGATCAGAACCTGCTGTTCAGTTAGTGAGACATCTAGCGGTGGGAATTAATGCTCCTCACGTCTTGACTTGCTGGAGGGAACATTTGACTGGCGCACTGGCCTTGAAGCTGAGAATGCAAAAGAAACAGCAGTGCTATTTTGTCTGCACGTTTTCCCTTCGTTTTCATGCATTCTTCTGCATGATCTGACAGTTCTCTGCATATTGTACATCATGTCCACAATCTGAATTACAAAAAAAAAAAACATATGGGGAAATGAGGGCAAATCGTTTGCAACCACAATAATCACATTTCTTCATCCACATGAGAGCATTTTTTTTTTGTTGTAGTTTTAAGTGCAGCTACAGCCTTGAATGTGTGTTTTTACACAAACAGAATAAGAACCTCATTTGACCTATGAACACAGTTGAGATGTAACCTTGACGGGCTGATACACAACAGACTATGTATGTTCAGGCAAGATCTTAGCCAACATTTTGACACAGAGCAGATGTCAAAACAACAGTCTGCACTGGGAAAAAAAACAATAGTTAACATCGTAAATATCATGAATAAGCATCTATTTCTGGGGCAATTAATGTCTTAGTCTGCAAAGCTAGAATTAAAACTGGGTTTCATCTCTTGCTTAACTTTACTTCAAGATTCTGTAGTCAACACATTTTTTGTCAAGCTTTTTTGTCTTGTAAACATACTGTGTTGGTTTCTGCTGAAACAAACTTTTTCTACCTTTTAAAATTCAAACATATTACACACTAGGTGTTGGGGGGGGGAGACAGTAGCTCAGTCTGTAGGGACTTGGGTTGGGAACCGGAGAGTCTGCATAGCAGTGTGTAGCAGCCCCACTTTGACAGCTCTCCACTAATGCATGTCCACAGGTCCTGTGTGTGATTTGGGCCTGTGTGTGAGAAGCATGTCTCTAAAATAACAGTGTAAAGCAGAATTTCCCTCAGGGATGAATGATTTTTTTTTTTTTAATCAGTCTGGATAGGGGAGCACTTGATTTGCCTCTCCTGACTCCGACCTCCTGGCAGCAATATTAACATACGTCTTTAGAAATTGTCATTCCTCCCCCCATGATGGACTTCCATCAATTCTGATGGACCTTTTTGCTCAATAAACAGCAAAATGGGGAAATGTAATCTCTGATTTAAGGCCTTGGCACTCATATTCACATTAAATTGGAACTCTATGAATCCAATGTGTTCAGACTTTTGAACAAAACCTATTTCAATCTCTCTTGATTTGAAATGACATTGCTTAATCACATTTGTGCTGGTGACATGTTAACAGCTGCAGCTATCAATAATATGTCACTTGGGTCAAATGTCAACTCGCAGTATTTAAGGGGTCGCTCAACAAATTCATTAAGAAAAAAAAATGCATGTGAGCTTTTTTTTTAACTCATTAAACATCAAGAGCTTTGCTGTTTGGGTCAGTCTGCTTATGCATTGTTTTCAACAGCAACAATGATAGGGGGAAAGCGCTGATAACAATTTGTTTACCTCCCTGCTAGTAAACATAGTGCCTGTGTGGCCGCTGGATGTGTAACTGTATGCTAATGTGTTCACCATATTAACTTTATCGACTTATTAAACAGCAATTTTTAGGTGTCCTCCAAGTGGCCCAAAAAATGATGAATGCAGCTCTTATTCTGGCAGAATACTGACTTCAACATTCTAATCTAATCAAAAATAAACTTAAATGTTGAAGAGAAGTGAGGGAGAAAGTTGGGTAAGGTTTTGGTTAACAGATTACAGGACTTTTATTTTACCTTAAAGCAGGTGAGTTTTAAAGTCCAACACAGGGTCAGGATTATTTTTTTGTGCAAGATGACAATTTATTTATGGCTCTGCAGATGGTGAAAGCTAAATAGCTTACATTTTTAGTCGAAGCTTACATGAATTGTTAAAGCTGCAGATGAGTACAGATGGTGAATGTTTACAGCCTTTGTAAGAGGATAGTAAAGATACATGATTTGCAGCACATGTAGTTATATACTCCCAACAAAAACAGTCATTTGTGAGCATATGTGGCGTTTCCTTAATGGGATGAGGTCGTTGTCTTTGTCCCGGCTCTGCTTAGTGAAACGAGTCAAACACATTACTATACTTTAAAAGCTCCCCTCTCACTCTATAAGAAAAGAATAGGAGGGTTCATGTGTGCTGTGACTCCTGAGATCGTCTGTAGCCTGGAGGCAGAGGAGGCAGGGATGTGTGGTAACCTACAGATGGGTGCCTGGACACAGATGGACACACACACACACACACACACACACACACACACACACACACACACACAGAAAGGACCCCGCAGAGAGATCAAAGGAGGGAGTGTGGCTTTGGCTTGTCAACAGTGAAGACTGATAGATGGAGGCATCTGTGCTGGGCAGAGAAAGGAGGAAGTGAAGAGAGGAAGAAGAGATCTGCTCATTATCTTCACCATCATGTTGCCGATGCAAAACAGTATTTGTATTTCCTAGAAAGATTTCTTAAAAAGAAAAGCACACTTAAGATCACTTTGTGCATAACTGTTGAATAGTTAACTATAGCAAATATGTGTTGTTTGCTTCCTTTGTACAAATGCGGGTTTCATTGAACTCAGTTCAGGTTTCAGCCTGGAGACATGCTGTTTGTTATTCATTTGAACAAACCCTGCTACTGCAGATGAGAAGGGAAAACCACGACTGTGTTTTTTCTCCACAGGCTCTTGTCAGAAATGCTCAAGCTACAAACATTGTTGCCCACACAACAGCGGAGGATAAGTGGAGATGAAAGGAAGCTGGAGCAACCGCACCTCGCCTCATAATTATTCCTAATTAAGATTAATTGCCTTTTGAAGAGCTGGGGTAATTCCTATTGGCCCTGTGGGCGCGATTTCCCTCACAGATGATTCAAAACAAAACAAGGCTGTCGACACAGATCGGCTCAGTAGTTAGCATTGTCTCAGAGCACAGTGCCTCGTTTATTTCACTCCACTGGTACATTAATCTAAGTACCACTTTAGAGCCCTCAGATGATTCCTAAGAAAATGCAGGAAGGTGTTTACAAAGTGATCATCACATGGTGAAGCAGCCCCCAAAATGATGGAAGACTTTATTCCAAACTGCCGTAAACAATGTTTTTACATGGATCGCACGTGACTTATGAGTGTAGGAGCACATAGGGATGGGGATGAACCCACAGAGAATTATAAAGTGACTCCACAATCAGCTGTATTCTGCAGAAACTTTTGCCAAATCAACTTTTTTTTAAATCAACTCTTGCAATGTTATCATTTTTGTAGGTGTGTTTCTGTGGCCCTTAACATGCCAAACAAATCTGCTAATATAGCCTAGCGTGCGTTTGAAATGTATGCTTCTCCAAAACAATTTGAACATCAGACATTTCCTCTCAGTATTATCCATAATTAATTAAAAAAATAAATCAATGTTAATTAAAAATTAAAGTGATACTCATGGAGTTTGAAGTCCCGTAGGCTTGACTGACTCACTAGAGACAGAAGACACTGAAAGAACTTAGAAGTCACAAACAAGAAGAGGAGAAGCTCGACATGTCTGAGTCTTCAAGCAATGAAATACATTAATGCAGCAAGTTGAAAGTTATACATGGTGTCATTGGTATTCTTCAAGCCCATGCCAAGATGATGATATGACTCTATTATGACATCATCAGACCTGAAATACCTCCTCCAGAGAAAAAAAGAAAACAACACGTCAACATACTAAGACTTAGTAATTATGACAAGTCAGTCTCTCTCATGTGTGACGTTACAAGACGTAAACTTTACACTTAAGAAGTTCAAAGTAAAGATGGTATCTGACTTTTTGAATGGAAGACAAAAGTCATTATTTAGGCACTCTTTTTGCGTAATAGTTTGTTGTCACTGAAAGGAAAATTTAACTTCTTTATAGCAAAATAAGTCAGTTGTCAATCAATCTTTATTAGTATAGCGCCAATTCATAACAAATGTTACATCGAGACACTTTACAAAAAGCAGGTAAAAGACCTTACTCTCTGTTATTTATTATTACAAAAGAGCAGGTAAAAAGACTCAATGTTATATTACATGAGCACTTAGCAACATTAAGCCAAAGTTACAGTGGCAAGAGAAACTTCCTTTTAAGAGGCAGAAATTAGGGGAAATCCAGGCTCATGATGAACAGCCATCTACCGAAACTGCGCCAGGTTTGAAAATGGGATTAAGATGAGATCGGAATATTCTAGTATTCTTTCTTCATTCATAGATTTATTTTTGGGCTTTTGTGCCTTTAATGTAGACACGACAGAGTATGAAATCAAGACGAGAGAGTGTGGGGGACGACATGAGGGAGAGAGGAGCCACAGGCTGGATTCGAACCCGGGCCGCCCGCTTGGAGGACTACAGCCTCCATACATGGGGCGCGGGCACTAACCTCGGCACAACCAGCAGCCCAACAACAGTCAGTATTTTAATCAAAAATAATAAAGTTTTGGAACTAAGCTTGTCAAAACTTACGGTACTTCAATACTTTTTGATACCATGTGTTTTAAAACAATACAATCACTGTTATTTATTGACTGGGAGCATCAAAAAAACTGTTTTAAATTAACTTGCAGATGAACGTTGTCAACATATTTGAGCAAGTCAGACAGTGTTCAGGAGTTTGTTAATAATTGAAAACAAGAAATTTACCCAATATATGGTGCCTAGGACTTCTACTTTTGTTGCTGTGGTATCATGAACATGCTACACAAACATAGGCTGACATACACACACATGCACAAACATGCATTAATGGAGAGGTCTCAGAGTGAGCAGTTTTGGGGTTCGGTGCCTTGCTCAACGGCGCCTCTGCAGTGTTCAGGCACCTCTCCAGCTACCAGACCAATTTCTGGACTTGGTCCGTGCCGGGACTTGAGCCGGCGACCCTCCGATTCCCAACCCAGGTCCCTACAGACTGAGCTACTGCCGCCCCAAGTATCTAAGTTTAAAATGAAGGTATATTGACAACCTTGGTTGGAGCACTTGTGATTAATAAGTGCAACGAGTGAGAGCACTTTGATGTTGATGTATTGCTATAAACAGTTAACCAGTCTAAATTTATCTGCATCACATTCATAAAATCACTGAACTGCACGGCTAAACAGTCTGTGGGAGTTTCTCATCATTGTCCAGCGTTGACGTAAAGTGTCCTCTGAATGACACATTGTGAGTGTTCAGCACCCACACGCAATCTGCCGCAGAAGACCATATATTCATAGGGTCTCAGTGGGTCCTCAATTCAATACAAAGACTCCCTGCTCTCCCTCCACCCCTCACAAACTCCTTACCTCCCCCTCCACAAGCACAGGAACACCCAGCAATTGTCTCTCCCCATCCCTGCCGAGGAAAGACACAATGGTTATCTTTAACAATACCTACTTCTGCTCCTCCTGAAATGTAGCCAGAGTTGAGCAGCCACCGTGTGCTTGAATGTGTGAATCTTCTCTGTATTGTCTGTGGGGCATATGGCCTTCTGACATGGCGGGCAGAGGGTCACAGACTAAAGGAATTCAAGTCATTCTGGGACTCTTTCTGCCTCTGTTACTCTTTAACAAACTTTTTTTTATATGGGCACTCATGCTTGAAAATGCAGACACACACCCCAGGGAACCGAATGCCCACACAAGCACAAATATGAAACAGTTTATATGCAACAAATCATTTGTAAAACAATGCGACTTTACACCTCAACCCCTTTTTGATCCATCCCTGTCAACCTTATAGTCACTCTCCTTTTACTCATATGGTATTTAATCATTTATTTAAATATATAAATGATTATATTCTTTGAAATAATAGTGTGTTATTGAGGAAGGTCTTGGCAACAGCAGCAAGGACAAGCATCCTTTAAAACAGGTAGAAACCCAGACTCTAGGAGGACAGCCGTCTGCCACGACTGGATGAGTTAAGAGAGAGACAATAACAATATTATAATAACAGACATGATAATAATAGACATAAAGACATAAAGATAATAGCAATGGCAAATATCAAATATGACTTACAAGCAATTAACACCAAAACATGTATGTGTGGCTGACAAAAATAATCGGAGCCGTTAGAGTCAAGCAGGTTTGGGAAAGATTCAAAATTTTGATTATGCATCAATGGGAGATGAATGCATACGGCTTTAGTGGGGGTGGACTCAGTGTTTCTTGTTCCCAACAGTCTAAGCCTCTAACAGCATAACTAGAGGTCGGTTAAAGGCAAGCCTGAGTCAGCCCTTACTTTAAGCTTGATCATTAAGTAATGTTAAGCCTTGTATTAAAAGTAGAGAGGCTGTCTGCCTCAAAGAACAAACTCGGTAAATCATTCAATAGATTCGGGGCCTGATACGTGAGGGCCCTGCCTCCCATACTAGGTTCGGAGACTCTATACTGCAAGCAGGCTAAACCTGCAATCTAAAGCATGAAGATGAAAAAGGGGGAAAAGGCTATGATTATGACGATTATAACGTTTTCGCCTTTGTAGGTTGGAAGACTGCACTTAAAGTATAAAGTGCCCTTCATTTGCATTTGTTAAGAGTAATAAAGCATTTTAATTCAACGTGCACTGACAGCTTTATTAATCAATGTGCACCAAAGAAGGTTAAAGAAACAACAACATATATGTACCGATTGTATAAATGTAATTTAAATACAATTTGTATATATATAAAGTAAAATAAAATGTTTGCCAACAGTGATGTGCTTACACACCAGATTAAGAGATGATTAGGAAATATTGCATTCTTCATATTTATTTGACTGTCTGAGGGGGGCTTTGAAAAAACGAATTCAAAACCAGAACATATAGTCCCTTTATGAAATATAGATCAGTTGTATGGGGTTAATTATTAAGCAGCTTCAATATGAAAGGGATTCTTGGATTAAGCAGTAATGATAATGCAATAATATCGTGCTTTTCCCAGAGTGATCTTTAGATAATGGATACCCCTTCTGCCCCTTGACAGACAAAAACAGAGCTTTCTTGAGGACACCTAAGGTCCAGGTCTCCAATCAGGAATCTAATGGTTTCCAAGTGAAGGAAAAGATACACATTTTCTCTATATTTTTACATTATTTGATTTATTTAGAGGAGAACTGTTAATAATGCCTTTTGTCATTGTTTCCTTTCATGCGCTTCCCCTTTCATTGACTTTATGTAGTGTAGTAAACTAATAGAATTATAATAATACCACAGAGTGATTCCCAAACGGTTTATATCTTTTGCGTGTATTATATCATGCTCCCACCCCCCCCTCCCCCCCGCTCACATATCAATGAGTAGCATCTTGTTGTATCTTTACTCGGGGGAAAAACACACACTACTCCTATTGTAATGCTACTACCTTAGGGGGGGATGGGGAAGGGGTAAAAGATGGGGGTGGGATGAGTAAATGCTAATGTTTCTATAATCTTAGCCCATTGTATGTCTAAGAAACACAGAAAGGAGAGGGTAGAAAGAAGACAAAGAGATGAGGAGGATAGAGTGGAGGCTTTAAGTGTAAACTGGGGGTTAAATGTGGTGGTGGTGAGAGGTTTGGGTAAAGAGATGGTGTGGATGGGGTTACAGTGATCTGACCCCAGGGAGATGCTCTGATGGTGGGCCGTTGGTCCCCCATATGACAGGCCGCAGCCTCAGGGCTTGATTGGGCTTCCAAATGTCGGCCCCAGTTAGTGACAGATGTCTCTGTCTCTGAAACACCAATAATTTACCACTTCAGCACGAATCAGCAGATGATACTGTAAAAGAGAAGGGGGGAGGGGGTTAAGAAAAAGGAGTGAGAGAGGAGAAAGAGGAAGGGGGATGGAGGCGCGCAAGTACATATGAAGAGCTCATTTGCAAAAGCAGATAACTGTTGTTGAAATTGTTTATTTCAGGAAATGTCACTCAGACTGAAGTTGTGTTTGACCGAGTTCCCCATAGACCAGGGGTCTCCAAACTTTTTTTTTTATCTGAGAGCTACTTGCATCAAATCGCTTGCATTTATTTACATAGCACACATCAGCTGAATTAAGATACTTTTTGTACTTGTGTGAAATTGCAATAAGCCAATGCTTATCAATAATCTTAAATTCACTTCAATGTCCAAGAAAACATTACTACTTTACACTTGTTTTTAATGGGCTAAATATATGAATATTTTTTTTTTTACAGAGTTGGTCAACCTTTAGGCGAGCTACTTAAAACCTGCCCGCGAGCTTGTTACGACCAGTGAATTTAGGACCCAGATGCAGGACACATAAACAGAGTGGTTGATTGGTAATGAGGTTTATTGTGGCAAATGGAGATGAAGATGGGTTGAAGATTCTGGAGGTTAGCAGAGTGAAGGGGACGAAGGCTGACCAGACCAGAGTAGGGGTGTGAGTGTGGCTGAGCAGGTTTGAGTCCAGAGAGCAGGTTGAGGCAGACGGCTGAGCAGGAAGGCAGGTGGGTGAACGGTGATCCTGAAGCAAAGGAAAAAACAGGGTGAGACTCAAAAAAAACAAAACAAGCACAAAAGATTAATTTCAAAGATTCTTTCAAAATCTTAATTTAGCCTGAGCCGTAGTCTACCGCAGTAGTTGACACAACGATCTGGCGATGAGTGGATGGAGAGCCGGGGTATATGTACTGCTGAGTTGATGAGGAGATGGAGAGCTGGTGTGCAGGTGAGAGCAGGTGAAAGGAATGAACCTCAATCAGGAGGGAGCCAGAGTGAGAGAGCCATGACAGAGCTAGCGGTAGCTCCCGAGCTACCTGCTGGAGACCCCTGCCATAGACTCTATTGGGTTTTTGCACCAGAACTGATTTTTGATCACAAAGGGCTAATCAAAACTCTCAGGGCACTGTTTTTCAGAACTCTTCATATTCTTTTCCATTTCTTGAAAATGTGTGATGCAGGCCTAAGTCCTTTTTTTTTTCTTCCCCCTGTGTACCGCTCCTCCGCCCGTGTGTGCACATGTTGGCGCGTGTGGGCTTTAAATCTTTGCACCGTATATATCTGTCCCTGAATCTGCTCGCTCTCTCTTGCAAGATACAGTGACCATGATGAGAATGTGTCACTGACATGAATAGATGGCGACGATTACTGTGTCTGTGTGTGTGCATAGATATATATATATGTGTGTATGTGTGTATGTGTGAGTGTCCCAATCGGGGCAGTAAATCCATCTGTGCAGAGCTTGTTATTACCCAACCTGTATCTGGGTGTATTTCTCCCACACATTCTTCAGGGGTAGAGGATTTGGTAGAGGTAACACCTTTGGGTGGGTGGTGCTGTGATGGCAATTTGTGTGAAAGTGTCTGTTCTGCTTGTGTTTTTTTTTTTTTTTTTTTTTTTTGCACATGTTTGTGCTGTATGGTATGTTTGTGCGTTTGTGTTTGTGCATGTGTGTTTCTCTTTGTGCATCATGTGCTCATGTTAATGTGCCTCTGCATGTGTCTTGTCTGACTCTGGTGATGTAGTATCCTCCAGGGATGCTGAGCCTCACATCGAGCCTGTCAATCATTGTGATTGATCAGTCCTCTGCCCCTCCCTCCCTCATTTCAATCGGATCCTGCTCGCCCTCTCCTCCCAGTCCAGGCCCCCTGGTGATTAATCACTCAAGTCGATCGGACAGGTAGCAGTGACATCATCCAATACTCCCCCAACCACTTGAAAAGAGACACTGAGAACCATTGGTCAGCAAAGTGATGACAACAGATCTGCTGAGTCCTAGCAGTTCCTCAAGTGATCATATTTACACTTTTACATGTTTTTCTAATGAGGAGCTTATGAAGGTGGTAAAGAGAAGAGTTGCAAATGAATGAGATGGCCTAAGTACTTTTCAAAGTATTTGTTTAGAATTGCAAACATTTTGTAAAAAAAAATTCTGCATTAAATTTTACTGTAGGAAAAATACATTGTATGTTCATGTAGTCAGCAGACAATCCCATGTGTAGACATTGTTTGTGAAGGAGGTGTTCATTTGATCAAAGGCTGAGGCTAAAGGGTGTCAATTGTTTTTCATATCGTAAAGCAACCAAAGGAGGCCTTACAAGTGGTTAGCGTTGAATGCTTTGACATTTCCAACATTCATTCAACCTTCCTCATTCATCTTCCACTTAGATCACCAAATCTTGGCCTACATCCCACGCTTGAAATGCAAAAAGAAACCAGGCAGGCATTTTCAGTTTTACCACACCAACACCTCCACCACCAATACATAGAAGTTAGCAATGCTAACCCCCTTAGCTTAAGCCCTAAGATCAGCAAAACAGAAAAAGAGAACACTTCAGTATATTGATATATTGTCAAAAGTCAGTGTGACTTCTGCAAGCATAACTTTCTATCCAAGCTGTTCACTATTACATAACAACATTTACATATTCATGATAAATGACTCTGATTGAATGGGAGTATTGATGCCAGCTCCTCAGATACCCAAAGCGAGACAGATGAATCTATATATTACATTGAAAGAGCAAACCCAACAAATACAGACAACGAATGAGATTTTTTCTTTTTATATTGTCGGTTTCTACTTTCAATGGTGTCGTATCTGAAAAGTATGCACAAACGGTGCATTTTCATCACAACACAGTGAAGCAGTGTCCATAATCAGATGAATTCTTTCACAGGAGCAGCATGTCAGTATCTCACAGCCTTGGTGTGTTCTTACTCTTTCAAACTCGACTTCAGCATCAAAGCACAACTTCAGTTCAAGGACCAGAACTAAGAATTATCTCATGTTTCCCTGAGCTCTGTTTGTAAGAGCCAAGGTCCTTTAGAGAGAAGGAGTGTTGATTCATACAATCTACATGAGAACTGCTTGTTATGCTCATCCTTACTCACTTAGATAGACAGGTTGAGCATTATTACTTATACCCTAGTTGTATTATCTCATATATATATATATATATATATATATATATATATATATGGGAAAAAAAACTCTTTCATGCAGAAACATGGAATGAGTTTGTAATGATGAAGAAATATTTCCTGGAATAACTGCAGTGCACGTAAATGATAATTACACTGGTCTCCATAGCAGCAGCATTGACGTTTACTGCTCCCTGCTGGGCATGTGGTTTTCCGGCACATAAGATCAATTATCCCCATCCTCGTAAATCACTCTGAGTGGTGTGTTTCTGGCTTTTAATACTTATTACACAAATTTCTTGATACTTACTTCTCTTAATAAAAACACTGCTCACAGTCTCTTTGCAGACATGCAGCTCTGCAAACAATATTTGGCTCCAGAAAAGTACAAATTAAAAAAAAAAAAAATGGAATCATGTATAGTGATGAAAGAATTCTTTACATCATTTACCCTCAAAACTTCCAATATACCTTTTAATCAGGTGAGCCCAGACTTTTCTGACTGGGGTGGCCCACTTGGAGCACTGGATTATGCAGGGGGGGCATGGAACACATACGCAAATTAATTCAATTTTTATTTTACCCCTTCTACCCTGCTAATGATATTTATTTACAGGTAACACAATTTGGTAACATGTAAATCTTCTTAGTTTGCTTCTTTTGGGACTAAAAAAAAAAGATGTTTGTGCAACGTTAATCAATTAAAGGTATTTAGAAAATTGCATGCAAACTCTTGCACACTGTCTATTTTACAAAAATACCTTTATAAAAATCAATGAATCCAAAGTATGTATTTACAACTGAAAGTACTGACAAAAAAAACCCACTAGCAGCCTGTTGAAAACAGCCAAAATTGTTGAATTTAACTTAAATCCCACCTCTCATTAGGCAAATAACCAATCATAAATTTGGATTATGACGTGGCACCTGAGGTGGCTAATCAGATTTCAAGGGCAGCTCATGCCACCCCTGCACGCCTCTCTGTGCACGCCTCTCTGTGCACGCCCCTCTGTGCACGCCCCTCTGTGCACGCCCCTCTGTGCACGCCCCTCTGTGCACGCCCCTCTGTGCACGCCCCTCTGTGCACGCCCCTGTTTATAATGAGGTATTAAGAAAGCAGCAATGTGGTCAGTAACCTTTTTTTCTACAAACAGTAATGCAAAACACTCTGCAAGTGAATACTAGCTACAGACATGGGAATATGTAATAGTGGTCAATCCAGCATCCACTGCGTAGAGATATATTATCATGTTTATTTATCAGTTTATTTGTAAGGGACAATACATGTAGGCATTGTTATATCTAAAGTACAACCAATGCAATGTATATAGGACTTTATTCTAGCCATGGCTAATTCGCAGTTATTGTTCGTGGTTAGGCTTTTAGGAAATTTAATTTCATTTGAAACCTTTATTTATTCTCGAAAGGACACTGAGGTTTGCCTCATTTCCAATGCCGTCAAGATTACAAGCACAGTAAAACAAGCAAACACAACAAACACTCTGATCCATTAAAAGCAGTTACAATTTGAAACAAAGTGGCTAGAAACCAAAGTCCTAAACTCTGGAAGAGAGGGAAGAATCCAATCCTTAGAGTTTGCTGGAGGGCGTTCCACGAGTTTGCGGCATCGAAAGAAAACGTTGATTTACCGAGCTCAGTAAAAGCTCGAGGGACTTTAAGAATGAGCCAATCAGAAGAACAATAAAAGAACACACATGATACAACAACAACAACGTAATTAGACATAAAAACTGACAATTGCAGCAGACATAAGATGAGCAGCGACATAGATGTAGAAAAACCAACAGTAAAGCAGAAATAGACACTCAGATTGATGATAATGACTGAGAATACCATTTAAGAACAAAAACTGAATTAAAAACCATGAACAAACAAAAAGAAAAAAAGAAGTAAAATATGCTTTGTTATAAGAAAAACTGCAATTTAGTGTTCACAGATTTGCCTTTGTTTAAGCTAACTGTTTTGCCTTGTTGTTAAAGGCTTTAGAGTTAATGTTTTTATTTCTGATGGGAGGAGATTCCAAATCTGTGAGCCTTTAACTGAGAAGGAGGACGGGCCAGATGCTGTCTACAGTCTCCACTAACTGCATCTCTTGTCATGGCCCCTTGGAGTATAATTGTATACAATTATAGTTAATATACAGTTATTCTAAATGATGTGTTGTAGTGAACAATTAGTATCTAAACTTTGTGCAAAATAAAATGTATAGAAGTAGCATATTTTGGGTGTATGAGTTTGATTGAGAAAAGACTGCACATGGACTTTGAGAGACGTTCTCTCCAATGCATTTTAAATATTATTATATAATATATATTATATATTAATCTAAATTAATTGTTATCCAAATATTTGTCCAAATTAAAAGCTTTTGCAATAGCTTTGTGAAAAGTTAAGAAAACCTTGTAGAATTAAAATGTAAGCAAAACTGGACTCACTGCAGGTCAGTGTTTGTGACTTGTGTGTGCGGTGTCTCAGAAGCACAAAAACTGTAGTTCTACCAATATTCCTCTAGATGGCAGCAAGGTCGCAAAAATAGGCCTACAGGTCAAAAGAAATTGTTAGGGGTAAATTCACTCTGTTAACCATTCTCTCTCTCTCTCTCTCTCTCCCCCCATGTTTATTGTTTTACAGTTCACACAGTAGCAAACAGCTTTATTTACCTTTTATAGGCTTTTATCTTAAAGACACAAAACTGAGTCAGCACTTTGTCCTTGGAGTCACTGCACATTCATGTACAGTTTTAAAAAAACGTGACCCTTGTTGCAGTCCCATGAGCGTCGGTTTCTTCAAAACAGACTTCCTTTCACGCTCAGCTAGGATACCACACGTCTGGCTCCTGCGAGACAATCTTTGAAAGAAGATATAAGAGGTCAGAGAGCAGGAAGCACTAAGTGGAATATAACCGCACTGCAGCAATAAAGATAATAGCTAGTGGTTTTAGAGAATGTTTTTTTTTATCTTGTAGATAAGCAACCCCAGAGAACATGTCTTTATTATTATTTAGGACAAGGTGTGTTGAAGGACAAAACATGAATCACAGTTTGTCCTATTTCTACAGATAAACATACGCCGTGTGACCTGTTTACATTTCTGAAAATACTGACATGTTCTATTTTAGGATATACTGTATATATGAATATAGGCGGTATCATATATATTTAAAAAAGAAAAATATGTATGTAGCAGGAGCAGGACAGATGACGAACGCACACATCAGCTCACACAGCTAACAGGTAACTGGCAGTGAACTTGAGTGAAGTCCAGTTCCCTTTGACCGACCTTGTCTATTTACTCCCAAGGGACAGCAGCAGACATCAGCAGCAGCTGTTGGGTGCACACACACACACACACACACACACACACACACACACACACACTTACACACTCTCCCAGGAAGACACATACACACTCATGCAGACGTCACAGTTTCCATTCTAAACAAAAATACATCTGCTGAGATCATAACCTTACACAGTCAGCGCTAAGGAGACCATTGACAGCCCAGCTGCTCTTGTCTACATGTCACATGTGTAATACAGTGTCACATGGCAAACTGAATATCTTCATGGCACGCTGATTATCAACACAATATCTGATGGCTCAGCAGAAACAATCCCATCCACTCATTCATCAACAGATCAATGTTTGATATTTACTCACAGATCAAACATTGATGTCCATGTTTCTTTGACCTGAAGCAGCCCCCAAAGAGTCAAAATGACCTTCAGCAGCCGGAGGCTACCTGCGTCTAAATCATTACAGAGTCACGGCACGAGGGACCTCCCAAACACCTCAGAGCTCATGATCCACTCCAGACAGAATGTTATAGAGATCTAATTCTGAAGTGTAATTAAGTTGTCTCCTAGAAGGCTGTGTTTAGACGCAGTACTGGGATAACTGTATTGACTGTACTGACTGTAAAAAAAGATGAACTAATAACGGTTTTAACTTACTGGATGAAATGTAATTCCCCATCTCACTGCTACACTGAACTTTGTCATATTGTCTCTTGAACATGTGTGTAGGTAGAATCATATTTCATATCTGAGTGTGTTTCAGCAGAGTTTTTCAGCTTGAAAGTGTTTACATCCTTCATATATGCATTAATATGTGTATGTGTGCGTCTCTGCTGTTTTCAGCACTAATTAAAGTGCTTCATTGTGCGTGTATTAAAAGTTGCCCTTTACTCTTCTGTATATATTACCACATTGCTTGCTATGTCTACGTGGCTCATACACATTGTTCAGCATGTAAGAACGTCCAGTACATTATTGATCCTTTAACTCTACATATAGCCTGTGGCGAAATCACAGAATTCAAAAGTCCCACTGATGAAACATGAGTTTCATTACATTTCACTGCACATCTGTATGAGCATGTGACAAATAAAAATCTTGAATCTTGAGTCTTGAGTTGTACAATTCAGTATTCCTGTTTTTAATGTGACAATCAAAACTGCATTATAGGCACCAATTATAGACTGACTTTTTTAAAGGTCTGAGCTACCATGTGCACCCATTGGTTTTTGAACCCTGACTTTTTAATGCATTGAATTCTACATTTTAATTGTCTCCATATTAGTGTAATTTAACCAGAAGTCACCTTATTTGGACAACAGAGCGGATATGCATTTTAACATCTCTATCCTGGTTGATAGAAAGAAGCTAAAAGCTTCCCCTGCATTAATCAATGACTTTAACCAAAATGCTTTTTGTGAAACCAGTGATTCACACAGACAACTTTTTGGTTAAATGTTACCGAGACAAACAATTAATCATCTCGGAAGTTGGATGTTCTCATCTGGTTTCATACAACCATTCTTCTTTAGTAAACAGCGGCCTTTCCTCCTGCTAGGAAAAATGTACGTTTAAGGAACGTTTCACAATGGCTTCACTATTGGAAAATAGGCAATGTTCATTTCTTCGAATCTATAGTTCCAATATCTCAATAAAAGGGCCAACAGTTGTCCCAAGTCTCAATTCTAAGCACAAATAATTAAATGCAACTGCTTGGGGCTGATTTGGAGGCTTCAAAGTGTATTTTATCTGGAAATGTCAGACTGCTAAGTGAGCGTGCTAAGAGATTGACATTTATGGAATTACACTGAGGGTCTTTGTTTCCAAGAAAGAATTTATTCCGCTTCAAATCATGACAGAGGTCTCAATTTTCTCATATCTTCTATGCAAGATGATGACTAAGTCTTTTTTCTCTCAAGGTTAAATATGATTTTGTTCATTCTTTTTCTCCCTTTTGTTTATACTAAAGCTTTGCAAAACAAAACCTGTCAGTTACCCGATTCACCTGACACTGACTGATTTTTATATTTTTAACACAAAGTGAGTGACGAGCAGAGAGTGAAAGTTAGAGTTTAGTTTAGTTTTATTAGTTTATTTTGACAGGGTCCATCCACAACATAACTGTGCTATAAAGCTCACTTACATCTGTGGTCACTGGGCAGGAAGATCGAACAAACAAACATTACAACACAATCAATAAAAATCATTAAACAACAATTGAGAGCAGAACAACTTTGCAGACAATATATCACACACATAAAATGACATTACAACTACATTACATTCTTTTTTTAAGGTGGATTAGAAAAAGGTTTGAAGATAAACTTTATTAATCCCATGAAGGGAAATTACATTATACACTCTGTTGTTGAGACATGCTACACACACATAGGCTGAAATATACACATGCACAAACAGGATCTTACGGACATGCACTGCCCACAGCGAGCGATCCAGGGCTCTTGGGGGGTCCAATGCCTTGCTCAAGGGGACCTCAGCAGTACTCTGACAGTGAACTGGTCTCTCTAGCTATTAGACCAATTTCCAGATTTGTACCCTACAGAGTGAGCTACTGCCGCCCCCTGTTTAATTTAGTGATCACATGGTTGTTTTGCCAAGGGTGAAACTTTTCTCTGTCTTTTCTTACATTCATTTCTGAATACCCTTGCTGCTTGATAACCAATCTTATGCTTCCTTTTTTTGCTGCTATGCTATCTTTAATTTACAAAGTTGTCATAAGTTGCTTTTTATTTGAATCAAAGAGTTAAGCAAAGGTCATAACATGCAGCTCATAAATGTATTTATTTACACATGTATGACCTAGAAAAGGCTGAACAAATGATTCAACTAAAGATGGAAAACTCCCATAATGATTGACTTCTTCTTTTTTTTTTCAAATTGGGCCTTCGGAGTACTGAGTTCAGATTAGATCATGTGAGCAGGGTGGAGTACCATTTGCAGGAATTTATGTGAAGAAGAGTAATTATGTTAATTACCACACAGGACCGAGCCAGTTTGTGTGTGTGTGTGTGTGTGTGTGTGTGTGTGTGTGTGTGTGTGTGTGTGTGTGTGTGTGTGTGTGTGTGTGTGTGTGTGTGTGTTTGTGAGTATTCAGCTGTGTGTGTTCCTGATTTTCCCTTCCTGTTTTCACCACCTGTTGTGCATTCTTTATTTTTTTTTGTCTGTGCACGTCTTTCTGTCTCACAAATCTCCTCTCCTCACGCTCTCTCCTCACAGGAAGCTGAAAATCCCTGGTGCTTCTCTGATATCTGCATCGTTTCATCAAGATAGCGTCTGCAGACATGCGGGACTGCGTGCTGACACTAAACAACTTTTGTTATCGATCTCTCTCAGTGTGAGGTTGTTTTATCAACACCTTGATCTGTCTTTCTTTTCCCACCATATTAAAATACCTCGCTGTGCAGAGAATGATCAGATCTCAGCCTCCTGCAGAGGGATGACATCTTTCAGCTTTCTTGACCCCTTGGCTAAACTCTGGTGTTTTCTGAATTCTTCTGCAATGTCTAATACATGAATACATGGAGCCTCAACAGTGAGACGTGTCTCTTTCTGTGTCATGATATGATTTCTGGCAAAGTCCTAAGCCACATAAATCAATCACGCTGTTACCCTGTCTTACATAAAACCTCACCTGATTGCTAAAGAAGCTGAGGATGTGTCGGTGGGACAGACAGGTAATATAAACACTGTGACTTCACCAGTCTGGATTGAAATGTTTTGAGCCCAGAGGTCAGTCCACCCTGATAGCAGTGGAGTTCAATGTTCTGTCAGCGCGCGCCACACTGACACGTAAAATGGACTTTGAAATAATCACCTCAGTTTTCATGATGCATGTGCCAATTTGTGTGTACTTCAAAGTGTGTGATTTGTCTGCTTCCCGTCCCAGAAATGTGGTTTTAATGTTTCTGTACACATTTGTCTCTTTTGCTGCAATGTCAATGTTTCATTGTAAAATAACATCACACATGGAGGACAGGTATACAGAGATTTTATTGCAATGTTTAACTCCTTCCTGTCAGGGGTTTTTATTGGACTCATAATGACCTCAAATTTTGCACCAAAAAACAGGATCTAGACCATTGAGATCTGTTGTGGTTTACTGTTGGCATTCATTATTTAATGTGACATCACTTTCATTTATCCATGTTTTTGCAGAAATAGAAGGACTGCTTTTTTCTGACATGGTTTTTAAAACAATCCATGACCAGCTTATGTTGATACCTGTCCTTCAAAAATAAAATACTTTGAGTTGAATTAGTTTCAAGCTTTGAAAGCATGCAAACTATTAGACACATTTAATACAGAAAGTTGGTGTTTTGGTGGTGCAGTGCGTATCGCTATCGCCTCACAGCAAGAAGCTTCCTGATTCAAATCCCCTGTTGGACAGCGCCTTTCTGTGTGAAAAGTGCATGTTCTCCCTGTGCTATGTGTGGCTTCCTCCCACAGTCCAGCAACATGCTCATTAGGTTAATTGGTGACTCTAAATTGCCTGTAGGTGTGAGTATGAGCAAAATTTGTCTGCCTATATGTCAGCCCTGTAATTTTCTGGTGATCAGTCCCCAATTTTTGTCCAGTGTCAGCTGGTTTCGGTTTAAATCACTGTTTATACAGCTCTTAGTGAAGATTTGTTGTTGTTGGAATAACTAAAAGGAATGCTTAAAGCTCCTTGTATAATGTATTGTATAATTAAATAAGCTAAACAGATATCATTTACACTTTATATCATTTTTGAGGATTTTTCTCACAAGTCCTTTGGTGAACAATGTCATACACAATGTAAAGTGCATTTTTCAAATAATGCTACAATGTTACAAACAAAAGATGCTTTTATCCAAAGCGACGTACATCAGAGAGTAAGCACAACACTAATCCATTCATACACCGCCACCGAAGCAGCGGGAGCAATGTGGGGTTAAGTGTCTTGCCCAAGGACACATCGGAGTCAACCTTTTTCATCCAGGTAAGTTCCATTGAGATCAGAGATCTCTTTTTCCATTGTTGTCTTGTGTTTTTAAGGATCTAATTCTAAGAAATATGACAAGATCTGCACTAAATGGACCCTTTTAACTTTTAAGAATTGAGCAGAAAAGCTGAATGCTACTTCACACTTAATTGAACTTTTTCTCTGCTAATAGTTTGTGTGTGTAATCTGTGAACAAGTTATACCAGGAATCAACAGAACCCTCAGTCAGCATCTCATACAAAAATCTTCTTCATTACCTTTTAGTTTCAAGTGGTGTATTGTAAGAAGGATTAGGTTAGTGTAGGTAAAAGACAGGAATGAGCTTTTCATACATACTTGTAACAACAGGTTAAGTAGACTAAACAAAAAAAAGATGTCCTCCTTTTTCATCAGTAACATCTAGTTATGCCCCACAGGATTAACTGCAATCACAGCCACAAAGACATGTTAAGACAGAGTTGCCAAGCAAAGCTGGTTTAGGTCCAAACATTTTAGATTACATTTCATAGATCAGACATCTCACAGCTAAACCGATGGGTTTGTGACTCTTCTCTTTTTTTCCCCTCTCCAAACATATCAGACACATGATCATCCAGAAAGGGAACAACTGCTTCCAAGCTAAACAGACGGATTCTCTGAAACCCGCTTCATGAGAAAATACCTTTTAACTCCCGGACTCAAGGCACATGACGACTCCCCCTCCGGAGTTTCCATCCCACCTGCAGCTATGCACAGTATACCAGGCCACTTGGCTGACATGACGCACACAGAGCTCGACCTATTGGACAGCCTCTGCATTCAACGCATTGCATTGCTCCTTCTGACTTTCACACACGCTGTGTTTGGCAACAAATATACACAGTCATGGGGCTCCTTACAGACACATTGAAAATTCACACACACACATACACACACACACACAATAAATATATCCTCTCTCACACAGTACAGTGGTCACATGTGCCGTCTATCTATCAACAGGCAGCGTGACTTTGACAATAACAATGTCTCTGAGAAGGGTTCTGGTAGGACAAAGAACACACAACATTACCTCCAACACTCCCACACTCCCACACACACACACACACACACACACACACTAATACACTATGCCAAACATCTTGAGCTTTGTTGTGCCCATGCCTGGTTAAGACTTTTCCAGTGCCACCTCAGGACAAATTCAAAACACTAATGGTATGATTTATAAATCCCTTCAAAGCTTCACAAAAGGTCTAAACAGCCACACATGCCAACTCTAAAGCCTAAATGGGACAGGTAAAGTGATCCATGGGAATGCACCTTGCTGGATTGGGGTTAGGTCTCTCAAGACCTCGAGTGCAGTGTCAAGTCTTTATCTTGTTGTTGTTCTGTTAGGGAGATTGGTTTCCCATCACTTAGGACATGTCTCCATTGGTTTCAATGAGCTTTGGATAGAACAGCACATTCATTCACTGGAAGCACACTGTGTACGATGCATGCTAGAATAAATGCTCAAACGATGCCCCCACCATGGAGCTAATGATGCTAACAAAGACAGACAGAGGCTGCTTGATGCCTGATGATACTGAGCTGAGTGTGTTTTTATTGAATAATCAATTGTAAGATGATAGTTTCTCATGTGAAAGGCACGCAGTCTGATTTTGAATAGTAGGAGACTGTGTGAAAATGGCGTGATTCAGGATAATGGTACAAGAGACTTTATGTCAGTTCAATAAGATATTTCTATTAAAAGTAAGTTTACATTAGATAACTCAAGCTGTATCCTTGCCTTAGTAGCTTCTCATATCAAGTAAGACGGCTGACTTCAGCAAATATGTTTAATTTAAATAAAAGTGTCATATTTGTTTTCCTATTTTGAAAGTGTCATATTGAACTATATTCAAAATGTAATGATCAAATGGAACTGTAAGTCCTAATTTAACAGAAGCACACAAAGCCAACACATGAGCCATAAGATCAGCAAAACGACTTGGCGTAGACCTGTGGTTCTCAACAGGTGGGTTGGGACCCAAAAGTGGGTCGCGGTTGTGTGCCTGGAAAAGACACCGATCAAAAAGTCCATGAAGTTCTTCTTGAACGCGTACGTTTCATTCCGTTTCTTTGTTCTGTAACATGTTTTGTATCATCTGAGATCCAAACTGCACAATTTTTCATGAAATGAATCATATTGTTCGCGAACTTGCCGACGTTTGGGTCGCAAGTCTTCTGTGAAGGAGTTGGTAGTGGGTCCTGAAGCGAGACCAGTGGTGTAGACAGATACATGCAGTATTCATATAAAGTTAGCAACATTGACATTAATCCTTATCGAGGGTAAATGAGAAAGGGTGCCTTTTCAAACTTTTCTGTACAAGACCAAATAAAACTTAATTTTTCTTTCAACATTTGCAAAGTTTAACCTCAAATAGTGCACAAATCTGAGAACATTTGCCTCATTCTTTTACAAACATTATAGCATTAGCTGAGTGACATCAACATGTGTCTGTCAGGTTTTTTTTTAACGTCACTTCAAAATGTCTCAAGTCTTCTTTCCTTTGAGTACAGAATCAGCCTTATACAGTCAGACACTATTTTCTACTAAGAAAAGAAAATCATTTCATTATATTGAAATGAACTCATTGGTTACAACAGTCTCAGTGAGGAGATATGAATTGATGACGTGTTATTTTCACATGAAAAAGCTGGACTGCCCTTTACATATACCAGATAAAGTTGAACACACACTCAAGTGTCTTTACCCCCGCAGTGTTACTGTTCCCTGAATGTACCATCACATCTTCAGCAAGTCCATACTGTTTTATCTTATCTGCAGTATGTTGACACACATTGATTTGTCTGTACCGTTCCACTGTCACAACATGTGTGTGTGTGTGTATGGTCTGAACTTGACTGTACAGTCGGCAAGTTTAGGGTTCAACTATCAGAAGTTTGATAATGCTGCTGGGAGTTTCCCTCTTACTGGTCCATGTGTGTGTGCGCGTGCATGTGTGTGTGCGTGTGTGTGTAAGTGTGTGTGTGTTTGTACTGGGTGTGTATGTAAACAAATAGGTGTATAATTCAGAGATAAACTTCCATTGTAAATCTATATTTGAGCTAGGGGAGGCGGCCCGTGTGTGCGACCTGTACCTGCGGTGAGTAACTGTTTGTGTGTGTGTGTGTGTGTGTGCGAGGATGGTAAGACTGTGTATGTGTGGACACAAGTAAATATACAAATCAAACATCTATACGTGTCCTGCAATCCAGAGGTTCCTGCTGGACACACAGATGAGCATTCAAACTCAGCACCAGCGGTAATTTGTGTTTACTGTATATGTATACTGCAAGGTTTATGCTATGTGTACTCAGCTATAATCAGCACATATACATGCACAGCGTCTTGCCAAAGCAGAACAAGTACGGCATATAGAGACCTCAGTCAGAGAGTTTGAGAGACCCTCAGGCAGCAGGCAGGCGACCTCTGAGGAGCCACATGAGGAAAGTTGCTTTTAGTTACACCACACATGAAGAAATCGTATGTAGGCTTCAAATTATGAACAGCTTTATGGACCATATCAAAAGATGGTCCCTTTGAAGCGTCTTGATTGATGGTGGATACAGACGGAGGTGGACATTTGAACTTGTCTGCAGTATGCTGGACTTGTGAAGGGGCTCTGGAGTGTGACCGACCAGAGCTCGAAAACAAACAAAAACATACACAAACATACACTATTGAGCTCAATATTTACCAAAATAAACAACTCATGCAAAAGATGTGTTTGTACATGTAGACGACATTGATAAAGAGCATTCAATGACATATATTTAGTAAAATATATTTGTATAATTGAGCATTTCCAACTTGTTGTTCAGTCATAACAAATATTAAATCCAAAAATTCACAGTTAATTATATAGGCTTTAACTTTGTCCCAGTTTTTGGTACATTGTACAATTTGATTTTTTTTGTATGATATCTTTGCAAAACTGTAGCCTATCTGCAGATGCCATGTTGGTCAAACACTTGAATTACTAAATACTGTATTTGTTACTAAACACTTGATCTTTGTCACATTTCATTATGATACAATGATCAACAGAGATGACAAAATATTATTTTCTGTTGAAACCTCTCCACACCCACCATATCCCAAAGTCACATTTGATGTTTGAAATGTTTTTACTTTGAATGAATAACGTTCACAATACGATTTCGCTAATAATACATAGTCATGGTAGAAAAATGCCGGAAAGTTTGAAAAACCTGAAACTTAATCCCACTTTACATACAGCCTTACATGCGGAAACAGCTGTAGGCTAAAAGCAACTAGGCTTCTTTCCTTTTGTGGTCCTGAAGTATGGCCAAGTCACATTTAAATGAACTGTTCTTCAGAATCAGAATCAGAAGGCTCCCCGGGGGGAAATCCGGTGAAATCCTAAACAAAATGTCTTCAGTGAGAGTTATATGTCTTCTTCTTTTTTTCTTTTAATATAACTTAAGAATATTGCGTAAAACAGTTTACGCTAGGGGGATTAATGCCACCCAGCTTGGACCTTGGAGAGGTATAATATTCCAAATTGAGGCAGGGTTTCTAAAAAAATTGCTTTAACCAATTTATCTGAAATGTATTATTTAAAGTGTAAAAATCCCCAAAAATGAAGCCCACAATTTTCACAAGAACTCTCGAGAACAGTTTTCTTCAAGTAATGGGGTCCTATTTTTCCAGATGAAACTGAAGAGCATTTTGTCTCTTTCAGTATTTTGTCATCAAGATGCAGAGCCAAAGCATCACAATGTCAGTCGGGAGATTCCCTCTGCTTAATAAGCAAGACTCTGCCTCTTCATGACAAATCCCTGAAGAGCCATTGGTTCAATTATTTTTTTGTTTTCTGTATAATGGGAAGCAAATTTGATGTGGTTCTTTTTTTGTTGATCCTTAGTGATTAATATCCCTGAATAGTGCACCTCCTTTGTCAGTAGAGTGTTATAAAGTGCAGATTCAGTGCAATCTTTAATAGCCATGAGTTCACATTTGCTTATAATCAAGCACAGACCAGAAACCTTTGAGAACTCCCCAATGGCTTCAATGGCTACAGAAATTAGATTTTGATTTTGTTAAAACTCTGTGGTGTCATCCGCCAGCTGAGTTATGATTCATTATTTTCCAAGCACAGAGATACGGTCTGCCAAAAGCTGAGCCACTATCCAGAGATATATGGGGAGGCGGGACAACCTTGCCTAATGCCCCTCGACAGATTAAATCTACGAGATGTACCACCCGATAATTTAATGGCACTATTAATATTCTCATAAAATTTTAAAAAGTTTTAATCGCGTGAAGAGAAATATTCACCAACGCCGAATTTCTTTAAAGATTGTAAAATGAAAGCCTTGTAGAAGTCTAAAAATAAAATAAAGCCATCAATAACTTCTGAGTAATCCAAAATGTCCAATTACGAGAGCCTAATGTTGTTTGTGCCTCTTCTTATCACGACAGCAGCTGCATCTTGATGTCATATATCTGATACGCTCGTCGCAGCAGTCAGTCAGTCAGTCAGTCAGTCATTACCCGGCTGTGACCCTCCGTGGAGGGGCGGGGTCAAACATGGCGTGAATGGCACGTTGAAAGGGGCGGGGAGCTCCAAAAAAAAAAAAAAAAAAAAAATTACTACAACCAGCCTTTCTGCCTCTGCATCGTCTCAGTTTTCAAAAAGCCACTAGGCAACGTCGATACTACTGGACGTGTTTTTTCCCCCCCCCCTCACATTAGCCTTACTACTAACTGGAAGATTTGTTTGATAATTATTTTTTTTTTGGTACATTTTTTTGTGTGAAATTCAAACAGAGAAAACGGACCACACTGCTATGGCAAAAGGAGAAGGTGGTGAACAATACTCCAACACCAGTTTATTGAATAAACCGGTCAGCTTGGATGGCATCAAACTCGCCAGAAAGGTACGTTCAATGATTTAAATTATGTTCCAGCGATTGTTTCCTAATCAAGCCACCAGACAGTCCGGGATTAGGGCGAGGCTGCTGTTTTGGCTCTTTTTGGCTCTTTTTGGCACATTTGAATGAACTGAACACGCTGGTAAATTAACGTTTTAAGTGAGTGTGTCACGTACGGTAGCAGGGCGCCAAGCGGCTCATTGTCACATTTCTACACAGTCGTCGAACCAAAAAAATATACCAAATAGTCACACGTCGAGTCAGTCAATGGTTGAAATCACTAGTGCAGGTCTTAATCCGCCGATGCATGGATGGACGAAAATCAATATTACGCTCAGCAAGCCCTTTAACTCTCATCTGAATATTTCGAGATATTCTCCATATCGTTCATGTTAGATATAAACTACCATGGCTTTTCAGCGGGTTTAGAGTAGAGGCTTTATCGGGTTGTTTTATTTTTTGTTTGAGCACTATAATGATTGAGGTGATAGACTGATCATTACACCAGTCACTTCTTTCGTTTAAAGTCCCTTTTTTTATACAGGCTAATGTAGACTTATTTTAGAGCAGCATTCAAGTAAACTCGGGGAATTAGTCATGTGGACAAACTACAGTGTTATCTCCTTTGCAAAACGGTCTATCTGATTAATTAAAATGTATTTGATAAAAAAAAAATCTACGCCAAACAAACCTCATATCAGTTTACCGAATTCAGAATTTAGTGCTGCGTTCAAGGGCTCATCTGAAACACATGAAATGGACATTTAAAACACAAGTTTTTAAACCATTGGCTTAGCCTAGGCTATATAAATCGACGTTATTACCAAAATATACAACAACATAAAATATATTAATTGGTTGACTTCTCGGTTTTCTCTTCAGGTTTAGTGCGACACAAAAAATAGCATTTTGGAAGCAACAATTGGACTAGCCTACCCAGAGAAGTTGCATCAACATCCCCAATTTTACTGTCTATTTTTTTTTTTTTTTTTTTAACGCATTCTGTCCTCTATGAAGCGTCCCTGGTTGCTATTAAGAATATTTCCAGTTCATTTGGTCATTTCGAGTGAATTTTGTCGGGGGCATTTCCCACTATCTCCGAAAGTATTGAATGCAGCAGGAAGCGCCCACCAACCAAGGCGACGTGTCATAAGCAGGGGAAGCCGGCACGTGAATATCCCAAAACGCCATCCAAAATTAGAGCTTTTGACGTGTCTCTGTTTTTTCTAGTGGCAAATGGTTCATGTGGGGCCGTCGAGTTTTCTCATTGCAACGTCAAATTAAAAGGTTTGCTGTGCATTAACCCAAATGCTGAAGGATTGTCAAGCATGTAACCAGTCTGCAGTGGCAACACATCCTTACTGGTAGACTACAGAGAGAAGCACTAGCCTGTAGAGGTAGTAAAAGCAGTTGTCATTTCGTGTTTACACAGCACTGGTAGGCATCCTCATAAAATATATACAGAGGCCATTGCTGAAACATTTGATGGATTATGCACAGATGAATCACTCAACTGGTTTGATCTGAAGCCTTTTGAGGAGAGCAGCATTTTTTTTTTAATTGTCAGATGAATGCCTTCCTCCACATGTCATGCTCCAGTGTGTACCATAGTGTACACTCACCGTAATGACACATTGTAAAACAAGGAGGGCCACTGCTCAGTCGAAAGCATACAGGTAGAGCAGGTGTACAAGAACAATACCAACCAGTGGGTGAAACTGTTGCAGTTGCCCACTCTTCTCCTAGTTTGTGTTTGATGGGTGATGTGCTTCACATGGCTGGGTCAAGTCTGATCCTTGAGACCTTGCATTCACTTCCATGGAGACCTGACCTAAATCACTTGGTAGTCCAACTGTTGTGCTGCCAGCCATTGTGTTCAGTCTCTCTAAAGTCTCGACAATGGTCTCTGTGTTTTGATGGTGCAGGTTTCTCATTTCAGCCACGGAGGGTTTTGTCACCTAAACAAAACACTGGTTGGGTGTATCAACAAGGAAGATGCTTGTTCATTCAGTAACATTAAAATGGTTTTGTGTTGTGTGTCTGTTTTCTTTTCCATGTGTGTCAGTGACACCTGAGCATCGCTGAAGTGAGCCTGTGCAGTTCAAGGTCTTCTCCATAACACGATGACGCTATTTGAAACAAGCTCTACCTTTTCAGTGAGACAAAAAAAAAAAAAAAACTCCGCCTTTTCCATATCAAACACGGGGAATTTGATTGGTCAGACAGGAGGGTGTGTTTTCAGCCCACTGTGGGCAGCGGCGGTCAGAGAATTGGTCAAACTGGCAAGCCATCACTCCTAGTGTTAACACAGTTCAGAGTGCCCATGTGGTGTGTGTGACTGTGACACCATGGAGATGTCATGCCCTGGCACTAATATGATTTGTATTTCTTTAAGAGGCGTTGTTTAGAAAGTGTCTGATGAGGAAATTATTACAGTGGAGAAAATGGGGAAGAATGAGTTCTTGTTAGAACACCAAGGGGTTATTGTTTTCCCAGTGGCCGTCTATGACATCTGCCAAAATACACTGCATGATAGTAAGCGTTTGGAAATGTGAGCTCTTAGATCTAAGGACTCCCTGGTGATAAAGAATTAAGGCCACATTCTTAATAAAGAACGTTGTTTAAATCGTCAGGAATGTCAGAAATGAGGCGATTCTGAAAAAAGGGGGAACGGCAGGTTTAAGGTTGAGCAGGAAACTGAGAAAGTTACCTCTGTGTTATCCTCAGGAGGACTGTGAGTGTCACAGCTGTATTGCTGCCACTCCTTCATGATGTATCTGCTGTAGTCCACCCTGCAGGGTTGGAGTCGGATGTTATTCGTCCTCTATAAAAATAGATAGTTAAAACCGTTATTCTTGGTTCCATGTCAGGGTTAATGTCATGGAGAAATAATCATGATTAACTGTGTTTTCCCTTCTCTCTCCTTGTTTTTTTTTTTTGTTTTTTTTCCCAGCATGAGAACCAGAATAAGTTGTCAATTTGCAACAAGCTCTGCTACGCAGTTGGTGGAGCTCCCTACCAGATCACAGGATGTGCCTTGGGATTTTTTCTGCAGATCTACCTTCTGGATGTAGCTCAGGTGAGTTGGTTAGGATTACTAACCCTAACCCTAACCCAACCCAAAAAAAAACTCCCATCATTTGCTTTCATACCACAGACCTAAATATAGCCAACCTGCCACCCTTTAAGGACAACCTTTACTAGGAATGAGAACACACTGCACCCCTGCTACGGTCTCCTCTGTACTCTGTATGTCCTAGAACAGTGTTTGTGCTGGCATTTACAGACTGAAGACAAGTCACTGAACTTGAACCTTTCTGTGCCCTCAAATCACCTCATGTAAGGGCACACACAGGACATTGTGACCGCCAAAGCTTGAAAACAAAGGAGGCTGTTATCCTGGAAAAATGAAGAGGTTGAACAAGTTTCCATAATTGACTCTATGATGTGGCTCAGCTGTATCAAAAGGCTTACGGGGCTTTTTTCAGAAAAAATGTTGGAAGGGGGCCGGGTGTAGCACGTTGAGGAGGGGTTCGCTTTAATAGACTTTGACACTAATCTGATGGTTTGGCCAAAATAGCGTGTAAGTCAACAGCTTCCCAGGGGTTGAGCTTTGTCCAGCTACCAAGTTGGTAAATTAAGGGTCTATTGGCCGACACAGCGTGGCGCTGATTGTACAGTCAGGAGTCAGGCATTCATCAGGCCTGGCTTCCAGTCAGGCTCATCTCCTCTTCACGGAGCTGGATGAACAGCAGACTGGACGATGTGCCAAGTGGCACCTCCACTGTTTAACTGCTGCCCGTTGGACTATTGATTCAAAACAAGTAAATAACTAAACAGTACTTAGTTTAAGGTCATGTTTTTAAAGCAACACCACCAACCTCCTTTTCCAAACATCTTAGTGGAAGGCTGAGCAAGACATTGTAAGTGATATTAACATGCACAATGATCAAATGAATGAATGGAACATGCTCACTTGATTCTCTCTCACCATGTAAACATTGAGGCTATCACATGGAGCCTTTGATACTATGCATAAACTCTTTCAGATAAAGCAACCAGCTTAACCCCAACTACCATAAAAGTAAAGTCTAGTCTAAGAAAACTTTTTTTTTTTATATAAGACCTCATGAAAATTAAATACAGCACTTCTACAATTAAGGTTAATTTGATATAAACATTGGTTTACAAACACTGTTCAATCATACCAAACAGCTGTAAGACATACACACATACCACTTTAATGTATATTTACTTTCACATGCCCTAATGCAAATCACATATTTCCATTGTAGACTATATTGTGTACAAATCCAGTAATATTATTGTAGTAATAAAGGGATTTGATGTCTACTTTACTAACGTTCTTTTGGCATATCAATAATTTACCGACTATATTGCAGGTTAGTTCTTTAACTTAACTCCTCTTAATTTTTCATACAAGCAAGCAACCAGGTACATTTGGTGGTAGGACTTATTTTAAAGTCTAATCTTTTTTTTTTTTTTTCCAGCTGGACCCTTTCTATGCCTCCATTATCTTGTTTGTGGGCCGAGCATGGGACGCGGTAACAGACCCCACAGTGGGCTTCCTGGTCTCCAGAAGTCCATGGACCCGCTTTGGACGCATGCTGCCCTGGTAAGTTCAACTCACAGCTATTAGACAAAATTTAATTTTTTTGAAGCAGATCTGGGTTATTGTATCTGGTGACCCTTTTCCCCCCTTTTGCTGTAATATTGAACTCTCTTCTGTTTCCATGATCTAGTTGATGAAGCCCAGTTATGTCATGGAAGCTCTTGTCACATATTAGCTGTCTGACAGGCTTAATGGTGGGGGGTGGGGGGTTGGGGGGTGAGGGGGCCACTGTCCGGCTTGGGTCGTTAGACAGGCTTGTGAATGGAAGTTGTCCAACCAGCATGTACTCTACATGTGTCAGTGTTTGGGGGCGGGGCTTTGTGCATTTGAATTCTCCCATCTTCTGGGAGGGGTTGCATCATGCTGATGCAATTACTGCTACACCACTTCCTCCTGGCCACCACATGCCTCCATGTGTCCATTCAAGGACCCTCCCCCCTTTTGCCTAAACACACACACACACACACACACACACACACGCATATCCTTTATTGCTGCTATGCATACAACCATAATATACATCCTACTGAAAAATGCCTTTGGCTGCAATAGTCTGCTGGACCAGTAAAGCCAAGCTCTGAAGGCTGTCTTGTCTAAACAAACATAGGGAGATTCTGAAGGTGATGGTCCCACAGCGTGACCTTTAGCATGACACTGACAAATTTAACTCCTGCCTGCTACAGAGTCTCAGCAAGCACACAAACCCTTTTTCAGAATCGATAAAGGAGCTACATCTGAATCTCTGTATGTTTTAAATAGACGGCAAACATTTCAGCTACATGATATTTTGATATGAACCCCTTTTTGAACAAAATAACCCGCAAGGAATTTAATTAGACATAAAAAAAAAAAAAAAAAGTATGGATTTTGGTTTTGCTTTCAGTCTGATCAGTGCACTTTGGACAGAGCCTGAAGCAAAATGAATGTTCACATGCTGCCTTGCACTTTTGTCTGTGGGTGGCGGCCAGGCTGAGAGAGTGGGAAGCCTAAAATGCTTCAGGCCTATTTTGTGGAAAGGTTGCTGACCCCTTTCTTTTAGCTGCAATGTCCCCTCCCCCAAATCTCTGCCACTCGGTCCTCTCGGCAGCACTACATGGGTATCTTTCAATGTATCCAACTTATTACTGAATATTGAATGTGGCCCCTGCATTGTCAAAAAAAAACCAAAAAAAAAACTGCAGATCTTGCTGAACCGCAGACGTCTTAAGTTTATAATTAACACTCTTCTTACGTGAGTTAGGGTGTGGGGTGTCAGTGGGAGCTGCTGGTTAAAGACGTGGTCTCCTGTCAACAAGATATTTAAGAGCTACTGTCCCTTCACTATTTTTGAAACATGCTGACCTTTTTTGGAAGCCCAGGCAGAAGGGTGATAGGGAATGATACTTTGAAAAGACAAGGGTCGAGGCAGCTGTTTAATGAGCACCACTGGGAGCCCACTGTCACACAAGCTTATTCACTCTCCCTTGTTGTTGCCTTTTTAAAAAAAAAAAAATGTTACACTTGTGTTTGAAGAGGCACAACTGGGAGATGACAACGGCCACAAAGGTCTCACTTAGTCCACACATCTGAGCTAAAAGCCCCTGGGTGCTGCCCCTGGTTCCCTGGGTGCTGCCCCTGGTTCCCTGGGTGCTGCCCCTAGGTGCTGCCTGTGGGTTGCCTGCATAATTGAAAACGAAATCAAGTGATGGCAGTCACAGCTGTGAAACATTTATTGGAATACCTTCTTGTTCTCAAGAAGGAGATCTTTTTTTATTTGTTGTATTTTGAGGCTTTTGCCTTTGAGGGGATAGTGGATAGAATGGGAAATTGGGGGTGCGAATAGAGAATGACATGCAGGTCGGATTTGAACCCGGGCTGTCCAATTGCAGGATAAGCCTCTGTACACGGGGCGTGACCTACCGCTGTGCCATCTGTGTCCCTGAAGAAGATACAAGGCCAAAATATAAGCTGTATCATATTTATTTCCTGGCATTTACTTTGATAATAAGAAACCTTGAATTGAGTTTTCAGCAGACATCAGGCTACTGAGCTTCGATTATGAAAAGTGGGTGAGGCTCAGCGCCGCACTTGCAGAGCGAGATACATCTCGTCCATTTGTTCTGCGAGAAAAGGTGTGGACTTGTGGTGGGTGGAGGTTCGTCAGAGGAGGACAGGATGCAGGAATGATTGGCATGTTCGCTCACTTTGTGATCGGTTCAGATGAAAAAACGATGTGAGGAAACGAGTGCAGGGTGGGAGCAGCAGAGGGGCTGACGGAGCTGCTGCTCCGTCTTAAAGGCTCCCTGTGTGAAGGGAGGGGGAGGGGAGAGAGGAGTCAGGCTAGCTTCTCATTGGTCCAGCCCACAACACACCACATATGTGAGCCAATGGTGTGTGGGCCCTCAGCCATGAAGGCCCTGGCATAGTTTTTTAAGACTGACTGAGGAATCCAGGAGGTTACTACAGTTCAGGTTGCAGAGCAGGGATGAATATGTCGTACTGTTGCTGCAGAGCTACTGAGGGACTCTAATGTGACTGACTGCAGGCTGCCTGCTGGTCCTAAAACATGAATTTAAATAATTTGATTTGGACACTGACTGCTATCTGCTAGTTTGCGTTTACGTCAGAAGTAAATATTGCTTTCATTTCCTTCCTCTGTAGCGATGGTTCAAACAGAAGCTTTTTGAGGATTACATTTTCTCACAGAAAGCAAACTTTGGTTTCTAAAAATATCGAAACATCACGTATGAATTCAATGCCTTAAAGCTAGAATACTGGCCGTGGCTGTTGTCAGCTTAATTACAGCTGTTCAGCAGGCCAGCCCAGTGACGGCTGCCAAAACATGGATTTGACATATTTCTGTCTGCCCATTTTAAAAAAAGCTCTCGCATTGAATTAGAACCAGGCTCAAAGCTGTTCCCCTTCTACATTGCCGAGATGGGATCGCCCCTTCTGATTCAGCACGTCTATTTCAGAGGACATTTAAAGACGATGCTCGTTCTGACACGGTGTACAGTGTCAGCGCAGCTCTGCAAATGCAGTGCAAAGTCTTGGCTTAGCCGACCATGTGTACAGTAGAGCGAAAAAGAAAGGTGTGTCAGGAAAGCCGCTTTCAAAAACTCAGTCTTTTGTTTCTGTAAAATTCCAATGGCACACCAGGCAGATCTGAGAAGGCGTCTTCGTTTTGGCACAGAGGGAATAAGCGTAACAGAAACGCATTCCTTTGTCTGCTCTCATCCCTTGATGAAACACCTGCTTTAACTTGCTTACCACTCCCACACTGACGTTCACACAAGTGTTGAGTTAATCAGCGCACACGCGCGAGAGAGCCTGCGGAGCACTTTCTCCTCTCGTCATTTTTCCAGTTCACCTAAGTTCATTAAGTTTTAGAGGTGGCAGTCAAGCTTGTGAATGGACCGTTTTGATATGGTCAGCTGATGTGTCATTTTGTTTGTGTATCAGACAGACGCATACTGTTGCTTTTAGTCAAATGTGACGTGTGTATGAGCTCATGTACTCCCTGCTGATTAGGATGAATCACCGGATGTTAAGTGATAAGCTCTTCCAGTAACTGAGAAGGCCACTGGACTGCTTTCCTGTTCCAAAAAACAGGCTCTGATTTCCAGAGGGGGGGGGGGGGGGGTGGTCATCATTCCTCATATCTGAGTGGAGAGTGTTGATCAGACCATAGGAAGTAGGAATCGTGGGCAGGAAGTGACTAAAGGAGGTTTCCTCTCTTAAAATGACATTACGGTGCAGATCTCTGGGACGTTAGTGTTCTGAGGAAGAGGAGGACAGGCTATGTTCATATTTGTGGGACAAGATGCCACAAACAGAATGAAAGATGCTGTGAAACAGTTTGTTATGTAATGTGTGTGTGGCCCCTCTTCATTTCGACTGCTAATTGTGTCCTGAATAAGAGTGTTTCACGCTCGAGTCGGATCACGTTTTCATCCGCTGACGTTGTCGCCGTCTCTTCTTCTCCCTCTTCCCTTTTCCCCTCCCGCGTCTGAAGGATCCTGCTCTCAACCCCTCTGGCTGTGCTTTCCTATTTCCTCATATGGTACGTTCCCCCCTTTGAGGACGGCAAAGTCATCTGGTACCTTCTCTTCTACTGCATGTTCCAGACACTGCAGACAGTGAGTACCACCGTCAGCCACACACAATCCTGGGCCATGTGAGACGTTTCCTGACAAACACTTCGTCAATGGAGTAGCCTTGATTGCCAAATGTTTAAATTGATCACACTATCACGAAGAGAAGCTTTTATTTCCACAATGTGTAATTGTCCGTACTGTTTTGTTGAAAAGAATCCTTGGATTTCTCTAAATCACAAAAAAATAAACTTGAAGAAATAGTTTGACATTTTGAGAAAACTGCTTTCTTGCACATTCTGAAGCTGCAGCGAGGCCAGGCGAGCTGAGCCCTCCTGTTTTAATCCATCATGCTAACTGGGCTTGACTGTTTTTGATGCATTTTTTTTTTTAAAGACATCAAAAAAGAAGAATCAGTACACTTGTGCTTTTCTCTGCCAGATTATAAAGAAATCATTTCAACAATGTTCAACAATGAATTAAATCGTCTTTACATTACTGGATGAACACAAAGTAAAAGAGCCTGTTTTGTTTTGTTTTTTGTTGCTATCTCACATTCTCCACATTGTCCTCTCTTCCTTTGCGATCCAGTGCTTCCATGTGCCGTACTCTGCGCTCACCATGTTCATCAGCTCAGAGCAGAAAGAAAGAGACTCAGCCACAGCATACAGTGAGTATCATAGGCAGCGTAATCATGTATTCTTTTTAAACCAATATCCTGACACATCCGGACAAATCAGATGTCAAACCTCAACCCGCTTGAATGAACTTTTCCCGTGTTCCTTCTCCTCAGGGATGACGGTGGAGGTTCTGGGCACTGTTGTTGGGACAGCCATCCAGGGACAGATAGTTGGTATGGCTAACGCCCCCTGCGTCCCAGGACCCGGGGACATCGCGGCAGGACTGAGCAACGGCACGGTCGGACTCAACGATTCAGAGCCGGTCATTTCACTGGAGCACACAGTGAGTTCTGTTTTTTTTTTTTTTTTTGAACAGATAAGTTAAATTTAGAAAATAAAAGGAAATGTTTGCTAACAGTGCTTTTTGTTGTTTTATTGCCTCTCAACAGAAAACAGCCTACATGATTTCTTCTGGTGTCATCTGCATTATCTATGTCCTCTGTGCTATTGTTCTTTTCTTCGGTGTGAGAGAGAAAAAAGGTAAGGCACCAATCTGTCAGTCAGACTGTCTCCGTCCTCCAAATTACATGAAATTTTGACTCCACTGATGGCCTTCAATTGAAAGCCAAAATAAAGGGAAAACTCGAGCATTTAGTTCTTTAACCCTGAGGTCCCTGAGCCCTTTTTTTCATTTTGAAATTACTGCTCCATGTCTTGTGAACTGCATGAAGCATAAAAGGGCATTAAACCTGTTTCGCATGTGTGATTCCTGTTCAGTTTACGAGCCTTGATTTATGGCTTCTGGTCACTTTTTTTTTTAAAAACGTCATCTGCTCCACTTTAACTCCCTGATGAAGTCGTCATCTTTTCTGTTTCATCATGTGACAGAACTGTTATTGATGTGTGTCCACCCTTGGTCCAATGAGGATGCTCAGTTGTAGTGTAACACGATGGTGTGACTGTGGGCTGACAAAGATGGGTGAGAGAGGACATGGAATAGAAACCTTGTGACAAGTGAAGGGACTCTCCAGTGGAGGACGAGCCTGAAAGGCCTTTTGTTGTGGAAAATGAAAAAATGAAAAAACATGATCATGTGAAAGCGCGTTTTAAGTTGATCATATTTTAAATGATATGTTTTTTCTTTTTACAGAATCTTGTCGTCCCAGGTCAGAGCCCATGGCTTTCTTTGAGGGGATAAAGCTGGTGATGGGACATGGACCATACGCCAAACTGGTCATGGTCTTCCTCTTCACCTCACTGGCTTTCATGGTAGGTTAAAGAGAAGCGGCGCCTTTTTAAAAATGAATGTTGGAAGTCTCTAGACGTTTCTTTTGCTCCCAGCCTGAGTTGACTCTGCGCCTGCGAGGTCGGCTCACCACTGTGCTTGTGTTTGTTTGGCCAGTACACTTTTGACTGAGTGAGTGTCTTTGCTTCTCCCTGCAGCTCCTGGAGGGAAACTTTGCCCTTTTCTGCAGCTACACACTGGGCTTCAGGAACGACTTCCAGAATATTCTGCTGGTCATCATGGTGAGTGCAAGCACACACACACACACAGAGGTGGCATTTACAGTCACCAGGGCCGATAGGTGCACTGTTTCCATAGCAGTGACAGCTTCTCCCTCAGCACATGAAACCTTAATCTGCCCATTTGTGTTGGAATAAGTTGGACCATTAGCAGACAAAAGCGTCTCTCCCAGGGAGAACACATAAACTATCTTCAGTTACAAAGCTGCTCTGTTCTTGCTTAGAAAAGCAGTGTCTTCTGGCTGCACATTTCATCGATGTGTCTGCTCTTACTGCTCCGCCTGAATGCCATCCCATTCCCACAGACAGTAAAGGAGCCACTCTTGATCGCCCCTTCCATTTATCTCTCTTGACCCCTCTGGGAAAAGAAGGTCCTCGAATCACTGAATTGCCTCAAACCCTGACAGGTATTAGAGCTAATGAATCGGTAGGTGCGCGTCCTGTAGCACGCACAGCCCCACTGTACAGTGTGAGAGAGAGTCCAGGTTACAGAGGTTGGAAAGATTACTTGCTTTGATCCTTTGCTTTGTGGAGAGGATTATGGAACCAAGGCAATAACCTTTGTTAAAGTACATTTTATTTAGTGCAATGGCTTATTCCAGTGTGAGCTTTCACAGAAACCTTATGAAGTTACCCATGATCCCATGCCCCTCCGCCGCTGTAATCCGAGGAGATGTCAGGCTAATACACAGAGATGAGATCGTATTAGGAGGAAGAGGCCCGCTGCTCACTCTGGTTTAATTTTAAAGGATTAAAAAAAGGAAACACTGAGAGAGAGCTATGGCGGCCAAAATGAACGATACCTCGATACTTTTTGATACCAGGTGTTGTAAAGCAATACAATCTTCATGTTTTTTTTTTTAAAGATTTATTGTATGCCTTTTATTGAGAGACAGGACAGTGGATAGAGTCAGAAATCAGAGAGAGAGAGAGAGAGTGGGGAATGACATTCGGGCAAAGGAGCCACAGTTGGGATTTGAACCTGGACTGCCCGCTCTATACATGGGGCGTGCAAACTAAACGCTATCCCACAGGCGCCCTGCAATCGTCATTATTATAATGACCAACGGTATTGAAAAGTGCTTAGGGACAGAGAGTGCAGACTTAACTTCACAAATATGTTGACACATTTCGATACTGAAACAGTTTTTGGTGCAATCCTGACAATGTGTGGGAGTTTTGTCTGTCATTTTTTGTTAAATTAAAAACAAGAAATGACCCAATAGTGTGGGCTTAGGACTTCTCTGTTTGTTCCTGTGGTATGAAAACTGGTTTGGATATTGTTTGATATTTCACTGGTGTTGTATCTACCGGTAGGCGTAGGCCTGCTTGTGAGAGCAGCGTGGAGTAAAAATAATTTCAATAAACAGAATAAGTGTACAGTTTATTGCTTATGTGAGGTCACAGGAGACTTTCAAAGGTAGAAGGTTTTCATGTTGAGTAATACTCCGAGTTCAGTTGTGTAAACAGTGTTTTGATGTGTGTACTATGAAGATGAAAACTCAGCAGACAATTCCATTTTTGCTTTTTGAGTTAAGGGATGACGAGGTGCATTGGGGCGGAGGTTTGTGCTTTGGCAGGAAAGTTCAGACTCATTGAGCTCAAAGTCTATAATATGATGTTTACTTTCGCACTCAAACGTATTGAATTGAAAGTCTACCTGTAGTGGTGAACCACATAAAACAGGACGCAGTCATAGTTGCAGAAATGACTGTGCTGCGTTTTCTTGGTGTAAGAAAAAGGGGAAATACCCTGTTGCAGCAGCGCTTCGTATTATCTATTTCTTATTTAAACATTTGTGGGTTCAGAGGCCAAACAGATCGGTGCAAGCCCTCTGCCCCCCCTGTAGGGTAACACGGTGACCCCTGTGGAATCCCGTGTCACATCGAGCTCCGATTTGTTTTGGGAAAAGCTGTTGAACCGATATTGTCTTCCTTCCTCGCTGTTGTGTTTGGCTGATGCGAGAGGTCAAATGTTCAACACCACTTTTTTCTGCGTCACCACGCTTCATTCCATCCCAGGGCGGAGCATTTTGAGAATGCATTAAATGCCATGCGTCGTCGTAGAGGGTCTCTCATTGTTGCACGGGAATTCTTATTCACTTGTTTTAGAAGTCCTTGTGTGGAATTTCCTGGATAATCTTGGTGTGTTTTTTGTGTGTGTGTGTCTAAACAAAACTCAAACAGCTGATTACCGGTGACAGGATTTTAAATGTTTTTTCTTTTTTCCCCTCAGCTCTCAGCTACCCTGGCAATCCCCTTCTGGCAGTGGTTCCTGACTCGCTTTGGGAAGAAAACAGCGGTTTACACTGGCACCTTGGTAAGCACCAAAGATCCAGCCAAACACAACTTTGAAGTCTTGTGAAGTGTGAAAGATTTACAGGACTTCGGTAAATTCCTGTTCTAAAAGTGTTCTCATGGGTTTCTGTTCTTCCCTAGTCTGTGGTTCCCTTCATGATCCTGGTGGTGTGTCTGAAGAGTAACCTGATTGTCACCTACATTGTCTCGTTCGCTGCCGGGGTCGGAGTGGCTGCAGCTTTCCTGCTGCCCTGGTAAGACCTCTGCTGAACCTTTTTTTTTCATGTTTTTTTTTATTATCAGGTATGCACCTATTTGGTTCAACCAATCATGCTTCTCTTTTTTCCTTTTTTTTTTTTTTTTTTTTTTTAAGGTCCATGCTGCCTGATGTTGTTGACGATTTCCAAGTGCACAACCCCGACTCCACCGGCCACGAAGCTCTCTTCTACTCATTCTACGTCTTCTTCACCAAGTTTGCCTCTGGAGTCTCCCTTGGCATCTCCACCCTCAGTCTAGAGTAAGAAAATACTTAAATACACACAGACTACACAGATGATCTATATTGTAAGTTTAAAAAAAGAAAAAAAAGGTTTTGTAGGTGTTGAATTTACTTTATTGTGACACGATAAAAAAAAATCAGGGTTAAGCCAAATCTCATAGAACCTTAATCCCACATCTAAGAAATCTTTCATTAGTGTAAGTACAGTAAGGCTGTAGCGCATGCATGCTCATGCACGCTTCACATGACTGACTTTACAGCAGTGTTGGCCTTTGATCAACGATTTTGCTCCACATAAGATCTTGGCTGCACTGACATATACATTTAGTATGACCGATGTTTGCCTCAACATTATTGCCTGCGTTGCATAAGAATGTAAAGTACTGGTGCTTGTCATTTTGATAATCATGTTTTTGTTTTTCTTCAGCTTTGCGGGATACATTAGCAGAGGCTGCACTCAACCACAGGCAGTGGATCTTACCTTAAAACTGTTGGTTTCCGCGGCCCCCGTAGGCCTCATCATAATCGGCCTAGTTATTTTGTATTCGTATCCAATCGACGAGGAGAGGAGGCAAGGCAACAGAAAACTGCTCCAGGAACAGAGGTAGGGGATGTGGATAGAATTTTCTTCCTTGTGTTTGTTTGTTTTCCATGAAATGAATCTCTGACCTTTATTTTTGTCTGTACTTTCTCGCAGGGAAAACGAAGCAGATTCAGAAACAGACTCAACAGAACTGGCCATTATGATCTAGCACCTTTTTTTTAGAGACTCATCCACCAATCGAGTGATCGATTGGTCTTTTTTGCACTTGGCGGGACCAACAGATCTGGACCTGATGGATCATTAGGACACTGCCTTGTCCAATCACAATGCTGCTGTTTCAAGTCGATGAATTTGACTTCAGAACAATTTTCTGGCATGAAATTAACTCTCCTGATTTTTTTCAGTCTGAAATCAAAAGCCTTATATTTTGAAAAAACATAATACTTTTGAGTACTTCCGGAAAATGTTTTTTTTTTTTTTTTTTTAAGGTTGAACTTGTTCTTTGTTGAAAAATGCACAAAAGCATGAAATGTTGAAGCACGTTTAGTCAGTACTGCCATTTTCGGTGCTACTCGCTGAAGCTGGACAGATTCCATCCTTGTACATACCACAGTGAACATTAATGACCTTGAACACTGCGCTAAAATCAACTCTATAGTTGTGCGACGTGAGCATTGTGAGAAACTTGAACAAAAAGTGACACCGCCTTAATTTCAGCCTCATTTTGGGGTTGGAAATTCAAAACTGACAAACTTGTGCCAGTCATTTGGTCTTGAGTCACTGACATAGTCGTGCATTTTGAAAAATCTAAACGTTTTCTGGAATTGTATTAATATGCTTCATAGTTTACTTAAACCAGTCAACTAGTACGTTTCCATCTCTTTCCCATCACAATCGTTTTTTTGTTTCTTTTTCTAACGGAAGCTAAGATAATGTGATGTCTGAACTTGTGGCTGCACAGTAACAGCTTTGCTCTTAAGGGCTCCTTTTACTTCCCTACCAAAGTAATGAAACCACTACAATAGAAGAGACGGTTAGTTTGCACTCGTAACTGTAATGTTTATCCAGCAATGACATTATTTACAATATCCTATTTAAAGGTCAGCTACTGATTACAGGAAATCCCTTTACCCCTAAACATGCTTTAATTTCCTTAATATTGATAAAAACCGGCAACTAATCTAGTTATCTCACTATTTAAATATTTATTAGATTTGATTTTGCTGTTTTTGAATTCCTGTTTTCTGGAAAGTCTTGCTTTTTGCCATATTTATATCTATTTGAGGCCTGTTTGGTCTTCGGTTAGAGGTTTCAATATAAGGAAATGGGCACTCACATTTTGAAATAGTCACATGCTTTTTTTTAATGCATGTCGCCATCCTTGTCATCTTTGCCCCATATGCATTCAAAAAGGGAAGCACATACTTGTGAATAAAAGATAAGTGGAAGATGGGGAAGTGAACTTGTTGCAGTCTGTTTGGACGTCTGTTTTTGGGATGTTTATTTTTTATGTGTTTATTGAAGGAACAACAAGGATTCTTTGCGACCTCAATCCCTGTCATGAAAGTGTGGATTGACATATTTCATATCCATTGATATGGAAATGTGTATATACAGTAATATGTTATACATACTCTTACATCTTTGACATGTTGTTTCCGACAACTGGGCTGCCAATGTGAAATTGTTCATATCTACTTTACATGTTCTTTTTTTCTCCATAAAGATACTATACTGTATATGCCAACTTGGTGCCATTATCATCCACTAAACTTATGTAATTGCACATCCTGTGCTCCTCATCCTGCTTGATTTTGTAAGTGTTTGCTCTTGTCAGTATACTTCCCTCATGACTCTTGAGGCTGTAGCCAAATGTGTGAGCTTTAATCCCACAGGAACACACAGAAGCCTTGTGTACATGCCTCCTGTTTATATGTATATATTGTATGTAAACTTGTACATATCTTTGATATTTGTGGCTTCAAGTGAAATAAACCTGTTACACTATACCGTAGTTATTTAAGAAAAAACTGTTGAGAATGAAAAAAGATTGTTAATAAATACTAATAAGTGTACTGTGAATGAGATGTCTGCATTTCTTCTGGATTTGAAATCCAAACACGAGTGTCTGATTTCAGATATTTAAGTGGCTTCTTGTTTACATATTCAACAAAAAGAAATAGATAAAGATATCGACCTGTTAATGGGCTTGCATGGCTTTGAAACATTTTCCAAATAGGTAAGAAAATACATTACACATATAACATTTAGGCCCTACCTCACTGTCATAGATAACTTCAATTGTAACTATCTGAGAGAGCTTGCAAAGACAGAGAAGCCGTCCCATTCACTGGCCTATTGACTACTGCCATCTAGTGTCAGAGCTTTGTCTTTTAAAACTGCTTATAAGCTTTGTTCCTGTTATATAGCAGCTACTGCTTCATAGAAAAATTCAATTTTAGTCGCTGATAAGAAATGTTAAATCAAATGATTCAAATAATGAATTGAGTTGTTTTAAGTTTAGCATTGTATTCGTTTGGTTTTCTGAGTTATTTTACTGTATATTAAGCTGTTAATGTTAATGGTAGCAAATTTGTCCCACGGATTTTATGCAATGATAATGATCAATGATATCCAGTTTTTTAATTAATGTTATATTTCATAATAATTATTATATTCTCTATTTGTTTCATTGTCTTTACAGTACAGTTTATATTAGAATAAGGAACATAAAACAAATGATTTTTGATTTAATGATGTAAAAAATCCCTGTAAATTAAGCATTAAAAGAAACGAATCTGTTTTATTTTGAAGGATGAACTCCTAAAGCGGAAGTGTTTAGCACTGTTAGCCTGCTGTCAGCGTAAAGCACTACCTCAACTTCACAACAAAATCTCGCTGTTTTCCCCCTCAATGACCGCCACAATAGAAAGGAAATAACACCGACGTGAACCTGGCGAACACACAACGTAAAGCATTCCGTTTCCTCTGATTCATGGACTTGTGAAGTATTTTTAATTTCATCGCTGGTCTGACATGGCTGCGAACCCTCCAGGACCAGGCTTTCAAAACAAGACCCGAGTGGCCATCCTGGCGGAGCTGGACAAAGAGAAGCGGCGGCTGCTGCAGAGCCAGTCCATGAACAGCCCCGGAGCCAACATCCCTCTGTCGTCTCGACCCAGTCTGAAGGATGTGAGGGACAGCGCGGAGCAGCAACACATCGCCGCCCAGCAGAAGGCCGCCCTGCAGCATGCTCACGTCCACTCGTCCGGCTTCTTCATCACTCAGGACTCCTCGTTTGGGAACCTCATCCTCCCTGTGCTGCCCCGGCTGGAGCCCGATTTATGAACCTCCCAACTAACACCACCGTGGCTAGACTTTTGACAACAACTCCAATGCACAGAAAACACTTATTATTTTTTATTTTTTTTGTATTTTTGGGACTCTTGAGTCAGAATGGTGATTTGACCATCCACAAAGTCTCCTCCAGAATAAAACATGACACTTGAACTCAGTCAGTGTTGCTCTCACGGGGAACATCTAATGATTACCTACACCTGTAAACAGCCAAACAGAATATGACCAGTCATTATAGACTATTTAGTGATATCATAACACATTTCCAACACACTAATAATCAAAACTTTTCTATGCAGTGGGATGATTGGGATGAATGTGATTAAGGGAGTCATCATTGCCCGAGAACATTTACTGTGAAAATGTACATTTTTGGAAACGAAATGGCTGCAGGACGAATTTTTTTCTCTACAAAACATGAGGCAGTGTGGAATGAACTTACCAAAGTGAATATGATCAATTTCTGAAGAGCCAAGTGTGAAAACTAGTTTTACCATTTTAATAGCTTCATAATGTGCTTGTGGCATAGCCTTTATCGTAATTAATGAAATTCACATTCATCATATATTAACCCTGTTTTTTTTTTTGTTGCTCTTTGTGTTTTTCCAGCGAATGATTTAACCCTAGATTTAAATCATGAAACACTGTCTTTTTATTTGCCTTTTGTGTGAAGTTAAAGGGAACATGGGTTCACTGTAAAATGCACAGTCATGTATACTGTATTTTTCTGTGATGTCATCTTCTCACAATCTGTTTAATCTTTAATCTTCTTATTATCTGTTTATCTTAATGTCATTTGTTATTTTTCACTTCTTCAATTGTATTGTTTTTACCTTTAACAGCCTTTCCAGACCTATTGTTTCTAATTGAGTCCTTCATTTGCATTTATTCTTGTTTATCTGCTCACATTTTGTTCTTGTCCTTTTGTTTAAAATAGATCACTCAATGTTTGGCCTGATTCTTATGTTCCTCAGCTCCTGCCTTTGATTTGTCAGTCAAAGCACTTCGTAAACATCTGTTTTTAAAAGGTGCTATATAATAAAAGTTATTATTATTTATTTGTATTATAAAGTTCCGGAAAAAAAAAAACACACAAGTGTAATATCACTGGCAGCCACAAGCATGGGCGGTTCTAGGCAGGGGTCAACAGGGGCCAGTGCCCCCTGTAACACTGAGCTTGGTCCCCCCCTGTGGCCCCCCCTCCAAAAGGAAGAGCCCCTCTCAAAACACGTACACAGTAATTGACTCACAATCTAGTATTAAATTCTGTTACTGAAACAAATATAAATCATGGTATTTTATGATGTGCGCTATTCTTTGGCATAATATTTATATATTTTTTTTTTAAAGCGATCATCTTTGTCTATTTTTCACCTGGGTTTAATGTTCCCCTCTGCCAAAACAACTGGCCCCAGTTTGCCCCCCCTCAGTAAAAGTGGTCTAGAACCGCCCCTGGCCACGAGGGAGCTGAGTTTTGCTTGAATCGATCGTAATCAAACGTTCTGCACTCAGTTGCTTTTCCCTGAATCATGTGAGTCGATCGCAGAGCTGACGCCACCGCTGATGCAACACACTGACAGGTCCACCCAGCCGGCTTCTCTCTAACACGTCTCACTGTAACAAGACAGAGGTATGTCCGCAGAATTTTACAGCATGTATGGTAGACTAAATGTTGGAAATGTAGATACTAAATGTAGGAACCGATCCCTGTCCGGAAACATCACAGGAGCGACTTCAGCTGCACATGGTTGTGTTGCTAGCTAGCTAGTTAGCTAAATAGCTCGGTTTAATAACCACTATGATCTTCTACTACATTTCATTATGTTAGGAAAATCGTCCAGCTTCCTTTTAATTTTGAAAAACATCTAAAACATGTTTTCTGCTACCTGCTTTTCGCCCTACTGTTCATCTTTGGTGAAAAAGATGAGTAGGCGAGTTCTTAGTTTGGTCCTCCACATTGTCAGTGGCTGACAGAAACAATGAAACTTTAAGTAATTTAATAGACATTAAACTCACTTTACACTTTAAGTGTTTTGACAAAATGAAATCAAGCTGACATTAATTCTAACAATTTTTAATTCCTATTTTTCCAGTGAGATTTCCCTGCGCCATGGCAGAACAGCTCAGTCCAGATGAGAAGTTCCACCTCATTACCAGGAACCTTCAGGTGAACACACACACACACACACACACAGAGACACACACACACAGACACAGACACACACACTCACACTCACACTCACAGACACATACACATACACACACACACAGACACACACACTCACACTCACAGACACACACACACACACACACACACACACACACACACATACACACACACACACACACACACACACACACACACACACACACACAGACACACTCACAGACACACACACACACACAGACACACACACACACACTCTCTGTAAAGTTCCCCAGAAGCTTACATCCAGCAATCTTCAAATGTGTGTGTGGTGTGTGTTGCAGGAGGCCCTTGGAGAGGAGAAGGTGAAGCAGGTTCTGCAGGAGAGAGAGCTGAAGGTGTACTGGGGAACGGCAACAACTGGAAAACCCCACATCGCCTACTTTGTCCCCATGTCAAAGATAGCAGATTTCCTCAGGGCTGGATGTGAGGTGGGTAGACATTATTGAGCATTTTGAGCTTCTGTGAAGGAATTCACATTGATATGTGTTACCTGCTTCAGCAAATCTTTTTTTTTTTTTTTAAAAAAGCATGTTTTTACTTTTAACTCTCTCCCTTAGGTCACGATTCTGTTTGCAGACTTACATGCTTTCCTAGACAACATGAAGGCCCCCTGGGAGCTGCTGGAGCTCAGAGTAAAATATTACGAACAGGTCATTAAGGCCATGTTGGAGAGCATTGGTGTGCCTCTGGATAAACTCAAGTTTGTCAAAGGAACTGACTACCAGCTCAGCAGGTGAGTTGTTCTGCTGATGTTTCTCAGAGAGGCTGTCTTAACATAAACTTTCTTAGAGTAATTGAACGAATGGCTTGCATCTGTTTTGTCAGAGAGTACACTCTGGATGTGTACCGTCTGTCCTCCATGGTCACTGAGCACGATGCTAAGAAGGCTGGAGCTGAGGTCGTCAAACAGGTGGAGCATCCCCTGCTGAGTGGGCTGCTCTACCCTGGACTGCAGGTAACAATGCTGTCCTATGATAAGGTGTAAATGCTGCTTGAAGTGGTGTAAGATCATCCTGGTGTTCCTTAGAACTCGACTGATAAGAATGGACTTCTGTTATTACTATGGTAACAGCAAAAATATCCCCATGAAGTGATGTAACTCCTCCATATTGAAGCTGTTTTAAACTAGAGCTGCCAGTGGATGTAGTCTACGGCCCTGTGTCCACCTTGTGCGTTTTTTTTCCGGGCAGAAAAGCGCTGGCTGTGCGCTCTGGAGTGCTTGTATGAAGGGGTTTTTTTTTTGCGCTGCGCTGCGTCAGTCCTGTCCCTATGACAACAGTCTGTTGACAACGGCTGCTGTGTTACCAAAACACCTCCGTTACTTTTTGCTGTATGTTTTTTTTTTTTTTTATCTTAGATTGTTTATCGCCTGATCAGACGCGGATGTGGTTACAAGACGTGATCCGTACGCGGCAAAACTACAGGGAACATCGTACATTTGGAAAAGAGCGCAGGCGTAGTCTATAGCGCCTTTCTGAAAGGTTTCAAATTGTTCGTGTTGAGCGCTTCGGAGCGGCTGCACAAAAAGTGCTCGGAAGAAAGACGCTGGGTGCTGCGCTTTTTCTCTCCGGGCAACCGCTCTCTGCTCATTGAATTTAATAAAGACGCTGATGCTCAGAAATAAACACTAGGTGGACGCAGGGGCCTGAGTGTACCCTCACATCTGTGTGTCTTAAGAACATGTTGGAGTTTTGCATACAAACTGTATTTACTACTACATTTCTGTTTTGATTTGCATCATAAAAGTGATTTATCTTTGTTCTCAGGCTCTGGATGAGGAGTACCTCAAGGTTGATGCCCAGTTTGGAGGTGTTGATCAGAGGAAGATTTTCACTCTTGCAGAGAAGGTACCTTCTCGTTCCATCTTTGTTTATATATTTTAAGTCATCACCTTCTTACTCCTGTCACTACTGACCACTTGACAAAAATGAAACAGCACGTCGTTAATAACAAACTAAATGTTTCTGTATAGTAATTCCATGATACAGTTTTCATGTCTGTAAAATATCAACTTTAACTGTAGCCTTTCATTCATCCACAGTACTTGCCGTCTCTTGGTTATGCTAAGCGCGCCCATCTGATGAACCCGATGGTACCCGGACTAACAGGGGCAAAGATGAGCTCCTCAGAAGAAGTAAAGCTCGTTATAATCAAGAAAGTGAATCAAAATCTTAAACTGCAATGTTCATCATCAGTAATAAATTAATCTGGCTGCAGGAGTCTAAGATTGATCTGCTGGACTCCAAAGAAGATGTGAAGAAGAAGCTAAAGAAGGCTTTCTGTGAGCCAGGCAACATCCAGAACAACGGAGTCCTCTCCTTTGTCAGATATGTCCTCTTCCCTCTGCGTGGAGGTAGACATTCCTCTGCAACATCCTTCTATTTCTCGCCTGCAGACATTTCCTCCAGTCATTTAAAGAATAGAAAAGAAGTTCATCATTGAAAATCTTGTGTTTCAGATTTCTGCGTCAAAAGAGATGCCAAGTGGGGTGGAGACAAAATCTACACTGCGTTTGAAGAGGTGGAGAAGGACTTCGCTGAGGAGGTGAAGTGTATTTGGTTTATTAGAATAATGAACTCTTCAAGTAAATCCTGTCATGCCTGGTCTTAACCACGAGTCATTTCTGACTTGGTCAGGTCGTCCACCCTGGAGACCTGAAGGCGTCAGTGGAACTAGCACTAAACCAACTTCTGGAGCCGATAAGAAAGAAGTTTGAGTCACCTGAGCTCCGCAAACTCACCAACTCTGCCTATCCCAGCGCCTCAAAGACGAGTCAGTATTTTACCCATCATCCTGATTGTCTTTTTCCCTCTCGCATAGTTTTAAGTCTATTCATCCAATCATAGAGTAATTTAGTATAAAAGGATGTCAACTTGATCTGTGTGGAGAATTGTCTTCATCAGTGTGTGTGTGTGTGCTGGTATAATTAGAAGGAGCAGGAAAGGGTGCCAAGGCAGGAGGCGGAGGTGGAGGAGGAGAGGATGATGAGCTGGCCCCCTCCAGACTGGACATCAGGGTGGGCAAGATCATCAGTGTAGGGAAGGTAAGATATCTAGATTTTCCCTTGATGCCCGTTCACCCGATTTAGTGTTGTAGTCAAGACCACACTAACCGAGAGCAAGACATTCACTCCCAATTTCCACATACTCTGTGCACGCCACGGTCCGTCAGGGACACGCACACTATTATAAATCAAATGTATTATTATTATTTGTATTTTAAAGCACCACAATGCACACAGATCTATAACCTTAGCAAGTTTGTTCTTCTTACTTGTTGTCAGAAATATGTCATTACACTTATTAAAAGCCCCATTCACCTAACAAGACCAGAAAAAGGTTTGAACTATACGTATCTATATCTTGAAATAAGCTATTTATCTGGATTTATCAGGTGTCTTATAGTAAGTGTATGTAAGTGAGATATGTTTTTACTAGAAAATTAGATGACTAGGGTTGTTATGGCATTGTTGTACTAAGATTTGAGTTTTTGCCGATGTCTGATGCATAAGACACCTGGATAGATTTCCAAACAGGCAAAACATTCAGTGACCTATCGGCAGCTGTTTCATTCATAAAATTAGATAAAGATCAGATAAACTCCTCGTGGTTTGGAAACCAAAGTTAATAACAGACGACTTTGTGGACTTCATCGAGATATTCCACCTGTACTAAAGTCCTCTGCCTTTCTGTTCACGTGTATTTTTTTTTTAAGCACCCTGATGCCGACTCACTGTACCTGGAGAAGATTGACGTTGGCGAGCCTGAGCCGAGGACAGTAGTGAGCGGGCTGGTAGCCTATATATCACAGGAGGACTTACAGGACAGGATGGTGTTGGTTCTTTGCAATCTGAAACCCCAGAAGATGCGGGGGATTGAGTCTCAGGCCATGCTGCTGTGTTCCTCTATGTGAGTGTTGGTTATGTCTACATAAAAGCTAACATAACTCAGTTCACCTGTTTTTTTTTTTTTTGACAAATTGTCATATCTAATTTTTAGTGAAGGGGAGCCAAGGAGGGTCGAACCACTGGACCCTCCAGAGGGCTCATCGCCAGGAGAACAGGTCTTTGTGGAGGGATATGAGACGGGCAAACCAGACGACAGACTCAATCCAAAGAAGAAAGTGTGGGAGAAACTACAGGTATGCATCATTAAGATTCTACTGTGACTCTTTCAATAGACTATTACAATACCATAAAGTGTTTCTTCTGTAGGTGGATGGAGCACGTATACTTACTTAACATTATTATTCTGGTGTCTCTTTAGGTTGACCTGAACGTCTCAGGCGAGTGTGTTGCTCAGTGGAAAGACAGGCAGCTGATGACCAAACTAGGACAGATCACATGTAAGACACTCAAAGGAGGCAACATCAGTTAGATATCCATCCATTACATTCACCACTGAGGCTGCCCCTGCTGGCCACATTACATGAAAAACCCTCTCATCAACAAATCGTCATGGCAACTGGGGTCACACTTCACATGGACGTCTTCTCGAAGAACGATGGGACAACGATGCCAAAACCCTCAGACACGTTCGGCGGCTTAAACCATTTCTCATACCTTGCTTCAAATTTATCAGAAAGATAAGAGGGATGTTTAACAAAAATTCTGTAAATAATCAACCAACGATTAATTTCTTCCTCATAACAGGAGTTGTAAGGTGTTGCTAAGTCACCCAACTGTAAAGATACAAAATGACAGCTTTTCTACAATAGACACACATTTGTACTCAGAGAATGGAGGTTAACCATCGTGATGCTGCAGTACTCGTTTCCCATTCCTGGAAGATTCTCAGCTGATAAAAGGGATTGATTAGTGTGTCATTAATCTTCCAGTTTAAAGTCACACTGTGTTGATTGCCTTGATAGCTCATCGTGGGGAGTGGCCAATCTGTTATCCTAATAAATAAGACTGGTTTTATGTTCAACAGGCATCAGATGTAAATAAATCATTTTGTCATGTACTGTAAGAGAACAATATCTTCAAATAACTGTCATACAATCAAATAATGCATCATCACTCAAATGAAATAAAAACAACTGTCTGGATTCTGTGGTCTGCAGAAATTAATTCTGTCTTTTCAGGATTTATCATGCCATGTCTAATAAGAAAAAAGCAAAACACATGTTTATTTTTAATACACTTAAATTTTATTTATAGAAGTAATAACTGTACAGAATTCTTTATAATCATTACGATGAAGATTTTTGACCTATTATGAAGAGTCAGTCAAATTCACTCACCAATGATTTTGTTAGGGGAAAGCATATTGTGCAACAAGTCATTAGCTTGATATATTAAAAAAAAAAAAAAAAAAAGTCTTGTTTCAAAGTTTTAGCCACAGAGCATTTTAAAAAAAGCACTGATCTCACACTAAATCTTCTCCAGTGTATCAAATCACTCAGGGCCGCATTTCACACCCGTAGCCCTAAACGTGTTTTCAGATGTGATAGATCACCGATGTGGTCGGAGAAAGTGACTGACAGAGCTCCAAGTGAAACCAGGCACAAACCAAAATTATACCTGCATCCTAAAAGGACTCGGATTCTGTTTGGCTGACCTTTATGAAACCACAGAAGAAGACTGTAAAAGCATCTAAGCAACATCTGTAATTCAATGCTTCTGCAAGTATTAATGTGTATCAACTTAAGCGTTATAAAAAGTGCCTCTGTCTGATTAGACAAAATCTCATCCTCTCGTTCTTGTGAATATGCAGCATCCCTTTTTCTTAAATACTATACCAGAGCTATCTTTTTTATGCACACAGTGGAAAGCAGGACTTAAATTGCGTGTGCCAATCAGATCTGGATATTACAGAAAGCAAGGAAATTTTGATCTTGATCCCCAATAAAATGATTCTTTATATTACAACAGGGGGAACTGAACAGACAGTGAACCTTTGTACAGAAATGCATTGTGAGACTAATCTTTTCTGCTGAGCTGCAGTGAGCATTACCCATTTCTTCCTCTGGGAGGCAATATCACACTAGACAAATATTTACAGTTCAGCCATTGTACACCCTTTTCATCCTGAGGGGCCTTGATAAGAGAACTATAGCTTAGAAAAATACTCCAGAATAAAGCTTTCATAAGAAACTCAACGCAACAGGTTTTTTCTTCTTTTTTTTTTTGCATAAATACGTAGGAAGGCCATTTCAGGCTAAGGCTTTTAGAGAAGATGCAACACTCGTGATTGTTGAATTATATGTCTCAGTTATGTCCGCTTCTGCTGGGGGGGGGGGGGGGGGGTTGTCCTATGTCCTTGTTCCTCTGGCGTCTTCACTTCTTCACAATGTGCTCTCAAAACAGTGTTTCAATTGTGTCTGCTGTCACTCTTGTAGCTGAGGGAGGAAGAAAAGAGGAGGCTAGACATTAATCAACGTAATACTGTTACAGGAACACATGTAATGGGTATTCCGTCCTAATCAAATTCAGTCACGGAGACATGATCATGAGCTTCGGGTTAGGGCTGATTGGAGGACATGTTTGCACATTTGACTGGTAAAAGCTGTAGGCAAAGTCTGCAGCATTTGTATTGCGTCAATGTGAAAGGAAGTTTACGTTTGCTATGGAGAGCTAAAAATGTGCCCTTTAAGGCGATATTAAAGTGCTTCATTGTGTACTATAATGGTAATGTTAGAATTTCCATTCTGCTTTTTCATGACAAAAAGAGGGGCTACTTTGATATATGTCGTCACAGACTCAGTCAGCGTTAATCAGTTTACACACTCAGCAGGTACACTGTTTTAGTACACCAAAACGCACTAATGAGGCCTTGTCTCTCAAATACAATGGCAGAAAATCATGCTCACAAATAGAAATGCTGATCTTACTTGTTGTCTCGGCGTATGCTACCCCACTCGCATTCCGTACTCCAATGGCTCCATTTCCTCCGACGCTGACGTCCGTCGTTGCTGAACAAGCAGGATCATTCCGCGAAGGACTGAGGCTGCCATGTGCTGGTTTCTTTGCTACAGGTGGAGGTACTTTGTCAGATTTCACCCCGCCGTTGGAGAGGGCGACGGCCTTTGATTGGTCAGACATCTGCATAAGCTCAGCGGCCAAGCTTTCTTTTAGACTTGCCTGAGCTTCAGGGCAGGAGGCAGCAGCAGTCTCTATGACAACCTTTTTTGTGCTCCTGGAGAAGATAAAGCTGGCTGTAGTGGCTGGCGACTTGAGCATGTCATTTACATCAGGTGACCTCTGAGACAGAGCGCTTTGCTCACTGACGTAGCTGTAGGTGGACGACCTCACTCCCAGTCGGGATGGAAGACCATCTCTTGAAGACATAGCAGCGGTTTTCATACGTATGGCTTCCTGTAAGCGCATGGAAGGGGTGTTAAGTGCCACAGGAGACGTCTGAGCCGTCTTAGGGGGAGATTTCAGTGACAGAGACTTGCGGATTGGCTTTTGTGGAATGTTTTGAGGTCCTGGGGTGCTGGTGCTATTTTCAAGAGCTGGGACTCCCTGGTTTGTTGACTTGTCCTCTGATGGAGCTTTCACCAGATCATCAGTCATGTTGACTGATCTGAGACGAACCATCTGAAGCAGGGAGGGAGTGACCAGAGGTATGTTAGCATCCTCTTTGGGAATGGGTGCACTTTTGTGGCGAGAAAGAAGCTCTTTGCTCCTGGCGTCTCGATTTGCCACGCTGGGCTGCCTCCTGAAACTAACACCGTGAGTTAAATTCTCTGCTGGTAAAGGAGGTGCTACTGGGATAGTAACTGGAGGTTGGGTACTGACTGGAGGCTCGGCGGGAGACTGATTTTCAATTTTCAGACAGAGTCGATTCTGAGAACTGCTTGAAGAAATCAAAGCAGAGACCGGTGCTGTGTTCTCTACTGTTGTGATAGGCTCCAAAATAGGTACATCCACTGGTGGAACTGGTTGGGCTTTGTCTGAAACAGGCAAAATATTCTGCTCTTGTCTGCAAGAAATCTCATCACAGGTGTTGTCTTTTGAAACCTGTACGCCAACCTCCGGTTTGATGTCAGCGAATGTTTGTGGAACAGAAGGAAGCACATCTGGAGTTTGTTCATGTACAGAGGCCCCGGCTTCACTCGGCTCTTCAATTGTCTCTACCATCTCCTCTGTGTGTCTCTTTGAGAGATCCAGCTTTGCCATCACTTTTGGCACTGTCTCTGCCACAAAGGGCGGAGGAGGTGGAGGAAATTCAACCTCCTCTCCTCCATCGAAAACAGAGTCCCCTTCCATAGGAGGAGGAGGGGGTGGCCAGCAAGACTCTATGACATGGCCCTCTTCCTCTACCTTCTCCAAATCATCTGGTGCCATGGATACTGATGAAGTCGGAGTTTTTCTTGACAGAGGAGGTGTCGGGTGGTATGCTGGTGGAGGCGAAGGTGGCGGTGAGATCTTACTAATTTTGGGGACATCTACAGTAAGTGTCTGCATGGGTTTGACCTCTTTGTCGTCTGTCTCATTCTCACGCTTGTCAACTAAAGCTGGAACCCCATCCAGTGACTGGATAGTAGTGTTCTTAACAGGTTCATCAACTTCTGATTTTGCACTGCTACTCATTTGGCTCTGTTCTCCATTCATCAAGGGCTCTTTTGACACTAATACTTCTCTGTGCAGTACCGTCATGGGTTTGGTCATGACAGGAGGGGGTTCTTTCTTTGGAGTTGTCTCCTGACTCTCAGGAAGCTTGACGACAGGGCTACTACTCTGTTCTTGTGCCTGAGTGTCAACACATGCATCTGTTGTATCTTGCCGGACGTCTGGACAGTCCCGATTCTCCAGCTCCTTGTGAACAATGTCAGGCGCTGTTTCTAACAATGTCTCCGGCTTGGCAGTGCTCTCTGATGCTTCTAAGACAGCTATGTCTACAGTTGATTGTTTTTTAACTAATTCTTGCATCTCATTGCTGGCTTCAGTCTGAGTGCCTGCTTGCTTCACTGAGCTCACCTGTGTCTCTGCTGGTATCTGGGTTCCTTTGCTGATAGTAGGAGAAGGACCACACAGCAGCTCAAAGGAGCGTCTGTTGTGGACCCATGTCTCTGGAGGGGGAGGACACGGTGCTTTGACTTTGGGAGGTTGTGGGATATTTAACAGCTCTCTGACTTCAACCCCTAAAGTTGAAGAACTGTTATTTGGAGTGAGCTCTTTAGCAGCAACATCAGGGGAAGATCCCTGTGGAGGTGGACTGGGGCTACATGTGGAAGTATGTAGATTGACAGACTCAGATGCACCAGATGAAAGAGAGGTAAGAGAGGAGGAAGGAGAAGCTGCTGAAGATGAGGCCCGAGACACTGATCTGTCTGGTTTGACTGGTGTCTTTTTCGGCTTTTCAGGGGAGGTTGGAGAGATCCCTTTTGGGGAAAGTGTTGGTGTGCCGCTCTGACTTGAGTAACCACTGGAAGGGGACATAGTACGGTCGAATTTCCCTCCTTCAGAGGGAGTTTTCTGTGGGGATGAGTTAGTGCATTCTGATTTGGGCTCTGGTGCTTTTTCTGCTACATTGGAAGAGGCCTGTGTGGGGCTCAAGGGACTGTTGGAAGCATTTAGGGAAATGGACCCAGTAGAGTTTGATATAGGAATGGGGATCTTAGTGGTATCCATTGAAGTTATTGTATCCTTTGCTACAGTATTTTCTGCCATCTTTCCAGACAACGATTCATTGAGATCTTTGCAATCTACCAGAACCCTGGAGTTGCTCCTGATCCTATTACTATGCAGAGAGTTTGTTCTCCTTGGAGGTGCTGGGGGTTGCTTGGTCTTCATAACAGACAGACTACGAGTGACATTTTGGTTGGTTTTCCCATCCTCCCCAGTTGCCACTGACTCTGAAATACCAGACTCACATCCTTGACCTGCAAAAACGTTTTCACTTTTACTGCTACTCATGCTCACTGAGCTACGGAGGCTGACAAGGTCATTCTCCCCACCAGAGTGCTCTCCCTGGCTGTCCTGCCCATTCAGGCCCACTCTCTGTGACTTAGCGCTCCGTGTGCTGCCCTTAGAGGATACAGGAGAGGAGTGTGAAATAATGGTCTTTGAAGATTGGGACTTGCTCCAGTTTGACCCTGAATCTGATATGGGCGTTCGTGTGGAGTTGTTGTGAAAATCGTCAGCTTGGGAACCATCACCATCTGATCTTCTGGACAGCAAAGGGCTGACCGATGAGTCCCCGGATGCCAGGCTGCTCTTGCTTACAGTGCGGACGCTACCGCTGTGGTTAACACCGCTGCCACGTGTCCGGCTGCTGCTGCTGCGGTCAATCTCTATGACGTCAAACGAGGCTGGCAAGACCGCATTAGGTATGATTGTAGACAAGTAGGTGGCCTGAGGAGAAATTGACATCACTGGGCCCTTAAAAAGAGAGAGCCAAAAAAAAAAGAAAAGTAAAAAAAAAAGAATTCACAGCCAAGTTTCAAGACATCTGGACTGTAACAGTAACGATGCTTAAGACTGACGAGTCAGAAAAGGCTTTTTAACTTGAAAGCCTTTTTCTTGTAACTAATTTCATTCTTACCTGGGGTTCCTGGAGGAAGCTTAGCATTGTTGAAGAAGAGAAGGTGAAAGAAGTGGTCATGCCAGGTACTGCAAGGGACTTGGGTCTCACATTTGAGGTGGGACCGTGATAAGAGCCAAAGCCCTGGTGGTTGAAGGGCTGCTCGTCTTGATTCATTGCCCGTAGGTGCTTCCTCAGCAGCTGTTCATCTCTGGATGCATCCTGCTTTGGAGTGGAGAGAGGACCATTCTTTAGTAATACAACCTCACTTAATGTAAAACTATTATGAAGTAATTTATTCCTTGTGAGGAACCTTTTACCTCAAACACATCTGAAAGATGCACCCTTGCTCCCTCTTTATTTGTGAGTGGGGTCCCTCCATCAACCGTAGGAATAATGACCACACCTGATTGGCTGTTTCTGTCCTCTCCATCCTGATCAAGGGTTTGGGTGGAAACAAGCTGCTGGAAGGTTGAGGTTCTGTGCAATGCTGGAAAGAGGGCGGATAACTTTAACTAACAAGTTTACCACCAACGATACATGATGTCTATAGGATTAGCAAGGATGATGGTGTTGACATACCAAGTTCTTTCTGGACCTGGTTTGGAATACCCATGATGGTGGTCCTCCTGCTTCTTTTCCGGCTCCTATCTAATCGTTTTACTGGGTTCAGAGGCTTGAATGTAGAGCCTGAGTGAAACAGAGAAACGGTGAATTTGAGGAGATTTAATGTTGCAATGTAGAAACTTTATTGGGCACAAGACAAGTACCTTGACCAATAGCAGAAGCAGTTAACGTATTCATTGAAACCTAGTTCAGTATATTGGGGAATTTGATTTTACTGAAGGATTTTAAATATGGATGTTTTCGGTATAAATCAGAATATGAATTTGACAACCCTTGAGCACACACGCACACACACACACACACACACACAGACACACACACACACACACACACACACACACACACACACACACACACACAGACACACACACACACACACTCATTCTCTACCTTGCAGCTGTGATATGCAGAGGCAGCCGCAGTGATGTCTTCAAATGCTTTTGAGTAACCGAAAACAGATTCAGCTGTGTGTGCGTGTGAATGTGTGTAAAGTTCCTTCTCCTTTGATTCCAAACCATAAATGCAGCTGGGAATGAGATGTGCATGCTAAATAAGCACTCCAGTATGACTCTTTGTAAAGCAGGGAATTTAAGTTTAAAAAAAAAAGCTTGAACTGCTGCACTGACACAAGCTCTATGATTAGCTCCTATTTCCAGCAAGAATCAAAGAATCCAAGGAGATACGGAGGCTTCCTCTCTCTCTAAATATGCACAGAACGTCAGGCCTGCATGGCGTTTACCTTGGCGTGTGAGCACAGGCCTTGTCGACACAGCGGAGGTTACTGTGGTATCAGTGCTCCCTGCGGTGGATCTTGACTCCAGAGAGAAACCTCCGTCCTTGGAGCTGATATCATGCTCCAGACGCAGAGTATCTGTAGACTGCAGCGTATACACACACAAACATGCACAAACACACACAATAGTATTTAGTTAGGTGGCATGTTTAGTGTGTAGGACGTGAAGGAAAAATTATCCACAGAGCGTTTGGGGAACTTACAGCAATGCTCTCATTGTCAGGGAAGTTAACTCCATTTCTGTGTTCTGTACCAACCAAACAGAAAAGAAAAGAAACAATCTTAATACAAACTTAGTCATCACTAAAAGGGAGGGTCTTTAGGGATCATAACATAGATAAAGAAGCTTTAACTTCATAGAGAAAATTACCCTTGACAAACACATTTCAAAAAGGAAAGCACTCCCATGCAATTAACCACTCAGATATATTAACATAATCTAATATACTTGGGTTGGTCATTTAAAACTGTGGGCAAGTCTTACTGTATTTAGATGAATTGACATCTTTGAAAATAAAACACGATACATGTTTTTATATTTGTAGTGATGTGTCTTTACCTTCCTGCTGTAGTATCTTGAGGCCTTCCTGGGCCTCTGTGTGCAGGTCCTCCAGGTACTGTGGCCTGCTGCCCTCAATGAAAACATTCTCCTGGTAGTGCTGAGAGGTTGTGTAGTGGACGGTCAACCTCTTCTGGTCCTCGTTACCTTTCAGGCCAGCTGTTGGTATGATGGAAGAGATGAGGAAAAACAGAAAGGAAGACCAATTAAATTACTGTACTGTATGATGCTTAACATTTTAACAGTGAACGTTTCAAGAGAATGATAATTTAGCCATTTAGCATGAAATGGTCAAAATGATCATTTCTTTCATCAACAATTTTACCATCTTCCCTTTTGACCAAAAACACTCTTAATACACCATATACCTATATATATGTATATACTGTAACATTTACAGTCTATGGTATATACCCATAAAGCTTAAACCTTATTTTCCACAGGTATGGTAAGTGTTTCCACAGGTACATTCCTTGGTGTCTAAAGATATAAACTTCAACACGTAAATAAACAGACTCAACAGGTGTGCAGGGGCCAAATCATTTATCAGCTTTTCAGTGAATCCTCTGCACCTCAACCTGGTGTGATGCAGCACACTCTTCAAATCTCCTCAGCAAAGCAGTTGGGTGGGCAGATGTCCCAGCCTGACCAGGCTCTTAACAGTAAATTAGACTAGTAAATTGCCTGGTTAATCTCTTACTCTATCTCTCCTTCTCCTTATTCCATGAAGGATTAGATTATCTGGATTGTCCACATTTAAAGATGCCACTTGACCTCCTGCGTGGGAATAGACTCTTCCATGGTTTCAGTCAGTATCAAAGGATAAAGACTGTACAGAAATTAAGATCTGAAAATCTTTTGTTGAACAGTAGCCAATATAGCCAATGCTGGCACGGCCAATGATGCAGCTTTGGTTCAGTAATAGTTAACTACAGTTAGTTTTTGAATTGGCAGGGGAAAATAAATGGCTCTAAAATATGTAATTTAAAACCAGGTCTAGAAAACATATCTTGTGTGGATTCCCTCAGGGCTCAATCCTTGGACCTATTCTGTTCTCATATATGTTACCCCTGTGTTATGTACTTAACTTGTTGTTGTATCTCTTATCATTGTTATGCTGTCAACAGGCAACTCCATCTTAATAACTTTACCACCCTTCACCAGTGTCTAGCAGCTGTTACAAATTTGATGTGTGACAATTTTCTTCCACCTCGATTCTGACAAAACTGAAGTCTTAGTGATCGGCCCTGAATGCTTCACAAAAGTGGTCAGGCAGCATATTGGTCCCAAGTAACATTAAACCCCTGTCCAGGACCATTGGTATTCTAATTGTTTTTTTTTTCATATATAATATATATGCCAAAATAAAATCTATGCTACCCACACACAACACATTTTGTCTGGGTTAGAATACTGTAACTCCCTCTTCTCTGGTATCACACAATCCTCTTTAACCCTTTTTCAGTTAGCAAAAAGGCAGCAGCTAGGCTGTTAACAAACAAAATTGTTGGACACAAATCACTCCAATTCTCGCTTAACTACGCTGAAAACCTGTTATTCACTGAATCAACTTCGTAATCTTGTTAATAACGTATAAAGCCCTGCATGGCCTGGCACCTACATATGTTTCTGAGCTGTTACAGCCTTACTGTAGTTGTTGGCGTCTTCGTTCATCTGATCAGCAGCTTCTTTTAGTTCCTCACTCCCAATATAAACCAGAGGTGACCGCGCTTTTACAGTTACCAAACTCTGGAAAGCCTTCACTTCGCCATCAGATTGGCTGAATCTGTGGCTTCTTTTAAACAGCTTTTAAAAACTCACTTCTTTAGGCTAGCCTTTTTTTTTATAACTCTTCCTGTTTGCCTATTTTTATTTCTAGTCGTGCTAATTTTTGTCTGATATGATGACCCCCATATGTGACTTGTGTATGCCTAATTGTGTATATTGATGTATGCATATTTGGTATGCAATGCATGTTTGTATGTGCGTTTATCAGTATCACAATGTTTTCCATTCTCTTTTAAACCAGTAAGTACTTTGTAATGTTGTGTTTTAAAAAGTGATTAGAAATATTGCTTTCTTGTGTATATGAGGGATATCTAAGTCATATCAGTTGTGTTGTCTATTATAAGTTAGTCAAAGGTCACTTGAGGTGTTCACTTTCTCTCTTTTGTCACTTCCAACACTCAGGCTCTCAGTTTCCCCTGGTTAGGTGACATTGTGTGACTCTGAATGCACACACTGTACATGTTAGTGTGAGCAGCAGAACAGACACTCCTACCCCTATCCTCCTGCATTCACACAGGTGAGGCATTCCAGACACAATGCCCTCCCCTGTGTGCAGCTGTGGGAAATCTCAGGTCATTGGGAACCTGGGACTGTCTGATGCAATCTTGGGAATAAGAGACCAATTTCAATACAAAAATTGCCACAGCACAAGTGCATATCTCAACTTTTACTGTGATTAACTGGGAAACCATTCCTAAATGCAGGAGGACCATTCCCCTGCAGGAGGTTCATGACTGTGGTCAAGTTAGATGATCGCCGAAAAAAAAAAGTCTGTTAAGCTCTTTATCTCATTAGAGAAGACCCCCATATTGCCTTAATTCTAATTCTTGCGTGCCAGTGTGCTTGTTTGTGTGCGTGAGAGAAAGAGAGAAACAATGACGAGCACATCGAGTCTGCAATCATCATCACATCTTTGAACTTAACAATTTTTTTTTCTCACAAATCCACCACCTCGTTACCTCCACTGTGAATCACAAACTTTTTAGGGTACAACATGCAAAGAAAAATGTCATCTTAACACCACAAATCTCACTCAGACCTGAGTTAGAGTATTACTGAGGTATAAAGCTATGTCAAAGCTACTACAGTCATCATGTGACTCAGCACTCACCCTTCTTTTTGAAGACAGACAGCAGAGAGTGGATGCTTTTCCTAAAGTAGACCACCATGCCTACACCAGCGCCATAGCAGATTTAAAAATCCAGATACAGTTGTAAAGCCAGAGTCCAACAAGTCCTCTTTTTGTCAGTGGTGAGTACATTTAATGTAGGACAAAAAAGAATCGGATGCCCTCAGAAGCTTGACAGCAGTTTGTCTGTGGGCAACAGTAAATACCCTGTTGTTGGTGTGAGAGGCTCTCTCCTCCTTCTGCAGTGTTTCTGAGTGACTTGGGAAAGACAAGTGCACAATGAGATCTGCTTCCAGCCAAGCAGCCTGTCCCAGCTGCCTTATCCCTGAGTCTGATACCTTCCTCCCTCCCCCCCTCTGCTCTCTCTCTCTCTCTCTCTCCCTCTATTTTCCTGTGTCGCTCACACTGGCTCTCTTCATTGCGATTCCCTCTCTTTTGTCGAATTAAGAGACCCCCCCCCCCCCCCCCCCACCAGCAAAACGGCTGTCAAAGTTTGGCTTTCAGGAGGCCTCAACCCCCACTTCACTCAATACAGACAGACACGTGTGATCATGTATTTGCACAGACACACTTATGAGTGAGTTCCCTTTCTTATGACTTAAATATATTTTTTTTAAGCTTTAAAGAAAATAAACTAAGTGAAAAGAGACAATAACAAAAGACAAAATTAAGTGTACCTGGATGTGACAATCTTGTGACCTTGAATATCTTCATCCCCTGAGGACTCTGACTTCACACATGTTGTACAGAACTTTATTTATCTTAGAGGCATATATTAACACTGTTTCATGTTCATGTTGGGTCATTCAAACACATGCTCTTAATGTAAAGTGTTGTGAGATAAGTTTTGTTATGATTTTTCCCCATATAAAAAAACATGTTTTCATTGATCGATTACATTTGAAATGATAGATCTTCTCCTCAGAACAACTTTCTTTTGTTAAAAGAAAACAGAAATGTATTCCTTTGGACATTAAATGTAAACATTGTACTGTGAAATGACTGCATTGTCATGCTTTGGTCATAAAACTATATTTCTATGGGCCAGTGCACTACAACAGACACTCCTTCAGTTTATTGCTATCAATTCCTATTACAGCTATAATAACAGCTATAACTGCGCCATAATCTTTGATTTACTTGAGGGTCCGTTAGTTCTCTTTGTCATTGTCCTTATCCTAATGAAAGCCTGCAGCATTATGTATCTGTCTGGCACTCTGTCTCATTATCTAAAGACTACAGGGGCTACAATTGACAGTAAAGGTTGTGTCATCATAGTGAGAAGCTAAACAAGCATTATGGTGTACTGTAAAGTTTTGCCCTCTTCTCTATCTGTGCTTCACAGTTCTCTCTTTTCCTCCCTCTGTCTTACATCTCTCAGTTTCGCTGCCTTTCTTTTCCTGTCTGCCCCGGTGCCTTATAGCCACAGAGGTCTAGTTTGAGTTATTTATAGCTGACACATCCTTGGTTCATCGTCGCAGCTCTGTGTGCAGATGAGTTCCTGCATGCCTACTAATGTTTCCTGACAAACCGCAGAGGCTATGAAATACAACACAGCTACGGGGGAAATCTGCAAAAAAAAAAGGCTGACGCACTGCTAGACAAATAACCGATGCTGTGTTCAGGATTGTGTCACCGCCAGAGAAGCAGCAGTTTTGGAGTGCTTGGCCTCTGAATAGATGTTTATTCACAATAAAGTGGCACATCAGGGGGCTACAGCTGGCTCATACACCAAGACCAGCTGGAGGGACACGCTGGAGGCACACACAATTAACTTCATCCATACACCCACCATCCCTCCTCACTAACTCATATCACCTGATGCTTAGAAATGGGTGGAGACACTACCATTTCTCCAGAGAAGAAATCGCTGACCTGCATCCCTGCATCCCTGCATCCAGGGTCAGGCTGCCTTGCCTTGGGGGCCTGGTGTCAGTTCAGCCTGAGGTTTCATGAGGCCTGGAACAAGCTGAGGACTTGGGGAGCAGCTTTAGACATTGGAGTCATGCCAGAGGATTAACTCTACCAGTGGCTTAATATGTCTTTACCTTAAACTTCCTCACACCTGACTTTTGTTTTCCCCTGTATCAGCATCATAATCTCATCAGTCTTTGGATTTAAACATTTTGTACGATTCTTTTAATTTACATTTTGCTAGAGAAAAAAGCTTGATACATCATCTGTATTCCAATCACTAATCATCTTACTCATTAACTCTTTATCCATGTGAATGTAACAGTTTACAAATATGATTACGTACATCTAAAAATGATTTCTTCCGCAGTGACATGGTCCTATAATTTCAAACAGTACCCTCCTTCAAAAAACAAATCCCTACCACACCAGAGTCCACTAAATACAGACCTTTACAAAGTGCCAATTTTAGGGTGTCTGGTCCGGCCTAAGCACCCCCCTGTTGTTAACCAGGACCCCTCATATCAATATTCATTAGAAGGCCTAAAGAGACACCATCTGGTCTTTGGGGAGAGAGGCCAGAGGGGAGAGGGAGGCTTCAAACGCCTTTGATTCAGTGCACACAACAAACCATTCCACCGCACAGGCAACATAACACTGCATTACAAAAGAGGAAAGTAGCATATGCTAACTTGATAACTAATCTTAGAGGCATTATAGAGAAACTGCAAATATTCAATGGTTGACTGCCAAATAAACCTTCTATCAATCATTTCAAATCAAGTGCTGTAGCTTTTTAATGGCTCCTTACATGTTTTACAGCCTTTTGCTGTGTACTTAAATATCATAAATCACTAATTGTTTCACCAGGCGGTTAGACAACGACCACATTTCAGATCACAGGCAGCCGAGAAATACAGGCTTGTTAAAATGTGAAAAGGCAAAGAAAGACTCGCCTTGTTAGCACGAGCCACCTTCATTTTAGTGATAAGGATTTTGACATGTCGTTCCTTTGTTTCTGATTTACACCTCATGATGTGGATACAAGCCAGGTTTAGATTGAATTAGTTAACGGCAGCTAAAAGAAAATGACCAACTTCAAGAAAAAGAACATTTTAGTATGGGAATACAATAAAAAAAAAAAATTTAATCAAAACATTTGTTCACGTAAAAAATCTGTACAGGTTGATTTTTAGTGAATATTTAGGGACATAAACTCTTTGAATTGATCTCACATTCTAAGAACGAGTATTCCTAAAGCTCAGAGCATAAATAAACGAAAGAAAACAAACAAACAAAAATGTAACGCCAGGAGATGAGTGGGACATCATAGAACTTTTATTGTTTCTTAAAGGGAGAATGTGCGACTTTTTGATCCAGTAGATGTCGCCCATTCGCACCAGCATTATAGAGGTCATATTATGCCCTTATTGGGGTTCGTATATTTAATCTTTGTACCTACTAAAGTATGTTCACAATAGCTAAAGTTCGAAAAAAAGTGTCTGTTTTCATGTACTGCCGCTCCATGCACCGGCTCGCTTCTGACTCTCTCTCTAAGGCTCTGAAGTGCCCACGTTCAGATTCCCCACGTGTGCCAAGTCTGATCTGATTGGTCAGCCTGTCGGCTCTGCCGTAATTGTTCAGTCGCTCAGCACGGTTCTCAGAAATGTCACGCCCCTTTTACCATATTGGGAATGCAGCCACTTTGGCTCCGAGGGGAGCATAAACATTAGCACCTTAGCACTACTGTGCTACCAGCAGGCTGCGGCATATCGTGGGCGTGCTACAGAAGTTAACAGGCCTGCAACATGAGCTGCTGGGCTTGCCACAACGAGCCAATGGGCTTAGATCAGTGATCTCACACTGACAAGACGTCACACTGGCAAATGTTTTTCGAGGGGGGCTAGAACCGAGCGTTACATGCAGCTAATGCTGCAGCTAACAGGAGGACATCGGAGAAGCCGCGTTTCCGTGGACTTTGAATTTTTGCACATAGATGTGCCTAAACATGCACAGGACACTTAGAAAACACACTAAAGAGCATATAAAAACAGAAAAAGCATAATATGACCACTTTAAACCAAAACAAACTGCTGTTGGGCGACACCTCCGCTATTCTGAAGCCTCTGCTCTCCTACAGCGACTCACCTCCAACCCCTCTCCACTCGAGGAGTTCTGAATTAGATTAAAACACACCATAATTAAGCAACAATAAGCGCAAGCGCGGACAAAATTAAACTTTGCTCGAGCTGCAATTGGCTGTGTCCTACATTGTTGTGTTAGCAGGCTAATGACACTTACGTGACATCCAAATAAGCAGTGAGTAGGCTGCGTTATTCTTCTTTTTTTCTAGCCCATGACCAAAACAGCTTTATACGTAAGGCATGTAAACATGATGTAAACATTATGTAAACATGGCTCCAACAACAACACAGCTGGAGGGACTCACACTTCTCACTCGTTGTAGACAGTCATGACTCAAAGAGACATTTACAGAGGATCTACTTGATTTCTGCTGTATTTATGTGTAAAATGTTGCACATTCTTCTTTAGTAAAATAGGCCATGTGAAGAGCAGGTCTGACACTGTTTTGGGTGTTGCTCAAAGACAGAAATGGCCACACTTTAGCTATAGTTTTCAAGATGATCAAAAACAGATTTGTTGATATTTCACACATGACAAATGATGACATCATCAGGTTTATTTTTTAAACTTTAGAAGCTCCACAAGAACCGCAGAAGAGATAATACAGGTAATTTACAGGCTGAGTAAAGACTCCACATGACGAGTAAACTGAAGTTAATTTGTAAAATTAGTTTTTAAACCAAGACTAATGAGACTCATTTGCAGCTAGCAGCTTCAGGACAACTTGACCCACCACGCCTACTCGGGAGAGAGAAGAAATATGTGACATAATACAGCTGAAGTCATTTACAAAACGGTCAGGCCTTATTAATAAAAAGGGGGAATATATCACTTTTCACCAGAGCAGACACAGACCTCATCCCTGAAAAGAGATCACATGGATAATCGTCATTTCTTGTACAAAAACCTGTATCATGTCCTGCTCCACTAGAGAGTGCTGTACCAACACCGACTGTCTGGACAACATGACACTGCAAAAACATCAGGTCATCAGATTATGATGTTCACTGTAGAAACATAGAGCCATCTAAATGTAAATTATGACTCCCAGTGGACTGACCAAGCCCAAACTCTGACATTATTCGAGAACAAGATACTGTTACCACATTGACTATGAGGTCACCTAGCATCCTCATCCAAACCTCTCACTTGTTGAACAGGGAGAAGTGATCTAAACAGAGAAGCAGACAGAAAGAATAAGCTGTACTGCCTTTGTCATAATGTCAACATCAGTATCTGGTGAGCATTCGAGCCAGTGGGCCATGAGGAGTAACAGGATTTCCACTTCATGCCCGACTGGGCTTGAAAACTGCCACTGTGTGTCGGCAAATCAAGGGGTGTGTGGTTCAGTGAATGTATTCTTTAATCATGAGAAATAAAGTAATGGTGGTGGCAGGGACAAAGCCGTGAAGATGGCAATAGGGAGTAAAAAACAACTATGATCATGTAGGAGCAGTGTTTCCTGAAAGGTTTCAGACACACCTGCACAGCCTGCAGAGCTTTGTGTAATAACACAGCTGTGGAGAACTCGAGGACAACAGGCACTTGTTCATAAAATGAGGCTCAGAGCTCCCTCGTCCCCTGTTGGGTCATGATGTGTTTGGGAGGTTTGCTGCATTGATTCCTTAAAAAGAACAAAAACCGACAGAGTTAAACTAATGTTATGATTGGACAAGAAACATTAATAGCTTCTCTATCAACTTTTTTGCTGCTGCCATGCCCGGTCAGTGACACGCAGATCCTTGATAAATAGATTTTAAAAAACGAGTTTTAAATATTTGCTTTAATTTCTCAAATAGTTCAAACAGTTTCCAAAATCAGCTGGGCAGTAGTTTTTACCAAATGTTACCAAAACAAGAGTAGAAACTGAGTTTGCAGGGGGCTTTTTTTTTCCAGGAATGATACACATTTTGTTCTCTAGTAAGTATTTACCATGATTGTAGATACGAGGTGGATGTGGCAGCCCTGAGGTCCCCTCTTGGTTTTTTGAACCAGCCATTTGAAGCTAGTTAGAATTAGAACCAATCTAAGGGGACAAAGTGTTGTTTAAGATGACGTAACATTAGCAGATGTGTTTTCTTGCTGACTGGTTTTGAAAGTGGGTTTTGGCAGCCAGCTGCTCTCCCCTCTTTCCAGTACCTCCACTGAATCTTTTAGCCTACTTTTATTTATGACTTTACATTTATACTGTAAATGATAATATAATCATCCAAATTAGCACAATGCTAAAATAGAGAAGACTCCAAACTGGCAAATGAGAAAAAAACATTTATTTTTAGTGATAAAAAAGGCGAAATGAAGGCTTATTTGCAAAAAGTTTCCATTCAATTGAACTCCTTTTTGCAGCTGGTAAATGAGCCCACTACTGGCCATTCGAAGGATTGCAGGTTTAAGGCACTTATGAATTGCATATGTTGGGTCTTTACAAATAGTATAACAAAGAGTACGCTCTAGAAGACCATGCTTTTGTAAAGTGTCTTGAGATAACATTTATGAATTGGAGCTGATTGATTGATTGATTGCATTGTCTTGTGACCATTTCTTATGTTTTTGTATGTACTTGTATTTTCTGCTTCACGATGGCATGTTCCTCTTTAATGAAGGATCATTTGAGTGTCGTTTTTTTTTTTAACAAATAAAGACAATATCTAGTGGAACCAGTCCATTGTTATAATAGAACATTTTGCATATAAATAGTGTACTGAAAGATGTTTTATTTTATTAACACAGCATATTGGTAGATATACAGAAGCGGCCTGCAGTCTGCAGTGGAATGTTTGTCTGCTGAGTCTGACCACAACAGTACACCACACATCTTTCACTCCCAGCTCTCATCGTATACAGGTAATGAAACTGCCAGAGTACGGGAAGACAGGGTTAAATTGTGACCAGCAATAAACCTCCAACTGCCCCAACACACGAGCGGAAACACACACACACGCTCACACACACACACACACACACACACACACACACACACACACACACACACACACACACACACACACACACACACACACACACACACACACACACACACACACACGTGTCATTATTCAGCTCATTGCTGCTCCCCTGATTTGTATTCTATAGCTGCTGTGCTCTCGACTTGAGTTATGAGCTCCTCTACATTGACTGGTGTAGTATTAACCAGGGAAAGAGCGAGGCAGGCTAACCTCCACCCACCTGCACATATCTAGTGGAATTTTTCATCGCACCGTCTGTTCAGGTGACCTGCAGAGAATAAAACATGAACTGTCTGATAAGGGTTGTTTGTTGTTGTACCTACAGTATCTGATCAGAGCTTACTGTATAGCGGTAGAGGAGGACATGTATATGTGTGCAATAAAGGGACCCTGGAGATGTGGAGAAGGAGAGGTAGAGGCTGAAGGAAGGTGAGGAAGGAAGCTAAGGAAATAGGAGGAAAAGGAAAGGGTACAGGCTAGGAGGAGGACATAAATCACAGAGTACAAGCACCTGTCACTACCCATGAACCCCATCTGTATTTCAGCGTTCCTCTGGGTGGCTTTACAGAGTGGGTGAGTTAACATCAAACGGTGAGGAGGAAGGGGGCAAAGTAATGAAACAAAGAATAAAAGGAAAACATCTGAATCCCAGGTTCTCTTGTGACAAATTGTGTGATCATTATAGGCTTCTTCATCATCAATGTGATTGTGTTAACACAAGAGAGAGATGCCATCTTTACTTTTTGTCACATGAATATAAAAGAAGAAAGCTTTGATAAAATATGGGTTTAACTCTGGGCTAGGGCTGGGAAATTAATCGAAAATTAATCGAAATCGGCATTCAGAACCTCTAACCGATTATTGTCAGGGCAGAGTCACGTGACGACATGTCCAATCCGCGACATGGAAGCAATGTCGGTCGTTTGGACACATGTAGTCTTAAGGGAAGAAAGAGTCAAATGTAAATATTGCGGAAAAACTGTTATTAAGTTATTTATTTTATCAACTTTTTTAAGAGAAGTTAATTTCTACTTTCTACTAAAATGTATGGTTTTAATTTCAAGCGATGTTTTGATTTCCGTTCGAAATATTCAATAATAAACCACAAAATAGTTCATCAGATATGCACTCTTTCATTAGAAACAATATTCCAGCTTTAATAGTTGAGCATATTTACAGTAGAGACCATGTCAGTGAACTATGAGGGCAAAAAACAAAAACGAAATAATCGTTCATTCATTGTAATCGAGGTCAAATGTTCAATTAATCGTGCTATTGATTTGAGGTCATATATCCCAGCCATACTGTGGGCAGTATCAACTTCGCTGAAGATAATAAAGTACTTTTAAAACATATTGTGATTTTAAATGTCTAATTGATTGAACTCTAACTTAAACTCAAAATAAATGTGTTTTTCTGGAGCTGAAAATCCCTAGCCCCAATGTATGTGTCTGTAAGGCTGTCCTGTAAAATTCTTCTTGCTGTTTATGAATTTATTTTTGACGAGTGTCAGTGTGAGGAACAGAGACATTTAACAAGCGTCTGCTTAGCTAACAGGATTAGAGGTACATGGGCATTAAAGTGGAACAACACACGAGACATACGTCCCTCTGCAGGTTAACTAGAAATGAACACTGATGTTAAGAAGATATCTTTAAGTCTGCTAGACTTACTCTGATGTCTCATGTCTTTATTAAAGATATACTATGTTATTCTATTCCAAGTACTAATTTCTGCAGAAGCAGGTTGTCCTCTGAGCTGAGGAGAATGACTGCACTTCTACTGTAAACACTAACATGGTCAAAAAGATAAACTAAGCTGCAACACATCCTCACTGCTCCACCCTCTCCCTGAGAAGAGGATTGGGGTTATGTTTCTTCATGGAAGAGGAGCTGTTATGTTCCTGGTGGTTTGAACTTAAGAGCTTATTTTTTTTTGCAAGCTGAACTGAAGCTCAGTAAATACAATTACAGATATAGCTGTATAAAAGTGGAGACGCGGATGAGCCACTGTTCACAACACTCATCTTCTGTCTCATAACAAGATAATACATTGATTTGTTGCCAATTTGTGTGGGAGTGAGCAGAGGAGTACTCTGAGTGACCCAGGAAAATTAGAGGGTATACTAAGAGACTCAAAGGGCCTCCAGACAAAGCCACCCAGAGAGACGACAGACATGGTTTCAGCATACTGACGTTCAGCATACCGCAGAAAAATCTGTCTTGACTACTGCACATTTCAAACACAGATTCACAGAGTCAGATGTCAATAACAAACAAAAAATGCGTTAAAAAGATTAGAAAAGTTGTAAATGAACTCAACAATAAAAACTTAAGGGCTCCAACTAGGCTAAAGATTTTGTGATAAGGGTTTTTAGGATGTTCCACAAACAAGTCCTTAAGAAACACACCAAGGCAAACTGCTGGAGAAAAAAGGGGCACAGGTGCTGCAGGTTATTTGAGGGCACATCTCTCTAATGGTGAATGGCCTCATTTAGAATGATTGATGGGTTAATGAGAGAGCCCATAGCTTCCGTTCAGAGTCATCTCCGAGCAGAGCAGGACAGGACCGGACAAGCCCAATGCACCCTTAGTCTTACTCCTCAGTCAGATCTGACACCCCTTTTTTTCAGTAAAGTCGGACGACTAAATCTACTGGAATTAACTAAGGCAACCTTTTTATACAGTCATTCTCAGCAATAATGCATGTAAGATTTAAAAGTGAAGTAAATTCATATATTTGAGTTAATCCATGTATTTAAGTTTAAGTTAAAAATAAGTTAACATTTATACAGTGAACTATTTACATATTTGAGTATAATAATATTGATATATTTACATGTTTTAATGTTTGCAGTAGCACCTAGTAACTGTGACCAAATTATATTGAATCTACTTCTGTGTTTGTCATAATGTTTGCCTTGAGTTTAATCAGCCTAACCTCTGATTGGCTAATGACGGGACATGTGATGAGCAACAAGGAAGTGTGGTGGTGGTTGTGTAGCAGAACAATGTGGATGACAGTGAAGTGCTGCTGAGAAAGTTATCCGTCTCCATCCTTCTGTTTCTCTTAACTTGAGTGATCCATCCACCACACATCGGACCCTCACGTTACATGCACATAAAAAGGTTACTGCCATAAACTGTCTCAGTCTTTAATTGTCTTTGTGGTTTTTTTTGTGTTTTTTGTTTGCAGTTAGTCACAGTGTGTATTGAAGGCAGTTGAAGGGAAAGTTGAACATGTCAGGAAATATGCTGTGGTGTTATTTTGTGGTGATACAAGAAATATAAAAGATTTAGAGCTAGCAACTTTTTATTATTATTTTTTTTTTTACATTATAACAACCGTAACTAAGTTTACTGACTAACAGCTAAGTTGACTCAAAGGTAAGTCGCTGTTAACCACACAACTTTACAAGTTATCAGTGTTTTACTAATTCCTTCAAAATAAAAGAATAAAAACAATATAATATGATTTGACCATAGACATTAGAAAACATGGACGTAGTCTCAGTGACATCACCCATTGGTTTCTGGAGCGCACCTTTGACTCTAAGTTTCTGTCAATCTAGTAAAAGTCAAAGAGGTGGAGTTCAGCCTCCGAGCAAACAGCGACCTCCTGCCTGCATGCAGTCACACCACTCCCTCCCCTCTCTTATCCTTCATAAAAGTATTAAAACAATTCAACCCCAAACAGTGTGTGTCGATAAAGACATAAAGAAAACTATTCAGACCTAAACATTTTTCATACCAGGCTGTAAACATGTTTATATCTACTGTCAAAATGGGCGTTTTAGAATGGGTGTGTATGTGACTTCCAGGGTTTTTTGGAGCCAGCCCCAAGTGGACACTTGAGGAATTGAAGGTTTTTGCCGTCTACACTGGCACTTGGGTTATTTTCTCCCTTGTACAGTGTTTATAATATTCCAAGCTAACCCGGTCATGGTTTATTCAAGATTTATATTTGGCAATGGGATCTAATAATCCATAATTATTTTCAAAATGTTATTAATAATCTAATTATGTTATTGCCTGTCTCTGCTATAATCTGATCGGATTCTGACAAATTGGTTTAAATGTTAATAAGTGTAACCCTTCTCCACAGAATAAATATTACAGAGCAACTGAAATCTTTTAGCAGTAGAATTTTAAAAGGTGTATGAAGGGTAACCATGCTTAAACATATTTTACAAATTTGACAGCGTACAGTTTATTTATTTTACTGAGCCACAAGGAGACACATTTAACTCTCTATCCAGCAATGTGCTGTCTGCCACTACATTTTTCTTAACATGAGCTCATTACACTGTGATGTTCATTTCAAGATTTACAGAAAAACTCAGTGGTTTAAAGCATTTATTTATCTATCAAGTTATCAACATGCCTTCTCTGCCACTCAGACAGATGGAAAGAAAACTGTATCTGAAAACTGATCTGTATCACTTCTCTGCCACAGATCCGTGACAAATAGATATCACTATAAAACTTCCCCTGATGTCTACTTCATAAAAAAACCTCTCTCTTTGACCATATCTATAACACATCTAAATGTCTCATTCTGGTTTGTCTCACTACAGAATGATAACGTGTATCTGCATTGACTTTCATTGTGCCAAAAGTCACTCACATTATTCTGTTTCTCTGTCGTTCTATTGAAGTTAAAGAGATTGTCAACATTTCCAGACATGGAGTTTTCTGTGACACAATTGTCCCTTGTTGTTTTCTGTACATGGACTCTCTGTCTGTTAAAATGTATTATCCTTATGTGATTCAGCCACAAGTTGCTCAAAGACAGGGATATAAAGCTGTTTAAAAATACATCTATGCATTCAGAATGATGTGACCATAGGAATCATGTTCATCATATCATATCAAGTAAGCTTATGAAAAGTCAGGGTTATGGAAAACAACTTTCCTCTGAGCAGTGGAAAGTTGACAACTTTAACTTAATTTGACTGCGTGTCATCCGGATCACACTGAACACATTAGGTTTGAACAGATGCACTCAGTTGTCAACACTCCACACATGATGTAACACACAAAGAAACTCACACGCATTGAGTACTATGCTCGTCAGCAAAGTAAGTCCAACAATGTGCATATGTGTAAACTGAGACCTACAGAGAATCAGTCTGTTGTGTGTGTGTGTGTGTGTGTGTGTGTGAACTCATGCATGCGCTTCTCACCAACAGAAAACATCTCAATTTGCAAATTGTGAGCTTTTATTAAAGCGCCCCCCCCCCCCTCCCCCCAAGAAAAAAAAACAAAAAAAACATACTCCTCCTCGTCACTTTTCCTCACTGAAATCCCATTATGCACGGCAAATGAGCTAAGCTTCTCTTTCGTAAACAAGTCAGAACCATTTGGACTGAATCAGTTTGAAAACACTTGTAAATCTGTGTGAAGAGAGGACAGCTTGTTTGAGCAAACTTGCTGCCAAATACTGAAGTAGAAAAGGTGGCTGAGGCTGGTGCTCACACCATCTGCTTGGCACTTGTTTTTGGCTTCCCAGTGCAACCTCTTCACCGACCAGTGAAACCACATTATTGAAGTTGTTGGGGTTAATTATAGCTGGTGACATCAAAGTATTACACTCATTAAAATGCAGTTATATAACTGCATGTTTCTATTTCTTTGATCATATTTATTGCACATGCGTTGCTGTGAAAATAAACAATCAATAAATAGTGCAGGTACCAGATTTAGCTGCTACATTAGCTACTTTCTGTATACAGGTCAACAATACTTCACAACTCTTTAGGCACAAAAACTTGTATGTGTAGTTTATTTGTGTTCATTATACTGTTAACTGAAGTGTTGAGCATTTTATTTGGACATTCTAAAGTATTGTAAAAACTACAAGTCTAACTGAAAAGCTGCTGGTAATGGGGAAAAGTTTCTCAAATTTTTAGATTAGAGTGAGTAATCGGAGATAGAACATGCTTTAAATACTTATTAGAGGTTAGCAAACCAGATGAATCTTTCAAGGGAAAACTCAGTGAACACTTTTGGATGACTAGTACAAGACCTTTCAATAGATGCCTAACGTGATTTAAGTAAAGTTTTTATCTTTGTTTGATGTTTCTCTCTGTTATGTCAGCAAAGCAGGACATGCTGAGTTAAGACTGTCACAAGATTCTGATTACAGATTGGACACAGTGGTGTTGGAAAATGAAGCCTAACATCAGCAGTAAAAGATGACTTTATTCCTCTTTTGATAGGATAAACATCAAATCCACACCGTGACCAGAGTTGAAATAATGACCTTTGAGTGGCAAGGTCACACACAGGTCTGTGTGTTTGTGTGTGCGCTTTTTAATGGTAAGATCTGATGCTTTAATTCAATTTTGAATCACATGCAGGAAGCTACTGGACCGATTCCCATTACGGAGCAATCCACACATCAAGGCTTCTGATACTGGAGACTGTGAGGTCACTCTAACTTACACATTGAAGCTACAACGTTTTGGGTAGATACTTTACATGGTCATACGCAGTGTTATTCAACTTACAATAAATGCTGTCTTTACCTATGACACAAATATAAAGCAGAGTGTTGCTTTTCTGTCAGCTCATCTACATACCATATTGAATATTTCTTCTGTCCTTTAGGTCTTTCACACTTGCAGAAAACTACTGAAAACTCCGGATATTTCCCGCAGAAGCTGTATGTGTGAACGCCAACAGCCACATTTTTCGCCAGGAGTTTCTCCTGCCAGACCCCTAGTATTTTTTTCCCCAGCAAGTCAGAGTGAGCTGATGTGAAAACGCAGCAGGATATTCTCCGGAGAATTCACCTCGAGCCATTTGGAGGGGGAGTGACGTTTATATACTGAAACTGCTGCATGGTACATAGAGGCAAATATTCTCATTACAGCGTCGTATAGCGGACTCTTCTTACCTCAGGAGACCTCGAGTAGGTAGTACTCATGGGCAATATGAAGACAGTTTGACTTTTGGACAAAAGCAAGAGCTGAAAGCTAAAAGGCTCCATATAGTGGATATAATCTGCACTGAGATGAAGAGTCTCTGTGTGTTTGCTGCTTAGACAAACCCCTTTCACATTACTCATTTGATCTGCTGTTCATGATAAACTGTAGACTAGTGAAGCCATAGTTAAGAAAAGAATGAATGTGGAACGTAGTAGGTGTTTTAATGCATTACTGCCTTCAGGTACCAATTAAAGTTTTGTTTTGAAATAAGTAATAAGCCACACACTGCTCCTAACCTCGACTGAAATAACAGGATTTCTTTTCCAGTGGCAGCTGAAGTTAAATTTGGGTCAAGTCATCACATAGAAAACATAAAACTACACTCAACATAGGTTTTCTTTTGGCATGAGGGGGACTTTCAAACTGGTTGAGAATAATTTAGAAGCAATTATCCTTAATTTAAAAGTGCTATGAGGATGCCGTCCAAGAGCTTAAAAATTCCTACGCTTAACTTAGGACTCTGGTATGTAAACTAACCACAATTGCATGCTCTAAAAATGTTCAAGCTGCAAACGCTCCTTCTGCTGCAGGGCATCAGAGGGCAGAGGTATCTGCAGTGCATTCTTTTCCAAAGAAATCGTCAGTGACATTTTACTGCAGCAGGCTAAAGCGTTACATTACAGGTGAAAACAGGTGAAGCCATTTAAAACAGGCAGGATGCCTTAAAGGTTCTGGGAGCCTAATGTCACAGGAAAGGGGGAGACGGTTGATGAGTGACAGGTGCTTTCCCCTCACTCTAAACAGATTATAGGCTTCTTATTTTCCAAGCAGACAGAAATGATGAAGTTAGGGACGGAGATGAAAGGTAAACAGGGTTACATAAACAGACAGAGGTTGGTTTCAGAATAAATCTACAAGTTTTTTTATCTTATTGTAGGAAATATAGACGCAAAATGAGATTTTCCTGCGAGCATGTTTTTTTCTTACCTGCATAAAAAGTAGAGGACAGCAGCAAGATGCAAAGAGAGAAAACAGCTACAGGACGTAGAAGATCAGTGCTGGATGAGGAGATGGGGCGAGGCGTAGGAGGGCGAGATAGCGGAGACAAAAAGTCATCTCTTTATCCAGCTGTACGTTGCCTAAGCTCTCTGCAGGGAGTCAGCGGCACACAGTAAATGGGATCTTCAAAGGAGGACCAAGAAGAGAGCGTCTTAGCCCCGGTTACAGAAATCAAAAGGCTTAGCCGAGCTTTAGCCAGCAGGATAATGGAATATGGAATATCAGAGCCGGCACACGACAGCTGTATTGAAAAAGGCAGGGAAATCAGCTTGCAGCCTTGTTCTCAAATTATAAACAGCCTTATATGACATGTTCTTCTTGCTTTCTCCACCCTTTATATTCGCTATAGAGTCACCTTCTGACGTTCTCCCTCCTCAATTCTGCCACAAGTCCTCACTTAACGTCATCTACCGAGACGACATTGACCTTAAAGTTACTAACCATAAAACATGAGCAGTTCATCTGACCATATGCACATATTCCCCCCTTAGGAATGTCAGAAGATAGATCACCTGGAAATAATCCAAGGTCAAGGAGATAAAAGTATAAAGGAGAGGAAGCAAGGGGGGAGTGAGAAGGAATGAGGTGAAGATAAAAAGGTAGAAAAGTTTTTTCTTAACAATAGTATGCCCTGACATTCAAGGTTCAGATTCTTCACTAGACGGATCATACTGAAAGTGCTTCCTGTGTGCAGAGACAAATTGAGTCAGACTATCCTGTGAAAGCCAGCCAGAGGTTCTCCCTACAGAGAGGACAGATATGAGACTGTGATATCTAACATCTGGAGACCAATCAGCTGCTTCACATGAGTTTCATAAAACTCCAAAAAGGGCCAAAGAAAGAAAGGATGACAGCGCGGTGTTGATCACCTGTTGATGCAGTGAAGGGAGTCAATATGTTATCTGTTGCAGCCCACTTTTCTCCTGGTCATATCACCAAATACAGAGGCAACTTTGAAATGTTGGAGCTCCTGCACGTCATTTTGTGTCTTAAAGAGTTTGTGTGCACATAAACACATCCACCAATTTTTTAACACAAGTCGTGAAGAAGCTCCCCAAGTTGGCACTTTGCTGTCCCATGTGTGTTATTTTAAGACAGCATGCCAGCCTTCCGGAACAAAAAAGAGGCTTGACATGTAAACAACGATGCCTTCGTCTCACACACACACACACACACACACACACACACACACACACACACACACACACACACACACACACACACACACACAGAAACACACACACACACACACACACACACACACACACACACAGAAGCAGCACTGTCCCATCCTGTCACTCTCCCATTTACACGGACTTCAAAACAACTCTGTTTCTAATTTCTCTTAACGGCGCAACGACATCATAACCCCATTCCGTCTCAGCATCTTTTTCACAAAACAGCGCGGTGGACTGACGTTGTGACTGTCCTGTCTAAAACACGCCGTGTAAACAGGGAAACTTAATCCAAACACTTGAAGTGAGGAGTTGATTATGTGACTGAACTGGGTGAGGAAAAGTTTGAAAACTTTTAGGTTCAACTAAGTCATCCCCAGAAAGACAACACTCTTGTATACTCTCTAAAGTTCTTTGAACAGGAAATCCAATGTTCTTCTCCTGGAGATGGGAATGCTTTGCAACCAGCAGAAATCTCTGTTTTCTAAACGTAATGCATATGCAGCTGAAAGCAGTCAGATAATACATAATGAAAAAACAGGCTGCAACAGCTGCAACAAAGTTTGTCACAATAACGTGTGCTACAACTCCCACATAAGTGAGGAGGGCAAAACATCAACCTTATTAACTTTGATGAAGTTGCTCTTCATACTACAAGTGTTGCTGGAGCTTTTTGACCTCTTCAAGCCTTTCACTCTTCATGCACCTTGGTAGTTGGTGAAGTTGTGCCAAAAAAATCCTGCTCTGCTTCGCAAGTGAGTAGTCGACATCAGGCATAAAGCGTCATCGCACAGCTGAAAAGTCGACTAATCGACAAGTCTGTGTAACCCCTTCTACAGCTGACACAATACGTTGATGAATTGACAAGTAGTAAACTGCAACTAATTGGATATCAGTTAATTGTTTCAGTTTTGTCAAACATCCTCTGGTTCTCGCCTTCCAAATGTGACAAATTTCTCCAATTATCGTGATAGTAGACAGAAATCTTTGGGTTAAGTCGGATAGCTAGCTAGGATATCTCCATGCACTTTAGAAAACTGTAATAGGCGTTTTTACACTTTGTATAAATCTTGTGGAACCCCAATTTGTAACTCTTCTTCATTGCTTCTCGAGGTGTCTCTTAAAGGATTAATGTGCAACATTTTACACATAAATACAGCAGAAATCAAGTCTACACATTCTCGCAGTGTTTGAGACTCAATGTACAGAACACATGTTAACTTATTGATCATTTCTAGGGCTGCCAGCATTAACCAGTTCATCACAATTAATTAAGGTCTGAAATCAATGCATTCATCTTTTTTATCGCGATTAATCACGCGCTATTTTGTCCCCTTGGGTGACCGTTGATAAGCAGTGTCTCCCTGTAGTCACAGTGATGGAAAAGAACAACACTGCTGCATCTTTAAATGTCTCATTTCACTTTACAAAACTCTCAGACCGCTCAGCTGACGAGTTACCGTTCCTTTGAGCTGTTTTCATTTAGTTTTTTATCCGTACGTTCCTGTTTCCGTGGTTCAGGTAATGTTGTAACCTTCCATCTACCAGAAATGTATTACTTTATTTCAAAATAAAAGCGTGCTTGAATTTGAACAGCAAGTAAAGTACAGCTTAAGACGGTACAGAAATTCAAAATGAAAGCCTAACAATTTTTATTTTTAACTGCAAAATTGAAACATGAGATTAACTTTTGAAATATGTTATTTTACATTCCATTCAAAACCAGCTTGTCCATGACAGAGCAAAAGCTAATGGGAGTCCTGACGTGAAGAAGGAAATACCTCCTTGGATGACCTTGACTAAAAATACCGAAAACCCAGGGATTCAATGTGTGACATCCAGTAGCTTCTCAGTCTGTTACATGCTGTACGGACAAACATTAACAACCTCTCAGGTGTTGAGAAGGACACAAGGCGGGGTTTCTGTTTTGAAAACTTGCCAAATGCACCGACATGACACATATTCCAGGAGCACAGAGTGAGGATCTAGTCCCCGAGTTCATCTTCTGCATGTTTCATCAGCCTGCTGTACAGAGGAGAGGAGCTGCTTTACTGCAGCACAGAGACACCATGTAATGTGTGCATGCTGCTCTTACTGAGCCTTTAATCCATTAGCTTTGGTTTACAGGTATATAAAAACGTTACATACATACATCTATACGACAGCAATGACAACTGATAATGTAATACAATGCAGTCTTTCCTTGCTTCTGTTGCTGGCTTCATTTCGGGGTTTTGTGTAGTCAGTAGCCTCTCTTGAACAAGATTGAGTTGATGTGTTTGGGTGCTGGATGGGTGCTCATGCATAAGGTAATCGGCCGGAATGTAGGAATGCATTCACACCCCAAGTTTCTGAATAAACTCCCCATCAATGAGGCGGCGTATGCAGGACAGCAGAGGACAACGCATCACACACACCCACATCTACGCGGACCACCCTGACGGAAAATGAAATCAAGATGTGTTTATACGAACACACGTTTATTATCTAGGACGACCAAAGCGCCTCTCATTTGCAGACTCGCACACACGCACAAAAGCCAACATCATGTTTTGATGAAGTAGGTTGCTCAACTGCCCAGTCTTGTTGAACAGACAGCTAATGCATATCTCTATACCATGAACCCACAAGGTTCAGGGAGGTCAGCTGTTACCACGGAAGGCAGGAGCTTCAGGGACCTATTCCGAGCCATATTGGTGGAAAACAAGCTATACTAAAGGCTGGATTGAACAAACAACAAACAATGTCAACAAAACAAAGGCTTCAATACGAAACCTGAACGTCTGATTGCAATACAAAATGCACCCACATGAAAAAATGCTCTGTCAGCTGTCCTTAATTTTTTCATGCTGTCTAAGGATGCAAGCAGACGGATGCATTTGGTAATATTCAAATTAGCACCATTTAAAACTTATAGCCAAACAACAACATAGCTAAAGAAAACAGTAGGTTCACTAACATCTAAATATGAGTTTTTGGAAAACATTAAAACATATTCCTTTGCAGAATGGGACATAGTTTCACAGAAATTTGTCATGCTTACTCAGTCAAGTGTATTAAGTATACTAATGCTTTCCTAAAGTACTCAGATTCAAAATATTAGATTGATTAAAGACAATAGTCTATGCCATAGTAACATAGAACAAGGCAACATGAAAAACTGAAAGAGAAAGAAACACTAAAACTGTCTTCTAAGTTATTTTCTCTTTGGCTTTTTGTCAGGACAAAACAGTACTTTAACAAAAAGGAAATACAAACATCATGGGGCCAATCATCCTTTATGAGAGACACAGAAATGAGCAATACTCTGAATTTTAGAAAAGGCTGTCACCGTAAAACCGAGAAAGTATTAACTTAATTTTGACATATCTGGCTTTATCAGAAAAATGCTTCACTTGTTCATCAATAGGCAATTCAAGTTAGTCTGCAAGTACAAATAGCAGTTTTTTCAGGGCTTGTTTTGCATCTGCATAATGCAATTGGATATAAGATTGCAAGTCCAACAATAAAAATTAAAAATACATTTAACATGCTCAAGTTTAGCAGGGCTGAATCAAAAAAGAATTCCCCGTGTGGATATGGATGATTGCAGCTGTAACACCAAGAGTTGATATACAAGTTTTCAGGAACTTAAAGTTCAACACTTCAAAGGCAGATGAATGACGGTCTGGAATGTCATGATAAACACTAGTAGTATAAAAATAGTCCACAATGTGAACAGAAAACATGGAACACAAAAGGCAACTCCTGAGAAAAAGAAAATGTCAACAGCAACAAATCTCAGAGGCAGAGCATTATCTGACAATCAGTCTGAGTCAGTGTGAGCTTGAGTTAAACCTGTATGTCTGGTGCTTGTCGCTGCTTCGGGGGCTGTTAACTGAGACAATGATCATTGTGCAACGCTCTGTTTTCCACTGCAGGTATAGTGGTCCCTTTCAAAAACACCTTAAAGCAACATAAAACAATTACCACTCTTTCTGCAAAATCCCACACAGACGTACACACGTTGTAATGAGGTATGTTGAGGTTTGGGGGATAATAAGCAAAGTCACAGTCGGTCTTAAATCAGAGCCCTCTGTCATCCTACTGACCTGTCAGCAGGATAAACAAATCACCAGAACAAAAACACGCTTGCCCACACACAGCCCTCTTCTGCACACTTGTGCAATAAGCAGGAAGCATTGAAGCTGACTACGCTAAAGTCAGCATGGGAATGTTGTCACCCTGCATCTGAAAAAGCTTACTGAAGGAACTAATTTACACAGATGACCACCCGACCAAAGGCAAACGCAGCAAACTTCAGAAGCTTGCTCCAAACTCAATGCTTTTAAAAATGTGCTTTGTGCACATCTACAGTAAAACAGGATGTTGAAAATGCAAAAAAAAACAACATGCTGCATTTTCAACAGTCAGTCCTTCAAGAACACAACAAACACAAAACAATTACAACTCCTGATACCGACGCATCAACGCATCCTGTGAACTTCTTACCTGATTTCAGTTTGTCTTTTTGTCCAAACAGCCTCAAGCCTTTAGGTTTTTCCCGTTTAGGGCTCGGGTACGGGGACGCGGAGAAGTTTTTCTCTGTCTGGACCTTCTTCTTCTTCTGGACGTTGTTCCCCATTTTGGGGCAGTCCTGAATCCCCTTCTCACATCTCGTTGTTCTGTGACATTACATTTGTATTTCTTCTAAGACCTTCCCACAGTCTTTTGCTCGCCTGCATGAAAATACACACTCCAGTCAAAGTCAATAACCTGTAATCCCTGTGGTCAAGTTATTTCCTGCTGATTCAGTGCTGCCAACACACACCAGCCACCGTGCAGTGTTTGTGTGCTGAAGACCCACTGACACAATTCCTTTCAAACAAGCTTGCTCTGACGTATACACACCGATCCAGGGTGAAAAAAATCAAACGCAAACACTCAAATCAGTCCAATTGTCAAAGCTGACACGCTTCCAGTCCTTTACATCCAGCTGCTGAAGCAAGGGTAGCATCCGACACTGGCAAGCTGTGTGTGACTGTGTGAATGCAAGTGCCCCTCCCACTTTCTCTCTCTGTGAGCGCAGAGCTCGAGAGCTGAGCATTCACACAGTTGAGCATTTTCAGTGTCAGAGAGAAGTAAAAAAATAAAAAGCATAAGCAGACACACACCATTATTCTTTCTCTATAAATCATGAAAATGGATTCACACACTTTTCCTACATGTCAAACGGCACTCTTTAAATGCAACAGTATTTCCTTTTGAAGCAAGCAGAGTTCCTTACATTGCAAAACCATTATAATCACAGCTGACAGACATTGTCAAAACAACGTAGTGATGGAGAAAAACACACGCTCACACGGAGAGAAAGCAGCTGACGGTAAAACGAGCAGTGTCTCAGCAGCCTTTCCGCCTGTAGAAATAAGCCACAGAAAGTGGGACTATAAAACAACAAAGAGGGATGGTCAATTATTCAAGTGATCTTCAAAGGTGCAGCTCTCATGATAAGCACCCACACACACACCCACACACACATGTGAACACACACATGCACTGTGACATAGATAAACAGCAGAGCGAGCAGGATATGTGCAAGTCAACTGGTCGGACAGATCAAACATTTTTCTTTTTTTTTTTCCCAAATGAGAATGTTCCAGCTATGCTTGGAGGAATTACAGATGCTGAACCAGATGGGTGAGTCACAGTAACAGTGGTGATATGGGATTCGGAAGAAGCTTATATTCAACAGAGCTGTTAGTGTAATGTGAAATGATAATTATCAAACATACTGAAAGAAGAGGGCAATACTGATCAATAGAACATTTGACATTTCCCTGACTTTGACTGTCACTCCTCTTATCTGCTTTTTTCTTGGTTTCCCTCTGCCTCCTCTTCCTGCTTCAGATGAACACCATCTGAATATCATGATGTCTTGACAGGGCATATCCAACAACGATGATTTGCAGAGAGGATGATAAAACTCAAACGATGGGAACACAACTGACACACTTGCAGATCGATAACAGTCATTCTGCTAAACGAGGTCAGACAGAGGAATTATCGTGAAGCAACGCTGTGCATACCATGTCAAACATGAGATGCTAAGCAGGAACAAAATGGAGGAAGAGGCAGGGAGTGTGATGATGAGGGCACAAGAAAGTGAAACCACATACTTCTCATTGTGGTCACCATGATCACGTGTCAGCCCCCCCCCCCCCCCCCAATCCCTCTGATGTGTAGCGGCCTGCTAGAAGATAAAAAAAAAAAAACCTCCTATAAAAAGTAGATTTACTGACTGGGGGAGTGAGGATAACTAACATTTACAATCTCCTGTTTTTTTCTAGAACAGGAATTGATTTTTAGCTGCAGGACTTCCTGAGAAATTCCAGATAGGACTTTGAATGCATACCGTACACCGTGCAAATATGCGTGTCCATTAGAGGAAGAGGAATGAAGGATGATATCACTCAAGCCTCCGATCGAGGAGTGTAAAACGATCTGCAATAAAACGCTCCAAGAGAGATGCTGCCTCTTAATGCAGCACTACCAGAACCACACCCAGTCCATTTGCACTGGTAAGAGTTCTCTGAGCTCACTATCTCATTTGTCATAGAGCTATGAGAGTGCACTTTAGTGTGTCTGCGCATGTGTGTGTGTGCGCGCGCGTTGGATGTGCCCTGCCGTCACCTTTGAGCTGTATTGCAACATGCCAAATATGCCCCAGATACATTCAAATATGAGTGTGATCAAAGATGTGTGACATTGTCAGGAGGAACGTTTGGATGTGACAGCTCTAGGAATCTCAAAGGAGAGTGTGCACGAACGAGTGTGCAGAGCATGCAAACACAAAAAGGACACTTGTGTGGAGGAATGCTGCTGTCAGGGTGTTGTCATCAGGGAAGGTGGTTGTCAGGGTGACTACGACCAGGGCCTCAAGGCAGCATTAAGGGAATCTACCGTATTGCTCTGTGTGTTTTTTATTGGTGTATAGCCGGCGGTTCTGAGCGTGGGGTCTTGTTTGGAAACATTGCAGAAATAGAAAACTGGCATCCCTTACAGATTGACCTACATTCCATTGACAGCATCTATTCTTCTGAGTACACTTACAATATCTTCAGTTTATTTTTAATATCAAGTGAACCTGCAAACATCTGCCCACCACTCCCATCTTGTGGCAAGCCATGGTTATGACAATGAATGCACGGAGACTATATAGTACACGAAAGTCAAAGCACTGCCAAAGAGTACCATGAACAGGAATACACAGTAATGAGCAGGTAAACTGCTGTTTCTTCTGAGTGTTTGCGTACATATATGGTCGCGCACCGGTCTTAGGGTGAAAAAAGTCACCACCTGACTCAGCCACCCGACCCTGCTTGCCCCAGGGGAAATCTCCTGAGTATATCTTGCTGCGCTCAAACATCAGCTCAGCCTGATTTCAGACTGATAATGTACTGGGGGGGTGGCAGGAAAAAAGTCTGAGAAGAGTCCGAGGGACAGATTCAGCTGTTTGCTTTCACACATGCAGCTCACCCTGAAACTGCAGGACGTTTTCAGGAGTTTTGTGAAAGTGTGAAAGCACTTTAAATGTTACTCAGGGCCTCTGTCCTCCTGATTATACAAACAGCGATGAGTTAGGGTATTTTGCTCAAATATAGCAGCCCTATAGCTTCATATGACATCTTGGTTTCCATCCCTCCTTTATTATCCAAATTATTTTTTTAACCCAGACCTTAGGTTATGTGGCCAAACAAATAACATTAAAGTCAAGTTGTAGAAAAATCCAAGTTACAATAGAATGTCTAAAAATGTGTGCATCGGGAGCCACTGTCACTTTGTTTATGTATCAGTGGTGTTAAAAAATTAATTTAAAAAAGTTCAATAACATTTCTAAACAGATATTTAGGGAGGAACTGCATCATGCTGAAGTAGATATGTAAGTTTGAGCTTGTGCGTGCAGAAAAAGCCTTTCAGATGATAAGTCAGTGTGGCACTACAGCCAAAATCAGACAGGGACACTTTAAGATAATGTGACACTGGTCAATGCTCCAAGATGTTTCATCCAGCCTGAGCAGTCAGAACATATACCGCTCCAGATGTCTCTACATTCAAGACTGACCGAATTCCTTATTGTCCGGCCTATTCTAAGAGACAGAGGACACACAGCTGGATCAGGTACAAACTGTTCAGCAGGTGTATCTATTACAAGTTACGTAACAGGAGCCACACACAACACACACTGTCCTGAGGGTAAATCAGTTCTGTATATCCTTGTGTATACAGACTCCCTCTCTGTCAGCGCCACGCTGATGTCTTCCAGCTGCCTCCCCGCAACATCAAACACACTGCACGTCTTGTAAAACAAACCATTAGCTCTTATTCCATAAACAATACCTCTTTGAATGTTGATTTCAAGTGACTCATGAAATGGCTAGTGCTTTTATGTAATCTGATGATGACATTTATTTTTAAATATCCTGAAAAAAAGGGTTATAAAGGGTTATTATTACAAACTAATCCAGTCAAATTGCAGAAAAATATGTGTGTGTGTTTGGGATGAGTATTATTCTGATGAGGAAAACACTACATCTGATTCTCCCTCTCACTCCCCACACCTCTGCATACTTCTCTTCTGTGCATGCCCTCACACTGAACTTGACTTTTAGGACGATCAATGTTTCACTCAAACATTATTTTGCCAGAGACCCTATGGTTGCCCCACAGTACTGCAGCCACAGTGCGCTCCTCGCAGCGCCGTTGCCTGGGAGACGTTTACCTCACCTGCATGGCTTTCGCTCTGCGGTGATGGGTGAGGGTTGGAGGTGTCTGCTCACCCAGGTAAAATGACGTCACTCGTCAAAGTGTGTGTGAGCAGTGAAAGACGTTTAAGCAGGGAGACTGTGTAGCTGCATTCAACTTTCACACTCCCCTCTTCCTGCCTGCCTGCCTCATGTCCTTTTCTTTTCCCTCCTCTTACTGCCTTCATCCTGTCAAACTGTATTAAAGTAGCCGTGAGTTGTGGCCTGTAATAAAGCTAAGGCTGTATACAATGTTCTCTATGTAATGAGATGTTTGCTCTTCAATTACCCTGCTGGCTCTGTAATCTGCGTTATATAGTACGAATCTACACACCCCGACTGTTTTTGTGATGTGGCAACAGCACATGCAAAATGGAAAGCAGACAGAGAAACTTAAGGGATCTCTTAACAAACAGTTCTTACACAATAAAGAGTATTCTCTTACCGACACAAGCACACACACACACACAACTACACACTTATCAAAAACAATGACTTCACACACTGACGCACTTGTGGAATCCCAGGGATTGTTCAAAATGAGATCACCACTCATCAAGCCAGCAGCCAAAGATGCGCTGTGCTGAACAAAGCAGGTAGTTGCGGGAGGCTCTATACGCCCTTGTGTGTGTGTGTGTGTGTGTGTGTGTGTGAGTATGTGTGTGTATGTGTGTGCGTAGGTGATGTAATGAATCAGTGCTGGCGCTGGGGTTGGCGCCGCCGCTGCCCTGTAAGCCCAGCAATATGCTGCTGACACACAAACACAGAGATACACTCTGATACAGGGCAGCACTCGGCCACACATCCTCAGCCGCACAGCTCTGCAGGTGTTCAGTCCACACACAACTTTAGACACACACTGATTACACAATAATAAGCAACACACCCACAGCAGTCCAGGATCGAAGGTATTAAAGCAATCTGAACAGCAAATCAAGAACAGAAATAGTCAGTAATGAGAGAGAGAGATAAAACCTGAAACTAACAGACATAGGTGTGTGTTTGTGTGTATGGGTGTGTGTGCCGAGTGGTTGCTCTAATTAAAAAAGCATTGAGAGAGTTTTCCCTAAGAGGCGTCTCAAGGCTGAATGGGGCTTTGTGATTTGTTGTAATCTCTCCCCTCCATCACATAACTCAAGGCCCAATTTGGCATCCAGGCTGCCGGGCACGCACACACACACACACACACACACACACACACACACACACACACACACACACACACACACACACACACACACACACACACACACACACACACACACACACACTCACCACGGTAAGACACGGCTCCCAGGAATTCAGCACATCAAAGAGTGTTTTATTATTTTATAGGAGAGGAATGTCTGTAAAATACAGCCGGTAGTAGTCAGAGGCCGCATGAAGAGTTCTGGATAACCGATGAGCAGATCTGAGCCAGAGGGATGACACAGACTACGTAAAGCCATCAACAAAGACATATTATTGAAGGAGCTACATGTCACTGCTTCAGGATCAAGAAGTGCTGAGAGGAAGAAAGGAGGAGGCTAGAGGAGTAGGACAGAGTCTGATTGTTGTGTTTTGTTGTAAAGGGTGTTGATAGGGGGCTTGAAACGTTGTATGAGATTTCTTTAAACTACATTAAATATGTATTCCATAAGCCAATAATAAGAAAGGCTGCTGTGCAGGAAATAATTTCCTCAATATGCATTCACTTTTTCCAATCACAACACCTTATTGGGTGAAGCAGAAAACAATGCAATGTTGATTTAAAAGTGAAGAAATTAGGGGCGCAGATGGCCTAGCAGTTAGGTCGCACCCCATGCTATAACCTTCAAGCGGGCAGCCCAGGTTCGATTCTGGCCTGTGGCTCCTTTCCCGCATTTCATTCCCCACTCTCTCTCCTAGTTTCCTACTCTAACCACTGTCCTATCCAATGAAGGCAAAATAAATAAAGTGAATAAATTAGTTTGCATCAACTGCAACAGCGATGACTTACATCAAATGTGTTATCAAATGAGAAAAGGCAAAGCATTGACTGGTTTTTTTCTGTCATGAGAGAATCTTTAAGGGCTTTGGTTAGAAGTCAACATGTAGAATTTAGGCAGTACAAAATTGAAGAAGCAGAGTTAAGTACACTAAATGACAATAAGAGAGGGATTTGGTTGAGACTGCTCTTTTACCACCTTTTTCTTACCACAGGTGCTTTTTCTAAAAGATGTTGTTGCAAGAGTTACAGGCAACTGATAAAGCAGGATAATGACACTGACATCAAGATAGAACAGCACACTATAGGTCAGGGCAAAGTCAAACTTCTGCTTTTGATGCTGAGGAAGATGCAGTGTGTCAAAACCTTAGTCCTTTGCACCTTTAATACATTTGCCTTAAGAGATTCGTGTGCTCCATTATTTTCTTTGGTTCCTGTCTTAAAGGAGGTATCCACTGATTTATATTTTTGGTACGTCTCAAGTCCTTCTCTGAGAGCACCAACCTCCATCTGTGGAGTGGCTGAAGCGCAAGAGTTTCCTTCTCACTTGTGTAGTTTGACCAGTCTTTTCTGGAAAATGTGGACATGTCAAATACCCCCACTAAAAACCAGGGAAAGGGAGGATATGAGTACATGCAGAGTATGAGAGAGAGTGTGTATGTGTTTCTGGTAGCGTCTGTGTGGTGAAAACTTGCGCAAGACAAATGCCTCTGTACAGACTTCTAAAAGTACTAAAGTCACTCCGCAGGTTCAGGAAGAATGACCCAAAGTCAGAGTATAACAATAATTATTTACTGGTGAGAAAACAGGCTTAACGTACTCTCTCTGTGGGAGACATCGTGCCAAAGAAAACAAGACAATCCAAACCTAAGAATGTGTTCACACACGGAGGGGAGACAAAAATAACCTCCTGTTAATAATGGTTAAGTCACAAACAAATCATTCTGTTCAATGGCGTTACGGTTTCATTTTGCATTGTTAACTATGGAACCTGTCAGTCTACAGACCTCCAGTGTATGTAGGAGGCTTTGAAAAGATTGACACCAAAATTCATGTTGCATCTTAAACTCTAATTTTTACATTTCACAGATTTCCTCTCCAAAGTAAAACTAAGAACCAATAGTACATGATTTGGAATGAACATTGGGACCAATCACATTTATCACATTAACCCTAACTAACCCTTACCCAACTCAAACTCAACATTTAGCTCAATTGGACCCTAAAGAAAGGTAGAGATATTAACATAGTTATAAACGTTAATCCTGTGATGAATACATTGTATAGATGGCTGGAAAACAAAATTGGAAAACAGTGAAACAGCAAAAACTCCAGTCAAAAATCTCAATGACACTTCTGATGTATTAGCCTCCAACCTAAACAGCGATTCCATAAGATGAAGCTGCCATCAACAAAAAGAACGGCGAAGAAGAACTGATTTAGTGTAAATTTTCACCAACACAAACTCAGTGTGACGCTACTGGAAAGTGTAATCAAAGCTGGTAAAATGCCAGCAATCAGTGTTTTCTTATCACACATTTTCAGGCTCTAATTTTTCAAGTTATCAAAACAGTTCAGACACAAATGTAACAGTTTGTTACTATATCATCTTAAATATCAGTGTGTTTTTTTATGTGTATGTTTTGTGTCATTTGGAGTGGTAAACACTACTTGCCTTTACTTCCAGTCGCGGATATGAAATTGGTATGGGATAGAAGAAAATGGTATTGTAACTTTTTTGGGTATGTGTTTGTGATTATTTGGATGTCTCCAAAACAAACTTCACAGTGATCCTCTATGGTCTTAAAATCTGAAAAACACTGAGACAAAATGCCAAGAAATATAGTTCCCACACAGTCTTAATAGCAGCCTTTGGTCACATCCTCTGCTGGGAAAATATTAGCCCTACTACTTGAAACTTGGTTTCAAATGGAGTCACTGACTGTTACCCATCCAGTATTCATAGTTCTTCATAGATCTCCAAAACCACAATGTTAGGCATAATGAGGCATCATGGAAGTCCCTTTTAGGCAGAACAAGCACAAAAACCACAAAAGACCAAAAAAAAAAAGTTGTTGGATTGTTACTGCAGTAACACATGCAAACTTGTTCACACACAGATACACAATGACAGAAGAGATGGCTTTAGAGATGGAACAAAAACAGGAAGGACTGAGGGTAATCTCTGTCCTGCCGACCGAGCAAACGCATCAGTAAACAGAAAGAGGGATTAGACTCTCTTTTCAGTCTGTGTGTGTTTGTGTTTCACTTTCACTAAGTCATAAATGTGCAGACTGATGTCCTTATGATAAAAACAAAATCAGTGTAATCAAAAAGTCATCATGTTTCTGTACAGGTTGTGATCATGACAGACAAAAAAAGGCAGACAGCAGAGTTGCCAAACAAGCAAACCTTGTCTCCTCAACAACACTGTGACTAAATAAGGAATATCCATCCAGAACTTCTATGCTCCTCAGACAGCATGAGAAACATCTCTAATGTACCCATTTATAGAGGAATGTGTTACCAAAGTAAAACATAACAATAGTTAATGTACTGTACTCGTGTCACTTTCTATTTAGGGATAGCTTGCAGTATCTAATTTTTTCAGCTTTTTGATTTCCTTTTCCTTTTAATACTGCATTAATTGACTACTTGGCTAAATATGTAACGCATGCAAGAAGTAAACATAAAACTGATGTACATGTCAGTAATTTGTTATGAAAAACTCATTACACAGAACACATATCTAAAACCTGCAGACAAAGATCATGATGTCTTGGGAGTGGTGAGCAGTTGGCATATTGGAGCTCATTTAGACTTTTTAGGTCTCCAAAAACTCATGTTGGAAATATCTTGATTTTAAAATTCTCAGTGTTATCAAGCTGTTGCTAACTTTGTCTGTTGTTTGATGCTGGGCATCTTGCTTGAGTTTTGTTTGGCTGGATACAGTTGTCTGTACATAAGAAGCTGATGGGGCTGAACCAGTTATGGTAACATCTGGTTAATATTAATTATAATTCTCTGAGCAACAGCTTTCACATTGCACAAACTCTGTTCTGATTGGTTGATGTAAACATATGTATCAGTGCAGCATTGTTATTACAGATTAAATGAGATCTATTATACTCACTTTCACCATCTATTAAGTCAGTCTGGGACATTGATTAAGTAGCATTGCGAGATGTGTATTTCTACTGGCTTCAGTAAAATCCCTTATTTCAGCCTTTGTCTAAAACTGTTCATTTCAGCTGCTGTCTCTTTAAGGCCTCCCCCCAGGTGGGTGTGTCCTTGAAAGAGTTGCCTGGATGGGCATGTCCTAAAACTTTCAATCAATCAGTCAAATTTATTTATAAAGCACATTTAAAAACAGCAACAGCTGACCAAAGTGCTGTACATGAAACAAACATTGGCAGAACCTAACGTCAGGTTTTGGCCAAGTTTTGCAAAGTTCTACTGACAGAGCAGCAGGAAACCCGACGGGGGATTACGCCAACAACTGTGTATCTTTGCCGAGGTTTAGTAAGGACCTCCAACATCCTAACATTATATGTATGTATTTAAATATGTATCAGCATAATAGATCTCCTTTAAAGAAACTGTAGTTTGGGGCGCTGGTGGTGCATTAGTTAGCGCGCGCGCCCCATGTATGGAGGATCAAGGCCAAGCGGTTGGCCCAGGTTCGAATCCGACCTGTGGCTCCTTTCCCGAATGTCACTCCCCACTCTCTCAATCCCTGTTTTTTTTTATCTCTGCAATAAAGGCACAAAAAGCCTAAAAGTAAACCTTTAGAAAAATAAACTGTAGTTTTTGTTTGATGGTCAATGAATATAGAAAATGTGCAAAAGCCTTCAACATTTGGAGTTTCATTTTGGTCATCCTTGTGGAAGATTTCGATGGAACTCAATACTTCCAGTTTGTTTGTTTCTTGAATCACTCACCTTTTGCAGGTTCATGGTTCTGTAGCCCCAGTTTGGCGTCCGTCGACCCAATGACAGCACGGTTTATTCCGTTCCCAACACTCTTCTTCTTCTTGCTCCCTCTAAACCAGCTGAAGGCGTGTCCCAAGGAGCTTCCCGACTTCTTCTGCCCACGCTGAACCCTCGCCTCCCGGGCTAAGATCTCAGTGATCTCCTTAGGCACCAGGTCCCCTGTAGACCTCCTCCGGGACATCCTGGAGGTTGGTCCTGGGAGCTAAGGCCTGGTACCTGCACCTGGATCAGCGTGGCTTCTTTCAGGGACACAGGATTTGAAACCTCCCTGCCCTCCTGGGTTTGATGTATCCCTTTGTTCCTCTTTCGCCTCGTTCAGTGTCTCTGTTTTTCCTGTCTGTCACCACCTGAGACAACAATGAGATCAGCATGATGAGAGAGATAGAGGGCGAGATGGAAAGTCAGAAACATTGGCTCAAAATGAAAGCCAGTGAGAGGAAAAAGTGGCATGAAAAAGCCAGTAGTACAAGGAGGAATAGAAGTGATTTATTGTACTCGAGATATTAACTGGAATTTGTCAAATTACATGGGACACTCTAAAGGATTAAAGAACCATAAATTAGGAAAGTCTAAGCAGAGATGAGTCTTACTTTTTCAACAATCAAGAGCATTCTCAAACTGTCCAACCTTAGTTTTCCATCCACTCATCCACTCCTGCTTTCTCTATTTCTAATCTTGTACTTTTCTGTATAGAGGAGAAGACGTGGGGAGGAGAGCTCGACTTCTGCAACATCTGTGTGTGTTTGTGTGTGTGCGTGTACATGCATGTGTGACATGTGGTTCACATCATCAGAAAAGACTGTATGGGTGAGTTAGAGAACACAACGCTCAATTCAATAAAAACATTTAGTGGCAGAAAAGCATACTTTCTATTTCGTAAGACACATCTAAAGAATGCAGATGAACACAGGACCATCTATAAGTGCTGTCAAATACGCAAATAAGGCGAAAAATTTGCTGTTAGCAAGAACATAACTACACAGAACTTACTCAGCGAGCGTGCTGTCCTCTCGTCTGCTCCCCTTTTTTCTCTCAGCCTGAGAACAGCTTTGCAGAGCATGTGTGTGCGTATGTGTGTTCAGCAGAGTGAATGAAGCTCCATGGTCTCAGAGTCCCACCCTCTGTCTGAGAGCCAACCTCTCCACCCACCTCTCACAGTGTTGTTGGGAGTCAGCCTCACCATTCCAGCTGTAGTTTCTTCTACTTATGTTCCAGAAGGCTCATAGTAAGCATTTTTTGGTTCCAGTGTTAAATCTTTAACTTGAGCTGCATCGGTCCTTCAGAGTGTCTTGTCCTGCTGCTGGCTTTGCTTTTGTCTTAGCCTCCTTTCCGGGGATCAGGTGCAGTCATCCCACTCTCCCTCAGGAGTGGAACCCCTGGGCCAGGAGACATCATTACAGTTGAAAAGAGAAAAATTCACACCTTGGACCGAAGTACAAATTGATAGATCAAAAATTAAAAAAAGTGGTACAGAACTTGTGCAGCTGTAATGAAAAGAACAGTTCAATTAAACTGAATATGATAAAGGAAATATGATTAGAAGGTCTCAGAAACTACTGAGCAGTCAAGTGTTGAAAAGGTGGTGTGGCAAATGTGAAGAGGTTCAGCTGTTTTTTTTGTTAATTTGCGAGGGGAGGGGCTTTTACCTGTCACTGTGCAGCCAGGTGGAAACCTGAAACCCCTTGTTAACAAGACAAACACACACAATCAGACAGACAGGTAGTCACGGGGGGTCAGTCTCGTCCACTTACACTCATCCTTAATGTACCAGCCGTGACACTGAACTGTGAAGCTTGTTTCAAGTAGAAGTGGAGGGGAGAAGACAAGGTGACATCATTGTGTGTGAGTGGGTGGGTGGGAGGTTTTGAGGGGAGATGATGTGGGTGGAGTGAAAATGTTTCTTGTGGGACTTGCTCATCTGGTTTCATTTTGAGGAGGACCCACATGGATAAAGAGAGGGAGGCAGGAGGACAGGAGGTGGAGGAGGGGTAGCAGCCTTGGGGGGGAACAGACAGAGACACACCTGTGACAAAAGAGTCTAAAATACACTTTATGTACAAGCATCAAGGAGCTTCAATGAACTTAATATGCTGTCTATTCTATGCTGGGGTATTTGTATCAAATCTCCAACCAATATCTCTCACATAACATGTTTTAAATAGTAGCTTGTGCAACAAAATATAGTCGTCGATGAGGTAAGCTAAGAGATGTTAGCTATCCAAAAGCCATGTTACTTTTTTTTTTTTCATTTTTACCCTTACTCCTGGGCCTGAGCCTTCAAAGCTCAAATAAAAAGCAAAAGAAATCCTTGCAAACCACCTGGATGAAATAATTTGCATCCAGTTGATATTTTTAAGAAAAAAGATATAATCTTTTTCAATTTGAATGTGAAAAAGTCCTATTAACTGATCTGTTACATATCCTGTCAGTAAGCTGCAGGTCACTGTCTTCTTTTAGCTTCTGAGATGAGGCAGCTAGATTACCTGTCTGTTGGGATTCCTGGGCTAATTCCGGTGCATGTCCTCAGGATATCACTGTTAGTATGGAACTCATGCTTCACATTAAAGGGCTAAATCCATCAAGTATACGATATAGCCTCAGTGCAAGCCAGCAGCCTCTTACAATATCTTGAGAAATTTGTAAGGCTCGTCTTCAGCCAGGAGTGGATTCACATTTGTTTCTATTTCAAATCAAAGTTATTTTCAAAAAGCCTGACCTGTTAAGAAGTTTTTTTAGCGGGTGAATATTCAGGATTTCTCAAGTGCGTCGAGCGTATTTTGAGCCCATGTGGTTGGGGAATCCATAATGAAGCATGTACTGGTGTGTTGGGAGGGGTTAAAATGAGTCATAGTTTAGTTCACTCATGCCTAACAGATTGAAATGTTTAACTGGTTTCCATGGTAATACAAAACAGCAACTCTGTAGGTCTGCAAGGGAGCTGTACAGTCTGTGTGTGTGTTCAGTAAAAGGTACAAAACATTAATGACCAGAACACTCAGAGCATATTGGGGAATGTATCGTCTTTACTCTGTTTCCACTGTGTTTCTCCCTCTCTTCTTCTCTAGCTCATCTGTTGTAGCAACATTTGCATGCTAATATTTTATGTTTTTTAAGGTGTTCGCTTTATAATTCAGAGGACTGGAACATGTAAAGTCTTTACCTTAAGATGATTCTCTATGCTAAGTAACTCAACAATGACCAAAACAACCGTAAATAAAGGGATGGAAACATTACAAAAGCCTTATTCCTCGCTGGGAGATAAAAGGCCGAAAATGCTCCATGCAATATTTGACAATTTTAAGGATGTTTACTTAATTTACTTATGATATCTAAACCAAAAATGCACGATGTAAATATAGAAATATAAATAGATAAAACAACATTTTAAGATCAATTCATACAAAAATAAGGGTGACAGCACCAGTTAGTACCACACAATCAAATCTTAACAGCAGCAGCACAAACTTTCAGTCAATGACCCGTGTGTATGCATGTGTGTTGGATGTAACTGAAGGGTGGCTGCAGACAGGAAATCCATTCCACCGGCTGGGATAAGCCCAGCTCCCTCGGACCAGCATTATCATTCCCAACCTGCTTTTGTCCTGCTGCACCAGACACATTCTTTCTGCACCAACTGCTTCACTCTGTCCATTTCTCTAACAAAAGCATACAGCACTAAAACTACGCCGAAAAACATCAAAACAGGTCTCAGCTGTATTCCTTTCTAGTTTTGTTCAACCCTCAATACAACATATATTTGTTTCAACATTAATAAATGCATTTCGAAGAACCACCGAGTATCTAAAGCACTGAAAAGAACAAAACTCTCCAAACTTACATTCCACAGTCCACTATTTATAACACCAAACAACTGAGGGCATGAGAGGGGTGGCAAGGGAGGGGAGAGAAAGAGAAACGAGGACAGAGATTGTTTCATTTAATAAAAGTTTTATCGAGAATAAGGAGAGTTTCCAGATTGATTCTCAGCAGTGAAACACAGAGGGGATTCCTCTGTGCAACAGAGACAGCTTTGTCCTGTCAAGACTTCCACTAGAGTCAGTGTTGGCAGCGAGTTGTAGTTGAAAAAAGGGTTTACCCAAGAAGAATGAACAAAAGTACTGGGAAGAAAATTTATACGGCAAAGTATCAAAATAGTTTTTTTTCACGATACTATGTTGATTTTCCAGACCCCGACATCGATGCATTAATGAAATGGATCAAAAATGTCCACTTATTTCCACCAAATTGTAGTAGTCATAACAGCCTGTGTGCCTCTTGGATGTTGGGTAGGCCTGCTAGTGGATACTACATGCTAAAGCTGCCACGAGCAAGAGAGACAGCAGCAGTAGTCAAATGATATAAGGATGTAGTGAAGCGAGGGAGCAGGGCCGATGTAAAAACAGTTGTTAAAGAAGGAAATATGACATTATTCTATGATTGTTTCAAAGGAGTTACACTCTAAAGAGTTAATAAACTTGCCCCATCATACCCGCTGCTAGCTTTGCAGCCACAGCTTTGGGCCCTTAGAGGACACTGTATTAAAAACAGACACAATTCTGATGTGGCCAACTCTATGCATGGGAGAAAGTACGCTTCAAGAAGCCATTGTCTTTCAGCACAATTCATCGCTGCATTCACAGATGCAAGCTGAAAACCTACCATTCAAAGAGGAAACCGTATATAAACTAGGTCCAGAAACATTGCAGCCCTCTCTCGGTCCGGGTTCATTTAAAATGGAAATTCTGGACGTCGAGCCTCTGTGCTTATTAGTAGAGGGATCATCCGGGTTGTTATCAGTTCTCAGAATCTGAGATGGTATGGGGGTGCATTAGTGCACCTAGGGTGGCTGGGGCTCAGAGGTAGAGATGTGATGCTACAGAGTGGTAAACATGACCCTGTCCCATTCTTTTTAACATGTTGCTTGCTTCAAATGTTTTTAAGTACATTTTTACAACATCCTGACTTTATTACATTTGGGGGTGTATAACATTGGGGATGTAACAGAATGGTACAACAATTCAAATCACTCATAGTGTTGTTCTTTGATGTGGAAATAATTTTCTTCTCTGATCAATATATTCTGTTGTGTAAGACTGACAATAAATGGTTAATTCCATTTTGTGATTATCTGTCTTAACAAGCTTAAAGATGTAAAAACAATAATGCAATTCTAGCAATAGGAAAACCCTGAATTTGAAGAGAAGTTGTCTTCATATTACCAATGAGTGTAGTTATAGTTTCTTACATTAAATTACTCAGAACCTGCAAATCAAATAAAAATCATAGAAACTAGTTGTAATATCTCATCAAGATAACATGTGACAACTCGGCTGGAAACTGAAAACGTATGCCTAGTAGAAATATCTTTTCAAACAAAAATAAAATCATTTATTGTCTTAATTTAAGACACTTAATCTGTCTTTGTTTCAGATTGTTTTGCAGTGAGCAAAACATAAAAAGTAAAGACTCCACTCCATTCCAGTTACTCCAGTCCAGGCACGTTATTGACCCTGGTGGACAGTGATTGGCCGTCCCGTCCACATTCCTCTGACCCTCCTCTAAAGGAGACGCAAAAGACTATGCTGTAAGGGCATGAGGGAGATGTCCATTTCATTTCAAGCTCATGAGAAAAGGAAGAATGTAGAGGATACACTGTTGAGTCATGTCACTGGTAATTGTGTTAAATGTAATGAAGCAGACAGGAAAAAGAAAAAATGGGTTGAACCTGCTGTAAATGAAGCTGTGAGAGTTGTCTGTTTTCTGCTTTATGGCGCCTCTGGGGAACTATTTCATCTAAGAGCCAGACGACAGAGACAATAAGGTTATGGGAGGGTCATGTTCTCACTAGCTGTTTGCTGTAGCCTAAAATAAAGACGTAATCTTGAAAAGGTGTTTGGATGTCTTAAAAACTGCTTCACTCTGCCAATACAAATATGAGGTGAGTTGCACATTTCATTAGAAATAAACAACACAACAAACGTATAATTCTAAAATAATGCAGTATGCATTTTATCGTTTTCTGCTGCCTTTTTAAACAACAGCTACTTATTTGAAGCTAACTCTAGGCACATCAGCTGCTGTGTTTGAAATACAAAAATTGGAAAAACTGGAGGAAAAAATGAAGGTAATTGTTCACCCTAGGTTAGTGTTTCTGTCTATCTAATACTATCTAGAGATGAGGGAGGGTTCACCATGTGTGTGTAACCCTGTCATAGAAAAGCTTGGTGACCCTCAGGCCGTCCATCAAACTTTATTAGCCATTGGGTGTTTGCTTCTGCCTGGACAAGTTGAAGCTTGCCCGTTGAGGTTCTTGCTTTAAGTTGACATGGCCCTTTTTGGACAAACATACACAGACATACATTAAACAAAGGGTACAGTAAACGTTATTCATGGTCCATGACCGTGTACAGCGCAGCTTGTTTTTCCCTCTCTAAGAGATTAAATAATCAAACAGTCAGAGCAAACACAAAGCCCTGAATGTCCAATATCTAGAGTGAGAGTGTCTCCACAGTGGATGGTAATAGAAGTATTACCCAGAATCCAGACGGTTCAGAGCCAAAACACACTGGCTGTGTACAGAGCCATCTGGCCGGGAATTCATACATGAATATGCACAGAGATTCATGAACACAATTCACTCAAATAAAACCATGCAGAAATATTAAGGACCAGATACACGTTACTTCTGAAAAAACTTGGTTTTGCTTTTTCTTGGACTGCAGAATTAGATTTTTTTTCCTTACAAGCTGTTTTTTCCCTTTGACCTTTGTTATAATTTCAATTTTTTTTGCTATCCTAACTCTTAAAAAAGTCCATATTTGGTAGTACGGTTAGTTAATTGGGAAGTCACATTTCTACAAATTTAGTAATATTTGAATTCAATTTTAATTGTCTTTAAAGCATTGTGTACTGGTGGCTATACTTTTAAATACAGTAAAGTGTACATTATTACTAATATGACAACTTTGGAAAAACATTTTCTTACAAGTAAATGGATTTGAGCTTATATTGCTTTTCTAGTCTTCTGACTACTCAAAGGGCTTTACACATCATCTCAGAACTACACATTCACACTCTTAAGCCAGAATTTGCTTTGTGTGTCTATCCCATTCATACGGATTCACACGCTGCCGCCGACGAAGCAGCAACTTGGATTTAGTGTCTTGCCCAGGGTAATATAATCATGTATGTGCATTAGCTTAGGATCAAACCCCTGACCTTTCCGTTGAGGGATGGCAGACTCTACCACTGAGCCACAAATGCTCTAGTGTTAAGCATTTGTTGAAACCAATAACCATGATGTGAAAAATGTCACAAACACAGGGCAGCTGAAGCTACATGTTAAAAGTATATTTTGTTAATTTATCCTGAAAGGTGCTTAGCATTTTCGGATCAAGACATATGGGATATGCCAACATTATTCAGGATATTTGCTAAAATGTCTTAACAGAATATTTATTGAATGTTAACTATAGTCTCACAAGGAAGGAAAAATATTGACACATTGGTGACTTCAGGGAAAGCTTTAGGATTTTATAGTTTTGCTTAACTTGTTTTTGTCGTATCTATCTCGTCTCTGACCCAAACTGTGGTCCTAATGTATCCAAAAGTTCAACTGCAAGCTTCCCCCAGGAGAAGCTCTGTCAGCTTAAAAGTATGCTTTTTTTTTTTTAGATGTGTCAAAAAAATGTACTGCCAGAATTGTCGATCATGCTTTTGTGTTTTCTGTACAAAAATGCAATTTTCAATCGATTTTCCTTTAAGAATCCTATCACCCCTGTATACAATGTGTGACTCAATGCACCATTCATAACATTAATCACTTTGCTATTTTGCATATTCTTTATTTTAACTGATTTACTTTATAGTCATCCTTTTCATTTTTTTTCCGTTATTTAGCCTACTTTTAAGATAACTATTGAACACTGTACACTTTTTTTCACATATCCAAAGTTTTCTTTTCAAGAGTAAAACTTGTACATACAATATGAGGTCGCAATAAGTTTCAAACACATCATTTTATGGAACATGGGGTATTTAAAAGTAAAACTGAGTGTGGTAAGTAAAGTAAAAACCAGCAGAAAACTGGTTATTGCAATGGATAACTGCTGCTATAAAAACATGAAAAGAAATATTTTTGTTGCAGGAATTCCTGAGAGGGTGTGGTTGTTTGGAACAGGACAAAAACAGGCCACAAGTTTCCATCCATCCATCTAGCCATATCTCTTTCTTTTGCTAATTCTTTGTCTCTCCCTCTCTTTCCATTCGCAAAGGAACTATCAGCCTGTTTTTACTCTCTCCGGGGGTCTTTTAAATGAGGCACTGACGCCACAGACAGGTGACCTCTGTTGAATCTCTATTAAAAACACAGGACTGGCACTCACACAACATCTAATTAAGGGAGCTGTAAACACAGTGGTCATTTTTCGGGTGAAGCAATCTCTGAAAACAACTGATATTACAAACAAAGTCGTCCTGTCAAAGTCAAAGGCTTTAGAGACTGTGCAATATTTTTTTTGTTAACTCATATAATCTGTTATTGTAAGGATTTGTCGTAATATTTAATGTCTCACCTCAAACTAGCATTTAAACCACAACAGTAACATAATACAAACAATTGCAGATCATTAAAAAAAAAATGATAAAGTTCATGCAAAAGAAACATCTAAACTGACTGTACGCACACACTATCCAATGATTCAGTGTAAAAAACATTTACCCCCTTGATCGATGTGTTTAGGTTTCGAGCAAGATTCAGGTGGATTAAGTATCTTCATGGAGTCATTATGATACTTTTCTATATGAAGAGTAGCTCCAGGAAAAGCTTGGTGAGCCTCTACTGGATGAAGATAAATAAGATAAAGGGAATTCTACAATATATAAACGATTTTGGTTGATAAAACAGTATTTGTGTGCTTCCCAATGATTTGACCAGACAACTACTTTAAACCATACTCGGAGCTTTGTGAGGCTATCGGTATATTGATATTTTGAGCCAAATACTAAATGTACACAGCATGGTAATTTGTTCAAGTAAGATAGCAGTACGTTCTCCATATCCTACATTATTTGAACTGTCTGATGCCCTGCTGACTGTTATACAGCTGAAGAGAGGCAGGAAATGTTGGGAGGAGAGAGTGGGGGGTGACATGCAGCAAAAGGTCGGTTTGAACCTTCGCCCGCTGCAACTACTAGTTGGACTATAGACTCTCTACCTGGGGCGTGTGACATAACCGCTAGGCTATCCAACGCCCCTTTGTCCATATTTATCTATAGTCTATGTTTCATCTTCTGGGCACCATGGATTTTGAGGCCAAATTTTATAGTTATTCAATAGTTTAACTTGATTAAATAGAAAAAGACAAGGTCATGTTGGCGCTACAGGAATAGTGAGGGGATCACTAAGGTCACATGTATCACAGTCAAACACAAGTATTCAATTAATTCAAAGATGTTCGGTCAAAGATTTCATTTCAACATGTAATTTCTCCTGATGTTTTCACTGTTGACAGCGTTCTCTTTGTAGCTCAATTCGGTCACCTGCTATGACAGCATCTACACTGTAATCCTCATGGACTGTGTGCGTGTGATCTCGTCTGGGTTTGTCTCATCTCTCCATATCAGCTCTTTCCATCTGCCAGATCCCTTCATGGGAACTGGTCATGGTTGCTCAATAGTATACATGTAAAAACAGTGAACAATATTGTATTTCTAAAAGGTTGATTCAACACAAGATACTGGGGTCTGTACAACAGTTTTAAATCATGGGCTCTTTTAAAAACATTGCAAAAACTGTTTCAAAGTAAAACTATGAGAGACTAAATATACATTTTAAAGAGAAGTAGCTTCTTTTAAAGACTTTCCCATGAGTCATTAAACTATAATAAAAGAGCTGTGGGAACAACCCAAAGCTAGCTGTGGCTTTTTAAAGGGTAAGCACATCTATAATTCTAAGAAGAGGAAACATGCCTAATCCAGAACAGGAGAAAAACACACTGAAAAAGGACATAGGGCCCCCTGCTCCATTATATTAAGTGATCCTTTAAGAACATAAATGCCAACCAGTGCAAACACTGGGTGGCTGATGACAAAAAGAAGACAGTGTCTGACAACTATGAAGCCAGGGCACACTCTTTAAAATAAACACCTGATAGGTCACCATCATTAAAAAAGCCTTAACTATACACAATACACTTACCGGGACAATACTCTATTATGTAAGACACGACTGATGGCAGGGAACAACAAAGTGAGAGAACATCATTTAAAGTTTTAAAAAGTTTGCGTTTGTTATCAGCCCAATCAGCTATTTTCTTAAAGGTGCACTAGGTAGTACAATTTGAAAGTTGGAGAAGCGAAACAATTGTCTACTATATTTTCTGAACTAAATACACAAACTTTATTCAAAGGAACAAATGGGTCCCTGGAACACTGTTTGGAGCTAATAAGCTACCAGGAGAGTTAGGCTTTCACTGTTGAGGGCCCCCCAACATAACTTCTCGCGTAGCATTTTATCATCAAACAATGTTCCAAGGACCAAATTTTCCTCTGAGGACAGTTTGTGTATACAATTATGAACATGTACAATAAGATCTGTAAATTTCTCTCCCAAAACTCCATAGTGTTCCTTTAAATGACAACACATTCATAGATGTGAAATTTTTTCACGGTAAGTGATATTGATAAAAAAAAAGTTGCCCATTTTGATTAGGTTACATTTAAGAAATATGTCTGACCATTTTTTTCCAAATAAAATACAAGTGAAGTTGTTACAGTAACTATGTTGGCTTGATAGGGTGTAAAATATTTACTTTTATTTACGGATCTACAAGGTGTTGTTGCTACTATTCACCAGCTATGTCTAAACCTCAAGTTCTGTAAAGGTATAATATGCGACTTTGAGAGTAGATGTCCAGTAGATGTCGCACTTTAGCACCGGTCTCTCAAACCAAAGCTGTCCCTTCAGCACACCACCTCCTCTCCTGCCCCACTACTCCCTCGTGTTGGGACCAAGTGCAGCCATTTCTATGACTGATCTTGACGGATTCAAATATGCAGCCCCAAGTTGATTTGGTTTTTATTTGTTTTAAGTATTTTATACCAAAAAAATGTCTTATCTTCGGTTTGAAAAGTCTGTTGGTTCTCCTTGAATTGTACTCTTGCAATGAAACTTCACCATAATACCTCTACGTACTGCGTCTCTGATTGCAGCGCCGTCTCTCATCCCTCATGAGGTGACTGGGCTAACGGTGGGACAGAGAGGGGTGTACATGAATGGAGCCACATAAAAGGGTGCTTTCAGATTGAACATTATAGTGTGAAAGTCTGAAGACACACTCTTGTAACTTTCCACAAATTGCACAGTTGTCAGTAAATGCATAATAGGATGATCACAACATAGTTTTTAATAATACCTGAGCATCTTTAAGTGAAAAACAAAAATAAAATGTAATTTTTGGGCATTTCAGTCTATTCGATAGGGCAGCTTTAGAGACAGGATATGTGGAGAGAGAGAGGGAGATGACAAGAATTAAACTGGATCAACATCAACACTCATATCTGCGACAAGTGGGATGAGGACTGTAGCCTCTGTTCATGGGGTGCCCACTATACCAACTGAGCACCCCATGTGGCAGGTGATACTAGAAAATGTGTACACTATGAAATCACAAACCCTGTATAATTCACATTTCTTCTATAAAATAGTGACACGTACAAAAAAAACACACATTGATAAAGACACACTGACGAGACATTTTTTGTGAGTTTGGACAGTACTGCCAATTGGAGCAGACAGTAACAGACTAGTCCAAATGAATGTACAGCATATGGCCTATCTCTGTGGGACATTCAGTCCTTAACCACAACTCCCACAATAATATTTGGTTTCCCCCAAGACCTTCTATACACACACCCACACATTCAGATGACCTCACCATTCTCTATGAAGGAAAATAAAGAAAAATACAAGGAAAAGCTGAAAAGATTACATTTTTGGCAAGCTAGTGAAGAAGACTCTCAAAGTATATCTCTATTTTCAAGAGGGTGTGCAACAGTGGTGAGACAAATCATCCTTGGACATAGCTCCATGTAAATTACTGTTTCCCTCCCTCAAAGCCTAAACCTGACAAAACACAGAGTCACAGCGGTCAAGATGGCTGAATAAGATAAACATTACATCTTCCCTTCGGCACAAGGGACTCATCATGGAAACACTGATTCAGAATGTCAAAGGCATGACAGTCACTATTTTACAGGGTGCTTGCTGCAAATAAGTGTACTCAGTAAAAAGGGTCATGTAAATATTCTGAAGTGGGACTTGCAGTAAAATAACCTTTCTTAGTTCTATTTTATAGCACAACAGAATTAACAGGCAATCAACATGTTCTTTTTACCTCTGTATCTAAATGTTATTAGCACAAATAAGCCTGCAGAAAAAAATGTATCTGTCTGATGATGAAACTGTACTGTAATAACAGTTTAAAAAGTTGATAGCTGTGTCCTTAAGAGTGACCCACAAACTGACTGGGTTGATAGTCTGAAACTGCCTCGAAACTGGTTGTTCAATGGTAGAAAATAAACATTCTCTTTATGTCACAATAAGGACAAGAGGAGTCAAAATCAAACTCTGATGCCATCTAGTGGTGTCTGACTGTTTTACCTTTTCTTATGTATCAAGAAAAGGTCAAAAATGGGAGGTAAAAAATCGGTCAATCAAAACATCTAAATGAGAGCCATACAATGACTCCAAATAAATGTTCAATTGTCACTTAGTCAAATAAATGAAGTCAATTTTAAAGGTAGTTTTGGAATAAAGAAAATACTAGACCCTGGTCACCTCGTCACTGGTCTGGTTTTTCGGATTTGTTTATCTGAACATTTCAGGAACTCCATTGTCCTCTTCCTTTATCCCAGGGACATGTTCCCTTTCTTCTAAGCCTTTCACGTATATCCATGCCTTATACAATCCTGTCTCACGCCCTCTGTCCTCTCCTCAGACTACACAAGACCACCTGTGGTCCATTGTCGAGGTCAAAAGTTTAGGTGAAAACCAATCCTCCCACGGGAAGCTGTCAGAAAATTGCATGGAGCTATTTGGAGACTACTCGATAATGAGGAGGCATGGCTGGAATTCTGGAGCCACACACCATAAACTCTCCACATACACACACCTCTCAACAGCCATACTAGGTGCATACAGCTGTAATTCCACCAGCTAATAGTTGTTAGAATCAAGTGGTGTTTGTGTGCTATTGGACAATATGGATTTTTTTTTTTTTAATAAAGTCTACTGATGTTGTTGAAAAAGCAGATTGCTCTTAATATATTTAGTTAATGTTACTTAATTCATGAAAATGCACTCATTCTGACAACAAAAAGTATTTCAATCAAGTTATGTAAATGTCGCTGAACAACATATGGCACCAAGGCATTCAGTGTTCTTAGATGACCATTTTGGCCCAGTGTTTATAAATAAACCTAAACAGATTTCAGGTAGTCATGGTCACACATAGCACACTGACTGCGGGAGGGGCTGGGTCAACCGTCTTAAACCCTCCCTCCTCTCTCAGTTGGGCTGCAAACACTGCTCCCGCTCACACTTTGCCGCTTACTCTGTTTTATCTTTGAATGGCAACTCAATTCAAACGGATTCATCCAGAGGATGGAGGTTAAAGGGCACAGAAGTAAGTACAATTATATTTTATCAGGATTATACTTTTCTCGGGGCTCATTATCTTTCAAATAATTGATTTTCATGTTTTTCATTTAAGATGAAAACGCTCATATGAAAAGCAAATATATGCCCAGTACTACCGTTGTGTGATGGAAGTCTAAAGGAATGTGAATTGTGTCCACTCCTGCCCTGCAGTAAGACAGCTGCCATGTCTTCCCCAGAGCTTTTGTCAGCCTTGCATAGGATAGCAGAACAGTCCAGGGCCAGTGAGGAAACATCCAAGATAAAATATAACAGAGCCATAAACTACGGAGATGTTGATGCTGTTGTTTTAATTGTACTTTATTTGAGTCAACTGACCCACTTTTAGAGGGAAGGTTTTGGCAAAGAAATAGCAGTTACCAATATAATGTTACACTTACATTCGTGCCCTTTCTACACTACTATTCTTTGGCAATGACAGTATTGGGTCAACTTGATAAATTTACTCTCTGGGACTCGATGCCCAGTCCATCTCAACGAGGGGAATTACAGCTAAGATACTAACCAGGGAATAGTCACAATGCTCATTTATCTGCATGATGACATGTTATGATAATTTGTTGGCTAATGTTAACAGTTAAATGCCACTTGTTGGATCTACGGGTAGAACTGTTTGCATGTGTTTATATTAGTAGTGCTGTGGTGTTCATGTACATACATGAGTAGGCTTGTTTTAAGTGTGTGTGTCTGAGCATTGCCAAGCACTCAGTTGGTCACTGTGGCATCTAGCCCAGCAGGACAGCTGCTGGTAGCATACCCTCTGCTAAACTGTCCCCATGCCCAGCTCTGCGTTCTTGCATGTCTGGCATTAAGTAGGAATTCAATACCTCTGCGGACATGTTATCAATGCAGGCCAAGCCCTTCATTTGTTTAGCGTACCTACAACAACAATACTGCTAACAACTTCAACTATCATGCTTACAATGCATCAGCTACTCAGTAGAACACTTTCATCTTCTTGTTCAAAGGATGACATAGCTGAAAAGAAGACTTCCAAATCTTGAGTGACCACGGTTATCACACCAGTAAAACCAATGGAGGACCTCAACGATAACATTTCATTGACTGGGTTCGAGCCTCTCTTCATTAAAGAGGAGGATGCGGATCCAGACAGAACCCTCACGGAACAAAGAGAGTGCAACAGTGAACAAGCTGGCTTCACCTTATCAGGAACACAACTGAATCAATCATCTTTGATCAAGCCGTACCTACAAGAGATGGATGACCTACTGAAAAGTTGTGAAGAGCTCACTGGTTTCTCCTTTGGCTCTCACTTCTCAGAGACAAACCCAACTGAAATAGTTCAATGCCACAGAAAAGACGAAGTCCCAATGGACAGCGACCAAGAAACAGGTATTTCTCCCCAAGCATATCTTTCCACAAGCTACATGGACACAAACATGGATGGGGCTGGGAGAGAAGACCAGCCAGCACAAGACCATGCGCAAGGCTTGCAGCAGATCATCAAAAAGAGTGTAGTGGCCACCGATGTTTCTCAACAGAGAAAAATGCCTCTCACTTCAGCAGGTAACAAACTCAGCAACTCCATGATTGAGTATGAGGGCCATCTGTTGGGGATGCTTGCAATGCTGGAAGGCTGTATGGAAGAGACTGGGATGGATTTTGAGCCACAAGACTGGGCTACAGATGCAACTCAAGAATATGTACACATCAGTACGAATTCTAACCTCCGTAGCGGTACAACACTGGTTCCCATTCAGCAAGAGAGGTTAATGAAGTTGGAGGCCAGCCCGCTAGAATTAGAATTATGTGCTTGTCCACATGCAGGGGGGAATATACTTTCTGACATGAACAGAAATGAGCTGGCAGTAGGTTCAGCAACAGTTGAAAGCCGGACATATCCTGTGCTTAGCCTTGATAACACAAGTGGCTTCTCAATGGAAAGACTCGGGGGGCAAGGGAAAGCAAACACAGACCAGAGTGTTCTTGAAGCTCATTTAAGGTTTGCAAGGCCATCGATGACATCAGATAATACACAAAATGGTCCAATGTACTGTGAGGCAACAAGCACAGGATGTATGTCTCCTAATGAAGCCACATCAACAGAGGGAGAAATTAAAGGGATTGAAGTAGACAACAGTCATTTTCCAGCTGAAGACACAACAGCGCTGGGGATGGACTCAATTTATCAAGGCCCTAGCATGAATGAATTAAGCGCACTAGGGTCTCAGATGGAGGAGTGGATAGAGGAAGTGCAGCAGGTACAGAAGAGGAGAAAGGAACTGCTGTTGGAGGTGCTTGAGTTGAGAGGAAATCAAGACAGAGAGGAGGTAGAGGACACAAATAAAGAGGAAGCGGAGACAGAGGAGCTAATTGATAGCAAAGTGGCGGTGTTGATGAGTGCACTGCGGAAAGAAGAAGAGGGAAGAAGAGAGGAGAGGAAGAAAGAGATCCAGTGCCTATGGGAGGAGAGAGCGGAGGAGGAGAGAAGGATATGGAAAGTAAACTTGGAGAGACAAGGGATTCATGAGGAGCTCAAAAAGCTGAAGAGGAGGCTGTTTGCCATTGCAAGAGACTGCGCTCACAATCAGTTTGCCCTGAACACTCAACATCGAGAGGTGGACGTGCTGAAGAGGGAAGAGGTAAGAAGCTCCTTAGAAAAAAATTGTACTTCAAAATAAAAATAAAATCTCCTCATGGTGTCTTCTGTCTTCAAGGAAAAAATGAAGTCAGTGGTGCTTGAGCTGACAGAAGAGAGTGCCAAGCTAAGAGCAGCCCATCAACAACAGCTCTTACACCTAAAAGCAGAGCATCATGCCCAGAGCTCCAGTCAGACTTCCAATACCCAGGATCAGCTGACCCAGTCCAAGAGGCACTCCTGTGGGGATATTCAGCAGTATCTGCAGAGTGGGCTTAAAGCACTTGAGGATAGGTACAGTCACTTCTATCCAGGCATACGTTTCAAAACGTTCTTTTATTTATACATGACACTTATCCTCATGCCGTTTTACATAATAAAAAGATGTGTATTTGTCAATGGTTGTCTTGGCCAGATATGAACCCATTATGCTTGCATTGCTCAAGAGGAGGGAGGTAACAGCCGAATCCCTGGTGAAATCCAAAGAGCAGAACCAGGAGCTCAGAACCAAGCTGAGACCCTTGAAGGAGGAAATCCAAAAACTGATTCTCCAGCGAACTTGTTTAGAGGAGAAACTCAAACTTACTCACATGCAGAGGAGAGAGGATGTGGTGCATTACAAGGTAAGCAGAATTTCTAATTTCAGGTTATGTGTATAAAATCAAACAAGACATTTGGTATGACAAATGAATGAAAGGTAGGGTCACCTGATACTAAAAGCACTCATAACTTGCCATGTAAACAGGAGAGAGTTTACACATTGGAGGAGAGCAGCAGAGAGCTCAAGACTGAGTTAAATCTTCAGAAGAGGAAAACCAAAGAAATAGAAGAATTGAGAGACAGTCTAACCAAACGTTTAATCCTTTACAGGTAAGATTTGTTGCTTTATTTTGTATCCTTATTTGTAATATCTATGGGAAGTCACTGGTATAAAGAAACATTTTCCTTGCAGAGCTGCCATTAAGGACCATAACTGTGATGACGAGCAGAAAAACGACTGACTGTTTTTTTTATTACTTCAAAGATATTTGTGATTTAATAACGCTATTTTATCACAACTATGAATGCACTTTATACAAATGAGACATGCTTTTGAAACAGATATTTTTTAGTCACCTTGTAGACAAGTTTTGCTATGAATAAAGACTTTTTGTTTGCTGTAATCTCAGTGTGACTGATGAGTTAATGTCCCTGCATGAAGTGTGGAGAGGGTTCATGTACTTATAAGGGCAAGACAATATCCAAACAATGAGAACAAGAGTAATAATGAAGTCAGAACAGGATCTCAGGGTGGGAAAGCACCAAGAACAGACACAAAATAAAGAGCAGTGAGTGTGCTGAGGTAAAACATACTCCCTCACTTCCAAGGATTTAGTGTTGTTTAAAAATGTTTGTAGGCTTACTAAGACTCCGTTCTAATTGTACAAATATGCAAGGAGCATATTTATATTAAGAAATGTCGACAATAAATCAAGTGGACCCACAGACTAATGAAACACATTTTTATTAAGAATGCACTCACTGTACAAACATTGAACATATAAAAAGTTCAACCACTAATCTATAGCACGAAAAACAGTTAAATGATTATTTAATGATTCAGGTTTGGGGAGGTGGGACCACCAATGGACAATTCAAACAGATTCACTCCAAAATTCTTATTTCTTTTAAAAACAGCTGGTGAGAAAATCAGTATCAAGACCTATTTAGGTTCTGACCACAATGAAGCGGAAAATATGAGACACATTTCAGATAGTCTTCTAGCCTGTGAATAAAACCATCTTCACAGTTTAAGTAACTGCCACTGTCCTTTGAATCATATCAAAAGCTGGGCTGCAAGTTAACTTGTAACATTTTTTCTCCTGCTGTGTACACTTTGAACAGCGGGCTTTTGCCAAATTACCTTAATGTCTGTTTGTGTGTTTGATACTGTATAAACATGTTCATTTATTGTTGAAAAAGCCTCGGTTAATAGCGGACAGTGTGGAACAGAGAGCCAGTTTGGTTGCGGAAAACAATTGTTTATGCACTGTGGGAAACCTGAGATTCATCAGGCGATAAATCACTCAGTTAAAGGACAGTTCTTCAAATTGAGCATTCCAAAAGGGCCAGGGCTACACATGATTTTTAAATTTCTTGTATTTACAGTGCTTTAACCGAATAGTGTCCCACCAATAAAGTAAAGAAGGATGGGAGGAAGAAGTAGAAGTAGCTGCACGGAACTACTGAGGGGGCAGTTTGGCAGTTTATGATGAGGTTGTAGGTTAAACGCACAACAGGAAAAGATGCTATGCTGTGGCTTCAGGGTCTGTTGAACCCTCAGGGTCTTCATCGTTGTAGATGTTCTCAGCCTAAAGGCAGAATCAGAGAGTAAGGGATTTAGTCACATGCTGTCAGGGGGTTGAGACATTTACAAGTCAGTGGCATTTTTTCTTTTAGGACATCCAGTAAAAAATTAAGTCTTGGGCTTTCAAAGAGCAAAACTACTACAGTCTGAACAGCAAGCTTGTTTTAACATCGTATTACTGTACATTGTAACAGGACAAATAAGTATCAAAAAGCAATGCAAAGTTTAGGAAATAAAGACAGCTGGTTCAGAACACTCACCATGTTCACCTTTCCTTCTTCTGTCTTATTCCTTTGCCCTGACTCAATCTCGCAAAAAGACGTATTTCTTCACATCAAAAGTCAATCTCCACTGAGTTTCTCCTTGCGGTCGCTAGTTCAAATGTCAGGCTCCTTCCAATACACAACTTTCCCTGCAAATTATTCCCTGCCCTGTTCGACCCACATGTCATAGTTTTGGTAAGACACAAGGGATCTTCATGGAAGAGTTGCCTTCTGTCTGTGACCTTAATGTACTGCTTCAAATCAACTTATCTCCAATTATATTGTGGGAATGTAATTCCCCTTATGACACTATAATGTAAGAATGGATATTTTTCTCTACCCTGTCCACAGCTAAATATACTGGTTAAATATACTCGCAGAGTCTTACCATTTGCCAGACTTGCATAATGTTGTCTTCAGACACAGAGCAGATGACCCAAGGCTCGTTAGGGTTCCAGGAAAAGTCTGAGATCTTGGCTGTGTGGCCTCCGTGGATAAACTAGTAAACAGGGGAAAAAAAGGCTAATTTTAACTTTTTTTTGAAACAAAGATAGCATACAACCTCCAATGTTCAGCAGGCTATAAAATACACACCAGTAGCTCAGGTGGGCCATCCTCTGCATCTTCTGGTGACTGCTCCTCTCCGATTTTGCTACAGAAATCAGACAAAGATTTGTAAATCAGACAAACTCTGTACCAATCACTGCATACTGTGACCACTCCTGTGTTTGTGTAAAGTCTGCTTCAGGGGGCAATCATCATTGGACCTTCGTGTTTTATCTTTAATGACACTACTACAACAACTACTTCATGATAACTTATAATCTCTATTAATGAAACATGTTTGTAAACATAACACACATTGTAGTACTCCACTCTCAAGAAGAAAAGAGATCAACAGACTGGCTAGAATGTCAGTAACTGAATCGGTCACTAGCAGGGGAGCCTGAAAACATGATAGTTGCTTCCAGCGGACATTGGGTTGCAGTGTTTTACCTGAGATCCCAGACATTCAGGCGACGGTCTGTTCCACTGGATGCCAGTATGGTCTCATTATGAGGAGACCACTGAACCTGTAAAAAACAGTCAAATAAATCAAATTAGATCATCCTAAGTAAAAACAGAGAGAAAGAGATAAAATCATAAAAATCTCATCACAAGGAGGTTTTGTGGGGGACCAATCTACAGGGTTTCTAGGTAGGTAGTAATACTTCCTGTAATACATTACATTTAAATTTGCATTGCTGGGATTTAATTCATTCAGTTTTCTTAAGACTTACTACACAGTTTCAATGCAATATATATATATATATGTATATAAATTATAAAGATCTTACCTGGAAAATCTCATCCTTGTGCGACTCAAAGGAATGCAGCTTCAGTTTCAGGTTTCTCAAGTCCCAAAGAGCCACAGTCTGCGAGCACAAGAAAGAAATTAGACACAGCTGCAGATTTTTTTAATCCCTGCAAACAACAAAGTAAAACAGCACAAATATCCCAGAGTTTCAACACATTGTGGAAATTGTGGTGGTTCATTACATTACCTTGTCTGCTGAGCCTGAGGCAAGGATGAACTCGCTGTAAGGGTTAAATGACAAACAGTTGACTTCTGCTGTGTGGGCGTCCACTGCATGGCTGGGTTTGGAGGTGTTGTTTGAACGTGTGTCCCAGCTGAGGTAAAAAAGACCAAAATTATTCCATAAACTCTACAAGATCACAATTTTGCAGGGTCAGATTTGACTCATCATCAAATGTCTTACATCATGAGCTTCTGGTCATCTGCTACGGATCCAAAGAGTGACTCGTGAAGCAAGTGCCAGGACACATCCTCCACCACAGCAGTGTGACCAGTGAAGATAGTCTTTGCATCAACTATCTTCCCCTCTTTTGGTACAGCACTTATATCCCACAGACAGACAGTCTACAGAGCAGGAAAGATGAGCAAAGAAAAAATAAATAAATAAATGTCAGATCCCATATTTGAATAATGCTTAATAAAACTTGATTTTGATCTTACATGGTCATCTGAAGCACTAAGTAGAGAGCCAGAGAGATTTGGATTCCAGGACAGACCATAGCCTTCTTTCTGGTGGCCTCTGAGACGCAGATCAGGACGACACTCTCCAGAAGCATCTATTGACAATGCAAAAAGTAAAATTTGAGTATTAACGAAGATGTGTTAAACATGATGCACTTCCGTCGTTCAAAGGTATAACTGAGTCTGCTTTACTTTCAAAACATGTTCAACCAACAAGCGACCTTGAGCAGTGTCTTGTACTTCCTGTGATCTTCCTACCTGGCTTGGAGGGATGTTTAGTGTAGTCAAACACCAACACATCTGAAGTGGGGGTCTTGGTGGCAATTATGCAGGGGTTTTGGGGCATGTAGCGGGCTCGGTTCACCTCTCCTTCATGGCTTATCTTGATTTCGATCTCGATTTTGCCACTTACAGATCCGAAGCCTCCAAACTCTGCAGTGAAATACAAAAGATTATTTTACAGTAGTGAAATAAATCTAGACAGTGCATGTTTTTCTGTCTTCATGCAACTGATTAGGGGCAGCAAGCCTTATCTTTTCAAAGGACAACAATAATACAAGGGTTTGAACTCACAATTTCAGCTAAAGGCAACAATGCTACTTGCAACTATTGAATTGTAAGGCTTACTGAGGGCTTATAAACTTTGCTTAACAACTTTTTTCCTGATAAAGTGTACAATCCACAGAATGTTCACATTTGTAAAAGAATGTGACTACACGGGTGTCGAACCTCCTTTTTCGCTGTCATAATGTGAGGCATCAAACTGGGCATCATCATTAGGCAGTTGGACACTGGCAATCACCAGATGATTCTGCTCATCCGATGTGTGAGTGCCCAACACCAGCCGGTGCACGCTGTAATCTTTCCCTTCTGGCCTGGTAAAGACAAAATAAATAGAAATTAATGTCATTTACAGTTATTTATAATGTGCAGGTTGTTACTTTTATGTACAACTGTCCAAATGTGTGTAAAAAAAAAAGTGTACCTGGAGACATCAGGCAACCACTGGGCAGTAAGACTGGGCCACTCCAGAGCGTGGGTCATAACCAGATCATACAGAAAAGGAGTGTTTTTCTTCCAGATCTTGTACTCCTCATTTATGACCCTCTCCTCCACAGCATCATCAAATGCACCTGCTGAGTGGGGACAGAGATTAATGAAAAAAGGGGTTATTCACACAAGCGTGTTTAACTCAATTGGACGGTAGGTGTCACTTTAATAATAAGGACTATACAACACATCTCTGACATTATTAGATTATTGACAACCTCTTAACAAAAAGCTGTTAAAGGTTGCCTTTGCTGAGGGAAAATATCACATTAATGAACCGCAACCTTGCAAGTACTATGTATTCAATCACATGAAAGCTTATTTCCTCACACATTGAACCTTTAGCTTGACGTCACCTGGCTATCATAATGCCCCTGCTAACGTTAGCATATTTATAATGACGTTTGATGGCCAAAGCTTTACATTTGACCATGTTAACTGGTGGGAAACAATGCGGAAACGATAACTGCAATCTGAAACCAAGATTGTTTTGGTTAAAAAGAAAATTCAGCTGCCCGGCTTTTGTTGTATCTGCTACAGGCCCGCTAAGGAGCTACTGCAGCTAGCCGCTACCTAAGCTAGCAAATATAAGACGCGTCAGATATCCGCGGTGTTTGTTCCTGGCAGTAGTACAAGCTGCACCTTTACCTTCCTTGTCGGCCATTGCAGGTAAATGACGAAGACCCTTATCTCAGGTTTTCCTCTGTTTTGCTCTGTTTAAGACACAACGCAAAGCTAACAGCGAGCAGAGCAGCAGTCTGTGAACCACGTAGGGTGCCTTCGCGCGCTCAGTCCAAGTGAGGGGGGCGTCTATCGACCAATCAGAGCCGAGCTCGTGGTGACCAGCAGAGGGCAGCAGCAGCAGCAGCACCCACAGTGCAGAGTGTACTGCCCTACAAAGGCAAAAGGCAGTAACTTCAATTTAAAAAAAAAATGAGTTTTTGTCATTTCTGGAACATTACAGATGTGCTTTATTATGAGGACAAATATCTTGAGTCAATTGTGTTGTTCTTTTGAGAAAATAGTAGGTTGTATCTGCCTTAACTTCCAAAAGCCCTCGAGAAACCAAGGCAGAGTCCAGTAACTTCACTTATATGGGTCTTCTGCCTTTGTTTTGCTGTGGATCAAAGTGAAGTTACTGTTTCACTGCAGTGGAGTTAAGGTGTTATGCCTTTGTTTTAATATCTGTAGCTTGACTAAAGTGTAGCAAAGAAATAGTGTTGGTTGTGTTATTTTAACAATTGCAACCAAGTGAAATACAGTATCAAATGGAAGTTAATGCCTTTTGTACAGGCAATGCAAAGGCAGAGTACCTTAACTTCCAAATAAGGGTCAAAGGTCATGTTTGAGCTAAAGATTTTTATGAACATGAATAACAAAGAATTGCCACATTTCCAATATTCTGCCTGCAACTCATTTGGCTGGACAACAAAAATATTTTAAAGTCATTTTTCTCAGTTCTACACTCTGGCGAGTTAAGGTCTTTTGCCTTTGTAGTCGGCTTCGGTCCTACGACACAATGGTTCTTCCTCAACCATACAACAGTCTGTTTGTCACCCTGTACAATACAGTGAGGAACAAAGAAATTACCAGTGATGCAGTATAAAAACTGATTTGTATATTTATCTGACTTAACTATTAAAAGTTGCCCTACACAATGATTAATTAAAGTCTATGCACATAGTATTTAAGTTCAATCACAAAAGATACGTTTTGGTATGATCTTATAATTATTAAATCTTCTGAGTTTCTCTCAAACTTGTAACCTTTTTGTTATTTGATGAGAGATATGCCCTTATCCCTCTGGCAGGCGCCTTCGACACATCAAGGCGAACACAGAAAGACTCAGGAAGAGCTTCTTTCCTCAGGCTGTCCGGACCGTTAACTCCACTCTCCTCAGTTAAAAACAAAACAGAACTGTGATTACATGATGCACACACATCACGAATTGCAATCTGCACATTGCACTTTGACACCCTGGACACTTTACACTGTTTACATTATTCTATATTTTGTATATTCAAATATTTATTTTTTAAATTTTACATTACATTCTATTTTACTGTATTTATGTGTATTAGTAATTTGAGTGTTTATTGCATGGCCTTGCGGAACAGTCTTTTACATTTCACTGCACATCTGTATGAGCATGTGACAAATAAAAATCTTGAATCTAAATCCCCTGTTATATTTGAACCCTAAAATTGGATCTTATTACAGGCAACTGAAGAAAAGTCTAATTTTACCTTTTATCTAACTTTTAACTCTTTTTATATTTTTACTTTATTTTTTTGAATTAATTTCATTTAAATTATTTTTATTTGAACACATGTTCAGATTTAATAATTCCAGTGATTTTTTATTTTTATGTTCTATTTTAATGTTTCTTTTCTTCCTCTGTCATGATGCTTTTGATGTCTTGTGTGAGGCACTTTGAATTGCCTTGTTGTTGAAATGTGCTTTAGAAATAAACTTGCCTTACTCATCCTTTTTTATTTCTCTCAAGAGCCTGAATCTGTACATTTTGTCATCTACTAGTTAAGAAGGACAACATTACCTTTCTTCTTGTCTATTGGTCCACCGCCGGAGTAAGATGTTAACTGATTGGACACTAATAACAAACTGATCGCTCATTGGCTGAGGATGACGCGGGACCTCAAACGCCAATTACAGCTCAACCAGCATCCAGCCTAAAATACCCTTCGTGAAGTGTACTGAGCTGTAGCACAGCAGGTCATGCGGTCAATATGTCCACAAGCGATATGTCCCGTACGCTGGACATCCTCCGGTTGCTGTATCAGCACACACAGACACTTGAAGAGTTTGTGAAAGGCATTGTGTTCAGAGAGGGACAGAGAATAGTGCTTATTGAACAGTCCGACCAAAACCGCTTTAAGTCTTTCGTGCAGGGTATTTTTGTATGCTTTGACAAGGAACTACAGCAAGTACCAAGCTGCAACCAGGTAACTCAACTCACCCCCCCCCCCCTCGTCAGTGTCGACCTGACATGTGGGTTACTTCTTGTGTAGCCATGGAGCAGTAGTAAGGCTGTCATGCTGGTTGTTATTCTGTCCGTGACGTTGTTAAAATACTTCGTAGGGGAATTCAACAGCACGCCCACTCAGGCAAAGTTGTAAATTAGTTAAGAAAACAAACCAATTATCCAAGGTGGCTATTATACATTAAATGTTAAACGTAAATTCATTGGTAATCTCTATATACAAAACTATCAGAGTTAAAGGGAACTGGATGTGATGTTTCCTTCATGATGTGTCTTTTAATATATATTACTCAAATGAGAGAGACTAATGTGATTTTTTTTTTTTTACGTTTCCCACAGATTTGTACTCTGCCTGAACTCCTGGCCTTCGTGCTTAACACCCTCAAAAGAAAAAGAAAGAGGAACGTCTTGGCCCATGGCTACAATCTGCTGTCCCTGGCTCAGGAGGAGCGGGACGCAGACCACTTCAAATTCCAAGGAGATATCACACAAAGCGCTGCTTACATCCATGGAAGTGACCTGTGGAGAAAAGTCTGCATACGCCTCGGCACAGACATCACACGTTACCTGTTGGAGAGCTGTTCTGTGTTTGTGGCTGTCCCTCCGTCGTGTCTGTTCCAGGTATGCGGTGGTCCTGTCTATGACAGAGTATCAATGACTACCGCGTCCACTGGGTTTAATCTTCAACATCGGTCCAAAAGACATCACAGAGCTCATTTGAGGAAAAGGAATGCAGGTGCGGGGATTTTGAAAAGGAGCCAGGAAATTCAGAATCCTAGTCACAGAAAGAAAAGGAACGATAGGGATATGAGGATAAAGAACAGGAAAAGAAAGAGAGAAATTGAGGAGCATGATGAGGAGGGAATTATGCCTCCTTCAGCGAAGAAGAGACAGATAGAACAGCAAGGACCCACAAATGAAATCCAACAGGTTTGCTTTAAAACATTGGAGAAACAGCAGCCAGAGTCAGTGGAACCAACACTGTTAATGAAGCCTTCAGAGAATAGTTCTACAGGTTCCAAACAGCATACTGAAACGCAGCCAACCACACTGCCCTTGGAAGGAGGACCCAGTTGGAGATCGGGGATTTTCCCCCCTCCTTCTCCTTCACAGTGTTTGATCCGCACTTTTGGATTCCTGTATGGGGGAAAGGGGATACGCAGCTTCCTCCTCAATAGGAAGAAGAAGAGTGCTAATGGAGGCAAAAGGCTTCAGGGGCAAGATTTGGTAAGAATAGTATTTTTTGAAGGACTGGCTTATCTGAACAGCCTGGAAAGAAAGCCAAAGAAACTCCCCAGACGCTTTTTTAACATGGTCCCCCTGTTCAGCCAGATGTTGCGTCAACACAGGAAATGTCCCTACAGCAGAATACTGCAGCGGATGTGCCCGGCGGTTGAGGTGACTGACGCAGGACAAGGGAAGCTAAGCTCCTTCTTGCCTCAGCACTGCGCGCCTCACAGGGTCTACATGTTTGTGAGAGAATGCCTCGCCACTGTGATCCCCCAGGAGCTGTGGGGCTCTGACCACAACCGACTTCATTTCTGTAGCGGAGTCGGGAGCTTCCTGCGCAGTGGCAAGTTTGAGAGGCTCTCGTTGGCTGAACTGATGTGGAAGATGAAGGTGAATGACTGTGATTGGTTGAAGATCAGTAAAACGGGTAAGGTTTTGTTTATTTTTCTAATGCGACATGTTGGAGAATTTTTGATGACCTAACCAAATCCCTGTTATCTGCAGGCAGGATCCCGCCCAGTGAGCTCTCATACCGCACACAGATCCTGGGCCAGTTCGTGGCATGGCTTCTGGACGGCTATGTAGTCGGCCTGGTTCGGGCCTGTTTCTATGCCACTGAGAGTGTGGGTCAGAAAAATTCCATCCGGTTTTACAGACAGGAAACCTGGGCAAAACTGCAAGACTGGGCCTTCAGGTACACATACAGACACACAACTTATAAATCACGTATATTCTCTTACAGTCATGCTCACACAAGCTCATAAAACCATCTTTTTGTGCTTCAGGGGTCACCTTTCCAAGGGTCAGATGGAGGAGTTGACTCCAGCTCAGGTGGCAGCCCTCCCCAAATCCACCGTCATCTCCCGCCTCCGCTTCATCCCCAAGACAGACGGCATGAGGCCTATCACACGAGTCATGGGAGCAGATGCCAAAACCAGGGTACATTTTTAGAACGATATGAAAACTCCCCGCTACATATTCACGAGGTTTGTGTTATTACATGTGTGGTTGTTTTTTTGCCAAGTGGAATAACAGAAAAGCTCGACTGTGGCAGTATCATAGACCAGCAGAGTCTTGATGACTTTTTTTAAAGGATATTTTCCCCCAAAATAAAAAAAACTTTAACAGATGAATAAGGCAAAGAGTTTGTGTGTGTGTGTGTGTGTGTGTGTGTGTGTACAGGGTTTATAAATATGGCATGTATGCTGAAGAAGATAAACAAACAAATTAAGTGAAAAGATAATTTTTATTTATAAAAGTAAAATGTTGCAATTATATAAAAATCATGAATTTATTTTAATAAATGATGTTATAAAAATGCATTGCTGTTGCTTTACATATAGTGTTGAAGTAATGGTATGTTTTAAATGACATAACATCAGTAAGACATAATAACAACATTATTACATTTTGTGAGCATGTGCACATTTTGAGGTGATTTCTCCCCCCCCCCCCCCACAGCTCTACCAGGTCCGTGTTAGAGACTTGTTAGACATGCTGCATGCCTGTGTGCGCTCCACTCCTTCCCTCCTGGGCTCCACAGTGTGGGGGGTGACAGATATTCACAAGATGATGTGCTCTGTAGCTCCGGCCCAGAAGGAGAAGCCACAACCACTTTACTTTGTTAAGGTTGGTGTTGAGCCTCACACATTGTTTGCAATGTGTTTTATGCAGAATTACATCTAATTCAATTGTTGCATGTTACACTTAATCTTAACTGATCAAACGTTGGGCTGACACATGTCCAGTCAAAACATTTTTTATCCTTTTTTTCCCCTTTATTCCGTCATGTTTCTGCACTCAAGGTAGATGTGAGTGGAGCCTTTGAGAGTCTGCCTCATGAAAAACTCATTGAGGTGATCGGCCAGGCTCTTTCCCCCGTCCAAGATGAACTCTTCACCATCCGCCGCTATGCCAGGATCTGGGCCGATTCCCATGAGGGCCTGAAAAAGTCCTTTTCTAGACAGGTACCGTTACACACACACACACACACACACACACACACACACTCACATGCTGTACACACTATGCCTGTGTATGTATATTCAAACACAGTATCCATTTCCCTTGTGTGTTTAAAAAAAAAGGCAGCTTTTCTGGATGACAACATGGGCTCTACCAACATGAAAGGCTTTGTGATGTCACTGCAGAAAAGCAGCAGAGTTCACCACGCCATACTGGTAGAGCAGGTATGAGTGACTTTCTCAGATTTGTCTTTGGATTAGGATGTTCAACATTAGTACCTTTTTTGAATCGTATTTCCTTTTCTTCCTGTAAGCATTTCAACTCAGATCTTCATGGCAGAGAAGCCGTGCAGTTCTTCACCCAAATGCTAACTGGCAGTGTCGTTCAGTTTGGGAAGAAGTAAGCATCATAGACGATAAATCAACTTTCAAGTATTCAATAAGTCAAAGCTGGTTTGGAAATGTAATGACAATCAAATAGCTTTATACATGATTGGGTTTGGTCTGCTGTGTTTCAGAACATACCGACAGTGCAGAGGGATTCCTCAGGGCTCTGTCGTGTCCAGTCTGCTCTGCTGCATGTGCTATGGCCACATGGAGAACAGTCTGTTCAAAGACATAACTGGAAAGAAAGGGTACAGTAGATGTCTCCGTATTCAAGGCAATTTTCATAGATGTAGTGACACATCTGTAGCAGCAGGAGGCACTCGTTCCATATGTTAGTGCTTCTATATTTCCTGGATCTGTTATTAATCTCTCTGTTTCCAGTAGATGTTTAATAAGGATGGTAGATGACTTCCTTCTGATAACACCAGACTTACATGAAGCTCAAGCTTTTCTCAGGTATGACACAGCAAGTTTTTATGACTCCATGATATCATGGCACAAGAGCTCTCAACCAACATTTCAACTTAATATTTTAATTATTTTAAAAGATTTTTGAATCTACTTGATTTTCTTTTATCAGACATAGGACAAAAACTGTTTCAAAGCATGACTGCAGTAATGCAAGATTTGACTGGGACTTATTACCCTATATTTTTTAAAATTGTTTGTATTTGTGTGAGTGTGGAAAAATAATAAAATCCAATTTATGTAATCAGTCTTCCCTTTGATGACGACATCTGGTATAATCAATTGATTTAAACACTAAGACTGCATAAAATGTATAAGGAAATACTGATCTTAATGCATGGAAACTTTTGAAATTCAAAGGAATATTGTTGTTGACATTAAAAAAAAAGTAAATTAAACTTAACGACCAGAAATTCTAAAATCGAGTCAGTAAATGATAAATATCTGTAATTGAACACATTAGACATTCATGAAATAAATATAACCAATTTCAAGCTTTAAAATGAAAATGAAAAGCTTATGTAACATCAGGATTATGGCTTTATCTCCTAGTGGAATCCGAGAAAGTTTGATAACAATCAGTGAGTCAGCATTAAAGGCAGAAACTGAATTGATCTGAATACATATATCAGTTGTGCTGTGCTTTTCAATTCATGACAAAAGGCTAGAAATTGATATAGTTTTTGTGATTGTATGTGGTTGAGAGACTTAACATGTATATAACCTGATGCTGAATTTGCATTTTATCTGTCAATACTGGCACTTGTTGTGTTTTAGGATATAGTAGGCAGGGAAACCACAGCATACACTTAGCAGAATATTTCTGGTAAACTTGCTGCGAAGTTGGCTGTAGCTGTCTCCCGCTGCTAGCTTTAACAAACTCTGTGAACTCTGCGGCGTGCTGGTTCTTAAGATGTTTCATCAAATTACTCGTATTGAGGGAGCTAATTTTCACCCCTCCCCTTGACAATTTTGCAGTGCAAAGTTTGCAGTCTGCTCTTCTATTGTCATCATCGTTTACGCTGAAATATCTCCACACCGCTGACATCTCGCTTCTCTCCGCCTACCCGCTCAACTGAATAGAGGCGCACGCCCGCCGTAAAGTGGTATCGGTGCCGTTGTATCCGCGTAGTTTTACGTGTACGAGTATGAGTACTTAAAGGCGGCATCGGACTGATGCCGAATACTGGTATCGGTATCGGGTCATCCCTAGGTCACACGTATCCAAGTGTTCTGTTTTACCAATGTAGATTAAAGGATTATTCAAAGGTTTTATGATGTCCTGTCTTCACATTCCAATGCTCTTTCAAACAGTTAATCAAATGAGTTGTGTTTCTTATCAATAAACAGGAAAGGGGTTTTTTCACTCCAGGTCAATACATTACAGTGTTATATGATGTGCTTGGACTCATTCTCAAGAATAGTATTGATGTTCCTCTGAAATTACCATCCCGGAAACTAAATCTGATCTCATTGCTTCATCTTTTTAAGGGAAAATAATCACAGAAACATCATAGTGATAGTTAAAAAAAAGTAGTCGCTGCCTCTCACTTTTAATTTCCATTTAGTGGTGGTGATAGTATCTATATCATGTAGAACTACACAATGTTGTTTTTTATGGAAAAATGTTGAGAGACAGATTTGATAAACATCATGCTGTTTTTTTTTGTTTTTTTTCTCATAGGGTCTTGCTGGCCGGGGTGCCACAGTATGGTCTGGTGGTCAACCCCCAGAAGGTTGCAGTCAACTTCCAGGTGTCAGGGACTGTGGACTCTTGTCCCGACATCCGTGTGCTCCCCCCTCGCTGCCTCTTCCCCTGGTGTGGACTGCTACTTGACACCCACTCACTGGATGTCTACAAAGATTATTCAAGGTGAAGCATCCTGTCACCTGTAATTACACGGTAGAATAATTGCTTTGAGTGTGCTTGTTACATGACGTGTTATTGAGCTTTTGGCATTCTTTATCGTTTCCTGTAACTTCAGTGTACAAGCCCCCTGAACTTTGTACCTACTCATAAACAGTCTTAGAGACGACTGCCTGTCTCACATGTGTGATTCATACTCTTGCAAAGGACACAGTAAAGATAACTTCATTGCCGAACATTTTTTTTCCAAAGCAAATTCAACTTTTATTAATGATTTTCTTACTGTCTCTCTGTCTCAGCTATGCAGGTCTGTCTTTGCGCTACAGTCTTACCCTGGGCTCTGTCCACTCAGCTGGACAGCAAATGAGGAGGAAGCTGATGTCTATCCTCAGACTCAAGTTCCATGCTTTGTTCTTGGACCTGAAGGTCAGGAACATAGTGGTCTAAAAGGCTTTGATGTGTCTGTAAATAACTCCCATGAACAATTCTCCAAAAATACTGATACTGATAGTATGATGTTGTCACTGTAGAAAAACATTTTATACTACAGGAAACAAAGGTAAAAAAAAAAATAAGCTAAGAGTCGGAAGCAAAACACATGGGAAATAACAGCTGCAAACAATGGAGCTAATTTGGCTCTTTTTTTGTTTTTGGGACTAAAAAGGTCAACATTGTAGCTTTTCTCCATCTATGCTGAAGGCAGGTTTCTAACTATCATATAACACTAGTTTTAGCTTACCTTATGCCATTAGATTTGTAATCATTTTCTCCAGACTATGAATTCTATGACTTTGGTGCTGATCCTTCTACTTAAAGGAGTGCCCCACATCAGGTCTTAGCATTAATTGGTGGGAATGCTGATTCATTTAATTAAAACATTTTTTATTTTTGTTGTTTTTCGTGACAAAATAATTTCATCTGAGGCCCTGTGGCTTGAGTTGTACTTGTGCTTAGTGCCAAACAGCAAACGAGAACTTCATAACACACTAGAATAAGATGATTCTCATGGTAAACACAAGATAACCTGTTAAACTTGAGCATATTATTTTTGCCGGCTGTGGCTCAGTTGGTAGTATCGGTCGATGGTTCGATCCTCAGCTCCTGCAGCTAGATTTTCCAATTTGTCCTTGGGCAAGACACGTAACCCCAAGTTGCACACGCGCCTTTGTCAGTGGTGTATGAGTGTGTCTTGATGGGATAAGTTACCTCTGATGGTCACTTTACATAGAAACCTCTGCCATCAGTGTGTCCGAAGACTAGAAAGCGCTATACAAGCTCAAGTCCATTTATCATTTACCATCTATTTTTTTTAATTGTAAGCATGTGAAAATGCTGACTTAAGCATTAAACTAAAGCTTTGTCCGAGCATCACCTGAGATAGTCATTAGCATGTTTGTAGACTTTTAGCCCTAATGTAGCATGCAAAGTTACTTTGAAGCAATTTACAGAAAATATAAATAAGGAAAGGGTATATGTGAGTTAGTTGTCTGAATTTTATTGATATTGTAAGTTATTCTGAACTATTCTGCTTGATCCCTTTTAAAAATATATATAATATATAATACAACTGTTATCATGAATTTAATGATTGTTGATTCTCTTTTGATCTATGTCAATTTAACCAACTTAACATTTTTTCTTTATTAAAAAGGCCTTTTAATTTATGAGCTAAAGATCCTCTACAAAGGCCATGTATACGTTCAATCCGCTGGATGACAAACATAAGTTAACTGTGTCCCAATTTAAGGGCGTCTTCCCCCAAAAGACGGTTGGAAACCTGACCAGGCCCTTTCTGTCCGAAAATAATGCGATCAGATGGAATTTATGAACAAGTAGAGTATAAAAATATCCAAGGTGACCAGCTGGAATTTACCCTCAAACAGCAACTAGTCGATTAAACTTGTCCAAGTTTCACAATAACTGCTTTAATGAGCCGTGACGTTTCAAGTAATTGGGATACAATGTAGGAACATGTTTTATTGATTAAATGCTTCAGTTTTGGTTTTGTGCAAAATGTATTGATGGGTTTATTTTCCTTCTCAGACCAATTCTCTCCAGGCGGTCTACAAGAACATCTACGAGCTGGTGCTGCTTCAGGCCTGCAGGTGAAGACATGAGCCTTACTTTTTACCCTCTTTTTTTAAACCAAAATGCAACGTTAGTTGTCACCAATTATGTTTGCACCACTTTCATCAAAGCTTTTATTCCTTATTCAAATGTTTATAAATCATACGGGCACTAATAATAATGTGTCTTGTTTACCCTCCACCCACAAACAACTCCTTTATAGGTTCCATGTTTGCGCTCTGAGTTTGCCCTTTGGTCAGACCGTTGCTAAGAACCCCATGTACTTCCTGCAGATGATATGGGACATGGCCGAGTATGCAAATCGTCTCATCAGGAGCAGCAACAAAGGCAAAATTGTACCTATGTATTTAAAAAAAAGGAAAAAAAGAAATATAAATATTGTACCGTATTTATCATCATTTCTTTATCTCTTCCTCGATGTAGGACTGAGTTTGGGCAGTAAGGCCCAGACCGGCATTTTGCAGTATGAAGCAGTGGAGCTGCTGTTCTGTCTTTCCTTCTCCTTGGTGCTGTCACCTCACCGTCCTCTCTATAAGAGTCTCATCTCACACCTGTACAAACGTATGTAACCCTCATGTGTAACAACATTGCACAAGAACTATCCTATGGAAGCACAATTGTAATGAAATCTTCATTTTATTAATAATAAAGTTTATATAGCATATTTTATATGAAAGAAATGCAATAGGCTGGAGAATAGAAATTGCATCATTAAAAAACACAGCAGAATATATTCTTATATGTGTATAAATACTTAAAAAAGGTCAAAGAATGTATCCAAGAAAAGGCTGCAGAAATGAGATATATTAATCATCAGCTTTTAAACTTGCCAGGAACGCCACTGATCTTTAAAATAGGACTTTGTGAGAGATAGTGACAACCAAACAGGTTTAGGGACACCATGATCTTCCAGGAACACAAACACAGTTATTGCAAACATTTAATTTGAGTTTACGGGTATCAAAAACATTCAAGTGAAGAAATGTTAAAGGACAATAAATAGGAACATCTTTCAATCTGTCATCCTCTTGGCAGGGAAGCGCAGTCTGGAGCGGCGTTTGGGGGACCTGAGGCTAGCCAGGGTCCGACAGGCGACCCATCCCAGGATCCCAGAGGATTTCTTTGCCATCCTGGTGTAGATCAACAGCTTGATCCAAAAAAAAAACATCTCACAACAACACAACTGCAAAAACTCTCTTCAGCCCTGAGTTATTGGTAAGCAGTCCAGTCCAGCTTTGTGCCCAGAATGTGTATGTTGTGAGATTTAATCTGTTTTTTTTTTTCTCTCTCTCTCCAAAAAAAACAAACCTGTTTTTTAAAATCACCTTGTTTTGACTTTTCTTCCGGTTTCGAGGGAGGGGGAAGAACAGGGTGTTAAAATCAGTCATGTGGATTTTCTGACCTGTAAGTGTGCCAATTTTTCTTTTCATTATTCTACTGTGCCGAGGAGTCAGGCCTTAGCCAACTGATAAAAAAATGCCTTAGTGATAAACCTGAGTCATAAACCGGCCCTATTCAATCCTGAATCATCCTGCTACTGTAATACTTCTCTTCCCACAGCCGTTTGACTAGCTGGACTTTGATACTGTTGTTTTCCCCACAAATCCATGTGACATCACTTGGAAATTCCTTTCTGTATAAAGTTATATAAGATATATATATATATATATATATATATATAACGCTATAAACAGGCACTCAACGCCCTTTACATATATGTTGTATGACCACCTAAGTGAGTGTGTGGTTCAGATAAAAGTTTCTGTGAATGAAATCAAAGATGGCTGTTGTTTTTTCAGCATCAATTATGTTGATTTGTATTATATCTTGTTCACTGTTGAATAAATCCAGATTTGTTATTGAAAGAGCAAATTTGAGTTGTCATCTGTCAAATCAATGCCTGATACAAATGATTGTAAATATAACAGTACACAACAATTATGAGTCAGTTCTCCAGAATTCCACAGATTCTGGCGTACCATTAAGATCTCCTTTTTTTCTTTTCAGAAAACATGTTAACATGGTTGCCTGTGTTTCCTAAGTGTTCTCGTTGCAAGCTTCCTGTGTTTCAATCTCAAAGCCGTCGTTGGAGTAGGGGTTTAGGTCAGCGCGAGCAGAGGACTTCTTGGTGCTGCGTAAGATCAGTCTGTAGAGCGCGACCAGAGGGATGGGAAGCACAGGAACGACACAGAGAAGGATGATGATGGCAAACACCCACTCTGGGTAGGGCAGTGTTTCAGTGCCAGGAAAGGGTTCCTTAAAAATAGAGCCAAAGAAACATACATTATAATGTGTAGAGAATCACAACATTTTTAGATTTAAAATGATTTCCAAGGCATTGACTCAGTTTTAACAAAGTCATTATGCTTAGCTAAACTATTCAAAGTACTGCTTTGAGTAACTCCCTAGTAAATGCTAACACATTTGATTTTTCATTTATGATATATAATATTCAACAAATTAGTAACGATTTATTCATTGGTCAAATTAAGAGGGTCATGTAGGATATATTTTTTGTCAGACCCCGGTTAGCCGTTGTTTTTGATTTCTGCTGTGTAGTGAACAAAGTGTATCAATCACCTAATCTACCTCCAAGGAGGAAGTGGATTTAATATTTATATTACTGTGTAACCACTCATGTACACCATCAAATTTATCAGATGAAGTCTAAAACAACATCCTTATGAAGTTGCCAAGAAAAAGCGTTACTATTGCATTTGAACACGTTGAGAACATGAAGCATTATCATCACTCATTTAGAGCGATATGAAAAAAGCTGTAAAATGTCAATCTAATGTTCACTTGATTTTATTCTACAACGGCCCCTGAGGGATCATTACGATGGATATAGTCATATGGATATCTTTATTCTTTTCACTCAGCAATACTGTTCATGTAGTGAACATTGTTAAGAAATCAATTGAGGATTAATAAAGTAACCTGAATTAATCTTTTGGGGTTACAATGTAAACTGTAAACTTGTCTACTATGGAAATCTGAACTATGCAGGTTAGAGAAACAGCAAAAGTACAAATGAGGCAGAGCAACTTCAGCAGATACTTGTTGCTGGGTGGCACATACCTGGGGTTACTTAGCCACTCTGTAGGAAGTAAACGTGGGGGGAGGATGTAAACTACAGGAGTAAGTTAAAGAGTAAATCTTGATTTCAATGTTTGAAAATGTTGATTTATTGATAAAATGTATATATCGAGCAGCTCTAATTCTTTAAATGAAAAAGACTGGCAGCTTAAAATACTGTCCATTGAAAATGGGCCTTTACTTCTTTATGATCCATGCACACCAGCCCCTATCATCAACTGAGTATCTTGCTGTTTAATGGATTAAAAACTGGATTAAGTCATTGATGTTATGTTATGTTATATTGCTTACCCTATCTGCCTTCCATGCAGGATAGACAGGATATTCCTGTGCCTGGACAATCACGTAGGCAACCAACACAGTCAGGAGTAACAGAGGACTGATCCACAGCCAGCATTGTCTCCAGAAAATGTTGGGTCTCGACCCAGTCATGAAATAAATATCTTCACTGAAACTGTCAATGGACAAGGGGACCAGAAAAAAATGTTAAAAAAGGTCAGGATATATATAGTATATATATATTTTACATAGATTTAATTGGACTACAGAGTTATACCAAACGCTTACTTTTTCATTCCATGGACATAAATGACTCCAACGAACTCAAAGAATGCAATGATGAGCAGAGGCACAGAGCCAACGTAGTTGTTGAACACCTCCACCCAGTAGTTTCCCGAACCGAGCGTGAAGATGAGAGCCGTTAGGAAGGATATCAAGCAGATTATCGCTGAGGGAGCGAGAAAAAAGCTCTTCAGATTCAAAGAGAAAAAAAACAAAAGTATCATTTTGACTTTAGAACAACTTGAGCTGATTCGCAGGTACCTGTTGAGACTTCATTAGGGATCCACTTTGGCAGTAGTTTGAGGTCATTGATGGGTGTGAGTACTCCCTCTATGTTTCCGAACATGGAGGAAAGGCCCAGGCTGAAGAGCATCACGAAGAATAACACGGCCCATACCTGTGAGCCTGGCATCTCTATGACGGCTTCAGTGAATATAATAAAAGCTAGACCGGTACCTGATGCGGACTGGGGGAGGAAGATTCAAAAGAGGCAAGAGAGTAATGAGTAATGTTGCATGAACTGACAGTACATGTTTGACCTGCACACAATGTACTGAAATGAGAAAGTGGAGGCAAAAGCACGGAATGACCGCAATATAAAGGGAGAGGAGTATTGGAAAAAAAATGCAATGTACACGCTTTGATGTGTTTTTAAAATTACAATACCTGGCCAAGATATGTTTGCAGGTCACAGTGCCACAGGGGCAAGTTGGCAATCTCATTTGGATATGTGTTATTTAAATGCTCGAACCACTGGTCGTAGGTCTCTAATGTTATGCTCTGGTCTGGAATCTCAAAGTGGTTGGTCAGAGTCAAGATGTTGCTGCAGAGGGAATACAAAAGATCAGCATTTTTGATATCAGCAAGAAAAACAAAGTTTGAGATTTACATAAAAAGGTTGTGCACACTTACTCCTGTTGACATGAGTTGAAGGCAGTAGTTGCTTTGAATCCAAGGATGGCAAAGACGGAAATGGAGGCATAGAGAGAGGTGGCACTATTTATTATTCCAACCAAAATAGCATCCCTCTCACAGTTGTTTCTAACCGATACACAAGAGAGAAAAAAAATTACTTTAAAAGTCATCACACAAATCATATATAAGTATTCCAGAGGGAGTACAGGCATCTTAGCCCCTACCTCTCTTCGTTATAGCTGGAGAAAGCGATGAGACCCCCAAAGGCTACAGAGAGAGAGAAGAAGATCTGGGTTGCAGCGTCCAGCCACACGCGGGGATTTTTGAGTATATCCCACTACAAGAAGCACAGAAATCTGGATTTGGTACAAGATGCTGTCTTATATCACCCTTAGTCCCAATAATTGACTGAACTCACATCAGGAGTGAAGAGGTACAGAAGTCCATCAGTAGCTCCCGGCAGAGTGAGGCCACGGATTAGGAAAATAGTAAGCACCAGGTATGGGAAAGTGGCTGTAACGTACACAGCCTGAAACATACCAACACGGCGATTTATAAAAAAAACACATTCTATTATTTTAAAATAAAGTCTACATCTTTCTTTAGCGATTTCAGAAGGTTGAACAGACCTTTCCCATGGACTTTATCCCTTTGATAAGACAGATGTAGACCACGCACCAAGCACTGGCCAGACAGATGACCAGCCACCACTGAAGGGAACCATTGGTCTCGATGTTTGGTGTGATGTTCAAGGTCTCACGATACCAGAAGTAATTCACTGGACTGCTCCGCTGACATTCCACATTGTAGTCTTCATGGATGAAAACATGAGCAACACATTGTGACAACATGAGTGTAGTTCTATAAATTCTACAAAGATTAATTTGAATGCTGACTGTTAATTATTTCCATGAATTAGTTTGAAAACAAGGGGATTTTATTTGTGCTTGTCACAGATTGTGTGAGTGAATGTGTGCTTCAACACAACTTAAATGAAAGGCATGCTTATGTTAATACATTGTGTGCTGCAGTATCTCTCTCATTGAGCATTCCTGTAATTTTCCCATCACAAATTCACCTGAGATGCCATGTAGAGCTTGGTTGTAAACCACTCCTCTGTGATAGTTTTGCAACTTTATAGTTGTTAATTGAACACAAACTTCTCATACTTAAATTGCTATACAGCACATTGGAGTTGTACATGTTGTAAACCTTGGCTCCCACCCTTGTTTTACTGCTGGTGGTTGAAATCACAGTGAGCGACAGTAAATGCATCAAGAGCGGCTGGTGTGTTTTTCTTGTTACCTGTTTGGTTATCATTGAGTGGACACTGGCTCCATGGCAAAGGGTTTTGGAAAGAGTGGAAAAAGTACCAAAGCACCCACGCCAGGATGGTGTTGTAGAAAATACCCACCAGAAATGACACCAACATGGAGGCAATTCCTGCACCGAGAGGGGAAACATAGTCAAAAAAAAATCTGGCGAATAAACATTTCAATAGAAATTCATTCAAATTCATGACCACACACCGACTCCACCCAGAAGTGGTGAGATGGAGTTCCAGACACCAATGCTGCCCTTGCGGAGTCTCTGTCCTATGGCCAACTCCAGGTAGAGCAATGGGAGGCCCTCAAACACCAGCGCTATCAGGTAGGGGATGAGGAATGCACCTGAAGACACAAATTAAACATTGACTGTACCTCCCAGGGAGACATAGGCCAGATTAGACGGTCTTTATCAACATACTTTGCAGAGAAACAATGGTTTAGGGTAATGAATGTTTGCAAAAAGCACAAGTTCTTCCATCCATCCATCCATCTTAAAAATTAGTTAAAACAACCACTGAACAATTAACTCAGATAACAAAGATCCAGGACTGTAGGGAACTAAGCCGAGGTCAAACAGAAGCTATGCTGAGGGTAACAACCTGTCGGAATCAGGAATCTAGGACTTAATATGCCATGTTGACACACTGTTTACACATTTAGAGCTTTGGCTGTTGACTTGACTTAACCCTGATCCAGATTAGGTATCTGTGTCTTTGGGACTTTTGGATATCTTGCTGGAAACTATGAGGAAGTAAATACAAGAGTGGCTGTTGAACACAAAACATCCACCAGTGATTTCCACTGTAATCCATGAAATACAGATAAGGCTCATCATTTCCAGCACAGTGACAATGACTGGCTTAGTTCATTTGTTAATGGTTAAACTTTGACAAGTGGTTTTGCAATTAAATTTCGGATAAGATTGAATTATCACATGACTCCATACAGTAGACAGAAAAAATAAGACTTACAGTGAAAACTACTAAATTAAACTGCGGGAAACATAAAAAAGCATATAAAATAGCATATAAAAGCATCATAAAATAGCATCTCACCTCCTCCATAGATTTGGCACAGGTAAGGAAAACGCCAGACATTTCCAAGTCCCACTGCAAAGCCAATACACGTCAACATGTACTGAACCTTGTTGTCCCACTTGGGTCTCTCCTCCACCTTAGAGTCTTTAGTTTTTGCCATTCCAACCAAGTAAAAGGCCTTGGTTCTTTCACAAGGATGCAGCAAATGACCCTGATAAATACTTTAGGCAGGTAGTATTATTTCAGTCTAGTCCAGAGTTCCCTAACTATCTAAGCTGAGTTTATGAATAAGAGCTGCCTTAAATAGTTTAGTCTTTGTGATGTCCAGTTCTCCTCTTCCATCCTCTTTTCCCCTTTTTTTGTGGGCTGTCCTTTAACATCCAATGGGATGCAGCTTCTAGTCAGAGATACTGATTTTATTGTGTGCCCTCCCACCCCCCACCACACAAAAAAAAAGAAACCAGGCCACCAAGAAGGGAGTGAAAACTTCACCCATGATAATTTAGTGATAAAACCTCCCCGTTCATTTAAAATGGGAGTGTCATATGACTTATATAATGGATAACAATGTGACGTTTCAATGTTACACTGACCTAATAAGAACTTTTCAGATGTTGATAGAACTATAACCATACAAGTTTATAGTTTGTTCTTTGCAATTTAACATAGAGTGTATTTGAGATAGTGAGAAAAACGCACTTCAAAGAAACAGTAAATACAGGCAGGAAAGAAATAAATGTGCAAGTTTTTCTTTACATTGATTCCAGAAAGATTGATTTAAGTATCTTTGTGCATGACAGTAAAATGTGTGGTTGTTATTGCTAATGATAATTGAAAAATATTGTGACTTAAGTTGAAATCTGTTGCTGTATTTTTGTTGCTTTTGTGATAGGTGAAATTATCACCAAAATAAAAATGATCAGTTGTAAAAAAAAATAAGGAAAAATACAAAAAAAATAGTTGCAGAAACAAAAAAGCAAAGTCTTTATCAAATGTGTCATTGAAACAATTGTTAAAATGTATGAAAGGTTAAACATGTTTAAAGGGATACTTCACCCATTTGCATTAAGCTTTGTATCATTAGAAACCTGGTAGTATTTTTGAATGGTCGTGCATCCCGCCCTCATTTTCCCCTGAGATGGTAAATCTTTGTATTTCTAAGTCTGAAAAGGAGCTTCCAGTGACGCAAAATAAAGATTTTTGCGTCACTGGAAGCTGTTGCGATTAGCCGGGTGAAACTACATCGCTAGTTCCTCATATTTTCGACCACTGAAGCTACAGACCAATCACAGATCAGTGGGTGGGAACTCACTCCCAGAATCGAAACTTAACGTCCGCCATATTGCTTGGAAGCTATGCTAACAGGCTCTATGGAGAAAGCTGATAATGGCGAAAAAATATAAATATAGCGGCGAGCCCAGCCGCGGGGAGCCCCGCCTCCGCAAGCCTGGCGGCCGGGCTCCGCGACACAAGATCAGCCTGTTGGCAGCAACCGTCTCGCGGCTATATTGCTTTATTGCCGCTGCCAGCTCAGCAGCAGAGACATGATGCCTGCCTGTCGGCGGCGGTGAGGACGAGGAGCCGGGGCCGGCTTGAGCTGGGGCGGACTGGTAGTGTCGGTGCTCTCACTGTTTGCCTATGGACACAGACATAGAGTCTGTTTTCTGCCAGGAATTTCCAAGATCAATTCTGGAAGAAATTTTGGAATCTGTTGAGGAAATGTCCTTATGTGTTGAAGTAAATATGTCTGTAAATGTTTTTATTACTGTATTTCTACTGCTATACTGTATATTTTGGAGAAACTGTATCGATCGAATTTCCCTCTGGGATTAATAAAGTATTTCTGATTCTGAACTAGAGGACCTTAGTGGGAGGGGCCTGCGGTGCTGTGCATTCTGGGATTTGGTGTCTTTCATCCACATGAGCCAAAAAGAGACTTTCTGCCTTTTCACGGCCAAGGAGGCACCAACTTCAAAATGTATTTCACATTTCTACTACATATATGACCCAATGTCAATACAGATTCATGTTTCAACGAGTGAAGTATCCCTTTAATAAATGTTCTGTTGAAGAAGTCAAAACACTTTTTCAGGTTAATCACTCTGTACATGTAAGTTTACCTTCCTGGTACAGTTGTACAGTATGATTTACAGTAGCCTACCAGGAAAGTCTTATCAGAGATGATGCTGGTAATTGACTAGTCATTGCTGTTGAGGCCAGAAGGGGGAGCTCTCTCGGTATTTCCTTCTTGATGAAGCTGTCTGATAGGAAGGATCGTCTGTCTTTGTTGATATTCCCCTTATTCAGGTGAAAAAAAAAGAGAAAATTTAATGCATTTTTTTGTAAGAAGTATTCTAAGATGTTCTGTTATGTTTTGTAAATATGTTGACCAAATTTGAAATGGCTTTGAAGATTTTTTGATTTTGTTAGTGCAAATTGATGCTAGTTTAGCTCCGTTTGGTCTGCTACCAACATGGTAGCCTACCACGAGGTCAGTGTAAGCGCGAGTCATAGGTTGTGTCCGAAACTTCAAACTAATGTACTGCTTACTCCATACACTGTATAAATTGCATACTGCATGCTGCATAGCAACCTGACAGTTAGTATGATGTGCATACAACATACTAACCACATCCTGTCCTCTCAATGTCACAAGTCTCTGTCAATCAGGTAATTCGGGTCTGACCTTTGTTAAATTAGCTAGCACTAAGCTAGCTCCACCATTGTGCTGCATAATATAATTTAACAACAATAAACACATGTTCAGTAGGTTAAACAGCGCCTTAGTTATCTGAAGATGTTTCTTTACCACGGCGGTTATTTTTTTTTGTAAGCTGCATGTTGGCTGGGTGGCTGAAAAACTGCAATGCATTGTGGGGTGGTTTAGTATGACCAGTGTGCTCCCATATGATATTTAAAAATTGAGCATTATCATAATCTTTCAAGGTTCAAGTGTTTAAGGTTGTCTTTACTATTCCTGCGAGAGGGCAATTTGTTTTGTAGTCAGCAGTAAAATACATACATAGGCCTACATACAGCCCACGATCACCATACAACATAGAATGGACAATAAATAAATACAGTAGATAAGAAACTTTATCATCGATTGTAATGCCTATTTTTCCCAACTTCAAATGAGCTGATGAATTTGCTAGGATCCCTTAAGGATTAAAAGAGGATACATAGACTTCTGAACCCGATGAGTGCAAGAACACCAGGGTCTGCCAACACTGTGCAGTAAACATTGTGTTTTTGACTAGCGAACATAAATTAAAAATCAACCGATCAATATTAGTACATTTCTTAAGTATCCAGCTAATTAAATAATCAATTTCCTTGTGCAAACATTAATAAGAATAAAATGTAATTGCCTTTCATATCGTATCTGGGACTTTCAAACAAAAATGTTCATAAGGAAGCGGCTGAATGTCAACGTTAGCTGTGTTGTGATGATAACTAATGGTCACTTAAAGAGGTCATATTATGCCCTGTTTGGGGTTCGTATATTTAATCTTTGTACCTACTAAAGTATGTTCACAATAGCTGAAGTTCGAAAAAAGTGTCTGTTTTCATGTACTGCCGCTCCATGCACCGGCTCGCTTCTGACTCTCTCTCTAAGGCTCTGAAGTGCCCATGTTCAGATTCCCCAGGTGTGCCAAGTCTGATCTGATTGGTCGGCCTGTCGGCTCTGCCGTAATTGGTCAGTTGCTCAGCACGGTTCTCGGAAATGTCCCTCCCTTTTTACCATATTTGGAATGCAGCCACTGGCTCCATCCGAGGGGAGCGTAAACATTAGCACCTTAGCACTACTGTGCTAACGGAGGCTGCGGCATATCGTGGGCGTGCTACAGAAGTTAACAGGCCTGCAACATGAGCTGCTGGGCTTGCCACAACGAGCCAATGGGCTCAGATCAGTGATATCACACTGACAAGACGTCACACTGGCAAATTTTTTTCGAGGGGGGCTAGAACCGAGCGTTACATGCAGCTAATGCTACAGCTAACAGGAGGACGTAGGAGAAGCTGCGTTTCCGCGGACTTTGAATTTTTGCAAATAGATGTGCCTAAACATGCACAGGACACTTGGAAAACACACTAAAGAGCATATAAAACCAGAAAAAGCATAATATGAAGCCTTTAAGGGTTATTGAATATTTATTTTAACTTGTACAATATGGCCTCTCCGTATTTTCAATATACATTGTTTCTGTAGTTTCTTTTCGATCGGGAAGCTACATAAGGAAATATTTGCTCAGATTTATAACAATTAGAACCTGGAATTTAACAGATGCTATAACAACATTTTAGCTTGAGCATGACGTCACTACAACATAGCTGCCTTGGGAATATGGTCTAATCCAGGGGTGGGCAACTGCCGGCCCGGGGGCCACATGAGGCCCCCATCAACCCTCAATGCAGCCCTCAGGTCGATTTTTACATATCAATTAATTGGAAACATTAAGAAAATATGACAAAATCTGCCATGAAATCATGAAAACCAGAAATATGTCCATAATAATAGTTGATCACTGGTACATGTTGAGTTGAATTTAAGACATAATTGACTGTTATCGTTTTTGTATTCTACAATTTGGCCCCCTGGCAGTGAGAATTAAATGAATGTGGCCCTTGCTGGTGACCAAAGTTGCCCATCCCTGGTCTAATCAGTAAGTCGCACATAAATGATGAGACTGCATTCATGTATTTGTTTTTATGTTTATTATTAACCTGTAAAAGAAAAGAAAAGTAAATGAAAACTATGTTATACATCTGACCTTTGACGGAAGGTTGGCGTTTCGATCCCTAGCCTCTGCAGCCACTTGTTGATGTGTTCTTGGGCAAGAAACTAAACTCCAAGTTGCTCCCGCGCTTTCGTCAGCGGCGTATGAATTTGTATGAATGGATTAGTTACTTCTGATGGACACTTTACATAGAAACCATCAGTGTGTGAACAGGTAGGTGTGAGATGCTGTTTAAAGGCGCTTCGAGTAGTCAGAAGACTAGAAAAAACGCTTTATAAGCTCAAGTCCACATCAGGAAATGCACATTGATGCAAAATATTGTAATCTGAAAGACATTTTGTAAGTATTAAAACAATTGAAAGAAGAGAAAAATAAATTCACGATGAAGCTGCCAGGGAGGTAGCACCGTGAGCATCTTTATTGATATTCCCCTTTTTCAGAATGAACACTTTTATTTATTTCTTAATTGATCAACAAACTCTTCAGTAATGTCTTATATTGATGTTACTACGAGAAAGCCTTACAGGAATTATTTGACCCTAAAATTATGTATGGTGTAATGGGATAAGTAAAGTGTAGCAGGATATGTTTTGCCATGTTTTATCTGTTTGGGCCTCCTGCTACTGATTAACAATCCCACTTTGAGCTGTTTGAGAGAGAAATTATGTAGATATTTGAAAAATTAAAACATTGTAAACGTTATGCTTATACTAAACAATGAAATTCATGCCTTTACGTTTCAGTCATAACAACCAGAACTATTCTTTTTAATGTTATGAATCGGATGCAATTACAGGGATGGTCGGTGGAGTTTTCCTATTGTTTCATGCCTCTGGTGTTCCCTCAAATGCTCCACTCCAAAAATAAACTCATTCAGGTATATCAACATTATCATTGATTCGTCTCTACTCTCAGATACTATTTCAAAACGTTTCTGCCACCTACTGGTGTTGAATTGACTTGGAGTTCTCCTTTTTGAGAGAGGAGCATTGATGAGGGTTCAGTGTTGGTGCAGGTCTAAATCTAGGATTTCTTCATCTTAAAGGTTTTATAAAATACATGACACTTCACATGCCTTGTACAGTAGGGTTTACAATTATAAGGACACTTAAGACAGCAAAGCTAAAACAATTGCTCCAGTACTAAACGGAATCACCTTAAGGCTTTTTTTTTGTGGTTTTAGAAAATCTTTATAGAACAGTATCCAGATCTAATGAAGCTGCATTGGATTTTTGCTGTCTCGTTTTTTTTTAATAAGCAATGTCTGCATATATTGAAAGTCACACTGATATTTCTCAAGGAATGACTAGCTGCAGTGTATATATCTGAGTGTGTAAGCAACATTTCTGGCCTGGTAAAACCACACAGCTTAGTCTGGAGCTATAGGGTTTATTTTTAATGTAACCTCTAGTAGAGAGATGATCAACACTCGTATGTGTGTGTGTATGTCAAAAGTGAAGCTTGAGCCAGTAAGGCAGTTAGTGTGGCACAAACACTAGAATAAGAGGAGAGAGCTGGATACGAGCAACACTTCTACACATAAGAAATCAACACGTTGCAAGTTTATTTAATCAATACAAATTCCCATATCACTTGCATGAAATCTTTTCCACCCAATATGTTGTGCTGAAAAAACTACAAATCCCACTGTTGCATCCACCAAAGTGCTCTGTGGATGGAAAGTATAGCAGCAACTTGAGTTACGAGAACATCAAATCGACTGAAGAGACAGCACACAATGTGTACGAGTCTGTATAGCAGTCTGAGTTTCCGCTGGTCCTGGGTCAGAAAACAGTCATAAAGCAACATTTTTTTTTAAACAGACATACAAATTTCCATATCACTTGCATGAAATCTTTCCCACCCAATATGTTGTGCTCTGTTAGAATTGATCTCCTGGCTTTAATGACTTTGTGCATGGTTACATACAGTCAATGAAAACAACCCAGAATCAATTTAAACAAAAACATTTAATATTAACAACCAAGCTACATCGATATACAACATGACTTGTCAATAACTCCAGTATAGACTAAAACTAGAAAAACAGTACAGTATTTATTTTTGATAAGTCTTGAAATACACAAAACGAATTCATCAGAGTTTAACAATGAAATTACACACAGTATCGATAAAAGGAATGTGTGCATCAATTCAATTAAACATTCCCTGAGAAGTAGTATGGACTTCAGAATAAAAAACACTCTTTTGTAGTAATTGAGGGCCCATTCAGGTTCATTTTGAAATATGCAAAGTCTGCAAAGATTAATCATTTATAAAAACACATGAAAAATAAACTTTTAAAGGGGAAAATGGAGAAATAATGTCAGAATGACTGGTGAAAGATCAATGCACATCCAAGTGGGTGTGGAGAAGATTCGTCCATGCATTTTTAAAAACCTCTCAGACTATGAGTTGCATGAGGATGTATCAGAAAGAATTGGACTGTTGGTATGTATTGAGTAGCTTTGTTTCTGCTCTTTGGTAGCTTGTCACAAAGGCACAGTGGCTGACTACTATCTCATACACATACATAAGAAAATACTACTGCATACTACTCTTGATAAGTATCACCAATTTATTAAAAAATCACAACGTTTCAGTCCCTCTGAACCGTTGTCAAGTGTGTTCAGAGGGACCGAAAAGTTGTGATTTATCTTTTCAAGTAATACATTTCATACTTTAAAAAATGTGAACGTCAATGTCTGTATTATATGCAAATGCAGGCAAGTAACCAGGAGCCTCCAGCATGGAGGAGAGCAGACCAACAGAGAGCAGGGAGAAGGGCTTGCATCATAAAATAGTTTGTCGCTCTCCGCACCTACTTTATGAGATAGTTTGATGTGTGAAAACCTCCTTGAAAAGTATGAAATGTAGCCTGCCCAGATGGACAAACAAAGCTTTAGAAGAATGGGATATATAAAAAACATATTTTTAAAAAGGGGAGATTTATATATCCTAGAATTTGAGTTCGTCATTAAAGATTTTTTGTAATTGATTTAAGGAATTTGTCCAATTGTTCCCCTGGATTCTATTTTGTTTTTGCAGCTCACATAGACCAGCCGACAAAGTGCATACACAGGCATTACCAGACTGGGGACTCCTGCCAAAAGAAAGATAGCAGCATTGATCCACGAAGGGTAAGGTACTGATGCCAGAGCTGGAAACTTCTCCTGTTAAACAAAAAGACCATGTTATTTATCTCCACTGTATGCTTTAATATCAACAATTACTGGGAAAAAAAAAAACAATTTTACATGAACACAAATTCATTCAGTGGGCTTGTGAACTCACAGATTCTGGATCCCAGACTAAGTAGGTGAGCTCTTCTTGGCCTTGAGTAACCAGGTAGAAAGCTAAAATAACCACAACGATCAGAGGGCTCATGAACCTCAGTGAAGCCTGCCAGAAGAAGGAGGGCTTATAACCAATCATGAACTCTATGTCTTCATTAAACCTGCCACACAAGAAGGTTTGATTTAGGTTAGAATACACTCTTTGACTTTTTAGAAAAGTACCTGTTATCTATTTTACAGAGACAACTTGACACACATAGGGGATAGAAATATAGTTAATAATAAATATACAATAAGCTTATTAAAAGATACACCTTCACCTTCCTTCACAAGACAATATCAAATCCTAGGCTACAATTAAGAGATGATTCATTCAAATCTATATTGCTTCATAAAAAAACTAGGCCCCCTGTACAAACATGTGAACGTTGTGTATATAAAAGTGAAACGTTATCTTATACGTAGATCTCACTTTATGTGCTTTGAAAACTACTGTTTACAATTAAGACCAAAGATTTGATTCCCCAAGGAAGCTCCGATTAAAGCCATTTTAACTAACAACACAGTGTTCTAAGTCCTTGTCTCAAGCTGCATTGTTGTGTTAGCAGCACTGATGGTAACATTCTTTAGTTTGCTTGTAGCTGCACATTGTATGTACATTTACATGGAATGACCATACGTGTAAAATGTCGCAAATTTCTGCCTTTAATATTCGGTCTGCTTGTGCTGCTGCTTGCTAATGCTTGAGCATCTCAGCAAAAGTTTTGCCACACCACATCGCCAGCTGAGATTTGTTTGATGCTTTTGTACTTAATCTCTTTTCTTCAAAGTGTACAGAAGGGCAGACTTTTAGAAAGTTGTCTTCCCCTCATTTTAGGTCCACATGACAACTGTTAATCGCCTCCCACATGGCACTTATTGTTTTCTGCTTGTAAGTCATCTACTGCTAACTGCCAAGCGAAATGGCTAACATGGTTCTTGAAAGAAGTAAAAGGTCAATGTAAGAGTCTTGCTAGACTGAGGACTGAACATAGTATGAACAACAAAGCAAAACCTAAGTGGGGCACCGGCTCAGTGAATAGAGTTTAAGCAGAGGCTGTAGTCCTTGCACCTGTACCTGATTCTGACCCTGACCCTTAACATTTGTTGTGTGTCCTCCTGCACTATCCTTTCCCAACATTTCCTGTCTCTCTTAACTGTCCTATCCCCAAAAAAGTAAAAAATACATGTGTCGTCAGCCATGACCGGTTTGTATAACATTATTACCCACCAGCTCTCTGCGGACCGTTGCAGTTAGATCTTTACATTTTTAAGAATCTAAGAATCTTTACACCCATAACATTCAATATTTATATTAATAACAGTTGACCTTGAACAAAAGTATTTAGGCAAAAAAAAAAAACAGACACAAAACAACACCACGTTAGACAAAAACAGTATCCTTACTCACCTGTCCATGCCGTAGACATAAACAACAGCTATCATCTCAAACAATCCAATAGTCAGAAGTGGAACAGATCCAGCAAAGTTGTCAAAGAGAGTTACCCAATATAGCCCTGAATGCTGAGCAAACAGGAGGGAGAGGATGAAGCCGATAAAACATGTTAATCCTGAAACACAGATGAACACAAACTAGTTAAAGTACAAATTCAGAAATCTGGTAACTACTTAAGGTTGCAGAGTCAGTGTGTAAAGTATTTTAACTACAACAACTTAATACCAGTTAGTGCTTCTTGTGGCCATTTTTGGGGTAACAATTTCAGGTCTTTCAGTGGGACAACAACTCCCTCAATGTTGCCGAAAAGGCTTGAGATTCCCAAGCAGAAAAGCATGATGAAGAAGAGGACAGACCAAACCGGAGAACCAGGCATCTTGGTGATGGCTTCTGTAAACACAATGAAGGCCAGACCTGTTCCCTCTACTCCCTGGAAAAGCATTTGATGAACAAAATACAGATTATCAATCAATCGATCGATCAATCAATTAACCAACCAATCAATCAACCAACCAACCAACCAACCAACCAATCAATCTTTATTTGTATAGCGCCAATTCACAACAAATGTTTTCTCAAGACACTTTACAAAAAGTAGGTAAAAGTTGTTATATTATAAGACCCAACATGAATCCATCATGAGCACTAAGCAACATTTAGCAAAGTTACAGTGGCAAGGAAACACTTCCTTTTAAGAGGCAGAAACCTCGAACAGAACCAGACTCATGCAAAAACATCAACAAAATTGAGCAGCTCTATTAGATTCACTTTAATATTCAGATTAATGATAATAGATGTGGGGCTGATATCAATAGTTGTAGCTCTTAGAATAAAGATTAGATGTAATAGCTTTGGAATGTGACAGATATTCATCGATTCGGTCACCTCACTGAGAAGTTTCTGCATGTCACAGGGTTTGATGTCCAATCCAAGAACAGTATCCGGATTGGAGCTGTTGTAATAAGTAAAGGCTGCCTCATAGTTGCTGGTAGTGATGCTGTCTTCAGGAAGCTCAAATGCATTTAGTAATGTCAGGATGTTACTGGGGAAAAAAGTATGTCAGGATTCAGAAACATTGCTTTCACCACTCACATGACTGTACCCATTGAACATTCTATGTTCTGTTAAAAGAGAAAGTACAAGAAAAATGGTCAATCTTTGTCCTAGTGTAAGTATAGAAACCTGCCTCCACTCCCTTGTTGGTGCATTTCTCTCTTTTACAATTGTCTCTTTCAAATTTAAGAGACTGTATTCATCCAAAAAAGTCCCTTCCAGCATTTTGTATACAGAAATGATACGGATTAGATTCAGTGAAAGTGTAATTTATAATGAACTTTATGGTGGTATTTTGATGTCAACTTTTTGAACCCCTTAAAGGCAGTGCTGGTAATTTTCTAAAGATACACTTTTTAAGATTTTGGTTGAAATTGTCTTTAGGTCCTGACAGACATTAATAATTCCTGAGTTCTGAAAAAGGAGGGAAGAAAATCAGTCATCTGTAGCAGTTGTAAGCCTGTAAAAACAATGAATAAACCAATCACACCTCCCTGTCTCCCTGCTCGTTCTCTACCCCATGCATGCACGAGCCCACACTCAAAGCATGAGCTGAGGTGGACCAATGGCGCTTGTGCATGTAAGTGAGGGGCCAAAAGTGAGGCTTTGGAGGGAGCACAGAGGGGAGGGGGTGGGTGCAGACGGAGATACTCAGTATGCATATAACTGCTAGGTGCAGTGTAGAGTTGTATGGTGATGAGACCAGAAATGACAACTTCGGAGACACCAGAGAGCCGGAAAGTTTAAAAGAAGTCCTCAACTACCCCGCGCTGATCATCTCTACTTCGTTGTTTTACGCCGTCTGAATTGTGCCGTGCTCTCTCCAGAGGAATCCCCCAGTAACACGTGTTTTAGGCAAGGCAAGTATGTGAACATTTACGTTTATGACGCAGCAGGTTGTCTACGCATACGAGCGGTTCAAAAGCAAGTATATTTGAGCCCTTACTGTTCAAGAGGACCTGTTTTTATGAAGCATGAGGGGTAAGAAGAAAAATAAGGGGGAAAAAAAAGGTTGATCAGTATTGTTGCAAAAATATAGAAACCTGCATATACTTACTTGCTGATACAGTTGTCATATCTCTCGGTGGCTCTGAAGCCAACAATGGTGTAGGTGACTGTGGCAGCATAGACTGAAGTGAAGCCAGTTACAGCTGTCAGGATCATTGCGTCTTTCATACAGTTGTTGCTATGACAAGAACAAATGTAAAAGTTCAGGACACAGCATAGCTAAGAATAGTTTATATATTTCATTCAATTCAAGTGATCTAAATAAGAGTTTAGCTGCTTAGTATTTTTTTTTTTTATAAATGTCTCTTACTGAATAGGGTTGTAACTTGAGAAGGAGATGAGGCCTCCCCATGCTAAGCTGAAGGCGTAAAACACTTGGGCACCTGCGTTCAGCCAAGTTGTTGGATTTGTCAACTCATTAACCTGCATAGGGAGGTACACATTGTAATGTCGCTGTGTATAAATAGCAGATAAAACATTGTCTTTATTTTTATGATAGCATACATCAGGTGTAAAGAGGTGCTTTATTCCAGTAAAGGCTCCTTTAAGAGTCAGTCCTCGGATCAGGAAGATGGCCAGCACTATGTAAGGCAGGATGGCTGTGACGTACACCGCCTGAGGTCATGAAAGGAAAGAAGATCGCTTAATGATTTTACAGCTGTGACTCAATAATGCAAGTTGTTTGATTGACAGTTTGACAAACCTTGCCTGAGGTGCTGATCCCCCGTATGTAACAGATACAAATGACTGTCCAGGCAGCCAGCAGGCAGACTACGATGGGCCAGTGAAGCCCACCAGATTCAACTATAGAGGTCGAACTATTTAGAGTTACTCTGTAAAAGTAGTAATCTGTAGTTGAGCTACGTTGACATTCTGGTACAAAGCCTGGAGGGGCAAGAAAAAAATTTCTGCAAATGTTTTCATCATGAATGAAGTTTGGATAGTATGCTGTGCATAAGTATCCCTGTGATTAATTTCAAATACCTGTCCCATTGTCATTGAGGGGGCACTGGGACCAGGGCAGCGGGCTTTGAAAGGAATTGAAGAGATACCACATGATCCAGGCTATTAAGGTGTTGTAGTACAGTCCAATCAATAACGACACCAGCATGGAGGCTATACCTGTGTATGACAGAATAATTAACAGTTTCAGAGTCAGGAGGACGCAATTATTTATGTTAAGCTTTATGAGGTCTTAATGCTGATAACATTTGAATCTTTGAGTCTTTTTTAGTCTCTTTTTACAGATCGATTTTGCTGTCAGTGTTGTTTAGTCTTTGCCTTGTGTAAAATGTTCTAGATCCTATTTTGCTTACCTATACCAGTCAAATGGGGATTGATGGCCCTCCAAACTCCCACACTGCCTTTTCTGAGTCGCTGGCCAATGGCAAACTCTAGCAGGAGGAGAGGCATTCCTTCCAGCACCAGCAGGATCAAGTATGGAATCAAAAAAGCACCTGGAAAATGTATGGTTAATAGCCTAATCATACATATACATCAACTCATTATGCCATTAACCGGCCTCGTCTATTTTTAAAATGCTTTGCAAGCACTCTAATGTTTAATCTCGGCAGTAAATCTGTGCCACAGGTCAACTCAACCTAATACTAATAAAACCTTGTAATGACCACTTCTTCTGTGCCTGCCTGACCCTGCTGAACTTGCACTGTGCGCATTTTTCCTAGTAGACCATGCGTTGCAAGATGAAAATGTGTACTCACAGCATGGACATTTGTTCATGTAATATAGCAGTAAGTTCTCCACATCCTAGTTTATTTTAATTGTCTGACCCACAGCTGACCCATTAACCCTTTAAAGTAATTTTTTTAAAGCTGTTTTTGCCTTTATTGGACAGGACAGCAGAAGAGATACAGGAAATGTTTGGATGAGAGAATAGGGGATAGCATGCAGAGGACTATAGGCTCTGTACATGGAGCGCACAACATAACCGCTAGGCTATTGGACACCCCAGTGACTGTGAACCCTGATCTCGAAAATGAAAACAAATGCTCTTTTGCTTCATCCAACACTGGCCCAGTGTCAGCTGTAAGAGGCATTAACATCCCTGTATGGAAATTATCAATGTATGTATGTATGTTTCATTTTCTTTTGTAGCTCATGTAGAAGAGTTTGCTTTAATTTTCAGTCTTTTTTATGTAGTAAAAACTGTTTTAAGTTAGTATAAGGTGATTGTGGCAAAAGGGCTTGAACAGTGAGTTGGCAATTGTCCAGATTCAGAAGTTTGCCCTAGAACAATATTTCTCTCTGGGTGATTCAGTTTACAGTATGTTAAATGCTTATGACTGGCTTGAAACAAAATGCAGATAATTTCTTGCACAATGGGGCAGGTTAGTGACTAGTTCACTGTTTAGTTATCTAATAACAGTCATGGTCTTTTTTCTACTAATTCTGCAAGGTTCATACAAGTCCCTCCTGGTAGGGCAGTTCAATACCAAAACTACACTATCATTTCTAAAAGGCCATTCAAGAATTAACAGACTTACCTCCTCCATGACTTTGACACAGGTAAGGAAATCGCCAGACATTGCCAATTCCAACGCAAAAGCCCACACAGGTTAGGATGTACTGGGCTTTGTTGTCCCACTTGGGCCTGTCTTCTCCTTCCTCCTTGTCCATTCTCTTCAGATCTTCAAAGGAAGGGATCCTATCATCCAGACCCGGGTTAGGAAGTACAAGTCTCATTGTGCCCCAACAGAATCAGCGATCTTACTCAATTGTTCTTGGAAGTCAAAGTGAGGGCTTATGTGCAGCCGGCAACGTCTTAACAGGTTTATGGTCCTTTTCTTTATCTCGTTCCTTGAGAAGATTAGCCATCGCATACTCCATTCGGTCATTCAGTGTCATACAATTGATTAAACTTTCAGCATAATAAACAGTGGCTTGATAAAAAGCAACCTCCCCTGAGTGAAGACACAGGGTTTGAATCTTCTGGTTTAGGAGTAATTGACCTTTCACCCAATTTGAAACCAACTCTTCCATGCAGTTGCCATATTATTGTTTGGCCCTGAGTCTGATTATGGGGTAGATAACCACTGCAGTGTACATTGAGGTGCTGTTATTTATGATGACAATGACGCCCTGGCTCCTGCTCACATTAGTTGTTAAATAAAATTATGAACAACAGTGATCACATGAAGAGAACTGCTGAATAGAAATCACAGCTGTGGTTGCTATTTGAGTAGACCTGTATCTCGAGAACCAGATGAAACCTCCAAAAAGGCCATGGATTAAAAAAAACACCTGTGAACAGTCCAGGTACATCACTCTACTTGCTGTTGACACTTTGAAATTGGTTTTAAGCCAGGTAGTTTCGAAGCAAATGGAAACTAGCTTTAGAAGGTCTTGCTGTGCTTTCTTTCTTTCAGATTTAAATGCCTGACTCTACAAGTAAAAAAGAAAAATCTCCTTCACTTATGAAAGTCAGTCTCTCATTCAAGCAGCCTGTACAATTCTAGCTATTACTGTGCCATGCAAAGGGTTGGTAATATTCTCCGTGAGAGATGGTAACTTTGCCATCATCATCCTGGATTAATCACCCCCCATTAATATGGGTTAATGGCCCTCCAAACTCCCACATTGCCTTTCCTGAGACGCTGGCCAATAACAAACTCCATCAGCAAGAGAGGCATTCCTTCCAGGACTAGCAGGATCAAGTAGAGAATCATAAATGCACCCGAAAGTTAATTAACAGTAGCATGACATTGTGTCCAAATATGAAAAGAAGGGTAAATAAAACATGGATGTTGAATTTATAGTCTCAGCTGCAAATTAATATTTATAATGAAAATCAAGCTTTTGAAGATGGCCAAACAGGCTGCCACTACCCAAACGACTTCCATAATGAGAAATGGGTAAAAAAAATGACATGCATACAAAATCCATCTGCAATATAAAAAACAAAATTTTGCTACTAAAAGACAGCAAGACCACACTAGCACTGCAAATGCATTTTTAATGTCAGCTACACACTGGTTTGAGAAACCATGGTAGTGGATCATGACACAAAGTGTTTTGGTCTATATTGAGAAGAGAAGAGGACAGACCCTTTGGGCACCTTGTGTACCTGGACACATCTCCCCTACAACATACTCTAAAGGATCTCCCTGAGAGGAAGGACATAAACTAGTAGATGGCAGGTCCTGAGACACCAAGCTCAGAGAATGTAGATAGTGTAACAAGACCACAGGTAACTGAACTCAAAAGCACGACTCACAAAAAACAGTCTTTACTTCTTAAGCAGACAGAATACAAAAAAAGTGATCCAAGAGGAAACAAAGGGCTTGTATGCTTCTCACAGGGGACAAAGACGAACTGGCACAGAAGGAAGGGAAGCCACAGGCTGTTTTCAAAACCGCATACTACTATCTAAATCAGTATGCAGTATATACTGTATACTGCATGCTGAGTTCAACAGTAGTATGGAGTATGACAGCCAGTCGTCGGTTATTTTGCAGTATGCTTGGCACGGTTAAACTGATTTTACTCAGCTGTGAATAATTTGTAGTAATAGAGCAAGCGAAGCACCCTGTAATTGCAGCTGCTTGTCCAGCTGTGACACATACACTGTACAGTCTACAAAGCAGGAAAATACGAGGTGGTAAGACATATAAATATATGAACATGTCATATTTGTTATTGGTTCATAATGTGGCAAGATAATCAGTCACCGCCACCGACGTGTTCAAACAGCTGCGCTCCGGCATTTTGATCTCTGACCTGGCACTTTGCATTGTGGGAAACAGTACGCGAGGTAGACTGGTCCGATGCATACTGTACATTTTTCCCGAATCAGTATGACATCCTGGTATTTTTGGCATACTGTGGATCTCGCAGTTGTTCGCATACTGCATATTGGCCAAATCAGTATGTACTAGTAGTATAGTATGCGGTTTCGAAAACAGCCACAGACTAAATACAAAGGTGAGGGGGAAGACAACGAGATGCAGCTGGGAACAATCAGGGCGGGGCAGACAATCACACAGGTGGGAAACACATGAGGGCAGGAAGTGAAGGATCTGAAATGAGAGGAGAGGTTAGTGACCCAAAACAGGAAATAATACAAGTGGAAATTAAAACATAACCTAAGACACAGAGCTGGACATGACAGATAGGAGGATTTGGTGGTTCAATGTTTCAAAGGCAGATGACAAATCTAGCAGCAATAGAGATGAGCTCTTGCCAAACGCAGTTAATCTACCACTGATATGAGTACAGTCTAAGTACTGTCCTGCTTATAGCCAAATAGTTTATAGTGGACATTCTTTCAGTAGCCACAAATAGTGTTGTTATGTAATTACAGTTTTGACAAGGGAAAGCCAAGCCCTAGATTAGCTAGTAAAACAAAACAGCTGTTAGAGAAACATACTTTGGACTCGTGAAGTATTTTTGACATTTATAATTCAAATTTGCAAAGCAATTTGTTCAGGAGACGGTGCTCTAAATTTCATCCACATCTGTACCATTTCTATTATAGGGTGAACGTTGCTTAACATTTTGTTAGAGATATCACTTGATTTAACTGTTAAAGTAGCCCTGTAAAATTGTTTCCTGATAACTCACTCAAGAGTTTTTCTATTGCACGGCAGAACAACTTAACACACAAGATTTAAGAAAGAAACAGATGAAAAGGGTGGGAGACCTCAACACAATTCACTGTCAACCATACAACGATTCTCAGTCATTAAACAGCTTGATCTGAACTTCTCCCTTCTTTTTATGAGCTTACGTCCTCCTTTACTTTGACACAAGTAAGGAAATCGCCACACATTGCTTATCCCAATGCAGAACCCCACACAGGTTAGGATGTACTGGGATTTGTTGTCCCATTTGGGCCTGTCCTCAGCCTCCTCCTCTTCTAGTCTTTTCAGATCTTCACGGGAAAGTATCCTATCATCAAGTCCTGGGTTAGGAATTAACAGTCTCATGTTACACTATACCGCTTGGAAGCCAAAGTGAGGGCTTAGTGTTGCACCTGGAAATGTCAAAACAAGTTTATGGTCTTTTCCAGTATCTGATTAAGCCAAAGATTACAGGCACATACTCTCCACTAGTGTGTTATACTCCCAATTCAGTCATCTAATTAAATCAAACATTAATCACAGCAAACTCTGGTATGGTTGTAACACTTCCTGCGTGTGTCTACTTTACTGCAACCTTGTAATTCCCATCATCATGTAAACACTAGTATACCTGGCCTGTTCATTTAAGTTACACTCTTTATAAAAGATTAGGCCCTCAAAGGTAAATTTCTATTGTTGAAGTTGGTCAAGACTAATTTAAATGTAGTTTAATCAAACCATATTGAATTCAGCAATCATTTATATATTATCATTTATAGTCCCATTTTCTGAGAATATATTTTTGTAAGACTTAAATGTCTGTAGTGTTCCAATGTTTGAATGATGAGACACTTTGAATAATGTATGTTTCCTTAAAGACCTGTCATGATTTGACTATAGTGGTATGAAAGTCATTATTCATTAATCAAGATACAGATACATCATATACCTGTCAAGTGGACGGGTGTACCATGTGTTTGCTTATCAATGTTTTTGTTAATCATTAAATAATAAGCCTGGCAGTTGATCAAGTGCACCGAAGTGGCAAAGTTAAATATGGCCAGAATAAGCTTCACCTAACCTTTATGTTTTTTAAAATAGTTTAAAAATACCTTTTCGTATGACAGCATGTACTGGGCGAACCTGAGGAAGCTACGGGCGAAACACGTTATTTGCTCACAATACAATACAGTAAAGATACTTTCAGTGTGCCACAGAGTTTTGATCAATTTTTCATGGTATGTTCCTGCAACCATGAGAACACCTGAGAACATATAGGCTGTACCCTGTTGGCCATTTAGATCTACCTTTTGGTATGTTATGTAGCTATCAAGTCTTAAACATTTGAGCACCTGTTCCATCAGCAAGCTACTGTGTCTGTTTGTGACCTTAGTTCCACTCTGTGGTTGTTCAGTCAGTGTGAGCGCTCCCCCTCTTGGCCAATGTGCTACTTAACAACTTCACCATGTTTAAACAAAGTGTATAGATAGGTCTCACACACACACACACACACATACACACACACACACTCACAAACCATTAATACGTAAAAGAGCTTGTGCAGTTAAATCAGGCCCGCCCAAAGCAAAAGTCGGGCCCCTGAAACTAAGGCCCAGTGAAAGGGCCCTTCCAGATCTGATTTGATTTATCAATGTATGCAAATTAGCACCAGCCTCCAGGCTAACATTGGCCCCTTCTGCCTGGCTCTGATCAGCTTTTGGAGCTGGTGCTTGTATGGCTATATCAGTATATTACTGGCCTACAGCCTGGTTTATGCCTCTGCATTGGTGTGTCTGGTTAGCTTTGAAATACTCCGCCTACAAACAGTAGTTGGCATTATACATGCTACTCATATAGCCAGATGTATGATGCTGTGTATGAGTCCCAGGCTCAGCAGCTTCAGCTCTGCAGAGTCGGACTGCCTCCGTTGTTTTTGCCCTTCAGTGATGAGGTCGCTATAGAATCTCACATGATGATTCGTGTAGAGGTTGTCTCTGGCAGGACATCATCACAAGAATTTTATGTTTATATTTCAGGAATTCCATTATTAAGGTTCTCAATGAGGCTCTGTCATCTTTCCTTGGCCTGACGTGGTGAGCTCTTTCCACCACTATTGGACACAGCAGAGGATCCAGCTGTAGTACCTCCAGTATCCAATTGTCCAAAAACAATTAGGGGTCCGGGCCCCTCAGCTCCCTGTGGGAGGTTCACCAACCTCAAGTTGGATCTCGTCTCCATGTAAGTTAGTTTCTCTTCAAGTGCCTTACTTCTCCCGTATAAACTTTGAACTTATTCTATGTAAAGTGTCCATCAGTATATTAACTAATCCCATTCATACACATTCAAACGCCACAGAAGAAGCAGCAGGAGCATCTTGGGGTTAAGTTTCTTGCCCAGGGACTTATCCGACATGCAGGAGCTGGAGATCAAACCCTCGACTTTCTGGTTGAGAGGCGACCAACTCTACAACTGTACCACAGCCTTATCTTCTCCTAAACTCTGACCTCAGATTATTTATTGCTCTCAGTATTATTCTTTAACCTTTGTGAGCTCCTCTCCATTTTGCACTGCTGCCTCCATGCTAGCCTTCTGCTTCTTGACGTTCAACATGCTGTGTCCCTAAATCCTTTAACTTTGATTCGGCTTCGGTGTTTTCCCTCTTTCTTTGCCTGTCTTGTCTTCCCAGTAGTTGGCATCTCTGCAACAAACATCATGAAAAACTTTTATTTTTTTCCAAATAGGGTCTGCCAAAATTTTCAGGATTTTTGTCAGGATTCCAATGGAGTAGGCTGAACGTGATTTTCACCTTATTAGGATTACATTTTCACATTATTTTTAAAAGCATATGAATCATATTACACAAGTATTCAAAGTATACTTTTGAGAAGTCAAAGTACAGAAACATGCATGTCTAATGCACTTCAAGTAAGGATTACAAATTTACAAAAATAATACTTTGTGCATTTAAGGTACATTTGAATCAGAATTGTTTTTTATTGCCAAGTACATTTACACATACAAGGAATTTCACTTTTTGTTTTGGTGCAAAACATTTAGCAAAGAAATGCAATTAAATGCAATTTAGTGAACTTTTGTACCTGGGAAGAACCCCTGGCATCAGAACATATTAATTTCTCAATTCATGGTGAGTTACAAAAAGCTTTGCTCTTCATGTCATAATGGTTTTCTTTTTTTTTTTTTTAACTAAAATGCTTCAATCCTTTCTAAAAGGTTTAAATACAACATTAAATTGCGGCTCTGTAGCGCAGAATTATAATTACTAAATGTGAATAACATGAAAGTTGCCAAAAGGCTATATCTTTGATTGGTTAAGAGAATTAAATGCTTGAATAACACCATAAATATCTGATCTGAAACATGGAAATACAAACCCAATGTCATTAAGTATTTGAAAGAATTTCTAATTCTGACTGAATATAATGTCAATTTGTCAAGATGTTTGCTAGTATGTGATGCACTTAATTAAAGGCTACTATAGGTTTACAGTGAGTTTGAAAAGTTAAGAAAAGTTGGTAAACCTTTTGTATCTAATTATTAGTCTTTTTGAAGTAAACAAAGACCAATCTACATAAGGCGTATGCAGGCACTGTAAGACTTGGGATTCCTGCCAAAATGAAGATGATCAAATTTATCCATGAAGGGTACGGTACTGATGCCAGGGATGGAAACTGGTCCTGTAAATCACAAAACATGTTAAGTGTGTTCATATGCACTCACTGTCCAAAATTTGCAGAGGTAGAAAAAGAAGAACAACATATACATATGAATGTCTAGCATTCCATATTATTTTTGCATTTTTCAACAGCCAATATAAAATATGAATTCAAAATGATATGATAGCTGATCATAGAGCTTGTGTACTTACAGATTTTGGATCCCAGACTAAGTAGGTGAGCTCTTCTTGACTTTGGGTAATCAAATAGAAAACTAAAATAACCAGAACAACTAGAGGACTAGTGAATCTCCATGAAACCTGCCAGAAGATGGAGGGCTTGTATCCTATCATGAACTTGATGTCCTCATTGAACCTGCCACACAAGAGTGTTTTCATTAGAGTACATTTCATGTCTTGAGTAAAGGTTGAGTTAACCAAGATAATGTATCAGTGAATCTTTGTAGCAAATTGCCTTAGAAATTATTATCCAAGCTAAGATATCTATTTATGAAATTGGGTTATTTACTCATTATAGAAGGTAAAAGAATGCTCTGTATTGCAAAAGACTCAGTTTATAGTTTGTGGCATGTTGATGGCATCAATGTGCAAAATATATTCAAGTATCACTGAGAACTCTTTCTATTACTCTGCGGTTAAAAAACATGTATTACAGTTTTTAAGAAAATCCAGTGTGTAAGGGTGATCCATAAACAGCAGAGATGTGGACTAAAGAACCACAACAATATGTTTAAAGGCACTAAGAAGGTCCATGAAGCCTAGTGAAAAGTAGGATGATAACTGATGATCACGGCCATCCAATACTGGTTTACTACCTTGTCCCTTGTGTACATCGACTGCTTGTGTACAGAGATTTCTTCAGATTTCTCTTTTTTTTTTATACTTTATTTTTCATTTTTGTTTTACAAAAAACACAGAACAAGTGAGGACTAGGGCAAGACAGTATTAATAAGATCAAATACAAGAATGTAAAAGGCACAGTACATAATGCATGGTACATACTAATGAAAAAAGCTATATTTACGAGTCTTTATCTTTGTATAAATCCCATTTTCTCCAATATTCTTCTCCCTTCTCCTTTTGAAGTTGCAGGACAAAAGTCATTTTTTCCATAAAGCTGATGGAATTCACAATGTTCCTCAAGAGTCTCATGGGAGGAGGGTTCCTCTGAAGCCAACATTTAGTCGCTTTTTTACTTGCCACCATAAGAATCTATAAAAGGTATATGTTCTTTTTACCAAGACCTTCAGGAGATTCTCTGAATCTTTGATGATATTTTTAACTGTAGACAATGAAATCCACTGATTCCTTCCAATTTTACATTGAGAAACACTTTTCTTCAATCGTAGCACTATTTTCCCAATTCTGTCACTAAGTGGTGTATCGTTCCCATTCTTACTTAGACTCAGACTCTCTGGGTTGTTCTTTCTATACCCAATCATGTTACTAACAAGTTAACCTAATTAATCTTGAGTTGTCTTGCTAGGTGTTTTCTTTAAGCACTTCAAAACTTTGCTTTTGTTGCCACATTCCAAACTTTTTTAAAAGGTGTTGCTGGCATAAATGGGCAGATGTTTTTCCAAGACATATCTAATATCTCAGTTTTAACATTTGATATGTTGTCTTTGTGTGTTTTTTTTTCAAATAAATATGAAATATATGTTTAAATGTTCAGAAAATCACCACATTCTGTTCACTATTACACAAAATCAACAACTGTTTTTGGAAATGGGGTGTTTGTAAAAATGATTATTTGCATCTACTAAGATCAATCTTGAAATAGTCTGTTATATCATTCCATACAATGTTAAGAAAATACATGAGCTTTACGCACCTGTCAATGCCATAGATGTAAACAACAGCTATCATCTCAAAAAACCCAATGGTGAGAAGTGGAACAGATCCAGCAAAGTTGTCAAAGAGAGTTACCCAATAAATCCCCGAATGCTGCGCAAACAGGAGGGAGATGATGAAGGCTATAAAACATGTAACTCCTGAAACACACATGCACAAATACATGACCATTTATTTTGAAAATTGATTTACCCAGGGTTTTTATTTTCCATGTGTTGTTTCCCTTTAAAGAAAATACCTGTTATTGCTTCTTGGGGCCATTTTTTGGGCAACATTTTCAGATCTTTCAGTGGGACCACCACTCCCTCTATGTTGCCAAAAAGGGTTGAGACTCCCAAGCAAAAAAGCATGATGAAGAAGAGGACAGACCAGGCTGGGGAACCTGGCATCTCCGTTATTGCTTCTGTGAACACAATGAAGGCCAGACCTGTTCCCTCCACTCCCTAAAAAACCACAAACACTGGTTACAGTTAGAGTACAGGGCTGTTTTCACATTATGCACTCCTGACAATATCAAGACAAATTCAGGAGGACTGCTCCTGAAATTCTCCTGACCTGGCTGTCCACATAATGCACCTCACAGCAGGAGACAATCCCTGTCAGACGGAGGGGGGCGTGGCATCTCCAGAGGAAAGACTAAGGATGTTAAAAAAAAACGACGCGGAAGTGGCAGACGAAGCAACTGCTATACGACACTATAGTGAGAATATGTGCCTTCATATCAATGCTATGTGTAGTTCAATGGAATCACAATGTCAACATGGGCGGCTGTGGCTCAGTTGGTAGAGTTGTCGCTTCTCAACCGGAAGGTCGAGGGTTCAATCCCCAGCTGAGCAACATGTCCGATGTGTCCTTGGGCAAGACACTTAACCCCGCATTGCTCCCGCTTGCTTCAGTGGCGGTGTATGAATGGATTAGTGTTGTGCTTACTCTCTGATGTACGTCGCTTTGGATAAAAGCGTCTGCTAAGTGACATTGTACATTGTACATAAGTGCAGAGAAGAACACACTGTACTGGCAAACAGAAAACATAATGCAGCCGTTTCATTACCTGCACAGGGATTGTAGCTGTCTCGTGCATACAGTCTGCACTGTGCACCTGTCACAGGATATAAACACCCTCTCCTATTCGCTTGAAGTGAATTCCCCGGATAATATCCTGCTGCGCTGTCACATCCGCTCACTCAGACATTCGGAAAAAATACATAGGGGGCTGCTGTCAGGAGGGAATAAATCAGCTGTTTGCGGTCACACATACAGTTCCAAGAGTTTTTCATGACTTTTTCTGCAAGTGTGAAAGGCTTTAAAACAGACACAAATGCAGATAAGCAGTGATCATTTGGGAATTAGAAAAGAGATCAACATAGAGAAAGAGATCAACATAGTCACCTCACTGAGAAGTTTCTGCATGTCACAGGGTTTGATGCCCAATCCAAGAACAGTATCAGGATTGGAGCTGTTGAGATGATGAAAAGCTGCCTCATAGTTGCTGGTGGTGATGCTGTCTTCAGGGAGGTCAAATGCATTTAGTAATGTCAGGATGTTACTGGGGAGATAACATGTCAGTAACATGTTTTAGGAAACACACATACCTCTGAGGAATTTGAGAAAATCTACATTTGAAGTTAAATTTAAAATAAAGTAAACACTTTCATTTTAAATAATATTCTTACGAGGAGCATTACAATTTTCTTGCTGTTGGACCTAACATTTTATTTATTCCTAGGTTGCAGACCTTTCCTCTGAAATCCCTTCAAAATGTAAAATACTGTTGAACATGACACGTTTTTTTACTTTGTTTTGCTAAATATATCAAAACAGACATCCACTTACTCACTGATACAGCTGTCATAGTTCTCTGTGGCTCTGAAGCCAATGACTGTGTAGGTGACGACCGCAGAAAAGATTGACGTGAAGCCAGTTATGGCCGTCAGGATCACAGCATCCTGCATGCAGTTGTTGCTTGGGAAAAGAGATAAAAAAAACGGAATTTAGACAAAGCCCAGTGCTGAGAATAGCGTCACAGTTTTGGCATAGAGGTGTGCTGAACAACACTTTAAGTGCTACATGGTTATTAAACACAGCAGGGTTTTTTAAATGGTCTCTTACTGAATAGGGTTGTAACTTGAGAACGAGATGAGGCCTCCCCATGCTAAGCTGAAGGCGTAAAACACTTGGGCACCTGCATCCAGCCAAGTTGTTGGTTTCGTCAACTCATTGATCTGAAAAGGGTGAAGCAGACATTGTGATGTGTCTTTGCATATGAGATGAATTCATGGAATGTTTTATCCCAAAGAGTTTAAAAACCACACATCTGGGGTGAAAAGGTATATTATTCCACTCAGGGCTCCTTTAAGAGTCAGTCCTCGGATCAGGAAGATGGTCAGCACTATGTAAGGCAGGATGGCTGTGACGTACACCGCCTGAGGTCGTGACAAGAAAAGGAAATCATAAAAATATAATGACAGCGGTGACTCAATAACGCAAGTTGTTTGATTGACAGTTTGACAAACCTTGCCTGAGGTGCTGATCCCCCGTATGTAACAGATACAAATGACCGTCCAGGCAGCCAGCAGGCAGACTACGATGGGCCAGTGAATCCCACCAGATTCAACTATAGAGGTCGAACTATTTAGAGTTACTCTGTAAAAGTAGTAATCCATGGTTGAGCTCCTCTGACATTCTGGTACAAAGCCTGGAGGGGCAAGAAATATCTTTCTGCAAATGTTTTCATCATGAATGAAGTTTGGATAACATAATGTTCACACGTTTCAGTGTGATCAATTTCAAATACCTGTCCCATTGTCATTGAGGGGGCACTGGGACCAGGGCAGCGGGCTTTGAAAGGAATTGAAGAGATACCACAGGATCCAGGCTATTAAGGTGTTGTAGTACAGTCCAATCAATAACGACACCAGCATAGAACCTATTCCTGAGTAAAACAGAATCATTAACTGATTTCCTACTCAAACGTATTAAAATATATTCTTTCAACTTTTATCAATCAATCAACTTTTATTTGTATAGCGTCAACTCATAACAAGTGTTATCTCGAGACACTTTACAAGAAGCAAGTAAAATACCTTACTCATTGTCTGTTAACATTACAAAAGAGCAGGTAAAAAGACCTTACTCATTGTTATGTTACAAAAAGCAGGTAAAATACCTTACTCATTGTTATGTTACAAAAAGCAGGTAAAAGACCTTACTTATTGCTATGTTACAAAGATCCGGCCTATCCATCATGAGCACTTTAGCAAAGCAGCAAAAGTTACAGTGGTAAGAAAAAACTGCCTTATTAAAAGGCAGAAATCTTCGGCCGGATCCCCGGCTCATGACGAAACAGTCTTCACAGGCCTAGACTGCGCCGGGCTTGGAAAGGGATAGGGGGAGAGATGGGATAAGATGCAGGAAGAGGGATAGAGAGCAAGGGGGTGGGGGGAGGTAGACCGTCCATCAGCAATCCGGTGGGGAGGGGAGGGGGTGTGGGGGGGTTGTTCTGGCAGGCCGCCAACCCACGATCCGGTGGGGAGGGGGTAGTGGTGGGGTGGGGGTTGTTCTTTCATATTCATATATTAATTACTTATAAAATTATAAAATTAATTACTTATAAAAAAAACATGTTCTAGCCTTGTATACTTACCTATACCAGTTAAATAAGGGTTGATGGACCTCCAAACTCCCACGCTTCCTTTCCTGAGACGCTGGCCGATTGCAAACTCTAGCAACAGGAGAGGCATTCCCTCCAACACCAACAGGATCAAGTATAGAATAATAAATGCACCTGAAAAATGTACAATTGGTGGAATGAATCAGCGTCCCCCAACAAAAAATAGAGCATGGATTATGAATATTATGTGTAGTTTGGGCTGTAAAGCACTGTAAACAATACCGTTTTTATTAACCCTGTGATGACAACCCCTACTGCTCGGCCTGCGCCTGCTGTGATTCCCTCCAGCTGATAGTCTGTGTGCCTAAAGGGGTGCTTCGTTTGTTCTGAAATGTATGATCCTCTTAGTTTAAAGTGTACATTTCTGCTAAACTTTAATGTTTCTGCTATCCATGCATCCCATTACCTTAAACAAAATGAAAAAATAATTGTAATTGTTCTAATCTTCTTCCTACTCAAAGCGCACCGCATTTTCCAAAAAATCACTGATTTGAACAAATTCAACTGTTGTTTAACACCAGTCTGAACTATGGGGTGTTAAATGCACAGTCACAAGACTGATTTGACACAGACTTCTTTCTTATTCATTTTCAGCCCAAATACATTAATTTTGCACCACTGATATTTTTTTATTTAACCCGGAAAAGTCTCAGTGAGATTAAGAATCTCTTTAACAAGAGCGTCCTGGCCAAGACAGGCAGCAACACAATATACAGGGTTTCAGACATAAAACACTTTAACATAAATAAAGGAATCACAAAATGTATGAACCATTCATCAAAATGTGTCATAAATCATCAACAATATGCCTGCCTCCAGATCTTTAAGAATAACTTTAAGAACATCCAAGGAAACCAGCCTCTGAAGATTTAGAGAAGAGGGAGCAGCATACTTGAACACCCTTTTTCCTAACTCAGAACGGGCTTTAGGGATAGTTAAGAGGTATAAATCCTGGAAGCGAAGATGGTAACTTCCAATACATTTTAGAACAGGGGTGGGCAAACTTTTTGACTCGCGGGCCACAATGGGTTCTAAAATTTGACAGAGGTGCCGGGCCAGGAACAGATGGATGGAGTGTTTGTGTGAAATGACATGTAAAAGCCATTACATGAAAGGATTTGGCCTTTAACAGGTAGCAAAGCATGAATATGCAAGGCTCATTGTACAAATTCATTTCCAAATGCATTCGTTTAATTAATTTAAATTTTAATACACACAGTAGAGAAACTCACATTCAGTTTCAGTGGGAACAGTGTTGTTGATCTCCCTTTTTTGCCAGTGCATTAAAGTCCGGAGAAAGCCAGTTCTTGTCGCTTTGCTCAGGAAATTTGTCGGATTTCCCCATTAACTCCAAAAATGCGCTGACTTCCTCTTTCAGCTCCCACACTCGTTGAAACACAAGTTCGGCGGGCCGGATTAAAAAGCCCAACCGGCCGTATATGGCCCGCGGGCCGTAGTTTGCCCATGCCTGTTTTAGAAGCATCTAGCTCCGTAGGTAAGATGGAAGCAGACCCAGAATACCCTTATAAATAAAATTATACCAGTGGTTTAGTATACGGGCAGACAAGGCAGACCAATAAACCCGAGCATACATGGAGCAGTGGTGAGTAAGGGCTTTAAGATTGGTGATAAACCTCAGTGAGACATGGTAGACAGTATTCAGCGCATGTAGGCATTGCGAGGATCCTTGTAAATAGCATTGCCATGGTCCAGCACGACAAGTCTTTTTTTGGCCTTAAATTAAAAGCAAGACTTGTTTCTAAAATAAAATCCTAATTTTAACTTTTTTTTTTTCAATTGCTGAATGTGAGGCTTAAAAAAGAGAGAATCTTCAATCAAAAATCCCAGATATCTGGATCGAGATACAGACTCAATTTCAAAGTCCCTCAAGGACTATCATATTTAACAATTTTGAAAAACATAATATAAAGGGTAGTCCTGGGTACAAAAGCGTTTTTTTAACCAACATACAAGGAACACAGTTTGATCATAAGGTGTCTCTACTCTTTTCACTTGAGCTTACCTCCTCCATGACTTTGACACAAGTACGGGAACCTCCAAACATTGCCGATCCCGATGCAGAAGCCCACACAAGTTAGGATGTACTGGGCTTTGTTGTCCCACTTGGGCCGGTCACCAGCCTCCTCCTCTGTTCTCTCTAGATCCTTATAGGAAGGGATCCTATTATCGAGTCCTGGGTTGGCAAGAACAAAGCGCATGGTGCACTAAATATCTCACAGCTGTTACTTCATGAACTGAAGTGAGGGAAGTGTTGTACATCACTAGGTTAAATAAAGTTTATGAATGAATTCAGATTAAACATTAAACACAGTGACAGTAGGATGGTAGTTAAAACTGTCCCCTGATTACACTTTACTGTCCCCTGTATTTTTCCATCATTGAATTTAGTTAAATTAATTAAAATTATGTTTAAAAAATAGTGATCCTACAAATACATTTAAAGACCCTAAAAAGTTATGAAAGTAATATTGAATAAATTGTCAAAACCACCACACAAGTTAAGCTTGTTTGTGTATGTCTTTCTTGAGGACATGAACTTATCATGTGTTGGCTGCCTTTATAGCTTTTTCGGTGTTTTATTGACGTGTAAAAGTCTGGAAGCTCATCAAGTTCACAATATGGCCAAGAGGCAGAGTTCAGTTTGGTCAAAACATCATTTCTTGGTAGTTATTTGCATTTTTTTTAACTTAATTTTAGGTCCACATGCAACCTAATTTTATCATGCATCATGTATTGAAACTACAGCCCCCTGCTCATCCATCCCCAATTTCATTTGTTTATCCTCATAATGGCAAAATAGTTCAACTGAAAAATCTATTCTTCAGTAAATGGCAAACTACCACAGTATATCAATTGAACAATCATTCTTTGTTTGTATAACAATATGGCACAAGTACTTTGTTTTTATTTCAAATGTTATCTCAAGACACTTGACAAAAAGAGCAGGTCTACACTTTACTCTTTAATATATTATTTATAAAGACCCTGCATAAATCCACAATGAGCACAGCATTTTGCAACATTTAGAAAAGTAACAGTGACATGGAAAAACTTCATTTAAACATGCAGAAACCTCAAGAAATACCAGACTCATGTAGAACAGTCATTTAATAACGATAATAATTGCTTGACTTTATATACCGCCTTACAAGGGACCCAATTACGTTTTACATTAGAAAACAAACAAAGACACCACAATTAACCAAGTCCATAACCTGAGTTGAACAGGTGGGTTTTAAAGAGTTTTTTTTTTTGAAAATGTCATAGGATGTAGCATTGTGGGTATGTATCTTACCTCAAAATAAAATAAAGAAAAGGAAATACAGGCATATTGCCTAACTCGCTAACAGAAAAACATGAGAAAAAATTAATCAAAAGAAATGGCTACTCTCCCCTACAACAGAATCAGGACAGAACAACATAAACAAAATCTCAACACACGAAGTTTCTCTCTTTCAAAAACCGAACAAGACTCTTTTTGGAGGTGAGAAAAAAGGAGGGCAGCGTTCAGCTTCTGCAGCCCCCTCAGTCAACGCTTTACAATCACCTGCAGCACAGCACAGAGATAGACGCACAACTGAAAAAAGAGCACGATGCCCCACAAAGGCTAACTGAATAATAAAACACACTTTATGTAACCTACATAAACAGCATTCACTGTTATAAGTGCTTCTGAACATGATGGTGCGTGGCAGGGAAACAGGAACAGTAAAGTGGATGGCGTGATGGTCAGACACAGCTAGGTCCAGGCACTGCAGATTGGGAGTGGGTTGTTTCTGTGGAGGACACCTAATCCAGCGTGTGACCTTGAACATGCTGTGTAATCTTCAAACAGTCCAGTGGTAAAAGGAATTCAGTTGAAAAATTGTTACTCTTGGAGTCCATGTTAATATTGAATTCACCTAGCAGGCTTTTGGGAAACGGTCAGGACCACTTGGAGCTGTGTTGACCCAGCCAGTTTGTTTGCAACCTACTCATTATGAAGTGAAACTTGGAAGTTCTTTAAGCAGGATGTCTGCTTGATGAATCATGGCCAGCCCAACACCAAGACCCTTGAAGCAAGGTTGTAATGGTTGACATTTTTGTTTACCTTTTCTATGGTTACATTGATATAAGGTTTGCATTTAAGTTCTTTTTGGTACAATATTTATACATTATTGTTCATCATTTTATTTAGTACAATTTATGATGCTTTTATTTTGAAGTTGCTTTTGAACCAACGTTAGCCTGCCTTGCAAGAATTAGATTCACAACAGCAAGCGTGGACAACATAAGCATGGGCTCTAACATCCGAGTAAAGTTTATGATGCATGCTGTCTTGAAGCATGCAGAACTTTATGTTTGTGTGCCACTGTTTCTCACATATCCAGTTCCTCTAAACTGCCTGCATACTTGTTCTAACAATCAACAAGTACATAGCTCGACATTCTTAATCACTACTATCGTAAACATTGTAACTTGTATTCATGTTATCATCTTACACATTTACCTGTGGTTAAATGCTCTGTGTGACAGAAAATCGTTACTTACGCTGGTATTTCTTTTCATAATCTCACAGATATGCCAGTAAATTCTTAAAGGTCACATATTATGCAAAATACACTTTATCATGGTTTTTAATACTAATATGTGTCCCTAGTCTGTCTACAAATCCCCCAATTATGAGAAAAGTCCATCCTCTCTGTGTTGTGCCTGCTCCACATTTCATAAAATATGTGCTCAAACAGGCCATTTGGAGGAGGCATGGAGTGAGAAAGCCCAAGTAATATCCCCTTCTAGAGAGGGGCATGTTCAGACACAACTCATTTGCATTTAAAGCTACAGACACAGAAACAGCCTGTTCTGAGCAGGGCTGAAATAGAGGGGTTTATAGGCAAGATCAAATACAGGATCAGAGTGGATTTTTAACAAGAAACTTCACAGACATGTTCTGTGGACCTCTAAGACTCATTTAAACTGGTTGAAAAGCTGTATAATATGTGACCTTTAATGTTTACCAATATTTCTTCTTCTGGTGGGATTTGACCTTATATGAGTGCTCAACCCATCTAGACATTTCCCTCAAGTTAATGAGTTGAGTTGCCACAAGGTGCACTGCTTATTCACCCGCCATGTCCTGTCTGAATTCTAAAACAGCATTCTGGTTTCCTGTTGTAGTCCTAGTGTAATTGTCCACTTGCCTTTGAGCAAGCTTTGATTGAGCAAATTGTTGATGTGGTGAGAAATAGAGGTCAAACACTCTCAACAGATATCTACATGCAAAACCAGCTAACATCCACTCTTAGACTTTCTTTCAACTCCAAAGCCATTTTTTTTTTTAAGTTTTGTATTTGGATAGAAAGCAACCGCAACACAAGGAAAGGTAGTTGCTGTTTGGGAAGTCCCGCTTGACGGAATGGATTTCATTACTAATAGCGGGATTTGTTGTTGTATCATTTGAAACCAAGACATTGTTGGACATTTTCTGTACATTTTAATGTACAGAACATTAAACATTCACATTTCACATTTTAATGTGATGTGTAGAAATAGGAAAAATAATGATTTGGAGAGAAAAAAGACTTCAACAGTAAAAAAAAAAATAATTTGCTGTAAACATTATTTTATCTTGTCTTTTAAACTAGAAAGGTTTCAAACAAAATAAAATAATTCATATTATCAGGCTGGAGTGTTTTGAATAAGTGAATAATTATCTAAATACAGCAGCATAAAAAAGCACAATGCCAAAAATATTAAAACATAAGTACTGCAAAAATTGAAACAGTATTGTGCTTTAATAACCATGAACATTTTTATTTGAATAAAAAAAATCCAAACAAGCCTGCTTTAACAGTTCAGTAGATGTGACTACTTTTTTCTCTGTAGCTTATAAACCAGTCTACACAAAGCATATACAGGAACTACCAGACATGGTATTCCTGCAAGAAGAAAGATGATCACATAGATCCATGCAGGGTATGACACTGATGCCAGTGATGGGAACTCATCCTGTGAATTAGAAAGCAATAGGATTAGTGCATTAAACTTATGTCAAAACTCTGCTGAAATGTGACTAGTTTTAATATTAAGTTTCTTTCCCCACGTGGGAACATTTCCCACAGAGAGAAAATACATCAACATAGCTGATCACAGAACTTGTGTACTTACAGAGTTGGGATCCCAGACTAAATAGGTGAGCTCATTTTGGCCTTGTGTAACCAAGTAGAAAACTAAAATAACCAGAACAACAAGAGGACTGCTGATTCTCCATGAAAACTGCCAGAAGATGGAAGGCTTATAACCAATCATGAACTTGATGTCATCGTTGAACCTGCAACACAATCAGTCATTTTTTATTAATTTTGGAATATGTCATGAAGTCATCATTCTAGTAGGGGACTTAAACATGCTTATATTCATAATGGTTTGCTCAGTAGGAAACAAAACAAGTACAATATGTTTCTATAGTAGTTTGAATAAGCGCTAACCTGTCCATGCCGTAGACATAAACAACAGCTATCATCTCAATGAGTCCAATAGTCAAAAGTGGAACAGATCCAGCAAAGTTGTCAAACAGAGTTACCCAATATATTCCTGAATGCTGTGCAAACAGGAGGGAGATGATGAAGGAGACAATACATGTTACCCCTGAAACAAACATGAACAATAAACAGAGTTTAAGTTTATTTTTTTAAAGACACCAAAGACAAACACTGAATATATTTGATTGGAAGGTGCAGACCAAATGAGTTCATTTAGTTGAGCTATAAAATCAAGTTACCTGTTAGTACTTCATGGGGCCACTTTTTAGGGAAAACGTTCAGATCTTTGAGTGGGACCACCACTCCTTCAATGTTGCCAAACAGTGTTGAGAGTCCCAAGCAGAAAAGCATTGAGAAAAAGAGGACAGACCAGATGGGAGAACCAGGCATCTTGGTGATGGCTTCTGTAAACACAATGAAGGCCAGGCCAGTTCCCTCTACTCCCTGCAGAAACACACAGAAGTTAGAATGCAGATAAGCAATCATAATTTGAAAATTAGATTTATATTCTTTAATGAAGTCACCTCACTAAGAAGTTTCTGTATGTCACAGGGTTTGATTTCCAATCCAAAAACAATATCAGGATTGGAGCTGTTGAGATGATGAAAAGCTGCCTCATAGTTGCTGGTAGTGATGCTGTCTTCAGGAAGCTCAAATGCATTTAGTAACATCATGATGTTACTAAGGAGAAAGTATGTTACTTATTAGTAAAACTGGATAACTGGAATTTACTCCAGAGTATAGGTTGGTATTTTTCAAGTAATTCTAACACATTGCTCACATCCTATCCATATTTGCAGGGAACCAATAATAATTAATTTAGCAGGGCCTGTGAAGAACCAAAGAACCAAAGTATTCTGTAGATTAACCAAAAATATTTTTAAACTCTTAACATTAAGATTTACTTTATTAATCCTGCAAGGGGAAATTCTGTTTTTACACACCCATAGGCTGAAATATACACACATGCACAAACAGGGTCCTATGGACATGCACTAATGGAGAGATGTTAGAGTGACGGAGCCGCCCCCGGGAGGCGCTCCTGAGCTGGTGGTGGGTAGGGGGTTTGGTGCCTTGCTCAAGGGCACCTCAGCAGTGCTCAGGAGGTGATCTGCACCTCTCCAGCTACCAGACCAACTTCCATATTTGGTCCGCACCGGGACTTGGACCAGCGACCCTCTGGTTCCCAACCCAAGTCCCTACAGACTGAGCTACTGCCGCCCCTTGTTTTAAGTTCTCATTCAAACACTATTCAGAGTTTTTGCCCACTAAAGGCTACTTGTTCCTCAGCATGTGACCATTTATTTGTCAAACAAGCTGATGCATTAGTTTCAAATCACCTCACCTTTTTTTACCATCATGTCCAAGTTCCTAAGCTTTCTGAGTAGCATATAACACCTATCTCTGCACCTACTGGTGTGTTGGTCCTTCAATGAGATGGGGTCAGGCACATTGGTTGAGAATTAATATCTTGAGGCAGCAGAAAGCAATTGCGCTAATGACGAACAAAAACCTCATCCAAAGTCACTGGTGCAGTGTTTTCCTTCTGTTTAAAAGGTTCATTATTTAGGGGCGCTGGGGGAGCAGTGGTTATTGTGCAAGCCCCATGTATGGAGGCAATAGTCCTCCAAGCGGGCGGCCCATGTTCGAATCCAACCTGTAACTCCTTTCCCGCATGTCAATCCCTGCCCTTTCTCTCCCTGATTTCAATCTCTATCCACTGTCCTATCTCTCCAATAATGGCACAAAAAGTAAAAAGTCTTAAAAGGTTCATCGTTTAGATTTTAAGACCAGTTGACAAAAAACTTTCTCTCTGCCTGTCAGGCACCTATGCTAAGTAGCTTTTCCTCGTTGAAATATCGTTGCACCTTCTGGACAACAGTCAAATAGAATTCATACTTACTCATTGATACAGCTGTCATATTTCTCTGTGGCCCTGAAGCCAATGATGGTGTAGGTGACTGTGGCAGCATAGATTGAAGTGAGGCCAGTTACAACCGTAAGGATTACAGCATCTTGCAAACAGTTGTTGCTTGGAAAAAAAAGACATAAGTTGAGCTTGAGTCTGGAAACTACTGTTTCTATTTAATGCTGAGCAGATTCAGACTTAGACTACAAATTATCTCTTACTGTACAGGGTTGTAGCTTGAAAAAGAGATAAGGCCTCCCCAGGCAAGACCAAAGGAATAAAAGACCTGGGCACCCGCATCCATCCAAGTTGTTGGTTTAATCAACTCTTGCAACTGCAAAGGTGCAAAATACATTGTGAGGTTACATTTGTACAGAGAAAGAGAAACCTTATTTTAACAGCATATTTGAATGATTTGAAAAATACATCAGGTATGAAGAGGAACTTTAGTCCACTCAAGGCTCCTTTGAGTGTCAGTCCTCGGATCAGGAAGATGGCCAGCACGATGTAAGGCAGGATGGCTGTGATGTACACTGCCTGATGTCATGACAAGAAAAAGAAAGATCATTCATAATTATCAGATTAAAGGTTTCAGTAGTGTAGTTCTTTGCATGTTAAAGCAGAGTGCATGAGTACGGTAAGGGGGATTCTCTCTATCATAACAGCATGCAAAGTATTCCTTTCAAAGAACTGGGATTTTATACTTCACAATTTTGTGGGATACCCTTTCACATAAACAAAAAATAAATCTTTGTTCACTCTTTGTACATTCAATTATTTCTGAAATCTGATTTTGGGGTGTCAGGGAACACTGGTGACTCTAGCCTGCTCTATTTGGCTTTGCTTGGTCAACACTTGAGATCTATGCCCAAAACTTGTCAGTATGTTACTTTTATAAAGAACACTAGTCTATATCCTGAAACATACTCTACAGCTTCAACCCATTTCTTTTTAATTAAGAAGGAATCAAAATATTTATTTCTTTGGAACCTGTGTGTTGCCTGTTAATGGGTGTAGACCAGGCATGGGCAAACTACGGCCCGTTGGGCTTTTTAATCCGGCCCGCCGAACTTGTCCAAATTATATTATTATTAAATTAAATTTTATTATAATTAAACCTCGTTCGTTTTCCCCTGTAATGCCCGCGTTTCCCCAATAGATGGCGCACTTCAGAGTGTGGTGTATTACTCCCTTCTTCACTTTTTTGCTTTGCCCTATGAACCCGTATGAGCCCTTCTGTAAAAATGAACGGATCAAAGAAAAGAAAAGTGGACAGTGAATGCCGAGTGTTTAATACGGAGTGGACAACAAAATATTTTTTCACTGAAGTCCGATCAATGGCTGTATGCCTGATATGCCAAGAAACTGTCGCAGTTTTCAAAGAGTACAGTATCAGCCGTCACTTTGCAACGAAGCCTGCTAACTACGCTAGCAAGCAGTCCCCGCAAGAACGGGCGGCTACGGCTCAGAGGTTGAAGGCTAATTTACAGACTCAGCAACATTTTTTTCACCAACAAACTGCGATTCAAGAGTCAACTACCAAGGCAAGTTTTTTGCTGGCATTCAAATTAGCAAAGGCTAGCAAGCCTTTCTCCGAAGGCGAGTTTTTAAAAGAATGCATGGTAGAGACAGCAGGTCTCTTGTGTCCGGAGACCCAAGGCCAGTTTGAAAAAATCAGTTTATCACGCAGGACTGTGACTCGCCGTGTGGAACTGATTGACGAAGATATAGCCAGCGAATTAAACAAAAAGGCTGAGTCCTTTAAGTTATATTCACTAGTGCTGGATGAAAGTAATGACGTAAAAGACACTGCTTAGCTCCTAATTTTTATCCGAGGGATTAATGACAGTTTTGAGATAACGGAGGAGTTTTTGACCATGGAGTCTCTGAAAGGAAAAACACGAGGAGAGGACTTGTATAACCAGGTGTCTGCTGTCATCGAGAGAATGAAGCTACCTTGGAGTAAACTTGCCAATGTCACAACGGATGGATCGCCAAATTTAACTGGAAAACATGTTGGGCTGCTGAAAAGAATCCAGGATAAAGTGAAAGAGGAAAACCCTGACCAGGATGTTATTTTCCTTCACTGCATCATCCATCAGGAATCTCTGTGTAAGTCTGTATTGCAGCTTAATCATGTCGTGAATCCAGTTGTAAAACTTGTTAACTTTATACGAGCAAGGGGACTTCAGCATCGTCAGTTTATTACGTTCCTGGAGAAAACTGATGCGGATCATCAGGACTTACTGTACCACTCTCGTGTCCGCTGGTTAAGTTTGGGCAAAGTGTTTCAACGAGTGTGGGAGCTGAAAGAGGAGATCAGCGTATTTTTGGAGTTAATGGGGAAATCCGACAAATTTCCTGAGCTAAGCGACAAGAACTGGCTTTGTGACTTTGCATTTGCTGTGGACATATTTTCACACATGGATGAGTGTAATTAAATGAATGCATTTGGAAATCAATTTGTACAATGAGCCTTGCATATTCATGCTTTGCTACCTGTTAAAGGCCAAATCCTTTCATGTAATGGCTTTTACATGTCATTTATATTAGTTCACACAAACACTCCATCCATCTGTTCCTGGCCCAGCCCCTCTGTCAAATTTTAGAACCCATTGTGGCCCGCGAGTCAAAAAGTTTGCCCACCCCTGGTGTAGACTATGAAGCCAAACAGACTCATGAAAGGACAAAATAATCATGTGGTCTTTGTATAACTTGTCCTTTTCCTTTTTTTATAAAACTATGGCTTACTAAATCTATGAGAACATTTTGTTTTCTTATATCCATTAAAAAACTAGTTGCAAAGCTTTGATCACAATGTACAGTACAAATCTGTGCGCACAGTTTAAGTGAGAAGAAGAGCCACTGCAAAACGGTGGATTTTAATCCGTATGCATGAATTTGTAAACCATGGGAATACATTTCTAAACTGCTTTTTATTTTTTCTTACCTGCAGTTTTCAGGGACTCTGTTCTAAATAGCACATTAAGTGCATATTTAAAGTGTTGTCACAAGGTTCTTGTTTCAACCAGAAGGTTGGGGGGTTTGATCCCTAGCTTCTACAGTCACATGTCCAAGTGTCCTTGGGCAAGACACTGAACCCCAAATTGATCCTGCTGACAAATTTCAAGTAGTCTAGTGAATCTGCCCCTGTTGTCAAAGCATCTGTTCTTTGTGAGAACAGAGGGGTAGGGAATAGATGCAGTAACAATGGAAGGCACTTCTTAGCAAATGGTCATTGACTGAAGGGACAAACCTTGCCTGAAGTGCCGATGCCCCTTATGCAACAGACAGCGATGACTGACCAGGCAGTTAGCAAGCAGACTACTATGGGCCAGTGGATTCCTCCAGAATCATCTATAGAGACTGAGCTATCCAGAGTCACCCTATAAAAGTAATAATCCACAGTGGAACTCTGATGACATTCTTGTACGAAACCTGCAGAGGCAAGAAATATTCACAAATTAAAATGAAATATGTGTGCTATGGTATATTTATGTACCAGTGTCTAAAACAATACCTGTCCCATTGTCATTGAGAGGGCACTGGGTCCAAGGCAGCGGGCTTTGAAAGGAATTAAAGAGATACCACATGATCCAGGCTATTAAGGTGTTGTAGTACAGTCCAATCAAAAATGACACCAACATGGAGCCTACACCTGTGAGACAGCGTCGTTAACATCACATTCACAAATGCTTAAATAATCCCTATATACTTTATTGTCGTTGAGGTTCATGTAGCTTCATTCTTTTTTATTTCAATTTTTTCCCCCAGAGGTAAGTTTTCTTACCGATGCCAGTCAAATAGGGGCTTATAGCCCTCCAAACTCCAACGCTGCCTTTCCTGAGACGCTGGCCGATGGCAAACTCCAGCAGCAGGAGAGGCATTCCTTCAAACACCAGCAGGATCAAGTAGGGAACCAAAAATGCACCTAGAAAAAGGTATATGATAAGATATGAAATTACAAAAATGTTACCGCTTTACACTAAGAATTCTGGGGGAAAGTAATATATTATACATGACATTTTTACGCATGCTTTGATATTTTGGGTTTTATTCATGCTGTTATTATGACTTGGTTTTACTATTTTCCATGTTTAGATTTTTGCTATGATTTATTATTACTTTTGGTTTTATTGCATGCTTTCAGAATTTACTTCCTGTCTTGATGTGACTGATGGTGATAGATTACCTGCACATGTAGCCCTGCTCCTATTGATGGACAGTCTTTACGCTCATTCTAGGGCAAGTACGTCGCCATTGTCTAATCAGCTCTCCCCTTAGCCATCCAATTGGCGGCTAAGGGGAGTAAGGTATTTTACCCGTTTTTTATGAATTGGCACTGTACAAATAAAGATTGATTGGTTGATGATTGATGATGTTATTTTGTAAACCACTGTTTTTGCATTGGGGCTGATACGACACAGTGTAAACTGTATTGGTTGGAATCTTTAGTTATTCAGTAACATAAACAGCTGATCCAAGGACATCACCGTCATGTGAAGACAAAGGTCAGCTTTTACTTGAGAAAATCCCAGACTCTAAACATCTAGTGTTATTAATCATTCTCTAGAGTCTAGGGGATGATTTCTGACACTTGATGTTGATTTGACAACACTGTCTTGTGAATGAGTGGCATATTACAGTGTAAGCCTAAGGCAAAAAGTATCAGTCATTTTGTTAAAAATGAAATTGTCAACTAAACAGTTGAATTATTTGGCAGTATTTGGTCGTAATTCTGTACCGTAAAACCTTCAGAGAAAAGAATAGAAAGCATAAAATTCCATTTGTATGCATTAAATTACGATTAAATTAACAATTGTGTACCGCAACCACACAAAAATCTATGAAATATACAACCACTTAACCACAGAGGTCTGTTACCCTATTTTTTTTTGTTTCATAAATCTTACCCCCTCCATGACTCTGACACAAATAGGGGAACCGCCAAACATTCCCAAGTCCGATGCAGAAGCCCACACAGGTTAGGATGTACTGGGCTTTGTTGTCCCACTTGGGCCTGTCGCCAGACTCCTCCTTCTCCATCCTCTCCAGATCTTCATAGTTTGGGATGCGGAGATCCAGTCCTGGGTTTGGAAGTACTGCTCTCATGGCAACCATATGTGCACTGAGGCAGTGAAATGATGTTTACTGCAGTTAAAGCAAAGGGGAAGTTTATGGATGTACACGTGAACACTCAACAATATTAAAGCATGGTTATGATGTTCAAGCCATAGCACCCTTTGTACCTTTGTATCTAAATGCTCAATTATATGACACCAGCCATGACTGGCCTGCAGAATTGGTTTAAAAAGTGTTTCATTTTATAGGGGTTAGCTCAGTATAAATATATGTCAGTGTTCAGATCTGCAAAATTATTAAAATTGCAGAAACCTAATTTGTCATTGGTTATTGGTCATTAGCATAATATAATTGTCCTAATATTAACCATTTCGTTCTACTGAAAAATCTGACTTGTGAGATAATTATTAACAGGGCAAGTCCAGTGTAGGTACATTATGTACACAAGAACTTCAGACAGATTTGGTTGCTTTGGAAGATATATATTATTTTAATTTCATGATAATTGAATGCCTTTATATACAGTAATGAATACCATTAAAAAAAATCATGTTACTACAGCAGTAATTTATATGTTTACAGCTTGATTAAAAAAACAAAACTGGTCTGATTAGCTTATGTTTTGATCGGCGAAAATGTAACATTTCTTGATAATTCATCTGTTCTGATTTGATTATGGATAGGCATTATTCACAATAAGGAAAATAGCTGATCTGATTGATGGGCATGCTCTTGCTTTTGTCAGGGGAGAGGGGCTTCTTAAGGGGCAGCTGTGGCTCAGTTGCTAGAGTTGGTCGTCTTTTTGTCGATCCCCATCCACATATCTGATTAGTCCTTGGGCAAGACACTTAACCACAAGTTGCTGCAGATGCTTCATTGGCAGCGTATGAATATGTGTGTATGGGATTATTTACTTCTGATGGTAACTTTACATAGCAACCTCTGCCGTCAGTGTGTGACTGGGTGTGAATGGGTGGGTGTGACCTGCAGTGTAAAAGCACTTCGAATTTTCAGAAGACAAGAAAAACACTATACCAGCTCAAGTCCGTTTACCAAGTTAATCTAAGACCCGCCTTAGCTCTAGCACTAAGCCTGTCAGCATGGAGACCCCCATTGACAGGCTTCCAAAGCCCCCTTCAGTAACAGATGGTGACGTCACTCAGGTTTAATAATAATTTAATTATATTTACAGTCTTTGGTTTTCAGTCTCTGTGCTAAGTTAACCTGTTGTTGGCTCTAGCCTGAAACAAGTGCCAATCTTCTATTCAGGGCCAAAAAGAAAAAATAACTGTTCTTTAAGATACAACATACACTTATATAAGAAATATGACACAGCAGTATCTGAATATTACAATAATAAAGAAAAGCAAAAGAAAAAATACTGTCTTCTCCAAAACATTAATTAAAAAAATTAAATTACAGTAAATAATAGAAAATGTATTTCTACATACAAGAATATTATTCCAAATTTACTTTAAGTTTACAAGTCAATAGTCTCTATAATGGGTATTAGGGGGAAAAAAAGGCATAATGTGGCAATAATGGATTTACAACATACCGAAAAATTCATTTTGTTATTAAATATTCATTGGAAAAGGACTCTAAAACTTAATTTTGTCACTCATTTGTATTTTGGCAGAGATGGTTTCCAATTTGTCTTCATAGTCCTTCTGCTTGCAGCATTTTGTCTGGATGACTTTGTAGACAGCAAACACTGGGATGGCTAAACATGGAATTCCAGCCAGGATGAAAATGATGACATTAATCCAGGAGGGAAACGGTCGTGCTTCGAGAGTGGGGAAGTCCACCTATTACCAAAATTAAGAAAAATTGTACTATTTACTGTATTGTACTACTGTAACAATGGGTTTTATTGTATATTGGCATTACAGATAATAAAGAATCATTAAGTGGTGAAATTCTAATACTTTAGCACCACCACGAGTAATGCAAGTATTATTAGAGTTTCTAAATAGTTCTTTAGACAATACTGTTGTGATGAACACACTTACCGCTTCCTGGTCCCAAACCAAATAGGTAATGTTCTTGCTGACTTGGGTTACAAAGTAGAAAACCAAGATGACGACCATAATGAGAGGACTGATAACCCTCCATGTCACCTGCCAGAAGATATTGGGCTTATGACCAATCATAAACTCAATGTCCTCATTAAACCTATGTGGAAGCAATAAGAGGAAGAAATAATATCAGCTGAGTGTGCCTGAGAGCATCCGCGAAAGATGCCCTTGCACTGTCATTAGATACAGTTAATAATGAAGCCTGTTTGATCAACATGTTGATGATGCACTGGACTTCAAGGAAATAAAACACCTCTCTGTTACTTCAGTCTAATACCTTATATTAAAAACATGCACCTTGATAACATAACAGCTGTCAGAATGCAATATTTCTCATATTTTATAGCTAATAAGTAACAGTTCTTTCATCAACAGTTGTTCTAACTGGAAAAATGACACATTTTCCACATCAACATAATCTTGCTGCATCAACATGCCAACATGCTGATAGGCTCTCACTTACAACTAATGCATGAATGTTAAACTTGAGGAATTATATTGTTCTACCATGTAGTTTAGCATGCTAGCATATTAACAGTTGCTTCTTAGCATAAAATACAAGCTGTTAACAGGGCTAATAGCCTTAACCCTTAGACACTGTACTAATAATGACTTACCTATCCACCCCATAGATGTAGATAACAGAGATCATTTCACAAAGTCCAATGACCAGAAGGGGTATTGAGCCGGCAAAGCTGTCAAAAAGAGCTAGCCAATAGTTTCCAGAGCGCAGGGCAAATATGAGACCAAAAGCACACGATATTAAGCAAGTTAGAGCTGAAAAAAAGAAGAGAAAAAGTAGTGACATTAATTTCTCTACGTCTAAGAGACAACATTTTATGTCAAACGGGAAAGTCAATTACCGCAGAAAACTTCTTTAGGCCAAGATCGGGGCAGCAATCTGAGGTCCTGCAAAGGAACCACAACTCCCTCGATGTTGCCAAACATAGTGGAGAGACCGAGACAGAAAAGCATGACAAAGAAGAGGACAGCCCAGAGCGGAGATACTGGCATCTTGATGATGGCTTCTGTAAACACGATGAAAGCCAGACCTGTTCCCTCAACTCCCTGGATGGATTATAAATCAATTATTTTAACCATGAACTCCATTGTCAAGCCATTGTCCATTGTCATTGTGATTGTCAAAGTTGTCTGTAACAATAACACTAGTGATATTTTTACCAAAGATGTCTAAGGATTAACATAAATGATAAAACGACGAAATGCTTTTTACTGACCTGACTGAGGAAAGTGTTCATGTCGCATTCCTTTATTGGCAATCCAGCGATGATTCCTGGACTTGTCGTGTTGAGGTGGTTAAAAACCTCGTTGTAGTTGTTCTCTGTAATGCTGTTTTCAGGATAGTTGAAGGCATTCAATAGCTCCAAGATGTTGCTACAACAAAGGCAGATCATGACGGTATTAGTCAGCAATAATATGATGCGAATGCTTTTTACGATTTATTTGTTCACTTTGAAACTCACTTGCCCATGCAATCATCATATTTTTCTGTGGCCCTGAAGCCAATGATGGAGTAGATAACTGTTGCAGCGTACACTGAGGTGCAGCCGTTGATGATGGAAATGACAACAGCATCCTGCTCACAGTTGTTGCTATAAGGAACAATCAATGACCATGTGAGAACAACTGAAGAGTTCATTGTATAAATGGGAATTTCAGGCAGTTACTCACTGAATTGAGTTGTAACTGGAAAAAGAAATGAGTCCACCAAAAGCCAAGGAGAAGGAGTAGAAAACTTGAGCACCTGCATCCAACCAAGTTGCTGGATTCATTAACTCATCTACCTGAAACAGATTTGGATTTATCAACAGAGGAGTACATTTGAGCTATGAAAATTACGTTTGATGTTGTGGTAGTAATCATTGTCTTGTTGCTTCACAGCCTTTTTTAATTATTTACAATTGCTTGGACAGCAGGCCTGCACTGTTAACTGGGATTTTAAGGTTTCTTTATTATTCTCTCCTTTTTACTTGGGGAACAATGAAACCACGAGGAGTTACATTTATATTGTGACAGAATCATAGACTGTCACAAATTGATATATTAGTCACACAAACTAAGTGGAGCAAAAACTTTTTTTTTCATGTCTTATCGCTATTGGAAATTTGTGGACACTATGTCTTTTGCCATCAGATTGTATTAATCATGCAATAAGAAGGATATCTAAAAAAACTAAAAAAAACCCAGTATGATCAGCTCTGCCAAATACAATGAGTTACTGTCCTACAGGGATTTATGTATGGGACTTTATTTTGCCATGGAGTAGCAACTTTTTGAAGTCAAATTCATTGACAATTTGAGACTTCAGGAAGTTATTGCCTCTGGACAAGAAAAAGGCCCCAATATGAACCCTTATAGGACAACAACTGGTTGCTGTTTTATCTTCCAATCCATATGGTAAACCTAGCTTACTGCCTGCTTTCTGCTGCCTTTTTGGGCAGAATTGTCAGTGATTCAGATCTACCGATCTTACCTTCAGTAAGACTAATAATAAGGAGGTATTTAATAAATTGTGGAACACTTGCTTTAAAAAATGGTCCATATGTTTTTAAGTACATATCGGGTGATTTGATCATCAGTGCTTACATCTGGCGTGAAGAGGTACTTAATCCCCGCTATAGATCCTTTGAGGGTCAGCCCTCTGACGAGGAAGATGGTGAGGACCAGATAAGGCAGAGTGGAGGTGATGTAGACAGCCTGAGGAAAGAGATTTTTGTTTAGATTAGCCAAAGATCCAATAAACATTTTTTTTACCTCTAAGGCTTGCATTACTCCCACCACATTAGTTTAGATGTAATTAGGTTTGTCAGACCTTCCCTGTGGTCTCAATTCCACGGATGCAGCAAACATAGAGCAGCGTCCAGGCAGACACAAGGGACAGCACCATCCACCACTGTAGACCTCCAGCATCGTCAATAGCTGTCGAAGTGTTCAGGGTCTCTCTGTACCAGAAGTAGTCAACAGTGGTGCTACGAGCACACTCCTCCACAAGACCTGCAAAGGACAGATACAATCAACGAAGGATCTTATCGTTAACAACAAGATATCAGAAACCCTGGAAGGAAATGCTAAGGCAGGCTGTCTTGCAATGTGCATTTTTTAGAAACTTTGATGTATGAAGGCATACCTGTCATGTTAGCATTGAGGGGACATTGGCTCCAAGGCAGAGGGTTCTGGAAAGAGTTGAAGAGGTACCACATAATCCAGGCCATGATGGTGTTGTAGTACATGCCAACCAAAAATGAGACAAGCAAGGAGGCAATACCTGTATCAAAATGAAACAATATGGATAATGCTTTTTTTTTTATGAACAGTGAGATTACAGTCAGGCTAGTGGATCTACTGGGCTTAAGGAAGTACTTCAAGCTAAAAACTTAATGCAGCATGATTTCATTGCCAAATTGGCATTGCTTACATGCTTCTGATGAGGTTAAGATGTTATGATTTTAACTATGCTCACTATCTTAGATTAGCGTGTTCATATTTGCTTATAAGCTGTTTACATGGAGCTGAGAAGGGGATGTCTCTGGATATTCATGACATTTAATCATAGACAAGAGCCCGAGATGACAATTTGAGGTTATTATTAAGATGATTAAAATCATTACATCATGCGGTAACAAGAATGTGTGCATCAAATGTATGGCAATTTATTAAAACGTTTTTGAGAGGTTTTATGTAAAATCACAAAAGACAGGGCATCACTGTTAATCCTTTGAACAACTTGAGAGTCTTTCATTCTGAAAGTGTTGGGGCCACCAACATGCATATAAAAGCAACAATAACGGATGGATATTATGAATATGTTTGTGTGTGTGTGTGTGTAGGTGTATGTGTGTGCACGTGTTTGTGTGTGTGTGTGTATTTTACACACCGACTCCTGTCAGGCATGGATTGATCGATCTCCATACTCCCACACTTCCTTTCCTCAGACGCTGACCGATGGCAAACTCAAGGTGCAGAAGTGGGATTCCCTCCAAGACCAGCAGGATAAGGAACGGGATCATGAATGCTCCTAGACATATCAAATTCACATTATTTAGAATGAGTTACAATTTAGTGACTGCTTTACTTCCATCAGCACCTTAACTAAAGTGAGCAGTAGACTTTAAATTCAAAACTATACGAAATTATTCAACAAACTTTTAAAAGCATTTTACATAAGTAAGTACTGAGTAGAGAAAAAAAAATCAAAATGAACCACATCAGCAATTTAGAGTATGGAAAGTATCTTGATTTTGACTTTTACGATATGATAAGATATGGTAGGATATGATTCAGGCATAGCCAAAGAAGGTATGATAAGAAATTACAAGAGACAATACACTTTAATATTCCCTATAGGGAAATACACAGAGACAATACAGTGAAATATAGAGGTCTAGAGAGCCTTTTCTATTATTATCTCAATTTTGTGTATAAGCCGAAATATCTTAAAAGAAAACCAGTGCTGAGAAATGTTGACTGTGAATTTTGCTTCTTAGCCGTTTTAATTCAACTGAGTCAATTTTGCAATGTTCACGTCAATCATTCTCTAGAGAAAGATGCTTTTCTAAATTAATTCAGTCTTGATGAAATAATCCATTCATATAGCCTACATTAATGTGTTACAGTAGATTTCATTGTAATTATGGATGAAAAGTACAAGGTTTTAAAAACAAACAAACTAAAGGTATGCTAAAAATTACTTTGTTTCTTACTTAAACCCTTTTAAAATCCTCTGTCTCTGATAGCTGTTTTATTTTGTGTTTCTCTTCAAGAATTCAAACAGATAACACTCAGTCTCATCCTAGCTTACCTCCTCCATGGCTCTGACACAGGTAAGGGAACCTCCAGACGTTACCAAGTCCTACACAGAAGCCCACACAGGTGAGCAGATACTGGGCTTTGTTGTCCCACTTGGGCCTGTCCCCTGCTTCCTCAGTCTCCATCCTCTCGAGGTCCTTATGAGAAGGGATCCGGTCATCCAGTCCTGGGTTTGGCAACTTTAGCTTCATTGTGGCCCTTTTTGTTCTTTCACTGGACTCAGAAATCGATTAAAAAGTAGCAATTGAAACTCTCTTCAGTAACCAGTGTTTTTACTTTCCTGCAAGTCTTCTGGTACCTGTGTTCTTTCTCAGGCAATGTCCTCTGTTGACTGTGTGTCTCTGACTCAAATGCCTCACTGCTTGTCATTGGAATGGGCATTGAGGTATTTTACTTTGACCTATGGCACCCAAGCTTAAGTTATCTGTCGCTCATTACAGTCTGTTTTGCATTTTGCAATGTCAGCATATTCAAGAGGAAAAGGAAGCAGCCTTCTTGATAATGATTGATGTGTCATCCTGAAGACAAGTTTAGTATTCATGAGTTTGTGATCAAATAGTGAAAACATGACGAGGTGTGAACAAATAAATACTTCACTTACACTTCATCAAACCACATATTTAGTATAGTTAAGAGGAGGGATGTGTTAATTTATATTGACAATTGACAGATTGCCTTTTTTGTGTCACATTGTTTGGTTGACAGAGAAGGAAACACTCTATTAAGGATGACAACACATTTTCCAATCTTAGCTTATCTTAACTATAAGACCATGCCCCTTGTAGTCCTTGAGAAATTTAGTTTTATTACAAAGGAGTTTTCACATGTTCACCCTGTTAAAGTGCATTTGTTCCATGTTTGAACAACAATTGAAAATCAATGTTGAACTATCTTATGGTTGATGTTTATGTTTAAAATTGTTGATATTGTGATTAAATGACATGTTTTTAGATAAGTGTTAATCTAAACCTTATCAGTAATCCTCAATACAATTATTAACTGAAGGAGATAGGTGTCGGCATTTACAAATGGGTTTACAATGCTTTGAAAATCAATAAAAGCCGTATCCAAGGTTACATTGATAATGTGATGTAAACTTTATTGTGGTACGCACAGTATGTTCGCCACTTCTACAACACAATACAACAGAGTACTACAACCTGTTAAGAGAAGTAAGTTCAAGCATTTGAAAACACTGGTTCAATGCTTTTTGGTGACAAAATAACAAAAGAGCTAAAAGCTTATAAAAAGAGTGACAAAAATGACAAAGGGTGTTATATATATTATTATGTTAAGATGTTCTTTCTAAAAGAGCGTTTGTCTCTTTGTACCAGTGCCACTTCCAAAAGATCTCATTCTTCCCTGGTGTTTCCCTTATGTGTTTTCTAGTTTGGTCTTTAGTGTTTCGTGTGTTGTTTTGTAATTTTGTATCCTAGTGTTTCTTTATGTTCTAGTGTGTGTTGTAACTTTCTTAAGTTATTTATGTCATTAGTGTTCCCTGATGTATGTGGTAGTTGTCCTCAGTGTTTCTTGTCCTGCCTCTGTGTGTTGCCCTCCAGTCTTGATTGCCCTGATTGTCTTCACCTGTGTCGTTAGTCTCACCTGTGTCTGATTACCCCATGTCTATTTAGTCTCAGTGTTCCTGCCCTCGTGTTCTCAGTTCATTGTTGTGTTGGTGTTGTAAATGCCAGTGTTGTTTGTCGTATGTTGGAGTGTCAGTGTTTCATAGTGTTTCTCATTGCTTATCAGTTTTTGGATTTCCTCAGTTTGGACATTTTGATAGAAAGTTTTAGTTGTTGCCTTTTTGTTTAAATGAATAGTTTTTCGTTCTGCACTTGGGTCCAGTTCCTGATTTTCCACACCAGTGACATAAAGACTAAAAACAGATCTATAGGAGCGAAAAGTCTGGATTATCATTCATCACAAAGCCACAACATTTGCCATATCAAGTTAAAGGTGCAGGAGTTCAGAAGATAAATCAAGTTTTACTTTGCTGGTTGTAACTTTTAAGTATTTTTATTGGTTCAACATAGTAAGAAAATAAAATTAAAATCTTTCATGCAAAAACATACATGATGACATTCTACAACAGTTCCTCATTTCATCAAAGCATGTTTTTAATATTCAAATAAATAAGGTGGGGGTGCCAGTAGGCCAGTGGTTGGTGCGCACACCCCATGTACGGAGGCTATGGTCCTCCAGGCGGTTGGCCAGGGTTTGAATCTGACCTGTGGCTCCTTTCCCGCATGTCATTCAACATACCTTATACAAACACAGTAGTATAATATAAAGATGCACACTCACATTTCAAAATAAAGGCACTTAGACTAAACATTATTTTGACAAAGCAATCAGAAAAATCATTCATATTTGAACTGCTTTTCTGTTTTTTAGAGACAATATATGAAAGATGAGGTGATGCCTGCGAGCTTGTTCAGGCAGTCAACTCGAGCTGCACTGATTTGATTGATTGATTGATTGATTGATTGATTAAATTTATTTCAGACATATCAAATAAAATCAAACATATCAAAAATACAAAACAAAATGAAAAGCACGAAAATACAATAAACAAAAAACAATGTTCAAATGATTTCACAAAAAAAGAAAAAGAAAAAGAAAATTACATGTATTCAATTGATATGCCTGAAAAGGAGTAGGAAGAAGTATAAAACTTATTTAATCCTACCCCTTTTCCACAGCTCAATAATTAATATTTATTAAATTAAATTCCTGTGTTCCTTATAAGCTCTCTATATATACAATCTATCTATATACAATTTGCTATACTATATTTATGATACTATATTTGATATTTACAATCCAATGATTTTCCATACATATATACAACTTGATATACTATGATTTTTTATAATTTATATAGTTATACAATCCATATATCTATATATATATATACATATCTATTTGTACAATTTGATGTACTATATTTATATATTATACAATCCGTACATCTATACACAAGCTTTTGTAAGTGGTCCCCCAGACCTCCACACAGTAATTTAAATAAGGTAAGATCATTGAACAATAGAGAATATGCAATGATTTGTGATCCAATATATGCTTTGCTTTACATAGGACTGAGATGCTACGTGACAGTTTAGATTTAACATGTTTTATGTGAGGTTTCCAGCAGAGCTTGTGGTCTATTGTCACACCTAGGAATTTATTTACATACACTCTTTCAATATTAACACCATCTATCTTAACATTTACGTCATTATTTAAATTACAATTTCAATTACAACATGATTTTTGTTTTGCTTAAATTCAATGATAATTTATTATTGTCAAACCACCTTTTTAATTTGCTCATTTCAGATGTAATTAACTCCAGAAGCTGCTGCAAATCCTCTCCCGTACAAAAAATATTTGTGTCATCTGCAAATAACACAAATTGTAGAATATTTGAGGTTTTACATATATCATTTATATAGAGAATAAAAATAATTGGGCCCAACACTGACCCCTGGGGGACACCACAAGTATTGTCCAAACAAGATGACGTGTATTCACCCAACTTCACAAACTGTTGCCTGTTATGTAGATAGCTCCTCAGCCAGTTTAATACAACCCCCCTGATACCATACCGTTCTAATTTATGAATTAATCTGGCGTGATTTATTGTATCAAATGCTTTTTTGAGATCAATAAAAACACCAGCTGCATAATTCTTTTGGTCCAGGGAATTTGTGATTTTTTTCAATTAGCTCAATGACTGCTAATGAAGTGGATCTGTTGGGTCTGAATCCATATTGGCTGTCAGTTAGTAAGTTGTGTTTATTGATAAATTTGTTTAGTCTGTCAGCAAAGAGTTTTTTCAAGATTTTTGAAAATTGAGGAAGCAGTGAAACAGGCCTGTAGTTTGTGAAGTGGTGTTTGTCTCCAGTTTTGTACAGCGGTATGACTTTTGCAATTTAAATTTTTCTTGGGAATTTACCAGTTTTAAATGATAAGTTACAGAAGTGCGTTAGTGGTTTTGCAATTCCCTGAATGACCTGTTTAACTATTCTCATGTCAATGTCATTATAGTCAGTAGAAGTTTTGTTTTTACATTTATGAACAATCTCTATAATTGCACTCTCTTCCACTGCTGTTAGAAACATTGATTTTGGATTAATGTCTATGAAATCATAATTCTTGTCGTCAGATCTCACAGAAACAGGGATTTTTTCAGCCAGTATTGGTCCAACATTTACAAAATAATTATTGAAGGCATTAACTGCATCATCCATATTATCAATAGTCATATCATTATCAATAAAGTCATGTGGATATTTAACTTGTCTAGAACCATTTCCAATAACACTATTTAATATATTCCATAAACCTTTACTATTGTTTTTATTTTTATCTAATAATTTGCTGTAATATTCTTTCCTACTATTTCTCATAATATTAGTTAGCTTATTTTTATATTTCTTATATTTATTTTCTGCATCTTTGGTTCTAAGTTTTATGAATTCTTTATATGGTGTATTTTTCTTTTTGCAGGCATTTTGTAATCCCTTAATTATCCATGGACTATCTGAATATTTAAATTTCATTTTGATTTCTTTTATTGGACAATGTTTACCATACAACAACTTAAATACCCCTAAGAATTTTTCATAAGCTCTGTCAATGTTTTCTTCTATATAATATTTCCCAATTTTGATTTATTAATTCATTTTTTAAAGCGTTCATTGACTCTTCTGTCCGTACTCTTCTGTACTTGACTGTACTCTCCTGTTTTTCCCTCTTGTAGTCGTTATTGAAAACTATAAACACTGGCAGATGGTCACTGATGTCATTGATCATTAATCCACTTATTGTATTATTGTCTATAATGTTTGTAAATATATTGTCAATCAATGTGGCACAGTGAGATGTAATCCTGCTGGGTCTGGTGATTTTTGGATAGAGGCTTAGACTGTACATTGTATTGATAAAGTCTTCAGTTGGTTTGTGGTTATTGGGATTAAGCAGATCTATATTCAAATCCCCACAGATGAACATGACCTTTTGATTAGATATTGTGAACCACCCAGCATCCACCTGTAGCCTCCGACTGGGGGGTTTAAGATATTATCCCATCACTCCTAAAATTTCTGCATGTAAATTAAAACTGTGAGGAGTGAATAGGTTGAAGCCTAGACACCAAACACAAACTATTTTCGGCTCAAATAAATATTTTAAAGAAATACAATCATGAGTTTTTTGACTGAAATGGTTTTAGGTTTTAGGTTGTCAATGCCCTCTAAGAGTTAGGGATATGTGCTTTATAGATGCTTTTTTTTAAAAATAGAAAATTGTGATTCAAAACCCATCATGCAGCATCCTCCGACGAAATGCAGTTTCCATTTTAGTACTTTGTTGCAGATAAAGTTTATTCCATGTTCAAAGATGTTTTTTTGCAGCAGTATCTTTGGAATAATTTATACAAAGCAACCCCCGGGATCAAAAGACTGGGAATTCCCGCCAGGATGAAGATAATAACGTAGACCCAGCTGGGATAGGACAAAATCTCCAACACTGGAAAGTTCACCTGTTGACACAACAAGGAATACATTTTAGATAAAAAGAAGTGTTCATAGTTATTTGAAGCATATTGACTGACCACAGGTGTGTATCATACCGAGCTTGGATTCCAAGTGATGTATGTGAGTTTTGCGTTGACTTGGGTGACTAAGTAAAACACAAAGATGACCAAGACAATCAAAGGGCTGATCACTCTCCATGTGGCCTGCCAGAAGATGTTGGGTTTGTGTCCAATCATGAACTCAATATCTCTGTTAAACCTGATAAAGAAAAACAGATCTGAATCTTGAATCTGCATTAAGGTTTAAAAAAACTCAATCGTCTAAACCTTGATTTTGCACACGGCTTTATCGTGACAGAAGGTAGAGTTGGCTTAGTGGTTTACCTGTCTATTCCATACAGGTAGACCACACCCGTCATCTCACAGAAAGCAATAATGAGCAGAGGGATGGAGCCTGCGTAGCTGTCAAAGAGTGCTAACCAGTAGTTACCAGACTGCAGAGCGAATATGAGGGCGATCAAGAAGGATACAAAGCATACAATTCCTGAAATAATATAGAACACAAAATGACATGTTTATAACCTCTTCACTTTATGTATGTTTTTACTGTCAGCACATTGGGTTCAATGGGTCTTACGCATCATTCACCTGTCAATGCTTCTTTAGGAAACTTCTTAGGAAAGATCTCCAGGTCCTGCAAAGGAACCACGACTCCCTCTATAGATCCAAACATGGTGGAGAGCCCGAGGCAGAAGAGCATGATGAAAAAGAGAACGGACCAGAGAGGAGAAAAAGGCATCTTCGTGATGGCCTCTGTGAACACAATAAAGGCCAGACCTGTTCCCTCTACTCCCTGGAAAACGAGTGAGCAATTAGCTGCAGAAGCATTTTAACCGAGAAAGGAATCATTATTACTGATGACATTAACATACTTCACTGAGAAAAGTCCTCAGCTCGCAGTCACTTAGGGACAGCCTTTCAATGACCTCTGACCCTGAGACTGTGCTGTTGAGGTTTTGCAGCATTTCATCATAGTTGGTATCTGTGATGGTCCCCTCAGCTAGATCAAATCCGTTCAGCAGCATCATGATGTTTCTGGAAGAGAACATTTAGGAAGATAATGAGTGAAATATAATGTAAACTATGCACTAACAATATGACATGCACATACCCGTTGATGCAGGCATCAAACTGCTCTGTTGCACGGAAGCCAATGATGGAGTATATAACAGTGGCAGCATAGATAGAAGTAAAGCCATTGACCAGGGCTATGATGACAGCATCTTGCTCACAATTGTTACTAAAAGAAAAGGGGAAATTGTACACTTTCAAATCAATTTTAAAAACAATAATTGCACAGTGACTTATTTCATTTAGATTTTAAATAGTGATACTTCATTCTTGATTCCTCTTACCGCTGTATGCAGTTTACACACGATAAATCAAAGCGGACAACTATTATGTGTTTATGCCCACTCATAGGATTACAATAGGTTTCACGTAGACTCAACATGGTGATCTCCAGTAGTGTGCTTACTGAATAGGGTTATAGCTGGAGAAAGAGATGAGACCTCCGAAGGCCAGCGAGAATGAGTAGAATACTTGAGCTCCTGCATCTAACCATGTTGATGGGTTCACCAACTCATCCAGCTAGAACATGTAGGCAAGTGGCAGGAGAAAGAAATCAAACGATGGCTTCCTTTCATGATATTTTTCAACCGATACTTCTTGGTTGGTGTGTTACATTATTGCTTACATCTGGTGTGAAGAGGAACTTGATTCCATCTACAGATCCTTTTAGAGTCAGTCCTCTGATGAGGAAGATTGTAAGGACCACGTAAGGCAGAGTGGAGGTGATGTACACAGCCTGCAAGACAGGTAAGACCAATATGAATGCAGGAATTGTTACCGTATTTAAATATCGGAAAATCTGAGTAACTGTTCCTTTTTCTGTATGAAAAGTTTAAAAAAATAAAAAACGAAACGTCATGTCTACTAGCTTTACACGCATTTAAATTTTTGGGGCGGGTAAGAGGAAGACATTCATTTTCTGTGTGATCTAAGAACAGAACAGCTGGAGTCAGGAAATCTTTAACAGCTAGACTTTGGACTCACTTTGCATAAAGAGCAGGGAAACCGTGGTGCTTTACAACTAAGTGAAAAACAACAGCTTCTCTTTTAGGAGGCAGGGGAAACACAGGTCCAATAAACCAATAATTATGGCTGCACTCTATTTATTTCCAGCACTTCAACAACACTGATATTTTGCATGCTGCTTTAAAGCAGGGAGTCTCAAACTTTTCAGCTTTCAATGCCCAAAATAAGAGTGCGGGAGAGTGGGGGACAACGACTGTCCCTTAGAGTGGTTGTGACATATGATGTAGCCATGCAAACGCACATGTTCGGACCTGGGCCACCCACTTGGAGGACCATAGCCTCCTTACTGGGGCATGACCTAACAGCTAGGCCGTGAGCAACCCACCTGGTGGGACCCAACACCCACTTTGGGAACCACTGCTTTTAGGGACCATTTTAGGTAACGCAGCCATCATTTATACTATTAGTTGCATCCAAGGGTACGAATTGATTATTACTTGTTAAGCAAATGAAAAGTTATAGGTGTATGTGAAAGGTGTACAGGTGTACAGTATGTGTACTATATTAAGTACAGTCTGAATGCAATCACAGTCCTAAGCCAAGATGCAGGTGTACTGTGGATGTAAATGGCCTTTAAAATGCAGCTTAACACTTTATAATGTTACATCTTGCCTGTTTTACTGCTGATACAAAGCATTAGGATCCTTGTTGCCACATTACACAGATTATTGCAAACGATGTCCTACCTTTCCTGTGGTCTCAATCCCTCTGATGCAGCAGATGTAGAGCACACTCCAAGCAGTAACCAAACTGATCACAATCCACCACTGCAGACCTCCGCTCTCATCTATAGCCCCTGAGGTGTTCAGTGTCTTTCTGTACCAGAAGTAGTCCACTGGAGTGCTGCGTTCACATTCTGACACGAGACCTACAGAAATGGGGGACAATCAAACTGTTTGTATGGATTCGTAAGGGTTTGATCAAAAAGGGGGGGGGAATAAAAATAAATAAAAAAAATAAAAAAATAAAAACAGGGACATGCCTGTGAGGTTTTCATTGAGAGGACACCGGCTCCATGGCAGGGGGTCCTGGAAAGAGTTGAAGAAGTACCACATCACCCACGCGATGATGGTGTTGTAGTACATCCCGACCAAGAATGACACTGTCATGGATGCAATACCTGTGACAGAGGGTGACAGTGTTTGTGGGGGGGTGGGTAACAGACCTTTCTTAAGATTCATTTTTCATGACTAACACAGGGAAATTATCTAGTAGTGTATTGGCTACATGGCAGATTCTAGTCATAAATGATAATACGGATGAAAGCTGTCTAAAGTTTATCAAACACCCTGATTCAGTAACAGAAACACAAATTTGAATGGCATATACTGTACACCTACCAACTCCAGTCAAGTAAGGGTGAATTGCAGCCCAGGCCCCCACACTGCCCTTTCTAAGACGTTGGCCGATGGCAAACTCCAAGTGCAACAGTGGAACACCCTCCAGGACGAGCAGGATGATAAATGGGATGATAAAGGCGCCTGTGGACACACCAACGAAAGCTTAGATAACTGCAAAGATAGCATAGATTCTATTCTTATCATAGAAACACCTTGTTTAATAAAGCCATGTTTGCTCATTGAAACTATAGATCCTAAACACAATGAAACCACATATTTCTGCCACAAAGCACAACAATGCTTTCCTTTCATCAAACTGCTTGTACAAATGTTTCATGTGATCGGAAGTTTTTTATTGTCTTCATTATCACACATGATGATGCAGGTGGGCTGAACATGCGCTCCTTTATCAAGACATTTCTAGACACCAGGGATTTAAATCAGCTGACATGAAAAAGCTGAATCACACATGCATGCATGAATGATCCTTTTACAATAATCATTTTAATGTCATGAGATAGTGTTGTGAAATCCGGCCTTGTTGTTGTTCTTGTTGTTGAAGCAATTAAATTCAATCTGAGATGATGTCACTGAAGCTCTCGCTACATGGGTTAAATGAAAACTGCCTAAGATAAATAAACACTGAAAGCTTGTGCTTTGCCTCCACTCCAGTGTCACAGAGATTGTTATTTCAACCTCTGTGATGCTTTCCGTTTATCTCAATAAAGCCTGAGGGTTCAAAATAAGTTGAAGATTAAAACGAGTCTCTTCCCACAACTCTCCCTGAAGCCATTTGGTTAGACAATGGAACCTGTTGGGTGTCTATTGACTTTAGAAAAGCCAAAATGTTGCTTTCTTTTTTTGTCTGTTAGCAGCTTTACAATGAAGCCAAAGGGAATTGCAAAATCATGCATTTCATCGAGGGTCCGCTTGAGGCTGGCTCCAAGAGCACCAGAAGTCACAGACACACCACAGCCAAAATAGCCGTCTTTACAACAAAAAATTAACATGTTTACAGCCTGGAACTCAAAAATAAACAAAATAGGTCTGATTAGTTATTGTCCTCATGGGCACACACTGTTTGGCGGTGTATTTTTTTTTATATCCATCCCGTTTAGTTTTTGCAACAAAATATTTAATCTTTGCTTCAACTTAAAAGTAGAACCAAAAGAGGGCCATAATCTGAAATGTCACACTCATCTCAGCAACCCGGTGTTAAATGTATGTATTCCAAATAAAGTGTAGTAGGCTGAGCTTTTCATATCCAACACAAGGAGATATACTGTTAAGAACAATAGGTGGAAAGTACTTTTTTTAAATTTTATTTTTTTAGCAATGCTAAGCTAACTGTATAATGACTTTGGATGAAAACAATGTTGTTGTCATCAGTTTTCCTAATTCCAGTCAGGGCCGGCCCGGGGCATAGGCAGTATACTGTAGGCAAATGCTAGGGGAGCTGGCCGTCCATGTAGGGGCGTCCTGGCACCCGAAATGAGTGAGGAAGAAAAGTTGAACATAATAATAAGAAAATTAAGGAAAAATGTGTTTAACTTTCATTTAATGTTATTTTATCTAATGTTAATGTCATGCTATTATTCTGTAATAAAACAAAAGAAGCCAAGAAAACATAACTACATCACCTTTTTAAAAAGGCTCTATTTACTTGCTCCCTGCTCGTTACCTTCTCTTTGTTGGGGAGGAGGGCAGACGAGTGAGTGACACTGACCGTACTGATAAATATAAGGTTTAAAGTCAAACATAAAGCTGTATATGCCAGTTTTCTTTAAGTGGATGAACATTGTGATTGGTGGTAGAATTGGTTGCAATACAAGGGGCACCAGCTAAAATCTTGACTAGGGCACCAAGTGAGTTAGGGCCAGCTCTGATTCCAGTTCCATAAAGAGTAAAGTATTCGATAATCACTTGGTTTTCTTATAGCATCATCATCAGGCTGACATCAGTTTGTAAAGGTTAATAAAGTAGATATTGCACCATAAAAACATCAACATGTGAGCTTTGATAATTTGGGTATGCTCAGAGTAGACTGCTGTGCTCACTGAGTACACAACAGCTTTTACAGAATGAAACTTAACCAAATGTTTTTTTTTTCCTCTTTGAAGCAGCTCGTAAAAACAAAACTGAAAATCTACTAACATGCTGAGAACTCTAAGAACACGATGTTATTTATTTGTGTTCTGAACTTGTTTCTGTGCTGCTCTGGCTGATACATTTTGGATTATTGTGTTTGTTTTATGTCTGCTTATCTGGAGATATGCTTGTCTGATAAGAGGCAGTGCTATCTGTGCACCTAAAAGGCAACACTTCAGCACATGGCAATGTTGGTGTTTTAAGGCTGGCTGATGACGCCTGTGACCGTTAACAGAATCTGAAAAAAAAAAAACGTACGTGTACAAAACAAAAATGTATTTTCCGTGAGTAATAATTTCCCAGTCCTCTTAAATTGGTCTTTTAGATCATCCTATCATCAAATGCTGGAAATTTAACCACAACTCTGTTGTTAAATGGAAAAACTCCAACAAAACTTTATAATCCCGGTGTGGTTGAACGCATCAGTAGTTCTTTGCTTTAAAATGGCCGTTTAACTACAGAGGTTAATATTTAACCATAATGACCTTAGACCTGTAGATGATAAGCTCAACATGATGCATCATGGTTTTATTGTGTGACTATGAGTTTACTAATGAGTTTATTTTCTCTTAACAAATTGAAAGACAATTTTATATCTTAGATTGCACCTTTATCCTGTCGCTTATAAAATCATTCACCCAACCAATCAACCTGGAACACTTGACATACAAACCATTAAAAATGGTTTCATCACTAAGCAAAAGCATCAAAATCAGCATTTCATTTTTTACCAGCATTATTAATGAGTAATTCCTTTTTATTGTTGAACTTTCAATTAAATGCATCTTAATATTTTATCAGGTCAAATATTCATTGAACTCACTGCTAAGTTTAACAGCATTTCCAAAACATTTGTTTTCAGATGTCTGCAATCTTTTCCGTTTTCACACAGAGAGCTGGTTGAATGTATTAGTTTCATATTTTAGCCACAGATAAGATCAGCTTACCTCCTCCATGGCTCTGACACAGGTAAGGGAACCTCCAGACGTTACCAAGTCCTACACAGAAGCCCACACAGGTGAGCAGATACTGGGTTTTGTTGTCCCACTTGGGCCTGTCTACAGCCGTCTCTTTCTCCATCCTCTCGAGGTCCTCATGAGAGGGGATCCTCTCTTCAAGGTCCCGGTTGGGAAGAACCAGCCTCATGGTGATTGTTTTTGTAAGTTGAGTCTACAGATCCTGAATGTATGGCAGGCTTCCTCAATAGTTGAGAACTTGGAGGTTTCAGTGCTGCTTGCTATTAAACAGAAAGATCACTGTGTGTGTGTGACTGTGTTATATACGTGCTCTTTATCTCTCCATCTCATCTGACATCTGGACGAGAGAGTGAAAGGACAGAGGTGGTGTCACCACCATGTGGATCATTCCTCGTGACAAAGTTTGTGTATGCTGGAAAATTCGACATCACACTGTTATTTTGAACCACTTCATGCATATATGTTGGCCTCATATAATTTATTAAGCACATAACAGAGAGGAACTCAGAATGCATTGTTTGAACACAACTGTCAAATATATGAAAGTTCAATATATCAAAAATGAAAAGGTAACCACAATGTTCTTGCATTATAAGTTTACAGTTTTACTTTCAGCTGTAATCATATACAAATAACTGTGACATCACAAAGGTAAATAACCAAACCCCCAGGTGGGTGACATACCCACAGCTATGTGTTTGCCTTCTCACTGTTAACAATTGGGCATGGTGCAAAAAACCCAAGCCACCCACACCCGTACAGAGGGGCGTGGTCGAACACAGCTCACTTTCATTTAAAACTGTAGATGCAGAAGCAGCCTGTTCTGAGCAGAGATAAAATACGAGGGTTTATAGGCATGATCAAATGCAGGATCAGAGTGGATTCAAAACAAGACCTCTGAGACTTATTTGAACTTGTTGAAAAGGAGTATATTTGTGTGGCCTTTAAAGTAACATGATCATGTTTCAATGTTTTTTGGGGTAACTAATTATCTTGAATTTTTTTTAATGTCTTACCAAGTGAAAACGGATTACAGCACAAGCATCCAAATCTGCTTGTACCGTGCCATTTGGTGCAAGTCGTCAGTTTGTCTGTTTCTGTTTATAAGTAATGCACTACAGTACGTCCTTCTTACCTCTGTGGCACAGCTGATAAGACTTCCTCAGGATAGTGCATTGCACTGAAGTCACTGCGAGGGCACAGCGATTCACAAAAATGAAGAAAACGGGCACACCTTGCCCTTTCACTTAATTCTTGTTATGTCAGGCTGACATCGGGAGTTCCACTTTGAATGAAATAGCGCATGGAAATATCTGAAGTTTCCTGTTTTGGTTCTGTGCAGAAGTGGTCATGCTGTCTGTGTTTTTGAAGATTTTTGATAACCGTCAGCTATAATTTACAGTTATTGTATTTATCATATTTGTTTTACCTCTTGTTGACAACCAACAGGATCTCTTATGTAAAGTGATGGGTGGAAGGTATTAAATATCATAACTCTTCCTTATGTCACTCAGCTGGTCGCTTGTTTGAATCACATCAACTCATTCAGGCAGATTTATGGTTGAGGATTACCGGTCTATGTTTAGAAATAATTCCTAACCAGCAACACCACAGAACTGAAGATAAGGGAACATATAATGAGTTGTTGTCAGAATATGGGAAGAGATCTTTGTACTTTAGCCCTTATTTTACAACTCTGCCTTTGCTTTAGATGCACAGTGCTATCATCACCTGCACCAGTACACGTGCCGGTGAATCTTTTGTTCCTCTTAGGGAACCAGTGTTAAAACAAGCCTCCTTTGCCCTCAAGTGGCAACAAAGAGGTGTTATCCCGTGTTTTTCTCTTAAGAGTTAGTCACATAACACATAACAGATTTATGGATCTTGCTCACAAAGCTAGATAATGTTAACAAATATATGGGCAAAGGGCATAATGTAAACAATGGACTGTGTGAAAACACAAAAATGTGCCTTTTTTCCCCCACACACACCATTTGCAGAAAGCTTTCAAGGGGAAGGCACGGGCCTAACCATCAGTTGGGGTTTGAAGGTGTTCCCAAAAGTACTTTCTGGGGATCAAATTAAGACCTCTTAATAAAGGGGAATGTCGAATCTCTTACTATTCCTATGTTTACCTGCACTATAACTAGGCCTACACCAAAGGGTTTTTGAACGTTACTATTAAGTGCAGAAAAGTATATACCTTAGGCCTATATCATGATGTAGGCTGCTTTGATAATCATTTGTGTTGTAGTCGTGTGATAAAACAATATGCCTTCCGCCTACACTAACAGAAACATAGCAATCGAAAATCTAAAATAATTTGGCTGTAATAAAACAAGTTTAATTATTCTTACATGAACTGATCACGAGCCTACAGTTGGCAAAAAAAATCTGTTCAATATAATGCAGAAATACATGAAACGGGTGGAACTGATGTGTTTTTCTAACCTGCAGTTAAACCAAATTTCCACAAGAGGGCGGCATTGGCCAAAAATCGACATTAGCTTGCAGCATGACTGAGCAGCAGACATTTCTCCCTGTAGGGCTGTATGTAAATCTGCACTTGTTGCAATCTGCAGCGAGTAAACATGAAGCTTTTATATCATTTTTGTTTTAGTTAGCTATGACACCCCCCCCCCCCCCCCCCCCCCCCCCCAATAGCACCAGAACATCCAATAAACGACACAGAAAAGGCCTGAGATTATAAAACCAAATAGGCAACTTTATGATAATTTTATGCAATATTAAGTTTTTGATGAATTTATTTCTCCTATGTAGGCAAAAAAATGTCATCTTTGCTTTTTTACACTTGTCCTCTGTCAGTGAGGTACTTTTCATTTAGGAAGCCACTGCTAAGCCGGGGACACTGACGGGGGGAGGTGAGGCAGAGAGGAAAATAGATTTGGGAGGGAGGGAGGGGGGAGGATTTACTGGGACTCAGACAGACAGCAGACCGGCTGTCCCAAGCTGCACTGATCCTTCACTCTCAGGCAGAGAGAGCTGCGGTCCGCCTGTCGCCTCCCCTTTATCACCGGCCACCTGCCCCGGCAAGAATAACTATCAAACGGCTCAGGTCAAGAAAAGCAAGGAGGCGAGAGGAGAAACTAACCGGCTTTTTGTGGCATCTTTCCGGCTTCTGACAACCCCCCACCCCCACACACACACCCCCCAAGCCCCTCACACCTCTCTCCCTCTGTGCTGCGGGAGGACAGAGTGAGCACAGGGCGCGCTTGGCGACCCGGGTTTGTTGTCGTTACCAGGAGAGGAGCCCGCAACGACCACAGCCTCAGCTGGTCCGGCTCTCATTAAACCGGGCTGTCCTCTCAGAGGAGCCACTTGCATGGATGCACCATGGCCACGTTTGTCTGCAGGGTTCAGTTTTTAGATGACACCGATCCATTCAACAGCACCAACTTCCCCGAACCGACTAGACCACCACTGTACACCTTCAGGGAGGACATCCCCTTCATCAACCAGCTAGCAGGCGTCCACCGGCTGCTCAAAGCTCCACACAAGGTAGGATTACCAGCCTGGTAAACAACAATAACCTAGTTTTAACCCATGTTACCCAATGATAATATTTGCTTTATGGGAAATATATGTTGTTGATATATTTCACCATTATGCAATAATGGCACACAGGCACAACTACAGATCTGAAAAGAAAGGCGTATTTTATATCGTTTTTTTTCCATTTGCATGTATTCAAATGTTGAAATAAGGGCCACATGAGGTTGTTTTGCAACCTTAAGGACTGCTGTTCTCTACTTTAGGCATACTGCAAATAAACTTCCATACCCACGATTCAGAGTCTATTTTGAGAACACAAGCAAGCACAACTGATTGGCTCTCCAGACCCAGGACTGAAACAAGGCTGCAAATGTTGCCTTAGAGCCCACAGCAACAATAAACATGGGCTTCATGTGTTTTGGACTAAATATTCTGATTTAATCCCATGTTGGCACACTTTTGCTCCACTGAAGTACCGCCGAGAAATATTCCGGCTCTCAACCTCTGACCCCTCAGTTCAGGGGTCTAGAAATAAGAATACCGTCTCAAAGTGAATAATCCTTTCTTATTGCTAAATATATGTTGCACTTTGCGTAGCATGATACGGCGACAGGTGTACAGAGGCAGTAGTGCAACTGGATATATCCTGGGTCGTCTCATTCATCTGTAAGTGACAGTCAACAGCTCTGGTGTCCACAGGGAACCTGGATCATGGTTGATCAGATTTAGAGTGTCAGATTACAGTGGGTGTGTGATAGAAAAAAAAAAAGTGTTTGTGTACCATTCTTAGTGAAAGTTACCAAGATGAAAACAGCAACACATTCCTTACTGACAAGGTTGAGTCACACACACACACACACACACACACACACACACACACACACACACACACACACACACACACACACACACACACACACACACACACACACAGAGAGGCTAAACAAGTGAAGCAGACACTATGACACCGTGATTTCATCCTTTATCAGCAGAATTGTAATAATTCCCGGTGAAGTTTAAATGAGAGTTAAACTAAAAGTGAGACACAGTGAGAAGGACAGAGTCACATTGCTGGCACACGGCCCCCGACAGCAGACCAGCGTTCAACAGCAGAGTGGTTTTCCAGACCAAGTAGATCTTAAACTGCCCCATCTTTAAAAGCCACAAAACAAATGAAAAATGGCCCACAGCACAGAAAAGCTTATGATTACAACCTATACACCGACAGATGGCATGTCCTGCATTCGTGTTTGCAATTTTGTTCACATCAGTAGGACGGCTGTGTGCCATGACAACTGGATATTGAGTTTAGATTATGGGGATGAAACAAAACTGAGGCGAATTTGCTCTTTAGAGGGGTCGGATGTAAAAGTCAGTGTTTTAAAGGCTTCAGTCCTATTATATAATTTGATAATGTCATAGTTAGCAAGAGTATAACAATTGCATGAACTTTATCTCAGTCTTTCTTTTTTAGAGCAATCTCTTTTTTTTTTTTTTTTTTAAACCTTCAGTCTGTCCTCTGAGAAAAGACTACCATATTATTATGTTGTGATGCTCAGGCTCTGTGTATGGCTGGCTGGGATCGCATTTAAAGTATAGGTCACTTGTCCCAGAATTCCTGCGGCCAGGCCCTGGATCCCTGCGACACTTTGTTCTCCTCACTTTGGCTGCTGTGGTTTTCCTGACCTCTTCCTCCCATCTCCTCTTCCACCTCTGTGACCGTGCGCGAGTTCATACTTATTTTTTTTTTAACACAAACACACGTAAACTCACATATAAGGTTGGGCGAGCCTGCCAGGGCTAAATCAGTGCATCACTGGGTTGTGTGCATGTGGATGTGTCACTTTATCCAAACGGCTAAAAAAAAAAAAAAAAGATTCCTTTGATTTCCAACTTTTTATCTTCTAGGTTAAGAGAAATAAAAGGATAAAGGTGACAGAAACAAGTTAATAGAAGTAGAACATTTGATATCATATTAGGTATGAAGGCGAGGAAATACCCCTTAAATGTTAGATGTTAAGCTCAATACATGAGCTTCCCAATCAGTCATGCACCTACAAAAAAAAACCCATACCCCTCGAAAAAAACAAAAAGCTCCGACTTCACAGCTCAACTTGTATTTCATTACCAAAGGGTTCCCATTAAAGCAACACTGGGAGGTTTAATAGCCGTGTAGAACACACCCTCCTCCCTGCTCTTCAAAGAGCCCGATCCTTTGTGGCTCAGATTTTGACACAAAAAAAGTTCTTTAAAAACTCATCGTCTGAGTTACGTAAGGCCATTGTTAACTGTCAACCCAGCGTGATCGCCAGCAGGCTGTGTGTTGTTTTAACGTGGAAGTAATTACTCCCAAACCCCCACTCGTTTTTTTTGTTTTTTTTTCTGCTTCACTCTTTTTGAAAGAATTTGATGAAATGAGTGTAAAGTATACCAAGCCACTAAGTGTTCCGCTGGCCCTTCTCGGAGCCTTGAGTGTGAGGAGCGTTGCGGTTCGCTCTGGAGCCACCTCTCTGCCGGCTCCGTCCAGAACGATGTCTGTTAATTATAATGTTATTACTGCTTGTGCCCAAACAAAGTGTTTAAGGAAAGAGACTCCTTTTTGGAGGGCGAGCTGTTAACAAATTTGATTACTGAGTGGTCCAGTGCTCCCTAATCACTACACAAGTAGTATTTGTATGATTAAGTGACGAGTGTAGAAAAAGCTGAGCGGGTGAGAATAGCAGGCAGCTAAAGTGGTGGTGCAACTCTGTGTTGGGACATTTCTTTTCAAGAAAGTGATTGATTGAACTTTACTGTCAGACAAAGACTAAAATTAGTCTTGCTTCACAGCGGCTCCATTTGGAATAATAACAATGAAAGACTAGATTCAAAGAACATTTGACAACATTCAAACAAATATTCAGAGGCCTTCGACGTGCTTCAGCCTAGTTTTCAGCTTCATATTCGATTTAAGGATTGTCTGGTCTAAGAGTGCTTCAGTCGTACTAATGAAAACATGGGACCTGTTTTGTCTTTGTCTTACTTCAACATGAAAACTGGGGCACTGGGACACTGGGACACTGGGACACCCCCCCTCCCCCCCCACCACCACCACCACCACCACCACCACACACACACCTCTTTGTCTTCACCCCCCATGTCTTATAAAAACATCCATCTGTGATTTACCAAATCTCACATGTTATATTTGCATGAAAAAGGTCAATCATAATGACACTGAGATAATTCAATATAGCAGGAGACACTGGGGTTAAATAACAAAAACGGTCCGCTTAGCTATGCTAGCATCTTGGCAGGCATGCACACATTTTTGTTTGACATCCATGATCCATGATGAGATTAGCACGCCTCTAATTTTTCTCTGGTGTCATTATGGGCTTGACACTTTGTCCATTAACTTGTAAGAATGGACACCTCATTGGACAACATTCCTTGAATATCAAACAATACAAAACTGATGATAAGCCAATCAGCATTATATGCACTTTTTGTTTGGTGCCAAAGTAGGACTTTTGCATTGTTGTTTGCGCGCTGCTAGTTTGCATGTTAGAGTTTCAACTTTCAACCAAATGTTTCCATCTTGGGTCTTCTTCTTTCGTAAAATACACTGTAATGAAAAACGTTTTTTTTTATTGTTATTTCAGTTAAGAATGGGTCAAATAAATGGGTGCTTATAGCCCAGGCGGATTGAGGTCATTGTAGGGGGGTACGGGGAAATTGGAGCAGAACCAATATTCATTCAAAGTTTAAGATTTAGATAGCTAACAGAATGGATAATATTTGTACATTTATCCGTCTTCAATGCACCTTAAGGGCTTCTCTTAAGAAAAGCTTTGGCCTTGGATTTGCCCCACTTTAACTCCAAGCCCATGCGGACACACCCACCCTTGAGCTCCTGTGTGCATGCTGCCTCAGAGCAGAGTAAATATAGCAAGGTTATATTTATGTTGTGAGTCCATCCGACAGTCCGTCTCTGTGTTTCCAAGTGAGCTGGAGGGACAAGGCAGAGTGCAGCAGCAGGTCTTGTGAACTGCGGTCTCTGCTGGTCAGAGAGTGTCGTCATGCAACTTGACACAGACGGCCAGGGGGCGTTTGGCAGCACACCAGAGGCCAGGCTACGTTAGGTCTACCAGTGTCATTGTGGTGCTAAATGCTACCTCAACTCGTGACTCTGATCTCATTGAACTATTCATGCACAAGCATTTTTTAAACAAAAAGATGTGAAGCACATCGCTGATGTATTCAATGATGTATGTAACTTTTTATGAGCTGTAGCTGTTCACACCTGCTATCAACTTGTGACTGTACTCATAAACATCAATGCCAGAGCTGTGGAGATATATTTCTGGTGCACCTGGTTCTCAAACTCAGCAGGGTTTCTCATTACATCGTGGGTTTACTCTGTCACAGGCATCTCTGCAGTTATGCACAATTTGTCATGTAGAAATGGATAGATATGTAAAATATGTGTGCTGGAGAAAGGATAATTGCTCCTTCCATAAACAAACAGTCTCAAGTGTGCACGAGCTTCACATTTACAAAATGAAGATATCATTTGAAGTGTTATTTTTCCTGCAGCTTGCATTCAAATATACCTCTCCCTCCTTGTTTCCCTCTGGTTTTGGTTTCATGTTCTGCTGTCTTTATAGCTACGTCTCGACTAGTTAATTCCCCTAACAGATTTGTAATGTTGAAAGCGGAGACATGCCTCATATGGCTCTCCCACTTTTCACAAATCACTGTACACACACACGTGTTTAAATGTTTGCCTGGTTAACTGGCTTCATTGTGCGGACTCAAATTGTTTTCAAAAGAGTGTGAAACACATGCAGGGATTTAGTGAGGGAGTATTAAAACATTTTGGACCCAGAGACCTATGTCATTCCTGCGGGTGATTCTTTTATGCATATCACAGCCAGGGCAGGGACATTTTATATCATACACATCATATTTTCCATCCTTTTTTTAGGTATAAATGCCAATTTAAGCTGGTAGCAGCTTTTGATTTAGTAGTTAGCCCTTAGTTTTCTTTACTGAAGCTCAATTAAATTGTAGTTCAGGTCCATTTCATTTATTGGTACTTTTGTGTTAAAGAGTCTATTTTTCTTTCTTTTCCATAGCTTGATGACTGCACGCTGCAGCTCTCCCACAATGGCACCTATCTGGATCTGGAGTCCTCTCTGGCTGAGCAAAGGGACGAGCTGGAGGGCTTTCAGCAGGACGACACAGGGTGAGACTGAATTACACCTAAATCCTTTATTGCCTTTGCACTTTCCGTCTTTCTCAAACACAGCACACTTTGAGTTTCTACATTCTTATAAAACAGAGGAATCACAAACTCTTTAATATGAATACCTTGGAAACACAAGTTCACGGAAAGTATGAAGTGCTTTGGAAAGCGGGACAGCATGCCCTCCCTCTCTCCCTCCCTCCCACAGCTTAAGCTTGTTTCACTCTTGTGCTTTTACAATAATTTACCTTTTTGTTGAAGAAAAAAATAACGTTTTACTAACCTTTCAACTCTTGAAGAAACTAAATAATAATGTTGTAACTGTACAACATACATTGTTTTCAATTTCTGAAATGTCCCAGCAGCAGTGTTCCCTTTGTGACAGCAATAGAAATGGAAAATGTAAACCTGCTATAGGACTTTCCTCACAAAACGGTAGAACAGAGGTAAGCCATGTAGGGCCTAGATCAGTGGTTCACATCCTTTTTTGGCTCGTGACCCCACTTTGAATTCACAAAACTCTGGCAACCGCAGACATCCAAAACTCATACAGCTTTTTGCTGAATTTTGTTTTGTTTTTATAATGTTATAGTCTTTCTTCTGTGTTGCAATAAACATTCATTCAAGACCACATTTAGGCTTTTTTCGTGTAAACGATTTTTGGACAGAGGAAGAACCCATTTGAATTTCATGCACCCCACATGGGGTCGGGACCCCAAGGTTGGGAAAGCCTGGCCTAGGTCCTGACACACCTTTCCCAATTCCGCCTATTGGCCTACTGTAGATTGTGGCCGCAAAAGCCATGAAGCCTATTTTTAAGTGGGATTCAGTGTTGCCAGTAGCACACCAATTTCTGAATCTGTATGATCATTTAACTCTTTATACAGTTTCAAGAACAACTGTAGGCCTAAATGTTCAGTTATTAACATGACTAGGCATTTTCTACATACCGTGAGCCAAACTGACCCTGGATCTGCGATAATAATAATAGGCCATTAAAAACTCAATCAGATTGGATTTTGAACACCTGGAACAGGCCGTGTACAGTACCACGGCTACATGTGACTACTCACACAGTGAGAAAATCTGAAGCTAGCATAAGCTAACTGATTCAACAAAGGAACTGTCTGAATAGAAAATACAAGTCTGGAGGAGTTTTTTAGTAAGTTACCGAAGAAAATACCAAGATTTGTTTCCAAATGTTATGGTTCTTTGACAGCATCAGTTATTTTGTCCTTAGTGCTATGCCTAGCTTGGCAGCCATTTTTTGTGTTATGTTGGTAATGTTTACCAGCAAGCTGGCCAGTTTAATTAGCCAACAAGAAAATAAGTGAGCAAAAGAGTCTGCTAACCATAGCTAACCTTACTAACTATATGTTGGCTAGCTAACTTTTTTGAACGATGAGTTGCTGATCTTGGCAGACCAGGTGTTGTTACTTTAGCTTGTTAGCAGTTAAAAGCATTAGCTGCTTACAAAATGCTTCCAATGCTGCTGTTATTAAGGCTGGGTCACAACATTATAAATGCTCTTTGTTTTTTGCTGTTGCCTCCAACATTAACGATGAAGCGCTGTCATTTGGGGTTTTGAGAAAAACACAGAGAAGCTTGCTGTTAACTTACCGCATGCAAGTGTGTGACAGTGTGCGTTTGTGGGTAGTTGTGGTATGTGGATGTGTTTGAGACGGGCTGCAGCATGATAAGTGATGGCAGACCCACAGAGCTGTGTTTTTCTGAGTCAGTTTCTGTTTGCTTGTTTCCATGTGTATGTCTTTCTATTTTTTCTTTGTGTGTGTGTGTGTGTGTGTGTGTCTTTTAAGCCTTTTGGCACATGATGGACAGGTGAATACAGCTGTGTGTTTCAAAAGAAGTTGACATGTCAGGGAACTGGTTAGATTGGACGAGCCTGTGTGTCATCCTTTCAAACTTGGCTGTTCTTGTCGAGGTCAAACTACAGCGAAGGAAATGAGTCAAACACTGAGTTGAGTTTTCCCCTTTCTTGACCAAACATCACAAGGGTTAAGGATGCTTAAAACTCAGTTCATCAGAAAACTATTCATTAAAAGTGTGTCAGAAATAAAAAATCTAATCACATTTGATATCCCAGCCCTGTACCTAATAATTGTATTGTGCTGAAAAGTCGGGAAAGCAAAGAATTTAAGAAAGACTAGTTGTGTATCTACATCACTTGTGAATGTATTGAGCTGTATGTGTAGTACTTAATCCCATACCTTCAGTTACTATTTCATAATACATGAATTTTACCTCATCTGTACGTGTCCATTTAAATCTGTGATGGCCTTATGGACACTTTTCACATGTGGAAAGCATATTTTGTAATTTATAAATCCTAGGTTTAACAATGCTTCTTTTTTTTTGTATTGAAAAATGTCAAGAGTGTTGTGAAATGTAGATTGGTGTAATGTGATTCCCATCCAAAATTGATGTTCCCACACATGTTAAATGTGTTTTGCTCCCAGCTGGGGCAGGACACTGCTGACCACAGTTGACAGTAAACAAGGTCCTCTGGTGACGCGGACAGCTCTAGTGCTTTCACTAAAAGTAAGAAGAGAGACAAAATGTAAAAGAAATGCTGTAGAGTATCACGCAAACGGTTTTTGCATAATTCAAAAATATATTTGGAATATTGATTCTAACATTGTAAATCTAAAAAGATAAGGATTACTGCATAAATTATCTTTTCTACTCCCACATTTATTGGTTGCGTAATGAGTCTGTTGAGTCTCTGATTTGACTTTTTCCTCTCATAATACATCATCAGAGGAAGGGAAATAAAATTGCCAGAAAAACTAATTTCTATCAGCATCTCAACAGATCGTGTTAACATTTTGCTCTATTTCCGAGCAAAGCTGATAACACAGCTTAAGAGCAGGATAAGAGGCCAGCTGGTCTCTTGTTTGGGTGTGTGCTATTGCAGCGGTGTGTTTTATCAGAGCAGTGCTTTTCCTGCTTGGGTTGCATGCTATCAGCGTGTTTGTGATGGAGGTTCGGTGATTAGCTCCCACAGATGAGACGATAAAGGTTAGCCGAGAGAGTTTGAATTGCTCTCAAAATACCATCATATTTTACCTTCATGTTTGTGTGTGCTCATTTTGTTTTCCCACTGGAAATATGCTGCGTATGAATGTGTGATCACGATGGTATGTGGCGGTGCGCATGTGTGTGTGTGTGTGTGTGTGTGTGTGTGTGTGTGTGTGTTGTGTCTGCTCCTGCATTTCTACTGTCTGTCCTCAAGGCTCAGATGTGTATCAGTATGAGGGCACAAATCCAATGCAGGCTACTGTTTGTCTGCACCATTCCCATCATAACAACGACATCAGCATGAGAATTGTTCCAATGTTGATTCCATTTTCAAAAGAAGTATCTGATACCACCTTAAATCACATGTTACTGATCTTATTATAAAATGTAATAACTCTCCTTCTGTAAAAGAGCGGCGAAGTAGAACTGAGGTAAATTGTTATGTGATGGCATTGCTATCAAACATAAACGTATAATAAACTCCTGCACACAACTTGCCAATTAATGTTTGTTTGCAAGTTAGACAGTGCCTGTGTGGGAGTGTACCTTTAGGTTTTTGAGGAGCCGTATGAAATAGATGTGGGATGTCTTTTTTCTTTATTGCTTGCAAACATGATTGTCACTTCTTTGTTTTAGGACACGATTCCTTCACCCAGGCCAAACATACAACATCCATGCAAGGGTTTTATACAGCTGTTAACAATGATACATATCGGTGATATGTTTCATTTTTGGCATCAGAGGAGTGATATGTATCAGCTAACACTCAAGTTCAGGTCCCAGAGTTCCTATTGGGAAGAACAAAGTGGGACCGTGTCATCTCTACTGTAAAAACTATGATTAAGATTTATTGAGACTACTCAAAGTGCTTTTGCACTGCAGGTCACACCTACCCATTCACACACTGATGGCAGAGTTTTCTATGTAAAGTGACCATCAGAAGTAACTAATCCTGGGAGCGCCGGTAGCCTAGTGGTTAGTGTGTGTGCCCCATGTAATGGAGGCTGTAGTCCTCTAGGCAGGCGGCCCAGATTTGAATCCGACCCGTAGCTCCTTTTTTGCATATCTGTCCCACTCTCTCTCTCCCCAATTTCAGACTTTATCCGCTGTCCTCTCTAAGTAAAGGCATTAAAAAAAACATTCATAAACATTCATATGCCGCTGACAAAGCAGCGGGAGCAAATTGGGGTTAAGTGTCCTGCCCAAAGACACATCAGACATGTGGCTGCAGGAGCTGAGGATCGAACCCCCGACCTTCCTGTTGAAAGATGACCCACTCTACCAACTGATCCACAGCCACCGAAATCATTGTTTCAGAATTTGTCTTGAAATGTAACTTCTCTTTAATTAAATGATATTCTCAAAGCAGTAGCTTAGAAGATATGATGATGGAATTCCACACTTAACAGTGTGACGCTTGTTGCCTGTTTTCTTTTTATCCCACTTGATTTCAGGAACGACGAGAAACTATTTCATTTGTTTGGCGAAAACCAAGGCTCGGTTGCTGTCATAAAGATATCGCTGAATAAATAATAATAAATCTGCTGCTCTTGTCTTCGACAGGTCCAGGGGGAAGAAGCACAGTGTTATTCTACGGACCCAGCTGACCGTCCGTGTACACGCCTGCATCGGTGAGTGCCGTGTGACATGTTTACGTATGTGTTTAACAGGAGTTTCCCCCCTGTACAACCACACATGTACATTTAAACACACACACAGTATATGCCTAAGGACACAATGTACAACACATTCAGATGACCATCCAGGGGGTTTACATGAGGTGCATGCTAGGGTCACTTCTGAGACCTCCCACTCTTGACGCAGTTTGACTGGTATGCTAAATTTCTGTTTTCAACGTATTATTGAAATGATGTCAGTAATGGAATTAAACATGTTTGCTGGGAGATTTAACCTGGTGTAGTGACGGACAATATACAGTATGTTTCTTTTGTGGCTCTTAGTTTACAGTGAAGTTGCTCCGCCTTTTCCCTTCTCAGTCTGGCCAAGTGTTTACAGTTTGATGTTTGTTCCTCTTAGTTTTTAAAGATGACAAGGCGAAGGGAGGTGAAAGGAAAGGGAGGGACGTTTTATCACTGAATATCAGATGTGGTACTGAAAAATTATAAAATCAGGAAAGGGAAACAGTTTTGTGGTAAGAGGAAGGAGAAGACAATCATTTGAGAGAAAGGTGGAGGAAGTAAGAGGAGGTGGTAAGAGATGGTGGGTGACACATTGACAAGCAGCACAAAGCCTTTAATAAACAGTTGAACTGTTTCATGAATAAGACAAAATCATTCTTGAAGATCAGGCCTTGACATGCCAAAAGTCTTTTTTAAAGATTTTTTTATGGATTAAAGATACATATTTAGTAGTAGCACATTTTTTTCAATCAATCCATCAATCATTATTTGTATAGCGCAAGTGTTATCTCGAGACGCTTTACAAAAGAGCATATGGGATAATATGCAGGCAGGGATTTCTCGTTTGTATTCCTCCCGTTCCTGTTGTCCACACTTCCTTGCCGCAGATGTGGAGGTCAGAGCAGGACGTGCATGAATGAGGACGGCGGTGGTTGTCTGGACGACACAGTCCGCTGGTGGTGGCTGAGCGTTGGCTGGTGTAGTATATATAAAGACAAAACATAAGCCGAACGGTCTTTAATGCACAATTTTACACATGCACACGTCTGTCAGACGCCTCAGAAAGAAATGTCTCAGTAACCTTTTTGATGGATTTTCATTCTCTGTAATCGTTTCACGATAACACAACTCGGCCTTCTGTTTCTCATTCTGACTGTCTGCCCGTGCTCCTTTCTGCTGTCCTCCATGTCTGTCCACATGGTCCACATTCTCCATGCCAGTGATAGCAGTGCTAATTCTGGATCCTTGAATCAGTGCCTCGGGTTGGTTGAGAATGTGTTGAGGTCAGAGGTCACCACAATGGTGTTAAGGAGAAAGACATGCACAGTTGCACAAAATAAATCCCATAGGTGATAAATTCACGTTTTTCAAAATGCAGACATAACAAAAATAAAAAAAGGGTTAAGAAACAGTTGAGTTAAAACTATGATGACACTTTCTGTCATGCTAACAGAGATGTCTTTCACACACCCAGAAACAAACTCTTATAAAAAGAGGCGTTTCTATTCCTCATCTGGCTTCGGGAAAAAACCTCTTAAAACTCTCACAGCATAATTTGAAAAACAACTTATACCATGCTCCACACTTGTTAAAAATAAGAGGCTGCATCATAACCATATGAGATGCATTTCCTTTTGATGGGCATGAGTAAAAGTTCAACTTTACCCAATGCCAAGGCTTGATGAGAGAGTTCGCTCAAATACTGACTGCAATCCAGATTTGATTCAACATGGCACAGATGCTGATCAGCAACCAGATCCCGACTGGAGTTTAATGCCCCGGAGCTGCACTCTGTAATTCTGCTGCATTAAACAGATGTGTAATCAGATAACACCATGCGAGTCGGAGTGATCCATTCACTTTAGAGATCTACTGACCATTTTCCAACCCCCTCTCTGAGATGCCTCAGTGATTCAGTTCAGCTCTCCGCCCGTCTACCCGTTTAACACTCTCTAATCTTCTCAGGACTTGACCTTCAAATCGCCTGAGTATAGTGGACACCACACTATCCACTGGATGAAACGTCTGTCACAATCAGGGAAACAAACTGCTTACAAAATCAAATATCTGTAGCTCTCAATCAGTCTGTTGATATATTAAGATAGCATGCCTTGGGTTTGAAATAAATGCACTGATTGATAACTGTGTAGCATGGCAGTTCATTTGATTGTTGTGACTGAAATACAGGAAATAATCAATTTCTTAGAGATTCCCTTAATCTTGCCGTGTTCATCAGCTTCCAGTTTTGATTGAAAAGATCAGGATTTGATTGTATCCAGGTCAATCGTTAAGGGAGATCTTAGGGTTTGTGACCTTCTTCAGTGTAATGATCTTCTCAACATAACTGTGAGGAACACAGAACCTCCTTGGCATTTCTTTGCACGGACGCTAACGGAAAGATCGAATTCCAAATCAGGCTGGCCAGTTTGGGATTAAGGATGCTCTGTGGCTCATGTGTGGCGAGTGAGGGTGTGATAATGTGGACGAGTTAATGAGTTTCTCCGTGTATGAACAAGAGAACACATTGGCGTGATTAACAAAGCATTGAGTTTTTTTCTTCTGCTGGTGTAAGCACACCTCTGCAGGCCATGTGTGTGCACTGGAGAGGCCTTCATGCCACTTTAATGATCCTGCTCTTCTCAGCACTCACTGCGTGGCTCCTCAAGGGAGATTAAGGTTAATCTAACAAAGAAGTCATTTTTTTGGTTTATGCGTGGAGGTTGTCCTGAGTGTCCTCATCTTTAGGTTTTGCTCTGAATCATATTTTCATATATATATTTTTTTGAAGCTCTCTCTTTAATTCTGTTGTTCCTTTTTTTATCTTTCATTATCTGCTCGCGTGCCCTCTGTCCTTAACCTCCTCCCTGACTCTCAGTTTATCCTGCGGACTGCCGTCCCATCAGAGTGCCAATGAGAACCCCTAGTTTAAGGGTTAATTTTAGCCATCTCAGAGTTGTTGTAGACTGTTGCTGGCGGGTGGAGAGAGGTGGCTCTGGGGTGGGGGGTGAAGCGGAGGTGTTATCTTTAGAAAGTGTTGACAGCACAGAAACATGTGAGGAAGACAGCATCATGCTGAGCCTTATAAATATATATATAGATATATACACACCCTCGTTTAGCTCAGCTTTGGTCTTCACAAACAAAACAAAAACAAACAAACAAACACACATACATATACATATATAGTGTATCTGGCCATTCAGCAGCTAAACACTTTTCAGGGTTTTTTTGTGTGTTAAAAATCTTCTACCTGCATACAAAGGGGGATGTCTATGAGGCAAAAGTATCAGGACAAAAAGCCCAAAACAATCACCCACCACTTGATATGGAGATCTGTAGAGCTGAGAGGAACTATAGGTCAGATAGTTATGTTTTACTGTGCAGTCATATAAACCGTTGTTGACATATTTTATAGCTATTTGAAGCTAAGTTGGCAACAGTAGAGGAACTTGTAACGCTATGGTACAATGAGAAAATGATCAAATATGGTTCCCATAAAAAACATGAGCTGCCTCACTTATACAGAACAAGTCATTGATAGAGTAGCAGAATCAGTAACTCAAAAACATTACCTGCCTCCCAGAAATAAATACTTGACACGGCTTTTCTTTTCATGTTATGCATTTCATTAGCTGATTGCTTTCTTGCTGTGAAGACAATTACAACAAATGTAAACTGCTATAAAATACAATCACCCACTCTTGAGTTCAAGGCTACATTGTTTTTATTGTTTGAGTAGGTTTAGTTATCATGATCTTTTGCACTCACACTGGTTTACCTACTTTACACATAACAAAACATCATAGACAATGAACTAGTTTAATAGCCAAAGTTTGAAAAAGCTCACGCTAAATCCACAAATGAAGCTGCATGCTTCTGCTGAATACAAACTGGTATTTATATTTTATTCAACTGGACATTTTGTACCAGAACGTTCTGAGAAATCTCAAATCTTCAGTTTCCCATGCGGCCTCTTTTCCAGCCTCTCCTGAAGTGAAAGTCTGTGCAGTAATTAAATACAGTTGAAGTGATCAAATATGGAGAAGGTATGCTGTATGACAGGTAAAAGCCCCCCCCCCCCCCCCCCCGTAGTGAGTGCAACAGCAGGTGAAACAAAAGAGTCGGCGTGCAGAACAAAAGACCTTGCATGTGTTTTTGGAGCCGGCTCAATCCCTTTTGGCACTTAGCTCTGGAATTTAGCCCCTTTCCTTAAAAAAAATTGGCTTCAATACTGTTGGATTTTTGCACCCCAATTATCCGTCTCTAATTACCCCCCACAGTATTGTAAAGGAGAGTCGGGGGGGGGGGGGGGGGGGGGCTGGAGGTTTTAGATGGAGTGAAGGGTGACTTGCTTTGATTTTTCTCTGGTTGTGCTGTTACATAACAAATTCACAGGCTGTCGAACACGCAGTGGAAGATTATGTTGTCTCTCTTTGCCTATTTAACCCAAATGTTTCCTTTCAGTGAAGGACTCACATTTACCAAAAACACCTGAAGTTTTGTGTAATGTCCTGTATTTGTTTGTTGTCATTATCCTACTTTCAGTGCAGTAATAGACACGGGTACAAAAACAAGGGTTTGTGGTATCTTTATTTATGCACCGTTGAGAGATGTGTTGAGGTTTTGAAGGCATCAGAAAGAGTCAGACAAATCAAAGTCTCTGTACCGACACGGCGGTCTCTCATGATAAAGCAGTTGTCACTGTTCAGTGTTGCCTTGCCGATGGGGGTGCAGTGGTAGTGACAGCAGTTTGGCCTTGAGAGATGCTGCAGAAAGGGAGGACTACAGCTGGTCCTAACAGCAATTTACTGTGTCGGTGTCCCCCCGCTGTGGGAGATAAGGCCTGGTAATGGCATGGTGTGACAGGGAGATAATACTTGGTAATGGGTAAGCTGAAAGGGGGCAGGCGTATAGGACATCTGTGGCTGTGCAGTAGTGAAACTCCAGACACATCATATTACATTTTAACTACTTTTCAATCTGGCAGCATGTCCCCTTTATCCTTTTTTTTAAGTCTGCTTTGCTCTACTTTCATCCACATTTCTCCCAACTTGTTTTAATAAACACTGTCCAAATCCCGGCTTTTTTAACCCCTGCATTTTTTTTCTTTTTTCGGGCCTGCCTGCTCTGCCCTATAAATCTATTTTTACTCTGCTCGGCTTCATGACTCTTTGTTCCCGTAGACACCTGTGGCTTTAGCTGTACAAACTGTGCCCCGTGATCTCTATGTGTGAACACATGTAAGTTAACAGACATGCTGGCATTGCTTCGAATCCACGCCATGAGATCCTCTATGCAAATCTATTGAGGTGTATATGTTTCTGCATTTTACTGACAAACTTATCATTACCGCAAGTCTACAGCTCTACTACAAGAATACAAGTTACCCTTCTTTTCTCTGCATGTGTGGTTAACAGAAAGAAGGGCAGAGAAATTCTCTCAAATAGTTTCCTCTCTACCCTCACCAGCAGCTGAGAGCATGATGAGCCGACTGAGAACATTGCGCCCACATGAGTCATGCCTAAGTTACTGCTGTGGGAGATGGAGAGATGGCCTGATGAGGCTTCAGGGAATGAGGTGTAGAGCAGTGGAAGTGGTGAAATAACTTTACAGCAGAAGCTGCTGCAGAAAAGCCTGAAACTTGTATCCATCCTGCAGCTGTTCTCTGTTCCTGTACTGCACGAAGACTCTTTAGATTGTCCCTGATTGTAAAAAAAAAAAAAAACTTGCTGACTTGCTCTTTTTTTATGTCTTGTTGAAATTAAATGGCTTTTAACCCCTTTGGATCATGTCCCCAGTCGTATTGTGCACACACTTAGCATTAAATACCCAAACAAATCTTTGAGCTTCACTATCAAAATCCATTTCATTTATAGATATTTGAGGCACAAAGTTTAGGACCAGATCTTTAGAGTCTGGGTTGCTGATTCACTATCTGGTGTTTTGTGACGTTTGAGTAAGATCAATGGTTCGGGAAAGATCCTGGCTTTGAGTAGGTTTAGATAAAAAGCATGATGCCTCCTTGTCGCCTTTTTGTATCATAAAAACAGAATGAAATGTGAATAATGCCACAGTCCCTGTGAGTGCGTGGTGTGATGTAAGAATATTTTGGTGGAGTATAAATGAACTACATCATCAGTGAACATTTCACTTGTTCAAAATCAACTTATTATGCAACATGGCTGATAATATCATTCCAATCATCTTGTCATTGTGTTCATAAAAATCATGATTATGCTGGCATCGGAAACACATTTCTGTCAAAATGTACGTGCACTGGCAAAGTTTATGACCGTCATTTCAAAACGTGGTGCAGGGCTGCAGTCAGCCATAAGCAGACAGAAATGACAACGGGAGGGTATTGCACAGATTATTTATGGATTTTCATCCAGTTGCAGAGTCGCTTCCCTCGGTTTGCTGTGGTATATTTGATCACGGCTGTATGTTACAGTGTTGTGCTTTCTGTGGATGTGGCAGGATTTTCCCCTGGACTCTAGTTATGCTGACAGCACAACTGTTACTCTTTGGCACAACAAGCTGCTGTGTGGGGTTTGCTGTCCCAACCCTCTGTGTGCTTATTGTAAGAAAGAAATATATCACTGTGTGTGTGTGTGTGTGTGTGTGTGTGTGTGTGTGTGTGTGTGTGTGTGTGTGTGTGCGTGTGCGTGTGCGTGTGTGTGTTGGCTTTGTGTGCATCTGAGTGTTACATGTGTGCCTGTTCACATACACAGCTGTATGTGCCTTCGCAAACCTCTGCCTGGTCTGTTTTAATCATTTTGAAGCTATTACATAATGCAATAAAACATTACAATTACCGCAAGCTCAACATCCAGAACACACACTGGAGAATCTGCGGGCTTGGCATCTCATCCAGCCGTGGGGTTTTGGAGAGATGATGGGTTTAGGGGATGTGTGTGGAGAGAGAGAGAGACACAGGGAAAGGGATGGTTTCCAGGGAGATGGTAAATCACTTAGGGGAAGGAAACACAAGGGAAAAACAAAGCAAGGAGGAAATGCACCTGCCAGACAGAGCAGCAGCCGTTTGGCCAGCCACTCCACGAGTTATGTCACTCTGGTCTGCCGACTCACAGGTGAGGAGGAGAGCGAAAGAAAGAAAGAAAGAAGAACGATTTCAAAGAAGTTTCCAGATGCTACCATTGTCTACTCATTTTTGTTGTTCCTTCTGTATTTGATATAGTTCTACTTTTAAATGATCTAATTAAGAGGATATAGGAGATGAGTTAGGCTGCATTTAGTCAATAACTTATTAAGACTTACAGCAGGTCAAACTTTACATATATTTTTTGTGCCATTAAAAATGCAAATCATGATCCCTTATAAGTTCAACATATAGAGATGTTTTGGGTCTTGTTTGTATTTTTGTTGATTTATTATCAATTGATCCAGTTGGAGAAAGAGATTTGCACCCTATCTACTGATCTCCCTTACACGCGTACTGAGTTAATGAGCACTGTTACATCATTTATACAACTTTTCCTGTAAGCCAAGACCAACAGACCAAAAAAAAAAGAAAAGTCTCAAAAAAGCTGATCCAGCGAAGTCTGGTCTCTCTCTGTAAATATACTTAACTGTGCTTTAACTCCCTCACGGTAGCTTTTGTCATGTGCCACCATGCCTGCTGCATTAGACCCACAAGCAGGAATAAGCACACACACACACACACACACACACACACAAGTAAGGAAGAAGTATAATAACAGGCAAGTGTGGTATGATTCAGGGAAGACTTCTCTCTGATAATCCTCTCAGCAAGCATGCATATATCCTCAAATATCCTCTCTGTTTACTCGCTCAGGCTGCTGCTAGTCCGGTCCAGTTTCTACTCTGTTTGCCTTTCTCACTCTTTCCATGTCTGCGTTTCTCTCTCTCTCATTTATCAGACTCCCTTTCTCTAAGCTCAATCCGTTATTTAGATGACAGTTTATCAAAAACACTGCCAAAGAATATTCTCAAAGCCCATAAAGAGCAGTTAAGACATTAAAACTGTCTTTAAAAGACAATTTGGCTTGTCCGGATTATTACATAGTGTTACATAATGATGACGAAAACTTCCAAAACAGAGTGAATACGGCCGCACAAGTTTGGTTCCGTTTATTCTCTCTGATCTTTAATCATTGCATTCACCCAATGAATCCAGTCAATTAACAAAACGACATCACACAGCAAGCATGAGAAGAGAGAGGGAGAGAGAGAGAGAGAGAGAATGACAAAGGGTGAGGGGAGAGCGAGGGAAAACACTGGGCGCTTGTTTCACACGTGCACTCTTGTATGTTGGGATTGAACCCCACAACATTTCCCACAATCAGCTTTTCTGTCTGGCAGCACGTTGCAGAAAATCAGGTCACACTTTAATTCAATGCGCTGTCACATATAAAACGCAATTACCGACTACCTCTGTGGCATAGCACCAGCTGCACGCCACAGTAGGAGAGACGTTTAATGAAATGGATCCAAAAATGGTTCAACAGCAATTTTTGAAACTGAGATTGAATTGGTTTTTTTTCTGCATTCAAAGAAAAGTTTGAGATTCTTAAAGGACAATGGAGATGAGATTATGGAAAGCTCGCTCATTTCTCTACATGAGATTAGTAAGAATCGAGCTGGTGCCTTAGAGCCACACATGCACCGTTCAGCTGTCAACAGACTTTATTTAACTGGCTGTATGAATGAAGATTTTTATAGAGCCAATTCATAACAAGTGTTATGTCAAGACACTTTACAAAGACCCAACGTTAATCCACCATGAGAACAGCATGGCAAGAAAAAAAAACAGTTTCAGAGGCGGAAACCTCAAGCACAAAACCAGACTCGTGTTGAACACAGAGGTGGGGTAAAAAATCCATACAGTATAGTATCGCAATATTTTGTGTGGCGATATTATATCGTCTCATGGCGGCCAAGTATGATATTTTAGATATGCTTTTTGAATTTTTAACTGCTGAAGGGGTTGCACAATTCATTTTGAACAAGTTGCATTGTTAAGAATTCATGTTCAAGTTCAATTAGACTGAAATACAAATAAAAAAGGATGAAGTGAGATGAACAGACTGAGAATTTGATCTTATTTGACAAAACAGTTCTTGATTTGGTTTAGTGTAGTGGACATGATATGCAGTTAAAAAGCTTCATCGCAATATATTGTACTGCAATTCTCAGCATATCGCAAAATGTTACAAAATCGCAATAGCATCGTATCGTGTCTCGAGTATCGTGATAATATCGTATCGTGTCTCGAGTATCGTGATGATATCGTAGCATGTCTCGAGTATCGTGATAATATCGTATCGTGTCTCGAGTATCGTGATGATATCGTATCGTGTCTCGAGTATCGTGATGATATCGTAGCATGTCTCGAGTATCGTGATAATATCGTATCGTCTCTCGAGTATCGTGATGATATCGTATCGTGGGGACTCTGGTGATTCCCACCTCCTGCAACTGTGTTGGACTTGTAAAGTGGGATGGAGGGAGATGCAGAACGAAAGAGACAGACAGAGCAACAACAACAATGAATAAGATAGAGTCACAATGTCTGTAATAATGGTAAAAATATGGGTAGTATGAGCTAAGAATAATAATAGAGCGGTCAGTCTAATATTTTTATAGCCATATAACTGCAAATACACAGCCCTGTTTTGAGTATGAAGTTGCCAGCTAACAGCGGTGCAATGTTATCTGGATTTTATACTTTGTTGGCTTTTGAAGATCATATTAATGTGATCATATAACTATGCTGACATTGAAGCTGTCACCGTCCTTGTGTATTCTGTGTGTTAACTAGTCCGTGTGTGTGTGAGTGTGTGTGTGTGTGTGTGTGTGTGTGTGTGTGTGTGTGTGTGTCTGTGTGTCTGTGTGTGTGTGTGTGTGTGTGTGTGTACCAGGATATAAAGCAATGCTGTTGTTGTTTGTCTGGCTCAGGCCTGTCATCGTGGTGGTTGGCGCAAGATTTGTGTTTGTGTTGTGGATAACTATTCCTGCTGGTCCTGTGTGTGTGTGTGTGTGTGTGTGTGTGTGTGTGTGTATGTGTGTGTATGTGTGTGTGTGTATGTGTGTATGTATGTGTGTGTGTGTGTGTGTGTGTGTGTGTGTGTGTGTGTGTGTGTGTGTGTGTAATAATTCATTGGTGCAGGGGGCACAAGAAGGAAACAGGGCATGTTTTGGTCTTTGAGTGTGTTTGGACAAACTTTCTGTGTGTATGTGTGTGTGTGTGTGTGTGTGTGTATGTGTGTGTGTGTGTATGTGTGTGTGTGTGTGTGTGTGTGTGCGCAAGCGTGTGTTTTTTCTTTATTTGTTTGCATATGTTTATATGGCAGTAAGTTTCCTTCCTGAAGACATCTGCTTCTGAGCTTTCACAGCTGATGGCCTTCATGAATGTTCAAGGTTACAGTGGGGAGACATTTGTTGTGTGTGTGTGTGTGTGTGTGTGTGTGTGTGTGTGTGTGTGTGTGTGTGTGTGTGTGTGTGTGTGTGTGTGTGTATTACAGTATCTATATATGTAGGTGTGCTATGGGTATTTGTGTGTTAACTATAAATCATAGCAGCACTTTGTGTCCACAAGATTGGATTTATGACATTAATATAGAAGTTTGTTTCCATTTACTCCCAAGTGTTTCCATTCTCAGTATGTTTGCATATGGGCCTCTGCTGTTGTACTTTATGCTTGAATGTAATGTATGTGTACATGCTTGCGTGAGTGCATGTCTGTCACCGCTGAGCCAAGTTTAATATCACTCTTGGTCTGTCACCATTAAATCTCATGAAACTGAGCAAAACCTTGGAGGTCTCACTTCTCCTTTCTACCTCTCTCTCTCTCTCTCTCTCTCTCTCTCTCTCTCTCTCTCGCTCCTTCACGAACACACACAAGCACGCTGATGCTGAGCTCATTGGGCCTCCATCGTCATCTGTAACATCACCAGCCACCAGAACTCATACTGTAGGCCAAGACCAACAGACAAAATATAGACAGTCAAAAAATAACCAAGTTGTCCTCTGCAGTCTGGCCTTTCATGCCTGCCAACTATTCCTTTTCATTTCACTTGACATGGGACTGAGACCATGCTTCATTGCCTTAACTGTATTCCATTATGACAGATTGATGGAGTTCATTCTTTTGACTTACAGATTGATGGACATACAGCTCCACACAAGGCAGAAATAACAGCCAGTTGTATTGGTCCACATTGGCACAAATCTGAAATGCAAAAAGACCCATATAAGACATATTTTAATTTGGAATTAAATAGTCTTTTAAATATATATATATATATCTTATTAATGTGGAAGTATTGACTTTAATAATCTTTTCCTCTAAAGAAAATTCCTGACACATGTGAGTCTGCTTTAAAAATAAGATGAGTTTTCTCTACATTTGATTGAAGTTTTCTTGTTTAAAGCACTGCAGGCAGGGCAGTGCACGCTCTGTGCACTTCATGACCTGATCAACTATTGAACCCAGTATCTAGGCTTGTTCCAGCGCCTGACACCCAACCCACCTATATTTAGCATGGTACCAGCATAGAAGGGGAAAGACTTCCTAGGATTATATCCAGCTCCGCAGCATGCCATCACACCTCTCTATTCTTTATTTTAGATCCAAGCGAAGACCTACTTTGAAAGCCAACAGACTGATTGGCCCAGACAGCCGTGTGGAAGCTTTTTTAGGGGGACGCAAAGAAATCCTCCAGAAACACGAGTCAGCAGTTTAAACCAGGCTTAAATGCTGGACCACCAGCTGCGTCGTCCCTCTCCCTTGCCTGACCCGTAGACAGCCGTACCATCCTGAAAAATATTACCAGTGTTTGACCTCACGTATAGCCCTCTGTGAAAATATCTTGTGACCCCCATATCAATATGTCACACTGTAAACATTCCCTCTGATCAAATCACATACAGTATGTAGAACAGGCTCAAGTATACTGTGTGCAAACAGAGTGTTAATTGTTGGGGATTTGCCCCTTTTAATAAGTCAATTGAAATGCTTTGTGTTATTCTTTCATGGTAGCTCAACACTTAATGCTTTCATTTATTCTGAACATTTAAGCTTTGGCTTGAAAAGGGATAAGAAATCAAGTTTTGGCAAGGATTTAGGGTTTACCATAAGGGCTTTGTCTTTGTGGTTCATTGTTCTGCATTAGGAGCAACTCTTTACAATTGCAGGGTCACTAGGGAGGGGCCACAGGAGTTTTTTTTCACAAATTCATTTTTTAGACTTGGCAAAAGCCTATGATCATGTCACCAGGGGGTTGATGATGTGGGGGGTATTGTGGGAATATGGGTTATCAGAGCCTTTGTTTGTCCCCGTTTAGGGACCTCAGAATTGCATGACTGCTTTTTGCAGATGATGTGGTTGTGTAGCCATTATCATATTGTGACCTACAGCAGGCACTGGGGCTGGATTGAGTGCTTTGGATGAAAGTCAGCACCTTCAAGTCTGAGACCTTTGACCACTGCCAGAAAATGGTGGACAGTTCGGTCTTGGTGAGGAATGAGTTTCTGTCTCAAGCAAAGAAGTTCAAGTCTCAGGGTCGTAGTCAATGATAAAATGGTTTGTGATATTGATGGATGCGGTGATATTTGCCTTGCACAGGACTGCTGTGATGAAGAGGGAGCTGAACTGAAAGGCAAACTTAGCGGTCTACTTAGCAGTAGATCTACATTTCCAACCCTCACCTATTGTCACCTACCTATTTGGGTAGCGCCTAAAAGAATGTTGTGGATAAAAGCAGCTTTAATGAGTTTCCTTTGTAGGGCTAAGCCTTGGTGATGGTGTGAGAAGCTCAGACACCTAAAGGGAGCTTGGTGTAGAGTCTCTACTCCTTTGCTTCGAGTTAAGGTGGTTTTGACATGCCTCCTGGATGCCCCCAATTGAAGGTCTGGGTAGGCCTAACTGCGAGAAAACCCTGGGGTAGACCCAGAGCTTGTTTTAGGGATTATGTTGACTCACTCAAACTGCTTTAAAAATGAATAATATTAGCCAAGCAATATTATAAATATTAAAGTGCATCTAAGAGCTACAACTATTAATATGAGTCTTACATCTATTATCATTAATATGAATATGAAAGTGAATCTTTGTTATGTTGAGCTGCTCGACTTCAATCTCTGTAAATAACATAATCAGTCGTCCATGTTTCATCATCATTCCACTTGCTTATTTTAATATTAGACTATCTTTTATCCTACTTAGCTGTTACTGCTAATACCACACACACTTTTGCTGTTATTACAGACATTCAAGCTATAAATCTATCATATTGATTGTTGTTGTTGCTCTATCTGTCTCTTTCGCCCTGAACCTCCCTCTGTACAGCTTTTGAAGCCCAACACAGTTTTGGCAGGTGGCTGTTCAACATCAGTCTGGTTCTGTTCGAGGTTTCTACCTCTTCAAGGAAGTTTTTCCTAACTTTGTAACTTTGCTAAATGTTGCTTGGTGCTGTGCTCATGATGGATTGATGTTGGGTCTTTGTAGATAATATAACAAAGAATAAAGTCTGTTACACGCTCTTTTTTAAAGTGTCTTCAGATAGCATTTGTTATGAATTGGTGCTGTGCGATGGATGGATGGATGTATGGATGGATCGATGGACGGATCGATGGATGGATGGACAGATGGATGGCAGTGTTGTTTAGCCATAGATTCCATTGTATGGCAATTGGGTTAAGCCAAGGTGGAGATGAGATAGCATGCAGCATTTTCTATGTCACAACTCTTAATGTTCTTAAGAGTGAATCTTCTCTTTCTGGAGGAACTGAATTAAACTGCTGAGATCCCAAATTCCCTTGTGGAAATACTGAGTTTGAATTTGTTTGTCCCCTTTTGTATTTGGCACTTACAAGAGAAGCCGTTGGTTATTTTTCAATGGTTTCATCGTTTTACTTTATTCATTCAAAAGATATTATTAAAATGTATTGTATGTGTTACTTGCAACTTCACTTAAACCTGAAAACAATTATGTTTGTACACATGGGAGCAGTTCAAACTGGCTTTAAGACTACAGGGGACAACTCTTCTTTGGAAATGATAAAGATTTTAGCCAAGAGTTACAGTTGCACCTTGGCAGGTTCAGAGCAATATAAACATTTATTTTAAGTCATATCAGTGGTTGCCCGATGAATGTCAGTACAATTTTCTGTCTCTTTTAGCTCCATTTGGGCTCCTTGAGGAATTTACAGTATCTGGCTCTGTAGCTGTTAACTGCTCTAAAGTGCTCCACTATGACCACTAACTAGTTTCTAACTTTGTCCCTTCATTGTTCAGTGCTGGGCAGGTAGCTGCAGTGGGTTTCTTATGGTCTTTTCTAAAAAGGAAAGCTGCTGCTGTGGCTGACAACATCACAGTGAGAGTGCTGTGAGTTAACCAGTATCACTCAAGTTTGGGACCAGAAAACCACGACACTGAGTAAAGAGACAGAAGAGTCACCAATAGAAATTGATAATGATTATAAATTACTTCATGCCCCTTTAAGGTGTTCATATTCTAAATGCGGGAGAGATTCACATCACTTTATTGGTTTGTCTTCACAAGTTTTTATCTTGTCAGCCTTTGAAATGTTACCTCCTAATCTTTCTTTCTTTAGCTCTCCCTTAGGAAACATCAGCTGAGCTCTATGACTATTGTTATTTCTGGGGATTAAACAAAGTACAAGTAGATTGTTTGTGGGTGCCCTTTGCTTTGACCAACTGAGCAGAATTAGACTTCAGACATTTGCGGACTCTTGGAGTTTGCGTTTGATGTGTTTCAGCAGTACAACAGAAAATAGCGTGCGGTTTGGACTATAATTGCTGTTGGATTAGGCCTAGCGTAGCCCGGGCTGGCCTGTGTGTTATACTGTTTGGAGACGTTTCGATGGTGCCGTAAATGTTGAGGGATTAGTCAAAGCTGAAGGGTCACAGCACTAATCTCATTATGACAGGAGGAGAGGGAGGGATCTGACCACTCGTGAACAGCTAAGCAGACAGCCTCAGCACTGGGGGAATCCCTGTTTCACTGCAGAGGACACTCCTGCTGCTTCACATATGATGCTTCACATATGATGCTTCACATATGATGCTTCACATATGATGCTTTCACTGTTTGCATTACTTACTATAGAACTCCCCCTATTGAGACTAGAAACATTTCTTCTGGAGGTATAATACATTTTTTTCAAAGGATAAGAAAGAAGAATAGCACGATCACCAATAGATACGAACATATTTTAGCATTTGGTCCTAACTTGTTGCATTTAGTATGTGAAAAATCCATATTTCAGAATAAAACAAACTCCAACTGAGACTAAAATCTACTGTCCAAGTCACTACTTTGATGAATCTATAAGGATTGAGATAGACTGGGAGGTTCTGGGAGATGCTCTCAAGCTTTGTAGTTTTGAATTAGAATGTATACATTTAATAGGCACAATGCAATTTAACATGGTTTCAATACAGAGCAGCAAAAAATGATGTGCTGCACAGAGAGTTTATAGCTATTGCGTATTTCTAACCCTCCCAAGTTGGGCCTTTGGGTGTGTAAAAAAGTATATATTAGTATAGAAAGTTGGAGTACATATATATAATATATATATATATATCTTAAAACAGAAATTAAAACATGAGTCACTGCATCACAGCAGGTTTCAATAGCTCCTCCTGCTTGCACATTTTCCCTCCTTGTCTAAGAAAATGAAGATGGAATATGGCTATGTTTCAGGCTGACACATTGCAGCGAACGTGAGGTAATGGTGAAACAGTGTCGACAAAAACTACAAAGTTCTCCAAAACAAAACAGTAAAACTCTGAAGGATCATATAAATGAAATGTTCTTTTTCTGTCTTTCCCTCCATCAGTCTGTCTGCAGTACGCAGACAGAGACACTGGCTTACACATTGAGGCGTGCACACAATGACACGTGTGCATACACACACACACACACACACACACACACAGAAGCCACAATGACATATCCCAGTGAGTGTTTCAGCTTTTCTTGTGACAACAATAAACTAGGGCCAGGAAAAAAAAGAGAATGGCAAGAAAAGACACACAAACATTTCATTCCTGCTCTGACTGTGAGGTCAGTAAAGGCCAGATATTCAAATGTGTTATCTTCCTAGTTTGTGTTTTGCTGTTATTTCTGTCTCCCCATAGAGGGATGTATCGACTAAAACAGTGGCAGAACTTTTAGACTCAGTGGTTGAAGGGGAGAGTGATTTGTTTGACTTCATGCTTGGAAGCACCATCACTCTAAACTTGCAGTGTTAAGACAGCTGGGGCGCTCTGTGCCAATGGGAAAATGGCCCTTTGATTATTTACATGTGAAAAAGTGTTTACGTGAAAGTAAAAGGGTATGTCTCTTTTAGCAACTATAAACTAGTGTATTGTCATAACAAGTTCAACTTCACTGTGAGATTGTTGGTGAACTGCAAATAAATAATATAAAGATGTAACAAATCAGAAGGTTTAAAGTTTCTATGAAATCACATTTTTATGTCTTCCATAAAATGTGATTCACTAGCATACAAATCTTTTATGAAGTCTTTAATATTTTAATAGTAGTTGTATTTTACAGTTTTTCATTTGCTTAGAAACCAAAATGTTGAATCTTAATGTTGCACTATTAAGATTTTGCATACTCAAACCCTTTCTCTTATTCCTATGTCCCTCCCAAAATAATGAATAAGACCCGTGAGTGAGCGTTCAGTTGTTTTTGATGAATGTCCTCATAAGATGCTCGAGAAGCAGAGTGGGATTTTCATGCACAACTTCACCAACTAGCAAGGTGCATGAAGAGTGGAAGGCTAAAATCAGATCACTCCTGGCTTCATCATAAATGATATTCAACATGTAACTGTCTAGAATAACCCAATTCTTGTAAGCTCTCTTAGTTTAAAAAAATGTGACAAATTCCCTGTGTTTTCATATAAAGAATATGAAAACATCTGATTCAAGACTCTGAGAGAGAAGGTAGTCTTTTGGAAATAAACCCATTTACATGTACCTAGCCTAACTTTGACTTAAGCATAAATACAATTTTCCACACACTGTGTGACATGCAGGTGTATAGTCAACAAAGTCTGCTTATATATGGTATATATATATTTTTGAAGATTTATTTTTGGGGCTTTTTGTGCCTTTAATGGAGAGATATGACAGTGGACAGTGGTGGATATCAGGGAGAGAGAGAGAGTAGGGAATGACATGCGGGAAATAAGCCACAGGTGAGACCCGAGCCCCCCCCGTTTGGAGGACCACAGCCTCCACACATGGGGCGTGCACACCAACCACTGCGTCACCAGCGCCCCTCTGCTTATATTTCTTAATAGCCCTGATGTTACCTCTGTTCTGTTGTAGATTTCAATGTGTCCTAACATTTATTACACAGTGTATGTCATGTATTCTCAATCCAACAAAAGTAATGGAAATAACAGGTCCTTAATGAGTCCGCTGCATCAGTGATACCTTCGACATCAGAAACTTATGGGTCACTGTTAAATCTGGCAAAACTCAGTGGTTGGCTTGATTTTTGACAGAGAGGTACAAACCCAGACTCAAATTATTTTAACAAGGATAAGTGACTTGTTATACTAGAGCACTACATTCCCTTAGTCCATTTAATAAAAAACAAACCAACTGCTACACAGATGGTTTCATTTCAAAGCGATGCTACACTCCAGCTAATTATAACACATTGCTCCCACCTTTCCACACCTGACTGCACCGCTAACAATACACCAGCGTGAACCAGGCCAAGTTTGAGGCTTATCACTGTTGCTGACGTGTTCCTGATGGACAGCAGACATTTTTTTTGTAAAGGTTACCCTGACAGCCCGACTCATGTCCTGATAGAGAACATAATGAAACATTGCACGTGCCGTCGAGTGCTCCCCGCAGCATTAAGAGACTTCCAGGGAACCCTAACGAACACAGAGGACGGTATCAGATCAAACTAGCTTGAAAAGTGGAGCGGAGCCATCGTTTAGAGTCTGTTGTGGTTTGTTTTAATGAGGTGAAGGTCATTGCACCTGCCACACATGTGTGTGTGTTCACCTCCATTTTGGAAGAGTAGGGTTTAAGCACATGAAGGTCATGTTATTCCCGTACTGATCTCAAAGGTTGTGTGTAGGTTGAACAAACTGTGTTCTCCCTTCTCTGTACAATAATTGATTGTAACCCTGAAAGTAAAAACTAAGTCAGCTGAGTTTGGCAAAAGAATCAAAGACTCTGACTCCATACTACAACACTTTCTGCCCTGAATATCTCAGAAAATAGTTTGTTTTGGAAAGAGAGTCCCATATTTTTTTTTATTTCTTTTGGATGTCTCCTCGGCCAATTTGTGGCATTTTCTCTTAAAATCATGATATTACCTCAGTGGTCGCCCTTTTTTTTTCTTTCTTCCTGTTTCTTGTCCTGTCCTATCCTTGCCTTTTATCTCGGCCCCCGTGTTTTTTTTTCTTGTCCCTTTCATTTGATTTCCTTCTTTTCCCTCTACTCAGTAAATCTCTGGCATGTGTATTCATGTTTCTCTTACCATATTCTTTGCCTTTTTTGGTGAGTCTCGGAGTCCCTTTCCCCTGAACTGTCTACGGTGCCAGTTGCCTCCTGGCACTTATGATTTGGATTATTTGATTATCTTTGCTGAAGACTATCACAGATGTTTTCATGAATGCTTCTCCTGATCTCACAGAGAGGGTCCAGCAGATGGATAGACGGGCCGTAAATCCTCGTCTGAGTGGGGAACGATAATGATTTTGACCCTGGCCTTGGCTTGGGTCAGCCTTGTCTAGCTTAGCAACAGGCACCGCAGAGGTCCAGACAGCAGGACGTTACTTTTCTGTACACTTTTAACCAGCAACCCCTCCTGATGGACTTAAGGATTTGTCAACAACACGCAAACTAAGGATTTACTCCCCTTGGTCCCCAAACCCCCTGCTGACTCACAGTTAAATGCACAACTGTTCATGAACACAAATGGACAGTGTGGACACTCGTCTCAACCTTAAGCTCTCTGTTGTGTATTAATACTAGTGCTCATATGTTTTATGCATCTACTAATTCTGTGAAGTATGAAAACAAAACAAGTGGTCAAAAGTGGAGGGCTGATGGGATGTATTATAACATTATTAGTGATATGTATGTTGTCAAACCTTGGATTACTTTATTGAAATGTTCATATGCTATATAATAAAGATATGACATTTTTATTGGATATTTAAGATGATAATATATATATATATATGTATATATAACTATAAATATTTAACAAAGGATTGACTTAATATTGCATGAAACACATCAGAAAAAAAAGGAAACACAGATTTGAAGACGCTGCTATTCCAGATGTAGCCTATAGGGTCAAATAATCATGATAGGCAGCATCATAAAATTATTAAGACATTTTTTTTTCAAATGTTTATTCTGAAAATCAGAAATTAATCCCGTAAACAAATCACAGAAGAAGTAAATGTCGTAAATGGCTAACTTGCATGCCTCAGGTGCTGGTCGTCAGCTGTGGTAGAAACGTTTCTTGTTTAGTTCCAACTATTGATGATTGTTATTCAGTGGCACATTGCCAAAAGGATTTAAGTTCTGTAATAATATGGCACTCGTTAAAGCTACAGAGCCTTATTTAGGGTAACATAGCTTTCATCATGAATCAATCATTTAATATCTTACCAGTCAGTTATTAATGGAAATGAATGACTTTCAGGTGGCCTTTATGTACTCACACTCAAACAGCTCAAACATAATTAGCGCCACAATGCTGATTATCATATGAACAGTTTATGTGTGTGGAGCCAAGGGATGTCAATCAATATCTGATAGGCCACACCCACACAGTCTTGAGCGCAAAATTTGTCTAATCAGCAAAAATGAGCTGTTGTTGTTTTTAACAACATTATAAATAGTTGCTTTTATTTGTATTCTATGGCTTAATGCAACTCTGGACTTTGATAACACATTTTCACTTTGACTTATTCAAGAGAAACTTTTAAAGGCTTTAAAAGGGAACAGATAGGAGATCAAACATACCAGATGGGCTCACAATCAACATTTAAAGGCCCGGCATTGTCATTGACTACTGTTGTTGTGTTCGTGTCGAGTGAGAGATATCTTAAGGCGACATATCTGTGTGGTGGTATAAGAGCTCATATCCGAATATTCCGAGTGCTTTCCATGTTGTGACCTGAATACCTCACCGTTGAATCTCAGCCAGCAGCTCGTTAACATTCCAATACAGCTCTAATCGCCACAGCAACTTGTGTGCGTGTGTGTGTGTGTGTGTGTGTAAGTGTAAATGGTTTTTTTTTTTGTGTTCCAAAAAGATCATGCACGTGTGGCAAGTGATGACGCATTGAAAGTGTTTGAAGGAGTGACAACCACAGGTGACTGGAGGCGAGCGGCGTGATTGGATCCATCCACTCCTGCTTCCTCCTGAGCAGCAACCTGTTGTGCAACTTTTTCACAGCTGAGACCCATTTTACAAACTATTTTTATTGATCCCGTCATGAAACACGTGAAGAGAGGGAGAAAAGTTGTAAAAGGGAATGAACAACTTCAATCTGATTGTGTGAAAATTCTTTCATCAATACAAGTGGAAACATCATTCCCTTATGAGCACTATAGGGTCTATAGTGACACTTCTTTTGTTCTAGAAAAATAACTCCATCTTCTTCCCTCTCTCTCTCTCTCTCTCTCTCTGTCTCTCTCCAGAAAGACTGTATAACTGCAATGGACGGGACCTGAGGCGGGCGCTGTTCTCTCTAAAGCAAATCTTTCAGGTAACACACACACACACACATATTTCACAAGCAATTACTGTCAGTGTGTGTTGTTGCAGCGCACAGTTGGTTATTGTGGCCACTGTGTGCTTCCATGATGACAGGGATCTCCATTTACGTGGCATTTTCTCTCCCTGTGTGAGTGTGTGTGCATCTGTGTGGGTGTGCGTAGGTTTCAGTGTGTGTGTGTGTTGGGGTTGTGTGTGTGGGTGTTTGCATGTGTGTTTGTGAGTTTATTTTAGAATGAGAGGAGTTCGCCATCTAAAATAACAAGGGCACTTTCTAAAGCATCTGTACAAGAATACTCCTGCTGTATAATGACCATAAGCGATGACATCTGCGATGCAAATTCAATTTCTGCAGCTCTTGAGCATCATTCTTAATGTTTATGATTACATTTTAATCCGGTTTTAACCTGATGGCAGAGGCACTAAGGCAATATTCTTCTTGAGAACTTTCTCCTCATTTTGACCGTGCACTTGAATGCAGCATTTGTTTAGAAGTCTCTTAGGGAAGGACCAAACGTTTTTTCCTGCTAATTTCTCTTGATGATGTTGTTTTCAGAGATGATGTGTCAAAAGCAAGACATTGCTCAACACGTGGTTGCAGACATGTGGAGTGTATTCCTTAGCTGGTTTGAACTTGTGGGTTGAAAGTTTATGTCATGTAAACTTTAATCACAATCCTGACCATTACTGCCACCGTGTGGTGAAAAAAGAGAATTCTATTTAGTCGTCAGGTTTTTTTTTGTTTTTTTTTGTGGTTTTGAATGTAGACTGCTGTATGTATGTATTCTGTGTTCATGTATCATTTCTGTTTTTCTCTTTCAGGATGACAAAGACCTGGTGCATGAGTTTGTGATGGCTGAAGGTCTGACGTGTCTCATCAAGGTGGGAGCAGAGGCTGACCAGAACTACCAGAACTACATATTAAGAGGTATCTTACTCTCTAATGAGGACAATCAGAAAAAAAGGCTGTTTTTTTGTTTGTTTCTCAGCCACAAACACACGTAGTCATTCCTCTACAATCTTTTACAAAATGTTCACAAACATCTGTCGGGGATAATCATTTCATGACTTAAATAACTATGAAGTGTTTTTCATTCTGTTAATTGCCTAATGACCTAATGACTCACTATTTAAAGCCACATGATAATAAGTACAGGGGCAGCTATAAGAAGCCCTCACACTATCCATGAACAGAACTTCCATTGTGAACTCCCCCAACAGTCCCAAACAGCCCAAAAACTTAAGAAAATACTGTATCAAAGGGCAATTACTGCTCATATTAAAGTAAGAAATATTAACATTTCTCAACGATTTCAAAGCATGTACATCATATGTGACAAAATAATTTGATTTTGCAGGTCTTAGCATATCTCTCTCTCTCTCAGCCAAATGTATATCTGGTGTTGAGTAGATTCCTCTTCCATACATGGAGTGCTCACCTGCATAATAGTGATTCCTTGATGGTGCTTTTGGCTCCCTTTAAGCTCGTTCCATGGTAGGAAACAAACCATTCTTCAGGCACACAGTGCCTTCTCCATCCTTTGGTGCCCAGCCTCGTGTCTCCATCTGGATATTTCCCTTTGACCATTAGAGCTATGTGGTACCAGCCTTTAGGGCACTCATAAAGTTCATCACCTCTCGTACACCAAGATGAATGAGTCAGATTAGTGACGTCATAATCGTACTTTGGATCAAAAAGAATGTTCCTCATTAATGAAGAACAAAGTTAGCTTGTTTTTGGTTCCAAAGTGATGCTGAAAAAAAGTCCTCAGTCGACAACTTGGCCTTTGGTTTCCCATGTCGTTGGTTAGAAGGACTTGTCCAAAAAGGGAAGATAAAATAAGCGTATTAAAATGGTTTAATGAAAGGCTGCTGTGAACAGGTGAGTCTTCAACCTCCATTTAAGAGTTTCAGCAGAAGTCCAGTTTTCTGGAAGTTGGTTCCAGATACATGAAGCATAAAAACGGATCGCTGCTTCTTCATGTCTGACTCTGACTCTGAGGACAGAAAGCAGATCTGTCCTTTAAGAAAGAATAATAACAGTGTATTTAGGTATCCGTTAAGTCAAAACTAGTTTTTTATTGATTAGAATATTTCTGTTTCTTATAAAGCCTGATTGTGTCTCGTTCACAAATAAAGGGTCAGTTATCTTTCTAAATGTCTGTACCAGATATTACCTAAAAATACAACACTAAAATGTGAGTCTAAGACTATGAATGTGATATCAGTACTTAGTATGTAAACCTTTGTAAAATAAGCTGAGTACTAATTGATACCTAAGTCCTCAGTCATAGTGTACTGTAGGTGAAATATGAGCTGGACTGGGTTTTGACATACAGCGACAGATGACTGTTGCAGAGGGGGACTGCTGTGATGCTTTAAATATAACTCAATAAGAGGAACTTCTAACTTAAAGCCAAGTGGGAGATGTTTTATTCTGTCATCCAAAACTTCACGAATCTGTCATAAAGACAAAATGTAAAACAATGAAGAACCCCTAATCACAGTAGGCCTCCCTCATAGCTATTGTTCTGCACACTTTTCTTTTTTTAATAGAGTTCAATCAGCTTTCTATATGTGTTCTACCTCTCTAACTTTCTGTTTCTCTCTCCTCCTCTCTCTCTCTCTCCCTCTCTCTCTCTCAGCTTTGGGCCAGATCATGCTTTATGTAGACGGTATGAACGGCGTCATCGGGCACGTCGAGACAATCCAGTGGCTCTACACTCTTGTTGGCTCAAAGGTATAGCCCACATACCCAAAAAGACAAAAAAAAACAAAAAAAAAACAACCTCAACACACACATACACATTAAAACTGCGAGAAGGCTGTCATCAGCTCTGAGCTGGCCTTTCTTTCTACAATGAGATTTATTTTTATCTGTGGCAGGCGTAAAGACAGACAAAAACATCTGCTACACTTTGTATTCAGTGTCCTGTCCCCTAAGGGTTGGGCCTCTTGACAGTTTTTTTAGAATTATACTTTTACTTTGCTTGCAGATATCCAAAATCTCAATTCAAGTCATAAAAGCAAATCACAGCAGTGATCCTATTTCTTTATGTTATATGTGAATTTGAATTTAAGTCATTGCATAATTATGTACAATAAATACAGTACACTCTATCTCTACCTGTCAATCACTTCATCAAGGGCATTGTCAAGTCATTTGAACAAAAGCACACATGACACAGACTACAACGTACAGGGAAAAATAGTTACAATAGATGTCTAAAGTATAATAAAAAGATTTACTGTTTCCAATGTTTCTTGTCTTTGTGTGAGTCTGTAACTTTGTTCCTCTCCTTCTACTGTAGTTTCGGCTGGTGGTGAAAACGGCTCTAAAGCTGCTGCTGGTGTTCGTGGAGTACTCTGAGTCCAATGCTCCTCTACTGATAGAGGCCATCGCCTCTGTGGACACCAAGACAGGTAAGAGTAACCACAAGCTGCTGACAAACTCATCGACATTCACTGACTTCTACACATTGATGGGTAGTTAGGTAGAGAACAGCAAATTAATTCATGATCTTATTTGCTATGTACTGATTCCCAGGCTGTAAGGCGTGGTCCAACACCATGGAGATCCTGCATGAAAAGGACGGAGTGGACACAGAGCTGCTGGTCTACGCCATGACCCTCATCAATAAGGTGTGATAGTATCTATAGTATCTCTGTATGATAAAGTTTGCTTTTTTTAATTCATATTCAATTATTTTATATCCCAATCCAAATTAAATTAATTTCCATTCAATGTTAAATGTAAACACAGATATGTGTTTGACAGCAAAATATTCCAAACAGGATTTGAAACACCTTGATGACTCTTCTCCCGTTTATTGCAGACCCTTGCAGCGCTGCCGGACCAGGATTCATTCTATGATATGGTGGACGGTCTGGAGGAGCAGGGCATGGAGACAGTGACACAAAGACACCTGGGGAGGAAAGGCACTGATCTGGACTTGGTTGAGCAGCTCAACATTTACGAGGTTTGAGACATTCAGAGTCCTGAGATTCCAAGGAAATGCAGCAAGCAGATAATTAAAGATCAGATTTCACCAATGAAGTGCTGCACACGTGTTATGATCGTGACTCCATACAGTATTTATAGTGTGTTTGCTTGATACTCAAATTCTACTACATCACCATTCTGATTTCACACCCAACCAACCTTTACCCCCAGATGACCCTTCGGCATGAAGACGGTGACGACGACAGCCAGCCTCCTCCAATGGGACGCAGGGATCGCCGTCGAGTAAGCCTGGGGGCCGGGGACAAAAAACGAGGCCTGGAGAGGAGGCGGAGCCGCAGGGCCTCTCTCGGGCGATCCGGTCACGCCTCCCCCTGCAGCCCTGCATCCCCTCAGAGAGGGAACTTCCAGCCTTTCAATGGACAGAGAGCCGAGGACATGAGCGAGAGGTGAGAGGAGGAGGAAGGAGGAGGAAGGAGTGTGAGAAGTCAAATTTTTGATTCAGAAAGTGTCATAACAGAGCTGAGAGGAGAAGTGGTCATTTTTGATTTAATTATTTTTTTATTGAACCTTTAGCTTACCAGGTGTAAAATGTGATTTTAGTGCCACTTATTTGAGCCATATGTCCTCATGTTCATATATTAATTAATTAAGAGAGAGGATCTGACTGTCTTGTACCAACACTTTCTGCTCCAGAGCACTGTCAGGTGCCCTACCATCCATGTAAGTTCCTGAAAAGAAGGTCAGCTGACCTCTGTAGTCCCCATGCTGATGTTTCCCAGTCACTGTTACTCACTTTCTTGCTGTCACCAGTGTGTCCTAAGTCACATAAAGCACTTTAAAGCCCTTTTTCACAAATACACTTGCAGTCCTAAAATGTTTTAAAGATAAAGATAAAGATAAACTTTATTAATTTGTGCATTACAGCAGCTCCAGAAAACAGGGGACGGGAATACAATTATTAAAAATAAAAATAGAAGTTATTATTATTATTTTTTTAAATTATTATTAAAAATAAAAATAGAAGTTAAAATCAAATCAAACATATTTACATATTTACATATTTACATTTTCCAGCTTTGTCTGGGTGATCTGCATGGGCACATTCAAATGGCCCGGCTTCATCCGGAATATTTTACTGCCAGACACCTGATAAGAATTTTACAAGAAATTAGGATGAGCCAATGTGTGAACGCAGGAATATATCCTTGTGAGTAAGTTTCCACATTCTGAGAACACCATATTATTTTTTCTGCCTGTTTGTTGTGGCAAATCTGATGTAAATTAATTGAAGAATAATTTTCTTGTCTTTACTGTACAAGACATGGAGAGCTTAGCCCTGCTTGCACATTTATATCAACCCTCCCTGCCTCTTGAGAACCCCCCACTCCCCCAGTGCCTGACAGCGAAAATCTCCAGCTGTGAGAAGCATGTAAAAAAGTAAAGTCTAATTTTCAAGAAATATTCAGGAGTGCATGTGTGAAAGAGGCATCCTCATTATTTCTAACAGACCACTGGTGCAGAAATAAGCTCAAGCCTTCAGGGTGTGCTTGTAATTCTAACACAAGCGTACACATTATTAAACCAAACAGGCTCACTCGAGTGCTGTGTGTGTGTGTGTGTGTGTGTGTGTGTGTGTGTGTGTGTGTGTGTGTGCGCGCACAAAAAATGGGGTTGGAGCTGGCTGTATCTGTTATCCTCAGGTAAATCCATCCTGTCTTTCAATTACAGCTCTTCACTCACTTAATGTGCAGTCTTCCATCATATCTTTATCCAATCATTGTGAAACATGATCAAACCAGAATAAGCCGACCCATCAGCCAGTGCTGTTCAAATGTTGCACACTAGCACATTGTGTATCTTGGAACAGAAGTTGAAATGTACATTGTCTTTTAAAAAAAAAATCCATTCAAGTATGCTTTATTGAGTTAAATGATGGGTTAATGTTGTTTAGGTCAAAGACTGCATTCTGTTTTATATTATACACACACACACACACACACACACACACACACAGGAAAAACAAAGACAACTTTTATTTGCCTGCTCATTGGTCAGACACACATGGCTCTGGTCTTGTGGAACAACACCTGCCAGCGGACGCCGACTCCCCTGCAACAAGCCTCATCTGGTTTCACTCCACAAAACAGTTTGTGACACTGATCTCCAGTCAGTTGTTCAGCCCCGGCATATTCCCCTCTTTGCTTTCCTGCCCCTCTTCCCTGTCATCATTTTTTTTGTCTACTTTAGTGCATGTTAAACTCTTTACCCGGAGGCATGAAGTGTGAAATGAAAAACACACTCCCTTCTCGTACTTCATTCCTGTGTTTTTGTTGGCTTAATCCTTTGGTCTTTTCCACACCTCATCACTAGCTGATAAATCGCATGTCCTCATTTAAGTTTGTTCAGTCTGTCGTTTCTCACACATCAGTCTCTTCTAATCTCATCAATCTCTGTCTCTCCTTGCTCCGTCTCCCAAATCTTTTTTTTGTATGTGGCGTCTGTAATCTTCATGTTTGTTGTGTTCATCTTCATTTGCATGTTTTTCATACCTATCGCATTATCTTTCCCTCAATCCTTTGAAATTTCCCCTCCATCCGTCCTCGCCCCCCCCCCCTCTGCCCTCAAAGAGAGGAGGACTATGAGGAGGAAGAGGAGGATGAAAAGGAGGTGGAGCTAGAGGAGGAGGAGGAGCAGACTCCAGTGACTGAGTCTGATTCGGATGAGCAGCAGGGGGCTGAAACAGTGTCTAAAGAGACCACCCCCAGGTATTTTTAGGACATGGTGGTTCAATGGAAATTGCATAATGTCCTGTGGTTTTATATATCTCAAGGGTCTCTATTTTGCTGTATTTTGTTGTTGGTTTCATCTCATTGTGGTCTACAGTATGCACCATGTACCTGGTATTAATCAGTATGAATGCAGCACTCTGATGCCATTAAAACAGTTTAAGGCTGCAGTGGGGTAGTGCAACACTTTTTTTCGTTTGTACAGTACAGTTATGTCTTCATCCATTTATTCCTCTCAATCCATTCCTCTGTTTGTAGCCCGGCTCGACGTCTTCCGTCCATAATTCACAGAACAACTGTCCAGTCAATCACTATCACGTCCAGAAAGGAGAGTATAATAGAGGAGGAGCAGAGGAATCGAACTGATCCCGTCTCAGCACCCACCCTCCACTCACCCCCTACCCCAACCTCCTCCCCTCTCAGCCCCCCATCCCAACCATCCCTGCTGACCTCCCTGCTGGCCAGGAAGAAGTCCATCGTCACTGTCCCGGCTACGAAAGAAGTCAGCCCGCCATCACGTGGAAGCAACCGCCCCTCTCCTGACCGCCTGCCTTACCTGCCACACTCACCCTTCCACCTCTTCTCCTACGACCTCAATGAGGAGCCGTCGCCCCCGGCTCCAGTCAAACCCAGTGAGGAGTCACCCAAACCGACGTCTCCCAGGTCAGATGAAAGCAGAACTCAAACTCTCTGAGTACAAGGAGCACAGGAAGCATATCCTGGACTTTTTTTAATTTGCTTTTTCACTTTCCACTTCTGTTTCTGGCTTTAATCCCGGCATCACCTTGGATCTCTTTGCATCGCCTTTATTCTTCTTCTCCCTTTTCCACCAGTTTCCTATCACTTCTTTGACTTCTTCACAACTTTTAGTCCGTCAACTATCTTATCACCTTTTGTTTCTTCACTTGTTTTCTTTTTAGTTATGTCTTGATAGTCTACAAATGCGATCGCTACTTTGTTTCCAAGCAGCACGGCTTCTCTTCTTCTTTTCAAAAACATCCCTGATGTTTTCACTGATGCCTTTTTCAACTCTTCACCTGTAGTGCCACTTCCTGCTTGTTAGCTTGATCACTGTCACTATCTCACCTTTACTTTTTTTACTTCACTGATTACTAGATATTACAAGTTTAGTTTCAATGTGTGTTTTAAAACTGCTCTTTCTTGTGTTAAAGGGGACATATTATGAAAAATCCACTTTGACAGTGTTTTTGAACATTTATTTGGGTAACCTGAGTGTCTACCGACCCACAAAATGTGAAATAACCCCATCTGTTCCTTTGTTTGTGCTCTGCATAAGTCTTACAACATAGAGAAAAGTGCTCCGTTTCAAATCTTCTCTCCTTGTGATGTCACAGTGGGATTCTTGTAAAAAAAAAAAAAAAAACCTCCCCTCTCCTGGTATCTCCACCCATGGAGTCCACCTCCAGCCTAGAGCAAAAAAAAGCGAAGGTCCGCCATTTTTATTCTCTCTACAGAGGAGTGATGTCTACGGGGAAAACTCAGGGGGGGCTCATTGCATTTAAAGAGACACACACACCAAAACAGATAGTTCTGAGAGAGCTGGTTTATACAGGGTCACAAACCTCCTCTGGATTGATTCATGTTATATTTTGACCAAAGCACAGCACAGATGTTTCATTTAGACCACAGGACACTGTGAAAAGGGGGTATAATATGTCCTCTTTAATGTATATCTACATGACTATTACATAACATCTTTGCTTGACTCACGTCACACATTGGTGGTATGATAAAAGTTCAAATCAGGTGCTATGATTTTCTGCCCTTATTTTTACATATACTTGTGCATATTGCAGCAGAAAGCAACCATGTGTTGAACCTCTAGTTAACAGGTATCAGGTGATTCTATGCTTAAACTACGACAGCACACTTGTCCTTTGAAAACAACATTGTTCCATGCTAACACTGGCACGTCAAGGTACATACTTGTAAGCCCAGGGGTCTTTTCAGATTCACACTGAGCTGTAAATGAGGAGAGACACCTTGTCTGGATGAACTCTACAGGAGTTACTAATAGGGGTCATCTGAGTGTTGCACCAACAGCATTGCTGTTAGGTAACAAGGTGTCACTTTCATTTCTCGCTACCAGTTTTGAACTGAGGAGTCAGTCAGTAGAGTGTCGTGAGAGGTCACTCACTTTCACCCATTTTCTCCCCCCCCCCCTTCCCTCCCCCCCCCTCTCACCCAGGAATGGAGGTGTCATGTCCTTCTCTTCTCTCAGCAGTTCAAGCACACCCACCAGCCCCAGGTGAAGCGAGTCAGCACTGACATGCACATCCTAAAAAACATGCACACACACATTTAGTTAACATGTTCACATACATGTTTTTATTCATGTGCACACACTCACATGTGTAGCAAGTGTGGCCTATGTGCAGCCACATTGTGCTGACATGCTGGAGTGATCTCAGCTCTTTGGGTCCTTGGTAACTGAGCGGCTCCTATTTCCTCCCTGGAGAACACAGTCATTAAAGCTCAATTTATGGCCTGTTACACACATACACATAACAAATTGTGTTGACGCAAGGAGAACCTGTCATGTTCAGGTCCAGTTTCAGCTGTTGATTGAAGTATTATACTGTATCAAAATGGTGCAGTAGAAACTAGCGGATGAAAAAACAGTAATGCATCAATCGCAGAACATAATCACAAAATAATCAATTCAAAATATTGAAAGCAAGATCTCATCTGTAACAGTTTTGAACAGTTTCCAAATCCCAAATTGTGGATTAAATAATCTCTCTGACTGTGCGCTTGGTTTCAAACTTTCTCTTTCTTATCTCTCTCATTCCTTAAGACCGGCTCTGGGTGGACTTCTGTCATCGTCTTACCGACAACACCAAGAATCTTTGGCGGCCGAGCGAGAGCGCCGCCGCTTGGAGAGAGAGGAGAGACTTCAGAGGATAGAGAGAGAGGAGAGGAACAAGCACAGGTGAGGCATCACTGACCTCGAAACAATTTAAGGCAGGGATAAGACTACATAACAAATAGATGAACTGACGGTGGTACTACAGATAAGTGTTGTACTTTCATGAAATCAAGGGATGCACAAGAGGTCACAAGATATTCAACAGTTTTCAGGCTTCAAAGATGAAAGAACTAGTTCCATATTGCAAAACTAAAGTGTCTGTCATGGGATCCACTGCCTTCTAAAGGGATACACCTAAATATGAACTTCACAAGTTGTTTTGGGGTCCCCTAGAGTAGGCTGCTAAATGCTTACTGAGCCCCTCTTCAGAAGAGAGAAGAGAATGTTGTTCATCTTCTTATCTACCTCTCTGCAGGAAGAGTACTGTCTCTTTAAAGGTTTTGGGTGTTGGAGCCAGCAAATGCAAAGTAACAAAACAATGATGAATTACAATATAAATGTAAATGAATATAGATAACAATATAGTTTGTTGAAATTATATTTAATAACATGATTACATCCATACAGCTCTAACAACATTTGAATACAATCAGGTAAAGGAGAATAAAATCTGCATTCATTTTTATAAACAAAAATGACATTCAATATGGGAGTAAACTAAGTGAACAAGTTTAAATTGAAAATGTCTTGTCATGTAGTGAAATAATGATAATAACTGTATTAATAAAGGACACTTCATAAACAATTTTTTTTTGCCTGTTTGAATGAAGTCTTATTCACACTGGCCGGTTTGAAGACATCATCGTTGTTTCTGGTATTTCTCTGTTTTTGTTTAAGATTCTCTGTTTGTGTTTTCTCCCACAGCCGCGACTTTGTGGATAAAATGGAGGAGGCGAGGCATGCTCGCGAGGAGAGGTAAGTGTGTGCACTAAATTAAAACAACACACTCAGAGAACAGTGGAACCTGCAGGGGAATACGTTTCAGACTGTGGTTTGGGAAGCTTGGTAATAGCGTAATTGTTTTCAGGTTAAAAAGTTGCCCTTTGCTGCCAGAGGCTGCAGGGAGACTGAAACCATATTCTTTGCTCCCTCTCTCTCTCTCTCTTTCTCTCTCTCTCTCTCTCTCTCTCTCTCTCCCTCTCTCTCTTTCTGCCTGTTTTCTCCTTCCATAAGGAGCTGTTCTTAAGATGCTGCACTCTGCCAAGGGTTTGATTGTTAGGCGGCATGCTGTGAGAAAATCAGTCCAAAGATTCTTCAAGCTTTTCTCGCTGAATGCATGTGCACATCTTGAACATTAAGATTACTTTAAACGTGAGCGCATGTACTTAAAGGAGACAAATGAATGTGTCTTAGTATGCAAAAGGAAATCCCAGGAAACCCCAAAACCACTTGGGAGGGTATGAGGTCACAATCAGATGTAGGACGGATTAGTTGCATTATATTGGCTCCATTAGTACCTTTATTCAGATTATTTTGAATGTAGCTCAACATATAGAGATGTATACTAATGAGGAAACTGAATTTTTAAAACACAGTTTCTGACATATGAGGATCTCAAGCTCTTTGTTCTGTGTCTTGGATCCGTCTCTGTCCCTTTCCCCCTCTTCATGTTTTCCTCCATTGTCACTTCATATGCTGTGCCAAGTCCTGTTGTTTTTCTATAGGATCCAAACTCTTTCACTCTCCATTTGAAACACTGTTGATATAATGAGAAGAGGCGTCCATGAAATAGAGAGAAAAGAAATAGAGAGAGACAGACTAAGGACAAAGATGCGTCTTTTTACTAAGACTAAGAGTGGTTCAACAAAGCCCCTATGAAGCAGCAAAAACAGAAACACACGCTTTGGAGGTTTTTTGGGCTCACCCAACTGGGAGGAGACCCGGAGTTCGCTGGGAACGCCTTGGAATCCCCCAGGAGGAGATCGTTGAAGTCTTGGTTGATTACTTAGCATGCTGCCACCGCGACCCGTCCTTAGATAAGCGGAAGAGAATGGATGGATGGACTGAGACTTAGGACATTTTGAGTCAATAACAGAAGGAGGAAAAAAAAGCAGAGTACAGACATAGGTGGACAGAAAGTCAAAGAGGGAGATGAGCTGCTGAGTGAACAAGGTGGGAGATGTATCCACAGGAGAGGCTGATGAATTGATGGTGCATTTGGATGGGAAGATGATCAGGAAAACATGAATTCGTACCACGGCTTACCTCCCCGAGAGACAAATCTGTCTGTAAAGAGACACTCCTGTAAAAAAAAATGATTGCCATAGTGACAGACAACTGAGTCCAAAATAGATTTTTAATGGGGTGACTACAAATGTTGGAAAACAATGATTTTCCCAAAGCATGTCGAAAATATTTAAGATTGTCAAAGCCCACCTGTAACTTTGTTTTTTGAGCAAATGACTTCAGAACTAATGACAATCAAGTCATTTGTGTTGCTAGTTGCAGATGTTACCATGGTAACATCTCAGTTTTACTAGGTCAATTAATTTTATGCAAAAAATATTGTCATATTTGTCTAATTTCTGGTTCAGAAATAATAAATAAATAATATAATTTCACAACCATCCATGGTATTTATCATATCACTCCACAGTTAGTGTTAACAGATAACTCATAAATTGTTTTTATTATGTTAATATTTGATCATGCACAGATATATTGAGTACAGCATTAAAGACAGTAAACAGCCTCATTATGCTTCACTGACATGAACAGTGCTAAGAGAAATAGTCGGGAATATGTAAATGTTTTGCAAACCATCACTCAATTCATTTCATTTCAAAGTGTGAAAGGACATAAAAGGACATTCAAGGTTTTGGACCTACTTAAAAAAACAAAAAAAACAATTATACACAGTCAGCTCATCTGCTCCATTTTACTCCTTAACTCATGCAAATACACACAAACACACACACACGTACACATAAACACTGGTATCCAATTTCTTGAGTTTCTTCTGAAGTGGTCTGATGCTAATGAAGTCTGAACAGAAGCTCCACACATTCATGGCACGGTGGGAAAGAGGAGGGGTCAAAGAAAGAGAGCGAGAGAGAGAGAGAGAGAGAGAGAAAGAGGGTTGAAACAGTGCCCTAAATCTCTTTTTCTGGCCGACAGGTTGAGTGGTAAAGTTTATTCCTTCTCTTCTTCTTCTTCTTCTTCTTCTAACTCCCTCTGGTCTCATTTTTGGACTGCTGCTAAGGACTAAGCGTTGGGGGACAGGAGAGGAGGGCAGGATGGAAATGAAGGATGAATGCTTTGCGGGCGTTTGATATGCTGGTTTAGAGGAGTGAGGAGGGCTTGTGGTGTGAAAAAGTCTGATAGCAGCTGCGGAGGAGAAAAAAACTAAAGAGAGATTTTTTCGGTACATCTGAAGATCTGTCATGTTAAAGTTTGTGATCGCTCATTGGGACATGTTTAATTTTGAGACCGATGGAAGCATTGCGTAACCCCCACTTTCTGCCTCTCTCCTTCAGGTATAAGAACGTTGAGCGTCTCGCAGCTGAAGAGTGCGAGCGCACGCGGGCGTCAAGGACTCGCCCTGACCTCAACCTGAACTTTGAACCCTCGGAGGAATCCTGGCCTTCGTCATCCCGCAGCAGCAGCCCGTCCTCTTTCGTCTCCCAGGAGGACACAGAAGCTGACCTTGATCAAGAGACCCCCGCCACAGCCTCCCCGCCCTCTGAGACTGGTAGGACACCTGATTGATCAAGTAGCTGTCACAATCCAACACGAGAAACACCAATTACATACCGTCTCTCATGGTCTGTGAGTCACTAACAAGATTTAGACCGAAACGTAGTGAACTAAACATAATCGTTAAACATTAAGATCACTCCTCCAATTGCTTCGATAATTTAATTACTGGTTAAGGTTGCATTTGAAAGAACTTTGAATTTTGTGGAAAGTATAATTAAGACCATGAGGTAACTTGGTTAAACTGCCACCGCACTCCAAAGCCATCAATATTAACCCTGAGTTGTTTGCAGCCTGCAGTTTGAATTAGCATGCAGGCTGGAGTGAAAGCAGAGGTTGAGGCAAATTGTGGAAAATACTGAAGAGAGGAGGGGCCACCACCAGTCGAGGGGACAGAAAAAAACACACACACACACACACACACACACACACACACACACACACACACACACACACAGAGGATATGGGTTGAAAGGTCAAATGGATTTTTGAAAGACCTTTTTGAGAGACTTATTCCAAAACATCTTGCGTAAGAAAACAAGCTTGTTTTGGAGCTGAATGCATGTGCAGCCGTGAGCTGAGGTACAGGCGACTCAAGCAGGCGTGTGTGAGGCGTCACAGTGTCGTGTTATTGTAACCCCGCCTGCATCACTGCACCGACTGTACTGGTGACACTACGTGTTAGAAGCGTGTACATTAGTATGTTTTGATGTAAACAGGAACTTAATTCTTCATTTCCTGTTCATATCCTGATTCCACAACAGCCAGCCTTTCTGTACCTGCCGTATTTTTTATTTAAGTACACACGTGTGTGTATTTGTTTTTCTTGTAAGAGTGTGTGTGAGTGTGTGTTGATACAGGGGTGTCCCACGTGAAGCCTAAACAGAGTGGCCTTTAAAATCAAAGACAGCCATGTTGTGTGTTTTAAACAGTATTTCTTTAGAGACAAATCCTAAACCTACGTAGTGTTTCTGTGTGAATGACTTCAGCAGTTTGAAGCTCTAAGAGCTATTCATTGTAAACCATTATTTAAGAACACTTTTTACTTTGTTACAGGAGAGGTCGATGACTCCTGTGCCAGCGCAGAAATAGAGGAAAAAGAAGCCTCTGCTGCAGAGGAAGAAGAACAGAAAGAGAAAGAAGAACAGGAGGAGGCGGAGGAGGCGGCGGAAGTACGTGAGGAAGAGGAGGAGGAGGTTCAGCAAGAAGCAGTGGCAGAACAGGAGGAGGAAAGTGAGGTGTGTGAGCAGGAAAAGGAGAAGGAGACAGAGGAGGCGGAGGAGGACAGTGGCATCCTCAGCGACAAGGAGCGACAGAATGAGGAGGTGAACGAGAAAGACAACTGCTCGGCCTCCAGCATCTCCTCCGCCAGCAGCACTTTGGAGAGAGAGGAGCGGGGCAGCAACGACAATGGTGGGTGGTTTAGCACGGAATTTAAACTTTTGTGCTCATGGGTGTGTTTATTCAGCTGCTCGTGAACGCCTGGAGACATAGATGCAACACAATGCATTTCGTTGATTCATCGGCAAACGTCTAACTTTAGGTCAAAATCAACATCAGGTCTATGTGTGTCTCCAAATGTTGACGATGGGTTTGAGAGAGCAAATTAGCTAAGGTCAAAAACTTGTGGCATCAACTTTAAATTAAGTTTGAGATCTCCCAAGTTTTTAGGCTTATAAATAACAATTAAGTAAAAGTGACAAGAATGTTGAATAAACACACCAAAAGACACACCTTAACATAAGGGCAAAACTAGAATTTGTAGCTTACAGTAGATGCAGTACACATATTTTCAGAGCTACTCAGAGAGGGCTGTTATTGGTTAAAGTTGGTCTCTGTGGCTCACAGAGAAACTGACTTGCAAACCTCGTTGTCTTACCTGGGTATCAGGCAAGTTGATCGGTAAAATAACCTTTTATTTTATTAGGTGTGATATAACACAGAGTACCACATAAAGGAACAAATGAAAAAACCCTGGAGTATATTTGCACGTATGCAGCCAGGAGAAGGATCATTAAAGCTACAGTCTTGGAGGACAAGAAACGCCAATAACAGAACCTAAAGCAACAACTAAACAGCCTGCACACCAAAAGCCCACTTCTTTTCATCTCCACATGTCCTGTTAGTGAGTTCCCCCTGTCTGATTATTCCCATTAATGATTGGTGCCTTAACTTGGCTCAGTTTTTCACAGTATAATAAATGTGTTTGAGCTGATACAGTGGGGTTCGTTCATTTGCATACATGAGTGTACTGTCACTTAAAATCCTCTTCCTTTTCAGGCCTTAAGGAGGCAGACGTGAATGAGCACAGTAGCAAACTCCTCAACAGCAAGCTCTTCATGCTGGACATGCTCTACTCTCAGAACAAGAAGCCCAGCGATGAGGAGGATGAGGAAGAGGATGCAGAGAAGGAGAAGGAGAAAGAGAAAGGAGAGGGGGAGGACAAAGACACCCTGGAGGATGCTGAAGGACAGCCAGGTGCTGTGCAGGAGGGCAACAACGGCGCCGACACAGCAGAGCAACGCGGGACCATCCGACACTTCGCGGAGCGGTTTGGAGACTTGATCAAGGACCTGAATTCACCGCACTCCCCTCACTTGGATGTCCCAGCCAACGAGCCGCCTCCCCCCCCACCCAAAAAGGAATCAGACACGATCTGGGACCAGCTCCTGGCCAGCCCTCGAGAGTTACGCATCGGGGACATCAACTTCACCGACCTGACGGAGGACGATGACAAGGACATTCTGGATGCTGTTTTGATGGGCGGATGCGGTGACCTCCCGCCCCCGCCGCCTCCCCCACCCTGCCTCCCACGCTTCCCTCCACCCCCACCCATGTTGGGGTGCTGCCCCCCGCCTCCCCCCATGATAGGAATTATGAGGCCGCCTCCTCCGCCCTCACTTAATTCCCAAATTCCAGTGCCTCCACCCCCTGAGCCACCTCTGTTTAACAAGAAGAAGAAGACAATCAGGCTGTTCTGGAGCGAGGTGAGTGAGGATACAGCGACCATTTACATACAGTCAGGTACAACTCAGGCTTTTTAGACTAAAAGAAACAATCATAACTGTTTCAAATCAGTGTCACACGTCTTCTTTGAATTCTCGATCTTCATTATCAAATGACTAAATGTACTTTATAAAGCATAAGATCTTGGCTGGCAAAGCAAACAGGCTATCACTTTTTCTCTGTGGAGAGGAATGAAGTCACACTATTGATTTTTTTGTGTCTCAGAAATAAAGTTTAAAGAGACGGCACATTTCCAGTGGCCAGTTAACATTAAGGAGTCATGATGAGAAGCACAACTCCTAACTTGAAATGTTCTTGTAGCCGTTATTATTTTTTATTTTTTTTACATTTTGAAATGTGTTACACTGCCTCTACCAAATACAGTACATTCATGTCTCGTTCTGTGTGTTTTCAGGTGCGTCCAACAGACTCTCAGTATAGGGACTACAAGCGGAGTGGGGACTCACTTTGGTCCAAACTGGAACCAGTGAAGGTGGACACGGCGAAACTGGAACACCTGTTTGAGTCAAAATCAAAGGAAATGCCAGTCACAAAGGTAAACAGTACATGCCTGAAGAGGTTTCAGAGAGGTTTATGTATGAAATTCTTCATCCACCACTTAATGTTTGTAACATGTTTAAAGCAGCATGAGCTCTTTGTGTAAACTGCACAAGCTTGACCGGAGTTGTGTACTTTCTGTTTAGTCTTTGTGACATTTGATGTACCTGATTGGCTCTTATAGAAACACAAACTACTTTCCTTTTTAAGACACACAGCCCAGGGTTCAGTTATCCTCATATGCATCACTCTTAGGTTGATGTATAAGGGGTTAAGTGAGGTCACACATGTTCTGATCCTGATCAAACATGAAAGTTATTGAAATCCCTCCCAAAGCCTCTAAATAAGAAAAGTCTGGTCAAGTAAGAAAGGGAGCTGAAACCAGGCTCCTCACGCTTTGAACTCCTGAGCCCCGGCTTTCAACCACATCTTCCATTACAGACGGAAACCAGTAAGTAACTCAGCGAGGGAGGGCTTCACGGTCTGCACGTTATGTGTCAGTATGACGGTGGTCTTCAGATAAAGTATCGCAAAAGCTCACGCAAAGCTGTCAGGTAATGAGATAATCGGAGGTATAGAGGACCACCTGAACACTGAAGCCAGAATGAGATTGCTTTGTTATTGCATTGGCTGAACCTTCTTTGGTCCCTCCTTTAAGTGTTAGGGAAAAATCCATCAGAATGCTAAATATGTTAAGGTGTTATAAAATAGTTTCAAAGCAATTTCACTTAAGCTTTCAACCACATGGTTGGAGCAATTTGGTATTTTGGTATCATTTCAACTCATGTTATGCAACCATTAGTCTTAACTAGTTTTTAAGGTTTCCACCTTTTGATCTCTGTCAGTTTTATCCGGTCAGAATCATGTATTTTCCTACATTGTTCACTTAAACACTTAAAGTAAATAGAGACACGTATCAACAAGTTTGTATACATATTTAACAGAGTAGCTGTGAAAAGACTTAAACAACTACAAAACATGATTAAAAGAATACTAAAAAGTTATTCCTACACATGGAACATGTTAGAGTTTATGCTGTGACGTGCTCCATGGTGCTGCAAATACAAAGTGTTGCAATGTTGTGTTTGTCTTAAGCTCCATGTTGTGAGTGTCCAGTAACCAGATCTTAGCACCTATCCTCTTTCACTTTTATTTGATGACATCATGACTTCCTTTAATAGCCTATACTGGCCTCAAGCGCTGGTGAGGTCATTTGATCACATATAGATACAAACACATATGGCCTGACCGTACACCCGACAACAAGCATCTTGACACACACGCTGTTGTCTTTCCCATTTTCCACCTGACACAGTTGTCATTTTCACACCCCAAATCACTTTGCCAAGCGCTTAACGCCGTCCAAATAGGGCCCATAGACTGTATAGACACTGTCATTCTTCTAACCATCTAGTTCTCTCACAGCTGCAGTCAATGAAACCTGAGTGATGATTCCTCTAATCCTTACGAGCACATAAAGCAGACCACACGAGCGAGGAAAGACACAAGATGAAGCACTGACACGTTTTCTACTTTCTTTGTCTCGCAGAAAACAGCAGCGGACGGGAAGCGCCAGGAGATCATTGTGTTGGATTCCAAGAGGAGCAACGCCATAAACATCGGCCTGACAGTGCTGCCTCCTCCTCGCACCATAAAGACGGCGATCCTTAACTTTGACGAGTATGCGCTCAACAAGGAGGGCATCGAGGTGAGGGATACAGATGACCCAGACCCATTCATTTATGTTGTATATGACAGTCTACCTGTCACTCATGCTCAGATATAATTTACTGGATCTAGAATTGAACATTGGTCCAAATGAATGTGATATCATTGCTATGATTGCTATTATTGTTGCATTGTCTGGCTCTGTCCACTTAAGAAATCCAACACAGAAACAAGATGAGTGAACTTGAGAACAGCAACTCGCTTTTCAGCCAAGAATCCCCAGTGCTGTGTTTTCAACAGTACTGAAGGCATTTTCAAGACTAGCGTCATTGGCAAAACAACTCTTAGTCATCCCACCTCTTTTTTTTACCCACCCTCAGAAAATCCTGACGATGATCCCCACAGAGGAGGAGAAGCAAAGGATCCAGGAGGCGCAGCTGGCAAACCCCGATCTCCCACTGGGCTCAGCAGAGCAGTTCCTCCTCACCCTGTCCTCCATCAGCGAGCTCTCTGCCAGACTTCAACTCTGGGCCTTCAAGATGGACTACGAGGCAACCGAGAAGGTGTGTAAAAAGTAATATGGGGCAATTCGAAAAAAATAAAAATAAAAGAAGAGGAAGTTTCATTTTACAAGAACCATCAATCACCATTATCAAAAGCACATTTAAATCCATGCTGTGCAAGTGAACTTCATCTTATCAAAGGAGAAACAGACACAAACATATGAAGCCAAATGAACTCTGAAGGTTTGAGTAAATGTGCACGGCATATGTGGTGTGCATTTAAGTCTGAGTGTGTTATGCAGAGTATCAACATCCCTTTTAGTACAAACAACATCCGCAAAACATCAACATAGTTACATCATAACATAACCAAATATGCACCCTTATTAGCAGCACCTTGTCTCCTTTTGGCACACCGTGTTTTACTCGAGCGAAAGAATCTGCAGGAGGACGAGAACAAAGTCAAAAAAAAATGCAGAGAATTGAAAACATTCCAGCCCCTCTCTTTCTGTCCTGGGAATTTTTACGGCTTACCGCAGGATGTTGTTGTTTCTAATTTCTCCATGAAAGGCACAACTCCCGAGCACAGGTTTGACAGAGCACTGTTCCCGGCTTGACTCTGCGGGACTCTGCGCAACATACCATGCAGGCGCACAAACAGATGCACATAAGAGAACCTCCAGCAAAAATAGACGCGCTTAATTTAATCAGAAGTATGTTTGAGGGAGAATGCTGACTGAGGCAAGAACATTTAAACAACCTGAGGACCTCAAACAATCGCAGATGATTTGTGGTGGGACACACCTGTGCTCCATAGACGCATCAAACACAATCATAATTTACTCCACTAATGCTGTGTGTGTGTGTGTGTGTGTGTGTGTGTGTGTGTGTGTGTGTGTGTGTGTGTGTGTGTGTGTGTGTGTGTGTGTGTGTGTGTGTGTGTGTGTGTGTGTGTGTATACTCAGGAAGTAGCGGAGCCTCTGCAGGATCTGAAGGAAGGTATGGAGCAGCTGGAGAAGAACAAAACTCTGCGCTTCATCCTCTCCACGCTGCTCTCTATCGGGAACTTCCTCAACGGCACCAATGTGAGTCATGACCATAACAGGGTGGCATCATTATACTGGGACTTAATGACAAGCTTCTTTTGTTTGCAGCAGTAGTTTGTCAAGATTGTAAAGACAGTAAATTATATAGAGTTTGGATTTTCTAAGCCTGTGATTTGTAGATTAAAAATGACATCACATACTGACTACTGTGATTTGGTGATGATAGATTCACCTTATGTTAGTGTATATATAGGAAAGCTTTTTCTTTATTTTTTTTATATTCTGTGTGTCCTTATGTCCAGGCAAAAGGCTTTGAGATGACATATTTGGAGAAGGTTCCAGAGGTAAAGGACACGGTCCATAAGCAGTCTCTGCTGCATCACGTCTGCTCTGTGGTGGTGGAGAACTTCCCTCAGAGCACCGACCTCTACTCCGAGATCGGAGCCATCACCCGGTCGGCAAAAGTAGGCACCACACTCACTCATGGAAAACTCATTTTGTCAACACACTAGAAAACATTTTCAAGAGGGGTCAAATTAAAAGCAGAATTTTTTAAGGATAGATTCCCAAGGAACTTAGGTCACAGGTTTCCTTGCTTGTCAGGAGCTATTGACGGCACCTGTGATGTTCCCCCTCAGCTGGTGGCTGATGGCGGTCAGCTGGGCTGGGAGGTTATATAGGCAGGTGGAAGGTTCCCCGCTCAGTTGGTTTTGTGTCTCCAGCGAGTCAACACCATCAGTTGGCTTTCTGTGGGGTTTTCTTTGAGTGAAAATGAAAAAATGCGGCTTGTTCGAATAACGCGCCTTGTGAAGTTTGGTATTATTTACTGAGCCATCGTGCATATCACATCTGAGTTGGAGTGTCAATAACATATGGGCCTACTGTGCGCGCCAACTGAACAGTAGGTCTTAAGAGTATACAGCATGGATAGAAGGGACTGTCTACTGTCAGATTGTGTAGGCACTTTGCAATTCGGAAGCATCTTTTTTTTTTTAAACATTTGTGACTCCTTCCATTACCCCTCTTTTCATTGACTCCCACTTCTCTTTGTTTTGGCTCCAATTAATGTTCATCTGTCATGATAGAATCAGCAGGTGGTTTTCTTGTTCTTCTGCCACCTGTAAGAGACCCGAGGCCCACTCATTTGGTACCCTCTTGTAACAAGTGCAGTGTTTTGTTAGTTCACCAAGTCGTGATCCCTGTCAATCAGATTTGCTTTCTGGGGGGAATGTAACAAGACATGCAGCTGAAGTTTAGAAACTAAAATTGATGCCAACTTTCATTTTATTATCTTTATTATCAGAGAAAAATAAAACTTGACAAAACTTTTCACGTGTTAAAAAAGTCAACCAGTCATCATATGCTTCTTTATCTATAAAAATAAAATAAGGGTGTCAATTTGGCTCCCAAACAATGGATGCAGGGAAGTCTTTTAATAAGCTCATCAAGCTTCTTGGTGAATATTCAGAAGTTATCTCAAGTCCTTTTTTTCAAAAGAACTTTAACTGTAAGATCTGAAATTGTCAAACAATGAAAGCTTGGTTTTTTTTTTGGTTGTTGATTTAGCTTGATATTAAAATCTTCTTTAAGTGTCTGATTTCACTGTGTTCCTGTATATGTTTTCATGTTGTAGCCCCATCAGCGAGATTAAACATATTTACTTACACTACTTTCAGCATTTTTTTTTTTGGATGCACTTTTTGTGTAGTACCCTCAATATGTTTCTATATCTCTACTCTTAGGTGGATTTCGACCAGCTTCAGGAGAATCTGTGTCAAATGGAGCGAAGGTGCAAAGCATCATGGGACCACCTAAAGGTGATTGCAAAGCATGAGATGAAGCCCCAGCTAAAGCAGAAGATGTCTGACTTCCTCAAAGACTGTGCAGAGAGGATCATCATCCTCAAGATAGTTCACCGCAGGATCATCAACAGGTAGCCCCCGCCCCCTCCCCCCCACACTCTGCTGGTTAGTGTAGCAAAACAACATTTACTACAGATGTCTGAGCATCTGTTACTGATAGTCACTCTCTCTCTCAGAACTTCCATTTTTTCCACTCCATTAATCACAATCACTTAAATAATCAGTTGTTTTCAATGGGGAAAATAAGACACATTAAATATAGAAGGGACTTTAACATACTCCAGTGTTAACAATTTAGCTTCTAGTAATTTTTAAGATGTGATGAGGAATTAAATGTTATTAAAGTTATAATCATTCTTAAGTTTACATGTAATACTGTATGTCATGGGAAATCATTTAAAAGATCTACTCCTTGAACTGTAAAATTCCCCCATCCCATGAGGAATGAAGTAATTACTCACTAAAACCACAAGTGTTTATTGTCTAGTCTGTAATCTTACAATAGCCCCTTTGATTACATATTGTCCCTGAAGGACTTTTAGGGACAGTTTTGTCATTTCTCTTTTTCCTCCCCCAGGTTCCATTCATTCCTGCTCTACCTTGGTCACCCGGCATACAGCGTGAGAGAGATCAGCGTCCACAGGTTCAGTAAAATCCTCAGCGAGTTTGCGCTGGAGTACCGAACGACCCGAGACCGCGTGCTCCAGCAGAAACAGAAGCGAGCCGACCACCGCGAACGCAACAAGACCCGAGGAAAGATGATCATGGACGTCAATGCACCTGTGAGGGCCAAGCATCAGAAACACAAAAACTTTTAGCTCTCTTTTCTTCTTCTTCTTTTTTTTTTTTTCCACATCTAGAGCTGTTTTACTCCTTTTTCCTTTGCTCTTCTCTGAACTATCTTTTAAATTTGACTCTTTCTTCCCCCTGTAGTCTGATGATGAAGAAGAGAGTGAGGTATCAACCTGTGTGCTGGTTGCCTGCATACGTGTGTGCGCGTGCGTGTTTGTGTGTGCGTGTGCATGAAAATACTATCCCTGACTGCATCTCTTTACCTCAAGTTTTCTTTTCACTCATTTTAACCTCTAAATGGATGAGTCAATGAGGTAGAGGAGGGATTGTAATCTAAACATGTTGGTTGTTCTACTTGAGATGGCATGTTTGTGTCACAAAGTATGACAAAAACACACAAGCTGAAAAACTCTTATCCACTTTCCTTTCTTCTTCTCTCCCTTCAGTGTGGTCCATCCTATGGCTCTAGCAGCAGCAACAGGGCCCCTAGTGGCAGCCAGGAGAGTGAGCAGCCACAGGGTCTGGGCCAGTCTGAGGATGCTGCGGAGCACGAGAACATGAAAGCAGTGCTGAGAACTAGCCTGAGTGGCGGGGACAAGGAGGCGAGCGGAGTACCAGGACTTCGAACACGAACAAGATCCCGGCCTGGACGAGGAGGTGAGGGTGACGGGAAGTTCCTGACAGAGTCACACAGGCGAAGTGAATGAACATCAAAACAGTTTTGTGTAAAACCTGTTCCATATTCTGCTCTATGCGTTCAGGTCGCACTGTGCAGGCATGGACGCCAGCGGCGGAGGACACTCATGTCTGCGGAGACGACGCCGCCGACGAAATAATGGAGCGCATAGTGAGGTCGGCCACTCAGGGCCCGGGAACTAGAGCCCAGCCCCGGGAGAGGAGGCGCTCCAGGGCAAACCGCAAGTCATGTAAGTTACGCTTCACCTGAATGCTCACTTCTGTCCCCAATCAATAGAGCAAACTAGTTCTGTGGAGGTTTTGTTCATTTTGTGTGTTGATGTACAACAAAGCCACAAAAAAAAAAAAACCGACTGATGAAGCTTCTCACATAAACGCTAGAATATTGAACTGGTCCAGTTCCCCGAACCTTGAGAAGTCCTCCTCATTGATGTCCGTGAAGGAGTTGTATAAATACAGCAGAGTAGGCATCACAACCCCCCTCCATCCAGTTGCATTATGGGAAATGTAAAATCCAAAGTGCTAGAGCGCTGACAAAACAAGCAAAGTCTCACACATTTATAGATGTCCAATGTTTAGACTCCCGAGTTAACCCTTAGATGATTTGAAACGCTGGACATAGAATTAGACATTAATAGAAAGTTAGTCTTGAAAGAAGCTGTGTCAGAGTGCTCACAGATATGTTTTCCAAAAGCCAAATTGGGATTAGCGTTTAAAGGTCACAGTGTTTTAATTCATGTATTATATTATTAGTTAAATCTGTCAGTTTGGAAGTTCATAAAGCATTGGAAGTAAGCATGTCCTAACTTCTCCTTTTCTTTCTTCCTGCAGTGAGGCGGACACTTAAGAATGGTCTGACCCCAGAGGAAGCTCTTGCTTTAGGACTTACTGATTCTCCTGATTCATGAATGTGATCAGCCGACCTCCTGCCTGTCCTTGTTGTCTTGGAAACATAGCCACAATCATCAAAGGGACATCTCTGACAGCCTTCTGCTTTCGCCACGGGTTGTAGAGGGGTTTTTCCACCAGTCACAACCCCCCAGTTAGAATTTTGCCAGCTGCTTATTTTGCCTGTCATGTCTGGCTGATGAAGCTGCAGCCTTGAGTGTTTTTTTTTTTTTTTTAAATGCAAATCCAAGCAGACGTCAAAGAAAGAGAATCTGTGTTGAATAGGACAGAAATGAAATAAGGTGAAACATTTTCATTTATCTTAACATTTATGGAAAAAAAATGTTGCATTAGTCCAAAAAACAGATTTTTTCTTGTGATCTCCTGCATCTGTGACTTCACCATTTTCATTTATTCAAAGCTGTGAATTTCAGTTGCAAATATCAACAGGCTGAAATGGAAGTTACATTTTGTCTGACGTCCTGCTCTGATGTATCCAAGAGGTCACCTCAAACAAAGAGGCTTACTAAGAAGGATCCTTTTTGTAAAAAAAAGGCAAATGTTTGCTTCTGCAGCAGCATGTTTGACAAGTGACGAGTGTCGATGTTTAGTAGGAATGTGAAAGGTTTACATTCTGATGTGTGCCTTTCATTTAAAAAGGGACAACGCTGTACCTGTATCCCACCTCTCCCTCTTGCTTTATGCACCTCCTACTTCTCAGATCACTCACAAATGTCACATTTACAGCCGTCATGTATCGATATGATCGTTGAATACCATTGACTTTGTTATTTTGGCAAAATTGTTGTCAGTATTTATTTGCAAAGCTCCGACATCTTGCACCTTACTCGACATTAATCGTTTCTCAAGCTGAAACTGATTCAAATCACACACAGAAAAAAAAAAGATGTTTTAATCTCAGAGGAACTTTTTGTAAAGTGTAAAAAGACAAAAAGATGGAAACGCTTTTTTTTAATTATCTATTTTGAAGGACATGCAGAGAATTCTGCATAAAATGTGTACATGCCCTTTTCAGCTGCCAGGTACTAAATACTGAAGTACAGTGTGCATGTTTGGTGAGGTTCATGTGTTGTACTATTTTTGTATTTTCTGTAGAAACTTGTATTATAGTCTAAGAAGAGAAGGGGTTAAAAAAAAAGATGCTGTTCTGTGAATTGTAATAAATAATAAAAACAATTAAAAAGAGCTTAAATATGTGTTTCTCTGTGTTTAGAGAGGTGAGCGTTATCTGCATATTTTGTTTGAACTCTGTTACCATGTTGTACTTTGTATGAACTTGACAGGTTGTGGATCATTTGAAGTCCCATCTGAATCATGTGCTCCCCTCTTAGGTCAACACAAACTGGCTAATATCACTGCGTAAATATTATGTGGTGAGCTGAACATGACACCGAGATGGAGTACATTTTCACTTGAAATGCTGTGTATACACATTCTGCAATAATAAAACAAACATCGAGTGAAACCGAAGGGGGTGTGTGTGTGTGTGTGTCATTGTGCTTCACTTCTTTCACTGAGCCTTTAAGTTCACAAAGGAACACAAACATGGGTGTGTCTCTATACTGACCAACCTTTAGATGAAACAGGAGCCACACTTGTACCTGTGCTGTTCAGTGTTACGTGTCTTAGTTTGATTAACAAAGCGTCTGTCCGCGCCTACGTGGATGAGTCTGCTGTTGGTGTTTGATCCCCTCCAGGCTGGCATGTGATGATCACTCTGGAGGGGGGGGGGGGGGGAAGCTGCAGGGCCACAAACAAAAACATCTTTATTTTGTGAAATGGGAGCACATGGGGCACAAGCCTTGGGAGTCAACCACAAAAAGTTACCACAAATAATAATAAAAAAAAAACTCATTAGTGCAACCAAACTTTAAACTTCCAACTCCCTAACTTCAAACATGGAGACAACAGTACTGAGTAGGTCATGTTCTGCATGTTTATACCTAGAGGTATAAAACTGTATTTGGGATATGTTGACTATTATACAGTATATCGTAATAAATCATAGATTGTTTTCTACATCTTTGCTTTTGAAGGAATCGGTTCAAGTCGCAGGGTAGCTGCTCCAATGACATCCCGGGGGAGCAAACACTGGGTCTCCATCTCACTGAAAAACTCTGTAACATACAGCAAGCAAATGTAAAGAAGCATACAACACAATCGCACCATATTAATCATTTGTCTTAGATAAAGTCGTGTACTATCAATGATTTTACCCCGAAGAGGAGAGACATGATTCTGCTGTGGAGAGAAACAGACGATCTGGTCACTGAACTCAAACCCTGGGAAGACTACCATTCTCCATGGAGAAGGTACATATGAACATTATGCTCACACGCAAATAAAGACACACAAATCCACTATTCTGAAAGCGATGTGTCGTCCATTTGATTCTAAATCAATGTGGCTTATTTCCAAACAATGTTTATGCTTTCCGTTTTGGGTAGGTGACTGCAGAGTGTATGATGGTAGAATTATTTTTTTGTGCGGCTAATTGACCTTGTTTTCTCAGTTTTAGGCTGTCTGCTGAACGTTTCCAAAAACTAGCCTAATATTAGGAGCCTGCTGAAGGACAGAGCCAGCATCTAAAGCGTTCAGACAGCCCCAATGGTTAAGAATCCCCTGAAGAATCCCTAAAAACACTCCCAACATTAACAGGATTGTGTAGTGGGGGGTTGATTTGAATGTAAAATTAATAGAAAGATATTACATTTTTTATTTTTTTTGTGTATTTAATATTTAAGGGTTCAATCGTCTATGCTTGGTTAGATGTTAAATCATTACCATAGACTGGAAATGGTCATTACTTGATAAAGTTGTAATACATACTCCCGACCAATAGATGGCAATATGCGCTTTTGATGTACTTTGATATCTCCCATGAAGTTTTGCAACGAGCGACATCAAATCCATTTTATTTAGGTCGAGTCAGTGTATCTGGTGGGAGTGTCAGCGACAGTGAGGTTTCAGGCTCCAAAATCCCAAACCATGGCCCAGGACATGACTCTGCTGTGGGGCTCCGGCTCTCCTCCGTGCTGGAGGGTGATGATCGCTCTGGAGGAGAAGAACCTGCAGGGATACAACCAGAAACTGCTCTCCTTTGATAAAAAAGAGAACAAGTCCCAAGAAGTGTTAGATTTAAATCCAAGGGGACAGGTAGGAAGTAGACCCATTTAACCTGCTAAATATTAAACTTCAGACTAACAGCCTTGACGTGAATAGCATTGTGATAAGTGTCGTAAATCAACCTCAACCTGCTGCAGCCCCACTAGCTGAAACATTAACACCCAGACTCGATTTTAAAAGTCAAACATTTAAAAGTGTTGCAGCTTCCATGTAAAATGTATTGTTTCTCAACTGTCTCTGAAGGCTGAAGACGAATCAGAGGGATGTGTCTTTTCATTCGGCTTTAATAGAATCTAATTACAAGTATTTATTGACAGTGTACACAGAATATACAGGAGAAATCAGGAGTGCTGCGTCTGAAACAAGGGTGCAAGACAATCAACAAACAAATTAAAAAAAAATCAGTTAAACACACAGCAGACACAATTCATAAAATCTGAAATGAATAGTATAAAAAATAGGATATCAAAAGTGTAGCACATAAAATAGTGGGTTGCACTTTTAAAGAATAGTTAGATTAATTCAGGAATGAAAATGTATCAGCCCACATGTAAACACAGTTTTTCTATGTGTTTGTGCGTGACTTTAAACATCCTGTATCTCCTACAGGCAGGAGAGAGAACAGTTTGTGACCAGGGTGGGAACAGTCTTCAGTGGTTTTCTTGGCTCTGCTGAGGCCACTGGAGCTAGAGATGCCCTTTAGAGAAGGCAGAGGACAGCCAAACATGTATTCTGCCCTGTCTTAGATCACTCTCTATCAGCAGCTGAGCAGCCAGTATACCACGACGAAAGGGGCTTGTTAGTTGTTGTTGTTGTTTTTTTCTTTCTTTCAGTTTGATGTCACGCACTGAATCTGCTATTCTGTACCTTTTGCAGCCAATGTTCAAGATAAATTCTCGAAACATTTTTTGGGCACCAATGCGTCAAGTCATTCTTTTTCATGCAAGCGCCCAGCAGAGGACGACAATGACCAAAACAACAACGACAACTTTAAAGTTCATGAAGTACTGGTTGACTGTCAGCATACGGAAGTAATCATAAGACTTCAAGTGCCTCCAGTTCTGTGCTCGACCGCTTAACAGGATCAAATCTAATCAACTGGATTTTTTGAAAGAGTGCATGTCCATTGCTCTACAGAGTTATACAAGCTGTGTTGTGGTAGCTCAAGCAAAGCATGCTGGAATTTAACTTCATTTGCAATATCTAGTCATTTCATGACTGGTTTTGAAATTCTGAATACACTGTCATTTTAACAAAGGTACCTTGCTGCCTTGTTCTGTATATTAGACATGTTGTAGTGGGCAGTGTTTCCCCAAGAGTCCCTGTGTGATGCGGCTCAGCAGCTTTTCTTAATTAGCTCCCAGCAGCATTTACATTAAGACAAGTCGCGATGAGAACAATAACACTAATAGCAGTTAACCCTTGAACAGCTCTCGTTGCCAATAAAACTGTTTTTTTTTTCCAGCTTCCCACCTTCAAACATGGTGACATCATTGTGAATGAATCCTATGCAGCCTGCTTTTACCTGGAGGTGAGTGAGCCTGCGTACAACTGGCCAACTATCAATTCTGCAAACATTTTACAGACAATTCTTTAATGTTTGTGTGTTTTTTTTCTCTCTCTCTCTCTCTCTCTCTCTCTCTCTCTCTCCCTCTCTCTCTCTCTTGTGTCTCTGGCAGAGTCAGTTTAAGTCCCAGGGCAACAAGCTGATCCCAGACAGCCAGACAGAGCAAGCGCTGATGTACCAACGCATGTTTGAGGGTTCCACCTTCTACGATAAACTCAGTAAGACTAAAGAAAAAGGAACATATCCAATAAAGGATAAAACCATCTCCGATATAAATGTTCCCCCAACAACAGTGTTTTTTTTATTCCTGTTTGAATCATTGTAATTGTAAAGTTAAAAAATACTACACTGTAATGATGTCATACATCCAGTGCTTCTGCTAGCCTTATGTTATCTGAATATCTCAATGTGTTGTTTTTTTTTATAGATGCAGTCATTTACTATGAGTGGTACGTCCCTGAGGGAGAGAGACATGACTCGGCCCTGACGAGACACAAGGAGGCTCTGACCACTGAACTGAAGCTCTGGGAGGGTTACCTGCAGAAGGTACCGAGTGTGCAGGCGAACAAAGTCAAAACCAAAGGCAGTAGAAATAATCGATGAAGTCATTGTGATGTCACTGTGAATATGAAGCCTCTAATGGGACATTCGGCTGCTGCCATGTTGGTTTTCTTGAACCAGAAGTGACCGAATTTGAACTAAAGGTGCTGGAGAGGAGTGAGGGTTTGGGAAACACCAGTGGCTAATTTATATACTTGTGGATGAGCCCATGTCGGTGGTTTGTAACCACAGTAGTTTAAAAACACATACTGGGGAATGATCAACAACAGTTACTCCATATTACTAAAATTCCCTCAATCAAAAAAGCTTGTGCATAGATTTCTTGGACAGTCAGTAAAAGCATTAAGCCGCACAGAAAATCAAATTTCTTTAATTTTTTCATTTAAAAAAAAAAAAAACTCCAATAAAAGCACAGACGACATAAACAAGGCCGAGCTGACACCTAGCAGACAGCCAGATGTAAGTTCACCTCAATGTGACCACCCACATGATGAAGAACTTCAGGCTAACTTTAGAATATAATTCTAATAGGAGAGTTATATACAAAATAACCCCCCATACCGTTGACATGATGAGAGGATTGAGCGATAATGCTGCATTCATGTGGTGTGGGACACATCGGAAAAACGCACATGAACACCTGCTCAAGTCGGAGCAACAACTCGGAAACTCGGAAAAGAACAAGGTGCCCGACTTCCCTACTTGACGTCAGAATCGTCATCACATGAGGGCCAAAATATGTTTTGTTAATGTTAACACACTTTTTATTTATTCATTCAAGTATTGCAAATCAACGTTTTGCTAAAATATAACTCATAACGGTTACATTTCACTGATCTTCTTCGTAGCATCTACGCGTTTTTTTTTTTTTTTTTTTGCTGTTGTTACAACATTCAGACTTTAAGAGCTGAAATCACGCAGCACATGAATGCAGCATAAGCACCAGAACAGCTTTTGTAGCAGGCTGTAAACGTGTTAGCCTAATGAGGATTCTTCAGCTGTGGAACCAGCCTAAGTGGACACTTCAGGCTAAGTGTTACAGCTTCTCAAAACTTATTGATGTTCAAATAAACGTTGTATTTTTCACCTCTCTCTAGCTGGGCTCCAACACTTGCCTAGCTGGACCGACCTTCTCTCTGGCAGATGTGATCGTGCTTCCGACTGTTGCCACCCTTTTCAGATTTGGGTAAGCGAGAACACTTTAGCATGTTCTTTAAGACGTAACACGTTTTGTGACTTTGCAGTTTCAAATGTCGTCTGCTCTGTAGGATGTCTGCGGAGCGTTACCCCAACTTGGGAGCGTATTATGCTCTGCTGAAGGAGCGGCCCAGCATCAAAGCCAGCTGGCCTCCACACTGGCTGGAGAACCCCAAGGGCGTAGACACACTCAAAGACATCTGAGGCCCTCGGAACAGTTCGCTGTCACGTCCGCCTGTAGGGTGTTTGGTTTATGTAGCTTAACTTCACAGTTTGTAGAATGTGATGCTAACCCTTTACCTGTCCGGCTTTAAAAAGGGAAGAAAGTGTCAAGAACTGAAATACGTTCTCAAAGTATTACAGTTGTAAAAGAATAATTAATTTTTTGTCAGTCTAACTTTAAATCCTTTTTTTTTCTCTTTCACAGCTGCGTGTTTCTGTCCAATCTTTACATCAGAAATCAGTCGATTTACAAATTAAAATGTGCAGAGTGTAGTGTTTGCAGGGTAACAAGCACAGGCTGCAGGGAAATGTCACACTATAATACTGTAAACATTGCACCTGTTTGTTGAACAGATAAATGGCGTGTGTAACGAACAAATCCCTGTTGACTAATAAATGCATTAAAACAGCAGCTTTTAGTGCGTGTGAAGTGTTCATATGAAGTCAGTTATTAAAGTCACTTTGTTTTGAAACCACATTTCCACAAACATGAGACAGACTATCAGCAGACACTGTATTGTTATCAGAGGCTTGTACGATACAGAAGGTCAACATACCCGGGTGTTTTTTTTATCCGTGTTTATCTCTTATCTCAGATGTAACCTGCTCTAGAACTGGTTAGACGAGCAGCTTAATTCACTGTTGGCGATTTATCCTGATATGAAGGCCACCTTCATTGTCCTTAAAACCATTGAGAGTAACCCTGAAGATAAATCTCTAACCGCAAATCCTGCTCTGTGGTTGTAGATTTAATAGCTCAATATGAAAAACTAAAGATTTTACTGCTGAAGGTAGGGACATCTGAGGTGTTCACTCTTGTGGTTAGAAGGTCCAGTAAAAAGTTAAACATTGTTGATTATATAAACACCAATTTTGAGATCAATCTAGCGAAGCGATGTCATATGAAAGAGGTGCAGGAGTCTTTCAGGACATGACTCATTGGTTTTATGGTTTGAATGATTGTGCCAATCCCTGTTTGCTCTGCACAAAGGTAATTCAAATCCTGTGTTGTCATGACTTTGCATAAATGAGACGCCTCTTTAATGTCTCCCCTGCATGGTTTTGTTGAAAAGCCTTTAAAAAACAATGGAGTTACACAGCTGCTATATAGAGGAATATGACGAGCTGTTGAACACGGGTTCATAATCCTCACACACAAACAGAAGTTATGCATATTTGATTAGAGCGTCAAAAAAAATGTTAAGCAAAGTGGGATCCCGTGTGCTCTTTTTTATCAGATACCTGTTAAATGTTCGAGATCTTTCTAGGCCCATGCTTAGTATTGGTGCTCAGAGGAGCCAGTTTCTTTTTCTTTTTTTTGTAGATAGAATAACCATCATGGAGATACCAAATCACACCAGCTGCTTGTACCACAGCAATGCAAGCACTTTAAAAAACTACAATGGAAAGGAATTCTGTCAAATAAAAATTTGTATTTGGCCAAAAGTGCTTTCTTATTTGCCATAAGATCCATCTCTGGCAACTAATCCCCTACTGTCCTGAAATCCAATAATTAAGAGCGACATCAGACTTAAAAAAGAAAGAAAAAACTCTGCAGTTCAAGGTTAATGATACGATGATGAGATCATGTTTTCAAACCTCCTGGGACAAGCATGAATAGCAGAAACAGGTTTTATCATCGCTCCTGCAGGAATACCGGCTTGACTGTAAATATTGCTTTTTGTTCTTGCTTCGGAAACTAAATGCTTAAGTCATGCTTGTCAAGCAAAAGGCTGACAAACAAACTCAAGCACACTCACAAGAACTTCTCCTCGCTAAGACAGACTGTGTTCTTTTGAACCGACATAAAAAGAAGATGTGAGCTGTTGCACTCACTTCAAAACACATTACACTTAATATGGATGAAGCTCTCTGCATAGAAAATTGGACGGAAAATCCCAGACCTTGAACTGCAATCAAGCAGCAGTAAAATGTATCCCTGGAAGGAAGATTCTTCAGCAAACCACATGCTTGTCGTGTGATTTCTGCAGAAAGCTGTTTTTCTGTATGCAAACTAAGGACCAAACCAGCACAGATAAGGATATAAAATGATTAAATATATGACCGGATTGTGTTGTATTTACACTCAATGAGTTCACTTTATTGCAGTGTCGACGGTAAATACTCGGGTGCACATCTGGAGTTCAAACCCAAACTCGGAGAAAGAGGCACAAAGAAGAAAATAAAGTGTGAAAAGTGGTAGCTACCTTTTTACAGCTCAATCTTAAATGTGGGGCTACATGTCACAGGTGATGAATTTTGCATGCCTTTATGATTTGATCGTGAATTTGAATAGCTGTGCCAGAACTGTTTTTTCTTCTCTGTGTGTGTGCAGGGGTGAGCCAAAAGTGCTGAGTCACTGTGAGTTTTCAACAGGCAGATATCAGTATGACATGAGCATAAATTAGTCAACCAGTGAATGACTTTGGCACAACGGAAACCTACTGACAGGTGTCTACTGATACAAATTATAAGAGGGTTAAAGTTAGCTGGAATGACATAGCACTAATACGGCAAATGATAGTTGCACAATCACAACAGTGTATGACAACCAATGCACACAAAGAAACTGCAGAAATTGACTCATTAACTTGACATTTTGATGTAACGTTCTGACTTCAGGGAACAAGTAGGATAGAAGTAAAAAAAAAAAGCATGTTATAGGTGGTTTAATTATGTCAGTGTAAGATTCCCATTTGCCATGACCCACATTTGCCTTTTACAAATAGATCAAAGAGTATTAATACAAAGCAAGAGAAGTCAATGAACCTCACAGCAGACTTTGCTAATGCTAATTCAAATGCAAGCAAGTAACAAGAGAGACACTTTACACATTTTTCAATGCAGCAACTGAAACATGCAGCCTTTCATTTTGAACCCCCGCTGTACTGAGTTTCTGAAGTTTGAGTTTATGTGCTTGGATAGTTTGTGAACTATCGGAGCTTCTTGAAGTCACAGTGCTTGGCTGACAACAAAGAAATGGGATGGGGCTTAACTCCACCAATCCTGACACAGAGCTTGTTATAAAACCAGACACACACACACATTCCTGCTTCACCCTTCCCTTCTTCCACCATTCACAACTTCAGCTGCTGTGAGGATTAGCCGTTCACACCGACAACTATGGCCAAGGACATGACTCTGCTGTGGGGCTCCGGCTCTCCTCCCTGCTGGAGGGTGATGATCGCTCTGGAGGAGAAGAACCTGCAGGGATACAACCAGAAACTGCTCTCCTTTGAGAAAGGGGAGCACAAGTCGCAGGAAGTCATGTCCATGAATCCCAGGGGACAGGTAAGTTTACTTTCAACCCTCCATTACCTTTAAAAAAAGATTAATGTGTCAACATTTTTCCCACAAACATGCACAAATTTAATCTATTTTTGTTGATGTCTTTAAGTAATAAAGGAACTTTAAGTTTTGATTCCACACCTTCTTTCTTAAAGCTTCCAGCCTTCAAACACGGAGAAAATGTCCTGAATGAATCATACGCAGCATGCATGTACCTGGAGGTAAGAACTTGGCCCTTATTAAAGTTGTATCCGTCTGTCTGCCAACAAGGAGTTAATAATTAGGTGGGCTGCTTGTGTTCTCTGTTAAACAATGCCTCCTCTGATATCCTACACCGCAGAGGAACAGCAGCCAGAGCTTCATGCAGCTGCTCATTATAGTCTCTCCGTTCATGTCTCGAACAACAGAGCCAGTTCAAGTCCCAGGGAACCAAGCTGATCCCTGACTGTCCTAAGGGGCAGGCAATGATGTACCAGCGCATGTTTGAGGCTTTCGCACTTACCGACAAGATGGGTATGTACACTGATGTGCCATGCTGACAAGATACAGGCTACTGTTCACCCTGCATGCTAATGTCGATAAAACAGGCCTTACTCAGCTTTTTCTTTTAGGCATGTGGTATTAAAGCCAATCCAGGCTGGTGAACAACTTTCACTTATGTTGTGTTACCACTACGAGGTCATTCTTTTGGGATTATGTTGCTCTTGGCAACATCAAACAGCACACTGCCACCTTTGAACCACTGAGACTTCATGTCATCAGTCACTCTCCCCAGAAGAAACTCCACATGATCTTGCCCTCTCCTCTCCAAGACACCTGAGTTGTTTAAAACACATGCCATGCGCTATTGAGCTGTGCATTTACAAAATTCTGCCGTAGAACACACCATGATGTCTACAATATAGTGCTCCCTGAAAACAGGTAGTACTGTTGAGAGGTCACATGTTAATCCCACTCAAGATCACATGCTCGGACTATCTTGCAAGAAAGCTAAAGTGGTGAGCCGTCATGATACTTTGGGGAGGGGTGAGACAAAAAACAAAGTTTAGTTAAATGCACGCCCTAAAATTAACATTGCATTTTACAAATGGTTAACACTTTACTTGAGCCATTTTTACTGCCTTCAGTTCAAAAACGGAAGTTACATGAGACTGACCCTCCCTCAGCTGCAAAGGAAATGAGAGCAGTTATACTGTAGTAGCAGAAGCACAATGTGGGAGTGGATGTTAAAAAATGTGTTGACAGATTATACTGATAAATCTTAAAAACCTCGAGAGAAGCTGTCCCCACTGAATGCCTGTCTGTCTACATTTTTTTTTTTCCAGCCAATGTTGTCTACTACAACTACAAGGTCCCAGAAGGAGAGAGACACGATTGTGCTGTGAAGAGAAACCGAGAAACTCTCAAAGCTGAGGCCCAGATGTGGGAGGGATACCTGCAGAAGGTACACCTACATATGATTAAAATACATCCCAAACAAATAAGACTACAGATTTAGAGCTGCATAGGATCTGCAAGACTTAATCTTCACCACAATCTCCCTCTGTTATGATGCTCTGATTAGTTTGTATTTTCCTTGTTGTTGCTTCGTTTAATTTTGTCAATAGCATTTTTTGACTTCCTGTGCATTTTTCTGATGATATTCCTGAGTTTAGTTTTCAGTGTTTCCTACTTTGTTTTGTAGTTTATCTCCCTGTGTAGCATGTCTAGTGTTTCCTCCAGCCTCTATGCGTTTACCTCCAGTTTTGATTGCCCTGATTGTCTTCACCTGTGTCTAGTTAGTCCCAGTGTTCCTTCACTTCTGTGTCAGCTCGTCACGTTGAGTAATTAGAGTAAAGGGTGGGACACAAGAACTCCAGACACAGTTGAAGGCAATCCGAACTGGAGGGAAACGCATAGAGACAGGAAGTAACAATAGACGTGCTTTGCAGGGAAATAAACTGCAAACTAAAATAGGAAATACTGAAAACTAAGATCAGGATCCTCAACAGAAAACATAGAAACAAGCACATACAAAATGAAACTAAGGAATAACTTAACTAAACAGAGTGAATCATAACATCCTCTTTCACTTTTGACAGTTGGATGAGAATATTGATAGGCCTAACACTCAGAATTTAGTATGGTCAAATGATGCTAATAGCAGCTAGCCTAGCTTAGCATAGCACAAACACTAGTAACGTCCTGGAAGCAGCTAGCCTAGCGATTGTCTGTGGGTCAAACACTTGCCTCTCAGACTGTAATTCTGTCTTCTAATCACATAACATTTCCTTTTGAAATGTAGAAAATCTAAAAGTTGGGGACACAGAAATATTGCGGCAAATGATTACAAATGTTATTGACACAATAGTTTTTTGTCAGTTATACAATGGATTATGAAGGGAACTTGTTTTTTTTTTTTTTTTTTATAATGTTGATATATTATTTTTGGACTAATAGTTGCAGCTATTTTCATCAGCTGATACAATTATCTTGGTTTTCAGATTTGTGCATCAGCACAGGAGTCATGCTGTTTCCTGGCAGGAAAGTGCTTCACCCTGGCTGATGTGGCTGTTTTCCCAAGCATCGCTTATCTCTTCCGCTATGGGTAAGTTATCATCATTTCCTGCATGTTACCAAGCAGCCATATACTTGTAATGTGAACCTTCCATTAACTTTTCCTCGCATTTTAGGTTATCCGAAGAGCGTTATCCTAAACTGGCAGCTTACTATAACTGTCTGAAGGAGCGGCCCAGCATCAAAGCCAGCTGGCCTCCTACCTGGCTCGAGACCCCTGGACAGGACCTACTGAAGGACCTCTAAGACTCCAGCATTATCTGACACACTGGACCTGCTCCTGATGTGTGATCACTCCTTGCTTTGCACTACTTCAGCTGTGTGCATTATTTGAAAAAAATAAATAATGTGCATTTACTGTTACTGCCATTATTCTAGTAACAGATTTCCACTGCAAGTAAGACTTTATATGCTGTAACCAAATACAATTTAAAAACTAAGTTTCTGCTGGTGCTTTATTAAAAACCTTGTTGTTATCATCAAAGTCTTCTTCCATTCCAGTTTTTACTGAAACATGCTCAACACAGGCTTTAAACAAAGGGAGCAATGTAATTGAAGGTTTCTATACCAACATATTTTACCAAACAGATAAATAAAGGTCTCTCAAAGTGAAGCTGAAATTCACCTTGTCCTTTTCTTCTGTCATTTTATTTAAATGTCTTTACTGTCTTTGTTCTGCTCTTTCAGACATTTGGCCATCAGGTATATAAACATATATACACCTAAAAAAAGAAGACATCAGCCCTTTTAGTAATCACAGAATAACAAGTACCTTTTGATACACATGTTGGGATAGGTTCCGACGGGCCACACGTTATCAGGACATAATTTGGCTTTTAAGTCATTCACCCTGTGATCCAAACCTGACTAAATGGTGATTACTGACATCATACAAGTAAGAAATGTGTTTTTTAAATAAGCATAAAGTTAAAATTCAGGAACACATTTCTATCTGGTTGTAATAACGAATGTATACAGAAAATTAAAATGCATTTTAATTTGAGGTTAAACATAGCTCATGCTAACAAGTCCAAGGTCTTGGTGCTTGATTGTTGATTTAAATCTGGACTCTGAATCAACCAGTAAACACAGGGGGTCATAGTTTTTATTTGACTAAGATTTAGATTTGAAGTAAACACTAGAAAATCAAGTATATTTTGATATTCTTAAAACATGTTGCCATGCTGTCTATGTCCTAGCAATTGTATTTATTGTAGGCTAGTAACTGTTACGGCCTTGGTGGCAACCTCAACTTTCCCTGTGTTTTCTTGTGTTTCCCCACCCTCCTTGTGTCGGTCTGTTCCGAGAATGGTTGCTCACGCTCACCTTCCTGTACACTTATAAATCAACATTAATCCCAATTAAATATGATTGTGTGAAGAAAATTATTACATTTATGCAAGATATATAACTGCAAAAAGCATTCTTAAGTGAATGAACTTTGTTGAATAAAACATAATCTCGCAAAAAAAAATTCTTATCCGCCACTTAGATGCTTGCAGGCCATTTCAATCAGTTAGGAACCTTCCTAAGCAAAAAAAGACAATTTGAATGCACCCCTGGTCAAGCGTCTCCACCTCCTTCTGCACACCTGTTTCCCATTCACAATCAAGGCTGCAGTGAATATAAAGCCTGGGTTCAGTTTAGGCAACTAACTGATCAGACATATAAATTCAGGGGTTGATGCCCAGTCCTTTGGCCAGTCTGAAGCTCCAGAGCGTCTCATCGATGTGTTTGTGACTCGAAAAGCTTTGTCTTCTGTGAGTGTCATCAAAACTGCGATGATGAGAACCTATCTGATTTTGTTGGGTCTGCTCTCCCTGTGCGGCCTCTGCTTCAGTTCAGGTAATACCCACACAATGTAAATATTACACTAAAAGTTGTGTGTCTTATTGTCAATTATACCCCTTTCTCTATGTGTGCTAGCATTTATTACATGTGTGTGTAGTTATTTTTGAGGATTTTGTAAATGTGTCTTTTTTCTGTAGAGTGTAATGCAGCGTTTCAGCAGAATGAGGATTTCCCAGGAACAGATATACAACAGCTCTACTCTCCTGATGCTGCGCACTGTCAGCACCTTTGCACCCAGCACCCGTCCTGCCAGTTTTTCAGTTTTATTCGGTCAGACTGGACCAGAGATGACAGGTAGGAAATAACAAAATAAGTATTAAAAGTATGAGTATTGTGTTTTTGATAATGTAATGAGCAGAATACATCTCGAGACCCTGCACATACATTTTGAAGTCTTGAATTCTCAAAGTTGCAGTATCAAAGAGGTCATGACAGTTAAAACTGTCGACATAAAGAAGTTACTTTTAAGTTTGAAGTTGATGCCGTCCTGCCGTTACAATAAATGTGGGACTTAAGCAATCCCTCTCTGCAAACATGTAGTTCAATAACCCTGTCAGAGCTGTCCATTATCTTGACACACAAACCCACAAAAGGAAAAAAAATCTGCCCCTCTCTCCACAGGCACTTCTACTGTTACCTGAAGTCCACGCCCTCTGGAGTGCCAAATAAGAGGACTCCACTGCTGGGCATTACTTCAGGCTTCTCTCTGAAACCCTGCAACCCAGTCCCACGTAAGTTCGCTAGAGTTTAAAATAATGACCAGACATATTGTGAATGGTGCTGCATGATCACATTCCCCTCTCCTGTTATCTCTCTGTGTGTCTGCTAGAGCCCTGTCTGTCTAAGGTGTACCAGAATGTCGACTTCCCTGGTGCAGACTACAAGCAATTATTCACAGCTGACTATGAGAGCTGTCAGAGAGCCTGCACACAGGACCCATCCTGTCAGTTCTTCACTTTTGTGAATGATGTCTTCACACGAGAATCTATCAGGTACACTGGATTCACATAGTGTTACATTAAACACAATATATTGCATAATACGATGTTATGTGGGGTGGAAGTACCTCAGTCTGTAGGGACTCGGGTTGGAAAAAGGAGGGTCAGCGGATCAAGTTCTGGTGCGGCCTAAGTCTGGAAATTTGTCGCGTAAAGATGTGCCAGTTCACTCCCTGAGCACTGCAGAAGTGCCCTTGAGCAAGGCACTATCCAACCCCCCTCTTCACCACCAGCCCAGAATTGCTCGCTGTGGGCAGCCCCCTTCCTCTGACATCTCTCTGTTAACATATGTCAACCTGTTTGTGCGTGTGTGTAGAATGTCTCAATAATAGAGTGTAAAACTGAAATTCCCCTCGTGAATAAAGCACATCTTCTTCTTCATATATGGGTAAAATAAGTGAATGTGCAGCTAAGAAAACTGAGGAAGTAATTACTTTGCTTTTGTATATGCTTGTTAACAAGGTTTTAAGGCTAGAAATCCCACAATGATAATATGGTTATGACCTACTAAATTTCCTAAATTGAATATATGACACAAAAAACATTAATGCCATATTTTTTACAGTTTCCTCTATTAGACAGGTTCTATTTTAATCATGCTTTCTTGTTGCTCCCTCTTTGTCTAGAATGGTTTAATGGGAAAAACTATGTTCATGAACCAATACTTGATATTTATATTTTGCACAGAAGGGCTCAAAACAAACAGGAAACACTTTATTTTATTAATGTTATAGACATTTGGATAGGCATGACATCTTAAATTTGAATGTGTTCAAGCTGATTGAGAAAATCAATGTGAATGTATTTTGCAGTTTACGGTAGTAATCTAAAGTTCAATTCAACAACAGTTACCTTATTATGTTATGTCTGGTCTGTTTAAGGTACAAGTGTCACCTCAAGTTCAGCTGGACAATCCCCAGGCCACCTCTTGTTTTAGGGAAGGCCGGTGTAGTGTCTGGATTCTCCCACAAAACACAAATGGGCCTAAACTTTGACACAGGTACACAAAAAGTCACTAAAACATGTAACTAAATTATAAGATAATTGTATTCTCATGTTGTCTTATGTTTTGCCCGTCTTTTGTTCAGCCTGTCAGGGCAAGCTTTTTCAAAACACTGCCATCCCAGGAAACCACCTACAGGCTCTGCCCGCCTCCTCTGCTGAACACTGTCAGATGCTGTGCTCCGCACATCCATCCTGCACCTTCTTCACTTTTATACGGTAGGGTTTGTTTGACAGAAGTCTTTCAAGGAGGGAAATATTTTTGTAACTGTTTTTCTGTCACAGAAAAAGAAGTTTCGTACATGACAAAAAATAGCTTTAGTCATTTGTCGTTAAATGTGATTTGTACTTTTCTTAAAATATATATTTTTTCCAATATATCCATTTTGTTTATGTAGTGAAAGCTTCACGTGTAACCTGAAGAGTAACGTAAATGAAATGGTGACCGTGGCTAAAGCAGGAGTCACCTCTGGATTACCAGAACGCTTTTGTCAGCTCGATAACAGTAAGTACCACTGATCAACATTAACCCCAGGTGTTTTCAGACCAATCAGTTGTAGGTACATTTTTATGCTTCAGTGATATATAACTTCACTTGGCTTGAGATGCAATTGCCTGTGGCCTGCGTTGTTGTGTTAGCAGGCTAATGAAAGCACACTTAGCTTGTAGCTTCACTTTGCATATAAAGTGACAGAATAACCGTGATTTAAAAACACTTGTGACATTCAAATAAGCAGTCAGTAGGCCATGTTGTTGTTCTTTTCTCTAGTCCTTGAACAAAACAGTTTGTATACTCAAGAAGAGTCAGGTGTCCTGTCCATGTAAACATGATATAAACAAGGCTCCAACAACACAGCCGGGGGGACTCAAGCTTCTCACTCATTGTCGACAGTCAGGACTCAGAGACATAACTTGATATGTAAAATGTTGCACATTCTTCCTTTAATGCCAATATTGTACATTGCGTTAATAGCAAAACAGTCAGAGATGCAACACATCACTTTGCACCCACACACTTTTGACAGTGCGCTTCACGCTGTCAACTTTTTAAATAATTTCATATTATAAAACATGTCATTGTCAGCTATTACGATCACATAAGCTTTCTTCCTCTATTCCACTTTCTTGGGTCAGCAAGACCCAATGAGTGTGATTCCACTCAAGGTTTCTGTCTTTTTAAAGGGAGCTTTACTTTGCCATTGTACAAAGTCCTTGTTCATTGGTGGATTAAGTTAAGTCTCTGTAAATGAAGGCATAAGTGTGGTCTGAACCCACCGTATATGTAAACTGTGATATCTTAAGTAACTTTATAAAAATGAAAGATGATTGATTTACAGCACTCTGCCAGAAGTCTAAGCCTATAAACATGAATTAACCAAAGCAGAGTTTGTCATGTTTAATCTTTGTATTATGAACAGACAACTTTAAATAAAAACCAGACAATACATTTAATGATTCAATAAATCAATGATTGGTATAAATTCTTCAGATGCTTCATTTCTCCTCTGAAGTGTACCTTCACTTTCAGAGGTAAGGTTAAAAATCTCCAAGAACTTCAACCAAGTCCAGTTACCTTTTTTGATCCAGCTTTAAATGTGACTGAGAACCTTCACATACAAATCAAACCATGAACCATTTTCCTCTAGTTGGCCTATTGCATGCAGAAATAAGCAAAGCCCTTTCATGTTAACTTCTGTTGTGATGTGAACTGCCATTGCAAAGAAACACATTTTTTTAGGACACGAGTGTTAAGTTAGATAACCTTTGAGTTTATTTTTTGATGTTGAATTCCTGTATATTCACTAGCAGGAGAAGGTTAACACTGTTCCTCTCTCTACAAACAGGCTGGGTAAAGCAAGCTCTAGAAGATGTTGATTTCCAAGGTTCTGACATTGGCTTTGAGTATATGGATGATGCAGAAACATGTCAGAGGAAATGTTCTGAGGATGCCAACTGCCAGTTCTACGCATACGCCAGTGAACGCGTTCCTAACCCTGACTACTGGTACAGTATTTTTTATGCATGATGAATGAAAATGTGATTTTTAAAATATCAACATCACCTTGTATCAGGAATTTTGGCTATTAGCCCTTCTGCATCTCTTTCCTGCTTCGGTCAGTGTATGACACCCTTCCAACTCCGAGAAACCTGCACAGGTGGGAAATGAAGGAGAGAGGAAAAGCCACCAGATACTTTGACCTGGTCCAGCAGTGCAGGGAAAAAGGGTGGCAGGCCTGGCTATTCCCAGTGGAAGTTAGCTGCAGGGGTTTCTCTGTGCATTCTGTATGGAACACACTTACAGACCTAGGAATAGTAGGAAGGGAGAGGAAGGCAGCATGCTCGCAGGTTGGAGGAGGCAGCAGAGAGAGCCTCTTGCTGGCTTTGGTTCAGGCGGGAGGAGAGGAGCTGGAAACCAGGAGAAGATGGGCCGTGACTGGCCATCACTGCAGACCCGCCAACTGGAGGATGTTGTGGTTCAGGGTCGAAACAACCGGTGAAAGTTGGTGACCAGCTGACGACATCTTCTCCTGGTTGAAAGTTGCAGTCATAAGTGACTTATGGTGCAGGCATTTCTATGTATCATATAGTGGTCAAGAGAGGCAAGTGTTGTTTTCAATTTTCTAGATCTGATCGAACTTGTTGTTTTCCCTGAGTTAATTACTGTATCACCATTTTTTATAAGTTTGGGAGGTGTGAAAAATGACAGGTAAAAGATCTTGAGTCTAATTTATGACATGAGGTGGTGCAGTTCAACCTCTTACAAAAGGGATTTTTGTCTGCAAATTTCTGTTTGAACTTGACAAATACAATTGTCAGGTTTTATTACAATAATGCTCACACACGAATTTGAAAACATCTACACTTATTGTTAATGAGTCTCTTTTCTATTTCTTTTCCTAGGCGCCGCTGCTATTTCAAACGTGTCATCACAATGCCTGTTCCTCCTAGAGTTACTAAGGTGGCAAATCTTGTGTCCGGCTTCACCCTGAAGAACTGTCAGAGTGCTTTACACACACTTACAGCTGTCTAAATCAAATAAAATTAACAATGAAACCAAATCTTTATTAGTCTGCCTGAACTGTTTGAAAGTGATATATACAAAGCCCTACTGTGTTTAAGAATGTTTTATCATAAATACTATAGTTTGATATGGGTCAGTTCATGTTATCTGAAGTATTTCTAGGTCTTTGACTGGCAGCGCGACCAGTCGCAGCGGCCCCTCTCTCTCCCGATAGCGTAGTGTTTTCTTTTCTCCGTATTTTACTATGGAAAAACACAATTACAGCCGTTGAGTTTTACTGGACTTAAACAGTAACAGCCTTTTCTGTGGAGTTACTACCCGAATCACTGAGACAACAGCTTCAAACTTTGGGACTGCTTCGCGAGCCGGTTTACCCCCCGGAGAGGAGACATAAACGGTGCGAGCGGAAACAAAAGCGCAGTAAACGTGGAGGCATGAGAGCGAGACTGGCTAAAATACCACACGGGTCCGCTCTTCCAACTTTTCTACTGGCAAATGTAAGATCTCTAGACAATAAAATGGACCATATAGAGCTGCGTGACGTGAGGGATGGCTGCGTGTACATTTTCACAAACATGGCTGAACGAACACATCCAAGACTCCGCCGTTCAGCTTGAACAATTCACATGCTACCGTTCGGACAGACTCCTTTTATTAAAGAAGAAAGGTGGTGGAGTCTGTGTTTACATCAGTGATGCTTGGTGCTAAAAATGTAGCAGACATGCTACAAACCCAAGCCACAGACCTGTGACAGCAACACCTCTCTGCTGAACGACCTCAACAGCTTCTTTGCCAGGTTTGAAGTACACAACAGACCACCCCCTCCCCACGACCAGACCCTGTGCCTGACTGCAGCCAGTGTGAAGAGAACCTTCTCCAAGATCAACACCCGCAAGGCTGCAGGTCCAGACAACATTCCTGGCCGTGTGCTGAAGGACTGTGCAGAGGAGCTCAAAGATGTCTTCACGGACATTTTCAACGCTTCTGAGTCGGGCTGTTGTTCCGTCGTGCTTCAAAGCCACCACCATCATACCCGTTCCAAAGAAGCCCTCACCATCCACTTTCAATGACCCGTTGCACTGACCTCCATCGCCATGAAGTGCTTTGAAAGGTTAGTCATGGCCTACATCAAATCCACCCTCCCTGCCACCCTGGACCCCTACCAGTTTGCATACCGAGGTAACAGATCCACCGAGGATGCCATCTGTTCTGCTCTTCACCCAGCCCTCACCCACCTGGACACCAAAAACTCATACGTCAGAATGCTGTTCATAGACTTCAGTTCAGCATTTAACACCATCATCCCTCAGCAGCTGATCGGCAAACTGGACCAGCTGGGGCTCAGCACTTCCCTGTGCAACTGGCTGCTGGACTTCCTCAGCGAGAGGTCTCAGACAGTGCGGGTCAGCGGCAGCACCTCAAAAACCACCGTCATGAGCACTGGGGCCCCCCAAGGTTGTGTGCTCAGCCCCCTGCTCTTCACACTGCTGACCCACGACTGCGCGCCATCCTTCAGCAGCAACCACACAGTGCCTCTCCATCTTCCGCAAGCTGAAGAGAGCACGAGCACCCCCATCCATGTGCTCCTTCTACAGAGGCACCATCGAGAGCATCCTGACCAGCTGCAGCACTGTATGGCTTGGGAGCTGCACTGCTGCCAACCGCAAGACACTGCAGCGCACAGTGAAGGCTGCTGAACGGATTATCGGTGTCCCACTCCCCTCTCTTCTGGACCTCTACGGTACCCGCCTCACCCGCAAAGCAACCAGCATTGTGCGTGACCCCACCCACCCCTCACACAGCCTCTTCAGCCTCCTGCCATCGGGGAGACGGTACCGCAGCCTGCGGGCCGGCTCCACCGGACTGGGAAACAGCTTCTTCCACCAAGCTGTCATGAAGCTTAACTCTCTCCCCTCTCTTCCTTCCCTCCCCTCTGCCCCCACGAACACTGGACGTTGAAACCCCCTCCCGTTTGCCACCAAGAACTCTGGACTAATAACTCTGAAGCTAACTATTCAAAAGTACACTCAGTTTACTGCACATTGCACAAGTTTACTTTTTCTTTCAATTTAATTTAATTTACAATTTTGGTACCTTTTGCACAATTTAGAATTTATTACTGTAAATATTACTTATCTTATTTTATTTGATTTATTTTACCTATTTTGGTTGTATTGCACCGCGGGATGGAGACGAATGAAATTTCGATTCCACTGTATATCTGGCATATTTTGAAATTGACAATAAAGTTGACTTTGACTTTAACTATTTCAAGTGCACATACTGCTGAAATAATGTTGTACCTATAGTTAGTAAACTTTAGATAGTTTTTCCAAAATTGACAGTATAAACCAAGCCAAAATCTAAAACATATCCATATTTATCACACCGGCACTAACAACCGTTTATAATAAACATATCCAAATAATCCATGTTGAATAACATACGAAGGATGCTATTGTTCTTGTTAATTATCTGCCATTCAAGTGGGAGTGATGACAGCAGCAAAGCTCTTAACAGTTTGTTTTTATTCCTGCACTTGTATACTTTTGACAGCAGAGGTCAGTATCCATTATGTTGTGATAATTTTCCTTTGCCCTGGGCTAGGTTATGTGTGTGTGTAGCCTGTTTATAATAAGATTTGCCTGAAATGCTCAATGGTAGATGGACTTGAGCTAATAATACGTTTATGGGTTAGGGTTAGGGGTTTTTACACCACATGTCACACCTGCCATTCACACACTGAAGGCGGTGGTTGCTATGTAACGTGACCATCAGAAGTAACTAATCCCATTCATAGGGAGGAAGTCGGGGTTAAGTGTCTTGCCGAGGGACACATCGGACATGTTGCTGCAGGAGCTGGGGATCGAACCCTCGACCTTCCAGTTGAGAAATGACTCTACCAATTGAGCCACAGCCACCCCAATGCATCTTTAAACATCCTACATCACTGAAACAAACTTTCACAGCTACATTCTTAAATGTGTGCCTCCCCTCCTTGCTGTGGCCAGTGTGCTCATCATGGCTTTAATCAAAGTCAATTCAGCCTTCTTAAAAACCCTGCAGTCTTCTATACAGGCAACACACCAAACAGATACCATGATACATTGTCAACATGTGTGGTTACAAAATCTAGCCATAGGGTTCAGGTGCTTAAAGCAGTAATGGTCTGACAAAAACATTTAGCCCCCTGATTACAAGGGACATTTTCAAATCATATAACTGTCTGAAGGAGCGGCCCAGCATCATGGAACAAACACATGAACCACCTTCATGTGTTTGTTGTGTTGCACCTCAGTCCATCCTTCAGTGAAATCATAACAGTAACAGAATTTTGCTCTCCAGCAGGGACAGGATAATTCTCAGCTGCCCACAAGCGTCCACCTTGGTCGACTGGGTAAAAAAGACTTGAGTGAAACTTGATCTCTATTGTAAGGCAGGAGTGCAGATTATGCTCCAGATGCTGGTCTGTCAGTTGAATTAACAAAAATCTTGACCAAATTTGTCTGAATAATTTGAAAGTAATGTCATTTGGCCTAACCATAAAACTTGATGTATATTTTTAGAACTGAAAATGGATGGAACCAGTCTCTACCGGGTCATTAATAAAGGGGGCGGCAATAGCTCAATCTAGGGACTTGGGTTGGGACCTGGAGGGTCACTGGTCCAAGTCCCGGTGCGGTCCAAAATAAGGAAGTGGAGAGGTGCCAGGAAATTTCCCAATTATTGCAGAGGTGCCCTTGAGCAAGGCACCAAACCGCCAACTGCTCTGGTGCACTCCCTCCGTAGCAATGTGTAGCATCCCTGTGCTGCCTTTATTCTGAAGTCAGGGACAGGGCCAACTCTGGAGAAAAAGCCAGAAATGAAAGATCACTATGTCAAGTTCATGCAAAAGATGCTAGACAACGATCAAGATGAGCCTGCTCCACCTTTAGACAAAGGTAAAGAACATTGGTATCTGCCAACGTTTGGGGTTTACCACCCTCAGAAGCCTGGTGAAATAAGGGTTGTGTTTGATTCAAGCGCTGAATGTGATGGGACTAATCTCAATGATGTCTTGCTTAGCGGACCTGACTTGAACAACACCTTGCTAGTCCTTTTGCGGTTTCGGAAAGAACCTGTAGCCCTTACAGCAGATGTGCAGCAAATGTTCTATTGCTTTGTTGTACGAGAAGACCACAGGGATTATCTGCGATATCTCTGGTATGAGGACAATGACATCACCAAGAATGTGGTTGAATACAGGATGAAGGTCCACATATTTGGAAACAGCCCTTCGCCTGCTGTGTCTATCTACTGCATGAGATGTGCAGCTCAAAATGGTGAACAGGAACATGGTTCTGATGCAAGACAGTTTGTTCAGAGACAGTTTTATGTAGACGACGGTCTCACCTCAGTGGCAACTCCTGAAGAGGCAATAGATCTCCTCACACAAACAAGAGAGATGTTGGCAGAGTCCAACTTGCGCCTGCACAAAGTGGCATCGAACAACAGTCAGGTAATGGAAGCCTTCCCGGCAGAAGACCGTGCAAAGGATCTAAAAGACCTGGACCTTGGAGTGGATCCTCTTCCTCTTCAGAGGAGTCTAGGGCTCTCCTGGAACTTAGAAAAAGATTTACTTACGTTGTGTCCCGCAAAGAGAAACCTTTCACAAGAAGAGGTGTGTTGTCAACAGTCAACAGTTTGTATGACCCCTTGGACTTTGTTGCGCCCATAACAATGCAAGGGAAGTCACTAGTGCGAGAGTTGTCATCTGAACAGAGTGAATGGGATGCTCCTCTCCATCCAAAAAAGGAAATTGAATGGAACACATGGAAAGATTCTTTGGAGGCTCTTGAAGACTTGCCTTTACAGAGGTGTTACATTCCAGTTTCACTGTCTTCTACTCAGAGAAAGGAACTCTGCATCTTTTCAGATGCTTCGACAATAGCGGTAGTATTTTAAAGCTGCAGACAACGAGGGACAATACCATGTTGGATTCGTCATGGGGAAGTCAAAACTGGCCAGCTCGTCCTGCCCACACAGTTCCACGTCTTGAACTCTGTGTAGCTGTGCTAGCTGTTGAACTTTATGAGCTGATCAGGGACGAGCTAGACATTGAGGTTGACACTGAAGTTTTTCACTGACAGTAAAATCGTTCTTGGATATATTCACAACACCACAAAACGGTTTTACATGTATGTTTCCAACCGAATCACTCGGATAAGAAGATCCACTCATCCCAACCAGTGGTACTATGTACCAACAGAACTGAACCCTGCAGACCATGCAACATGGTCTATACCAGCAGCTCAACTTCAAAACAGCAACTGGTTCACAGGACCAGCTTTCCTGTATCATGACAGGGCAGATGAGACACCTGATGCTGCTCTTTTCACCCTTGTTGAGCCTGAAACTGATGACGAGATTTGTCCTGAAGTCACAACTCTGGCTACCACTTGGGATCACAACAAATCACAGAGATGCTCAAGCTGGAGAACAGTCAATCGAATCATAGCTAAACTCATTCATGTTGCTGCATCTTACAAAGGAATGTTAAACGATGCTGAAAGAAAAGGATGGAAATGTTTCACAGAGTCATCCAGCACAAGTGAGTTTTTACAGGCCAAAGATGTGATTATTTGTTCTGTCCAGCATCAAGCTTTTAAGGAAGAGCTGAAAAGTCTTAAAGGTAAACAGACATGCAACAAACAAAACACACTCAAGAAGCTAAATCCAGTTGTGGATCAAGATGGTGTGCTTCGTGTTGGAGGTCGTCTTTCTTCTGCTGACCTTTCAAATGAAGAAAAGCACCCACTAATTATTCCACACACTCGTCACATCTCCACACTACTTGTGAGACACTTTCATGAACAAGTAGCTCATCAAGGAAGACACATTACAGAGGGAGCTATCCGAGCAGCTGGATACTGGATAGTTGGGAGTAAACGGGAGTAAAAGTGTGTTATCTGCCACAAACTGGGAGGGAGGCTCGAGGACCAAAAGATGGCAGATCTGCCTACTGACAGGCTTACTCCAGAACCTCCATTCACCAGTGTTGGTCTTGATGTTTTTGGGCCATGGTTCATCATGACACGTCGCACCAGAGGAGGATGTACTGACAGCAAGCGCTGGGCAGTGCTCTTCACATGCTTGTCAACCAGAGCAGTTCATACTGAACTGATTGAAACTATGTCCACAGACAGTTTCATCAATGTCCTAAGGAGGTTTTTCTCTGTACGTGGTCCAGCAAAACTTCTCAGGTCAGACAGAGGGACTAACTTTGTTGGAGCTTGTAAGGAGTTGGACATAAACACAGATAACTCTGCAGTCAAGACTGACCTCCATGGCAAAGGATGCTCCTGGGTGTTTAATCCACCTCATGCTTCTCACATGGGTGGTTCCTGGGAGCGGCTCATCGGAGTTTCCAGACGCATACTGGATGCAATGTTGCTTCAGACAGGGCCAACACGTCTCACTCATGAAGTACTGAGCACATTCATGGCAGAGGTAATGCCGATTATAAATGCAAGACCCCTTGTGTCTATATCTACTGACCCAGATATGCCTGAAGTACTCACCCCGGCAATGCTCCTTACTCAGAAGGTGAGCACCATTTCAGCCCCCTCTGGAAACTTTGGAGTACCTCAGTTGTACAAAAAGCAGTGGAAGCATGTCCAGAGTCTTGCCGACACCTTCTGGAAAAGATGGAAAGGGGAGTGTCTGTCTACTCTTCAGAATCGCAGAAAATGGACAAAAGACAAACCAAATGTCAAGGACGGAGACATTGTTTTGCTAAAAGACAGCCAGGCCCACAGGAATGAATGGCCCATGGGACTGGTGATTAAGGCTTTGCCAAGCAGTGACAAGAAGGTGCGCAAGGTGGAAGTGCGCATTGTGCAGGATGGGACGGCAAAGGTGTTTCTAAGGCCGGTCTCAGAAATTGTGATTCTTCTTTCAAAGCCTTAGAGAAAGGACTCTTAGTATGTTTCGAACTGAAGACATTCCCTTTTGAGTCTTGTTGCATTTGTAGTGATATAATGTTGTTATATCAAGCGGGGAGTGTGCTGCCTTTATTTTGAAGTCAGTAATTTGAATTAAGTTAAAAATGTTAGTCAATAAAAGTTGTCATAAAAAGTTAGATTTAAAAGATTAAAAACATTTCATTTTTACATTAGTTCATGGTTTATTCTGCCATCTATTGGTCATTGTGGGTAGTTAGTTCATTAAGTCACATGCTGCAGTGAAGCAGTCAGAAGGACAGAGACAGACAGGATGCATGTTGCTGCTGAATGGTTTTCTGCTATGCTTCTGCCTTGGAGACCATTTGTCTGTAAGTCTTATGTTCAGTTCATTATAAAAATGTTGAGATATTAACACAAAATTCAAGTCAGAAACTTTTAGTTGTTTTTGTCTTCCATGTGCTCTTAGCTAATGCTAAATGTAGTAGCTAACTGTTTTCCTCATGGTTATGATAGCATGTAGCTTTGTGTTGAATTAACATTTTTATGCATTTCTGTGCTTGCTTGAATTTGGATAGCAATTCTTATACTTTGTAAATGTATACTTGTTATCTGTACTGACATATTGTTATTCTCTTTGTAAGATTGCAGTTTTACAAAAACAAAACAAAACGAAAGGAGCTCAAGTAAAATCAAGAAAAGACAAGCCTTGTGTTTTTATTGGAGGACTTTTGTTTGAGTGTTATCTGGCTGTCAAATCCTGTACATTGGAACGTGCAGAAAAGGCAGTACAATCCCCACTCTGACATCTTTCCATTAATGAATGTCCATAGGTCCTGATTTGCATGTGCATGTATGTCGGGTCACATTTTCGATTGAAGCAAACCCAGGCATGGGGAAAAGAGGAGGAAAGCCCTTTCAAAGGTTCGAGGGTACAATTTGGGCAACTAATTATATAACTGATTATATAACTCTGTTGTGGGGAGCCAATCAGTTTGCGTGTCAACAATAGTTGTGCAAATAGATCAGATATATAAATTCAGGGGTTGATGGCCAGTCTGAAGCTCCAGAGCATCTCATCGATGTGTTTGTGACTCGAAAAGCTTTGTCGTCTGTGAGTGTCATCAAAACTGCGATGATGAGAACCTATCTGATTTTGTTGGGTCTGCTCTCCCTGTGCGGCCTCTGCTTCAGTTCAGGTAATACCCACACAATGTAAATATTACACTAAAAGTTGTGTGTCTTATTGTCAATTATACCCCTTTCTCTATGTGTGCTAGCATTTATTACATGTGTGTGTAGTTATTTTTGAGCATTTTGTAAATGTGTCTTTTTTCTGTAGAGTGTAATGCAGAGTTTCAGCAGAATGAGGATTTCCCAGGAACAGATATACAACACCTCTACTCTCCTGATGCTGAGCACTGTCAGCACCTTTGCACCCAGCACCCCTCCTGCCAGTTTTTCACTTTTGTTCGGTCAGACTGGACCAGAGATGACAGGTAGGAAATAACAAAATAAGTATTAAAAGTATGAGTATTGTGTTTTTAATAATATAATGTAATGAGCAGAATACATCTCAAGACCCTGCAAATGTATTTTGAAGTCTTGAATTCTCAAAGTTTCAGTATCAAAGAGCTCATGACAAAAAGTTAAAACTGTCGACATAAAGAAGTTACTTTTAAGTTTGAAGTTGATGCCGTCCTGCCGTTACAATAAATGTGGGAATTATGCAATCCCTCTCTGCAAACATGTAGTTCAATAACCCTGTCAGAGCTGTCCATTATCTTGACACACACACAAACACAGACACGCACCCACAAAAGGAAAAAAAATCTGCCCCTCTCTCCACAGGCACTTCTACTGTTACCTGAAGTCCACTCCCTCTGGAGTGCCAAATAAGAGGACTCCACTGCTGGGCGTTACTTCAGGCTTCTCTCTGAAACCCTGCAACCCAGTCCCACGTAAGTTTGCTCCAGTTTAAAATAATGACCAGACATATTGTGAATGGTGCTGCATGATCACATTCCCCTCTCCTGTTATCTCTGTGTGTCTGCTAGAACCCTGTCTGTCTAAGGTGTACCAGAATGTCGACTTCTTTGGTGCAGACTACAAGACATTATTCACAGCTGACTATGAGAGCTGTCAGAGAGCCTGCACACAGGACTCATCCTGTCAGTTCTTCACTTTTGTGAATGATGTCTTCACACCAGAATCTATCAGGTACACTGGATTCACATAGTGTTACATTAAACACAATATATTGCATAATACGATGATATGTGGGGTGGAAGTACCTCAGTCTGTAGGGACTCGGGTTGGAAAAAGGAGGGTCAGCGGATCAAGTTCTGGTGCGGCCTAAGTCTGGAAATTTGTCGCATAAAGATGTGCCAGTTCACTCCCTGAGCACTGCAGAAGTGCCCTTGAGCAAGGCACTATCCAACCCCCCTCCTCACCACCAGCCCAGAATTGCTCGCTGTGGGCAGCCCCCTTCCTCTGACATCTCTCTGTTAACGCATGTCAACCTGTTTGTGCGTGTGTGTAGAATGTCTCAATAATAGAGTGTAAAACTGAAATTCCCCTCGTGAATAAAGCACATCTTCTTCTTCATATATGGGTAAAATAAGTGAATGTGCAGCTAATAAAACTGAGGAAGTAATTACTTTGCTTTTGTATATGCTTGTTAACAAGGTTTTAAGGCTAGAAGTGCCACAATGATAATATGGATATGACCTACTAAATTTCCTAAATTGAATATATGACACAAAAAACATTAATGCCATATTTTTACAGTTTCCGCTATTAGACAGGTTCTATTTTAATCATGCTTTCTTCTTGCTCCCTCTTTGTCTAGAATGGTTTAATTAAAAACTATGTTCATGAACCAATACCTGATATTTATATTTTGCACAGAAGGGCTCAAAACAAACAACAGTAAACATTTCATTTTAGTAATGTTATAGACATTTGGATAGGCATGACATCTTAAATTTGAATGTGTTCAAGATGATTGAGAAAATCAATGTGAATGTATTTTGCAGTTTACGGTAGTAATCGCAAGTTCTAAAGTTCAATTCAACAACAGTTACCTTATTATGTTATGTCTGGTCTGTTTAAGGTACAAGTGTCACCTCAAATTCAGCTGGACAATCCCCAGGCCACCTCTTGTTTTAGGGAAGGCCGGTGTAGTGTCTGGATTCTCCCACAAAACACAAATGGGCCTAAACTTTGACACAGGTACACAAAAAGTCACTAAAACATGTAACTAAATTATAAGATAATTGTATTCTCATTTTGTCTTATGTTTTGCCCGTCTTTTGTTCAGCCTGTCAGGGCAAGCTTTTTCAAAACACTGCCATCCCAGGAAACCACCTACAGGCTCTGCCCGCCTCCTCTGCTGAACACTGTCAGATGCTGTGCTCTGCACATCCATCCTGCACCTTCTTCACTTTTATACGGTAGGGTTTGTTTGACAGAAGTCTTTCAAGGAGGGAAATATTTTTGTAACTGTTTTTCTGTCACAGAAAAGGGAGAAGTTTCGTACATGACAAAAAAAAAATAGCTTTAGTCATTTTTCGTTAAATGTAATCTGTACTTTTCTTAAAATATATTTTTTTGCCAATATATCCATTTTGTTTATGTAGTGAAAGCTTCACGTGTAACCTGAAGAGTAACGTAAATGAAATGGTGACCGTGGCTAAAGCAGGAGTCACCTCTGGATTACCAGAACGCTTGTGTCAGCTCGATAACAGTAAGTACCACTGATCAACATTAACCCCAGGTGTTGACCAATCAGTTGTAGGTACATTTTTATGCTTCAGTGATATATAACTTCAGTCCACCAGCAACGTGATGCAATGAAAGTAGAGAAGTTCAATGAGTCCCAACCAGAAATCGGTCTATGTAAGAATAAATCCTGATATCTACTGTGTAGATAGCAACGCTCCAGCATGCAGGTGCACCTGGCTCTTAAAGGCAATGAGTGCTGACAATCCGATTGGTGATAAACATGTTGTGCCCAAAACACACCTATGTACGTTAAGTCATACCACTTGCACCAAACACTTTGCACCATGTGCCTCGCTTAAAGGAAGAATGTGTAACTTTTTGATCCAGTTGATGTCGCCCTTGAGTACCAGCATGAGACCATGCACCATTCTTCGCTCTCCTCCAGCAACACACCTGCAACCCCCCTTCACTCGAATTCTCACAGAGTTGTTTAGCCCAAGTGGCGGTCAAAACTGGCCTTGGCTTGAGATGCAATTGCCTGTGGCCTGCGTTGTTGTGTTAGCAGGCTAATGAAAGCACACTTAGCTTGTAGCTTCACTTTGCATATAAAGTGACAGAATAACCGTGATTTAAAAACACTTGTGACATTCAAATAAGCAGTCAGTAGGCCATGTTGTTATTCTTTTCTCTAGTCCTTGAACAAAACAGTTTGTATACTCAGGAAGAGTCGGGTGTCCTGTCCACGTAAACATGATATAAACAAGGCTCCAACAACAACACAGCCGGGGGGACTCAAGCTTCTCACTCATTGTCGACAGTCAGGACTCAGAGACATAACTTGATTTCTGTTATATGTAAAATGTTGCACATTCTTCCTTAATGCCAATATTGTACATTGCGTTAATAGCAAAACAGTCAGAGATGCAACACATCACTTTGCACCCACACACTTTTGACAGTGCGCTTCACGCTGTCAACTTTTTAAATATTTTCATATTATAAAACATGTCATTGTCAGCTATTACGATCACATAAGAGTTCTTCCTCTATTCCACTTTCTTGGGTCAGCAAGACCCAATGAGTGTGATTCCACTCAAGGTTTCTGTCTTTTTAAAGGGAGCTTTACTTTGCCATTGTACAAAGTCCTTGTTCATTGGTGGATTAAGTTAAGTCTCTGTAAATGAAGGCATAAGTGTGGTCTGAACCCACTGTATATGTAAACTGTGATATCTTAAGTAACTTTATAAAAATGAAAGATGATTGATTTACAGCACTCTGCCAGAAGTCTAAGCCTATAAACATGAATTAACCAAAGCAGAGTTTGTCATGTTTAATCTTTGTATTATGAACAGACAACTTCAAATAAAAACCAGACAATACATTTAATGATTCAATGATTGGTATAAGTTCTTAAGATGCTTCACTTCTCCTCTGAAGTGCACCTTCAGTTTCAGAGGTAAGGTTAAAAATCTCCAAGAACTTCAACCAAGTCCAGTTACCTTTTTTTTTTTGATCCAGCTTTAAATTTCTAAGACCTTGGTGACTGAGAACCTTCACATACAAATCAAACCTGAACCATTTTCCTCTAGTTGGCCTATTGCATGCAGAAATAAGCAAACCCTTTCATATTAAATTATGTTGTGATATGAACTTCCATTGCAAAGAAACAGATTTTTTAGGACACAAGTGTTAATTTAGATAACCTTTGAGTTTATTTTTTGATGTTGAATTCCTGTATATTCACTAGCAGGAGAAGGTTAACACTGTTCCTCTCTCTACAAACAGGCTGGGTAAAGGAAGCTCTAGAAGATGTTGATTTCCAAAGTTCTGACATTGGCTTTGAGCTGATGGATGATGCAGAAACATGTCAGAGGAAATGTTCTGAGGATGCCAACTGCCAGTTCTACGCCTACGCCAATGAACTCTTTCATAACCCTGACTACTGGTACAGTATTTTTTATGCATGATGAATGAAAATGTGATTTAAAAAAAAACAAATCAAGTATAATATCAACATCACATTGTATCAGGAATTTTGGCTATTAGCCCTTCTGCATCTCTTTCCTGCTTCGGTCAGTGTATGACACCCTTCCAACTCCGAGAAACCTGCACAGGTGGGAAATGAAGGAGAGAGGAAAAGCCACCAGATACTTTGACCTGGTCCAGCAGTGCAGGGAAAAAGGGTGGCAGGCCTGGCTATTCCCAGTGGAAGTTAGCTGCAGGGGTTTCTCTGTGCAGTCTGTATGGAACACACTTACAGACCTAGGAATAGTAGGAAGGGAGAGGAAGGCAGCATGCTCGCAGGTTGGAGGAGGCAGCAGAGAGAGCCTCTTGCTGGCTTTGGTTCAGGCGGGAGGAGAGGAGCTGGAAACCAGGAGAAGATGGGCCGTGACTGGCCATCACTGCAGACCCGCCGTCGAAACATCCGGTGAAAGTTGGTGACCAGCTGACGACATCTTCTCCTGGTTGAAAGTTGCAGTCATAAGTGACTTATGGTGCAGGCATTTCTATGTATCATATAGTGGTCAAGAGAGGCAAGTGTTGTTTTCAATTTTCTAGATCTGATCTAACTTGTTGTTTTCCCTGAGTTAATTACTGTATCACCATTTTTTATAAGTTTGGGAGGTGTGAAAAATGACAGGTAAAAGAAGCTCTTGAGTCTAATTTATGACATGAGGTGGTGCAGTTCAACCTCTTATAAAAGCAATTCAAAGGGCTTTTTGTCTGCAAATTTCTGTTTGAACCTGACAAATACAATTGTCAGGTTTTATTACAATAATGCTCACACGAATTTGAAAACATCTACATTTATTGTTAATACGTTAAAATTAAAAAAATATATTGTTTTTGTGTTTTTTCCTTATTTTCTAGGCGCCGCTGCTATTTCAAGCGTGTCATCACAATGCCTGCTCCTCCTAAAGTTGCTAATTTGGCAAATGTTGTGTCTGGCTTCACCCTGAAGAACTGTCAGAGTGCTTTACACACACTTACAGCTGTCTAAATCAAATAAAATTAACAATGAAACAGACTCTTTATTAGTCTGCCTGAACTGTTTGAAAGTGATATATACAAAGCCCTACTGTGTTTAAGAATGTTTTATCATAAATACTATGGTTTGATATGGGTCAGTTCATGTTATCTGAAGTATTTCAAGTGCACATACATACTGCTGAAATAATGTTGTACCTATAGTTAGTAAACTTTAGATAGTTTTTTCAAAATTGACACTATAACCAAGCCCAAATCTAAAACATATCCATATTTAAGGTATCACACCGGCACTAACAACTGTTTATAATAAACATTTCCAAATAATCCATGTTGAATAACATATGAAGGATGCTATTGTTCTTGTTAATTATCTGCCATTCAAGTGGGAGTGATGACAGCAGCAAAGCTCTTAACAGTTTGTCTTTATTCCTGCACTTGTATACTTTTGACAGCAGAGGTCAGTATCCATTATGTTGTGATAATTCTCCTTTGCCCTGGGCTAGGTTATGTGTGTGTGTAGCCTGTTTATAATAAGATTAGCCTGAAATGCTCAGTGGTAGATGGACTTGAGCTAATAATACATTTATGGGTTAGGGTTAGGGTTTTTTACACCACATGTCACACCTACCATTCACACACTGAAGGCGGTGGTTGCTATGTAACGTGACCATCAGAAGTAACTAATCCCATTCAGAGGGAGCAAGTCAGGGTTAAGTGTCTTGCCGAAGGACACATCGGACATGTTGCTGCAGGAGCTGGGGATCGAACCCTCGACCTTCCAGTTGAGAAACGACTCTACCAATTGAGCCACAGCCACCCCAATGCATCTTTAAACATCCTACATCACTGAAACAAACTTTCACAGCTCATTCTTAAATGTGTGCCTCCCCTCCTTGCTGTGGCCAGTGTGCTCATCATGGCTTTAATCAAAGTCAATTCGGCCTTCTTAAAAACCCTGCAGTCTCCTATACAGGCAACACACCAAACAGATACCATGATACATTGTCAACATGTGTGGTTACAAAATCTAGCCATAGGGTTCAGGTGCTTAAAGCAGTAATGGTCTGACAAAAACATTTAGCCCCCTGATTACAAGGGACATTTTCAGGTCTATGTTTACATGATTTAGTAGAGTTAGTACAAATTAAACCATAATTAAAGTTATGCCAAACCTAATAAGTATGACCTTGTTATCAGCTATAAAGAGACTATTAGAGGTTTGTTGTGTTTGGATACCTTTGATTACACTTCAAAACTCATCGTGTGCTCCTAGAGTAACAATGCTGTCTCTTCTCATTCACAAGATTAAATAGCGTGTTTACAACTATTTCTTTTGATAAAAAAACATTTTGAGAAACATTACATATTTAGGACACATAGGCCGGTAACTGCTTTAAACAAAACTGGCCCCCAGTAGCCTGAAGCCTTCAGGGCTTCTCCCGGAGAGATTGTTCTCTTACACATAGGAAGTCGCATGGGAAAAATTGTAAATAGAATCAATTTCCCTAAGGCTGTTGTATAGAAAGGACAAAGTATCGTTTTAGTTTCGGTACAGCCATACAGACGTGAAAGGAACTGGTGTGTGTTGACAGCAGGGAGTTCACAGCAGCAGATCATAAAGCTTTTCATAGATGTACAACGTCAAACTCTTGCACCTTCCTCTAACTATTATAGTCTAATAAATTACCTTAGCATAATTATGCCTCTCCCTCTGAAAATATATGTTCTTCTTTGTCTCCTTTGTAAGTTGTCTTAACAAATATTTTCAACATAAGGTCATTTCTGTTCAGGGCTTGATGCCAACCAGTTGCTAAATGAGTAAACAATCAGTCACCAAAAAAGTTCCGAAGTACAAATGTGCCAACTAATAAAATAAACCTTTGGTCAGCTCTCAATACTTTCACTGATGATATGCATTAGTCATTGAGACCCATTCAATATGTTGTTTTACATTCTGATTGTGAAATCTGATTATATTAAAACTTGACACTTGATAAAATGTATCAAAATGTGTGTATGTTCATCTGTTTTCCCATTTACTTCCTCCCTTTGTCTTGTTTCCCTCCAGTTTTGATTGCCCTCATTGTCCTCACCTGTGTCTTGTTAGTCTCACCTGTATTTAATTACCTGGTCTATTTAATCCCTGGGTGCTTCTGAATCATGCCTACACAATCTGACAGCAGACAGTCCCTTCTCTCCGTGTTGTATACTGTTAGGACCTACCGTTTAGTAGGCGCGCACAGTAGGCCGATATGTGTTTCTACTTTGTCTGATTCATTCAGTGTGGAAGTGGTGTCATTAGGATGTTATCGACACTCCAAGTCAGATGTGATTTGCACGATGGCTCAGTAAATATTACAAAACTTCACATTGCATGTAAACAATTTATCAACGTAATATTTGAAAGACGCGTTGCCCGAGCCGGCCGCAACCATCCTGGTTTACTTTTTTTTCCCCGTGATGTGGCGTTTTACATTAAATTTCGCACAGCATTGTGGTTGTTAAGATACAACTTATTTCCTGAAAGGATGAATCCAAACCATACTGCACAAAATCCGGAAGTTAGCATCCATGCTGAAATGTTCAGTCTGCTGAGATGGACCCAAAAAATGCCTTCTGAATGACCACAAGGGTTCTTTCTACTGAAAAGTCCGCACTCATACTGAACTGTGGCTTTTCAGAAAGGGCCTCCGTGTTTCTTCCCTTCTGTGTCAGTTCATAAGTCTACCTTCCTGAGTTCTTGTCGCCCATAGGATCACAACTCAGATTAAACTAATGTGCATCACCTATGTTTTCTCTCAAAGCTTGCAACCCAGTGTCTGGTAGGTATAAAACTATATCAAAGGTACAGCAACAAAGTTAGTGGTTATGACACACACTAATGTGTTTCATAGGGCTTTGTCTGTCTCAGATGTAAAGATGGTTTGGACTTAAGTGGGTCAGACTGTGAGGGGTGTCAGAGAGCCAATGAAACAACAAAATACATGTACAGTAAAGGGGGATTAAGAAAGGGATAGAAAAGAGCTGCCCAGTATCTGGTTTAATGACAATGTGGAAGCCAGAACAGTCCAATATGTTGCAGCACGAGTATTCCATTAAATCCTCAAAGGGCATATTCCCATCTTATTTTATGTTCATTTGCACACGCAAAAAAAGAACATTAGACCACTCATCAATTGGCCGTTTCCATTGGGTTTTTCAATAGATGAAAATTTCCAAATGTAATTTAATTTCCATGTCGACAGAGCGACTACAATTCTTGGCAGCAGGCTGTAAATCTTTGATGTATTTTGAACCTACAATCAATTAAAATAACTTTTGAAAAATGGAATTTACTCTTCACTCTTCTCCCACAAAGTGAAAAAGGTCTGAAATAAAAGAGCTGTCCGGGGCTTTGTGCCAGCAGAGTATTCAGTTAAAAACTGGTTTTGACAAGATACTGTCGAGGATCTTGAGGCTATCTCAGCTGCTTTCACAGCTGATTTATTTCCGTCATTTCCTGCGGTAGCCATGTTTTTATTTAATTATTTTCCCAGCAGTTAGCTTCTGCTAACAGTTCATTTCAGAGGTATAGCAGTTAGTTAGCAGTGTCCCTAAATGGATTCCCTAAGTCAGATCAGATTCCTCAGACATATTTAAGGCAATTTTCATGTTGCATCCTAAAAAAAACTGCAGCAACAATGAATAAGTAGGAAATATTCTGTAACAGGGGTGAACAACTGGCGGCCAGTTGGCCTGCAGATCCCTCCCCCCCGAACAATTTTTCGAATGTTTTTGCAAACATGAAAAAACAGCTGATAATGACAAGACAAGAATCAAACCAACAAGAGTGTCAGCTCTGATTCCCTTTAAAAGCCAAGGCTGGTGCATTGACATGTACGTACGTGGCAGATTTCCGTCTTTAAATGTATTTTTAAAATAAACAGAACTTCAGCCGGCTCATTTTTATTATTAGATAAACTCTTCAAAAAAAGTTTGGAAACGTTATTTCGGTCACTTATTTTGCCCCTTTAATAATACTAATTGGTGTTGTATTTTATATCGTTGGAAAGCCTGATTAGTCACCAGTACAACATTTATAACTTGTAAGGATCGTGCATTCTTGGAATGAGCAACAGAGCTAAACGTGTGGGTAGCGACCAAAAAAAACATGCCAAAATCCCCTGCAATGTTTTTCTGTTGGTATTCACTCCTGTTTTGAGCTTCAAGTGCTACCACGTATGTGCCAGTTACAGGTGTATGACTGGCACCTGATTGACAGCACTTGACCAACACAACCACGCTGGTTGACCTTCAACAACTCCTGGTTGAGGAATGGGATGCCATCCCACAGCAAAAATGTGACCAGCATGAGGACGAGGTGCCAAGTTGTTGTGGCTGCATATGGATCTTCCACAAGCTACTGAAGTCCCTGACAGTGTAAAATTAACGAAGTGTAAAAATTGCCAATATTGTGTTGTTTTAAGTAACAGCTAACTCTCTGTTGCATGAGAGTGTGTGTGTGTGTGTGTCATGTGTGACTCTGCGTGTGTTTCTTTTTGTGACGTGAGCGTGGAGAGCTTGGAGTCTGTCTCCGCTGGAATTCTCCAGTGGTGTGCGGCTTGAGCAGGATTCTTACAGAGGTGTCACAGGCGAGGAAGCGTTGAGCGTTTCCTAATATTCTGACATCAACAGATTGGCCTCATGTCAAAAGGAGTGATAAGATGACAGAAGACAAGGAAAACAACATCCGTCAGCCCTTTTTCCCATTATAAAGTCAATTTGAAAGAATCAGCAAATGCAAAAATATTATTTTATTGAGTAGATGGAGTGCTACACTGTGTGTCCCTGTGTGTCTGATGGGCAGAGTGGAAGTCCATAATGAACGTATATTTGCATATCTTTTTATTGCGTCCTCTAAATAGCAGATGCATACTGCATCACTGACATTGGGCCAGGTTTTCAGTGTCTAAGGCGCAGTCTATTTCTGCATCCTCGAGATAGGAACTTTTTAAACAACATGGCCACTGGGTGTGAAAATGACATCTGTGTTAGTTGAAGGAAAGACACCTGCACTGCACATAAGAAATCTCTTACTTCCTGTTTTTTTGATAATTCCTCCTCCCTGTCTGTTTGGCCCTCCTCTTCCTCATTCAGCTTGAACCGCTATGTCTGCCTATTCCACACACCCGGCTTGCCCAACATAAACATACACACAAACAAACACACACTTCCCTCCTTCTTTCTCCATCGCTCCTTTCCCTCCTTCCTCTCTCCTCCCTCCAGCCTCCCCTCCCCGTGGGAAATGCAGTGCAGTGTGACTGTGGTTGTCCTTCCTGGAAGCTGTGGTGGTGACTCTGGCTCCTCGGCTCAGAAGCTAGAATAGTGCCAGCCAGTGTGTGTCTGTGTGTGTGTGTGTGTGTGTGTGTGTGTGTGTGTGTGTGTGTGTGCGCGCGGTGTGCACACGCACCCTTCACAAACATTCCACCACCATACCGTCCGTCCGACCGCCGTCCGGACCTTGCACGAGAGCCATGCCGCCACCGCGGTTCAGTCCTGACGCCAGCGCAGAAGACTCATATTATATGCACACACTCACACAGGACATAAACAAAACACTCACACACACACACACACACACACACACACACACACACACACACACACACACACACACACACACACACACACACACACACACCCCCCCACACACACACACACACACACACACACACACACACAATCACACTGGGCAGCAAGCACATGAGGCTAGCCTAAGCAACACACAAGCACACTCACTCGAATAAACAATATGCACTTTGTGGAACACACACATTTCTGGACCACAGACCACAGACATTGCATCCTGAAGTAGATCAAAGTGTCCCTCGGCTGTAAACACACACAAGCTCTTCTCTGCCCTGTCATCCCCCCGTAGCTGTTTTGGTGAAACACAGCACAATTATGCTGATCTTCTTAAGGAAAAAAAAAAACTGCAACTGTCATTCATCATTGTTCAGGAGTTTTCTTCTACGTCCTCAACGTGCTGGCCCACTCTCTGACATTCACACTCTTTCTCCTGTCCTTTCAAACCTCGACAGTCCCTCTCATCTCCCCTTAACCCCGTCTCCTGCCTCCCTCCCAGCCTGTTATTGAACGTCTACGCCGAATCAGTCACCCAACCACAGCCCTTCAGATCTTTTTCTCTTTGTTTTCCCCTCGCTCAGTCTCTCCATCCCTCCCTTTTGCCCTCGTCTTTAACTGGCTGTCCATTGTTGAGGAGACAGCGGCGCAGACAAACAGGGAGAGAAGATATCCGCTGGTGTACCACAAGATTGAAAAGAGAAATGGCAGAGAGACAACAGAGGAGAGGAAGATACATAGCCTGATATGAGGGTAAAGTTAATTACAGGGGACTGCCAATTAGAGGGCAAAGTGATGGGTCTGTTTGCCTCGCCGCGGCATCCCAAAAACATCACCAGCTCCCACCATGTTTATCCTCTGCAGCCACAAGACCACAGCTCCCATCAGCCATCACTGGAGACAGCTTTCATACCGCGGGGGTTATGGCTGGGGAACATGTGAGCAGTGTTTGCAGACATGACTAAAACGGATAATAAATGTAGCCTTCAAACATTCCTTTGCCATCTGAGTTGATGGAACATAGTGTGAGTGGAAGAACATTTCTCCATTTGTTTGAACAGTAAGAAACACACATAGAGAAAAGATGAGAATAAAGTCAAGGCACTTCTTTGTCTTTATAGAGATATTTGTCAAACATTCTTCAAAAATTTTTAAATGTAATCAAATGTATAAATGTTCTAAAATCAAAAAAACAAATATCACAGTTAAAGATCAGTAAAAACTCAACGTCTATGGGTTGAGATATATATATATATGGCTCTGTTGATGTTGTTTATTTAACAAAAAAAGATCATGAATGACTTTTAGTTTCCTTTTTTTCCCTCACATTCCATAATTCCATAAACATGATTGTTTGTGACTATCTGAGATTCCTCCCACAGTCTGATATGGCTTTTAGAGTCCCTCGAAAGCAGAGACAATCAGCAAAGTTTAAAACTTTTATCTCCAAAGGTATCCTATTCACAATATGCTGCACATGGGAGCTCCATGTCCGCTGTACAAATGTTCATTTGTAACAAACAACAACAAAAACACACAAAGAGAGAGTCGATTCTCAGAAGGCTCCGATTTCAGTCCCCCATCCCTGGGCTGACTTGGCTGATCCACTCAAGCCCCTGCGCTGGGCTGTAGGAGACCCCAGAGGTGCAAATGGTCTGAAGGACACTTGGAGAGGGGCAGAAGATGATGACGTATTAGAGGAGGACGTAGAAGAAGAGGAAGAAGAAGGAGTGGGGAGAGGAAGAGGCGAGGCCCTAGTGGCACTGTGAGGGGAGGGCTGGGTGGGTCTGGAGGGGGCCAGGGCTGTAGAAGCTGCGAGGGAGGGCATCCTGTGGACAGTGGCCAAAGCTGTATGTGCAAGAAGCGGTGGTGCGCCCTGCTGGCAGCCTGCCAGGGGAGCGAGGCGGAGAGAGGCTGGTGAGGGGTAGCTCCCCAGCAGAGCTAGATCCCTACGCCCGTGGAAAGCAGGTGAGGTGGAGGCCGGCGAGGCGGGGGAGATCTGATGGAAAGACGGCCACGGCCAAGGAGGGAAGGGCAGGGCAGAGGTCGGGGGTGACTGCAGGAGGAGAGGGTCAAGCTCACTTGCACAGTGGGAAAGGTGGGAGACCAGGCGGGCTCCTACAGGGTCTGGGGAGTCCCCGTCAAGGGAGCTGAGGTACCGCACCACCTCTCCAACACACTCCCTGAAGCCCAGTGTCCTGTAGTCGACTGCTAAGGCCCGCGCATCAAAATAACCTGAGAGAGAAAAAGAGTTGAGTCATGTACTGAAGAACAGCAGTGACATGCAGTCAGTCTGCAAAAATGATGTTCCAAATTTGAGCAGATAAAGCTAAAAAAAGAGCAGATAAACTATTTTTGATAAATAGAAATATTACTTTCAGAAGTACAAACAAAACCTGATTGATAAGGTCTTTAGTAAGGAAGACAGAAATGCATAGGAAGAAAAACATGACATTACTGAAAAAAGGTGAAAAGCCTTGATTCAGTTGAATATTATAGTGAGATTTCTAAAATAATGAATAATTTTTACAAGAAAAATTAAGTTGATAATTTATCAGCCAAACAGGCCTCCTTTCCCAAATGAAGATTGCTGGTGTTTTTCTCCCTTTGAATAGAAGTATTTGTCTATGTTATGGAGGGTTCAAGATCTTTTTTAAGAAGTACTTCACAGTCATCATTCAACAGAAATAGAGGGCTAGAAAACAAACTCCTTTTCTTTTGCAAAAAAAAAAAATAGGCATCTCACCTTTCCCTCCCATGGCATGCAGAAGTTTGAGGTGGTCCACAGTCATCTGCAGGATTTCTGCTTTCTCCAGCTTAGATGATCCCTGCAGGGAAACATGAGCAAACATGTCACTTAAATTCACTGAGAGGAAACTTTCATTATTGGCAATTTTGGTGTCCCAAAATGATGCATCCTTTCTCTTTGTCTATCCTGTGAGCATAGAAATTTCTATAATCCTCTCTTACTTCCTCCAAATGGTCTAACTTGGCACTAGACAATATGAACAAAGGCTCTTTCAGCCTAAAAGCAGGTAATTACTTGTTTTGAAGTCTCCCTAGAAGCAGTGATGCCAGGCATTAAAAATAACAGAAAAGAAAAAAAAGTTAGAAGTTTGCTTTTGTGGGCTAATTTACTACATCACTTATTAATTCTGTCTGTTTCATAACTGATAAAAAAAAAAACTTCTCACAGTATGTTGAAGTGCAGCAGATGAATGCTTGTTTGACACTTCTGTCAGTGAAATTGAATCTTTTGAATGTATCTTGATTTGTGAGCTGTTACCTGTTTCTCAAAAGCGCTGGGCACCAGTCTCCTGAGCTCTGACAAGCTGTGGTTGATACGGTCTCTGCGCCTCTTCTCTATGACCTACACAACGAGAGGAGCACAGGGACAGTCAGGGCCAACAAAAAAAAAAAACCACAGGACTAAAAAGATTAGGATCAAAGCCTATGATCCACTCACCCCTCTTCTCTTCTTTCGGGCAAGAATCTGTGAGGCGCTGCCAGGAGACATGGACCCGGTGACTGGGCTGCACCATGGAGACACAGGGACAGAGAGAGAGAGAGAAACAGAGAGAGAAACAGAGAGATGAAACATTGGCACAGAGAGAAACATGGTAACTTTGATTCTCCTGCATATTGTTATTATTACCCTCCCTAATATGACACAGAGGCAGGATGGCACATCAGCTCCTTTCAATCTAATTTGTTTTTTGGGCACAGAACAGCAAAGAAGTGCTTTGGAGAGGAGGGAAGATGAGATTGTTTTTCGTTTAATGCATTTCTGGACATTAGTCTCAGTAAAATGACATGCTGTTCTTCTTTCCATCTGAGTGAAAGCACTCTTAGAAAGATGATTATATAGCCTCGGGGCGATGCTTTCGCTCGCATGGGGCTCCAACATGCAGCCTGGGATCGGAGCTGCTCGGAGTACAGTCACTCAATATGGATTGTGTTTGTTTGTGAACGCTCATCTTACAGTCTTGAAAGAGCCTGACAGCTCAGAGTTCCCTTCAAACTGCCCCACCAGAGACTTATTGACTTTCTATTAGATTTGAACATGAAGGCTGCCAGTTTAGCTGTGTGTTTTTGTTTAGGTTTATGTTTGATGAGGATGGCTTGAAAAGACGGCACTGTCTGCTGTTTGCGTGTCACACAGCAATTTGATTTATCCAAACCGTCTTTAGTGTTACTGGCTGTTCAGTGCCTGTGATGTAACCAGTACATCTTTGAATGTGTTTTTTGTATACTCGGATCCACTGTTACAAATACTTTCTAATTATTATTCCCTTTAATTCAACATTTTCCCTAATCCTGATCAGGAATGGTACTGATAAAATTGACAAGAAAAGAGTTTATGCTGTGTTCGGTATCATTTCAGTGTTTTTAATACATTTTTCAAACGGTGTTTCTTGCTAAGTATTTTGCCTTTTTGACACTTTACAAACTAAAGGTAATCCAACTTAAATACAATATGTTACTTTTAAAGTTAGTTTTTAAAACACTTTTTTAAAAATAAATAAAGCCAAATAACCAATGTTAACTTCATTATAGAAAGTGTATTTTTACTGTTTTCTCTCACATGGTTTCTCTTAAGGTTTAAAAAAAACTAAATATTTGAGCATAACTAATGTGTGATTATTCCTCTCTGTCTCTTTAGTTTTCACAGTTAGTTTGACAGTTCATTTTTGTGTTTCATGCAACATCAAAGGGTTCTGAACACGGTAATTTGTAATTATAAATTTCCACCAAATCTTTTTTTATATATAAATGAACAGGTTCTTGACGGAAAATAATAGTTTGTTTTTCAGATTTTTTTTTCAGAGTTAAATATATCTTACAAATGATACACTGACTCCATGCATTACACATGATGATGTCATCTTTTTTTTTGTATTATAAACCGTTCTATGCACATTGCAATTGCAATTACAATTGTCAGCCTCTCCATAAATTCACATTGGAAAGAATAAAAAGTAAACAATACAAAATAGAATTCAAAAAATGGATTAGAAAGGAAATGCAATGAAAGACGTTTAATATGGGAGATTTACTGATGGAGGCCTGAAGTTAAACTTCATTAAGAAAGTTCAGATTTGCTGAAAGGTGTGTCAAAACAGTAAGGTTAAACTTCCTTTCTCATCAAAAATAAAAACAATATAATGTTGGAGCTCAGACACTCATTTTTCATGCAATCTGTCAAATCAAAAATGTGCTTGCAACTTAATGTATTGCAGCAGTTAAGTGTCAAAACACTTGAAAGTTTACAGACAAATATGTTTGAACCATTTTAGTCTTAAACTACATAAACCTACTGAATACAAATGTCTACAAAAGTGTGATTGGAGTGCATGTATTACACGCTCAGGTGTGGTTGGTGGATGCTCACCAGTAGCCGTCTTCTTGCCCCACGTCAATATACTCGTCTGTGTCCGAGTCAGGGGAGCTGTAGTCGTGAGGTCTCTTCATGTCTCTGTGCCTTCCTCACTGGCTGGACTGATGGTTTGATGATGGCCTGGTGGAACACACTGAAGACCGTCTGGAGGAAGCTCTGTCCCTGTGTGCCCCTTACTCTGATTTCTCTCGCGCTGTTACTTATAAAAAGCCTTGTTGTCCTTAGTTACTTCTTGTCACTTGTTGTTTTTTTGTTGTTTCTTCATGTGCCTTCAGTTTTTTCCTCTGTGAGTCAGCAGCGCCACTTGATTGACCCCCAAGGGTCCATGGCAACTAAGAAAATTCACAAGCTGCTTTAGTCTTTTACTCTATCACTGGCATCCAATGGTAGTCACTCACTCTCTCTCTCTCTCTCTCTCTCTCTCTCGCTCTCTCTCTGTTATTTCTCTCTTGGCTGCCTCTCTCTGTCACAGCCACCCAATGACAAAATAGGACTTTGGCAGTTAGGGCAGTGTTGCCAGTTTGGGCTCCCCCGCCTCTTCTCCCTGTCCCTCCTCCCTCCCTTTAATCTGGCCTTCCCCAGCCTGTCACCCCCCCCCCCCCCCCCCCCCCCCCCCCCAGAGCCCCATCTTTCCTCCCCCTTTGCTCAGTCATCCTCAGTCAATTAGACTCCAATCTCATCCCGCTCTCCTTCCTTCCTTCTTTCTATCCCTCTTTCATTGTCTTTCTGCTCCTTTAATTACACTGCGCTGTAGAACAATGGCAGCGGGAGGGAGCGGAGGAGAGAGGTGAGGAGTGTGGGAATGATGGAGTGTGAAAAGTGAGTGTGTGACAGTGCATAAAGCTCGACTCCCACAACATCATACAGCTGACTTAGGAGAATGGAGTTATTGAGCTAGTTTTTTTTTTTTATAAATGATTGTGAGAGACAAAAAACAGAGGGAGTGAACAAAAAAGGTAGACCTTAATTCTCCCTATACCCAGCTGTCATTGATCAGCAATCATGAAACAAAATTCAGGAAGATTTGACATAATTTATCTCCATGCTTCTAGGTGCAAAACACATGTAAGTTAACAGCAATTCTGAAGCAGTCTGGTGTTGAAAAAGAGACCTATCAGATGAGCATAAAAGCTACCCCATTAGTGTTTGCGGCTAAGTGTGACCGCTACATAGAGTGGCAGAAGCTAGACAGTTTAATCATCATAAGGTTAACTTTTTGAACTTTAAGCCAACAGTGACTGTTAGGACTGCTTAGTCATTATTGTCTAACAGTCTCAACTGGTCTATATTAATACCTGTTTTCTGACAAGAGTGGTAGTGCTTTAAGCTAACTATTTCAAATGTTTATTTGCGTGTTAAGCTAACAGTGAAACAACTAGCCTATAAGTTAATATATTCAACTGTTAAAACTATTCACTGATATTTTTTCAACTATCCATCACTAGCCTATTAGCTCATTGCGACTCTTGATGGATCTACTCCATGTTTGCATTTTCAACTGTTTACATTGCTTTAAGCTAGTAGGCTAACTGTTTATTCACTGGTTTGGCTAACAATTTTCTAACAATAGTTTTATTTATGGCTTATGCCGCCTTCACATGCTCCTCGATTTATTGTACTTCCCAGTGTTGCAGTCGTAATGACAAGCATTTTAGTGCTCTGGTTGGAAAAGAGCAAAATAGAAATAAAAATAAAAAGCTATAGTTCATGTTTAAATTCGTTCAATAGCTCAGGCCTATAGAGTAGTTGCTTAGCTAGCTAGCCTTATTGCTAAAACTATGCTTGATAGCATACTGACAGTGTCCCTGTTCCTGTTCCAATTGTCGACACTGTTTCCGAGCTTTCAACATGTTTGCTGTCCTGAAATGTCACACAAACGTCACAACCACAGTAGCTACATGAAGGCAGCATTACTACAACTTTTCAACTAGTAGCCTAATAAGAAGGCTACTTTTAGCAACATCAAGTAGCATTAATGAACAACTTGGCATTAACAATTATTTTGCGTATAATAGGCTACATTTCAGGCTACATTTAAGGTAAATATGTTGACAACCATTGTGATATTAGCTCACTTTGACTCATTATGGGATGACTCCTTTTTGCTAGTTCAATAATTGGAATTGCTTAAAGCTAAAAATTTAAACTGGTTATTAACTGGTTGTAGTTCTCTGACTGATTTAGCTAACTACAACTTTAACTCTAACTTGTTAATAACTTAGATTTCTACTAGCATATTCTGTTTTAAGCTGCTTTGCTGAGCAGTTATCAACTTGACTTTTTGGTTAATATTTTATGTGTTTATCTACTTTAAATGTGTATCAGTGCTCTATAGGGAAAAAGATAAACAAACTATTTGATAAGGTTTTGAATTATTTATTTTAAAAGTGACTTTTAAAAAATAAAGAACTAACCCTTAATTAAGAAAACAAAGTTGGAGCTTGGACACAAACTCTTCCAAACTTTCTAACCTATATTCTTGCTGTGTGTCATTTTGTACAGAGATGAGGTCAGGTACTGAGGGGTCAAGAGAGGAATCAGTCCAGTGAGTGTCCGAACATCTGGGCTCTTCACTGGACAAGATAGCACTCTTGTAGGCGCGCACACACACACACACACACACACACATACTCAGGCACACACACGGCTCCTTGCTTAGCGCTCAGTTCCGCTGCCACCGTGGGAAGATTGCTGGTACAGATTGCCATGGAAACGCGAAGCTCAGGCGCCCGTTGTTAGGAGCGATGCCTGACTGCGAGCAGTGTGTGCATATGTTTGTGTGAAAGAAGGAGAGAGGCCAAGTGGCATGCCCCCTTCCACACAATGCCCAGCTGAGTGTGTCTCTTCCTGCCTGGCAGACTGGAAGGGCGTGTTAGTTTAAACACACTACAATGCATGAGTGCCTGATGTTTTTTGAAGTAAAGTGTCTTTTTTGCCATATTTTGGTCATGTTGTGTAGCAACAAGCTTTTTGTAAATTAAATTAGGTGTATTCTGATTTATTTCTCTTATTCCAGATGTTTCTTTTTCTTTGTATCTTTTAAGATGATAAGTTCCAACAGCCTTTGTTTTTATGTTCATCTCACTTATGTTAGATGTAACCAAGCCCTGCCTTCTTGCATGTTATCATATCATACGTGTAAAGTAATAGTCTAACTTAAAACATGTGCATGTGCGTGTCTTTGCAGCAACATCCAAGTGTCAGTAATCAGTGGGACCATCACCAGGGGGGATTATAGTGTGGTGGTGAGTATGAGTCAGGACGAACAGAAAACAAACCCCCCATCTACACATCCTTTCATTACCCGTCATTCCTTAATTCAGATCTGGATCTTATTTGAGCATCAGAAAGCAGAATGAGTAGAGACATTTAAGAAGACAGACCTCTTCTCTGTTGTTATTTTTATCAGCCACCCACCCTCCTCTTCAAAGGACAACTTTCTTCTCTGTATCAACATTTTTCAGAGATGAAATCACTCTGCTGTCAGTCATCGTTTCTGACACACATCCCAGTTGTTCCAGCATGAGGCAAGTCGCATGCACAAAGTGGAAAGTAATTAAGAAAATGACTGAATAAATAAATAGATTAATTATGAAAATGCTTTCATGGTGGAGATGATGGAGAGAAACAGAAGAGTAAGAAACATAAGAAAGAGAGAAAGCTGGCACTGGTTGGTGGAATGGAATTCTGGGAGATTTCTGGCGATCTTGGTCGGCCACTTCAAGTCCTCTCCCTCCCATCCCTCCAAAACCACAACAAGGCAGCGTCCCTTATTGAAATTAACAAGCTCATGCTTTTACAATTTGCACACACACGCACACATGCGCAGCTTCAATACGAACGTGTGAACACTCAGGGACAGACGCACACACGGGACCCGAAGGGATTCATACGAGCACACACGCGATCCCTTCACATGAATGTGGACAGTGTATACCCACAATTTATAAGGAACAAACACTCAGCTGCAATTATTGTATCTGATGCATGACTATTGCTATTGTTTGAAAGTCTGTGAGATGGAACCAGCTCAGTGGGACATTTTGTTTGTGACTCTCTCTGTATTCGTGTCAAACTGAATAACTGATCAGATATGTCTCGCTGTATGGTCGCCTTTGATCATTTCTGCTCTGTTTTTTAGCAACAGAAAATAAAACCATGTTTCAGGAACTTTTTTTTTCAAGAATGAAGATACTGCAGCAAACAAAGAATCGTGTTAAATATATTTAGAGATTCATGTCCTGAATTCACATGTTGTAATTGTGAAATTGAGTTTCACATTTACACAACCGTCCCCTTTTGTCACTCGTCCTGTCACAGACTTGGTGTCATATTACACAGGATTATGTTGCACAACAGTTGCTGTAGGGTTGATTTACATTTTTTATATATATATTTTTTTAATCTCTGAGGGAAATTCTGTTACACTTTGTCACTGAGAGTGAGGCTTCTCACACAGGCCTGCAATATGCACAGGCACAAACAGGGCCTGTGGTCATGCATTAATGGAGAGATGTCAGAGTGGGACTGCTACACTCTGCTACGCATTCAGAGCGAATGGGTGTCCGGTGTCTTGCTCAAGGGCACTTCAGCAATACTTGGGAAGTGACCTGGCACCTCTCCAGCTACCAGACCAACTTCCATACATTGGTACGCAAAAGGACTTGAACCATCGACCCTCCGGTTCCCAACCCAAGTCCTTACAGACTTAGCTGCTTCCGCCCTGGAGCTACTGTAATTCAGTATTAAGTATAATATAGTTTGTAGCATCATTCTTTCCATATTCCCACTTAAAGCTTATTAAGACTCCACATCAGAAGAATATCCTCCCAGCTGGGGAAATGGGACCATTAATAAATGCATATAAATGCATAAATATAAATGCAACGTTATTCTGCCAGACATGTTGAAAACCTCAATCTAATTAAATTTTTTCTTTTTTTTCAGTGCCCAGTGTACAGTATTAATATAATATAATCAAACTTTATTGATCCCAGGGGGGAAATTTGTGCGTTGCAGCAGCAAGACAAAGAAGTAGGTAATACAAATTTCACAGAATAGGAAATATAAATTCAAATACAAATAACAATAGGAGGTATATATAGAAGAATATAAATAGTGAGGTGAACTATACAGGACAACTAAGAATTATGTGCGGTGAATGGCAAGTCAAGAACAAATAAGGAAAAAGTGAGTCGGAGCTGCTGCAAATCTCTCAGTGCCCAGAAGTAGGAATTGAGATTACTAATGTGCATACATTGGCACAAATCAGGTATAAAAACGTTTGAAAGGAGGACATGGCATTATACATAATTGAGAAAGGATAAAAAGAAGTTTAAATAAAGCTTATCTTACTGAAACTGTTAAATACCTTTGAACTGATCTATCACTCAAAAATGTTGAATTTTCATTAGGAACTTTACACTTAAATAACAATAGGTTAACATAAAAATCTGAAGGGATTACGATATGTTAAGAGGAAATACAAAAAATGCACACTATTCACACTAATGCCATATTCACCCTGTGTTACTCTGAGTCAATTCTTGCTTGACTTAAATTTAAATATGAATCTTGTTTCTTTTCTTTTACTTTTCTATGTTTATTGTACTGCTTTTTGTAATCTTTCTGACCAAAAATAACCCATCAGAAGTCAACAAACAGCATAAGTCAAAATCCAATGTTTGTTCACTGCCCATCACCCCTGCAGAGAGTATATAAAAGGCAGACTGTGGTCAAATGAGCCCTGCATGTTGCCAGGCTGTGTGCAAGTTCTTTTGACATCCTCCCAACAAAACAAAAAAAAAAAATCAGTTGATTTCTGACTGGTATGAGTCTTTTCTGGTCATCAGCCTGTGGTTGTGGACTCAGTGGCTCGGGTCAGAATTGGATTGGCATGGGAACTGGCACTTGAGTAGCTTGGCACTGTCCAGGCTGGACCCATGAGGGAATTATCTGCCCTTCAGACGCATAAGGAATGCCTGGGACTTGTGGCACTGCCTGTCTGACCGTCTCCTCTATTTACTCGGGATAACCTGGATACACAAGGCATTCCTGAGAATGTTATGTTTGTTCCTATAGGCTGCTTTGTGTTTTTAATGATCTGATTGAGCTGATATGAGGTGTGAATAAACCCCAGGAGAAACAGGGTTAGACACAGTCAGTATATATGTTTGAGATATTGGCTGCTGTGATTTGAGGTGTCTGGAGGGCAGGAGGGCTGCAGTGATGGGTCATGCTCCCTGTCAGAGGGTGAGAGACATACAGAGAGAGAGAGAGAGAGAGAGAGGGAGAAAGAGAGAGAGCGCAAGCCTCCCTCCTCATCCGGCTCCCCTACACATAGATAAATAAAGAGGCTAAAAGCCGAAGAGAAGAAGCAGAAAGGAACTTTTGTGGCTTCCGAGTGGGGTCCCTTTCATGGCCGTTCCCACAGTACTAGGCCCATGATGACATTCACCATGTTTCACACACACACATACACACGCTGATGGGCCCTGTGACTGCGGTGACTTTCGCTGGTGCCGAGCCCCAGACGGGACGGCGAGGGCCCCGAGAGCCACAAGCAGCCATTGTGCTGTCGCCGCGGAAACCAGCCTCTTTATGTCAGACATGTTTTTCTGTTTGTTTTCTTTTTTATGTCTTTAATGTGGGCAAGGGGGAATGTTTCCCCCCCTCTCATCTGCTCCCCCTCCCTCCTCACTGCTCTTCGTTATTTCCCCCCAATACCCTTCCTTCTTCTCCTCCTCCTGCCACCAATACATCCACAGTTATTCCTCCGCTTCTCTTCCCTCCTCCTCTTCCACTCCCCCTTATTCCTCCCTTATTTTGTCTCCCCCCTTTTTTTCCCCCTGGAGATCGTCATTTGTAAAGCTCTTGCTTAGACAGCCCATATCTTTGTCGTGGTGTTGTGGCCTCCCTCTCACTCAGCCCCTTTTTATCTGTACTTCATGAGGTTTTGGCACAAACTGGCACTTTTTCTCTCTGCGCTAAGAAAAAAAAAACAATACGCACAACACTAAAACAACACAACCCATCCCCAAAAGAATTCTGCCTTTCCCACGCTGAGCCAATTTTTTTTTTTTCCCACAAACTCCTAATAAGAAAATGAAAGAAAAGAGGAGGGTGGTGATGAAGAGAGAAACAAAAAATCTGGTTATGATTGGAGTCCCAAAAAAGCCAGCAGAGGATGCCCCAAAGTCCTCCAATGAGAAAAACAAACCTGAAAAAAGCCAACTGTAACTATTTTAAGTGTGCAGGAATGTCATTCGGTGCCATGACTCAAAGGCATGCCGGCCCTCGTCCCTAATCAGTTCATTCTGACTGCACTCCACAGCCACATCACACTCGGGACGCAATCTTTTACGAGGCGCACAGAGAGAGAGAGAGAGAGAGAGAGAGAGAGACTGAGAGACGAGGGAAAGTTAAAAAATGAAAGAGTTCAGGGTTAATCCGCGGTGTCCTCTCAGCCATGCGTGCAACTGCGCCTGATTTGATGACCGGGGTTTTAAGACTCAGCTAATATTAGCAGCCGTAAAACTGGTTTTGCCAAAAGCGTTTTGACTTGGAAGCTGACTATCACTCAACTTTATGGAGGAGACTAATTTTTATGCATCCAGTCATTTGATGCTGAATTCCTCTTTCAGCTTTCTATTTGTGTCAGACAAGTTGGTCAGTGAGGAAACTTGCAATTCTGGAAAGCAAAGGAAAGCAAACACAAAGATATCGTATTCAAAACTGAAACCATCTGCATCGGTCATTGCTTCCGATTTGGAATGAGATCGGGATTAATTGGATTTCAGGCCGGTTCAAAAGAGCCCTCACAATCATAAACCCGTAAGATGTTGCTCCATCCCGGTTTTACACACCACAGAACCCCCGGCTGCTGCTCTCTGACAGCCTCTCGATTTCTTAAATCCCTCTTATAACTTTACACCTCTGATTACGACCTTATCAGGGAGGCATCCGGCCGACACCTCGTCACGACAGCAGCTTGTAAGAGCCGACATAAGCCTCTAAAAACCAACATAAAAACTTGCCGCCACCACACTGCTGGGTAATTTTTAGAGTTGTCAGAAGAGGATTACAGTAAGTGTGCATGAAAAGAAAGGGAGACTTTGATGGAGGAAGGATGAGGGTCATAATGAAAATCATTTTCATCTCCTGAGGGAGTTGGTACCTTGTTTATTGGTCTCAACTGTGGCTTTCGTTATTCAAATGTTTTACTACAAATGGAAAAAAAATGAATGGACTACTCTGTGGATTCAGTCTGCATTCTTTCCTTTACTGACGCCAAACTGAAGTCAACTAATTTACTGGATTTGTTCTTTTGATTTATACTGAATAAAAATCATAACAAAAAATTATCACCATGTCAGATTATTATTTTATCGTCCAACCAAAGGGGACAACTTATTTACAAACACAACTGTATTGGTCTTACTCAGGGTCTCTTCTCCGGGCTTTTTCTTTCTTGGAAAAATGATCGCACTGAACGGTCAGAAGTGACATCTACAACAACTGGATCAAAGATCATGATGTAAACTAACAGAGATCCAAACCAGGCCTGTTATAGTTTCGCTTCAACCTCTACAGCTTGTCAAATTAAATCACTTTCTTCCAGCTGATGCACTGGTGGTTGCATTAAAAAAAAAATATTTATTTTGGGGCTTTTGTGCCTTTATTAGACAGACAGGACAAAATACAAAACCAAATAAGACCAAATCCTGACAGTATAGAGTCATTTTGTGCCTTTATTGGAGCGACAGGACAGTGTATATGGTCGGAAATTAGGGAGAGAGAGAGAGAGAGAGAGAGAGAGAGAGAGAGAGTGGGCAACGACATTTCGACATTTCAACATTTCAACCAACATTTCTTTGGTAGTGTCTCCCTCCAAGGCAGGTTTGAATGTGAGCTGTCCTAAAAAAGTTAACGTTTTTATACTTAGCATGACTTTCTATGTAACTTCACCTTTTGCAACAACGTAAAGGACTTCAGGAAGAACATGTGGAGTTCTCAGCTGCTCTAACAGTCGGGACAAACTTTAACTTTGAGAAAAAACGTGGAGAACACAAACTGTATGGGAGTTAAAACGTTCATACATTCACTGGCGGTGCAGAAGATTTTCTTCAGGTGGATTGAGACAAGAATATAATAATTATAAGTCATTTCTGCCCTCTCTGAGTCATCAATGGTATTTAGTTGTCCATCACCAGGATATTAATGAAATGATCTCGTGTAACATTCCTCTATAAGTGAGCACAAACAGGTATTATTACAGACCAGTGGCATTTTTGCTGCCACTGCAATATGGCAGCGCCCACAAACCGGTGGTAGGAATTCGTATATACTTTTTTTTTCTTCTAAAAGTTCAACTTTACTGCTCTTATGCAAATGACAAATTGATTCTGGGTACTTTACTTCCGTCCTTTTCTGTGTTCCCTCCCCTCAACAGCTGATGGGCATTTTTCTGACCTTTAGTAGCCGGCACAAGGGACTCTTGAGTTTGTTCAATGTAAGAGGCACAATGGCACAAAACAGTCAATGAAGTCAATGAAAAGCCATGAGATTTTTTTCCCTTCCAAAGTTGCCAGGACTTAATTGCGCTCTGTATCCATTAGACCCTACCACTTAGGTTGGCAGAAGATCAACATTTTCCATAAATGTAATTTATATTTTTATGGTATATCTAGTACTTCTTACAATTACCCATAGTATGATTACTCAGCAAATCATATCAAAACACTACAATAAATAAAATACAAAACTAAGGAAGAACAGATCATGACACCTATTTATTTAATTCATTTAGCATACAAATGCAATTGTTTATTAATTACTTTTGACCAAATGTAACTTTAAGCTGAGATAAATCAACTGTTAAATCATTAGCTAGCTTTAAAGAGCTTAAATGATACTTTTACATTTCATTTCATTAACTAATTCCCAATTGTATGATTCTTTTCAGTTATCTTCACTGCTTATTCATCACACCTAACTTGATTATTTTCCTTTTACAGTACATTCAGCTTAAAGTTCACAGCTAATTTAGCAACTAGGCTACTAGTTCACTAGCTACTAGCTTGCTAACAAGCTAGCTGGTATTCAAACACTATGTAATTAGGTGGCACTGACCTTAGGAAGCACACTGTCCTGCTGGGGGGAAAATAGACAAGGATGTTAATGATGTCTCTAATGTCTTTTTCCAACAGTAGACTGTTCACAGCATGACCAGCATAAATGCTGGCTTAAACCAGCATCAACTACATGGAAAAAATGTTGTTTTATATAATGATTTTAGACAACTTTTTGATTCATTCATTTTTATTACATGCACAAGACAAACATAAGACAATGCCATGACAACATTTCTCACACATAAATAAGTCTACACAACAAATGTTTTTATAAAACTGGCTTGCCTAGGGGCATATTTGTGTAATGAACTAATTCTGTTTAATCTGCATGTGGCCCATGCACGCTGTCTTTCTCAGACATGAAAACTTGCCTGAGGTTAGTGCTTGAGGACAACTAGCTAACTGTAGCACAGGATGCTTTGAACTTTGGATTTGGCTTTGGCAGAGACAGCAGCAGCGCTGAGGCCCTGCGCTACCGGAAGCTTGTGGTCTGGGACGGCTCCATTTACTACTCTGTTCTGGTGCTAAATATACAATAATAAAAAGACTCGCAGATTTATTTCAGACTGTGATACATTTCCTCTCCAGCGACAGAAGAAAGGGAAGCAAGAGACAGACGTCTCCAGATCACCAAAAAACATTAAGTGATAATTACAGGGAGAGATAGACAAAAAGAGAGGGACGAGGTTCCCCCGCTCGCTTGTCTTCCTCTTCCTCTGCCACCAAAAAGGAGAGTGGCGTCTCCAAACTAAAGAGGGGCGCCCGCTGTATTAGACTCCCAATGATTGGCTATGATTGCATTATCTGATCCCATGAGGGATAAAAGGACAGCAACACACTCAAACACACACCACATGCCATTTTCATTGCTCAATGATCACTGCCTCCTCAGAAGTCCAACATGGCTTTTTTAAAGACATCTTTAGACATGTAAAGGAAAGGAAAATGTGATTCAAATTCAAACATTGTCTTTATCTGTTTAAAGTCAGTTTTTCTGACACACACAAGCACGCACGCACACTCACACACACACAGACACACACATTCATACCCTATGTACTCGACTTCACCACCAGTCCACCGCACTCCTCTCAAAGCTCTTTGATCTCTGGTCGAGGGTCCTCTCCGCGGTGCCTCTGTCTGAATTCCAGAGATTCTGGGATAATTCAAACGTTTCACGGCACATACTTGCTCCCCCCAGGAGACAGCGGCAGAGATGGAAAATGCCACCATGGTCTCTCTCCCTCCATTGTCCCTACTCTTTAATCAGGCCCTCTCTGTGGCTCGCGCTGCCACCGTGGTGTGTTGTCTCACCCTGGGAAAATGCCGTCCTAAGTGGCTGTTATGTGCGGAGGCGAAGACCACAGGGACCCAGAGGGGTGCTGCTGGAGCCCTCTGTGCCAGCCGTGGGTCTCTCAGTGGCTAACACACACAATGAGTGAGGTCCCAAATCTGAATGCAGCCTTACATAACAGTCATCACTCCATCTATTTACTTTTTAGCTTCCATCAGTAAATCATACGCCATCATAATCATAGGCATACGACAAAACCCGACCATAAATCATGAATAATATTCGTTGCTCAGGGTTTTCTGGGCGTAAACCAGCATTAAACTGCAACACAGATAGAGCAGTATGGTAGAAACGCTTGTGTGATTGCTTGGCTATGAAAGGTCTGTGGAGAGGGAGTTTCCGGCCCCTTTTGTCAACAAATGACCAAAACAAAGGCCTTGTGTTGCCCTGAGTCAGAGCAAGAAGAAGGTCAGCTACCTCAGAGTTCACCAGCTTTGCTCTGGGGTTGACTCTTGTTGGGGCTGGGCTGGGCTTCTGGGTCAAGCGACAGTTTGCCAACCTTCAGCCGGACACAACGCTTCATCAGGTCAAGTTTGAAAGGCCTCAGCGAAACCCTGCTGTTTTATACTAGTTTATATTTAGTTCTTATAAGCATGAAAAGAGCTTTTATGAGGTGCCATAAATTTCATTTTCAAAAGAGAGTGAGCATGGAGGCTCATGTACGCCTACCCTGTGGTTTCCCCAGGCCACCACGTAGCCTTTGTGTTCGCTCTGTTTGCCATGGGAAAATATCTGAAACAAATAAGACGCTCGGCCGGCACCCATCAGTGTAAAAACACTTCTAAGAGCTGTGGATTGTGCTTAGAGGGTGTGCCGCAGTATTGGAGGAACTACTTATACTCCTGCTATGTCCGAAAATAAAAAAAAGGAATTACTTCTTTTCAAAACGGAAAGCATATAAACAAGTATCTTTAGCAGACAACAAAGAGCAGGCACAAAGCCGCATGCAGTCGTGCAGCGACATGCCGGACTGGTTTTGAGCAGGACCATGACATTTTCAGGTTGTTTTAATAACTGTCATCATTGTCCTCATCACCATCAATGAGTTTCTGCAAAGGAGAAAATTAAAAACAGTTCAACTTTGATTTAAAAAAAGTAGGCCTACTGTCAAAAACAAATAGTAACCACCAAGGTGGGTTAAGAAATTTGCATATTGCAGTAACCAAGATGTCTTTTGGCACCAGAAGTGACCATTTTAGGACAAGATGGTGGAGCTGAGAGGAACGAGGTGTTAGCAAACACAAATTATGCACAATGCTAATTCGTTAGCATGCTTATGAGATAGTGCCATAGACTGTAAATATTAATGGACGAAGCCTGAGTGACAGCAGCCATAAATCCATCATTTTACAGTTGTAACGGGACGTCTCTTGTCGAGGCGGCCGCCATGATGAGCCGCTATCGTTTAGTGGAAACACCTGATGTTACGTCAAAGACCGCTAAGGAAGCAGGAATTGCTAATGAAAGCTGCCAGACTGTTGCTGTAAGTATTGCTGTGATAAAAATGTCATTTAAATTATAATTAGATACATTGTCGGTAAACATATTATTTTCCTCAGGTCTGTTTTGCCTGTTCCTCTGTTTTTAAAGGTTGCAGCATGAAAAGCACAATACAGCGCTCCTCACAGAAGAATTATTTTTTGTATTGTTACCTGAGTGTTGTTATCTAGGCTAATTATTAGCCTTATTAGACATTTTTAATTTGCAAAATTGTAAAATTACCTGCACACACCAGTTTGGATAATTAGCTGAGGGTAAAAGTCAGGGTTATTAAAATAAATAGTTTTCTCACCACTAATACCATGGTAAATGTAGACAGGGATACCTGCTACAGTGCTAAGACATAGCACTATTAGTGTTAGTCCTAACAGAGTTTTCATTCACTGAAAAATATAGAGGACAATATTCTAGTGTAGTCTGTTGGTATATTTAAATGGTCAGCAAGCCATAGATCCAATTCTTGCATGAAATATTTTACAAAAGCTGCTGAGACCATTAACATGGCTAAGTTCAGTTCAGTGGCTGTTTGACACCTATAGCTTGCAGGCAGCTGTTTGCATTACTCAAATAAACTTATTACACAAAACTTTAAACATTAAAATGATTGAAACAAGTGAGTCTGAGTCATGTTCAAATTTGACCCCTGGTCAGTTTTCAGAAATGGGAACGAGAGCAAGCTGTAGCCTAAACTTTGACTGTTAAACGGTGTACTCCAAAATATTGGCTTTAGCTCTGTAGTGAAACAGTGGTGTGAGGGACAGATGAATGCTTAATTTATCCAATTCTTTTAAAATATTTTGAGGGGCATTGCAAGTTAAGGTAGGCTATAGCTACAATGCTCAACCTTTTATTGACCCTTTTTAATTGTATTCTTTTTTTTGTGTAGCCTGCTCACACATTCACCAACTCTTTTGGACAGAGCAGAAAAAAACTACACGTGAAATCTCAAAATTACGAAGGTAGACTACCTAATTGTAATTAGACTACAGTAACATCTGCATTTCTCTTTTTGTGTCTTTTTATTTCACAGAGGCAATCATAAATCTTTAATCGTTCTTATTTTGGTAGCCTAGGTTCCCCTGTCTTAAAATACAAGCTCATGTTTGAGAACACTTTGCAATGAAACATCTCACTTTAAAAATGTCTTTTGGGTTTTTTAAAAACACTTCTGAAAAGTCATTTAACAGCTTTGTAAACAGTAGCCATAGTACATGAAAAAGTCGACTCCTCCGTCGGCTAACTATTTGACAATGACAATACGTCACTGTATGACGAAAGCGGAAGTCGTTGGCTGATGTGGACCATAGACGATGTGGACATAGGAGAATGAACTGTTGTCATCTTTGTGTTATGAAAAGGAGTCTGTTAGTCGCCTAATTACACAGGTGAGCTCGTATTAAATGTACTCTTACCACTCTTTTTGTTTACGTTCCTCTGAAGATCGGTTTAAAAAACAAAAAGTGTATCTCCAAAGAGCTTATAGGTGTTAGCAATACAAGTTAGCTTGTAAAAAAAAAATCACAAAACGAAGCTTCCTCCTGTTTTTCATCGATCAAACGCATGTTTATTTGAACTTTTGTTCGTTATTTTTTTGTCTTGTTATCTTTTACAGTATTACATTTCTCCATGCCTTCGTGATAGTGGTGTTATTACATGTTATCAGCGCATCAAGCTCAATCATCCATCTCACTAGAGCAGCTTTCCATCCCACGAACCTGACTGGATATATGGCATTTTATAATCACACATTTCAATTCAAACACTGGGAAATCTGCGTTCTTAAAAGGGAATACTTTGTCACACAAGATACATTTATAGCTAGTTTATTTTCACCTGTGACTGGACATAGGAAACCAAAAAGCTCACGATACACCTTCTGTCGTTTTCCTTTTTAAATGGAATAAGACTTAACTTATCTTCCCTCTCTCTCTCTCTCTCTCTCTCTCTCTCTCTCTCTCTCTCTCGCTCTCTCTCTCTCTCTCTCTCTCTGTTTCCCTGGCAGGGCTCACTGGGGTGCAGACATGGAAGTGCCTTGCTACATGCCCAAACTGCTTTTTGAGCTCAATGAGCTGCGGAAAAGGGACTACTTCTGTGACTGCAGCATCCTTGTGGAGGGCCGTGTTTTCAAGGCCCATCGTAATGTGTTGTTCGCTGGAAGTGGCTATTTTCGGGCTCTTCTGGTTCACTATCTGCAGGTGAGAATAACCCATCATTCGTGGTGGCGGCAGTAGCTCGGTCTGTAGGGTTCAAGTCCCGGTTGTTTTTGGTAGCTGGAGAGGTGCCCTTGAGCAAGGCACCAAACCCCCAAACCGCTCTGGTGCGCTCCCTGTGTAGCAGTGTGTAGCAACCCCACTCTGACATCTCTCCACTTATGCATGTCCACAGGTCCTGTTTGTTCATATGTGTGATTCGGTCCTATCTCTAAAAATAACCCGGAGTTTCCCTCAGGGATTTATAAAGTATTTCAAAATTTAAAAAAAATCATTGCCTCCTCTAAACACATACACTTGTTTGGAGGTCTGATTTTGGTTTACAGCTGATTCTTCATTGCTCTCACAATCTTCAATTGTTGACCTCGTCTGAGGAGTTCATTCAGTATACGTACATTTAGGAATTTTGCTGGACATCTTCATCAATCTTCGAGATTTCATTCATCATGGAAGATAATTCTCCTTCTATATCGATTCCCTGTAATTAACGTATTATAGCCAAATATATCAAAAAAGAAAACTTGATTTGGCTCATAATGTCATTCTATAATCAGCAGAATTTGTGTCTTCAACTAAGTCGCAGCATAATTGTTTTTAACTTCTTATTGCATCTCTTTCATTTAGGATAGTGGACAGCGCTACAGTACAGCATCATTGGACATTGTCACAGCTGATGCCTTCTCGATTATCCTGGACTTCCTTTACTCTGGCCGCTTGGCCCTGAACAGAAGCAATGTCATTGAGGTTATGTCGGCAGCCAGCTACTTGCAGATGACTGATCTGGTAAACTTTTGCAAAGGCTACATACGCTCATCTTTGGAAATATGCAACAAGGAGAAGGAGAGGAACATGGAGAAGAAGGACCAGGCTCAGGGTGGAGGGAGCGGACCTGCAGACAGTGGCACTCCTGCCGCAACAATCTCCAGCGGTGCAGCAGCGGAGGAGCCGCATTCACAGGTCGCAGAGGCAGATAGAGGGTCGGGGTTAGGAACAGAATCTGTGACCTCTGTCCGCACTGCAACTCCCAGCACCAGCAGAGACATGGATAACAACTACAACCCTAGGGAGGGATTTTCATCTGTGAGGGAAGGACAAAAGGTACACATGGATCAGACTAACCTCTCATCCTCTTCATCGTCTGCATTGACCCCAGAGTTAGTGCACCCCAAAATAGAATATGACCCCGATGAGGATCTCATGGAGTCCCCTGACACCAAAGAACTGGTCCCTTATCCTGGGTCCTCTCTGCATAACCCTCATCACGGCAGGCTACATCCGCCCTCTCCGTCCAATGAGCGCTCTCCCATGGGATATGGCTCCTCCTATAATGCCAGGCAGGTGATGGAGATGCTGGCTAGAGGTGAAGGCTCCAGTCCTCTGGGAGACAGAGTAGGGCAGCGCTTTAACCAGGGACTAGGTAGCAGCACAGGAGGAAGTAGAATGGACGAGGGTTTAGGGTTTGTGGGGTCTTCCATCATGGAGATCCAGTCTGATTGGCTCGGAGAGGACACAGGTAATCAGCCAGGTCAATCACAGCTTGTGTAGACGTTCACTGGTGACAGATATTGCAGTGTCGTCCTGTTAAAGTTGATCTTAACAACAGGCCTATTACTCCCCCTGCAGGTGATGGCTTGGTAGTGCCAGTGAAACTCCACAAGTGCCCGTTCTGCCCGTACACTGCCAAGCAGAAAGGGATCATGAAGAGACACATCCGTTGCCACACAGGAGAGAGGCCCTTCCCTTGTCCCATGTGTGGCAAGAGGTTCACAAGACAGGAACACCTCCGCAGCCATGCGCTCAGTGTAAGAACTCTGTGACTGCAGGATTATCAGATTATTAGATTTGTATTCAGTTGAGTCGTGTAACCTGTTTCTGATATGAAGGCCTTTAGGTCTAAGGTACAATCGGCGCAAAATAACATTTAAGAATGAATTCTCCATGTAGCCTGTCCACCCACACGAACACTTTTTTAAAGTAGGGAATACAGTATGTGTGTTGGCAAATGACGTCCTAAACATATCTTCAGTTGTTTGAAAATGTGAAGTCACATTGTTCTTACTTTTGATAAAACACTTTTTTTTAATTCGTTTCCGTTGTGTTGTGAGATTGCACATGTTGTTTACAGACTAATTATTTTTCCCACATTGCAGTGGATCGTGGATCGTATAATCAACGACACATTGTTGAATTATTATGAACAGAAGCAGTTAGAGCCTGTTATTTCTGGCAGTTTGTCGCAAGCAGTAATTATTTGAGGGCTGTTCAGTTCACCTGCTTTCACTGTCACTTGTGTTTTGTGAGCAGTATTAAGAGAGCAGTACATTTTTAGGCTCCGATATAGTCTATGTTATTTCTTGGACCCGAATTATATGGTATGTTTGGGGTCGTTAGTGAAATTGACGTTAAGAAAAGAAAAAAATCTGATATCTTTGCCGATATCTTTCTCAGATCTATCTTCCATCTGTAGAGATTGATAGATATAGATATACACATATATTGCGTTGATGTGAAATGCAGTTATCAAACACTACAGGATTGTTGGAGTGATAATGATTGTTGTTATGCTTTTAGCACACTTTGCTGGTGACAGCCAGAATGAGAAATGCTGTTGTAATACAATGATACTCAAATGAAATGCTATATGACTGGTGAATAAATCTAGTAACCTAGACGCATATCTGCAATAATATAAGCCAATACTGATAATAACTTGATATGCTAATATCGACTGATATTATCGGCTGGCAGATTTATCGCTCTACTTATCTTGTATTGATTTAAAGGTCAGTGGGGGCTGTGCCAAATGATTCACGCTCTGCCTTCTATGTTGAACACCAACAGGTCCACAGGCACTACTGGCCCGTATCATGTAAGAGCTGCAGGCGGTCCTTCACTGGATCCAGCGTTTCACCGGGACTGAGACGCTTCGGCATCTGCGATAGCTGCAACTGCGTGACCACCACTCATGAGGATTCTGTCCCCATTCACCCTGCCAGCCAACCAGAGTCTATGGAGCGTCCAGACGGGGGTACGGATTGGTCCAGTTTTATGGACGACGTAGACGAGGTGGAGGTTGGCAGAGTGGAGGACTTGGTTGAGAAACAGATGCTTGAAAGGCAACTGACTGCCTGCACTGACGTTGGTCACACACTGTGAATCTTTAGCACAAAGGAAAATCAGTCCTTAAACTTTTATAATTTTCCAGATTAACAGTGGCCACACTTTTATTTATGACGATAAGATGGCTATATCTGTTAATAATTTGTTACCAGAGAATGTTTCTTCCTCGCTGTTGGGAGATATCCGTCGTCAATGAATTGCCTTGAAGTAAATAGATTGTGTCTTTCCTTTTATTTAATTAACCTTAAATGTGGTATGATGACTATTTAATTTATGTCTTTGGACTGTCACATTAACATGTCTCCCTGTCTCCTGTACATGAATATGTGTGTCAAAGTTGCTTGTTTTATGTTTTGTTGTGTTTTGTCCAAAAAAGACCACATTCCACAGATATGATGTGATATAGGATTTGAAAAAAGGGCCATTTGTGGGTGCTGTTGCAATAAATGTATTGTGTTATTCATTTGTAAACACACTCAAACCGTATGTGACTATTTATTTTCTTGATGTAGCTTATGACACCTTCTAGATGATTTCCCTCCTGCCTCATGGTTTTGCATCAGTTGATGATTCTGCACGGGGTCATTTAAAAGCTCCTTTGAGCCCTCTAGTGGATGAGTTCATGAAAAAGGAACACTTTTTTTTAATGGGTTATTTATCAGTGCCAATGGTCAGATGATGGATCAAATTCACTACATTTAACTTTCTACCACAGGAAGTATATTAAAAAAAAAGACATAAAAAAGGGCTCAGATTAAACTTTTAACCGTATCACAAGCCATCCGTGGCACGAACATAATAATCTAATAGTCAAACGAGTGGGCGACTACATTTGTCTGCCCTTCCCCCCTCAGAATTCAGGTCTTATGTGCAGGATTGTCACAGACAGGTAGATGTGCAGAAACCTGTCAGCAGAGCAGCAGGATCATGGGGCTTCGTGCGCGATTTCCCTGCATATTACCTTTGATTTGTTTGAGTCCCCTTCTCACTTTGGGACCGGGATGCTCAGCACGCTACACAGAGGACTGGACCAGTTTGGACGCCAGACCGCTGCCACAGTGGTACGACGACGCGAAGATCGGGATTTTCGTCCACTGGGGGGTCTTCTCGGTCCCTGCCTACGGGGAGTTCAGTGAGTGGTTGTGGTCCTGGTGGAAGACAGCAAAGCGCCTGGACGTAGTTGAGTTCATGCGGAAGAACTACCCACCGGGTTTCGAGTACGCGGACTTTGCGACTCAGTTTCACGCAGAATTCTTCGATCCGGATGACTGGGCGGACATATTCAAAGCCTCTGGAGCCGGGTAAATTCATTATTACCCCCCCTAGAGAAACAGATACTAGGAGCCATACAAAATGTGCACAAACCTGTTGTATTTCTATCAGAGTTGTGTTTATATTGCAGCTTTTGTTTCCAGTGTTTGCACAGCCACAGCCACTCCTGCAGGTGCTTTACCACATTGAGGCCATTTCAATATGAATCCAGTAGCCTGCTGAATTATTAACAATACAATTATCACTGTTTCTCAAAAGTGATATAAGAGTGCTTTCAACAGAATCCCTGTTCACTCCCCTGAAACAGAAATGTTTTAAAGCATATTGTGTACATTATATTCTTTTTAAGGTATGTAGTGTTCACATCCAAGCACCATGAAGGATTCACGAACTGGCCCTCTCCTGGCTCTTGGAACTGGAACTCGGTGGATGTGGGTCCTCATCGGGACCTGGTGGGACAGCTGGCTGCAGCTGTCAAAAAGAGGTGAGGAAAGTGTAGAAGGATGATGCCTGTCTTGAACCTGTCTTACAATATGTTGTGAACGTGAAATGGGTCATAAGAAATAGAGTAGAAATTGTTGATTTGCATAGTAAGATGGATAAGAAAGAGCAAAAGTGGAGTGTCCATTCAGTCATATTTGTCTTCCATCAGGTCACTACGTTGGGGTCTCTACCACTCTCTGTATGAATGGTACCATCCCCTTTTCTTGGCGGACCAAGCCTCTGGATTTAAGACTCAGGATTTTGTTGCCCAAAAGACTCTTCCTGAGCTAGTGCACCTCGTGATGGAGTACCAACCAGATCTTATCTGGTCTGATGGGGACTGGGAAGCACCTGACACCTACTGGAACTCCACCCAGTTTCTGGCCTGGCTGTACAACGACAGCCCAGTGAAGGTGAAAGAGAATTCTCAACAGGTTTTTTTTAAGAACCTGTTTATTTCATCACATGTGTCAAGCATGATGTAGGACTAGTCCTTCTGGTAATCAATCAATCTCAATCAATCAATCCTTATTTGTATAGCCTCAACTCATAACAAGTGTTATCTTGAGACAAAAAGCAGGTAAAATAACTTACTTATTGCTATATTATGAAGACCCGGCTTAATCCATCATGAGCAGTTTAGCAAAGCAGCAAAAGTTACAGTGGTAAGAAAAAACTTTAAGAGGGAGAAAGGGATAGGGGGAGATGGGATAAGATGCAGGAAGAGGGATGGGGAACGGGGGGGAGGGGGGGGTGTTCAGGCAGGCTCTAATACCCTCAAACTCTACTGTAAGTTCAATGATTAGTAATGTTTTTATCAAATACAGCATTTTAAAAATAGCATTTCTGGTGATAATGTTTGTCTTCAGGATGTGGTGGTCACAAATGACAGGTGGGGTAAGGGCTGCTACTGCAAACATGGCGGTTACTACAACTGTGCAGACAGATACACGCCTGGTAAACTTCCAGATCACAAATGGGAGAAATGTCAGTCCGTTGACAAACGCTCCTGGGGTTACCGAAGGAACATGAAGCTGAGTGAAGTCATGGACCTGCCGTCCATCATAAAGGTGAAAGGACATGGTAGAACATTGCTGACTAAGGTTCTTTTGAACATTTTGGAGTTAGGTTCTTTGTATAAATCTAACACATTTTTCCCTCAGGACATGGTGTATGTGGTGGCACTGGGAGGTAACTACCTGCTGAACATCGGGCCGATGTCAGATGGAATGATAGCCCTGGTGTTCGAGGAGAGGCTGAGGGGACTCGGGGCTTGGTTGGGGGTCAATGGGGAGGCCATCTATGCTACCAAACCCTGGAGAGTCCAAACAGAGAACGACACCAATGTCTGGTGAGTTATTTTTCAATTTTCTTCCATTGTTCTATTTTCACATTACGGTGACAGCAGGCAAAGCAGAATGGTCCAGCTGCGCATTTTGTGATCTGGGGAAAATGATGTAATGCCTGTGTTAGTTTGACCTTAGACCCGCTGTTTGCTGTTATTACAGGTACACTGTCAAAAACAACACAGTTTATGCGACAATCATCGGCTGGCCGTCCAAACAACCACTTCAGCTCTTGACGCCAAAGATGTCGGATGCCACCAAAGTAAGCTGCAAACCTTAATGTTTTTAAAGTTGAATTCTAGTTTACTTCGTTTGTCATTCATATAAACTCCAAAAACTACTTTGACGCCCACAGGTTACACTGTTGGACTACCCAGATGTACCACTGAAGTGGGCACCAGTGACAAAACAAGCTGGACTCGTGATTCTTTTGCCTGCAATGCCGTTTTCTCCAGGAAATGCATGGGCTCTGAAACTAGAGGGAGTGGTCTAATGCCCCAGAGCACATAGCACAAACTAGTGCAAGAAGTATTTAGGTAAAAGGGTAGGTCTGTTATACTTTATTTTTAGGGCTTTCACACTTGCAGAAAACTCTGCAGGAGGAGCTGTATGTGTGAACGCAAACAGCCAAATTTTTCGCTTGGACTTCACTCAGAGTTTCTCCTGCCAGACCCCTAGCATTTTGTCCGCGGCAAGTCAGAGTGAGCTGATGTGAGAATGCCGCAGGATATTCTCCGGAGAATTCACCTCGAGCCAATAGGTGGGAGACGTTTATAAACTGTGTTCTCTGCTATTTTGTTGATAGTGTCATTCCGTTGGACTACACGTAGCATTGATATAAAGGCAAATATTCTCAGTGTAGCGTCTAGGGATGTAAAGATTAATCGTAAAATCGTGTTAAATCGATTCAAAGGTGTCAAGATTCACATCGGTATTTTGAAAAAAATGAATCGAATTTTGAATTTGAGGACGCACCACCGTCTTTTAAATCGGAGGTGTGGAAGCATTTTGGCTTCCCCAAGACAGAAAATGAAAGAGGTGAGAAGATAACAGACAAGACAAAAACTGTGTGCAAATACTGTAAGAAGACAGGGAACTACACAAATAGCACAACCAACATGATGCAGCATTTAATCGACACCACAGTTACAAGCTACAATCCCCTCCCCTTGTTGAGAGAAAAAAACATTAAAAGGCCAAACCACACTGAAAAGTGGGTTTGCAGCCCCTAAAGGAATCTTTTTCAGTAATCATTTGTCTACATTCTGATTTTGTAAAATAAATCCTGAGAGAATCGTATCGTGAGTTGAGTGAATCGTTTCATCCCTAATAGCGTCGTATATCAGACTCTGTTGCGTCGTCAACTACTATTGCATGTTTTTTTTTTTTACGTCACGTCTTACCTCAGGAGACCCGTTGCCCCCCTCCCCTCTGACAGGGATAGTCTCCTGCTGAGAGGAGCATATGTGAGTCCACTGATGAGGTTTAATTGACAGGGTCATACATGATAATGCAGTGACATAAACATGCTGAGACTTAGAAAGAAAAAAAAAGCACTTTATGTAATCACTGTTTAAGTTGTTGAGGAAAATATCATTTGTGTGTCCTTGAATTTAATAAAAATATTTTACTAAGCGTTGGGGGGGGGGGGGGGGTGTTTGGCTTTTACAGCTATGGGAAAGCTTTTAAAGAGGAGCAATTTTGTTAACAGGGTTTCCTAAATAAAGATCAATCCTCTGTGAGTTATATTTCTCGTGTGATGGTGTTTTCATTTCAAATGGCGCTGGTATCTCTAACACAGCTAACACACAGTGGCTGTGTCGGGAAAGAGCTGCTTTTCACTAAGGTTTTTCAATTGTCATTTTTGATCCTAATGCACCAAAAGCACAAAGACAGATTCCTTAAGGCTATGTAGATCAATAAACCTGATTCTGATAAATATTCATACTTAAATCTAAAAAGAATGAACTACACATTACAAAACCTATTTTACCCCCAGAAGTGCGAATGACCCTCCAAAGAAAGAAATCTAAGAGGTCAAAACTGAAACATGGATAAGAATACATCTGGGGATTTTACCCCCCGCAGAACAGAAGAAACCAACATATCAACATTAAAGTTCATGTTCTACCAGATTTATTGTCTCTCCTATTACTTAAGGATTTGATTGATCCTGTGTTTCCTTGTGTCCCCCTTTACATTGTACAATATATTTACTTGTCGATTGTTATTTTATTTAAACTTAATTTAATCTGCTAAAGTGAGGTTTTGAGATAAGCCCTTAGGGTTTCTACCTCACCAGCTCATGTGATTTATTTATTTTTTTGCTCTATTCCTTTTTGACTGTTCTTTCAACAATGTGCAAATAAACTTAACTGTATATCAGGGATGGGGCAACTTTGGTCACCAGCAAGGGGCCACATTCATTTGATTCTCACTGCCAGAGGGCCAAATTGTAGGATACTTAAACGATAACAGTCAATTATGTCTCAAATTTAACTCAACATATACCAGTGATCAAATATTATTATGGACATATTTCTGGTTTTCATGATTTCATGGCTGATTTTGTCATGTTTTTCTTCATGTTTCCAATTAATTGATGTGTAAAAATTGACCTGAGGGCCACGTTGAGAGTCGATGGGGGCCTTATGAATCACGGTGCTACATACTCCTGTACACTAGATGGCGACATCATTAACAGCAAACCCAAAGAGAAAGAAGCAGGAGAAGAAAACAGTACGTCAGGTGACCATTCATATGATACACTTCACATGATAAATCTTTAAGGGGTGATATCAAAACGTCACTTTTCCATCTTTTTGGTGGGCTGATGGCTTCACCAGTCTCTGAAGATTAATCTACGCTTTGCTGCTAGACTTAACTTCATTTTGCACCAGAAGGAGCATTCTGACACAGACGTAAACAAGAGTCTTTTGTTGTTATCATGTCAGCAGTGTTTGTCTTTGTGGTTGCTTTAGCTTCTCAAACAGCAGCTCGGTACACAGCAGACTGGAAGAGTTTGGACGCCAGACCGCTGCCTGCATGGTACGACGAGGCTAAGGTGGGGATTTTCGTCCACTGGGGTGTATTTTCTGTCCCCGGGTTTGGGAGCGAGTGGTTTTGGTGGCACTGGCAGGGCGAGCAGCCCCCTGACTCAAAATGCGTCAAGTTCATGTCAAAGAACTACCCTCCGGGGTTCAGCTACCCGGAGTTTGCTCCAGACTTTAACGCCGAGTTCTTCAACCCGGGGGACTGGGCGGACATTTTCAAGGCTTCTGGTGCAAAGTAAGTGTTTCTTCACCTCATTTTGTGACACGTAACTTACACCTGACAGCGTCACTTCCCCAGTCCGTGTGTAACATTGTAACTTAAACGCAGGTATGTCGTCCTCACCGCCAAACACCACGAAGGATTTACGAACTGGGGCTCTCCAAACTCCTGGAACTGGAATTCAGTTGACACAGGGCCTCACCGCGACCTGGTGGGAGACCTGGGGGAGGCGGTGCGCAACAGGTGAGCCACACATGTTATTGATGAAGAAGAGGAATGAAAAGTGTTCACGGTTGCTGACATGAATTCACTCAAAGGGCTTTCACAGTTTCAGAAAACTCCTGGAAGAATCTGGACAGGAGGAGCTGTAGCCTGTGCCTTGAACGCAAATAGCCTTACCCAGGGTTTCTCCGGAGTTCAGTGGATTAAAGAGAGTCGTACAACTAGTTCTGTTCTTGTGACATTTAAATGATCGCCTAAGATACTGCTTTATACCTTTTTTTTTTTAATCCAATTTAACATCCCTTATGTGTGCCAAACGGAGAAGGACAAAAAAAATACAAGGAAATCTACAACATCTGGTTACATTTGACATTGTGGCAAGCTTTCATTCCTTTTTTGGGAGACACCATCACTGAACGGCTGAGAAAGCACAGACGGATGTGTCACTTTTATCCCCCCCGGCTCGAACTTATGACCGCAACAAATGCATGAGCAATGAGGGTCAGAGTTCACGGTACAATGCTATGATCAAATAGAAAGTGTACACCTACTGCACGCAGTGTACACACACACTATGGAGGAAAAAAAAGCTTGAAGTCTATTGTTTAAGACTCCTAATTGTCAACTCAAATCTCAGATGACAGTTGTTTGGTTCATTGGATTAGGGATTTAGCAAACCAGTATCAGCATGAACACAGCAGGACAGGGCAATATATTTCATTTCAAATTCAATTATGACTTTGGCTTCCCACAGTCATGAAAACAAGACCATCAGGATTAAACGATTACTGTGCTGCATGCTGTGCTGCACTCGTTTTGTACTCAGGTTTTGTTAGGCCCCGTGTCCACCTGGCGTTTTTTTTTTTTTGCCGGTGTGAAAACAGCTGGCTGTGCATGAAGTGTTTGTGTGCTGAGAAGAAAAGTGCTGCACGTCCCTCCTGTCTCTATGACAACCGTCTGTTGACAACGGCCGCTGTATGACCGGCACTGCTTCGTTACTTTTTGCTGTATGTTTTATATTTGAGATTGTTTATTTCCTGATCAGACAAAGAGCGAGGAGGATGTGGGTGCAAGACACAATCTGTAGGCGTCAAAACTACCGGGAATATCATGCGTTTGAGAAGAAAAGAGTGCCAAAAAGTTCTTTCAACTTGAGTGCTCGGAGGCGGAGCGGCCGCACAAAAAAGGCGGGCCTTACACGTGTTGAATATTTCAAAGTGTTTGTTGAAGTATTTAAGTCACAAGACAACATCGCCACTACTTCAAAAACATCCTTCATTTATTTGTATGTATTTTTTCAGATGCTCGCTTTTCAAAGTGTTAAAGAGTGTTCAAGTGTGTGGAGTGCATGTGATCCAGATGTTGTCAAATCAATGAGTAATCCTGTTTATTAATCACGGTCTCAATATCAATCAAATGAATCGTGATTAGGATTTTTGCGATAATCGAGCAGCCCGAGAACACAGACATCATGAGGTTATGTATTTGATGATTCTAGTGTTGCATTCTTAAAAACACTTTGCTTTCCTTGTTTAGGTCACTTCACTATGGACTTTACAACTCCTTGTATGAGTGGTTCCACCCTCTGTACCTGATTGACAAGAAGAATAGATTCAGAACCCAGGAGTTTGTGATGCACAAACTTCTCCCTGAGCTTTACAACATGGTTGTAAGGTCTGTAGTACTAAACTTACTCCATCAGTTGATTGCACCTAAAGTATTTATGTGAATTACTCCTGCATATAATACATTTCGTGACACACAAATATGTGTTACCATTTTCTTTCGTTGCTTTACAGATACAAACCTGAAGTCATCTGGTCAGATGGGGACTGGGAAGCCCCTGACACCTACTGGAACTCTACCCAGTTTCTTGCATGGCTCTACAACGACAGCCCAGTCAAGGTGAGTTTTTTTTTATATCACAAGGTAGTAACAGAAGTTATTGTTACAGTCAACTCCTCTGGCCTTTTAATATCTCTAAAGGAAGAATAGAATCTCCATGTGAGACAAACTTCTCTTACTATGGTTAACTCTGCTCTAACAGCCTTCCTGAGGAACGCAGGGGGGCAGAGTGTTGATATACTTATATATATATATATTATAGACTACTCAAAACTAGGCCCTGACCGATATCGGATTTTTTGGATCGATATCGACATTAAGGAGAAAAGAAATCTGATACTGATATATCAGCCAATATCTTTGTAATATCTCTGTCCGATCTGTAGAGATATATGTAATATAGATAAACACATTTCTAACTTTGATCCCTCAATTGCAGTTATCAAACACTTGTGGAAAAGATATACCGTATAACAAGTAGGTCACTCAAGTGGAAAGTAACTGCATATGTATATACTTGCATCACTGCTGGTCACTCTGGAAAGTGATAATGCGTGTTGTAATCCATATTAGAGCCTGACTGATCAATCGGTAATATCGGCAGATATTGGCGTATCCAGTGACTATCAGTATCGGCTACATTAATGCAGATATGTGCCGATATTAAGTAGACCTATATGTCTGTCAAATAGCATTTCATTTGACTTATCAGTGTATTACCGTAGCAGTTCTTTGTCACCAGCAGAGGGCGCTATATGGATTACAACAAGCGTTATCACTCTCCATACTGTCAAGCGGTGATGCACGTACATGCACAGTTACTTCCCAGTTGAGTGACCATCTCGTCTATGGCATATATCTTTGCACAAGTGTTTGAAAACTGTATATGAGGGATCAAGGCAATAAACGTATGAATCTATGACTACAGACCAGAGACACATCTAATAAAGATATCAGCCTTTATAACGGTAGCAGATTGTTTCTCTTCCTAATATTGATATCGTTTTCAGCCCCCAAAAAAAATCACATATCGGTCAAGCCCTTATCCATATAGCACACTCTGCTGGTGAAAGAGAACTTCTAGTGTAATCCAATGATACTCAAATTCAATGCTATTTGACTGGTAAATAAATCTAGTCAAATCTGCGCATATCACAACGACTAGGTACCGCTAGTCACTTGCTATGCTAACATGCCGATGAATCGGTCGGGCTCTACTCACAACTAACTTTTTTCTTGTGGCTATTATTGAACTCGATTTTAAACCCACAAGTTAAAAACAGTTTAACTTTCACTTTGTCTTTAAAGGTATTTATTTATTAATGTGACAATATATGTATTCAAGTCTGTATATGTTCAGAATACCAAATTAGAGTGTTAGCTTATTTCCCGCCTTGTCTCTTGTGTTTTACTTAATGTGCATTCACAAAGTTTGTAAAAGCATTTCCTCAGTTCCTGTTCTAGTTTTCTTGACATCTATTAATACAACAGGTCTTCGTAGAGAAAGACATGCGGTGATCATCTAGGTTTGCATGAACTTACCTGTTCCTCCCTGTTTCAGGATAGAGTTGTGACCAATGACAGATGGGGAGCTGGCTGTGCCTGTAAACATGGTGGCTACTTTAACTGTGAAGACAAATTCACTCCTGGCAAGCTGCCCAAGCACAAATGGGAGAAATGCACATCTGTGGACAAGTTTTCCTGGGGTTACCGTCGGAACATGAAGTTGCGCGAATTGATGGACTTACCCACTATCATCGAGGTTATTATTCATGCAGTGTTTCTTCACTAATATGTAATGCTGTGACTGCTCGTGTACGTGGCTTTCACAAAATACAAGTATTCTGTATTCTTGTTAACATCTGTGTGTTACTTTTGGCTGTGTGTCTCGCCAACGTGCAGATCGTTCACAGAAGCCGACATTTGCACAAGGTTTAATGTGTGATTAATGTGCTGCATTTTTAATCAGCAAATATGCTGATCAATAATTCCCCTCTGTGTCCTCCTGTGTATGTTTCAGGATCTAGTACGCACTGTGGCACTGGGTGGAAACTACCTCCTGAATGTGGGTCCAACACCTGATGGGATGATCCCTGCAGTGTTTGAGGAGAGGCTCCGAGGGGTTGGCGCTTGGCTCAAGATCAACGGCGAGGCCATCTACGCCTCCAAACCCTGGAGGGTCCAGATTGAGAACAGCACAGTCCCAGTCTGGTAAGAAGTGTGGACTGAATCACACAAATCAGTCTAGATATTCCTGTATTTTACAAGTCATAGCATGATTCCAAGACATCCATGTAGAAGCTGTTTAACGTGAATCTTATGACACACTTGCTCGTTATATAGAGGATTATTTGATGACACATTCAGTGCTTTCACATTTAGCTGTATGTGTGAATTTTTCACTCTGACTTCATCCAGAGTTTCTGCCAGCCCCCCGGTGTTTTTTCCGCTTAAAATCTGGACGAGCTGATGGACAGCACAGTGAGGTTCCTGAAGTAAAAATCCCCTTCATTTTCTCAATAGCGGATTTGATTATTAGCCATATTGTCATAACCATCCAAGGCAGACTTACCATTAGCTACCCGAGTGTAAAACGATGGTATATGTAGGAGACACAAGCTCAGATGATATCAACCTCTTTAGAAGAAAAACAAGTTTTTCCCCGTGATATTAAGGAAAAAAGAACAACACTACCCTTGACCAAAGAGTGTCACAGCGACGTCTCTTGATTGGTGGAGCTCGCTGTAACTATGGCAATGACTCCTGCCCCTTGGCGCCGTATGCGAACAGCCAGTTTTGATAGCAGGCTGGCTAGTTGGTTAGCTAACACGAAATGTACCAATAACCCTGTGATGCCGCAGTGAATGTAGTTTATATATTCAACAACACAAACTAGTACAACAAGTATTGACAGTATAAACTATATAAACAAAAGTTACATTTAAGAAGAAGCGATATCATTCGCAATGGATTGTGGGATAGGTAGTTCCTTGACTTCGGGGGAGAAAATGATGTACACGGTCTTGTACCTTTGCTGTTTTTGCACCGTATCGAATGTCTGATAGTCACGAGTATTGGGTTAGCTGGTTTGTTTGGTTCCAGGCTTCAATCTCTTCATATCAGGATTTTGTGAAATGTAAACGGAGGATTTGAATGGGGAAATTCACTCACAAAAAATGAGTGGTCACTGTTGAGCTCTATTAAACTGCTGCATTATGTTTTTCCTTCTCTGAACTTTTGTTGATATTGGGATTCTGTCAAACTACACATATCATTGGTATAAAGGCTGATATAAATATTATTAATTATAGCACCGTATAGCAGACTCTGTTGTTCGTCCAGAAAGCCTCCAACTCCCGTGACAGAGATCTCACTGCGGTGAGATGCAAATGTTAGCAGCCAGATCTGGAGGTTTTCATGAGCGGTCCTCCTGAAATGATCTAGAAATGATCAGGAGTGCATATGTGAAAACAACTAGGGAGAAAATGCAAAGAATACAATGTAGCTAGTGTCCCTAGCATCTGAGGGCGCGATCACACTGGCCATCAGTACCGTGCGGTGCGGTACTCAAGCGCGATTGCCCCCCCCCCCCGCTGCGCCATTCCCACGGTGGCTGCTGACAAAAGGGACGCGCAGTCGAGTCCGCGTCTGCACATCGGAGAACAACACAGAGAGCATGACAGCTACTTTACTGACTTTGCGGCTTATTTAAAGCCATTTTTATCAGACACAGCAAAAATAAATGAAAAAATAAAATAGACGCGCGGCCGAGTCCGCGGAAGAGTCTGCGGTCGCACATCGGAGAACAACACAGAGAATATGACAGCTACTTTGTGGCTTATATTGTGTCATTTTAGTCAGATACAGCCATGAAACTCTGGATTTCTCCATAATGAAGGCTGTCAGCGTTGTTTACCTGCGTGCTTGTGCTCGTGCATGAAGTGTACCGTGCCTAAGCACACCTCTCTGAAGTGTGCCAAAGCCAAGGAAGTGTACCGTGCCTGAGCACGGCACGGAGCGGTCACACTGGTCAAACTAACTGGACTTTAGGGGTGAAGCGTGCTTTGGCACGGTATGGATGGCCAGTGTGACCGCACCCTTAGACACTGAGTTGTCAAATGTCCATAAATCAATATCAGTGACTTGATTTAAAGCTCAATTACTATCTCCATTTTCCAGGTATACATCTCAAGGAAGCTCTGTTTTTGCCATCATGACAACTAAACCACCGAAGCCCACAGTGCAACTTATGGAACCCAAAACAACACCCACCACTACGGTAAATAAGACAATGTTGTTTTTACAAATGATAAAAACTCGACAGTAAAGCCTTGAAACAAACATAAGCAGTAGGCATATGTAGGCTTCTTCCTGTCCACATGGTGAAGGTCTACCACCAGCCTGGAGACTTTTCATTAACAGAGGGGGGTGAAGTTTTGACTTCTCATACATGAAATGTAATGAACTTAATTATTAGATGTTTTATCTTTTGTCCAGGTGACCTTGTTGGGGAGACAAAAGCCATTACCCTGGTCTCCAGTCAACCCAAATGCTGGTCTAACCATCCTGCTGCCTGAACTGCCATATACCCCTGGACAGGCGTGGATTCTTAAACTGGACGGCGTCCATTAAACATTGAACCTTGCTCAGATTGATTATTATGAAGGAGATAAATTTAGGATTGTATCATGGCTGTAGGATAAGGTGGAGCTCATGCACTTTGATTGAAAGGCCAGCACTTTTGTAATGGATTACTATTTTTACCCAAATGAAGGAATTAATCATTCTTCTTAAATGATTCCTGTGTCGATCTGAGGCCTAAAGGTTTTAACAATGACTTTTATGTTTTAATTGCTGTTTCTGAGGTGATTACATTTCCTTGTGTGTTGTTTGAAATGAACAATTAACATACAAAACATTTTCTATTTTTTTACTGAATGTTCTTAAAGTGAATGATTAAAGATGATCCCATTTGTCTGATCATGTGTTTTTTTGTTTTTTTTACAGTGTATAAATTATTTTACAAGATAATTTCATTCTGAAGATAATTCTTTGATGAAGACATTCACACTTTATGATATTGATGATGATATTTAGCACAGTTTTCATGTTGATTAGAACAGCTGTTGATGATGATGATATATTAATTTTAATCATAACTGAAAACTGCAAGAGGTGATTAAGGGCCCTCGCACCCCTGTGCATGTCGGGGTGTGTCGTGAAGTGCGGGGAACGCAGCCCACTACACCCATATGAAAAGTTTGACTTTCCCACTGGGATGATGTGAATGAAGTTTTCTGTGTTTACGACCACGTTAAGCCCCTCAAATAACTACTTCCTGTTTGATGGTGCTCGAGGTGTCTGTATGGCAACAGCTTGGACGTGGGCCTTTGAGCTTGGAAAGGTAGTATGGTAAAGATCTTAGGATGGTCAGAAGCAATTTTGAGGGAGATATGACCAACTGTGATGGAATGGCTAGTTGCAATTCAGTAGCAGTAACTTCCTGGTGGCGCTGTGACTGTAAGGGAAATTACCAGTATGAATGTGTTCAGGTATCTTGCATGAGAAATTTGGTTATGATAGAACACTGCAAATCAGAGTTATAACAACTCAACAATCAAACGACATCAAACTTTAACATCGGACTTAAAACTGTCCGATTGCACTCACTGACCTTGTTTCCTCTTTGCTTGTGTTGCACTTACTCTCTGATTTAATCACTTTGGATAAAAGTGTCCGCTAAATGAATTGTAGAAGGAAACAGACATGTCTTACTGTGTGTTTAAAGGATCCTTCAGGGCTCACCACTTCTGCTGAGTTGTGTGTAGACACAATTTCCCTTAAAGTATCAAATCCTATCCAATTTTCTGTCATCTTATGTAAAAATTTGTACAAACCTCGAGGGTGCTTTTCACACCAGAGTCTTGAGTGAATAGTGAGTTGGAACAAGATGACAGAAGAGCGTCTGGATGACATGTTTTCATGTTCTGTGCAGAACTTGTTAGCACTTTTATTTTTGGCAAACCCCTATAGTGCTTCAGGATTTGATTGCTAATTCAGCTCCTACCCTTTTAGATTTTACTATCTGGATGAACTTTGGCTGCAACCTGCCTCTCTTATAGCCGGAGGCTGCTGCTGCTGCATGTTTTCTCAGATCTCAGCAGGACACTTTATTTTCAGCAGCAGCAGCAGGCTACAAATGTGAACACAGTTCTGCTACCTTGTGAATGCATAAAAATAACCCCTCCGTGTGTCGGCTGGAGTTTAGGCCTGGCTGTGAAGCCGATAGCCCTGGGGATTCTGTATTTGACTCAGACTGACACTGCTAAATTGTTCTCTGTCCTCTCTTTTAACCTGCCTCAGATTTGCATTGCAAATTCCTCCAGGCGGAGAGAAACGGGGACGGAAATGGAAACAACAATTGTTGTTGTTCATTCCATCGAGTCAGAAAATCAACACCAAAGAAAGACACATGAGACACAGCAGCCCTTGTTTAACTCGCTAAAATAGCTTTATAATAATCATATTAATAGTAATAATATTAGCCATTAGAAAATGTTTGACAACGTTGACAGTGTTACATTCTGTGTTGGGGTAAACCACGTCACAGTGTGCCATTTCTCCAGGGCTTCAGCTCTATCAGACGTGCTCCTTTTCGACACATCTAGATCCATAAAATATACGAGATCAATAAATAAATTTGTATGTACAGAATGAGAACCACAACACAACAAACGTAAACATGATTTACACTTCACTGTGGAACACCCTCTTCTGCAGCACAGCTCCAATCTGTACCGCCGCTCCCCATCACTGCGGTGTTGTCATGCATCTTTGTGTATCCACTGGTGGCAATATGAAACAAAGTTTGTATCTAATGGCATCACTATTGCTATTTGTTCCAGTCAGTTCGTCTTAAAGGAGAAAAAACAAACGCATTTCATGTTTGTATGTACAGTATACGCTGTCTTGGCACTGAATCAAATGTACAAAACAAGGGAACGAAAGAATAAAGCTGAGCTGAAAGACAGAAAAGCTCGCTGTATCAAACCCGTCTCATTCAAAAATCATGGTGTTCAGTGAGAAGTATAAGAAAGAGATGAAGGAGGAGGAGAGGTGGAAAGACAGAAGGGACCGGGGACTACATCAGTTTGCTACATTATAGAGTAGAATTAGGAGAGAGTAGAGACTGTATCCGTTTGATGTCCATGTAGATGTCCTCCTCCGACAGAACTGAGAGTTCAGAGTGTAATAAATACAAAGGTCATACGTTGGAATCTTCCATTCAGTCCTTTAGTTTAATGTCTACTTTCCTCCCACTCCTCAACGTGAGTGTCCATCGTTATTCCCAGAGTTATTGTCTGTTTCCTTTTCTTCTACTCCATCTCCTTAGTAGCAGCTATTAAAGACCTGTCGTCATTGATTCAACTATTTTTTGTTTTGTACACATGACTCGCCCTCCGATACAGAACAATGTTTACCCATAGCTATACTGACAACACTGTCTTTAACAATGAGAGTGATGGCAATAATTGATCCTTTTCATGACAATTAATCATACTAATATAATCATATTGTAGTAACAATATATGTAATATTGAGAAGAGCAATGTCCATTGGCAACGGGTATTTACACTTTTGTAAACTCCAGAATGGCAGGGTATTATTTTGCTAATTACACAGTAATTGCTCAGTTGTCTCTCACCCACATGGTTACCTGTGTGTGTACTGTAAAGCAACATTACAGTGTAAGTACACAAGCACTCAGACACAAACACACACAGACACACACATACAACACATACAAAGGCAGATATAAGAATTCCAGTTACTCATCGCTGAGGTTTGAGCTGCTCTGGAGGCAGAGGGAAGTACAACTTAAGAATTAAAAGGCATAATATTGAAGTTTCAGATTCCCTTTTTTGGGATACTTTTTATGTTTTTTCAGGAACAGCCGATCCATGTGATAGAACTCCTTTTCTATACGAATGTTGTTTAAAGTGTTGGTGGTGACTCTGCTGTGGACCTGCCAGACTCCCACTGCTACCAATATTAATATCAGTACTTTTTAAACTATCATTATTATAGTTGTTACTGCTATTACTAGTCATATCTCTGCTATAATTAATAGGGCCCGACCGATATGCGATTTTTGGCGCCGATAGCAAAATCGATATTGGGGAGGGAAAAAAATAGATACCGATATATCTGCCGATATCTTTCTTTGATCTTTGATGTTACCTGTAGAGATAAGTAGATATAGATAGACACATGTATTGGTTGATTGCTGGAATGTGAATCAAACACTTGTGGAAAAGATTTATAACAAAGATAAGATGGTCACTCAACTAGAAAGTAACTGGGCATGTACGTGTAGCACCGCTTCACACTCTGGAGAGTGATAATGCTTGTTGTAATCCATATAGTGCCCTCTGCTGGTGACAGAGAACCGCTAGTGTAATACAATGAGACACAAATTAAATGATTTGGCAGATTAATCGGTTGGGCTCTAATAATTATTGGCATTGCAAATGTAGGTCAACATTATATGTCATTTTTGGTTATTATGTTATATCCCACCTTCTCAACCTATAACCTCTGGTGGTAGATCACTGTTTGATATAAATCTGTTTCTGTCATAGGAAGCTTTTTTTGCCAATGTTGCAAAGCGCTTGCTCGTATTGCATTGTTAAGTCTCTGAAGAAACAGACTACAAAGAGGATGCTATGTATGGCGCTATGTATACAACATTTTGATTGATAACAGCAACAGGTTTCAATGAACTAACAATGCACAGAACCTTCCCAGGAAAGAATGATGATTCATTATTTTATCTTTTTGATAAAATCAGTTTCTTCTAATGATGTATCAGAGTTGTATTAAGCTTATGTTAATGTTTCTGACAACACTGGTTGACTGTTGATTGTTCATTGTGGAAAAGTTAGTCTATAACACAGGGTTGTTCTCTGTGTTTTTGGACTGCTTAAATGTGTCTTCATTTGCTGGCAGAAATGGAAGAAGAAGAATAAGAAGCAGCCACAGTTAATAGCTCTAGTTACTTAACCAGAGATATCAGCAGCTCCTTTACTCCTACAACTGAGCTTAAGTACCGCCAGTACGTTCCACCAGAGCAGCTCTGCCTCTCTAAAATGTTTCTATAACTCAAACTCAGATGTGCTGCTACAGCATCCCTCTGTTGCAGATACAGTATACAGCACACACACACACACACACACACACACACACACACACACACACACATTGGCTCTTTGAGCTCCTCCACCACCGCTTCTTTCACTGCTAATCTCCAGTTTCTCAGAAAATGGCTACAAGAGAATGACGGAAAAAATGATTTCTAGTTTCATTCAGAGAGAATACAGACAACATTCCTGCTGGACTGATCCCGTCCTGTATCTCCAGGGTCCGTCGCTTGTGTAGAGTTATGAGAATCCCCTGAGGACAGAGGCCCGGTTCAGGGTTGGAGTCACTGCTTCTAGAAACTGAGGTACTCAAGAGTTGACTTGTCCGTCTGGCTGTCCATGAGGGGTTTTTGCACTTCTAGAAAGAGGTGGAAGGGTTCATAAAGTAGTTTGTCTAGTGTGGCGGTGAGTGCTCTGAATATGTTCATACAACTGTACTGCCAGGTGCAATTATAAGCTGAGGCTCCAGTAATTAGACTATGAAAAAAATACAGATGGTTGGGTCAAATACGGACCTAATAGCATGGAACTTGTTCCACCTAAGTGTGTTTGTAATACACCTGTTTCAAGGCAAGGTGGCTGGCTAATACCTCAACTTGTGATTAAAAGTATAGAGGAGAAAGTCAGAAGAATTGGAGAAGAAGAACAAGTTGCTACGTTGGATAAAGGTCCAAGCCTCTTTGATCCGTGGAGTCCCTCAAGGCCGAGTTGTAATGGAAAGAGCCTGCCATCCCTCTGCGTGTAGGTTTGAGGATTGTGAGGGTGGAGTTGAGAGGCCTTCACAGTGGAGTAACAGTATAAAAGCAGGTCTTTGTGCTTTGTTAGATGAGGGTTGTGTTACAAACTGTCAAGATGCTGTCAAGTTTGAGGGTAACACAAGAGAAGGATGAGGGGATAAAAGAGGCTGCTCTGCAGCCCACACTGCTACAAATGAATAAAATATGACGCCTGATTCTCAGCCCTTTTTTTTTATCATCTTAAGGGCAGCTTGTTTCACACAGAAATGGTTAAAGTGATCAGTTGAGTTTCAAATCTAAACATTGATTGCTGTTTCAAAGTTGCCAGTATCATTGTCCTCAAAGGATAGAATCTTTGTACAAAGAAGTGACTTGTTGAAATAACCGCACTGTAAAATTTTCAATTTTTTTTTTCTCGATCACAAAAAGGTTTTGTAAGCTACAAAATTTATTTCCTTTTTCTCAGTCAAAAATGAGATTTTGCTTCAATTTTTCAAAGGAGTTTGACATAAAACATGCAGTATTAACACCAACAAATTCCTCTCGTCATGTTTGTATTGCGAGTGTGAGTGAGCGAGTGAGACAAAGGATGGCATGTCAGTACAATTAAAACAATATTCTTTAACTATATTCTCTGCAGATTTTGTACTTGTCTATTTACATGTCTTTCTATATGCCATAATGTGTTCGAAGAAACCCTCCACATATAGCTGGTTAGGCACATGGAGTTGGTTCTAAAGAGGAACTACAGGGAGGGGGTTACAGCAGTATATGTCAGAACCACACAGATATACAGTAGGCCTAAGGAGGATCACACTCAGCAATCATCACTCTTGCCAGTTATTTACCCTGTGAACCTGACCCAGCACTCAAACTGAAAATGATCATTTTTTCCACATGTACTGAGTCTGGATATGCCACACAGCTGTAGTATCACACAATGCTATAATCTATCATAATAATACTTTAGTATTTCACATTTGATATATGCTTTTTTTTGTACATATACTGTACTCAGTAGTCTCTACTAATCTAGAATTGTAGATTATATTATAAAATATACATCTCCCTTTAAAATAAGTGTTAGAAAAAAAACAGGTCATGCTTAAAGATTCTTATATTCTTGTCTTTAAAACAGCTGATTTGGACTCTTTTTGTATTCATTGGCCTTCACTACTCGTACTTTGTGACACAAAGAATATATGCACCATCCATACAAAGACTTTGATTGGAACTATGTGCTCTGACATAAATGTGTCAATGAGACCCCTTCAAAGCTTTTAAAACATGCTACTCTCCAGTGGAGGATGATATCAAAAAATAAAGGTGTGAAAGGAAAATATGGTGCAGCAAACAAAACTGTGTCATTCCATTCACAACAAGTGTAACTCCATCTCAGTCGAATTAACAAACTCTATGAAGTTGGTTCTTTTCTATCATTTCACACCTGATGGTTTCCTCTCTTTGATGACTCTTTGGAAGGGGGGTTAGCGGGAAACTACATTGATGACTCCTTTTTTTGTTTTTCTTTCTCAGCGGCGTGTGAAATTGAGAGGATTTACTTCAAGTTAGGCAGAAGAGTTTGGCAGCTGTCCTTCCTTTGCCTTCGTGATCCACTTCTTCAAGCTTTTCAAGGCGGAAAAGTCCAATCCGAATCAAGGATTGCAAAACATTTCTATAAAATAAAGATCTTCTTTCAGGGCTGTTTCATCAGGGCATGCTGACAAAACTCTTACAAACCACTTATGTTGGTTTGGGTCTTTATCTGACCACTAGGTGCTGCTATAGTCTCACAGTGAAATAGGGGCCTTCTCAGCAAAGCCACTGAAATATATTCCCCTAATACTCCCAGAAACCCCACCCTGAACACTTGAAACTTCAGAGAGACTACATAAAAAGAAACCTCTGTGTTTTTTTGTGTGTGACTAGGATGCTCTCCTGCTATCAAGGCTGTGATGCTTCACCAAAAAAAGCTCCTTTAAGCAAACATGAGTGTGCATACTGTACATATAGCACTTGCACATTCAAACAGCCTTGCTGCTGAATGCTGAGGGTACTCGCAGGTCATGAAGAATGAAGTAAAGAGGCAGAAAGCTTGTTTGTTATTTCTTCAACTGGGTGGACAGATGGCACCTGGGTTAAAGAAGCTAGCTGTAGTCAGTGACCGTGCTCAGGGAATGTTCTTTGGGGAGTGTCGGCCATCCGACTTTAAGGGCATTTAACTTTATGGTGACCAATGACTCCATGTTTAATCATCCCTACTGCTAGCATTTTCAAGGGTGTGAGTATATCTTACTTGATTCGCATTCAGAAGATGGCAACAGGAGATCGAGAGGGAGATTCTGTTATCTCCTCACACAGAGGTTTTGTTCCTGTTAAGCCCTTTATTTTCAGTGATGGAGAAGTGCTAGGTGAACACGCACAGGCATGCTACTACTGCGTGAACATCCGCTGACAACTGGTATAAAAGTGGACTGTAGTTTGTTGTCAGCCCAAAAGAAACTCAGAGAATTAGTTTAAAAAAAAAAGTCTATAGCTCGTATCTGCTAGCTACCATTTCAGGGTCTAGGCCTCAGTGTCTGTAAAATATCCAAATTTCAAGACACTAAAATGGCTGTCATTGCTTTTTGAATGAGCATGAGGAGTGAATTTGTAGTTATGTGACGAAATAGTGAGGATGGGTAGCAGATAAAACAGCAATGACCTGCAAAAATTCCAAAAGTGGGCTAAGAGAAAGACTGCGATTGTTGCCCAGGTGAGCTTCGATTGGATGAGGATAAATGAGGAGGTGAGTGAGAGGCGTCTCAGAGTTCAAAGTCGAGTCTGGGCTTCAGGGATGTAGATCTCAATGCTGTCTGCGCTCTCTGTGGCCGAGTTCTGCCTGAAAGAAGCAGTGCGCTTTGTCTGCAGCAGCCTCCTCCTCGCTTCTGTTCTGTGACGGTCCCCGAGGTCCAGTGACTTCTCCCTGATGGGGAGGGTGTGTCCACCGATGCGAGGCACCACCAGCCCGCCTGACCCACCTCCGGCGCCCCCATCCATGCTGCTATCAGCCCTGAGGCTGCCACTCACCCCGCCTGCTGGCTTCTTTGGTAAGGGAGGAGGAAGCTTCTTATCCTCCTGGCCCAGCAAGGTGAAACGTTGATAAGATGGAAACGGACGGTGGATTTATCGTGTTGGGTGGTGGAAATTAATGGTTTTTATGGTTGCACAAAAGGAATCCCATGCAAAAAAAAAAAAAGGAGGTATAGGGAGAAACAAACAAATGGCAACCAAGAAAATGGAAAATTGATGTAAGGAAGAAAAATGGAATCAGACATAATGACAGAAATCAACAAAAAAAAATTGGCAAAAATGTTCTCATGCGTGGTCATCGGAAGACATAGAAGGAAATGAAATGACAAAGACAAGGTCAACAAAGGTAATGCGAAAAGGAAAAGAAGAAAAGAGAAACAAATGTTAGGTTGTTATTAAGAAAAATGTAGTTGATCAGTTAGAAGCCTAATTGTTATAAACAATTATTTAAGAGAAGTGTTTTCTTCTGTTTGACCAGCTGCATTTTTTTTTTTTTTTTTTAGCAAAGATGCTGATATGCGTTTAGATTTCTAGCAGTTTAAGACTCCACCATCTTGTTTTCCGCTCAGTTCAGTTCCTCTTGCAGTTGTGCATTTTCACAGCCTGCATAGGCTCGGAGGGCACGACCATCTGCGCTACTCTTCTGCACACTGCCAGCTTAGCTCTGGGGGAGTGCTTTGGGGAAACCAGGGTTGTGTGGACCCTGAGGCATCTCACCTTCTTTTCAGGTGGCAGCCTCCAATTAGAGTCCTTGACCCTCTGGAGGTCCTGAAACTTGACCCTGACGTCCTCTATGTTGAGCTGCAGCAGATCCCAGAAGCCTGCCAGGTCCTGAGAGGTGGGCTGGGGGTACGCTGATGGGTCCTGGGCAGGCAGGGAAATATGTCATACGCAGTGATCATTGAGAAAGTACTATCCAGGCATGCATTAACAAGAAAACCATAACTCAATCTGCAGCTGTGTTTTTGCAGACAAGCTAATTTTGCCTTAAGCGATACTGAATCTCGGCTAAATCATGCACCGTATGTAATGATTTATGTCATGATTTTTCATCCATTGCACAAACTCACCACACTTTGTTGGCAGAGGCGGAAGAACTGCTGGACTTTCTGAGACATGAGCATCTGTGCACTGCCAACTGCGTTTCGAATCAACTCAAGAACTAGAGAGAAACAGCACGTAAGTACTTTTAGAGATCCAATAATTACTCTAAATCACTAAACTTTATCTGCAATCCTTTTTGACGCTCGCGAACTCACCCTCCTCTGGCAGTTCGTTTTCCTCTGCCTCCCTCTCCATGTTCTGGCACCATCCCTCCATCCTCTCCACCTCGGTCTGCAGGAGACGTAGGAAGAACTCTCCGTCTCTCATGCAGGGCGAGGCTCGGCCTGAGTCCGGTAGGCTCCGGGGGCCCTCGAGGGACGGCGTCCCTGCCCAAGCTCGCTCAGAGGTGATGGGTAGGGGGGAGTGGGAACGTGGAGGCAAGTGTGGGTGCTGGTGGGGCCGTGGGTCTGCTGTGCAGGTGTCCGTGGTGTATCCACTCTGGATAAAGTCCTGCAGCAAACACAAAATATTGCTTGAAACACGGTAATGGACCAAAGTCTGTTGCCTCTCAACTGGAAGGTCAGGGGTCCAGTGTGTCCTTGGAGAAGACGCTTAACTCCCAGTTGCGTCGCTACTTTGTCAATGGCATATGAATGTGTTGGATACGTTCATTCTGATGACCACTTTACATAGCAACCTCTGCCACCAGTATGTGAATGGGTCGGTGTTACCTGGGGTGTAAAAGCACTTTGAGTAGTCAAACTGTCAAACAGACTAGAAAAACACTTTACCAGCTCAATTCAGGTCCATTAACCATTAAATATGGCTCTAATCTTGGCTGCCCTGCGCCTACATGGGGACATTTATGGAACTATGATTTGGTTGATGGAGAGATTCCAGGTCACTTCCAGAGTAGTGCAGATGTCCCCTTTAGGAAAGGCACCAAACAGCTCAGGCGCACTCCCTGTGTTAAATCCCCACTCTGATATATCTCCATTAAAGCGGGGTACACACTACAAGATAATCTGGCTGATTTTGGGCCCAATTCTCCACTTTCGGCCAAAGTCAGCAAAGGCCAGACTATCTGATGGATCCAAAGCTCTTGCCTGATCTTGCCAGATTCTCCTTTGGTGTAAGGGGGTGTTAAGAATGATTTTTAACCTCCCCTATCTGCTCGGAAGGCAATCAGGTCTGCCCAGATTTGAAATCGTAATATTCAAAATTTACGATCAGAAATCCTGTTGTCTGGGAAGAACACCAAGTACGGCCGAGCACGGACTCTCTGAATTGTCACGTGGAACAGAACAATAGTCCAATAGGGAAGCAAGCTGACTGAAGCAGGAGCACAACAAATATTACCATGGCAACAACAGCAAACACAAAGCATAAAGTTAGATGGCTGTCATATATTCAGGACCAACTTGTTGATTTGTGGCACAACACAAGTTGTTTTTACAACGTGTCCTGTAAGACAAACCACAATCCAACTGACAAGGAAAGGAGTTGGACCTAAATGTTTTGGATCTACCTGATTACACATTTTGATAGTCAAGACTCTGGTTGTTGGTGAATGAATCGGTTAGTGTGTGGTGTGCTGAGTTGGCCGTCTCGTTGCACACCCCACACTGTTAAACTGGCTTGATTTGTCGTCATGTGTGGGGTCTCTCACATTTTCAAAATTGTTTAAGATTTTAAAAATCTTTTAGTTTGTGCCAGGCCTAATGCAAGTCCATAGATACCTGTTTGTGCATGTGTGTAATTCTCGCCTATGATGGTGAGAAGCATGTCTCTCAATAACTGAGTGTAAGCCAGAATTGAATAAAGTATGTCAAATGAGATGGTATTGTTCTTCTCATGCCAAAAAGTTGTTCATGAAAATCTCATAAAAATGTCAAACCAAAGAAACCCAAAGAGTTTTTGACCAATTATGGCTCAATGGAGCAGTTTATTCAGCCAGCTGTCTGCTCTGTTTGTATCATATGACGTGTTTTGTCACACACATTATTTTTCCAGGGTTCACGCTCATGCATTGTTTCTTAGTTTGATCAGAAACATGGTAAGACGTGTATGTGAGGGCACTCACTCTTTCTGCTCAGTGAGATTGGTGAGAATCAACTCACTGCAGTCATGTGTGTGTGTGTGTGTGTGTGTGTGTGTGTGTGACTGATTGGTTTTGATTAAGCTCAGGTGTGGGGACTTTATATATACTCTGAGTCTCCATTGCTCTGTGCTGATTCATTATCTCACCTTGAGAGGTAGTGAGAGGTTCTCCCTGTGGTTTCTCTAGTTGTCTGTGTCCGTGTGTGTGTGTATATTAAAACACCAACAAATAACTTTCTGTGTATTAGTTTTCCATTGCCAGTCTCTCATAGTATAACTGCTAGGCAGCAGTGGTTTAGTTAATTATTTATTTAGCTCAGAAAGCATGTTTTGGCTCTCTACAATTTCTTAGTTTTTCTCCCCTCTCCAATCTATCGCTTGCCATTTTTGTGTTTGTCCTTCCAGGATAACTTTGCGACACCCCTGGACCCGCACCAGTGTCCCACTCCCACCAGAGAAAGCAAGGGCTACAAAGTTTAGAGAAAATTCACCACCAGACTGGAAAACTCATACGGGAGAACAAAATGTACTTCAGACCTTTTGACTGATATGAATTGATCACAATGCAGTTTGGTTGTCACACTGAGAATACTACCTGTCATCAAAGCCTGAGCGGACAAGTATACCACATCAGTGCAGACCTACCTCCCTGTAGGCCCACTGTCCTTGTGTGTGGACAGTGCGCTGACACTCTGCGTACTGGCTAGCTGACTCCGGCTCTGAAGAGTGCCTTTGGAAGGAACAGCCAAACTGCAGACTCTTGTCTTGTGTTGGCACTGCGATGCTGAGCCCTGGGAAGCCCTCTGGGTCCAGGTCGGCCTGCACGCTCGCTGTCACACTGTTGGAGCGCTTGAAACGAGCCCGTCTGCGAAACAGGGTGTCACAGCAGGCCTTTAGCCATCCGGTCGCACAGAGTATCACATTTTCTTCCTTACATTTAGTACACAATCCTATTGGAGCAGGGATATTCATGCTGTCACTGCAGTCACTACTACTCACGCGGCTGTGATAAGCCCCGCTAAATCCTCTGGCATATGACGCACCAGTGTGTGCAAATGTCATGTCGATGGACACAGCGATGAGTGTTTACTCTATAACAAGTTAGTCCCCCACCTCCCCCATCTGTCTTAGCTGTCTGATGAGGTGTGAGGTGTGAGTCAGTTTTTTTTCTTCCTGTCCTCGCCCTACTGTTTTCTCCGCAGACGTTGATGATTGCAGAAGATCGGGGGGACATTGTTAACAGGTGCATGTTCACACACTGCTGGTGGTTCGGTAGAATACGATTTGTGTGAATCTGACCAGTAAGCAAAGCCGGATGTAATTAGGAGAAGGGCTTTGCAGTAGCCATGGTTACAGTCGAAAAACACATTCTTGGGAAAAAAAACAAAAAAAAACTGTTACTGAGTTCAAGCTGTGATGTCTGATGAAATGTTAAATGAAATAATAGGATCTAGCCTAGAAATCAACTCTAGGTGGCTGCACTGTTGGATGCCCAGGAGATGAAGGCTTTTCAAAATTATATATTAATATTATTCACATAATTTTCTGTGCAAAGCCCAAAGGTCTTGATGAAGCCACATGTTTTTGGGGCAAAGATAAAGTGGCAAACAAACACGCATCTTATTTTGCAATTTTATCTCCCTAATTAAGCCAAGTTAAATGTCAGGCAAAATAACAGTTAAAGTTGGGACGACATTTCAAAGATAAATACTTCTACTTCTTCATCTTCTTCCATGACTTGGTTTTTTACCTTTTGTCATCCTCCACTTGGACTCCTATAGAGTGGACCTCTGTGAGTGCTTTGCCCTCTGCGTCTGAATCTGACAGAGTCTCTGAGCTGTCCACCTAAATAGAAGAAATCACAAAGAACCACCGTAAGAGCACAGAGGTATTCTGATACACATCCTATACACACTATACATAGCTAGAATTAAAGAAAAAGTTAGACAGTTTGAGGGCTTAGATTTGAAGAGAGTGGGACTGCCATGAAGGTGCAAACAACAAAAGGCCAGCAGTGTGGTTTACCTTTGCATAGACAGCGCCATGTCCAGTGCTCACTTATCAACATAATTAACCTTGATTATTAAACGTTATAAGTGTTGTCAGGCAGATTATTCAACTTTAAGGAGGGGCAGGTAAGCTCAACTCAACTTTATTTGTCCCCGAAGGGCGATTGGTTTTGCGGCAAGGCAGAAGAAAACAAAAAAAAACTAGTACATCCAACAAGCCAACACGGTAAAAATGCAAGATGCACTGAATAGATCAGCCTTCAAGAAATAACCGAGATCACTCGAGAATCATTTACCGATTTCCCTCCGGGATTGATAGAGTATTTCTGATTCTGATTCTGATCATTTGATTGAGGCTCTTAGCAGCTTACATTAAAATGAAGTGCAAAATGGAATATAAACAGCTCACTGTTAAATATACAGCACTGGTAATAAGATCTAAAAATAAATGCACATTCCAACACAGTCAGATACATACTGTGCAATACAAAACCACAATAAGATCAGCCTGAATACATAAGAGAGTAACTGCAGACAATGTTTCCAACAGAAACTGACCAAAGAGACACAGCCGAGATCAGACACAAACTGAAACACAGTAACAGCATCAGCATCACTGAGCAGCACAACTATCCCCCACATCACTTTTGAAAGTGATGTTTTGGCCTTTTCACTGAGGTTTCCATACCAGCAGATCACACAAAAAACTGATTCAGTATAGGATCTATAAAACATAGTCATAAGAGATCTGTCAACATTACATTTAGCCATTTCACAGAGGCAGAAGGGAGGTTGCTGGATTTTTTTGCAAATGACTTCAGTGTTGGGATTAAAGCTCAGTTTATCATCAGTCAAACTTCCCAGATACTCATGATTTGACCACTTCCACCGCCGTTCCGTTAATGGTAGTGGTCTGAGGAGCAGGGGGCTTGCACCTGAAGTCTATGATCAGGTCCTTAGTCTTAGACACATTCAATTGCAGGTACTAAAAACAGTGGGAAAAGCTGTCTCTGTCAAATACTACCACCACTGTAAAGCTCATTTATTAACCCCTTATCAGGCTTTGGGCTTTTTGGGCCTTTAATGGAGAGATAGGAGAGTCGGAAATTAGGGAGATAGAGTAGAGAATGACATGCGAGAAAGAAGCCACAGGTCGGATTCGAACCTGGGCCACCTGCTTGAGGGACTACAGCCTCCATACATGGGGTGCGCGCACCAACCACTGCGCCACCAGCGCCCCACAACTACGTAGTAATTTTAATATTATTTGGCAACATGTAAAATGTATTTCAGTACGGAACTTTTATTTTAAGAGTTGGCTAGCTTGGCTGTGATGTCACTTTGAGTGTGAATAGAACGAAGCATGCGGTTTCAGACACAGCCCATAAAAGAGAGAAATCTTCCTGCACCTGCACGGCTATGGACGGCCTCCACTTTCTCGCACCACGCCCGTCGTCCTGCCCCCCAGCTTTACTCAGCACCATGCTGTTCTGAGGCAGAGACGTGGACTTCCCCAGGCTGCCGCCAGCCCTGCCGTCCCTCTCCCTGGCCGGCCTTGGTGGTCCCTCCAATAGACTGTCAGCCGAGCTGCTGTGCTTGGCCCTCACTCCGATCCCCTGACCCCCTGCGTAGGGTACCAGCTCCCGGGAACCCCTGACCCCGTCAAGGCTCTCTGCGGAGTTACTGTGCTGTCTTGAGCGTCCAGGGCCGGTGGAGGTGTAGTATCCTCCCCTGGATGAGCGACCTGAGGGGCCGTCGGAGCTGCCCAGGTCCACTGAGTTGCTGTGCTGCTTAGGGCGCCCGGGGCCTGAACTTGAGACCAACGGCCCGCTGCTCTGGAAGTAGGCATCCTGGGTGGACTCGGTGCTACTCTGGGCTCGTACCGAGAGTGAAGACTTGGACATGCGAGGAGGGAGTGGGGGAGGAGCACCTTTACGATAAGGAAAGACTGAAGTGTCAGAAGAGCAGGAGAAAGGAAGACAGAGGCATAGTGGACTGTTAAAAGCGAAATGGTCACTACAAGAGCAGGGATCAGGGGAAGGGGATACTTACAAAAGGGACAGACTGTTAGTAGAAAGTGAAAGCGAAACAGTAAAAGAGGGAAATTTGTTGATAGCGAGAGATACAGAGAGAAAGACAGAAAACATAAAAATCATTACAAAATAATGCAAATGAAATATGTAACAGAAATATTCATAAATAAGACTCAATAGCACTTCTTATTTTCACAAAAAAAAAATCAGCTTTTACTTTAAATTTCACTGAAACCCAGGGAGCAAAATGATGGAGTGAAGACAGACACGACAGAAGTGAAAAAAAAAAAACTCTTCCCCTGAGCGAACTAAACTCTGCGTCTTAAGAAGATAAAGCAATTTCCTGAGAGAAATATTAAAATGAGAAGCGCAGATCCTGTCTCTTCCTTATCCCTCTGAGCTTCTTTCATCTGTACGTATATATACACTCACATACACACAGATTATCTTAGGAGAAAAAAAAGGATCAACTTTTAATGCCTTTCTTTCCAATCAACATCACCAGAAAGTAGCTCTGTCACAATGTATAACGGCCCTGGTCTAGAAGTTATTAGCTCCAGTTTGGGAGAATGGATGTATGAAGGCTGATGTACGTTTGAGTTGTGTGCACTTGGGTGTGTCGTTTGATGCATGTGGACGCTTTACAGGATTTAGAACCATCATGGAAATATGCTGTTTTAAGCTAGGACACTGGAGTGGCTCTGCAGTGCACAGTAGTACTGCAGGTGTTTAAAAGGCTTGAGTAGTAGAGTGCAAAGACAAAGCAAACAAAAAAAGGAACAGTAAATGCAAGAAACCCCCCCCCCCCACAAGATTTAGGTAAAGAGGAGATTAGAGGACACAAGAGTGAGACTTAACCAGAAAATAACAAACTGTTGTCAGCGTGACAGAGGCAGCTGGAGACACTGAGCCATCGTCATAATCATGAGCACTCTGCGCCTAATACGGAGTCTCAGAAACCAGCGAGCACACAAGGGATGATGATGGGAGAGATGAGATATGGAGGAAAGCTAGAGAACAAAGAGCATTCAAAATAACACGACGCACCAACAGCAATGGTGTAAGCTTATAGCATACACAGACACACACATATATATATATACGAACACAAAGACAGAGCTGCAGAGGAGCAGAGGGCTTTGGTGGAAACAGTCAGATCACAGAGATTGAAGGGAAATGGAAGGGAAAAAAAAAGTTTAGAAATGAAAAATGGATGCTCTCAGTGCAATGCAGCTCTGACACTGACAAGTTGACAGGATGTGTGTGTGTGTGTGTGTGTAAGTTCATAAACATGCTTTGTCGAGGTACGCAAACAAAAGCTGTCATGAAATTCCTTTCCCCCTGCTGTCCTGCTGTGTCTCCCACCACCATGACACTGCAAATGAGAAAACCACACATTGTTTTGTCTCTCTCTCTCTCTCTCACGCTCACACACACACACATACACACACAAACCGTAGACACTCACCGGCCCCGCTCTTAATGCTTCCCTGGGGGCCCGACATGGAGAAGACAGAGAGGCAGTCGTCGTCCTGGGAGCAGCCGGCCTGGATGGCGCGGACGTAGCTGTGGCTGCGAGTGCGGAACACGCCTGGAAGATCCAGAGCCTCCACGGCTTGAGACTCCACCTCCCCGAACATGGTCTCGCAGACCGCCTCAAACTGACGGTTCAGCGTGTCGCCCAACTAGAAGATCAGAGAGAAGGTGAGAGGAACACAATACCGTAGAAAGACCTAATTAATGCAACTAAACACCTTTTTTTTTTTTGTTACCTGTGAGCTGGTCAGAGAGCGGGTGTAGCTACGGGAACGGGTGTGGGTTTTTGGTGTAGTCCGGCTGTTTGGGTAGGAGTCTGTACACTGCTTACATGAGTACCTGAAGTAAGCAAATAATACATTATTGTGGTGGTTAAAACTTTTTTTGTCTGCTATATCAAAATGATTATAATATATGCTTAAAATAATGTTTTTGTTTTTTTATTTCCTAGATTTTTTGGGGGGGGAACGACATGCGGGAAAGGAGCCACAGGTCGGACTCGACCCTGGGCCACCCGCCTGGAGGACTACAGCCTCCATACATGGGGTTCGCACACTAACCACTGCGCCACCAAGGCCCCCAAAAATAATGGTTATTAATCATAAACTATGTTGTGTTACACATGACAGGTTCAACTATATACTCTGTTTTCCAATGTATGTTAAGAATAAAAAAACCTTTTCTCTGGATATATTACAGTAGATGAGGGGGTAATATGTTACAGCATGGAAGGAGGAGCCAAAAAAGTGTTTGAGGCTAGAAAGAATTGGCTAAAACTGGATGAAACCAGATCTGTTATAGTTAAGTTTTCTTTTTGAGTATCAACTCACAGGACTCAATTGGAGCTTCTGCAATGTGTAGACACAACTGCCAGATGATACCGTCCAGAGATATGGGACATATCCATCCAATCGCAAAACAGTTACAGTCCAGAAATGTCTTTGAGTCAATACTGTCAATCGATAAAATATTGTCAATATTTATTTCTATTCAGGTCCTTTGTTCTCGTATCAGCAGTCCAGATTCATCTTTTGGTCTGTCACAACTTAACTGCATGATCACGTGGATACTTTGTCCCTCCGAATGGATCACAATCTTCAGTCGTGCTATTTTGGTCCCGTTCATAACATTCAGCAACACACAGAACACCAACAGCTATCACACGACATGTCACTGAGTCATGTTCCCTGCCAGCTGGAGTCCATTTGAATGTTGCATCCCCACTTTGAATGGGAAAAACTGACAAGATTCATTTTTTAAAATCCTATTTGAAATCATTATGAACAGTGAAGTGAATGTGTTTTCCATGATTTCTACAAAGAATTGTAGTTAATGTGAAAACCCAGAGTCCAATAACAAACCACCAGTTCCAGTATATTCCCTGAATGTATGCACTGCTGTCTCCTTTTCTGTAATTGATATATGACTGTGCTGTGTTGGTAAATAAGTCAATATTATCTCTGGTATGATCATTTGAATGCTATTGAGGGGCACTCTAATGATGTTACATCATTTTGTTCAGCCTTTAAACACCTATATAATATCCTCCTGATGATGTCATCAGGGTTTCTCAGCATTTCTCTAATGTATGTCTGCTAACGTCAAGTGATCTAGTTATGTTGTGAGAAATAGAGATATTTTTCCCCAAATTTGTATCCATAGGGAAAAAGGGAAGAGTGAAGGTGTTTTTGCTCTTGGCGTTTCACATTTTAGCTGCCTGGAGTGCCTCGGGTTATTGCAAGTGTTTTCTGAACACGTTGAGGGGAATACAACTTTAACTCAGATGAGCACCAAACATCATTAGCACTTCTTTCCCAATTCCAAATCGGATGAATTGAGGCGTGCCTTCTGTGATGAAATTATGATTTAGAGTTGTTTGGAAATAACAATAATTGAGGAAATGCTGGTGACTATTGCTAGATTTACCCAACAATGATTTGAGTTATCATGATTTGAACAGAAAACAGGCAAATGAGCTACTTCAGATTTCAGTTAAATTGGTTAAGGCAAAGTGATTCTGTTTATGCATTATAATGGAAAACACATTTAAGTTTAACCCCAGAACCCGTATGTAGATACTGAGAACAGTAATGTATTATTAGCCGCTTCAATCAAACCTCTATATACTGTCAAATTAACGTGAGGGGATTCTCATGATAATAGCATTAGTAACCATGGGTTACACAAGCAAGTTGCCTTTTTTTACATTGTACATTGGGCAGTGCACTAAAGTATCTAATACAGATTCACATAAATGTATCGAAATGCAATGCTTAATTACGGTGTTGTCTTCCGGTACAAATAAATTGTAAATTAGTTTTTTGGGGATACATAGACCTATAGGATTTTTTCCTAGTTATATAAAAAACATACGCGAATCGGTTAACATTGTCTTTGTGTTATATTATCATATGACACTTTTTGGAATAAATCATCAGTTTAAAGGAATAATGTGTGACTTTTTGATCCAGAAGATGTCGCCCTTGAGCACCAGCATGAAACCAAAACAAACTGCTGTTTGGCAACACCGCCGATATTCTGAAGCCTCCGCTCTCCTCCAGCGGCACACCTCCAACCCGTCTCCACTTGTGTATGCACGAAGGATTTATGAATCAGAACGCACCAAATTTAAATATCATTAAGTGCAAGCTGCAGAAACAGTTTTCTTTTGCTCAAGCTCCAATTGCCTGTGGCCTGCAAATGTTGTGTTAGCAGGCTAATGTTAGCACACTTTGGTTAACTCATAGCTCATATTGCACATGAATTGACATGGAATGGCACGTGATATCCAAATAAGCAGTGAGTAGGTTATTATTAGTTATTAGTTATTATATACAAGTTATTTTTCTTTTCTCTAGTTCTCGACAACATCTTTTATAGGTGCGTGTAAACATGATGTAAACACAGCTCTGACAACAGTGCAGCTGGAGGGACTCACACTTCTCACTCATTGTAAACAGTCATGATTCAGAGAGACATTTACAGAGAATATACTTGCTTTCTGTGTAAAATGTCACACGTTCTTCCTTTTAAGGCAGGTATGAATAAACAGATTTGTAACTTACAGAAAAAAGACTGCTTTTGAATGAAACATACATTTTTTGTGTGTATATATGTGTATAATAATGAGTAATCTTGATAAAGCTATCTTTCACGGTCCAGTATTGCCCACTTGTATTTTTTTGGTCAAGTCTACCAGCATTTATATTTACACAAAATGTGTGACATTAGACCTTTGATCCATGCTGATAGACCGTCTGAAGGCGTCCCTCTGTGCTATCAGGGTTGATTTAGGAGAGGCTTTTGGACTGGTGTCTGAGTCAGCGCTGTCATCGTCGCCCATGGCCTTGATGTAGCTGCCGCTCCTCATGCGACGACACGGAATCTCCCCTCCGCTACCGTCGTTACCACCGCCATATCCACCGCCCCAGTCTTCTGAGGGGACCTGAGACACAATCACAAAAACATTCACAGAGTCCTGATTAGTATAGGTAGCACCATAAGGCTAACTTTGCAACTGCATCATTCAGTACATTCAGTATTAGTGCACAACCATGTAGTACATGGTTAACATCATTGTAGTAAGAATTGAATGGGTTAGAATGTGTTAAAAGTAAGTTTGCATTCTTCCTCTACATCTACCGTTAAGGAAAAAGAAATAACTCCCAATGTGAATGAATTAGTGTTCAGATATTGAGATGTTTCTCTCAATATCCAGGACTTCTCAAAATAGAAATATGTTTCATCTACGAAAAATATTTCATACCACCAACAGAAGGAGAGAGGGATGAATCAGACACACAGTCATGGCACACGTGCACCCCAAAACAAACATACCAGCGTTGAAAGCTCAAGCATGCTCATGTACACTTTGAAAGCAATCACACAAACGCGCGCACACACCCGCTCACACACACATGCACATGTTTGCATACAAGAAAGATAATGTAAAAGAAAAAGAGAAAGGGACAAAGGGACTTACAGAAAGAGAGAAACTCTGACAGCTGGAGAAACACTGACACAGAGAAGGAAAAACAGCGTAAGCTAAAAGCCAACAGACGGAGAGCAAATAAAACAACACACACACAGGAGGCCAGGTAGAAAAGCATGATGGACGGACTCACAAAAATGTAGGCAGACAGATGCACAGGTTGTCAAAAAAAAAAAAGTCAGACAGAAAGCAGTGAGACAGCAGAGCAGACAAATGAGAGTCTGATGAGAAAACAATATGACATAGGAACAGAGTCGAGATAAGGAGCTAAGGAGGTGGACAGCGTGTAGATGGTTGACAAGGCGAAATGAAAAAAAAAAAGATGGACACGTTCCCACTTTGGCTGTCATGTAAAATGTATGAATTTCATGATAAGGTCAGAAGGCTTTCAAAGCTTTCATATATTTAATAAAAATGCTGTTGTCAACTTGTTTAAAAAAACTGTGTGATGTTCCATGATTTTTCAGATTTGATCACTCTGGCTTTCCCTGCCTGAAAAAACTCTTATTTGCGTTGGTTTTAAAAAAAAATCCATAATTTGTGGGGAGCCTGACCATTGAAATAACAGCAAGCCAGATAACAGTCAACCTACTGACACAAAATGGCCTCAAAAACATTTATATTATTACTACCAAAGATTATAGCTGTGGTGAACATGGGAATTAGCATTTAGCATGTAGCTTAAACCACAGACGGCGAGCGACATTATCGGCATGTTTTATTTCTAGCCACCTGATAGATGTTTGCCCAACTCCAACAAGTCCAACAATTTGATTTATCGAGTTCCTTATGGTGTTAAATTGTGCTTGGCAGGTAGTGCAGTGTTGGATTCTGTAATGGTTTTTTTTTTGTGTGTGCTGAAAATAAGGCGATGCCTGCGAGCCTAGTCACCAGTACTGAACTCTTGCTCAGCCCCACCCCCAACCCCAGCATCCACTGGTAGGCTCAGACTCGGGGGTTTAAGATATCATCCCATCACTCCTCAGATGTCTGCATGTAAATTAAAACTACGAAGATGCTTTACATTCCTGTGTAGTTAACAGAAACTGTAGTTAGTTGATTTTCATATAGGCCTGTAAGTTGACGCTTCTCCTTATGCATAGTCACTGAATCTAACGTACACATGAAAAATATATGCACGGCTGCAGATTACATTTTTTTGCAGGAAAAGATACCAATACTTGTACAAAGAGCGGCCATATTGTGGAGGAGCACTCTGTATAATGAGTAAATATTTGTGTTCATGAGTGTACATCCCACCTCTTTTCCAGTGAAGATGAAAGCTTCACAGCATTTTTGCAAATCCTGTGAGGTGTGTAGTCCCACACTAGAGCGAAATCAAATGAAAACACCTACACACACACACACACACCGACATACACACACATAGCCAAGGCCCCAGGGTTTAGCATCCAGTTGAGTGTGTGTTTTTAAGGTCATCACTTAAAAGATCATTCAGCCTAATCTCCCGATCCCCATTGGCCTTCCACTATCTCGCTCATTTTCTCCTACTGCTCTTTTTTCTCCCCGTCTTGCTTTGCCCCTTGGCTACCATCACCTCTTTATCTCCTTTCTATCCCTTAGCCAGCTTTGCTATCTCTGCATCCCTCTACCTTGCTCTTTAACCCCCTCGATCTTTGTCTAGGGCTCCCTCGCTTTTTCTGTCTTCATTTCACTCTCGCTATATTTCCTTTTTTTTTTAACATTCCTTATCTTACAAACTCAGGCCAAGAGGGAAAGGGTAAGGGAATAGAAAGTGCTAGGTTCTGATGCAGCACATTGTGATTGCTGTTGACGCAAGGGGAGGAAACCTAGCATGTCTCTTTGCCTCTGACCATGATAGTTCAGACTTGTAAAGCTTCACCTTCACCTTGGCTAATGTTTTGGTTTTATCTTTGAGCTGCTTCCTTTTTTGTGCTATATTGTTGCAAACTAATGTGATGCCACAAAGTAGACTTGCCAGTTAGCTTAGCCATACTGTTTATGTTAATGTTACAAAATGCTAATTAGTAGCTTTAAGGAAAATGCACTCTATTTCAATGGCTTCTCTTTTGTTCTTCAACAGAATCACAATGTTTACATGTGCAAAAAATACAAAATCATGACTTTGTTACTTTAAAAAAAAATATCTGTGACTTTTAGGGTGGACAGAGTCAGACAAGGAAAAAAATAATGGCTCCCATCTTTCTTCAGCTTGTCTTGTAGCCTACTATGAATACTATAATTGTCTTTGTTAGGCTATGTTTGTGTGAACTCTGTTGCTCTGTTTGTCCTTCTTCCTGCTTCCCCCTCTATCCCACTTTCCAAGCCAAACAGTTTCGGCACATGGCTTTTCAACATCAGTCTGGTTTTGCTCGGGGTTTAAAAGGGGGTCTTCCGGAGACTCTTCGGTATCAGCCGCCGTGCTGGAAATGATGTCTTCTAATTACTCTCAGTCAACGTAGCGTCAGCCTGAGAGCGGGAGAGTTCGGTTTTAAGCCTTAAGACACACTCTTACGTCGCGTCCATGCACCTGTCAATCATGTCAGCTATGCGCCTAACTATTGATAACACATATTGTTCCTAAAATCATAACGGGATGTTTAAAATAAATTCAGCCCCTGTACTGTGTGTGCCAGTGATGACAATAACTAATTGGACTTATTTCGTTTTTTGGGCTGTAAACATGATATTTTATGCAGTAAAAATAGCTTTTTTTTGGCTGTGGTGTGTATGCTCTTGGGCTCCTGAAGATAGCCTCAAGCGGACACTGACTTTGTAGCTTATTTTGAGTCATTTTAGTAAGATACAGACATAACACCTGGGATTTCTTCATAATAAAGGCTGTCAACATGTGTACCCGCGTGCTCGTGCATGAACTGTACCGTGCCGAAGCACACCTCTCCGAAGCGTGCCAGGGCCAAGGGAGTGTAAGTGCTTGAGCACGGATCGGAGCACTCACACTATAAACGAACTGGACTTTAGGGGTGAAGCGTGCTTGGGCACGGTATGGATTGCCTAGTGTGAGTGGGCCCTTAGAGAATGTGGAGTTTGGTAATCCTCCACTGAGGGTTCATCACCTACACAGACTCTGTGTTAAATAAAGTCCACTGTTAGTAAATCAAATATTTCTATCTGTTAGCTGTAGAACGTTTGATTTATTTCATGCTCTGGCTTCACTTTTTTGTCATTTTTGTCATGAGCTTGGAGCTGTTGCTTTAATATGGCGCCTGTGCTATTGTATGCCCAGAGGTCTAGTAATGTGGAAGAGACCTGAACAGCTCTGTATCTGCAAGCTACAGGAAGCTCCTGCTCTGAACCAAGGATCAATCTGGCCGACTGCAGCATATCTAACCTCAGCACAAAATTCACTCGACATGCTATCTCCCCCATTCTCACAAAACTGCAAGTGACACTGGAGAACATACAACAGCTGCAATGGGCAAGGTGTCCTAAAGGTGTGAATGTGGTGGAAGCCTCAGGCACAGAGGCAATTTTTGCTGGGATTGTACTTTGAAAACACTAACACACACACACACACACACACACACACACACACACACACACACAATCGTGCTCTCTCAGTCTCTTCTATCAGCAGACCTCAGCTGTGTCTAAAGGATGAGAGTTGGAAAAACACCAGGGACTCCTGTGGCTACCTGCTGTTTCCGTAGAAACATAGCCTGCATGACAGCTCCACCTCTGCACAGCTGGAGATCTGTGCAGGTGTGTTTATGTGTGTGCGCACTTTCAGCTGATTTTTCTTTTCAGTACACTGTAACAGCCTCTAGCTTTTCATTTTACGCAATTCATGTGTCCAAATGAGAGCAGGCCAAACAGAAAAATTGCAGGTGTTGCTTTTGGAGGAATACCATGGGGACATGAACTGAGAGACGGACTGCTGAGAAAGTCATTAAATATCTCTGTGTGGTTGACCATAATCGTTTTCAATTTCAATTCAACTTAAATTCAAAGGCTTTATTTGTGTGAAAGTTACAGAAACACTATTGCAAAAACATCAAAGCAGAGAAAATGTTTTCTTGTTCAGTTAATGGGGTCCCTCAGGTGATCATTTAAATTGTTGAAGCCTGTGGTGATTTTTTTTGCTCCACGTCTTTATTTTTTTCGCCTTTCTTAAAAAGATTTCTTAGTATCTCAAATACAGTGCGTTTGCTTTAGGGTTTCATTTTTCCAAAATGCTAAAAAAAAGCTTTTTGTTCTTTAAATATATCTGAACCCTGAGTTTTCACTACATTAGCTGCTTGGGCTTAATGCATGCACAGTAATCATGTGATCAAATGAATATAATCCAAAACATGAAAAAATGTTGAAAATTGATGACTAATGACGGTAACCGTAAATTATAAGAAGTGTTTTAGCATGACTTCAGATCGTACTCATGGAGATGAACCCTTGCACATACCGAAAACCTGTTATCACTGGAATTGAGTCTTGACTCCTAGAAGAAATGTTTTGATAAAGAACAAGGTGAGTGAAGGGATCATCAGAATGCTCATGCACAAAGTCCAGTGCAACGTTTTACTAGAGGTCAACACTGTTCAGCAAGCAAAGTCATCCACAAACTCTCCAGAAAGAATACCTTCCCCAAAACACGCGCACACACACTGGTTTAAACAGCAGAAGTACACTCACCTGGAGGTAATGGAAGGTCCTCTCCTTAAGCTTACTCTCAACGGGCACGAGGGCTTTCTCGTAGCTTGCCCCCCTGGTAGAAGGGTACACCTCTCTGGCCTGACTCACTGTCATGGCTGACCAGGTGCTCCTTTTCATAGAGTGGCCATGATGGCTGTGGTGTCCCCCTCCTTCACCTCCGGCCAGAGCCATAGTGGTACAGGCCATGCACTCCCCAGGCATGGGACCACCCCCGCGGTCTTTGGGCCTCTTCATGGTGAGCTCCTGGATTGCTGCATCAAGGCTCTCGTGTCCACTGGGGTACCCGCGTCTTCCGCCACTGACCAAGTAGCTGCTGTCGCTGTCAAGGTTGTCATCAGAGCTCCACCAGCCAGCCGTCCTGCTGCGGTGGCGTCTACCTGATTCATGCCGCGAGTCTCCGCTCTTGCTACGTTCTCGAGATTTGTTCCTCCTGGTAGAGCGAGACTGGTGTCCCGAGTAGTGGCCTCCTCCGTCCTCCCCTCCACTCCTGTGGCCTCCCCCTCTCTCGCCTCGGTAGTCCCCGCCCCCTCTTGTGCCATTGTACTCGCGTTTGGATGGAGCCTCCAAGGAATGGGACTTGGCGAATAGGCGCTGCACCGAGTTGACCAGGTGGCGGATCCTTGAGGGGCTTTCGCTACGTTGCTCGGCACCCCCACTCGTGGTGCGCTGGTACTGCAGGGTGTGGAAGCCATCGGGATGAAAGGGCACCTGCTTCTCAAACTGGTCCATTATGGTGGGGGGAATGCGATGCCCCTTCCCTCCATGGCTTGAGGACAGACACTCCTCGCAGGAGTCAAACGACTGTAGAGGTGGGTGCTGACTGGGGTGGGAACGGGGGAAAGTTCCCCCTCCAGAATGGCTGTGGGAGTGGGAATGGTGCCTTTCCAGCGCCAGGGCCTCAGCCGGACCTCCTGGAGGGTAAAAGTGGCCATCATGACCTTGGTAGTAGTCCCTTCCTGGGCCATCACATTCCTCAGGTGGGCAGTGGCAGGGCCCTCCTCCACCACCACCGGAGGAGTGCTGAGACATGCTACGGCTGACATGGTACCCTTTCATAGGCGCCGGGGCATGGTGGGCCGTCCGGGCCGAAAGGGGGCGCTGTGGGCGTGACAGGGCTGCACCGGTCTCACCTGGGAGGCACAAAAATAAACAGCATTCAGGTCATGTATCTTGACACCTGGTACGAATGCATTGTGTTCAAATGAATTCAAACATGAATGTTATCAAATCAATCGTCTCATTAAACAGATAACTGAGAGTTGATGAGTAAATGTGAGAAAAAAAACTTGAATTGTACTAAGGATATTCAAAAATAGATATAAACCTTAAAACAAGATTCTGGGCATGGTACAATTGTAATGAACTAACATGATGTTTTTGCACTGTGTTTCGATGTGTGAGACCAGCAGGGGATAATGGACTGGAAGGTTTAGTTGAGAAACATGAATGGGTACGACACATCAAAAAGAACAATAATTTCTAGATTCCAGATTGCTTTCTCACTTCTCACCAAGTCTTCAGCTAAAATGAAAGTGAAAGTAATATTTTTTTCTTAGTCTGATTAACATTATTTTGATTCCGTACTGCAGTTGTTACTGAACCACATACAAACAAAGCAATAATAAGCATTCATCCTGCAGGCTGCAATAAGGAGCCACACGCGGCTTCCTTCTCATTCATCTGAATGGCTGCTGTGCTGATATATCAGCAATATTAGCCTTTCATTCTTTCCCTCTCTCTGTGTCTCTTCAGTTTCTGCTCTGCTCTCCAGTTTAGCACCTCATACTCCTCTCTCCCTTTTATCGTTATATTCATCAGCCCAGCACTGCTTGCTGTCTGTCTCTCTTTCCGCCATCCATGCCCACAGGGAGCCTCTGAGCATTCACATGATTTACAGCAGAGGAAAACAATGTTTTTATTGATCACCTGCATCTTAATGCGGGGAAGAAAGAGCGGCGGCAAGCATCCAAGCATATTCACAAATGTCTCTGCTATCAATTACAGACACAATTCCCTGTTTTCAGTACCAGCTGTATGAAAAAAAATGATTCGTAATATCCAGGTGACCAGGCAGAAACCAAAGGATAAAAGTGCAGGAGAGGATTGGATCTTCTGAACAAAACAAATGCAGGAAATGAAATCAATACACCTTTCCAAGCTGCAGCAAGAATGTGAAACAATGGAAACCTTATCTCTGTTTGTGGTAGGTAAAAGTAAACAGAATGGAAACAGGATTAAGCCTTTCTTTGTATTGCCTTTCTTTCTTTTTTAGCACTGGATAACAACCAAGATTACATTTCAAATGTGGTAATCATCTATTTTATTGGACTGGCATTAATTGCTGTTGCTGTAATCACATCCTTTAATAACTGCGCTCTACATTCACATTGCTAACTATGTAATGAATGTAACGCACAAAGCCGGTTTATATGCACTCAAGTATTTCCCTTCATTTCTAGATTTGATTATATTGAGATGAAATTACTAGATGAGAGTCGGCTTTGCTGGATGAGACTCGCTGTTCCTGGGAGTGCATTTGCACTCTTGTTCACCAGCTTTCACACAGAGATGAGAGATAGGGGGATAGATGCTGGGATAATCATTAAATAGAGCGTGGCCTGTTTGGCTTGATTGGCTGAATGAGAGCTGCCACCCAGGACGCTCACCCACAGCTAGCCGTGTCATTGGTGTAGCCGTGGCAACGGGCCTTTCCAAGTCAATGTCCCACTGTGGACAGATTTCAGACAGTCGTGGCACCTGGGTGGATGGGGGCCAAGCGTCTCATTTGCACGCTTTACGGGACTGGGATGCAGTGTGTCCCCTAGCAACAGGGGCTCTCAAATGTCAGTCAACTGCTGTCATGGGAAAAGTCAACCCGAGGCCAGAAGGTGAGAGACCATTTCTGTGAATACGCCCACAACTTTTTATTTTATTCTCTTCTGAAATATAGAAAAATGCGATATTAAGTTTGTAGCTCTTTGCAAAGTTAAGTGAGATAATTCAAATTTCAGATCAAATAGAGCTCTATGACATGATTAAGGAAGATATCTTTAGCAGTGTGTGGTACTTGCATGTGTGTGTCCATGTTTATGAAGATACAGCAAAGTGAGCAGAGCTGCTCTGCCTGGAGGAGTAAATTAAAACATGTCCTGTTTATTATGAACTCTGGGGCTCTGGAGCAGGCTGCGGGCTAGGAGCTGCCAATCACAACTTCCCGCACACAAGCTCCTGAGCAGATGGATGTGTGCGCACACATCGAAAAGCCACCCATGTGCAGACAGACAGCAGAGAAGATAATAGAGATCCCTCCATCCATCGCTCCTGGTCTCCCACTCAGTCTCTCCTCCTGACCTACTTCTATCCATCATGCAGTCATGTCCCTCCCTCGTTACGCTCTCCTCCTTTCATTGTTTCATTTTTTTTTAAAGCTGTCAGTCTACTGGCTGTGTCTGTTTTGAGTTCATTACAATATTGTTTCCGTTCTTTATTTTTTTGCCATCCACTGATCCATCCGTCATCTCATTTTTTAATTTCTTACGTAATTTAGAAATTACAGTAATTTTGTATTTAACACTTTAAATAACGCCATTAGAGCTCCTTGGTTTTACTCTCTACTCCACATTCTTTTTTTATGCCACTTTATATTTTCACTCCTCTTCCCCGCCTCCCTTTTGTAGGAAAAAAATTCAGAAGCTGCTCAGTTGGGAGTTTGAGCGGTACAACATGCTGTCATTGCTTAACACTGCTCGGCATCAACTTGATGTTACAGAGGCTTCAGTCTGGAGCTCTTTCATTTTAAATATTCATGTGATCATGCCAGCTGCTCTGACCCACTTTGCTAACAGCTGAGTCTGCCCGCTCTCTGCCGTTTCGGTGAGCCATGGGTCAAAGTGTGTTTCACGGCAGTGGAATACTGGCAATTCAGCAGCTCGAATACAAGAAACGATATGTGTGTTTTCATATGTTTTCATAGCAAAGTTTTTGCCTGCCTGGAGATAGATTTGCTAAAGAAAATATCTGAAAGAAGTTCAGCAGGAAGAGAAATACCTTGAACCCAGGAGCATTCCCTCTGATAATATAATAAGAATCATGAATATTCATGAAAGCATTATAAGCCCAGGAGTAATGGTTTATGATTTTGTGAAATATAAGAGCATTGAAACCAATTTCATGTCTATAAAGTAAACATGAAACTTCAGCTAGCAGCCAACTAGCTTAACTTTGTCTAAAAACAGTCTGCAATAACTAGCGTGTCTCTATAGCCTAAAGAAAGAAAACTATAATAAAGTAAAAATAAAAACAAATGAAAAAAAAATGTTTTCGTTGCATGTGGCAGCTAAGTGCTAAGCTAAGCTAACTAGCTAGCTTCACCTTTAGCATTTAGCAGACTAGAGAGTGGCATCAATTTTTCACATCAAACCCTCTAGAAAACGAGTATATACCACACACCATCTGACTATTTCTCTGAAAAGGAGAAAATGTCATGAATGATAACTGTGACAGGGGTTTTATTTTAGGAGAAAATACTGAACTATGTTTTGGGAAAGGTGGCTACAGTCCTGGCTGTTACTGAAACAGGGTAACGCTGCAAGGCAGATGGTTGTGTGACTGAACCCTGGCTTTGTTTGACAGTAGATACAATGAACGAAGCTACAGCTTGGACAGGGTGCGATATGTTTTAAGAAAACCAGAAGGTGAACTGCACAAAGCCTTTTTAGAACTGTATAGTCAAACAATGAGAACTTTTCATTAGCCTGGGATCAGTCCATATGTGCCAGTACAGTAGACTTCAAAGATGCCATTAACTTCTGGAGCTGCACACCAATAATGGGGAACGGGACAGACAATAGTACAATATAGAAATATGAGCAAGGAAATAATAGAGGATTGGCTCAGCTGTGGGTTGGCGGGTGCTTCCTTCTTTGCAAGCCAGAAAGACGTGCATGCTGGGAAACTGGCAGAAGGAATGATTTGCGCTTCTCAGCTTTTAGCCATGAATGATCTATTTTAATTTTTCCACTGCCTTCTCTCTCACACACACACACACCATACACACTTCTTTAGCAGCCTGGTTAGCCGTGGCTAACTCATAGTGGCCCAGAAATATTGAGTGACGAGAAAGATGGGACATTTAAACAGAAAAACAACACTGGAACTGCATACCGAATGAGCCTACTGTTAAAGAAATGTAAAGGAATATGAATAAGAAAACAAAAGATAGTGGCATACTTTTTAAAATATATTTCAGGTGCATTTGGGCCTTGGTTTCGTTTTTTTTTTGCAAAGACATGCATTTGCACTCCCATGCAACCTCTGGAAATAAGATAAGGTGTTTGTGAAGGAGGAGGAGGGAAGAGCAACAGAGGAGGACAATGTAGCAGAAATGCAGCAAGAAAGTGGTGAAGTGAGGGGCAGAGGGAGTATGAGAATGAATGTGGGAGAGAGAGTGATGATGGCTACAGCACAGGGGAAATATGCTCCCATCATAAGGGCAAAAATTGAAGAGTGCCTGGGGGGTAATTTCTCTATCTTGCTCTGTGACTTTCCTCCTCCTCTTGCCCTGTTTTCCCATCTCTCATCCTTCTCATTTTCTTCTGCACAAACTGCTATATCCACCTATCCTTCTTCTCCTCCCCCCCAACCTCCATTCTTTTTTTATTTCCACGGCTCTTCTTACAAAGAGTGATTACTAGATTTTCAGATGGACTTTACCTCAAGTTCAACACATGGACTAGATGCTTTCATAAGCAATTTTTAAATTGTAAATGGAATTAAGCTTGAAGGGCTTTTCTAATCTTCTGACTACTCAAAGCTATTTTTGCACGGCAGGTCACACCTAGCCATTCACACACTGATGGCAGATGCTGCTATGTAAAGTGACCATCAGAAGTAACTAATCTCATACACATTCATAACCCGCGGGCGAGAGAGCTATAGAGAGATCAAAATATAAAAAAGACAATATGTTCAGGGATTACAATGAAATATTTGCTCTGAATGTTTCAATGACAAACCAAAACTTCTTTGAACCTTTTAAAACTCAAATTTAAAACACATTTGTTTTTTAATTTTGCAAAACTGTTTCAAGAAAAGCTCAACAATAATATTGATTTTTTTTCAAAGATTTGCAAAAGTAGTTTTATGGATTTACTGCCATGCTGACTCTCAACCTCTTTGTCAGTCGGCTGGAAAACCCCTTTTGAGCTTCTGGTAACATCCTGGTTCACATGGTTTTGAACTCCAAACCCTAACAGTGTGGACATCTAATACAGCGATCCCACTTTACGTTTCTATAAACATTGATATAATATCTCCTGATAGACCACAAATGGCAAAGAAACTACTTCCTGCACTACATTAAAGACTGTGAGTGTAAGACTTACACAGGTCTTCTTTTGAGGAAGCAATGTTCGATTATTAGACTGAGAGCAGAAGTCCTAATTTTACAATCAACCACTTCATCCTGCATAAGAGAAAGAAGGTGTTGGTCTTTGCCTCTGAGACAGACTGAAACAAAATTACAGGTAATTTCACAGTAAGTGTGTCATTTGAAAATGTAGGTTTTCAGCACTTGTGCAGGTCAAACGTGCATCTAAATGTCTACTAGATGCTCAAGACAGTTTAATTTCCAGAGCCGATACTATAGTGACACTTTATTTCAAAAGCAAACATTATCACAGAGGAAGCAAATCCTGTTTGACCAAAGATGTCACAAAGAAGGATACTAAATGGACATGATGTTTTGAGAGATTTTTCCTCCTCTAAAGTAATATGATGACTTCTCTTCTTCTATCCTCCTCTCACTTGCCTTGCAGCTTTTAAGAAAATCAATATTGTTTGGTTTAACTTAAAAGAGCTTATCTGAAATCCAGCTCAGCTGGAATCCATCACTTTGATCCGTGTGGAACATGATGAAGAAAGACATTTAGCATAAAGCTGTATGTTTATCCCACTGTGAGCAGCCTGAGAGGGCCTCTGACTGTGACTTAATGAGAAGGAAAATACCAACACCACTTAGCAGATTGCCGCTCGTTTGTAATTGGCCTAAATTTTTTCATTCTCCCTACGTCGGCTAGCCTAATAGGACATCATCAGGGGTATTAGCCGGGGGTGAACAGCGATCAGAGTAAATGAAGTAAAAGAATAGCAGGTTCATTTAAGTCATCAGATTTAAGTACTGTACTCATGCTTGGATTTTTGTCTATAACACACAGTATGTTAAGTGTCCATCACTCTTTCTTCCTTTTGGCCTTACAGCATTTTCATTTCTTGCCTTCCTCTTTCCCTAACTTCTACACATTCTTTAAGCAGACAACATGTGCTCCTCAATGAAAAGGTGTTTTTGAAAGGTTATTTCAGAGCCTTTTAGATTTGTTAACAGTGCCAAAAGCATGGACGTTCTCAACGATTAGACCTGTACCAAAAAATCCAAGTGCGATCCCGAATGATGCTTCTCTCTGTGTAAAATTATGGAGCAGGTTCTTATTGTCACCTGACCACCTCTCTGGCCACCCCCACATTCAACCCACATATAGAAGCAAAAGCGGCGCAGACAAGGATGTTCAAGACTTTGCCTAATACAGTCACAAAACATCCAATGAACCCTAAAGGGTATGCCAGGGTTATTTGTTGATGTTCGATGGGCCTCTTAATAAAGACCCATATTCTCCTGAAAAGGCTCGTTGATCTCAATATCAACACAGTGATAGTTTTCTGGATTAGAGATTTTCTGCCCTGCCGTCCACAGAGGGTTAGTGTCAGAGGGAACATTTCAAATGTGCTCACAGCGAGCACTGGCTGCCCCCACAGGGCTGTGGTCTTTCCCCTAAGTTATCTTCTCTATTTTACTAATACATTTAAGATCAATGAGAAAAATGTCACCTTATTTAAGTACACAGATGATATGGCCCTTGTTGGGCTGTTATGGAAACTTGACCCTTAGATGAAGATGCGTATTTGTCCCACACAAAGGCCCTGGAGACATGGTGTCACTCAAGCCAGCTAAAAAAATTAATGTAGCCAAGACAAAGTAATTAATTATCTGCCCTAAACTGGATCTCAAAACAGAGCCTGTTTGACTCGATGGCCATCTTGTTGAAACTGTGGAAAACCTAAAATACGTTGTCACAGTTTTGGACGGCCAGCTTAGCTTCATAGTATATTTTCCAAGAAATGCTCACAGCAACTTTATCTCCTTAGAAAACTGTGGCCTTGGTGTCAGTCAGCAAATTTCAGAACTAGAGTACAACTATTGTTGAGTCTATCTTAACTTTTTCATCTTCCTGCCTGGTACAGTCACAACAGCGGGCAAACCATGAAAACCCTGTGAACAGTATGTCTCAGCTACTTACTGATAGGACAAAGAAGAATGTGAGGAGAATCCTAGCAGATAGGGAGGCACTATAGATTCCCTATGGCAACTAAAAAACGTATTTAAGAAGTCATTTAACCGTTGTGCGATAAACATTCTTAACCTTACAAAATGACTGATGAGATCTGAACCATGACATGAGTTTTACTGTTTTTAATGTGGAAACTTAGCTGCTCTGTTTGTCTGTGTTATTGACTACCTAAATGTTAACGTTGCCAAAAAGCAAATTTACACCTGATGGATAATGAAGATTTATATTATTCTATTCTTTTCTAACCTACTCCTCTTTTTTTTGGTGCATACCTTTACACTTCCCTCCTTGTTTTCTCTCTCCGTCTGCTCCTCGTTTCCCTCACTGCCACTCCCTCTAAGCTCCCCTTCTCCTCCTCTCTCCCTCTGTCTCTCGGGTCTAGCTTGTGTTGAGTTGTATTACAAACTTGCCTGACAGAAAATCAAAGGAAGATGCAAAAACTGCAACTCAGAGGAGAATCAAGACACACTCACAGACACACACCACATGACAGGCACACACACACACACACACACACACACACACACACACACACACACACACCAAACACGGCTCAAAGTGTCTTCCATACTGTCATGTTTGGTCCCCTGAAAGTGCCACCGCCTGGATTTTTACCTGACCATGCTTATTTTCTTGGATTGACAAGTAGTACGATTCTTTACACCCACTTTACACATACAGGTGTCGATGCCAAAATGAGGAGAAACAGGTTATTTTAAAGATAATAAAGCATGAACTCCATGGAGTAGGCTACATTTAACTTGCCTGATTTAGCAGCTAGCTTGTTACCTCATTAGCTAGCTAGAGATTGAAAGAGGGGGAGGTAGATAGATGTGATATTGTTAAGTTAAATGATAAAGAAATATTAATTTAGGGAGGCACATTTTCTTTTAAGTTTTCTGGCTAGTTATTCAGCAGATGTCTAGTTAGCTAATAATCTATCTTGAAATGCATAGCCATACACTGCAGTTCACATTAAATGTGTCAACATGAAATCATTACTGCTCCTTTTATTAGCTTTTAAATCTTTGTGATCTTTCTTTATCATCTCACAACAAACTGAACTTTTTTTTTAGTTCTTTATTCACATATCACAGTCTTACAGGAAACACTTTTCTTTAGACTATTTGGACGAAGCTCTGCATTCTGCAGCACTTTAATGCAGTCAGGAAATGTAGCCTACATGAAGCAACACAAACAAAGAGAGGTTTGAGAATGTGACACAGAATGGGGTTATTCCTAACTGGAGAAGGACTCTGACCAGCCAGGAGAAAACATGTTTAAGGACCTTAAAGGGGGACTCTGTCACATGAGGTTTTGGGTATGAAAAGTCGGACACACACTTACCGGATAACATAGCAGAATCATGTAGTTTTCCCCTCAATCACCACAACAGACTCTTACTTAATATGGCTAAGAATTCTGAAGATCAAAGGATGATAGAGTTGCTTTGGTAACTTTCATCAAAAAAAATATGTGGTCAAGCAAAATGACGTCATTATGTGAAATGTGAATATCAGAATTTTCTTTTGTCATACGGCACATTGCGAGCCGTGTGATTTTTAGTTACAGATGTCCTTCTGTACTGGTTTAATGGTTGATTAGAACACAGCGGCTTGTTATTGATTTCAGCCGTTACTTACATCACGTGTTAACGGCTAACCCAACATTACACGTTACAGCAAAAGCATTCAGCAGGCAAAACATAGGCTGGCTGTTTTATTTCTAGTGAGAAGAATTGCAATGTGTTTTTCTCCAAAGTTAGCACTGACCGTGATCCTTCATCAAAAGTCATGATCAATTTCTAAACGAGACACTGACACAATTTCATTTTATTTTCATCAAACGCAAGAGAGCAACAACAGTGAGTGAGAGTTGCAGGCAACTGACTATCAAGTGTTTAAAAAATTATGATAAAAACTTGTAAAAAATGTAGCCTATAGTGTATTTTTATCAAGATATGACTTCCCTTGCAAAAAGTGTATTTAAATGTAAAATTAGCAGCAATGACGATCATGATTGGACAGCGGATTGTGCAATGGATCACAGTTGATCTGTTGGGGCATCAGTAGATTGTTGTGTGGTACAACAACCAATAAAGTAACATTGATTTCCCACCGCCTGCTGTAGTCTATAGCTGTAAACTTAGCAAAACAAACTCAGCGATGTGTTTGATCCAAAACATAAAACATAATCAACAAATGCATGCTCCTTGTATGTTGTTTGTCTAGTCGCCTTACACGTGCAGGAGCATCCAATGACACATGCGCAGTATTCACTAAATGAACGGTGTGTGTATGTTATGTGTTCAACATAGCCAAAGCCCACAGGAGACAAGATTGTGTGTGAAATCTTGACTTTGATTTGGCTTTTTTTACATTACAGACTGTGACTGAATTGTGATTCCTTTGGCTGTTCAAATGCAGAGTTCCAGCCCGATCCTTGACACAAATCTGTGTTTCAGTCTTCAATGATTCAAACTTGAGATTCGTGATAGGTTGCACCACTACAAGTCTTTAAAGTCAAGAGCACCAATCTAGACTTTTCCAATATGCTTCCAAACTTGGACGGATTAGCTCTTGTAAGTTTTATGCCATGAAGGACCAATTTCAAGAAAAACAGACATGCACACACACGCACAATACACAATCTTCCCTTTCTGCCCAGGAAGAAATATTTTCCGCAACTTTGCCAACATGGACATGAAGTCCTTAACGTGTTCATCCCAAAAAAACTGTGCAAAAGTATTGCTGCTGATGAAGCACACATGACAAAATCAAAAATTTGACTTTCTAGATTGTTGAAACAACTACTGTTTCCAATTTAATGATTATACTTTAAATGAAGAAGACAACCTACAGAACCTTCAGTGTTTTCTGCTGACTGGGATCACACGAAAGGAATATGAAAGCAAAGACAGAATCAGAAATAGAAATAAAAACGACTCACTTCATCACCATACCATGTTGTAAATCATAACTTTACCAGATTTTTGGTGGCAGATTCTCAGCACGCAGCCAATTCAGACTCGTCCAAACGCTACACGCACATGGACTCTAGCTGCAGCTGTGTCCACAGATGCAAATCACAAATAAGACAGACAGGGGGATGGACACACACTTACACCACTCACACAGACACACACACACAGACACACACACACAGACACACACATGCACACACACGCTCACACATGCACTCTTCTAACCAGCTGACTCGAGTGTTGCTAGGTTACTTGGTGAACTAGGTTACTACATGTAGAACATCTTTGCATAAATCTCAATTGGGTGTTCCTACACCATGAGAGAGAGAGAGAGAGAGAGAGAGAGAGAGAGAGAGAGAGAGAGAGAGAGAGAGAGAGAGAGAGAGAGAGAGCGATGTCTTCTGGGATCTTTAATTGTGATCAGCCTCAGATCATCCTCAATGGGTGTAACCATGTCAGCAGTACAACAAGATTAGGACTTATCGGTGTGTGTTTTGTTGAATATGTTTAAAAAACAAATGTAAGCATGTTTGAAATGCAAATTAAGTATACATGCAAAATGTACACACTCATTTGCATGTGTGTGGTTTCCCATGGTGCTTTGATGTAGGGTTGCCATGTACAGTAGCTTTGAGGGCAAAGCCAACACAGAGGTTGGCCAACTGCTTTGCTCTTATTTCCTGTCATCCCTTTCCCTTTCCGCACTTACTTTTCATATATCTTCAGCTTTCTTCCTACTTTTACTTCCCTTTACTTTTTCCTTTCCTTCCTTCTTCTCCTTCCCTTTCTTTTACTCCTTTCTCTTTCCATCTCTGTCCTTCTCTCCCTTCCCCCCTCAATTTCTTTCTACCCATCCATTGTCATTTCCTTTCCTTTTCTCCCAATGGCTTTTTGTTTTATTTTTCTTTCCTATCCGTACCATTTCTTTCTTGTTCCTTCTTATCTTCTCTCCCCTTTTCTTGCCTTTTCTCTCTCCCCTTTACACACTATTTTCTCAATGTACCATTTTTTTTTTTTTACATTTCTGTCCTTATCAATTTAATGTATTTAAATTCATTTTATTCAATGATATTCTATTCTATTCCCATTCTGTACATTTTGTTGAATTGTGTTCTTTCTCTTGGGGAGGTCCTCATACAAGCCCTCTGGGTTTCATACTTTTCTTACACATATCTACACTACTTTATTGCTTTTTTTTTTGCAATAAATATGTAGCCTACTGTGTGTGTACAAATTAAAAATAAATGAAAGTATTGTTTTTCCTTCTCTGTCCATTCAGTTCCTTTAATTTTCTCCATCCCTATCATTCACTAATCCTAGTTTTTCAACATCTTACCTTTCCTCCCTTTTTCTTTCCTTCTCTCTTCCATTCCCTTTTCATGTCCCTTTCTCCCTGTCTATTCCATTCCCTTTGCCCCCCTTTGATTTTATTTCCTTGCCTTGCCTTTACTTTCCAATCCCTTCCTTCCTTCTTTTCCTTTCACTCATTATATTTTATTCTTTTTATTATGCTCCTCACACTTTTCCCTTCCTCCAGACTCTCTTTCTTCTCCTCCATAAAACTTAATATTAGATCCAGCTAATATCAATGCTCGTAGTGCAGCATGCAGTGTAGAGAACACTAATATTGAACAGATGGTAGAGGCCTAATAACTCTTAATTTCATTAAAGTGTAAAATAAATAGGTCTGCAGTCATCTCAAGTAAACAGGAAGTGTTAACATAGTTAAAAGGCTGGCTCAATGTCTGTGGGACAACATGCTGCATGAATCCATACCTTGAAGGATTTTTATATGCACACATACAAGTACAAGCGCATACAGAGACCTCCAGGTACACACAGAAAGATTAAATCTGTGCCGCGAAGAGAGGTGTCTTGTCACTGCTGGCAAAAAGGGACACAGCTGTGCAATAGGTGAGAAGTGACAGGCATTGAAAATACTTTAGAGAATGTGTTTGGATGTGTGCTGCCTTCTCCTGACGGCTGTGCTTCTACCAGTACCAACACACATCAAACACAGTCATGCACAGGCACACTTAGACACAGAGACGCTTAGGAGAGAGCATAGATCTCTACAGGGACCATACCGGTGCTTCCTCAGGATTTTATGTTTGTTTGCTCAGTGTGATCCAAAGAAAGTTTCATATTTAGCTATTTTTTTTCTTTCTAGGATACTCACAGAAAGCCTCAAATCAGCTCTCAGGTTCATGTTGTTGCTGTGATTCACACCTAGTATCCAGAGCTGGTCTCTAGAATCTGAGTCCTGATTGCAGTGGATTGACTAACCTTAGGACTCAAATAGAGTGGAAATCTGATAGCAGTACTCTAATACAGCTTGTGCTGTGACCTAACTGCAGTGACCATAACAAGACAAATGCTCAGATAAGACATATTGATCTTTGTCCAGCGGTTTGGGTGAAGCTTATTCAGAAATTTCACTCTTATGGAAGCGCCCACCTGGCGGGCAAGAAAGGCTCTCTACCACTGTACGCTACTGTACCCTTACGTGTTTTATTAAAGCTGGTCAATTGACTGAAAGCTATGAATAGGTCCTGGTTGTCGAACTTTTCAGGATACCCTAATGTCCAAGGTTTTTGCAGGAGCACTCTGAATGCCTTGAGAAGAAAATAAAAAAACATTTTTTTAAGTGACATGTACGCAAATGTGCAGAGAAAAAGCAAACACAACCTTCCCCAAGCAAATGTTCTGCAGCTGTAGGACTAAAAGTGCATTGTAGTTAGGTTTAGTCAGCGGCCATTTTTTCTATGCCTGTCGACTGACAGCAGACTCTCAGACTGTGCTCAACTTCTCCTACATCGACCCTTGAAATGAGCATCATCCAGTCAAAGTCTCTGATCCTGGAGGTATCTTCATTTCTCCTCTTCCTGAGATTCCCATGTACCCAAGGAGTTCAAGAAGTCGTGTGTCAAGTGTACACTTCAGTAAAAATCACGCTCTCTCTCTCTCTCAGATCCAGAGCTATTGCCCTCAGACTGTCTATATTCTTCTGCACATCTTATTGTTATTAGATTATTGTAATAATTTATTCAACCAAAATCTCCCTATTATCTTTGAAGTATATAAACTTTAATACAGGATGTCTAGTTCTAGTAACAGTTTTACAAAGTTAAAGCTTCTCAGATTCCAAATACATGTTGCAATATGGACTGCAATACTTATGGAAAGAAATGTACCGATCTAGAATCACAACAGCAAAGACAAACTCAAACTACCTCTGTTTGACTAAAGGCCAGAAAAATTCTGTGTTTTTCTCTTTTTTTCCCCTGAATAAACAAGATAATTATCTTGGAATTACAAGTTAAGTTTTTATAGAAATATAATATAAATATATATAAAATATAAATATTAACTCATAAATCAAAGATTATCCAGATAATTACTGATTCAATGAAATATTTTAGAGAGATTATTCAGAGTAATAGAGCAGATTCTATTTTTACTCCAAAACTCATAATTCCAAGATCATTATCTTGTTTAAGAAGAACAGAGCAGAATTTCTCGAGGTGAATGCAATATTCTTCCATTCCTTTTTTTTTTTTTTTTGGACAATGTTAAAGTGGACCGGCATATAAATCAACAACTATGCTTGCAGCTATAGAAGGCCTAATTCGGGAACAGCATTACTTACTTTATTATGTTCACTGTCTTAGATTAGTTGGTATAGAAGCTAGCATTTGAACATAACAGGTTCAGTTTGGGCTAAAGGAGTTCTATTAGTGTAGCAGGTATTTGGTCATATGTTCTTCTTACACATCTTCCTACATTGAAATATGATTGTAGTTTCAGGGTATCTGTTGAGGAATGCTATAATTCACAAATGTGTCGTTATGGTGGTGCGAGAGAAAAATCAGGAGCTAACCAAAACCAGAAGGATAAGAGATTTCTGCCATTCAAATGTGGATCGGGGCAGCTGAGCCACATTTTAATGCTCGTTCTCGAGTTACCGAGCAAAAGGCTGATGTGTTTTTTTTTGCATGGTGTTATACTCCACAGGAACAAGAACACTCTGAGAATATTGTTCATGTCTGTAGTTGAAAAATCTCTGCTTCTCATTTACAAGTCTGAAAAACATTCAAGCATTACTTTGTTTTTTTTTCCCCCTCTCCTTTCCTTCGGATGAGCGATGTATGCTGTTTCATTATTGTGTCGCTTATTCGCTGCGCTGCTCAAAGAAAGTAATCTGTTTCACTTAGTGCTGGGTTTTTCCTGCACGGCACTGTGGTGGGCTCTTGTTACTACTGAACTCTTTTATGTCCAAGTGTGTGTCACAGAAAAAGAAAAAAAAAAGAAAGAGAGGGCACAGGTAGAAAAATAAAACCTTGAAGTCCGGAGCTTTTCATTTCCAAAGGTTGAGACTGTGAATGTATAACTATCCGTTGGCTCGATTCGTATTCAGCATGGCACACTGCACACTCCTATTAGCCTAATAGTATTCAAATCAAATTAACTGAGGGTTATTTCATTTCTGTAATAGATACAATCTAATCTAAGCACACTGCTTGAATTACAACCGTCGTTCCTCAAAAAGACAGACACTCAACACTGGCTTAGCCATGTCAGTTAAATTCACCTACACACACATTTGAATTGCTATAAATTAGTGTTTTGATTTAATAGACGCCCACAGACTAAACACAGTGAAAAAGCCAGCAGAGTTACAATTAGAAAAGGTCTCCTCATTCATTCCCGTCACCATTCAGGGTTAGGAATCAATGAACATTGCTGGCAAGAAGCGAGGAAGAGGGAGATGAAAAAAAAAAAAAAAAAGAGAGAGAGTGACATTCAGGAGTCATTTATCGAGGCTGCAGACAAAAGAACAAGTATCGCTAAGGAGGAGAAGTGAAAATGTGCTCTGCCATTGTTCCCGGTCTCAATATGAAGCATAAAATTGGCGCAATCTAACAGGCAAAACAATGAGAGCACACAAGAGTGAGAATGAAAAGCAGAAGGAAAACAGAAGATAATGAAGGCTTCATTAATCAGCGCTGATACCAGCCCTCATTTTGCCATTGTTGGGGAAAAAAAAGAAAAACCTCCACCGCTGAGATGTCCTTAAAAATGCCTGATTGCGGAAAACTTTCTTGCTTGCTGTCACACTAACACAAACCGAGAAATTGCAAGTTGAAATGTGAAAACCTCTACACTCTCACACAGCGGCCTCCGGTGAGACTTACAGGTGCTAATGTCAGTTAGGTTTTCTAATCAATTCAATGGGGTAGAACAGGGAGATTTGGATGCAGGAGTGAAGGGAACAACATGGTCTCCCCGCTGCTAGGGTCTTGCTGTGTCTTTGATTTTAATAGCGGGGAAAACTACCGATTCAATAAAAATGTTATTGAGATTAAATTGTCAGACACAATGGAAATGAGTCTGCAGATCTAATAAAATTGTCAAAGAAAAGATCAAAGAAAGCAAAAGGTTTTTTACTTCGGATGAATAATGCAAAAAAAAACAAACTCATTTTGCTTTTGGATGGGGTGACTAAGAACGACGAGGGGAGTCTATTGCAGTAAAACAGTGATGGGCTCAAACAAATAAAACTTTGAAAAGCATCTAACCATGCTCTATGCATCTTCTTCTGCTGCATTTTATACCGGCTGGGATATTAACAGTTATTTTGCACCTGCATCAAACTGACATAAAGGTGCTTCAATGCAGCTTTGGTCGTGAAAAAAAACAAACAAAAACAAACTGAAAAATGAGCAAAAGAAAAGGGCATGTTACTTTAAGAAAGGGAAGGGCCTGCATTGATTCAACTACTTGACACCCTCTGTGCATGTGGCTTGTAATCATGTCTTCAGAGTGACAGTGACATCGACAGGTTTGTGTTATCTTCAGGATGTCTGCCAGTATCCTCCAGAGTAAAGTGCTTAGTGGTAGAAACAAAAAGCTGCTGTAATCTATAGTTTCTTTAAACTACAAGCACTTAATACAAATCAACACTTTGGTGCTTTTCTTATAAACTGAGAGAGGGTGAAGGATTTGATTGTATTCTATTAAAGGGATACGATATTACTTAATTATTATTGGGATGACATGCAGCAAAGGGTCGAGGTCGGATTCGAACCCACGGCCGCTGTGATAGCCTCCGTACATGGGGCGCTACAGGCTATCGAGGCCCCATTACTTAATTTTCTAAATGTATTAAATATTTTGTGATACTTTGATCTTACATTTTCATGTTTTGGAACCTGAACTATTTATATCACAATTTAAAAATAACATTTGCAACAGTAGGACTCCAGGGTCAGGGACACGAGTGAAAAGAATTCAGTGAATTTCTAAAAACTGAGGTTAATTATAACTGACTAGTTTGGGTTAAAGAGAAAGGAGACATTTACTGTTTCATTGTTCTGGTCGCACAGAAAGGTTTGAAAGGAAAAAACTACTGAGATGAAATAACGGAATCAAATCAGGGTTTACTATCGATACAGAGAAGTCCAACTAACAAATAAGGAGACTGGAACTCAAGGGTCTAACATCCCGTCCTAACAGCATGTGACGCGAGCGAGCGTCAAAATCCTCTTGAATCAATTGTTTGCTTTTGGAGTGTCCTAACTGCCCCCGAGTGTGTCGTTTTTACCCCGACGTTTCACAGGTTTTCTGCTGACTCGACAGCTTGGCCTGATACATCTGCAAGGTCAAACCAAGAGGTCAAATATTTGAATGCATTGCACACTTGAGAATGATATAATGAAATCATTTGTATTATTGCTGTAAAATAGGCTTTGTTTTAGAATTAAGACTTTGCTGTATGCTCACTTGATAAATTAGGTGTGTTGCTGTTTAAAAGAAGTCCCAGTTCTTGACAAGAAAACTTAAAATCCACACACAGGATACATCTCGGTGTCCTCCACTTGCCTCCTCCACTTGCGTCTCAGTCCCTCCCACCAGAGATGCGTGGAGAGATGCGAGGAAACGAAGCAGAGGAGAGACGAAATGAGGAAATGTGTTTTAAGGGACATGAGACGTCCTTTCCTCTGTAGCGTCACGTGATGATGTCATCGGCTGATCACGTTCAGCTGTCAGTGGGATTTAACAGCTGTTTATGTCCGCACAAATACGCCCTGTATTATTTCTAAAAAAATACACACAGTAACAGCTGTTTAGTCTCTTTATGTTACCTGTTAACAAACACCTGCACATGGACAAAAACCTGCAGTCTTCTTCAAACCAAAAGGACAATTTCTACAAGCCAAAAAGATTGATATTGGATAAAGTAAAATTCTGTCAGATAAGATATTCAGTCAGTAAAAAGACTTCCATAAAGTCAGCTCTTGTGTATCCTCGGTTATCACTCCTCAGATATCCCTCCTCTCTCCTCCTTTCTGCTATAAGATCTTTCGGACGATCCTTAACATGGCGGGTCTAGAACTATACTTCCTGTTCAGCCGAGGAGCGAGGAGAGAGGAGACAGCATTTAAGAGAACTGAGATGCAGGGATAATCAGGATCATGGAAGTAGTGGAGTGGAGCGGAAACGCTAATGAGAGCTAACGAGGAGAGAAGTCATGGAAACAGCCCCTTGATTACCTGTCTGACACTCAGTCGTGGAAGATAATGTTCCCATGATTAGTGTGGTTCCAACAGTAAAATTGTGGTGTGTTTGTGTTTCGCATACTCTTGTGCTTTCTCCGTCTTTAGCTCTGTATGTGTAAGCTGTTTTGTGTGCTAGGGGACTCATTTTCCAATGGCACATAGCTTCACAGGCCTGCAAATGTGTGTTTGTGTGTGTGTTTGCATGTGTCATTGAGCTAGCAAGTAAAGCCTGTCCATCATTCATCAATGCAGACAATAAATGACAGCATGAGCCCTCAGAGGAATATCCATAATCAGGGAGAAACACACAGTTTGGATGACTCAGAGGGACGCGCCAACCGAAAGTTTCTAAGGATTTTTGGATCTCTGGTGGGTTGGAGACTGAATGACTGACAAGCCATCTGTGGGAAACAGATGAGCTTGACTGCAGCTTTAGCTGAGAAAGCTTTCCTACACACAGAGAGGAGCTATATTCAGCAAACAGAGAGCGCAACTCCAACTCAACTCAAATGTTCAAGTTTGTACACAGTCCATCTGCTGCAGATACCTTTATGATAGAGTTCAGCTTATTTTCTCCTTCATGGCAGCCTTGGTATTTTATTTTTTGAAATGAAAGGATGATCTTTACTGGGGACAAAAACATCCTCGCCAATTTGCGCATTGATTGTTGAGCACTGGAATCTAAAGGTAAGACCAGGTGGCAACCGCCGGTGTTAAAAACGAAGCCATTGTGGATGTCCAAAAAATCGCAGTTCCTCAATTGTCCATTTGACGCTGGCTCAAAAAAAACAAAGAATCTCCATGACAGCAACATTAAAATGCCATGTTTATAGCCTGGTACAGAGAAGGTTGTAGTCTCTATTGATCAGTTTATATTTGGTTAAAATTGTGCAGGGAGTGAATCCTTTTTGATTTTATTTAAGCTAAGAGTTTTGCATAATTAGAATTTTTCTGTTGATATTCCTTAGTTTCATTTTCAGTGTTTACTGTTGTATTTAGTAGTTTTTCCACTGTATTCCTTTGTCTGGTTTCCCTCCATGTTGATTGCCCTGATTGTCTTCACCTGTGTCGGACTCGTTAGTCTCACCTGTGTCTGATTACCCCAGTGTCTATTCTAGTCTCTGTGTTCCTTCCCTTCTCTGTCAGTTCATACATCTTGTGTTCTGGTTCATTTAGGTTTATCTGCAGAACTGTGATAAGTTTGTCAGATGGCCAGGCTTCACTTAAGCAAAGTCATATTACTGACCTCAAACTGTTGTATAAACAGTTCATAAAAAGTATGGTCCACCCACAAAACAATGATCCTTAGCCAGACACCTGACATCTTTAGAATCAGGGCATTTTCTAAGAATTTTCCCTCCAAGTTAGGACTACATCCTTGTAAAGATGAAAGTTATTCACAAAGTGTCTGAGCCCTTAAGAGAGCTCCTAAGGTGTAAAACTGTTAGGAGTAGTGAGGAGGACTTTTAACATGCTTAAGAGTTTCTCAAGCTGAGGAGAAACAAATAAATTTTCTCCTAACACTACGTGAAGAATATTATTTTTCAGACTAAAAGATTTGTGCAGACATTTCAATCCGTCTGTGACTTTTTTCAGTACAAAGGGAGACATGCATGTTGAGTTTTTCTACATGTGCTCACCTCCACAGATGCATCCAATCACTGATTAAGACTTTTTACCTGCTGATGTAACGATCAGCAATGAAGAGGCTGTTGCACAATTGTGCATGTTATTTCAAACACTTTGTAGGTTATATACTTTTAATGTAAATTTTAACAATTATCATTCAGATGCTAATTTCATAGTGTTCAAAATTACACAATTTCTGAATAGATTCTAAGATTATTATTTTTTTATCAACCAAATTGATTAACCCATCACAGCTTGTGAAAAAATGTGTCATACCTATATATATATAGCAATGGGTCAACCACGCCTCTTCACAAAGATAAATGTTTCTGTCCATTCCTCACTCAGAGTTGCTCTGAGAATGTTCTGAATCACTTCTAATACTCCTTGCTAGGAATTTTTAAGCTAAGTTAGGAGTTCTCTGAGAGGATTCTCAGAATGTTTGTGACTACAGGCCCTGAAGTTCAGCATTACAAACAACTTATTGGGAAACACCTGACTTCATCAATATATGTACGACCACTAAACGAGCAAATAGCTCTTTATTTGTGCTAAAACGTTTACAAAAGGCTCATGTGCCATTTTCAAATGTATGTTTCCGTCAATATTCTATCCACTTGTAATTCATCTAATCCCACCGTTGAACCCCAGAGCCACAAAGCAATTTCATTTTAATATGGTGGTTCATGGAACAAGTGTTCAAAGCGTGATGATTCATTTAGAGGTCCAGGTGGTCCAACTTTTCTTTTTTTAATAGAACCGCAAAGCACCATTTAGACTACAGGGTCACATTGTAGGGTATTGCTAAGAGATGTCAGAGCTTTTTGAACGTGGAGGTAATATTTTCTTCCTCTCTTCAACCACTTGTGTTGCTACCAACCGTCTCTTTTAACCGATAAAGTACTCTGACTGTCCTCCGCAGTGATTTTAGAGAGCTAAGAGGTGCTGCTTGGCACAAAGTGGAGTGTTGAACTGTAAAAGCACTGCCTCGTGTGGGGTTTAAGTATTGGAAATGCCAGAATCTGTTTCATAAAACCAAATTAGTATTCCGTTCCTTTAAAGCTGCGCGACCTCTACTTTTTAAATACACATTAGCATATCATGTGTGTGCTTACAGTAACAAACCTCATGAAATTAGAACCCAACTTAATGGTTCCTCCTCAAGTCTTTGGGACATTTTTGCTTCTTTCAACTTAGGCAGACAAATTTCCCATGAATAAATAATCATAATAATTATCAGAAGCTTTTTTCACTTGACAAATTTCAGAAAAACTCAAAAATACCGGTACTTCTTCCCTAGCGACCTAAAACAGAACATTCAATTAACCATTATCAAGATCACAGACGTGCACCTTGTCATCTGAATAGCAAAATATTCATCTCAAAAGTTGGTGGAGAGCATAGACTGTAAATATCAATGGGCAAAGCCTGAGTGACGTCATCCGTCTGTTACGGCAGGGGGCTCTGGAGGCTCATCAGCAGCAGTCGTCATGCTGGAAATGTTATCTCAGCCTAACTTTCAGTGAACCTAACTACAGGCTGAGAGCTGGAGATGAGGCAGGTTTTAAGTCTCCTGACAAACTGTTACATCGCGCCCACCTGTCAATCAGATTCAGGTCAGCTACGCGCCTAACTATGGATAACACCTTTCGCTGATAAAATCTAAACGGATGCATTATTAAACAATTCACCCCCAGTACAGTGTGTGCCAATGAGAACAATAACTAATCAGACCTATTTAGTTTTCTGTACCAGGCTGTAAACATGTTAATTTATGCTGTAAAAACAGCTATTTTAGCTGTGGTTTATGTGGCTTCCAGGGCTCCTGGAGCCAGCCTCAAGCAGACCCTTAATGAACTGCATGATTTTGCACTTCTGCATTGGCTTCATTGTTCTAATCTGCAGTTTGCTGCTTGATGGAGAGCAAAACAAGCTACTAAAGGTCTTACAATTGGCGCGTTACATAATGTAACTTTAAGAAACGCTTAAGCTGTTCTTACATACATGATAAGAGCCAATTGTACTCTAGTATAGTTTCAGATTGGGTTTTAGCTGGATAAACACTTAAGGTTTAAAGGCATACATCATTAGCCGACATGACTTAGAGTAAGTGGAATGGGAGCAACAAGCGGGAAACAACGGACATGTTTGTGATAAAACTAATACAGTTTTGTTTTCTGTGACTTGCTGAAACTTAGTGACAGACAAAGTGAAGAAAGCCTTAGTGGCTTGAGAATTCAGCTATGAGTCTCTTTCTTATTAACTTAACATATCATTTGTATGTAAGATGGTGTTGTTTCTTTTTTTAAGTACAGGGCAAGATGGGAGCCGTCGACTAATGAAGCTGGGAGGTTGTGACAGGAAACTAAAGTAGAAACCGGAGAGTGCAGACGAGTTATGAAAGCTCGGTGTGGAGGTTCATGAGCCTTGTTAGTTCTGCCTCTCGCAGGAAGCTGATCTCTCTAATCAGAATAAGCAGCTTGTCAGCGCACACTTCTCATCATCTAATTAATCACAATCACACAAGAATCTACAACACATTAGCACAACCTAGACATCTCAAAAATTCATATATACACACACACACTGGCTTCAGTTTGACAAGCCACATAATTTTCCCCCTTTTAATATACACCTACTACTATACATTGTGACCTCACAGAGTTTCAAGGGCGCCAAGAAACGAAATGATTTGTGCTCATCACATCGATACTAACCCTGAACGGCCTCAACTTCTCAGCCAGCTGTGACAAGAGGGGGGGAAAAAGCAGCCAATCACACCTAAAATCACAAACGCTGCGAATGAGAGGGCGAGAGTGGTACGTGAAAGACGGGAGAATCACTCGGGTGGGGAGACGGAGCCATTTAAGGAACACTGTCAACCTCTCGTTGCCATTCTTGACTCCTTGAGGATCAGAGGAAAGCTCGGTGTCATTCGCCTGTCTGCTCTTTGATGTGCGCTGTGTGAGAGATGAGGCTCCCAGCCTTTCATGTCGTACTTTGTATTCAAGCGCCCCAAACCCTGGTGAGAATTACAGTAAGATAGTCATTTAGTTCAAGTTCATCACACAGCCGATTTGCTTCTTCAGAGTATTCGACTGCGCTAACGTTAAGGCCAGGACATCAAGCTGTATTTCCCTGTAGAGGTGGTAGAACGTACCAGCGATACGAAATGAGTTTATTCATTCCCATGCTTCTATGCCCGAACTCCACACTTAACCAGTACACATTCTAGGTTTAAAGTTGCCAATGTTTTATATGGTTGTATTCAGCATCCATTTCTGTCTTCCTGTCTCGTCCCATTTCCGACTTTCTCGTCCTATCCAGTTCAAGCAGATGGCAACTGTAGCAACCATTGAGTCTGGTTCTGCTTCAGTTTTGCGGCTTGTTAAAATGCATTTTTTCTTAGTAACTGCACAATATCAGTTGTAAGGTCTGTACCGTCTACCAATTAATGTGTGTAATACATTATATCTGTTGCTTTTTTTACTTCGTTATCTGCATTATTCAACTTTATTTTTGAAAGCTTAGTCTTGGATTAATTTATTAAGCTAAAAAGATAAAAGGGGTAGGACTGGATAAGTTATTTAACTTCATCCTACACCCTTTTCGAACATGGACTGGTTAAGGAAAAATAATCGAGCCACTACAGAAAATATGCTTTGATTGCTGTTTGCTTTGTTTGTAATGTATATTTTATTTTAAAAACATGTTTGAAATAAAAAATAAAATAAATGAAATGAAACAGTGCTTAAACACAGCTAGATTTAAGTTGGGACCATTTAGTTAATATTTCAAAGAGTATAGTCTAGACCTGTTTAAATGTCACAAGATAACTTCTACTAAAACTTGTCGTTTTATTCATTAAAATTGATCAAGTCAATTTGTTACTTTCTCTGTCTCAAGAGCATTTTGATTTGAAAGATTGTAGTCAAAACTCTGACTTATTGGGATATCACTAAAATGGAACCTTGATAAAATGAACAGCAAAACAGCAAGCAATCTAATTTGGTAAACATACCATACAATGAGAGCTGTAGATAGTGTACTTTTAAATTAATGGAAGTTTAAGACGGCAGGACGTGAAGGGACAAAAAGTTGTTCCTATTTACACTTTTAATTTCGATATCAATGTTAGTTTCTAATCTCTATTAATAGATTCTACATATAAATGCAGAAATTGTTTACGAGGGTCTTAGTAAAGACCAAAATGGGTGGAACATGTCAGCCTTAATGCAATTCCAGAACACATCAGCTATTATTTTATGACCATTTAGCTTTAAGTAATCTCTGAAACAGAAATATTCATGTAAGAGTAACAAACAATCCTTTATCCTCAAGTTTCTAGTCCAACTGTAAACCATTAGCAGCTCAATGAAATGAAGCCTTCATGATGTTTGTCAGACAATAGCCATTGGGTTCCCAATCTACTTGTGACACTACTGGTTCAGTCTTGGTCCTGACTCTATCCCAACCACTCAAAGCCCTGATTCTGTCAGTCTCATTACACTCTATTATTCAGGAATTGGTCTTAGTTTAGATGGACTGAACAAAACCACCATATGAATGTTTTTTCTTACCCTACAACCCACAATGTCACATCCACTAATAATTTAATAATTTATAAAGCAAAGAACATTTCAAAGGTCAGTGCTGTGTTAAAATCCCAGTTCTCCTCTGATGGTCAAGATATCTAGTATATAAAACTTGTATGATATTAGTGAGCTGTTTTTAGCTCAGAGAGAGAGAAGGTTGTTTCTGGTTGGCCTGTCCAAGTCTGTAGGAGGAATATTTCAGAGAAAACTGAGCAATATTTTCACCTTAAAATCCTCTACAAGATGTATCATCACTGTATTTAAGCATATTTTCCTTTTACTTAAAGTGTTTCATCATACACCATATTTATCATTTGAAACCTTCAGAAAAAGATAAAAATAATCTTGGGCTAATATTTTTGCCAGATCTACTATTGATTTTTTTGTGATGGGGCTGACCCTCAGGAATACAGACAGATCCTTGGCTTACAGATGTGGAAAATACCCTGGTCAGCCAAAACATAATGGCCAAGGTGAAGTGAATAATATTCATCATCTTGTTGTATCCCATCCATCTGTCTGTGGATGGAGTATATAAGGTAGCAAGTGAACATAAGTTGATGTGTTGGAGGCAGGAACAATGTTTAAAGCTGAGGATGTAAGCAACTTTGACAAGGGTCAAATTCTGATGGCTGAACTTGGTCAGCATCTCCAAAACTGCAGCTTTTGCGGGATGTTTCTGGTCAGCAGCCGCCAGTACCTACCAAAGGTGGTCCAATGAAGGAAAGCCTTGAACCAGCGACATGGTCATGGGGCCATGGCTCACTGATGTATGTGGGGATGAAAGGCTGGCCTGTGTGGTTTGATCCAATAGCAAAATAATTACTGGAGCTCAAATAGTCATGTAGGTACTTATAGAAAGGTGCCAGAACACAAAGTGTATTGCTGTGTAGTACAGACTGGTCAGGGTGACCATGATGACCCCTGTTCACCTCAGTGCCTACACTGATATGTGAGCAGCAGAACTGGACCACAGAGCAAGGGAAGAAGGTTGCCTGGAGGAACACAGCAACGTGGTTAAGGTTCTAGACAACCAAGCCGGGTCCATGGAGGCCAAACCTCCCAACTTACATGACTCAAAGATTCCAGATACCACAGAAAAGCTTGAGGAATTTAGTGTATTTCATGTCCAGGTGAGAGCCAAAACAGCTCTGACCTGGAAGAGTGCACCTACACGTTATTAGGCAGGTGTGTGTCAGAATGTTATGGCTAATCGGTGTATATATTAGACTTAACTCATTGTCAGTTCCTCAATGATTAAAGGGCTTGTTGTATACTGTGTATTTTGAAAAACAAAATGCATCACTCCTGCCAGAGAAACGTTACAATCCTAAATGTCTCTGTTTACTTGTTGTTCACATTGACTTATCCTCCTTCACTTATCAAACAGGTTAGGTGAAACAAAGGACAGACATGCTCTGACTTCTCACAAGGCCTGTAGGGAAATAGGTACGCAGTTTGACGGAAAGAGGGTACAACTAAAACCAGAAGTACAGCTCTTCAAAAATCCATTCTAATCTACTGGACAGTGGAAATACTAACATATTAATATCTGAGGGTGATATCTTCCTTGAAGATGCCAACTTGTGCACAGTAGCTTCTAAAAGAAAACACCCAGACAAAAAAACACCTAGAAGACCAACACACGTGTTGTTTTTCTGCTGATTCAGCTTATGTACTTAACTAATGAAACATTTTTTTTACATGAAAGAGCTCAAGTACAGGAAAGATTTTGATGGCAACAACACATGCAGCATCATCTTTTCATTTTTGTGTTGTCAAGCTAGTCAACAATTCACAGTCAACACAGAGATGTTGAGAATGACTTTTTGGAGTCTATGAATTGTAAAGAATGAAAACATTGTAAGAAATAAGACAACTTCAATTCTATGTAGATTGTATGTTTGAGCTTGTTAGACAATATACCTAATACTGTACAGAATAAAAATAATGGTTTGACATTTTTGTAAAGCATGGATTCCAATGAGAAATACCAATATCATTTTTATTGAACATAAATATATTTACTGTTTTTAAGCTCTGTTCACATGACCTATTTATGTTGTGTATTTAGTGTCAGTAACATCCTATATTGAAGCAGAAATGTTTGACCTTTGATTTGGCAAACAAAATAAAGACAGAAAAAGTCTTTGTGTGTACCTGACCTGCACTTTGTAATCCAGTGGAAAGGTTAGTGGGTGGCAGACTGACTCATACTGAAAACGCACGGAAATACAAACACCCACACGCTGGCACACTAACGCACCGGGCACCACAGAATGGGTGCAAAACACTGGGTGTATCTGAAAAGGTCGAGGGTTGTGGATCAATTCTGACAGGGCCACTGGGATATGGACACAGATGGTGCATAATCTCCCATCCCCGCTGAATTATGCAGGGTCTCTTTCTCCTCACCGACCAAAATGTAATTCAAAATATTTGTTTAGACCTAGTTAGAAAAAAATCCCTGCTGGGCCACATTATATATTAGCTAAACATGTATTTTAGATCAGGGAAAATGTGCTATCATCTTTAATTATGTACTTGCAATTTTTCTTTTTACACTATTAAAAGTGGAACAAACATAATTAGTTACAATCTTAGAATATTAACTGGATGTGTGCTATTCACAATGAATTTGAGGATACATTTTGAGGTTCTTTTCTCATATTAACACCCTTATTAAATCCAATTAGCAGTTGACAATGTCTTCCTAAATACTGGGTATAAAAATTTATCGATTTAATTATTTCAGTTCAAAGCAAAAAGAACAGCATGTTCCAAAACTTAATTAAAGATTGAAAGGTTACTGAGATGACAAAGGAGCTTACCATTCATACGTCTGATCCTTTCATGTGGCCAAAATGATTATTTTTTGCTGTCATACAGGTAATTCAATTATTGATTAAAGCGAAGCACTTTGACTCAAATCAAAAATGAGATCAGAACACATTTTTTGGATGGATCTGGGACAGCTTTCTGTGGTGCACAAAAGCAGACACAAATGGAAGGGGAGCACCATGTCAGATGTTTTTATATTTTCAATGTTAAATTGTATTTTACCAATTTCATATGAAAAAAAAACTGCACAAAGCAGTAAAAATCTGAATTAACACAGCTATGGCTGGGAAACATTATAAAGGGCAAACATATATGCAATCAAAAACACAAGAGAGATGTTCACAAAATAAATAAAAGCAGAAGAAAAGGACACAAGATGAGCTCCACTGCTTTTCAATTACTGTCCCCTCTTTCCTTATGCTCCTCCAGCTTTCAGCTGAGACGGAGCTGTGAAATTGAATTGCTGAGCACATCTCGACAAACAAAGCGACTCTCCTCCATGCTGCCAACAGAGGGAAGGACCAGCGCTGTGACTGCGACAACACACCCATGCCAGCTCCTGATAACTTCAGTAACTGTTGGAAAGCGAACTGGCGGCTTAAATCGCCAGAGCAGTGGAGCAGCCGAATGGACCAATGAGGTGGGGGGTATAATGCACTGTATGATTGGTGCTGGCTCTGTGCTCTAAGGCACTTCCCAAAATCTAGTCCAAGCAAATGATGCTTGTTGAAAAAGGGTAAATCTGTTCACATTGTTTGATGAAGTGTTTGATTGTAGAGCATCACCAACTGCCTTCTTCCCCTTCTAAAGGCAACACTTAAGACATTTTTGTGGGAAACATTGCTGCTTAAAGTTTTGATTAAAAGTTAGATTAAAAAACAACAACAATTCAAATCCAATTTCCTGTCTACTCAATAGGCTACTGATTTATAGACAGCAATGATTAGCTTATCATGAACTGGAAACAGCAAGAAACATAACTCAACTACCAGAACCTTAAAAGCTAACTCAGTTTGTTAAAGCAGTAAGGAAATTATAAAGTGAATTTAGGACAGCATTTCCCTGTTGGTGTAGGCTAAGCTAACGAGCTGCTGGAAGTATCTTCATATTTAACATACAGAAATAAAAATGCAATCCATCCATCCATCCATCCTCTTTCTAGTTTAAATAAACTCTGAACCATTTATAACAAGTCCAAAAATTAGAAAGCAGTAAGCTCCTTTAAGAAACTTTATATGATGCACACTCTTTGACCTTGCTCTTAATGGAGCAACCAGAGTGAAGTTTTCTATGTTACCAATGTTTGGGGATTTAAACAGAGAGGGGCAAACAAAGTAGCAGTATGTATTCTGGGTGAAGAGAGCACACAAAGCAGACTGACACTGTTATTCTCTTTCTGAGCAGATTGTGAAAATAATTACAGAGATAGACCATGTAGTTAAAATTGGTCCCTGTTAATATTCCTTATTTTTTTTACTATTATGGTGCACGCATTATTTTGTTAAACAGTTGGCTTCTTGTATTTAAACAGTAGGATAAGACTGGATGAGATGAAGTTGACAAGGACACCTTCTTCTTCTTCTATCTGTGTTGATCAATCAATCAATCTTTATTTGTATAGTGCCATTTCATAACAAACAAAAAAGCAGGTCTAGACCTTACTCTTTGTAATATTATATCATATTCTTCTTCTTCTTATTATTATTATTATTAACAAAGACCCATACACCATGAGCCATGAAATAAAGAGAGAATAAACAAGCAATGCAAATTAAGATGTGAATTCAGTATTGCGGGGAAAAAAAGCTCTCTGGATTTAATTTGGATTCAGGAGGAAAATGTTGCAGACACATTTTTGGGTGGATATGGCTAAGTATGGCCAATTGAAAGGTTGGAGGACCGATTCTAGATCCTGCAGCACACATGTCAAAGTGTCCTTTGGCAAGACACTGAACCCCAAATTGCTCCTGGTGGCATTAATGTTGTTGTATGAATGTGATCAGTTAATGCTGATGGGCACTCTATGTAGCATCCTGTGCCATCAGTGTGTAAATGTGTGTGTGAATGGTTGAGCCTGACATGCAGTATAAAAGTGCTTTGAGTGGTCAGAAGACTAGATATAGGCACTGTAAGTAAGTCCATTTACCATGAAGAACATCTAATAGATAAACCAGGAGCAATAGATATTACAGTTACTCTTAAATATTTGTTATTTTATAGGACTTGATATAGCTATTGCAATATTGAACAATGTAATTGATCATTTCATATTTTTCAGGCCTTTCGGATTTCTCTCCTCCACTAAGATGCTAGTCCAATTTTCTATTTCTTTTGCCTCTTCTTTTGTCTTTATCAACTCCAGAAATGTAGTGATACAGGTATATCTTGTTCTTCAGGCTCCACTATTCCCATCAGCCAACGTTCATGGTTCTGCGCATGCAGCTTATTGTAAATATATTCTCATAAAGTACATTTAAAAAATGTGAGAAATCCCAAATCTCTGCCCAATATTTACTGAAATAGATGAGTCCTTATTGAAGCTGTAATGTGTATGTTTGCAACCAAACAACTCACACAAACAAGACAACAAAATCTAAATCCATTCACATTCTAAAAGAGTAATAATTGGTTAAGTGGCAGTTTTTCTTTTCCCACTGTGTGTGCGTGTTGCCCTGAGGTGAGATCTGGCACGCTGGACAGTCTGCCTGGTTCTGCTAAGCCCTCAACCCTCAACCCCCCCTCGAACAGCCCCATCCCCCAACCCTGAGGCCGTAGGGCACCCTTGGGCCTAACCAAGCTTCCTCAGGCCCACAGTTGGTGATCTAGTTTTACAAGCTGACACATATGGGATCCCTCTATTATTCATACTCCAGGGAGGTGGAGTATTTGAGTCTTGCACCGTGGTGCAACAGTGGGTGGGTGGGTGGGGGGGGTGTTGTTTCAGTGTTTCCGCATCATAGCAGTGTGCGCTCATTATTTCTGGATGGAAGGGGCGTTTAGTTTTGACATAGGGGTTACGTAACATGTCATATGATCCCTACATGGGGTCAGATTGTGTAGCATAAAGCGGCACACATTAACACGCACACACGTACACACAGGAAGTGTGGTCGAGTAGCTCTGTAAGCATTTTGCACATGAATAATGTGAACATTTATGAGCATAAATGCAGCTGGGGAGAGGCAAGAAGCACACAGAGTAACAGGCAGTGTGGCTGAAAGAAATCTTCATGACCCTTTCCTAGCGCACACACACACACACACACACACACACACACACACACACACACACACACACACACACACACACACACACACACACACACACACACAGTGATTACTTCTCTCTGCTTGTACATGAGTGGGCCTCCTGACCAGAGGAGAGGAGCTGGGAGTGAATTATAAACCATTATCCCCTGCGTTAAAGCAGTTACAGCCGAAACCTGAGAGCCCTCACCCGAGGGATGAGATGGAGAGAGTGTCGATGAGGGGAGAGGGAGGGGGGAGAGAGCGAGAGAGTGACTTTAGGACAAACAGTAGCGAGGAGAAAGCAGGGAGAGAGGGTGACAGAGGGATAGAATGACAGGTAAAAAAAAAACACGGTGATGGAGAGCGGTAAGAAGGAGTGGAACCACCACTTTTGACATTTCGCTGCCAGCCTGCATGAGGGGAATTTGGGTGATGGTGTACCTTTCGGGTGTTTATTATGTCACTCCTCACCCATCCTGCTCTTATCTAACCCCACCTTCTCCTGTTTTTGCCCCATCTCTGTTCCATTTTCCTTCATCACTTTTGTGACAGGTTCATGCTCTTCTTGGAAGGATGACACAGCATTAGTCACAGTGTTTAATCAAATGTCATTATCATTTCACAGAACTTGCTTTTTGCACGTGTGTGTCCTTGTCTGTGTGTGTGTGTGTGTGTGTGTGAGACTGTGTCAGTAATGTCACTTCCACTTTTGGAAGCAACAGAAGATTTATCCCTATGGGGACTCATCTCACAGCTCTCTGTGAAAATATGAATAAATAGGAGGTGAGAAGGAGTTAGAGAAAGCCAAAGAGTGTGTTAGTGTGTATTGAAAAGTTCAAAAGAGTGACAAATAAAGTTTGAAAAGAGGTTAAGGAGGAGAGCTGAGGGGAAAGAAGAAGAAGCCAACAAGCAATGAAAGGAAAGGGCAAGAAAAATATTAAAGGAGTTTGTGTCTGCAGGGGGGATGAGGACAGGATGTGGAGGGGTACATCCTCCCAGAGCAGTTATGTGGTATTGGTGGTAGGCGTGAGCTGGGGGTAATCCTTGTATCCTGTTGATTCCTTTTTCTCAAACCAATTGTTGTCATCTGCAGCCCCGTGAAAGAGAGTTAATGAGGGGGAGCAGAGCTTTGGAGTGTCAGGGCACAGTCAGGCGAACAAAGATTAAAAAAAAAAAAAAAAAGAAAGAGGAGCGAGAAAATGAGGGGAAATGGGAAGAGGAACGGAGAAATGTGGTGTCGATGCAAAGATATAGACTGTAAAATAAGTGAGAGGAAAGAGCAAAAGTCAAGTGTCAGTGTAGCAGGCGGCTCAGTGGTGCATTTTGTATGCCCAACACTTCTTCTGCTTGGTCACGTCCTGCCAGGAAAAAAAACCAAAAAAAAACCTTACACCTCTTTTTTGTCTCTTTGTTTTTTACTGTTGTGTCCTCCCAAGAAGAAAGTGAAAAAGGGTTTAAATCAGTATCTTTATTTGGTCAACTAAAACAAATACACATGTCTATATATTAGATCAAATTAGGAGGAAAGACTAAGGGGGTTTGTATGCTTAAGAAAAGATACATGTATCTGTTGGGGGAAACAATGATACAGCGCCAGTTCAAGTCCACTTTTTCTGTATACTCATTCTCTGGGGCTGTCAGTGGGTAATCAGCTGTATCGTCAGCTGGCCTCATCTAACCAATGCCAATTGCATGGCATCCCTCCCTCATTGCCAGTCCATCATCATTCTGCTCCTCTTTGAAATATAATTCTTTCTCGGCCTTTAGTTCCTTCATGCTGATGTTTCATGCGACACTCCACCTCCCCGTCACCGCCTGTCTTGGCAGAAGCGTCATCCATCAATTCTTCACCCATCCGGTCTCAACAAGTCATCAGCCTTCACCACCACCAGTGTCAGGACTCCACGGGTTGTTTTTTTTTTTCTTTCCTGTCTTCACTCAGAACTGACATTCTCCAAGCACAACAACAGCCTTATAGAGTCAAAGCGTCAAAGAGCTTCTGTCAAGACACATTTCCACGTTATCTATTGTAATAAATAATTCTCTTTATTCATTTGTCTCTCCTGATTGAATTTTACACTGCAACATTTCATTTAGTTTTGAATCACTGGCTTCAATGTTAAGTGATGTTTTCTGACAAGCTTGTATGGGCACTAGCTACATTCAGTTTAAGTAATGTGCTGCTTTAACTTAGTGATTTCATTTATTTTTGTTTTTAATTGTGAAGTACTTGGGGTCGACCTGTTCTTGAATACTGCTGTAAAAATAGAGCCACATACTCACTTGTCTACTTCACTATGAGCCGACCTCTAAGCTTCCCTTTGCACAGTTTCAATTACCTCATGTATCACTTAGTTATTCCTGAAGAGTAGCATTGGTTTTGGCAGTATTGGTCGTCTGGGCAACTTTTCTTTTTCTCACAAACCCAGAAGCTTTCTTATAAAAAAATATATATATTCACAAAATATGAATAAAAAAATGTAAATGAAGGGCATGCAGGGCGTACACTGCAGTAGGTCAGCACCAGTAACACACCAGCGTCTGCACCCTGTTTGACATTTCTCCTAGCCTGCAGATGGGTCAGATCCATTGCAGATTTTAGGTGGAAAGTCACATTTACTCACAATGACCACATAAAATGAAAAGGCAAAGACAACTTTGAGCCACCATTGTTGATTGTTAAGCCACTGTGGAAGTTACTAAACAATCATTTTCTATAAAAACAGTTATTATGTGTCTTTCACAAACAAGACGTTTCCAGATTCAGTTTTAATAGTTGACTGAGATTCTTAGAAAGAGCGATAGTGCTTGAAATGCTCATTTGAAACGTGTATTTCAGGTGTTTTTCCAGTTGTACATGTTAAACAAACACCCCATGTGCTGAAGGACACGATCCCAAATCAATAAATTGATCAATATTTACGTTTGTTCAGCAATCATGCCTCTATCCATCTCCATTATCGTGTCTTTCTGGATATGTCATGTTCAAAGCATGCAGTCTGTCTTTGCTCAGTATTTCCATCTTCATTATGCTCAAGGCTCTTCTCTGCGTTCACGCAACAGGTCGCCTGCTATTGGAAGCTTTCACCATGGTAACCATACCTGCAATATGCCATCTGTAACCTCAATCTATTCACTCACAGTGTCTCTGCATCGTTCACTCTGTATGTCACTCCTCCATGTTGTCAGTAAGGTCTGACTTTATTATGTATTCACGTCCGATGCAAATATATCACTGACACAAGAGTTATTGGGTCAAAATACTGCATGTGGAAGAATATTTTTCTGTAAGTGTTAAAAAGAATAACAACATTGGGTCACATATAGAGTACAGTGGTTGTTTCTTATTTGCACCTTCCATTATATATTATATTATGCTCATATTCAGATCAGTTATTATCAGGTAGAAACCAAAAATAGTCATCCTTCAATGTTTTGTAGACTAACATATACTGATTCAGCGACAGCTTAAAAAATAAAAATAAAAGGTCAGCTGTCAGCTGTGAGTGACTCACAAATTTTCCAATAAAAGCAGATTTATTTATTAGCTAAGTAAACTGTTTGTTTCCACATGCTACTGCACTTTTATCAAAGTATTCATGAGAGACTGGGGGGGGGGATACTGTATAACTGTACAAACACTTCTCAAGATCAGCACTCACTCACATTTGTAACAACAGCCACTGACTGCTCAATAGACTTAACACAAAGCATCAGGCTAACAGTTCTCAACATCGACAAATCGGGGGCAGCTGTGAATCAGTGGTAGAGTCATTCCCTCAATCAGAAGGTGGGGGGTTCGATCCCCAGCTCCTGCATGTCAAAGTGTCCTTGGGCAAGACACTGAACCCCAGATTGCAAATGATGGTATAGCCAACAGTCAGAGAATTCATATGGTGTGGCATTTTTAATACTGATGGGCACTTTAGGTGGCATCCTCTGCCATAAGTAATAAGTGAATGTGAGTGCATGAATGTTTATTTAAATGGGTGAATGTGACATCTACTGAAAAAGGGCTTTGAGAGGTCAGAGAACTAAAAAAAAAAAAGTGCTCAAACAGTACATAACATTAACCACAAAAATCACGAGAAGACGTTGAGTATTGTTTTTTTGTAAGGATTTACCATATAGAGCCTCCATAAGAACAATATAATTTTAGGTCGAATTCGGTCGCTCATGGAAGAGAAACAATCACAGCAGAGCCTCATTACACAGAAAAAAAAGTGAAACGTTCCAAAGGTATTAAAGCCACAGTTCACCACACTCTATGACAATTATACAACAACCTATTTAAGATGAATGTGGCTTGATGCCTGTGGTACATAGGGTGATTGGTCAAATTGATGCAAAAGTTGAAGAGAATGGCCATGATTGCAAGTTTGAGAAAAAAGGTGCGAGGATTGGTTGGATTTGCTGAATCACAACATCAAAACTTCCTGAAGTGACTGTTAAATATTAAGTCTATATACAGTGTATTACCAGTTGATTAAAATGGTTTTTTTTTATGTAAAAGTTCTATTTTATTTTGGGGTAAAAGTGAGTATACTTGACATGTCAGTTATGAGCTCTCTTTGTGAATGCAGACTGGAGGAGAGATATGACAGGCAGTGAGGGGGAGACAGATGGGGGATGATGTGTAGTATAGGTCAAAGTACAGCTTGGGTAACCGTTTAATTGTTCCTTTTTTATCTCTCCAAAAAAAAAAGCGTTAGCCGTTGGGACTGTTTTTTTTGTGTGTGATGTGGCTGTAGTGGATGGATATTAAGTGTGCTTCCAGAGAGAGAAACAGTGACAGCAGCTACATTAATGTCAATGCATATTTCAGAGAGATTGAGCACATTCTTGTACCAATGAATAAACAGCCTTAGTGGAGTCACTTATTGCTCAAATTAGTCAGCGTGCACACTCTGCACGTGTCCTGTGTGTGCGTGATTTATGTGTTTGTGTGTGTTCTCCTCTATAAGCACATGTTGTTTCAGCTGTGACAGGCAAGGCAGGTCACTGTGAGAGCATAAATGCTGCGAGTGACTAGAATTTGCAACTGTCTCCCCGTAGACACAGCACACACACAGTCAGTCATGTGTGAAAAACACACAAACACACGCACACACTGTTTTGCAAGGCTTGAATCTGTTGATTTTTTTACACTTTCAGAACTGCACCTACCTCACTTTACCAGCTGCTTTTCTGTGATAAATCGGATCTATTTTCGGCTCAAACCCTCTTATTACCAGCACCAATAACTCAGTCACACAACTGAAAATGAAATGCAGCGAGAAAGATTGCAAGCTCAAGAACAGATAAGGTGATAATGACAAATGAGGATGTGATTTATTTTTATTTTATTTTTTTGTGCAGGCTTTTGGGCGTGCAATTGTGTTTGTAAGAGTGTGCAAAATGGAGAGGAGGTGGGAGAGATGTCGCAGCAGTTATAAAGAAGAAAGACAGGAGTAAAAATGTGGGAAGTTTTCACCTTCCCTTGAAAATCTCAACACTGCACTCTTGTCACCTGCTCACATGATCAATGAGAGAATGTGTGTGCAAGGGAGAGAGGACAAGATGTCTTACTGCTCTTAGTAATGAGAGAGAGAGAGAGAGAGAGACTGTAGGCACAGTCAAAGATCATTCTTGTGTGCACTCATATGCAGTCATTAAAACATGCACACATTTATTAATCTATATTGTTTAAAAATCCTCTGAGCCCTTAGATCCACTATACTCCCCCTCCATCAAATCGATGCAAACACTAATGCACCATTAAAACAGGATCACTCCAAGCGTACGAGCTGCATTGTCGCTCGAATACGAGCTTTCACAATTCAAAAAAAGACATCATGGATGGATTAGTGTTAATCTGTAATTGCAATACAAATCATCCTCTTATGTGCACGTCATTGTCAGAATAGTTTTTCAACGTCTGTTTTATATTAAGCATTCACTCAGGGGGATCAAATTAAATGTGGGGGTGGTGGGTGGTGGAACTCCTTCAGTATGGTTTGTTTAAATAAACACACTTCAGGATATATGTAGAGCATCTATGTAATTCTTACATCTCAAAGCAATCTACTAAAACAGAGTAACATGTTTTCAACCTCATTAAGGAGCTGAATCAGTGATGAAGTACATGGCCAAGAAATTAAATCACATCCAGCTTCTTACAGTAGTGCACTTAATGCATGAGCGTTTCAGCAACACTTAAATGAGTTTACATTTTTTTTTTTTATCTTATCCACATTTAAGCGCTAACCAGATTAAAGTCAAATTCTATGACATTATCAGGTAAACATCATAGACTACACAGAACATGGACTTAGTCTCAATTACTTCACCCACTGGTTTATGAAGCCCAACGATGGCAGGCACCATTTTGGAAATGTAATCCCCACCTAACTTTCTAATCTAGAATCAGGCAAAGAGATGGAGTTGAGACAGGCACCGAGCCTCAATATGGCAAACAGCTACAATGTGTTTACCTGTCAGACAAGTTAGTCGATTTGACCAAACATAAAGATGCCACATTCAAATACTCAACGTTTGATTGGTTGGATACAGCGGGTAGATCAGTTACTTAACGACACAAGTAACTCACACTTAGCTCGTTGACTGTGTTTATGTTAGTGTTTGCTATAGCCTCAGTTTTACATCGCAACGAGCAGAAAATTGATCTCAAAAAACAAAAATGTTTTAAGTGGATTTCTCATTGTGCTTTGATTCCTCTCCCTCTTTCTCTTCTAGCCTTTCATACAATAAAATACTTCAATGGATTTTAGGTTGTTGTATTCTTCTATAGGTCTGTGTGTTCGTCACTGTGCATTATGTTATATACCATAACCACCTCCAGGAACAGTGGGGGGTCCCCAGTCTCTGGCACCCTTATTTTTCAGGGTCGCAAGCTGAAATGATTGGGAACTAACTGGTCTATTTCAGTACTCCAGACTGTGTGCAGATTTAGTCTTGACTGACATATTTTTGTGAATACCAACTCCTCAATGGCCAAACACACAATCAGCATAATATAGGCCCGTAAGCAGTATGACTCAGCATCAGTGAAGGCTGCAGAAGAAAAAAATACATCATCGTCAGTCTATACTGAAACAAAATCCCACAGCCAAAAACAGACAACAGTGCTTAACATCCACTAACCATGGCCTCCAATAATCACACATGAAAGACACTTATGCTGGGTGTAAATAGCCAAACATCTACCAATCTTACCAATCTTAAGATTGTTAGCAGAATTAATTGTGCTATTGTAAAAAAAAAAAATCCAAAGCAAATAAAAAAAAATTAGTCACTTCAACAAAATACTTAATGACAGCATTTTGAAACAAATGTCTAATGTTTTTGAGATACAATCTATTAGGTACATAAGGACGTAGATGTTTATCGGATTTGGGTTTCGAGCAGCTTCGTCTAGACTTGCTAACATCAGTTCTGCTAGACTAAATTAAGTTAGTTAAAGGTCCCATATTATGCTTTTTCTGGTTTTATATGCTCTTTAGTGTGTTTTCCAAGTGTCCTGTGCATGTTTAGGCACATCTATGTGCAAAAATCCAAAGTCCGCGGAAACACGGCTTCTCCTACGTCCTCCTGTTAGCTGTAGCATTAGCTGCATGTAACGCTCGGTTCAAGCCCCCCTCGATAAAAATGTGTCAGTGCGGCGTCATTGTCAGTGTGAGATCACTGATCTAAGCCCCTTGGCTCGTTGTGGCAAGCCCTGCAGCTCATGTTGAAATTTCCGAGAAGCGTGCTGAGCAACTGACCAATAACGACAGAGCAGATCGGCAGACCAATCAGAGCAGACTTGGCCCACGTGGGGTCTAACAGTGGGGGCTCAGCAGAGTGCAGCTGACGGACTCAGAGCGTAGAGGGAGCAAGGAGGAGCAGTACATGAAAACAGACACTTTTTTTGAACTTTATCTATTGTGAACGTACGAAAGTAGGTACATAGATTAAATATACGAACCCCAAAAAGGGCATAATATGACCTCTATAACAACTATGAGTTATTCAATCAACCTCATGTGGACAAAAGTCAAAATACATCCTCTAGGTACCATGAAGGTTTTTTACCAAATTTTGTGCCAGTCCATGAGTTAGAAGTTGACATATTTAACTGGATAAGTCAAAATAACTCTCATCGTGTTGAATGGATGTTCTTAATAAATGGTAAATGGACTTGAGCCCCTTACCTTCCGGTTGAAAGACAACCAACCCTGCCAACTGAGCCACAGCCGTCCAACATCATGGCCACCCTAAAGCTTACAAAGTATTTCTCGCTTGATCACAGTGGTAGATCAACCACCTGAACACCCCACAGTTGCCATTGCCAGCCTTGTTAAAAGAAACTGCCATGCTCTAACTCACTTTAGACACTTAAATGACTTCTTGTTGACATTTTCTGCAGCGAGGCCCTCTGCTCTGCTCATTAGCTGCCTTTGCACAGACCTCTCTCCAACTGCCAGCACTAATTCTACACATTTAATTGTCCATCAAACTCTGGAAACCCCACTAAGGGAGACCAGCTCAGGCCGAATGGCTTCCACTGCTCCTGACTGTATCGCCGACTGATAACATCTCCGTTTTGTCACAACATGTTTTCACTGTGATGGTCCTAATAGTGCACTCACATACAGATACTGCTGAACCTAAATGTATGTTTCCTATGTCTGGCATACCTGTGAAGAAATAGAGGTGCTGGTGAATGTGTGTGTGGATGTGGTGTGTGTGGGTTTGCGTGTTAATATATATGTGTGGGTGTGTTCTAGGCTATGAGTGCTGGTCATGCGATCCATGCTGCTGTCTAATTATCCAGATTTGATGGATTGTTTTGATTAAATCATATGAAGGCTGTAACAGTCAGTGCCTCCCTCTTCACACACACACACACACACCCCTCTTCCTTTGTCACACCCACACACACACACATTGTTGGAACCCCTATACTTCAAACTCTCCTTTTTTCCTTCACTGTATGATTTGGGACTTCAGTAGTTCAGAACAGATGAGTCCTGCTTTCAACATTGATAAAGGATATTCATAAATCATGTTGAAGTGAGAGGGAGACAGAGAGAGAGATTGGGTGGAGAGAGAGTGAGTGACACCAAGAGAATGGGGGACAAAGGAAAGATGGGCATACAGAGAGAAAGACATTCAGACCCTTTTCACACAAGCACTGCACTACTTAAAAATGTTTCTCCAACATTGTCTTGATTGGTTGCATTAGGAATGCAAATATCCGTATCTGTTTTCCCTACATTTTTTGCAGACTTTTCCCAGCTAAGCACCCTTTTAAAATGTCTGTTTGATATCTAGGTGAGCAGAGGTGTGAACACGGCTGGTAATAGCCTGAACATTCACAGCGAAAGAGTGGGCAAGGTGAAGACATTGTTCATGTTGAGCAGCATTTTGCTGCTTTAGACTCTTTACTGCGCCGCTCAGTTACGTGTATATCGTTTTTAAGCTTCTGCATTTTTACTGCAGTGATGTCCGTATTCATGTTGTAGCGATGTTAACCCCAAAGACAGTCTCCATTAGAAAAGAATCCTCCACCTGTGCTCCAACCTGGCACTGTCCCCCCTCCCCCTGAAGGAAAGGGGCTTCAGGGAGAATAGAAAATCACAGTTGATTATAATCGAATGATATTTATTTAGGTACTACGAATGAAGCAAGCATTAACTTATTAACAGAATAACTGATTTGGTCTCGATAAATATCGGGTTCACAATGAATTTTCAGGACGATTCTGTTTATAATTTGAATCATTATATGATTAGTAAGTCTTTATTTCCTGACCGTAAATCTAGCAGATGACTGAATGCAAGCTGTTTCACTTTATCTATGAACTTGACAACAACAGTATAAGACTTTAAAGGACCCACAGAACCCGGTGGCACACATTCTTGGACACTTTTCTTTTTTTTTTTGTACATGCTTTTTGGTTATCTCTTTGCTATTGTGTCTATTTTTCCTGTCAGTAACACAAAACAGGAGCTGCAGCCTCTGACAGTGACAGATGGCCCTCTTTATGTGCATCTTGGAGAAGAAGCAGGAGAGTAAATAACTAAAAAAACATTACACAAAAAAAGTCTCAAAAAGTAAAGCTTATTTGGTACTGGTGACAGCAGTATAAAATGTTATCAATTGATATTATACTAAGTTGTTGAGAGAGGGGTCAGCATGCGCAAAGTACTCCAGAGGAAATGATTCTCAGCCTCATTCTCTTATCTGCTGCTGATAAGCTGCACTGCAGATAATCAAGGAAAACAACTGATAACTTGTTTTTCCTGCAGGCTCGGTTCTGCCTGCAATCCTCACAGCTACACAAAGCAAACTACACAAACCCTAATGTGCTTTCTAATGAGATGCCGTCCTTCAGCGCTACAAAAAGCTTCTGTTTGAAGTTTTTTCTCCTCTCCCAGAAAGTGTACGCTGACAGCAAGCAGGCTGGGCACAGCGCCATTATGCCATATGCACATGCAAATATGTAAGCACAGATACACACATGCATTGAATAATGTATGCGCACACCCACATGTTCAGAGGTGGAACTTGAATGAAGAGGGGGGGAAACAGAGGTAAGTGACTCATCTGTACAAAATGCACCTCACATGGCACCACTTTACAGCCTTTTATGGAGATCACTGTACTGTTAAATGATGTTACATCAAGCATACGGAGCTGTAACATATCTCAGCTACAAATAACAGCATTTGTATAACACTGCAGACTCTGATTTTCTCTCTCTTTATAAAAAGCTTAATCACATTATTTTTTTTAATCAAAAGTTGGTTTGTCTGTGCTGCTGTGCAGATACACTACTTTAATTCTCTTTCTGGCTTCAGAAATGGTGACTGAAACTGAGTCGATGATGTTAGAGATGGGAAATGTAAAACAGACACTTTAACTGCAATGACTGCAACATAAAAATAGGGACACAATATGAATATAGACATTGAGAACAGCAATCAGCAATCAAGTTTAAGCTTCATATGGAAGCCGACAGCTAGCTGTGCACAGTACTTGTGTAAAACACAGTGCCCTCCCAAGTATTGGTCAAAAGCTACAGAGTGAACCAATCACTTAGCAGTCACTGTTCTGCTGACAGGTGCACGTCAGGCTAAAGAGCAGGCTCCATGAGTAACAGGCTAAACCAATGCTAAGCTGTAAATTCAATGACAAATGATAATAATAAGGCTAAAGACAGCATTCTGCAACAATGTTTTCTTCTTTAAGAAAAATGGTTTCCATCACTACAGTAAAACTTCACTGACGTCACATTGCACTATGATGACTTTGCAATTCTACTAAGACACTTAATTTCAGTTAAAAACTATAATTCACCCCTTGTCAGTATAATGTGTACTTTATTCTTTGCTGAGTGTTTGGGTTTTGCTTCAGTAAGGCCATATACGTCCTGTAACAAATCAAGTATTTGAATTTGATTGAAATTGATTATCATGTCCATAGGATTTGCTCTTTTCTGCTTGTAAATGACGACCAATGGCTCTGAACATTTGTCCCTAAGTTGCTTCTCTCTCTCTTTTTTTTTTCTAATTAGAGAGAAAGCCTTCAAGCTCGACATTAGCTGATGATTCAACACTGGACAAAAAAAGAGCTTCTAAACATGGTTAAATGGGTTAGAAGAGAAGATAAATAAATAAAAATGGCAAATTGATGGGAAATGGATGGATATGAAACAGATAATTTGTTTAAGCCAATTACTGGCTACACATTTATTGCTTCCCCCGACCTCTGCTTAGGTTGAAGTGGCCTGAAGCTACGCTGAGATTTGCATGAGAACAGCTGAGAATCTGTATCCTAGGTATGTTCACTTGGACGGCACAGATGTGTACCTATAGGCCAATATGAAATGTGTTTAGGATGTTCCATCACAGAGTTTATTTATTTTTTTACCAGGCAATAAAAACACTACAGCATGACTCTCTACACTTTGCCAGCGTTGCCAAAAATAGTCATTTTCACTACAGGCCGTTTGACTCATCGTAGCAGCAAAGCACAGGTGTTAAAATAACATTGATGATGGCTGTGTTCAATTCAAAGAAGTCTGTGCAGTGCGTCATTCAGGAGCCTGAAACTAAAACACCTAAATATCATAATCCGTCCATCATTAATTTTATAACCTGTTCCTCCTGCTTCTGTGTCAAAATGCCTACAAGGAAAAACGTCCCATTGATTTGTAACCTGTAATAAAAACAAAGGTATCTTATTATTTTTCTGGGATGGAGTACCTGTTATTCTTATTTGATTAAACTTCTTTGACTTAACGTCATAAAAACAGATTAATGGACACTCTCAGGTGTATTTAACCTTAAAGGAAACTGGGAGATGTCAATCAAACACAGTACAGGCTAGCACTCACTGCAGGTCTAATCAGCATGATAAGTGAAAACACCCGTGAGGGGGGAAAAGTGGAAATGGAAAAACCAAAAACTGTCCTGATTATAACTCTGAGGTACAGTTTCAGTATAAATTGTTATTACTTTAAGAATTTTACCGGTTCATTTACATTTTCTATTACTTTATACTTGTACTCAACTATACGTCAGAAGCATTATTTTTTAATTTAAATCCATTTTCAGGTCAAAATGGTGCATGCAATGAAATACTGCATTTGAAGTGAATTCCAGTGGCTTTCATTTTTTTTGTTGAAGCTTACTGTGTCTTAAAAGTGTGGATAATGTATAGTGAGCGGGTTGTCATGGCAGAATGGAACCCGGAAAGGATGAGCACGGCCCGGATGTGATGTGGAGGAGTCTTGTGTCACCATGAAGACGTTCCTCTGCTTAGCAACCCTCACTATACATCAAACTGCTTATTACACAGCCACTTACTTCAGAAATCAATAATCCACCAAATATATTGATTTTTGAATGATATATGACTTCCGCTAAACAAATAGTTGGAATCTACGGTTAGAGCTTGGCCATCTTCTGTTTTGTAGATGTGTCATAGTGTTCACTTTCACGAGTCTTTAAAGCTCTTGTCACGAAGTACACAAACCAACATTGCCCAGGTCTATGGGGTGCAAAAGCATGCATTGCACCCTCATTTTACATTTCTGGACCCTAAATTGAATGGATGCAAAAAACAAGTAATCAAAGATTTAAAATGTCAACAGTGACTCAGATTGTGTTTATTACATCCATGATCTGATGGTCATGACGGGTGCATGTGACCTGTCTGTTCCCCTGGGGACCACATGAAACATAACACCAGCTATTTTTCATTGCTCTGGCGATCGCTGTAGCTGCGCCCCCTTTAATCTCAAATTCACCCCAAGTAATTTTGTTCTAAAACTGGGCCTGATCCTTCTGCGGATTGATATGAATACATCTAGTCCTCAAGAGCCTGCGATTAGAGCCGCTTCTCTGGGAATTTCCTGCTCTTCATTGTAATGGTTTGCTCTTCTAAATGTGGTGTGCTATCAAGGGATAGCAGACTGTTGCTATGCTAAACTGGCTAATCAGAATCAAGTAGCTTATTTAACAGCTGTGTGATAACATTTTTGAACACTTTTTTTTTTTTTACCCAAAACAAAAGCACATTGATCATGAACCCTCTTGATTTTTTTTCATGGTAATGCACATAGTAACCATAGCAACACTACTCCCATAATGAACCCACGAGTTTTACTGAAACCAATTCATGCTAAGTTGTTGTGGCTGAACACCCTTGTCAAACAGTAAATGGCCCTACACTTACCATAAATGCAATCACAGGTTTAGCGCAGAGCCATGGAAGGCTTCTATACAAAGGGTTTCCTGTTCTTATGACATTTTGATGCATATGTGTGATCCCACTTGTACATCATCATCTGGAACTGTGCTCTATAATCAAATCAGACGAAAAGGCCGGATACAAATGTTCAAATTCAGGGCATTTTGTCTCTAATTAGCCCTCTCTGTAGCTACAAATAAGGGGTAGTCACAGAGCTTCACATTGTCTGCTCATCCATGTCTGGGCAAAAACAGAAGGCTTAAATATTATATCATCTGATGCAGTGATGGATAAATAGGTGAAGAGGGAGGATAAATAAATAAAATGCCAAATGGATGGAATGTAGTTGGACAGAAGACAGTTAAGTGGTTTTAGCCAATTAGAGAGGAGGAGTGGATAGATTCAGAGTGCTTCCAGACACCAGATGGACTGTGGAGTGCTGATGTCACAGCGGTAACGAAAGACTCAGGAGAAAGGAGGGAGCGAAAAGGGAGAGGAGAGAGAGCAAGGAAAGGAGGAGACTGAGGCTAAGAATAGTAATACAACCTCGGGCCAGCACAATCAGTCAGCCCAGCCTGCTATTTTTTACTTTACTACTGTGCCAGCCAACACTTGTCTCACATCCTTCTTTTTGTATATCTTCCTCGACGTCAGACATTTCCCCGAAATATGTTAGGCCATCATTGTCCTGGCCACACCAGTGTTCCTCCAAACCAATGAGTGCATTCTTATAAAAAAAAGGGCATTCCTATCCCATGTATGTTTGGTCTTCATTCATGAACATGAACTGCAGCTTCAAAAGCCAAACATCTACAGAGAGCAACTCAATCAATGCTGCTTCTCAGGTAAGATCAAACACTGTGGAGAACAGAGTGAGTGACGTGCTTCTGATCCCTACTTCCTTAGAGCTGCTTCATTGACGTGGGTTAATCCTTGAAAGGTTCCACTGGGAACTCTGACGCTCTCCTCCAGGGGATGGATTTCAAGGACGCACATGACAGACACTGGATTTCAAAGTAAGGGTACAGGTGACATGTAGCTGCAGGAATTACAAGTGTGTGAGTGTGTGCATGCATACTTACCACAGTCTCATCAGGAAGTGGTGCTCCATGTCTTTAGGTAGAAATGGCCAGCTGAATGAGACGCTCTCGATCACTCTGCTGAGTAAAAAGAAACGAGTAGAACATCAGGGTAGCTCAAACTGCAAAAGGCTCACATGGACTGAGCACAAAATACCTGGCAGGAAGTATTTAGCTCAGTCTCACTTTCATTTTTCTGCAGTACATCCCTCCTTTCTGTCTTGGGAAAAACCTCCTCAGAAGCTTGGACCTGTAAAATAATCCCTAGCAGGGACCTGAGATTCACTGTGGTGTTAAAATGTGGTGCTGTGCCTGTCGGTCCTGAAGCAAGAAGCTTCTCCAACTGCAAGGCTAACGCTACAGCTCCCCTGAAGCGCTATAGGCCCTGGATTCACAAATGGTTTGACAGCAGGGGGGTATGAGGAGAGCCATGTTACAGTGGTGAGAGCAGAATAAGCATTTGGGAATAAAACGCTAAGGACAAGGGACTGCAAGAAAAAGAAAGGAGAGAATAAGAGGAGGGGATGACTAAAAGGCTAACAGCTTAATTGAGTGTGTGCTGCGTCCAATTACCTCCCAAAGGTAATCCTTAGACTTCAGAAAAGAAAAGAAAAACACACAGTGGCTTACAAAGGAAAAATAACAGTGTGTCACCTCATGTGAGAAAATATGCTTGTATAGCCTACCTGTGTTCATAGAAATGGAGATAATTAGATTAACACAGCAAACTGTGGTTGCTTTGAATTATGCCACAGGCTACACACACTTTATTACCCTTTCATTAGTATCAGCTTGAGTGTCTGCTGTTAGCTTTAAGCATTAGCTACCTGGGCTCTTCCTGTCAATTTGTGCGTCATTATAGCTAGCTTACACCCTCTGTATGTGTTACTTTGAGGCTCCATGGCAACAGCAGCCAATTTAAATTTGCAATCACTGAAACCATGTGAGAACTCATCTCCAGTGTGACTGGATGTATTCCTACATTTCCCAAAGAGCCCAGCATGATTCAATTTTAGCAATGTATCACCTGGTTATTGTATTGTGCCAAGTCAATAGAGTTCAGTAAGGCACAGTTGTATTCAGAAACTGAAGGGCGTAATCCAAAATCCCAGACGGTTTAAATATGCATTGTGTGACACGAAGAGCTGCATCCTTGCAAATCCTACACTGAGAATCTGCCTCTGTTGCTCATCAAGTGAAGCATTGCAGATGCTATGGTCTCCCATTGATTTTTTTCCCAAAAAGTGTGCATGTGTGTGTGTACATGCGTGAGTGTGTGTGAGTGCACGCTGGTGTGATGTGTCGCTAGCTAGCTGCAGAGATAATTAGAACACAACTCTTTTGCTGTCCCTGCAGGCCACTGATCCAGCTGCTTTCATCTAATATAGGTCAGCTGTGACAAAGCCCTCAGCATGGACACTGATCAGCTCTGCAAGCTCTCTCATACACTAAATATGCAGTTCAACTCATACACAACGCACACACATGGCGAGGCATGCCCCCTCACATGTGTCTATATAAGGAGACATCTGCAGGTACCCAGACTTAAGGCCTCTACATTAATGATGTCTGCCACAACGGGTGGTTGAGTTCAGAAAAACGCAACCCTGCTTCCAACATCATCAAGCCCACCAGCTTCAAGTAACTTCTGACAAACACACTGCCCATTTCACAAACGCACTAGTTAATTCTCTCAGCAAAACAAAACTACTGCCAGGCGTAGTCAATGCAAATTTATCTGGATGCTCCCAAATCAATATCAGACTGCAAATAATCTTTAGTATCTGTGACAGTAAATGTGTTTGTTTAATATTCTGTGGTGAAAGAATTACAATAAATTGACTTTAATTTTGCAGCTGGAATGCAATGGATACATCTACCACAAATTTAAATTTGATGTAACAAGGGATGTAGTTATTAAGTCCGTATAAGCTTGGTGTACTAACTTTTCAAAACAAATAAAATTCACAAGAAGGCCTGCAATAAAGTGAAACATTCTTCTCCCCAAAATAGAGACTGCTGTTGAAATATTTTCCCAAAGATTTTTCGATCTAGTATGTGCATTTCTTACAAATATTGAAACTGCAATCATGCTGCTCTGTTGTGGATTTGAATAACTGAAATGTCTGAAAGTCAGAAAGAGCTCCTCTACATAAAGCCACCTCAAAAACCATAGAACACCAAAACATGTGCTTTTTTTAAATAGAGGGTAATTCCTCCTCAAACAGCATCATATAACACAGCTACTTAAAGCGTAATAGGGAGATGAAATTACCAGCTGTTAAGATTCCAACCTGGTTTAAAATAAAAACGATGGATTTGTATAACTTTCCAGACTATTTTTTTTAAGCATTTACTGGTTAAAAAAAAAAAAATCTCATTCTTTTGCTGTGCTTTTCTCTTACTTTTGCAATTTATTCTCTCTCTCCTTTTTTTTCTCTCTCTCTCAGCATGGCTGGAAGAGCAAACTCATTTGGGCACTCTGTTCTTTGGCAACAACTGTGGAACTCAAAGTTCACATCCGCATAACCTCTAAAAATGCAGTGAGCGCTCCAGCTTAGTTAACAATAATCCTAAATACACTCATAGACACTTTCTAAAATGCAGGCGTGCAATGTTTTTGCACATCATTTGCACTCTCACGTCAACTTTTTCTGTTTCAGATAGTCAACTCACCACTTGCACAAGCAGGAGGATCACTGGTCATCAGAGGTCTCCCTACTGATGGACCAGGTCTAAAACTGCAGATCATTAAGGATGGAGGAAAAAGCAATTACTCTCTTTTTTTCTGTATTTACTAAACTATGTTGCCCCTCTCTTTCAATATCTCTCAAGTGACACTGCTATGCAGAGAGCGAATTCAAGTTGACTTCTTCAACTCCACCTTCAAACCCAATAGATTGAGGACCATCTGAACAGATATAGCATCATTATCTTGTGCCTGCTTCACTACAGTGGGCTTGTAAATGGGACAATAATTGGTGACCAAGTAGTGTCGTAGCCTTTGGGATTGCTTGATTGAGAGACCCACGCTATGTCGCATTGCGGGCCATTCATGCATTCTCTTGACTTTAATCACCACTTTTCTCCCTCATTCAGCCTCTCGATTTTTTTTTCGCTCCCTACGTATGCCCCCAGAATGCAAAGCTAGCAAGTGGGATCATGCAGGGCTTTTAACAACTGCGGCTATTTATGCAAATACAATCAATATTTGATAGTCCCCTTCTCCACTAGTTCTCTCTCTCTCTCTCTCTTCCTCTCCCCCTCGTTCACTTCCTCTCTCCATCTCCCTCTTTAACAAGAGGACTGCAGTAGGGGCATTAATTAGGGCCAGACATGCGCCAAGGATTCCCCACAGGGCTGAGCAGCACGGCCAGTTCATACCAGGCCAGGAGAGGACAGGTTTGGTCTGACCAGTGCAATCGAGTAACAATGAGAGAGCGCGGAGGGAGCATTGCAGCAAAGCAATCTACAGCAGGCCTGTTAATGGCTCTACTAAATATGCTACGGATGATGAAAGCACAGTGCTAATTATGCTAAACATAAAGTAAACATGTTAAAGGCTTTGTTAGTTGTTGAATTGTAAAGGGAATTAACAGTTTGCTTAGCCTTAGTAACTGTTGCTATACGCCTAAACATTTTTGTTCTGGCAGGACACATAAGCAGCACAGCGATTAAAGTTGCTAATTAAACCATCTGAAGGTCTGGTTCATTAAGAATGGTATGCGACCTTAATCGCTCCCAAATATTGAGCATAATTCCAGCTGTATTTGACAATGGACTGAAGCCAGTAGTGTAGTGTGGCCTGAAGAAGTGGGTATACTTTTAATTTTCCCCCAAAAGAATTGTTTCTTCAAGTGTCCCATCCGGCAGAGGATAGACTGCCTCTGTTATGAACAGTTCAAGACTCCTCTTGCATATTTAATGCATGTTAGAGCTAACGTAGGGCGGGTTATCCCTTCACCATCCAAAAAATTGGCTTGCAGCATACTGCTGAATATTGTCACCCAATCATTGGTGTGAATCAGAGGAGATTTAGAAGTGAGTACTGTATATGGAGACTCAATAATAAGTAGGTATACCCTGCACTACACCACTGACTGAAGCTGCAGGAGTGACCGTGTAGCCTACCGTACCTCAGCAAAGTATTTTCATTGAAAGAGACTTTGTAAAGAGCATTGTATCCCTGTATTCTCAACTTTAAGGCGTATGTTAGACCCAAAGAGTCCGGAGGCTTAGTTCCATTTGCAAACCACTGTCCTACATTTAGGACATAGCCCATAGATTCTTATTAACTTCTCAGGGATTTCCACAGGATTAAGTTCAGACAACCCGAGCAACTTCCTTAACACCAGCCATTTCCAATTATATCCTATTAACAGAACACTGACTTCAGCTCTGCAAACAGCCTATAGGGGATTTCTGTCGGCTTAAAAGACGGCAGGGGAAAGTTTGATAACAGTTGCATGTATTTCTTCCATACAGCTGTGTATACTGCTCTAATGGTATTCAGGCCAGCATACCATGGAGCTCTGGGATAACCCCTGAATCACACCAACACGCATCTTTGAGTGAGACGTACAGTTAATGCCATGCCCATCATATGCACACACTGCAGGGATCATGCTTACACCATCTCCAGTAGTAGATAATGTTTTCTGTAAAGGCCCCGATGCACCCGGCCTGCTAAAAGGAGCTCCTATAAGCAGCAAATTAGATACCTTATAGACTGCAGAGGTGATGCTTCCTCAGAAAGGAGAATTAAAGGAGATAGGGAGAGAAGGAACAGATGAATGTTTTTTTTCTCTCTTGTGATCTATGAGCGCAGGGCCAGATGTAACCGATGGATGAAGAAAAGCAATAAAAGAAATATGCCAAAGAAAAGGTTAGCAGAATGAAGCAGGGGTTATAAAAATAAATGTATTTTTTCTGACGCCTTTCTTTCGTGAGTTCAGTCGAAGTGCTTCAATCGATGCATCTGTTGAGTTATTGTAAAACTTGCATTTGCTACAGCGTAAAAGCTGATGGGGGCAAAGTAGATTTGCATAGTGTTGTGAATCGAGATTTGACTTAGCTGAAGTTTGAGACACATATTTCTGCTCTTAGTCTGAATTGCAAACAATCTTGACAGTGCTGACCTTTGAGAGAACTGCAGAAGTTATCGTATTCTCTGTGTGGAACCATGCAACATGCAACTATAAAAGCCTATAGCTGCTCTGCTGAGGATGAATTGCTCCACAAAAGAGATGCGGAATAGTTTGCGAAAAAAAGAAAAGAAATACAGAAATGTCCTCCTTCATCACTTCATAACAAAATATGAGGATGCAATTTTATATTCATGTACTTAGAGAGTACTTAAAGTTATGAATATAAGCTCTAGAGACCAAAAATGTTTTTTTTATCTACCAGGCTGTAACATTTTTATTTCCGCTGTCAAATGGACATTTTAGCATGGGACCTAATGGGGTTTCCCTCGCTTTTGCAACTAGCCTCAAGTGGACACTTGAGGAACTGCAGTTATTGGCTTCATCATTCAATCCAGGAAGCTGCTGTCTGTTTTGGCACATTTTTTTCCCCCAAAAAATATTAAATAAAATGATTTGTGCTCATTTTTTCATGCAACTCTTACTCATAGAATAACTAGGCACTAAATGATTATGATTCCAAAAGTAATGCTTTATTTTTGGCACATTCTGTTCAGAATAGTTGTATCACACTTTTAAAATGATATTAAATTCTTAGTTCCTGAGGTAACATTAACTATGACATCAACACCAGAGAAGAAAAAACTAAACACTGTTGGCCTCTTCACAACCTTTTTCTGCAACTGGGACTGTCACCTTGCCAAAGCCTCTCCACATGAGCAGCTGGACAAAGACCTTGTAAGTTGACACTTTCTCTCTCTCACACACACACACACACACACACACACACACACACACCAAGACACACACAGGCCAGAAAAGGGCTAAAAAAAACAAAAAAAACACCATCATCTCCTCTGTTAATGCTTTTTTGGAATGTACACAAATCAAATTATTTTACCAGCTCCTAGACACACTGCACACCAGAGTGAGATGACACTATAGGTGCTGTTAAGCTGGCACAGAACAGCATGCATAAATCAGAGGGAGCACTGCTGAGTTGAATGGATGTAAACTGCGAGGAAGGGCACAGAGTGGTTGAAGGAAGGTGAAAAGTAATAGAAGGACACAAGGGGAAATGAGATGAATCAGGGAAATGAAAAGAGGCAAAAACAGAGGTAAAAAGTCTTCTTTATGCTCCACTGATGTTTCAAACAATAAATCACGTGTTCAATCAGTGCATGCGTGTACTAATGTGAGCATGTGCATATAAGATTGTGTGTGTCTATGCACACATGCAGCTGTGCATTGCTTCACGGTCATGTATTTTTGTCGTCACACACAATTTTTTTCTCTGTGGTCGGAGCAAAACACTTAACCCAGCTCTTCCTCCACCTGACAGCTTGCCATTTTTCATAGCAGTTCCTCCGCGCTCTCTTTCTCCCCAACTCTTACATATCCCTCGGTTCTCATTAGGCGATTCCTTGGCAGCAGCTGGGTACAGTCGGACTCGGAGAGTGTTTCGTCTTTGCTCACTCTCTTTCAATCAACCTCTCGCCCTCTCCTGCTTACTCCTTTTACCCCCCTGGTACACCTCAAACCCCTCTTTGCCTCCTTCCTCTTCTCTAGCAAGACATCGGTGCCGAACCTTTTCAGTAACTTCTACTCCTCTATCCTTTCCTCGGTTCCCCAAATTGATCTGCTCTTACAAAGACACAAGGAAAAGAGGACGAAGAACGGCGCCAAAAAAAAAAATCCCAAAGCTCGACAGTGCCTCCTGTAATTCTTGGAGAACGGCTACAGTTATGATGAATTCAAATGTGACTGGTGAATATCGCAAGTAGCAATGACGCCCAGGAGCATGCAAATAATCAAGACTCCTTCTTATTATTCTCAGTCAGACCTGAGAAAGATTCCATGTATGTGTGGGTGTTAGAACATCACAAATGTGTGCACATGCATGTGTGAATCTCTAAATGTGAACTTGTGTCCGTGTTCCTTCACCCGAAACTCAATTCCGTGCTTGCTATTGAGCATTATGGATCATTAGACAAATATACTGATTACAGAAATGAATGATGCATGCTGTTTTGCCCCATTGTGTGTGTGCAGTTGCAATTGTGTGCATTGAGTTGCACACAGTGGCCCTTTCCGAATAGTCACAGTTCAGTAGGCAGTACGTACTTTTCAGTAGGGAGTTTCAGTATACTGAACTTTAGTGGTCATTCAGTATGCATTTTTTGGGTCCACCTCAGTATACTGAACATTTCAGTATAGATACTAACTTCCAGGTTTTATGCAGTATGGATCGGATGCGTGCTTTCAGGAAATGAATTGTATTTTACCACCCACAATGCTGTGCGAAATTAAACGTAAATCGTCACTTCACGTCCGCCTCCAAATCAAAACAAACGAGCGTGGATTAATTGAATCAATTTTTAATCTAGAGTTAAAGTCCCGACTGAAATCACTACTTTAAATTAACAACAGAAAATAAAACAAATGTCTGTATTATTATAAAACCTTTCTCCCTCTATTTAAATAATGATTTCACTATTTAAAAGCGTCTTTATTGGTTTATTTTACATTCTGTATGTTACTGTCTTTCATTTGTACTTTTCTTTATGTAGGCTACTGTATGTTATTTAGTTATTTAATCTGCCTTTTACTTGAGTTACATTGTGATTTTGTTTTGTTTACCTGACTGTATATGTGCATTACTCTTCTTGAATAAAGCGAAACAAAAACAAAACAAAAAAACGGGTGAATGCGGCCGGTTCGGGTAACGTAAATGACGCCACTTCCTTACTGAATGAATCAGAAGAAGTAGGAACAAATATCTGCCTACTGTGCGTGCCTACTGAATAGTAGGTACTAAACAGTATACAGCACGGATAGTAGGTACTGTCTACTGCCTACTGACAGATTGAGTAGATACTTGGCAATTTGGATACAGCCAGAGAGGTCATTTCACAGAGATGGTCTCAAGGCAATGAATATGATGTCCATTAGTGGGGGACTATGGGTAATATGACACAAGGGTTACAGCTGGGGTTTGTAGCACTCGGGGCACGTCATCAAGTTCCACACAAGGTCACCTCCAGTTCAATATAGAGGTCATCATTTGCACATTATTGGGAGCAATATGTTTTATAATTTCAACAACATTCAGCTTCATCTCAATGAGATGACAGATTTTTTTTTGTTGTCCTCGCAACTGGCATCTAACATTACTTAAATTGGAAAATCAACAGTCACTCCTTAGACACAAGCATGTGCCTGCCCTTGCTTGTTTTCAGAGTGCACTCTAACTTCATTCAATCACCTTCAGTGAGAGTTCAACAGCCTTCATCTTTTTTTAGTTTCAACTGAGAGTTGACTTTCCATACTTCCCACTGTTTGAGAACAGATTAGTCCACTACCTTGAGCTCTCTCTCTCTCTCTCAGACTCTAAGTTATTACATTTAAAAGATTCAGGATTTGCACTTCAACTACAAAAGATGCTTCAACAATGCTTTTCACTGTTTCAACTTCAATCTACGGCATGACTTTGGAGTTCTTTAGTTGTTTTTACCGAGCTCCCTTTCACTGTCTCAGATACAGACAGTAAAGGCAATGTGAGATGTTTTAACCTGTGGGATTTTCAGCAACAGCAGCATGCCTACATTTTGTTCAGAAACCCTTAGTTTGTTCTTGTTATGTGTCCTTGAAGTGTTTTGTTTGGTTGGAATTTCTATGGAAAAATCATCAATTAAGTTTATTTTTTCTTTGAGATTAATTCTAGTATTATTTTATTTACCTCTGAGCACAAATAAGCAGGTATCCATGTTTCTGTCAACAGGCATGGCTTGTTAGCTTAGCTTCTTTATTATATCTAATAGGCTTGGCAGTAATTTCACTTCAAAATTTTGATAGATTACCCCTCACTATTCTTTAAGCCCTTCCCTATCAGCTAAATATATTCATCTCTAGCCAGGGCCGCACTGGGATAATAATTCAGGCCGGGAGTTTGACACCATCCCATGCCACCCTGTCCACACAAATCACTAATTGTGTAAGCTAACTGTCCTTCATACTTACTTGCAACATAATATAAACTGCAACATGACTAAGTGCAATATCAAGATGGAGGAATCAGCAATTGAATGATGATGGTGAAAGTATCATAAAACGGCATAATATTGACATGTTGTGCTGCAGAGATGCTCAGGCGTACACATGATGTTCTCCAGGTGTTACAAAATGTCACAAGTCAACATCATGATTGCACCTGTTTCAGCAGGTAGGCAGTTGCTAAGTGCGTCACGAGGCACGCTGTGACGTCATTTTTTGCCCAGCGCCGCTTGGACCAGTGGTGATTCTGGAGTCTGCTGGGGCCGTAGGCAAGAATTCACAGCCTTCAACCTTCATTCATTACCGTTGTGTCATAAATAATCTGACACCAACAACAACAAAAAATTGCAAAATGTAAGCAGAAGTGAGAGGTTTACAGCTGTCAATGAAAACATTTTGGGCCACGGCTGTGGTTTAAAGTTTGTCAGTCCACGGGGGGCCCCTTACTGGCCCCAAGCAGTGCCTCTGGCCTGGACACTATGGCAACTCACTTAGCACAATTAATCAAACAAGAGAGACACACTTGCATAATTATGATAATGTGTGCCTTCAGAAAGATCTATTCACTCATTCTTGTTGCTCACATTGACAGCTCACGGCAGGCCAAAATATAACCTCAGGCCATCGGGAAATGCCCCGGTGCTCCAGACCTATAATCCGCTCCTGTTTCTGACTACAATAAACAGAGTTGGTGACAGTCACCCATCAGCAGGGTTCAAAGTGGCTACCTCCAATGGTTGGTGTCATGGTGCCTTCATCACATTATTAAGCAATGAGAAACATCCAATCATTTAAAACAGTGGATTTGAGGAAGACATTTTTAACATTTATTTCAATCAATTGTTTTTTGCTGTATCAGATTTCGTCTCGATGGTCCCACATCCAGCTAAATACGATTCCTTTGCTTGTCTCTATCTACCAAACATCTCTGATCTTATCTCTAAATTCCACTTGGCATTGAACCAACGCCGCAGTTCAGAATCTCAGAAATGGCATATCTGTTACTTTTAATCACTCCATCAAGTTTTCGAAAGTCATGGAGTTCAGCCAATCAGAAGTGCAGATTTCCAAGGGAAGATGAGGGAACTGAATGAATGAGATCAAAAGTGTAAGGGTCTTGTCAAGGTCACATATGATGTCACACGTCTCTTCAAGTGAAGTCATCAAAGCCTCATTAATCCTTTCACTCAGGCCCGCTACGGCAAATTAGCTTCACCACTCAGGTGATTGTCCGTGGATGTGTGTGTGTGTATTTTAAGGTCTAATTTGTGCCACTGTCCAGTGTAAGTGCAAACCGAGCTGTTTATGTGTGTAGTTGTGTGCACAGATGCTAATTGAGTTTAAAATTCAGCTCTTCAAAGAAACACACAACACTGCTGGTGAGATGCTGGTCATAGAAAAGTGCATCATCAAACAGCCACATTACAATGGCAAGTATGAAGGAGGAGGCATAAAGAGGAAGACGGGAGCAAGGAAAGCATCAAAAACAAAGAAGGATATATCTGATAACCTCTTTTACCTGCTGAGCTATCCTCATTTTATTTACATTTGCTGCATTGCTTTCATTTAAGTGAGAGACAGACAGAGAAGAAAAGTGCTGATAAACAAAACTGGAGAGGAGTTTATTTATCTTTAAATTGTCATCAACCTGTCGCAGTGCTCGCAGTGGAACCGCTGGGCGTAACATTCGTCACGGACTGGCTGCCTCCGCGGCGATTTGCATATTCCTGTTTGCATAATGCACATAGGTTTGTGTGTCTAATTACAGAATAATGAGCATCAAAATGGATTGCCTGCGTATCTCTTCAGTTTGGGGAGTCAGGCTTCATCTGCACAGTCATTTACAGTCTTGAGTGTGTGTGTGTGTGTGTGTGTGTGTTAAATGCAGGTTCTGGAAAAAAACAACCGACCCTGTGACCTTTAAGTGAGAAAGGTTGGAGGAAAGTCAGCGGTACACTCAAACACACACCCACACACACACACACTGAAGAAGCCAACACTGAATGTCATGTTGGGTTAATACATTGCTTTTGCAGATTGAAGATTCACCTTATCAGGGGAGCATGTACGACACTCCATCACATGGAGCTTTGCTAAAGGCCAGCTCCGTCACAGCTGCTTTGTGAGTCTCTAAGGTAACTGCTGCACATATTTGCCACATACATATACGCACACATAACCGGCACGGACACCTAACACAGAGGCAGCAAGGGCATGTCCAGGGGGATTTTGGGCAGCATGCCGCCCTCTGATATGTAAATGGTCACCCCGTGTGCCATAGTGTTGTGTTGTCGTCGAACTAGTCGAGTAGTGTGAGCCAGCTCTTTGACTATGAGCTGTGAAGATGTGAGTGAGTGAGTGAGTGAGTGAGTGAGTGAGTGAGTGAGTGCACACGTACATCATGCCCCTTTATAAGTCAGTGTGTGGGAGAGTACAGCCATTCATGTCAATGGAGTCTGGACAAGTCAATGGCATGTGCATACATTTAAAAAATAAAAGCAAAGTAAATGCAACAAACTGCCCTTATACCTGCATATGTTTGCTCATGTGATGTACAACACACCGTGTGACAAAGCCCTTTTTTCGAGGCCAAATGTTATTACCCAGGAGGACTCGTCCTATTTCAATTAACAAGCAAAAAGCTGCAGGACAAGAATCCCACTGTAGATGTCAACCATGCAATTCCAGCTGAGAGAGAAATGGAAAAAGGAGGAAATGAGGAACAACTAGACACTCATTAGCGAATGGGCGCGAAACAGTGAAAAGAGTTTTGACAATGAAGAATGTCGTAATTTGGAAATCTTTCCTCACAACCTCCTCTTCCTTTCTGCCCCTCTCATTTAATTGTCCGTCTCGCTTCTGAGCATCTTGATGTAATTCTAGCATGTGGGTGCGTGTGCGCGCTGATTGTCAACATCAGACCGCGTGGGCTACAGTTTCCCCCGGCGATGAGTGGCCACATCATTAGAGAGAGGTGATTATCTTACTGTATTCTATGCGACGACACTGGTGACCCACACACACACAGACACACACAAGCTGTCTTTTTCACGCTCTTTAACAGTTTCTTTCCCTCCGTTTCATCAGTCTGTCAACATTTTTCATACCCATCACTCTCTTTTATAGCCAGCGTGAACACACACACAGCGATTGGAAAGCGGCCACCCAAGTGATAAGAAAGTGAAATAATGCCAATGTCTGTGTGTTAGCTTGGTTTCCCCTATGTGTGTCTATGTCTTCATTGGTCTGTTTCTGGGATTGCAAAAGTTTAGAATACAGAAAGTAACTTTAAACAGACTCAAAAAGTAATGAAGAGAAATCAAAAAGCAACGGTTTAAATGGCAGATAACTCATTTCCTCTCCTACATAGATTCATCAAAAGGCTTGGGAAATGTGCAATGGCATCTTTACTGCTTTGGCTTGTAGCCCTAAAGCAGTAGAGGGATTAGCGTAAAATTTGTTCTGTAAGGCTCTGGCTGTACGATGTGACGGGGATCTAAATGAATCCATCTCAATGCAATGAGACCAAAGGGGAAAGCTCTGTTAAGAATGAGGAAAAACAAACTGAAGAGGTTTAAAAAAAAAAAGGAAAAAAAAACTGTTGCTACAGGAATTGGCCTATTAAGCCATTCTGTAAGATCTCTTTCAGCTTGTGCAGAATGTCAGAGAATCAATGGCTGAAAAAAAGGGGTTGCTGTTAGGTACATGTTGCCATGGCAACTTGGGACCGCGGCACGGCTTGTTTGAGCCATAACATTATGTTGAGTAACTTGCTGTATAATCATTTTCTGCTCATGTCCTGAGGCTGACCGGGGCTATATTGTATTTTGTATAGCCTACAGCCCTGCTTGAAACCAGATCTGACACCAACCTTGTTTTATTAGTAACATGAACATTTTTCTGTTTGTTCCACTGAATGTGTTTATTAAGTAATTTTCTACCCATTTCCTGTGTGCAATATTTTGGTTGTTCAAACCATTGATTACATGATGATTCGGGAATGAAACATGACACTTATGAGAGATAAAAGCACTTTACTATTTTGATACACTCTTCTTGAACAACTGTGGCAATTTGTAGTGAAAAAGCAGTCATGGCTGCGACTGTATCTCTTCGCGTATGGTTAGGATCCGACCGGAGTTTAGATTTGAATAATTCAACTAATTTCTCTGTGAAAGCTATAGCAGGAAATCAAATACATGAAATAACTTAAAAGTAAACTTTCATTCTTACCAGCTACAGAATGAAATTTAAAAAAGTTGTGTGATTGAGCAAAAATGATTATAGATTTTTTCCTTCAAATGTAACATGTGAAGAAGAAGAGAGCAGGTGACGAATAGCCAAGTTTAACATAAAGGCTTGAATCAGGGTATAGGCACAGCTAACCAGTATGCAACATGCAGAGCAGCTATTATAACTTCCCACCCATTTAACCATTTTCTGTCATGATTTGATCTTGTTTAAGTTGTATATTTAGTATTTTCAGAGTTTATATTTATATTTCCTGTTTTAGCAGTTCTCGTTTCCTAGTTTAGTTTCTTATCCCATTGATCTATGTTCTAGTTTGTATTATTGTTTACGTTGAGTTCTCTGTGTGTCTTCAGTGTTTCATGATTTATTTTGCAATTGTCCTCAGTGTTTCTTGTCTTGTACTGTCTCCCTGCCTCTGTGTGTTTCCCTCCAGTCTTGATTGCCCTGATTGTCTTCACCTGCGTCTTGTTGGTCTCACCTGCGTTTGATTACCCCATGTCTATTTAGTCTCTGTGTTTCTACACTCCTGTGTCAGATCGTTGTCGTATTTCAGCCCACGTTGCATGTCAGCGTTGCCTCATTTCAGTTGCCTCGTTTCAGTTGCCCCTGCGATTCCTCGTGGCTCCCTGTTTTTGATCTTTGAGGATTTTTGTTGAACATTTTTAAGATAAGTTTTTGTTGGCCTTTTGCCTTTTTGTTTAAATAAATTGTTTTAGTTTGATTCTGCACTTGGGTCCTGTTCCCTGTGTTTAATCCATGACATTTTCATACACAATTCTATTTGCACCCAATTGCATGTAATTAGCATGTTAGTTTGAAAATATTGTGTTAAAGGTCACTTATTATGCAAAATACATTTTGCCATGGTTTTCTTACACTAATATGAGTTCCTAGTCTGTCTAGTCCATCTCTCCATCGTTTGCCTGATGCACTTTTCAGAAAATGTGTTCTTAAACAGGCTGCTTGTAGATTTTCCCTTCATGACATCACAAAGGGCAGTAACCCCTCCCCAGGTTGGTGACACTCCCACAGCTAGGTGTTTGTTCTGCCCTCTGAGTCTGCCTTCTCACTGTAAACAAAAGGGCATGGAGCGAGAAAGCCAAAGCGTAACCAAGCCCTTCCAGAGAGGGGGCGTGGTCAAACACAACTCATTTGCATTTAAAGCTATAGACACAGAAACAGCCTGTTCGGAGCAGGGCTGAAATAGAGGATTTTTCATGGGCATGATCAAATACAGGATTAGAGTAGATTTTTTTTGGGAACTCTGAGACTTATTTTAACTTTGTTGAAAACAGGAAAATATGTGACCTTTTAAGGCACAGTGCTATCAGGAGGGGGCAAAGCTTACATCGCTAAAAGACCAAACATTTCCCTCTAAGGCTGCCTTATTATACTGCTAAGATGACTACCATATAGCCATGTTAACAACCAGTGCACTCTGCCCATTACACACACAGAGTTAAGTGTCCGACCATCATTTTACCATATGTTGTGCGGTATAGCCCTTCTGTTAACACCAGAAAACAAAAGCACTCTCACTACAACCTCCTCAAGTGCTCTCTTCTCCTCAGAAAGCATCAGTACACCTTGAAGGGAATGGGATATTCTACTTGGATAAGTTCAGTTTATGTTTTGTCTAAAAAAAAAATGTCAGTTTAATAAAAGGAATAAACACTTGTTTGTTTCTCTTCTAAGCTGATGATCATGAGTCCTAAATTACAGCTAATAAAATAGTGCACTTACTGTCTACTCTATATCTGGCTGAGTTGTGCAAAAATTAACATGAGCAGTTCTTAAAGGTCAGATATGTAAGATATTTACTGAATTAAATCATAATCAGACATTAAGGAAACATGCCAAGTTGAAGTGCTGGCTTCTCTGTCAACAATGCAGCAACCAATATGTCTTCCTCCTAAGTTTAGATCCTGGTCAGGAATGGTCTGTATTGGTTGTGACCTAAAAAGCCTCTGCATTTTTCTAATGGCCGCCACAACCAGAATAGTGGTACTAGGATAATACTGTACTATGCTTTTAAAAAAAGGAGAGAGGATAGAACACAGACTGATTTCAAGACCTACAGTATGCAGAGCTGATAAAATACTGAAGCCTCAGTGCAACCTGGGTGTACATCGACTCGAGGAGGGGGCAGGGGGAGAAAATAATTCTTAAATTCCAAACTGATAAAAATATTTTTCTAAAATATAAATATACCCCTTTGTACTTGATTTAAAATCTGGAAAAAACACATGTAATATAAACTTTTGGTTATAAAATGACCAGACAGATGGTGGGGGTGAATATACATCAAGTGAATGAACAAGTTGTTTACTGAAACTAGATTCAGCAGGCATGTATCCAACTTCCTTGACCCTTACTCTAAACAAGATTTCTTTGGAAAGCTGAGTTGTTTGCTCCGCTCACTTTGCATACAATCCAGTATTATTTTAAAAGGAGGTTAATGTATCTGTTGGAAGTTAAGTTTGCATCTGTTCTTTAAAGCTACCAGCACTGATACAGGTTACACTCAGATTGAACGTGTTAGTCTGCAGCAGATGGTAGTGAAATTGAAGGATGCTTATAATAGTAAAAAAGTATTTTTATTTTTACATTTGCTTTCTGACCACGAGAAGGTTACAGAAACACAGTCAGTGAGTCTGACGTGCAGCAGAACAAGCAAAAGATTTCAACTACTGTGTTCGGCAGTCTTATTCTCTTCCTGTGATGCTGTTTCTCATTATTCTCTTAATCCTGAGATCAACTCATTAAACAGAGCAAGAACATCCACACACTGTCAGCATCTCCACAGGAACAAAGTGCCAACACACAGGAAGCAATTCACACATACACATGCACTCACACAGACCTCACACCATAAATCTCTCTCCCCTCTCTATACGTCTCATGGAGTCATTTATGCTTCAATCACACGCTGAATCTCCTTAGATTTCCCAGCATGATGACATGTGGCATTTCACTAATCAATTTTTCATATATGACAGGCTCAATGCATACACTGAAGGCTGGGATTTTCATGGCTTTTCATGCTTGCCTCAAAGGCCTCAACATTTGTGCGTATGGAGCTGAATGTGAAAGTTCATGTTCTGTTTTTGTGTGGGTTGGAAGCTGTTTGGGATATGAATTATCCTTTCCCCCACAAAAAAAACCCCAAATACAATATGTATGTTTGGCAAAAGAAAGCTGTCAGAGTTGATCTCTGTCCGGGCCTGCTGTGTGCATCTGTGCGTGTTGCTGCTTATTTTGCATTCATGCATTCCCTCATTTGCTATCTCCCTCAGAACAGTCCACTACAAAAATGACAAGTGTATACTGTAAAATCCTTTCACACGAGATACTGCCTTGCATAACATTTCTACCGTTCTGTTTTGCTGCCTATCTCGCCCCCCCCTCCACACACACACACACACACATGAACACACAAACAATCACACTATCCTCTTGGAGCACTCAGTGACATTCATATTACATGAGTATTCCTCAGTTCTGTAGCCACACAAACATACAGAAGAGCATGCATATTTTCTCACAAAAACACATGCAGAACCATGCTTATATAGAATGTATGCGCACACACACACACGCATATTTTCACAATACATTAATCACAACATTCTTCATAGCAGCTTGTTGGCTAGGAGTAGGTAAAGTAATATCATTATTTATAAAATATATCAATATGAGACAGATTGTATCAACAATTAAAACATCTGTTTTCTATAATGTATATTAAAATATAAAGCTATAAAATTGCAAGTATTTCTTTCTCATCATTTTGATTATTTTCTCTTCACACACCTCTAGGGTCCCTTGGTGGCTTTGCGGGTGATAGTAGAGTGAATTCAAAATAACCCAAGTTTAAATAAGACAGAAGTCTTTAGCTAAACATGACATACTGTACTTTGATGATTGTTGTCCTTACTTTTATAATCACATACTTTTAAACACATAACCTTTTTTTCCCTTTTTTGATTTTCACACATTGTGTTTAAGTGTGTATATCTCAAAGAATGTCAATGGTATTGTTGAAAAAAAAAGTTGCTTAATTGTGATTAATAACTGTCTGTGAACATCCAGTCCAGATTTGGTGACATTCTGATCTTGATTTCCAGAGATATATGAGATAAGGCAGATGCTGTTCCTTTTTAGAAAAGTGTTAAATTTCACTACTTCTGGTTTTTGGTAAGATCCAAAAAAAACTACCCAAAAAGTAATTTTGCTGTAAAATGATTTTACCGCTATCAATTTCACAAACCTGACAAGTTATTATTTTTTTTTTAAAACCATGGTTGTGCTTTGTTCTATCTTGGGTTCGGGTATTTAAATTCTTTGGGGACCAACTGCCTCCTCTGATTACAGTTCATGAGTTCAGGCAGGTATTAGATGAGTTACTTTAGATCAAATGGAGCAGGAGATAAATGCTTCAGAAAGTCATGGAGGGAAAATACAACTCTTATATTTATCAGCTACAGAAAAGATCGAGGTTTAAAGACGGAATTGAAAATCATTGCAAGCTGCAGGACAGGAAAAAAACAAGACAAACAAGCATGAAAATATAACACAATTTCTTCAGAGGTTTTAAATACTAACTTTTCTGATTCTCTGCCTGCCATACTTTGAGTTAACCTTCTTTCGCTTCTTGCTTCTCTGCTGATTTTCTCTCCTCTCCTGCCTTGAGGTTATGGGCAGTGTGCCAGCAGAGAGAAAGAGTGTGTGTTTGTGGGTGCCCGTAGAGAGTGTGTAAACTCGACCTCTTACCCACCCTCGAGAGATACAGACCATCAAATATGCATATGGCAGCCAGAGCAGCTATATGTGCTTTTGTACAGTACGCTCTCAATCAGAAATATTTCTGCTTTAAAATGCATTTACAGAAATCATTTGCACCATCCCTCCAATTACTGCCCTCCTTTCATATTTACAATCTCATTTATCCTACTTGTTGTCGACAGGCCAGATTGTGACCCCCTCCTCTGCTCTTGCACGCCTGCCCTTTTATCTTGCCTTTTCTTTTTTTAAGCTTAGCATCAGCAATTGCTGCTTTTCCACCAGGGAAACTTTCAAGATGAGGCAAGGTTGCTCCTGATGAGATGGGTTCAGAGGAGAAGTTCAGAGAGGCTCTCACAAAGAGCACAAGCATGCAGAAAGTGGAATCTGCTGTGCATTTTTTGTGACATGCTGAAGTTACAGTCTGTTCACCTGGAAAAAGTATGAGACACAGGGAGGGAGTCGGAAACCTAAAATGCCATCCAAAGTCCACGCTCGGGGTGCGGCTTCACACTGATTCAAAAAAAAGGAATTGTTCGCGTTCAGCCAGGGTCTCTTTTTGGCAGCTGTGAATGCTGTCAGAAACTATGAACTGTAATCCAATGAGAAATATTTCATTTTAAAGTGGCCTGGCTGCCACTTGAAGCTATTTCGATATAAGCCTGGACACAATCCCATCATAATGGGCCAAACCGGGTCCTCTCTTAAAGAGAAATCCTCCCAAACGATGATAGACTTTTCCCTGCGGGGCTTTCTGTGATGTTGAGTGTTGTTCGGTACAAACTCTATCCCTCCAAAGAGTTTCCAGAGTATACAAGCTGTGACACCAAAAGACAAAAGAATGTGGATGCCACCTCAATATAAAAACACTCAATGTTGTGGCCACACGATATTCTGTGTTTTGTTTTGGGTTTTTTTTTAAAGTCGAGAGAGTCTCACTCTGATTTTTTTCTTCATTGTTCTCCCAGCAATCCATGAAACTAAGGTTGAAAAAGACAAGAAACGTGTGCACCAACAAGTAAATAAGAACACTCTGAATGGGCTAAATAGAAGTTAGCGTAAGAGTGTGCTTGGCAAGGTTGCTTTCTGCTTTAAAGTGCAGTGCATTAGTGCTTTCATCTGCACACCCTTGACTTAAACTGGTAATGGATACAGGGCTCCTGATATACACAGTGTGACTTTCAAGTGATGAATATGTAAATCAGAGAAGCCCACCTTCACACCAATATCAGCCTCTACATATAACAACATACTAAATCCAAATACGAAGAAATCCTGACCAGTTAGCTGTACCCAGGATAGTAATGCCAATCTGTCGGTCAACCCACTCCTTTATTCTAAACTGGAACTTTTGTATCGCCCTGACATTTTGTACTTGCATGTCTCCCAAAGGATGAATCCCACTGACTCTGGTGATCCTTTGACTTTTCTTGTACCCGTACCATGAGGATGACATTTTGTATTTCACTGTAATCTCTGGAAGACTGTGATGGATTTTCTGGAAAATCCATGCAAGCAAGAAGATGAACTCTAGCGATGGTTATACGCTATGTTTCTGTGAAGTGCCAGAAACCAGGTTTCCAGGATGGCTGAACATCTCAATCATTATTGGGTGGATTACCAGAAAAAGTGGAATAAACAACCTCACTGTGAGGAGTTTTTATTATATCTTTAGCAATTCTTTAATTTTAATCGTAGGTCAAACATCAGACCAACAGTTTTATTATTTCATTTACTGTTGGTTAAATATCAAAATACTTTGATTTAATGCTTTCTAGCATATGTTAGCATGCTAAGATGCTAACCAAGCTGGCCAGTGTTAACATCATATTTGCTAACCATCTGCATATCAACATTGCCGTTCTGAGCATGTAAGCATGCTGAAATTAACATATGCAGCACAACCGAATAGAGCTGTTAGCAAGGCTATAAGTCTTGATAATTTGCAAAAAAATAAATAAAAAAATGATCACAGCCAATTTCTCATTTATACAGTATTTTATTCACACAAAAAACCAAGGATTTGATATTATCTTATTGGTCACTGTGGAGTCTTAAAAAGGACTACAGTAAATTGGCATTCCAGTCATGTACAGAGACAAAGTGGGAGAGCATACAGGACGAGGTTTTCTTGATAAATATTTAAATAAAACTCCCCCTGCAAGATGAATAAGTGACATTTCCAGGCCACGTGTATCCGCCCAGAGATGTGGCCGCATAACATTGAAGCTCAACCCCCAAAAGTCCTATTGAAATGATAAGTGGAAACGAGCAATCCTCTGTGTTTGAATGTAAGAGGCTGGTACAACCATGCATGGCTGGTCACAGTGACACACACACACACGCACACGCACACGCACACGCACACACACAAACACACCCAAACCCACACGAACAAACACACATATACACACTTAAGTCCAGTGACATACTCATAGTCTCTAATTAGCACCAATACTTTGTCGTAAAGGGCAAAGCTGTCTGCTGGCTTTCGGGCATGACACTCCTAAAATAACCTTCCAGTCATCAGGAGGAGGAAGAGAGAAAAAGAGAGAAATAAATGACATCACACATAGGTTACCTACAATAAAACAGCACACAAAATACTCACCATAGAACTGTTTTGTGCTGTATGTGACTGACAAACCAGCTTTTGTCAGTGTTTTTGATGGAGTTAGACAAAACATCCATATGGGAATACTGTATATTGTTTTTCTTAGTGATTTGAGTGATCCCCCTTAAGGGACATGGGTGGAAAACATTTTCAGGTTAATCCTGAGAAACTCCTGTCTGATGGAGACTGATTCCAGGAACCCCAGAAGTCAAATACACACCATAGCCAAAAAATCAAATTTTTACAGCATAAATTAAAATTTTTACAGCCTGGTACAAAAACGAAATAGATCTGATTAGTTATTGTCATCACAGGCACACACAATACAGTCTCCGTTTTGATTTTATAAACGATATGTGTTATCCATAGATAAGCATGTAGCTGACATGATTGACTGGTGGGCCCGATGTAACGGTTCGTAAAGAGGCTTAAAACCTGCCTAACCTCCAGCTCTCAGCCTGTCTTTAGGTTGACTGAAAGTTGGGCTGAAACAGGATTTCCAGCATGGCGGCTGCTGATGAACCTCCAGAGCCCCCTGCCGTAACAGATGGCTGACGTCACTCAGGCTTCATCCATTTATATTTATAGTCTATGGTTGTAGCTAACTGTTTACCTTACTATGATTGAAAAAAGGTGGTAGTTTGTAAAAGCAATAGCAACACTGCTTACTGAGCAGAGAAGGCTGCAAAACCCACTTCCCAAAAATGATCCTCCATGTCCCTTAAACAGCTCAGTAGATTTCCCTACAATATGACTCACTGACTCATCAACACTTCTTCAAACCTCACCTTGGCGCTTATGACATCCATGAGGGTAATGTGAACTGAAGTAATTGGCCAAAGAAGTTGACAGGGGGATAAAAGGAAATAAAGAAAACTGAATCATGATGGACAGCAGTAAAAAAAAAAGATAAGCGATGAACTGTGATATGAGATGAAACTGTTACCAAAAATGGCAGTGAATGAATACATTAATCCTGCACTTCATCTTTTAAGGGGCATTTATTTTCTTCAGTTAATTAGATGTTGTGATGTAACTATTATTGTCTTGCAATATATAGATTTATGATATGGTATGCTACTGTATGAGATGGTATGGTATTGTATGGTATGGTATGGTACTGTATGAGATGGTATGGTACTGTATGGTATGGTACTGTATGAGATGGTATGGTATGGTACTGTATGAGATGATATGGTATGGTACTGTATGGTATGGTACTGTTTGGGATGGTAGGGTACAATATGGTATGGTGTGGTATGGATGAGATGATATGGTACTGTATGAGATGGTATGGTATGGTACTGTATGGTATGGTACTGTTTGGGATGGTATGGTATGGTACTGTATGAGATGGTATGGTATGAGATGGTATGTACTGTATGGTATGGTACTGTATGAGATGGTATGGTACTGTATGAGATGGTATGGTATGGTATGGTACTGTATGAGATGGTATGGTATGGTATTGTATGGTATGGTACTGTATGAGATGGTATGGTACTGTATGGTATGGTACTGTATGAGATGGTATGGTACTGTATGAGATGGTATGGTATGGTACTGTATGAGATGATATGGTATGGTACTGTATGGTATGGTACTGTTTGGGATGGTAGGGTACAGTATGGTATGGTGTGGTATGGATGAGATGATATGGTACTGTATGAGATGGTATGGTATGGTACTGTATGGTATGGTACTGTTTGGGATGGTATGGTACTGTATGAGATGGTATGGTATGGTACTGTATGAGATGGTATGTACTGTATGGTATGGTACTGTATGAGATGGTATGGTACTGTATGAGATGGTATGGTATGGTATGGTACTGTATGAGATGGTATGGTACTGTATGGTATGGTACTGTATGAGATGGTATGGTATGGTACTGTATGGTATGGTACTGTTTGGGATCGTATGGTATGGTACTGTATGAGATGGTATGGTATGGTACTGTATGAGATGGTATGTACTGTATGGTATGGTACTGTATGAGATGGTATGGTACTGTATGAGATGGTATGGTACTGTATGGTATGGTACTGTATGAGATGGTATGGTATGGTACTGTATGTGATGGTATGGTATGGTATTGTATGAAATGGTATGGTATGAGATGGTATGTACTGTATGGTATGGTACTGTATGAGATGGTATGGTACTGTATGAGATGGTATGGTATGGTATGGTACTGTATGAGATGGTATGGTATGGTATTGTATGGTATGGTACTGTATGAGATGGTATGGTACTGTATGGTATGGTACTGTATGAGATGGTATGGTACTGTATGAGATGGTATGGTATGGTATGGTACTGTATGAGATGGTATGGTATGGTATTGTATGGTATGGTACTGTATGAGATGGTATGGTACTGTATGGTATGGTACTGTATGAGATGGTATGGTACTGTATGAGATGGTATGGTATGGTACTGTATGAGATGATATGGTATGGTACTGTATGGTATGGTACTGTTTGGGATGGTAGGGTACAGTATGGTATGGTGTGGTATGGATGGGATGATATGGTATGGTATTGAGTAATGAGTCACCCTGCAATTCCCACCAATAATGTTTATTGTATTGGATAGTTTGCTAATAGGGAAGCCTCTCATGCTTTATAGTGTGAGTCATTTCTGCTGGAAATTCAAACGTGTCAGACAATACAGGACACAGATTAACTCTTCAATGCTCTTCTCATCATTCTTTTCTCTCCATACAAATCGCTCTAATTCACCAATTCTCTATCTCAGGTTGTGTATTAGAAAACTTGACCACAAATCCATTCCTCTAACCTGAGCTGAACCTCGCAGAAAGAGACAAATACGGAAAAATGAAGAAATCGATGGCAGTTGTGTTTTGAGTGGCCATCGTGCTGTAAACAAAGAATGGCAGAGCAGGTAATAGAGACGGAGAGAGGCAGTCAGGGGGCATATGTGCTGGAGAATGTTCAGACAGGCGAATCAGAGAAAATTGACTGTGTGGCAGTACGACGCTGAAGGACTTTCAATGAGGAAAAGAAACACTAAATTGATTTTAGATGAACTTCTGAGTCGGAAACCACTGTGCTGTCAGATATTACCATACTTGAAAAGATGATCATTCCTGCTTAAGTAGTGTGAGCGGTATAGGTCGAGAGGTCCTCTTTCTTATAAAGTAGAGACTTTTTCAAACACCTAAATCCATCTAGGTGTCAGTGGAGTGTATACGCTAGGTGAGCTGAACGCAGTGATGGGCTGGAAGCTCAATGAACCGCGAGGCCTCCACTCTCTCTGTCTCATGTCAGAACAGATGGCAACACTGCCGAACCCCACGCTCATCCATCACCCGCCATTTATTCAGCAAGGCAGTACGTAGTTGTCTGTGTAGGCTTGTGTGTGTGTGTGTGTTTTGTAGTCTAAAATGTACCTTCAGGTGAAGTGACACTGAGGAGATTGGCTGTTGAGTGGTCCAGCAGGCTAAACTCAGCTGCAGGATTTAAGGTCAGCGCCCCTATGGACGCTGAAATACATTTTCTAAAAATCAAGTGTGCCTCAAAGCTGCATGACAGGAAAAGGAGAATATCCAATCCAAGCTCAGGGAAAAGTTCAAAAGAAAGCGTATTGGTCAGACATATGATGACTTGATGGATGCCATGTATCAGCTGTGATTGCTCTGAACACTGAGGCTACTGAACGTGGCGCAGTGTTACTGATGCCTGTCAAATCTCCCTCAGTGTCCTCTCTCTCTCTCTCTCTCTCTCTCTCTCCCCTTCTGAAGCACTGGAGGAGAGGAAGTGCAGATGTGTAGTTAGCGTTTCAACTCATCATCACTCTCCATCTCTCTCCCTCCCTCTCACTCCTTGTAGTGATTTCTGTGAGTATGGAGTGCCTCAGGCAAAAACGCTGAAACCATCTGTTCTGCTAAGCCTGCCCCTCCATCCCACTTTGACTTCAAGTTTCTCCAGCTTTTTCTTTCCTCTTCACTCCCTTTTTTTTCTCCTTCCCCCCTTCACAAAGCTGTGTGATTTTCAGCCCTGATTGTTATTTGTGCTTTGTTGAGCTTGTCCAGAGTAAATTAACCTTGAATTTTGACCTAACCCTAATTTTTTACGCTTATGTTGTCTCAACAGCCTTGAAAGACAGTGTTTAAGCCCCATATGAAAAATGATCTCATGTAACAAATGCCTTATATCTTTGAAGCAAAACTGCTCTGTTTGATCAAGGAGATGTAAAGACTTTTCAGACATTCACAATGTTCAGACATTTTCAGCTATCTATGCTTTTCAACCATCTGCACACTAGCTTAAAATAACATCTGGTTTATACAAGAGGCTCACTCTCTTTAGTTAGCTTAAATGTTAGCGTGTAAATGACACTAAATGTTACAGATTTTTTGTCTCAGATACCCTTTGTTAACCTCAAAACAGCTAAGTTAGTGGTAACAGATCTGAACAACAGGAGTATTCACACCTGTCTCACCTTTTAACCAATGCGATTTCAGTGTCTGTCAACTTCCTGAGGAAGGTGTTGTAGATCGAAACGTTGCCCTATTTACATAAATTGCCCATTGGAAGTGGAACAGTGTGCTGACTTTTTAACTATTTTCTGACAACTCCTGCCAAACCAAATCACAACACACCCTCTTCTGTCTGTTTTACAGCCGTGTGTAATGGCTAATGATGTTCTGAGCATTAGAGTAGTTGATACTGATTAAGGTGAGAGGTGATAAATACAATAGCCCCAAAGGTAAAGAGTTGGGTTTTTTTTATCAGCAGACATGCATTAAGCGACCAGCTGTTGCAAACTGATTTTATACGCTGTAGCTGGCGAGCAAATTAAGCTATTGTAAAATGTGCCTTGAAATTCATATCCAGACATACGATGAGGAAAAAATCATGCTATTCTTGACCGTTTTGATTTGAGTCAGACGGATATGAGAAGAAACCATGCTTTGAGTCGGGGAACTCCTCGAGGCGAGTTGTTAAATGTTTGAAAACTTCAATGTTGTGCTCTTTGTCTTACTTCTTTTTAAATTTAGCATTTTATCAACCACATTTACTTTGTATCTCTTGAGAAATTAAAAGCAGCAGTTTGATTCATTGCATCAGGGGAACTGTCCCTCAGTAAACTGGGCTCTGTTGCTGCTTTCTCAATGTGATCTTCTTCAACGACCCTGCGTCTATCCCATTCAACCAGTCTATTCATTAACTGATTAAAATAAGTGGCCACTTAACAAAATCAATTCTAAGACGACTGCTGCACCGACAAGAGTCCAGCTCTCTCCTAAAGGATTGAGGCCTTGTGAGGCTGAACGGCTAACAAATAGCTGATTGTACTCATAGAGACAAAGCTGTTTTTGGGAGGAAACAGTTGGATCTTCTGATTTTAAATCCTTGATCTTTAAAGAGATTGGTGCTTGTAAATAATCAGAGCTCTAAAGTTTGAATGGCCATGTGCAGGTTGGATGCACTCACACACATATTGCATGCTGGACAGTGAACGGTATCACAGGCTTCTGTCAACAATCCGACAACAATCCGCTCTTTGACAATGCTTCAGCAGATGAATTATTCTCTCTAAATTAGACTTTAATTATGCCGTTGGAAGGTAGACATCCAGGGATGGAGGTGTGTGTGTGTTAAATCACAATTGATTCCATGCATTAAAAAAATAAGTTGATGTCCATGACATTTTATATATTCTTTTAGCATCAACAATGACATATGCACATTTACAATTGTCAAAATGCAAAACACATGATGTCAAGTGAGATTAAATAAACTGAAAAAAATCCTCTAAAATGAACAGTCTGGTATCATCGGAACTGTCAAAGGGGTGATTAAGGCATGTGCTTAGTTAGACAAAGAAGCTTCAATGTGAGTCTTTCTAGGGTGCATTCACACCTTAGCCGTTTGGTCCGCTTGAAACAAACGGGTACGCTTTGTTGGATCGTTGGTTTGGTTTGGGGTGGTGTTAATGCTAAAAACGAACTCTGGTGCAGACCAAAGAACTGAACTCTGGTATGCTTGCTTGGGGTGGGGGGGGGGGGGGACTTCAGTTCACCGTAGGCGAGAACACATTCGGTACCATACAAAGTGCACAAGCCTTCAGTCCTGTGCTAAATGTGGTTACACATTGCTCCAGTTTAACTTCAGACACATTACTTTATCTCCATTTTATAGATCAAAATTCTGCCAAACTGTGCAGCTCTATTGGATGCCATTCTTCCACTGTTCTCACTTTCGGGTCATAGTGCAGCATTAGGTCGGATGGCAGTAGCCACTGACCGGAGCTACAGCACCAACTAGTGGCAGGTGGCTACAGTACACAACATTTGACAGGCTTTGGTGCACTTGACAAAGTGCAGTGTGAATCCAAACCAAATGAAACATCCAACAAAGGTACAACTTCACCTCATCAAGACCACCCTACATCAGATGTGAAAGCCGACTTATTTATCCTGCCCTGTTCAGTTTAGTTTCATATGTGTAGAGTTGTAAAGGAAAACCAGGGAGAGAGATTGAATAACGATATGTGGAAAAGGAGCCTCTGGCCAAAATCGAGTCAGGTCCGCCTGCTTGGAGGACTATGGCCTCCGTACATGGGGCACGACCTACCCACTAGGCCCCAAGTGTTAAGTGTTTAAAGAAGTCATAACGCGATACAGGCCTGGACCTTGATAAAAAAAAAAATCTCAGCACAATGCAAACGAACATAACTTGAAATATTTAGATTTAACTGTATATAGATTAATACGTTTACTGCTGAGTGTGAGAGTTAAACCATCTTACATATTTTCCATCTGAAAGATTTTCAGAAAGCTTGAGTTTTCCTGCTATTGACTTTCTGCATGAAAACACAATATGTTGACATGCTTTTAAAAAGCAAAGCAATACCAGATTCTTCATTGCATCCTCTAAGTTGAGTGTCCATCTTTTCAACCTCTAGGGATTGATGGACTCCACTGTGACATCAGTCTGTCTGACACCCTCCCTGTCCAGTCACATTAACACTGTACAATTGGTGGTCTCCTTCTGTCTCTAACTGTCCCTCTCCATCAGTCACACCTTTTTTGTTTCTTCATCTCTCTCTCTCTCTCTCTCTCTCTCTCTCTCACAACCACAGACAAAAAAGCAAAATGTCATAGTCAGACGAGAGGGAAACTTCAAGTCTGGTGAATCTACAACAGATGGATGATGATGACTGAGGGACTTTACTGTACCACCAAGGTTTAGAGACGGATCTCGAGGGGATTCTGTGTGATCGGTGGTAGGATGAGCAGAGCTATTATAAATGAGAACTCCTTCTACAAGCTGATCTCAGCCCTATTACGCCAAACAACAACTGTGTTAGTGGAGGGAGTTTTATTGAAAGAGCTTCCTTTCTTTTCATTCCTGGGAATATATATGGATAATTCATGTTAATCATTACCTAAAATATACATAATGTGACATTGGGTGGTCTTAAATCAAATGTAATGATTTCAGAGATGTAAAGGACATCCAGGTAGCGACAGACATGATTAGAATTTCATCATGGTTTTTTGCAAGGTAGGCTCTATGAATACTATAGATATACTATATAGGCTGATACATTTGATTCAGACCAGTTTGGTTCTCTCTCACTGCACGACGGCAGTGTCTGTCTTGATAGAGTGCAATCTGTTTTCCCAACTGAGCAAACAGACCAATCCATTGCACACAACCACAGATGCATTCTAATACAACACCTCAGTGTGCACAAATGTGGACCACCCTTACACACAGATAAATAAGAGAGGCATAAACACATATATGCATGCATAAGCACATCAAGCACGTATTAGATAAACAAGGCTGAGAGCATTCAAACTCCTCTCACACGCTTCCAAACGTTAGCAAGGGAGCTGTACGAGGCAGAGATTGGTAATAAAACTTTGCCTTAGTCAATGGAGTTGGAGAGCGTGTGTGTGTGTGTGAGTGTGCTGTGTACTATTTGCTGCTCTCAGCGGTGTGGGAGGTCTGATTTGTAGCAGTAATATCGACAGGAAGGGCCTCGGAATGAGGTCTTTCCTTCAGGGAGTCCTCTTACCCTTTCGTGCCTGCACAGAAATATTCGCACAAAGAAGCCCATGCACACAAACACAAGATAGGTAGAGATAGTACACACGGTTCTACTGACCCCCCCATTTGGACCTAATACAATGGGTTGAAATTGGACAAGTTTTTAGTGGGGGTCCCACAATCTAATGGGTAACATTTGACAAAACCAGGTTAGTCAACTCTATGCCCTGAACACTGACATCGAAGCTGATCAAAGTCAGTTGGCAGAACTACAGCTGATGACAGACACATCTGGCAAAGCAGGGTCAGTGTGGATGTCTGAATGGTGTAAGCTTTGTCCTTGCTAACAACATTATTTAAATCAGATAAGAATGGAGTTGCTTTATAAACTAAATGTTCCTGTTATTGCTGAAAAAGAGTTTAAAGTAGCTTGTATTGGTTAAATGGCCATTTTTCTTTCTAGAACACAAAAGTAAAAAGTAATTTAAGTCCAAAGACAAATAGGGCCTTATTTTGAAGGCGTTAAAAAACATGCTGCTTATAAGAAGTGCTGCATCACGATGGGGAGATGCGAGTGTGTGAGTGTGTGTTTCTGTGTGCATTAGACAGAATACGCATTATGGTTGTGCATCCTGTGTGTGTGGATTAAGCTCAGTGGACGTGCATTGTGAACTCGTATGTCCATCTTTCTAAAGCGTTTTCTTAATATCAAGAACAAACTGCGCCACACTGCGACTCTCGACAAGGTTTTAGGTGGTCGAAGGTGCAGTCGTTTTCTGCGTCCTCAAAGGAACAAGCCAGCTTTTCTCCTGACCACACCCAATTTTTTAAAACAAACACACCCCTTGGCGTTAATGGGAGAGCAAGTTAACTGGCTATTCAAACAACGTGAACGCAGGGCGTTAAATGACAACTGCATCAGGAGGAAAATAGGAAAGGCACGTGCACTGCGCGAAGACGCTTTATGCATGGCGTACAATAGGGCCCATAGGGTTCTTATACCAATGAGCCGTGCCTAACACAAGGAAAGATTGCTGCACAGATACACACCTGTCTCACTTGCAACATGAACAGCAATGACATAAGGGAAATAATAAGACAGGAACACACCTTTTTTTCTAAATCAGAAATCGTAATACCTCTATACTGACCCAATGGCTTATTAAACTTCTAAACCCTGAAACACAGGCTTCCTGCACTTTGGAGTATCTGGGGGTAACTATTGGTGTGTGTAAGTGTGGACAGTTCTGTCAGGCAATGGATGGATTTCTGTTCAGCTGTGAAACTGCAGAACTTTTTAAAAGGTATGAGACTGCAAAAAAACCACCACGCTGCCCTTCCCCTCCCCCCTCTATCACTGTGCAGTACGGCACGGCAGAGACCTAAAAGAGGGCTTTTCATATCCTCTGTCTTTGCCTTCAATTCTTTCTGGAGTCACTTTCAAACATATTAAGCTGCGTGTGTTCTCCTAAAACCAAGTCTTATCCATGAAGCTTAGCCAAACCACGGAACAAAAATTAAACATTTCTTGTGATGCCAAATGGCTCGTCCTAAACCACAATTAATGTGGGTGTGGCAAGAAAGAGTCACCTTCAGATAAAAAGGGAGAACAAGCCCAAGACACTTTAGTGAGGCTGATATTTAAATTCACTTGAGAGAAGATTTTTGGGACACTTTGTGGGACTACACGTTTTGTCCTTCAACATTTTTGAAAATTGGAGCTTGACCGATATATCTGGCAACAATTTTATGGGGTCAATTAAATCGGACTGTCACAGACGTCCATATCAGTGTATGTTTTTGTAATGTTGCAGATATTACTTTTTAACACAAAGAAATCTGTAAATTATTCACAAGCAAGAACGCCCTTGTCCCCAAGGGTCACCATTCTCTAAGCCCTGCCTGAAACACATATAGCACAGCGCCACAGCTGATGAGAAGGTGGATCACACTAGCATTGGTTGACAAGCCATGGTTAATACTCTTACATAAGTATGGCACCCGTAGCCCTGAGGCCCATGAACAGAGGCTATAGTGCTCCAAGGGTTAGGGTTAAATCAGGTTCAAATCCAACCAGGGGCTCCTTTCCCTCATGCCATCCCCCACTCTCATTTGCATACTGTTTAGAACAAGATGGCATATGACCGTGCATGCAGGTGAAAATGTTTCATCAGTAGATGTTGATGATGTCACTCCTCCTCTCCTTCTTCAAAGTCCAAAAGCCCTCAATGCTCGGGTCCATGTCTAAGACTTAATTGCTGCAGTCCAAAGCAATCAAGAGTCCTGAAAATCAGGACTGGGGTCAAATTACATCCCCATGTTCATGTGATGTTTTCTATCCTAACTTGTTCTTTAAAAAACATATTGATCTGTCTTTACTGAAGTTTAACTTCAAAATCATGTTTCTTTGTGATTTTTATGACAACATAAAAGCCCTTTGCACATGGGCCACAGGCTCAATCAAGACTTCAATCACTCATTCCGCGCCACAAAGTGACAGCATAGAAAGTAGTTCAGACATAATCATATGATTTCCAGGTGGCTAAGGCTGAGTGACAAGCCTATTCATTTTCTTTTCAGATGAGAAGAAGCTCTAAGAGATGAAAAGGCCAGAAGATCTCTGAGTATTTCAAAAGCGTGGAGACCATCAAAGATTCCGTTCACATGCGGCAAATCCCGCTCAGTGCAGAGCCATTAAGATCGCAATAAAGACGGTAAATGATTGTCACACACTTGCAGCGGCTTCTGCGGGGTTATCAGAAGCACGGCGAACACCTGCAGCAAGGTATACGCCCCTTTTTATATGAGTGTCTGCTCCTGTACAGAATTGAATTATATAAGTGCTCGTTAGTGTATGTGTGTGTGGAAGTGACCGCCTGAGTGCATACATCCATGCAGGATTATGGAAACACTGGATTATTTCCTCCGCGCCTCCAAGAAGCTCCTTTAAATCCTTAAATGAGCAGTGAAGGACAGGACAGCAGCTTGGATATGAAAGAGTTTCTTCTGAGTCATTCAAAGTGTCACAACTAAAAATGACCTCGACTCTTCAGACAAGAGAGATGTGAAATAAGTCAGCCGTTGAAAATTCACAAATCTGAAGTGTGTGTCAATATTTGTTTTGGGTGACATTGCGCTTTTTCGGTTGAATGAAATGTCAGTTTTCCCTTATTTCTTTGAGAATGTCTCTGCTTACAAATTGAAGCATGAAAGAAATATGTGTGTGTGTTTGTGTATATGTGTGTGTGTGTGTGTGTGTGTGTGTGGGGGGGGGGGGGGGGGGGACCAAATAGTAAACAGTGTCAGAAGGAGCAGAATGACTGAGCATGGCAGCCTGTCAGACTGTTGATAAAGGAGAGACCTTCCTTTTAACACACAAGAGCAACAAAACATAACGCTTCTTCTTCTCCTCTCTTTTTCGTAATACCTCCTTCTGTCCTTCTTCCTCCACACCTTCTGCCAAGCATCTGTCACTTATTGGAAGAAAAAAAAAAAACAATAATAAAAATATATAAGCAAAAAACATGATGGAGGAGATGAAGCCAGAAGAAGGGTATCAGGGTGATGATCTGTTGCTTTCAGAGTTCAGCCAAGAACAAAGAGTTCTTGAGAAAAATAGATGGAGCTGCCAAAAAGTAGATCTACATAAAGACAGGCAAAATGAAAGGAGGTGGAATTATTGGTAGAAATGCATGTGTGAGTGTGCCTGAAAGTGAGAGTGTGTGATCTGGCAAGCATTACTTTTTGGCCTCCGTTGGGGAGCTGATAAATCCACGGCTGTTTGACTCCTGCCAGACGCCGCTCCACGCACAAACACACACGTACACACACACATTTTGTGCTCACTACATCTCCATCTGTTTGACTTGTGCCAGTTGCCCCCTTTCAATTACCCAGCATGCATTGCTCCTTCAGAGAAAACTAGCCTTTTCAGTGAGGGCTGTGAAAGAGAGACAGATGGACAAACATAAAACACAGTGAAAGAGTTTGGGAATAGATGACAGAGGCTAAAATTATACTCTTAGTCACCTGAGTTTCATACTCGGTCTAACTAGCATGTAACTGCTGTTGGGCTCCAACCTGATATGTGGAGGTAACCTCATCAGGAGCCTTTTTATTACAGGAAGAACGCTGTTTAGGTTGTGCAAGCCAGTAATGAGAATAACTGAAAATATGAAATGTTATATAGTTTCCTGAATGTGTTTCCAAATTATCCAGCACATTCAAAGCAAAATATTTATTTTTGATGGTGGAATTTTTTTTTTTTATATTGGCTATCGAATGGGAGACTGGGAATATTTTTGTATTTGCCTCGGTCAAGAGTCAAATTGTAGATTGCTTCCAACTGCTGCACTAAAATTTGGGAGCTGGCATGCTAACCCCCTGCCCTGCAAAGTTATGCAACAGTGCAGAAGCACAGAATCAATTCATTTATCATCATGTCTAAAGGGCAGAGTATTGAATTTTGGTTCCAATGTAAAAACAATGCTCTATTCAATCAGGCATTTTATTGCGACGCATTAAGCCAAAGTTCCCCCGTCGTCTAAATACCAAGAGACCAAAAAAAAAAGATCTTCAGCTGAATAAAAAAACAGGAAAGGTTAATTAACACCAGAGATTGACGCAGCAAAGTTCATACTAGCTTAATAAATGATGACACAATCTCAGTGAAGCCATGGTCACAGCCAGGGTAGCTAAAGGCTAACATGCAGTCAGAAACATGACATTGCTTGGCAGTTATGATAGCTCTCTACTGGCTCTGTTATCGGTCTTAGCACAGTAACAAAATGTCCATGTGGGGGTTAACCTACTTTGCATTCCAAGAGACTAATCAGCATGAATTTACTCCAACAAGCCACAAAGAAAAGGATGCATTTCGTGTACCCCAAGTAGTGCTGAGCCTCATCGAACCAAAGTCTGTGGTTCAGAGAGCTGCTTTAAGCAATGGACTACCATGGAACCAAAGCCTGTTACAGCTCGAGGCTTCAAATGTTCGCATGTTTGTCCATCACAATGACATGTCCTCATTAGGTTTAATCCTGCATGCCAACATATTCAATTTGTGTGAGAGCTTTGTATATGCTGAACCAATTTGTCACCTGAGGCTCAAGGCATTTCTCCTTCTCTTTAATATGTTAACTACTAGCATGCATTACGTTGAATCTGCAGCTCGATTACGCATATGCTATTAGAAGACATGGATGAAATGGATTCGTGAGGTCACCTCCTCAGTATAGCAGGCATTGATTGACAAGGCTGCCTTGTCAATCCAATGGGAAAGCTGTCACTCCTGTAGATCTGGATGGGAACTCAAAATAAGAAAAGCAGGTGGGGGTGATGAAGAGATCTAAACAGTTAGTGTCTGATTTACATGCTACTGACTTGCCTGCCTTAGGCAAACCTTCAATTCTTTCCACATCAAACATCAATTCATACCCACCTAACAAGCATGCGGAGGAGAGTTAAACACTGTTTGCTTGCGTCCTGTAATAGTTATCTCAGCCCTCAGGTGAGTCATGGACACTACATTGCATCAGGCCGGCTGCTGAGCAAAGCATAAATGTAAAGACTCAATGCCCAGTGTAGCCTGCAATTTAACCTCCATAAATCCTTTTTGGTCATTAAGTTATTCCTTGGAGTAAAACAGGCTAAAGCGACACAGCTCCTTAGTTGTTGTTGTGTGAAGTTGGGGAGCTTTGATTAACGTGCACTGGTTTCCATTCTGCTGACTCATTCAGGGACGCGCTCCTCTCCCCACCTTATTTAAATAGCAGGGCAGATAAAGGGCTCCACTTGGTCAAACAGTGGTGAAGAGCGTGAGATGGGCTAATGAGAGCTGCGTGGCCCAGTCCTCCAGAGTGGCGTGTGTGGGAAAGAAAGAAAGTATAGATTTTTGGCTAAGTTTACGACTAAGCCTGTAAAATTAATAGGGGCAAAAGCAGCAAGGAACCCCTAGTTTGAAAACACATCACACCACACACACACACACACAAACAGATGTTAAAAAAAAAAAACAGAGCAACAAAGCTGCGCTGCATGTTGGCTCAACATGAAGCTAAACAAGTAACAGGCACACACCCATACCCAGGAACAAATTGACGTGATGTAATGCACAAAAGAAGGAAAAACACATCGTGCTTTGCTCGCTTCCAAAATCTAACATCATGCTCCCACCCTCCCATTTCTGTCTCTGCTCAGCTGCTGTAAGTAGGGCACATCAATTTTTCACACTGCCTCTGTCTTTCACTCAGTCTGCGGCTGTGATCATAGCACCTGTCTGGGCCACATATGTCATACCCCTCTCTATACGTCCCATCATGCACTACCCCGCCTGCCCCTTTCGAAGAATTCCTCACATCTTCACTCCCCCCCTGCTCCGCCGAGGTCCCTTCAGTGTGCTTCTCCATCCATCTACCTCTCTTTTTATTCAAAGCCTGTTCCATCAGCTGTGAATCACCCGCAGCACCACGGTATCCAGACTTTAATGAATGCAATATGTAATAATCAAAAAAGCCGGGGAAAAACCCACTCACACAAACACTCACAGGTGCAGACGCACACCTGCCAGGCAGGGATGGCTCGATAATGACATGGAGATTAAATGGTCGAGAGAAAGCAGAGACGTACTGATGCTGCACTTTAGAGGAATTTGTTTCTTTACACACACGAATACAAGCACACACACACACACACACACGCTTGCATCGCACCTCTTTTTAGACCCCAGCATTAAAATTCCACATAGGACATCAACTTTTTTTAAACTTTTCTTTCAATGACAATACACGTATAGCGTCTTCAGCTAGCTAAATGGGAGGACACATTTGATTCTTTTCCCTTTTCATCATTCAGAGCTTTTTGCAGTCGCTGATAATGAGCACATTTCCCCATTCATGAACACTATGACCTTAGTAACCAACGACCAAGAACTATTGGAATTATCATTGGTGGGTACTACTTACATTTCTCATGTGTTGACAGTGTGTAAGTAGGTGTTAACCTAGCTGCTAATATGAATTGGGTGGTGGGTTGGTGTCAAATGTAAATATAATTGCTGGAGAAAGCTAATGCAATATCAGTCTTTAAATTAGTAAACAGGGGTCAAATATTTCTTTACGTGCAAGGGGAATGTGTTGAGTGACTCAAAGTAGGTATTTGAGTTGAAAAAGTGCCAAGCTAGCTGGAGAGGCATTTACCATACACACACTAAACTTCTTCATTGAATTGGAAAGCTCAATTCATTTTAAATGCATTTTTTTTAGTTTATGGAATTGATAAAAAATTAATTTGTCCGACAGAATGCTGAAAAATTACTTTGGGAAATCAAATGACATTAGGCCTAAATCACATTTTTTAAAACTTGTTTCAAGAACATAGACCACTCCTCAAACACAACCCATTTCTGTTTCATACCTATTTAAGCATGCCTTAATCGCTTCAATTCATCTGACGCTAATTTCATCCCAAATCCCAAATCCCTTGTCCCTTACCCTAATACTTTTATACCTCTACCCTTACCCCCATCCAACATCCCTCAACCCTCGTCCCTCCATCTCTCATCTCGACCCTTACCTTCATCCCCTTCATCCATCAACCCTCAATCTTCCATTATCCAACCTCACTCATCATTTCCTTCCCCGCCATGCATATAACAATAAACTATTCTCAATCGATATCTTTCTTGGCATGGTCTGTTAGTGAACCTTTAATAATGATCATGTCAATGAAGTAAAACCTCTTACGAATGTTGTCAATATGGCCACAGACATGAATATTGTTTCTGCATGTCATTAATCTTTAAATAAATTCAAACACCCTCTACTGCCATTTACATTGTGTTATTCAGGCTATAACCTGGCTTTGTTAAATATCTGATGCTAATTGGTCAATTGCGCAAAGCGATGGTTTCCTGTATGTCAATAGCACACCATTGTTACGATAAACAAACTGTTCCTATAGCAGGGGGTCGCTGGGGATAGGGCTCTAATGACAGACTCTGGAGGACTAATTGTTATCATATCAATCAGCAGAAAGAAGTCCGGTTAATTTGATAATGGTCTGTTTACCATGGGCAATAGAGAAAAGCGAAAACTGCATTGAAAAGAGGTTAAAAGACACAAAAGGTGAACGCTTGAGCAGAGGAAACTACAAAACCGTAGATGGAGCATCCATGTAATGGAACGTGATATGGGACACAACGTCAGCGTTTATATAGATGGGTGAATGGAAAAGAGAAAGTCAACAGACTCAGGCAGTGACGACATGACGAAATCATTGTGGTGCTGGGCTGATTCATGCAAACCTGTTCATCTTGTCTTACTTAACCATCAGTGGAAATGTGCAGATTAATGTGGGCGGCAAGGTTTACCCATTTAGAGAAAGATACAGCTGTAAATGTCGATATTGACCAAGTTCTACCCATGGATTTCATTTTTTTGTAGAAGAAATATATCATTTTTTAATCCATAAATTCATTTCCAAATCGATATTTTGGATACAGAAGAATTATTTTTTTTTGGCCTACAAATGTTGCTTTTTCATTTAGATCATTAAGGGTGTTCAGTTACAAAACCCTACTGTTAATGTGACACAAAATAAATGAATAAAAGATCATTAGAAGGACAAAGGTCAGACCTCTAATTTCATTACCTCTTAGACTTGTCTTTAATGTACTTTCCGATGCCGTTTGAGAAATGTCAGGTCAATTGGTGCCAGGGTGAAAGTGCACAGACTCACAGTCGATGCAACTTTTTTCCCCCGACAGTAATATTCCCCGAGTGTGATGGGCCTGAGCCTTTGCGTGAGATTTCCTCTGTGAAAATGCTAAATAATTCACACGAAAGGGCAATTTTGAAAAGCCCTAACCACCTGAACTGACCTATCCAATATTACAAAGGAGGCGAGTCACGGATCACATTGAATAATATGCTGCTTCAGAGCTAATATATCTCTAATACCACAGCCCCCCTCCCCATTGGAATCTCCTGCATATTAATACACAATAATATGGCCTCAGTGAAGACCTGAGCGACAGATTGAGATTGTAGTCACTCCAATAATTTCAATGATGACTGAGCAAAGCATCAAACACATTTGTTTTCTTTAAACCGTTTAAAAGGGACCATTAGGACGAGCTCATGTACTAATTTGTCATTTGACTTTCTTCTCTTTTAAGGCTGAATTAAAGCAAAAATTAGATAACTTTCTTGTTTCAATTTTGAACTCAGCTTGACCTAACAGGAAGATCAACCGTTAGTCACAGTTAAAATGTAGTGAATGATGAGAAGAAGAAAAAAAAAACTTGACAAGACTGAACATTTCAGCAAAACCGTTGCATAAGTGTGTTTGTCAGGTGGTGATGCCTCGCCAGTAGGAATCTGCAAACATCACAGCTTTAAAATAGCTGTAGCTGGATACATAAAGAGGTCTGGAGATGGTTTTATATGGTGTCTTAGGAGAGTTAATCCATTTGTCAACCAATCTGTTGGCTGAGACAGACGGAGAAGAGGAGGAAGGGATAACACTCAGTGACAGAGGCACAAACAGAGGGGAGGGGTAGGCAATACGAACAAGAAGAAGAGAGATAAAGACAAACACAGAAAAGGAGACAATCAAGTGATAAGACAGATGGAGGGGGTAAACACAGGAGAGAGGGAACAAGGAAGGAAGTGGAAAAGAAGAAGGAGTGACAGTGGAGAAAGGATGTAAGTGCGTAGGAACCAAGGAGGAGAGAAGACTAGCTGGGGGCTTGGAGATACTGTATAAAGCAATAAAACAAGCAAGCATGACAAGAGAGCCAGAGGGAGTGAGGAGGGCAAAAGAGCGAACCAAATGAAGGACGAAGGCGAAAGATGAAGATGGTGCGGAATTGTAAAGACATTGGTGTGCAAGTACAAAGAGACGAAGAAGCAGAAGGGAAGACAAGATGAGGAAAAAAAAGAGGACGAGAGAACGAGAGAGAAATGGAATACAACTGGTGAAGATAGAGACGTGAAAGGGCAGCAGAGCAGCAGAAATCAATTCCCTTTGGGGGTCGCAGGATCAGGGCACTGGAGTGCAAATGCTACATCATAAACACTCAGTGGGCTGTGGCCGCAAAACACGGGCCGTCAATTTGCCCTGAATGCGTAATGAAAAGTACCCTGATTGCTCTCCTTCTGAGCGTTTTCCCAGACAAGTAGAGAACATGGTGACTCACTGCATGTACAGGAAGCAGAGCCATCATCTCATGAGGTTGACATGCAGAGTATTTTACACCAACCTTTATTGCAACGAAGGCATGACCTGTGCGTTACTGTGTTAATTTCAAGTCCTGTCTCCTAGTATTATGCGCTAAAATTTTTCTTAAAAGTTTTTCTAATTTATTGGCCGATATAGTCAATCTTGCTATACACTATCCATGTGAAACAGCATGTTAATGGTTATGCAGAAACCGTGCAGTGACTTAAAACATTACATTCTGTATTAATATCTAAACATTCACGCTGTAGCACTCTATCTCTCTTTAGAATCAAGAATATGACGTCAGTTTTTGTTCAGAGAAAAAAACAAACAATATTCTTGGACATGTGTCAGGCAGCAATTAAGTTGTCACTATGAAGTTATTTATAGAAGACGTGGATGACACTTTGTGGGGGATGGTGGATTTGTGAATGGCAAGATTCACGTCATTGGTTGAGCCATTGACGAGTTAAGGTTTTGGTGTGGTTTAGAGGAAGTAGCTCTTACAACATGATATCAGGCAAAACAAGAAATACATAATGGGATATATCAAACACATTTGGACAATTAAGGCCCTGACACACCAAGCAGACGGCAAAGAACTAGTGGCGACGAAGGCCGCCTGTGGTGTCGGCGCACAACGCCTTTTGCCTTGGCCAAAAAGTTGCACTAGAACACACCGCAAAGACTACAGCTGACCACAACATACGTTCTGCATGCGTGAGGGGCAATAGCTCTCCATGGCGGTAGTCTGTAATCGTCATTCTAAAAAGGGGCAACCGGAAAAGGACGAGGAAGAACGTGGCTAAATAAACCGTTGTTGTGATACAAGGAGACTATTTTCTCACCGCTGTCGCTCAACACTTGTAATGTAGGTGCTTCTTATAGAAAATAATGTCTGATAAAAAAAGTGAAAATGGCACTGGCGTTGTCAGCCCTTGGTCTTTTATTTGTGGAACAACAATAGAAGAGGCGCTTCCATATTTCTTCCCGTGCACTGACTCTCCTGTTTCGCTTAGCTGAACAGCCAATCAGAGAGATTCCTATCCCCAACAGCGACAGCTCAAGGCGATTCAACATGTGGAATCGGCCAAAAAAAGGCTAACTGGGACCAACAGGTAGCGACGGAGCTGGACACACTGCAATAACTAGGGCGACGACCGCTCACCGACGGACCGACGGCCGACGGTCTCCTTGGTGTGTCAGGGTCTTTATACATTGTGTTACATGTGAAAAGTGTCAGATGTATTTGTATGAAGTAGTTAGTTTGATGCATACTGACACCTTAAAGTCATTGGCGTAAATTTTAGAATTCTGTATGAAAAATGATCTGACAGAGTTTACAATTGCATTCTTTGCTTATTGAGATGCAATTTAATGTATTGTTTCTTTATTATCACATAATTATTGTTACAACAATCTCCCTTGGACATAATGCAAACCAACCTTGCTACCGATTGCTCTCCATATTTCATACTCCACATAGCATAATGCCATCAGTGAACACACAGCATAATGGCATTGAACGCCCTGGATATATAAATTGTATTTTAAATCTTAATAGGAGTACAGTAGATGGTACTTAAACATCACAAGTGTGTAATGATAAAGATGATGACGTAGGAATTCCCAGTCTTTGTGCTTAATAACAGTTGATCCACAGTGTGAAGATCAACCAATCGATCTAATTCTCAAGGGGATGCACGGCCAAGGTCCTATTGACACAAATCTGAATATTTAGCTTAGTGCTTTTAGGATATACAGAAGATGTTCGATTAAGCAGATATGCTGGTTTAAGCAATTAAACCAGGTGTTGTATCCACTCGAGGAAATGGTTCTCATTGAATCTGGATATGTTGTGCTCCTTTGTGCTTAATGGGCTTAGACAGGACTGGTGAGGATTGCAGGCAATAATACTACCAGGTTCTGAGGTTTAATTTCATTGATATTATCACCTTGGCGGCCTGAGCTTAAGCCTTTATCCTGCGGTGCTGCTATGAATCAAAGCTCAGCCTCCTCTCTCTCCTGTTCCCTTTGGCTTGTCTTGTTGAAGTATTGCTAAAGTGTGTAAGTTTGCTTTTGCCGTCAGAGTGTGCAGCCAAAGGTATCAATAAATCTCCTGCAGGTTTTTTCTTTTCTTTTTACACTGTATACTTTGCTCCTCTCTCACACAAACAGTTAAACTTACAGTAACCTGTGCACACAAAAGCTTGCAGTGCAAAACCAATGAAGTTGCCTTGCCAGAGGCGTTCTTCATTATTAAAATCCCCACAACCGGTGTAGAAGAATGGTCGCCTCCTCACAATTATCCCAAACAATTACTGACATACTCGGCAGCATAATAGTTTTCATTCATTCAGCTCTGCTGGGTCGTTTCCTTTAAGTCTGCCTGTTCTTTCTTGCCATTATTTTTCATACTCTCTGCCCTGAGACCGACTGCCTCAAAGCTACTCTAATTGCATTGGGGATCGGCCTTTAAAGGGTTGCCATGGTGACCGGTAGAACCTCCACAGTGGCACATGCCTTGCTCGCTTTCCTTACTTTAGCTAAATCTCAATCGCTCGCTCGCTTTCTCTCTGTTTCTCTTTCATGTGTCTCTGTACTTCCTACCTCATCTCTACTTTCCCACTTGTCTCTTTTCACTATTTAATTATTTCCACTTTTGCATGCATGCACTCAATGAAAGCAAGGGGATGCCTGCAGATGTGGGAGGAACATGCCTCGCCAATAACCAGTTTACATGTATGCAGGCACAGGCATACACACACACACACACACACACACACTCACATCCCCCGATCAAAGGGCCAAACAAGACCTGGAAAGCCACACTGATGTGTTTTCCAAGGATGAAGCAGCAGCAGGAATTGAACGACAGCTCAGATAAAGTGTGTGAGTGTGACGGCCAGTAGTAAATACATGCCGGCCGACAAGATCCACAAGAAAAAGGCAACATTGTCAGCCAATGAGAAATACCCTGTCGGAAAGTTTCATACCCTTCAACTTTTATAGATGAGGCAAAGGTGGATACACAGAACTGAAAATAAAATAAAAATATAATGAATAATAAAAAGGTAGATAAACAAAGACTTCATGCTGATGATGTTTGCATAAATTGAGATGTTGGTTCAATCTTGTAGGGAGGGTAAAGATAAGGAAAGATTTTTAAAACAAATTTTGATATGCAGAACTTTAGTCTCTGAAGTTAAAGTAACAAACTAGTTTGCTAATGTTCAAATCAGAGGATACTCATTATTGTTGGTATCGTAACAACCAGCACGGCAGGTAAAAAGCCGTCAGCCATTTGGGAAAATAAAGTCAGAATTAAATAGTACAACTATTGTCAACAACACATAGCAGGTTGGGATAAGAAGACTGCTTTATTGCACAATACAACAGCCAACCGTGATGCCAACCTAAACTTTATAAAACATGGACACAATCTCAGTGATGTCACCTTTTGTTTTATGTGAAGGTGTTAAACAATGGCGGTGCAATGCTCCTACCTAAATCGCACACCAAATGATGCCTAATTATGCATAACTCTTAGCCTTAATATAACTGAAACAGACAAGTTATTTGACAATTCACTCCCTGTACAGTTTTAACCTAATAACCATTAAATAAATGAACAATGGTGACCAAACTGCTTTTTGTTCCATGCTGCTGACATGTTTATTCCTGCTGTAAAGATGGGCACTTTATAATTCAAAGAATATTACTGCCGATATTAAAAGAAAATGATATCAGTGCTACTCTGCAAACAAATTACGATAATTACAGCTGGGGTAAGTATGTTGCTGTAAGTCATTAAAACAAACTTAAAATAAGGCATGTTTATGGAGATGAATAGACCCAAACAAATTAATAAGTCAATTATGAAGGAAAGAAGGACTAAAGGAAGAAGATATATTTTAGTAATCCCGCGATGGAAAATTCAATTTTACACTCTGTTATCGAGACATGCTTCACACACACATATAGGCTAAAAACACACACATGAACAAACAGGATCCTATGGACATGCACTAATGGAGAGAGTGTGGGGGATCGGTGCCTTGCTCAAGGGCACCTCGGCAGTGCGAAGCAAGTGAACTGGCACCTCTCCCGCTACCAGAGCATGGTCCGCACCAGGACTTTATCTGGCGACCCTCTGGTTCCCAACCCAAGTCCCTACGGACTGAGCTACTGCCGCCCAGAAAGGAAGGAAGGAAGGAAAACTAAAAAATAGATGAAAATAAACTCTTTGGGTATCACATTCAGTTGTCCAAATGGCTGCGGATTAAGTGGCTGTTATCTGTGCCACCTGCTGTCTAAACTGTAAACAAGTCCAAATGTGTGTGTGTGTGTATGTGTGTGTGTTGGAGATGACATTGATCTGGCGCCATGTTCAGCTGCGTGCTGATACAAAGCCAGCACCAGGAAAAGTAAAAACCCCTTCAATTGTGTCATTTTACAGCACATATACACATGTACTGGTACAACCCTGTCTACACGCACACACACGCAAACACACACACAAAAAAAGTTTACCGCAAAAAAGCGTGACAGCCTCTGCAGCTCCATTGAGCAATGTAACTTGAGCATGAAGATGACATTACAGCACTGTGTGTGTTTTTTCCCTACATATACTTCAGTCCTGGGGGACATGGACTTCATGTGTGTGTGTGTGTCATGTATTTCTACAACTAGTGAAACCGGGTGTATGTAAAAGCCCCCTGCTGATGTTGCTATTTCCTCTTTACATCAGCAGGCATACAAGCCACAAGCAAAACAACACAATCTACTTACATCTACCTCCCTTTCCCCCCCCCCTGTATCTTCCTCCCTCTGCCCCTTTCCTTCCCTTTCCTTCCTCCTTCCTTCTCCCTCTCTCCCCCTCCATTTCTCTCGAAACTCTACCTTCTCTATCCTTCATGCACAAGTTCCCTGTTCGCTCTCCATCGCTCTTATTCCTTCAATAATTCAGGCAGCTTTTCTCTCAGTGTACAGTAGTATGTGAGGTAGGGTCCCTTCAGAGACACAGACAGCCAGCTTGAGAGCTTAAGAATCAGTGGTGGAAGAGTGTGCGAGTGTGTTTGCCAATCTGTTTCCTGCATGCTTAAAAAAAAGGAAGAAATGGATGTGCAGTGCCTAAGATGCATGTGTTGAACAAAATGTGTGGTCAGTGTGTGTGTTGAGAGGTAGCAGTAAGGTTAGGGAGTTTGTGGGAATGAGGTGAGTGTGTTCAATATAGACATTTACTGAGGTTCCGCTAAAAGTGTATCTTCATTTTCCCTGGGACCATGTGTTATAGGTCGATTTGAAAGGAACACACTTACCTTGTTTGTGTTTTTTCTTGTGTGTAAAAGTTTGAAAGGTTGCTTGCTAGCTACTTAGCAACTAGATAATTAGCTCATCAGCTAGTGATAGATAGATATGGTTCCCTGCTACCTAGTTAGCACTCAGCTAGTTAGGTAATTTGCTGGCTACAGACAGCTAGGGATTAAAATACAAATTTGTTACTTTGTTTCTCTGGGACACAGGCCTAAATTAAGTTTTTATTGATTCATTTAAAGAAATATGCTTTGTTTTTGTGCGTTGTATCTGTATGATTGTGAATGATGACATAAGGTTGCTTGCTAGCTACTTAGCAACTAGTTAGAGAGCTAGTTAGCTCATTAACTAGCTGAAGATAGACAACACGCAGAAGAATTAGGCAGGTTAAGTCTGGCTGCGTATTAATAAAACAAGTAAATCCCTCAAATCTTCCAAAGTCTCGAGGCTTCGGTGCAAGAGAAAGAGGGGGCATTCAAACGGAATGATGCAAAAAGATGAAGCCGAAGAACAAGGAAGTCGAGCATAATTTTCTTTTCATTTAGAGAGGGAATTTTAGGTCAAGTAGGAAAGCAGCTACAGAGCGTGTCTGTACCAGCCTCCACATAATTCAAATGGGAAACCATACGCCTTGACAAGGACATTAAAATCCAATATTTTCACATTACGAGGCCGAGTGTTTCTAGGGGTTATTTTGGACAGCTCTTCTCTATGCAGCACGCTCTCTCTGACACACACACACACACACACACACACGATCACACATCACACTCAAGACAGCTCTTGAGTGTCATCAGTAATATTATTCAGGATTTGTCACTTTGGGCACTTCACTGCGATCTCAGTGGCAGTTTAAGCCCGATCACTCTTCATGACTGCTCGGGACATGCCAATGTTTATAAACGCAGACTGACCTGAGTGCTGGGAATGAATGGATGACACACACACACAAACACAATTTAGTGTAGGTGTGGAATAGTGCATCATGCACGCTATGACACAAACACAATCATTACAATGAAGTGGTCAATGACCATTGTTTACTGCTGGCTTAGGGAGCCTTATGCCTGTAATGAATGGCATTAAGGTGCATGTTGGAGTCTCCATAATAATGGGCGGGTGAGTCTGACATTTCCGAAGTCTGAGTATTACTCCTTCAATTACCTCTTGACATTTCTGCATCAGACTCATATTTAGGCCTCTTTCCCTGTGTATGTCTCCCTGTGTGTGGCCAAAGTGGACGATTAATCCTCTTATTCACCGCCACTGCGAACATTTACAGCAGTCATTTCCATCCCTATCTTTGATAAAGAGTGGGCCGCCAGTGTATCTGCACGGACCCAGGCTCCAAATCCCCACCAAGGCCACAAACACAACTCAGACCGACCTTAATCGAGTTATCAACTTGCTTTTATTTAAATGAGGGATCAGAATCGTTTTTTTTAGGGGTGTTTTTCTGTGCTGAAGGCAAGAGAATGTTAAAATGTAGTGAGGGATCACATAACGGCAGTCTGAGCAGCATTGATATTCCCTGACTTTACTAGGCTATAAGGAAAGGGGTTGCTGTGCGTGTGTGTACGTGTGTAGCTGCTGCTTCTTTTACATTGCCCAACTTCAAAAGCAGCGTCTCCACTTTAATCTTCTCTTCTCCTGCACTGCGGACCCAAGCAAAGACAGAAGAGAGAAACCCGGGCTCTTTATGCCACTCCCAGCCCTCCTTCGCTTCCTAAAGATTCCTTCTTTTTCTCTTTCTGCTTTACCCCTAAATTCTTCTCTATGACACTCTGATGCACTCAGCACCTCACCTCACCCGCATACATGTACACACCTCCTCACTGTTGAAAACACACAGATCTCACAGGCCGGACTCTCCGGGACTTAAAGTAATAGCCTCATATTTCTCTCTCTGGCTCACACAAACACACACAGTCACACTGCATTGCAAAAGTGTTGGCGCAGTGAGGTGAATGTATCAGGCATATTAAGTCATACTAGGCGGACACTCAGTGGCGGGGTGCGGTTGGGAGAAAAGCTGGCACTGGCTCCTTGTGATTTCCACCACTGCAGCGTCAAAAATTGAAAAGCCAATTCCAATTGCACCCCAGTAATTAGAAGTGACCTGAATGGCTGCACTGAATAGGGAATGAGATAGATAGAGAGAGAGAGGGGAAAGAGAGAGAGAAGGAGAGAGAGAAGGGCAGAGTGGAAACAAGGACAGAGGACCTACTCCCTTGTTGCAATGGCTGCTTTGACTGAACCTCATGGAGGCTAACTGCTGTTATAATGATAACATGATTATGTTTGACAGTCATATTGCTTACAAGACTAACGCCAGTCTTTAAGGGCTACGACAACATTTAGAAAACAAATGCTGTATTTCAAAGAGTGAGAGAGACAATTTAATTATAATTCAAACTGTGTGTTGACAAATGCTATGCTAAGTATTTGGCCTCCTTTGCACAACACAACAGGAAACACCTAACCTGGCTCTGTGGTAAGTGAATGTCTCTCTCAACATTTGGTGTCTCCTTTTGAATTTGTAATTGCCAAGTAAAAAAAAATAAAAAAAATAAAGTAATGACATGATGAATATGCTTTCCCTATTTTTTTTTTCTTTTTCTATGAAACAAATACATTTTAATTTTTTTCTGTAAATGAGACATTCTGGTAATCTCATTCCTGTAAGTATTATTCCCATTATAGCTGCTTGACAGATAATGATATATAAGGGCACACTCACACTAGGCCCAGTTGCCCTGTACCCTGCTTAAGCACAATATTGCCCTCCCTCTCCATTCCCCCCGCTGGCCTGCACTCACACTCCAGGACCAACTGACCTGAGCACGGTTACCTCTTGTACATGACGTTGTAAAAAAAAAAAAAAAAAAAAGGGCAGACGATCAAGTCTGTGTCCACACATGGGAGAACAAATCAGTGAACATGACAGCCACTTAACTGAGTTTGTCGCTTGTTTTGAGTCATTTTAGTCAGATACCGCCATGACACTTAACACTTTTATCGATAATGGAGGCTGGGATCGATTATACTACATATTCTGTACCCATGCTTGTGCATGAGCAACTGTACCGTTCTGAAGCACACCTTTTTCCAACCATGCCAGGGCCACGGAAGTGTGCCGTGCTTGAACACAGATCAGAGCACTCACACTGGTCAAATGAACTGGACTTTGAGGGTGAAGTGTGCTCAGGCACGGTGTGGATTTCCTAGTGTAAGCGTGCCCTAAGAGCAACACAGTGCATAAGTGTTTGCTCCACAGACTGAAAGATGGACAGGATGACAGCTCATCTAAAGTGAAACCTAATCATTTGGAGCTCGCACTTCCGCGGAATAGGTGATAATACTCCGCCTCCTCCATTTGAATAGGTGACAAGTGTTAATTTATTCTCCCTCTTTTATAATTTCAGCCTTTAAACATATCCCTTCCTCCCTCTTTTCTTTTTCATCCTCCTCTATCCATGATTCATTCCTTTTCCACCACATGACTTCGTCCCTCATCTCCCGGGTTCTCCATCACCGCTGACCCCTCACATCTTCTCTCGTTCTCCCTCTCATAAACTCCCCGATGACTTTACCTTGACTCTCACCTTGTTCATATAGCACCAAACCCTCAAAGACTGATGAACTGAAGCAGTGACCCTGAAAACAGAAGCTGGAAATTGTAAAGAGAGAGAGAGAGAAAGAGGAATCAGAAGAAAGCTACTGTAAGAGGTATAGAAAATGTCAACCTTGAGTGACAAAAGAAATCATATAGGTTGGAAGGGCATCTATAAAGAGATGTGAGCCGTGGAAATTATGTTTGAAGTGCACACATTCACACACCTATAGACTCACATATACACACACAATTCCATCTGTCAAAGGAAGTGGTTACACTTTGTTGACCAGAGCAAAGTTCAGAGGACGCACACGTATACTATACACACAAACACAATAAATAATATTGTGTTTTTTTAAGTTTCTGACAACTACACTGATATCTAAATCCAACAAAACAATAAACACAATTTAACTTTTGCTCATCTAACAATTCTGAGATTTTCATACACATTGCCTCTTTGACTGAGATCTGGGTGATTAAACAGGAGTTTGTGGCTCAAAACCTTCCAATGTAGTCTGTGCATAAGCCACATCTGTCAACCGATATGAAGTCGTGACAGAGAGCACACTCAGAGTAATCCAACCAATTTGTTTTAATTGGCTCAAGTAGATTGCTGCTTCATACAAATGATTCTACAGCAAAGTATTCTTATAATTACATCAGAAGACGTTTATTTCAATGATTGACAAAGTGTCATCTTCGAACAGCCTGTTTCATCCAACCAACAGTCTAAGTCTGCCTGTGTTCACTTACTGTGTTCACTAACAATCTAAAAGCTAAAGGTAATTAATGTATTTTTATTACTAGCCACAGCTGTGGATCGGTAGTAGAGTCAGTCATCTCTCAGTCGGAAGGTCGGGTGATTGATGCCCACCTCCTGCAGTCACATGTTGAAATGTCCTTGGGCAAGACACTGAAACCCAATATTGCTCTCGGTACTGCATGTATGAATTTGATTTGTTAAAGGTCACATATTGTTCAAAATCCAAATACACTTTGGCCTATCTCCAAACACTCACATTTTAATGAAAGTCCATCCTCTCTGTCTTTTTTCCTGCTCCACTTAAAAAAAATTAAAAAAAAAACAGGCTATTTGAAGATTGCCCCTTCATGACATCACAAAGGGCAGTAACCCCTCCCCAAGGTGGGTGACACTCCCGCAACCACGTGTTTGTTCTGCCTTCTGAGTCTGCCTTGCCACCGTAAACAATAGAGCATGGTTCAAGAAAGCCCGAAGCCACATCCCACAGACACAGCTCACCTGCATTCAAACTATAGACGGAGAAACCGCCTGTTCTGACAGAGCTAAAAAAAAAAGGGGGCTATAAAGGCATGATCAAATAAAGGATCTGAGTTGATTTTTAGCAAGAAACTTGAAGAAATTTAAACTGGTTGAAAACTAGTACAATATGTGACCTTTAATACTTTACAAAACAGCCATTGCCATCAGTGTGTCAATGTGGTGTGAGTGGATAGGTTTGACCTGCAGAGTAAAAAGTGCTTTGAATTGTAAGAAGACTAGAAAAGCCCTATACAAGCTTAAGTTTTACCAAATGCCATTTACTATCTTGTGCCATGCATATTGGCAGAGCCAGACTCTTTGACTGGGGTGGCCCACCTGGGGTACTAACTTATGGATGATGACTTATGTGTGAGCAAACGCAGGAATTAATAGCATTTATTTACACTTTCACTAATCATATCTACCTCCTCTACTGGCTTTTTATATCTGAAACATGTTATATACACAACAGAGTGGCAACATGAGTGAGTTTAATTCACACAAAGATGTGTCCAAAGTCTGAAAACAGTTATGTACCACAAATGCAAAGAAAGCTACAGCCTGTTGCAACACAGCCACGAAAGTTGATTTAAACACAGGTTCCACCTCTGATCTGGTAAATAGCCAATGAAATTTTGGAGTTGCCACTCTGATGGCCAACTGAGCCCAATGCTCACAGTCACTATAAAAGCTGCCCCCATAGTCTGCTCAGAGAGACTTTCTGTATGAATCCCTGTGTGGTCATGTCATCTCTCTTTTCACTCCAACACAGAAAAATAACTTCCTTTACTCTTTCAACAAAAATCTGCCAACAGTTACATCCATCAAACTCCAGTCAAGTGATTAATACTCATCCTGTCAGAAGAACTAAAAAACAGACATGTTACGGGAAAAAAGTGAAGCTATCAAGTCAACATGCAATATGCAACCAACTTATCCTCAATCTCGACAAATAAAATAAGTTTAAAAGTTTGTTTCCCTATGCAGGGAGATGAGTAATCCTGCTTGATTTTTCAAGCAATTTGTGGAGTAACTGTGCCAACAGATGTCTTTGATTTTGGTTGAAAATATTTTGACCATAATTTCTTCATCTAAGTTTTTTTCCCATCAGAAAATTTGTCCCAATTTCAGTTTGTACCAAGTATCAACAGACCATATTCCAGAAACAAACTATTATAACCACTACTCAGTCCACAGTTTAAAGTTGAAAACAACATAAATCATTCAAAATAACGATTTAATCTCTTCAATTTTGGGACTTCCTTACAGGTTGTTTCAATGTGATAAATGTTTCTAATGAGTTACCAGCTGTTCTGGCATATTTATAATCCGTTCCAAAGTCAAATCATCTCCCATTTATGTCCTCCACAAATCCACTGATGGCAAAAAAACAAACAAATTGGAAACTCTGAAAACTATTAATTGCTCTGCAATGGTCTGTGTTACAATTCAGATGTTCAAATGTGAGTAGAAAAACACAGCTTTACAAAGTTGTGTATGAAGGCGTCATCTCAGATTCCAAAAAGCAGCAAAGCCCCTCATTGGAGAAGCTTTAAAAAGCCAATTTTGGCAATTTGTTCATGATAAATCACTTTAATGATCCATCTCTTATCAAAATCAATTAGTGGTCTGGCCAATGGTTTTTGGCACCAATCCTCTTCTCAAAATGCCTACAGGCAATCATCTCCACCACTATATGCACATTCCTGCAGTGATCATTTACAGTGTGTGCATATTTTCCCAGTACAGTGAGTGGATGAGGAGTGCAGCCAACATGGAGGATGAACTGGAAAGCAGAAGCATGATAGGAAGGAGGGAATACATGCATTCATACATTAACAGGCAGGGGTTTATCATTTACCGCACACACATACACTGAATGTGTTTCTATGCGGTGTCTTCACACTAATGACGACACACACTCACGGAGGTGCTGATGTATTCCATTAGCTGGTGCTGTATCGGGACCTGAACTCTAGCTGTGCTTGCTCTCTAATGGTCTTGGTCCTGCAGCCCCTCAGGTGATCCAACCAGTGCAACCAAGTGTCACACAGAGGCAGGAGGGTGTGTGTGTGTGTGTGTGTGTGTATGTGTGTGTGTGTGTGCGTGTGTGTGTATATGTACCCACCCTCCCCCTAGCCACTGTGATGCTTGTTTCTGGCCTGTTTTTTCACATGCTGGTGTCACTGCATTTGCAACTAATTTTAAACACTTAAAGGTCAGATAGTGCCATAACCTGACAACCACATACATTATACACATTTTTGTAACACAGTCACATAATACCACTCTTACTGCCGAAGAAATCAGGTAATCACTGCATTCAATTCTGTCCCCCTTCTCATTGAATCATTATTCATATTTGAGTGTTTCCTCATTAGCTTTAGACGTCACATGGCAGACAGAGGTCAGGGTCCTGCAGTATCATGTTGGGCTGCTGGACCTCTGCTCCCCTGTGTGCAGGCAGGTCAGAGCTGTGTGACAGCTGTGGGCCCCTCCTGCCCCCCTTCTGGCAGCAGCAGCCACCTCCGGCCCGCCTCCAGATGAGCGACGTTTATTCCTAACTGGCCCATACTGGAAATAAGCATCCCTGTTATAATGGCAAATTTACAATTTCATCGATGCTATGCAACTTTTTTTTATTCAATTGTCAAATTATTGTTTAAAGTGAATGAATCTCATCAGCCAGGACATACGTAAGCAGGCTTAAGAAAGGGTATGTGTCCACTAACACAGTTATTCATTTTTTTGCACTGCACCACCCATTCTCAATTCAAAACTTATGCAGTTAAGCGTTTTTTAAGCCAATAAAATGAAAATAGTTCAACTTTTTATATAGCGCCGTGCTCATCAATGGCACTTCTCCCTCAACCAATCAAAATCAAGAAGGGCGGGATTTCTAATTTCAACCTTGTCAATGACAATGATACAGTTTTCAGCATGAGTGCAGTGAACCGACTTTCGTAAACCTAGCAACAGTAAGCGCCAGTGAAGCAACGCGCTGCGAACCAGATTGTGACACTGCCAACGCAGAAAAGCCGTTATGGAGTGAGCCCTAACAGCACTGTGGGCTTACTATATTATGCTGGATTAGCTAATGAAAAGGTATCCTGTTATGAGGTAGCTTGTGATATTTTGTGCTCCTTTACTGTGAAAAAAAAAATAGAAATTAACTTGGCTACATTATAGAGAAAGTAATGCTCAAATTTTTGGTCCAACCCCTAAAAATTCACAAGTCAAGAAGACCCCAAGTAGCTTACATTGTTATACTCAGATGAGTGAAGAAGCTATACTGTCATGATCTGGTTTAGTATTTTGTTTCTTTCGAAGTTTAGGTTTCCTTGTTATTTATCCTAGTGTTGCTTGTTTCCCTTGTGTGTCTCCTAGTTTAATCCCAGTGTTTCCTGTTTTATTTTGTAATGTTATCCTTGTGTTTCTTTATGTTCTCGTGTGTCTTGATGTTACATTCTTCAGTTTCAGTGTCTTCAGTGTTTCATGATTTATTTTGCAGTTGTCCTCAGTGTTTCTGGTCTTGTGTTGTCTCCCTCCCTCTGTGTGTTTCCCTCCAGTCTTGAGTGCCCTGATTGTCTTGTTGGTCTCACCTGCGTTTGATTACCCCATGTCTATTTAGTCTCTGTGTTTCTACACTCCTGTGTCAGATCATTGTTGCATGTTGCTGTTAGTTGTCGAATTTCAGTCTATGTCGTTTGTCAGTGTGATTTTTTTTCTGTTGGACATTTTGAAAGTAAGCCTTGTTTCCTTTTTGTTTAATTAAATCATTTTTTAGTTCTGCACCTGGGTCCTCCTCTTTGTTGTACTCGTTCCATGACATATACAGCTTTTAGGATATCAAAATGACATTATGGATGGCATTTTAGTGACTTGAAACATAAAAAAGCGGTAAAGATAATGAATGGATGGAAAGTATGACCAGTAACATTTGAGACTTTGTCCTGGGAGAATTCTAAATATCCATCGCAGATATTATCCACTACACTAACAATTGTGGCTAGTAAGCATATTATAGTGAACATCTTTTGCATTGCAAGTCTTACTAGTGAGTACACAGTTTTGACTAGGAGAAATGCTATTAATGCTACCTGTATATGTGACACAGTAATGGATCCTACTTCAACACTTAAACGACATCGTCCAAGAGGACCTGCGGCATTGTTAAAGGTGTAAACAACAGCTTTCAGGGGCCCGTATTTGTCAGCTCAAGAGAGAACACTGCTGTCACCCAATGCTCTTACACACACTGTAACACACCTCAGATGGATGGCAAAATATGACAGGATTTTTGCTTCATCTAACGCACAGATTACTCTCAGACTAAGAGACAGACCCCCATAGAGTCAGGGAGGAGTAAAAGACATGCAGGACTGTGCATATGTTTCTGCACGTGTTTTTTTTTTTCCCTGTCAAAGACATCTTGAAGGAGGAAGATGAGGAGGAAAACTCTCATTTAGTCTGTCTCTTTGTCGTCCTCTCTCCGCTCCCTCTCCTCTTTCACAAAGCACCAATCTCTCCATCACATCCCTCAGCACCCTGCTGATCAAACAGCGTCTTGTCCTTCCTCTCCTCCATCTCATCCACCTCTCTTCTCTTTTCCTTTTCTCTCTGAAAAGACAGTGGGAGGATGCCACACGCAAACGGCTCCCTAAAATGACCCCCTGAGGGACGAGCCCTGTATTCTTGAAAAGTAAGAAGCACCCTCCAGGAGAAGGCTGAAAAAGAAAAAAAGAAGTAGTGAATAACCAGCGAGAGAGAAAATAACAAGATAAGATCACAGTAACAACTCTTTCTTTTTCCTCTTCTTCTTTCTCAAGCACCAGTGCACAGCTGGCAGCAAGAATATCACAAGACAATGGGCCATACACTTACTTCTCCTTTTATGATATTTTCCTGAAACTATGTCCACAACACTGTCCCTAAAATGTTTAAAAGACAGAAGAGCACCAAAAGTCACATTAAAGCTTATAAATCTACATTAAAAAATGGTTGACTACTTCCTTTTTTTAAAGATTTACTTGTCTTACTGGAGGTGTTACAAACCTCAACTGGCTATTCTGACCAGACAATCTCAAATGAGCTATACAATCCAGAAAAAAATAACATTGGTGGTTAATAGTGCAGTGGATTGACAGAAAACAAAACCATCACTCCCCCGATTGTATCTCACAGGAGCATGACGTGAGATTGGATCAGGTGACATATCAGAAGACAAAGAAGGTTGTGTTGGTTAGTTTAGCTCCATGATCAGTTTTAAGGACTAAATATGGAAAATCTTAAAGCCACTTCATCAAGATCATCAATTTGCTACCGACCTAATCTGGGAAAATGCTCACATTTAAAACGGCAGCTTAAGAACATTAGAAGCTAAGTGATACCTCACTAACTTTAGATCTTTACTATAATACTGTTCATAATCTGTTTAAAAGTGCAGTCTAATTTTTAATCAAGCAAAGCTCTACAGTAACACAGCCTATATTTCCCTCTTAGTAATAGTTTCAAGGTTTATTAAATGGTAAATGGAAAATAGACTTGATCTTGTAAATAGCTTTTCTATAGTCTTCTGACTACTCAAAGCACTTTTGACGCCAGGGGGGGGTCACACCTACCCATGAACACGATGACTACAGAGGATGCTATATAAAGCATCCATCAGAATTAACTAATCCATCATACACATTAACGGACTGAGTAACTTTTTACTCTGTATGAATTGGGTGTTTATTCCATTTGCTGTGGGATGGAGTGATTGATGTCAGATTTGACTTAGATTTATGGCATGCTTAGCCATTTTTATCCATTTCTGTTGCCAGGAGGGTCGGAGGATGGGTTTACATTACAGTGTTGAACACCAAGTGTGTCCCATGCGGAAGCTAAAGGTACATGTGTATTTATTTATTAAAGAATAAACTCTTCCGCTTAACAGTCAACTTTGACTCTAAAGAACAAAGCTGACGTATATGGAGAGGGAGAGGAGGGGGGGGGGGGGGGGGGAATAAAAATAACTACCACGAAGTCCCTTCCTCTCTTGATATCAATATTGCAGGCTGGGGAGCTGGCATATGCATGTCACCATCAGTGAGGCCTGGCAACAATGCCTCCAGGATCTCTTGCATTATTCAGAAAGCCCAACAAGCGCTCAGGCTCTGCCATTATCTATTTAAATCTGAGCGCAGGCATGTCCCACTGAAAGCATGTCCTTGCACCGCCACCTGCCCCGCTTACACGAGGCCGAGAGAGGGTTGAAGATAGGCAAGTTCGATGTAGAAGAGGAGAAAGTACAGTGCAGAGGGAGAGAGGCGAGGAGGCCGAAATGTTATTGTTTGGAGGAGGGGTTGACATCGCGGTAGTGAGATAGAGGTCGCGCGGAGATGAGGAAAGAGGAGGGCGGAGAAATTACGCATGACAGCTATTAGAGTAAGGCAGAGAGGTTAGATAAATGTAGTGGAATAAAGATCGGAGGCATGGCTGAGAAAATGGAGGAAGGGTAAGCAAGCCATGGAGGCAGATATTAAGAAGGCATTAGGGAAAAGACAGAAGATGAGATGGGGGAGGAGATGAGAGATTGAGGTGATGAATGGAGGGGTAAGAGGGGAAAAGGAAGGAAGGAAGAAGGAAGCATGAAAGAGGAGGAAGGCAAAGTGAGAAATAAAAGCTTAAAGACAGGGATGGCAGGAAGGGAGCCAGGAAAGAAAGAAAGAGGAGAGGAAGTAAATGTTCAAAAAAAGAAGAAAAGGCAGCAAGAAATGAAAAAAAATGATGCACCTTGAGGAGAGAAAGGGGGTAAACGAAATGAATTGCTTTCAATGTAGCATTTAAAGACTAGTCCTCTCTATCATATCACATCTATCTCCCTCCCAGCTCGCTCCCCTCCGTCATCCATTCATCAAACGAGTGCCATCCCTTCATCCTGAGTCATCCACGCAATTGCTCATACACTCCATTAGGCCATCATCCGGCCCTCCTTTATTCCCGCTCCCCCTCTTCTTCCTCTCCATCCTCTGATCATCTTCAGGTAGAAAACATCTCTCTTATGAGGGGACATCCATGCCTTGATCATAAAATCATTGCCTTTAACAAGTCATTTAATCTAGTATCAAGTCTTCTTATGTCATTCTCATTTATTGCCTCTAGGGAGAGATCATTTCATATCCAATCAATCTTCTTGTTTCAATGATTTTCCATAAATCAGGCTACAAGCTCATGAGTGAGTAGTATATCTTATTCAGCCATGTTCAACTGTAGACAGTTAGTTTCTTTGTTATTACGGCTAGAAAAACAGGAACCTTAAAGGTCCAGTGTTAGCCGCAAATATTAGCATTTATGGCTAACTAGGTAAACAGTTGTGGACTAGAGGTACTACTAAAGCTTAGCGGCATTACACTACTGCTAAATATATCACGTTTTGGAAACTATGGGAAATCCACCCTTTTAGGATTGGAACACTCACTTTGTGTAAGCCAGGCCTGGTTAACATTAACATTATCGTTTTTCTTTTATGGGACTGCTCTACCCGTAAAGGCCCTGAACAATGCTGCACCTTTTTGCCTTGATTTTAGGGGTGACCAAACATCCTCCTGTTTTGACCTGGACGGTCCCGTTTTCAAGCTCTTTGTTCCAAGTCCCCATAAATGTTTATAAAACTGTTTAACCAACCCCAACAATACACCGTTCTTGCTAAACTGATTTGTCTGCAAATATGTCGATCAATGTCGTTGCCAAGGCTGTTGCTTTTTTAAACCAATTTAAAAAACATTACTGATGCACCAGTGTCAAATTAAAAACAGATTTGTCTGTTCATGTGTCAATCGATCTCTAGGTGACAGCTGTTGCTTGGCTAGCCTAGCTTATCATACTAGGACCTGGTAACGACAGATGGGCTAGCTTTAATACTTAAAAGAAGGTCGGCTTTTTGCAAAGAGCTCCAGGAGAGATGCAGCTTCCTTCAAAAAATACCAGGCAATGAATATGCTGCGTTTTGCACACAATTTTTGCAATTTCCATTTTCAGTCGCTTATGGGGGAAATGCCACCATATAAAGCCATATTTAAACTACTTCAGTGAGGCAAACGCTGGTGACAATACATTTGTGTCAGACTCGACAGAAGGTTATGCTAACTTTTCCCCAAGCAGCTTTACCTTAAGCCGTTTAGCTTTATACTATGAATGTAGCCATAATGTAGGGTTCCTGTTTGTAAATGATATTAAGATTAAAGGCTCAGGAAATTAGCATAAATAATTTAGCTGGCTAACAATTAGCAACACCTGTATTTAGCCTAAAAATATGAACATGAATATGAAACCTGAGACTATTTCTTTTAAAATTTACTATAATGGATACATTTTTTTTGTAAGAAGAGAAAGCTTGGCAGGTTTAACAAAAACTAGCAAGATGGCAGCTGTTAGCTAACAGTCAGTTTAATTCAAAGATACATTTTATTGACATTTTAAAACAGGTTTAGAATGCTAATGCAGTCACACAATATTTCTTAGGCTCAATACAGTGAACTTTAAATACAATGTTTCTTTTATGTGACTTAATTTATTTCATGACATTTTCAGGAACAGTATAGAACCTATCAATGCAACCATCCAGAAAATTAACGTGTATTTTTTCACAACTGGGTGCCAACTGCTTATATTAATTCTCCTGCTCAAAATTGTCATGGGAAAATATGGAGAGTGCGTATTCCCCATGACAGTTTCTATCGAACATACTATATTAGAATATGTAGTGCAAACACACATCCCCATGGTACATTTTGTTGAGCACATAACACAGCAGGAAGCATGTAAGATGTATACGCTATTATGGTTTTCTATACACAGACACACACGCACACACAGAAACACACACGAGAAAGGAGACATATTTTTCATCCTATATGACTATTTGAACTTTAATTTATGGAATGGCTACAACTTAAGGTCATCAATCAAGAAATGTGTTGAATCATCAATCATTAACCAAAGCAAAATTGAAAACACACACACACACACACACACACACACACACACACACACACACACACACACACACACAAACACACTCTCCTCTATCAATATATGAATGAACATATGCTAATGTGATTCATTTCCAGTAGCACTTGAGTTGCACTCCTCAAATCAGCTTCTCATACTGTTTTGTCTCTCTCTCTCTGCTTTTAGTGTGAAATGCTCTGTGATCTTCTACCTCGGCTCTCCATGCAGCCCATAATCATTGCAGCGTTGCTTGCTTATTCTGTCAGTCAGAGAGAAATGGAGAGGGCCAGCTGACACCCAATACCCATCCTCCACTCTCCCTGCAAAACACACTAACACACGCACATGAAAACAAAAACACATTCAAATAAACACTCGCACATTGCAAAGCGAACAGACAGCCCTAGTGTACAAAGACACACACACATGCGGAAAAGGGCAACTCGTCCGGCTGGGGATAGGCAATGGACTTGGGCTTGGGGGCTTGCTAGGGTGGAAAGGGGAACAATTTCATGCCTAAGTGCATCAGAGTACTGAGTACACGAGTACACTGGGAACACGAGCAAACATTTTTCCACCCAGATAGGTTACAGCAATTACCCTCGCCTGTTTAACCCCACCGCTCGCCTGTAAGCTCTGTTTCAGGTCCCATTCTCAAGAAGATTGCAAATACAATATTTCCTATATGAGAGGGCGGGGGGGGGGGGGTTGATGGGTGCCTTTCTCTCTGTTGCATCATTTTCAGCATGACAAGTGTTCGTTAGATGTGTTAGGAGTGTGTGTACAGTACGGATAGTGAGTTTGGGTTGACCCTGCAGAAACAGCTGTGATTAAATACTCGCCATTTGAGAGGAAGGTGTCAAAACAAGGTGCCAGGAAGAATAACTTGATTACAGCAACAATGGGGGCTTGCATGAATATGAGGGGAGAGTGCTAATTATGATTTTAAGAAAAAACAGAAGTGTGAAAAATATTAAAAAGCAGCCTTATGAGTGTGTGTGACACCCTGATTCAAACAAACGTGGATTAACAATATGGGCCGGGCTTTTTTTAAAAATGTTTGTCTTGTCACCAATACTCTGAGCCTGCCCACAGAGATGAGGGAATATAAAACCCATTTTCAGAGAAGGAAATATTGGCATTGCCTTCTGACAAACACCCTTATAGATGTCAGGGTGGTATCTGTGGACAATTTGAACAGGATTAACCTTTTTTAAAGGCCGATAGGGATTATATACTAACCATAGTGACATACATATTTTTTTCTTAAGAACGATGTATGTGCTTGCATTGGATCTTTCAATAGCGTGCATAATCTACTCTAATTGTCTTTATCATCTGAAGACCTGAGAAATGTTTGACTCACTTCATGTTTGATGCAATTTGCCATAATTGGGATGATTCATTCCACTTCTGTTACTGAGATATCAGTAAAGCACCTGCTTCAGATTACCTCCGCATGTGCATTGTTGTCATGACAAAACGTTTCTCTCCGCCAAGCTCGAGAAAAGCTGATTTTTCATTCTCTGTCCTTCAGACAGAACTGAGTCCAATCTGTATCCAACACGTGAATGTACCTGGTTATTTAGCTTCACAAATGTCTGCAGCAACAAATCATCTCATCGTGACAACAGTAATCTCTCTTGTTCTCCGCTTGGCTCTGCGAGGAGGATGCAGCTGCAGGACAGACGACATTTGAAATGACGATGTTGTTACATCTACTGATTGACTCAAAAGTATGCATTCTAATGTTAATCACTACAAGGACATTAGCTAAATAAGTCAAATTAGACCATGAAGAAACTAAGCTGAATATGACACTCTGCACTCTAGTCATGCTAATAAAAAAACAAGCCCATGCAGCCACATGTCCATATTTGTTCTGCAAAAATGAATTCCAACTGCTAATTGCAATATTTAACCTGAGATCTGTCCTTGTAATTGCTCTTTAATATGTTTCCAATCTAGTAGCCCATTAATGGGTTTAATGACATTCTGCTCCTGTATTCATAAAAAGTTGACTGGTTGAAGTCTTAATCAAGCAGACGACATGTTTAAACCTCACCACCATAAAGCACACGTGTGACAAACCGTGGCGTGCTTATATTGTGCATGAATGCCCGTCAATCTACTGGTTGTCGGCACAAGCCCAATAAAACCACCAGCTCAAGCGCTGAATGCTTTTTATTGATATGCAATATGCAAAATGGCCTCTTTACGGCATAACACACAGTATGGTTTAGAGTCGGGGTAGAGAGATGTAGAGTGATGCAGAGCCCCTACTACACAACAACTGTTCTGCATGCAGCACCCGCTCATCTAGATTTCATATCATTTAAAGACATAAGCACAAGTCTTTTCTTTCAAATAGCACCATCTCCTCTACCCTGCATTTTCATGCAGCATGTTGGCTTGATGTTGACTTACTCCAAAGCATTACAAAAAAAAACCCATAAGCCCTTCACCTTGTCATCCACAAAACTACTTCTTTCCTACTGTAGTATTTCAACTCAGGGCTTTGATTTACTGTACAGATGAAGACAAAGTGCTCTGTTGCAAAGGGATAGCCGATCAGCGCCAGCTTGTATTCGGAAGAATGATGTAATGGGGAATCTGACGAATGATCATGGCAGGGAAATCTGATTTTTAATATTATAAAATGGTCCACAAGCCATTATTTATCTTAATAATGCTCAGAGTATTACATTAAGCAAGAGCTACATCTTGAATCAAGTCCAATTTAAGTTTTCCTTTAAAGTCTGGATTCATTGAAATGCAAAAGGAGTCATGAAAAACTATCTTGGCACTCTATTTTCTTGGCATCACTTGGCTTTTCAATGGCTTATCTTTGTTTATGTGTCAATTTTAAGTCATGCTAGTAGCATGGCTAAAACAGTAAGACCAGAGTAAGCGAGTGCTGTGAATATTTGCGGGACATTCATTGCCCCCTGAGGATGAGTCACACTGACTTTGGTTAATCCCTGACTTATCCTGTAACTTTGATTCGCATGAAAAATATTTCAACATTTAGGTTAGCACTGAGTAGCACATAACTTGGTACGCACACGCATTGTTCTCAGATGAGGAATCCTGCTGGAAGAAGGAAGAAAATGCAATTTTTCCGCTTAAATATAGCAGAAATCAAATATATCCTCTGAAAAAAACTCTGTGAGTCATGACTGTCTACAATGAGTGTAACACTCGAATCCCGCCATCTGTGATGCTTTCTGAGCCATATCTACTCTTTGTTTCACCGGAACGGCCGGCCAGCTCATCCCCTCGCATTTAAAAGTTGTTTAATTGAGGGACTAGAGAAAAGAAGAATAACACACTGTACTCACTGCTTATTTGAATGTCACGTCAGCGTTTCTAGATCACGGTCATTTCGTGTAAATTTACATGCAGTGTGAAGATACGAGGAAACTAAAGATCGCTAACACAACAATGCAGCGCGAGTTGTTTTGGTTTCATGCTGGTGCTCAAGGGCGACATCTACTGGATCAAAAAGTCACATATTCCTCCTTTAACATCTAGCACCAAAGTGGGGTTCATTCTTGTGGTTCTGAGTGAATTGATGGACACCTTCTTGATGGATTTCTGTGACAAATACCATCATTTTATATTGGACAATTAATCTAGACCCATCATCATGTTCCTTCAGGACAAATTTAGATACATACAAGCATACTGAATTAAGGGAGAATAGGGATTTTAAAAAAAAAATATATATAAGCCTATATTTAGCCCGAACATCAACATTGTGAGCATGTTGTTATATTTGCATGAGCATTTAGAATGGATACAAAGTCAAATTGGCATGTCCCCAAAATATCAATATTAAATCAATATTTCGGCCAATAACACTGACCAATAAGATGAGGCTTTACTTATGGCCATGTGATACGATCAATCGGCTTCTTAAATGTATTAATGCCAATAACTTGACACTTATAGTGCAGAAGATTCCTGCTCAAATGTACATCTTCCGCTTCACCCTTAGCATCCAATAGCAATTGTTTGTGGGAAGCAACATATACCGTCATTGGAGTTCACAACCTGCAAAAATTAGTTGAGAAATATTGGCATGTCAGGAAAAATTCCAATATTCTGCCTCTTTACAATCAGCTTTATATCAGCCTCAGGGTGCCAGAAGCAGGGCTGTAGACGCGTGTTATCAGGAACATAATATGAGCCATAATCAAATAATTATGGAACACAATCAGTCAATGTTTGAAGGCGTTTGACACTTACAAAATCTAATTATTCTGTCAGATAGAGCAGTGGTTCCCAAGCTTTTTTCCTTGGAGCCTACCTACTTTATTTTTAGTATTTAGTATTTATCTTTAGTATTTAGGAAAAGCTTGGACTTCTAAGGACCCAATGTCGTGGCGGACAAAAATCCACATCAATTTTAATAGTTGTCATTGATAAAATACCATAGAGAAGAGGTCTACACACACTTGTTCTTACCAAAAGACTTTTGTATAAACTATCCAGTAATATGGCTTTTTGCTTCAGCAGCTGTAAGTGTGAACGTCTTCACCCGGAGTTTCTCCTGCTAGACCCCTAGTATTTTTACCGCAGCAAGTCCAAGTGAGCTGATGTGAGAACGCAGCAGGATATTCTCCGGAGAATTCACCTCGAGCAAATGGGAGGGGGGGATGACGTTTATATACCGTGACTGCTGCACAATCCCTAGAGTTGTATACATGCGAGCACTACGATCTCCGTGCACTACGTTTTCTTATTGACAGTATTTTGTTCTCCGCTCTTTTGTTGACAGTGTCAGTCCATTGGACTATGTGTAGTGTTGATATAAAGGCAAATATTCTCATTATAGGGTCATATAGCGGACTCTGTTGCTTCGTCAGCTACTTCTGCGTCGTTTTTCTTACGTCACGTCTTACCTCAGGAGACCCCCCCGCCCCCCCTCTCATCTGACAGGGATAGTCTCCCGCTGTGAGGAGGATATGTGAACAGCCCGGTCGGGAGAATCTCCGTAGCAGTCGTCCTGAAATGATCTGGATATTTTTAGGTGTGCATATTTGAAAATGGCTTGAGTGTTTTATCAGGATTTTAGTTAATATGTGCAAATCTCATTTTGACAACCTCCGATCATACAAACCCTCACAACCCCCTGAGATCTTGAGCCCTCCCTGGGGAGGCCAGGATTACAGGTTTGGGAATCAGTGAGATTGAGGACATTGTGTTGCTTTTTTGCAAAATCATTTTTGAGTCTTATCTCATTATAGAGAATACTGAACTGAAACAGAGTGCTTGTCATTGTCATCTTATGTACTATCATTGAATCTTCAAGGTGTTACTTTCTCACTCCCCACTTCTTCTTTTTCCTCTAAGGGGCAGAGCTGGACAGAAACCAACAGCATAATCATTATACACCAATATAATGGTGGAAAGACAAAACTGGATTCATGGTGCAGAAAAACTAGCTCAGGCAACTTTAACCCTACACTGCAATACATGCCCATCCCATTTACAATTGCTTCTGTTCAGGGAGGGTAAATCAATGTCAAATATGAAACTTGATAAGTATCAGTGAACCTGCACATTGATGTGATCCTTTTTTTTTTTGTATTTTCCATCAAGTAAAGAGGAGACATTAGGATTAGCCAGAGAAGAAATGGGATTTGTGTTTTAAGACCTTTGCAGTTTTTAGAGATTTGTTCATGCGTTAAGAGTTTTAATTTACATCCAGAGCACATGGGCGGCAAAATGAAAATGAAAATATGATATTAAAAAACTGTTTTTTTTCTCTAGTGATAATAGCATATCATGTATCACTTTTTTTCATGTAATAGACACAATGGAAACATTTCTGCTTCATACTGCCGTATTATCTGCAGTATTGTATTTCGACCGATTCCAACAGAAACCTGGAACTGATAGATGGTGCCTCCATCGATATCATAGGGAAAGCCTCAAGAGGATGAAGAATGGACTGAGCTGGATAACACACATTTACTCATTGTATAATAAATATGTATATATATGTCTTGTGGTTTTGAAGGTTTAGCTGAACACGGGTCTGTTTGAGTATTCAGGGCCTGTATGCTCTACTTATATATAAACTTTATATAACTATAAAGGATGAAATATTGATTCCCTTTTGAAGAGTTAATCATTTAAAAACTACAAATTGTGGTCAACAAGTCAACACTTCACTTTGTTTCCAATCTTATTTAATTAAGTTTTAAATGTCTTTATTGGATGTAAGGATATTTGATAAATGTACATCACGCACAACATCAGAACTCCACAGGCATCACCATGCCTACAGTACACACACATGCACTGGATTCCCAGTATTCAGGCAAATCAGGCTCATAATTAACTTAATATGCATTAGGTAAACACAGCTCAAGTGTATAAAATCTGTAACACGTAATTTCACCCAATCATCCTTTTTAATCTGATTTCCATATCACACAGAATAAAAAAAGAAGCATCAAACCACACCTGACTGGTGTGGATGAGCCATGTTCTGTGTCTGATCCCTCTTATCTTTCACACATTATCCAAATAATCCCACCAAAGCAGGAGATATAGTGAGGCGGTGCCAAAAGAGGCACAGGATAGCAGCAGCATGGATGTATCATGCGGGGGAAGGGGCGGTGACTAACTGAGGTAATTCATACGAAACCAGATGTTAGGAGAACGGTCAGCATCTTTCAAAGCAGCGCCAAATGCAGTAAAAGCTCGCCGCCCTTAAAGACCCCTGGTTGAGTAATAAATGTGCAGCATCCTAAACGACCCCCACCGCGCCATCAGCAGCACAACCCCCCCCCCCCCTGCCCCCAGGAGGATTCTTGCATTGGACCGGGGTGGTCCTGTTTGAAGAATCATCTCCCTCCTGTCCCGAGCGCCATGCTCGCTGTACGCGACTCTTGTGTGATTAATCAGGCTGCTGTGTGCACCTCTGCTGCACAGTGTGAACGCGATACTTCTGCATTCAGTGCGAATTCCTCTCCGGGACATACATACTTGCACATATAATGCACACACACACACACACACACACACACACACACACACACACACACACACACAAAACACGCAGGAGAGCGCTTTCACGGTCTGCGAACATTTACGCACGGATGAAACGCGGCGATCGCGAACATCTTAGCGTCATATGTGTGTTTACGATTTGTCAGCCAAAGACAAATTAGCTCGTGTGTGTTTACTGCCTGTGTGAGTGAGTGAGTGTGTGTGTGTGTGTGTGTGTGTGTGTGTGTGTGTGTATGAGGGGGGTCGTCCTGCAATCGCAAATGGCGCAACTTCTCGTGTTTTTCCTGTCAAGTTGACACAGCTGGGAGCCCCGCTGACAGCAAAGCGACTAGTCTGGTGTCTAATTCCACAATGCACCAGGACAAACCCATATCAAGTCGTTCTCGTTGCCTCATAGGACAAAAAGACACATGACAGCATGCCCGGGCAGCATGCACAGATAGTCAGCGTTCAAAGAAAGCGATTTGACTGTACCACCTGCATTTTCAGCTTATTAACCACATCCGCTTCATTAGTATTCTTACCTTTAAAGTTGAGGTTTATCTGTGTTGTCTTTCCTGGACGGAAATCTTGTTTTGGAGTAACAGAAACAGACACGCACGCCTATTCCACGGCTCCGCGATCGCTGTGTGCAGGAGAACGGAGGCTGGAGAAACAGCAGTGAAACCCAGCGGTGCTTCATCCGCTCTCTCTCTCTCTCTCTCTCTCGATTTCTATCTCCCTCTCCCTCTCTCTCTGAGCGCCCGCTCAGGTTCGGCGGGCGCTCTCCGCTGTGAGGACGGGCCAATTAAAACCAAGGGGGTCCGAGGTGACCATCGCAATTGAGTCAATGCAACAAGCCAGTCAGCTGTAAACGATTTTTTTTCCTTTTCAAATAAAAACGTAATGATAACGAATGACATGCGTTTCCAACACGGGTTTCTAGACATCAGTGCAATGCGAAGCAAAAAAAACAAAAACATATTGATATGACTTATTCGTTGGTTGACAGTCAAACTCATAAACTAGTTGTAAAAACTTTATTTTATCTTTGCAGTTGTCAAAACATGTGACGTGACCTAACAAATTCAATACGTTTTTTTTTTTCAGCTCAAAGGTGATCTCAAATAAAAAAAATCAAATGTATTCAAACGTGAATGACTTCCTCGCATTGACAAACATCACTGACTACAGCAGGCTAAGTGTGAGGTAGCCTTAAGATTGCATGAGGCGTGGACGCTTATTGTGAATGTGGCATCACGTCAACCACAGCTTAGAGCACAAGTGTTAATGCTGTGCGTCGTGCTGTGCCTGCCATCACATCAGGGGGGAAAGCAGTGTACATACTGTATGCACACGTGGAAAGAAAGGCACTGGAGCTTTAATGCCCTGAGTTTTGTCATGTGTTTCTGTCAGTCTCTATCGGGATCCGAGATTTTTCACACGCGCTGCGCTGCGCCTTTGGTGTTAATTTCTCATGAATAAATTAAACGCTGCTGCTTCACAACTACACGCTGTTCAGTAGTCTGAGCAGCTGGAAAGACCTTCTGAGATCCCAAATATCGAATACAGTGACGTTTTAACAGGTAGTACAGTTGAACACATTACAGTGCAGTGATCTCTATGTCAATCTCTCCTCCTCTTAATCCAAATGACGTGATAGTGAGGGCTGTGCACGTAGTAACACTGATAGTCGGCTCGCCCGCTTACTGCTTTTATGGACAAATAGTCATATGTGCGACCTTGAATAGCCTAACATCTAGGCCTACTTAACGAGTTATCTTATTCTGAAATGTCAGTGTTTGTTCGACTGTACAGGCCTGTAGATTCATCTCATTCAGATTTTCACTCCTGGCTGTCAGTGGGCTTACATGATCCACACTTTATTTGACTGCTGCAGCATTTCTGATGGAGATTTGCCACCTTCAACTAACTAAAGAAGAAAAATAGAAAGAAAAAAAACATCATTTTTATTTACAAAGTCATCTTAAAGTTATGCTCAGTTTTATAATTTTTCGCAAGTTGTAATGTTATTCTGGAGGCAGGGTGCTCTGCTCTTGGCTTTAGCTTCAGCACCATGGTCAGTGACACTACAGGCCAATGTGGGTGCAGTGTGTGGTTGTGTATGTGCTTACCTTTTAGTTTGAACTGGCACCAGATATCAATGTGTTGACTCTTGAGATGGAACATTTTATGCTTTTTTATGTATATTTTTTTTTTCATGTATATTTTTAATTAATGTACCAACTACATGTGCATTACTGTATTGCTGTTACTAGACTACTGTTTGATTATGTGTGCACCATGTGCTATTTTTGTCTTATCCTTTGTCATTTCCTTGCTCTTTGCTGCAGCTTAACACTGAACATTTTATATCTATCTAAAGATCAGAGTTTAGAGATAGAGGACTATCTTCTTGCTTTGAGTCAGTATTTGATTATCTAGTGACATGACACTATCTGCGAAAACGATTGAACCAATTAATCCCTAAATCAAACATTTCATAGTTATCTACAAAGTGCCACATCTTAACAAAAGTTATCCCAGGAACAATTACAAAGAGAACCAGTCTAAATGTTACTCTTCCTTTTTAGAGACACTCAACATCAATCCAACATGAGCAAACAATTGACAACAGTGGCAGGAAAGTCTTCCTTTTTTACAGGCAAACACTGCGAGCAGAACCAGTCTCATTGGTGAACCTTCTGCAGCATGTTTAAGCTGGTTCCATCACGTCTGCCTTTGAGTTCTGCATATTTTTCAGATAATGACAACTGCTGGGAACTGCCTACATGGGAAAATGTGGATCTGTGTGTAAGAAGTGCTTAAAGATATGTATAAAATGCATATTAAATGTCCCAATACTGACACTGACATTTAGAACATCAACATGTAACTCAGGGGTCTAAGCTTTGCCATAGGCCATGCATTTAAACTCAAGCAAACTATAGTGGAGAAAGTCCTGCTTAAGTGTATTAGCCTCATTATGTTTGTGCTGTCTTTTTTATCTCCCAGTCATGTACAGCGTTCAGCCATGGCACAGCATTTTCCTACATAACAAGGCCACTGAGATGTAACTGTGCACTCTCTCTGCCTCGGAGGAAAGCAGCCTAATGAATATTTATGGGTTCACTGGGTCAAGGTGTAATATCCGCATTTTCACCTGACACAAAACGAGCCCTCACCCCTCATGTATGTGGCAGGGCATTCATCAACCGGCCACATTCGTTTACAGCTCGGCCTTGCAACACCTGCTTCACAGCCTACCAGCAGATCTGTTTGTGTCTTCATTAGCCCGGGTCCAAGCTACTCTAACACCAAATGTCAGAAGGCCCTGGCCTGTCTATGTTTGAATAAAGTCAACACCTTTGTTGTCATAATTCCATTGTTGATTTTTTTCTCTCTGTTTTGATTCGCTATAGTCGGAGATCAATTGGAAAGGCTTTTTTTTATGCTCTGGAAGCCTTGACTGGATTGTTATTTTAAAACCTCGAAACTGTTTTTAGTGTGTAGTCCGAGTGTTAGCAAAGCAAACGTTTCCCATTAGAGGAACCTCCTGCAAACACAAGTCAATGGACTTGACAAGTACTAATATTTTCTCTAAATAAATGGCCAATTTAATTCACACAAGCATTCCAATGTAAAAAACAACAACAACAAAAAAACAAGAAATTCATCTGCTTTATTTTTATTTTTTTATTTAACCTGTATTTAACCAGGAAAAAGTCTCAATGAGATTAAAAATCTCGTTTACAAGAGCGTCCTGGCCAAGACAGCCAGTAGCACAATTACAGGGTTTCAGAGATAAAACTCTTAACAACAATTTACATAGGCTAGATAAAGGAATCACAAAATAATTAAAAAAATCTGTGTTATGTGTGGTGATTCCATTTATTTCCTATCAAGCGGATGTTTCCTGCCATCACCTGCACCAAGTTATAAGGACTGACAGTGCTGCGCACAGGGCATATTCTTTTATTTTGTTAAAAAAAACACGTTCTTAATAGAGAAGAAGGGGAAACCTTAACATTAAGAAACTGTGTCTGAGAATAAAAATTAAGAGTAAATTCAGAACAATCTGTCAGGATGGATTTTTTGCAACAGTTTGAATGTCCAACTCCAAGCTAAAACTTACATCAGTTCAAGAGATTGTGCAAAAAAAAAGTACTTTTAATAGGTATACGGGAGGGGAGAGATTGGGATAGCGGGAACACGAGAAGGATATTTGTGTTAAAGCTGTTGAACAGTAGATGATTGGTAGAATCATTTAGTGAGTCATCAAACCCCCCTTTCTCGAACATGTAGCTTGTTCCCCTATAATTTATTTATTTACAGTATATACTTTGTTTCATGTATCATGTATCAATCAATAACAGCATAGAAAAAGCAGGCAACTAGTGTTTTAATTTATGTTCAAATGCAAGCGAGGATTTGACATACAGTATTTGACAGAAACCTGGAACAGCTGATGCTAAAATAATGTTATATTGTATTTATTTTATTCACATTTAAAGGCAACGTTAATTGATAATATTTAAAAAAATAAGTTCCAAGACACATTCCATGATTACTGCCAATTACAGAACAACATGACTGTCCAATGGAGGGGTTTCCTTCTGTGATGGCTCATGGCTATACCTGGTGACTGGCGAACATAATCTCCTCCAATTAATCACCTTGGAATCACTCGCCGCTCAATTGATCCTCAAACAAATGTGATGAGCTCTATCCATTGGTTCATCCCCTTTGGGCCTTTTGATGTAGGGGAAACTTGCTGATCCATTATGTCCTCCTTTCTCTAATAAAGCTGTCATCAGCTGCCAATGTGCACTTTCATGGCAACGCTCCAAGCTGGCTGAGATCAATAGTGGCTGTCAGGGGGGCGCTCCCTTGGCGTAATAATGCTGGGAGACACATGGTAAGTAGACCACAGGGGGGATCAAGGCAACGCTGTGACTGGATATGGGCACTGATTTCAACAGGGAGCCATGACACTCCGTTTACACATGGGATGGAAGGAAAAGAAGCTAATCTGAATTGTACAACAGATTAAGAGCATGTGGGGGCACTGAATTGCCCACTAATGCAGAGAAACCTGCTGAAGAATGTATTAGATGTACAGGCAGCTTTATTTAGTTTCTGTTGGCACTCTCGTGATGTCCCAAACCTTGTTACTGTAGTGTGATATCAGGCTTCCTACACCAGCCAGCTAGGCTTCAACACATACTATATATAAATATTTATATATATATATATATATATATATATATATATATATATATATATATGTATCCAACACTTCAGAAGATGTACAGCTCTGCCACTGTCATGCATATTTCATCAAACAACATGCAAGGCTGTGGAGCCCATAGCTCATGCTGCTTTGACATCTTCACTAACCAGGCAGCACTGATAGACACACCGCAGTCTGTGCTGGACATTTACAGCAAATGTGACGGACTGACACAAAGAGCCATTCTTCTGCTGTCCCTTGCAAAAACACCCACAAAACACAGCAACAGTAGATAGTACGCAGGATGATATCACATGATGCACCCCCAGAATAACTTGGGATATTTATTCTTAGTCTTGCAGATTAATTTTGCATGATATAACATGTCACAAGAACTCTAGTGTTCCTCAAGGTCCTCTTTGTGTGCACAGTGTGCAACATAGCGGTGTTCAGAGATACACAGCTGAAGCTATGCTTTGAGTCAAAGACAAAATTACCTTAAATGAGAAAGAACAGCATTGCAATACCTTATTTTTTCATTGCTAAATTCTTCATGTATAAGAGAAAGGCTGCTGATTATCTGGGGAGATTATAAAGTGATGATAAACAAGACTAAGAGCCAAGGTTAGCATCTCTATGGGGTTAGGCTTTTGCACAGTGTTGCCTTGAGCAAAAATGTTCTCATTAGCATGTTAATGTGATTACATTGTCAATAAGATGCTGATGTTTAGCAGGTATAAAGTTTACCAGGTCTACTGGCATACTTACATTTGCTACATAACCAACAGTCTTTTGAATGCCATTAGTTTGGCAGATATTTGGTCACAAACCAAAGTACTACACAACTGGGGCGGTTGCAGCTCATTTGGTCGTCTTTCAACCTGATGGTCAGGAGGTGCTGGGGGTCAGGGTTCGATCCCCAGCACCTCGTGCAGCTACAAGTCCGATGCGTCCTTGTACAAGACATTTAACCCCAAGTTGCTCCCCCTGCTATGTTGGCGTGTGAAATTGCATGAACGGGACAAGTTAATACTGATAGACACTTTACATAGCAGCCATAAGTGTGTGAATGTGTAGGTGTATCCTGTGGTGTAAAAGCACTTTGAGTAGTCAGAAGACTACTAATAAAAACGCTATAAAAACTCCAGTTCATTTACCATTTACAATTCACAAATGATGATAGGATGACATATGATATGATGTTGACATTAGTGGAAATAGCTTCAGGGCATCAACAAAAAAAGGGTAACAGTTCATCCTCCATGAATGTTTTTACTAAATCTAACGGCAACCTATCCAGAACCTTAACACTTGTTTAGATCATTTCATCAAACCACAAATGTACGCCGTATATTTTAAAGTCAGTTGGACTCATCATCTAACAGTTGTTGGGATAATTCTCTTGATAAATAAACATTTTGAGCGGTCTGAAGCACTTGGCAGGAGAGTCAGGGCATCACCGAAGTCATCAGGATTCATCCTCTTGGAAATATGAATGTCACAGGATAAACTCCATGGTTATCCATCCAATAACTTGACATGTTTAAAAAAAAAACACACAAATGTCAGTCTCAAGATGTTGCTGAATGAAAGTCATTTGATGTTTAAAGTCATAAAGTCACAAGGATGAATCCTATGGGAACAATGAATGACTGAGAAAAAAAAAATCATGGGTGTCAACTCTTGGCAATGGATTTGGCAAAGTATGTTCTAAAATGAACTTCCTATGTAAGTAAATAAAAGGCTGCTTTATACAAGAACTTATTTTTTTCTTTTTTTTTTTACAGGTGATGGTTGCAGTTAATCATTTAGCAAAGCTGAGAAAGGTTGATTTAAAATTCCCCCCATTACTTATTCATGTAAAAAAAAAACTAAAAAAAACATCACAAACATGGGCATGATTTGTAGGCTGTCAGTATTTTTTTTTTCCAAAGGGGCCCCATGCTGTCAAGTTAATAAATCGAGTATCTGGTTACGTTTAAACCCACAATTATAAACTGGCCTGTATGTTCATGAAATGAGGGTGTTAACAGATAAAAACTGACATAAATCCAAATATTTTTCATTCTTAACCTCAGAGTCTGGTGTCCCGACCTATCTCTGAATAAATGTTCTCATTCAACATTCATATCTGCAATATTGAGTTCACTGATGTGCACCGACGACTGAATCAATCCCATAATACAATGGTGCATGTTCCAATGTGTCCACCAGTGAGGGATTGATTGAAGTTGAAACTGGCAATTAGTTTCATTGATAACAGTACGGGCTGGCAGGAACACATCGAGCACAGGAAGACGTAACACATCTCCTGAATGGAAACAGTCCCATTACTCTCTGTCTGCTGTCCCCACATCCCTCCTCACCTTTCATCTGCTGATATAATGACCGAAGAAAGAGCATGACGCTGATCTGTCAGGATTATTCACCGTCAATTTAGCAGCCTTTTTTCTTTTTCTTTTTTTTTTACAAAGGTCCACTCTGTACAGCAGCTGGGCGGATGAACCCAGCCTCCTAACTTCTCTCATAATCTACATATTAACACATGGGATGGTGCAGCGCTGATCGGGAACGACTGAGAGGAAATGACCTCTGGGAAAAGACTTTAATTTGACAGAGTGTCAATGGGATAGGAATGGGATCTCAGACTGTGTTATGTTGTTAAACAGAATTATGACAAAGGTGGCTTTGTCTACATCCGGATATCATGCAGCAAATGTATTTGAATAAAACTATTGGTTAGTTTAGTTAAGTCAACATTTCATGAAGAAAACTGGCAAACTCAATGGCAAAATGTGTTTGCGTCTTACAAAGGAGAAGGCTTCTTTGAAAAGATGCATTTCTGCTAACTTGTACAGAGGCACAGCTTGTCAATAGGCAAGGCAGGCAACAGCTTGGGTCCCCAGACCAGTAGGGGGCCCCAGAGGGCTGACAAACTTTAAATCACAGCAGCGGCCCAAAATGTGCAAATTTAGCAATGACAGTAGGAAACCTCTCTAAGGGTGCCCCATCTGACAGCAGTCACTCTTGTTGCTCAGTGAAAACCAAAGTTTTTCAGTGAAAGTCAACCAAGAAAAATAAAGAGGAATTCTCGGTCTGTCGGAGATAAATCAGAAACAGGAAATAAAGAGGAAGAGGAGTAAGCAGCGGGACGATGGCAGAGATGATGGTGATAAATGCAGGCCCCAAATAATTTCTTGCCTGGTGCCCCAGTAGACTCTAGAATCGTCATGTGCCTGAAAGTTTGAAAAGATCTCAAAATGGATTTCTACAGGTCAGTGTGTAAGATCATGTGAGTTATAGCAGCATCAGGGTGTGGCTGGCCTGTACACAGAATGACATCAAGGCAATTAATTAAAAAAAAAAAAGACAGACTGTGATGAACCAGAAGAGAGACCTTCCTTCATTTGAAAGTGAACTTTCAAAAAAGCCTATTTGTGCTGCAAGTATTAGTCTTAAATAACTTTAAATCTTGTGTGAGCCTTCAGCCTACAGAAAGACAAACACAGGGCTTTAATATTTACTCTCCCCTCTCTTAATTCTCACTTAACTCTTTTATAATTATGATTATAGTATGCTGTGCATTAATGGGAGGTAGATTTAACTCTCAACAATACTTTGGTTTTTATCAAGCAGCTACTAATTTCCACTCATTTTTCTGTCCTAACTATGATTTACTAATATTAATGAATACAAAGCCATTAATTACAATCAACAATTAACTGAAGTGGGGCGCTGGTGGCATGTTGGTTGGTGTGTGCGACCCGTTTGCGGAGGCTGGGGTCCTCCAAGTTGGCGTCCAGGGGTTCGAATCCCACCTGTGGCTCCTTTCTTGCATGTTGTTCCCCATTCTCCAATCTCTAGATAAAGGCAAAAAAAGACCCAATAATAATTAAAAAAAAGGTAAAAACAATAACAAAATAAACCTTCAGTTCCCAAACTAATATTGCATTTGGGGTATTTGCATCAATCCATATGCGCCCAATGGGGCAGGAGTATATCAGAACCCTTTTTAGTGACGAATGGGGTCTGGCAAGGTGGAATTCTGTCGCCACTTCTTTTTAATATGTATATGGACGATCTCTCTGAACAGCTTAAAGCTTGTAAGACTGGTTGTATGGTGGGAGATAGAATTGTTAACCATTTGATGTATGCTGATGACTTAGTAATCTTGTCACCTTATAGTGCTGGCCTACAGCAACTTTTAAGAATCTGCTCGAGTTATGGAGTGCAGTGTGACATAAAGTATAATAGTAAGAAGACCGTTGTTATGATAGTAAAAGCAAAGGACGATCGAAAACATAATTTCCCTTCGTTCTTTATCTCTGATCAAGCCCTAAGTGTGGTAGATAAAGTCAAATATCTGGGACATATTATCAGGAATGACTTGAGTGATGATGATGATGTGCAGCGTCAGTGCTGCAAACTGTATTCAAAAGCTAATAAAAACACAACTCCATCACAGATCAGTCACAGTATAGTGTGTGTAACAGTCTGGTTCACTTTGTAACCCTACTGTGCATGAACTCTGATTCCCTATGGTTGTTACAAAGTCAACCACAAACTTTAGTGGTTTTAGAGGATAGCAGTCATCCGACCGTCATGTGCTTCCTGGAAATAAGGTGACTAGCGCCATTGCGTGGCGTAATGGAAAATTACAAGAGTCTGCATTATGGTATCAGGCTGCATTAGTCCGCCATCAGATGTGTTAGTTAAAAACCCGCTAAAAGAACAAAGTTATTATATATATAAAAAGGAAAAATCTTACAAGAAATGAAACAGGATTAAAACGTTATTCTTTAAATGATGACACGAAGCTGATCATTTCTTTAAAGAAAATAGCCTCCTTCTTAAAGTTGTTGCAAAGTGAGTGAGTGTCTTTTAAAATGACCTGTGTATTTTAATGAGCTGCGCCGACAGTAAATGAAGGTAGCCTAGATGTGTTTTTTTTTTTTTTTTTTCCACTTTTAAACATGACATCTAAGACCTCTCTCCAAAGCCTATTGTCCAATCTTTCCACCATTTCTTAAGCCTCTCCACCTCTAACCTTTTAAATAACTGAAGTCATGAGATATTCCCGTGTGATTGATGCAAATTGGTGTTCTTTGGGCAAAGTAAAACCCGGGCCAGACCTCATTAAAAGTAGCGACTTTGAGTTCATCCATCCCATTTCCTGGACACCAGTTCCTGAGGGAGGGACACTACACTACAAGAAGCCCTGGGAAAGTTCTCCCCACTTTTTCCGATTACATCGATTCTTTTTAAAGAAGGCAGACACAAACCGAGTGGAGCGGCGGAGTTCAGCGCTAAAGTACGAGGAGCGCAGGGTGACACTTTAAAAGTACACGGACCGCTGAGGCCGGTAAACCAATAAGGAGGAGAAGAAGAACGCTTCACGAGAGAGAAAGGTAAGAACCATCTCAATTTAAGAAAAAAAAAAAAAAAAAGCGTTTTTCTCATGAGGAGAAAAACAACAAACAAACAAAATGAGTGAGTCACTGCGTGTAGGATAAGGGCAATGACACCTTTTCATTGACTTGTGGCACTTGTACTTTGTTTTATTTATTTAATTTACCTCCTTTATAAGTGAATAACGAGGTGTCTGATCTTTTTAAAGTCACATTATTAAATGTCTTTCCATCCCAATTAATTAATCGTCCTTTATGGTAAATCGATTTTTATGATTAGGCTATTTCTTTATTGACCTATACTTTTATTTTATTTATATGGTTTTATTTGGACAGAACAAAGACTTAAAATTAGAATAATTCTAAATGAAAAAGGTGACTTGTGAATAGTTCTGGCAAAAGCCCACTCAACTGGTAATGTGGTTTATTAGTTATAAAGTTGTATTTTTCTGTTCTCTCATATAGCCTACTTAGTATGGCATATTTTACACATATACTTAGTAATCTGTGGGTATTCCATTTGGTGGGTATCATTTTGTTCCTCAGAACAATAGTCCCAGAAATGGATCAGTCCAGTTGTCTTGAAAGCCAATTCAGGTCTCAGAATTCAGCTGACAGTCCATTGTTCTGTCTCATCCTGTCAGATGAGTTTGTACTTTCACAATCACAGTTTATTTTATTCACAGAGGGGAAGAAATAACAGAACAACATATAAACAGTCTAAACAAAAAGACAAGTGTCACAGCAGTGTCTCAACTCCCCCACACAGGATGTTTATTCAGATGTGTGTGTGTGTGTGTGTGCGTGCCTGCGTGCACAAGCTCATGTGTATGTATGTGAATTTCCCGATAAGCCTCTGACTGTAATTTCTTATCAACTTCCATCACCTCCCCTTCAACTTTTTCATTCAGTCAGTCCCAGTGGGATTTGACTCAGCTTTTGTTGATTCATAAATCCAGCTGTAAAAATCAGTGTCAATATGATAATGCTTTATAATAACGGATATGTCACAGCTGCAGGAAGGTTTTTTTTTATGTATATGTGGAATTGTTACATGTTTTATTTGATCCCTATTTATGTATTTTTAATTCTCTTGTTAGTACAGGACACAAAAATGTCCCTTTGGGGACGATAAATAATATCTATCTTATCTCATAAAGATCCAGAGGCCTCTTTAGGACTTCATTACTCCAGTTTCACAGTGAACGCGAACACATTTTCCATTCATGTTAAATATCAACTTTAGTAGCATGTGGTTTTGCTTTAGTTGGTTTTAGTGTATGGGGGCCTTGTTTTTCACATTTTGATGTTGAGGAGTTGGTCCAACCTTACAACACTTTGAGCTCATGGAAGAACTAATAAGGGGGCTCCAGTTAGACACAGGTTCCCCCGGTATGAAAAGACACCATTGTTCTGAAAAGGTTGGAAAAACTCAGCTCATTTGTTTGCGAATAGAAATCATTAAACACATATGCATTAGCTGTGCGTTCGTAGGAAAAACCCTTGAAAATGCTGAAGTGGAAATAAAACATAGCAGTGAGGTGTTAAGTGGTACATTCAAGCCAATATGTTCAGCAGTGTAGCAGTAAATGGAAAGTTAACTGTATGACCTGCGTTACAATTACATTTAGACCTGCAGGCAGCGTGTGATAAAAAGTAAGGAGGGTGTTTACCTTTATACAGGTCAGTTTTTATGTGTGCATTTCCATGTTAAAAACACTCATTTTGGATTCTCAGGTATGTCCCACAGGAGCTCTAAGCAGACATGCCTCCATACTTTTTATTTACTCAGTTTTCCCACTAAAACAAAGTGACGTTTTCTCGAGATCTTGGCATATTCATTTCTTATCCCCAGAGTTGGGTTTAGGGTTAGGGTTCCAAAAGCTCAAACTAAACAAAGAAATGGGTTTAATTGCCTCATTAGTGTTGGCAGTGGCAGCCTGGTGTGTCCCGGCCTAACACAGTGACCAGCCTATTGTTGTCTTTTCCAGATCGCCGGAAAATGATCAAGGCATCACAAGAAAACAGCATTGTTATCTCGAGTTAATGAGATAAATCTGTGCCTTATAATGGGAAAACCAATGTTGTTATCCCAAGATAAGAAAAACGAGGTTGAGATCTTGAGAAAACAATCAATAGTAACCCACTATGACAGGAAAATAGAGAAAATAAACTACAGAATATGGATGCATGCTTGCTTACGGCTTCTGTTAAATGTGTTGTTTTTCAAAAGATCTATGAAACAAAAGGTGTGTTCTTCATAAAATCTCTGACTACCACCTGTCTTTGTAGGAGCAGATGATGTCCAGAGCTGACTGGTCCTTCCTGGAGCACCTGCTGGAGGAGGGCCAGGAGTATTCGACAGGCATTGGGCGCATCTGGCTTACCATTCTCTTCCTGTTTCGCATGCTCACCCTGGGAGTCGCCGCTGAGTCCGCCTGGGATGACGAGCAAGCGAAATTTGTGTGCAACACAAATCAACCTGGCTGCACTGCCGTGTGCTACGACAGAGCCTTTCCCATCTCCCACTTCCGCTACTTCGTCCTCCAAGTCATCTTCGTCTCCACGCCAACAATATTCTACTTTGGATATGTGGCTCTAAGGGTGGCGAATAAGCAGAGAAAAGAGGAGGAGAAGCAGGCAGGAGAAGGTAACAGAGGAGGTATTGTGATAGAACGGGAGAATAACAATGAGGATGCAGGAGAGAAGGAGAAGAAAGAGGAGGGTCGAGGAGGCAGAAAATCTCAAAAGACTCCTTTTGAGGTTCCTAAACTGAAAGGAAGGCTACTGTGTGCGTATGCATTCAGCATCTTTTTAAAAGTCCTCCTAGAAATCGGCTTCATGGTCGGATTGTGGATTCTCTATAATGGCTTCTTCATCGCAGCAAAGTTTGAGTGCAAACGGTTTCCTTGCCCACATACGGTGGACTGCTTCGTCTCTCGTCCTACAGAGAAGACCATCTTCACTATCTACACTCAGGCGATCGCCGCCATCTCCCTGCTGCTCAACCTCGTCGAGCTCCTCCAACTTCTCCAGCTCGCCATCACGCAGCGCTTGGAGAAACGCTACCGTGCCCAGCAGCACTGTTACTTTCCTATGTCAGAGCGGGTGATCACGCGAGAGGTGACTCTAGAACCTCCATCGGAGGCGCCACAGACTTACAGAGCTGGGAGCCACGTTGACCTGCCGAGTCATGACCCCTGTGAGAGCTACAGGGATCAGGGGATCGAGGGCGACCTGCTGCCCAGTTATTTGAACTGCATGGGGGCTATGAGGAAGACGCAGTCGCCCAGAGTACATTATAAAAAAACGGCACAACACACGCCAAAAAACACTAAGGGTGCCCATAAGGGACGCTCAAATCAGAAGCATTATGTATGACGGTGTCAAATAGGGTGGCCTGTTGTTTGTGACTATGAAAGCTGTATTTAATTTTTTATTTTTTTTATTTTTATAAAAACTGTCCTGCACACGACACTTGACTATCAGGAGTGTCTGGTGTGGAAGAAAAAAAACACAAGTGATGCACTGTGAATTCAATGTCTCAGAGCGAGGCGGGAATTTAAGCGGAGATTACCAGATAAATGAAGCTTTTGAAAAATATGAACATTTTTAAGAACAGTCCCTATGGCAACAAAATGTAGGCGCCACAGCGATTACAGTCATAAGACGTCTCCATGTAACGTTTATGGCTGTCGGTGCTGGAAGTACGAGTGGAAAAAAACACTGACATTTGGGGCGCTGGTGGCGCAGTGGTTAGTGCACGCGCCACATGTATGGAGGCTGTAGTCTTCCAAGCGGGTTTCCGTCTGTCATTCCCCACTCTCTCTCTCCCTGAATTCCGACTCTATCCACTGTGCTATCTCTACATTAAAGGCACAAAAAGCCCAAAAATAAATAAAAAAAAACAAAAAAACACTGACATTTAAAGCTTACAAGGGACTACGGATGTGGGTGCTCTTAAGCATATTCCTCTGAGGTTTGCACTGTAACCCCTGGAGCTCTTTGAAGCCCCCCTCCCTCTCTCTCTCCATGGCTGTGGTCATTTGTGTTCACACAGTGGAATGTTCGGGTCTCTGGCTCTCTGCTCTGCTCCCATGAGGATAATGGCTGCGTGGTTGCTTGCATGCATGCATGCATGCACACACACAAAGTATTTTTCCTCTTGCGCACACTATGTTTTGGTCACTTGGAGTTGGGTCGTGGACTGAGATGAAGAAGTGGAAGCCAAACCATGGGAATTCTGGGATTGTACATGACTTCTCATTGCCCATGACCATAGTATTTTAGCTATGGATGAAGAGGGAGGGAGAGGACTGACAGCTGAATAATGGAGCAAAGAAAAGAGTCCAGTTAGCACATTGAATGGACTGGTACAGAAATGTGATAACTTAATGAAAGGAAATTATTACGTGAAAACTGTATTTAATGTTGGAAATATGTGAAGAAATACCAGTATTTATATGTATTATTTTGTTGGAAATAAAGTCTAAATACCATAAATTAGTCATTATTGTCAATATGTGACATCATCATCATAGGATAAGTAAGCAAAAAAAAAGTTTTTCATTGACTAACTTCCCTATGTTCATGTTATACACAATATGCTGTAAATGCTGTACAGAAACTACGACCCACACAAGTTTGTCTCCTGTGGGTGCACTTTGTTTTATTCTCTTCCTTTTGGATATAAGGGAGGAGATTTCTGTGGGTAAAATGTCTCCGAAGTGTGTATTCCCTCTGTCTCCAACCGTACCCTTTCTGCCACCCAAATACTGTCACAATGCGGAGGCACTGAATCACTCAAGAGAAAGCACTCTGGGAATAACAGAACGACGAAGGTGTGGGAAGTGGATGAGTCTTCCGGGGTATCGTGAGCCGAGCGTAACCTCCAGGAGGGGGGAAGAAAAATGGAGAGAATAACTTTGATTTAATGGCTGTTTTTTTTTTTTTTTTAATCCATAGCTTTGGCTGTACAGGGAAATAAATGCATCAATTATTTGGCAGTAAGAGTTCATACAAGGGGGAGCAAGCACTTTAAGCTGGCTCTATTTAATATCCCCCGGGGAGCACTGATGGTTAACACTGTTTTCTCGGAAAGTAATTGATAAAATCCAGAACTCAGCACCTTCCACAAAGGTGCTCGCCCAGGCTCTCGATGAATGTAGCAATATGTCTTTTCAGGATGGCAGCTGCGGCGCTCGGCTGTACGGGTACTCATTTTCCAGCGATTTACTGAGCTGTCTTCATGATGATCAGCAGTTATCTAGAGAAGGGAAAGGAGGTTTATGAGAATTTGAAGAGGAGAGAGAGGAATGTTGTCACAACAAACAGTTTGAACTGCACGAGGGTGAACAAGAAGGCCGCAACAAGACGTTCAAAGACAGCAGCAGAAAAACAATATGACTCTTTTGCTGCAGTTTTATGTCGTTCTTTTTTTTTTATGATTGAATAATGAAAAGTAATTATTTCTCAGTCTCTAGAGTGGAATGTTTTCTCATTGTGGGCAGCTCCTCCCTCTGCCCAGGATGAATTGGCACATGCTGTACAGAAAACAAACTAAATAGAGACCGCTGAAGCTGCCCAGTTCAATGTCTGTTCACAAGAACTTGGCTGGCATTCCAGTGCACGCTTGTTATCTCAGTCCAAGTAGGTGGGTGCATGTGTGTAATTTCGCTCGCAAGTGTCAGTGTGATTGTTCTCGTGTGTTTTTTTTTCTCTAAAAAAGCCAGAGGGTCAGGGAACAGATTGCACGGGGCGACTCATATCTGCCCACTGCTGCTATCCAAAAGCCAGCAGTGGAACAACAGAGCTTCCATCTTTCTCATATCCGATGAAGCCGGAGAGGCCTGACGCTCTGCTCCATTCTTTCCGCAGAGTAAACTCTCACCTCCTGTTCAGTGGAGCAAATATAAACCTTGAGGAGGAAATCTACTGTGCAGGTTATCAGCTTCTCCAACACATTTTTTTCTAGAGCAAATATGTTTTTGCTTGGAAAAAAAAAAAAAAGCCTTTCTTTCAAGTCCCCAAGCAGCGTAGATAAAAGTCATTTTTTCGACTTCACATTCCTCTGTCTCGGCAGAAGTACCTCAGGAAAATGTTCTTCCCATTCACGTGGTTTATTAACTATTATTCACTTCCAGACTATTTCCAAAAGTCAAGGCAATTGCAATAGACGCACACTGCTTTCAGAGGCTGCAACAATTAAAGCTTAACAATAGACATTTGTTTGTTTAAAGCTGTGCAAATATAATCAGTGGGAGTCACATGCAGGGAAGACCCAAATCTGTGTGATGGGTCATTCTTAACGGTCATACATGCTGGCACGTGGGATCAGCTTTCCATTCAGACCACACTTCCTGACATTGTTGGAACCACTGCTGATGCATTTCCTCCCGCTGTTTGCGAAGCTGCATGCGGCTGGTCAACACACAAAGACAGATTTACACACTCGTAGCTTACAAGCACAACAGTACACACAAGCTTTCCAACTGAAGAGGAAAATCAAAGTGTGGTCAAGTAGCCTTTGGGCGCCTGTAAGGTGTCATGAAAAAGCCAACAGTCATGCCCACAGGCAACTCTCCTTTAACTTAATCCGACAGCTGAGCCCTGCACTGTGCTGGAGGGTCCACTTTTTATGCCAGCTTTTGTGCCAGATCTGTCCAGAATAGGTTTCTCTGTTGTCATACTTCCTGCCAGCTGTGCATCAGAAAAAAAACCCAGCATCATTTGGAAGCATTTTGAACAGGCAAAGGAGGCAATCTCACACAAACACACTGAAGAAGTGAAAATCATGACCTCGCGTGATTAAAATCAGACTTTCACAACCACATAATTATAAACATACAGGATCAACAAGGCTTAAAATAGCAAGTATATGGGTGAATGTGGTTATCAAAGTTATGTAACATGTATTTATTTGGACATAATTGCTCTTATTAGCCTCTGGGAGCAACGACCGCTTTCAGGGTTGAGTGTTTATGTTAGAAAGTGTGTACATGTGAGAGGCATACGAGCTTGTGTTTGCTGGCTTCCTTTGTTTTCTCTTCATGTACATATCCACAATGCCGACACACGACTTTCTCTGTATCCATAACAATGTCACGTCTATGCACCCAGTCCTTAATTTGGCCGTTTGTGTTACTCAACAAAAAAAAAGGGTTAAGCAGTTGCTAAATTTAAACCCTGGACAGGAAGTAGGTCGGTGTCTGTTTCCTGGTCCAGCATTGTTTCTCCCCAGAGATTGGTCGTATGGGATTGTTCGCCCTGACAATGGGGCTGCAGTGGGCATTGTTGCATTGTCTGGTTTCAGTCCCCTGTGATAGTTGACCTTATGTCATGGCCGCTCCATCAAAGCCCAGTGAAGGATGGGGGAAATGGGCAGAGTGCCGACTGTGTGGCTGGAGTCAATAAGGAGGGCTGGTACCACTTACAGTATATCTTCAGGAGTTTGTGTTTGTGTGTGCGTGCGTGCGTATTTTGAACAATATGAAAGTGGTTTCAATCTTCTGATTTCCTGAAGAATTTCCCAAAAATGTTAAACTATTTCTTTAATGTGCTCCGGATAAAGTTTACGACAACAACAACAACAGATTAGTGTTTGCGTTTCAGATCGTTATCCTGAAAATGTGTTCAAACAGCTAACTTATGGTGTTCTTCGGTGAGGTGAATATAATGAGGAGAGCAGACATTTCATTGCAAGACTTTCACTTTTTACTACCAGGCAGGTGAATGTTTCGTCACTTCTCCAACCTTTGTGGGAAAAAAAGGAAGGAAGAGTACAAAGGAGGACAAACAATAAATTGGATCATGAGGAAAGAAAATAAACCTTTCACCACAAGACACAGACCACAGTGGCTGCCTCTTGTTAAGCACAATTTTGCAATTTTTTTCCGTCTGACCCCCAAGCAGCAGCCATGTTATCTGCTGCTCCTTCGCTCCTGCTGAATAAGAGCCTCATGGAAGATCTGGAGCTTAACTCTGGGTGGGATGCTATAAATGCTGTGGCCTTTCTCATCAATCATGTAGGCTAGTGGAACGAAAACAAGCTAACCCTATTAGTCGCGCGCGCTTGTGTGCATTTTTATTTGGCTATTTGTGGTCAAGATGAATTAAAGGGGATTGTATGAGTTGTTGAACCACTTTGAGATCAAATCGACTTGGTTTATGGTTGTGTTTAGTTTAAATGTGTCCTCATTATTAGCTTTCTATGAACATTACTTCAAATGAACACTTGAAGTAACAGTAAAGTAGCAAAATAAACATTTTCTCAGCTTGATTCTTCTAGGGCTCTAAGATATCAATTGAAAGTACTAACAGAAGGAAAAGTGCTTTATTGAAATGCAAAGACAGACACTAGCAGCCTCCAACACAGCCCAAATACCTTTTTTTTTTTTTTTTTTAAACTTTAAGTCCTGCCTCTGACAACCTGGCCACCCCCTGCACCTTCCCAGCTCTCGTTATTTCCTGACATGTTCAGGTGAAATGCTTTGCAAATCATGTTGCATGCTCTCTGACAAGATCCAAAAAGAGATCAAAGCTAGTAGCCTACAGTATAGGTTTGTGGTGAAGACCATGAAGAACTAAGTAAGAGAATGGCCAGGTATTTCCCTCACAATGTGGTGCAGACCAAATAGCTTAAAGAGGACATATTCTACCCCTATTCCACCTTTTAAAACAGTCCCATATGGTCTTAATGAAACATCTGTGCTGTGCTTTGGTCAAAATATAACATGAATCAAGCACCAGAGGAGGTTTGTGACCCTGTATAAACCAGCTCTCTCAGAACGCTCCGTTTTGGTGTGTGTGTGTCTCTTTAAATGCAATGAGCCCCCCCTGAGTTTTCTCGGTAGACATCACTCCTCTGTAGCGAGAATAAAAATGGTGGACCTGTGCAAAGTTTTGCTCTAGGCTGGGAGTGGAGTCCATGGGTGGAGATACCAGGGGAGGGGAGGTTTTTTTTTTTTTTTTTTTTATCGGAATCCCACTGTGATGTCACAAGGAGAGCAAATTTGAATCAGACATTTTTTCTCTGTGTTGTAAGACTTATTCAGACCACAAACAAAGGACTGGATGGGCTTATTTCATATTTTGTGGGTCAGTAGACACTCAGGTTACCCAAATAAATGTTCAAAAATGATGCAAAAGTGGATTTCTTTAAATTCATCATGCAGCCAAAAATAACCTCAATATTAATAAGAATGCTGCCTAGTGTCTTCTGGGTGGATAAATAGGTAAATGTTTGTAGCTCCTTCCAAGGGGCTGAAGAAACTAATCTAGGCAGCATTACATTTTAATAGATGATGAATGCAGTGTATAAAAGAGGGACAATGACTTGAATTGACTTCGAAATGTTGCTCTTGAAAAAAGTTTGGATTCAGGAAAGAAAAATCTACTTAAATTGGTGAGTGAGTTTTTCTTCAGTCAATGAGCACCTTTCAGGTTTGATGGTGGATCATTTTTATATTTGAACTACCCACCTTAAATGACAGAATATTAAAATACCATAATTCTCTTGAGTAGCTTCTGATTTTAGGATGTCCAGCAACAAACCACACAGCAGACCATTTGCCAGTGACATCACCATCAGAGCAGGAAGTGTAAACAGTGTCTCGGGAAGTCTGTGTGAAAATGACTAAATTGATGAGAAACTTTACTTTCGTAGCGACACTCTCCTTTAAACAATTAAAACAAATCGACAAATAGTTTGATGAATACGTCAGTATCTCAGAACAATTGTTAAGAAAGCATACAGAAACTTGACTGAGGATTTTATCCATGAAGATGAATGTTAGACCACTGATGTTTGCATCGCACTCTACAGAAAACGTGACTTTGTTGGATAGATAACAATAGTAAAAAGTCAAAATCAACCTAAACGTCAGTGCTACTTAAGACGTAAACTAAATCGATTTGCTTGGGCAAAAATGATAAAGAATCTCAAGCTATAGTTTCACTTGTGTCTGCATCAATGATACAATAACATTAAAATAAGCATGGAGCTTGAAAAGAGAGATTGTGTTCCATTGCAGGCTAAAAATATGTACATCCAGCAAGTTTCACCTCAGGTTAATGTAAATGTGTTCATCCATCCATCCATTATCTGTACCGCTTTTCCCGCTCGGGGGTCGCTAAGGGGCTACATGGAGCCGATCCCAGCTGTCATTGTGCGATAGGTGGGGTACACCCTTATGTCAATTGTTCGCTGTTTGTCAATCACAGGGCTGAAATATCTCTATATACAGATACGCAGCCACACTCACATTCACACCTACGGGCAATTTAGAGTCACCTATTGACCTATCGACGAGTCTTTGGACTGTGGGAGGAAGCCGTAGTAACCGGAGGGAACCTACGCATGCACAGGCAGATAAATGTGTTCATGATGAGCATTCATATTGAGAATATTATTTCTTGTCGATGATGGTCTTTACTTTTCTGGCTCACATAGAGTTACCAGCATTACATTCAGTCCATTTCATAACCAGCTGAAAAAAAACCAAAACCTGATAGAAACTTTCTTTGTTCCTGAATTAAATGTCCTATTTGACTTCCCCTACATATCTGAAGCTCTTTCTAAATGTATGTTTTGGCACTTTGTCCTATTGGTTTGATCAACAGCAGTACCGGTTTTCCTGGATTGTGTGTATGTGTGTGTGTGTGTGTGTTTTTGAGTGGGTGCTTGTTTAACAGGGGATGTGGTGCCCTTCCAGCAGGCAGACGGCTCTATTGTTCCTGCAACAGAGAGAACATCGTCTCCAGCCTGTCCACTCAGGATGTCGGATTGAACCTCCTTTAAAAAAAAAAAAAGGAAAAAGAAGGAACTGCCAGCATCACCAGCACCCATTATCCCTATCATCCAGCGAGAACAATGGAGCACCTCTCAACATCCCTTCCCAGGAACCTCGGCGCTTGGTTCCCACAGTACTGTCCAGTTCTTGCGAAGCTGTGCCATTGTTAGACGTCCGACCTGTCCTCTGATTGTTCCCAGGAGGTCGCACTCACTTTCCACACACCTTTCACACACTGCACTTGTTACCTCTCTCTCTCTTACAGTTTCATTTAGGTGCAGCATCACATCCACCTCTCCATCCTCTCTGGGTTCAGATGGAAACTTCCAAGCAGCTTGAACCAATTGAAACTCTGAACATGCACAACATGGAAGGGCCATTCCATAGATACCAAACTAAAGAGAAGACTTCAAGCTGATGACTCCCGATATAGGCTACACTCCATTGCCAATGTAAATCTGGGCCTCATAATACGACCCCATTTCCCGAGCAGGCCGACTAATGTAGCGGAACTCATCCTGGCACACTCGTAAGGTTATCATCCATTAAGTAAGAAAGCTCCCGGGGCATTGGGTGAGGTGAGACCTTTCGGTTTCATTATTTGACACAGCCAGGAACAGCTGCAGGACTGGAGTGAAAGAACGGAGATATTACTGAAAAGTGCTGGTGACTGCTTCAAAGGGCTTCATAAAGTTTTCTCATTTTGTAGCCTTTTATGACACCAATAACTTCTCCGTCTTTAATCAATGACGGATTCTTATTGAAGTGTTTGTTCCCTGACCACATCACTGCTGGCGTTTTTTTTTTTACAGTGAGGGTAATAAAGATTTTATTGTTTGAATATGTGGAAACTTTTCCCTCTTTATGCCTTCAAATGACATGTTGGGTAATTCAACATCTTCCAACATCAGTTAAACACTGTTAATACCAAATTATAAAAGCACCATTTTAAGGCAAGACAAGCTTACAGTATTGATAGAGCAACATTCATGTTAGGAACACTCCTGCTTAGACCTACAGTCTTTCTCTCTCAAGGGTCGCTTTCTAACACTAATAATAAGTCAACTCATCAGTCGCGCTTATTTGAACTTGTGCAGTGTATACGGAAAGTATTCACAGCGCTCAAAATTCTACACACAATACCCTATAATGACAAAGTGAAAAAATTTGGTTTGAAATATTTGCAACTTTACTAAAAATAAAGAAGGAAAATATAACATGTACATGAGTATTCACAGCCTTTGCCATGACACTCAAAATTGAATTCGCCAAAAGGCACCTGAAGGACTCTCAGACCATGAGAAACAAAATTCTCTGGTCTGGTGAAACAAAGATTGAACTCTTTGGCCTCAATGCCAAGCGTCATGTCTGGAGGAGACCGGGCATCGCTCATCACCTGGCCAATACCAACTCTACAGTGAAGCATGGTGGTGGCAGCATCATGCTGTGGGGATGTTTTTCAGTGGCAGGAAGGATTGAGCAAATTCTGTGAATACTTATGTACATGTTTATATTTTTGTTCTTTATTTTTAATAAAGTTGCAAAAATTTAAAAAAAAAATGTCTTTCACTTTGTCATATTGGGGTATTGTGTGTAGAATTTTTAGGGAAAAAATAAATGTAATCCATTTTGGAATAAGGCTGTAACATAACAAAAAGGGGAAAAGGTGAATTGTGTGAATACTTTCCGGATGCACTGTAGGTCTTCAAACCCTTTAGGCTGTCATCAGGTGTGATGCAGACTGCTGAAATCCTTGGATCCAGAAAGATCCTGAAGAACTGTTTTTTACCCCCCCCCCCCCCCACAGTACTTATGTAGTGAGCTGAAGTAGTGCTAAAACATGAAGCTTGCTGAGGGCAAAGTAAAGCACTGAAAAAAATTGTAAATATAGCATACATGGATTTTTTGGGATTTTTATTTCAGTTTTCTTAGAATTAGCTAAATTACATGGTACTAATGGCCCAGTCTGCAGATGATGATTAAGCATGTACCTTGAAATAGAGGGTAAAGCCAGAATTTCCCCCTTTGGGATTAAAGTAAAAATATGTATAGCCTATGCATGCCTTCAACTCGGTCAGTTTCTCAACAAAGGAACCACGCTGACCAGCATCTCCTGTAACTAATACACTTGTTGTGTCATATAACCCAACTTCTAAAAATACAAACTATCCCTTTAAATCAGTATGAATAGTTCTGAGGTTTAACTATATAAAAAAAAAAAGAAATAGGACTTATTTCTCGTAACACAGATCCTTTATCGAATCTTAGATAAAGAGTGGAGGGGAAAGCTGCCCTTAAAAGGACACTGTCAGTTTTAGCTCTGTGTTGTTCTTCTGATGCGTGTTTCAGAAGGAATGTTGTTTTCACAAAGCTAGTATGTTGTTGTATGTGCAACTCTTTTCAGATGAAATGCATTTCAAAGTTAACAGCATGACTAAATGTAATCTGTTTCCAAATCCATAAATAAATTTAGGTTCTAGACACATTCTGCATCAACCACCACAGCGATCCTAGCGAGCACTTTACTGTGCACACCCAATGAAGGCTGAATCCAAACGGAGCACAGGTGTAGATTTAATTTAAACAGGACTTCAACATAATTTAGCTAATCCAGGCTTTAATGCTGTAGAAAATACAAGATTGTCTTTAATCAGCCATGTGGGTAGTTACAGGGTTGACTTTTTTTTTTTTTATCTCAGATCAGGGTGATCTTATTTTGAAAGCCAACATCAGCAGGAAATCAGGAGTGCTTCTGGTGTCATTGCAATTGTGAATATTGGCCTACATGAGTTATTTTAAGTGAGTGCTTTTATACAGTGGTGGAATTTAGTACAGTATTATGCAGGCTATTTCTGTTTTAAAATGATCCTCATGAACCAATTATACTGGTCAGACAACTCACTTTTGTATCGTTTAAAAGAGTGGTTCTCAACTGGTGGGTCGGGACCCACAAGTGGGTCGCAGGGCTGTTTTCAGTGGGTCGTGAATAAAGTCCATGAAGTGCCTTTTAAACATGTTTTCTTGATCTGTACATTTGTTTTGTCACATTTTTTTTTAAACGGCTGAGGTGGAGACGGCACCATCTTCCATTAAATGAATGTGACAAAAAATGAAAAATGTGTAGGTTGTGATTTTTCATGGAGGAGTTGGTGGCGGGTCCTGAGGGTAAACCACTGGTTTAAAAATATTTATCGCAGCAGAACATAATTTGTGTTTACCGTCTAAGCTCCAACTTTATCACTCCTCACAGTTTTAATTTACATGCAGAAATCTGAGGAGTGATAGGATGGTAGCTGAAGACCCAGCAGTCGGAGCCTACAGGTGGTGGTGGGAGTAGAGTACTGGTGCAGGTCAGAGCTGGACAATGAAAGAGCAGAGGAAGAGACCCTAAATCTTGCAGCTTAAATAGACCGCTAACTGTAAGGTGTTGTCAGGTGATTGTTGAGAACGAGGCATGTCAAGGGTGAAATCAGTGCAGATCGAGTTGACTGCCCGAACTAGCTCGCAGGCGTCGCCTCATTTAAGAAAATCAGGTGTCATGTATTGTTGTCCATTCTGCATTTTAAAGTTAAAGTTGTTGTTTCTTTTTAGGTTTGGTTCAATTTCCGTGTAAGCTGAATACCTTCCCCAGCTAGGACGGTTTTTATTACAAAATGTAAATTATATTTATTGTCCTGACAGACTGTGACGTTTCTAAGACCACCGAACACAAAGGAATCTTTTGTGTGTGAAGCTCACCCTGAATGCACTCCGCCATGAATCTAAAACTGTAAATAGGCCTGGGATAATTTAGTGTAAGGATTTATCGCTCAGAGGTCAGATACATATATACATTTGAAACCAGCTTTCAAGGTTCCAGCTTTATCCACAGGTCACATTCCAAAAAGGTGAACGAGTTCACAGTTTCCTTCAGTCACCATCGCTTTGTCTATACCCGTTGTCTCGAAAACAGTTTCCTTCTTGAAGAGAATAAGCGGAGTCATTACTTCCTTCCTCTGATTTTGATGTTCCTCTCTGTCCTTGGCAGCAGTGTTGTTTCACTATCAAGTGGGACCTCAATGTGAAAGGAATCAGCTGAAACACAAGTGGAACAAATCTGAAACTTAACTTTGATGGACAAAATCAGCTGGAAGAACTGGGTGTCATGTCTATTTCTTTATTATTCTGGAAAAATGCCCACATTAACTGATGAGTTTACAGTGAGAGGCATGAAAACACGTTCCTTTATTTATCACACTTTTCAAAAACACAACCACACAAACTGTGGACCCTTTAAAATAAAAATGTGCGGATGTTTCAGGCTATAGGACTAAGCAGCTTAAACTTCCTGAGAGACCTCCCACACTACTGTTGGCTTATTGTCACATACCATCAAAGGACAGCCGAGATAAAAAGAACTAACACAACACACACACGCACGCCTTGCTTTCTTTGCTTTCATGTTGACAATCTGACGTCCTTCCTCGACGTACCACGGAACATTAAAGGAGAAACACAATTGTGACAAAGAGAAAGTGACAAAACAAGTAGCCTAACATTTGTGAGATTTACCAGCGAAGACACAACATGTTTGTGCCATAGTTGCAACAATACGATGTTAATAAAGCCAGGACACAACTTAATCATCCAGAGGTTCCATGTTTTAGAGTTTGTCGTTCCAGTGTCTTGCTTTTGTTATACATCCATGCACAAACAGGCAAGAGCAACGTGAGAGGGATGGTAAAAAAAACACAAACAGTGCATACACGTGAGTCCATTAACAGACTGAGAATACCTTCTTTATTCTTATCAGCCGTCTACCTTGTAAAAGGTGTCTGATATTTACACACGTATGCTAATGCCTCTTGGTGGCAGGAGTGACACTGTGTTGGTAAATGGCAAGAGCGAGTGTTTTGTCACTCTGGTTCAACCCCTTTTCTCCCCCTATACCACCTCTCTCCATCGGTACTAAACAAACCAGTCTCTACCGCCCACTGCGGGTTAGCTCTTTTCAGGGCGGTTTCTGTTCAGAGCCGCTTTGGGTGCGAACTCCAGTCTGTCCTTCAGGCTGAGCACCTGGGTGCTGTCCATGCCCGCTTGTTCCTGCAGCTTCCTCTCCTCCCTCAGCTCCAGGATGCTCCGGTCCTCCCGGGGTGTCGGGGTCCCCCTGACAAACCACTCCAGATGGTAGCCCACGGCTCCCACGACGAAGGCCACGGGGAAAGTGATGTAAGGAGCGTAGGTGCGCATCGCCGTCCAGACCAAAGGCCACATGACTGCACACTGATTTGGCTCCTAGAGATGCTGAAACAGGAAACCAAATTGTTGTTTATGAGATTATTTGGCTTGAAAGTGTCATTTCAACTTAATAGTAGGACAGAGAGGTGAACAGGCATAAAATGTCATCATATACACATATCACCATACCTCACTGATTTCAAATGTTTCCACTTATCTGGTTCCCCCTTGTGGTTTAAGGCTGTATCAAATGTGTTAACAAATTTCTGACTACTACAATGAATGACTTGCATGTTTCTTTTCCTCAGCCTTCAAACCACAGACATGCACAATATACCTAATCATTAAAACAAAACTATTTCATTCGACTTCACGACAGGAATACATCTGGCTATTTCTTTACTGTGGTGATAAAACATTATAGAAAATAACTTTTTTTTTCTAGCAGCTTAATTTGTTGCATGTAATGCCAAACAGAAGATGCATGAAGTAACATTTTGACTGTCCTTCTCATGACCTTTAACCCCCCTCCTAAAACTGCGCATCATAACAACACGGTTTCAAATCTTATGGCAGAATCAATAAGTCCAAATAAGGGAGAAAAGAAACAGCATCAAGTTAACGTAACAATAACATTCTTCCGATGAAATACAAGATTCCCTTCACATTTAAGTCTAATTGTAGTGCTCATTTGTGTGTGATCGTTTTTTACTTCCATGCCGAATTGAAGAGTGGTTTCCCACAATACGGAAACCACCTTTAAGTGCACCCGACAGCGTTTTGTTTACTTTTTACACAAGCAAGAAAAAACAAATGGTCGATTTTGCGATGGAGTTTGGAGTCAAGATGACACATTGTTAACTCAACCAGACGGTCGCGATGAGCACTGTAAATACAGCTTCTATAAACACTGAAAACAACTTGTTTCTTCGTGATTTTCGTCTGGTTTTGAATTATATAACCAGGCTAATCTAGCCGTCTAGAAGTCATTTATTGAAACTCTTTGGCAACCTCTACCTCTGTGCGATGTAATAATGCAGGCAGTGCCGTATACAACACATACACGCGTACCGTTTTCTAGCATTTAAAGGCCTTTTGGTTTTTATTGATCAAGTCGTTTGATATTTATATACGTTTATTTCATAAGTCTTCACTCACCTTTACCGTTAGCACGTTGGTACAGCAGTGACTCTACGCAATTTCCGTGTGACTCTGTGTTTCCTTCCTGCTAAAAGCTTATTGGCTGAGGCTTCACCTACCTTCATTCTCGGGGATTTAGCACCACCCAGTGGTAAAGATGTTGCATTACTTTTAAATTGGGTTGGTAAAAATATGAAATTAAATTTTGACAATTGTTTAGGAAAATACAAGGAAAAAAATGTCTTTGGTACTGAATGGGGTTGGTAAAAAATGTATCGTGTCACAGGCAGTAATAATACAAAAAAAACATTGATTTTAGGATCATTTTCAAAAGTTACAGGTTTTTTTCCAACAACAAAATGCATTTTTCATTGTTTTTGTGTATGTAACAGTTTCCTCAAGGCATACATTCAGTTTTAATCAAAAGTATCTTAGGTTGTAGAATCCAGTGCTCCGTGGTGGTTGACACCCTTGCTAGGTATGAAACATTTTTTCCAGAAGCTGTGATTGGTTGATCAAAAAAAAACTGAGAAAAAAAAGTGCTCTCTTAGTGATAATGGGCATAGATGGACAGTGAAATAGATTGGTGCCCATCATAGAATCCAGTTAGATATTATGTAATTATGCAATATATCCATGTGATAAATTGTAAGGTGCACTTTAAAAGTATTTTCAAGATGTTTGAAGTCACATGCTCACTTGTGGAGCAGCCTCGTCACCTGCTGATCGTTACATCAGCAGGTGAAGAGGCTTAATCAGTGATTGGCTGCACCTGTGGAGGTGACTACATGTAGAGAAACGCAAGGTGCATGTCTCACTTTGATCTGAAAACAGTCACAGATGGATTGGAATGTCTGCATAAATAATTTGTGTCTGTTCGGCCTGACTATGAGTCAATAAGAATATATTTCATGAAGGGTTTGAAGAACACTCCTTTTTCTCCTCAGCTTGAGAAACTCTTCAGCCTGTTAGAAGTCCTCCTTAACAGTTTTACACCTGAGGAGCTCTCTTAAGGGCTTCATGAATCATTTTCAGTTTCACAAGGATCTAGTCTTAACTTTGAGGGGAAACTCTAAGAAAATGTCATGATTCGAATAATTTTCTCAGAATTTTGTCACTAGGAGCAACTCTTAGTATTTAGGAGGCTTCATGAATTCGGCCCAAGGTGCTTTGTGACGAAGGGAAGTGTTTGTATAACAAACAAAACTCACATGGTTGTCCATTCCGTGACTTTCATGACACACTCTGTCTGTGTTCACACCACTTGAAATGTTGCACAAATCTCGCCTTTTGTTTTTTCACGCTGACAAGGCATCAGCCAACAGTGTTCAGATACCTAAAGTGGTGGATCATTTCTCCTTTTTTAAAAGAATACAGAAATACAGGGACACTTTCAGAGGATAGGTATGCTGCGTCACATCGCACACATTTCAAAACACCCAGCAGGAAACCAAAGATTGTGGGTTTGACTACAGGGGGAGGATCTATAACTCCATGCTGCTGTAGTCTCTTGGTAGTGGATCAGTACGTGGTCTTTACAGACAAAGTTTTCCATATACTACACCAATCACAGAGACTGAATCAAAGCCTTTTATGGAAAGATGACCAGTTCTGACTCAGTTGTTATTTGCAAAGCAGCAGACAGTTAAAAAACGAAACAGATCTAAAGTCCCATATTTAATTGTATCATTACTTCAAACGACTGCTAAAGTAATTGTGATTAAAAGGATTCTGTGTGGGCGATGATGATGCGTCATGCTTCAAAACTATTTGTCTAAGCAGCCCCCCCCCCCCCCCCCCCCCCCCCTCTGCTGTCCATCCTGTATTGTTGCCAGAACATGGCATTTAATCAGTCCTGTCAGATAAAGTGAAATGTGCTCATCCCCCAGCAGGAAAACAACATTACTAGTGCCCATTCTGCTTAACCGGCTACCCCCAGCAGTGCCAGGATCATTGCATCAGCTCCGTTTTTATTTGTAAATGAGATTTGAAGCTGCACATGCCAAGAGTTGTGCTTAAAAATAACAGCCATTTTATCAATCCGAATCACAAACTGTGGCTGACGAAGAGTGCAGCGTCACATCCTCACCAACTGAAACCCCAAAGAGCGGCTCTATTTGCCCAATTTAAATAAACGTCAGGCATGGTCAGTGGTGGGAAATGTCCTCGTTACACAGGAAATCACTGTCATCTCTTTGGTTAGATCACTAGCAGAAAACACATAGACCAGGAAATGACTATTGCCATTTGACCCAATTTTAAAGCCCCATAATTCATGTTTTGAAACCAGATAACTGTTCAGGTGATTTGTCAACAGAACACAAAGTGTGCGCACAAATGCTAAGACAGCCAAGTTGAGCCGTGCATCAGGACCGAGGGAGAAGGATGAGGAGGAGATGCAGCTGTGATATGAGCACTCTAAAGAGCCAGAAGATAATGAATGGCTTTCCTCTGATTTTGAAAGTGATGGGGAGAAGCAGGAGGACTCTTGACACAGACTGTGATCAGGCAGAGTTACAGATGGTGAAGGACACGAGTGGCAGATGTGGAAGGAGATGACAAGCTTTTTTTTTTGTTGTTGCTCTTTTTGTTCAGTGAGTTTGTTTACAAAGAGAAAAAAATAAGCAACTGTTTTTCAGCATTTAGAGGTCAGATTAAATGAGTTCAGTTTGACTGTCGCAGTAAGCACTTGTGCTAAGACACTTAAAGTCAAGAGGTGTTTATGTAACGTTTGTCTTTTTGACACAGACTACTCAATCAAATCACATCATTTAACTAACTATTTGAAAAGTCTTCAAAGCAGGGAACTCAGACATATAGTATGTGGACTGAGACAGTGTGGATTATTTCCCACATGGAAGGAATAACATACACTCTGAGTGAGACTACAAAAAGAAGATGGAGCCCTGCCTTTAAGCTAATGCAACCACACAAAAACATACACACGTTTTTGCACAGCTTATTTGTATTTTCTTGCTTTATCCCAAGTACTTTAAGATAGAGTTAAGATATATCTGTCTTCTTTATTATAGTTATCCTTGTATACATATAGATACAGCTGTAAACAGAAAAGGAAAACTTTGAATACTTTTGTATAAGTTGAAAAATATTGAAAATAAAAATTAAGTAAAAAACAAAAAAGAAGCAGAGAACTGTATTTGTTGGCATTGAAAATTCAAACAAAGATTATTTATACATTATAACATGAGATACAAAAGAAAAATTTGGCATCAGGAACCATTTTGGCAAGCTTATCGAATTCAGACCATAAACATTGTTGGAGAGTTTTACTGTTAATGTTCTGGCTTCACAGTCTCTAAGGATTTCACTGAGATGAAAGTGACGAACATAACAGGGAGGCTGGAAGTGTGTCTGTGTCCCCGGTCTTTTGGCCACACACTATTATATTTTAATATCTTACTGGCTTACAAAAAGTGAAATTTAGCAAACCCTATGATACATTTTTTTTTTTTATACATATTTGACACTTTACTTTAAAACCATTTCAATAGGTAAAGCAATGTTTAATATAATGGCCAACCATTGCCTGGAGATATCCTGTGGAGACACACATCTTCAGTCCTGCAGTTGGTTGTAGAGAAAACATCTCTACTTGGTATCTAATATGGCTTCCAAAGTTACCTCCAAAATCTTTGAATGTATTCAGTTGGGAAAGATAATAAATCACTTTGGTTGTCAGGGCAACATGTGTTAAAATGTTCTCTTGTATCAGAGTTTAGCTCTTTATAATCTTACTCAAGTACTGGTTCAGTCTAAAAAAAATGAGACGTTCTAACTCTCCCTAAGGCATCTATAAGAAGTTTAGAAGGACCTGCAGTATGATGATGATGACTGAACCCACAGTCACAGGTGTGTGGGGTGACGCTTTATCTACTCACAGCAACAAGCCGTGGAATGATGTGTGCTGGCTCCTATACTGTTGACATATATCAACACGCTGAGACAGCATTAGAAAGCGAGCCTAAGAGGACCTGATCATGGAATGACACTGTGAAACCCCATAGCTCACATGAGCCTGGTGACGGTCCCAGAGAGAAAGTCCTCATAGCTGAGGCGTACATTGCCCGTCATGCTGGTGTCTCTCTCCCTGAAGACCTGGGTCATGGTCTGGAGCTGGGTGCACACCTGAATGAAGCGGTCCAACTGGATGCCGGGGCGTACGCCTCGCACGGCGAAGCGCTGCACCAGTGTCTCCGAAAACTGGGGGCTGAGGTTGTAGCCCATCTGAGCGAGGGCTGAGGAGAAGAGAGAGGGAGAGAGGAGACAACCAGCCTGCGTTTTATCTCAGTCGTTATTTCATTCTAATGCCTGATTGTGTCTTGTGTCCTTAAGAGCTGTAGCAGCTTTAACAAACATGTTACCTTGGTGCAGCTCCACGCTGCTGATGCAGCCTGAGCGGTCTCTGTCATACTGCTGGAAGAGAGCTCTCCACCGCTGCATGAAGTCCCACAGTGCAGAGAAGCCAAACATGTCTATTCGCCCTGACCGCGTCTTGTCAAACATGTCTAACAGGAAATTACAAGTTTAGCCAGAAGTCACTCAGACAGGGTTTTATGGTAAATGTTCCACGTTCTTGTACAACCCACACACACACCCACACACACACGAAATGCATTTCAACTTGTTTCCAGTCAGCCAACTCCCATCATCTTGAATTATCACCTCGTGTTATCTAAAGGTAGCTCACAGGAGTCACACATCTCTCATTACGGTAAATGGAAGACATTAGTCACCGCCTGGCAAACACTGCTGGAACGCAGAGACACTCTTGCAACCAACAGCCGCAGAGACAAACATAATTTTTAAGGCAGACTTTGGCTGGCTAAGTTTGTATATTTTTGTTGAAAAGTTTAAAAAATTAGGCCACTTATAAAACCATCCCACTCGTTTTATCCCACACCCCTTAATTAATTTATTGTTCCCGAAAAAAACTTCCTCCTCCCCTTTGCTGTACCCATTTATGTCTCTGAGAGTATTTCTGGGTCTTTTTTTTTTTTTGCTGCAGGATACACTCTGAAAACATTTTTAACAGATTCCTGAACACAGCGGTCCCTCAGTCCCTGTATAGATATTATGCAGCTAGATGACGTACTGATCATCATGAGGCACGTCTCGTCATTAAATGCAGACCAGTTGGAGTTGACAAGTGCCTGCTTCAGCTCCTTGAGGTTGATGAAGCCGCTGCGGTCTGTGTCGACTGTCTGGAACCACTGGTGCGCCTCTGGGTTAACACCATGAGGGATGTTACCTACAGAGAGGAGAAATAGAGTCATAATGGGTTATTGAAGAAGGGCTGCGATAGACTCACTTTGGAGATGCCCATCACTGCAGGATTGTTTTCTCCATTCACTGTTTTCCTCTTCTTCTACTTCTATCTGTCGGAGACGGCTTGTTAGATTTATGCTCTTTCCGTCCTTATATTATTAATCAATCATTGTTTCTGTAAGGCTCATAGACTTTGAGGTGAAACTTGATATGTGTCGAGGGAAAAAGAAAGTAAAAGAGAAAAGTATAGGACAGTGAAGATTCCTGAAAATGAAGCCGCAGCCCCGTTCGGATGCAAAATAATGACTTATTTATTTGGGAGAAAAAAGAAAGACAATTGTACCGTCTGGTAGTTGAAACTGTGCTGACTCTTTCTAGCAGAAACTTCATAAATAAAACATTGGTGCCTTTCTTGGCTTTGGTGTTTAGAAGAATCTGATTTGAGAAAAAAGTTGAAAAGTTTCAATCAAGCAGTCAGCCAATCTTTATTTGTGTGGTACCAATTCATGACACGTTATCTCGAGACCCTTTACAAAAAGAGCAGGTCTAGACCGTACACTCTGTTTTATAGTTCAGGATGACTTTATCACTAGATAAAGTATTCCTTCAACTAATCACATCTATATGGCTTCAACTCGGTACATGCAATGTTGACCTGTTACTTTCTGGACGAATGTGGGAATAAGAATAAAAATCATTACAGTTAAGATAGCAGTTAAAGGGCCATTTCAATGTTACTCATTTCTTATTTTGTACCAGTGTGCATTTTGCTAAAGAATACCTCCCCAACCTTAGTTATACATGCCTTGTGTTACCTAAGGCACAGGTCGTGTAAAAACAACTGAGTGCAGGGTCGAAGGTTGAGGAAAAGTCCTCTCAGCTAGAGGGAGATTGTGTCAGGACAAGAGGCCATAACCTGGATACACCGAGGAAGAGGCACTGAGTGTTGGAAACTATGGTGAAGGAAGAGGAGAGGAGTGGAGGGAGGGCTGGCTGTCAGAAAAATGAATGGTTAGAGAAGGACAGGTGACACTTCAGGCTCGGCCCTGATGGATTCTGTCCCCGTGGGGGGTAATAGCGACATAAACTATACGGTTCTGACTTAAGCAAAGCTGCTATACAGGAAACAGTGTGATCACACATATACATGTATATACACAAGAACACACACACTCTTTACCTATCCGCCTCTCAGTCTGTTTCGCTCTCACTCTGTATTACAAGAGTCATCACTCCAACCGTGTAATCCTGCTGAGGGGCGCAAACTGAACCCCGTCTCTACATGACTGTCGGGGAAACACAAGTCATTTTCTATCCATCATCTCACCAGAGAGAGAGAGGCAGGTAGGGAGAAAAGAGGTAAAGGCAATGAAGAAGGGGAATGAGAGCCTACATCTGCAGCCTCTTCCGTGTTCTGAATAAGGAATCTTTCCAGTTCACAAGCAAACATACAGCAGGAGCTCGGCTTAAAGTTACCTGCAGGAGCATGATGTCCATAATGCCCTCCATGGGGTTGTGCCCCATAACCCCCATATGGTCCGCCAGGGGCAACCCCTTGTCCATGCCCATACTGCCCTCCGTGGCCCTGGGCTCCGTGGCCCTGGGCTCCGTGGCCCTGGGCTCCATAAGCCCCTGGCGCACCTCCATATGGCGCAGAGGGTTGATGGCCATAGTGAGAACCTCCTCCCCTGTATGGAGCACTGGGTGGTTGGTTACCTCCTCCTGGATATCCCTACGGTTAGACAAGAGTTGGATGTATATGAACAGAAGGCTTCTGTAATAACATCTCATATGAAATTAAAAAGTAAGCATAGTAGTGGGACAACGACAATTTCATTACAGCACATATACAAACGTGTTAACCAGTAAAGAGAATAAGTGCTAAAGTACTCCCTACTAGGAAGTAAACACTTCATTGAGTACGCTTTCTGAAATAGGCTACTGTACTAATTTTACTTTTAAGTTAAGCCTACTTTTACCACAAGAAACTAGTAAGTTGCTGTGCTTGTTATCATTTTATTAAAGTTCCTTGTTTATTATGAAGCTTCATAAGATTGTAATAACACACTCGTTGTCAAAGCAGTGTAGGCCTACAACTCTCACCTGAAATAAACAAAATGTAACACGAAAGGCTGCTTCAGAAGAGAGCCACATTTACCTTTTTTAAAACTTGCTTAGAAAACTGGTAAAACTAATCTTACAAGGGAAATCTTTCAGCATCATTAGAGTACGACTAGCCTTCTCCAAAACGAGCTTCAGCGATGATAATAAATAAGCGTCACTAGTTGCTTTATAGACAGACTTTAACAAAGATGTTGATACCGCAGAGACGAGGGACATTAAAGCAAGCTATGGTTAAATAACAAACGAGTATACAACACTACAACTGACTATGTAGGTAAACATTTAGCTTCACAGGCTTCACGGTATTATTATAACAACCATGTTCCGCTAACGTTATCATGATGCTACAAATTAAAGGCTAACATGACACAACTATTTGTTACGTTATATGGAGGCAATAACACCGACAGTATGCTTACTCAACAATATAAAAAGGCTACTTAAACATAGATAAAACGTAAAATGCAGTATTTCAATACCTGGCCGTAGTGGAAACTCATGTTTGACAGACTTTACTTCCTACAACAAGGACGATGCGAAGGCGTCCGTCCCAGGACAACTATTGGTTTATTTCCGGGTCTGTCAAAACCGCACCCGCGTCTCTTGCTCCTGATTGGACAGATGAGTGGAAAAGTCATGACGACAAAGAGCAAACGGAGTGAATCACTTTGCCCGTCACTCCCATGAGTATAACCGAATATTTTCAGAGTTAGTCACTCTCTTTGTAATCCTTTGAGAAACCAGGGATTACTGAGAGTCTGAGTTTTGAACTCATTATTTAGAGGTCCGTATTTCCACGATGCATTGGTGTGTTACACGATCTTTGCTCATTCTTAACAAGCTGTGGTTTTATTTTGATTATTTCAACAACTTATCTAGGCCTATTTTTTTTTTACACATAGCTATTTTTTCCATAATAGGTCAGGCATGAGCTCTTAACAGAGCTATTGACAATGAACAATATGAGAGTTTGTTTAAAGAACAAATGAGACACACACTCAAATAAATTGTCAAAAACCTTTATACATCACAACAATAAATACAAAATGTAGAACAAAATATATTATCTGGATTTTACTTCATATTATTTAAAATCTTTTAAAAGTAGACTATTTTTTTTAGTGCTATGGGTTTCTTTAAGTGTAACTTCATGGAGATATTTTGATGTATGCTATTACATGACAATGCAAAATGTCAACAGACGCCAAAGTAATTCCTTAATAAAAGAGAGCATTTTCTTCATATTATATATCTGATGACTACTTAGGTGCTTTATGATGATGGCTTTGTACGAAGTGCTCTCTGTGCTTTGACTTGTTTTATTCATTAGGGTGCAGAGTTTATGCAGGGAGATAGTTTACTCTTGCTCCACTGTCTTTACTTCAGCTTAGATCTTTCAACTAACAGTTATATTTATGAAAGCTTAAACATACTACTGGCAAACAATGTACAAAAACACAAACACAGGCACAAACATTTCCACTAACTAACTAAAAAATATGCTTTACCCTGAAACTCCCTCTGCGTGATCTCTCTATTTTATTGTTCATTTTCATGCATAAGGTGTGCGTTCCTGCAGAAAATCATTATTTACAAAAAGCTGATCCCTGCATTGATGAAAAACTTTGCTGTTCAGCAGCAGATCTGTGGCAGATGAATGCATTTGGTTTGCAGTGGTCCCTTGAGTACTTTTTTTCACCATGGCTACTGCCGTTTCGCCTGTTATTTCTTCCTCGACTTTTTCTCCTCAGACTTGTTGTTACTGAGGTTTTGGATGGACGCTGTGGGATCCACTCTGATTGATGTTTTGGACATGAACTCTGACCTGGGTGCCGCCAGCGGTGCCAGCTCATGACTCTCGGTAAACATCCTCCTGTCTGCCTCGGTCTTCCTCTTAATGAGTTTCTGGATGCGTTTGCAGATGAGGTAAATCATTTCACAGAGACACATTAAAATGCAGAAGGCGGAGGAGACCACCATGAAGATGGTGAAGATCTTCTTCTCTGTTGGACGGGATATGTAGCAGTCCACCGTGTTGGGGCAGGGGTCCAGGGAGCACTTGGACAGGCGGGGCATGTCATAGCCTTCATAGACGTGATACAGGATGTAAAGGAAGCCAGCGTCAAAGCCTGCCTTGAAGACCAGACTCACCTGCAATGAAAATAAATGAAGGTTGATCTTTGCAATACAGATAGTGTATAATATACAATCTGTTCCATTGATCTCCAGATATTTCCCAGTTTTGAATAACTAAAACTTGATTTTGAATGGATCAAAAGGTGCAAAAGATGCTTTAAAAATTGTTTTAAGTGTATCGGTGAAAAAAAAGAATGTTTACAATTTCCTACAGGCTTCTCCATTCTTTGGTACGTTGCCACTCATACATGGCAATTATTTTTGACATTTGGACAAACTTGAAATGAGATTCACTGCTTTGTGTATTTGACCATGGACTGTAAAAGAAGGAGCCTTTGTGACATGGCAAATTTGTTGTTGAACCTCCCCCTTGAGGCCTCACATGTGGCCTTTTGGCCATCACCACCGTGTTTTTTTTAAACCACAAGTGGCCATATTTTGAACGATGGGGTGGAGACACATTGCTCCACCTCAATCTAGGTTGACAGTAAACAACATCCCAATCCTTCTTTGTTGTCTAGTTTCCTCTAAACATGCTGTAATCTATGAAATGACCATCAAGCTGAGTTGAAATATACTTGAAAATATAGCCTAGTCATTTTCACACATGCACTCCTTTACATTTTAGATAGCCTGCACCTGAAATCTTCTTGAGTTGCTCTTGTTTTTTTTTTTTTCAACTTTTATTCACCAATACATGCATACATACATAAAAAGGAGAGGCAAGCGCATACAAACAAGAGGGGAGCTGTGGTATGGTTCAGTTTTCCAAGCAGACCAAAACAAAAACAAAGAAAGCAAACAAACAAAAAGCAAAACACACACACACACACACACACACACACACACACACAAGTAAGAGCAAACAGGACAAAGAAAAACATGAGAACAGTGTAGCAACAAAATAATGTGAAATAAAACTGGTTGGTTAAGTTGTACGCATGGTGGCGATTTTTGGTGTTATTTGTTTGTTTTGTTTTTTCCTTTGTATGGGTGCAAACATGATGATTACCAAGTACATATTATTTGTTCATTATATGAAAATTGTTGTTATTTCACAGAGGTAGATTTTACTTGTCGGACAGGGTGAGTAATTGGACTTATACACACTAGTCATTATGGTATTCAAACTGGTTGTGCAGGGATCACGAGATAAACATCACCCCACATGACCACTTGCTCAAAGTTAATTTTCGGAAATATGACATGCTGCGTTCATACATTAAACCGACTTGTTGCGTACATTTTACTTGGGCCTTGCTGAAATAAGCCAGGATAAAGTATAGTGAAAAGGTTTTACTGTGTGGTTTCCATGCAGTTCACCCTTAAAATTATAGGAAACTTTCAGGAGTTTTAAGCATGTGTGAAAATACTTTCTCTTATTAAGACCATAAACCTAATAAGGAGATGTTTATTGTGTTAATACATCAAGTGTTAAGATGGTTATTATCCCATCTGATTTCATACGATTGGACATTTTCAACAAGTTGAGTTGGCCCTGCTCGTCACAGAAAAGATGCAGGTCCACTTCTTATAAAACATATCTTTGTATGACATGTACATTAAGGGCTAAAGTAAACGTTCCTTCCCCTCTTTGCTTACCAGATATGTCCACCACAGCCCTCCACGTTTCTTCCCAGGGTGGGCATACAGATGGGTGCCCATGTGCGACTGCGTGTACTGCATGTCCTTCTTCTCCCGGTACTTGACGTGTCCCACCACCAATAGCGACGGACAGGTGACGAAGATGAGCTGCAGGGACCACAGGCGGATGTGGGAGATTGGGAAGATGTGGTCGTAGCACACGTTGACGCACCCAGGCTGGGCCGTGTTACAGACAAAGTCCTTGCTCTCATCGCCCCACACTCGCTGCGCTGCCACCACAAACACCATCACCCGGAAGACAAAGACCATGGAGAGCCAGACCCGGCCGAACACAGTGGAGTACTTGTTGACCCCACTGATGAGCGACTCCAGACCAGACCAGTTCATGACTGCTGCCGAAGAGGTGGAGGAGGGGACCGAGGAGGATGAAGATGAGAGAGCTCCTGACCAGATAGGATGAAGTTCTTGATGATCTCACCCTGAGCAATAAAAGAATGACAGAGAATATTAGAACAATTAAGAGTAGTTATCGCACTTAAAGGCAATATTTAACACTTAAATGTAGCAGAAATCAAGTATATTCTCTGAAAATAAGTCTGTGAGTCATGACTGTCTACAATGAGTGTAACACCCGAGTCCCACTGTCTGTGATGCTTTCCGAGCATTCCGAGCCGTAGCTACACTTTGTTTACATCGCCGGGCCGGCCGGCTCATCTCCTTGCATTTAAAAGTTGTTTAATTGAGGGACTAGAGAAAAGAAGAATAACATACTGTACTCACTGCTTAATTGAATGTCATGTCAGCGTTTCTAGATCACGGTCATTTCGTGTAAATTTACATGCAGTGTGAAAATACGAGCATAATAAAGATCGCTAGCATTAGCATGCTAACACAACAATGCAGCGCGAGTTGTTTTGATTTCATGCTGATGCTCAAGTGCGACATCTGCTGGATCAAAAAATTGCATATTCTTCCTTTAAATGTGACTTTGTTAGATATGGCAAAATCTATGGTGACCTGTGATTGGCAAGTTGCTACTGCATGCTGCCTGACACTAAGGGTAGAGATGTGTACCAGCTGAAACAGGACGGACATGTTTTGAAAAAAATCTCCCTAATTATGTACGAGTTAATGGTTTTTTACTCTTTTATCTCCACCCTTCCCACCAACCCACCCTGCCTTGACCATCAGAAAGTCATTCAAAATACCCTCTTGACACACACTCAAGCATCATACCAACACATCACATAATACACTGACACTGATTTGTTTCAAAATTATTTCATTTTGAAACCAACTGTACTTATGTCCACGCAGACTGCGGCGGCCTTATCAACCTCAGCTGACCTGTACTCATAACTGTCTTACAAGTGTTGTTTTGTCATTTGTTTGGTATGTGGTCTTGTGAAACCTGGTGTCTTAAAGGTGCTCGTTTGTTGTCTTAAAAATTCAGGTGTCTTATAGGTGCTTCATTCTTTTGTCTCGCAATTTAAAAACAAGAAAATGTGTAATGCAACTGTACGATTTTTCTTCTCAAAGCATACTGTGATACTTAGCCATGCAATCTGGGGTTGGTCGTAAATGTTTGAACAGCAGTTCTCCCTTATTATGTCTGAAATCCACACAAAGAATATGTTATTGCTGAGAAAATAAACCTAACGGGGGTCTGGCTTGTTTGGGAAAAGACAACAGTCAATCCATTCACTCATAACATCACCAGGGTTGATTCTCAGACTCAAGAAAAGCTTCCGAATTGAATAATTGAAAGCCTTTATTGTCATTGTATAACAGGATACAAGGAGATTAAGAGCACCACTCCTGGTTGGTGTATAGAAGAACACACCTTCTTACAGTGTTAAAAACATTTGCACTATCAAATGTGGAGCACCAGGAGATATTGTCAACTGTTTTCATAGACTTAATAGTATCTTTGCTCAAATCGTGACATAAGGTAAAGGAGAAGTTCCTCTTTATTGGTTTGCATTTCCTGCTTTCTCATTTTAAACGTTTTTACGAACACATACTGTAGGTGTTACCATTTGGAAGTAGCGGTGCTGAGGGTGCTGTAGCCGTCTAAAATCAGGCCCAGTTAAAACCCCGAGATTATAAAAAAAACATTCACATTTTTGTTTGCTTCTTTTTTTAGGGGATATGTAGTTTTAAAATCACAGATGTGTGTGATCGTTTTCTGTCCATTTACTTTAAAGGAAAATTGATCATCTATAGTTTGATATATAGATAGATTGATACAGAGCAGAGCAGAGACATTCTTTATATTCTTTTGAAAACATTTGTCATTCAAACTAATTCTATATATAAAAAAAAAGCCATGATGTTAGTACACCCTGGTGTCTTTCCAAAGCCCCACGAAGAATACAAACTGTCACAAACAAAAAGCAATTTTGAAACAATCATCTGCTGTGAGGAAACGAAACAACCAGACCTTTTCACAATCATAGCCTCTGTCATTGCTGATCTGTGTTTACACACAGGGCCACCTTTTCAATACGGACTCATTATGCATCAATGAGGGGAGTCATCAATGGAGCCTCCCTGTTGCTGAAAGGACAAACCAATACTGTGCACTCTATTAGTCAGCTATTTGAACAGTGTGGGCGCCCGCTGTAATCCCAAATGTCTAATGCAGTCTTTTATCTTCAAAGGACTGTTAAGGGATTCTGTTGTGAATGTTAAGCATGCCATGATCACTCCATGGCACCCCCGTGCTATGAGAGAGAAAGGGAGTTCTAGCTGAAATATTACCTTGTGGATTTAATGGCTTAATCGTGTGCAGACTTTAAAAATGGAGCTCTTGTGGATCACCAGCACAGTTGGTTGGCTCTGTTTTGTGTGTGTGTGTGTGTAGAGGTCAATGCAGATCTCTTTGGCTGCTTGTGTATCCTTTTATTCAATTTTTTTCTATCGATGTGGAGTATTTTGATTTGTAACAGAAGTGCATGTAACATGTGTTTAATGAATGAATTGCGGTCCAGTCTAGGACATAGTTAGGGCTGGGATGTCTGGTTTGACGGGTGTGACCGATCTGTAAGGGAAGGAGGCACTATTGAAATATTTCACTGATTGTTATGCAAGTTCAAACATAAGGAGAGTCTGCTGTGCTGCTTAAGGACAAAGATCTCTTCAGGATTTCTTCCCAGCAGCAGGATGAAAAAACCAAAAAAAAACCCTGTCCTCTTATGCATTTACATCTCATTCTTGTGAACACTCAGCCTGACACAGAGCGAGCTGGATAACAGCCGCGCTGTTCACTGTTCCATTTCAGCTCTGTCTCGTCTAATCCGCAGCATTTTGAATTCAGAAACACTTTCCATCAGCATTTCGGCATCACTGTAGACAAATTGAGCTGTCAAATCAGTTGCTATTTTTCTCTCTCATCCAGCTTTTCAGAGTATTAAATTACATGGCATAAAACAGACTTGACTCAATGAATTTGGCTTTGAAATCCAAATATAGAGAATTGAGAGCCTGACAGGTTCAATCACCGCTGATGTTACCTGTGTTTTACCTTGTTTTTCTAAGCGGATGATAAAAGTAGCTTTTATTAATCTTTAAGTGCTTTACGTTCTTTTTGGACAATAACATTCCTTAGCTGTATTTGCATGTTCAGACAAAGCATGTGCACGACTAGCCGACTAAAAGTTCAAAAGTTTTGTCACCCTTACTAGTTTGCGTCATTATTACTAACCAGTTAAACAACATTTTTATATGTTTGTCATCAACACTGGTCAACTATTGTGTCTCGGCTGTAAAGCAGCCACCTCTCAACACTGTAGCCGTAAACTGGCTGTTGCCTTGGTGATTGGGCCTTCTCTCTTCACTCTACTACTCTGATGTAAACTAGCACAGTGAACGGGTGGCATCTTGCAGAAAAAGCACAGTTTGGCAGTATTTGGATCTACAAAAATGTAGATTAAGTTGATTATAGGCTGTGTCAAGTTATGGTGATCCGTTCCATTTATCTTTGGATAAATGGAACGGATCTTGGAGCCGGTAATAACCCACCTGAGTTTGCTGTGTTCCAGTTTTACGAGTTGGAAAAAAGTCGAACAAGCAATCCCGGAGTACCTTTATTTTTTTTCGCTTATACCAGGTGATAACAACACATAAAAGTGATAGTTTGTACGCAAAAATAAAATGATAACATGTCCACAGATAGAACCTGCACAATACTATCGCTGTGATTGATTTAATTACACAGAAAGAGGACTATGTTGCTAATAAACACAAAAGTTTCAGCTTAAACATTACTGTTGATGCACTCAGCAGCCATGTTGGATTTTAACTCTACTGAAGGTTCTCTGAGTGTCCAAGTTGGAATTCCGGCTTCGTGGTGACGTATGAGACCGGCAAATTGGAATTTCCGTGAAAAAATGTAACGCACCATTAAACTAGCACAATCACTCAACCTGAGCAACAAGATACCACCGTTGGGGGCATAAAGCGGGACGACCGAAGGCTGGCGGTGCTAGCACTGCTTATGTCACGGTCAGCATACCAATTTGACATCATTCATCTGCAGAGGCTGTGATTGGCTTATTTAAATTGTGCTAAATTGTAGCTGTTTTCTAAGATTGTTTTGTTTCCTAGGAACATCCCTAGTTTAGACCCTAAACACAAAAGAGAGAATGCTGTTTATCAAAGTGATCTCTCTCTCTCTCTCTCAATTTCATACAAAATGTACGTTCACACAGACTTTGAGATGACATTGAGCATTGCATAGGGAAAAAAACTTAAATCAGAGACAACAGTATATCTTGTCTCTGGGAGATGGCAGAGCTGGACCACAATTTGTTTTCCTATTTGCTCTAGATTGCAATGTTCCTTCCCTGCCGACAGCAGCCGGCGTCGGCTATCTCTTTACAGCGTGTTTGTCTCTCTTGTTTGTGATGTGAAAGAAAATATTGTGTTTTCTTAAATGAGAAACCCCGGTTATGTGATGATCTGATTCAGATATCTGTATTTTCCTGCGTCTTATTAGCTGTTGGATAAAATGTCCAAGGGTTTGATTTGGATTTGATTGGAATCAAAGTCAATAAACTTTTTTTCAGCATCAAGAAAACAGGTGGAGTCTTAGGAAGGGATTACAAAATGTGCCGGCATAATTTCCAATTAAAAAAAGCCCCTTTTATTTGTTTAAATTCTGCCAATCCTCAGTACAGATCTTCATTCTGTGTGCACCTTGTGTACTAAACCACCACAACTTGTTAGAGTGATAACTCCTAGACTCTGACTTGCTCTACAGGTTGAGCTAGTTGCAAAAACTGGCAATACTTAATACTCGTTCTGTGGCTTCTTTCCCTTGCAATACTTGATACTTGTTCTGTGGCTTTTTTCCCTTCTTCTTTTTACCAGCTCATTCTTTTTCTGTCGTTTGCACATCTCCCCGCCTTACCTTCAACCTGACTTTATTCCATTTTTCAAGTGAACATGAATCAGCCGGAGGAGTAGAGTACAGGCAATCCTTGTATAGTTTTGTTCGCAAGCGCTTCAAATTATCTGTCTTTACAAATCTCATTTTTTGTTCGCTCCGAGGTTGAGCTCTTTCCTTGACACGAACGTCCCCCGCTGTATGATAAAAAAAAGGAACAGATGACTAATATTCTTGCCCTTTTACCATGCCATTTTCTTACTCTGTCTTCTGTCTTCTTGAATCACTTCCACTACCCATCTAAAAATCAGACTGAAACTCCAAAATCTGTCTACATTAAAACTATTTTCTTGAACATAATTTTAAACACAGTTAAAACACCTTACCTTAGAAAGAGGCACAGGAAACTGAGGTGTTTCCTGACTCGAGAGGGAGTGTGTCCCAGCTGTCCTTTTGCCTATGCGAACTGGCTTTAGTTTCACCTGGATACTTTGATGGGGGCTGGCTCTGAGGTGTGGACAAACTGGAAGAGTTCAGGAAAGGGTGGAGCATCACATGCAGATACTCACACACTTGCAATTTCAATCTGTGCTTGTTTTGCATGAGCAGACCTGCCATGGGGTATTTTGAGGAAGGACAAGTGAGAGATATCAAGAGAGAGAGAAAAATGAAACAGTATAACAGTAGAGGGAATGGAAAAGTATTTGATAGCAGGATCAGAAAGCAAGGTAAGCAACAGGTCTGATATGGAACTGATGCAAATTAGAATGCAAACTCTGAAGGATGGCTTGGATCTGCACTGCTTTCAGGGGTTTACCTTCTAAACCCCGTCTGTCTTATGAAGGTGCATTTACTGCCCTATTACTTTGCACAGACAAAAAAAGGAAATCAAATATAGATGGGGATGTTATACTTTCTGATATTGCTCAAAATGATAATAAATAATGAAACACTCAGAATAAAAAGTGAAAGAAAACACTTGGGAAATCTGGAACTGCTGATGTCATCAGACAAACACTCAACTGAAAACAAACCCAAAAATCCCCTATGGTGTTCAATTCAAATCCAGGTTTCACTTCTATATCACATTTCCTCGAAGGAAACTGCAAAACCATCACACAACGGCTGAAAACATTGTAATAGAAGTGTCATCAGAATCCCATACATTCCACAGGAGGGCTGGGCTACCGCCATTACTCCAAGACCTGTTTTTCTTTTTTTATCATTCTTTGTTTGTTTAACTTCTTTTTGTTTAGTCTCCAAGTGACAGGCTGATACACCCTTGTGTTGCCCTAGGTTGCTAAGAATTCAGTATATTGACAAATTGACAAATTGACACAACTTAAGAGCAGATAGGATTGTTACCTTGAAAGTATTTTTTACGTTATTTAAAGAGAGAGTCAAAGGCCAAGTTTGTCAGACCTCAGGATAATTACTACGTTCAGTTAGGGAGTGGTGAAGTAATGGCAGCCAACCTAATTGGTGACTTCCGTATAAGCCAAAAAGCAGGTTCTATTATTTGGATCCTGTTTTGACAATAAACCAGTCAGCTTAAAGAAAAAAAAAAATGACATTGTTCCCTCCTCAAATTCTGGATTCTGGGATGATTATCATACTGTCTGCATTGGAAGGACTCAGACAAGAGAAGGATCAGACAGAGGGAGAGATGAATGCCTTTTTTTTTTTTTTTTACAAAGAATATGTTATGCCCTGAACTGGCCTCTAGAGAATGCTGATGCTCCATCGTTTCATTACAGCCCTTTTTTCCCCCAGCCTGAGTTAGGGAGGAAAAATGTTAAATAGACAGAGAGAGACAGAGGATCTCATCTCTCCTATTAAAACTAACCAGCCGCATCATCTGTGATAAAGAAAGAGGCAGCAGCCATTGCACTGCTTCACAGTTGGTTGTCAAAAGTGTTGTGAAAGTCTAAAAAGCAAAAGGTAGGTAGCAAACATCATCTCCTACACATGGTCAGCACTGGGGTCAGGCAACTTTCTTGGAGGCTTTATTTATTCTAAAGTGTATCTGTCTGCAAACAGATGTGCATGTACAACTTTTTCTGAATGAAGTAAAAAAAATAAAAGTTATGGAGGTGTGCAGATCTTCCCTGACAGCTCGATGATTCACAGCCTTTTTTTGGGCGCTGAATCATAGAGCTCTCACAGGTCACTCATTCTTGTGCGTCTGCAGGGCAGAGTGAGTGTGAACTATTTATGAGATGCCTGTCACAAAAGGTACGTTTTAGTGTTCTAGAGTGTTCTTGTTGTCCCCTGATTATCTGTGCATTTCCTCCCTGTGTGTCCCCCCTCACGTTGCCAGTTCTGTGTTTTCCCCTTAGTGTAACCTCGTCCCAGCACTTTTCCCCAGTGACTTCTTTGTGTATGACTTCTGCCTGCCTTTTTGACCCTCTCTTTTGCCTGCTCTTTGGATGTGTTTGCACGTGATATTTTGACTACCTGTGTTAAGAACCGGACTGAATAAAACCTGCCTTGCTTTTTAATCCTTTTGAGTGTGCCATTGCGTCATTATGAAGCTCAAGCTATTCGGCTCAGTGTGCAAGTGAATATGATTGTAATGCAGCTTAAAGAATGGCAAACATGGACATCGATGTGGTGGAAAAACAGACATTATACTGTAAACATTATAAAGTATACATCAGGACTTTTTCAGGTTACCTGTGATTCTGCAGTCACTTCCAAGGACACCTCTCAACGAGGATAGAGATGTGGGCTAACTATCCATCCTTTTGTCCAAATATGGTCACTTCTGGTTCTAAAAATCCTAAAATGGCAACGGCCAAAAAGTTTAACTTTTAAGTCAGCACCAAGGAGGGGCTTGGGGGTACTGAAGCTAGGATTACCAATGCACCCCCAAAGTAATGTATGTGGTTTAATTATATTTTCTCCTCTAATTTCTTTACAGGTTAGACCTAAACATTTCAGTTTTAAGGAAGACATAAAAAACTAACCAAATTAAAGAAAATCAAAATCAAAACTCCAATTCAAGTGATTGAATTCGGCCAATTGCGCAGCAAGCATTAAACTTTGACCTTTATAGACTTCATCTTAGTCTGAGCGTACTTTTTCACATTTTCGCATTAGTTTGGCAAAAAGAGTGTAAAGCAATGAATAGTTCTGTATTCCCTCAATGTCTCAATAAAAAAAACTCAATAAGACTCAATAAAAAAACTGCAAACGAGTGATAATGAATCAAGTAAGACTCATACTTTTTATTGGACTGATTAAGATTTAGAAAAGCAAGTCACAAAAAGAAATGTTTGAGGATGGGGTTCGAGGAAGGGGACATACCTTATTGCATTTTTCGCTGAGGATTCTAGCATTGTTGATGATTCAGGCAGTCATCCCCGTGAGGTCCCACGGAGTGTTTTAACAAAACCTTTTTGAGGAACAGCAGCAGAGACTGCCCCCGACCCATTCCCTGTAGGACTGTTGGAGATCAACACCAAAAGACCAAGGGCCCCGGACAGCGAAAAAAATCATTCCTTCAACCTCCAGTACCTAAACTGTAACGATGGCCGGATTGCTTTAGAATAAAGATATTAAAAGGTAGGTGCCCATTCTTCCCAGCAGCTGTGTACTTTTTAAATGCATAAGTGATTGAGGCACACATTCTGGATTCTTGTAGGCTATTTTCATCTGAGTGTTGCTCATTTATTCAATCAATATTGAATGGAATAATGTTCATATTTTACTCAAATGGAGATAGTTGGTGGCTGAGTTTGTCTGATCTTTATGTTGGCTAACAGAGGGTGATGTACAGATAAATTGAAATGTAATTCTTGCTGTGTGTGTACAAGCCGTGTAACTGGCTCAGTTGCACATAATTTTTACATTCAGAAGTTTGTATGCCGGCAGGCTTGTACTGTTAGCCTAGCAGCTAGCAGTTATTACGCGTGCTCCATGTAGGGCGGCTATAGTCCTCGCCGCAGCGGCCCTGGCTTCAAATCCTACCTCGGTCCTTTGCTGCATGTCATCCCCCACGCTCTCCATGTCATCCCCCTCTTTCTCCTGCCGACAAAACAGAAACAGAAATAATTTTCAAATGTCACGAACAGGTGTTATGCATGCTAGCATGTGCGTTGGCGCGTCCGTGTGCATGTACTGTAGGTGTGTTTGCAAGACAGGGATGTATACAGTCTGTTGTATCAATGTGACTTTAGAAATATGTAAAACAGAAATCATCTGCATGTGGAATAAAAGAAAAGGCCTTTTTTTACTAGAAAATATTGGCAAGGAGGGTCCATCCAGGAAATACAGAGATGAAGAGAAAGGTAGAGGTCAAAAAAGGTTATTATGAAATAACTTTTTGAACTAGTTCATGCGCAGTAAAGAAATCCATAGACGCTGACAGTTGTCTTGCTTATGTTTGGACAAAGCTATCATGATTCATTTGACTATGATGCACTGATGTTTTCAAAATGCTACACACAGCTTTTCACTTGTCAGGTCTGAACTGTTTAACTCTAATATCCAAACTGCTGCTTCCATCCGTGCTGACACAGTCATCCTGTCTGGTCTTATGCCTTGTCTCTCTGATCATCCTCAACAAACCTCCCCCTGACAACTCACCCCTTCACCTTCTCCCTCCCCTTTTCCTGCCCCCCCCCCCCCTTCCCCCTCCAGAGACCTGTCCCATTACTGTCACAGTCATTGCTCCAGCTTAGGTCATTCCCCAGCGTGTCAGAGCTGGTGACACTGAGCCAGCCCCCCTTCGCCTTGTGTTGTGACAGCACCGTGTCTGCACAGCCACTGTGGATGATGTCCGGATGCCCCCTCTAGGAGGTCACCATCTTCTTTCTATTTCCCTCTGTATTGTCTGTGCATTACCCTGACTCCACGGGATGCTCATCAGTGGGAGGAAATGTTTCTCAAAATGTCTGGATTTTTCTAAAAAAAAAAAACTGTCTGTGAGCTGATTTATGCTGGGAGCCACTGATTACATTCAATCAAATCACTGTTAATCATACTTAATGTGCTTAGGATTAAACGCACAAAACAATGTGGCTTGACTCCATATGCTCCTGACTTACCACTGGGATAATAATCACTTGTGCTTTTGACAAAGATTAACTTCTAATTTTCTCTGTTTGAGCCAAGAAAATGTTGAAAAAGACCATCCACTTACCTTCTTACATTTCTTTTTAACAATTACCATTTTCAACAAACACAGATTTTAGAGGGGTAGCAGGGGTACTAGATTGTAAATGAATGTTGATCGTAAACCACACATTGGCCACAGCCCCCGAGATGCCACTGTCACGAGAGAGGGGTTTGCAAAACACCAATCTATCAAACCTCAGTCTTTGCCAGTGGTTTTTATTCATTAGCTGGCTAATGAACTAGCTAACTATCAACTTAAGGAGCTAAAGAAGCTTCAAGAGCTTTTGGGAAGTAGGGCTTTACCTGCAGCCATCTCTGTTGAGAGACACATACTGGGCAACTTAAATAACAGTTCTTCCCATCTCTAGAGCCTATGGTGTTCTCTGTAATGGAAAAGTCATCTAAAGTCTATGACTTATGGGGCGGCTGGGGATCACTGGCAGAGTGGGTCATCTCTCAAATGGAATGCTGGGGGTTCGATCCCCAGCTCCTGCAGCCACATGTCCGATGTGTGTTCGATCAAGACACTTAACCCCAAGTTGCTCCTTCTGCTTAATACGTGGTGTGTGCATGTGTGTTAATTAATACTAATGGATACTTTACATAGCAGCCATCAGTGTGTCAATGGGTAGGTGTGACCTGCAGTGTGAAGTGCTTTGAGTAGTCAGAAGATTAGAAAAGCGCTATACAAGCTCAAGTCCAATTTACCAATTACTTCTATGCATGAGCCACCACAAATACATTTATGCGAGACAAAAACTAATGGATCTTACTCACATCTGGTGAACCTACCTACTTGTACATGCCAACATAACAACACTAGAATTGAACTTGAATTATACACAGACTCCTCTGGTGCATTTTTAGTACAACTAACTGCACATAAAACAGATCAAGTTCAATGACTGAATTAGCTGTGAAGCAAGCAGACAGCTAGCAAACTAGCTTGGCAGTCAAATCAACCATGCATTTAAAAACGCAGAACTTGAGCCTTTCATTTCAACAGCTGAGTTATAAAGACTTGACCCCATCCAGTTATCATGAATAGAGAAACGACCTGAACCAATGTAGCAACCAAATACTTTTTTTTTTTAACCAAGCTGCGCACGTGTTTAATTGTGCAGGAAAGTTGGAGTTTTTAATGTGATGCCAAATAGAGATTTACTTGCTTTTAGAGCCAGCCTCAGGCACCATTTGAAGAAGTTCCGTTTTTTTGGCACTTCCACGCTAACACTACTTAATATCTTAGAGGTTGCTGCTAGATTTTAGTACCATTGAGATGTAGTTCAAGAAAAAAGTAATGCATCTGCCAACCTGACCTTGAAATTATAATAGGCTGGCTTTGACAGTTGATGTAACAGCTCACACACCAATGTTTGTACTAATGTTAAAAAAAAAAAGATTGGCACAGATTATGGAACAAATGTGTTGAGACATGCTCTCTTCTCTGTAGAGTCAATACCTTTGCACATTAAACAAAAATAGTATAGTTTCCTCCCTAAAGTTTGCTCAACCTGATCTTGTAAATCATAAATGATATGTATAATTTAAATCGACAGGTCTGTGAACCTCATACTGCAACAGCAACAGTCCAGTTACAGCTTAGCAACTGTTACTAGGCACGACAAGCCCGTTGAGCTTTAATTTCTTTGTGTGGGAGTTTGCCTGGGGCTCATGAGTGATACTGTGTCTCAAGAGTTTGGCAGTTGGTGTCTTTTTTTTTTTTTTTTTTCATAATTTAAAATTCCAAAAACACAAGGGCACAAGTGTGAGGGGAGGATTAAAGTTAAGATGTAGCTGCTCAACAGCTTCTTACTTTAACTTGATTAAAACTTGAAGTGAAGAATGTAAGGCATGTAAAATGTTGGTACTTTAGAAATAAGATTGTAGCTCAGTCTGGGGGCGGCAGTAGCTCAGTCTGTAGGGACTTGGGTTGGGAACCGGAGGGTCGCCGGCTAAAGTCCCGGTGTGGGCCGCTCCGTCACTCTGGCTTCTCTCCATTAGTGCATGTCCATAGGATCCTGTTTCTGCATGTGTGTGTATATTTCAGCCTATGTGTGTGTTCATGACTTACAGAGTGTAAAAACTGAAATTTCCCCTTGCGGGGATCAATAAAAGTAAATCTTAAATGATAGTTAAGTAGCATGTACAGAATATAGCCATCTTACATTTTATTTATGACTGTATGCAGTATTAATTATGAATATAGATGTTGTCTTTTGGTCTCACATGGTGGAACCTAATTGACTTTAATTCACAATATCCTCTGTGGTGTCTCAGTTACTTATACACAACATATGACACCACCCCATGATGCAGCTCGCGGTCCTGACGCTGTTAGGCGCATGTTATCCCTTGCTCTCTCTCTCCTCACGTTTCCTGTTTTGTCTAAAAAAGGCATAAAAGTCACAAAGTAAAATAATCTCATCGGTCACATATTATTCAAAATGCACTTTACCAAGGTTTTCTAACACCAATAAGTGTCCCTAGTCTATCTTCAAACCCCCCAATTATGAAATAAGTCCATCATCTCCGTCTTCTGCCTGCTTCCCTTTTCAGAAAATGTGTGCTCAAACAGGCCATTTGGATGTTTCCCCTTCATGACATCACAAAGGGCAGTAACCTCTCCCCCAGGTTGGTGACACTGCCATAGCTAGGTGTTTGTTCTGCCCTCTGAGTCTGCCTTCTCAGCGTAAACAATAGGGTATGGAGCGAGAGGCCCAAGGCACATCCCCCACCAGAGAGGGGCATGGTCAAACACAGCTCATTTACATTTAAAGCTATAGACACAGAAACTGCCTGTTGGGGTTTATAGGCATGATCAATTAAAGGATCAAAGTGATTTTAAGCAAGAAACTTCAAACACATGTTTTGGGGGAGCTCTGGGACTTCTTCAGACATACTTGTTGAAAATGACTTTAATTTGAGACCTTTAACTCTAAAAAGCTCAAACTTCGCTTTTGAAAGCTTGGTCCAATGAAAGGAACACTTACTGACTCTGAATGAGCTTTTTTTTTTTCTCTTTTGTGAGGAAAATCACGGCCAACTCTTTAAGAAAAGAACATACTCCGATTGGTGAATCACCCACAAGAATGACACTGAAAGTGCACTGACCATTTAGTATTCAGTGTTTGTGGGAGGCATTGTCTGTACAACAACAAGAACAAACTGGACAGGCTTTTTAAACCAGGTAGCAAGACGACTGGGAAACTAAAGTGCCATATTTTTACGACAGACCAGTTCACATTGAATTTGTCACACACAATCTTAACAGACCATCTGCACCCTTTTCAGTTGAATATATACTTTAAACTTCATCATGCAGGTACAGGATGCTCACTATGTAATATATACTTTTAACTTCCCTACGCAGGTACAGGAAGCTCAGGTATTTGCCAAAAAACACATTCTTTAACAGAGCAGCAATCAGCTGCTCAAAAAGATCTGATAATGCAGTCTGAACTTGTCACTCTGCACTCATTGAAGTAAGCACTTAACATCCCTCAGATGTAACCATGCAATGCTTCAATGATGTATCTTTTAGGGATATTATTTCATTTGAATTATGTGCTGTCTTGTATAGTTTGAAACCTTTTGCAAGACAAATACCCCAGTGGCAATTAAGGTTTCATTCATTTATTTGTAATCTAGTTTGAATTATTGCTACTAAATGATCCTTTCTTAAATCAGTCACTCTTAAATACATGTGATAGACCTTCAGGAAAGTTCTGTGCTGCTGTTTAAGAACGTGTTATTTATTGTCTTCTCTGCCACTTTGAGTAGGTCAGGATTTGCTATTCCAGAGAGCGAATGTTCCTGTTTGTATGTGGGTCCGGCGCTGATGGTGGTGTTTGAGCGAGCAGTGAGCTGCATGTCAAACAACGTTGTTTTGTTGTCTGCTAGAGCAGGAAATTTGGCTTTTTGTGATTAAGTAGTGAATGAATTGATGCCTTTTGTCTGTGAATAATTGGAGGACTATCATCTGGAGGTTTACAACTTAATTGCTGATCCTGTTAATTAAGTTTGTTCAAACTTTAATTGTTTTTGTGATGAATGTTTTAGATCTTTGAAAACTCACGGACATTTTTTTCTTTACAAAACAAGAATTATTTAATCTATCATTAATTAATAATACACAATTGATTTAATGAATAATCAAATATCTGGGGATCAGTGGTGAACCGTGACCATTAGGGCTGGGCCTTCACCACAGCCAAAACATAGCCAAAAGCCCTCCCAACACACACACACACACACATCCCCTGGATAGTGATGCCTTAAGCCCCTGTATGCTTAACAATACAGTGTAGGATGGTGCTAATGAGGGTATGAACACAAGTGGTATTGTTTGTGGATCTGGTGCAGATAGCTGTGTCTCCTTCTAATTTGTGAACCAATTCACCAGAAAGGAAGTTTTCATTACCGACCCAGAAACATTAGTATTTGACTACAACTTATAAGAGGCTAAAACCCTTTAGTTTTGACCAGGCAAGAAAACAAATGCAACTACCTAGCCACGGAAACCAGTAAGGACAACTTTTTTAAAAACAAAGCTAAACTATCACATTATGGCAATTCAAATAGTATTTAAATAATTAAGTGCATTCAGTGTTTTTTATTCAGATACAATTGTGGCAGTAGCTGGTGAAGGTGTTTTGGGCACCAGAGACTGAGCACCACCCTCGCATGCAGAGTCTCCAGTGTTCACAGCCAGACAACGATGTTAAATCAGCCAGACCCCTGGAGTGTCTCAAGCGCAAACAGCTTGACCATGAGGTTCGATCAGCCAGGCTGTCTCCAGGAGCATCCCCAGGGAAGCATATGAAAGTGTCAACAGGGTGTTACTGTATCCCTGTCTAAAAAAACATTGTATGACCTGTTTGTTTTTCTGCAAGGATGCATTAAAATACACACCTTTTTCCAGAATTTACCTGTTTATGTATTCTTTTTAAAAACACGATTTTTCACAGACTTGTGCAGGTATATTAACAGCCGTTCAGGTATATTTCTGCCCATACGATTGGCATTTAAAACTATTGAATTAGTAGGTGATCAAAGATTATAAATCCCAGCTTGTATAAATGGGCTTGCAGGGCTAAGCTCTCCCTCATATAGTTACATGAAAACAAAACATATCTCTAAATGGGCTTTTCTTTTTTTGTTCTTTTTTACAGCCCAAGCATTTTGGCATAATCTTTCATTCCTTTCTGGAATGTAAATGAGTGACATGTGTAATCCCCCCATCCAGCCCCGCTAAATTAAATTAATTGGGCCCAAAGGCCACCGACTTTTGACTAATGACAGAATTGTATTGTTACTGTTCAGAAACTTACAGAGTTTCTCTTATCTATTGTCTATTTTACATTGTTAAGGAAAATAGATTGTTTCTTAATTTGAAATGACAACGATTGCGGTGCTAATTTTGTTAGCCCACTAAAGGGCAATTTCTATTATGGTGTGACATCACGCTTAGTAACTAAGATGTACTTCCCATATGTGAGAGATTTTGCCCCCCACCTGGAAAATAATGCACCAGCTGCCACTGGTGGTCACAATTTCATAAACGGTGAGGATTTGATTGGAAACTGAGAGTACAGTTTACAAATCTGTGCGCTCAGGGATGAGAGCAGTATATCAGCTTTCTCTCTTTCTTTCTCTCTCGCACCATGTTCAAATAAAACTGGTCTGAAGTTATCAGGATTCCCACTGCCACCCGCTCCCGCTGACTTTTTTTCCCTGTCCTGTTCCAATCCCTGTGATTAGCAGTTAAATCCATTCCTGTCCCGGGAAATGTCAGATGTAGTACAGACAGAACTCAAGTCTTGTCCAAACAATACCAAGTTGGTTGTCATTCCTTTAAGTGGTAACAGAAGTTTTGGACACGTATACAGAGGACTAGGTTATCCCTGAACTTAAAAAGCTTATAGATTCATTCAGCCAACTTAGAAAGACTCTGAGCAGGATGGACTGATGTACGAACATGGCTTTGGTTATGTCTGATCAGAATGCTTTCCAAAATAAGAAGAAAGGGAATTCATAAAAATAGCCAACTGGGAAGAGCTTATTAAAACTGAAATAAACATTTCAACTGCACATATTTTACAGGGTTAGCAAATAGATTTAAATGTTGGTGTTTGCATGTTTACAGCATAAAATACATTCACTCATTCCCTAAAGTCAGAATTCTAACTGTGATGAAAATAAGGACAAAAGAAGGAAACGTACAAGGACAAGCATCTCTGACTGCAGAAAAAGCTTGATGATTCACTCTAAAATTCAAGGACTTAACTACCAGGAGGACCAGTGCATTCACAGAAAATCATTCAGTAATTGTATAGGTATAATTAGAAAATTTACATACATTTATCCGCCATCAGGATTTCCAACCACAATTCTGCTTTCCCGCCATGATTCAGACTAAGTCTCTATACCTGATCTGAACAACTCCTCGTTAATGCAGACAGTAAAGCCGGACATTGTGCATTTTAAAATGGGATTTACAGGGTTCTCTTCAGGAGAACATTAATTACAAATTGGTGAGTAAAAAAGTGAAAAGAGAGGGAAGGGAGTGCATTTACTGAAAATCCAACACTTAAAACAACACAGTCAAACTCGTGGTATTCAAAATACAAAGGTCTGTGCATCATGAAGGATTCATCCCTTGGAGACAATATGAATATCTTTGCAAAGTTTCACATCAATCCGCGCAACAGATATTTAAATATTTTAGTTTGAACCAAAAAACAGCCAACTTTTTGACTGTTCTCACTTTTACTTTTGCCTTTGAATAAAAAAAGGATTACATAATCTCTATTCTGCTGGCTTGTGTACAACACATACTGTCACATTACAGTTTGTCCTCCAAAAAAGCAAAAACAGGGTGATGCAGGCAAATAAAGTCCTTTAAATGGCTGTAATTTGAAATTAAATGAGAGCTTTTATGAGTAATATTATAAATATTCCTTTGTGCATTGAACTTCTGAGGGATTCTATTTATATGAATTTATCTTTTTGCTTTTTGGATCGTGTACTAATCAGCCACTGAGGCTTAAGCCAAGTTTGTATCTCAGTAGATTCCTGTGTAGGATCTAATGCAGCCAAAAGTATTGTTTTCATCGTGTGAGGTAGCATCACTTACTCAACAATCAGGGGAAAAATCCTTTATTTAACATATTCGGTTGTTGTTTGTGTAATAAGTTCTTATCAGCTTATGTGGTTGGTGGTGAATACATGTGCTTCACGAATCAATTAAGTAGTTGTTTTCTTGTTTCTTACTGCTTTCATCATTAATCATTATTCTCTCTGAGGTCAACTTGAAGATGGTTCTCTAATGAACATGCGCACTTGAATGCACCATGCTTCACCAGGTGTTTTCAATCCTGAACGTACCAAGTTGGACTTTGGGATGGGGGAAGTTGTAATGGTTTTTGTGCTTTGTTTTAAACCAGCCCAAAGTAGATTAACTTAAGCATGATGCATGTGTAATGTACAGGTATGTACATTTAAAAAGACCAAATGGAAGAGTGATGTTTGTAATCTTTTGAATAACTTAATAGACTTTGTGATTTCACCCCTGCTAGTAGCAATGTGGGTTTTACCAAGAAGTAGTCCCCATGAAAGGACCTTTGAGAGTATTGCTGCATTCCTGTGCTCCTCAGATGGTTCCAGATTCTAAATTGGGAAATCGTTGAGTGTGTTCTCATACTTTCAGTTCGTATAGTTGGAGTGTTGTAACAAAATGGACAACATGCATGCTATGATGATGTGTGGAAAGTCACTGTTTCAAGTTAAATTTGAGGAAGAACTTGATGTGCAATATGTGAATTAATATAAAGTATGTAAACTTTAACAAAACATCTTTTACCACCCTACGCAATGACAAATATGACTTCAAGTCGGGCGCCTCATTTTGTGTCGTGGTGTATTTCCTGCTGAATCACTGAACCAATTCCAAGATAGAAGGCTGGACATTAAGTTGGGCTAAATTTGACTGGAGGCTCATCTGCATTGGCCGCCACCATGCTGGAAATCCCGTTTCACCCTAACTTTCAATCAACCTAACAACAGGCTGAGAGCTGGAGCTGAGGCTGGTTTTAAGGCTTCTCACAAACCATTATTTGGCAACCACCTGTCAATCATGTCAGCTACACGCCTATCTATGGACAACATGTATTGTTCGTGAAATCAAAGCAAATTGGTCAAAAAATAAATCACCCCCTGTACAGTGTGTGCCAGTGATGACAATAACTAATCAGGCCTATTTTGTTTTTTGTACCAGGCTGTAAACATGTTAATTCATGCTGTAAAAACGCACTTTTTTGAATGTGATGTGTATGTGACTTTGGGGGGTTCCAGGAGCCAGCCTGAAGCGGACACTCGACGAACTGCAGGATTTTCTACTTCCGCATTGGCTTCATTGCCAAGACCGGAGGTTGCTGCTTGGCGTCGACCAAAGCTTTTGAATTTGTGGAAAATGAGTAAACACCCCTGAGTGCAGAATGAGTCATCAGACATTAGAAATGTTTTACAGGAAGAGAAAATACAGTTATTGTGATGTATATTCAGATAATGCTTCATTAAAAAATATTTGGCAGATAATGGCACATAAATGAACATTTAAAACAGTAACACTGGATTAAAACCAGGAACATGGATATTTTTCATATCATAAGAACTTTAAAGCTCACAATCTCATTGACAGTTGGCTGGGGATTTTCTTTTGTTGTGTAAATCTGCCATTTTTGCATGTGTTTACTTTGATTACAAAAAGTAAAACTGTGCTCTAAGATAACTTCCTGGACTGTTTTTTTGTTGTTCTCCTAATCTCCCAGAGCTGCTGATTACAAAATATTTTTGAAATCTATACCCTAACACAATGCCTCTTAAAAAACGGAACTGCCTTGAATAAATGGTTAAACTAACATTGACACTGAAAGAGCATTGCTATATTAATCTTTAATTTAGCTTCAGTTCTCAGCAGCACAAATGCGTGCACACAAGCACATGTAATGAAGTAATGTAAGTCATGTCCTGCCGAACTGTGCCTTCTAATAAGCATGACATTTGGAAAGACATGTTCCATCCAATGGGATGTTTATGCGCCTGATCATAAGTATTGATAAGTATTCTTGAGTTAGTGAGACCCTGGTGAAAAAAACACCGATGTGTAAAGTTTGAGAAGTTTTGGTGAAGCAGTGGAGATACATAAACTTTAGACGACAGAATTACTTTTTTTCCAGCACTGGGAAATTAAAGTTGATCTGTGATCCACACAGGTTGAATTTGGGGTGAAAAAAGAACTGTATGAGTCATGGAAGCTTATTCACAGCACTATTAAACATGTCATAGGTTGAGTAATGAAAATGACCTTTACACTGATGGATAATGGCCTAGCAAAAAAAAAGAGAAATTTCCATAAAGGACATCTTTCTAGATCCTTGCTTGTCTTGTACTTACTCTCTGATGTACGTCGCTTTGGACAAAAGCGTCTGCCAAGTAAATTGTATGGCTTTATATCCAACTTTCTAAGCAGATTTTCAGATCAAAACAATGCTCTCTTTCATCCCTCAGCTCCCCCCTCCTCTCCTGTCTCCACACTTCCCCTGCATCTCCCATTCTGTTTCACCGTCAGGGTTCTGTAAGGCAGAGACAGCAGCAGACTAGTGCTAATAGATATCTTAAAACAAGATTCTGTGATCAATTTCAAGTCATGATGTGCATCTCAGAGTTGATTCAGTTGATATAGTTGTCTTTTAGGCCACACAGAGTCTTTTCTTAGGTTTGGAAAGTCTGTTGGTTCTCGTTCACAACACTCTGTTTTTAGATTCATCTTCCCTGAGTGGGCAGAGCCGTCTCTCTTCCCCCACATAGGGTATATTTGTTATTTGCTCTAGACCAGTTGGTGCAACCAGCCTCTGAAGGTTGCATAAATGTATTACGCCGTTAATCAAGCAGTGATGTTTAAAAGTACATTTTGCTTCTTGTGTGGAAGTGGATGCTTTCTGGACAGTAAATATTCTACAGATCTTGGACAGCGATGTACTTCTGAACATTTTGGCTCCACACAATGCTTCTATAACCACAGATGTGAGCTGACATAATGAAAAATCGTTAAGCTTTAATTTGAGTGAATTGTGGCCACATAGGAGTCTGAATAAATTAAGAATGGACGACATTTAACTTTTTTTGTGCTAAAACTTTGCAATGACTTTTAAAACTTTGCTCCTAATAAACACTGCCACTCTCTTCATATCTCCTATCAGCCTCTCTTTTTTTTCCCCCATTCTTTTTTAATGACTTTTCAGCTGTGATTCAGCTCCAAATGACTCAGCAAGATACCATACATGCAAAGAAGAAACATGGATGGAACTTTCAACTCACCTTGACAGCAACAAGCTACATAACTCAATGATGGATGAGTACTGTGGAACTCTTTCCAGTAAAAAGAAAAAGCAAGATCAAAACATGGTTACACATGCCAAAAGGGCCTCTATGTTTGGCAATGTCAACTCCCAGTTCCCAATCCTCTAACCTTACCAAAGCATCAACTTGGAAATGATTTACACTTACACAATGTGTTTTACAACATTACCTATGCTATGTTTAAGAAACCCTAAATACTTAATTTAATCTGCTGCATGTTTTAATCACTAAATATATGGACAAGGCTGCTCATTGGTGTTTGGTACCCAAAGCTAAGAGAGTTTTTATCCCAATTTGGGACTCCACATATAACCACCTCATAGTTGGAAACAAGCAAGGCTGAACTCTGAAGACAATGTGGAAAGCTTTAGTTTAACTGTTTAACCTTGATATAAGACGGCTATGGACTAAAAACAAAGAAATGTCAGGGGACTGATGTCCTCCGCCTGTTTAAGAATGAACCTTATGAAATGCTAAGTTTGGCTTTTGCAATCTTTTCCTTTCATTTAGAACCAAAGGGGACCTATTTGGGATCACAAGGTGGATACATATAACTGCATTTCTATCCTTTCTGACAGACTGCCTGCCATGCTAGTAAGGCAATGTAATTTCCTGGTGGGGTTGCAGTCGATCAAATTACCTTTGACACCCAGGACAATGCAGGTTTAAGGAATAACTGCATTGGCTTTAGGCATACTTGTAAAAATAAGTGGCCATGCCCACTTCTTATTTACCTTTGCAATGTTTCTTTTATTCTTTTTCATTGATTCATTTCGAAATGACAAACATTCAGGTTTAAGTTTTGTTTGTTATATTCTTCACACGTTTTACATTGTGTCACAATTCATATTGTAAAGTTGTTTTTTTTGCCAATGACTTATATATTTTGATCTTCTTCTTGTCTTTCACAAAAGGAGCAAACTCTTTTTAGACCAGCTTACTCTACTACCTATGTAACGAATATTATACATTATGTGGGGAATAAATGCGATTAATTTTTTTCTAAATGTTCTCTTTTAATTTAAAGATATTATATGGGGCTATATTTTAGTAATGGTGACTACCATTTTCTCATCCCAACTGATCCCATACCCATTATACAACTTTAGATTATTAGGCTTCAGTAACCAACATAAATTGCCCCTACTGGAAACCCCAAATTCTCAGATGTTCTTCCAACCCAGTTATTATATTTAGAGATTTTAACATGAGCAGTCGGCTGGAAGGAAATCTGGGAATTGGGTTGTGTTGGTTTGCACTACTGTATAGAAAAGTCAAATTGAAGTCAAATTGAGCTCCTTGAGGACAAAAAAACACTTAAAATCTTATCCCGAAGTCAAGATGAACTGTTGAAAGCTGTAATATGATACACAAAGTAACTCAAGGATTTAGTCAAAGGGTGTGTTTCAGACTGGTTTTCCCTCAACAGGTCAAATAAAAGAATGCATCAATCAAACAAGGTGCCAAAAATGCAAAAACACATGCACCAATGACCGACACAAGCAGTTTTCTCAACCTTGATGACAAGTGTCTTGGCACACTCATTTTATCCCAGAGAGTGCTCCATAAGGACTGTGCTGCCCTGCCTTGTTTCAGGAATGAACTCAATGAGGTAAACAAGGTTACCTTGTCTAATGGATACCAAGAGGATGTACCAAGAGTTTTGTTTTCCACCATGTGTGCTCATGTCTAAGCATACATTAGAATTGATTATTTCTCATCCAACCAAGTGCTAAGAATACTGACTCATACATTAAGCGGTTTGAAGAATGTCCTCAGGTCATACTTGACCTCTTCATGTTTTTGTAGTACAACATGGGGATACGATTTATGAACTAGAAAAGAAAATGATACCTTTGAAAATTGACTACATTTATATAAATGTTATCAATCAACCTCCTGCCGATCCGGACTATTTATTTTGTGTTTAATCACTGAGGACCAGCAGCACACAACAGTTACCTGAACCTGTATGACTTTTGAAACAGTGCCTTGCAAATTAGAATGACACATACAGTTGATCTTCTCATACTTAGATTGACTCTGAAGTTTATGTATCGTTTTAATGGTGTACTCACTAGTTTTATATTCTCTATAAGCTGGTCGTCTTTGCCTATTCTGACAGAATCAGGCTGTCAGAGTCTCCATCACGCCTGCTGGCTTTTTGAGACATGGCGCCGATAATTGCTACTATTTTGTCATCTATGGATGAAGTGGTACTCTGCCCTCCTTCTGTGGCGATGACATCTCTTTTGTTTTCTGCAATCCTGACTTTTGCAATTGCCTTCATGTCTATATAATGCTACACCTCTTGGACCCCCCCCCCCCCCCCCCCCCCCCCATGTACAGGCCACTTGTGAAAGAGCCAGACAAACGTTTAACTTCAGAGGAGCAGCAGCTCAATGACACTGTAAGTGATGTGTGTCTTCTTTGTTATAGATGCAATTTGGGAGTAATTCATCATATGGAAATACCCTTTGTAAGCAGATGGATCAAGGTCTGATTAATTACTGTTTTTTGCCTTCTTTATTCTTTTGATTTAATGTACTTCAGTTTTAAAAAGCAAAGCATTAGACACCCAGATACCCTTACGTTCGGTCTCATGTGTAGGTAGAGCCAACAGTCACTAACATGTTTCCCAGTGTAACCCTCATAACATCTGCGGGTGAAGCTGCAGTCCACATACAACAGCTCCTAAACCCAAAACGCCCCAGGGGCATGTCCAGACTTTTACAACTGGGGCATTGACTTGTGCAGGGGTGGCCTGAAGTGTGACGAAACAAACCCACTCACCAATATATATCATTTATTTACCCTGTCTAACTTCACCAATTATATGTTCTTTATAACACAGGATAACAAACATTCATATATTCATCAAATATTTCAAAAATTGCATGCAAAGTTTCACTGCCATTTTTTCAAATGTTGCCAGTTCATGTATTTTTGCAAGTTAGATGGTGTGTTTTACTTTCCTATGCACCTATCTTATGAAATAAATGTGCATGATTGATATATCGGTCGGGCCCTACTAATTACACATACCTGCATAACAAGACCTTTGGACATGCAAAGGTAAGGGCACCTCAGGAGTGCCAAGGAAGTGAACTGGCATCTCTCCATCAACCAGTCCTAATTCCATAATAAATCCATACCGGCAACACTCCTGTGAAGTCTGTACAGATTGAACTACCCCAGTGTTTAAAAACAATCGGAACACGGTTATGGACACTTAATGAAATTGTGTGAAAAACACGTGTCCATAACATCTGTAAATTTGTGCATTCAAAGAGTGGTCTGTGTTTTATGTGATATTGTATCCCCTTCTTAATTGCCTGCACTTCATTAGTGCTTTGTGTGCATGTACAGATGGAAGCTTCTTCATCCAAAGGTGCAAACACACAATCCATCCATCCCAAAAGTGATTACATAGGGTGGAAGAGGTGGAGGAAATAAGTGTCTCCTGTCTCTCTTCCAACTTCTTTCCTGGCAAACAATCAATGATGACCCGGCAACAATTGAGTTACCATCATTTAGTCTTTTCCGGCTCTGCTTTGATTCCGTCTCCTTCCAGACAAAGCTTGACGGGACAGGGGGGGAGAATTAAATTAAGTGAAGTCACAGGGGGAGAATGGCACCTGAGAGCTTTGGTTATTCAATAAACCACCTTTCATTCACTTGCTCTCTCCCCTTGCTTTTCTTCTTTTTGTTTTTTAACTCGCTTTCCCATGCGTGCATTAAATGCCTGGCTTCTTGGAGACAAGGTGAGGCGAGGAACACACAAGCAACGCATAAACAAAGTCTCTAATCCACGGTGTGTTCAGCAGCTGTTTGGTCTTGTTAGCTTTTGTTGACTGTATATTGTCCTGGACTGTTAGTGTTTAAAAATCTTTAAAGGATTACACGGGTATTTCAAGCAATTTCCCTGGCTTAAAACAGCTTTTCCTTTCTGTTTTGTTATTGCCATTGTGAAGGGCGTTCAGTTCAATAATTGAATTGAATAAAATGATTATACTACTCCCTCAAATAGACTAAACCTCCAGCTTAATTGAAAGTTGGAGCCTGAAATTAAGGCCTGGCATGTGTTTTCATCCAATTGTGTTATAGCTGTTTGTGGAAATAATAAAGCACAAAGGATGCTCACTTGGGATGTTCTGTAAATGGAAACAGATACACATATTATTTGGACATGAACAAATAATGCTCCAAAAATATCTTTGTTTTAAGGCCCGAGACTCCCAAGAGATATTTCTGCAAACTAGAAACCCTGTTGTCCCACATAAAAAAATAGCTTTTTGTAAAAAAAATAACATTGCTTAATTCACTGTGTCTAAAACTATGATCACTTTACTTTTCCCAGAAAAAAATAGTAGATGTGGGTTCAGTAATTTTTGATCTATTGAATTAGTTCCACTGAATAATTCCATGTTGCTTGCAAATATTGAGGCGTACTGTAACTCATTTTTACTTTATTGTTTTCATATTAACCTGCAGGTTTGAATATGTTTCATTATTTATTCATTCTGTTCAATACTGTCAAACACTGCAGTTTGGGTTGGAGACATTTTCACTTTAAAGATTTTTCTTTGAATCGGGTTGCCCCGCTGGAGCACTGAGATGGAGCTCAGCGTAATTTCAAGCAAGAAGACTGAAGTTATATTCTCTCACACAGTCATTCAATTTTCTTCACTCAACTTAGCCACTCCCTCTCGACCACTTCCACCATCTCCCTGCTCTGGTGATCCGATGATTTTGGGTGTTTACTCTTTGAGTAAAAACCAACCAGATTCTGCCACAACCTCTCTCATCCAATCATCCTTCTACCGTTAAAATTGGTTCTCTCCCTTCCGCATTCAGTTTGTCATTTCAGTGCGATCGCTGCGACCCTCCTCCACCTCAGTCACCTCCATTCCAGCTCAGCAGAGTTCAGATACAGCCTCAGAAACCCACTCCTCATCACATCCTGCATTGATCTATCATCACCACCACCGGTCTCTAGAATCCATAGGGGGGTATCCTATCTTGTTGTCGGCATCACTACCCCTGCGAGTGCATGAAGTCATCATGACGGAGTCTTCGTCCCTAGAGACATTGCATATTTCTCTTTTTCTAAACTGTTAAATAAATAATTCTAAACTCTTAAGTTTTCTGATTCAATTATACAGGGGTGACATGAAGCTTGTGTGTACACACTGTAAAATGTTATTTATTTACCCATTCTTACTCCACTTATACTATCTAAAGTATAGATGTTCTAATTTATTAATAATTTTTAAAAAATGTCCAAAGTCCTGATAAAAAGTATTGTCTTAATTCCAAACCACATTATTGGCTATATCTTTTGGAATCCAAACATTTGTTAGTTCATTTTAAGTTAGACAGTTTGCTTGAATCTTAATAGACTTATTCCTTTCCTACACACCTGTCTCATATGGTAGATGTGCAAAGTATTCATTTGCAATTTAAAGTACCAAAAATAGAATATGTGCCTCATTGACATGTAAAGAAAACTACAAGAAGCTTGTTGCAACAAAGCCTGAATAGTTGATTTTTTTTGAGAAGGCAAATAGCCAATCATGGTTTAGGATTTTGGGGTGGTACCTGGGGGTGGCCATCAGATTTCAATGGGGGGTGGGGTCCCATGCCTCCACTGGACACCCCTCCTGACACGCCCCTGCCAACATGTTAAGGATTGTTCCAAAGTTCTTACTGCTGCTCAGAGAGAGGAGAGGAAAGAGGGGAATCTGAGGAGTGATGAACAAGTATATGAGAGAGCCGACTTTACAAAAGCCATTTCGTTGTTGGTAACCACTCATTGATTGGTTGCTGCAGCAAATCCAACTTCACAACATCAGCAGGGTTAGGGTTATATTGAGCACAACTTTCATCAAATCTGTAATAGAGTTGTAATAGAGTTAGTGGCTCCTGAGTTATTTATCTTTTTGGTTTTGTGATTCAACATCAAACAAAAGAGTCTGATACTTTTAGGTCTTAAAATCAAAAAGGATCTCAAACTATTCTTCATTTTTAAATTAGAAATATATTCTTCATATGGTCAGTTGTTTCCCTTTTTGTTTTTATGATGAAGAGAAATAGTCTTAGAGATTGGTAGTCTGTCATTCAGAAAATAAATCTTCATAACTTTTTCCCAGTAATATACATACCAATACATTTCCATAAAAAGTGGATCATTAATGACTATCAGGTTTGATTATTGTTCATTGATTTCTATTTTTCCTAAAACTTAGAACCAAAATAAATAATTAGCAGTGTATATGAGGCATCATGGAAGGGTTTGCATTTATAAAATACAGCGTTCATGAGCAGACATCAGTCAATACAAATTCATATATCCAATAAATGGTTTATAAAACATGGTGCTGGTTGAAATGGTCCATATGGAGTACACAGGACACAGAATAAAGTGACTGCAGGTTGTTATCTTCAGAATGTGCCACTGGCTTCCTCTAAACATTACTTGTCATTTACAGGAGTCCTTGTACAAAGCAAACCTTGCTTCCCCACTTCATCATCAATTGATTAGAGTACTTAGAGTACTTTCTATTCAGCATATTTAGCCTTTGTCCACGAACTTAAGTAATGAAAAGTTTTATTAAAGGTTCAATATGTGAGACATCTTCCGATTTTAAATCATAAAATGACCTTACTATATCATCAGACATCAAGTAAAAACCTGCTATGTTGAAGTGTTGGCTTCTCTGTCATCAAAGCAGCAGCCAGAATGTGCTCCTCCTAAGTTTAGATTCCAGTGTGGAATGGGATGCTGTTTTGAGGCACCCTCACGGCTGTTGGACGCCCCTTGGTTTACCAAGCAAACGGCAAACCAACAGGTGTTGCAGCGATGGAAGCGAGCAAGCGAACTGGTACAGATATAGATTATTCTACCTGACCTCAAAAGCCTCTGCATTTTTCTTATGCTTGACGACGTAGAAACATGGTAAAAACTAGGATGTTACTTGAGAGGCTTTTGATAGCTGGTTTATGATGAAGCTAAAGTGTCTGCGACATTAGCAACCTGCATGCACATCGACTCTAGGGAGGGCTTCAATGTTTTGAATTTGGACTGCAGTACCCATTTTAAGCGCTAGATGCGCTAGAGTTACATATTACTCCTGCAAGATACATTGTTGGAAAACCTCTGCTGCACTCATTCTGGGCGTTGCATTTTTGACATTGAAAACAGGAAAGTAAAGTTATTCCCCCACAGCAAACTGGACATAGTGAACTCAGGGTCAAGGTCACTCTGATTTATAACTGGAAAGCACTAGAGTAAAGATCGGGGAGCTACAGCTTTCCCAACAAAGATGTCCTTACCTGCTCCATGTATCAGCGAACAGGCTACGCAATATGTCTGTTGTGTGAAAAACAAATCACACCCTGATTTCTTTTCTGAAAAGTACTTGCATGTCATTTGCAGAGATAAAACTCACCATCAACGCCAGAGTTTTTTCTGTCCATTTCTCTATCCTCTGTTGGCCATATAAACCTGCTTGTTGTTTGTCAGCTATTCTGGACCCTTTTTTTTTACCCTCGTCACATGATCTTTGAGACAAGGTTGAGTTTGCTTAATCTCTATGAAAAAGGAAATGCTCAAACTTTTCATGATTCTGATCACGGCTACAACGTCTCACTCACGTAGACCCAGGAGTGATTGACATTTATTCAGAAGCTGATCCAGGAGATGGTGTCAAGTGATGAAGATAACTCTTATTCAGAGTTCAGAGTCATTAGCTGTATGATTATTTGTATATCACCATTAAGATGGTTATGTGAGATGAACTTGAAACTTCATACTGCTCTCTCTCTGTGAAATGATTAATAAGGACACGTGATGTTTGAGGTTAGCATTTCATAAATGTGTGTTCTTAACTTTATGTGTAAAAATACAGCTTTAGATTGCATACTCACCATTTTTGGTTAATGTCTTGTGTTGTGTTGTTAAATGGTATTCATGTAAAATGTCCATTATATTTTAAGGGCACGTAAGGACGAGTACTTTTGCTTTGCCTCAGTTCACTTCAGGTCCCTGCAAAGTCAGAAAGATGACTCTGACTGTTTGTGAACGCATACCGTCTGTATGTGCATGTGTATGTGTATGTGTGTGTGTGTGTGTGTGTGTGTGTGTGTGTGTGTGTGTGCACCTTTTGTTGGAGTGTGTAGAGAATGTGTTTATGTGTTTGTGCCGCTGCGTTCAGCTTCTTCTAGCTGGAGCTCCAGTCTGTGGTGGTAATGAAGATCAATGAGAGGAACGTTGGAGGCCGGCTCAGATCCAGGTACTGTCTCCCTGTTTCAGGCCAAAGCTCTATCGATCCCTCTGCGCTCCACTCTGCCAGCATCTGATAAAGGGCTTCTGCACGTACACACACACACACACACACACACACACACACACACACACACACACACACGCACGCACACACACACACACGCACACACACACACACACGCACACACTAACACAAAACAGACACACGCACAAAAACTCACTCATATGCGCTACCAAAGACACACACTAAGTTGCTGGGCTAAGTCCCTAATGCTGGGGAAGGAGTTAAGCCTCCATCACCCCTTTACAGTTTTTCTGCACTGTCTCAAACACCTGAAGGAAAATGTAGAGCTCACATTTCATCATTGTCAAATAATGCCGGCTGAGTAGAGCTATTTTTCACACTGCAAATTGCCTTGTGGTGGTGCTGCTTTCAAGTACACTTTTCTTTGCTCCTACTTCAGAATTGAGACGATGAAAATGCGAGAATATCATGCATTCAAGGGCTGTTTTTGTGTCTGCAATAATGAGAGAGTGAATCATGCAATATTAGGAGGCCCTTTTTTAATGGCTGTTATATGACTGCAGAGAACAGTAGCGCCTGCAGCATTATGTGTTTGTAGAGGTTTGCAAAAGGATGATAGCACAAACACTTTGAGTTCTGAACTGATGAACATGCACATACAGAATACAGGTAAAATACACGTATTTAGATACTCTGTTTATATTTAATTTTTAGGGAAAGGTTGCATTTTGGTGGTACTGAACCTCTAAAGACAGATTCTGGAAGGCCCAGCTTTTGATTTTGGTATCCAAAGTGTTTTGGTCATCTTTGTCGTACAAAGAGTAATGTCCACTATTTTCTTCAATCCCAGAACCAAATGGTAGTAATATTACAACGATTTAGCTTGAATATATATCGGCATGAGAGTGCAGCTATCAAATGTCAAACCAACTCCATTCTTGCTTTTCAAGTTGCTGGACGGACTGTGAACAATGGCAACTCATGGGAGCAGACGTCTTGGCCAGAAGTTCCCACAAATCTCAGAAATTTGGCTGTTGCTTCCAGAGACATACTGTATATTGTCATTAGAAGACAACTGGTGGATGTAAGATTGGGATCTATCTAAGCTTAAAAATAGGAATGTTTTAGGAGTGCTGATTTAACGCAAATCAATATACAGACTAGCCAATTGGATTACAGGTAAGAAAACATTCGAAATTGCACAACATTTATTTAAGAAGACTAAACATGAGATTCTACAATTCACTTTTATCCAATGTGATGTACATCAGAGAGTAAGAACAACACAAGCAAGGATCTGGAAAAGAGGACACAATGTCAGTAAGTGCAACTTATCAACTTTGAGTCTGATTGGACACACAAGTGCTGACAGGCATTGCGCAGAGGTAAAGCACAACATTGACGGCAGTTCTTGAGAGCTCTAATCAGTATAGAAATCATCTTAAAAATCGTCGTTATCAAACAAGACCATCATCATTACCATCATCATCATCATCATCATCATCAACAATATCAAAACCATCGTTTCATCAAAAGTGCTAGCACCACAGGCCTTCGGTCCTCCTTAGAGGTTAACGCTCACATGCGTGTGCTAGATGTGGTTATACATTGCTTTGTTAGAAATGCCAGTTTAACCTGACACAGCCTTCATGCAGTGTTATCTCAATTCTTCAGATCAAAATACTGCCAAACTATTTTACTTTGTTCACTGTGCTTGGGAACATTGGGGCAGAAGAGTGAGTAGATGAGTCCCAATAACTAAGGTCTGTCTATGGCTAATTGTCCCAGCTAGTGGCAGGTGGCTGCATTACAACCTGGACACAAAATTTCCCATCGATTTGGGGCCAACATAAAAAATTGTTAATAATTTGTTTAACTGGCTTGTAATCCTCGTGTTGACTAGTGAAAGTGCAACGTTTGAACATTTCGTCATCTTGTTTCCATCTTAGTTTTTTGAAACATGAACTAACCATATTGTTACATCGTTATCCTTGTTCAACGGCTGCCTCGGTTAAAGACTTGTCAAACGCAGAAGCATTGTCTGCTATTTGTCAGTTTTAATGTTAATACTACCATTTCTACAAAACAACAATCACGCTGTTTATAAGAAGACTAAAAAAGAACCATGAAGTCATTAGAGTAATGTTTACTAAAGTTAAATATCATTCATTCTTTCAATCCAACTTCTGGGCAACTGTGGTCATTTGTTCCACTTTCATAAAATGTACAGTTTTGTTGAGTTACATTTCAACATATAGGGGGCGAAATACTGTGTACTCCCATCAGCTCTGAAAGAAGTGTAGCCCTCATATCACATGATGAAGAATTAGAGATGGTTGAGAAACCTTTTAAAAGTTCAATTCAAAGGCTGACATCTACAGATTATTGCGGCTGTGATACATATAGCTCTTGCAGCTCATATGGGAGCTTCTTATCACTTACTGTACATAGGGTGTATAGTATGTTTAGCCATGTGCATGTTCAATGCTTTGAATATTTGAATATTTGAGCTTCAAGAGCTACCACAAGGCCTCTAAAAAAGATATATAATGACATTCAGACAAGAGTGAAAGCTGCAGTGCCTAAATGAAAGGATGCCCTCATTGTAATCTCCTCCTTCAGATGTTGGGAAGTATTTCACTATCTTTAACAGCAGTGCCAAGTTCCGACTGAAAATCCTCAAATGATCACATCATCCCCAAACGGCTTTCTGAAATTTGCCCAAGATCCATCTGAAAATGTTCTAAAAGGTGCTAATTGTCTCGGCTTCCCCAGAGCTCTATTTCCAAGCAAAATAGTTCAAGAGAGATTAGATAAGTGCACTTTCCAGACAAATAGCTCTTTTTCCAGCTTTATAGTGTTTCAGGCAATTAAAAGAGTGTGTGAATGCCAGAGCCATGGCTCACTACGGCTATTTCATTTTAAATGAATGAGCTTAAAGAAACCTTTTCCTCAAATAGCTCTTGGCTGGTCCGGGTTAAGTTCTGCGTGTTTTCCCTGTGATGAGAAAGGTAAAGCCGTGCATGTAACAAAGCTCATCCGGAAAATTGGTGTGTGAGCAGAAATGCGCTACAGACTCATAGTTAGCATGTTAGCGTTGTTGTTTATGCTCCGTGAACTGCACCAACTGCTGCATGATGCCAAACATGGATTAAATTAATTGAGCTAATTAGCTTAGCTAAGAGGAAAAATAGGGCAGGCTTGTTTATTTTTCATGGAGGTCTGATACTTCTTATTCACATTGCTTTTAGGTAATGTGTTTCTGTGTGTATTAGGGACGGACATAAAGAGAAAGAGAGATTCGTTATATGCAAAGAGTTCAATCAAGAAGGCATTAGCTTTGGGCACATGTTAGCCTTAGCAACCCTGTGTTTGTATCTCCCTTTGTGGAGCTGTCACAGCAGACTTTTCCCTTTTCTTTTCTGCCACATCTTTGTGAGTGAATGAGACATTAAACTAGACGACTTGTGGGCATTTCTTGGTGTGAAGCTGAGGCATCTTGTCTTTTTCCCCCCTTTTTTCTGCTTCTTTTTTTGCCCTCTCAGGTCAATGTCATCATCTTATCATCTCCACTTCCACGTCTCCGTGGGCTAAGCTAAGCTGAATGTATGAGGGGTGTTGGGTGGACAGACAGGATACTCTTGTCCCCCATTACGATATGGAAGAACCACGTTATGTGATTTTCATGGCATTTTGTTTCCCGAGGGATCCTGATATGCCCATCACACAGCTCGATCCACTTACAGATGATGAGGTATACCTGTCACATGGCGACCAGGGATGCTTCGAGTGTTCTGATGCATGCATACACCCACACGCTCACTCACCTCTTATCTCCTGCTCTTCAAGGTTATGAACAATGCATTTTCAATTAACCCTTAATGTGTAAATGCAAAACCAAATTGCAGCAGGAAGCACGACATTCCTGAAGTGCAGTCTTTTTACATGCCCCAATTGACTTTATCTGCTCAGCTGCACATTGAAGTTTAACACGCTTCTGTTGCATTTTGATAAAGCACACACACAGCGAGCCTGGCCCCGCTGTCATACACTGCCTCTCAGCAGGGTGATGGTGTTATGCATTTTTATGTTGGGCCGAGGCCCTTCTCTAAATAGGGGTGTCACGGGTGCGAGGTTCGGTAACCTTGTGCTTTATTGTCCCGGGGCTGGAAAATGGGTTTTATTCCAGGCTGAAGATGAGATAAGGCTCTGTCAGGAATCTTGGCCTCTCTGCCTCTCAGCCTCACCGCTGGAGGCTTATTGCAGCAGAGAGGACTAACATTCCATCTCTCCCTCGCTCTGTCTTGTATAGATTTTCCCCCTACTGCCACTTTCATTACATCTGGGGCTTTCTTTTCTACTTTGACTTTCATGTTCTTTTACTCTTCCCCCCGCACCCTCGATTTCACCCGTCTTCATTATGCTGTCATTAAACCAGTTCTGATTTCGCTGCAATCCTTTATCATTCCCTTGCATGGATTCATTACGGAGATGTTTTAATGCTGTCTCTTCTCCGCTTTTACTCTTTCTCAGCTTGACCCTGCAGTGAGATGGCCCCGGTGCATTGAGATTGTATTGCACTGTGAGTGTGTATCTGTCTCTGCTTGTGTGGGTGGTGAGGAAGCCAGGAAAGATTGAGACATTCTCACAATCCATATATGTGTCCTCTTCTCCTTTTAAGCAGAGTGATACTGTGACCACTACTTTCTCTGTTACCCCGTGTCCTCCCTTTACTGTCTTCCCCAGCTGAGGCCGTGTCCCTTGGGGTCACATCTTGTGACAGGCACCATCCCTATAAATTGCAGCGACTAGGTAAATATGTGTGCAGCTGCTAGCTAGTGCTGACACTTTACCTCTAAGTGCCCCCTCTTGTTCAGGGTTGCTGGTCATAAATTGTCCCAGGCTGAGAGGAGGGAGGCTGCAGCGAGTGTGTGATGCTTCCTGAAGGTAAAAAAGACCCTCTTCTCGATTATACACAGTCGTGAAAGAAGCACTTGATTTTTTTTTACATCAGAAAACATATCAAGTACAAATTCATTATTTTGATTCCATTTTAAGCTCATACATACCCATGTTTTACATGAAGCTTGATGCCACACGTTAAAGAACTGAAAACACACTTCTGTGGTGTCATAGCACTCATGCAGAACGGTGAACTTCATTTAGTAGCTTTGCATTACAACAACAGGTCGTAATATGATTTGACATGAAGCATTCTATTTGTGGTGATATACTGTATACGACGGCTGGGCCTTTAAAACTATATGTTCCACTTAGCTTTAGTTTTTCTGAATACCGCTAATAAAAGTTGACAAACTGCCTTTGTCAAGATCAACTAATCACTCAGGCCATCTCAGACAACTGTCAAAACATTTATTACGAATGGAAGCATTCAAAAACTAGCTGCATGGTGCATGAGAAACGTAGATATACTGGTACACAAAGTATCAAGTGCGCAGACAAATGATTGTGTTCAAGAGTCAAGAGTGTAGTTTCTGAGAAGTTACAAACTAGATGTGTTGGCGGGGTAAATTAATAATGTAAATATTTCCGTATATCACTTAAAGAGGACATATTATCCCCTTTTCCACCTTTCCAAACAGTCTCCTGTGGTCTAAATGAAACATCTGTGCTGTGCTTTGGTCAAAATATAACATGAATCAAGCACCAGAGGAGGTTTGTGACCCTGTATAAACCAGCTCTCTCAGAACGCTCAATTTTGGTGTGTGTGTCTCTTTAAATACAATGAGCCCGGTAGACATCACTCCTCTGTTGCGAGAATAAAAAGGGCAGACCTGCACTAAAGTTTTAGCTCTAGGTGAGGGGAGAATCCCACTTGTGATGTCACAAAGAGAGCAAATTTTAAACGGAGCACTTTGCTTTGTGTTGTAAGACTTATGCAGACCACAAACAAAGGACAATGTTTTATGTTGAACTGTTGAATCAAATCTATTTAAAACATGTACTGATAGGACTATGGACCTTTTTTGTGTAACAATGTTTAACTTTTAGATGCTGTAAACTCAGACAGAGCCCTTGTGTTTGTCTGTTTCTTTTGGGTTTTTGTACATTTATGTAAATTGTCTTTATTAGGTTGGCTAGTTTTTAGCATTGAATATGCCTAACTCATGTTTATGCAATTAATCTTTACATTCTCCTTCACTGCCTCTTTAAATGCATTTTTTTTGTTGCTACTACACCAGAGATGTCCTGTGACCTAGCAACACCTCCCCCAAGTCCTACTGTCCAGTTTTTTGAACATTCAGAATATAATGTTCCCTGTGCAGGGATGTTAAGTCTGTAAACAAGTGTCCCTGGGACTCTGTTTAGACCCACACCTACACATACTGGAGAGGCAATGAGATCCTCCAAAGTCTACTCTCCCTGAGGAGAGTATATGGTAGAAACATAGCTTGAGCTAAACTGAGGAATCTGAGCTCTAGAAAATCAGACTACTGAGGGGTGCCCTTGGGTACTTTGGCTTCATCACCTCAGATTTGGTGTCTAACCTTCAAACTATGTAGAATTCGCTATCACCGACTGAAAGAAAGAATACCAATAAAAAGAGGTTTAAACAAAGCCAGTAGTTCAGCAGGCTAATTAATGACAACACTAGCAAAATAAAGTAATGCCAAACAAAAAAAGAATGAGCCATATAGCAGTATAAAAATCAGCAGCAGGGAAAACTGAAGTTAATAGCTGCATACTAAAATTATACTTGTATTTCTTGGCTCTAATCACCACCACTAGTGTGGGGCCATAAAAACAATCAGCACCACTAAAAGAGGTGGTCCTTTTAACAATAAAATCCAGCACAGTATGCTCGACAAATTATTAGAAAGATTGAAAACTTAAAAAACGTAGAGTAAAAAAGTGTGAATGTGCCTGCTGAGTGATCATTTTAATGACATACTGTACCTGTTACACCAACCACTATCAGCTCCTACAAGGACCAAAATGAGAGAATAAAAAGCGAGCACAGGCCATCAGGTGCTAGCTTGAAGCTTCATCCATGAACACATTTCACTAATTCAAGGGAAGCAAATGGGCTGTTCCCTGTCATTCCAGTTGGTGGCAGTAATGGGCCTCTCAGCTGGTTTGGTTTTCCAAAAGCCATTTAACAGGAAGGAGAAGAAGAATATTCACCTGCACCAGGGGAGTAATTCCCACCACAGTCAGGTTATGGCCACAAGAACATGGTTAGTTTCAGCCACATAAATGTACTTGGTGAAATAAGGCACAAAAATGACTGGCGTTGTGTCAGAAAAGACAAATGTTTGGGCCAAAACAAGTGCTAGCTGGCTTGCTGGTACTAACTGCTATCTACTCCTGTTTTTTCTCATGTAGCAATTTTACTAGCATGCTAGCCTGCTCACAGTGCACTGCCATTGCTTCTTAAGGGCATTAGGAGGTAAAACCATGTTTGTTTGCTCACCAAAGACTTTAGGAGAAAGCTTTGTCTGAAATTCTTCATAATAGCTGGACTTGACCAAGCATTTTAACCTGAAAATGGGGTTTTCCTGTCTTGTTTGGCTATCTTCACCTCAGGACCCTGATGGCTGTTTTTACAGGGATATCTTTCTGCTCTGGAGTACCGGTTTACTTCAGGTAAGTGTTTGCTGTTGTCTGTGTAAATGTTTTTGCTCTTTTCAGTTAGTGTATGTGTGTTTAGTGATATGCTACAAGGTTGCTGAAGTTTTTGGCGGTTTGTTTGCTCTCCCAGGTCTTTTCGTTGTCCATGTAATGGTGTCTGATAGCTACTAACTTTTGCTGTGATGTTACCGGCTGCTATCTGCTTTTGTGACTCCTGCTCTGGCTCTGCTTATTTAACTGTGCTTGTAGTTGTTTGGCTTGTACTTTCAAGTTGTTAATTTATTGTGCTTTATAAATATTCATTTTGGAGTATAACGAGCACATATTTCCAAATTGAGTTGTGACTTTAAGGGTTCGGCTATCTGTGATATTAATGCAAACACCAGCTTTATGGTTGTAGCATCACAACTTTAATCGTGTGCAGAGCTCAGCCACAGTTCCATTTTTCATTAGTTGTATCGAACCTTAGTATTTTGTGGCACATAGGGCAGTCACACCTCTATTTCTACTTAATGGAATGGGCGTCAAAAAGCATGCTTAAGTATTTGTCATATCATAATTACATCTAAACTGCTGAGCTCCTTTTCGACACTTTTTGTTGCCGCTACACTCAGCTGCACTCCTTGCGAACCTTAAGCTTATAACCATGTACTGATGCTTATCGCTGCAGCAGAAGGTTCCATAAGGAGAGACTGTCTGCTTGCCTCAAGCAATAAAATGCTGTTTAATATGCTTAAGTTAATTACTGCATGCTGCATAACCGATGTACCTTTGCCTGCTGCTGCATACCAGGTGGACTGCTTGGTTTATTTATCTTAATTTACTAAAAATGAAGGCCTTTACATTCCTTACAGTAGTTGAAGGATGTTTATTTTTCAAATGGCTCTGTGGTGTCAGATACTGTGCCAACACATAGTATATCATAGTAATATTGAACTAATACTGTTGACTGTGTGATTTTGGGACTCTCAAGTCTAGTCTTTGTTGTTTTCATACTGGTTTACGTCCCCATATCAGAAAACATTGAGACTGCCTAAATTGGTAATGGCGAGTATTCCAGAACAGATATGATACTATGATGACTTGTCATGCCAACCCCGGTACAAAATGATGAAGTTGGTGATTTTCATAACTATAGGTTTATCTTTATTACTCTTGAAGAATTATATCTGATCCTCATCAAATATAGCAGCACACATTTGATAATAAAGAAATATGGTCAGAGCATAAAGAGGAGCATACAAAAAATGTTTTGTTGATATGAAAAAGTTCACTTTTTTTTTTTTGTTTTGTTCCATACAGCCACACACTCTTTGTATTCCTCTAGAGATCTCATTTGGGTTGTTGCCTCTTTTGCTTGAAATAAATTAGTTCCACTAATACTACACCCAAACTATTCATTACTTGGATTTGCTTAGGTATTTAATCTCCCACAGGGGTTGGGTATTTAGGGACCACAATAGGGAGAAGATTGCCTTCGCTGGTAAACAGTTCACTTGGTCTTTTATCAATGCGGGTAGTTGGGAGAGTATTGCAGTGTTATTTGCTATTGACTTTTCAGATAAAAGCTCCTTTGTGTTGAAGTGTCACACAGTCTTGAATGTTTTTTAAAGCAGCGATAAATGGAATTCATTTGACCGGCCCTTTTTACCATCTCCTGTTTCCTCATTTTATTGGAGTATTTTTGAGAGTGAAAAGACTCTCTGCACTGCTAACCATATGGCTAAGGGAAAAAACTGTCTGTATTAATGGTTTTCATGAAGGTTGTCAAGCAAACAGTTTAATCCTAGTTTCAACGATAGTATTAAGGATATTGCGGTAACTCACTGAGGGGTAATTAATTCAGCCAGTTTAAATCGCAGCTTTCCAATAAATGACCTTGAAGTATTTGCAGTCTTGAAGGTGAAACCACATATTTTTGCTTACAAGGGAACTTGTCAGTTCTTAATCATTACCTTTAATTGAAGTGTTTACAATTCATTGCATCATTGCAAAAATTTGATTGCTATGACTAATCAAATGGCCCTTCCTTCTTTGATTTCCCTGGAAGACATCAGCTGGTAACAGCCTCCAGCTAGAAATCAATTTTAACACATTACCTTCTGTAAATCCACATTGTGTCATAAACACTTATGTGACTGAACTGTTACGATACTGATTACAATGTAATAGTTTTAGGCAGGTATTGCTACATTGTTTGCCAGAGCCAGGATAGCATTCTCCCTCTATTTCCAAGTGTTTATGCTAAACTAAACTATGCAAATTGGGGGAGGCAAATGGGGGCGGCAGTAGCTCAGTCTGTGGGGACTTGGGTTGGGTCGCCTGTTCAAGTCCCTCTGCGGACCAAATCTGGAAATTAGTCTGTTCGCTGGAGAGGTGCAGAGGTGCCCTTGAGCAAGGCACTGAGCCCACATCAGCTCAGGAATGCTCTCTGTTGGCAGCCCCCACACTCTGACATCTCTCCCTTAGTGCATGTCCATAGAATCCTGTTTGTGCATGTGTGTGTACTTCAGCCTCTGTGTGTGCAGCATGTTCAACAACAGAGTGTAAAATTGAATTTCCCCTCGTCAGATTTATCTTCTTCTTCTTAAATCAGCCTACGACTTTGAATACAAATTTACAGTTAAGATATGAGAATTGAATGCACTGTGTTTAATTTAAGTCTGTGATAGCTAATACACATATTTTCCAAAAAGTGAAGCTTTTCAATGTGAACTTGTTTCTTGTATCTACTTTTTAATGTGCCTTTGCTTTCTAATTTGCTTTACTATAAGGACCAATCATGTGAAGTTATTATAAGATGAGTCCCACCATCTGATATTGACAGAGTTTCTGCAAGATTTGTCTCTGTTTGTGTTTGAAGAACTCGGACGTAATCTTTGTTTTCTTGAAAATGATCAACTGCCATACAATGGAAAATATAATGTAGATGGTGACCATGCGTAATTCATTTTGCATGGATATTAAGTGTGACAAATGTCTGGTCTTCGATCAGCTAAATAAAACAAAACCAGTTCAGAGCTGCTGGTTGAAGGTTACCTCTTGACCTTTTCATCAGGCTCTGTTTTATGAATATAATGCAAAAATGTCTGGAGCCAAAGGAAGACAATGACCCTGCATTTAATTAGTGTCACCACCTTTCACAAAATGCATAAATCATATTCAGCTGTTTTTATTAAACGGCCAACTTGATTAAAATAAAAGTGAACGTTTTCTGTTGGGGAGCTGTGTAAGTTAGGGTTTTAATTACATTGATGCACATTGCAGCAGAGCACACAAACAAAGCATTGTGTGCAAAGAGTGAGAGGTGTTATCTATCAGACATGTCAAAGGCTATTATCTCTTAGTTTCTAACGCAGTGTTTGGGCCATTCTTTGTGCTCGGGGATATCACTGGCAGCTTGGCTAAAGGGAGCATAAGAAAGCAGGGTGGTGCAATACATCAACAAACTTGCCACAAACCAAACATAACCAGAACGCCAACTTTCATCCCATGGCGGCAAGAGAGGATGTTAATTGGTTGGACAGAGCTGCAGTTTAGCCAGACTGTTTGATTTTCAGAAGAACAAAAGTTTTTAGATGCCCCGGGGGAGCCATGAAGTTAAAACTAGGATAGTTTTTGCATCTTACATCAGCTAAAAAAAAAAGATATATTCACGTAGTGGTTCCTCTCTTGCACATAAACTCTGACATTTTCTCAACAGCAGTTGAAGGCAATAAGTCTGTCTGAAGGGGGCTGTCCACTCATTTAGTGGTACCTTACGAAGCACCAATGACTCTCTTCTTTTCATATAAGGTCCCAGCACGTGAATCTCTTGACATTCTCACGAGTGGATGAGTCAGTCAGAATCTGTTGCACGCTGTTGGCTCCGACTCTTTAGTCTGATTTGATGCTCTTTGAGATAGAAAATCCACCTGAGCCCCGCGTGTCACATTATTCCCTGTCTGAATAGAAAGTCAGGGGTCATTATCAGGCGGTGATGTGCTGCATGCAGGATGCTCAGAGGACTAAACACTTATCTTTGTTATGCACAGTTGGAGGCCCGTAATTAAAGAAAGTTAATTTGACTCTTCATGTGGAGTAAAGGATCTTTTCACTGCTAAGACAATATGCTTGCTTCCTGCCTGATTGATGTAGTAGTATAATGTGTGCTGAAGTGTATTTTGTGAGGGTGTGTGACTAATCTATTGTGCAGTTTGAATGGCCGTCCTATATGGCACCCCTCTCCTCCATCTGCCTCAGTTGCCATGACACATCACAGATGTGCTCCCTTGTTGCCTCACCTCCCTTATCTCTTTACTGTATTTTTCAGCAAGGTGCAGGCTCAATTATGATTCTGAAAATACCAACTGCTATCTGGTAGAGGGTTATGAAAATGTTAAGCATCTTCAGCCGGTACCCTTTGTCAGCCACAGCCGCATAAGTAAGGATTTCTTATTGAATTATGCCGCTACATGGACAGCCTATTTAAACCAGGTGTAAGGGGAAGATACGATTTCTAAATGCTGATCAAATGTACTGAATATTATTGCAGCTTGAATCAGAATGAGTTGAAAGATATGCATAATCATGCTTGAGTTGCTGCTGAGTTTTTTGTTGATGCAGCATACACAAGAAGTCTTCAAAATATTCAAACATTGCTTCTCCAGAGGGGTTGAGTTGACTTTTGATTGGTGCATATCCTCATCCCGGAGCAGCGGCGTTCCACAGCACCACTTTGGTTAGCGGGGGGTTGACGGTGCCACTGACAGAGTGAGACTGCCGCCTCACTCAGTGAAGCAGAGCGCTAGCGCTTGGATTCCCCCTCGTTCTGTCACCGAGCAGAGTCTCAGCTCTCTGTCTCGGTGCTTTTCTAGGTCAGCACTATCACAGCACAGCACTGCAGCAGCAGCGCGCACACACACACACACACACACACACACACACACACACACACACACACACACACACACAAAGACAGACAGACACAAGTGCATGCATACGGACCAACACAGACTGTTTACAGTACAGTATGATCACATGAAGTGTTGATGTTTATGTCATGCACAGTCACATGTATTAATAAATGAGGTGGTAGAAAAAGTTTTAAACACTTTTTGTGTATGATGTTGAAGCTTTGTCAACTTCTGTATGGCTTTTTTACAGAGACAGTACAGCTCTTTTGTAATGCTTCAACCAGGTTTTTTATTAAGGCATTTTGATTCATCAGTTCACTCTATTACTCATACAATACCCCTTAAACACTTTCAGGTCAGGTGAATATGCAGCCTTGCAAAAGGGCCACATTTTAATTTAGCATATACTGTACAGTACAGTACTTATGTCAGTACTTATGTCCTGTGTATTAGTACAAACTAATGCACAGGAATAGAACATCTGTATGATACTTAAACAGGATAAAAAACACTTCTATTTATTCATGTGTACAAACCGTCCCCTGTTGGCCACCCTGGTCAAAACAGTCTGGACGAGCCCCTGTCCACATGTTCAACAACATCAAGTTTACTGATGAAATACCAATCATTGGAATGATTACCTGAGACAATGAGATGATATACAGGGAATCAGTCAGACTCTTAACACTTTGATGATAGTTTGCACCCTCGGGTTCCCCTGGGTTTACATTTGTAAGGACCTGAACTGGATTTACCACATAAACACCATCACAAGAATAGTGACATCACGGTCCTGCATCTGCAGGCTGGTGAGGCCTAACATGGTATTAAGGACACTCTTGTACAGATTGTTTTCAGGCTGCTTTACCACCAGTTGTAGCAATTTCACTGCTCTCAACTGTAGGCCATGAAACAAGCTGAGGAGTGCACATTCCATGACTGAATTCATACTTCCATCAGTGCAGTAGTTATTAACCATGTGTTGTAAAAAATCAATTTTGTCTGTTTGTTGTGAACACAAAAATAAAGAAGCAATCTATACTCACTTCAAGCAACTATTCAACTGTTTCAAGGGTTCAACTGAAAGTAGTTTAGCAACATTGACGTCAAGTGGCCTCATTGTTGTATGTTGGATGATCCTGTTTGATGCATGCATGAAGAATTTTCTGCGGTTGTAGCAAACCATTGTAATATTGATTTCTTCTGGATGTCTCACATTTATTTACAGTCTATGATCTAACAGTAGTTTTATCAACAACAACGAAAAGAGAAAAGACGCCAAAGCTCTCATCTTTTATCTTTTAAAACAGACTTCTTATCCATAAACATGTTCTTACACCCAAGTAATGATTTGTAACACAATGTGAGAACATTTTATACATTTTATGATAAAACTTTGCTAATGTATTGCTCTGCTAACCCTGACAAAGTCTAGTAACTGCTCTGACAAATAACTCATAACCATAATTGTATATTTTAAAAAGTGTAGTTTTAAGACTTTAATTAAATATTTGGGTTGAATATAATTAGTTTTAACTGTGTTGTAGAAAAGTTAAATGTTAACTTACTGTTTATAGAGTTTTCTCAGGGCAAGCAGGAAAGCCGTAGGGGATGCTAGCAGCCGTAGCCGTTAGCTATGCTGTCAAGTGGACTGCTAACGTCGAACTGAATGGGCGGAGTTATGTCCCGCCTAACTGCTGTTGCTAGGTTGATCCGAAGTTAGGTTGAGACTGCAAATCCAATATGGATGCGGCCGTCGATTGGACTCATTTGCTGCCAACGTAACAGACGGGTCAGGGTTCGTCCAGTAATATTTACAGTCTAGTAACAGTCACTTGAGTGCACAAGTCCAAACAGACATTGCACCGGTTTTAAAATGACCAGATACAAGTGAGGCCACAAAAAGCAAAACCTTCAGGGGACTAAAACAAAACAAAACACCACATGGACCCCATAACGGAATTAAAAAAATATACCTGCAAAATAAAGTGAGCCATCTAAACATACTCTATTGCCTCTTAAGCTTCTAAAAACCATAAGACAAAGCATTTTTTGGAGCACTTTGTATTGGACTTTAAACTGCCTGAGACTTGATGGCGTTCAACAAGCTCTCAGGCAGTTGAGGCAAATGAAAAACTACATGGCATCAACAATGTCCCAGTCTAGAATGTGCAGCCTTCAACGTATCTCTTTTGAAAGCCAATTAGCCCAAAAGGACTTTAATGATTTAATCAATGCTTTTTGCTACTAAGAAGACCCCTCTGTGGGCTTTGAGTGAAGAATAAACTCAAAACATTAAGTTTGTCTGCCTCAGTATACATTATCGTCATCATGTGCACTTCACTGGACATTACAATACAAAAGCTACCATCAAAGAACATTTTCAAGGCCCAGTCATCATACCGCCACATAAACTTTTATCCCTTTTACCTGTATCTTTTTAAACTTCATTAATGTAAAGCACCTTGAGTTTCCTCTGTGTATAAAATGAGCCGTATAAATTAACTTGACTTGTCTGCCATGACAGCACAGCCCAGAGACGTTGTATAAGGGATGGACGGACACAGTAAGATTGAGAAACACAGAGCAGCTCTTTTTTTGAAGAGGCAAGGAGGTTTGTTTAGAGAACGAACATGCTGTCATTATCCCAGATTAGAGAGCAAAGTAGTCAAAGAGCTCCACCTGATTAATAAAAATTGGCTTGTCAGCCTAATAGACAGTGCCAGGCACAAATTAACCATCAGTTCTTGAGACGCTAATTATACGTTCTCTGTGAACAAATTACATTATAAGGATCACTTTTCTATTTATGCTTGTTTCTTTCCAACCACTCTCCGAAATGCCTTTCCTTCACTTGCCATTGAGACATCCTCACAAGAGGTAGCTTCAGTCAAAGCAGTCTGGTAAATCGAAGAAGGGACGGATCCACAGTGGTTTGAACCGTCACTGATAAGTTGCCATGTCAGTCTTGGCTGTGAAACGAACATTTTGAATCAGCTCGAAGGGTATGCATATCAAATGAAATGGAGTCTGAGAGACGAGGAGCTCACAGTTTGCCATTGAGAGATACACAGGAAAAAAATAATGAAAAAAAGATAAACAAACAAACCAAAAATGCACAATAATGAGCATTCCCCTGGCTGATTTGATTGCATAACTCATTGGCTTTCACTACCACACTGTCTTTTTAGCATCCTCCCAGGAGTTCCTGCTGTGCAAAGTTTGCAAGTAGAAGTTGGTTGTTCTGTGGGCTGTTTTCTCAATACTGGATTTTTTGAGGAAACAAAAATAGAGCTCGCAGGTCTTTCATGTCTGAATGTGTCTCGACAAGAGTGACACAGAGGGGTTTACTAAGCGGCAAAGTTATAGAGCCGCATTTAATCAAAGCTGTGGGTGAAGGGTCACTTTAAGACACAGTTGCCGACACAATTCTACCAAAAAAAATGTTTTCCAGCAGACAGTTTTTTATAGCAGTTTGATCATGTGTTGACTTTGCAGGAAATGTGGAATGCATGGGTGCAATCATTTTCTTTTGTTCAGAAATCCCTTGACATATGATTATGTAAAAACATACGCTGATGACACCCACTTATATGTCCCATTACATTCCACTTAGTAAAGCTCTCCCGAGCAGCTACCACTTCCTTTTTTTGGATAAAAAACTTGTGTACTTTTAAAACTTCTTCAAACTTAGCAAATTCAAAACAGAAACTATCTTTTGTGCCACAAACATTTATTTCAGAAAGTCCACAATCGTGGACCCCTATCATGTACAGCCAACTGTAATAACCTTATTCCTGACTCCTGCTTTTATTGTGATGAGAGTTATCCATTAATGAGTCCTACATAAAATGTTATATTTTTTATTCACCAGCATTCTCTGAATTTCAAAAGATGAATTGCATTAAATCACAGTTTTAAGCACAAGCTTGAATTTCTATAATTTTGCATTCTGTACTGTCTTAAGCTAAGGGTACTATCTGTTTTGACAAAAACAAAGCTTTTATTTTGAAAGAAAATAAGAAACTTCCCATAGATCGAGTGTTACAACATGAACCTAACCATGGAATCAGGAAACTTGCTACGGATCCAAAAGTGACCTTAAATAGCATAAGGTAATGGTAAAAAATGTTTCATGTTTCATGTCACAAAGTGGTTGTTATTTTTGACTTGTCAGAAAGCGCAGAAACAGACAAATGGCAGGCAATTAATGTGATTCAAAAAATGTATACATTATATTGGACCAAGCTGAAACCCCTAAATATAATAATATAAAGAATAGCAGTCAATCAACACTTGTTCTTCCTAGTCCCACTTTCTATTCCTCTACCTGCAACAGAAAAGGTTCATGAGGTTGTCAAGATCCGTGTTTCTGGTCTTGTCCCACCCCAGAAAGCCGCAGAGACCTACCAATAATGTGGCAATGTTGCTCAACATGGCGTGAAATGACTTTATTGCATTTTTACATTAAAAGCACTGATAGAATACATTTCAAGTAAAAGGGCCACAGTGCCCGAGGGAGCAGGCATGGGGTCTGCCAGTCATGCGAGGTGTCGCACGAGTGTGTATTTTTGTGTGTGTGTGTGTATGAAAGAAAGTAAGTGAGTTTGGAAAAAGAACACAGCAACGATGTAATGGAAATGGAGCAGAGACCAAAAGAAACATGTCAAATTTGGACCGTGGCATTCGCACACATACACACGTTCTTTATGTCTCACAGTAAGAACCATACTCAGTCTGTCTTTAAATGATTTGCTATATTTCTAACATAACTGAATTTTAGCTGACTGATATATCCAAGTATCCTAGGAAAGATATTTCAAAATATATTATCAAAAGGCCCAGGGAACATGGCTTCATGAGAATCCTTGATTGATTTTTTAAATAATGTTGACAACATTAAAGGCAGGTCTTACTGCAGTTCAAAACACTACATCAGCAATTATAGGAAGGAAGGTCAAGCTAACTTTTTGGGGTTTTAATGGCCAGTGATTAATTGATGAACAGTTGTAACAATTGTAAGTACAGTTGCTGAAGAGCCAAGACTACTTTGGTTGTTTTTTGATAGCTGGTTCCAATTTGTATTTGGTTCCAAGTCAAATCAATAAGTATGTTACGCTTCCATCATTACAAATCTTAAATCAAATATTTTGTCTATCCTCTGCTCACAGCAGCTGGCTGTGATTAGAACATTTGATTTGATGAACCCGTAACCACATTTTGACCTTTTCACAATGGAGATTTTTACTGCTCATCTCTTTTCAATATAAAAATATGAAATGGAACATATTTAGACATTACCAAAAACTCGAGATGCAACAAAACATTGACTTAATAAAGTAAACAAGATATGGACATATTTAAAGAGTGCATGTAACAATTAAATCAATGATGTATGTGGTGTATGTTAATTACATAAAAAGCAGTCCTATGTTAAAGGACAAACCAATGTCCTAGAAAAAACAGTTTTTTTCACTCAAATGTTTTGCATATGGTGGCAAACTTTTTAAATTTAATTTTCCGAAACTTACATTGGGCATATCCCAATATTGCACCCTGTAGCTACAGGTTTGTTTATCTTAAGATTCATGGCACTCAAGAGCCGTAGCAAAAACCATTGTGTATCTTTTTGGCTCCCCAGCCAACAAATTCAATCCTAAACTCATCAGTTCTTTCAAAAATCAAATGTTCAATCTTTTTTTTATATTATTTGGTACATGACTCAAGATGCCATTGCAGGATGTTTTTGCTGTATTTTTCCTCTCGATAACACTAAAAAGGAGCCTCCGGATTCATTGCTGGACCAGCACTTCTGCCAGCTCTCTAATGTTTGTGATCAACACATGAAGGCTCCTGGCTCATATGACTGCAGCAATCATCCAAGCAATTAAAAAAGGCAGGATGTGTCTTACAACAAAAGCCAAAAAAATCCAAAAAGCAGAGATATAAAGATACAGAATACATTTGTTTTGTTGGACACTGTTGGCTACTCGATTTTGGCAAGCAATACATAATAATATATAAGTGAAAATATATAATATTACAATGATAACAAACCCACCACACATGATGAAACCTTTGCACAAAATCAATGCAACGCTGCATGCAGCACAGTCATCGTTTAATCTTGATTATCTCCTTTTCATGACCGTGGAAAGACAAGATTATTGAAATTGAAACTCGATTAATGGCCCAGCCCTACGTGAGGGGTCTTGTTAGAAAACTTTCCGAGACATTTTGGTCCTCTACCCTGTTGTTCGTATAAAAGCCAAAGAAAGAAGCGAATGGTTGGGGAGGCAGCACAAACCCCATTTTGCCTTGGTCCTGCAGCAAGCTCCCATTCTTTCCCATCCCCTCGCCTGACGTCTGATGTGATAATGCTGGCAGCCCTTGCCAGAAAGCCCAATGTCGGACAAGCGCTTAATTGCCTGGCAACATGTGTAAATAGCCCATCCTCTGTCCGGGAACAAGACTAATTCGAGCTGAACCCTGTGGCCGGAGGGACTCTTTACACATAACGCGAAAAACAACAGCATCACAGAATGGCCTTACCTTCCTAATGTGTGAGAGTGTGTGATGGAGAGTGAGACAGAAATGGAGGGAGAAAGGAAAACAGAAACAGATTTTGGTTATTATCATTATAAGGCTAATCACTAACATCTGCAGTGCACTATCACATGGGAGAATGGGTGGAGGACCATTTGGTTAATGCACGTTTGTGTGTGTGTGTGTGTGTCTGTGTGTCTGTGTGTGTGGGTGGATGGTTGCACGTCAATGCTATAACTGTTATTTTGTAAAGACTATTCAGGGCCAAGGGGAGGGAAGAAGTAGTTGGTGTTATCTGGGAAATTGCCAAACAGCCAAACATCCAACAAGTGTCTATCACTCAAACAATTTCAACAGACTTCTTGGGCTGCTACAAATGGAACCAAAAATAGAATTTATTCTGTGTGTTTTCTAATTAACCATCTCTAAAAGTATTTATTGGTTTTTACCGATCAATACCAATAGCAAGCCCGAAGAAACACTTACAAAATAGTGACGATGAAGAACCATTTTGTAACTTGGAGTGATTTTGCAACAGAACTGGTCTGAAAAGTTATGTACTAGTTTCTCTTGTATATTCTAGAGCTTCATAGATTGAACTGCACTTTGTTAATACATAACATTTCAAAGTCAACTTCGTCAGAACTGCTTGTAGGATGGCGATTTAGCTTTGTAAAATATGTCAATTACTCCGTTCCCATGTGAGCAGGCCCTTAAAAACTCTAAACCCAAACTGTTTAAGTTTAAAGGCTGTGACACACCAAGGAGATCGTCAGCGATTGTCGCCCTAAGTTTTTGCGGTGTGTCCGGCTCTGTCGGCCCCTGTCGGCCCCCATCTGCCTTTTTTCGAATGGTTGGTGAGAGGAATCACTCTGATTGGCTGTCCGGGGGTTTCATGTAACTCCAGCCTTCGACACTGGTAAAAGAGCCCTTGGGCTGACAACACCAGTGCCATTTTCAACTGTTTATCAAACATTGTTCTCGATTAGAAGTAGCCTACTTACATTACGAGTGGTGACCGACAGCGGTGTGAAAATGGTCTTCTCGTACCATAACAATGGACTACCGCCACTTGCTGGCATGGGGAGTTATTTCCTCTCGCATGCGCAGAAACTACGTGGTGGTTGGCCATCGGCTGTAGCCTGCGTGTGTTCAATGCAACTTTTTGGCCAAAAAAGGAGGCTATGTGGGGCGATGCCACAGTTGGTCTTCGTCGCCACTAATTCTTTGCCTACTGCTTGGTGTGTCAGGGCCTTTAGAGTCTAACACCTTGAATGCCTTTTGAATGAAAGATGTGTCCTGTTACCACCAATCAAATCAGGTTCAAACTCTTGATCCCCTGGCAACACCAAAAAACACCTCTTGTAGCCCTCTTGTTTTTTTATAGGTATTCTTTAGGGGCTTTTTGCCTTTTTATTAGGAAAACTGAAAAGAGACAGGAAATGTTGTAAGGAGAGAGTGGGGGTCGACATGCAGCAAAGAGCTTAGGTCGGATTCGAACCCGCGGCCACTGCTATGAGGAGGATAGCTTCTGTACAAGGGGCGCGCAACATAACCACTAGGCTATCCGCAACCCCAATTTTTGTAGTTCTTGTATACAAAGTCCATTCTGTTGAATTGTAACTGAAACACTTGATTTCACAAAAAGCACACCAGACTTGGTAATGAAAGTAAAAGAACATAATATGCAACAACAGCAGAATGCTATCTTAAGTGTATTTGAATCCTTTGTGTGTCTGATTTATTATTGTTCGGTTGGTTGATTGCATAATGGCAAATGCAGGCATGAGACAGAGCTATCAATTATCCATTAGCTGAAAAACACTCATACTGAAAATATGTGGAAAGAAAATTGACATGAACGACATTTGAAGGGAAACTTTTCAGAACTTTTTAGGGATAAGTTGTTTTTCCTTTTTAATAACTTTTTTAATAAATTGTTTAATAAAAGTCTCTGTTGTAAAATAAACTCATCAGTATTGGAATTTTGTCTTAATGGACATCACTACATCAAGATGTTGGAAACTCTATTCCACAAGTGGAAAGGAGAGGAGTCAGAGGACCCAAGAAGAGGTGATGATTAAATCCCTGATGGAATGAATGGATGGCGGTTGAAGGCTCTGTCACAGGTGCTTTCTTGTTTTTTTTGTTCATGTTTTTGCTTGGAGTAGGATCTCAAAACAAGGCCTCTCTGCCAGCTGTGCTTCCAGCAGCCGTTCAACTGTTATCAGGTCAGAGAGTGTGAAATTATCTCTCACAGTGCTGATTGTCCACTCGCTCTGTCCCATGCTCCACTGCAGCATCTAATTAGCACCTTACTGATGATCTGTGCAACCACACACACAAACAAACACAGGCCAAGAAAGACTGACAGAGAGCAGACTCAATCTTTAGAAGCCTCTTCTGCACACAAGCTCACATTTACCAATACTTTTTAACATAACCATCAAAAACAACAAAGACATGCTTTAAAGCTTTTATCATCAGTCTTCTGAATAAAACACAGCTGCTCTTAATTTTTGAGTGAATTTCTGCCATAAACGCAGGTTTTATATTTAAAACAAAAACAAAAACTTGAGTGTGTGAGTCATGCACTTTAACCTTGCGCTGCTGCGGAAGTAAACATGAAGCAACAAAGTCAGCACACAAGACAAAGAATCTGTTGAACCACTTTTGGACATCACCAGATGTTCTTGCTTCTTAAAGCAACTATAAAATTGAAGTTAAAACAAGTTTGAAGCTATTCTCGATTAACATTTTAAGTGGGTTGGAGTTGGAAACAAAGATCAAGCGGTTCACAAAAAAAAGAAAAACACAACAAAAAAGAATCCTTCACTTTTAATTAAAGGCAGCTGCATGTGATGATGTTATGCAGCGTACATGAGATGATCTTGCTTGAAGCACTTGCACAGACTTTCTGCCAAGCTGGTCTTTAACTCTGTCGTTTTACTGTATAATTAATTAGCATATTTTTGTAACAGAGATGTGCCCTCTGACATTTTGAAAAATTAATCAAGCTGTTATTCGTGATTCAGCGGGTAAACACATGGCCAGAATAGTAAATCACCAAATAACTGCGGCTGTAAATATGTAAGGACATTTCAGCTACATAACCTTAAAACACCTTCAGTTTGGAACTATGAATAAACATGATTCTTTAGGTTTATTACAACAGGTGTTCTGTTGATTAATACATTGATTAATAGTTTCAAACTGTCTCCCTTGTTGCCGATGTACTAAGCATCATTATATCTACCTCAGCTGCTGTCTAGTGCTGCAACAACGAATCGATAAAATCGATAAAAATCGATTAAAAAAAGTGTTGGCAACGAATTTCATTATCGATTCGTTGCGTCGCGCGATTAATGCGACACTGCCTTTGTCGCAGACTGTGGTGACGTACACGCCGAACTGTTTACATGCCGACAGCACAGCGTGACAGAGCGGAGCCGGTATTTCGGATATTAAACATAGCAGAGCGGAGAGAACGGTTCAACCGAAATCTTCTAAAGTCTGGGAGCACTTAATGCATATAAACATGAGTTAGTTGCAAGCTTTGCAATAGTGATATGCCGTGGCGCGGGAGCACCACAGTGATGATGCAGCACCTGAAAAGTAAACATGTTGGAGTCATCGCTGACTAGGAAGGGAGCTCGACAGCAGGGTAAGTCACTACAAAATCCTATGTTTGTTCCGTTTTCAAGTAAGAAAATGTAACGTTAGTCTCTCCGGTTGCTCGGCTGGTACTTGTTTACTTTTATGCAGCTTGACAAGCATGAAAAGTTCATTAAAGTAACGTTAGCGTTAGCTGGTTAATGACGGCGGTAGAGCAACTTTCTACTTTGCCAACGCCAAACAAGCTTAGACTAAAGAAAACGTTTTATTATTTTGCCTTTTAGGCCCACTTTCAATACATTGTCAGATATATTCTTTGCTTTTTCCCATATTATTGTCTGTTGACGTTGGAATATATTTGTGTAGGTGTGTGTTTTACATTTTATTTTAAAGCACTTGGTCAGCTTGCTGTAAATAAATAAACAATTAAAAACGAATGTACTTACTACAATGATTTAATAATTTAATGATTAAGCTTCCAGTGTTAAATTTCTGTAATAAGATGAGAGTTAATACACTGCACTGTATGCAAGTGCATTTAGACACTTAATTAAATTTGTGTAAATAGGTCGTTTTTAGGCTACCTGTATGAGTGTAAATAAATATATATTATAAAAACGTGTGTTGTCTCTGCAATTGCTCTTTGGGTTACTTACTTGCCTTTATCAAGGCATATTGATTAGATGTAAATTGTGCTGTTTTACATACTAATACTATCTTTGTCATTGCAGAAAACAATCATGTACACCACAGCAAGCATCCGTCTTGACAGATAGCATCCTCAACATGCTCATCGCTGACATGAGGCCTCTGACGATGGTTGAAAATAAAGATGCAACTTCACTACAATGATCCCCACCTTGAACCCTGGCTACACTCTTCCCTCAAGGACCCATTTCGCAAAGCTCATGGAGACATCCAAGCAGTAACCTGCTGTTTTTGCACTTTTGTTTGCCCTGTCAATGAACTAATGTTCTGTTTTTGAATAAACGTGTGGAAATTCTAAATGTTTTTTTTTTTTTATCCAATTCATCGATTAATCGGAAAAATAATGAACCGATTAATCGATTATTAAAATAATCGTTAGTTGCAGCCCTACTGCGTCCACATATTATTATTTTCAAGATTTATTTTTGGGCTTTTCATACCTTTTTTGTTCAGATAGGACAGTGGATAGAGTCGGAAATCAGGGAAAGAGAGTTGGGAATGACGTGCGGGAAAGGAGCCGCAGGTTGGATTCGAACCCGGGCTGCTCGCTTGGAGGACTATAGCCTCCATACATGGGGCAACCGCACTAGCCACTGCGCCAATGCACCAACAGCGCCGCTGCTTTCACATTATTTAACACACATACATGTACTGTAAGCAGTGTTGCCAGACGTACGATAACTATTTGTACCATCATTTTACCCTCAGTATGATGTATGATCAATAATTGCATAAAAGGCCAAATGTACAATAATTCTACATTTTGAATGTCTTCTCAACCAAATATCATTTGTGACTTAACAGCAACAAATCACATCAGCATGACTGAGATAGCCATCACATCAGCGCCTGACCTCCTCTCTGCTTACAGGCTCAATTAGACTCCTGATCTGTTAAACAATAATAACCAGGGGCACTGCCTGTCAACAGGCAAGTCACATTTAACAATGTAAATGACAGCAGAAGAAATTTAAGTTATCGTCTTCAGATAGAACATTTGAAAAATAAATTGTAATGTGATCTTTTGAAATAAAATGTCCACTTTTTCCTAATTGTGTTGTTGGTGTCACTTGTTTAAGACACAATGGTGATGAATGCTGGCAGGATGGGCCCCCTGGGGAATTTTTGCCTATAGCGCCCAAGCAGAAGCTACAGTAGAATTGCCACTGATAGTGACGCTTAAACATCTCAGTCATTCACAACCAGATTTTGCAGAGTGGTGGCATGGTTGAAAAGCGATATTGACTTCCTTAGCTTTTATGAAGCTTAATTTCTAAAATCTGAAGGTATTTAAAACTACAACTAAGGGCGATTTGAAAAGGAAAATTAAAGATAACCATCACAAACTCAAACTACCCCCTCCCCACCGGATCGTGGGTTGGCGGCCTGCCAGAACAACCCCCCCACACCCCCTCCCCTCCCCACCGGATTGCTGATGGACGGTCTACCTCCCCCCACCCCCTTGCTCTCTATCCCTCTTCCTGCATCTTATCCCATCTCTCCCCCTATCCCTTTCCAAGCCCGGCGCAGTCTAGGCCTGTGAAGACTGTTTCGTCATGAGCCGGGGATCCGGCCGAAGATTTCTGCCTTTTAATAAGGCAGTTTTTTCTTACCACTGTAACTTTTGCTGCTTTGCTAAAGTGCTCATGATGGATAGGCCGGATCTTTGTAACATAGCAATAAGTAAGGTCTTTTACCTGCTTTTTGTAACATAACAATGAGTAAGGTCTTTTTACCTGCTCTTTTGTAAAGTGTCTCGAGATAACACTTGTTATGAGTTGACGCTATACAAATAAAAGTTGATTGATTGATTGATTGATCACAATTCTGGTAAAAACCAAGATCTTTTGGACTTTTGGTCTTTGGCTATTATATATTCTTTAGCTATATAAACACATGTATTCAATACAAGAAACACACTTGATTTTTTCTCTTGAAAGAGTCAATTTACGTTGACAGATTGTTTGTCATAGTTTTTTTTTTTTCATCCTCTTCAAGACAAACAAACAAAGGGCCTCAACCACATTGACATCAGAAGCCTACAATCCTTATAGATATGAAATAATTAGGAAAAGATTCTGCCTATTGCAATGTCATCATTTACTATTTAGTCATCCTTTAACAGTCAACAGAACCCTAAATCTACATCAGTGAGGACAGATTAATTCAGTCAGGATTCATCACTGTCAGGAAATAAGAGCCAGGGACTGCAGTTGAACTAACTTTGGACTCCACGTTGCATCCTGTGGTTTTGCCTGGTCTAACATGTTTTTGGGGAACCTCGTCTGCTTCCTACATCAGTGCCTTGAAGGAAGTGATGTGCAAGATGTCATGTTGATTCAGAGTGGCTGAAATATTCTCGGAAACAAGAGTGTGAAGCTCATCACAAATATCTGCAAGAACTTGCAGGATATCCAACGGCAGAAAAAACCCCATCTCTTACCATCCCCCAGCAAAGCCAGCCAGTGGAGTTTAGAGAACTAATGTGGCCAGGGGATTCAGCCAAAAGTTTTGTATAGTGCCGTTTTTTGTGTTTAAGAAATACTTTTTATTTAAGTGATATGCAAGCCTTTTGATTTACCAGAGCACAGCACAGAAAGTATGTGGCAGATAGCAGTAGACTTTTTAGCTCAAGTAAAAAATGCTGATCACTTTTAATTTAAATTTGTTTTTTAATTGTGTCAAAGAAAATATACATCACACAACAAAATACTGACATTTCTCATATACACTGTGGGAAGATAACAATTGTCAAAGTTTAGAGTAGAGTTATCTGTGGTTATGCCTGGGCGATAAAATGATAACAATAATTATCGCAATATATTTTTTGTCAATATAAATATTAAAAATGTTTGATAAAAGGTCGATAGATTTAAACCTGTAATTACACCATCCAACCACAGGGAACAGACATTCACAATGATAGAAAGTTAATATAATTGTAGCTTTATTTCAGTTTCCCATTAGCATTCCTACTCTTTGAAATTTCCTAATATAACTTTTCAGATATGCAGCTGTAAATCATGACATACTGTAAGACCCTCAATTTTGTTTGTAAAATTTCTACTTGTAATGAGAGAAACAATATTTGGAAGAATATATTAGGCATGTATTTTGATTTTAGTTATTTGTTTAATGTCCACTCAGCTAACACTGAGGGTCTGGGACTTGTGACCCACCAGGGGACAGCCAACAATTTTTTTCTTCACTTTCTGGCTGTGTTGCTATCAGTCCCCATATCAAGAACATTGTGTCAATCAAGCTGCAACCTCTGGTGTTATACAGTATATACAATGAAGCCTGTGCAAAAAAAACTGCAGTTCCTTGAGTGTCCACTTGACTTGGGTACATTAAATGCTCGTTTTTGAAGCAAAAAAAAAAAAAGCATGTTTACAGCCTGATTCTAAAAACAAATTTGGTATCAATAGCTCACTCCTTTGTTGGTACACTGTAAAGAAAGAGGGGATCTTTTGTAATTCATCCACTTTGATTTGATGAAGTCTAAGAGTTATTCATAGATTTGCAGAACTAGTGGCTGAATTGAGTGGCAGGTGGACGCGTTGTAGCTGTTTGCCGCCCCAAGAACGGTTTTCATACAGACTTTTGTTTGTTAATTAATGACTTGGGTCAAATAACATGCATTAGTTCACTGATAAGCCTAGCCTAAGAGGACAGTCTTGTAACGTCCAATGTATATTTAAGTCTCCCATGAAATAAATTTCATTATCAATGTCACAGACACTTTCAATACTATCACAGTTCACTCAGACACAAGCTGTTTGCAGGTGGCTATAACAGAACCCAAATAACAGTGGTTTGGCAACCACAAGGCCTCCACACCAACAGGCATGAGGTCCTGTCTCATTTTTTGCTGGAATATGATTCTACTGTAATATGATTATTTTGTCTTCCTCAGTCTGGGGAAAATATTCTGAAAACAGAGCTGACTTTGGTAATCCTGAGACAGATTTGATTGGCTGTGGTTGATGGCTTCTCAAGCGGCAATTCAGGATGCAACATTATTTAATGTAAGTGAAGAAGTTACTCTGCTCATCATATAGTGCTGATAATCCTGTGGTTATTGTAACTTGAATACAAGTAGTAACATAACAGTGAAGGTATGAAACGTTTGACCTCTGCTCAAAGTACATCATACTATGTTCCATATTTGATGCCCCTCAAGTGTTTGTTTCCATTCAGTCTCCACCAGTGTTTCCTTTTTTTAGCTGGTCTTGTCTTTCTTCATCGGGATATTCTCCTCATTTCTTTCTGTCTTTCCAATCTTTCTGTGGCTTTGTTCCTTTCCCTACTTTTCAATCTTAATTCTCAAATGTGTCTCAATTCATTCCATTTCCTCTGCTCTACTCCCACTTCCTTTAACTCTCTACATATTCATCTCCTCACCCCCTTTGCAGTCGGTCTCTCATACGTCTTCAAAGGCTCCGTTTCCATTTTCTTGTCAATTTTTGTATTGTCTTGCTATTGTTTTACTCCGTCTATACTTTTGTTCTTGAGTCAGCTTAGCCCATTTTTTTGTGTAGCTCCATGGGGTCTGATACCACCAGATGGGAAACCGTGTTGCATTACTGGAGCATGTGTTTCAACATGCAAGATATATTCCAAGTTAAGCACTGAAGGTGCAAACAAATACCCTATTTTGCATTTATTTTTCTAACCACTTTTCTCCTGGGTCATTCCACCAATATCTTTGTTCTTACACTTGCATTGATACCATGGACTATAAAACAAGGATGTGGTCTCTGTGACATTACCCCCTTGATTTCTTAAGAAACATTTTGAGGCACAAAGATGGCGGTCAACATTTTGGAAACGCCATCTAAAGCTAACTTTTGATCAATCTAGTAACAGACAAAGAGCATGGGCTGACATGAGCTTTTAGCCACCTTGGGCGGTTGTGGCTCAGTTGATAGAGTCATCGTCTCTGGACCAGAATGTCAAGGGGTCAATCCCCAGCTCCTCCTTAGAATCAAAGAAACTCATCATCGTCATAAATATCATCATCATCAATATCATTAGGTGCGTAGCAGTTTAAAAGAGTGCTGGGTCTTTTGCTTTTTCTTAAATGTGCTAAGGGACTCTGCTGATCGAATGGAGTTTGGTAGTTCGTTCCACCACTGGGGCAACAGATGAGAAGGGTCTAGCGAGAGACATAGTGACCTGTTGTGAATGTTGGACCATACGCCTTTCATTGGCAGAGCATAGAGGGCGGGAGGGAGTTGAAGGGACGTGAGAAGTAATTGGGAGCAGGTGGAGGGATATGTTCTGCGGAGTGACATGCTGTTTTTAGTAGGTTGAAGACCAGTCATGCTGCAGACAGGAAAGGTCTGATCTTCCTGATGTTGTAAATGGCAATTCGACATGCCCGGGCAATCAAGGCCAATTGAACCTTCAATCATCAATAATAATATCTAGGTTCCGGGTAGACATGGGCATGAGTTTGGTTGTACCTAGCTGGATATTGATCTGTGGTTGCATGGAAGGACTGACTGGGATGACAAGGAGCTCAGTCTTTCAGAGGTTGGGTTAAAGGTGGTGTTCAAGTATCCATTTAGAGATATCAGCAAGGCTAGAAAGATTCTTGCCGACAATGTTATGTCATTCAGCAGAAATGACATGAAGAGCTAGGTATCGTCAGCATAGCAGTGGTATGCGAAACCATGACAGTGGATGATTGCACCAAATGAGGTGATGTATGTGGAGAAAAGAAAGGGACTGGGCGCTGACCCTTGAGGCACCCCTGTGGATAAAAATTGTATGCTTTGGAAACTTCTCCCATCCAAGACACTCTAAAAGATCTACCTGAGAGGTAGGACACGAACCAGTAGAGGGCAGATCCTGAGATGCCAAGCTCAGAGAGGCCTAAGGCTAAGATAATTTGATGGTTAACTTTGTCAAAGGCAGTTGACAGGTCCAATAGATCTGAGGACTGACCAGCTGCTCTAGCCAAACATAGATAGATAAATAACATACACATATAGTACAATAATTATACCATTGAAATACATGGACTAAATGAACTCCAAAATTAAATTGAGGAGAAATACCTGCTTAGCTTAAAGAAAAACATAATTTTCTCTTGTATTCACATCTGGTTTTTGCTGATGTAATATCAGCCTGTGTGTTAAAATAGAGACAGCATATAAAAGGCCATGAGAGATTTAGTGAAGGTTTGCACTGTGTGTCAATAAGGCCATAGTGTAGGCCCTGGGTCCTTCATTTCCTCTAGCATTGTGTCTTCTCATATCCTCTTCAAAATGTGTTCCAACGAGCCTGGCAAGTGGTAGTGATTCATTAACACTGAATTTTGCTGCCTCCGAGTCCATCATCCACATGCAGGACAGACTGATAGAGACACAGAGAAGCCTGAGGGATTAAAAAAAAAAGGAATGAGTTCAGCCTCCCTGGGGAGACAGTGAAATATGCTTTATCGCCATTGGGAGCCAAGTTTACTCTATATCTTAGTCTTCACCCATTAACTTAGTTTGAAAATGGAGTAAAATGCACTACTACACTTGACAATAGCAAGTGAAGGTTGAGGAGTGACACTAAATGCCATGTTCCTTTTGACCTGCCAGCCACAGCTTACTTATTCCTCCTTCCCATTTAATACAAGAGTCTTTGCCTGTGTTGCCAATAGCAACGTCCCATTAACCACTGACAATAACGAGGTTAGTCAGGGTCAGGGTGACCACACTTCTGCTCACCATTTAGCCTACTTGAAGTGAAGAGTACAATGTGCAGAAAGCTAGAGGAATAACCAAGCAGCATTTCAAAACAAACATTAGTCACTGAAGAATTTGGTTAATTAAAGGGTGGCCTTGCAATATTCTGCAAATCCCACAGGCATCTGTGGATCCTGGCCCCAGACAGTTGACTGTCGATATTTCTTTCTCTTTTGAATAAGTGTCAGGGTGGTTGTTGTGCATAGTAAGCTTGCTCGCTTCAAACAGAATAGCGTGATGCTGTTAATATAATTTCATGATGTGTAGCTCTGTTGTTACCGTCTCAGAGGCCTGCACTTTATTGGTTTTCTAGTTTGTGTCTTTCACTGTGGGGAGCAAAAGTAGAGGATACGATAGAAAGGAGTGAGAGGCATAACTAGATTTTTGGATAGATGCTTTGCAATTATTTTGAGTTATGCAAACATGTGTTTGCTGGGTGACTCAGAACCAGTGTGGGTGGTATTTTTTTCCGTAGCGCTGCAAATGCACCCCAAAACAAAGTGCTCTGTCATTTGGTACAATGAAACCCCATAAGATGATACAAAACCTTGTACAGAGGACAAACAAAATAATACAAGGAAATAATCACAACTAGAGGAGGAGATTCAATATGGATGATTTATTCATCCATTTGTTTGTCATTTGTTACTACTCGACTTTCTGGCTAGCAAATGTAGCATTTTTGGAGTTTTATTTAACCTCTGAAAATCAAAAAGCTTGTGCCCTGTCTTTATCTGAGCTTGCTGTATGAATACACACAACACACTGTTGAAGGGCATGTTCCCTTCTAACATGATTGATGTAAACAGGGGGAGGTATGAAACTAGCAATATAAAACATGCTTATGTGAACTTGTCATGCTCTGTGATTGGCTCTGCATGGGCTCTTGGCACGGTAGAAGGCAAACGCTCATGTCCATACTTTACAGCATGACTCCAACGATGGCTTGTATCCGGCAACCTTAATCCAAACGGTGAACTGCTCTTTGATTTATATGAGAGTCAGACACAGGGCTCTTGGCACCGCCGTGCATGAACAAAGGTGGAAATTATGTGGGGTGTAATTCATGGGGACAGAATGGACAGCCATAAAGGGATGCTGGTGATGACTGCTCAATGTGCTTCGGTCGGCCTTAGGGAGAGTAAGTAAAGGGACATGAGGTAACACGTACCCTACTATTGCACTCCATCTCAGAGACATGGGGAACACCAAGCTTTTCGTATTTTCTGCACATAGAATTGGACGCTGTGAGTATCTAGTGGGCTAAAGAGTGTGAATGTCCCTAACTGTGCTCTTGTTGAGCAGCATTTATTTAAGACAACTTTACGGTTTTGCATCTGTTTTGCAGATGTATTTCAACGAGCTAATAATGCACACATAAGGGTATAGATCAGAAAGGAGTAAAGCACTCGGAGCATCAGCAACTTTGTCCCGCAAGGAATTTATTTTGTTATTTCGAGTCGTTTGAGTTCTATGAGTTCTCCATGTGAGCATTCTTTTCTTTTATTGTACCCCCTGGGCTTTGTCTCAGTCTTCTACACTAACATACATATAGACACAGACAAACACAATGTACTGTATGTGTGTCTTAGTGTCTCAGCTCTGCAGCTGTGACTCCTCCCATGTGCTTCTTGACTCGGATGTGGCCAACTGGCAGCATGTTGGCACCAGTGTGCGGCATGGTATTCATTCTGACACCCTAAAACACAGGCCAGTGCTTTTGTGGCTTTTTTCTTCATTCAACTTATCCAGATAAGTAAGCCTGTATATGTTTAAATTTAAATATATTTATTGCCAACATCTGCAACAACATAGCAAAAGCTTTTTTATGTTTTCATGATTCATATCCCTTTCAAATGGATTTGAAGTAAAGCAGTTTTCCGTTTTAATCTTGTGATTGCATGCCCATGTTTTCTCACTTGTCTAGCGTGTGTAAAGCCTGACATTTGCATCATAATTCTTACAAATATGGAGAAAGCTATAGGAGAAACTACCAATATTTACCCAGTCTCACTCATTGTAAAAACACACAAGGAGTATAAAAAAGAGAGGAGATGCTTATTAAAATGAACAAGAAACATTAGAACTCCCATATAATTCAAGATAAGCATTGAAGCATTGACCAAGGGGAAAATTGGAAATGATGTTTGATTACCATTCCTCCCCCTGCACAGAAAGTGGCTGCTGGTGACGGATGAGCTCATACATCAAACACACCACAGTGCTGACAGCTGCCACTGTCGCAGCTCAACTCCGACCCCTTGGCTTCATTCATCTGACTGCATGTTGGCACATATTTCAGGCAGAATTTTGCCTCTGCTGACATGGAATCCACACACACACACACACACACATCGTCTCACATTATGCAACATGCTTAAGACTGGTAAAGCCTCACATATATTGTGCTCTGCTTGTTCATGGTTATTCTGTACACACATGAATCTGCCTTAACAGACACACACAAATATTCCTCTAGGCGTATCCCCCACATTCCCTATTTTCCCAGCCCAGTGGTCCTGTGAGTGGGTTAATAGTGTGTGCGGGGGCTTGAAGGCATTGGCTAATGGTGGGTACTGCAAATTTAGCTTGAAAATACTACATTGACCCCACTCCAGTACCCCCATTACTCATAGCACCTTTGCGCAGGTTTTCCCAGAATCCCCATGTGGGTTTTTCTTGGGTTGTTTTCTGTCCCTAGGTAATGATGTAACATACCTTGTCTCCTCTATGGTGGTCATATATCAACTGGTGGAAATGACAGGATGATGGAACATTGGGTTGCACATATATGGATAGCATTTTGTGGCTGAAACCAAATCCAGCTAGTATTAGATACATTTCATATATAGTCTGTCCTATAAGGAACACATGGGGTCTCATTAGACTCCCATTTCAAGTGGTGTACTTCAAGACTTTGGTTAGTTTTATTGCCACTTGATAACCTTGGTAATGTCCTGGCCATGGCTGCCCATTTATTTTCACAGTTGGGTTGTGCATGGTGCCATTAGGGGCATGTGGTAGGATAGGTAATAATATAATTGTTGTCAATACCTGGATTCTTGCATAAATTAAGCCTGGTTATGTTGCAGGTGGCGATGCTGTTTGGGTTGTGTGTTGCCTATTATTTGCCAAATGGTAGAATAGGTAGTAACAGCATTGTCACTACCTAGTTTGCATGAACAAAGCTTAGGTCTGTTGAAGATGGCAATACTGTTTTGGTTATGGTGGCCACTAAGAGCCGTGCAGTATACTGCTATGGAACTCATCATTGGGGCAAGAGGGCATAATTGTAAGGCATAAGAAGATAATGGTAATGAGAAATTGACTCACTTCCTCACTTATCATTTCCATGAGGAAACAGGTATCTTGTGTCATTTAAAAATTCACCAAACAAGCTAGGGTTCTTGGGATGGCAACATCTGTTAGCCGTGTGGGTGGTCAGGCCACCATTTTTGTCCAGACTTATACATCTCAACAAGTTCTGGTTGAATTGCCCTGAGTTTTGTGCAGACATTCATTGTCCCCAGAAGACCAATAACTTTGCTCCCTTTACTTTTTCTTTTTAAGAGTGGATCAAGGGTTTTACTAATCCAGAGAAATATCAGTACATATGTGTAAACCACAGACAATGAAGCCCATTCCCTCACGTAATTTCCCCCCAAATTCAGCATGCCCACTGTCAAGATTTTTGGTTCAAGTGAATTCTGGTAAATTTTTCTGATGGTTTGTCATACATTGGTGCATATATTTATGGTGCCAGAAGAATGCATCCTAATAACCTTTGCCCTTGTAACTTTTGTCCTGAATGTTCTTTTAGTTCCAACAGCAGAGACACTGATGGGGTACAGTGTCTCCTGAGAACTGTTGAATGGATTATCACTGTATTTGCAGAAACTCATAGTGATTCCCTTTATATTTAATCTGGTTTCTTATAAAACCTTATTATACTTCCATAGATTTTATCGTTGTGGAATACGTTTTCTTTACAAAAAAGCTGTACTGCCCAACGAGCTATTGGCTTGACTGTAGGTCAATTGTATGTCATATTTGGCTGCTGTACTGCAGGACTTTCCCCTAGAAAAAATGTAATCTGAAGTGTTAAGAGCTTCATATCTGTTCCCCATGACAAAGACATATTGATATTAACATTCAATACTCACTTCTAAATAGCTACCATTTGCTTGATTGAGTTTGCAAACAAAAACTGAATATCAATTCCCATGGTGGCTGTCATTGAACCTATTACTGTTTGTGACAGGTACACCCATCCCCCATCCCTTAAAGTCTTTCCAATGTTTACAGGAGGAACTAAACTATTGTCATGTTATCTTAATTAATGCATTTGTGGAAGTTGGAACACTAATTCTGTAGTAATAAAAACAATACATAGTTACAAGATCCAGCAATACTGACCATGAGACTATGCCCAAATCCCCTCATACCTTTGCACTGTTTCCGTGGTAAAGATAGTGAATGACACATCTATCTTCAGCACTCTGCCCTAAAGGCAGTGCTGCATACTTTATTGTGCTTTATTGAGATGTGACTGAGCTCATACAAATATTCAACTGAATTTTACCAATTAAATAGTCCATTTTGTGCCAAATAAATTAAAGAAAATTCATAATGTGTCCCTGCTTGACTAATCACCATAATACAAAATTAATCCTAACAACATTTCAGCTCAGAGCAGTGATTTTTTACATGATCGTACAATAAAATAAAATAATTTCCTAACGTTAGGGGAGGTCTTTATATCATGAGATGAACCCTGCATGTCCTTTTATAAGATGGAAACTAAATTCAAACCAAGGTGTGACTGTGCACCAGGGGACCTCAAACTAATCCATGGATGTTGAAAATAAAAAATGATTTTTCCATTTAAATGTTATTGATGAGCAAATAATCCACCAAAGGGGGGGAGCTAGCTAATTAGTGAAAACAGTCGGAGTAGTGTGAAAAGGTGGGTGAAACACTGGCTCTGGGGTTGAGGCCCTCTGGACTACTCAGCTTGAATTTAACTCTGTTTTAATTTACAAATCAAACCATAAATTACAAGTATAAGTCTCTTGTTATTGCATCCTTCTTCACAGAGTTGGTAGATCATTTCCATCTCATCCATCCATTTTGTACTTCTTTTCAGTTATAGTTTAAATCCCGTCCAATCACAGTCAACTCTCTGGATTCTACTCCGCAGACGATGCAGGCCTCCCAGAGCCTTATCATTATTATTATTACTATTTTACTCCTTCGTTTATTTTTAATGCCACAGACCCTAATACATGCAGTCTGTTTTTGTCTCGTGCAGTGACTCTGCACAGAAACAAAGTGCCTTTTCAAAGCATGATTCACCAAGTGTACGCTCAGAAATAGTGCAATAACAACAACAATGTGGCAGAGTGGTTAAAAAAAACACCAGTTGCTTACTGGCTTGCCTGTGTAAATAAAAGCAAAAAAAATGCAAACAAATAGAAACGGATGATATTTTATAAGGCTAGTGAGGGATTTTGAGCCGCAGTTCAAGCTAGAGGCAAATATAATCTGCTAGGAATCCAAATGAAGAAAACAAATTATATAAATAGATCAAAGTGTGTTTTATGCTCCTCCAGCCATCCCATATAATATTTCCTCCTTATTCTCTGTGCTCTATACTGTATGTATCAGTGTTCCCTATCCACCAGTTGCTGCTCTCTTTTTCCAAGACATGGTCCACACTTCACACAGCAGTCTTTTTTATTTTCACACTTTGTCTCTTTCATCATCCCTTTACAGATCATTTTTCTATGAAGACTAACCAACCAAACCAAAGCCAGGGTACTTTAGAGGGCGTGTTGTGACACCACATCTTACATGTTGGTCTATAGTGTGTTAGCCAGCTTCTAAAATAAGGGTGTGATGATTTTCATCTACTCGGTGAAAAAGGAGGGGAATAGACCCTCGGAAAAGAAATCTGAATAATTAGTTTCCCTTTTTTTGTGAAACTGTGGGTCCAACACTTTTGCACAAGTTCACATCTGAAGGAAACAAGCATGTTAGCTGTGGAAGCGTTCTGGCAAATAATTTAAAGTAAGTTATCCTTGTCTTATACTGAGAGGCGGGAAAAAATCATGTTGGTTAGGCATACATAATGTGAAAACGCATGTCTCCTTTTCATCATGGGTACGTTGGACAATTAAAATGTCAGCTGCTAGGTGGCCTGTGAAGACAGCAAAATTGGTAAAAACAGGAAAATAGCTGCTTTGACAGCATTTTTAAGGGTGTACACAAAAGCCTAGATGTAATGACACAATATACTGTTCAAATTAATATTGTACAATGCTAGATTTATTTCATATTTAATTTGGTGGTCCCTCAATAAACACTGTAAGGCTGTAAGTACTGTAGGTCCAAGCTAATGATGTTATTGATTGAGTTTAATTTTAGAAAACATATTTTTTAAGTGTCCTCTGCACCTTAATGTACTCCTGATTGTTTGCCACGACCCTTATTTTAGCTAACTGTCGTTGGTGTGTGAGTTTATGTGATTTGGTTGACATTTACCTTGTTAAGCAGTCTATTAATGGCTAATGGCCTTTACCCATAATGCTTCACATTTTCATGTTAACTTGGCATTATGAGCATATTAGCAATAAGACATCCTCATTTTGCTTAAAGCTTCCATGAAGAACTTTTGATTTGTGTCAGTTGTGGCGACCCCTGTGGACACAATGGATACATCTTATCTCTTAGCTGTCTTTTGTCCTGTACATGCGGTAGTCAGTTTTTAAAAACCAAAACTCGCCCTGCTTTCTTTTAACAAATGTTTCACTCTATGTAAAATGTAAACAAAGGCTGTTTGCATCATAGATACAATCACTCTGTCTGACATGTAACCTGCAGTAGCCTTGTGAGGTACAAGTGATTATAATAAAGACATAATGTTGTCGCTGATGCTCTACTTTGCTTTTGCACATCATAAAGAGGCATCAGTATCCATTTGAGTTTGTTTCAAAACGAATCAAAAACTCCTTGTAGGAGCTTTAAAACACTTTTTTGCCCAAGTCCAGCTACACAACACAACAACTCTTAAATCAAAGGGAATCCTCTAAAATATAAGGAATGTGTTTGTGTAATGATAATGAAAGACATGTGGAAAAAAAAAAAAAAAGTGCCATGATGTGAGCGCTGCTGAATGTGAGCAGCCGTCTCTCGTTGTTAGTGTTGGATTCGAGAACAACTTGTCAGCTACAGTAAGTGACAGGGGAACAAGCAAAAGCTGTGATTGTTGTGTCTGTCAGATAGAAATTCAGGACGGCAAACCCATCCCTCTCTCAGACATTTATCTATTCTCACAGCTGCCTGACTTAAACCCAAACAAACGCTGCAACGTTGTTTTGCTCTAGATTTAACATATTTTTCATGAAGAATTAATTAGAAGACATGCCTGTGACTGGTGGCTACAATTACGTTGCTGAAAATTCACTACAACCTATCTACCACCATAGCCTTTACACATGATATAGAAAATGAATACGTTTTTCTTTTTTTCTTTTTTTTTTATCCAGTATCTCGGTTAATCAGGTGTTTCAAAATTACTTGAGAGATGAATCATCAGGGGTCTCAATGGACCTTATTTTTCTGACCATTCATGTCTTGTGTCTGTGAGAGATGTCGATGTGAAATTTTTGTAAGACCTGTTCTGTGTCACTGCACCAAATGTCCACAGCACTGCAGAGCTGTGATAAGGTTATTGATCGAAGTCAATGACCATGTTCACACTGAGGGTACGACAAGTCTGACTAATACGGTGCCCTTCAGAGGAATACCGCCACCTTAATCCTTTGGAGCTCACACAGTTTGGGTGAGAAAGACAGTGATAACTGAATAAGACATGTGTCCAAACAAGAAAAATGCAAAAGCTACTCGTATCCATACACACTTGTCTTCTTTGAGGTGTATTTGATATGTTGTAAGCGTGAACACAATGACTGAAATGTGACATCGGAAAATTCACAGTTTGGATGTGACCCAAAGCTGAACTCTTAACTGGTAAGTGGTCCACTTAAAAGGAATAAAAGGAGTGTGTGAAGTTTTTGTCAAAGTTAATTAATCACAAGAGAAACATCCCTGCAATGGATTGAAAAAGCTCTCAGGCGGATACAATGGCAAGTAAGAATTCATGCCAATGATAACAGTTTGAAAGTGTTGTGAATTCAAGGTTTCAAAAGCTCACCTTTTGGCCCATGGTGATTAACTTTCATGGCAAACACCAACCAAATCTTTTAAACCTTCTTTTTTTTTTTGTTGATGGTTCTCTGACTTGCTGAGAGTTAGATATAAGGGGATAAATATCAATCTCATAGCTGTTCAGTTACGGCTAGGTTATCTACACCCAGAGGTAAAAATAAGCTCCTATTAAGCTTGCTAAATAATTTATTGTCTGCCTATTAATCTGTACAAAAATCAGGGTCAAACTGAATAGTTGCAGTTGGGTTTTATATGCCAAATTCTTTGCTTGGAGCAGGAGCAACTTTCAGGAGTCTGGTATTCATCGTCAGGTTAGCAGGCATTGGATTCATCATGAGGTAAGATTTAATGTTTCAGTTAGCAAGCTGAATGTTTATTGTTTGAAGGATTTTGTTAACAAGGGCGGCTGTGGCTCAGTTGGTAGAGTCGGTTTACTCTCAACCAGAAAGTCAGGGTTCAATCCCAAGCTCCTGCAGCCACCTGTCCGATGTGCCCTTGGACAAGTCACCTAACCCCAGATTGCTCGTTAGCGGCAAGTGTATGAATATGTGTATGAGTGGGATTAGTTTCTTCTGATGGTCACTTTACATAGCAACCTCAGCCATCAGTGCTTGAATGGGTAGGTGTGAAAGTGCTTTGAGTTGAACACTAGAAAGTGCTGCAGTATACAAGCTCAAGTGCATTTACTATTCAACCTTGTAAGAAAGCCCCATGTAATTTCCCCATGTTAAAGGCACAATATGTAGATTCTGCTGCCAGGGGCCTCTCAATCAATACAATAAGAAAAGATGACCTTGAGGATGATGGGGAATCACGGGAGTTCCCTCTGCCCTTCCCCCCGATGAAAACTAACTCTGCGTTAACCATAGTGAAGAAGGACGTCGGGGAAACAAATCTGAGGAAGAGAATATTATATTTTTTTATCACAGCAGCACATACAGCAACATTATGGCAACTTTCCACAAGCTTTTATAGTTTATAAACTTCATAAAAAAACCTCTGTCATTAAGAAATACCACATACACTCTTCTACAACATGTCTTTTATGAGATCAGTGGGCCGTAAGTGCCATAAAGCTATACTTATATTGATGAGTGTAAACCTTATGACATATTTTTCAACCATCTTAATGCATTGAAAGTTACCAAGAATAATTTACATTGCTTTAGATAATCTGAAAGTCTCTCTAAGTGTGAAATATGTCAAAAGTTTTTCAAAGAGAGCTGCCTTCACACTTTTCAGAATTAATGTGCTTCTCACACCCTGATGATCTGCCATTCAAACAGAAATAAATCAATAGGTGAAGGGGTCACTCTTTCTGCCACCCGACTGAATTTCATTTTCTTCCTCATATACATAAAACGTCTTCATTTTTTCAGAGTCAGACTACAACTGATTTCCAGCCACAAACATTAAAGTCCCATTAAATTGGCGAAACGGTGCAGCCACTGGCATAAAGTAAAGCATTAATGCTCCGGTTTTTAAATACCGCCTATCAGCAAGTCGGTGGCACCACTGAGATGGAACTTTGACTCTGATCACACAGCTCTATTTGAAAGTTTCAAAAGTGAAAGCTAGTTTGCTGTCATCAGCGAGACAACTGTATCGACATGAGCTTCTTTCAAAACACAGTGAATTAAGATCTTCATGGACTTGTAGCTTTAAGTGTAAAGAGAACAAAGGATCGTGCGGGGGCAAGGCTTGAATAACAACTACCTCTCTGACCTAGCGTTTTGAATTCATATTCACATCTACTTTTTTATTCTGAAGGCTGGCTGTCTCCAATTTACATATTGACATATCGTCTCCTTCGCCCAACAAAAACTGTAAAGCTTATATTTTCAAATCAACACTTTCCAATGATTTTATAGAAAGATGCATAAGAGCTATATGTTATTATTTACTGCATGGTTTTTGTCGGGTTCAACAGCTCCTTTTACCCATCGTGTTGTAGTTGTTGGGGATTAAACTGGCGGATCCAAAGGTGGTTGGTTAAGGTTGATTTAACAATGATCAGATGGGGCTGACGGATACCGTGCAGAATTGTCCAGTAAAGAGAGAAATCTATCTTAACACCCTCCTTCATATTACTAGTGAACTTTGTAAAATTTGACAGAAAGCGTGACACTTGGAGTCTACTCCTACTGTATTTTTATACTGATGGCGCTTTCTTTTTTGGCAGAACTTTGTGAACTTGGCTGGAGAAGAAAAAAATGATAGGGCTCCAGGGTGTAGATATTTGACATGTGTACCCATGTAATGAGGGGTAAAATGACCCGAACCACTCTCTCTCTGCCTGACCAGGCTACTTAAGTGGCCCCCAGTGAGTACCCGGCATCCCTGAGGCGAGACCCTTTCCCTTCGGTTGCAGTCTTCACAACTGGCCTTGTCAGAGACAGTAATGGCTGACCCCTTAATATTAGAAATGGACACACATTCTTCACTCAAGAGTCTGCTCCAGATTAATCTTCTGATAGAAAAACAGACGGCAGTTAAATCAAATGACTGATCTCAAGTGCTATGAGTGGCAGTTTTTTCAGGCGTTTTAATAGTTTCAAATATTACTTGACTTTATATCTCTAAATTGGCTGTGAACAAGATCCAGTTAGGAGAAGCTATATCGTTTAGGTGGAGTAATGGTGGAAAATAAATTGGTTAATTGACAATAAAAGTGGCATTTTATTGAAATATATTGATATTGTGTTTACGGATGGCGATAAATAAGCTATATTTTTGACGGATAGATTTCAAAATGGCTTCGTAAAGCTGTGGAATGATATTCCTATAGAGAATACATATACGTGATATTAAGATGCATGCTGTTAACTCCTCCGGCTTGCATTATCTTATCTTTTCACTCTGTGTCTCTCGTATTTTGAGAGTTTTCTTTTGTTTTAAACCCGCAGACTCTCCATAGGGTTTACAGAAAAACACACACACACACACACACACACACACACACACACACACACACACACACACACACACACACACACGCACACACGCACTCCTCTGTCCCGGTAACATCCTGTATCTGTATTTCTGATTAATACTTGCCCCTGGTCATCCATCAACATATGGCTGTCATTACCCCAATCGAATCCTCACTCTGAAATGCATTTAGGGGGAAAAAAAGACAAAATTCCGACGTTTTTTGCTTGTCGTCCCATCTGGTGGCATGGATAATTAATCACCTAAGCGATGTGCCTCCGTTCTTCATTATTTAGCCCCGGAGAAGAGGCTGACGCTCGTGCATGTGTGTGTGTGTGTGCGTGCAGTGTGTGTAATGTGTAGTTTGCAGACACATAGAGCCGCAGCGTCGTCAGGCTCACTGCTTCAGCTTGTTTATGGCAGCTTGTTTGCTCAGCTCCAAACACAAACATGATCAGATTAACAAACAGTGTTGCTCAGGCAATCAGCCCCCCATGTGATACAAATACAACAGTTCATCTAATGAGGGACATGAGGTACAAAGTTAATCTTTTTTTTCCATTTGGTACCTGAATGGGTGTCATATATATATGTTTTTAAAACATGGAATAAATTGTACGGAACGGGAAACACTTTGTAATCAGAAGGGTGTGCAAGATTTAAACACAAGGAGATTATCTTTAAGCATGAATGATTTACTTACGCTGGAGCTTTGCCAGTCCAGACCTTACAGAAAGTGCAGCAGGACTTTTTGGGGATTCTTCCAGTTCAGTCACAAATCCAGTTATTTTCAGCACTCCATGAGAAGGGAAAGTTGGACATCTGTGCTTTTGTTTTCCGTTCATTATTTACTCACTACTATCATTCATTTTTCTTCTGCTTAAAAAACTTAGGCATGTATAAGAACCATTTAAGTACTCACTGTCACATTGTAAGTTGTGCTAAGGTAACCATAGTTTATGTGTTATGAATGAAGCAAAACAAAAAAAAGGCTAAGAAGCAGTGGCACGCTGATAATCTTTATTCAGATATAGCATATGAGATGATTTTGTTTATCAGAAGCGTTCTGGTTTCCGTTTGTTGTTTGCCAGCATTTCAGTTGTGTTTGATTGTGCATATCGGCTGTAATGCAATCCCGCCATCAGCTGTCATTTTTTATTAATTGGAGCGGCAGTAGCTCAGTCTGTAGGGACTTGGGTTGTGAACAGGAGAATCTCCGCTTCAAGTCCAGGTGCAGACCAAACTATGGAAGTTGGTTTAGTAGCTGGAGCAGTGCTACTTCCACATCCTGAGTAATGCCGAGGTGCCCTTGACCAAGGCACAGAACCCCCAGAGGCTCTGACGCGCTGCCTGCGTAGTATTGTGTAGCAGCCCCTCTCTGATCTCCACAGGTACTGTTTGTGCATGTGTGTATTTCAGGCCTAAATGTCTCTCAATAACAGAGTGTCATAAATAATATATGTATATATATATATAAAAAAAAGAGAAATTAACTTTATATTTAAAGTCTATTTCGCTTAAATCTAATGTAAACAGGCAGGTGTAATCCTTTAGGCTGGAACACTACTTAGGAGTCGAAAAGGAACTTCATCTGCTCCCTTCTTACAGAGTTGTGAGGGTAGCTGTTCTCCCGGGTTGAATAATTAAAAGAAACATCCAGGCATAAATGAAAAAGAGGGTATAAATGGATAAGCCATAACATTATGGTGACCTTCTCTAATATTGTTTAGGCACCCCTCTCATCAGGTCAGGATCAAACCCTGAGCTGCAGTTTTGAGATGCTCTGACCCAGTTGTCTTCCCATCACAATTGAACCCTTGTCAAAGTCACTCATATCGTTACGCTTCCAACAGATCAACTTTAAGAACAAAACAATACTTGCTGCCCAACATATCCCATCCACTGACAGTTGCCATTATAACACGATGATCAATGTTATTCACTATGTTACAACTTATAGATGAACAGGGTGATGGTCAGTGGGTTGTTTAAAGGCCAACCATCAGCTCTCATCTTCATGTAAGTGCAGCTAGAAATCAGCTCTGGGAATTCTACTCTTAACTGCAGCTGCAGTCAGCTTCGGAGGTTGACAAACAATACCAACACATGTAAAAGGATGTCATGGCAGTATGTCCTTTATCGCTAGCTCTGAAAAGGTGTCCATCAATACCAGAGGCAGTAACTGATGTGTTGTGTGAGTTGCACGCTGAAAATGTGTAACTCCTATCTAATGTGTTTAAAACTGTATGGACAAAGGAAAGTTTGTCATGACATAGCGGTTACCGAGCCAACACACTGTAAAATATGAGCTTTAACTCACTGAACCAATGTGCTGTTTGACCCTGATTCACACTAGTATCTCCTGAGTTTGTTAAAGGATGGCGTGCTGCACAGCCATCCATCTACACCGCTGCGTCTAGGTGTGAATCAATTATTCCCTGCTTACAAGTGGAAAATTTGATTCAAAGTTCCCCACTTTTCAAATAAAGCACGAGCAGTGCCTTACAGCAATGAGGGCTTCATGCTTTATTATGTGTCTTATTTGCTGAGACAGGTGAGCCCAGTTAGGTGATTTTTTTATTTTTTTTTTAGTGTGGAACTTGGGAGAAAAGACAAACAAGGGGAACACATTCCTCCTTGTAGCTGTCTTGCCGGCAGACAAACACATTATAAATACATTATGTTTGAGCCTCCCTTCACTGGAGAATACAGAAACCTTATTAGCCTCTCCATGAGGTAAAGTTGTCAACAATATTATATACCAACAAAGTAAATTAATGTTGAATTGAAAGGCATATATTAATCTTACTAATGGAAAACTGCCATACATGTAGCACTAAACAAAAAGATAAGTGACACCAGAGAAAAGAAAAAGACGAATCAAAACTCTGCAATACTTCATATATTTTTGTTAAAGGTTGCATTATGCAAAATACACTTAACCATGTTTTTCTAACACTAATATGTGTCCCTACTCTGTCTACAAACCCCCAAATTATGAGAAAAGTACATCCTCTCCGTCTCTTGCGTGCTCCACTTTTCAGAGAATGTGTGCTCAAACAGGCTGTTTGGAGATTTTCCCTTTATGACATCACAAATGTCAGTAACCCCTCCCCCAGGTGGATGACTCTCCCAAATCTAGGTGTTTGTTCTTCCCTCTGAGTCTGCCTTCTCACCGTCAACAATAGGGCATGGTGCAAGAAAGCCAGAGACACCCAAGCCCTCCCAGAGAGGGGCGTGGTCAGACACAGCTCATTTGCATTTAAAGCTACAAGACACAGAAACAGCCTGTTCTGAGCAGGGCTGAAATAGAGGGGTTTATAGGCATTCTAAAATACAGGATCAGAGTGGATTTTGATTAAGAAACTTCAGACATGTTTTGGGGAGCTCTGAGACTTATGTGAACTGGTTGAGTGTGTTCTTTAACACAATGCTGCTAATGGTTCTAATATTTATTAATCACACAATCTGACGAGTCAAGAGTTGCGGTCTTTGGAAAAGTTTTCACACCTTAATGAGAAGAAGAGAGAAAAACAACCTCAGTATTCTAAACCTCTCAATAACAGCAGCATTAGATAAGAGAAAGGAGTTTATCAAAGCGTATCCATCCACCTCCTTATAGATCACATAGTTATGATACTGTATGCATGGTTAAAGGTGATCAGTCTTACCTCAGTTTTATAATGTTCCCCATTGAAATGTAACTGAGTCACACATTCTGAAGACTTTCCAGAAATGCAAAGCAAAATGAGGTCACATATTGCGTGCAAGGATCTAAAGGATCTAAAAACTATTCAAGGATTGTTGCTTTGTGGCTTTAGCAATTTCTCTTTTAATTTGGAGACACTGAAAGAAGTATGCAATGCCTTTGGTACAGTTAAGATTGTTCAAAGTTTTATCAAGGACAGACACAATGAGAAACAAGACATGTCTGCTCGTGTACATAAGTGTTTATGCTTCCAGTGCATTTCACGTTATCTATGAGCCTTGAAGCTGCAATCTTCACTCCAATGGCCCTGTGAGGAAATTCTGCTCTCCGCAACAGAATGGTTAAGTAAGCCGGGGGGTGAGTAAATCTGTGATACCATCCCTGAATCCTCATTCAGTGAAATGAGTCTTGTATTTCCTTCAGAAAGAAAAGAGAAACCAAAACTCCCTACTTAAACATGCTGACTCTTTGGGTTACTGTAACACTACAACTGTTCTTACAAACATATACTATAGGGTAAGAAAAGTGTGTTAGTAAAGGATAACCTATACGGGGAGTGGACTGATATAGCTGAATGGAACCTGAACAGTGTCAGAAAGTCTGTCTCGCCCTGAAGGGCTTCTGTTGCTTCAACAATTTTGTTTTTCAAAAGGACTATATTATATAGACTCTAGCAGTCTGTGCTAACAGCATGCGACTTGAGCACCAGCGATAAAAATCAGCTTGATTCTATTGTTAACAATTGGAGTGTCCTAACTGCACCCAAGTGACGCAGCACAAAGTGGCTTGGTGCGCCGTTTTTACCCTGACGCACCGTTTCTATTTTCCTCTCTGTCGCTTGCATATACGGACGAGAAACAAGGAAGGAGGGGGCTGTCCAAGGCACTGGTACTAGCTTTTCTCACACAAAAGAGATTGTTAGCTTGATTTACAAAGTGGAGATAACAGTGTATTAATAATAATAATATTCACATCCGTGAATGAAATGCTGAGCTTTGCCTTGTGTTAGTAGCCAAGAAAAAACGTTTTTTATGCTCATCGCAAGGTTTTAATTTACGAGCCTCTGAGTGTTGTCATTTGAGTCTACAGCTTGTCAATACAAAGCCCCACATATCTGTTTGCCAACCTTTAATACAAAAGCCCTAGATGTTATACTGTTTTCTAGGGGAAACTAAAATTCACAGAGCAAAGAATGAAATATTGAACAGATGCGGCGTATACAGCTAGCGTGCAAACATGTGCGACTGGACGTGATATCTAACGCTGGCGTGCTGTTAGGACTCGGTGTGAGGTTGGAACTGCTTTGGTGGCAGTCTTTTGCCGTTTGTTTTCCATTCACTAACTTTCCATCGCTGTGGTAACTCGTACTGTGTTTCTTGAAGTGCTAATGCCAAATGCACCAGACTTCTTTCTGCCAGTTGACATGATAAGAGTTAGTCCTCCAACTTCTGTGATCAGAGCTCAATCTATGGCAATGGTCTGTTCTTCAAAATAGAGGTTTGCATTAGGGGAATAGCAGACCTTTGAATCTTTATTAACCAATCAGAATCTAGAATTTAACACAACCAGAAAATGCATTTATTTAATCATTGCATAATGCTATAGGCTACTGCACATATGACTGTTAATTTAAAATTATGAAAATTATGCCATTGGTATTGAACTTTCGATCTCTCTTTCGCATTAAATGGGCCTACCAATTCTTCTTTATACGTCTATTTTTGTTTGATCACATGTATTTGTCTTGTTAACATGCAAAGTGTTTTTTTATTTGGTGAATTTATTGTTTCTGTCAAATTTAAACATACATTTGTACATCAACAAGCTTCAAACATGCAACTGTGGGCTTATTTCAGAGGACATGTCTAACTCGGCTCCCTTCAAGCCTGGCCAGGGTTAAAATGCAGTGCTAATTGAATTGGCCTTCTTAAATATCACTTGGCTTCCACTGCCTCTTAGCCCCAACAGAATCAGCCAGTAGATCCATTCCATTCTCGCTAATAGCAGTCTGGATGGAAGCATTATTGACACATTTATGCTATTTTGCACACTGTCCAGTTTTCCCCTCATGGAACATTGACCAGCATTTATAGAAGAAAGATCAAACAAAACTGAAGCATACATTTCTTGGAACTGTGGAAACATGAACTCAATTCCAGATAGGGGGTGGGAATAATTGGGTTACTGGAAAAGGCATTTGCAAAAAAAAACAAAAAAAAACTCCATCTTCCCCTTGGTGCACAGATTTCCCTGTAATGAAATCATAACATGCTCCCTAATCAGAACTTTATTACACAATGTCAGAGTGGAAGGAGTGGGTGTGGGAGAAGAGGCGGCAGGGGTTTGGCATGACAATATAGCTTACATTTTTTGTATTAATCACACAGCAGAATGAGAACATGTTGTACTGTACAGTTTAACATGACCATTGTGGCCTTGGGTAGTGCAGTTATGAGGTTTTGAGAGATGTATGGGAATCATTGTTAAATCTACTGAATACTGGATTGGAAAAAGAAACGAATACAATGAGGTTTAAGCGGGAATTTTTAGCTTTAAGTTTTTGGTCAATACATAAATATTCTTCAATCTTTAACTCCATCTATCTCAACAACCAGTTTTGGGTAGGATCATTGCTGCAAGAAGCTATGTTACAAGTTTAACTACATTTCTTAGCAGAGAAGTAGTAGGGGTAAATATAGTGTTGTAGTCAAGACCACACTAACAGAGACCAGTGCTCCAAGACTTATGGAAGACCAAGACATGAAGGGATCGAGTTTGAGTCAAGACCAAGACCATAAATATCAATGAAAATCATCATCTTTTGTGCATGGGGCTACACTTACTTTGACCATAACAGTAGGAATGTAGCGGCTGTTTTTAATTTTTTTTAGAAATGGGCGTTTTCCTTCTAATCACAATAATGACGTGGAGAAATCAGAGGTGGTTTTGACCGATCTTGATATAGCCCAACCTATTCTGAGATTGAAGACTACGTAAAATTGCTTTAGATTCCGAGGAAAGACTGTGACCTTTCAAAAGTGGTCTTGAGACCCGTACTGCAACACTAGGTCAGTATTTACAAAATCACACAGCTTTTCATTTGTAGTTTTGTAAAAGTAGTAGAGTAGTAGTAGTAGTAGTGGTGGTTCATTAATTGATCCAGTAGTTCTGTTGAGTCTACACAAGTTATATTTTGCCAAGCATTTCTGAAGCTCAAGGTTTGTAGACCTTTCTACTTTGATTAGTAAGTGTCTCCCCAACATACACAACATTATTTGTAGATGAACACTCTAGTGGGACCATAGCATAACAAACCAATCCTTGGGTTGATGCCTGTAACTATCAGATGCAGGGGAATACACAGACACACACATTTAACATTAACTTTTGGCTTGAGATGGAAAGGAACTTATCTTAAGTTGTGTGGTTGTACCTCAACGAAATATGAATTGATATGATTCCAAGGAAAATGGTTTTTAAGAAAATGTAAAATATAATTGTAGACATTTGCATAAAGATATATGAAATTGCAACAATATCTACATCTGTAATCTGATTGAATGTATGGGAGTCAGCACTTTAACTTATAACTCGTAATTTCAATTAAATCCAGATTGTTTGGCTTCGATCCCCCTGACTCTCTGATTGCAATGCTTGTGTGATTGAAATGCATGCAAAATTAGATTGCATGGGTTATTCTAATCATGTATCAATAAAGAGCACAGCTTTTTCATATCTTGGGTGGATTTTTTCGACCCTTCACTTTCGATCAGTTTGAGAGAAAACCTTTCCCATAATCTAAAAAAATTAAACAGGATATTTCTCAGAAAGATTTGAACTAAGAACAGACATATATACTCCTCTTTTTTTCTGCCTGATCATGAATACATATAAATGAATTATTTGTTAAGCATTCAGTTTTCCTTGGTATTTGTCACACCATCCTATCATTTCCATGTACTTTTGAAAATGATTTGATTTAGGTGACTTTTCATGGGATGTCAGAAAAGCAATTTTAAGAATATGGCCAATCGCCTAATCTGTAATATGATTCCATAGCCAATACAAATACACATAGACACAATATGGTCCTGACATCCAGACGGTCGGAAAGCATATAAATGTGCTAAAAGGAAAAAAATAAGTGACTTGGCTGGTTGATTCAGCGATGTTGGCAATACATATTTAATCTTCCCAATTAGCCTTAAATAATGGGATATGTAATGTATTTTGTTTTTTTGTCACTTTCACACTAATTTTATGCGCACTATACCTTTCTGTGTGATTCCATGGTTACCATGTTTAAGATGGAAGTGACATTCTGTTTGAGCTTTTTGGCACAGTCTAAAGTATTTATCGAATGGAAACCTGAGCTTCAAAACATGTCAGCCTAGGCACCATTGTGCAGTTGGTTTGGCACCTCTATCAAGCAGCCATATTAGTGACGACAACAAATTAAACATTCTTAAATAAGGCTTGAAGACAAACATTTCATATTTTATACATTTGGTATATGCAACAATCATTATCATGTAGTTATTTTTACCGAAAAGACTCAGTTTGGTTTGGTTTGGTTTAGAAGAAAAACAATGGTTTGGAGTTAAGGTGCAAGGTTTAGTTTAAGCACTAAGGAACCTGCAATAGTTTTTTTTAAACAACATACATTGCCTAATATACATATTTCAGTATATTTTATAAGCAAGGTGTATAATGTTGATCTAAAATAAGTTTCTAAGTAATAAGTTTTAAAATAAATTCAAGTCAACACTAACTCTCTTTGAGTTTGTTTTACCGATCAATACCACCCCCAAGCAGACTTTTACTCTTAATAAAACTAGCCTAGAATATAAGGCTGAATCAAAACAAACAGTTAGGACCAATAAATGATGTCAAAAGTAATGTGTGGCCACTGACCAAGCTGCCCTTTTTGACAACTGTTGGGGAATATGGTAAATAAACTTGACAAACTAGTTGTGAACTTCGGTGTCAAAAGTACTTTGAGTAGTCAGAAGACGCTATACAAGCCCAAGTCCCTTTGCCAAGTCCATTTACCAAATAAACAACCAAATTAATGGGATTCCCATCAACCTCAGCTGTGCTTTGTAAATTGCAATCATTAGCATGCTAACACACTCTACAAAGGTGACTTACATGGTAAACTTTAAATCTGCTAAACAGGCATTCTATCCATTATTGTCGCTAGCATGTCAGAATGCTGATGTTAGCATAATAAGTACAGCCACACATAGCTGCTAGCATGAATTTGGACTCTTTATCATAAATGGGAATTATTGCTTTACAGCACATATTTCAATATTACATTAAGGGGATCTAAGTGACATTGTTTCATCTTAAATATGACTAAACTCACATCGCACCTGGCTGTGTAAGTTAATTTTAAGTGGTAACCTGTTTATCATTGTGCCTGCAGTACACATTTTGCAAACCTCACATTCCTAATGAGATGATTAAAGCTCTGGAAGCCTATTTCTATGACCTTCATAGCACAGCGGTATCTATCAAGTTTGACTTTAATTTCCTCTCTCATTACTGGAATGATACAATTGTAAGTGATGAAAACATTATATACAGATTTGTTTCTGTAAATAAACAGCAAACTGAGGCAACTAATCTTCAAATTCCAATCTAACCTAATTAGGGTTCATTAATGTATAACTCTGCAATGAGAAATTACACAAATCTTCATATATCTCCCTGCAATACAGATTGCTCAAGCCCGACACATTACAGCATGTGTGTGTGCTTTTAAATAACTAATGTACAGTTTATGATGCATTTTAGCTTTACTGTCCTGCTGAATGTTTCCAGGATTTTAAATGCAAGCTTCAGACAATAAAGCAGCCACTAGCTCCTTTACCATGCATGCAGCTCTGTCTCTCTATTTCTTTTTTCCCATTTCTGTCAGCCTCTCTCGTTCTTCCTCTCTCCCTGTTCTCCCTCTCCTCTTTCCCCATTGGGTTACGCTGCCAAGGACGTGCTTCCACCAGCATGAAGGGTATCTCTAATACTGGTCCTATAGGCAGCATTCACCAAAATAACGACTGTGCAGTAAAAGCTGTCTATATGTGCTTGCACATGCACAAAAATTACTGTTCAGATCGTCACCGGAAAGCATTCTGTCATTTGTCTTCCACGCTCGGGCTGTCATCGCTGTTTGTAAAGCTGTCACAGTAATGATTCTTTATCTCTGCTGATAATGACATCTGTTCCTTTTGACGAGTTCTGAGCAGAATGCCCGGAATAAGATGCACACTGTGACAAAATGTGTATGTGTTTAGAGACGAGTGTTTGGGAAGGATGAGTCGGGGAAAGTGGGGAGACGAGAGGGGAGAAAGGTGAGTAATGTAGTGATGACTGTGATGTGTAAAAGACATTTGTTGACGACAATGGTATGTTTCTAGTCGGTAGTTTGGTCGGAGAGTCATGCAACACATGATACCTTATAAGGCTAGTGAAGAGAATAACAATGGAGTGTACTCGATGTTCAGGACATTTTTTTTACCTTTATTTTAGAGCTCTAGGACAGTGAATAGAGCCAGAGACTGAGGAGGGAGAGAGTGGGAAGCGACATGCAGGAAAGCAGCCACAGGTCGGATTTGAACCAAGGCCACCCGCTCTAGAGGACTAAAGCCTCCGTACTGTACATGCCGTGTGCACTAACCGCTAGACAATCACAATGGTAGGACAAAAAAAGCATTTTTATACCAAGGACAGCTGTTTCTTTTTTTTTTTGTTTTTTTTAAAGAAAAAAAAAAAGGTTCCCTTAAATCGCTCATGACTTGGTTATTATGTGTTACTATATTGCCATAATTCAGATGATGTTTAGGATCTGATTTTGGTCTGGTTTTGGTATGGGTTCCTTTACTGTTGGGGTTTTGTTGTTGTGTCGGTCTCTTCCGTGGCTTGCTTTGTTGTCATGGTGTTTTGTTGTTATGTATGTTTCTGCATCTGTCAAAGCAATTTTGTAAACCCTTGTGCTATATAAATAACGTTATTTTTACATGTTTGCTGTAATGCCTGAAATTAAGTTTAATCAAGCTTCAGATCAGATTCTACTGAAATGAGTCAGTTGTATCTGAGAAAAAGAAAGAAGTGAACGAGGCACTGCAAAGTCACCCATTCATTTGAAAACATTTTAAGGCCTAGAGTATTTTGGAAACAGGTTGAATACCAATTATTATATCTCTGTCCTGGTTGATAGGCCTCCCTGATAGTGACTTGTCAAAGATAGCAGGCCCGAGTGGACAGTCATTCACAAAATGAACACCACGCTGTCTTACAGAAGAATTGAAACTAATGACTGAGGCTTTAAACTAACTGAGGCAAATTCAACTGAGAATTTAGGCCGTTTCTCAACCGGTTTCTTACAACCTGTCTTCTTTTTGCACATTAGAAAGAATGCTGTTTAAAAGCACTTCCAAATGGATTCACTTGAACTGTATACAAGGATTGGAAAAGTCCAATCCTCGTATACAGTTTAAGGTATATGACAATCTTCCTAGACCTTTCAAACCTCTTTAAAGCTCAACTATTACAACATCATTATTACAAAGTCATTTAGTTTCCCAATTACAACACATCCTGATAACCAAGTGTATTTGAGCACATTTCAAAGCCGAGCTTAAGGTCAATGTTTTCTGTGTTGAATAAAAATTGCACTGTATTTCATGGCAGTGCAGCTTTCATAAGTGTGCTCATGGATTGTATATTTAAGTTAACTTACGGAATGAGCTGCAGTTGAGAAAGTAAAGTCCTTTCATTCTCTTTCTATCCACTCGCATCATATTTCTCTCTGCAGTACAGGGACACAAGCTGTGGCAGAAATAAATAAATAACGGTGTCAAAATGCAAGATAAAAAATATCAAGAGGTAACCTTGGCAAAGGCTCTCAGACCAATTTTTGCAACCCAACTGTACATTTCTACACCCCCCTGCCACCCCCCTTAAAAAATAGAAGAAAAAAAATCCCTCCGTTTCTGAAATTGCATCACGGCCTCGAGGACAATGCATCCATATTTATAAGGCCTTCTCCATGACAAGAGTCACTCGCAAAGGTAGACCAGGGCCAAAGAAACAAGGAGAGCCTTGGACAAAAGGTCAACGTGGTGTAAATCCCTGATAACAAAAAAAAAAACCTCACTACAGTGCTGACACCCAAGATTATCCCGCCAGAACAACATGCCTCTTATCAAAACTCTCATCAGGTCTTATTTATCTTCAAGAACAATAGCCAATCCCATAGGATGCTACAATATGATTAATAGCCTGACGTTTGGTAAAGAATGCCCAAATTACCATCTAAATGACACTGTAGTGGTAATTATAATGATAACAATAGAAGCTGTGATCAATGAGATAATGCTTCCAATTATAAACATGACATCTCATGGAGAAATAATGGGGATCATGTACTGCAGTTAGCGGTTATGATGTCCTTTGTGGATCGGATAATTGGAAAAAGCATTGGGTCAATGACAATGCAGCCGAGGACAAATCTGTTTATCAGACAAAACAAAACAGGCAAACAATAGAATAAGCTGCATCTTTTGTTGTCCCGTTGAGGCGTAGATGATGTTTAATGACAACATTAGAAAGCAGCTGATTGCAAAAGGAAATTCCGACAAGCTTTTTCTTTTTGTCTCCTGTCTCTTAAAAGCGTTCCTCTTTCACTCTCCAAAGTCCTTGGATCTCATTGTAGCCGTGGTGCATTATCACAGAGCCTTGCCCGAGGTTGCTGTCTAACAGAGGGGAAGTGTGATGGACTAAAGCCCATCAGCAAACGCTGTAACCTGAGCCTGCTCACCTCTGCAGAAGGGGAGTATTCAGCAGCACGCCAGATAACACCGGCGAGCCACTCAATAGCTTTGTCTGGCTGGCTAGTATTCAGGCCTGTGAACCCTGTCCAACTCAATCTGCCGCTATTGTTACGCTGAGAATGCAACAGCAGCTTTGTGACAGGCTGCACTGTTACATGGACATTCTCTCCCTCTCAGTCCTACTCTTCCTTTTTACCATTTTCTTTTTCTAATGTGGAGACCCAGTCTGTTCTCTGCCTCAGCCGTCCTTCATTTCCTAATTTCCTGTTCCTCTCCTTAGAGCTGTACCCTATCACTCTCTGTCCTCCACTCCTGTTGGGTTTTTTTATGTTGCTTTCTTGCAGCCACCTGCTCTCCACTCTCTAACTCGCGTCATTCTGTTTGCAGCCTTGTCAGTTGGCTGTTTATTTTGTGTGCCAAATCATTTTGCTCTTCTTATGTTTCAGGGAGCGGTGAAATTGACAGGAGACAAGGAAGTTCACTTAACCAGACAAGAGCAGCCTGCAGGCACAAACAGAAACCATCAGCCTCACAATACGCCCGTGTCCCCCGGGTAGGGTTTAAAACCACAGCGAAGAGGGATTATCTTTTTCTATAAACACTGCTACATGGTTCACTAGTGCGGGCTGTTTAGAGTCAGGGCTCGTCAGTTTGTAGTCAGTCATCTTTAAAGATTTAAGCTGTACATGGTTGGATTTTTATGTAAAAATAAACTTTTTTGGACAGCCTAAATCACAAAGTAGGACAGCAAAAAACTATTACAACCCCCAAGACTGAGATCATGAACATTTACTAAAAAGAAAAGCAGAAAACAAACTAGAAGATAATTTGGATGTTATAAAAGAAGAAGTAAAGAAAGTTTTAATTAAACAGTTGCTCTTAGCCCTATAGTAGGACAGTTTTTACTTAAGAAACTACCATTTAAATAATTGGAGTTATTACCCAGAGGTGCAGTATCACTGGGAAACATCATTTTTAAAGAAGTTATACCATGGGGCGCAGATGGCTAAGCAGTTACGTCAAGCTCCATGTACAGTTGTAGTCCTCCAAGTGGACAGACCAGGTTCAAGTCCAACCTGTCCTGCATTTCATTCCCAACTCTCTCTGCCCTGAGTTTACTAACTCTTATCAACTGTCTTGACGAAATGTAATTTTTTAAAGCTGCGTCATTTTTCCAGCTTCTTTCTGTCACATTAATTGTAATTGATCAAAACAAAATGATTTTCCAGCTTCATAAAGCTGTGGTAAGCAAAACTGTTGCCAGTTAGCTCACTCTCACTGGAGCTAAATGGACAGGAAGTTTTATTGTTGATACTGAATGCCAGTAGTTGTTTTCCATCTTAGAAAACTTGGTACTGACTCAAGATGCTTTCACACCTGTAGCTGGTTTGCTTTGTTGCACTTTTGTTTGTGGCATTTTCCCCTTGGGTCGCTGGCCAAAGCACACATCAACGCAGAGCTGTCCTCATCCCATTACATCACATCCTCTTTCTCACACTGCCTATAGGTAAACTAATGCAATGCATTGTGGTTCCTTATTGCATTGTGGGACAGTTCCAAGACGCCAACTACTGTAAAACAAGCTTGTTACCGTACCAACAAAATGAGTAAATGATGGATGGTCAACAAGGAGGTCAAATGCCTCATCAACATTATGCCAGATAAACAACATTGTCAAATGTTGGGCACCACTCACAAACTACTGCACATCAGAATGTGATCACTGTGTTCACACAAGTCAAAACACCCCCGGTTCTAAACTTTTTTCCAAACACTCAAGGTGTGAAAAGCAACCTTTAGACTTCCTAAATCTGGGCCCTGGTCATCCTCAAGTGGATGGAAGCATAATGGGAACATACATCTTATCAGCTTTTTGGTTAAACGTATATATGTTCTCGTTCTGTTCTTTAGACTTTTTGGACCAGTCCAAGATCTTGCTTTAAAACATACAAAAAAATATGAATATAATAAATAATAGCTAATAATTCATAATAATAATAACAATAATAAATGTGCTTCTTTTTTTTGTCATGATACGTTTACTTTAATGTTATTTTAATATTCATTAAAATCGTCTATAACTGTTCTCCAGGGACAAAGTGGCATCTTCCACTTGCTTGGTTTGATTGGCAAACCTTAAAAAAGACTCCGAGGTCACACCCTTGAGTACTCTTTTAAGAAGCTGGACTCAGCCAATGGCTTTTTTCTGTCATAAATGACTCCAACATATTCTTGATTAGCAGACTACATGGACATGCAGATACCATAATAATGTACTGAGCTGGTACACATTTGTGAAACTGACCAAAGGAAACTTCATAAACCAGTATCTATTTCTTTTCCCAGTCATTGTGGTAACTCTGAAGATGTTAGATGTTAGATATATCAGAAGAAAACAGTCAAAGATAAAACGTTGAGACTCATGAAGCTTTGAAATGTGACATGGAGCTGAACAGGACCTAAAAGTGGACATTTAGTTCTAGAACGTCGGAGAGCCCCGATGAAAAACGTATTCTGTGCGCCACCTCAGGCTGGTACTCAGTCAAGCAGGTCAGAGAAACACAGACAGCCAGACGGACTGATGCAAGCCGAGCAAGTGGAAGTAAAGAAAAAAAAAGAAAAAAAAAGGAGAACACAATGCAGAACAGAGGATTTGGTATGCATTAGATACACATTGTCCAAGTATTTCTTCTCAACCTGTCCTCCTCTTCAGGCGCCGGCATTATCATTCAGTCTCCCTACAGTCGATAATGCCAAGACGACATCACTCAGGCTGAAATCATCTGCTTGATATGCGCTGGGAGGCTTTTGTGCCTCATCACATTTTCTGTCTGATGTCCAGTGCTGCTCTCCGGGAGAATTCATCACGTCCCCATCCTGTCCTGCACTCTCATTTCTCCGGCGCACCCTGAAATTCAACAGCAACACTCTTATCCCCCCCCCCGTTTCCCCCCCCCCCCCCCCCCCCCACCTGCATCCCTCAATTTCACACCTTCAAGTCCTCTTTGGCTTTCAACATTTGTAATCATAACTCTGTTGGCTTTCATTGATAATGTAGTGTTGCTGTGACTGACTGAGTGACTAATTGATGCCCATGTGAACCCTAAGCGGCCACTGTTTTAGTCGTAACTAAGCATGTCTTTGTTATGTAGTATTAAGCTTTCTGCTTTTGACTGTGCTGTCCAAACTCCATTTTTCTCATTTTCCTTCCGGCATCTACTCTTATTTTAAACCTTATTTTCTCCATTCACCTCCGTGTCTCCTTTTTCTTGTTACACCATTTACCCACACCACCTTTGAAATGTAATTGCGTCATTGCTTTGGAGAGCCTGGCAATGTATCCAAGTAGAAAGCACAGGGAGTAAGTGAGAGGAGCCGTGCGACCCGGAGGTGGCCTCCACTGGCATCGACTAACTACCTCCTGTGCTATCCAAAATCCCTGACACAACTTAGGTGATTAAATTAGCAAGTTCTACAGCGTGTACTTTTGATCCACGGCTGAGTTATGCTCTTAAGGTATTTCACCACCACCACAACTTTTATTCAGCGCACTAAATCACATTTATTCCCCCTGCTACGTTATCTCAGCTGGGTTGAGAGTTTCAAAAAGTGACTGCATTGCATCTTTTTCAGTGCTCATTTGCATTGAATGATTGAAGAGAGAGTACAATAAGCACATTTAATTTCATTTGATTTAAGGTTTTAATAAGTTACCAAGCTATTGAAGACTTACAATGCATTTATGATTCTATTCACAGATCAAAACGGAAGGTTCTTTATTATCAGATTTGGATTTTTTTTAAATTTTTAAGTTGCTGTTGCCAAACCCAAGTGATGGAGTGGATTCCTTAACAAGCTGTTATCTAACAACAGCATTTACATTTCCGTGTCAAGGTCAGAGTGATCAATTGATCCAAGTACACTACTCGAGCAACACTTAGCACTTCTCATCGATATCGAGGAATAGACCGAGGGGAGGGGCAGAGAGTACAAGAAGTACAGGAGGAACTGGCAGAAGAAAAAAAGGAGACGTTCAGAAGCGGAGACAGAGATATTCAGATGTGGAACTTTATTGCCTTTGGCCCATTGTCTAAACTCACCATACCCTTGGCTGTCCCCAAAATTAAAGATCATTTTTAATCACTTTGATAATGGAAGCTCCTTTTTTGTTGGGAGGAGGCTCTGATAGATATAAGAGTTTATGGGAGTTGACAAGGGACATTGCACTGAGGGCATTAGAACTGGCAGCTTGTCAAACAGCCCAGTGGATGAAAAAAAAGGAGCAGCGAGTTAAGGGAGGAATACAAAGAAAGGGAGAGCGAGAAGGAGGGCTAGAGCTAGAGAGAGGGAGAGGGGGGGCGTCTATGGGTGCCCAGCAGGTCACCAGACTGTTTCCACTTTGCCTTCTTCCTGCTCTTCCTCCTCCACCTCCTCATCCTTCCATTGTCCATTAATTACAGTACAGGACACGAGAGGGGTGCAGAGCGCTCTCATTAAGGTACAACAAATAGCCAGGGCATGAGGAACTTAATTACCGGAGATTGTTCCACTGTAATGCGGAGGAGCTTCTCCACCTCTAAACAACATTTTTTTGCCCTCGCAGTGAAACCCCTAGAATGGCTTTTAATCCGAGACGTTCAGAAATGTATGATGCTCTTTGTGCCACTTCTATTGATGGCTTTCACCTCATTTTCAGGGATGACCTCTTAAAACATTCATTGCTCCAAACCCTTTTTCCTTACACGTGCATAAAATAAAGGATTCTCCTCATTATTTCCATTTGCTCTCGCTTCAGTTTGGCCTGTGCATATATTTTTGGATTTTTAATATCTGACGTCCCTGCTGGTGGCTGTCTCATTCAATTAATGACATTCATTTCCCGCATGAGTTCTGGGCTGATGATGCTCCGTAATATTTCAGCAATTGTTCCACCCCCCCTTTAATTCTGGCCCCGCTCTTTTCTATCCCTACCCTCTCTTTTATGTCATGTGTTTATCACTGTAATCACAAGGTTTGCATGTAATCACAATAAACGATCACATGGGGGTTTGCATAGAACGGGCCTTGATCTGCATAGGTTCACTGTAGGGCCATGCAGGGTGCCACACTGATGATTATCTTAATTAAAGTCTGTGTCATTGGGACATGTGCACAAACAACCAACAACAACACAACCCCCCCCCATCCAAAAGCAGCGCAGCATATATCCCCAACTCTGCTCATATGAGCCTCGGCTGCAGCAATCAGATATACAAGTCAATAACGTGGCCTCATAAGACGCGAGAAAGGAGCAAATAGGAGAATAAAATGGTAGATGCAATATTCCAGGTGGAGCGGTGCCCACGCCTTTGGGTTTTGTCAATAATTGTCAATGTTTTCTAATCTCTCGCAAAGACTCTGAAGGCGCATATCGGAAAGCGTTTTTGGTATGCAAATCAGGGCGCTATTGTCATCCAAGATGGATGGGCTCAGGAGATGGGCTCAGGGATGTCAGAGAGAAATGGGGTGCAGTGAAATTTTTTGTCTCACCCTGGCTCACCCACCTCCCCTCAAAACACACACTCGCACACGTCTCTCCTCATTCTTTGGCTTACGGTTATCACCTTCCCCCTGCCTGTGCCAATGTCACCTGTTGTTTAAAATGTCCTCTAATAAAATGTCACTTTAGGCTCCCTTTTTGTGTGTGACCTCTTTCTCGTCTTTCCCCTCCATCAGACTCTAGAAAAATACATTTTTAATTTGCATTCTGTTCTTTTCTTCAATTATCAGGGAGGGGAATTATTTTGCTGTTGCCTGCTCAAAGCTTCCTTTTTCTCAAAGTTTCCGTTTCTTTATTACAAGCCTGTCTTAAAGCCTGTTTTAATTTCCAACATCACACTAATTCACACGCTAATTCAATGAACCCCAAATTAACCTGGCTGGCTACTATTTCCCCATTAGCTCGTTTTTGCTTCCCTCTCCATTGTCTCGATAATTAAGAAACATCAATGTCCACGAGCTGATTCAAACATTGTCAGCGGAGGAGCCGGTGTCATCCGGTGTCTGGGTTCAGCGGAGCACAGCAGCTGCATATTAAGGACGGGGGATGATGGGTGAATTACAGACGATTAAGATCTGGTAATCACATCCCCTGCCTGTAATATTGTCACACTGTGGTGCTGGGCTCATCTTCCTCGGGCAAGGGGGATAGGTTGTGGGCGCAGGGAGGTGGAGGATATAACCTGGCACCATTGTACCACGGAGAGCTTCACCTTACTTCTTAATTTACCCACAGCATGTTATTGTATGTCCCTTCATTCCCTGCTACATCAGCTTGAGCTAAAGGTGTAGCTGTCTTGTTCTTATGTCGCTTAGCTGCCCAAGCCTGTGGAATAATTATAATACATTACATAATTTGTCATGCTCTCACAGGTGGTCATTGAGAGCTCTGTATAACCAAGACCAATAGAGCTAGAACAGGGGCATGTCCAGAGTTTTTAGACTGGGGGTCTCAAGTTGGGAAAGTGAGGCATCCCCCCTATCTTTTAAAATGTTTTATTTAAAAAAATAACACAACAGATTAGCAACTTTTCTTTTATGCCTTATTCTTTAAGGACATATGTCCAAAAGATTGTAACAAAATACATTGTGTCTAACCCTAACCCTAACCCTGCAACAAAAGCTTCTAGCAGGTTGCAGAACAGCCAGCTTAGTTGGTTGGAATGGTTTGATCCCACCCCTGATTGGGTAGATAGCTTATCACACTTCGTGGGGTGTCAACTGGGATGACCATTTAGATTTCAGGTGGGTCCCATGCATTGGAAACACCACTGTCACTGAGTACTGTCAATGGCACGGCTCAGGCGTCCATGTGACTCACAGCCACGCTCATGTCAGTGCTTTGATCCAAACACTGCCATAATTGATCTTCTTTGAGAACTTGTCAAGTGGCTCTTATTTTAAAAAAAGCTAATTGTTCCACTTGCTGTCTCCCTGTGATAGTGGGCATTACTCATATCACTGCTGCCAACTTGACTTGGACATTAGACTTGTGAGTAAAAAGCCAGTTTGGTTGAATTAGGCACACAGCCGCACGCTCATCCACTAACACAATATAACACACATACACACACGGAGTGAATAACACACTAGTTTTATCAGCTTGTCAGTAATCCTTAGCAATAGCTGTCTCCACAGTGCACTTTATGTGAAACCAAGGCCTCAAGTCTCTCTTTGAGTGCACTGACACTGTGAAGATCTTACTCCTCTGGGTGTGTAAGAGAGAAATACGGACAGTACTTCACAGTGTAAGTGCTGTAGCCTTTAAACCTGGATATGATGGTTTCTTCTCAATTCAAAATGACATAATGCTCATAAATCATTAAGCTTTGCTTATGCTAGATGCAACCAGTTTGAAAGAGTTGAAGTCTGTAGAAGAGAACATCCATTGATGTGATATCTCTTGAGATATGCATCTTATCTAAAAGTCACATGTGAAGCTTTTTTGGATATCTGCCTCATGCAAGATTCATGACAAATACAGAGATGTCATGCAATGAAGCTCATCATGGTGATAATCATCTATTTTTCTGACACTGTCTAAATCTTGTGGTGATCACTTTAGCTAGGCTTTTTTATTTTTTTCTCTTGCTGGTACTGTCACAGCTTGGCAAACAAAAACTTAATTACTTATTGGAAATGGGGATAGCCTCATCTCTTCATTTTTCTTTTCCCAGCACATTATCTTCAGTTAAACTGGGAATCCCATCCCTCTTTAGGTGGGGGTATGATTTCTTAATGGGTTTCAATTCGACGGGGTCTGTTTCAATTATGGAAGAATTATCTTAAGTAGCCCCAAAGGACAGAATCCAAATGGACGCCCTAAATTGGGCTAGAGGGAGAGCAGAGTTAAATGGTTCTTGACCCCTCACTACGCATTACTGACACAAATATTCATCCTTGACCCTGCTTCACACTCTCATTACTCTCTCCTCGTATCCCTCTTGTGCCCTTCAGCACTCTGTCACTAAGAATAACATCAGTTGCCTTTAACTGGTCTGTTTTGTTTTCCACTAATCCCAGAGTAAACTGTCTTTGAAAGGGTGTTTTTCATTGCTGGAATAATGTATCGGTTACTTCCAGCTGTTTGTCTTGCAGTCGGGTTTATTGATGAGAACAGCTCTCCCAAAAGGGTTGTCTGATACTTGAAGTAATCAATCAGGGGTCGGCGGTCAAGGCGCAGTTATCGGTAGCATATTAGATTAGCAGAGTGACCCTTAAGGATTAACTCTGGTGGGTTGTGACGGGGAAAGTCTGGGTCAGCAGAGCAATTAGATTACCAGGACACACAAGTTGTCACATTGGGGTGTTTTGCTTTGGTGCAGCTGTGTTGCTAAGCTGCTAACGGGTAATTGTTGCTATTTTCCATTACCTAAGAGTGCTTTTCTTCACTTTGTCTGGTCATTGAGTGATGAATGATCTAAGAATGAGGGAAATACTACTGATGTGAACATACACCCTTTGCTTTTAAAGCAGGTAGTCAGGTGTAAGATCCTTTAAGCACCTCACATTTACATTTCACTAGATGGCACTGTTCCCACTTTACCTAAGCAGACAATCTGGCAAGTGAAGTCTTAAAGTCTTAAAAGGCTTCCTTATCTTGTACTGCATTTCCCATCCAAGCAAATCTCATGTGAAAACCAAGAAAGGGTTAGCTCTAATGTGTGTGAGTAGGTGTGCTTGCAAATGTTTGATTCAGTTTTATCTGATCGAGGTGAAGGGCCTGCAGGATTATAGGATTTAGCATAATAGTGCTTGGATTTCCATAAAAATAAAGCCAACAACGACATTTAAAGGACACAAATCTTTGACTTTTTTTTTGAAGCAGGGAAAGGAATAGTATTATGTCTTTGAGTGGCAAATGCCCTTTCATTTACCGCAGAACTACTAATGCTAATATATTGTGGTTAAAAGTAAAAATAAAGAAAAGCCTCTTAGATAGGCAGACGGTGAAAAAGGGAGGTAGGGGCCACTTGGTTTAAAGACAGATGGAGGATGGCATGTTAGTGATGGTGTGGACCAGTGCCTATGTCACAACCTTTTGCTTTTGCCTGCTATCATGGAGTCTCACTAGCTGCATGGCTGGAAGGCATGCAAAGGGAGACAGAACTAAACCATGTTAGTTCTTCACGCGTGCTTTCTCCTGTTTGAACAATACCATGCACCTGCGTCACTCTTACGGGAGCAGGAGAGCGAAAAGGAAGGTAAGAAGATACATGCACAAGGATATATCGTATTGCACAGATGCCCTCTGACTCTGTTTTTACCCACAGAGAGTGTCTGTAGGCCATATTCTTGAGGGGCTTTGAGAGATGTATAAGCTGGTCATGTTCAGTTGAATTCATAAGCAGTGCAGAAATCCAATTTCCCTCCCTGGATCCATCCCACTCCTGCACTGCAGAGCGAGGGGCTTATAAACTTAAAATATTATTTCCTCAAAAGTTGGGGAAAGTGTTTCTAGATTAGGCTGATGTTTTGAGGTTTTTTTTTTTGTTTTTTTTTTTCTCGCCACCCTACGGGTTCAGAGAGGCACAACACCCACACAAATCACATTGTGTTTTGGCTTAGTGCATTTTCTACCTGTGCAACCTCATCACCCTATTTGCAGACTTTCTCACAGTGCTTACATACAACTTTCTGCCAGATTCATGCATGCAAATCAGGAAATGCATGCCAACACACATATGCAAACACGCCAAGCAAATTATACTGAGGCTTTGACCTGCATGTCTCACATGCAGATATAATTCCCCCCCAACATTCTGCATGTCCATATTTTCACATAATCGCATAAACCCGTCTATGGCACACACACACACACCATTTTCCTCATCCACACATACTCACACCTCTGCCCTCCTTTGGGATTATCATGCTTGACGCCTCTCAGACTGAATGGCTGGTTTAACACTGACAGACCGGTGATCTCTGTCTCAGTCTGCTTCTGAGAGTCGATGCAGCCTCCCTCCACCCAGCGCTCACACTCCAATCTCTTTCCTCTATTGTGTGTATGTAAATCTCTGCCTGAGGAATAGAGAGAGAGAGAGAGAGAGGCAGACAGACTGAGGCACTGAGAGCGAGAGAAGGAAAATGAGTATTGCTTATGTAAAAGGAGCCAAATCCAGGTCAGACCGTAGATTCATTAGGCACTGCTTCCTTTTTTTTCTCTTTTGAGCGTAAATCAAAATGGGTCTAATTGAAAATTTCACATATACCAAAGACGACTCCTCTAAATATGACACTTAACTTTGATATCTCAGTAAAATCCATCTTTAATATAAGTGAAATGATTGTCTTATCTGACAATCAACAAGAAGTTATTCAACAGTTATTTTTTTTTAACTGAATAACCAATGCTCATTTGTAAAGCAAATACAACACACAGTCCCCGCTCTATCGTTTAAATATGGGGCTTTTTTTTTATTGTTGCTTTTTCAGTTAAAAATGCTGTAACCAGCTGCTGCTTGGATCGCCATACAGTTAGAAGCTCGCCCCTTACTTGCTCTGTTTTCTTGTAAACTCAGCTGGCAGACTTTGTGTTGGAGCTGCTGGCTATAAATAACCTGCAAATTTAAGTCTGAGTTCGGTTTCAGGAATGTCTTTGTGTTGCTGCTGGAACTGAGATATATCTGCTTTGTCCAGTTTGACACAATGTGGAGACATCGGTCCAAATGATAGAGGAATCACTGGACTTGTTGGGAGAAGAGATAGAACCAAAAGTCTGGTCTTTGGTTGAATTGACCCGATGATGTCATGTGCTTATATTTCCAAATGTTAGCTGAAAATGTAGTCCATTTGACAGATGAATGATCCTATACTGAGTTCAATGAGTCCCCTTTGTCTACAGAATAAACAGCATATTGCTATCTGAACCCTAAGTAGCTGGCTCCTTCTCTTACAAGAGATGTTCCTAGCAACTATTTCCTATTCACAAATCTAAATTTAGACTAACAGGCCACACTCAGGAAACAGTCGAAAAACCAGCACAATTTATTTAAAATGGTCTGCTGGTTAATTATATAATTATGTTTATTCTGCAGAGTTTATTCTTATGTTAGCAGTGCTAGCACCACCAGCCTTTGGTCCTCCTTACAGGTTAACGTCCACATGCTTGTGCTAAATATGGCTCTGCATTGCTCTGGTTGGTATGCTGGTTCGACCTGATGCAGCCGTCATACGGTTTATTTAAATTATCTTAGATTAAAATACTGACAGATCGCACTGTACACTGTGCTTGTTTACATCAATGCAGTAGAGCCAGAAGAGAAGGCCAATTAGCCGGGGCTGCAGCCAGTCAACGGTTGAAGACCTGTCTAATGGTTATTGGTTGCATTACAGTTTGAGCACAAGATTTGTCAGGCATTGAAGGCTGACATGTAAACATACAAATAACTAATTTAACTAGTGGTTCTGGTGCCGACTAGCGAGAGTTACAACACTTTACTGTTTAGTCGGCTGTAGTCGCACACATCCTATTCTCTTACTGAGGTGTTACTTCCTAACAACCAACCAAAAATATTTGTTCACTTCACTGATGTGTATGTATCCGATGTGGCATCAGAGGTCACCAGTTCAAAGAATGTATCAGATTGCTTATTTCCTCTATTAATTATTCCATGGGCCACATGTATTAAAACTCACCATATTTTTCCTCAGAAAACAATACAGATATAAAAGGATTAAAACAAAAATGATAGCACCCAGAGGTTATATTTTACAGACTGAATTTCCAAACCCCCAAAAAATATTTTACAATCAAAAATGCCACTGTTGCTGATCTTACCCAAAGCACTGTGTGTGTACATGCCCCTGCCTTCCGTGCGGGTGTGTTTTGTTGTGTTCAGCAGTTTCCCTTTGAAACAGCTACTCTTTCAAATTCAGATTGGCTCTTTATACTTCAGAGTGGTGTCTTCCCGAGGCTAACACACTGCCCTTCACTTTACCTCTCAGTCCTTCACTCGACACACTCTCACTTCTGCTCTTCACCTTGTTATTACAACGACCTGGTCTTTAATTAGAAAAGCGTTTCGACTCTTCACTAAGTGAACCAGACAACCACGGATTCGCCATAAAGGCACTACGCGTGCATTAGGGATGAGAATCTCAGGGTGACTCAATATGTTGTCACATTAATGATAACATCAAGATATAGCGATTCTGCTATCATTTATATATTGCTAGAATACACCACAGCATCTGATTAGCTGAGGTATATCAAACGCTCCTTAAAAGGAAAAGTGCAGGACTATTGTATTAATTCCATGCTCTTTGGTGTTAGCCTTACCTCTTATTTCATGCTTTCCCTTCTTTTCACCGTAGTCGGAAATGATCGAACTTTTTCTTTGACCAATCAATTAAATTTCCCCTCACCCTTAATCACCACCTAAGCACCACAGTTAGTCATAAACTAATGACACCGTAACTCAAACTAGCTGTAAAATCTCTTAGGAGTGTCCTGTTCTTTTCATCAAAATATTAGTTAGCACCAGAGATTTGATAATTGTACAACTCAAGTTAGGACGATGATGTTTTGCTATATTAATGTTTTGTCTCACCCCTTTTATCCATAACGGTTGCATTTGTTGACCTTTTGTCTTAAGGCCCTAAAATCTGATGATATACCAAATAACAAGCACTGTGAAAAAATCAAAAATGCAGTTTATTGCATGAAACATGAAGGCACATGTTAAATGACAATGGAACTATTTTGCGACTCATTTCATTCCCTTACACTGAAATCAGCACAGTACCATTAAGAACTTCACTCATGGGAATGCCATCTCCATCCTTTGAGAGCAGAGCAGGCATGACTGGAGCTGCCCTCTTGGTAACGCTCCAGCATGTATTTATGTTGCTGAGATGGGGTATAACTGTGTTTATGATGCCATAAAGTCTTTTTGGCCAAAGCCCCCGTTGCCCACGCTGTGTCTTTAGGTCCATCGTAAAGCTGGAATGGGCTCTGCCCTTGGAAAGATACCGCAAGTGTGTGTGTGTGTGTTTGTGCGGGAGCGTATGCCTGTACGTACGTGTGTGTGTGTGTGTGTGTGAATTAGGTGTATTAAATATATGTATAATACACCCTCTTGTATTATGTTAACTTGATTATTACTAGAGCTCCGGTTCAAGCTGCTATCTTTACGGCTACAAACACAGAATCATTTGCTTGCATATCCAAACCAGTGTCTTTAAAGTGAATATTTATTGTCATTTTTCATATTTTACAGATGCTTCCTCCTATATCAACACCTTACTGTTAATTACTTTTTTTTTAACCCAGCATGAAAAGGGTACAGGGAATGCCAAGGTCTGTCATTGAGACACGGGAAACTACTCATGCTATAAGCTTGAAATGTGGCTGTTAGAGTTTTTCCTTCTCTTTTAGATGAAGAACATGAGCTTTGGTCTATTTGCTGTGCCCTAAACTCCCATATTTTTTCCACCAAAATATGATGGAGTTCACTTTGAAATCCTGGTTGTGGAGATCAAATGGAAATCAATTGTTTCTGTGGGTATTTTGATATTTATTTCCAACTGTGAAAAGCTATTGGAGCTGACTCTAACCATCAATGCTGCTAATAAAAAGCATGTTCTTGTTTCTCTTCAATGCTCAAATGCGGATTTTAGTTAAAATATCGTTATTTAACATAACTCAAATTATTTTGCACCCTTATATTAAATTGTCATCGACACCTTGTCACATAATATGCGGTTTCAAATAGAATGCATCAATGTTAATACACTGTGCAGGTTTTTCCTCATGATATGGAGATATGGTCTCCATTACACAACAGAACAAAAGCAAAAAGGTTTCGCTGCTGTCAGAGCGTGTGCGTGTTTCTAATGAGTTAATGACTGCTCATAGCTCGCCAGCTCCAGAGTGCACGCAGAAGTCAGAGTGTCAGAGAGCATATCAGTGTGTAAAAGCGAGCAAATGCTTGGACAAACACACACACACACACACACATACACACACAGTTGTGAGCAGAGAGACAACAAAGTGGCATCCAGGTAATGTCAAAGAGAAAAATAGGTTACTGTCAAAAGAATCGATTACATTTTCCCCCATGTTTGCGAAGCATGATTTTCTAATGAACGTCGGTGTATGTGTGTATGTACAGGCATGAAAAGGTGGAAACACGACAGATCGCACTATCAATCTGTGTGTGTGTCTCAGTGTTCCCATGTAATATACGTCTGGCTTGCCGCGAGCAGTAGGTTTCAGGTTTGTCTCATTACCGAGGTAATTCCTCCCGAGCAACAGCCTCGTAATGGAAGGAGTTGGTAATGATCCTTTAATAGCCCTCTTCATTGCCCACTGGCCACATCCTAAAACACGATTTGCCTACTGTGCTCTCACTGAGCCAGGGAGATGAATAGAAAAGTAACCGTCATTATATCTGCCATAGAAATCAAATCAAAGCAGCCGTAATCTACTTCTCACTGTAGCTCCCTCCTTTTTTGTCTCATTTTCATACCGTCCGTTTTGTCGCTCTTTACCTCTTTCCCCCCCCAAACTTCCTCTTTCTTTCTCTCCGCTCTTGGACTTTCTAGTGCCTCATCCCTCACATCACATTCTCCTGCTTGTCTTTTGTCTCTTTGTATGAAGGCTCAGTTTTTCATTTCTATACTTCAAAAGGCATCAGTAGATTGGATTCCTTTATTGGCGTTTAGCTGTAATTAGGGATGACAGAGTCTGAGTTGCAAAAGCAGGGCAACCATGCCGCGCTAACCATGGTAATACAATGCATGGGGAGGCAGGCTAAATGTGAACCTAAGCTAAGTCAAACTGTGCCTGTTGGTGTATTATGTGTGTGCTTTTTATTGTGGAATTGGAATCTGGGTTAAAAACTCAAAAAGCCCAGTGCAATGTAAAGGATTGCTAAAGCTTTATTATCACCCTTCAAAGTTTCAAGAGCACAATGCTGAATGTAGAAATTGAGTGTGTTTGTGCGTATGTGACGACGTGCATGTCCGACACTGCTCTTATCCCAAGTGAGAAAATCGAGACGACTCCACACTAATCTCCTCCACATATGGTTGGGTTTCTCACATATCCTTGATAAGATTTATAGGGATTAGTTTGTCGCCCCAAAATAGTCAGAGTGTTGAAAAAATGGCTGTCTGGAGGGTCCTTTAATCTCCCAGCCATCGGCTTTGCTGACACCACAGGCCGATACTGAGGAAGTGAGACCGTTACTCTGTTTGACTCAGAAACATCAGCGTCAACTGCCTGCTATAAGACGCTTTTATGAAATGAGTGAGTTTACATGAGAAAATCACCACACATGCGTTAATGTACATGGGTCAGTCCAGTGGTAATTGTCCGCTGGGTGCCTGAGCCTTAGGTGCACTATCTTTCTTCCTTTTTCTTTTTGTTTCTCTCTCTCTCTCTCTATCTCTCTCTCTCTCTCTCTCTGTCCGGCCCTCTCTCTCTCTCTCTCTCTTTTTCTGTGTTCATCTAAATAATTCAGCTCAAATCCAGGCCAGTCTTTAATCAGATGTCAGTACTTCTCCTCACTGACGGGTTCTCCGCTCATTATCATAATCACCTGTATCTCTCAGTCATGCCAGCTGCTAACGACACTGATGTAAAACCTAAACGAATGTTTTACATGTTGTCTGATATGCTGTACATTTTCTGTTGTGTTAACCCTTTAAAACTCTTTTGAATATTAATAAAGCTATTTGATCTGATTCAATTTGGTCCTTTTCACACCAGCCTGACATTAAACTCACCTTTACATAGTCTAAGTTAATAAAAGTGTCTATTTATGGAACATTTGTGTGATTTTATGTGAGTTTAATGGGTATGAATGTGTTATAAGTTATTTGGGCCTCTAACCAAAAGTAACATTCTGTCACTTTGTGGTAGAAAATCAAGTTTTTTGAATCTTGAATAATAATAAAATGAATGATTTTAAAGTGCATTCGACCAAAGTGCTTTACAGGATTCAAAATATTAAAGAACAAATAAATGAATGAAAAAAAAACATTTAAAAAACCTCAAACTCAAAAGTATTCATGTTAGTCTTTGATTTGCTCAACCTCAACCAAACATCGCCATCTGTCTAGAAGTAGACCGTTTCATAATGCCGCTGCAGGGGAATGAAAATGCAAACTCACTGACTGTCTTCTATTTGACCTTGGTTACACTCAGAACACCTGTCCAATGGGAGCGCAGTGCCCATGCAGGCATGAATGGGTTCACAAGGTCAGTCAAATAAGAAGGTGTACTGTCATTTAGCATATATATATTTTTTGAGCTAACAGCAGTCTCTTAAAGGCTCCTCTAGGAGGAAAGGAGGACAGCTCTGTAGAAGTGTTGGCGTGGTACGAAACACGAGCTGCTGCATTCTGAACCATCTGCATACATCAAAAACTCTTCTTTGGAAAACATGACAGAAGGTCATTTAATAATACTAGCTAGATGATATAAAGGCATGGATAAGAACCTCAGCAGCCTTAAATGACAACATTGATCTAATATTAGAAATGTTTCAGACGTGAAAAACAGCTACTCTTGACATCTCCTTTATGTCAATCAGACAAAAAATGTATGATAATCTTATAGAATTTACTCCACAGTGTCCAAATTTGTCCCTGAATAAAAATAAAAGCTTTTTTTTGGTTTGTTAAATAGTGGCTGATCATGAGCTTGCCTTTGAGTATTCAAAATTATGGGATTCTATATTTCATGGTTGATGTCTGGAGTTGTTAATATTGATTATTCTGAAGAAGGTAAGAGAGTTACAGTTGGGAGGGCGAGCGACTGATACAAAAAAAGAGACTGGGTTACTAAATAAAGTTCATACAGGTAAACACAATACTCTCTCCCGTGCGCAAACTCCAGCAAGTGATCACTAACAAGCAAACAAGACAGTGTAGGGTGAGCACAGACACAGATACCAGATAACTACTGCTGACATAAAAAATAACAACACCAGGTTTTCACTCACTGGAAAACCTCAACCCAGACAGCCTGAGTGTAAAAATAAAAAAATACAGCAAGAGATGTTATTGGTTCAACTGTGAATGAAATACTCTCTCCGAAAAAAAGATCAACGACATAAAAACAGCAGTGATGTTGAGTTCAACGACTAAATAAGCTGTTGTGATGTTTAGCCTCTTTTTTTTTTTGTACTGTCCTGTAAACCGATCCAATGCTGCTGCAAACCTTGCCATGTTAACACGTGCTTCCAAGGAGACTAACTCACCGCTGGAACCAGCCTCAAGTGGATGAACTACAGTTTTCAGCACTTCAGCGTTGGCTCCATTACTCAGCACCTGTGGTTTCTGCTTGGTAACAGATCTCACCTCAGTGTTCATTTGACAGCTGATTTTTTTTTTCAACAAATATAGATTTTTAAGAGGTCATTTAAGTGTTCGTGCGGAAAAAATGGGGAACACAAAAAATGTCAGAGCAAGGTTGATGATCAAACTCTGAAGCTTTATTGACATTGAGTAAGATTTTTGAAAAAAAAACTGTCATCCAAGACAAGAAAACTTGGGCGCCATTCCCTTGTCCTTTTCATATAGCCAGTCCAATGCGCGACGTCTGCAATGCCTCGTCTTCACTGTGATATATGATATATTTTAGCCGCTGTACTGTTTAATGTAGATCTCCAGCTTTTACAGTACATGTGGCACATTCAGCCAACTTGCTAACAAGATAAAATGTCCCAGAATTCACCATGTCTACGCTGCCTGAGGCAAGGAGGAAGCGGGGTTGAAATTCGAATCTTATCAGTCTTCTCTATAGGGGATACAGTGCATATAGGGTATGCAGACAGGTCGAGTTAAGTGATTTGTCAGGGCCAACACATCTTCTAGAAACAGATTTGGTGGAGAGTGTCAATGTGTAATCTGTTGCACATGTCTATTTGTGTGTGTGTGTGTGTGTGTGTGTGTTTGGAGAGCTCAGCGGTTTACAGTTTCAACCACATTTGCTTGGCAGCTTCACTCCTCTTTTAATTAGAGAAAAAGCTTCTGCAACAAGGGGTCACAACAGAAGGAGTGAGAAAGAGAGAGCAAAAAAAGAGAGGGAAAGAGGTGTTTACAGTGGAAACCAAAACCCAGCCCACTCAGCCAGAGTGAACACAAGAATCACTCAAGGGTTAGTTTTCAACCAATCTGGAGTTGACTTAATGCTTTTATAATAAAAGAAAAATAATGAAGTCATGTAACACATAACTTTTCTGTGTTCATGTTTCTCTCTTTCATCCTCCGGGCCAAGAGTCTGTTCTAGTTCACACCTCCTTCGTAGCTTTTAAAACACGTTGTTTTTTCCGACTATATATAAAGCAAAGAGCATCGGATAGAAAACTTCCAGCTCTCTGAAAAATTGATGGAATGGCCATATGCGGGCACGTATAGGTAAAGGTTAAGGTAAAACATTAATGGGAAAAACTAGGCTACCATTAGTTATAGTGCACTGTTTACTTTAGCACAAAGTCAACTGCTGGTATCGTATTTATGAGCATGTTGTTGTGCTTAACATTAAGTGAACTGTGGAAAACTGCAAATTCCAGGACTGATGCTATCCATCACTTGTGTACATCTGTGAAGGATGCATTGTGTAAACTTTTATTCTGTACATTGAGAGCTGTGAACACATGTTTAGCTCTGTTGTTGCATAACTTTGCAGGAGAAACAGCGTTCACTTTACAAACTGGATTTCACGTTAAACTGGGAGCTGACTTCTTTACAGTTTTCTCTCCTCTGAAACATTCAGACACTGTGGTTTGTTTGGCGGCTGTGGCTCAGTGGTAGAGTCGGTCATCTCTGAACCAGAAGTCGGGGGTTTGATCCCCAGCTCCATCAGCCACATGTCCAATCCCAAGATACTGAACCCCAAGTTGCTGCTGCTGCTTCATCTGTGGTGTAAAAAATGTGTATGAATGGGATTCGTTACTACTGATGGATACTTTACTTAGAAACCTCTGTCATCAGTGTGTGAATGGGTAGGTGGTGTAAAATGCATTGTGTAGTGTCAAGACTGAAAGCGTTACACAAGCTCAAGTCCATTTACCATCTATAACTGTGGTTATATTTGATAAAAACCCAGAATAAGTCAGTTTTACTTCAATAAAAAAACAGTTTCTCTGAAACCCTTCTGTTAACACAGGATGCTTGGAGGGGAGTCCACATAATTAATTGATCATCGTAGATGCTTCTTTTGGGTCAGTCACGCCTCTTGACAAACTTCAAAATCTAAGACGACTGGAGGTCTACCCACATTTAGTTTTTAGTATAGAGTATTCATTACTTGCTGAAATGTAAATGGATTTCCAAGCCGTTTGTTTTGTCACAAACTTCAAGCATTGATTAATGATCCACGATACTTGGTTATATTATAAAATGCAGGTTACGCATAATCCATTCTAAAAATATTTTGTTGAATTTACATAATTTTCTCTGAAGTGGTTACCGGTGCACTTGTGTAGGAAAGGTTAGGGTGGAAAGAAAAAGAAGAAAGAAACATAGTGGAAATCGCCGACATGATTCAGCCTATTGGCCTTTGTCATTGCCCTACTACAGCGTACCTTGTATTACCTGACACACAGTGAGCATGCCAGCTTACATTCATAGTTTTTCATTCATGTGTATCGCATTAACTTGAAAAAACACAAATCTGAGTTTTTCTGAATTAACAAAGCAATGTTTTGATGATAGAATTGGCTTTACATCTAAACAACTGCAAAGTCTGGCGGTGACTGCACAACGTCGACAAACTAATGACATAACACCATCTATGTTACCTAAAGACAATCTCTCCTAAATATCTCAAACCTTAACTCAAATAAAACTAGATTAAACTAAACATTAGGGGCATGTGCTTCCTCTGGTGGAATAAATTAGCGCTTCTGTTTGGATTTTGAGGTGACCTCTTTGATTCAGAATAACGGAGCGTATTTCTTCTTTTTAGTGAATGAGCGAGACGTCGAGATATTTTAAATAATCTTTATGATGTTATGGGGATTGTCTTTATAGAGAATCACATATTTCTTACAGAAGCATTATGGTATGAAAACCGGTATTTAATTCTATAATGTTGGATGTTGTTTAAAAAAAAAAAATGTCTTGACAACCCATGCAAATTATAACTAGTTTAAAAATATTTAAATTGGGGATGGACCTTCTGCCGTCATAAACTTACATTCATAAGGAGGCGCGATTGGCCCTCTCCAAGATGGCGGCCGTATGAATGAAAAGCAGTGTCCAACGCGGCATCTGCATGTAAACAGTATGTATGTGATGAGAGTCAGCTCTTCAAGCTGCAGCTAACCTAAGCTAGCTATATAACCACAATCCCTATGCTGATGTTATGATCCTTTAATTAAGGATTTATGATGTTAGCCAAACTAAAAGAACGAAGACATGTTTTATTCCCTGCGGACAGCGTGTGCTCATGAAACATTCTGACTAAGTCTGCTCTTGAAACATGCGAGCAGTTACGGCTAATATAGAAGTTAAGTGTCAGGCTGGATTGATCTTAAAAAAAAGAAGGTATAGTCTGAGTCTGTTACAGCCTTACATGGTAATACTTTATGCTCTTTGAGATGAGCCATTCATGTGATGTACTTCCACTCCTTTGTTTTCCTCTGTGGATTATCTACAGCATCAGCACGCCGCCTCCCATTTGCTCTCTGATGTCCTAAATTAAACACAATGCAGCTCTTCAGATAGGGTTAGCATCATTAGCAGCATATAATTACCATGCACAATGGGCCGCACTGCTCTTTGAGCGGCACTGTAACCACTAGTTTGCTGTTCTTTTTCCGTTCACCCTGCTCATCTGTGACGTAGTTTCCACCTCCAGTTTTTTTTAAAAGTGTGTTTTTTTTTTCCTTCTCTAGTTTGTGCTATTTTCCATACATCTCTCAAATGCCTCAAATCCCAAATAGTCTCCAGTTTCTGCGGGCTCCTGCAATTTCTGCCTGTATGTCAACCAGTCTGATGCATTAAGCCTCTCTCTCTCCCTCTCTCTGATATCTTCCCTCTCTTTCTTCTCCGTTTCTGTCTCTCTTTCTCTTCTCCCTGCTGTCCACTTTCATTGTCTGACTGCTACTCTATAGCTCTTTCTCGTGTTTCGGGTGTAAAAATTGGATGACATGTGGTGAGTTGTGGATTAAAGTGAATGTCAATCACCTGCTTTTTTATCCTCGCTTCTTCAGGCATTGCTCCCCGGTGGCTTTGCGTACCTGCAGGGATTTTCCATGTCTCACTCTCTATCGCTCTCCTTTGTCTCGTTTCTCCTCCGCAACCTTGTTCACGTCCACCACCCCACATGCTAATTGCATTCCACAAGTAGCTGTAGCCCACACAACGAGTCAATTCCTGACCCATACTCTAGAAACTGTCTCCCCCACCACCCCTACCACTTCATTCCATCTTCCTTTTTTTCTCCTCAGAATCCACGTCTCATTTGCCTCGGCCTCTCCTCCTGTCACTCCCTGCCTGTCTCTAGCCCTCCACATGTCCCTCCTTCACTTCCTTTCTCGTTACACCTTAGACCTGTGAAAAGTAGAAGATGAAAATCTCTCCTATTTTTTTTTTTACCTGATAAAATCGCACAGAGCTGTGGCTGCAGCCAAAGCCACTAAGCTTGTGGAGGAAAAAGAGCTTTGAGGAAAAGAGATTGGCAGAATGAGTCGATGGAAAGTGCAAAAAAAAAAAAAAAGGTCCTTCTTTTATTTATCTGTTTGCACCTGAGGAAGTAGACTACAGAAAGTGGCCACAAAATGGCTCCCAATTTCATTAGCTCCTAAGAGAAAGCTGCTGTGATTCAATGGCTGGAAGGAGTGATCTTATTAAACTGGGTTTGGCTCCTTTTTTTGTGTGAGGCAAGGTGCAGACTCAGGCAGATTTTGGGTTATAAAGTGTCCCGATGCGTCACAGGGGCTCCTCAACTTAGAAGATTTTCACTTAAGTGTCTGCATCTAAGTGTGTGTGTGAAGGCCTGGCATCAATAAGGGCCAACGGAAATCAGCTCACCTCCTTTTAAAGTAAGAGCAATCACCGACACAATTTGCTGAAACATTCATAGCAGAGAGTGGAATCTCAAGCAGTGGCTCAAATATTCATGCCGAGACTGCTTTGGTATCGCTGTGTGCCTGCTGCTTGTAAAAGTAGGTCTTGTTATAATTTTGATGTCCCCCCCCCTCCCCCCTAAAAATGTCACACCCCCTCACACGTCTCCCCACTTTCAAATGTTTACAGCCATCTGCTCTGCAACAGCATACTTTTGGAAAAGCTGTTCACTTCTTGAAGTTTGCGCAAACCGTGACTGACGCTTTTTTTTCTTCTGCAGGAAGTAGAGGATGATAGGAAGCAGACTGTCCTGACAGAGTTCTGCTAACGGGCGACACTCCTGATGACTTGCTCTTCATAGACACTGAACGCAGAAGTCAACAGTAAGGCTGTCACGGTAACTGCAAAAATGAATTACTGAGGTATAAACAGGCCAACCGAGGAGAACGGAGGCAACCGCAACCACACGTGAAGTCCACTCAGCCCACCTCGTGTTCGGACTGAAACAAAGGTGACTGTGCTGGTGCCTAAGCTCAATGTAACGTCTCCCCTTTGGGGACATTTTCGGCTTTCAGCCAAATGAAAAAGACGAACAAGCTAATTTAGGCGATGCAATTTGTAAAATAAGCGCAAAAAAAAACATGCCTGTGAAACGAGGAAACATCAAATTTGAGCTCTCACCTCGAAAAACTCATCTGGTCCGCGATGTTATTTTGATTGTGACTTTTATTCATTTTCTTAACAACGCATGGGACAATCAGTGACAGACACAAGCCACGGACAAGTGTGAAAGCAGCGCTGCGGACAGCGCCTGGTGCTGAAACAAAGCACTGTCACAGCAGCAACAGTTATCACCACAGTGACAGTGTGTGGAAAAAACACAACATGTACAGTAGGCAACGATTTGACTACAGAGTACATAATGACAGGCACTTACTAAATGTTAAAACTGGCTCAACTGGCCCAGAACTCAGTGAGGTCTGGGGATTGTCAATGTGCAGCATATCCTCTCTCTCTCTCTCTCTCTCTCTCTCTCTCTCTGTCTCTCTCTCTCTCTCTCACACACACACTCGTCAGGTCTTGTACGTATTTTGTAGCCAAATTGTACTGTACAGGTTTTAAAAAACAAACTTGTACTTCTTCTGTATGCAAATTAAGTTGAGGTGATTCTGTTGGTAGCTGTTACAGCTGTGACCCTGCTCTGTCCACTGTCTGCAGCTCTGCACTGTTCTGTGGCGGGAGTGTTTGTGTCTGTGCCCTGATTGTCACATTCAATGTTCAATCAACCCAAACCCTGTGACCAACCTTTTTCAAAGCTACTGGAAGAAACTTCTGTTTGTCTGTTTTTTTTCCATCCTACTGATTGATCTCTGTGATCAAGCAGCACCTCTTATATCTTTACTGATCTTGTGCTGTACAAGGATTTATTTTCTGATGCAAAACCTTATCCTGCTTTATTTTAACATTCAGACGTCACAACTCACTGTGAAACACTGTGAAATGGTTAAAGCATAAAAGCTTTCTTGGCAGTGGTCTGTTAATCTCCTCGTCTGACACTAACCACTTCGACAGCGATAACAGGCAGTAAAAAATGTTATATAGAAATATTCAGTCTTGAGGCTGATGGTCTCTTTTGAGGACGTATAGAGGCGTTAGTTCAAAAACTCAATCTGTTATGTTACCAGCTAAAACCTGCACACATTAGCTTTGAACAAAGCTTACCTTCTCATCCTACCTGTTCACTTGCACAAAAATGCACTGCAGGGGTCAGTATAACTCCCAATTTCTACATACTCCGTGAACGCCTTGGTCTGTCACATGAGTCAATGCACCAACTTCACAGCGAGCGTTTAGGTCAGTCCCCGGAGCGTGCCAGGTTGGCGACTGGGCTCAGTTCCGTTTCAAATAAGCTGCATGTCTATTTTCAACTGAGCCCGCTGCAAGCACATGTCCGGCTGGACAGAATAGAACGACCTGGACAGGAAGTCAGACAAAGAAATGCACATGAGCGTCCGGTCACTTTCAAAATAAAACACAATATTCTGACTCACGATCGTATCTTCTGTCACTTTATCAACATGTATTCAAAACAGGCACGAGACGAACAACAAAGCAACCTCAGAAAGACAAAGCAACATTGTTTTCCCCTTTTTTTTTTAAACTCTTAAGTCCCGCGTGATCTTGTAGTTCTCCTGTGATGTGAGTACAGCAAAACCGGTGGGCTCATGGACCAGGTTGCGAATGGGGTATGTGGAAATAAGTAGTTAATATTAATACTAACAACCACTATGATGAGATTCTGTTGACAGCTTGAATACATAAAGGTTAAAGGTAATGAAAGTCTGCCTCAATCCTCCAGCCGACATTATCTGTCACAGCACCATTGGATGCATTTATCGCATATTTCAGTGAGTGAGCTAAACATTGTGAAACTTGTAATGCACATGCACACGTTCTTTTCTTAGTAGTACCTTTGCCTCTACATATATCTTTCAGCCTTTTCACCCATATTGGGTCATTTGTGATTTAGCCACCCGGACTCATGGGTTCTGGTGAACTATTAGTAGTAGCCTTTGTGTTTCTGAAAAGTTGTTCCTACATAGTGACAACATGATTGGACAATAAACTTTGCCAGTGCGCAGAGCGACACTTCTCTGGCCATTCACCAGCTCCAGGAGCGGCTGCTTATCATAGTCCTGTTTTTTTTTTCTTTCCTTCCCTTCAGAAAGGTTCAGGTCAAACAGTCATTACCAATACCTTAGAGCGATTCACTTCACGTTTTAGCCTACGTAGCACTTTGATCTGAACTTAATAACATTAGGCAACCATTATGGCAGTAAGTGTATGGACCAGAGTGTATCAAAACCTTCCTGCAGACACATCAGTCTGGCTTGCATTTTTTTTTTTTTTTATAGTTTCCATTTTTTTTCCTCTACTCCAGTTTGATCCAAAATCAGTTTGATAGGTGACATCAATAGATCTCGCACTGGGGTAGGATATGAGCAGCTGAACCTTGTGAAACATATCAAATCAGTTTGAAGGATGGCTGAACAAAAGAGGAGCCAGCTTTGGACACACACAGCCTTGGTGGATGCTCTGCTTGCTTTCCCACTGGATTTGAAGGTTCGGGGGAAAACATGATGTAGAAATATAAAACTTTCAGAAACCCGTAAGCAGTAGAGGCAGATATACTTTATTGTCTCAGGATTCGAGGGTGACTCAGCCTTAATATCAAGCAGCTACTAATAAATAAAAAGTGCATTTGAATCAAATGCAGGCATTGCTTTTTGAAATGATTTGAGAATAAGGCGATTACATCTGATTCTTTAGAGCAAATATGAAATGTCCTCTGGTACTTTTTGGATAAGCAAACCACTGGCAGGCTCGACATCTTGAATGAGATCAGGGGATCTTGGTCGGAACAGATTAATGAGAGTGCAACAAAAAATGTTTCGAAACTTTCGGCTAACTCTGGCATCTTTACAGGTTTGTATTGCTGGGCACTATCTCTTTTTTTGTCTCCAGGGGGTAAGTTTTTCTTAGTTTTTTTATTTTATATCGTGTCATACATACATTTATATTCCCAACCCACAAGGGCTTACATGGCGCCATGACTTTAAACGTTCTAGGATTAGAGGGCATAGCAGGTTTCTTCATTGTCATGGAACAGAAAAAGAAAGCGAAGCTAGATTAACCCTTAAAACTCGGTAACTAAACCGACTATCTAGTCATCTTTTCCAAGCTTCTGAGACAAAGTTCGACAGCTTTAAAATCAAACTTGAACAGCCATTCCAGTTTTTGCACAGCTGTCCACTCTAATATTTCAGGTTTTTGACGAGCTACTTCCCGAAACAATAACTCTCTTATTGTCATCACATTTTTAAAATGCAAAAGAAAATGGGACTCACTTTCGACTTCATCCAAATGAAACATCTCACTAAGTCTGTTTTCTTCTAGAATATTTTTGAATCCTCCAGCCAAGAAGAAGAATACCAGATCTTAACTGTGCGATCAAGGATCATTGGCTGCTAGATAAACGGCATGTTACATATTAATCCAGGCATACAATTCTGTTTGATCTGTACATCTATCCTTAGTTTTGGCTTGGACAGAATTTCGCACCATTTTTCTTCACACATGATCAAGAGCTTATATGAGAGTTTACATTACAGTAGTGTTGTAGTCAAGACCAAACTAACCGAGACAAGAGTGCTCCGAGACCAAGACAAGACCATTTAGGTCATTTAGGCAACTAGACTGAGTCGAGACCAAGACCAAGGCAGGGCGAGACGAGACAAGACCAAGACCGGAAAAAATAAATTTAAAAAATCTTCATATTGTGTGCAGCAGTCATGTCACTCACTTAGACTGTAACACAGTGAATGTTGCCACCTTAACCAGGGGATAAAAATCAAATTATGAATGAATTGAAGTTATTGGTTGTTTTAGAAAGACGCTTTTTCCTTCTTATCACAGTGATGCATGGAAAAATAGCATATCAGTGGTGGTCTTGATTTAAAATCTGGATTCCACCAAGTCTGAGTCAGAGACGAGACTGAGTAAAAATGCTCAGACTTGCTCAAAAAGTGGTCTTGAGACCAAGACCGATTTTGAGTACTACAACACTACATGATTCCTGTACGTCATATCCACCTGCTCAAACATGGAAAAAAGCTCTTTTCATATATTTAATAGCTACATGTTGTTATGTTAAGGAATTAAAAGGTCGAAGTGAACTGAAGGGGTTGAAGTGAACTTTTAAAAAGATGGAGAAAAGAAGAGGGGGGGGGGGGTGTACATGGGTGGAAGATGGAGAAGCAGAGTAATGTATCATACTGGCAGAGGTCAAGCAAGAGCAGACAATGTAATTAACCATAGAGGAGATCGGTAATCATGCAACTAATACAGTGTTTCAGCAGATAATTAGTCACACTACTGTACCGGGATGTGTCATACATACAGACACAAATATGCTGTCTTTATATTTATTTATTTATACATCCAAATCGACGCAGCCTCGTATAGGCTACATGCACGCTGATACATGTGAGTCTTTATTCACATTAACTTTACATACACAACAACAAAGCTTAACTAACCCGACGCCCCCACCCTCCCTTCTTTGTTTTTACTTTCATCACACGCCTTCTTCTTCCCGTCTGCGCTGCGTCTCCCTCCATCCGGCTGCCTCGAAACGGTGCGTTCACAACAGACCCCCCAGAGAGGGGGCTAATGAGGGCTAACGACGGGGACGCATGCCGCCGTTTCCTTTTTCATTAACGGGTCCGCACTCACGCACCGGCTTTTCATCATCAGCAGGCTGCCATCAGCGCCGGGCTCTTCTTTTCCCTTCATCTATCACCTCCTCGCTCCGTCTCTCAGGCTTCACCTCTTTCATCACTCAAATAGAGTGGCTTTCTCCGTTTTTCCACGATCTATACTTATCCTCCTCGTCTGCCTCTGTTTTTTTGTCTACCCCCTACCTCCCCCACCTCCCCCACCTCTGTAAATACTAACGTGTTAATGTCAGCCTAATTACCGCCTGGTGCTATTTCAGTGGGCAGATGGAGGACACGTTGGGAAACTTTCTAGCCGCCACTGTTATGAATGGCCTTTGGGAGCGGGTTCAGCAAAACCTTTAGTGCATCTCAATTTAAACTTAACGTACATTTCTTGCTTAATCTGACTTTTAATTGCATACCTGTGCAAAGGGGTAGAGTAAAGTTTGTTTATAAGGCAGGGATGTCTAGTTTTCTTTCAGTGTTTGTTTTTCAGAGCATCCAGGCTACAGATGGTCTAAGAAAACAGCAGGATGGCATCAAAGCTTAAAGGGATAGGTTTCTTTAAGTGTGTCTTAATGCAGTGCATCTGCCCATATGGTTTTTATTAGTTTTTTAGTTTAAATCACAAACAATGTGTCTTTGCCTCACTGCAATAAGGAGAAAGTGAAAACATGAAAGAAAATTCCCACTTAAAATTTTGTAACGTGCAACAAAGAGCCTGGAAAGGATTTAAAGGAGCATCCGTGCAAATCTTCACTATCCTTTTTAAAAAAAAGACAAGATCATTCAGTTGCTCTGAAATCATTCTGACAGATGCTCAAGTGTCAGATTGCTCCAGAATTACTTTTTAAAAAGGTAACTGAAATAAAGCGGCGCCAAACAGAATAACATAACAGTGAAAATGTGTCACAATCGTAATCTGAGAATTAAAGAAACGATGACAATGACATGAATGCTGGTTTCTAGTGATTGTGAGAGGTGAAGAATCAATTCTAGTGCTCTAGATAATGAATAAAAAGAGGGCTCATCATATTCAATTTAATTGCCTGATAATGATGACAATTATCATTGCACATGGTAATATGCATCTGTGAATGTCTTCAGAACACATTTAGCAGTACACATTTAAAATACACCTTGCTTGCTTCAACACCGTAATTGAGAACACATGTTACTGCAGGACTCTCTTAACATTAGAAAACATCTATATTGTATGTATCATATATGTATATATATATATATGAGATCGTTAGTTGACGGATGCAAGCCCCCCAGAATAAATGACTGAATAAAATGAAAGACGACATACAGTAACTGCCCCCTAAAAGTTAAGTCAAAAGCCTTTTCGTTCCTCCTGCTGACTGGCCGCAGTATAGCTCATGAACATGTCACCTACATGTTAGCAGATGGGGCCGGCTTTAGAATTAAGCTACATGTCGAAATGTTTTTTTCTCAAACTTGGTTTTCCGTCATTAGAGTCATTATCTTGCCGATTTCTGTTCAATTCCCCTTTTTTTCCTGACAAATGTATTTTTAATGAATTATTCGATGCTGCAAAAAGGGTAAATCTACATGATTGACAGCTATGTTTAAAAATGTGTCTCTTGCTAATTAGCAGAGTAGAGGAGCAACAGTGAGAAAAAACTTAAACACTCATGAGAGTCATTCACTCAACTTTTCTGTGAGTCTCTTCTTCAAACCGACACAATAATCTGTTTTGCTGTGACCTGAAGGATCTTTGCTGTTTCATCACTTAGTTAAATATATGTTTTCATTAGCAGTAGAGTGGGATGTCAAAACCGCCTCGAAGACTCTCCAAAACTTGTCATTTCAGCACCCGTTGCAGGTTTTTTTTGGCCACACTTTTGTACAAGGGGTGGCTGTGGCTCAGTTGGTGGAGTGGGTCGCCCCTCAACCAGAAGGTTGCTACTAGGTAGGTGTGACATGAGGTGTAAAAGTGCTTTGAGTTGTCAGAAGACTAGAAAAGCACTATACAAGCTCAAGTCAATTTACCATTTACAACGAAATGAGGGCGAGTCACATTGACCATCTTATCATACATAAATTATGGACATAGTCTAGGCCAGTGGTTCTTAAACTATGGTACGCGTACCACCAGTGGAACGCGGGCTCCCTGTGGTGGTACGCAAAGAAATCTCCACGATATTTAAAAAAAATAATAATTTCAAAAACATTTGTCATACTCTTATCTGGTTTGTATCTATTGGGTTGTATTTATATCAAATGTGTTTTCCCCTCTAAACTGATCTAGTTTGCAACAAACAACTTTAATCTGCTTAATTTATGCTCGCACACACACAGACATAATCACCAGGAGTACGCCTCATGTTTTGAAAAGTTCCACTCGATATTCCGTTATTTATAGGAGATCAGCACAGAATCGGTGGCAAGCAGCTGTACATTAACATTTTTAAAACGGAGCCAGGAGAAGCTTCCGTTGCGATGCATTTATAAGAGTGTACGGACAGTCGCTCACCCTCTCTCTCTCTCTCTCTCTCTTGCTCTGAAGCTGATGTGATTCAGCTCTCTTTTGCTGTCTTAACTATGCGCAGTAGTCGAGAAGGATTTTTTTAAAGGGAGTTTTGCTATGTTGAACGCAGAGCCTTATAATACAGAGGCTCTGGCTGCACTCTCTCACGCGCTCTCTCTCCCCCGCTCTCTCTATCTCTTGCGCGCACATAGCAATTTTATGAATAAATGAAAAATTAAATAAGAGCAGGCCGTATACTTGGTCCCAGGTATCAGGTATCTCACTGGAGACTAAATATTCTCAAACAGGTTGTTGGTATAAAGTTGTCATTTTTATTATGCTGCACTTTTTTTGATTTGGGCAAATGTCAGTGTTGCGTAGAGTTAAAGTGCCAGTTCTAGTGCTAGCCCTTAGTAGTCCTATAGTGTGGCTGCCAGCAGTCAATAATAAATAATATTATTTTCATGAATATCTTTGCCTCCTGCGTAAAATGTGTGTAGAAATAGGCCTACAGTGTATTTTAACATCTACCATAATGGTGGTACTTAATATTTTGGGAGGTGGTACGCAGTCCAAACAGTTTGAGAACCACTGGTCTAGCCAACATATCTTGGGTAATATATTGTCCTTTTAATAATTGCTGATCATTCTGTAGTTAATTTAAAAAAAAACAAAAAAAAAAACAGGTTGAAATGTTTAGGTTTGTGGTAACTGCAAGGTATTAACTGTAGCTGTCTCTGTGATGCAACATGGCCTTTGTGGCATTGTATTCATTCTTTCATTTTTTACACTTCCTGGGTCCCAGGAAAAATAAAATGTATTCATTTTGAACCAAGGACACTTAATTCAAGAGTGAGTGCTTTAATTGTTTGTCTCATACAAACGGAGTGAGTGATAATTAAACAGTAAATACAAATACAGTAACAGTGCTTCATAATGGTCATGACATATCCATTGAAAATGTGTGTCGCAGTCTTTTCTGTCTTTGCCTACGGCTTCCCCGTGATAGCATAAGCTTTTAAAAAGGAGGGTAGCATTTCGAAACAGCTCTCTAAAACAGGTCTGGGGGAAGTGGATGGAATCAGCCACGCTGCTGAAAGAAACCCACCTATAGCTCCTGTCAGGCTCCACCTTTCCATTCCATATGTTTCAGCACCATCAGACACAAGCTGCATGTTCCGTAGCTCTAAAAGACACATTTACAAGCTACCAAGAAAATGAATAAAACATCAAAGCTGTCAGGCAGTCCGCTCACTGTGGCTTCTTGGCGAAGCTCAGGGAAGAGACGCCACTTCATGTCTGATACATGTTTGGCACGCGGGAATAGATTCTATTAACCTAAACAGAACATGTTGGGGATTTTTCTGAAGCGGAAGTCTCCTCAGTCCAGTATTGTGTATTTTGAATAACGTTAGATGGGCTGCACCGCTGCTAGTTCCACTTGGTTTTTTTGTTGTTGATGTGAGAAACACATTGTTACTGATGTTTTTACGGCACATTCCACAGCATCTATGGAGAAAATGAGTTACTTATTTTTTTTGTTCTGTGGACTTCCAGACAGCTGAGAAACTTGCTGTGATATAATGGATTAGCTGTGGTTTTGTTTTGCTTCTGCTCTCGCTCTGTCTGAGGGACTGGGAGTGCTTCCAGTTTTTTGTTTTTTTTTTCCCCCTCGCAAGATTGGTGTCTCGCAGATGTGTAGATAAGACCCCTGATCACCGCCGGGCTGCCATAGCCTCACCGGCATCCGACCTCTCTGACGGTCATTGATGATTTCAATTTTGCTGCGTGATGCCTTTTCACTGAGTGCAGTGCTGGGAATAGATTCCTCGCCTGTTGCACTTGCTGTTGTTTTTGGCTCCAATCGATTTGGTAAGCGGGATATAATTAGATAGCATCTCGCTTCGTTATCATTTCCCATGAGGAGCGGCTCCTGAACATGACAGCCATTTCTCCCTCCGACTACTTCTATCTGTTCTTCGACTCCACTGTCTTCCGCGTGGCTTCTTTTTTTTTCCCTACCTCCCCATTCACTCCTCCTCTTCCTCTTCCTCTGAATTTTCACTTTCAGTGTTTCATTACTTCTCTTTCTCAAACAAATGCAGCAATTAAAACATCCTCATTTAAATGTCCCCGCCATTTCTGTTTCAAAGTGCCACATTTTTCCTCATCTGTTTTTGTCTCTCTCCCTTCGGGGTTTAAGAAGTATAGGTGGTTCCCTGTTGCCATGGCAGCATCTCACTGACCTGTCTAGTCTGTGAAGCCGCAGGGTCAGGTGGCCGGGGCAACAGACTTACTCGCACCATTAGACTCCGGTGAATGGTGTTCAGTGTTAGAGGCGTTTAACTCTTCATGCCTGCGCTAGGTTGACCAGACCGCCAACAAGCCAAATGTGGGACAAAGAGTATGGCCATGTGGGACAATGTGGGACATGTAACCACGATGCCGAGAGATAGTTTAGATTTCGACATATTGTTCTAATGTCCATCTGACCCTGAAAAATAAAACATTCTATTGAAACTATTAGCTTACAAATGCTTTACTTCAAGTTGATTTGATCACACTCACTATGGCGGTTGTAAATGGTAAATGGACTTGAGCTGGTAGAAGTTGCTATGTAAAGTGAAGTAATCAGAAGTAACTAATCCCATTCATACACACTCGTACACCAGCGAACAAGCAGCGGGAGCAATTTGGTGTCTTGCCCAAGGACACATCGGACATGTTGCTGCAGGAGCTGGGGATTGGACCCCCTTGAAAACGAGATGGTTCATCTCAAGGGGCAATCCATCAAATAAACGGAATTTCTATAATAACCCCCAACCTTCTGGTTGAGAGACGACCGACTCTACCAACTGAGCCACAGCTGCATTGGGCCTTCATTTTGCATAGAAAGGACTTAACTAATTTATCTTGTTTGAACGCATTTTTTCCATCTCCTAAGCAAAACAAATGCAGCCGTCAAAGGAAGCTAACGTTTCACAGTTCTGATAGGATAGTTTGCTTGAATGACTCTTCAGTATTCAACAAACTTTATGAAGTACAGCTCTTGTTCTCATCAACTCTCAAACTGTGTGTAACTAAACTGTGAACAGTAATACAACAGAGCTAAGAGGCACAGCTGACCCGAGATCTTTAGGTACACTACGTGCTTTAAAAAGCTACATGTGGTACCTGAATACACTTGGATCAAGGGACTGTGTACTTCTTTAGATATATGATCAGTCAATGCTTTTCCTTTCTCATTTTAAAAAGGAACCTGTGTATATTTGTTTCAATTTGTCTATCACCATAACTAACAGCAGGTAGGCCCACATGCTATGCATTTCTAGCACTATGGACAGCACCTGGCTGAAATACAAACATAGTAACATAATATTAAAATCTAACACCGCACTGGAGGGACGGGATATTCATACACTGGTATAAATTATACATAAAATTTCTTACCTTAGATGTTCTTTTTGGCTTTATAGTTTTTATTTGAGCATGCTGCCTCCAGTGAGGCCATCTCCTTCAGGGCATAGGTATAGAATTTCTTACAACTGTATCCAAAGTTGTATTCGACTTGAATTTCACGCTTGATAAGGTCCACAGAGCAATGGTTTCGTTGGTCAGTCCATGCTGCTGACATGAGGGAAAACACTCTTTCCACAGAGGCATTAGTAACTGGGATGCTGAAGAGAATGCAACATCAGTTATATTTGGTGTCTTTTTGCCTTAAAGCAAGGTTTACCACTTCTCCACAACAGGAGCTCTTTTCTACACAATTTCCTGCTGGCCTAGCAGAATCATACAGTATTCCCGGATCTGAGGGACCTCCAATGCATCCCCAAGTGAGGTGAATGTGAAGTTGCTCTAAAGTGCCAAGCTTGAAACCATCTTCTGGTATTTTTCTAACCCTAACCCAAGTCACACCATTGGTTAATGTAACTGAGTGCTGCCTTGTGTAATTGTGAAAGATCTCTCTTGATTGCTGCTGCTTTTTGGTCTGGAAACTGTGGGAGGCTTGTGTTGGTTCCCAATCCAAAGCAGGAATCCATCTGTTGTTGTTGGAGCTTTGTTTTGAGAGTAAGCATTTTTTAAATTTAGCTGACAGACGGTCCTCTTCCTCTAACTACAGCACAACGTTATGGAAGATCTTCACATAATAATGAGGTAAAAACAGGTAAATCTGTAGGTCAAGGGGTTTCCCAACATCATCCTGGCCCTTTTTGAACTGCTGCCACAGTGACTTTTGGAAGGAATCTTTTCCCAGTGAGAGGAAACAGCTCTTGATAGCTGTCCAGTTGTCGTGTAGCCTTTTGACAGCAGGCCATTTTGACTTGTAACCATCTAGTAAGTACATGTCTCAGAACAGCCTGATTATCTTCTTTCACACTTGTTACCTTATCTGTTTGGCAATATTATTTTGGTTTCAAGAGGAATTTATCCATAGATCAACGTTTCTCTCAATGAGCCTGGCGTTTCATGTGAGTCTCACAACTAGTATGTCGCTACACGACGTATTCTCCTCATGCGTGGTTGAAAATAAACTCTGGCACGTCATGAAAAACTTTCTGTGAATTGCCCTCCACTGGCTTCACCCAAAAGTAAATAATTACTCCGACTTTTTTTTTTTGTGAAAGTGAGGCGTGACGTAGGCAACAAGGATGGTAACACGTTGGCAGGCCCTCAATCCCACTTGTTTGCTGATTGATTGACATCTGACTATAGACAGGAAGTAATAGTGGATGAAGGCTGAGTGATGTCACCCATTGGTCACTGAAGGGGGCTTTGTAAGCCTGTTGATGGTGGTAGCCATGCTGGAAATGCTGCGTCAACCTAACTTCCAGTCAACCTTTTGTGTAGCGGATTCTGTTGCTTAGTCTGCTACTTCTGCATTGTATTTGGGAGACCCCCCAGCCCCCCCTTCCATCTGACAGGGATAGTCTCCGGTTGTGAGGAGCGTATGTGAACAGCCAGGTCGGGAGAATCTCCAGAGCAGTCCTCCCGTAATTATCTAGATATTATACGGAGTGCATATGTGAAAACGGCTTATGTGACTTCTCTGTGAGTCCGCAGCCAGCCTCAAGTGGACATTCGAAGAACTGCAGAATTTTGCACTTTCACATTGGCTTCATTTTTCAACACCAGAGGTTCCTGTTTGCATCTGACACAGGCCATGGTGATGGCATTTTCTTGCTTCCCACACATCTATTGGTTAAATGCCAAAAAATAGAGCCAATCAAATGCAGGACGTCTTCTCAACGTACTGGAAGCGGGAAAAGTGATGAAAAGGCTGTGCAGTCCCTCACAAAGTGTGACACCTGGTCACTCTAGCCTGTACTGTTTTAACACTAGACGCTCCACTGAAAATGACTTTATCCAGTATACATTTATTCTGCTTCTCAAAATAAACTATTAATAAACACTAAATAAATAGACTATTCAACAACAATCCACAGTTCAAAAAAGACAACTGAAATCATCTCACAAAAAATGCTTAACATTTGCTGGTTTTAATTCGCAGATTAGAGGGTTAAGTACTTTTCTTTTTGTCCTAAGATTGTGAAATGGTATTGGACAGGTGGCTTTTCTAGAGGGTGGCATGGGCTGGCATTATGGCCTCCTTCCTGACATCCCATTGGCCACCCTGGGTGTAAGTCAACAAAAAACTATGACTGGCTTTCTGTCCAGTCTAGGGTAAAACTGTCTTTTGCACTTAATTTTTCTTTTTGAGAGTTAAGCATAAAATATTTTTATGTTGCCTCTCCATTGTGTCATAAAAAGACTGTAAACTGTATTAATATTCATATACAAGGTAAACAAATGCCATGCCATTTGTGCACACATTGTTTATGACCCTGGCATAATTATCTGCACTTAGGTCCCCCCTTGTAAAAAAAAAAAGTCTATGGACTGCTTTTGGACTTTCTTTTTGGAAAGAAATAGTTTGAATTGCTAAGGAAATGTGATATTAGTTTACATATATATTTAGAAAATAACTGATGGTTAAAACCTCCAACTTCTTGTTTTTATAAAGCCTAAAGCTCAATACTCCACAAAACACTTTCATAGTCTTAACAAACCTCAAAATATGATGTCATAAACAACCTTACTCTTCAGCTTTGAAGAATGACCTTGCATATTAATAGGAATCTTCAACAAACTTGTTTAAAAGTCTCACATCATCTTTGAAATGGTCATCTTTGGAACCAGTAATAAGATGTATCAAATAAATAAACAACCATTGTGTTAATTTCTAGCATCATTTTCAACCAACCTCCTCTGATTATACAATAAGTGCTGTTCTGTTCTGTACTAACGTGCCTCCAGTTTGCAAACTGACTTGCATGTAGAAAAGACTGAAACATTTAAACCCACAATCCCATGTGACTTCATCTTGCTGTGTCTATCTGCTGTGCTGAATTATTAACAACATTATTGATGTGTCGACGCCAACGTTTCCTGTGAAATGTCATGCTGTGAGGAAAAACGAGGGGAAAACACCCAACAAACCATTTAAACCACATGTCAGAGGATGTTGTGTGACGGTTACTATACTACATTGTTTTGTGTGGTTTTTTTTCAAAGTCAAACAACAGTGTCTGGACCTTTCACAAGCTAGTGAAATATTTGCCTGTTGTATAATTGGATGATGTAAACATCACAAATAAAGTAAGGAAATTTGTGTTTGGTAGATCATTTCTTTGTTGTAACAATGCTTCTTGGCAATAAATCTTATACCGTTGGAAAGTCTGTTTATTTCGCTTTTATATGGTGCCACATTTGTAAGGAACATGCATTTGTGGGATGAGCAGCAGGGCTGAGTATGTGGGTTGAAAAACTTGCCAAATCTTCAAATGTATAGTTACCCTAAAGGAAAATGTAGTTACTTATTCAAAAAGTTAACACAAATACATTTAGATTTTGTCTTGTGTTATGTAAAGCACAAAGGGTTGGATTTGACCTCATATTGCTTTTTTACCCAACCAAATATTTTGTCTTGTGTCTCTTGAACTCCACATTTCAGAAGAGACATGGATCTCATTACTGATCAAAACAAAGAAATGAGAATGGCTGAGAGAGGAAAGCTTTGACCTAAGGAAAAGGCTGAAATGAAACTAAAGTAAAGACAATCACAGTGAACTAAACTTGTTTGCATAGTCAAGAAGTCAAGAGAAGGATTAGATGCACTCTTGCACAAAAAGAAATGGAGGTTATGGATACTCTGTAAGATAGACACCGCCCACAGTGTGACTTTCTCCACTCTGGAGCTGTCCTTTACGTAATGTAAGCTTCTTACGTTTGTTGTTCATGCTGGGTTCATAAAGGTCAAAAAATGCTCTCAAGCGTGCAGCTGTCCTTTTTCAGATCCAAGTCACTGTCGCAGCAAAGGCAGGTCCTTCACCATCTCCATGGAGATACTGAGATGTCTTACAATAATCCATCTATAGCTCCTACAGCAAACATTTACAGATTATATCACTTCTATTGGTCAGGTTTCATAATATAGAGATGGATTTGAATTTAAGCTGTTATGATTAATTATTTGGCATTTCATGTTTTGCTTTGGAGATGGTGGAGACTAAAACAGAGCTAAAACATGTTTGATTATCAGACTTTTTTTTTGAATATAGCGAGAAAGAAACACAACACAACATAAAAAGAAAAGGTAAATGTGTCTTTTTGCTATCTAGTTTCCTAGCAACCATTTGTACTCATTATGCATCACTTGTTGTCTTCTCAGTATACAGTATGATGTGTCAACTCAATCACTTACCAGGTCAAAAGCTTTTTTTCGTCTCATACAGATGCTACCTTGTCACCCCAGAACTTTTTTTTAGGTAATTTACAGCAACAGCTCTGAGTGTTATTTTGTCTGTTAAATATGAAAGTGTTTAATACTGCTGAAGATGGTTTTACATTTGATTTAGTTTAAAGCCTGTTCCATCCTCTGCAGTTGCTAAAGGGCCGTGAATTTAGCTGGTTACACTGCGTAACACAATGTTTTCTCTCAGACGATTTTGTTCTATATGAATACAGACCTCATGTGGAGTCATCACATCTCTTTCGGGATTAGCTCTTGCTGTGTGTTGTTGCCTTGCCGTGAGTTTGAGCTGGCGATGGCCTCGTCATTTCATGTTCTGGCCTGCTCCTTTGAATTCTGGGAAGATTTGAAGCCTTTGCAGCGCCTTGAAAACAGACACAGAAAATTCACTTTGATAAACATATATCTTTAGGCGAGATTAAAACAGAAAGCAAAAAAAAACAAAAACCTAGCACATGGGATGTCAGAGCACAGCTCGTTTGAACATCCTCCAGTGGGAGTCATAATAAGCCTCCACTCCCACTCCCCCAACTTTCTGCATTTGGGTTTTTATTCCCAGTGTTTACACAGAAAGTTGGACACAGCACAACTTGTTATGTCGCCATTTTCCTGCCAGATTGTGGCATCTTTGTACATAACCCTGATGAAGGATTTAGAATTGCTTAAACACATTTTGCACACCAGCTCAACGTAGTGACGAGATGCAATAAATGACGAGACAGTATGAAAGAGAAAACAGAAAATGAGATTTTTTTGAGCATGAATGTTTCTTGGGATTTGGCTCGTTCTGGGAAACAAATGAAGGGAAATCGATGACAGGCAGGCGGTGATGAGTTGTTCTCAAGCTCTTTCTCTCTCTGCTGCTTATGCACATGTAGGCGCCTCAGACTTCTGAGATGCTCAGTTTTATTGTCATAATGTGCATGAATGAACACAATGTCTGAATGTGTCGAGCACGCTGTGAGTAGGCACGGGTTTATGGGTGAATATGGAGCAGGCTTTCGTTTTGAGTTATCCTTTTGTGTCCCGTGTGAGGCTTCATCAAATATGACCAGCAGTCGAGTTGCATTCCTCCCCTTATCCCATGCCCCTTGCTCCTTTCTGATGCATTCTTCACTTCCACTTCCTGGTCCTCCATTGTGTGCACCACATGCTGTGTGATGAAAGGCCAATCAAGTGGAGATAAAGGATCCTGACATTGAAATAAAGTGCTGCACATCTCCACTTATCTTCCCGCTCTCAAGGCATGTGAAGTAAAACTTGTATCCTACTCATGTGAAGACAAATGGTGTGTGTAAGAGGCTGTGTTTGGAAATACTGCAAATGAAGATAGCCTGAGCGTAACAGAACACAATACAACTGTATATCACCATTTACTCGCTTGCATGTAACCTGTAATTGATAATTCTAGACAAGCGTTCGTTATCAGGAATTCACAGATGATGTTGAGGCCAAAAGAGTCTGATGATTAGTTCTGCAAAGCCCATAATTGCCTGATATTGGATACCTGTCCTTGCTAAGGACAAAAAACAAACGCATTTCTTTTTTTTTTATACCTCATGCTGTCAAATTCTACAGTCTTTTAGCAAGCCAGAACTCTGTCATCACATTAAAGCCTATAGGGCAGGGGTCTTCCAATAAAATTGAACAAGGTCAAGCTCAAGCACAGGTACGGAACATCATAACGTCAAATCAAATAATGACAGTTCAATACAATGGTATTCATTTGCATTTAAAAACAGAACACACAATCGACAGCTCTTGAAAAGGTTTCATTTTAGAGGTGTGGTTTGTGTTTCACCTTTGTTCATTTGTAGTTACTCATTTTCAAAACCCACTTCATAATTACCGATCTCAACATATATTGAACTGTTTTAACGCCTTCTTCTCTCTTTCTTCCCTTATTGCAGTGTATCCCACTCTCACACTTTCTCATGGCCAGAGTGAGAAATGAGCTTAAGCTTGCCCTCTTTAAGATTTTAAACCTGAGCTTGTGTCAGACAACCCCTGAGTCAGAAAACAGATTTATAAGTTGACCAAAAACCCAAAGCAACTTCAAGGGAACATTGTTGGCACGTTGTTGATCAGTGAATGGTTGTGTCAGGATTCTGGCGGATTGATCATAACGAGCCCTTAGTTCACTTATTTCCTCTGTCCTCAGATCAGTTTTCTTTCTGATTGTTCAAATATGTCTGCTTTGTCTCGTAGTGACACTGAACTTTGCCGCATTTAAAGATCTTGACGGTTTCATGCTGGTTGTAAACTGCCCATGTGCCAAGTATTTCTTCTCTAATGTTAGAGCAAACCATGTCTACTTTCCCCTGACTCACTCAGTATCTCCTGCAGTGTTTCTTAGATTTTCCTGTGTGTCTGTATTCTCACACTCAACATGTTCAGTTGCATTCCGTGGTCTGATTGGACAATTTGATTGGCTTAGTGGCATCATGCGTGCCAATTTAGAACAAATTCATAAGTCCGTGACTTTCCTTGCCACTGCAATCGCAACTGTAAAGGTGAAAAAAGCTGCCAGGTTTAACATGGAATACCGTAAAAGCATCACATGTTACGCTCATCAAAATAAATCTAAGTGTGGACAGGATAGTCCCTGGGTCTGCATTTGGACCAGAATTTGCTGTTTTATGAACCTAGTGATTTGACTGAAACAAATATCAAACATAACATGGGGTTCAGTTTATACACCAGTACATGGCTATGACTTGGCAATGGGAGATGTCTGCACAGCTAACAGAGCACTTTGGCTCAGCTATGAGCCAGAAAGCCAAAAGTATGCCAACAAGGTCCAAAGTCCATAACATAGCATTTGGTTGACATAAAACATATAAAATCAATGTATGTTTAACATGACTAGCTATAAGTCATAGCCAACATCAACAAACTAATGGAAGGCCATGTTCATTGCGGACCACGGCTTGAAGCCCTTTGCTGAAATGCAAATGGGTTGGAAGATGTTTCTAATACAATCCATAGTGTTACCTAGTTCAGAAGAGCAGTTTATGTCTCACATGAATCATCCAGTGGTGTTCAGAGGATGAGGCAGTAAAGGGCTGCACTCAGTGTGATAAATAAGAAAAGTTTTGTTTCTTTTCTTTTTGGTTTGTCATTATTTAGCTTCACCCCTTTTACAAAAGTTTCCACATTCACCAAAAAAGATAAAAGAGATGTCAAAGTTCTTTGTTGTTAAATGATGTGAGCTTGTTAACAAGTTGCATACATTGAAAATGGGGGCTTTATTAAGTCCCTGTTACTATGCTGTTTTAAATATAAACTTTCTATTATCATATTCAAGATTTATGCTAATTCAAAGGCAGCTGATAACAAAAGAATAATGGTAAACAAACAGTTTCACCAGGACTACTTATACTGTGTCTATTATGAGCAATAATTGACATCCTTCAACCAATCAGAATCAAATATTGACATTCTGTATTCACTCAAAAAACAGCGAATGTGTTCTTTAATACTTGAGCTATGATGTGTAGTGTGCAAAAACGAACAAATGTGTGAACTGACATCAGGTCTGCTTTGATAAAATGTGTGCCTGTGTGCCTGTGCAAGAAAGAGTGTGTGCATTGTATGTGTGTGTGACACAGTGGATGAGTAGGTAAAGATGAATAAGGACCATTAAAGCAGCCAAGGATATCTCCAAGGCTTCCTGCTGCGAGAGGCAATGAGACCTCCCTCAAGACAGTTTTTAAATGTCAACCCCTCACGGCCCATCTCTGAGTTCACGGTTCTCTCCTATATTGTGTAATATTACAGCTGTAATTCCCATCATGACTCAATTTGAGCCCCTGGACCCTTGTAATAATCCACAGCACCCTCGAGTCATTTGAGGATACACTGTCTTGACGCTCCTGGCTCAGATCCTCGGTCAGGTATCGGACAAGTCTGACATTTTCCCTCAGTCTATACTTTCCATCAAATCAGAAAATCATTTAAAGAAATCAAATGGAAATATTGCCTGTTACATCCAGGTCATATAAAACAACTTAGTAGTTATCCATGGACCAGTATCAGCAAAGTATGCACTTTCATTGACTGGATGGCATTTTGCCATGACATTCAGAAAGCCAATATTTGATATGGAAGAAAAAACAGATAAATGTTGAACTTCTGCTGTTAATAGGGAGTCAATTCAAAACAGAGCACATGATATATCTATAAACAGGATGTAATTTTCATTACAGAAAGCATTCAATAAACACTCTCTTATTCAATGTTGCCCGCAGATGTTGCGTGTTTGCATTGATGGTAAATGTGCACACAAATCTATCTTGTTACATTCATGAGTAACTTTATTCTTCCCTCTCATGACATGAAGAAATGCTGCACTCTGGTCAGTTGTTGGTGATGTGCTCTGACACACCAAACACCAATAAGTCAATCAACCCTGTTCTTGTAAATTTTCCCTCATTTTCCTTATTCCTTTTTCCTCAACCCAAGTAAAAATGTCATCCACTATGAATGATGCCAGCTTCTTAATTGATAGACTTTTTTATGAGCGTCGTCATTAGACCATTAAGAATGCCAATTCTTAATGGCATCCACATTCAGCAGGGTGTCTGTCTTTGAGTTCTTGGTTGTATCCGATTGCTAAAACTTTTTAAACATTCCATTAAAATGATTTATATTGGAACCGTAATGTAGGGTCACAACAGTGTCCCTTTAAAAAGTTGTACACTGGCCTCAAAAGGCTCCATAAAAAAAAGTAACATACCTATGGTTATAAAACGAACCAGGGTGTTGCTCCACTAACTCAGAGCAGCCATGCATCACCAAGCAAAGACCTGAGAGAGCTATTACTCTCTCCATCCAGAACTTGGTCAGGTAAGGTTTCCACTCCTTGCAATTCTAGTTAATATTCAATTTGAAAAAACAAAATACTACGACACTTTGACTTCTACTCAATGGGTCATATGCTCAACTACCCATATTTATTGTTAGGGCTTCAAGATACCTGATTGTCAAAAACCTCAGAGAGGAGTTTGTCTTCTTCAGTTTTCTACATTTCTGAGAAATGGTTTAGCCCATTTTTTTTTACTCTTCTCAAGGTTTTGTCTTCTTTAAAAATGGCTCTAAATCTTTGCTGTCTTATTGTGGTCACTTGGCCTTCTCTGACACTTTTAAGATACACTTTTTAGTGCAGGCACTGAAACGCCATTTAACTGAGTCACATCCAAAAGAAAAGTTTTGTTGACATGAAGATGATCTACACTGGAGAGTTATTTTATTTTAATTTAGACCAGTTGTTATAGTCAACGGTCACTGCCTATAGCCATAAGCCATAAACCCATAAAGGGGGGTAGTCGAAGATTTGTACTTCAGAGCCTCAGTCGACTGCCAGTCTCACAGTTTAGCACAAGGATAATTCCATTCCAGCTACATTGGGCTGTTTAATGTCTAATTTTACACATATTTGCCTCTTTTCTCCAAATATTTCATGGCACATAGTCTATCTTGGCATAAATATAACTTTATTAATACTTTTAATGCAATTCTGAAAACCACTCATGGGGGAGCACCTCCTTTCAACAAAGGCTCTCATTGGCTGTTAGAGGCTGTTATGAAGTGTCATCAAAAGGTCAGCCTTTGGTGGATTATTATGAACAGGAGAGTTCAGTAAATCTTCCATTGTTAAGTTTAAAGAAGCTGTTAGTTTGTCCGTGGTCTGATCCACACACACTGAGCTGTCAGTGTGTGCAATAACAACAACAACAACGTTTTCCAATATCAGTCAACAATGGGGAAAATCGGACAAATCAGGTTTCAAGTCGAGGACAGGCCTAGAACTCACAAGTTAGAGCAATTCAGTGGGATTTGGCACAGATACAGTTTAAGTTCTCACTTTCAAGTTGTCATGTACCACCACTTTGTCACAGCCACAAAATATTGTGTTTAAAAACATACAGTAGTTTCAAACACAATAGTTTGAAAATCTTGTAAACTATAAAGGGAAAGTAAAAATGACATGAACCCATACATTATTTGTGAATACGTCAAGGACTGCCGTGAGACTGGGTTGGCCCTACAAGGCGTAGAGGGGTGTGACAGATTTATATTTGATGAACTGACAATGAGAAAAGCTGGTCTTGCATGTAATCCTTGGTAGAACAAATCTTAGTGTGGTTTACATGATAGTCTATTTGTCGATCGTAAATGTGCTCATTATAGTAACCTTTTTTTTGCCCCATATTACATTGTATTTTCCACTTTCCCCTCTCTCCATTTTCCTTCTTGTTGTCGACAGAGCCTCTTTTCCACGGGATATAACTCCTTTGTTGCCCTGTGGGCAGGAATTTGCAGGCTGGTTTAACAGCCCCTTTATTTCACCATGACTCTGTCCATCAATGTTGGATATTAGCTTTTAAAGCCCATATGAGTATTTTTCCCTTTTTCCACATACAGTCGATGTTGTGAAAGGTAGGGGAAGGTGTGTTTTTTATTACACTCTTCATTCACAAATGAATGTTTCCCCATTTAATAATTCAATGCCATTCTATTTGTGGTGCAGATATATCTTCCATTAGCTTCCGGAGACTGCATCTCCACTGCATCCCAAGTGTTTGTAAAGGGTTCGCTGTATTGAAGTCATTTCATGTTCTCAGGAACATACTCCAACCAGCCATGAATGGCTCAAAGGCAGCCTCTCGGAACATAAAACCATGGCTGCTATAGGGTGCATTAGTACGATCCACATTCAAGATCCATGAGCTTCTAAAGTGTGTGAAAAGATTTTTCTTGGTATTTGTTCAGGAACAATATGAACCAGCACAATAAACTGTAGTCATTTGTTACCCCATTGTCAATGAGGAGTCAATGTTTAACAAATATCAATAATTACAACCTTTAGAAATATTCAGACATTGTCCAGACAATTATCGGAGGCAGTATGAGAGGTAAGTTCAATACTACTATTTTCTGTATAGAACCTTTATTTTCTTCCACTTCTAGACTGTTGATTGTATTGGGTTCCATTGTTTGTACATTTTCTGTTGAGAATTCAATTATGATAAATTGCAACTAATTAAAGGCTATATTACTAAAGGAGTGGAAGCACTGCAGGGTGTTTTTAGGACTCACATACAGGTACTCCTCTGGTACTGCTATTCTTGATGTATCTTGTGAAGCTGTTACATGGGGGAAAATGAATCAATTAAAAAAAGAAAAACTGCAACCGTCCTTCAAAAACAATTCAAGGCACACTGTAGGATTTGTATGAAATTAAACTGCCTTTAGTAAACATGGCAAAACATGTTTTAAAAAGTAGCCGACATGGGGCGCAGATGGTCTAGCGGTTTGGTCGTCCCCATGTATGGAGGCTTTCAACCTCCAAGCTGGCGTCCGGGTTCAAGTCTGACCTGTGGCTCCTTTTTCCCACTTGTCATTCTCCACTCTCTCTCTCTGTCCCCGCTTTCCTACTCGATCCAATGGTCTATCAAATAAAGACAAACAGCCTAAAAAAAATCTTTAAGAAAAGCAAAAGTAGCTGACGTGACAAACTCAGGTCTTCATCAGGGTATTTTTTAACAATTTTTTAAAAACTTTAAAATAAATAATGTAGTGTAATTTAAAGTTTAAAAAAAACAAATGTTGTCTACTTTATTTCAATTTTTTAAAACATTAAAGGGATACTTCACCCGTTGAAACATGAATCTGTATTGACATTGGGTCATATATGTAGTAGAAATGTGAAATAAATTTTGAAGTTGGTGCCTTCTTGGCCGAGAAAAGGCAGAAAGTGTCTTTTTGGGTCATGTGGATGAAAGACACCAAATCCCAGAATACACAGCACCGCAGGCCACTCCCACTAAGGTCCTCAATTTACAGACATTTTACTACAACACATACGGCCGTTTCCTCAACTGATTCCGAGATTTCTTCCAGAAGGAATTAGCATCTTGGAAATTCCTGGCAGAAAACAGACTCTATGTACAGTGAGAGCAATTAGGGCGGGATGCACGACCATTTAAAAATACTACCAGCGCTGTATCCGAATTGCCAAGTACCTACTCAATCGGTCAGTAGGCAGTAGACAGTACCTACTATCCGTGCTGTATACTGTTTAGTGCCTACTATTCAGTAGGCGCGCACAGTAGGCAGATATTTGTTCCTACTTCGTCTGATTCATTCAGTAAGGAAGTGGCGTCATTTACGTTACCCGAACCGGCCGCATTCACCCGTTTTTTTTTATTTATTCAAGAAGAGTAATGCACATATACAGTCAGGTAAACAAAACAATATCACAATGTAAATCAAGTAAAAGGCAGATTAAATAACTAAATAACATACAGTAGCCTACATAAAGAAAAGTACAAATGAAAGACAGTAATATACAGAATATAAAGTAAAATAAACCAATAAAGACGCTTTTAAATAGTGAAATTATTATTTAAATAGAGGGAGAAAGGTTTTATAATTATGCAGACATTTGTTACATTGTCTGTTGTTAATTTAAAGTAGTGATTTCAGTCGGGACTTTAACTCTAGATTAAAAATGTATTCAATTAATCCACGCTCATTTGTTTTCATTTGGAGGCGGACGTGAAGTGACGATTTACGTTTAATTTCGCACAGCATTGTGGGTGGTAAAATACAATTCATTTCCTGAAAGCACGCATCCGATCCATACTGCATGAAACCCGGAAGTTAGTATCCATACTGAAATGTTCAGTATACTGAGGTGGACCCAAAAAATGCATACTGAATGATCACTAAAGTTCAGTATACTGAAACTCCCTACTGAAAAGTACGTACTGCCTACTGAACTGTGACTATTCGGAAAGGGCCCAGGTTTCTAATGATAAAAAGCTTAATGCAAATGGGTGAAGTATCCCTTTAAGCAGAAAACATTTTTTTTTTAAGTTCGCTAAATCTACTATTTTGTTGGCACACATAGGTTTTTAGTTTCTGCTTTAAATCTGAAGTCTTTGTCGGCCATCCCTTTACAAAGAGTAATAGCAGAGGCTTTTGTTAAGTGGAATTACCAAAAACTCTAAGATGCTTTACACAGACAAAAGGGTTGTAAGGAATCGTCTCTAAAAGGCACACCCGCATGCACAGAGTAGATTTCTCTTCTATTATCTGTCTTCTGCTTATCTACATAATTCATGTCAGTGCTTCGGTACAGTGGGGAGGAAGTGAAGGCTCGGGAAAAGAGGGCAGGTTCCCATGACAGCTTTTTCAATATCTTCAACCCTGTTAATCCAAAGTTTTGAGCTTTTAAAGGTAATGTTTAAAGGGATACTTCACCCATTTGCATTGAGCTTTGTATCATTAGAAACCTGGTAGTATTTTTGAATGGTCGTGCATGGCCGCCCTCATTTTCCCCTGAGATGGGAAATCTTTGTATTTCTAAGTCTGAAGAGGAGCTTCCGATCATCATTTTGCATCATCGGAATCTGTTGCGGTTAGCCGGGTGAAACTACAACGCTAGTTCCTCATATTTTCAATCACTGGAGCTACAGACCTATCACAGATCAGTGGGTGGGAACTCACTCCCAGAATCAAAACTTGATATCCGCCATATTGCTTAAAAGCTATGCTGACAGGCTCTATGGAGAAAGCTGATAATGGCGGAAAAATATAAATATAGCGGCGAGACGGCTGCTGCCGACAGGCTGGTCTTGTGTTTTGGCTGCTGCGGGCCCTGGCCGCCACCGAGATCATTGGCCGTAGGTCCTAGTTGGGCCGTCACCCTAGTTTTTGCGATGTGTCCGGCTCTGTCGCTACCCGTCGGCCCCCGTCTGCCTTTTCTTTTGGCCGATTCGACATGTTGGATAGGTGTCGGTGGTCAGTGAGAGGAATCTCTCTGATTGGCTGTTCGGATGTCTCATTTATCTCCAGCTCTCGACACAGGTTCAAGAAAGCCCCTTGAGCATGCCGCTGTGGTATCCATGCTTTCACCTATTAGTGCCGTTTCTCCTTCTTTGTCGCCTCTGACTCTTCTTTTCTTTTTCCAGTGAAAGACCAAGGGCTGACAACGCCAGTGCCATTTTCAACTTTTTATCAAACATTATTCTCCATTAGTAGCATGGGTAATTAGTAATACAAGTGGTGCGCAACAGCTGCGTGAAAATGGTCTTCTCTTGTCATAACAATGGACTACGGTCAGGGCCGTAAGACTCGCCTCAGCCCCAGCTTTTTGCCTGTTGGTATGGGTTGACCCAAACATAGGTTGAGAAAGCATTTCCAATATCAAGACTAACTTCAATGGGCTTTAGAACTGGGCTTCAGAAACAAATGGGTCACTGAGATCATGTTTTATAAAGTCTTTGATTAGATCTCCACTGCACTTGAAGGACACATCTAACTTTAAACCTTTCTGGAATTAATCTTTAACCAATCATATCAACTATAGGAAGACCTTAAAAACAATCCCAGCAATATAAGACTAATCCTTTCTATATAGATGTTTCAAATGCATCTTACTGTTACCACTAGGTTGACTTTGTAAGCAATGCACCATGCAAACCAGAAGAGCCTTGGTTTATATTTTCCACAAAGAACTCACAGAGAATACTACGTTAGGCAAGTAAAATCAAACCGCAAAAGATGCAGGGAATACAACATAGTTTTTCAAGCAGGTGCTTAAAGAAATGGATCCGCACACATATTCCACTGCTAGTTGAATGTTCTTTGTATGTCAGACTTCAGTATGTGCATGGAAAATGAAACGAGAAAACACTGACGAAAGTTACTGAGTGTGACAAAATTAAATGTGAAAAATGTTACATAAATCCAAATAAAAGAATAGAGTTTAAAGTTAGTCATGGTCGGGGCACAGAAACAGAGGACCTCAGCGCGTTGCATCGTCAGGCAGAGTCATCTGAATTTCTGATGATGGCTTTGGCACTCGGGGGCAGCTGCAGCAGCACAGCTCATCGTCATCTGCAGAAAACTGCAGCAGGGAGACGTGGGAGGTGGCACGAGAGAGCACTGAGTTTGTTTTTTTTTTGGGGGGGGGGGGGGGAGGTTTACAAAAAAGACGGGGACGGAGAGAGAAGGCAGGAAAGGTGAAGTTAGTGTTCGGGTTGGTACGTGTGTGTGAGTGTGTGTGCTCTCTGCCCTCTCTCAGTCTCAGAGTGGGTGATTAGCCTGAGCAGGTGCAGGGGATGGTGGCCCCTCTTTAACAGTAGTTTGCCCTTATTTACAGGCACAGACATCACATAATTTAGTCTGTAGGTTTTAATAAATGAGCTGGTAGGATATGTGTTTAGGAAATTGCTTTCCTACTGGTAATGTTTTGTGTTTTTAAGTTTACGGAGACTTTCAGGACTCTTGAGCAGTTAGCTTTACATTTCCTGAATTAGCTTCATGCTCTTCTTTTTCTTGTTAAAGTAGCGCACTATTTCTCACTGTCACATTTTTCGTTGGACTATGTGATTGACCTCAGTGCTAAGGAAATTAGTCAAATTAATCTGAAGAAAAACTGTGTGATCCTGTGCAGCTGGAAAGGTTGAGATTAGAGACCTTTTCAAATTAGTCAAATAAATACCATTGTGTGTCTGTGCTTTCATTTCAATCTGCATGACTACTGGTGGTATTAGTAGGTTTGTATACTAAACTTGAGCACCAAAAGGATGCTTATTTTTTTCTATAGTGCACAAACACAACATATGTGACCATGTAAAGGTTTAGAAAGTTGTAACAATACAATTAAAAGCCCAGTTTTACACTAAAATACACACAGAGATATCTTTACTGATCAGAGAAAAATCTGACATTTAAAATGTTTTGTTTCTTAGTGAAACTCTGATGGTTTTACGGCAGCAGGCTTCTCACTTTTATCTTAAAGGTCATATTATCCTACTTTTCAACAAGTTTAAAGAATTCTCAGAGATCCCCAAAACATGTATGTAAAGTTTCTTGTTAATAATCCACTCTGATTGTGCATTTTATCATGCCTATAAACCCCTCTATTTCAGCCCTGCTCAGAACAGGCTGTTTCTGTGTCTGTCGCTTTAAATGCCAATTAGCTGCCTGACCACGCCCCTCTCTGTAAGGGGATGTGGCTCAGGCTTAGATGGTTAGAAGGCAGACTCAGAGGGCAAAACAAACATCTAGCTGCGGGAGTGTCACCTGCCTAGGGTAGGGGTTACTGCCCTTTGTGATGTCATGAAGGTAAATCTCCAAACGGCCTATTTGAGCACACATTCTCTGAAAAGTGGAGCAGGCAAGAGACAGAGAGGAAGGATTTTTTTCATAATTGGGGGATTTGTAGAGAGAATAGGGACACATATTAGTGTTAGAGAAAGAAGGTTAAGTGTATTTTGCATAAAATGTGGCCTTTAAAATGTACAATAGACAGCTAATGTTGCAATCAGCAGATGTGGCGTTTGTATATCAAAGTGGTTAATTTACCACTTAGGATTTACAATGAAGCAATCAAATGGATGGAAGGATTATGGGCATGACCTATGTAGGATATGGATTCTGGATATGTCTGACGCTTTTATTGTATCCTGTTTTTGACATTGAAGTGCAACACTGGATTGCTGGACTGCTCATCATTCTGGTTCATTAGATACCTTTTTTTACATGCACAATTAAAACAAATCTTTTATTTTACTCAATAAAAAACTGGTGTTACTCCCATAGTTTTAAATAATCTGGAACAGAAACACAGGTGTGTTAAACCTTAAAACAATGTGCAGCTTTATAATGCTGTACTGGTTCCTTACTGGGCAAAAACAGCAGCAGCTTTAGGAGAGAAAGTTACTGAGGGGAGGCTTTGCCCTGTCAGTTCAAACACAAACAATCTGCCTGAATGGAAGATTTCGACTGATACGTGGCATTCAAGTGCAAATCAGGCCAAATCTCTGACAAGGAAAAAGAGGACGATTCAGTAAAGATGTATTTAATGACTCAAGGCTCAAGAACTTCTTCCATGCATTAGACTTGTTTTATCCTCATACATAAACAAAGAGGAGCCTTTTATCCCTCCCTATATTACCTTGATATTTTTTGTATGATAATTGCATGCTATGGTAATTTCAGACGAGTATGTTACTTAATGACTCTCTGTACAATCAGGCCTGGAGATACAAACACCCACTCTGCATTAAGATGCTTTGACCTTGATGTTTAGTGACCTTTTTTAAGATCAGTGTTTTGCCTTACAAGAACTGTTTACTATGTATAGATTTAAATGGAAATGAAACAAAATGTTTCTTCCGGCCCTGTGCTTGAACGAAAAATATCCGACCTGAATTGAACCATATATCATGCATTGCTCTAAGGCTTGCTAAAGATTAATAAGTAGCATTTTTTTTCTGTAAGTAGCACAGAGTTTGTGTGTTTCTTGATAGAAAACAAAGCACAACAAATAGCCCTAGAAACATTACAAGGTAAATCAATGTTTTACAATCAACAAGGTAAAAGTGCAGCCAATGTGAACAGTTCAAGAGCATATTAATGTGGCACAGTGCCTCATGTTTAACTTTGCGTTTTGTAGGATCACTGATTCTCTCTTTTTGAAATACAGTTTTTTTTTTTTTATCCATGAAACAAAAGCATGTTTAACAACCGTGAGGAGAAAACCATGGTTCATCCGAGGACTGCCATCCTCAGGGAGAGTAATTAGGCGGATTGGGTAAAACAGATTGTGGGAATACATTTTGGAATGTCTGGGACAAATAGGAAAGGAAATGAGAGCAGGTATTGTTAAAGGGGGACAAAAGAGACAGTTACATGGGCTGCAAATGAATCGAAAAGCACGCGGTAATCCCAACCCAGACTTGGGAAAGATTTAGTCAAACCGGCAGAGTGACAATCAAAATCATGAAATGAGGCAAAATTATACAGTAGAGACCTTTTTAAGAATCTGTTTTGACAGTTCCATCAGAAAGACACAGAAAGGAAAAAATCCTTCCAACCTTATTTGTGTGTAGCAGTAAAAGTGCTGCTGCTCGTATACGGGAGTTTTGTAATAGCAGTGAAGTTTCTCCATTGGAGATGTTCATACATGTTGACAAAGTATCTGGTTACATTAATCCCAGTAAAGATAGAGTTGATGTCCTGCGCTCCGTTATAAGAGAACGAGCACAGGGATGTGGCTATGTGAATGAGCCGAGATGATCTATGTGCGCTAACGCGACGTGGCTGTAAGTAGGACGACGAGATGGGGAGAGCTGACTTTAAAGAGATCATTCTGATAAATAGACTTGATGAGGCTGGATGGTTGAGTGTTCTCTCCGAGGGCGGAAAGCGAGCTGAGTCGTCATGGTGGCGGTTCTGCAGCTCTGATGAAGTGGAAGCGATTATGACATTAAGTTGGGGAAGCGTCTTGGATTTTGAGAGAGGTTTTGGAGCTGCAGCGTTAAGTCTGTGTGCTCCTTCTGATTCACAGTAGGGGCAGAACAATATTTACTGCTCTCTTGGTGACCTCTAATATTACACTAATGGTCAGTCAGCGTCCATAGCGCAGTGGTAGAGGCTCATCTTCGGCCATGGCTGCACATTTGAAAGTCCTGTTGGCTGCCTCAACAGGCTGAATGACCAGATTTAGTGGAAATGAGAGTTTTGCTGTTGTTTGAATCTCATGAGATCAAATTTAACAATTTGACACCTTGATGTCCTTGGGGATATCTAATGAAAAAAGGAAATGTCTAATAAAAGTGTAAGCCAACAGAAAACCTTGAATGTAAGTTGAACAAAGGGTCAGGAGTTGATCAAAAAACACACATAACGCGATGACCTGTGAGTGCCTCTATCATCAAGATGACATCGTTTTTTGTAATACCATTTCAAAATGAATTCAATTACATCAATTGCCTCAATTATTCACTGGCCTGTCATGCAGCTGTAGATCTGTGGTTATGTAGCATTGGCACATAATTAACATATTTGGCTTGAACTGGACTGTTCTTTTCCGTTCCTGTTGAACACTTTTCTTTTCTTGCAGAATATATTTGAAACTCAATATGGTGAGGAAAAAAACACAACGGTATTCTTCAGGAAAAAAAAAGAAGTAAAAAGCCTTTTTATAATTGGATATTTCCTAATGAAAACGCTAAAAACAGGTCATGTTAAAATACAGCCACCCACACATAGCAGCACAAACAGCCTTCTTCATGGTTTAGCTCTCAGCACACAGTCTGACACTTACATAAGTACATGTTAGGTATTGTAAGCTCACAGGTGCTAATACAAGAGCTTGGCTGTGCACAGTGGCGTAGTGCAGGGTATAGCAGGTATACCCACGTATTGTTCAGTCTCCACAGGGTATACCCACTTCTTAATCTCCTCTGATTCACAACATTGATTGACAGTATTCAGATGTTTTCTTGAATATTTTTTTCCTAAGACGGTGAAGGGCTGACCCTCCCTACTCTGTCTCTAATTGGCTAGTAGCTAGTAGTCTTACATGTCGCTGTTTATAACAGAGGCCATTTATACTCTGCTGGACGAGCCACTTAAGAAACATTTGTGGGAAAAATTAAGAGGCACCACTACACTACTGGCTGTGCAACTTCTATAAGAACCAAAAAAGAGCAGATGACAAAAAAAAATGTGCACATAAAAGTATAAATAAGATTTTAAAAATGCATTATTGAAAGGAAAACAACAAAGAAACTGTGCATTCAAGTCCAGAAAACATAAGGAGCTAACCCTTATACCCTAACAGTAACTACAGAGAAGGATTGAAATCAATAACTAAGGTTGCATTCATGCAATGAATGAAAAAGTTTCTCTCTGTAATAATAGATTCAGACAGTTGTTTTGAAACTCAAGTGAGCAAGACAAAGCAACACCTACTGGAAGACAAAAATACTCCACACTCTACAGAACTCCGCTAGACAAGTAAAAGCCGTTTGTAAATCCATTCCCTTGATTTACAAATCCATGCGCGCAGATTCATAAACAATGAATGCAGTTTTACAATCTGTTGACACAGATTTGCATCGCAAATCCTTGCTTCCAGTTTATAAAACTGTGCCCAAAAATGGAAGTGGTTTTGTAAACTTTGTTGTCAGTTTTGCCATCTGTTGGCACGGATTTGCATGCGCACAGTTTAGAAATGTTTTGCACACAGATTTGGAAAGCTTGGGACCGGATTTGCAAACATCTTTTTATTTTCTCCTACCTGAGCCTTCAGGGGTAACACTCAGAGCGTGAGAGTAAAGAAATTAATTCTTGCTTCTGTTTCGGCATGCAGGTATTTAAAAGAAGAAACATTGCTCCTGGGTTAAGTTTTGAGTTCTTCCCATGACAGGATGGTTGCATGAAGCAAAGTTTAAAAAAATAAATAAAAGCTTTTAGTGCATTTGCACCCTTTAAATCCTGTTACGTGTCACCACACTGAACAGCCAGATTCAAACCTGATCCCAGCGTCTCACTGATTTGTTTTGCCGCCTTAATTATGTGGTGATGAGTATCATTTGTGTTTACACTTTGATTCCTTGTTGTGACAATGAACAGATTCATACATTAGCACCAAATATCAGCAAGTCCAGTCAGCCAAGAAATGTGTTGTTCAGCCCGACTCCCCACATATTGTAATCACATAATTACTGCAGTAACAATTACTTCATCAATTAATTAGGTAATGAAAAGAAAAATAATCAGTCACTAATATAACTCAGTGATTATGTCAGTCATGAAGTCAAGTCCTCTAAATGCTGCATGTTGGTTGTTTTTAGATCTTCAACTGTGTAGCTCTGCTGATTTACTTCTTTAAAGGTTTTAATATATTTCAGTTTTGGATATGCAATCATTTCTCAAAGTTTAAACAATAACTCAAAAAGATGATGTAAAGAATACAGTATCAGTTTTGAATAAGAACATATAGGACCAAAGGATGACAATCCAGTCTAGCAATGTCCCCAAGTAGAGTAACTAAGATTCAGCTTTTATAAAAGCTTCACAATGTTAGTCTGCACCGTTTTATGTATGGTGCTGTTGTGCAAAGAAACTCATGCCTGCCCAGATTTGTATCCACCTCACAGTGCAGCTTTAAACAATAAAATTCTTATTTGTAGGGGCAGATCAGTGATGACAAAGTAGGCCATCTGACGTTTATACTAATGTGAAGTGTCCTTATTGTTCTATAACCTACGTTAGTATGAGCTGCTAACAGTATTTTACTCTGAAGTGTGTAAAGAAGAACTTTAAGGTTGGAAGTAAAATACAGCAGCATAGAACTGGTGTCCGCCATTATTTAACATTTTCCAGAGCGTGCAAGTTTAGGTAGACACACCGTTTCATTCTTTCAGGGTTTTGTGAAAAAAAGTAATTGGTAGTGATTATTGATAATAACGTTCATTGCTGTACCTGCCCTCCCCCCTCCTCCCACATAACCCAGACTCTCATCAGCCCCACAGTCAGAAAAACATGAAAGTGATGCGAATGCTGAAACTGTTATTTATGCGTTACATTAACGCATTAAACGCTTTAAATGTATTTTCTTCATGCACTCTGTGAGTAGGTTACATACACTGTAAGATTTTTTTTCTCATAGTCCACTACATGGCTCCTACATTGCACCTTTTATACATTTTGTGTTTTTAATATTTTATATTTTACATTTTTTTATTCTATTTTATATATTGTAATAGCTTCTTATACTGTATTATTTAAGTTGTTGCTAGTTCTGCGTTAATTCTTTGTTAATTGTTCAGCACCAATACACCAAGTCAAATTCCTTATATGTGTAAATGTACTTTGCAATAAAACCAGATTCTGATTCTGATTCTGAGAGGATACTGTCATCAGCGGCTGTGTTGGTAGAGTCGGTCGTCTCTCAACCGGTAGGTCGAGGGTTCGATCCCCAGCTCCTGCAGCAACATGTCTGTGTCCTTGGGCAAGACACAAATTGCTCCCACTGCTTTGTCTGCAACGTATGAATGGGATTCATTTCTTCTGATGGTCTCACTACATTGCAACCTCTGCCATCAGTGTGTGAATGGGTAGGTGTGGCCTGCGCTTAAAGTAGTCAGAAGACTAAAAAAGCGCATTGCAAGCTCAAGTCCATTTACCATTTATAATCCCTTCATCAGAACATTAATAATACTTTCACATTGGTATAAGGAGGTCTGTTTTTGTTCAGGTATTTAGCTTGAATATAAGATCAAATCAATGAATATATAAATAAAATATACACTCTGATTGCACTGAAGACTTCACTATGAAAGTCTTTGGGAATAAAAAAATGTTGCCGTTTGATTTTCTGAAGAAGTATTTTGCATTGTAAATGACTTATTGCACAGTTAACGCTCAGTCTGTGTGCTCTGCTTGAATACTACAAGTAAGTCAAAGTCAGCCTTCGTAACCAAATGTGCCAAGCAGCTGTTTTTCAGTGGGGAGTTTAATCACTCAGATGTAATGACTCAAATGTCAGCGGGGCAGGCGGGACACATATTAGCAAACGCTATCAAGACAATACAAACAGATGGAAAACAGGCTGCGTTTTCATTTGATACTTCACTTGAAACTCAACTGCTTCATCTTGATGTTAATTTAATGTTTCTTAAGAGTAGATTAAAGAGGCTTCAAACCAGATGTAAACATGCTGTCAATAAACTATTTGGATGAATGACATATCTGAAGACTGGATCCCAAATGAAAATGAAAGCCAGTTTCAAACAGCAGAGACCAAAGCATGATAGAACTAAATCCCAAACTCAGCAGGTGTTCAGTCTGCTTCACAATGAAGATGTGAAGTGTAGAAGAGACACCCGGCAGTTCAATCACCTTACACCGAGGCCTATCTCTAGCTCTGCCGCTCACATATAACATCTCAGCGAGAGAGGCTGACGATGTGAGTTTGCTTCTCTGTGTGTCTGTGTGTGTGATTGTATGTAGGCAGTAAAGGATAAGAGGACTGAAGCAGCTATTCTCTCGGCGGACGCCATGTCTCCTTTCAACGACTTGACACTCAAAGAGGTCTCTCCTCTCGCTTCCCCCCCTGACACTCTCCGTCTCCCGAACAACACGGACGACATGTGCAAATCCCAAAACACAGTTCCATTAAAACCTTTTGGCTGCTGACAAGACCCCAGAAGATGGTTGACATGGTGCCGCCTTTGGGGAGCACAGCGGGGTTTAGTCATGTCACCCTTTCTCTCTCTCTCTCTCTCTCACCAAAGTGAGAAAACAACAGTGAGAAACTGGCTGGCTGATGCTTTGTGAGACTCACTCTCATGTTCATAGTAAGGAAACCACCAAGTGCCACCATCGATTCAGAACAATTGTGAAACGATGTGTGCCATCTATAGCGTGTTTATGAATATGCAACGATTCATCTGACAGCCTCAATGTTTGCATTCACATACTGTTAGTAAAAAAATAACATGAGTTTGTGAGCCACACATCTGTAGGAATCTGACGATCAGGCTTAATTGTACACAAATGGAAAACACATCTGGTTCAGCAACATGGGGGGAAAATAGGCACTTTTAAAATGCTATTTGGGAAGCATGCTTGCACGAGAATGGAGTCATGCTGCGTGATAAACAATCTAATCATTCCCTGAGTATAAAGCAGTCAATCAAGTTTTGTTTTTTTTAAGCTTCCATGAGGCTGACAGCACAAACATGAGCCGGATTAAAATATCTTCTGCCTTTAAGATAACATATTAACTTGGTTTTCCTTGTTTGGGTTAAACATGAAGCCCAAATAGCTTACTTAAAATGACTCCTGTGTACCCGTTATCCTTAATGCTTTGGCCCCTAATAGCCACTGTACCCATCTGCAGAAATATCATCCATAAAGGGGAAAGCATAATGTGAAGATATTCATCATGACACAATCCAGTAGAAGCAGCTACAACTTGTCCCTCACGTCAACAAAAACCATCATGTTGAATATGATATTGTGGTTGTTAGCTACCCTGTAGCAGACAGGGTTAGTCGTCAGTAAGTGTTCCTCTTTTTCTGTCAGTGTATTTATAAAATTGATGGTTTGATTAAGAGGTCCCAAGTGGACTCAACAGGAATAGAATTGGTTGCAATGAGCTAGACAGAACTCGCTACACTTCACACGCACCATGATTGGGGGCAGATTTTTGTACCACTAAGATGAGACGCACAGTATGAAAATTTCATTGCCAGGGTGCTCTCAATCAAATCAATAACCATAGATGACATTGAGGCTGGTGGGGAATCATGGGAGTGATTCTGTCTGTAAACCCCCCCAAACCCGATGAAAACGAACTCCACGTTGACCGAAGTCAAGACGAACGGGCGAAACATACATTCAGGAAGAGAATATGTTTACAGACGATGTGTCCAAGTCTAATTTACATGATGTTTTTATCACAGCAGCACATACAGCAACAGTACAACCACTTTCAGCTTTCTTATACAGTGGTCTTTGATGTAACATCCGGTGTTTCCTCGGCAACGATAAACATGGCGGCCCTGTCATGGTGGCTCTGTCACGACAAGACACGTACCGTTACAACTATAAACTGAAGGATTTCTCTAGCTTTGATAACCGTTGGAAATATTTGAATGAATGTCAATACTCAACAAAAAAATATATAACATAGTCTTTTTTTATTTAATTTAGATTCACATATTATACCACATATAAGTGTTTCCATGATTTCTGGGTAACCAATTTCACAATTTACACAAGTAGGAATGTTCGATAGTCTACAGGTTATCTCCAAACTTCCAGTTTTCTTTTTCCACTGCATTTCTCCTTCAGCTCCAAAACAACAAACAAACTGACTCTGATGTTTAAGTCTTGCTTAGATTAGGACAAAACAGTGAGTTCACTCTCATATCATTGCACCCATACTCACTGTTTAAGAACCATGTAGGTAACTTTTTCTTTCCAAAGTAAAATAAGAGCATATATTATATTATACAAAGAATAAATGATATAAATGAAAAACAGGACAATAGTAAAGTAAGAGAAAGTAAAAAGAGAGTATCCATGCTTAAGGAATCCAACAACGTATGCATCAACCCTTTTGGCCACAAACACAACCTTATGCTTCTACCAATCCATCGCCCATTCAACATTTCAAACACTTTCTTTATAGCCTGCAGAAGCCTTTAGTCGAGTCATTTTTCACTTCAAACAAAAAGCATTAAGTTTCTGTACTGTACATTTGGCTACCTCTCCAGAGGAGAGATTTGCCTTGCAAATGTACATGGGTTATTTCTTACTGCTGATGTGCTGCCTCTAAGATTTATTTTTACAACAAATCACTTGAGATCTTTGAGAATTTTTTGCTGGGGTTAACTATTTTCAAAGTTCGGTTTTACCTCCCACTTGTTCTCTCAATCTGTTACATCTGTGAAAGAGACGTATTACACCGTACATTATTCCTACTTTTAGTCGGTTATTTGATTACTCAACAGAAAAACCCATGAGGGCCTGTGAGTTTTGTTTATTTGGTTTTATTTTTGTAAATCTTTACTTTGCAAAATGCAAATACAGCACATGAATCAGTATGAGACCATTCACATTTGCTGGCAACTAGCTTTTATTAAAAATGAGTTACAACTGTATGAGTCGACACTGTGGTGTGTGAGTTAAAGTTCATGGGCACCCAATGAATGGAACTTACTCTTTACCACATTACTCACTCTAGTCCACAATAGAATCACTTCCTCTATAGAAAACAGCCCATCCATTACCACGTTTGAGAAAAGTCACACTTTTTAAAGAAAGAGGAGCTGTGTTGAACTAGGAACGCTGACAATGCTCCCAATTTGCATTTGGCAAATGGGGTCTGTGTCATCCAGCCAAAAACAAAAAGCATAAATTACCGCCAATCGAACAAAAACATCAGCTGGAAAGGACAAACACAAATGTGCACAAACATCCACAACTTAATTATCTTCTGTCTGATTTGATGGCTATGGTAAATTAGCCTTTAACACACAGTTGGGGGGGATTACTAGAAGTGAATATATCGGCGGAGTGTGATCTAGCGATATTCTATTCTACACAGGCTTCACTTTTTAATGAGGATGTTTGGCCTCCAGGCAATGGTGTCTGCCAACCAAAAATTTTCAGCCAATCAGGATGCACCACTCAATCCTCCGAGGGATGCTCCTTAGAGTGAAGACACATTCAAAATCAAACTTTGTCTCAGAAGGCTTTACAATATGTCCATCCTCTGTCTTTATGCCTTCAATTAAGTTGAACCCTTATCCTCTCCAAAAGCAGATCGACATCGAAGAGATGTCTTGTGACAGAAGAGCAAAACACGGGGCCACCGGTGGTTGCCAAGTCTCCATCCAGGAGTCAAGGACAAAGGTTGTAACTGCTTACAAATAAGAAGAAAAAGAGAGAAAATGCAGAAAGAGCAGCTTGGAGATCAACTAGAGCAAAAACAGGAGGATGGAAAAATGCAGTATTAAGTGTTTTATACTTTTATTCTCATCAGCAAGACAAACATAGACAATACAATGTTTGGATATTTTTGCAGGTTTGACTTACTGAACCCTAAAGATTGACAAAACTGCTGAAGGACCTATAATTAATGAAAGAATCAGCACAAACAGAAATTGAAAGTGAATAAATAAGTCTTAACTTTGGATATAAAGGCTTCTACAGAGTCATATAATCAGTCAGGCCGGCTATACAAGACGGAAGGGAGCACGACAGGTAAAGGGCCTCTTTAAACTCTGGGGACAGGCAGGAGCATTGTATTCTAAGTGCAAAGAGACAGGTTTGAAGGAGCGTGTCCATTCACAATCTTGTAAATCATCAAATGTCTGATCTGACATGAATAGGGAGCCATTAAGGTGAAGCTAAGATGTGCAAAATAGTATAATAATGCAGCGTTGATGAAACAAAGGCACAGTCAGAGATGACAAGTCAAGTGATTGAACTACTCAATTGGGATGGATATGTCTGATTAGTTTGGCTCACTTTGATCTTAAATTGCTTAATTTGTTTTTCAGAAAAGGTGAAGATTATCCATTTCCTTTCACTTATTTTTTTAGTTGGTGTGAATTTCTTAGCTGATAGACAACTTACAAAAGGAATTTGAAAAAAAAAAAACTAATAGATTTGAGGATATGTGATGGAATCCCCTTGGCGAAAATCAACATACCTCTATAATATTGCACATTGACAAGGCTCTGTAGGAATAAACATTCCCCCACTCTCTTACACTGATGCCTGATTAAAATGGGCTGCAGTCTCTCTCTCTCACACATCTTGGTCGGAGGAAGGAAAAACAGCAACAAAATCTCCTCTCTCCAATTCGCCCCGCAAAATAAAAAAGGCAAATAAAAATCCACCTGATGGATTAATGAGCAATGAATTTGCCGGGAGCATCTGTGAGGGGGACATCGGTGATTTGCCAGCTGACGACACATGCGACGCATTAAGACTGCAGCACTTGGGCAATAAAACGCAATCAGCGAGCCACAGTCAGATTGCTCCTCATTCGCCACAAGTATGGTTGGAGTCAATTGACTTTTACACCCACTGATTTCTCATCTCAATCCTAGAAACGGACAGCAAAGGAAGTACGAGGTAGAGGCCCGAGACACAATCAGCCTCTTCTTACTTGCGGTTCCATTCACCATACTTAGAGTGAGGGGCTAATTATAATTCTTATCTTCCCTCTACCACTTCAGAGTTCCCCTATTGACTACTGCCCATTGATATACAAATTGAAAAAAGGGCAGCTGATATTTTCACTTCCTTTTATAAAAAGAAACGACAATATGCTGATGATATTATCCTTTTTTTTCTCAATCATGCACATCCAGATTAAAAAGGGAGGCAATGCGATAGCTGTCAGCTCCAACGTTTGATGGTAGGTTTTCTCTTTACCCATCAAAACACTGAAAACATCTCCAGTAATGAGCTGTTCCTCCCTCCCAAGCATAAAGACCCCAGCTGTCAGAGTGAGCGGCGCGTCCCACACTTGTGCCTGCTTACTGTATAGTGGGGCTGATGTGTGGATGATAATGCCATCACGAGGATTAGTGTCTCTGCAGAGAGCAGTATTGCTTCTGTTGTCTCACACCCATCACTTCTACTCTGTCTGAAGTTCAAACAAAGTCTCCCTGTGAAACTGATGACTCAGATCAAGTTTTCTTTGATATAAGACTTGACTCAGTGACACTGACAGAACCAGGTCTTGCTGTGCTTGCAGGTTTTGTTTGAAGGTATACATTTGCGGATACTGTAAGCAGTTTTGTCATTTGCATTAAAAGAACAACTCTTACATGTATGCACTTTAAGCTCTTTTCTGTGTTGACGCAAGGAGAGGAGCACATGCTTTCCATTTGTTCCTGCCCGGATGCTGTGATTTTCCAAGAGATTATTTTCAGCATTCTTTTCTTGGATTTTACTTCTTCGCGTTATTTTACCCCCAGAGGGATACACCATTATCAGATGGCTGTCTTTTCAGGGTAGGTGGAGGGAATTAACTTAGACATTTCAAAGAAAACAATGCCTGGCTAACAGAAAATTCTCTTTGAGATCATAATGCAGACACGCTCTAAATTAGAAATGGTATTTTTGTGAAGCTTAGCTAGATCAGCACTTGTATAACCAATAGAGACCTTTTTTTATGGTCTATTCATACCACTTCTCTCCATCTCTCCTCCGCTTTCCTCTGATGACTGATTAGTCTTTTTATCTGGTCCTGTTTGTTGGCTGGTATAGCCCGAGTGGATGGCACTGTCTGCCCGTTCCTCGAATCCCCAGACTGCTGCCCTGCTTGTTCCTCCGACTTGTCATACCTTATTTATGTCTCTGAGACACAGCTTCTTGTGCACAGATTAGATATAATTAACCTTTAAAAGGAAGAATGCCCACCCCCCATTACCTGTTTATACTACGGCATTCTTCTGCTTTGCATTCTGACTCAGAGTTTCTCATGTGTAGGGCACGTCTTCCTCAGCTGCCATGTTAACTTTCTCTCTTAGTCACTGTCCCAGACATTGCCCTCATGCTTTCCTGTCTATCTCCATGGCTCTATCTCTGCATGAATTTTTGATGTGTCCCTCACATGTCAGCCTTGAGCTGCAAGGTGGACAAATGTAGCTAAAACAAGCTCAGAAACCACCAGGAACACTAGACGATGGAGAGATGAGGGACACTCCATTTTCCTATCAGAGGGTAAGTGTGCCAAAAATGGGGGCAAGGGAGTAATTGCTGAAACTGCTACTTGACCTCTAGAGGAGGAACACCGAACAAAACATAAACTCTGAACTCCCTTTTTGACCTTGTGGCAATGGAGCCAGTCTTACAGCGCCAGCATGAGAGAGGAAGCGAGATAATGCAGTATTGGACATCCTGACGATGGTTATTTTATTCATAATGGCAGTGTATTTCACTTGTGACCACAGTGACACATTTCGCATTTTGGCAGAGCGAGCTGAGATTGAGGCGTTAGGGAGGGATTGACTTATGGGCCCGATGTGACAGGAGCTAATCATACTAGTCTCATACAACAACATGCAGGATGATAAAATAGAGGAGAGGAACAGCAGCGCACACACACACACATACACATACACATATATACACCCAACCTTCATCCTTATAGACACACTTAGGATCGACCTTCAGGATAGACTCTATTAATTACTCAGACTCTTTGGCAGCTCTTGTCGATTCAACTTCACACATGGTGTTACCCCTTAATTAAAATAATAAGGCAATTAATAACAACACGGCTAAGGTCACTGCCCATACAATGTTAGGCTACCACTTTACAACGTCTGTGAGGCTCCAAATGTGTGTGCATGAGCGTGTGCTTCAAAAAGGGCCCTGGGTCTGTGCATAAAAAAAAAAAAACAACCCTGCAAATGACATGTATCCCTTTTCTTCATATGCCCTCTCCAACTCTCAAGTAGCCACTCAATCCGCCCACTACTGCTACAGCTGCTGCTTCCACCCCCTTTTTTCTACAAGTTTTCCTTTCCCCTGTAGCTGAAAGACAGAATGCCCTTGCTGAGTAATTATATTAGGTTTGGTGATAGGGGATCATAAAACTTAAAGCACTCTAATACCTGGGAATTGGCTTTGGGTCTGGCCGTGACTCATGCTGTTGTGTTTGATGTTGTCTCGGGCCTGCATTCCTCGCCCTGCCTGCCTCTTGTAAATTGCGCCATCATGCAAAATAAATAGGTATGAAAACAAATAGTCTTAAATCAGCATGCTTAGGAATGTAGCATGCGCCACCTTGCTAATTTACAGGTTTAGTCCCTGCACGGGTGGCCGGGATGATAATATTGAACTTTATGGCGACATAAAGCCTGCTTACTTGCATGCCAACACCTCCTCATATTGTCCTCTTGAACTTTCCTCCCTTTTTCTCCCACCTGCCTCACCCATGTTACTCCCTCATTGGGCCGGCAGGTCATAATACCGAAGAGAGAAATCCTCCTTACCAGCCATAGGATGAGAGGCGATCAATAACTGCTCAAATTATCCTTCAGCAGTAATTAAAGTATACCACAACATTCCTACTTAAACCCTGCAAGGCTATACGTTCCTCAGCCGTTTCCCAGCACCCCTTGTAGATGATGTCCCCTTGTCCCATATCAACCTCCTCTAACCCTCCCTAATGCCTTCCCTGGCTGCCTTCCTCCACGCACACACTGACACACCTCCAACTAAGTGGTCCATGGCGGCCTGTGCACACCAAGGGTGATGGTTGAGTAATGACTATGGATTACTTCATTATCCCTCCCCTAACAGGCTGGCAGGGTGCTTACATGGGGCTGCCTTTAACAAGCTGAATGGAGGGAGGCCACTGGGTGAAGAGAGGAAACACTCCCAGCGCTCACATCCCTGTTGCTGTCATGGATATTAAACACCAATGCTAAAGTATATGTTCCAACACACACACAATCTCTTCCTCTGTTTTACCGTTCAAACTACTCGTCGTAAAGTTTTTCATCAACACAGGCGAAGATTAATTGTTAATCAAACGTTATCGCCTGTCATAATAATCCCTTCCTGTTATCTATTGGAACCTTCATCACAGGTCCAATAGTCCCAGTGACAGAGATGTGACATTGATCAATATCTTATCATCTCCCGGCAGACAGTAGCTGCTTCACCTCCCGATCAGGAGGGAGATGAGGGGATGGGTGATTTGCAAATGACTTTCTGTTTGTATTCTATGATTAGAGAGAGAGTAATGAGAGATTCTCATTGGAAAAGTATATACATCTGAGAATTATTGTTTTATTTTTAAATGCATAGTTTATTTGGTGTCTTGTTTTCTCTAATTAAAACAACAAAATCCCTCTTCTTGTCGATGGTTCACAACCTTATGTAAATGTGCTAATCTTCTTAATAAATCATCACAAATAAACAGACAAAATTTGCTGTTTAATTTGTGTATTTGTGCATTGACTCAAACCCGTTTTTACAAGATGCAACAAATCACATTGACATTTATTCTTGAATACAACTTTCTTTTTTTATCAGAGCTAAACTTTCGAACGTGATACAGAAGCAGGAGTACTGAGATCCTCACAGCTTCTGAGATAGGATGTTAAGAAAATCCCTGCGCTATCTTGAAAAATGAAGTTTTCTCTATCAAGCTTAAGGATTTATAACAGATGTTAAATCTTACACAAATTATAAGTCTGTTTGATGCAAGTTTGTGAGTTTTAGGCTTGCTTACGGCTGCCCATGGAATGGTCTTCCGTCCTTCCATCGGCAGTTCGAGGCTATCACTCTGAATCTGCTCTCTATGCTGCCCTCTATGTGACCAGTTCAGAAAGTGGAAGAACCTTCAGAAAAACCTATAATCCTTTGACAGTTAATATTGCATTTACAATTGTCATTGCAGCCTGTTGTAATGAAGAACCAACGTTTGAGTTTCTCACTTTAAACATAATCCACTGCTGTCTGCAGTAATCAAGACCAAAATACATACATGACTCCACATGAAAACTATGGAGGAGTTGGGATGTAATGAACAGGCACCCAGTGAAGAAAGTTGGATTCTTTTGAAGAGGGCACAAAACAGAAAGCAGTCCAAGGTAATGTACAGCCGACTACAGAGCCTTGAAGTAAAAAAGGCTTCTCTGTAAGCAGGTAGTGGTCTCCATATTCCCTGAAATATTCTTCATCCTCTGAATACGATCATTTCTTGGTTAGAAAGATGATATTGACCTTTTTTAAGTGCTCTTACCAAATGCCTGTGAAGCAAAGAAAAACATGCATTTTTTTGACTGATTTTTGTTCTACATTCTTGTGAAAATGTTTAAATTATGTGAGGGCAAGTTTTCCTCAAAGTTTTTATTGTAAGCAGAGTCCAACACGGTCTGTTGCAGAGGCACAGAGGAAAAAAAGCGTAGATGTACAGTAATCACATGGCATGAGTACGATGACTAAGCAATGTGAGTGTATGCAAGAGAGGACACATTAGAGCTGCTGGTTGGCCATGCGGTTAGGTCGTGGGTTCAGCTCTAAACTTTTTCTGCATGTCATTCCCCACTCTCTCCTCCTTATTTCGAGCTCTTTCCACTGCCCTGTCCTCTAAAAGAAAGGTGGAAAACGCCCCAAAATAAATCCTTAAACAAGAGGACCTGATGGTACAAAGATTAACAGCTTTGGTATAGCTGTAGCTGGAGTAAATTAGTTGTACATTTAAGAGAATTGTGGATTTAAAAACCTTAAAATATGCTTAAGATCAGCTCTAGACCTGTTACAACTTTGTTCACACCCTTTATCTAATTAAATGTTAAATGACATGCAATGCTGTTGCCATTCAAAAACACAAGACATGTTCTGTAGTAGATTCCTGAAAAGACATTTACCCTGGTTTGATGGTTAAAAGCTTTGGTTACTCTCCATTTGTTGAAGCTGCACATCACATGTGATAAGCAGGCAGTAAAAGGGATGTGTTCTAAAAAAAAGAAGAAAATATTAAATAATGTCTCCCCCAGGGGTCTGTGTTTACCAAGTGTCACAACTCTGTGCAGCCTTTCAATGAAAAGGGCAGACTTTGAACAATAACCGTCAAGTACTTTCATGTGATGACTGTGAACCTTTGACAAGTTGAATTGGGCATGTACCCTTTCGCACAGATTTGGAATCCAATAAAATCTGTTATTGTGTTTTTCATTCTTAGTAACATCTTCAATTATTTTTGGGTGCTATTGTATTTTACAGTACAGCATACATGGGCAAAGGAATTCATATTCTAAAGTCCAAAGATAGTATGAATTATTTCCATTTACCCAGTTCTCTGCATCTTAAATAGATATGCTATTTGTGTTTCTACTGGATTATTTTGGGTGGGTTATACAATTCTTTGCACTTCACAGTTCACTGTTTTGTGTGTCTGTTTGCAATCACATCCAGAGTAAGAGAGCATTCAGTCATCAGTTGCAAAGTACTGATTACATTTTATTTATTTTAAATTAACCACTACATGCATATAAAATAATGGTACACACAAGGGAATGACCAAAACATAAAAAAATAAAACTCAAAGAAATACAAATTTAGTTTGATCATGATAGATTATTTTTAGCTGCAGGATTCCTCAGTCCTCCATGGACTGGTGTCATTTTGATTAGCTTACTTGAGAATTCTTCTTCTTAAAAAAAAAAGAATCATCCTCTTCTGTGAAGGTTCATTAGGGTTATACCCACATTATACTTCAAAATAATCAACCAAAAATCTGTGAGGATTACTTCTCTTTGGTTGTGTAAATCTAGAGCATATGTTCCATTTCTTTCTAGTGCTCTTAAAATCTCTGGAATGATTTCCATTTTGTGGTAGCATTATTGTTTTTTCATATGGAATACTGTTCAAAACATGTGGTGCTTCACCGAAAATCTACCTGGTTTGTAAGAAAAGTCGCTCATTTCTTGGCTGTCATCACATCCCAGCAAGCAATCAGTAAACCTAAAGACTCCATCACAGATCCACCCACATGTCTGATGTTGACATACAGCATATAAACAGAGCATTTCTTGTACCTTCCTGAAATTATCAAACCATAAAAAAGTAAAAAGAAAAACATGAACAACATTTCAGTAGATCACTGTCCCAGGTGTTTGCCCACACTGGTGCTCTTTATCAATCATTATGACTTGGCTTAGGGAGCATGCTTTCGGGGGAATGGCAGCCATGCCATAAATGCCAACTTAATGAAGCTTATGACACACATTCAGGGATCATTTAGAAAAAGAAGTAGTTTGGTGATGATGGTTTATAGAAGTCTGGAGCATTGCTGAGCAATTATCCTCAAATGACTCCATCTAGCCTTTTCAGTTAGATTTAGATTAATCACTTCTCTTGGATCATTGATAGTTTTTCAGACTGCTCAACCATTCAATGGTTGACTATTTGTCCTCGTTGGAATTGTTATTGCCCCATATTTCTTAACAATGGCATTTCTTGATGAGTGCAGAAAGTACATTTCTCTCAAGCATTTGCAAGTGAAACTAATATTCCAAAATGCATGCAAGTTCAATAACATTGTATAATGGCTATTGACAGTGCTTTGGTATCAGCAGTTGTTGGGTTGAGTGCTGACCCTTTTGAGCTAAAGGTCAGGAACCAAGACTGAGTAAAGGATTTGATGTCTGTGAACAAGGCAGGTGGGGCCTGCTCTAGTAAAGTTAAGCGTTAGTTGTTCAGGTCAGGAATCTAGTCCACCACAGAGATGGTGATTGATGGTCACTGGAGTGTGAGCTTAGGAAATGGGCTGGAGTACAGGTTAGAATGATGATCTGCAGGTGTTACTGAGCTGCAGTGCATTTTGTTGTTTTATGGAAGAGCTCTGAATTTTCCGTTGGTTCAGAGTGGCCACTGGGAGTCACTGGAGTTTAGATAGAAGAGCAGTAAACTGGTATAATTTTGGAAAGGTAAAGACAAGCTGTTCAGCAGGATTCTTGAAGGTTGGCGCCCTCAAAACAGAACATTGCAGTTGCTTGATTCAAAGGTCATAGAGGTCAAAGGTTTTTCATGTTTAGCACAATTTTTCAATACATTTCTGATGGATTGGCACTTAATTTTGTACTGTCATTTATGGCTACCCAATGATGTTTTCTACCAATTTGGTGTCCCTTTCCCTGACCTTTTCTCTTGCCCTGCCACATTGTAGTCCAAATATCTCAATAAATATGGCATAGATTTTCCCCATATCCATTCGAGAGTGAATTCAAATAACCCTAGCCCTTTAACCTTGGCTATTTGACATCACTCTTTGCCTCAGCTGTCATTTATTTTGTAATGCTATTAAGCAAACGCCATGTAAAAAAAATATCAATTATAACTTTCCAGCTTGTAATTTGTTTTAATTTAACAGCTTAGTCCCAATTATAACTAGGAGATTCAGATCCTCCTGAAAATTATCATGTATGAATTGGCACTGTGAGATTAAAAAAAAAAAAAGAAGCAAATAACGGAGCCTAACATCAGCCAAGGATTATTTCTACAAGCAATTAAAACCCAATTCTGGTGTCATGTGTCCAATGGAGAGTACAATCTTTGCATGACCAACTATGATAATATAATCATCTTGATGACCATAATCCTCAAAAGTAGTTCCCATAGTAGTATTCCCAACCTATACCATCAATCTTTTACAACATTAATAAGGTATGTACTTAAATTGTAAGCATTGTACCTGCTAAATAGCTACATGCTAGCATTGTCATTGTGAGTATGTCAGAATATTTGCTGTCTGGCAAAAGTTATTTTATGTCTACTTTGATAGCTTGCATAGCTGGTATGTACATTGGTGTTGACATGATGTGTAAGTGCAATCTGAAGGGGTCTTATGTGTTATCCTAAATATGTGCTGATACAGTATTTCTCTAAAAGCAGATATCATTGAGTACTCCATCCACAATAACACGGTGACAGATGATTGGTGTGAGGCATTGACATGCCTCTTCTAGTTGTATCTAAGCATTTCCAGCATGGCATTAGAGCAGAGTGGGCCATTAACTGATGCATTAGAGGACAGCAATGGATATTATTTCCCCCCATAATGTAACAAGATGAGTGTCATCCACTGGTTAAAACATCAACTGGTCTGTCAAGTGAAGAAATAAATCCCAAAGAATCAGTTTGTGAAAATACTTGTGTCATTGTCGAGCTGTTGGTGTTTTGGGTACGAAACATTACATGGTAAAACTCTTTCAAAAGAAAGCGGGTCTGTAATTCCATTCTTGTTCCCAGTGTTGCTCACTCCATCTCTCCATGGGATTCTTGTAAAGATAAACCAGAATGTTTGAATGGGTACAGCAGGAACCCAGTACTCTTTTTATTCTCTCAGCCCCATTTGACAGCAATGCCTTCAACAATTTTGAGTCTCAGAACATCAAAGTTTAAGCACATGTACACAAATCGGCACAAATCTCATGTGCATGAAAACATTGCTTTAAAAAAGTATTCCCTACAATATTGTGAATGTATGTTTATGATCTCCAGCTTGCATTTCTCTCCTGACAAACAATGGAATCTCCCCAGGTGTACTCACTATTTGAAGCTGTTCCTCCTACCATACAAGCCCCCCTCCCAGTCTTCTTTCCCCCCTTCTTTATCCTTTTCCGTGATTGCATGTTTGAGTATGTGTGTCTGTGCTGGTTAAATGATTTACTCTCTAGTGGTGAGGTCTCCGAAGATTGCTCCTCCTCCATGCATGACCACATGTCTACCTCATTCAACGTCTCTCTATCCAGTGACTGAAGAACTGCTGTACAAGCATTTTTCTTTACTTTCTCAAAGCATTTTTACTGCCTACAAAATCACTGCAAGTATATTTTCATGTTCGTCATCAATCTTAGCTGAGCAGGGGATTTAAGTCTCAAATGCCACTACGTTCAATACGGAGACTCAATTGGCTCCCTGTGCTGTAACACATTTTGTTGGTCACTACAGGTAATCCGTGACCCATTTGCCCTTCCCGCCATCATCCTGAATGCTTTGTTTCTAATGCAATCGCAGTTCGCAGAAAGGGTTCAGTGTTTGAGTACATGTGCTCGTTGTGTTTTATGATGGTGGTGAATGCCTGCAAAGTGGTTCATTCTCCACAGGTGACTGGTGCTCGGTCAAACAGAGCTGCCACCCTACTCTAGTACACAGTGTGTCTGCAAGCACGTGTGTTCAAGAGGAGGATGTGTGTGCACATGCACACATGTCATGTGTTTATTTCCATGCATTTTCAGTATACATCCTATAATTTCTTCCAGCCAAGGTCACTTTGGCATGAACCCAGGTATATGGTACATCTAATGCTAATGATTTCCTGTTAAGGCTTGCAGTATGCTGGAAGCGACCGTCCTGTAATGTGCTGCGATGAGATGAGTTTCTAGAGAGTTTTTAGAGGGCGAGGGGATGAGGTGGAAGTGCATGATCTCCTGCATCCTATAGTCAGACGTTACATCCATTCAGATGGGTGTCATTGAATATACCCAGAAGTGCACTGCAGGTTTAGAATAAATATGAGAAACAATCAGGTTAGATTGATATGTGGTCCCAATGCTCTTTGGGTGTTTCTTTACCTGAAGCGCCATGTATGTAACATCACATTTACACAGCATAATACAAGTATGATTTTCCACTACATTTGGTTGTCTTAATGTAATTTCGCAGGGTTTGCCCCTAGGTGATTGATGAATTAGTTTTCATTCTAAAAGTGTCAGAAATTTCCAAGCTGGCATGCTTCCATTTGATTACTAACACCTGCCTTTTGATTTCTGTCACCTGCTTTATCTGTCCAACCCACAATGGAGGAAGCAAACCAGAGATCACTTCATACACCGCTGAACACGGTCCAATTCATCTCATTGCCGTTCATTACTTTTACAAATCTTATTGTTGCGCATCCTGAAAAATAAAGCTCCCAGGATATTCACAGGTGATGATGTTCGGTGATTAGCAATCGTAAATAGTACAAGTTGTTTGGAGTCAACATCACTTAAAACAGAATACATTAAACACATGTTCTAAAGTGGTGCAGGAGGATGTGAGTGCCAACAAAGCTGTCACAGATTGGTTTCTTTGCTAAATTGGTGCCATGCGTATCATATTAGGACAATCAATCAACCTCAATGATGCAGATAATTAGAACATAAATGTACCAAGGTGCAGAGATGCTCATTCGGGTGTAAAACTGCATTACGGTAGTGTTAATGCAGTTTTATTAACTCGTCATCTCGATCACTCTTTCGGTCTCTCCATTTTTCGGAGCTTACCCAAACTTTTTTTTTCCTACCTCGATCTCTTTCCATCCTACAGCTTGCTTCGTGTTTTTCTCTTTTTCCATCAATACCCAATCCTGCTTTTAAAAGCGGAAGATTTAAATGGTTTGTGTAATATAGGGAAAGAGACTGTAACAAGCAGAGGGATCTCTCTTGCTGGTGCCAATCTTCAAAGTCTTATTCATGATTCGTTGACACCCCCTCCTCCAAGTGCTTATGAATTATATATCTATCTTCACCAAACTTTATTATTAATCTTGAATCATACACTACAGTCTGAACAATTTACTGCATATTTTCTCTTTTCCTATATCACACAGAATCATCAGTCATTTTGTCCACTAAAGCTAACGCAGCATTTTATGGCATGTCATCAAAATACCATCTCCTATCAGAGGGAATTTGGTATTCAATAACTTACTTACTCCAAAAATACTCAATAATATATTCTGCATGAGTGCAAATGTTGACAACTTTGGTATGAAACTTCTCAGATTTAAAATGCAGATTAAATATCACTGAACCAGCCCACTTTTTCTAATTTTGTAGTGACCTGAAAATGATCTGTCATCTAAAATATGGTGCCACATATTTGCTTCATTGCAAAAAAGTTACATTTACTGACAACTCAATCCTGCTTTCGAGCTAAATATTGACTCTGACAGACGGAAAGACACACACACGCACACACACTTCCTCCCTCTTCACTGTGAATGCAGGGCCAATTATGCACTTCATGATCTGTGGTCAGAGGCGCTTCTCAGACAATCACCCTAATGAGTTGGGCCTCCTCCAAATACAGAAAGCTCCATCATTTGGGGTGTCCACTGTGCGTGTATGTGCGCGTGTGTGTGCGCGCCTGTGTGTGTGTGTGCCTGTGTGTGTGTGTTTTTGCCTTACAAATAAGGAAAATAGATAGGGATAGTGTTCATTCAGTTAAACAGACACATTGTGAAACTAACAGGTACCTATATGGTTTAAATGTACCACTTGGATTAAATTTTTGACAGTAAATTACTTTCAACTTATCATCCATCACATTTATGCAGCATAATGGTTTGACAAAAACACAGCCTGTGTTCCACTGTTTTCTAGTTAGAGACTGAGGGCTCTAAAAATAGCTTTAAACATTATGCTAAATCACTGCAATATAGGTCCCTAACACGCTCAGTCTTGCTCCACACACTCATTATCCTGGGCTTCAATACAAATAAGTAGTAGAAAAGACAATGTGTTTGTTTAAAGGTCACAAATTATACTCATTTTCAAAAAGTTTAAATAAGTCTCAGAGCTACTCAAAACATGTCTGTGAAGTTTCTTGCCAAAAATCATCTCCAAACCTGTACTTTTAGATGCCTATTAACCCCTCTATTTCAGCCCTGCTCACAACAGGTTGTTTCAGTGTCTGTAGCTTTAATTGTAAGTGAGCTGTGTCTGACCACGCCACTCTGGAAGGGATTAGGTGACTTTGGCTTTCTTGAAACCATGCCCATTTGATTCAATGAGAAGACAGACTCAGGTGGTAGAACAAATACCTAGCTGTGGGGGTGTCACCCACCTGGGTGAGGGGCTACTGCCCTTTGTGATGTCACAAAGGGAGAAACTCCAAACGGCCTGTTTGAGGAAAAAAACAGAGAGGATGGACTTTTCTCATAACTGAGAGGTTTGTAGACAGACTAGGGAAACATTAATGTTTGAAAAGTGTATTTTCCTTAATATTCAACCTTTAATGAATATTTACATTGTCAGTTCAGACAAACAAGGAGGCATTGACAAACTTTTGTTATATATGTAGATGTCTGTACCTCCTATCTTGATATGGATCGGACACAAAGAGTGGCCAACATCAAAGCACATAAAAGAAAATATATATTTCAATTATTTGTATTTTTAATTAAAACTACAGTGTTAAATGTCACTACTTGACATTCATGTATTTTTTGACCAATTGTGATAACATTTCCTAATCCTATCTTTTGTAGTGGCAAACAGGTCCACATAGCTTGCACCTTGGTCTCATTAACTACACACAGTGCTCTAACAGACCTCAGTTGGCCCATGCTTGTTTTAAAAGCCTTTTTTTAACCTACATCCATGGAAGTAGATCAATCACTCATCAAGGCTATATTATTTGTGGGGCGGGTTAAAAAAAAGTTGTTTTTACATTACTGCATCCACGGTAAACCACATTGCTAAATCAACATGTTGGATATTAGCAACGTTCAAGTTAAGGTTAGATTCAAGATTGTTCTATGTTACGTGCTTAGAGATGGAATGCAATGCTCTGAAAAGACAAATGTATTACACTCATCAAAGACATGAGTCTTTATCCCTTTTTCGCTGATGTTCAAGAGAACAGTTAAATTAGGTTGTGTTTCTCTTGTGAGTACCTCCTGTTCCCTGTTTAGGTTGATCCCCTAATGTTTCTCTCACTGCTTTCTCCTTGTACTGTCAGTGAGCCCCTTGAAGCTTATTTCAGAGCTGTGGGACATTGGAGTAAAAACAAGGCAAGAGTGTCTCCCATTCATGAGACTGTTGGTGTTTCCAGACAGTTATTCAACAGTGAGCGATGCTGAAGCAGCACCATGTTCTCCTGTGTGGTATTGGAGTCCTGGGCATACTGTATGTCATGTTGGCTTTGGGACACTACATTTGAAGAGGCTGTTAATATGTTAACATATGAAGCTTTCACACTCACAGAAAACACCTAAAAAACTCTGGAATTTCTCTTGCCAGCCCCCCAAGTATTTTTTCCGAAAGTCCGAGGGAGATAAAGTGAGAACGCAGCAGGACATTACCCAGAGAATTCACCTCGAGCCAGTGGGAGGGGGTTGTGAGGTGTATATCCGGTGACCAGTGCACGTTGCATAGACTGTCTGCATCCGACCGCTAGGATCTCCGTGCACGTAATTAAATACACAATAGTGTGTCTGCTCCTTTGCAATGACTAAACCTGTTTTTGATGTGAACACTATAGTTTCTGTTAAGACTTCAAATTTCGAGTCACGCTTTCGAGTGTGTGTTTTTGTTTTACTTATGGTTATGATAGCATTTAATGGCTGTAATTTTTTATTCTTCATAGTTGTTGAACCTATATTACTGTGGTTTACTTTTAAAATATTAATAAGTACTTTGTACTTTTGTTATTTATCTGTTATGAATGTAATAATCTATAGGGGGGAAATGTATTGAAAGATCGGCAATAAGTTGGACAGCTAATGATGCACATGTCTGATCATACTGTTCTTTTTTTTTACTTGGACTTACTGGATGTACTCTGCCATCAGGAATCATGATGTGTCTTTATAATTATTTTTTTCTTCTTGGAACTGCTTTTCCCCTCGAGCACTTGCAAAATCTAGTTTTTTCTTTTTTTATTTTACGGCCAGAATTTGTATCTTTCTTGGTGTGCTTTTGAAATTGTGAAAAGTAATAACATTTTACGTAATTTTAGATGGAAGTCAACGAGTCACAAGACTCAAATTATGAGTTTTGTGGCTGTGGGATTTCAGAAATATTTCCCTAGTCTGCGTCCTCTTCCTGAAATTACTGATGGAGTCTGATTGCAAAAAAAAAAAAAAAAGAAAGAAATTATAATTGTTACCAACGGAAATGATGTAGTGGAGCCTTGAGAAGGTAAATGTATCAGTGATAATATGTATAGCTCTGGCTGAGCAAACATGCAGATTTGTTTTATGTAACTGCAGACAGACATTGTTAATAATTACAACAATGCAAATGTTGCATTAGTTCATATGCTAATATGCTAAAAACCGATGTGCGACGATTGATTGAAACTCATCACATACACTCATTCAGGCACACTCAAGACAACTCAGTTATCCTTTGGTAATTGGGAAGGAACAACAGATGGCAACCTTTCCCTGTTCATCAAACTTCTCAATTGATTTTCCGGTTCTGTCAGGGAGAGCCTGATGGCGATGGCAAGGAGTAATGTTACTTCAGCAAAGGGGATTTTTTTTTAGGTTGAGAAATAATTATCTGCTTATACCCTGCACTACATCCCTGAGTAGGCTGTTTGCCTGCAGCTCTTCTGTTACTGTCTGAGGTTAAAGTTCCTTTAGAAGTTAGCTACCCCCTGTTTAACTTCTGTCAGGCAAGGCACCAACATCATGTCAATCAAAATGTTGCAAAAAAACTTGCTGCAAGCTTTAAATTCAGTATCTAGATATCTTTCAGTTTTCTCATAAATACTGAGAATGTCATGGCCATCTGCTCCCCTGAAATATTTAGTTTTGTTTTGTTGCAGAATCCCCCTCCTGGGCTCCATTACCATGAAAAGACACAAGTGTGAAGGGGTAGTTTAGTTCACATTTGTATCTTAAGCACACTGATGGATCACAAAGGGGTACAGTGTGCAAATATCAGGGTTAAAATTATTGAATGTACCCCTTACCTGGAATAATAACTACAGAGGTCCCCTGAGGCAAAACACTTAACCCCCAACTGCTCCATTGTGAGTGTTAGTTTTGTGTCAGGGTTGTATGACTGAATGCAGCAGAAATACTGTGTTGATGAGAGTTGATGAGAGTTGTTTAACTCACCTGACTTGGGGGAAAAAAACACTTAAACACATACTGACAATTATACAAGACACCAGATATTCTCACAGCCAGCTGTGAATTATTATGCAGTCAGCATATCCCCCATGTGTCACGTCAGATGGGATATCATTCCATGCTGTGTAGAAATGCATCGTGTGTGATCTACAGGCCTGTTGATGAGACGATGGCAGGAGCAAAACTGATTTAATGCACATGCTGCAGTGCCCACTGAGTTTATGCATGGCTGACTCTATCCACTCAGGCATTTGTGTATGTGTGTGTGTGTGTGTTTGTGTGTGCATGTGTGTGTATGTGGGTGCGTGCCTGTGTGTCTATAAAATGAACAAACCCATTGGTGGCACTTGAACTTCTTGTCATGTTTATTTTCATCAAATATGTAGGACAGAAAACCCAATCTTTCCATGCTGTCAAACCTCTGTAATAACAGTTTAAGCTCCATCATATAAATGACCAAACATTTTCCAAGATAGTTTCCAACAGCAGTTTCAAATGGTATGCAAGTATTGTATTTAAAATACTGTTTTAAATAATGTAATGTTGATAAGGAACACGTTTATGTGTTGGTTTTATACCCTAAAAGTTGTAGTTGGCAACTAATGCTTTGTGATTTCAATTTTGGATATTTATCAATGATCACAGTTGCAAAACAATGAACAGAGTCCAGACATTATTTCAGGGCAGTTTTCTTCCAAGTCTCTCGCGCAACCCAATGAGTTCTTAGGCCCAATGAGTCATTCAGTACGTTAACGTGCTGTTAAAATGTTTTTGACTTACTGTGTTAGTCTGATTAGAACTGGACTTTTAAAATGCATGTCAACACGTCAGTCCGACTGAAATGACTTTAATATCTGGAATGCTAACATATCTTAAAAAATAATGTTTGACGGTGAATCAGTGTGTCTCCTGTTGTGAGTGTGTGGTGTGTGCGGCATTGTTGTGTGGTGTAAACTAACCTAACATAAGCAAACTACAACAAAACATGGCGCTATGAGGAGCTGTAGAACTGGTGCGACGCTGGGAGGGAATGAGAGAACGACTTCCCTGATCTTACCCCCAATTTCCACATACTCCGTGGGAGCCGCGGCCCATCAGCGCCACGGTTTCGCTCCATCTGACAGAGTGCGACCTGACCCACTACTGTACACACATCATAAGTGGGTTTCTAATGTATTATTACATGTCCTTCAAGACATACTGTGTTTTGTGTTTTCAGTTGCTGGTTTATTAAGAAGCAGTGAATGAATTTCCCTATCGTTGTATGACAATAACAACCTGGGACATAGCAGCATGACTTTATATCAGTATCTGAACATCCTATCCTGAGTGTGACAGTGGAAGATGGCTGCCATTTGAATATGGTCGTTGCATGACCTTAGAAACTCCATAGGACTTTAACATGTTCCCATTCATTCTATTGAACGTTTTAAAAAGACATGCAAACAGTGAACCAGTGCTTATTTTGTTATTTCCTTCACATTGTGTATTTGCAGGGTGCAGAGTGTGTTACATTTCTACTCAAAAAGCCTTGTTAATGCCCTGAATGTCTCCAAAAAGAAAAGCCTACCCTCCAAAAAGTGTTTCAGGACTTGAAATTCTTCACGCACAGTGTACACAAACGCACAAGTAAAAAGTACTCTGCAAACTGCACAGTTCTAAGTTGTCACAAAGACTTGTTTCATTGCTGTGTTGAAGAGGTTGTGCTATACAGGAAGCCAATATTTGTTCTGTGATATGTATTGAATAAAATGGAAAAAGGTGGCAATGGGAGCCAGTTCCGATCCACCCGTGAGACAGCCAGAGAGATGAATGAAAGACGTATTGCTTCCCAGATTAGGTTTGTTTTCCAATCATCTTCTGGCCATATACCATATTGATTAAAACCTAATAACCTCATAAGATGCTCTCTTCCACCTTTCTCATCCTCCAACCCCTCCTCTCTTCTCTCACTGTCCCTAAAGAGAAACGACTCATCGTTTCTCCTCTCACTATTAAAGAAGCGCTGACAGCAAATCAGTCTTCCTGACCTCAAAGTTGAGCCTTTAATTTTGATGATATCTATCAATCATGACAAGGATATCAAATAAAAAAAAGGATTGGCTGTGTTATATATCCGACCCACGATTAAAAGATATTACCTTGCAACATACACATCAATCTTGGGAGGGGAAAGAGTCAAGCAGACAAGAGGGTTAGGAGGGGAAAACAATGTGGCAAGTTGACGACATTAGCTGTGATTGGTGCAACATTTGGCTGACAAAGCTTTGGATTTACTTGGGAGTAATCGCTGGCCATAAAACTCATATTTTAAACATTGATGCCTCTTTAACATTTCATGAAGGTGAAGGTAACCTCAAGGCACAATGCACTCTGCTTCAGCAATTTGTTTGCAGTTGTTCCTCCATGAGCCTTGCATGAGCCCTGACTCTGTGTTTACCCTGTCACCACCTGAGTTTCACATGTGTCATTCTGCCAACGGTATTGCGCTGCCCACATTTTCATCATCAGTCAGGCTGTGATGCGTCTCATAGCATCAGTTTTAGCTTTCTATCTAACCCATCAGCACTCTTCAAACCCTCTTTGAGGACTCTTTCATCTGCAGCTGAACAGTGGGGGGGGGCGTGTATTTTACTCCTGGGCCTTCAGTGCTTTCCACCTGCATTAAACCAACCACAACAACCTAATAATGACGTCACTACTATAGGTTATTGTTATTTGATGGGATATCTACGTTCATAGTGACACTGTCACCTTTGATGCGTGAAATAACATAATATAACACGAGGCTCAACAACTATGAGGGCTACAAATATTCTTACTGCAGATACATACATACATTGAGAAACCATCAAGGATGTAGTTCTTTCACTGTTACACATTATGACAGGATGCTCTGTCCCAAACGAGCATCATACAGCTGAAATCTATAGCCTATCCTAACCACAGTAGTAACAACAAACTCACATAGAACCAGTCATATACGCATATGACAACCAGGTAGGTGAAAATGCCATAAAACCCAAATAACACAATTCAACAGGCCTCTGCACATTACGGCCCAACTGCTGCGTTTAAACACACCGCCACACACTCAAGGAACAGCCAGCCATTCACATCAGAAGCAACAAAGTTAATGTCAAAATATACAATCGAAAAGTAAACACATTAGTAAGTTGGTAGTAGAGATACATAAAATGCATTACATTAACCAAAGCTGCTCGTCATTTGAAGACAAAGTCCATCCTCCCTTCTTTTTGCGTTCAATGACATGATTGTACTGTACATTGGCGCGTTTCAGTTCCGACAAAAGGTCTTTCCAAATTGCCATGGAGGCAAGTGCTGACATTAAAGCCTGACCGGTTGTATTTCTTGAATACGTTCTAATGCGTTTTAGGGCTGAAAATGTCCGCTCGACAGAGGCAGTAGATACTGGGATGGTCACCACCAAACACGCTAATGCCTAAAGTTAACTCATGCTCTTGCATAAATCTCTGTGCTGGAGAAAAGCAACAAGGTCAGCAGGGATTTTTCCTTTGAAATTTGTCATGGTATACATTACAGTCAGTTCTGTTCTAAGCCAGGGCAGATAGGACAGAGTTCCGTGGCTCTGCGTTAGGCTGGAGGAGGTTGATTCTGTGATTCTGATGAACATTACCTTCTCGTTGTCCTGAAACCGATTTTGTATCTGGGCAAGAATGTTGTCCAAGATATCGCTATGCAGTTTCTTGTACTGTGCATGAATACTGTATCTCTCTGCACACACATGCGGCCACCCCGGCCGGCGGCGGGACAGTGAGATGAAAATTTGTTCTCTTACTAGTTAACTAGTGAACATTTAGAGCCGCACTCGTTAACTTTTAAGACTAATAAAGCGCCTAGTGTAACTAGTGGACCTTTCTGCTCTTACTAGTTAACGTGTAAAAATGTTTTAACCTAGCTAGTTAGCTAGTATGGTCCATATATATGCCTTTCTAGCTTACTAGTGGACATTTTGGCTCTTACTAGTTAACTAGTAAACATGTTTAGGCTCACTAGTTAACTAGTAGACACACAATTTTTTGTACTAGTTAACTAGTAGATATTTTGCACCTTACCAGTTAACATGTAGGAATTGTTGCTGTCTACTAGTTTACTAGTACATATTTCAACATTCTACTTGTAAACTAGTGCGGTCAAAGACCTCACTAGTACAGGAAACTGAGCTTTGATATCAAGGATATCTATTATATGTTCAATCGGCTTTCCATACTGCTGTGCTTAGGAGTCTTGTCACTGCCTTTTTTAGGCAATTTAGGTTTGAAAACCCAGTCCAGCTCCAAACACAAGTCTATCGGTTGCAATTAAAATTCTCAACAAAACAACTTACAACGCTTCTCCAACGCTGTAAAAATGTGCTTGATTGGAAATGGCGCACAAATTCTTTCCCTCACTAGGTCAGGGCTGCTGGCTGTCGGTTTGGCCGACCCCCTTTTTCAGCTTTTCTTGAAAAGTATATCGCTAAATAGCAATTTGGCATTAAAAAACAGAGCTAGGTGAAACAAAATTTTTACCAACCAAAACACTACAGCCATCAAATCAGAATCTTATTGGTCGAACACAATGACTATCAACAATATAATCCTTATTTACTTGAACAGCAGAGGGAAATTTTCTGACCTGGAGACAACCCAGGAGCAAAATCTAATTGGATAAAAACTGTGATTAAAACAACCACCAATGAAAGGAGCACAGCTGAGGGAATTTAGAAATAAAATTAAGATAATAAACTAATTGGAAATATTCTGCAAAATATATATAGTATTAAAGAAAAAAAATATATAAAATATAATTTTGTGACTCTGACTGTGCCAACAGAGAAGGCCTTACCAGCCCACCACTGAATCTGAATATTCTTAACCCCTCCCAAAAAAACACTCTGTAGCTTGTAATTTCAGAAGAACAATTTAAAATGATGGTACAATGGACTCACCAACTCTACATGCACAAATGCACACAATAAATAAATTAGCATAACCTTCCTGTGGGCTATATTTTACTAGAGATGGACCGCTGTTGGTTTTATTGCCTGTTATCATGAGTGATGTTCAATTTTTTTCCCTTCACTTCATGTTGGCTCTACTCTCTCTATGATTTTCCATGATGGTCCTTCTCTCCCATTATTTGTCCTTGCTTTCTGCCTTTCCTGCCACTTGAATCTGTTGTAGTTTGAAAGATTGAAGCATAACAGAAACACACAATCTGGACAGCAACAGGCACAAACCAATAGTTATCTAACCTCTGAGTTTAGTCAAGACATAAGATCATGTTCTGATACACAAGACACACGTACACACATACCTACCCACTCTTTCCTGTGAAGAGACCAATTGTCTGTCCAGGAAACTTCTAGGAAATGGTCTTTGGACAGCACACATGTTGTAATTGCTCAGTGTGATGATTGCCCATAAAAGGATGATTGGGATGTTATAAAAGAACTGCTCGGACAGAAAATAAACAGATCCTCGATTCACAAGCCATTACGTCGCTGTCTGATTGTTCAAGAGCATTTACTCTTCTACAAATCTACAATAAGAACACTATGGGAAGATTGTTGACAATGATTATAAAGAGCACACACACAGTCCACACGTCCACTACGGCCTTATACGTGACATTTGTAAACCTCCGCTCAATTTTCTTGGGATCACTTAAATTGATTCCCATTTTATGCTATAGTCACTGGAAAACAAGTCTTGGTATATTAACATTATTTGAAGTATTTGCATTCTAATTAAAGAGGAATTTACAAGCCCAGTAGGGGGGATTAAGGAGCATGAGGTCTACTGGGGCATGTGGCAGACAGCAACCTTTAACAAGACTTGTGTTTCATGTTATGATACAGTGGTTGGTTGCCTATAGGTAGAAATGGCATGCTTCCCTCCATCTATCTCAACTTGCCAAGCTATTTTTCAAAGTTAAACGGTTTACCAGAGGGTTGTCACCTGGGGTGTCATGTAAACCAAAATCCTGGGGGGGGGCCTTAGCTAGAGTGGGGTCAAGGGGTCCTTCTCGGAAAAATTTGTAAAGTGAATTACAAAAACCTAATTTACTAAATCTAGCACAGAACTCTGGCATATTACAATTAAAACAACTAGGCCACTGTTGTTTATTTTAATCATCATCATCATGATAATGGTGTCATCATTATAAGGCTTTCATGTTTACATGCCTCCCAGCAACTTTACCTACCTGATGAATATCACCACAACATCCTCCCTGATACATCTGAAATGTTCATATAAAATAAGGACAAACTAAGCTTTTTAAAAACAAGAAAATGAATACATTTTAATAGCACTCAAGTACAGTTTTTCTGCTAGTTTACACTTCTGCTTTTCTATGTCCAATAATGAACAAATTCATTATATTTCATTACGATATATTTTTTGGGGTAATCCACCAGCTACCCAGCAGTTCAAAATATAAATGTAGTTCAAGTTAGCTCTGGCTTTACCAACAGTAACACTAAAGTGCTGACATTTAATTCTGTAATGAGCCATTATTTTATAGTAAGAGCTTGTTATTTTGCTCATGCAATTTAATTATGATAACAAATACAACAGTTCTGAATGCAGAGCTTTTACTTTCAATACTGTATCTCTTAAATGTGTGATATTATTCTTAAGTCAGTTATCTTGGTCCAGCTTTTCCCATCACTTAATTCATGTTTCTGTGAAGTAAGATAGTCTGTCTTATTTAAAAGTCTCACCAAAAATAATCAACCTGTTGCATTTCCAACCTCCACTTTTTGTCAAAGAAGAAAGATATTCCCACTGCATCCTGATCTGGAACTATAATGTAAAATGTGGTGTTTGCTTCCTTTTCCCTCTGATTAAGTGTTGATCCAAAGATTAGCTCAGCTCAGAACTTGCGTTATCAACATTGAACAGGATGCTATGTCTGTATGATTATACATTTATAGAAGAGTTGATGCTCTATAGTCACTTCGGCGACACACTGCCACCTGACATTTGAACATCTGAGTTCCCGCTGTTGTCAAATCAACATTAAGATATTGTCACTTGATTTGATTGCAGAATTTAAAAAAAAGATGTTTATTAGCACTCATCTGTTGTTCTATCTTACAGACAGTTCCTGGGATAACAGGATGGGAGGGGGTGGGATAAGTGTGAAGACATGGGGTGGCTGAGGGATGAAGGAGGTGTGACTGAAGAGTGCATTGTTTTGGTCTTTTCTGAAAGTCAAATAGTAGGCCTTCAAGACCTCAGGCAAATCTAAAATAAGATATTTAATACAGACTCACCACACTGTTATTTGCAAAACTAGATCAAATCTCCAGACATCCCCAACCCAACTGTATGGGATGCTTTTAAATGTGTCATTTGCCACCTATGCTGGTGACTTGCATTCCACGTCAGAAGCATGAGAAAAGAGCCAGCAACTTAAACTCCAAATGCTCTGAAACCAGAATCACATTTTAAACCATATCAAAAGAGCACTTAAGTCATTTGTTTAAATACAATTTGCTGTGTATTTTGCTTTTCTGAAGCTCAAATTGGGGATTTAGATAGGCAGTTTGAACAAGGCCAGTAAATAGGCATGTTAAGACAAGCATAAATTCCTCATTCTGTCCATCTTTGTGGTACTTTTATTTCCAACCTAAATGTCACTTTTATGTACATTTTGCCCAAAATTGACCCATAGTTATTTAGTTTCACTGGTTTTGTCAGGCCTGTCTTGCTGGTCATTTTCAGCCTCAGTGGATCACTGTATCTGTCTCCCTGATGTCCCTCACTGCCTCGCTTAAAAATTTAGCTGGCTGTAAGGAGACAATGAGGAGATCCAAACTGACTCGTTCTTACGGACTGTCTTATTCAGTCAATTTCTCGTCTATTCTGTTCCTCTCGTCTCTTGCCTTGTCATCTTTTGTTGTCTCTTGTATAGTCAGAAGTCATCTCTCCATGTCTTGCTTTTTGCTGCTTGTATGCTTTTTCCTTTTCAACAAGGGAATAGAAACATTGAAGACGAGGGTTGACATAGTTGCACTGCGAGTTGCCCAGGGCTACCGCTGTAGCCACAATCGCTGCAAGTGTTTATGGCCGCAGATGGCTAGCTGTGTTTCTTGCAGTGACGCTGTTATAGGACCAGACAGGAAGCTCAGACTAAAACTCTTAAGAGGTCACAGAATGTAAGTGAGGTGAGCGTCAGATCAATGTGATCAATAAGAGCCAATGATTGCTTGGAATCTGTCAGCTTCACGTGATAAGTCAAGGACAAATGCGTGACTGCAACCGCTACCCACCTGATTTCTCTTTAGGGAATACAGAAATGAGAATATGCTTCAATGAAATAAAAATACATTTAAATCAGGCATTTGAGGCAACAGCTTGAGTATCTTTTTTTTCTTCCTTCATTTGCAAGGTCTTGATGGGATTATGCAGTAGCCTGTTTGCCTTGGTTCACATATTTGACATGTCTTTTTGTCCCCTCTTCTTAGTCTGGTTTTCTACGCCTCAGCCTATATTGTCCTTGACCACTGCTAGCAAAGCTCATTTCAGACCTGGCGGATTGCTAAGCCTTCCATTTGGCTGCATTCAGACTTATGACTACTGACAGTCAGTGTGTGTTTTTTTCCCCCAAATATCCTTACACATGAATCATGACTCAAACCAATTTTCTGGCACACATGATGCAACATGTGCAAGTCTACACATTTAACACAACTGCAGTTAAACAATTACTGGGACTATGGTTTCCCCTTAGATGGAAGTTTAGCTGCAAGTAAGTGTAAAAGTTTGTCTAAATGATCACCTTCATCAAAGACACAACCTTGGATTGTGAATGGTTTGAATTTTTCCGGATGACAATAATAAAAACTTTACTTATGCCACACAGAACAGAATTACTTTGGGGTACAATGTAGCAAAAGGAAAACAGTATAGGCCTCCTTTGTGGCTGATGCCCAAAATCTCATCCCACCAAAACCAGTCGTGCAAATGACACTGACAGAATTTGTCCAGTTGTCTGTATTTACGTACTGCTTTTTACTACTTAACATGGGGAGGGGACACCATCGTAAACGTAGTAAATCTCCAGGTTGATTTAGTGCTGCGTAAACAGGAAAAAAGTCCATGATGCACTTTGCGGAGTAACACTGTCATTACGAAATGCAATGGAACTATAACAGATCTGGTGAAAAGTTGACAAAAATCACTGTAATTAATTTACCAACCAGTTACACACTTTAATAAACAAAGAACAATGGGCTTTACTTGCTAAACCGCCAACAGATTGACCAACAGCATTTTCAGCCCTATCATATGCCCAGCGCAAAGCCATTCCACCTGACGCAGTTGTCATTTTCATAAAACCTTTTTTAAAGTCTGTGGGACAGTGCGTTCCTGCTATTTAGAGGGCTCCTTAGAAAGATAAGCATACATAAATAAGTTCACAATGGACTTTCACTGCCCATTAGATGCATAGGAAAGTACAGCAAAGCTCCCACTGCTCTGTTAAATGTATTTTTTTGCATTTGTGGATACATCTCGAGTTTTAAATGGGACAGAAACTGAGACTGAAAGAAGCGACTGCTCTGTTTGCATGTTGTCAAATACAGGCAGAGAAACAGTCACTCTCAAGTTCTAATGTTACAGAGATTATGATACTAATTATTATACATAACTATGAGAGCTGCAGACAATAGAGCACACAGTAAAATCAGCCTTCAGTTGATGTTGAGCACACAGAACATTGTTTAACATGGATCCTGTCCGATCCTGTTGGCATGCTTGTAGAATTTAATAATTGATGGGGCTACGGTTTTTGTGCCTAATGCAGATTATGTTCACCACGTCTTTCTTAATTATGGAGATTGTTTCTGATGTGGTGGAAATCCTTCAGAGATTCATAACTTCAGTCCACCATCAACATAATTTAAACAGTGTCCTTTGTCTTCTCTCTGTGTTCAATGGCACGTTGAAAGAGTTGGCCTGGGTTTGGTCTATTTGAGGATAAAGACTGAAACTCCATTCCATCTGCAGAGTCCATTTGCACCTTTAAGGAAAAGCTAAACCCCCAGCTCTTTCATGAGCACCCACGCCCTTAATGATATTGATGATGACAATGATGACGATGATGATGGCTTTGTTTGATAATGATGATGACGATATTAAGGATGGTTTTGATGCTAATTAGATTTGATTAGATTGACACAGAACAGCTGTTGATGTTGTGCTTTGCGTCTCTGCGTCTGCTGTAGAAATCCACTATGCAAGTAACAATGAGCCAGCCTGCAAGCGACCCTGGCTCTTAAAGGGAATGAGACCTCACACACATGATTTGATTCATGTTACGCGCAAAACACATCATGCATATCCATGTGACTTAATCCAAATCGTTGCACCCTGCATCTGGTTTAGAGCCCAGATTGTGCGCCCCCGTAACTTGCAAAATGTAGTTGGACAAGCCCCAAATAACTGCATCACGTGTTTCAGTATTTACATTGTCAAAATAGGGTCCTTAGAGTTTTTTCAAAGGAATTGTAAATTTAAAATAAACAATACAATAAATATAATATACTCCAGACAGCCAAGTGGACATAAGTGTTTATGAGATGGTTTTGTAATAAGCTCTGAGGGGCTATAAGTGTTGTTGGCATGAATATGGTTATGATTGTTATTGTAACATAAAGTTTAACACAGGGAGAAAATGGGACAAAATATTGGGACCTAATTTAGCGCACTGGGGATGCAATATTCAGTTGGAGCTGGAAATAACACACGATCACTTGTGCTTACTAATAACTTTCTACTGGTTAAAAGGTGAACCAGCCGAAGACAATCTGCAACACCAGATTCAGTTATTGTCCTCCATATGGTTTTAAGAGTTCAGTGGTCAATGGTGTTAAAGGTAGACCTAAAATCGAGTCGGACCGTGATTGAGGAGTATCCTTATGCAGCACAATTCCCCCAGCTGTAGGAAATGTTGGGTCACTGAATGATTTTACGAGCATAAAAATGATGTGATCGTTACACCATGACCATCACAGTCACCGGTCTCCCCATCCTTATCCTGTGCTGTTGAGCTCTAGTTCAAACAGGCTTCTCACCCTGCAGGCTCTGTCTTCGCTTCCCTCTTACGCAGAACTTTTCGGAACACTTCTGTCCTCTCTTCCCTCACTTAAAACCGGTCACATTTACCTGTTTTAAATTTTTACCAAAAGAAAAATGATATAAGAATGAATGTTTTTAACCTGAAACTCCATGGCCTTAGCTTATTTTCTGTGAGGAATTGGTGAAAGAAAAGAAAATCACGGAGTACAGATGCTACAGTACCTCCACACATTTATGTCCTTCATAATTTGTTTGGTTCAATTTGACCCGCATATATAAATTCACACACACACACACACACACACTCACACACACACATGCGGATAAAAAGCGCATTGTTACAATCCAAGCACAGAGTTGCCGTATGCTCTATTTCCCTGTCTTTTTACCCTCTGGGGTGGGGGAACCTGCACCATGTTATCAAAATACACTAGACATCTAACCACTGTACCCCTGCACCTGCACATTGGGGTGGGAAAAACTGATAAATAACTCCCCACAGCCAACTAAAGGAAAAGCTCCACAGCCAGCCGATGGAGGAGCCCCACAGTCAACTGTAGAAAGTGCCCCACAACCAGTTGCTGAGTGTGTGTGTGTGTGCTTGTTTGTGTCTGTGTGTGGAGGGGGTTTATTCCCACTGAGCACTTATCATTTCATTAGGATGCAAGTATCTTATTGTTTATTTTAAATGAAGAACTATTGGACTAAAGTATTAGACACTGCTCTCAACCACCATAACCACATAAGAACATCCTTCTGAGGAAACTTTTTTTTTCTTCCTGCCAGAAGAGTTGCAGTGTCTTGTATAATTAATGCCAAGACATGTTGAAGCTGTTCTGGCACCAGGTGGAGGCCTAACCAATTATTAAGACGTTTTATGTGGTAAAAGCAACTGGCACTGCACCCTTAACATTCTTGTTTCAGAGCATAAAATCACATCAAAACCCTCACACAGAGCATTACTACAGAAGTACTACTGCAGTCATTGAAATGTGGGAAAGTTCGGAATTACAGAGATTTTCACATTTTATGTAACTTCTGGAAAACGTTTCCAATTCAGGCTTCGCCTCACTCCCATTTGCACGCCATGTCATTGAAGTGGGAACCTATTTACATGTAATGTTGGATATCCAGATGAACATCACATTAGAGTATCACATGTGTTACTGTGTTTGATGTCATAGGAACAGGTATCCCTTTTTCCTCCAGTGTGTTACTCCTGAACGATGACTCTGTATTAGGGGTTTCCAAATTGCAGAGAATATTTCTACATTTAGGTCTGACAGCCACTAAAATGCTGTTAGTATTAAGGTGGAAACCCCACACAAGCCTGAGATAAAGCATTGGATTGTTCTTGGAGAAAATGGACCCTTTGGAACTTTCAATTGTTCGAACCAACGGTGCTAAGGACAGTTCAAAAGACACTTTGTCCAGGGCTCTGGAGAATAGTACATGAAGCTATATTACACAATCTGTGTTCTCTGTTCAGTAACATCAATGATTATGTTCAGTTGTTCTACCCTGCAAAATATAACAGTTGATCTGCTTTGCATACATAGTACTATTTTGTATGTTTGTATTTATGATCATTTTTAATATCTGAAATCCTCTTAAATTTGTACCCATGAGTCATACAGGGAGGCAGGGTAGGGGAGGGGGTTGCTTACTAATGGAGGGACAAAGGAGATATGTGTTGACTGATGATGTACTGTGATAATAAATTCAATAAAAATCCAAAAATGTTTGGATCACACAAAAAGGACAATAGAGAATGGATATACAGGCAAAGAAAAAAATCTATTGAAAGATGTAACTAAACCTTTTTTCCTTTCCAAGAACTTTTATTTATGGTGGGTACTTAAAATGGAAGAGCTATTGTGGCGCTGGGCCATGAAACTTTGATATGCTCCATTTTTTTCCCTTTTTTTCTTCATCAAGGTTTCATCATGTAGAATGGATCACAGTACCAAACCAAAGGTCAGCAGTTGAGTTCTAAAAACTTGGTCATCTCCAACGACAAGTCCAGACCACAGACCTCATACAGGGTTTACAGTGCAACTCTTGTGATGCAACGCAAATGGATAAGATCAAGCAAATGTAGGTATAACTCGCCTCCTTCTCAATGGTTGGTATCATTTTGCAGCCATACCTCCACTCCCCCTTTCATTATGTAATGCTAATACACCATTTTTAAAGTTTTCTTGCCTCAGCAGCCTGACTTGTATGGTAAGGTTTTCCTTTCACATTCATGGCTGCTTGTCCAGAAATGTTGTCTACCTCTTCATTCCTTTTCTGATCATGCTGTTTGAAAAAAAGGCAGCCTCAACCCACTCAACCATTTTCTCTACAAAATGTTTCACTTTACAGTAGTTTTAAAAAAAATCAAAGCCATGAAGGCATCGTGCTCAGCTTGAAAAAAAAAAAGCAAGCTGCTCCAGAAAAACAGGTTTTTTTTCATTCATACTTTCTTTTCTTTTCTTTGTTCTTCTTTAATCTTGTGATGATGCATGGAGGATGAGTTGGCCTTGGTGAGGACAGTTCTGTTAGCTCACTGTAAAAAAAAAAAAAAGGCTTCAGCATCTCTACCAACCAATTGATAATTACACTGTTATCAGCTATAATCTGAGCCCCCCTTTGTAAACACTCCACTAAGGATGCTACAGAATAGTAATGAGGATTTAGAACACAGGTACGATGAGCATGTTTTGAAGCAACTGTAACACGGTACATGTATTGTGAAGAAAGCTTCTCAAGTGTTACTGGTCTTTGGAAATTAATTTGAAGGTGCTCATCTTTCAGATGTAAGTTATTTGAAAGATAACCACTTTAATGTCTTCCTGACTAGCTATAGGTTTGAGATTCTGTTGGGCTGTCATTCCTGACGCCTCTGTTTTGCATGGATCTAGGCACAGTACCTTTGGATTGTCAGGGTTTGAGTTCCCTGTTATTCAAAAAAGGGTACCCGAGGGTATGTTTCAAATAAGGTGGACACAGACTGTCGGCTATCCGTAAAAAACCTACCTGTACAATATGCTAAGGAACATGTCATGGTCCAGTCTCACAGTCAAGTTATGGTGTAGCATTGCAGTGACATTTCACCTTATGATTGTGATGTGAATGGAACAGGTCTGGTCTTTTAGCTAATGATGGCAAGATGGATGGACTGACTTGTGGTCAAGCTCTACTATCAATGTTTGGAGAGAATTAAAGAGAACATTTGGGTGGCGATGAAAGTGAATTTGAACCAGCTTGGATGAGTGTTTTCCACTAGTTGTTGATTTCTTTCTAAGAAGATCTCATGGTTTGATAAAAACCAGGACCAGGGGGCAAGAATCCAAGAAGTCAACACACCAGGCAAGGTATAAAACCAGATTACAACACCAGGAAAGATCTTGGGGGAAAAAAAAAAATAGAACTCCAAGGAACAAACTAAGACAATCTTAAAGAGCAGACTGATTATGTCAACTATATTCATATACTCCTCTGTTTATCAGAGCCAGGTGTGTAATACAGGTATACGAAGGCAGGGAAGGAAAATTGTATCACTGTCAAGATTAACTAGATGTTACAATTGGAAGATGTTTTGGTATCCCCCAGGAGGAGCTAAACTAGCTTGTTTGTGAACAGGCAAGTGGGTGGTATACCTTCAGGGCACCAGGGCTGTGTTCAGAGTTTTTCCCTAAGATGCAGTGAGATGGATTAACAAGTGGAGTTGTGTGACTTTAAAGAGCTAAGAATCAGAATCAGAAGTACTATTATTCTCTGGAGGGGAACCTTGTTTTTTTTCTTCCAGTTGCTCTTGCAGACAATGTGGAAGTTTAAATGCACATTTCATGTTGGTCATTTTCCAAATCCCAAAAAAATAACTTTGGGGTTTTATTATGAGTTTTACATCTTTACTCAGTAAAATCTCAAGCAGCAATGATGACTAAAGCAATGAAGGTTGTCATAAGTTATGTAAACAGTCTTCTGTTTGTTGGTGTACCTTGGCAGTCATTGAGAACATCTGATGAATCACAAGCAATTGTATGCACTAATTTCAAAGGCAAATCCCTTAATGAAAGATTATGAAACTACAAACTCTATGAACACAATGAAGAAGTTACCCATTATTTACTTAACTAGAAGAAATCTGCTCTGGGGTTCTAATTATGTTAGACACATGCAGCAGGTTAATGTGTCAGTGGAGGATGGTGCAAATAAGCAGAAACATCACAGTTGTTATCCCGCACGAGTCAAAGCAGAGAAAAACACTTTCATTCACCCTATTATCATCTGAGGCCAATATTACAAAGGCGAGGTTCACTCATTAAGTAATTGCCAACATGTTTTGATTACTTACCCTGTCTCTTTTCTCTCCTTATCTCTCTCTCTTCTGCTTTTTCTCCCCCCCCCCCACACACACACACACTCTCTCTCAGAGAAAATGCGTCTTATTATGCAAAGGCCAAGCTGTAGAATTAACAAAGTAATAGATGTGATCCGCTTGCTAACCTCAGCCAGCAGCCATGCACAGAATATCAAAGAGGGTCTTACACGCAGGTGGGGTGCATATTGCTGCGTATAAGCCATGTCATCACAATGTTGAAAGTGTGTGTGTGCGTGCGTGTGGGTGTGTGTGTGGCTGTGTCAGCCACCATCACTGTGTCTGACATTTGTTGACCTGGGGCAAACTTTAGAAGTCAGGGTGTAAGTAAATTGTATCAATAACTACACATGTGTAATGGTTAGTGTGCATGTGTTTAAAAATGCTGAACTTACATGAGCTGGTGCATTTAACGCATTTTTGAATCCCTGCACTCCTAAATCTTACACTAAAGCTATCTTCATACAGCCAAATGGAGTCAGAACTACTAACATGTCTTAACTCCGGAGGATTTTCTTCATCTTTTAGTCCATGTGAGTTCATTCAGTAAGTACAGTCCAGGGATAGAAATGCATACAAACAAGTTAGGTAAGTAAAACTGTCAGATGATAACCTGACTTGCACTTGCTGCAGTGGCAGCTGTGTGGGCTAACAGGCGCTCTTGCCCAGCTGGAGTGACATTGCTCTTTTCAGTTGCATATCAAATTCAAGGCGAGATTCTGATCAGCTGAGGGCTTGTACTCAATCTGCATAAAAGGCATTTCAAGCCATTGCAAAGTGACTTTAAGTGTGGGTGTGTGTGTGTGTGTGTGTGCGTGTGTTTGTGTGTGTGGTGTCTGTGTGTGCGTGTGAAAGCTTAAATGTTGCAGTGTGTGTAGGCATGCATGTCTGCCAGTGTGTGTTCCAAAAATGCTGATTTGCACGCTTGAAGGGAGCAGATTTTCATATATTTAAGGGGAGGCTCTTTTCTAAGCTATGACAGGCTGAGGGCACTGATGCATTAGAAAAGCCTGTGTAAACCATAAGCTGACGGATAGTGAGAACACACAACACACAGCTGTATTACACTCATCCAGTGTGCTGGTTAACCTACCCCCAATTTAACCCTGTGTCACGTTTCTCCGTCTGTAAGTCTGTAGGTCTGTCTGTCCGTCCATCCATTACGGCCCTATTCACATATGCACAACAGCAAGCCTACTAGCTAACTTGTAAGCTAGCCAGTTATCAAGCTCTATGACATTTTTTCAAAGTAATTCACTGACAAACCTTTTTTTTTATAGCAAAATATTCTCTCCTGTCTTTTACCCTATTAAAGGACATGAACGACAAGCTTAGTGCTCTCTTTATGTCATCTCAAATCCTCATCTCCTGTTCCTCTTTTATCTCCCTCGGCCTTCTGGGAAAGTTTTGGAATCAGCTGAATATAGAAGGTGTAAAAGCACTGAGCTTCCTGTCAGCTAGACAGACAGACAGACAGACAGATTGTGCAAAGATCAATCTGCCGTTTTCTCCCACTTGGTCATTGAGCCCTTTAACTGTTTTTCTGAGCCATTACTACTTGGGACTACTATTAGTACTTTTGCTACTATTTGGAAGCTATTAATCAGCTAGAAACATCTACCCATGAAGATGACTTCTTGGAATTGACTGACAAAAAAAGACAGAGAATATCTGGAGAATGACATGTGGAGGCATTTAAAGGAATAATAGTGGAGGGAAGGAGGTGGGTGGTGAAATGAAATCAGAAAATCACAGAACCTACGGATTTTTATCTGCAGACTTTCAAAGGATGGAGGGGCAGACAGGAGGGGAGACTTATTGCGTGATGAAGCAATGAACACCCATTGTTGGTTTGGCGAGCAAAGAAGTGATATGAGGACAAGCCAGCAAGATAAAGAGGGAGAGAGAGAGAGAAAGAGAGAGAGAGATGGGGTAAAAATGCACAATGTGAGAAATGTCAGCTCTCTGGAGAATACTTGGCCTTGGTAACTCCTGAGCAATGCAGAACTCCTGTTTTTTTTTGTTTTACACGCAAAAAGTACAAGCGGACAAAACAAACTCACAGAAACAATGAATTACTTACAGTAAAAAATGAACCAATGACCTGAAAGTGACTGAAAATTGCATAGATCTGCAGACCATGAGGAGCATTTTACTGGGCTCAACTGTTTTTGCAAACCTTTCACATTACTGATAGTCATTAGATTCAGTGTAAGTATATTGTTATATTGCCATATGGAGCTCCTCTTACAGTATTCAGCTGGCTGATGCAGGTTGTAGGGAATGAAAACAACCTGCCTTTAAAGAGAAATCTTATTGCTCATTAGGATAATTACGCTTTTTACATTTTAGAGCTTTTGGAAGCCATCAAAAAACGGAAATATAGAAACTTTGATTTTTTTTAAAAATCAGAAATCTTAAAGAAAGCTTAAAATTCATTATGCAAAATACACTTACCATGTTTTTCTAACACTATGTGTCCCTAGTCTGTCTACAAACTCCTCAATTATGAGAACAGTCCATCCTCTCCGTCTTTGCTTCCTCCACTTTTCAGAAAATGTGTGCTTAAACAGGCCATTTTGGGATTTCCCCCTTAGTGACATCACAAAGGGCAGTAAACCCTCCCCCAAGCTATGTGTTTGCTCTGCCTCCCCTGAGTCTGCCTTCTCACCATTAACAATTGGGCATGGTGCAAGAAAGCCTAATCCACCCAAGCCTTTCCAGAGAGGGGCGTGGTCGAAAACAGCTCACTTGCATTTAAAGCTACAGACACAGAAACAGCCTGTTCTGAGCAAGACTGAAATAAAGGGTTTATTGGCATGATCAAATCCAGGATCAGTGTATTTCTGGCACAGAAGAACTTCACAGACATGTTGTAGGGAACACTAGGATTATGCTGGACTTAATATCTGACCTTTCCAGTTGCAGAAACAACAAATACTACAGTCTCACAGTAGTGGTGCGGCTGAAAGCTATAGGCTAAGTCATTAAATTTGATGGATCACCTGAAGTGTCAAGACTGAACAATCTCATGATATATTTTATGAACGGATGTAAAATTGTGTTAGCATTCAAGGTTCCCAGAGGGTGAAACCTTCATAGATGGAGCTCAACAAGCTTAACAGTGCTGTTCTTGTGGTTTCAGCAACAATTATTGGTACAAACATTAATTGCTTGGTTACATTCATTTGCTCAACTTTTTGGTTTATGAAAGACAATTAATGAAATTCCTCATTCCTGCTACACATTAGCATGTCAGCATTTAATTTTAGCACTTAGCTTGAAGTACAAATGTGACTTCATCATCACAGAGCTGCTGGCGGGGCTGCAGACTGAAAAAAAAGCAATGGATCTCACACTGCTTGGTCTATATTGTTGTCATGTAGTGGGGAAGAATATGTGTGCCCTTATGGTACCATGGTGTCAGCTGCTGAGCCACTGATGGAGAGACCATTTGATTTTTCTCTCTTTAAATGACCCCGTTTCCCCCCCAAAGCAGGATATTGTTCCTATCCTCCCTTCTTTCTTTCGACCAGGAAAAAAGACTTGGCCCGTCCTACAATGGAAGTGTACAGCAAAGGCCATGAAACCATCCATCTATATCCATTCTCCATCTCCCTCCCTAAATGTGTGACATAGGTCACCTTGAAGTGAGACACTTTTTTTTAGATGTGCAGCAGAAGAAATCGACACACATACACAGAAGCAATCAGCCCTCGTCCTGTCCTTGTCCATCCCTAACCCTTCCTCTCTCTGTACACTCACTCACATATCCTTTCCTCTCTTCCTGTCTCTGACCTGTTCTGTCACTTTTTCACTTTAACCTCCTCCTCCCTCATCCCTCTTCTCCCTGTATCTCTGGGGCCAACCTGACAATGTCATAAAGAGAACACTGAGAGTAACCCTCCGAGGACAAACTACACCTACTAGAAGCAATAGTTCTGTTTTAAAATGCCTTTTTATAATTAGAACTATAAATATTAGAACTGCTTCTATCATAACTACCTCTATGTGTGCTTTAACAATCACCACTGTTGTAACTATCATAACTACTGGTATTTTAATCTGACCTGTTCACTGTGGCAATTTGTTCTTTAATAATCTTTTTAAAGGAGGTGTTCACACATCCAACTATCTCATAAGGTAGGTGCGTAGGGCAACAAAAATTATAATTCTTTAATAATGACTATGAAAGATCCACTAAACCCCATTTAATATCAAATGATTTTCCTGGGTTGAACATTTCATATTGTTTCATGGCATCCTAAGGTCTTAATTTTCTACACAGCAGACTGCACACAGCATTTTAACATGGGACAGAATTGGGCTTCCTTGGCTTTTGCAGGTAGCCTCAAGTGGACACTTGAAGAACTGCAGTCTTTTTTTTTTTTTTACCAGATTCAATTTGCTGTGTCAAAATTCTAATCTATCATGTGAAGAGCATAGTTGATTCTCTGTTAAGCCTCTGTTGAGTGTCTTAGATTGTAAGCACAAGTGGTTAATGCAAATATGAACATATTTAGTATGTATTTTGTCCACAGTACATTACTTTATTGTAGTTTTTGTCCTTATCTTATTTACTTTTCTTTCCTTGTACAAAGGGCAGGTTTATACGTTTGTTCTTCTTCCTGCACCTTTTTCACTCTTTCTGTGGGCCAAATTGAAAATAAATCATGCCTCTGCATTGTACTGCTTAAACAGTGAATTAATAAATTAACTGTCAGGTATCTTGTCCACAAACATCCCAATTCAATTTTGTCTGTCATTTAAGTGTCAGTTGTCAAAGACAAAAAGAGAAAAATAGCCTGAAAAAAAATTAGAATCGAGGCCTACTTTGCTTTTTTTTTTTGCATCGCAATAGACTTTAATATACTCCTTTTCAAGAACTTTAAATAAGTCACAGCGCTCCCCAAAACATTTGGTAGGGAAAAACATATATTTAGGTCATGTCATCGGGAATATATACAATGATGTGCAGCTTCCTGTTTGCAACTTCATACAATAGACAATATGCTAACACCCAAATTTCATATTTGTACCAGATGATGTTCAAACAGCCCATTTTTAGAGCCTGTACTTTGCTTTTAGAAGACATGAAAGCCATAAATGTCTCTGTGTTGTATTTTGTTGTATTTATATTTTTCCCCTTTTTTATACTAATCTGGTCTGTTGTAATGGAAAAAAAGTGAATGATACTGCGACTATAAAGCCCCCTCCTTGTTGTTCAGCTGGAGAAAAGTTCAAATATTAAGCAGCCTGTAGAAAAGCAACCATGCAGTGATGTAAACATCTGTGGGATGACGTACATAGTGAGTTTTCTTAACCCCATGTTTGTGTACATGAAAGCATGCAGGGAAATGATTGAGGGTTTTAGTGGCCTCTGTGGACATCACAGTGTGTCTTATCCCTTTGCTGATCCTGTACAAGCATGGTGTGTAAAGTATAAAGAATCTACTCCTCAAATTCTTCCTCAAAGATGTATATCAGGGCTTTTTTTTGCTGGAATTTTGGCTGGAATATAGAAAGAAGTAACCGACAAAATAACTATTAATCAATCTGTTAGCTGGTTTGCTTTTTGAGGTTATATAGAGGCATGTGTTTTGAGTCAAGTTTGTTTCAAAACCAGTTGAAAGACTCTCACATTATATTTGACCGACCAGAGAGGAGACGAACAATATCCTCCAGTAGAGGATGGTCAGAGCTGGACGATATCGACTTTGCTTTCCTCATCAATCAATGAGTGCTCTAGTCAAATAGCACCAACAAAATCTCAAGCCTCTGGTTGTGGCTTCTAAAATGGGAAGATCTTTCCAGGTTCCTTCATAATGGTAAATTCATATATTTGAGTTTTGGACTGTTAGAACTGTGAAGCATGGTAGCAGGTTTTATGTTTTATTGTGGCAGAGCTGGTTGCAGCCCTGCCTGATATATCATACTTTACTCTCTACAACGTGTTTCCATGCGATCCTCGTTGTAATTACATGCTATACTTTAAATTCTAAATATCCCAAATTACAGCATAATTGTGAGGAGCAGCACATTCTTCATTGATTTCTTTAATGATTTAGTATGTCAATCACCCTAACACAATGTAGCAATCTTCAGAGTTCAATATATCATTATTTTTTTTCTATTTGGAAGAAAATGTTCCATAAGTGGAGTGAAAGGTCAGAGACTAAACTGCAGTTCATCAAGTTGTGTTTACTTATCAATGAGACATTATATCTGCATTGGTTGACTAAAAGACCGTAACTACTACCAAAAGATGTGTGCATGCTAGTTTGGTCACCTTAGGGCCATTTAAGTGGAAAGATACCTTTTCAAATAACATATTTTCCTTCAAGTTTGCATTTGTTTTCTTCGGTCTTAAGAGGGGAAGTCCTATCTGATATCTGCTGGTCAGAATCACCATCACAGTGAAAGTATTATTGCTCTATCTGTGTAATTATTAAATAAAACTAATTAGTAGCTGCCACAGATTAGTAGTTGGTACAGTCATTTATAACATGCTCATTGTTTCCGGGTTTAATTCCTTGTCCCCTTTTTTTTTTTCTCTCTCTGTTGCTTCACTGTTGTTCTAACTTGGATCAAACATGCTCTAATACGGTAATAAATTGTGTCATTGACCTCCTGATTAATTGGTTGATTGTGTTGCAAGGAAAAGGACTGCAAACACAGCAAGTCTTCAAAGGTCATTCCAGCACCAGCACAAGCACACGCACGCACACACACACACACACACACACACACACACACACACACACACACACACACACAGCACACAACAGGATCTTGGTTAGAAGGACAGATGCCCTTATTCAGCATCGGTTAACAGGCGATGTGTGAAGACATTTAGAGCAGCACATTTAACATCCCCACCTTGTCTCTCATCCTATCCAGAGTTGTTTATCTTCCGCCCTTGATAAAGTGAAGGGAACATTGTATGTGTGCGTGTGCGCCTTCTGTGCGCGTGTGTCACGAACAATCAGTCGAAACATTTCCCACAGTCCCAAACCAGATCAATTGACCTTCCACAGACATGTGAACAATGAAGAGTGATGGACGAAATGGGATAGAGGATCAGGACTGTGGAACCGACTAAGAAACAACAGGAATAGAGGGGAGGGGGGAGTGAGGTAATATGCAGAACTTGGAGGCAGGGGAGAGGGATCATGGAGCGGGAAAGATGACAGGTGAAGCTGTCTAAATGTGATAAGCAGGCTGAGCTGCTGGGTTCAAGTCTGCACCGAGAGCTTAACACTTATGAGTCATCACATAATACATGTTATTTATAACCAGTTTAAAAGTTAAATATATTCTGCGGAAACACCCAGACAAACATATCCTTGAAACTCTGAAAACTTAGAAACACTTGATCTGCATGTGAAGTTCCAACTCATTATAAATATTTTTTTGGGGGGAAAACTTCAAAGTAAACACTTCAGTGTTGGGCACAACTTGTTACTACTATCAAAAAGTAACTGACTTACTGACAGAGTTACTGCGTTATAAAAGTCATGTCGCAGACAACATACTTGTCTATCAGTCTAAAGTCCGGCTAGCAGATTGTGGGTCAGTTGTTTGTATGGAGTGTCTTCTCCTTAATCTGCTGAGCTAATGTGAGCTGCATCTGGGTCTCTGGAGCACCGTGCACGCCGATAACTAGTTTAGTAGGAGCGTGTTGTTGCTTAGCTTGGTGCTTTGTTCTTGTGAGAGAAGTTTTCCTTCCTTCACATAGACAACTCCTCACTGCTGTATTCTTATAGTTTAACTCAACGTATTTCGATCACCTGCCTGTGTTTGTTTAATGTGTGCATGTTCTTTCTCCCAGGATGCTGCTGTGCTAACCTATCTCTAACCTCGCCCGCTGAATCGATGGCAATACAACTTAATTTGGTGTTTTTGTCGGCTGTTTCACATAAAGGAACCAATAATTCATACTTTTCAATTTCAGTAATTCTAACTCCGTTATTCAGTCTGGAAAGTAACTACTTTGTTTCTAGTTATTGCAAATGGTAGTGGCGTTACAGTAATGCATCCTGACACTGCTTCTTTCATTGCAATAAGGTTTACAGGAAATTTTACTCAATACTCTCATTACAATAAAGTTAAAGTTGAATTTCTGATCTTTTTGGCCACTTGGAGTCAGCAGAAACAATTGGTGACAATTCTGACAATTTTTTTTTGTTGAGATATTTTATTCCTGGAATGAACAACCAACCAATAACCAAAACAGAGCCACTCATTTTACTTTAAAAAAAAAAAAAAAGAAAAAGGCTCAGGCCACTTCATAGAAACTCCCAATGTCTATTCAGTCATGAATAGACAGCCCAAGGTGAACTGCAAAGTGAAATACTGCAAACTTTTTTTGTTGTTGAGTATGTCAGATGCAGCAGGTAGTGGGAAAGATGGGGAGGTCAATTTGAACCAAAAAAAGTTGAATCCCCTGGAAAAGAGCATTTTTCCGAACTAAACCTACGGACAGTGAGATCTCTAGACATCCTCTTTGGAGTCACTGCAAAGCTTGACCAAATCTGAGCACAAAGACATAAAATGTGAGGAAGAGAGGGCATGTGTGAAGTATGACCATCTTATTTTGCCCACTGCAACTCTATCCCAATGGGCCGTGTGCTGCCAGAGCTGCTGACTGAGCGTGTGTCCTTTAAACAGGCAGCAGAGACGAGTTGAAAGGGTTGTAGGCAAACAGTTTGTGAAGTCTTCTTCAGAGTTACATACCGCTTTGATACATCAGACAAATGCAAAGGTCTTCTGGTTCAAGCATTTACATTATATAAGGAATGTTTTATTACATAAGAACAACCATTCATGACTGTAATCCTCCCTTAAAAACAACAACAATATCAGAAAAGGAAAAATGTGGAAAACATCTTCTGCTGTGTTCTCTCTGACACGTCAGAGGAAAGATTTTCATGTCAAATCACAAAAGATTTCAGATATTGAAACGTTGAAAGATGGGTGACCCAGGTGTCTCCAGCTGTCAAACTGCATTAAATGCACAAGGGACAGCTTCTTCTCATATACAGCCTCTCTTTCTTCTTTCATGTCGTTTTCCTGTCAAACTCAAAGGGTTTGTGTTTGCTCTCCACTTCAGTCGGATAGGGTCAGCTTCAGGATGTGTGCTTTTTTCTCTGCCCTATAGGTCCCAGGGTTTTTTTTTACTCTCTCTCTCTTTTTTTTTACGTTTACGACTTGAACATAAATACTTGGATCTTTTAGAACAAAAGCTGGAGTAGAGTCCTTCCTTCTTCTTCTGCATTACAAAGTTATTGGTCTTTTTATGGAGACTCATCTGCAGTTGTGAAGACATCAGATTTATGTATTTAAATATCACTACCGCAATAAAGTTATGCAGGAATTGTAGTGAATTGTTTCAAAATCTATCTATCTCTAAAAAGTATTGCAGCTTTCAGTGGTAGATTACCGATACAATAAGCTTAAAAATGGTGTCGCGACTGATGACCAGCTTACATTTAAGGTTCAAGGAGCCTGGTTTGCCTGGTCATGTCGATTTGCCCTGTACAACATCTGGAAGATCAGCATCAGCATGCTACACAGCTCCTCGTACAGGCTCTTGTGATGTCACGCACTGACTATTGCAACTCCCTACTGGCAGGTCTTCATGCTCTATCAAACCCCTGAAGATGTTTAAAAACGCAGTAGCGCGTCTGGTCTTTAACCTATACCCAAAAGAGCACGTCACTCCGCTGTTCAGCTCCCTCCCCGGCTCCCAGTTACTGCTCACACCAAATTTAAAACTCTGCTGCTCGCTTAGAAAACAGAACATAAAATGGCTCGTCCTTACCTAAACTCTCTCATTCAGGTCTACACTCCCTCCAGCCCACTACGCTCTACAAATGAAGAGCGTCTGATCCAACCTTCACAACAGGGTCCTAAGACACTTACTACACTCTTCTCCTCTGTCGCCCCCCCGGTGATGGAACGACCTACCAAACTCCAATCGATCTGCAGAGTCCCTTTGTACCTTTAAGAAAAAGCTAAAGACCCAGCTCTTTCATCAACACCTACGACCTTAATGATATTGATGATGACGATGATGATGGTTTTGTTTGATAATGAGGATATTTAGATTGGTTTTGATGAGAGTTGAAAAATTCTCAAGAACAGCTGTCGGTGTTGTGCTTTGCATCTGTGTACTGCCTGTCAGCACGCGTGTTTCCGTTCAGACTTAAAGCTGTTTTTTGCACTTATTGACATTGTTTCCTCCTCTAGATCCTAGCTCGTGTTATTCTCACCCTCTGAAGAGCGTCACTTTGGATAAGAGTGTATGAGAAGTGAATTATAAATTTGTAGAAAAATGCTTTTTAAAATAAGTGGTGTAACAACACAAAAAAAAATTCTGTAGTTTATATAATGCATTGTATTTTATGAGGTTATTATGTGTGCATAAAAATCATGAGCAGAATACCTGCAGCTCTTGTTCTCCTCAAAATGTAGTGAAGCTAAAGTAAAAGAAACTTAAGAGTAGAACTAAGAAGTAAAATCCCTGACTCGAGTATTTGATTAAGTGCAGATGGCAGTTGACGTGTTCTCCCTTTCTTCTCAATTGGAGTCATACTCTCAGATGTTTTTATTTTGGATCTGAGATCCTTTGGGCTACACTGTGATGCTCTGACACATTTTACATTTTGGGGGCACAAATGAAGTCTCATTACGTTCTGCTATGTCAAGTCAGTAACAAGCCAAAACAGACATAAAATCATAAAAAAAAAGAATCTCAAACAATGTCAGAATAACAAAAGAAAAATGAAAACACTTTTTTCCTTACGCAGATCAAGGAACAAAAGCACTGTGTACGTTGGCAAGATTATTTTGAGGTTAGAATAAAACTGCAGCTTAAATGGCTGTTTATCTACAGAGCTCTGGATAGCATTAGAGAGAAGAAATAGATCAAGGCAACATTAAAGCTGCTGTGTGAAACTCTCATTTAATTTCCATCTTTAACACCCCTGTGTACCAAGCGGTACTTCTTATCTCATCGAAGTTTAGTATAAAATGTGAAAACAGGCTGTTTCAGCAGCCTTTTTGTCGGTTTCATATCCGGCTAAAAACTCCTCACAGGAGCATTAAACATACAATATGTAGAATTGTATTACAATGTTTACATTAAAATATCAAAATGTATTAAAATTAACTAAACCCATGTAATATATTTTGTTGAGTACTTACATTACCTCAAATAATTCCAACAAAACACCTTTATCGTTGCCGTGGAAACACCGGATGTTACGTCAAAGACCGCTTCACAATGAAGCGAGAACTGCTACTGAAAGCTGCCGTATTGTTTCTGTGTGTGCTGCTGTGATAAAAATGTCATGGAAATTATATTTGGATACATCGTTGGTAAACATATACTATTCCTCAGGTCTGTTTCACCCATTCATATTGACTACGGTCAATGCAGAGTTCGTTTTCATCGGGGATGGGGGGGTGGATAGCATAGAGAACTCCCATGATTCCCCGCCAGCCTCAACGTCGTCCTTTCTTATTTTAGTGGTTGAGAGCACTCTGGCAGCAGAATCTACATACTGCACCTTTAAGTTATCTAAGCCCTCACATTATTATGCAGGTACACAAGATACAGTTTGTTCCTGTGGCTTATTTAATTGCACACCACTTTATATTGCAATATCATAAACATATTTATAATATACGATAATCAGTCATCTAATTAATCTAACATTTGATGTCGTCTAGAAAATTGCCCAACCTCATTAAACAAGAAAATGGAAATTGGAAGTCTGATTGAAGTTTTTTTTTGTTTTAATTTCAGAAAGAGATTTTCACACAGCTGATCTTCTCTGTCGACTCAGCAGCCTCATGATGTCTCTGTCTGTACAGCACTCTGACTGCTCAGCAATGTTTACGGTGTCCCCAACAGGGGGGCCACTAACAGGTGACTCGGAACTATGAGTTTCAAAAACCAGCGGGTACTCTAGGCTTTGACTACAGTCGCCTGCTGTGAAGTGGCTGTTCACACCCAGCGGGTTTTTTGGGATGGACATGTTCAGAGACAGGAAAGGCTGCAGACTCACAGACCTGCGTCATCATGGCTGCTGAAACACTGGAATCCACAATACTGTCCATTGTTTTACTGTGTAGAAAAAAATACTTCAAATAAATCTTTTTTTTTTGTATGAGGAATCCAATATCCCCTTTTTTTACATAATTTGGCGTTTATGACAGGCCTTGGAATTGAGGTCATCAGGAGATAGATGGTGTGAATGACTTAATAAGTGATCTGTGAAAAGAAAGCAATAAAAGACAAAAACTGCAGAGTCTATAAAATATTAGGGTGTATTACTGATTCTGTTGTGAAATGAAGTGGAATGCTGATCAAAAAAGAAGTTCAACTAATCACCCATCAAATGTCTGAACCGGCCTTTTCAGAATAAAATATTCATCGTCCTTTTTTAGCTGTTCAAATGCTGCTACACACAAACACTTCAACAATTAAGAAAGCCCAATTATTACAGCTTGGATTGTATGATCAAGTGCTAATGAGTCTAGCTCATATTTAGTGAACAATGTTTATATTGCTAGACAATGTAGTACACAAAGAAAGCGGTCACATGGGACATGTTACAGTCGTACTATAAGCAGCGAGATAGAATACTTTGTTGGTGTGTTTCCAACCCTTCTAAGCAGCCTGCGCACATTTTATTACACGCTGAAGTCCATCAGTGGATGGCAAAGTCTGCCCTCAATCAAAAGCTCCACACTTTACATTTTATGGTGGACTAAGAAGTGTTGCTTTCATGCAGTGTGCTCCAGTCAATCCATGCTCTCCATAAATGCACACATTTCACAACACTACATACATTTCCGGTGTTTGTATTTGCTTATCTTTACTGTAAAAATACCTTCTGTTTGTATTTGTTACCATGGGGATGCAGTTTGCTAGGTTTATGTTGTAATGCCACCATCAAACCTGGTTTAATGTTGAAAGGACAAATGTATTGCATGACTGCCAATGCTAAGCATTAACTGATGGAACCAATTCAAAGTCTACATTTAGGGTGCAATAGAGGATTTAGAGTCACAACCATAAAATATTGTGTTTGGAATATAACAAACATAATTGGAATTCTGATTTCCAATAGAAAGAAGAGTTTTCAGGGACAGACATTTATAAAAAAAAAAAGGTTAGAGCTGTGGGATAGAGTATCTGCATGTATGCCAGCCTATCCATTTTATTTCATAAAATCAAAACTGACCTGTTTCACCACAAACACCATCCGTTGTTGCCTTCCAATATTTCATGACTGGCATGGTAATTTAATTGCTGTTATATTGAAGCGAAGAAAACTGAGTTTATGTTATTTTTGATATGACCGCAGCAATCAAACATAGTGCAGTACTAGCAAAATGTCAACGATTTGGACATCCCACCAACAAAACGGTTGCCGGCTGTCGTTCAGTCATAGCATCGGTCGTGTCTCAATGGAAAGGTCATGGTTTCGATCCCCAGCTCCTGCAAAACACCTAATCCCAAATTTCTCTTGCTGCTTCATGCAAAGCGTATACATTTGTATGAATGGGTTTATACTTTAATATAATAATTATAATAATTACTATAATTAGTTAATACTGATGGACACTTTACATAGCAGCTTTTGCCTTTAGTGTTTAAATGGGTGTGAATGGGTAGATTTGACCTGCGGGGTAAAGTTTGAGTTGTAGCTTTGAGTAGTCAGAAGAATAGAAAAATGCCATTCAAGTTCAAATCCATTTACCATTTAAACGTCAATGTGACCACTGTGCAAGACTTCTGTTTTTGAAGCTTCTACTTGTGTTGCCTTGCAGGTTTAGTAGTAGAGAGTTGCAGTTAAATGTGTTTTGTGGGGCGCAAGTGTAGCTCAATTTGTAGAGAGAGTCAGAGACTGCATCCTCGTCCCACTGGCCGCTGGTTTGAATCCTGATTCCGATGGTCAATCAATCAATCAACATTATTTGTATAGCGCAAATTCAAAACAAATTTTATCTCCAGACACTTTCCTAAAGAGCAGGTAAAAAGACCTTACTCTTTCACTTAGCAACATTTAGCAAAATTACAGTGGCAAGGAAAATCTTCCTCTAAGAGGCAGAAACCTCGAGCAGAACCAGACTCATGTTGAACAGCCATCTGCCGAAATTGTGTTGGGCTTGGAAAGTGGGATAGGGGGAGAAGCAGAAAGAGAAGCATATGAACAAACAGAGCAACAACATCAACAACAATGAATACGATTTATAGCGTCACTGTCAGTAACAATGTAAAAGGTATGTAAGTTTGACTGATCAGTCTAATATTAACATTAGCAACTGTAATGATGAGATGATAAAACAGAGGACTGATTATGTCAATTATAGAGGTTGAGGTTGAGCAGCTCTAAGATTCACTTTAATACTTGTCTTTATATATATTGTTGCTTGTCATCCCCTACTCTCTCCCCCCATATGCCCCATGTCTATATATCCGCCCAATCCGAAACAACCCAAAAATATATTTTTTGTTTAGTTTTTAACATAATTGGTTGTTGGTCATATAGTAGATATAATTAAATGTTTACACATCAAACTGTATTTATGGGGGTTAAATGGTATTGTAATATCTCATTCAAGATATTTTAATCAACCTTTTAATAACTTTGGTGTTACTTTGACACAACTTTAGCTTTCTCTGCCAATCAAAACTGACGTAATCCTTACAGTGTGTAGTTACAGTCTGGGAGGATCACCCAGTGGAAACATCTAAACAGACATGCAGTCGAGTGGAGTTTTTTTTTGTACACTCTTAAACCCTGTCTGTCATTTAATGGCTCTGTAGATGGTCCTGGAAAAATCAACCAGAGAACGACACAATGCATAGAATAATAGGGGAACATTTATGTCAAGAACACTATTAATAAAATGCTGGAGGGTAAACATCTACACTATTAGCATTACAGGGGAAGTAACTCTTCCTCTTGTCTTTTGTATGTTTTTTCATGTTGTTTTAACGGCTCATGTGCATAATGACCTGCATTTAGCACCTCATTAAGAATTATCATTGTACATTAGGTAACCTCCGGCACCTGCAGAGGTGATCTCTGCACACATTCACACACATGTCCTCCACAACGTGCTAATCTCTCTGTGTAATGTATAGTTCAGGAGTTAACACGGTCAGATATTCTGTTAGCTCATTCGTCACTTCACACCCACAGACAAAACAGCCTCTTTAGCTTCTCACATCGTGCCCTCTTGCTGCTCTAATCTGCATTTAGAATGCAGTACTTGGGAGCTTTTAACGTAGTTGTATGAGTGATTATGTAATGCTGCATGACATCACTGCAGTATTATATATAATTTATAATTATACAGTAAGAAAACTGTATGTTTGGCTCACATATTTTACATCCCAATTTAAGGCCCTGACCCTTTTACTAGCATGGTGTAGCTGCATGTTTAAAAATAAATGCAGCTCTCAATTAGAGGCCCCAATGCATTTATTGTTAATAGCAGATTAAATTGGCGAAAAATCAACAACACACAACTTCAACATCTGTTCAAGAAAGACATAATGATGCTGGTATGCATATCATCCGTGCAGCAGGTTGGCATACTGTCTTAAAAAGCCAGATCAAATCATTCATTTTGAACTTAATTTGTTTATTGATATCCTATGTGCAGAGTTAATATTCAATATTCTGACTGATGTACATTTACAATTTTACAAGCTTTCCCATCAGAATAATTATTGGTCCGTCTCGTATTGAGGCCTGTCCCAAATAAAGGCAGGGTCATTTCATAGACTAAAGTAAATAAAATCCCAGGCATTTAAAGGTAGGGTTGGCAGTTTTGGAAAACTAGCATGATTTTGAAAGTAGCATTCCCTCAGTGCGCCGTCTACACCCGCCTCCCCTCTGTGCTCCCTCAAAAGCCAACGCCCCTCACATACATGCACGAGTGCCATTGGTCCAGAATTGGACCTCAGCTCATCGCTTGCATTATGTAGAAACTACGTCGTCTCATGTCTCATTCAGTGATATAAAACATTAAGCTTTATCATAATACAACGACAAACTCACATTATAAACTCCATCATCTGTGACACACTTTGAGTGTGTATCTGGAGAAAATGAACAACCCTGCCTTTAAACAAGGTTGTATGATATACTAAATAACTATATATATATATATATATATATATATATATACTGTATATATTTTTTTTCATTTAAATTGATTTGTTATATTCTTTTTGGTTTTAATGGTTTCTCACTGTTGATATATTTTTATTTCTAACTTGATTTATTTTTTTACATTCAAGTCTTTTTTCATGTTTTTTTTATGTTTATGTGTTGTGAATCATTTTTTACACTATCCCAAAGGTTTCTGAGGCTCCATATTCTCAGGTAGCTAGAACTGTGTGCAGCACAATGTGCTTCTATATGGATTGAAATGTGCTTTATACATAAAATGCTTGTTTTCTTGTTATTACATAAACAGGTTGTTCCCCCTGGTACTACATGTATCATCTCGCTGCAGGGAAGTTTAAAGAAAAAAAATGTAGGCCAGTCACTCAGGGTGAGACATGTTGCTCCTTTGCACCTCATGAGTGTTAAACTTTACCAGAACTTTTATAACTTTAAAAATGGAACCTGTTCTTTACTGAGCAGCTGAAAAACATAATGATGAAAACTTAAAAATCTTTTTATTCAAGGTGATTTCTCACAACTTTTATCTGAGATTAAAGGGATTGTAAGGATTTTACAAGAGTGCAGTTTGAGGTTCTGAACAATATAAAGTGTATTGTCTACTATAAACAGTGATCAGCTCAGCCTGGCTAGAAGATGAACACAGGAGCTCAGCAATGTGCTGCTGTCGACTGGTTCAGGAGCAAAAATAAATTATTCAGCATTAAAGTCGACCATAAAATTTAAATATCACTTCAAACTGTGTTATCATTCTGAAAATGTTGCTGCTTAAACTTTCCGCCAGACAGCGCTTTCCTATTGTTGCGACAGTTCTGTTAAGGGTTCATGTTTATAGTAAGTCCAGTGAAATCTGTAAAGTGACCTGGACAGCATTTGTTTTAGCATTCTAGTAAAATACAATCACACCACTTCTTTGTGATCTTAAAAAAATGAAGTTTGATTTCAGTCTGAGCTGGTCACAGCACAAAACAACGTATCCACACCACAGCTTAACGCCGAGCTTGACATCACAGGAAGACTGAACTGGCATTAGGGTTAGGAAAAATAAATATGTGCCAAAGGATGAATTTTTTTGAAAATATATCAAACAGATAGAGTACTGTTGTTGTTTTTTTTTAAGGTAGTGGTAGTGGCAGTGTTTTTAGCATTAAAACGTGATGAAACAAGCCCTGTCCAAAGCTGCACATAGCTCAGCTTCTGTGGCAGAGCTGTACCAACTACGTAATGGTAAATGGACTTGAGCTTAGTGTTTTTGTAATCTTTTGACTACTCAAAGTGCTTTAATACTGCAGGTCACACTGACCCATTCACACCCATTTGCACGCTGCAAAGTGCTTATCCCGTTGATACACATTGACATGCCACTGAAGCAGCATTGGGAGCAACCTGGGGTTAAGTGTCTTGCCCAAGGACACATCGGACTTGTGACTCGAGGAGCTTGGTATCAAACCCCCAACCTTCCAGTTGAAAACCAACTCTACCACAGTCCCACAGCCACCCCAATTAATATGTACCACACACAACAATCCAACTATACCTTTCAGGTAGGCTATATTCAGAGTACATTCCAAGTGGAAAAATCAGTGAATCTTTGTGTCTAATGGATACATGTGTAGATAGATCACTCCATAGAACAACTAAAAGCAGATATGTTGAAACACCTAATAGATTTTTAGATTTGTATACAGTCCATGTATACGGTCCAAAAGGTTTAAAAGCATCACTTAAAGCCCTTTACTTCATAAACACAGACATCTCATTCAATACTTCACTTACTCAATCTTTAAGGTTTACTTTTTTTTTATACAAATGAAAATAAGGTCAAATATGAATAATTCAAAATCCACAGATCTCTGTAACCCTTGTAGTAGAACCATTTTTTTTACAACTATGTTGTGTTACAGATTTATGCTTGACAGACACAGTTCCAGCGTTCATATGATGTGGCGAGGAACCCTAAAATAAACAATTTATACCTGAGCTCATCAGTGTCATGATGCGAAGATATTTCACTGTCACAAATGCAACACAGGGTTGTGTAGACCATGTTCTTCTTACACACACACACAATCATACACCCCCCCCCCCCCCCCCCCCCCCCCCCCCCCCACTAATCATAAATCATAAGCCCATCTGGGAGCAATGATTGATTTCATCACAGTGAATAAAAGGCAGAACCAGCCTCAGCTCTCTGTTCCTCAGATCCCCCTGCACTTCTTCCTGCTGTGCTCACTCTGCCAATGCTATGATGCTACACAGTAGACAGCAGCAGGGAATGTGTGTATGTATGCGTTTGTGTATTTGTGTTTTTGTGTGTTTGTGTCAGGGGGAGTAATGAAGCAGAGGATGAGGCTGACATGAAGTCTATCAGATGGTGTCAGTTTGGGTTAATCCTGATGCTCTCCTGTCTGTATACACTATGCATCACACACACACTAAAAGTATGAATGCATCAAGCTTATGAATCCTACCCCCCACACACACACACACACACACACACACACCTTTCCTCCAACACACCCACACACACTCACGTCTCATAAGTTTGACATGAGAATAATTGAAGAGGCCATTGTCAATTAACAGTGTTTCAGTATCTCCCTGAGAGCAGCTCACCTGTCACTGCTCCCATCATAACGACTACAACAGAGTTAATCACCATCCTGAGCCATGGTAAGTTTATTATGTTCTCTGAGGGATTGGGTCACTGAGGTCTCTAAGTGGCTCTCAGTGACATATCACATTGTACAATGTGCTCCCGGTGTCAGGAGATTGGGAAAATTATAAAATGAGTCATTAATTGGAGAAACATGAAGCATGTGGTCTTTTATAAGGTGTGGATCACACCTTTTCTTGATTTCCAATATGTTAAATATGATTTTCCTGGTTTTCAAAAATAGAACTGGCATCATTGCAAATAGTTCATCCTACTGTCAGCACATCCATTGCAATACAAGATATAGTGAACGATGATGAGAAATAACTAGTTTGAACAAAGCTTCATGTGTGGTCAGAGGTCAACCGGGCTTAGGGGGATTTAGGGATACTGGTGCAAGTCAGGGATAATGTTTAGTGAGCATGTTGTAGGGGGAATGGAAGGCTAACAGGGACATATTCTCCCCTATGACTACCTGCTCTCTGTAAATAATAAATGGTAAATGGCCTTGACTCAAAGCATTTTTACACTGCAGGATCACACCTACCATTCCCACACTGATGGCAGTGGTTGCTATGTAAAGTGGCCATCAGAACAATCTAATCCCATTCATACACATTCAGGGACCAATTTAGTATAAGTGTCTTTCCCAATGACATGTGGCTGCAGCTGGGGATCGAACCCCAACCTTCCGGTTGAGAGATGACAGACTCTGCTAACTGAGCCACGTTTCCTCTGTACATTGTCAAACTTATTACAAGGCTAGTTGCTGGTGAAAGCCAAAAATGGGACCTCATTTATTGATGTGGAAGTGATTTAATGAACACTTTACAAAAAGGTAAACACATTTTGCATAGTTAATGGGCAACAAATGAGGAAATTACTAGTTAACCATTAGTTAAATAGAATTCTCTTCATTTTTTACATACTTCATTGTTTGTGTACATTTCTTTTTTTTATCCATTGATAACTTTGCTTTTGTTTGATTTGTAGTCTGCACAGTTACCACATATTGCAGTCACTGGCCTGTGGGCATTGCAATGTTGTGCAAATTCCTCCACAGGTTTGCAGTTAAGAGTGGATCAAAAGATGCATCATCTCTAGCTTTTGTGTGTTTGCGTTTTGGGATCCGTCTGTGAAAGACTTTTTCGAACATCCATCATCTTTTTGAAGTTGCAGTTAGAAAATGTTTATGCAATTTGGCCACAAAACCCTTCTTTTGCATTTAAAGCAGCAGGGTTGTGAACTTTACATGTTTCTTCATCAACTCTTACTTCACTTGAAGCCTCTTAGTCTGTGTTTTGACAATGCTCCCATTCAAAGTTCATTTCTTATGAGTAAGCTTCGTAACTCTCATGCTCCAGTTCTGCTTTGAAATGAAATGATTCCCAGAGTTGCACAAAAATAAATTCTTTATCAGTAGCCTCCGGTATAGTACATCTTTTCCAAAGCTACTCCTATCAAAATCGTACAATAACAAGGACAATGTTCCTCCGCTCTAAACCTGCTGCACCATCATGTCACAGTGAGCTAATACAAGAAAAGTCGTTCATCATTTTGTCTGTATTCATTCATAGTTGAAGTGAAAAACACACAGGAAAACACAACTTTGCCCCAAAATCTCTCCCATCAAGCACACGCTGAGTAAAACAGCTGTATACCTTTTGCCTTAAGCAACCCTATAAACCTTTCAGAGAAGAACATCAAAACAACGTTTTTTATTCATTTATTCATCCATTCAAACCTTATTTCAGCCTTGAAAAACATCGCCTTGATACAGTGAAATGCATAATTAAAACAAACCAGTGAAATACTCACGTTACGAGAACAAAGACCCAAGTCAGATTTTCAGCAGTAAGCAGAGTGAGTTTAGTGGAGTTCATTGGTTAGTGGGGTTCATAGGGCAGCTGTGGCTCAGAGTCAGTTGTCTCAACCGGAATGTCTTGTGTCCGATCCCCAGCTCTTGGAGTCACATGTCTGATATGTCCTTGGGCAAGATACTTTACACCGATCCAATCCTTTCTGCCGCTTTTTCTTCAGTGGCATGTGAAAGTGCATGAATGGGATTAGTTACTACTGATGGTCACTTTAGCAGCCTCTGCCATCAGTGTGTGAATGGGTAGGTTTTACCTGTGGTATAAAAGCGCTTTGAGTAGTCAGAAGACTAGAAAAGCGCTTTACAAGCTCAAGTCCACTGACCATTTCCCTTAGTCATTGTGTAGGATGCTGAACTTCCAGTAAGGAAGTTATCCATTTTAAATCCAGAGTTTGAGTGATGCCAGGATGTTGAGTGCTTAATTGAATGAGCTCAATCAATCAGAGAGGGTATTATATCGGGATTAAAGCTGTGAAGACCCAATGTATTGCATGCAAGTTCAGTTGAAATATTTTTGTTTCATACACGTTCTGAGTATAACTTGTCATACATTTTTCTGATCTGCCTCATAGTGTCAGTTGGCAAGCAAGAAAGCTAATCAGCTTATCAGATGTAGCACATTAATATATAAGTGGTGCCGGTGTGCTCTTTACTCCTCAACATCACTAATCAATTGCTGTCTGCCCATGACATATAGGCTACTGTTTATTTATTACCTATCATGTAACACAGACATTCTGGTATTCTAGCTGCTGCTGTCAATCAAACACATGCATCTAACATTCTTTTATCTAACTGAGACAAGAAGGAGCATTTTGATATTTTCTTTTAACTTTCATCATACAAAACTATAAACAATTCATTTTGAAGACCAATGACAATATTTAAGAATACAAAAAGAGATCATAAGAATGATGTCGGACCCCAAGGCTAAAAACGGTTTTGGTAAGAGACGGAGCTCCATGCAAGAAAGGAAATTGGACTTTGCCTATAGGCACAACTTGTAATCAGGATCAAACCATTGTTGGTCTCTCACTGCAATTTGCTGCCATCAAGAAAAAATATATTTTGGTAACACCCCCACCCACGCACATATTCAATTGATGTTGTTTTTGTGATAAAGTCAAGAAAACTTCTCTTCTTTCCTTTAAAATGTATCCACACCCATGGCCTTCCTCTGCCTCTTCCCCTAACTACCCAGCGGCCCTTCCCCACGTGGGTCGACGTTTCCCAGCAGTGCTTGATGTATATCTGACCTTTGATGTTGTCGCTGCATGTCCCGGAGCCTGTGCCCCAATTAAAACTAACAAACCCTGAGGCCCTCCCACCTTCCTTTTCCAACCCACCCATTGTCTTTCCCACCATCTTTTGTTTCCATCTATCTTTTTTTCCCCTATGATAAACTCCCTCTCAACTGGTCCCCTCTTGCCATTTTACCACTGCAAACCTCTGCTCCCCCTTTTCTCTCCAGATATGATTCTACCCTCTCTCTCCTTCTTAAACTTCTTCCTTTTTCCTCTTTTCGCTGCAATTAACATGATAATGTTTTCCTTCTTATGCAGTCACATTTTCTTCCCCCACTGTCACGCAGCGATCTATCATTTATGGGCACACAGATTTTGTTTTCCCTCCCATTCGGGTAATAGTCGTGCTGGAAACCGCAGAACTCCAATTTCAACATATTGCTTATTTCCTCACTTGATACATGTGGAGGCAATATCCAGAACTCATTTATTCCACTTAAAGCTCATTCTGTAATTTCAAGAAGCGCAGATGCTGTAAAGTCCCACAGCACATTCATTGTGATGACTTATGGATCTAATTAATCAGCTTATGAGAACGTGATTTTAGCCCCCTGCTTCTTGTGTTGATCAGCTGCCATCATCTCTGTTACTGAGAATGTCAAAACAAACAGGATATTACATGCACACAGACTGTGCAAGTACTGATAACACAATCATATTATTTATTAAAGATGAACTCAGCACTTCATTTAGGATGAGTAAAAACAATTACAACTATTATAACTGAACCAGCCCTCTATCGTTTTTCTGACTGCGCAAACTCTTGGAGGTACAGCCAATTTTTTTTTCAGGGTGTCAGGTGTAACCATTGGTTGTTTGATTAAGCAACAAAGGATACCTTGACCAAGACTTCCTTTCCATGAGCTGGTCGTTATTTGAAGTCTGATTGGACATTGGAATATATATGCAACGTGCACAGCCTAATTTCACCGGAATGCATTTATTTGTAGATGTCTGTTAATCAGAGATGAATAAAATACTATTTCCCCCTGCGTGCCATCTAGTTAAATGACTATTGAAAATTAAACAGAAGTGTAAAAGCAGAAGGTAATGCACTAAGCCCCCCTCCTGCTCTCACATTTACACCTAAGCCAAATATAAAGGAGTACTCTAACTTGTGAGATGGTGTCAACAAAGATAATCTCCCTCTCTTCATCTGCAGAAATCTGTTCCTAGAGATTACTACAGTTTAGTCCTGTGGATAATATATTGGATACAATCTCAGTCAACAAACAACAGCTACATTTTCAATTCATCATTTTCTATCCAAGCCAAATATGTTATCATAGATGATTTTTGTATTATGTTGATTTAGAAAAAACACATTTTTACATGATGTTCTTGTCAAAATGTCTCTGCTGTTGCAAATGAGTTGTATGTGAACATAATTTCTTGGTGACAAGGTTGCTTCTCCGCATCTGCTGAAGTCTTGTTTTTGCTAATAGTTCAAAGCAGTCCAGTTCTGAAGCACCATCTGGACCCAGGGTTACTTGGTTGATTAAAAAAAACAAAAAAAAAGAAGCTTTGGTTTGTTTGTGTGAAATATGCATCATAACTGGGCAGTCATTTTGCCGACGCAAGAGGTAGAAATGTAAACATTGTTTTTTGAATTGTACATGCCCTGAATATGTATTTTCCAGGCTTGAAAAAGTCCCAAGTGTCTAAATAGTGGGCAGTAAAGTGTTATTGGTGTTGAAAGTCAGGAAGTAGATGATCTATTCATTCACATATTTTACTTGCAGATGAGTGGGGGAAAAAAGAACGAGGATTATACTGAGAAACAAGAATGTATATAAAATGAATTTACATTTTCATTAAAACCCTGAATGGCTGAATATGGCTTCTGGATAATGGTGCAAATCAACTTGACTCTTCATTTTCTTTCAATTATGGAGCGACTGAACTTTATACTACCTCCCTCATTTCTGATTCTGTCCAGAGGAGGGCGTCTGCCGTTACTGAGCTGCGCCTCATAGAGCTCTCTTCACCAGGTCCTGACCTACTCTCCACCTTCCTGCTAAATAATGCATGCAGACTGGTGACCCCTGTCACCCCTCCTGACAGCCATGCAGCTTTATCCCGCAATCACTTGTATAACACTCTGCATGGTAACAAAGGGTCAGCATACATAGCAGCAGACATGTAAATATGTAGATGTACAGTGTTGCTGAAGATACAGGATATGTAAGAGATACTTATCCAGTGCTGGAAAATCTCTGTCAACTGGGGAAAAAAAGCTAAGGCTCTGACAGTCTCTATCTCTTACTCTTACATTTTCTCTACATTCACACCTTCCTCTTTCTGCTCTGCCTTTCTCCTTAGGGAGCGGTATGAATCGAGGTGATTACAACATTGATAGCTCTTACCACAAAGAAGCTGTCAGCTTTGAACATGGGGCTGCTGCTTTTACATGTTTTAGCCTCAACATTAGCGTCATCAAGTAGCTCAACATGGGCCATTACTTCCATTTTAGAGGGAAAGGAGGTTGAAACAACAAATCTAGTATATAAAGAGGTGGGCACTGTAAATGAAAAATATATCTCTGTTGTCCGTTAATCCATTAATAAAGACGTTAACTTCAATATCAGTTAATTCCAGTTAATATTTAATAGAAGTTTAGTCTGAAGGTCTATTGTACTCTTCCAGTCTTTCATCGACAAGTGTCCTCATGAGCAGAATCCATAAAGATCAATGGATTGATTTTAAATTTCCCTCCACTTTAGCTGTTTACTCTGCACTAATTTTGACCTTTTGACTAACACCCTTTTTTGACCAATCGGGACCTTCTATTCACTGTTCCTAGGCCAGTCTAACCAATGAGAGTGTGAGTAGACACGGTACTTACATGATGCAAATGTGCGAGTTGATAAAGAGAAAAGACGGTCAGCAGTCTCGTCTCTTCAGAGGCAGGATCCAATTTAGTCAGCTGACTGAAGTTGGTGAAGGTGAATTTAAGTCAAAAAAAAGTAAAAAATAAATAACGTTAACGGAAAATTTAATGGAAGTTAAATGTTCCATTGATCGTTTTTCAAATTAACGCCCATGTTAAAAATGGATTACAAAATGAATGTTGATCATAAACAGTTAGCAGTCAAACAGATCTGAGTATATGTATATAAAGCCAATCAAGGCATCTATTGAAGAGAATGGTAGCAGATCCCCTGTGGGAATCCTTTGTATTATCCTTATGATTATTGTATAAGAATGCTTTTACTTTTTCAACCTGCACATTCACAGCACATCTTTATTTTTCAAAACTCTACTTATTTAATGTATAAAGCATGATTTCTTGATCTTAGCTAAAATCTGTTAATTTTGCAGTATAAGGCCTGGGGCAGAAAACCAAAAGTTGTGTGACCTCTTGTGTAATTGTCATCCACCCAATAAAGTGCTACAACAAAGGCTCATTCTTCTTGCGCTGCTGCATTGTGGGAAGATGCTTTGTGGCCCCTGTTGGGGTCATGGGTGATGGATGCTGAAATTATCTTAGCTTGTCAGAAAAGAAAGGCGACAATCTGGTCTTTCTGAGCCAGTGTCACAGTGTCCCCCCAGGTATGATGGCAAGAGCAGTGGGAACACGGTGAGAGGGAACGAGAAGTCTTCCCGCTCAAGGGCGAGAGGGGAACGTCAGCACAGCGCTGCTGGCTTCCCCTCATGTCCCGTCTGTATCCTTCCACACAAAGGATGCAACACCCCCACAGGTATATTTAACGGCTGCATTCCAAATAAGGCACAGCCACGGAACACAATGCTATCCTGCAAACACACACACAAGTTAATGCATACACTGATGTAGTTTCATGGTCAAGCTCCTGCATAGCCACACACGCAAAGAAATAGATACACACACACATGCACACACACTTAGCCTGCAGTCAGTTCCCTCCTTCTCTCTGTGTGACCCTCGATGAACGAGTAGCGGAGTTGTTGGCACTTCTTCATTGACATTCAGGAAAGTGTGTGTGTGTTTGTGTGTGTGTGTGCGTGTGTGTGTGTGCGTGCTTATGTGTGGGTTAGCGTGAAGCCATCTAACTACAGACATCACTTACACATTCACTGGGGGGCCAGGTTGACTTGGTATTCCTCATGGCTTCACTCCTAAACCACTTACTCACATTAGCAATGCTAATGCAGGGAGGTGCAGGGAGATGGATTCATCATACACACTATTGACCCCCCCTCTAGCTCTTCTCCGCACACGCACACACACACACACACACACACACACACACACACACACACACACACACACACACACACACGAAGTTAGCCGCACATGTAAAAAGCAATGTGATTAATAAAGTCTAGATGTTGCTACGTTATAAAGCTGGGAGATGTAAATATAATGAACTATACTCAGAAGAGGATATTATTCATATTTTAATGATGTTGCAATTTAACGTGTTTTAATGCAATACATTGCTTGATTGTTAAAAGTTAATCGAGTGTGGTACTTCTTAGTTTGGATGTGAAAAAGTAATATTTGACTTAGTAACTGCCAATTTCCACATAGTCTGTGCACTCTGCATTGACTAAAGTGGCAGCGAACGGCGTTGTGTGTGTGTGTGTGTGTGTGTGTGTGTGTGTGTGTGTGTGTGTGTGTGGAGTGTGTGGAAATTGGCAGTAAATTAGAAGTGCCTTCACATGAGCACTGTCAAAAGATAATTGATACTTAATGTAATTTTATTACACATTGATATTCACTAAGTAGCCATAACATTATGACCACTTTTCTAAAAATGGGCAGGTCCCCATCTAGTCGGGTTCAGGTTCAAAACATCCCTGACCTGACAAGACATGGACTCCACTTGACCTCTCCAGATGTGCTGTGATATCTGGCACCAAGGCATTAGCAGCAGATCCTTTGAGTCCAGTGAGCTGTGAGGTCGAGACTCGTATGTCCAGCCTTCGCTCCCCACAACATCTTCAGATGCTCTAACCTAGTCGTCCAGTCATCACAATTTGACCCAGTAGTCATAGTTGCTTCCATCCTTAACCTTTGCCCATTTTCACTTGGTCCTGCACATATCACATCCTCTAACAGGTGCCATTGTAACGAGGAAAATCAATGTTACTACTTCACCTGTCAGTGCTCATGATATCATGGCTCATTGGTGTGAGTAAACTATTGACTCCAGTTATTGAAATGTGCATGATTTTCTTCTAAGGATGCAATACCCATTTAATAGTGCAATAACCTTTTACAGGAATAAAAAGTTCAATTATTTGATGAGAAATGTAATAATCAGTCGTGGCATTATTCAATTGAATTACTTGAATGAATACAAATCATTGTGGAATTTACAGCTGCTTCTATGATTTCAATATTTAATATTTACATCTTAAACCAACCTAAAACAGAATATAGCTTAAAGGAAGAATGTGCAAGTTTTTGATCCAGTAGATAGAATGACCGTGATCAAAAGACACTTATGGGACATCCAAACAAGCAGTGAGTAGGCCATATCATTCTCCTATTCTCTAGTCTTTGACTTAAACAGCTTTATACGCAAGGCTGTCCCGTCCATGTAAACATGATGTAAACACGGCTCGGACAACAACACAGCCAGATGGACTCAAGCTTCTCACTCATTGTAGACAGTCATGACTAAGAGAGACATTTACAGTACATAGGATATGCTTGATTTCTGCTGTGTTTATGTGTACAATGTCGCACAATCTTCCTTTAAGTCATTTTCCTCCTGTGGAAGAAATAAATAATTGCATTACTTATGTACTTCCCTCGCTTTTTGTGATGCCTCTGGAATTATTTTATGATCAAACCAATGGCCGTTGGTAGACTGCACAAATATGTCAAGACCTTATGCAGAAATACATTTGATATAGATGGATAGTTACTTTACTTTTAACATTCTTGGCTCAATTTGAAGACTCTATATCGGTTATCTTGACCTAAGAACACAATGACCACAACTATGATAGGAGGAGGTCAGTTTTTGTTTTGTCATTTCAGCACAGTGTGTATATTTTGGCTGAATCCTCTTCATTTTTGAATGTTACATTGAAGGACACCACTGGAAATTTAGCTTGCACTAAGACACCTTCTTTTCTTTTTTTTAAGCATGGCAGATGAGCCTTTTGGAAACAAGATGTGAAATGTCACGAGCACACAGATGTCAGGGCTGTGCAATTACTTGCAGGGACTCCACACACAGGAGAGTTGGTTACAGCACATTGAAATTCAGCTAGGAGAGGGACTGCTGTCATCAGATGCTGCTGTGTGATTTTTCTAATTTCCCAGTCTTTATCAAAACCCACTGCACTGATGAGACGTCCTACAGTGTATTATATTAGAAATACTCCCCAACAAGAAGTCGCTCCTGAAACCCCTTGCTGTATTTGAGACTGTGGGAACAGCAACAGCGTGGCCACTTCAACGAATCATTTGACAAATTAAATTACCATCTAAATAATAGAAGAAAGTCAAACACTTGAACAAATCCAGACCCCTAATAGTTATTTGGTAATGATTTCTTATTCCAAATTATAGCAATTTACACGGTTCAGTAATGAGGTTTTATTCAAAATGATTCTAAATTAGGAGGTTCAGCGTGTACTTTTCAAAGTTGACTGCATGGCTTCATTGCAAAATGACAAATAAGACAAAAGGCTAAAAGCAAACGGTAATTACAGAACTAGTGTTAAATGTGATCGCAGCAGGATTACTCAGGGATTACATAATAATCGTTCACATCCATATGACTTTGGCTCAGTTTTTTGCCTGTATTATAACTTAGCTTGGATCATGACAATCGCCTCATGGTAAAATATTCTTATTATATCCCATATCTGTGCGCTATATGACATTTACCATACGCACCGTGTATATACCCATGCAACATGCGATGAAAGAATCATGACAAATGTTGCCCTTTCTCTCTCATGTTCTCTCCTACATTGAAATCATGTACCCAGAATGTCTTCCCTCATTTTCACATCCTGTCTTTTTTTTTTTTTTTGTTACATTGCTCCCTGGCATCTTGCTGCTTTGAAATTCAGAGGTGGTAAAAAAAAAAAAAAAAACACCTTTGATGTTCCATTGCAGAACTTCAAAGCAGACTGCTGCTGTAATTGACCTTGAGGTAATTAGGTAGAGAATTGTTGATCCCGACATCAGTTTTTTTTTTTTTTTTTTTTTACAGTAAATACGTCCTGCTGGTTAATGTGAGCTCAGAGCTGCAGTCACATGGACTCTGTCATTAAAGGTTCAGAGGGACGAATAAGCTTTTATCTCTGTATACATGTTAACTCAAAAGCATATACATACAGGATGGACTTTAGCATATGTGGACTTACATATAGAATCAGCAAAGCGTGTCTGAGTCAGTGTATGTGTGTGTGTGTGTGTGTGTGCTGCCCTGAAAGTGCTGCTTCTATTGAAGTGGCCTCAGTGTCACTAATGAACCTTCAGGCACAGCGACAGGAATGAGGTCCAAATTGTGTGTGTGTGTGTGTGTGTGTGTGTGTGTTTGGAAGTTAATGCATGGAGGCAAACCGTGCACAGATTTGTGTGTGTGTCTCTGTTTGTGTATCTTTTCAGTGTGTGTGTGATATCTTGTGTGGCCAGTGGGGCTAAGGAGGCTGCAAGCGGGCGATAGCACTGGCCCTCTGTTGTGCTCCTGCTAATCTACTGAACTGCAAGGCACGAGGGGGATGGGGGTGGGGTGGGGTTTGGGTCAAGGAGAGGACTTGTCCTCTCTGGAAACCTCGGCCGGACAAACTTAAACACGTTCCCGAAAAGCTGCGTGCACACCTCCTCGTCTTCCTCGGCAGACATGGAACAAAACTCAGGTGATATGATCCGAGGAAGCCGGTCTTGTAGTTTTTATTTTCTGTATGCCACCTCCGATAAGGGAGTTGGTACAAGTTAGAGCTGAATGCAGGCTGAGGGGGAGAGTGGTGCAGTAACCCTCTGTCTTATTTATTTTTAATATTGTTAGTTGAAGTGATTCAAGCTCTTATTTCACTGTGTGTCTTCTTTGTTTTTTGTTCGTTTATGCAATTCATATCAAGGCAGGGTGGAGAGTCAAAGATGGATGTTTGGTTTTTAGCATGATGAAACTATTTCACTAAATCCTGCATGATTAGCAAGCGATACAAACCCTACATTTGCTTTTATAACGTATGTGAAGGATAAGACAAAGAAAGTTTTGATCTAGAACAAGGCAGTCTTTTTGAGTCTTGAATCTGAATGAATCTGTTGAAACCATTGTAACAAAATGTCCCTTTCCTTCTTTTTATTTCTTACGTTAAGTTTTAACAAAACACAAATACTTGTGAACATTTCTACCATGAATTCAAGTTAAGATAAGATAAGATAAGAAAACACTTTATTGTCTGTTTGCACAGAAATTTGTCAAGCATTCCAAGCTCAGAAATTCTCACTTCACAATCACTTCACAGCACGTAAAAGATGTAACGTAAAAACAGCGTAAGTTCCATTAAAACATCACAGTGTGGAATCACATCAGTGCAGGAGTGGGTGCATAAATAATGTAAGGAGTTTGTCTATGACAATCTAAAAGTGCCCACAGTTCATGTGCAGCCCAGGTCAGAGAGTCAGTGGAAATGAGTAGCGTGTGGTGCGACCCGCCTCCAACATATACTGTTTGTTCAGCAGTGATATAGAATGAAGAATGAATGAGTGTTTGTACTTGTTCCTCTCACAGTTTGGCCTCCCAGAGGGCAGACGTTGATACTCCTCATGTAGGACATGAGAAGGGTCCAAGGCAATCTTCCCTGCCAGCCAGCGCTCAATACAGTGACCCACCATCTTTAAGAAGATACCCAGAAGTCTTAGTATCCTAGTGTTCAGCTGGACTGAGAGGCTGCAGAACCAGACTTGGCCCTCTGTATTGCAGGACACTTTGAATGGTAGAGCAGAAGAATAGATGCAGGATTTTCTTACTGGCTCCTAATGATCTGAGTCTCCTCAGAAAATAAATCTTCTGTTTAACCGTGTTTCAGAGGTCAACCACACCATGTCCACATACACTCCCATGTATGTAAATGATGAGGAATTTTGAATATGTGTATTGTGAGTGATGGCCAGAGGTGCATTACCAAAGATAAACTCCTAGTGCAAAGCTTAAAAACTAGCTCAAACTTTGAGCTAAAACCAAGGAACAAACTGTCCTCAGAAACAACCCCATGAATTGTGTTTATCCCACTTACAAAAAAAATGTTAAAGAAATGATCTATCCTTGCAAGTTATGTGACTGTTGAGTAAGAATGTATATTTATTGTCCTGATGTTTTTTATTACATCGTATTGGGGTTTACAATTTTCTTTACTTACATACAGTGTTGGGCAGTAACGCATTACTAGTAACAACAATTTACATCGTTGTCAGATGTAAATTGCATTACTAATAACGTGTTACAGTAATGATATTACTTTTACTAGTAATGAGTAGTGAATTACTAATGGAATCCCAGTAATAATAATTCAGTTACCGGCGCAAAAACTAACTTGTTACAACCTTACTGTTGTTGTTTTAACCCCACTTCTGATTTAAAATGCAACAATCCCTAGATTCATTTTGTCGCGCATGTCAGCCAAGCTGGAAGGTAGCGAGCATCATCGTTGCCAGGTACGCAGTTTTCCCGCGGAATTGGGCTTTTGACCATTAGGCTTGTTTTGTCAGTTGTTGTCACACATACCTGGCAACCCTGGATAGTTTGGAAGATGGAAGCGCCCAGTTCACATTCTGCGGCTGGAAATATTCCCAGTACTTTAGTTTTGTCAAGAGGAAAGATGACAAGAACATCGTTGTCAGATGTACATTCTGTCCCAGTACTAGGACTCTTTCTACTGCAAAAAACACAACCTCAGACCTCCTTCAGCACTTGATGACAGCACAACTACGTGAAGCTCTTGGAAATAAACCTCACCAACGAGCCCTCTGCGGCCGCGGAGGATAGCTGTAGCCCTACAATGCCTACAAAACAACCAAGACTGCATTTTAATCGTGGACAGCTACAAGCGAAAAGGAACTAATGAAACGTGTGGCTTATTACGAAAGTAATATGAGTAGTGTAACATATTACTGTTGGCAGAGTAATAAGTAGTTATATTACTTTTAAAAAGAGTAACGAGTAATGAGTAATATATTGCTTTTTTTTCCCAGTAACGAGCCCAACACTGCTTACATACCAAGATAAATGTTTTCTTGTGTTTTTTTTTAGATTAATGAAGTTATACAATAAATATATAAAGTGTCAGAATGACGGCTAAAGCCATTCTAGTAGTTTCATAAATCCAGTAGTTAATGTGTTAAAACTATTACTGAATAATATATAGCCTACTGTATATACCATGGCTAATATCTTACCATCAAAGGTGTAATTTGTAGAATTTTTACACTTAAGTATCTAAATGAATTTAAAATGGACTAAACCTACCTTTTATTTTTTAAGTAACTACAACTGCTCATATATGTTTCCAACAGTTATCAAAACCAGAGAAATTATTTTTTTTGTTGTTGTACCGTCCTGTGTCTCTCTGTCATGGCAGCCTCCAACACAGACACAACATGTTTATCATTGCCATGGAAACACCAAATGTTACATCAACGACCGCTTCATAAGGAAGGAATAAAAAGAGCATATTAATTATTCTTGGATACATTTTTGGTAATCATATTCTCTTCTTCAGGTCGGTTTTGCCTGTTTTTTTCTTGAGTATGGTCAACTCGGAGTTCGTTTTCATCAGAGGTGGGGGTAGAGTAGCAGAGAGATCCACTCCCATGATGCCCCTCCAGCCTCGACGTCATCTTCTCTTAATGTTTTGATTGAGAGCCCCCTGGCGACGTTATTTACATACTGTGCGTTTAGTGTCTTTATTTAATCTCTGATATAGAAAGATGCTGAATTACATCTTTATAAACCTGCTGCACATCTCAAGGTTCCCTTGATTCTTCTCCACAGCTCCTTGAAAAGAAGTGACATCTGCCATAGTAGCTGCAGCAAAGCATTCAGGCTCAAACAACGATCATTAAGCCAAGGTTGAAATCTGTCAAGGGCCTCTTCTGCTGCCCGCTCCCTGCTATGTGTGCTCTGCCCCACAGGGGGAGAGTTCAGTGATTAAAATGTCTGTAATTACTCCACCGGTGTGCACACGGTCACATGTGTGCGTGCAAAAGTGTGTATGAGGGTGTGACTGATCATGTAGGTGTGTGTCCATGATCGTGTTGTTAGCAAAAAGGACACCTTCAATGTAGCCCCCGCAGGGAGAGAGAGAGAGAGTGGTGTAAGTGCTCCCTGTGTGCAAAGTGTTGGATAATTTGACTTAAGGCATTGGCACCTAGAGAGGTGTGTAAGCACTTTGTCTGAAGCCAAGTATCTGCAACGCCTTTCTCTGTGTGTATGTGTGTTTGTGTGTGTGTGTGTGTGTGTGTTCTTGAAAATGTATGGCTTTCTCTTCACATGCATGAAAAATCACACGTTTCAGCAGACACAAAGGCAACAACTAAAAGTAACACATAATAGACTTTTAAATAGATTGTATACTTTCCTTGACTGATCTTAGCTGCCACACTTAGTGGTTACTTAAGAAGTAAAAATCATTACATAAATAACCAGCGAGGTGACAAGCCCAAGTCTGAAACAGTCTGAAGTCATCATATTTAACGTCCCTATGATTGTTGTGTGCTGATGCTCCTTGAGAGCGAACAAAGTGGCGCGAGACAGACAAAGAGGCTTTGATTGAAGTGGCAGAGCTAACGCAAACACAAACACGTTGTCATAAAGGTATTGTGTCAAAACCGCTCTTTTGTGTCAGGGTGCATTAAGATGGTCGTCTGCGCACAGCTCCCATCTTTTGTCTGCTAAAATTACACACTGGCTTTGTGTGTGTGTGTGTGTGTGTGTGTGTGTGTGCAGATGAGGCGGGCTCAGCACCTAGTTATAGAGTACATGTAAGACGAGCTGTGTGACAGTACAGTGTGACTCTGTACCTGCCTGTCATTGTCTGACACCCGCTGTGTCTACTTAACCTGCATGTCATGTGTAAAAGAAATAGATCTATAAGTAAGAACTGATAATTCCATTTATTTAAAATATTTCTCTGCTGAAACAAGATAAGAACATTTACATTAGCTGCTCGTGTGGAGAATATTGTTAGTTAGGGATGTATGGGGCCGAGTCTTGCAAATCTTAATAATTCCATGTGAAATTGGCATTTTAAGTGTATGCAGTTGCATGTGATTTTTCCCTCGTTACATTATGTATGCTTACACTAGGTGTCATAAATCATCCGCAGTGTGCGGTGTTTCATTTTGAATGACATTGCAGCTGCATTTGCAATCTTGTCTCTTTCTTTGACTTTCAACGCCGACATAAACAAACAAACACTAAAACTTTAGCGGCTCGTCTGCTGCACATGTGTGTGGTAAGTACATTATCATTCAGAAGCAAGGACACATATAAACACACACAGACACATATAAGATGTGAATGAAATGTTATTGTATCAGCACCTGAAATGACGCAGGATTGCCTGTTTCTGTTTTGTTCCTATATTCCTTCTTGCTTTCTGCTCAAGGTTGACTGTAATTAGCAGAGAACTGTAGAACAAGAGTTTGCAGGCATGTTTGGAGAATGGTGATAATTAGGATAAAGACTATTATGATCATGATGTCAGAGGTGTATTCGACTCTAAATTCCTAAGAAATTAAATCAAAATGGACCTTTTGTTCTATATTTATCTTGTGCATTTTTAATCTTCTGACCACTTCGAAGTGCTTTAACTCCACATGTTACGTTCACCCTTTAACACGTGTTCTTTTTTAACACATTCACACCCCAAAGGCTATGCCACGGGGGTAACTGTGGATCAGTCTTGCCTAAGGACACTTTGACTTATACATGTACGCTGCAGGTGTTGGGGATTAAACTGCTGACTCACAGATTGGTAAATAAACAGCTCGTCTATTGAACCACAGTTGCCCTGAGGTTTAAGATTTTCATCACGTGTCCCCTGTGCACCAATATCTGGTCCATCAAAAACAGAAAAAAACGTGTCTTTTATCCATTTTTTATACGGTTGGCTAGAAATTGCCATTCCCAGGAATACGTACAAACGTACATTTTTGCATACTAATTTAGTGTCTAAAGTAACACAAATTGTCATGTTTGATTTATGGCTTTCAGGATTAACACATTCATTGTGATGCAATTAAGGTAAGGAATTAATGTATTCATTTTTTTCAATGCATTAAAAAGCATGCTATTCTGTCCCTTTTGGTGCACCGTAGGTAACCCTCCACAGCGTCTCCCAGTAGTCACAGTGATGGATAAGAATGACCCTGCTCACCTTTGAATGTCTCATTTCACTTAAGAAAGTCCTGCACAGCTCAGCTCAGTCAAAAGTAATATCCACCTTATGACATCAAAGACATTTTTACTGTTCCCTTTAGCTTTTTTCAACAAGTTCTTCATCTGTTACAAGTTCTGTTTTCTGTGGTTGAGATAATGCCTTCAGACTACCTGAGGTTCCTTATTTAATTTCAAAATAAAGCAGGTCTTCATTCAAACAAGAAGTAAAGAGCCCTCACCATGTGATAGTACAAAAAAATCAAAATGTAAGCCTAAAATACAGTTTTAAAATGCAAAATAATGGAATTTCAAACATGTGATTAAAAATGTAATTAATCGTGATCAAATTACGACATTAGGCAAATAATCACAATAAAACAAAATATGCTTGACAGCTCGTGTTACTATGCCAAACAGTTCATACTTTAATTAAAAAGTGTGGATCATAGCCTTTCTGTTCAAATGTTGTCTCCGTTTTAAAGAGGACATATTATACCCCTTTTTCCCGTTTTTAAAACAGTCCCATGTGGTCTAAACATCTGAGGTTTGTCACCCTGTATAAACCAGCTCTCTGAGAACGCTCAATGCAATGAACCCCCCCCCCCCCCCCCCCCGAGTTTTCCCAATAGATATCACTCTTCTGTAGTGAGAATAAATATGGCGGACCTGTTCAAACGTTGTGCTCTAGGCTGGGGGTGGAGTCCATGGGTGGAGATATCAGGGGAGTTTATTTTTTTTTACAAGAATCCCACTGTGACATCAAAAGGAGAGAAAATTTAAAACGGAGCATTTTTCTGTGTGTTGTAAGACATATGCAGACCACAAACAAAGGACTCGATGAGTTTATTTCACATTTCGGTAGACACTCAGGTTACCCACATATATGTTTAAAAACACTGTAAAAGAGGATTTTCCATAATATCTCTCCTTCAAAGGAGACATGTTAATATGCTGAATCATATAGTTCTATGTATAAATTTTAATGACACTAAGAAGCATTGATCAAATCCACTTGGTGCTGTAGGATTTACCTTGTGCAGTATAATCCAAGTGTGGGCACGCAGCACAAATAATCCTATCACCGAGTGTGCACAAAGGAGATCTAAAAACTTAATTCAAGATAGTTTAACATACTTTTTGGGACTTACATTGTAATTGTTAGCTTTGATTTGGGGTCAGATCCGAGCCCAGACACTTAAAAAAGGGAAGGAGAACGAAACAACAATAGGATAAAGAAAAAGAGAAAATCGAGAGGATTTAGCTGATATAAGGAGAGGTTAGTGAGGTATTTGTGTAAAAAAAGAACTTGAAAGAAGGGTTTGTGTGTGTTTCTGCAGGTATGTGTGTAAGTTCATGTGAAGGATGCAAGTCTACGCCGAGGGGGTCAAGGGTGCGGTGCGGTGGGAGCGATCAGAGCCAGACACCAGGGGGATTAACGTCTAACCACCTACCAGGAGAGAGCCTGCAAAGATGGATATCGGTAAGAGAGAGGAGCGAGTGTGGGGCTGTGTGTGTGTGTGTGTGTGTGAGAGAGAGAATGAGAGAGAAAGAGAGAGAGAAAAGGGAGCAGGGATTTATTTTAAAAAGGAAGGGGACGCCTCAACCAAGATAAATCGGCTATTGAGAAAGTTCTTTTTTTTCTTCACACTTAAAGTACAAGGACAAAATAAACACGTGTTTTGCATAGTTCAATGTATACACATAAAAGAAGGACTGTAAGGAAGAGTATGTTGTATTTGGATTTTATTAGGGCCATCTCAGGCTCAGGTACACAGACATCAAAGCTGCAACATTATCCCTTATTATCCTGAAGTGTTGTTGTAGCGTCTCCCCTTCTTTGCTCCCTCTCTCCGCACACCTCTACCTTCTTCAGCTTCTTTTGAAGAATCTGACATCCCAGCAAAGATCCAGACTAGCTTTTCATATTATATGACATTCATATTATAATGAGAAAAAAGGGGGAAAAATGTGGCTAAATATGAAGATGTCAATCTCTCTGATGCTCTCAATCAGAGAGATTTGTGTTAACCTTAGGTAACCTTAAAAAAACCCATGAGCAGAAAATACAAAGAGGAGAGGAATATTATATGGTTATAATTCATCCCAGTATCTTCAGTCAACCTGCGTATGTGTGTGTCTCTTTCAGTTATCATCCAAACCTTTTTTATTTGGTTTCTCACCCTCATCCAAGTTGGAACATGTAAAATGATCCTCCTGTAGGGAGGGAGGTGGTGATGACTTTAAAGGAAGAATTAGGCGACTTTTTGATCCAGTAGATGTCGCCCCCTTGAGCACTAGCACGAAACCAAAACAAACCGCTGTTTGGCAACACCCCCGCTATTCTTAAGCCTCCGCTCTCCTCCAGCGACACACCTCCAACCCCTCTCCACTCGCATTCTCATTCGCAAGAGTTGTGAATTAGAACGCACCATATTTAAGCACCATTATGTGCAAGCTTTTCTCTATAGCTGCAATTGCCTGTGCCCTGCATTGTTGTGTTAGCAGGCTAATGTTAGCACATTTTGGTTAACTCTTAGCTTCACATTGCACATAAATTGACACTGAATGACCGTGATCTAAAGACACTTACATGACATTCAAATAAGCAGTGAGTATATTATTTTTCTTTTCTGTAGTACTTGACTGAAACAGTTTTATACACCAGGCCGTCCCGTCCATGTAAACATGATGTAAACACAGCTCTGACAACAGTACAGCTGGAGGGACTCACGCTTCTCACTCATTGTAGACAGTCATGACTCAGAGTGACATTTACAGAGGATATACTTGATTTCTGCTATATTTATGCGTAAAATGTCGCACATTCTTCCTTCAAGGATGATTTTGAAGGACATCTGAACACGTGGCCTCCTTGTTAGAAGTTGCTTAAGTCAAACATTCTTTAATCATAAATACAAGTACAGAGAATTGTTCTTACAGTATGTTGCATTATCTGATGCTGGTGATGTGTGCTGATTGATAACAAAGGAATCATCTTTTTTTAATGGGTAATTCTCCAATTTATTCAAGTCGAACTCTGTCCTGATGTTGGGAAGACTGAGAACATTTATACAGAAAATAAAAAAAACAACAATACCCCTAAAATGCATTAAAGCTGAAGTAAATAGCAATACATGTCAGGAGCAATAAGTAGAGGGGGTGAACATTGTCAAAATAATACTCCAGTAAAGAAGATACCTTTTCTCAGACATCCTTATGATGCATTTGCACTTTGTAACTCTGCAAACCACCCTTCCCATGATTAAGTCATCATAACCCTTGTTTTCTCTTTGACATGTTGTTCAAGTGCTCACTACTCCTGTGACTACTCCTTCCCTTCTCCTCCTCCTCCTCCTTCCCTCTCTTACCTCATCACTGTTATATCTCCCCCCCCCCCCCCGTTACATTTCCCATCGTTTCATACCTCTCCGTCTTTCACCCTCATCATTATGATGTCCCGGCTCGGCATGAGAAGGAAGACTGGGGTGGGGGGGGGGCATTTAACCATTGACCGGCAGCAATTAGAGCTGCTGACCTGCTGAGTTAGCGTCCAACTCTGCCCTTGACAAGCTCTGAGCCCGCTGTGAACAGCAGTGCAAACAAACAGCGGGGTGGAGACCGGGTGGTAACGATATAAGCCTCATATGTAAGTACTGAGGATCAAGGTGAATTTTTGAATTATTTTTTTTTTCTTCTTAATGTACACACGAAAGTACACACATGTACATCAGCGTGTGCAGCGGCTTAGAGAATGTTGCCGAGCCACCAGCGTGCATTAGCGAGCCTGACAAAGCTCATTTAGCCTTGCTGGTGGTGAAAGGAGTATACAGCCCCCCGTCCCACTGAGCTTTATGGAAACATTGTGACAACGTAGAGTGATCCACTTAGGAGGTGCATAGTGCCCCTCAGGGGGTGGCAGCCCACTCTGGTAGCTCTCTGTGCTATTGTAGATGTAAACAGCGCACTAAATGCTCCAGCCATGTCCCTCCATGTTGCTCAAGGCATGCAGGAAGAACACCATGCTGCGCTGATGAAAGGGTGGAACTACTAGAGACTGAGTTAGAAAGCAAAGGTGGCTCTGCACTTGCATTCTCATCATGCAAGTGTACATTTGCACATGTGTACAGGAGTAGGACTACTGCATGTAGTATAATAAATGATGTGTCCTTTTTTTTTTAGCTCGAGGAGGTTTTTACCACTTTAAGGGAAAAAAATCCTTAACTGAACTTCATAAGCAGAATACATTTCCTTTTTTTGTGTCTTTCCTTGTAGTGTTGGTCTCTTTGTGAACTTCATTTCCATTTCTCTCCTGCATTCATCTTTTATTCCTTTGTTCCACCTTTTTCTGGGTCTCTGTTTAACTATGTATCTCTCAGACATTTCTTACAGAGTGTAAGGAGCATTTTCTTTTCATGTGCAAGTTTATGTTTGTGCTTGTGCCATGTCTGATTTGGTCCAGTTTTTTCCTGTTTTTGAATAAGAGGATAATCCAATTAGCAGCTTAACTTCATGACTAAAAAACAGGTGTAAAAAGCTACCCTGGTTTTGTCCAAAGAAAGTACACCCACCATCAACACTTTATGTTTGTGCTAGTGCCATGTCTTGTCTGGTCCAGATTTTCCTTTTTTGGATGAAAGGATAATCCAATTAGAATCTTAACTTCATGACTCGAAACAGGTGAAAAAAGCTAGCCTGGTTTGGTCCCAAGAAAGTGCTCCCTCGATCAACACTTCATGTTTCCCTACTTCATCAAAAGTATACATCTTCCTTTTTCAAACAATATAAACACCAAAGTGTATGTCCATTACCTTGTAGTAATATTTTCTGGAAACTTGACAAACCGGGGCAAGGTCCTGGCTCTCGCTGCCCATCTGACTGGGGTGTGGGAACTATTTGGGCCATGTGGTATAGTAAGTAGTATCAGCCTTATCACTATCTGGACGCTCCCATTAAGGGAGCCCTGTTCGTTTGAAGATGGCATACAAACAATGGTGCTTATGTGATTTATCAAAATGGCATAAGGGAACAATTGGGGGTTGGGGTTTTTGTCACTAAGCCCTTATCATTTTTATTGGGTACAAGTTTCTTACGTCCTATTTCAAATGTGGAATGGCCAGCAACGGCTCCTGGACAAGAAATAGTCAATCTTTTAACCCTTTCCTAAAGAGCTAATTATCTGTTTTTAACTTTCCATGTGGTTTACTGTGACCAGGTAAGGTGACATATGATAAAGTACGCTTTCATGTGGTGGTGGGTGGATTTAGTGACCCTTTTAGGCAGCCAAGCTAGCCTTTCTCCTGCTTAAAGCTAAGCTCACCATCTGCTAAAGCTACAGACACCAGAGTGGGATTCAGTTTTTTCATCTAACTCTCTCCCAGAAAAGTGAACAAGTGTTTCTCCCAAATATTGTGGCTTTGTCTCTATTTTGTTCAACTTAAAATAGTTAAATCTAAATCAGAGATTCTTAACTGGTCTAGCCTCAGGAGCCTTCACCAACTCCCTAATGATAAATCGCAGCCCACATTTCTGATAACTTTCAACCACTCCAATGTATTTAATAATGAACAATAGTGCAATCTGGACCTGAGATGTAACAAAACATCACAGTATGTCAACATCACTAAACACAAGCACTCTGTGTTGTATTTGCCTTTTGCAATGCTTAACTGGCAGCATAAACACAAACCTTTCACTTCCTCTTTTTGTTGTTTAATGGCAGATGGCAACAATTGTAAAGGTTCATTCCCAAAGTGTTACTGTGTTGGAGTGAAAATAAACCACCCCAACGACTGTATACCTACTGCCCTCTCCTTCAAATTAAAGCTCAGCATAGACATTTTCCCACAACTTGTTTTTCCGAGCACCCATCTGTGACCCACTGAAAACAGCTCTGCGATCAATTTTTGGGTCCCGACCCATTAGTTGAGAACCACAGGTTTTTTTTTTTTTTCTTCTCTTCCTTCTAGAGGACAGGAGAGTGAAATGTGTTCATCAAGTTTTTGTGTGCCAGGAGGTACAGAGCTCAAAGGGGGGTGCAGGGGCACAGATGGCAGCGCAGGTGTGAAGATGCCACCACATCAAGCACAGTCATCAACCCCGTCTAAACACACTCTGGTGTGCGGCCATTCCCGCAAAAACTCACATTTCTTGCAACAGACTAGACTGCTAGCAAGCTTTAACTATAAAATTCTCTTTCTGTGTCAATCTTCTCCTACATCTGACATGAAGCCAACTGTCAGCAGTGATGTTGTGTTAATAATTAAATCTGAACTGAAGTGACCGTAGTTCTGACAGATTAAACATTGATTTTTAGGGTAAAGGCATCTTTTATTGTAACATGTAACAATCCCTTCTGTCCTGCTTGACTTTCATATCAGCAGTCTGGATGACAGCTTTCCCAGAGCAGGGATTTTTTTTATAGCGTTCCTTTTCCAGCACATCACTTGTTTGTCATTTGAACCGGCATGCATGGAGGAGTAAACAAAACACGACAGCTTGAATGATATCCCCGAATTGGCATCGCATGGGAGAAGTTTAAATGGATGTTGGGAAAGTGACAGCTCTCCTGCTAGACACTTAAATATTTTGCATTCTCCTTCGAGTACATATGTTTTTTTAAACAATGAATGATGTTCCATGTCCCTGTTTTTGTTGAGGGTGTCTTCTGGTACATGGCAACTTTCTTCAGTCTGTCTATTTCTGCATTTATACTCATTCTCTGTTGATTTTAAGCTAAATAATGTGTCACATCTGGTATTAAAAATGGCTTTAAATTTTAAGGCTGCATCACTCTCATTTCACATACTGTTGACCCCTCACTGAGGTAATGAGCGCATGGAGCCAGTTACAGTAATGTGCATGCACTGACGACATTTATAAACCAATGTGCGGGATTAATTACCTAAAAGAGTGCTCTTCATGCTGAATTCCTAAGAGAACAGGGTGATTTGGTTCATAATGAGTCTCGCTCATTACAATGACAAGTCCTCTCAGCTCATCAGGCTGACTTTGAGAAGGCAAACTCAAGTGCAGAGTCTGCAGCCCTAATTTGGGCTTCTATCAATACCAAATTAACAATAAGACACATGGACAACTATGCGGTCTTTGAAGTTCAACCTCCTTGAAAGAGGTATCAAATATTAGTATTCTGCCATTGTCAGTAATTCAGTGGGTGTGAAATTCTGATTAAGAGCTTGTTTAAGCCAAACAATGAAGTAGTGGCCTCTAATTTCAAAAGTTAAGCCAACATCGAAGTGGCAGTAACCTGCATTCTTTCTAATAGCCTGCAGGGGGCAACTCAACTGGTTTTGAAAAGCAGTACAACTTTGGGACACTGAAGGGTGAAACGACCTTAGGGTCTCCATTAAGCCAACATTTTCTAATGATTTATGATTTCAATCACTTATGATGAGAGTTTCAAAATAGCATTGAGTTGATTTGAGTTATCTTGACAATTGAACAGGCTATGCCTCAGGTTGTGGTAACCTTGTTGTTATTGTCAACTGGCAAGCTCAATTATACTTGACCAAACTGTTTGAATGCCTTGGTAATGGATGAAAACATTTGATATAATCAGCTCATAAGAGAAAATCTCACATTCCCTTGCAAACATGATTTAACCTTTTTTTATTTATTTTTTGATAGGGACAGTTACAATATACATAGACAAACCAAAAAAAGCAATCCAATGCAAGTATCATAGTGTTCATAGTGGATGCTAATTTGCAACTCTCGTCCCTAGAAGGGCTTTTGTGCCGACCGTACTGAAAAAATAACTTTATTTTGAAGAATATTTTACCTTTTGGCTTCTAACTACTTCCAGTAAACAAGGCACATATTACAAGTTCATGGAATTATGTATTTGACTCAACAGTGAAGGGGACATTGCTACCACCCTACTACTGTTCCTTTATCACAGTCAAATAGCCAGGCTGTGGAATAAAGGGGAGAAGTTCCCCCAATGGCCCAACAACATAAAATGGCCTGATATAGCAGTTCTACCAACTGGAAGCCAATTTTAACAAACAGAAACCTGTAAAACAGTCCCTCCGCTTTCATCAAAAGTGGATTAAACGCCTGTCTGTGGATATAGGCGCTGGATACCTACAGAGAAGATTATGGCTTGTGGCTCACACAGGTCTTAAGAAGAGATTCTCGCTTCTACTTTGTTAGAAGGCCTCCAACAGAGGAGGTCTTTATCTTTGAACCTAAATCTTTCATCCTCCCTTTATACTCCTGTCTGATCCTTTTTGACTCTCACACTTCTGCTCTTTGTAAATTTTCTTTCAGTACTAAATGTTTAGTCCTGCACAAATTTGTCTGTATGTGTATAGAGGCTTTATTGTTGTGTCACATAGCAACCGCAGTAGGCGTTATTCTGCAGTTCCACTTGCTGTGTGAAAATAAAAAGCTATATTTTGAACAACAAGACAGAGAAAAAAGAAAGCTAATAAAGCATTGCTGCAGTGTGGGTGTAGGTCAACTGAATAATGTTACAAGTGAAAAGGTGCAGTCTTAAGAGCTTCCTGGAAATAAGGCCCAGAATATTTCTTCCCTTCCTAACCATAGCTATTTTCAACTATATCATGAAAAGTCCTCCTTTTGAAAAAAAAGAAAAACAGAAATAATGTGAGAACTGTAAGTAAATCAGAAAAATGGAATCCCCATACCACTGCCTTATTAAAAGGTAAATAATGAACAAACTTAATCAAACCAAGAAAAATCCAGCTGAGAAACATTAATGCTAAGATGTATGAAACATGGTTTAGTGTTGTTGTTTTTTTTACTATTTATGCTTTGATAATATCAATCGTCTTGGTTTTACAATTCACTGAGGCCTGTCCAGTATCCAGCTTTGGGAACAGATAGTGACAGAGGAGAGATAAATCTGAAAGGTTTTTCAAAATGATATTAGTACAGAGCCAGGATATTGTGGCTAAGTAACCAACAATAAGACTTACAGTGCTTAGCTGGTTAACTTTACAGGACCTGTGTGGGCCACTGGCAGAAAACACAATATGATCTTCTAGTTTTCACAAGTGGATAACAATCTCAAAATTTCAATCATTTGTTTTGTTACTTTGGAATTGGCACTCTATATCCACAGAGGAAGGTCCTTTTTCATGCAGTTGGCCGTGTTCTTACAGTAGCCCATATTGGACAATCCAGACACTGTCTCTAGAGGAGACCTTGATGTATTTTGCGTGTTTCGTTGAACCATTAACTTTTCAAATGAAATGGAAGTGTGAGGGAGGCAGTTGATAGTTGGTTGTAATTCTTAACCTGTCTGTATGTTGCCACTGAATCCTTTAGATAGTCCTTATAACACAAAATAACCGGCCTCCAAGGGACAGCAGAGCAGAAATGGAAAACAAAAAACATTGACTAGCAGCAGCTGTGCGGTCGTCGCGTGTCTCTTTTCTTTCAACTGGAAGTACAGGGGTTCAATTCCCAGCTCCTGCAGCCAAATGTTGATGTTGACACAGAACCTAAAATTGCTCCCGCTGCTGCTGTGTGTGAAAGTGTATGAATGGATAAGATAATACTGATTGACAGTTTACAAAGCAGCCTGTGCTATCAGTATGTGAGTGGGTGTGAATGGTTAGGTGTGACCTGCAGTGTAAAAAAGGCATTTAGTAGATCGAACATTAAAAAAGTGCTATACAAGCTCAAGTCCATTTACTTGTTACCACCAAAAAAAATATGTATGGGGACGATTTTTACAAGGATTTCTAGTTTCTTGTTTTTATACTTCCAGCTGATTAATTTAAGCTCTGATTTCACTAAAGGTTCTGGGAACAACAAACAACTTTTTGTGGTTTCCATTGTTATGATTAGTGTTAAAAGGCATCCAACCAAGACATCCTTTTAATGTGCATTTCCTTTGTTTGTAGTCTAAAATACTTCATTAATCCCCTGGTGTCAATTCTGCATTCCAGTTGCTCTTGTTCAGTAAACAAGTATGAAGAAAAGAGGAAAAATAAACAAAAATAAGAAATATTTAAATATATACAATACATATATCCACAGAAATGTACTATGTGTAGAAAAAATAACACAAGTAGTATGTACAGGTTTGCATTCAATATGTAGATAAGTCATTGCACAGAATATTACATGTCACCAAATTACATGAATTCATTTAAATAAATTAGTTTAGTTTAGTTCAGTTTCTATTGGATATGGGTTGTTACACAGATAAATGTCAGCTAAGATGCACAGTTGTAATAATTTATAGTTATAGAAAGGTTTATAAGCTGCTGGTGTTAAATAAGGCAACAGGTCAGACAGAGTGTATGACCCTCATGAAGGAGTAGTTGTAAAGTTTGATGGCCACAGGCAGGAATGACATTCTGTGGTGTTTTGTGATGCATTTCAGGGGAATAAGTCTCGTGCTGAATGTGCTCCTGTGTTTTTCCAGAGTGGGTGGTAGACATTGTCCAAGATGACAAGCAACCTGCACAGCATCCCCCTCTCTAAAAACCACGGTTAGACTGTCCAGCTCCACTCTCACAACGTCATTGACCGGATTAGTTTGTTGTGTCTGTTGGCATCAGATTTCCTCAGCCTGCTTCCCCAGCACACAACAGCAAACAGGAAAGCTCTGGCTACCACAGACTCATAGGAAATCCATAGCATTATCCTTCAGATGTTAAGGAGCTCATCCTCCACAGGAAGTGGCTCAGGCCCATCTCGTTAACAGCCTTGGTGTTCTTGGACCAGTCCAGTTTATTAACTAAGTACACTGCCGAGTACTTTTTGTCTACAATGTTCGCACTGACCCCCTGGATGGAAAAAAGGGGTCACATGTCTTTGTCCTCATCAGATCCACAATGAGTTCCTTGGTCTTTCCCATATTGAGCTGGAGATGGTTCACACCATGTGAAAAACGTCCCTCCTACAACCCTATAGCTTCCAAACCCTTAAAGATACATCCAATAGCCGAGTTGTCAGAGAACATCTGAAGATGGCAGGATTTGGTGTTGTATCTGTAGTCTGGGGAGGGTAAAGCGAAAGGGATCCAGGACTATACCCTGTGGGTCTGCAGTGTTGCTGACCACTCTGCCCAACACACTGTGATCTGCTAGTCAACAATCCAAGACATGTGAGGAGCATCCACCTGGCAGCTTCTCACCTTGTAGAGCTGGCTGGATGGTGTCAATGAACTGGATAACTAAAACAAACATGACCCCCACAGTGTTCGCCAGCTGGTCAAGGTTAGCATAGACACGGCTGACCAGAAAGGCGTTGGCATCCTTAACTTCCAGTTGGGATTGGTTGGCAAACTGGAGGGGAACTAAGAGGGACCACAGAATCAGCGACTCCAGGTCGAGTCTCGCCAGGGACTTAATGGTCTTGCATTGGGCTTCTGCGGCGCTCATGTGGGTGGTCAATGCAAAGTAAACTCTTAAGTCCAATCAGCACAGAAATAAACATAATATGTCTGGTGAAACATTCAAATTGACACCCCAGATGTAATAATCTTTCTCAAGACAATAATAAACAAGAGTTGTGGCATCCAATATGGTGCCAAATGGTACCTGAGTTTGCTCAACATCATTTTTCATAGTTCCCTGTTGCTTATCTCCTCTCCGTCTTCCTTCTGCCTCACTCTGTCTTCCTCCACCTGCCCACCCACCCCCACCCTCTTTCCCGTCTCCTCCCCAAGCCCTATTGATTTGTTCGATTGTGGCAGGTGATGGCAGAGTGTTGTTTGCCATGAGATAATTGTTCCATCATTGGTGCTGTGATGAGTGCCCCGCTCCCCCCTGCTTATTTATTTATTAATGTGATGTGTCACCTGCTCCACACTCAAGAGGGAGAGGCAGGCAGGTTAAACAACTGCAGAGCCGTCCCTCATCGATTAGAGGGGGGAAGGAGGAGGGCATGGAGAAGGAGGGAGTGCTTCAGGGTCACAATGCGGTGTTCAGAATACATATGTGTAATCAGTGGAATGGAAGAGTGATCCTGGTAACATGACCAGCTCCCTCATCCTCGCTGGGTTATTCCAGTAATAAAAGGAATACAATTGTTTTATTACTGTATTGATTGAAGAATTGTGCGGCATCGACTAAGTGAGAAACAAGAAACCAAAAGCAGCACTTTTTTGTGTCTCTGGGTAATATGTTATTTTGCCCAATGGTGCTAATTGCTGTTTGTTTTTTAGTCAATCAAACAAGCTTGTTAAGGATTTTAAACGTTTATTGATGGAAGCAGTTTTGTTGGTTATTTTGTATTGAATATTGGACTGCTATGGATTGTCTTCATCATCATGCAAAGTCACATTGTTATGATAGCTATTGCACCTCAATAATGAGGCAACAATAGTCATACACTTTGATTTATACTAAGACACAGGCCTGCAAGAAGAAAAATAAAAAAAATGAATCATTGGCAGTCTTGTTACCACAAAACAGATCAGCTCATCAGCTAAAAATTCTAAACACAAAATCTATTTTAGATGTATCCTCAGCAGCAATACTCACAGGATGCAGAACAGCAGAGATTATTTCCAAAGATCACTCAAGAGCAGCAATGACAACATTTGTGGGGAATATAATTGTACGTATATGCACCGAATAATATTTTTTTTAGAAATTGAAATTTTAAAGGACTGGTTGCAATTTTATACTCATTCTACAACATGATACACAATGACAGGATCCTTCTTATGAGCATACAGTGATTGCTGCTACATGACTCCCACAGAGAATAATGCCACAGTGGACAAATAATATTATACAGCAGTCAGAGTACGACTTTATCTCCCTTAATGTTATGACTGATAATGTCATGACAAAATATGATTACTTTTTTTTAAATTTAAGATTTATTTATATGAATAGCATTAAGCAGAAACAGGTTCCAAATCCCCAAAATTTTATGTATTATCAATTATAAAGGGCATTTATATATTATCTGAATTACTATGAACTTCTGATAATATTTTTGGTTTTATTTATCCACCAAACAAAAACAACAAGAAATGTGTAACTTTTCTATTTAGGTAAATAAAACATTTGTTATCAGCTTTTCCATCAATTTAATTAAGAACAATACAATACAACATTTCCCATCTGCGTGTATGATATCTGAGAAACTGTTCATGTGCCTGTTCCTGCCATCAACCTTTCCTAACTGAAGCCTTAAATATCCAGATTGAGCGCACTCTGCTAAAGTCATCAGACATATTGCCTGACAACTGTGGAGAAGTGAAGACAGTTTATTTGACACTGATTAGCCATTTTTCTACTCTAGCCTTTGACTGCTTTACTACTAAAGCAGTAGTAAATAAAATAAATAACACACAGAGAACACATCCAGGGAATAGAAGTTAACGTAGAGTGCCTGTTCACACTGAGTCAATTGTCATATCAGAAATAATCCAATCTTTGTGAAAGAAATATTTTGATAACCTGAAAGCTAAGCATTCAGAGATTTTGGCTAACTTCCCAAATGGCATACTGTCTGTGCAGGGATTTTTCTTTTTGCCACTGATCAGAGATCTGTATGGAGTGAAAGAGTAAGTCAAAGATTTGGCATTGCTGATTTTTGCCCTGAGGATAATCTGGCTGCACGCTTTAAAAAAAAACAACCAAATACACCAAAGGACAGCAGCAACAATCAGATTAGTTTCAACTTTGGAAGTATAATAGTGCACTTTGAATTCATTTGAAATACAAAGTAAACATTCTTGAATTTATGTATGATTGCAATATCTCAACAATCTCATAATCTCAACACAACTTTAAGATATTCTGAATATAGTTTTGTGCAAGCATTCATGGTGTTCAGAGAATGATTATTAATGATTATTATAATTCTGGTATTACTTTGACTTTCCTTCCTTCCTTTTTTTTTAAATCTCTTAAGAGCTATTGAATGGATTGCCACTTAGTTTAATGCATAAACATATGTTCTCATCAGGATGAATTGTATTGACATTTGTGACCCCTTCACTTTAAATTTAGTGCCGACATCTTGTAGGTTTTCTATTGGTCTCAAACTTTGGTTTATGTAAAATGAAAAAGTATGTAATTTCCATACAAACTGTGTTTTGGAAAAAGAGTCCTTTTGTAAAGGATAGCTTGGTAACATAATACCCACTTGAGGTTCCTGTGAGGGGTTTAAACTGCAATTAATATTGACCCCCTTTTATGAGCTACAAAGGCAAATGAGACCATCAGCATAAAAATTGACTTTGTCGTCGTAGTTATTTTTCACGACTGTAACTGCTGACACAGGGTAGGTGTCAGACAACATGATTAACAGCACACTGCCAAAACAGCCTTTTACATTTTCAATAGCAAAGAATCTCAATGAATTAATTTTTAGGGCTGTTGTTAGTTTTTTTTTTTTGGGGGGGGGAGGGGGTCTTTATTAGATAGGACAGCTGAAGAGAGACAGGAGAGGAGGAGAGAGTGGGGGATGATGACATGCAGCAAAGGTCCGAGGTCGGATTCAAACCCACGTCTGCTGCAATGAAGACTATCGCCTTTGTATGTACGGGGCATGCAACATAACTGCTAGGCTATCCAGTGCCCCATGAATGAAACAGTGGGCTGTTACAAAGCAGGTTGAGGTTTGTTGTTTATAACAGGACAAAGTCAGCAAAGTCCACACAAAATCAACACAGTCATTATTAGTGATATCATTGTTAGCAAATTACATCATCACAGAACCCAAAGTATTCTTTTGCTTATTTTATTTTTAACCATATTTAACATAATTTTACTGGTTTTGTCAACTCCAGATAAGAGATCTTTTGAGACTTAAGAGGTCGACCTAGCCAAGAAATCAGAAAACCATAGTTTGAGCAATTAGAACGCAAACTCGTACACTAAGTTAAAGATAAAATGATCAGATAAAGAATTTACAAAGAGAGAGAACGAAACAGGATCCGAGAGATTTTGCCATGGATTTAAAAAATGTTCAGGGTGACTTTTGATGTTTAAGATCAGTTTGTGGAAAGCTCTATGAAATATGGTGCCAAAAACACTGCTGTTTCTAACTGAAGCAGCACAGCATGGTTTCTTTGGACCCTTTCTTTGTCTCGTGTTGCATAATGTTGCATGGAGTGTCATAAGAGCCCCATTACATTCAACATAAAATTCATCAAAAGTATTAAATCTTATGTAGCTCAAACACAGCAGTTTACAAGACTCTTCCTGTGGCCAGTAGTCTCAGTAGCACATAGTAAAAATAAAACTTTCAAACACTCCAGCATCCATTAGGAAACCTTCTCCACTGAAATGCCATCCTATCTACTCATCAGAGCATCAGGAGCAGTTTGAATCATTAGTGAAGAGGCTTCTCTGCTGTCAAGCAGCTCTCTGATTAGGGCCCTCGTCTCTGTGCTGATTACTGGTGACAGAGTGGGTGAACATATTCCTCCTGTCATAATAGGCGTCACTCCCCGTCCTTTACACCAGCTTATGTGAGCGCTCAGTGAAAGAAACACAAGAAGATAGATTTGTAATCCTGAATGTCACTCTTTTAGCCCGTCTTAATCGTGATTCTGATTTCTCTAGCTACCAATGTAATGGCTGTCAAAGAGATTGGCATGGTATTACATTGATGCACAGAGCAAAACAACGTAGCAAATATCTGAATCAAAACCAGAACTTTTAAAGATGAAAAGAAAAAAAGAAAAGAAAGACTGAGTACTTTTAGACTTGTCAGCATTGGTTGTATTTTCCTTTGCTCTTGTTTGGTTTGTGTTTGTTATGTAGGGGTGTAGGGGGGATTTAGGTGGAGGCTGGAAAAGGAGTGCCACTGCAGTACGATTAAAGAATGATTCAACCTGCTGCCCATGCTAAGGTCAGAGGTGAGAGGTTCAGCTAATCAATGTCAATGGTTCACTGGTTCCAATTAAGCAGAAGAGATAGGGTGGATCATTCATCATTTACACTTGAGATGCTGCTCATTTATTATCTGGCTTTGTCACCTACCCTCCTACGCATAGTGCAAAGCTGTGGTGTTTATTTGCAATGACAAACAACTCTTGTATAGCTTGTGAAAACTCTCATTGCATTTAAAGAGACACACACACCTAAACGGCGCGTTCTGAGAGAGCTGGTTTATACAGGGTCACAAACCTCCTCTGGTGCTTGATTCATGTTCTATTTTGACCAAAGCACAGCACAGATGTTTCATTTAGACCACAGGGGACTGTTTGAAAAGGTAGAAAAGGGGTATAATATGTCCTCTTTAAGATATAGGATCGTGTTTATTAGAAATCAATACTGAGGGGCACTGAAAGCCTAGAGGTTAGTATGGCGACCAATACACCTATGCTAAGTCCTCAAGAGTGGGCGGTCTGACCTGTGGCTCCTTTCCTGCATGTCGTATCCCACTCTGACTCTACTACCCTATCTCTAAAATAAAGGCATAAAAAGCCCCAAAAATAAATCTTAAAGAAATCAATACTGAGCACAGTGGGAACCATGGTGCTTTGAACTCTATTCAAACAAGTGTTGTGAGAGCTTTTAAGCATTTAAGAATTCTTATTGTTGAGCAAATGACTGCAGGTGATGTTGAATAAAGAAAAAAAAGGAACACAAGAGTATTAAAGGATAGCTGGTCTTTGTTAAAAAAGACGAAGGGAAAAAACAAACAACCCAAACCATGTTTTGCTCATCTTTTTTCAGGAGCACCGAGTCACTGAGTATCAAAGCGGTCAGCCGTGAAGAGCTGCTTGGTATCAGCATGAGAGAGAGCCAAAGCCTTCAAGGCAAACTTACTTCCATGTGAAAGCATCCTCTGTCAAGCTGCTGCCTGTGGAATGTGAAACTTTTTCCGTGAGTCTGTTTAGATCTTAGTGTTTTGTATTTTTTAACATCCCTAAATAAAATCCATGCAGAGTTGGACACACTCGCGGAGGCAAATAAATGTGCCGAATAGTATCTGAATTTACAGAGCCGCACAAACCTTGAGCAACGAGTAGTTATTTATCAATTTCTCCGCAAGGTATGTTTACTCGGAGTCAATCGGGTGTTTTTCTTTGTGCAGCCCAGCACAGATTATATTTTGCCTCACAGGGCTTTACAGCCTGAACAGCATACGATACACTCAATCCATAGACCCTCAGATAAGAAAAACTTCTCTAAAGACATCATTAGCAAGAGAACAAACGGAGGAAACATCAGGTAGAGCAGAGATCTGTCTCTCTCCATGAGCAGACACATTATGCAACAGATTTGGTGTGAAAAGTAACAGCAAAACAAAGCATAGCAGAATATACAAATTATGAACCATTTAAAGGAGCTCTGTGTAAGGTCAAGCAGAAAGACATATTCATTATATTTGCTTGGCGTACACTAAACGATTTTTAAAATCTTAAACGATTTAAAAATGTGAGAGACCCCACACATGACAACAATCATGACCGGTTAACATTTCAGTTCTTGTAGTGTGTGGTGTGCAGCTAGACGATCAACTTAGAACACCACACACTAACCGAATAATTCACCAACAACCAGAACTCTCAGAACGTGTAATCTTGCGCGGTCAGACGCGATTTAAGATTAAACAAACATCACAGGCAAGATGAATGTGGCTAGCTGTTAGCTGGTAGATCTAGCTGGTAAACATTTTGGTCCAACTCCTTTCCTTGTCAGTTGGATTGTGGTTTGTTTTACAGGATATGTTGTAATATAACTTGCATTGTTGCCACAAATCAACAAGTTGGTCCTGAATTCATGACATCCATCTAACGTTATGCTTCGCGATTTGCTGTTGTCGCCATGGTAATGTTTGTTGTGCTCCTGCTTCGGTCAGCTTGCTTCCCTATTGGCTATTATTTTGTTCCACGTGCCAATTCACAGAGTCTGTGCTCGGCCGTCCTGACAACAGGATTTCTGATCGCAAATTATGAACAGGTTTAATAATTATGATTTCAAATCAGGGCGGGAGGTTAAAATCACTCTTAACACACCTCACACCACAGGAGAATCTGGCAAGATAATCTTTGGAACGTCAGATAATCGGGCCTTTGCTGACTTTGGTTGGAAGGGGAGAATCGGGCCCAAAATCGGCCCGATTATCTTGTAGTGTGTACCCCGCTTTAGCCACTACCTCTCTTCCACTTCCTCCGACTCCCTGCTCTGGTGATCAGCTGGTTATGGGCGTTTACTTTTTAAGTATTAAACCAACCAGATTCTGCCACAGCCTCTCTCAACCAATCATCCTGCTGCTGTCAAATTTTAAAATCGGTTCTCTCTCTTCCGCACTCAGTCGGTCATTTCAGTGGGAGATCTGCCCCAGTCACCTCCCTTTAAGCTCAGCAGAGTTCAGATGCAGCCTCAGAAACCCACTCCTCATCACATCCTGCATTCTTCTATCAACACCTCCACCAGTGTCTCTAGACTCCATCAGGGGGGTATTATATCCTGTTGTCCTATCCTTGCTTCCTTTGGGTTAGGGTTAGGGTTAGAGTGCATGAAGTCATCATGACGGAGTCTGGATCGCCAAAGACATTGCATATTTATATTTTCCTAAACTGTAAATGAATAAGTTTTCACTCTTAATGAAGTCTCTCCTGGTTGAACTGAGCTTACTTGTAGAAACATGTAAAAACATAGTTCCATTCGGACAATGGAAAACGTCATTTGTTACCCAACATATAAGCGCTGTGAAAGCACAGCCTTCAAACAAAAGGAGCGGTATCAAACACACCGGGGGAAGGAAACAGGATAACATTCAAATTAAGGAAGTAGCACGTTCATTAGCACTTTGAAATATATTCAGCATCGTTTCTGGATGCTGGCCTCTAGCTTATGTTCAATGTGTCGTTGAAGTCAAATTATGTTCTATAAAGAGAGTAGGAGTCTCCTCGTGGAAGGCAGTCTGGGGCGATGGTTGGGTCAAACAAACACAGGACAATAGTTATCGTCCTCTGTGAAACAAACAGCCATTGATGTCTTTCCATAAGTTATTTTTTTTATGAGTAATGTACATTTCCTACTTCAAATATGGTTCATTAGTTGATACATAAGTTTGTTTTGTTACTGTATGTGCGCACAACCATGTTTCCCCCCCTAAACCTCACACCTAAGATTTAGTCAGTCAACATTATTCAAACTGCAGCATAAACCAAAAGTGTTTATTGTTGCACCTCCAAATGCGGTAAAATGGGAAACATTCATCAAGCTTTATTTGGGATCCACACATGTTGCTTATATATACTTAGTCACTTTATTTTGAGTAATAGGACATTGCCTATTTATTATTGTTAATAATGATAAAGCCCCAAGATGTGTTTTTTTCCCAAGCACAGGCATGGACTTAAGAGATATATGAGACCACCATCTGGAGTAATATTATCTTACAGGTACAAAGCCTGCATTATCAACAGAAGCACTTATTGGAAGTGAAAAGCTAAAGAGGAGTTTAGAGTTTGTAGAGTTTTAGAGAGGTAAATTATTTAAACAAAAGCCAATACCAAGATGAAAGACTTATCGTTGTAAAGGCTGGACTCATGAACCACTTCACACATGATGATTCTTAACCATTAAGCAATTAGTTTCCTCACATGTCAGTGAGTACATGAGTAAGTGAACACATCGCTTCTAATGATGTTTGATTCTTCCATTCGTCAGTGAACCAATTATAGTTTAGAATAAAAACTTCCACATTTATTTGTGGTGTTTGCACAAAGATATGGTTTTAAAAACCTTTATTGCTTCATTTTGATAAAGTAAGATGACGTTTTTTTAATAGGAAACTTGAGTTTTATGCTGATGAATACTTGCCAGTGTTCTTTATGTTGTGTTTGAGGCTCCATATCCAAGCTTCTTACTTGTCCATCTTATTTCTATTAAATTTGAAGAATACAAACTCTACAACAAAGTCATTTGAACATTAAAGTCCTGCAGATGATGAGCATAAACAGATAATATATCATAGTGTAAAATGCATTAGAGACTAACATACCATATATTCACTTGTTTACTCTATGTTGAAGTCACCACTAGATTTCTATATAGAATACTGTATCATCAAATATTATTTGAGTGTAAGTACTGTATGTGCATCAACAGGAAACCTTGCTCACATCAGGCAAAATGTCACAGAAATAAGGAAGGTTGGAAGCTTAATTTTGTGCACTGAAAGACGCTGCAGTGCTAATAAGAGAGAAAGGCCATTAAAATGCAATTTGGACCTGGTGTTCTGTTTGAGCAGTGTGGAGGAGTGTACAGATGAGCCACTCATTCCCTGGCAGGGACGACATGTACGAGTGCGGATGCTTGTGGACGCTACTGCGTGTCTTGTGTGCGCGCGTGAGCATGACATATTGATTGCTGATGCCCATTTATATATTTTTTGGGTCATCCTCTGCTCATTGACCTCTGTGTAATTACCTCTGGGATGACTGGGAGTGTTATTTAAACTCATGACACCCTGATCTTGTTTACCTCCCTCCAAGCACTAGAATTGCAATAAATGAGCTAATAATAGACTCTAAACACCATTAGAAGGTAACACAATGAAGATTTTCTACCAATACGTCATTATGTAATGAACTGTGACCACCTGTACAATGTTTTATGGCCCCTTTGAATCATTTTGTGTTGCTTTTTTCTGCCTTTTTGCACACTTTTATGTCTAAATTCCCATTTATCAACAAGTAATTTATAAAGAAGCAATTCTGAAACTTGAGTAAAATCAAATGAAAGCATGAAGCCAATCATCCAAACCACTGTTTGTAATTATGACAGCTTTTTAATTATTAATTCCTTCTCACAGAGCTTCAAAATGTGCCTCAGAATGAATCTCTCATCAACGCCTCCATGAGTAAAAGCCTGCCTATGTGCAAAGGGATACGCTTTTTTATTAACTTGTTTACTCTTCCATTTATAATGATGTTTTTGCTAATAATATATAAATGTAATATTCACATAGATCCTATTTTTCGTAAATAAATCCAGAGCCGTTTGGGGAAATGTTCACAGGTCTGTGTATTTTTGCCTACATAATATTCTGTTAAGGTGATATGTCTCTATAACGGAGGGATCTTTGTTGGAGCACAGGTACCAAAGGTGTGCTAACATTGTGTAACAATAACCCCCTCTATAAGACCACAGAGTGACTTTAGATTTTTGGGGGGGTATTATGCATCCAGTTACAGCGACATGACATTTTGAGAAACTAATTGCTTTGCCTGGGTTCCCAGTCATGTTTTAGCTGTTAAATTACAGCCTTTAATCATTAGCTCTGCCAGCCAATTAAAATGCAAATACCACAGACGTCATGCAGAAACACTGGGTAGCTACGGATTTGCCGTTCATATTTTTCAATTTAGCAAATTTATCAATAATCTGACCTATTAAACACACAGTTTAACAATGTGGGAGCAGAAATGTATTCATTGATTACATCATTTTCATTGAATTTAAAGGACAGTCATGACAGATAGTTATTGTGTGAATAGACCTCATTGTAGTTCAGGTCACATTTGAATCAATAATATAAAAATAAGACAGACAGTGCCTGCGCTCTCCCAGTGAGTTGTGGGGGAGTGCAGGCTGTCTGTCTGAGGGATAACTAATCAGTGAAACGATATGAAATCTTGTTGCATTATCTCTCACAAGCAATTTCACTTAACTGACACCTCACCAATTTCCAATTATATCTGATGAAGATACAAAAAATAGTTGTCAGGTATTTAGACTGCCCAAAGCTTCCCTGACCTTATAATGGTCTAACCCAAAGGTGGACCACAGTGTTATAGTTACTTAAAGATCACATATTGCGCAAAATACACTTTACCATGTTTATCAAACACTAATATGTGTCCCTAACCTATCTACAAAAAGTCCATCATCTCCGTCTTTTGCCTGCACTACTTTTCAGAAAAAGTGTGCTCAAACAGGCCATTTAGAGATGTTCCCTTTGTGACATCACAGAGGGCAGTAACCCCTCCTCTAGGGTGGCATCACTTCCACAGCTAGGTGTTCGTTCTGCCCTCTGAGTCTACCTTCTCATCTTAAACAATAGAGCATGGAGCGAGAAAGCCCAAGCCCTTTCACAAGGGGCGTGGTCAAAAATAGTATTTTAGTATTTTAAACGTTTCCATGTGTGCGGTAATGCCACAGTAGAAATTGTCGCGCCACAGTTAAGCAACAAAACAAAAAACTGTAGCGATAAACTTGTCAGGTCAGTGGAAAAACAATTGAACTATTGGCTTCTGAAATACATATTCTTCAACTGTGATGGAGCTCTGGATTCAGGAGAGGATGACTTGACTACTCCATGTGCTCTCTGCGTAATTGCGCAAAGGGACTCACTCTCGTTTCTGCTGCTGTGATAATGCTGGTAATAGGATTAATAGGGGAAGAGGGTACACAGCAGTGACACAGTGACAGTGTTTTTTTGTTTTTTTTGCCAGAATCACTGGTGACACATAAGATGATAAAAATATAAGATGCTGAAACGATCACTTCGGTGTGTTCACAGCCCACCTGGTTATCACAGTCACTGCACGGAAGCGCTTCAGTGCACTTCGGGGTGCTCGTGCCTCCCCGGCCTGATATGAGGTGACAAATTCCTTTCTATCTCAACTCAGTTTACATTTTTCGTACAACTACCATCTGTGAGTGGGGGTACAAAAAGTCTTGGTCCCCCCCTATTCCGACGCATGGGTCACTGAACATGAATCTTGACACACAGTCTTCTACTGTGACTGTAGTTATAGCCTAAAAATGTGGTTGATCTTTAAAGTCATTCAAGAGAAAAAGTCAGGTTAAAATCAGAGGGGTTAAAGGTTAAACATAGTCCAACTACATCAACTAAGGTCTTGTGCTGATCAGAAGTAGCAATTGGGCCGGTTGTAATCAGCATCCATGAACCGCTTTTGCTTTGTTGAGTTCAACCCTTTTTTTTTTTTTTACTGTTTGACTATTTGATGATCTTAAAAAACAGGCGACTGATTTCCTTTTTTTTTTTCTTAAGGCCCCGACACACCAAGGAGATCCTCAGCCGTCAGTCGTAGTTGGACCGTCGGTGAGCGGTCGTCGCCCTAGTTTTTGCGGTGTGTCCAGCTCCGTCGGCCTTTTTTGGCCGATTCGACATGTTGAATTGGAGTCGGTGAGAGGAATCTTTCTGATTGGCTGTTCGGAGGTTTCATTTCTCTCCAGCTCTCGACACAGGTTCGGGAAAGCCCCTTGAGCATGCCGCTGTGGTATCCATGCTTTCACCCATTACTGCGGTTTCCCCTTCTTTTTTGCCTCTGCCTCTTCTTTTATTTTTCCACTAAAAGACAACGCCAGTTAATACGAGTGGTGCGTGACAGCGGTGTGAAAATGGTCTTCTCGTATCATAACAACGGACTACCGCCGCAACGGAGTCATTTCCTCTCACGCACGTGCAGAACGTACGTGGTGGTTGGCCGTCGGCTGTAGTCTTTGCGGTGTGATCTAGTGCAACTTTTTGGCCAAGACAAACTGCGACGTGAAGCGACGCCACAGGCGGCCTTGGTCACCACTAGTCCTTTGCCGTCTGCTCAGTGTGTCAGGGCCTTCAATGTTATGTTGTGTGGTTAGATAAGCGCAGATCCCAGGTTGTCATTCAAAAACTTTTAATATCATATGCAGTCAGACAGGTTTAAACTTGTTCTGCACCAGATTCTGTTCCTTGAATAACAATGCCTGTTTAATGCAATCTTATGATGCTTGAAATAAAAAGTTGCTCCTTCTTAAGAAGATGTGTTTGAAATATATGCAGAGCACTCAGTGGATGAGCTATTTTTAAAAAGGGCCCCCCCCCATCTCCTCTCCAAGCATGTACACAGCAGTAAGACCTGTTTGCACACAGACACACTTACATTTAAAGATGTGTACAAGCAAAAATGTAGTGTACCTGTGGATGAACCTTAATAGATACACTTTGTTAGTATAAAAGCACACTGAGGATCGTCTGTCCTATTGTTGGACATCCTGTCTCCTATTCAAAAGGATAAACAAGGAAATGTAGGTGCTGTATCCTTTTGTTTGCAGAATTCACACTTCATAAAAAAAAAAGAGTATCTGGTGTGCAGCGGGATTAAGAACACAGCGTACATTCAAACACACAAGAGCATACTGAATAGAGTGAGAGCTCTTTTCAGGGAACGGCCATTTACAAATAGCTGCTGTGATTGCCTACAAAGAAGAGCCTGAAACCTTTCAACGCAGACAAATTATAGACCGTATACATACATACAGGAACTGAACATGTATTCAGCTACTAATTCTCACTGTCTAGTGTGACTTGTTTATTGGCTCAAAATACCTGTAAACACAAGCAAAGACACTACATGGATAAAAGGGTGGACAAAAAAGCTGATATGTGCTCCCTTGGATAATGAGGAAGTTATCGAAGCTCAAGTGTTGCATGAATCCGTACATCCTTCCAACAGCACACACTCATTTCACATTACACTTTTTTCAGAATTACACCTGCGGGCACGTCATTTTTAATTTGACAGGATGTGGAGTCCTTGGCGATGCATTACATGTTCCATTTCATGATTTGCTTCATATTCTTTATTACATGTCCTCAGGCCCTCATGCCTGCATGATGTACACATAATGACGTGATTAGAAATGGATATATATTCACATTGAATCTTTTGCTTTTGTGTTCCTGCTCCCTTGCAGCCAGTTTTATACCATTTAAAAAATATATTTCTGGTTCCTGGAAACATTTTTTTATTAATTTCTTGTATCTCAGAAGCAACCACTTGTGGCTATGAAGTAGACATCATATAAAAAGCAAACAGGTAGAGTACTTGAGCTTTATATATTTGCAAGAAAAGGAGAAAGACGATAAGTAGAGTGAAACCAACAAGGCTCGTTCAAGAGGACCAAAGCTCGTCTGACCCACTAGGGTTTAGACCCGTGGTATAATGCATGCTATTAGTTTACATGCATGTTCAAACAGGCAAAGGATGAGACTTTTTGCCACAGTTATTGAGCATGTTCTATGTGCGCATGCCTGCATGAGCTGCCACGGCACTCTCTCTTGATGGATGGTCATTTTCATCGGCTTGCTCATGCTTAATGAACCCTGCAGTTCATGTCTTAATTGAATGCTTTTTATGCTCTCATGTTCACTCTCCTTCTTTTGTCCCACCCATGTCCCATCATCTCTTTCTTTCCCCCGGCGTCTCCTTCCCTTCTCTTGTTTGCGAGGTACGACGATGAGAGCTAATGAATAAAGGCTCTCGCACGTCTAACACTTCTTATCAGGCTTCAGGGGCACACTAATAAACAATGGCACACACAGAAAGACACATCTATGAGACGGGAGAGAGAGAGAGAGGCCAGCAGAGTAACTTCTGCAACTAAAGCGCTGACTATACTTTCATCTTGTTGGTATCCTTTGATAAAGCAAGTGCTTTCTTATTGTTTACTTGGGTTTTTTAAATAGGTCTAATGGTAGCTTTCATACCCATTATCACACAGTACCTGTATTTCTTCTGAAATGTACTGTTGTGTTCTTGCTTTTTAATTGACATGACAGTTGGCAGTCTGACATATCGAAGTCATTCACCTCTTCACAACTGATCAACAACCAATAGGCAAAAGTTAGTGTATTTGGCTTTATTTGAAGTAAAAACAGCAAATCTCATGACTCATTAGCTATCTACAGCTAAGTATCGAAAGGCCTACATTTAATATTCAACCAATTTCTGGTCAACATAGTAGTTAGCTTGCTGGAATCAGCTAGGAATCACACACCTTTCATATTGTGTAGTGTACAGTTTAACACTATTTCACTGTGATGTTAGCAAAGAAGTGTATGTTCATCTTTGTTTAAAGCACATGGTGCTCATCCGTAAGGATGCTACAAACTGCAAGAGCTAATGATAATAGCCCATCAGACATATTTATTTTCTCTTCTCAATTGATAAGCAACTAGCTGAATAAGGGCCATATTTCCAGTAAAACAACACATTTGAAAGTTAAGCTGCAATTTAAAGCTTAATTTAAAAATAAACTTTTGCTAGCTAGCCAAAATGACCTTAAGCCAGGGATCAATGCTTGTCCTTCTTAAAGAGTAATCCAAGCTGGGGAGTCTTTTTTTTTTTTTTTTTACAGTAAACAGTTGTCTAACTGTTTTCTTGTTTCATTTATTTGAAATGGTCCAATATCCCTCCTGATTTCCACTATCTGCTGTCTTTTCAGTCTCTGATCACTCAAATAAAAGCAAATAAATCATTTGTTGGTCCCTTCCTCTATGATTTAAACAAATCTGGAATACAGTAGAAGTACAATTATAAAAACTGCTAAACTAACCAGCCTGAGCATATTTTCAGAGGACAATAACTGCCTTTAGAAATGTGTGGGTATTGAAAAGAATGCACAATGGTGAAAAATATTTTCTTCTGAAAGCAAGAATATTTCAGAACACTGATGGCAATCGTTGCTGCTAAGTTGTTGCACAACTCTAAAACTGTTGGAAGCATTGCCATTGTTAACGTCTAAGATGATCATTCAAATTCCATGAAGCACTGTTCATCACTTTTGAGGCTCTAAATCATCCCTGTCAGCTCCCCGTATCTCATCAGCAACTCGTCCAGTTCAGTGTGTCCATCACACATATCAGTCCATTTGTTACCAGTCAACCACCCCACTGAACAAGGGCATATTTTTTTTGCAAATGACTTTTTAACCTTGTATTCAATTCAGGATTTGGAGAATTAACATTGACAGATAATTGAAGTGATTATTATGCAATGTGTTTGGAAGGAAAAGGTGAAAGTAAGCTAATGGCTTATTACATGATTAGCCAAACTGCTGTGAGTGCCTCTGAAAATTACACTCTCAAGAGAAGTCCTATTATATCACAAGTCAACTAGGTGCTTGAGTGATGGACATACAAAGGTGATGGATAATTTAGCCCAAGTATTTGGCCAGAATGTTTCTGCACAAAGCCTTTTGGAGCGCCTTTGGGTACTGCTTTGAACAAAAATATCTATTCACACCAAAGAAGCCAGAGACATTTTTATCACATTTGTGATTTCCCAAAAACAACTGAAAGCAAAACCAATTTCAAATGAATTCTGTGACTTGTTAACAAATTACTTACAAGTTAGATTCAAATGAACACAAAAGCAATTGCCAAAAGAAACAGAAGTGAGAAACTGCCACAGCAGGAGCTGGGAAAAAAAAGAAAAAAAACCCATTACAGCTATTTTCCTGGAAACATTAGGGTGTATTTCAGACGAGCCAATAGATACAAATATAGATTATCACAGCCCTGTCAGGCAAAAAGAGAGATGTCAAGGTGATGTAAGAAATGCAGAATGCTTTGCTTGTTCCACCTTAAGACATATAATTGATGGCTCGCATCATTTATGGAGAAATCATCACCATTTTTTTTCTTAAAAATGTTCCTGACTTTCTTTACAATTTTAAAACTGACTGATGTGTTGTGTGTGAAGCCTATTCACTTCTTATTCTAGCTCATTAACAACAGAGACACAAAACAAATTAATCATAATACCATACAATGCAGAAGGGGGTATCTTATTGAAAATATTGTACACTTCAGAGTGTTGTTGTTTGACACATAAAAACAGCCAATGAGTAATGTAATTTGTAAGAAAGTTTGCTTTCCTGAAGCTGGAAAAGTGTCTCCACTTAAAGGGCTCCCTTTCGTTGTAAGTGTGAATATGCAGTTTTGTGATATCAGCAGAAGATACCCTCCAGGCTAGTATAAATGTGAGAAAGTGGTTTTAGCATCTATTTTGGTTAATCAGTCCCACCAGGATCGCTTGTAGCTGTTTAGCAATTATCACAGCCAAATATTATTACATTCTTATTATAATATGCAGCTTTTATTAAGGACATATGCTGCAGTTATAGCTTAAGTTTTTTTTTTGTGTGTGTGTGTGTGTGTGCGTGTGCACGTTCGTGTGTGTGTGTGTGCGTGCGTGCATGTTTTTCTAAAAAAAAGAGTCAGCAATTGCAATTGTGAAAAGTATCAACGTACATTTGCCCACATGTTGTGCTCATTTGTAGCCCAAAGGTCAATTCTTTGGAAAACCTGTGCTTCACTTGGGCATCAATTTTTTTTTGCCTCATTATAAAAGGTTAAAGATCTTAGGCTATATATATATGGCGTGGCATTCGTCCACTCACACACTGATCACAGAGGCCGCTATTGAAATCATCCACCAGTACAATCTTATCCCATTCATACACATTCACACATTACTGATGCATGAGCAATTTGGGGTTAAGTGTCTTACCCCAAGGATACTTTGACATGTGTCTGTAAAAGCTAGGAATCAAACCTCTTAATCTTCAGGTTGAGAAACAACCTTACAATTAATGAAAGCAACCCAATAATATGACAATAACCATGACTGTAATGACTTTGTTCTACCAAAACTAACATCCCAAGACTGTTTATGTGAATGCATACACAATAAAACATCAATCATAAAAATGATAATTATTAATAGCCTATGATACTGACAGAGGCCTTTCTGCATCAGCTGTTCTTTTCATTTAAATATTTTGTTTCTAATGCTTTTACTTCAGTAGAATATTTACTTGTTTTTCTCAAATCAGACTGTTCATTGTTAAAAAAAGTCAGATTAGGAAATGTTTACTACTTGAAAAGCTTCATTAATTAAGTCGTTATTTTTGGCATATATTTGAGATGGGTCCAGTTTAGGAAAAAGGTTAGAGATGCTACTGATAAATTTAAATAGTCGACCATGTTGGGAACTTGGGAGGCAAAGATAAGCGTACTTAAGGAAAGTCCCTCAGGGTTGGTTTGCTCAGCCTTTATCAGCAGTTTAAATTATTACCAAGATAAATTCTGTAAGTGGTCGAACTTGCATTTGTCTAGTGCCTATCCGTTTTTAAACTGTTACTATTGAAGAACACTTCTTACTTGTGAAAACATTGTGAAACTACTTGAGTCACACCAATTCTTGTTACCCAAATCAGCTGCACCTGGGCCAACATGATCAGTGTGAACACCTGCCAAGCTGGCATCCATAATAATGAAACAACAGCAGGCTTGTTGCTATTGTAGTATGAGTGTCACCCTTTTGAAATGGATATTGCAGAGAGAAGAAATCATCTGTCAGGTGCTTACTCAGAAAGTAAAGTTTTATTTGGATATTGTTCAACAACTTAATTGGTACAATTAGGGCCTATCACAAACGTCAAACGTCTACCTGATTCCAATAGACCCTTCAGCTCCCTATTAGCAATGTTTAAATTGTTGGTTAAGAAATGTTATAGATTACAGATCACCAAGTACCCCATTGAAATGTAACAAGTACTGCAACCATTTTTGAACTGATATCTTCATTGAAATGTAGCTATTATTATTTGTTTAGCTTTTAGTTTACGCTTTCAAAAAATGTCATAACTAGGTAATAAAGCTACTAATCTATTATATAAAAAAGCTTTACCATGTTTTTCGAACACTAACATGTGTCCCTATCTTGTCTAGAAACCCCCCAAATTATGAGAAAAGTCCATCCTCTCCGTCTTGTACCTGCTCTACTTTTCAGAAAATGTGAGCTCAGACAGGCCGTTTGGAGATTTTCCCTTTGTGACATCACAAAGGGCAATAACCCCTCCCCCAGGTAGGTGACATTTCCACATAGGTGTTCTTCACTCTGATTGAAAAGCCCAAAGCCACCCAAGCTTTTCCAGACGGGGCCTGGTCAAACACAGCTTACTTGCATTTCAAGCTATAAGCCCTTAGAAAGTACTTCCCCCCTGGCAGGGTCTTTTTTAGGGGCAGATCTTTTACCCCAGAACTACATTTTTTTAGCCAGAAACTTCACAGACGTGTTGGGGAGCTCTTAATCTCATTTAAACATGTTGAAAGAGAGTATAATATGTACCTTTAAACCTTTTTTTCTGATTTCCAACATAAATATTTTAAGATTCGAGACATTTTAGTCTGTCAACATACAACATTTGAAGTTGTTGGCTAATTGCAGGCATGGAAGACCTCAGGTTGCAGATTACAGTGCTGATTGCTATGATTGCCAGACCAGAGGCAGAGCAAAGGAAAACAGAAGAACCAATCTGAAAAAAAGTTAGACGTTGAGCATAAACTGCCCAGTGATTGAAACTGTTTTAACATATGTGTAAATAAGTCAGCAGAAAGATGTAAAGAAACAGAATAAATGTTGAATTGTACCATATACACCATATACCAGCTTTTACTAAGAAGAATATGATATGGCTGTTGTCTCTTTTTAATCAGTTAATTGAAAATAAACAACTTTTTTTTAGTAACCCTGTTGGATTTTGCTCGTTCCTATAATATATCAGTAAACTTTTTGATTGGAAGCCTAACTTTACCATTTTTAGAATCATGTTAATAGTAGGTCCTTACAAGATTACATAACATTGTCATGACAGGCGGTAATGATGCATATGAGACTAAAGATGTGCATAAGAACAGATTGAACATCACGATAGATCATTGTCTGCTGCAGAATGAAGTCAATGGCTGTGTTAATCGACCATCAGTACATTATATCTCAGGTGACATCACAGACATCACAGGGCTAAATTTAATGACGCTTAGAGGGATGATGTATCAGCACTCGCAGTGCTCTGGCATTCTGTCACATTATAGTGATGTCCCTGAGGGGGCCCACTCTAATTAAAGATAAACATTTTTTAACAAACTGCTACATATCTGCTCTGCTTTTGATAAATGAGGAGGCATGTTTCTTTTGTGAGACTTTGTTTCCGAGTTTGAAAACAGCTGATGAGGTTTCTGAAAGTAAAGGTCAAAGCATGAACCAATATTTCAGACAACACTGGCCTGATTATGATGAATAGTAAAAAACGGATGACTTTAAGAGTGCTTTAACATTTCAAAAATTACACTTCTTGATCTGTTAACAGGGAAGGATAAATGATGCATGGTAGAACCTAAGAGCAAGAGTAATGGATACCATTATTTTTAAAACTTCACCACCGGCATGTACCTGATATTAAGGTAGCAGAAGAAGATTGGGGATTGTATTTGCTAGCCTTAATATCCATTGGAATTAGGTGTAAATCTGTTTATAACGAGCAACGTTATAATAAAAAGGGACATAGATTTTGTTCTCAAAAAGTATTTTAAACAGCCTGAGAAAAATCAAGAAGCTAAAAAGAAAATATTCAACACATTCATGGGATTATTCAGAAAAGTGCTGGTGTTTGAAAGGATTTAAAGACATCCTGTCCTTGGCCCATTATGCACAGCGGTCTGAGTGAATGTAAAAGATGTGCTTAGTTCTTACTCCTCTGGTCTACCATCAGCGCTAACATGCTCATACATTTTAGTTACATCTTGTCAGTTTGTGTCAGCACTTTTTACTTTTGTGTCCTGGCTGCAAAGATCAGGATAAAAGTTTGTAGGTTCTCCATCGGATCAAGGACAGCACGGAGAGGAAGGATAGATTTTCTTTTAAGTTGACTGTTCAAGTTAATAAGCATTAAGGGGGGAGTATTAGCTTTGCTTACTCATCGTTCGGTTGAGTCAAACTGCAGTGTAGTGACACAGTGGTGCAGAACTGAGAGTTCAAATGATTAAATGTAACCTTCATCGTGGAATGGTCTGCCATTTCAGAGATATGAGTTAGATGAGAAGATTACCACAACATTCATAATTTTCTGTTTAATATAAGGCTTTGGTCCATTGATGGGAATCCCAGCTCTCTTCAGTGATCCAGATCATTTGGCAAAGCTGAGTAAGAAGAGCCAACTCTTCATTTGGTACCATGTTGGCTTTCAATAAATCACCCAAATTTAGCAACTTCCTGACCTATGACTGATATGTGTGCATGTATTTTACAGAAATTACTCATTGTAGTTACCCTAAAACATATAATTCTCATAATAACACTATTTTACAAGATGTTTGGTATAAAATTGTAATGTAATATCAATGGGCACTTAGGGTTCCTGTGGCCCAGCTGGATGGAGAAAAGATCATCCCTTTAATCTGTCATAAATTATGTAAGAACCAAAAGTTTGAAAGTAAAAGTCCTATGGGAGTCAGGTCCCATCGTTCACATTTTCAGAGGCCTGCTAGTAGCTTTCTTTGCATTTCAATATGGCACATCTCCTGTGACTAATATTAAAATTGTGACTTTGTACAATTCTGAAGTTAAAGGGATATATTGCTACTCTATTGTGATGCTTTCTAAAGTAAATATAACAGATTATTACACAGTGGTGTTAAGATCTCCTTAGTCATTTTAATGTAGTAAAAGTATTTAAAGTTGCTTTGAGAAGTTTTCAGATGATTAACAAACTGACTGAAATTCACACTGATGTGTCTATGCAATCTACAAAACCACACCAGACCATCATGGGAAAGATTGATTATTTCTACGTAGTCATTTTTAATGATTCTAACCACCATAACAGGGTAGGTGTCAGATGAACATCACTCTGCCAATAAAGACTTTGTTTACATATTTCACAGCAAAGATTCACAGTGAGTTAAAAATGTGGCTGTTTAAAGACAGTAGGAGGAGATCTTCCACCATAAAAAAAAAAAACATTTTGGAAAAGATCAGCAAAGAGACATTACCACCTGTCCACAAGGGATGCCAAAGTTGAGCTCAGGAGCTTAATAATGGTGCGGCTGTGGCTCAGTTGGTAGAGTCGGTTGTCTCTCGACCGCACAGTCAAAGGGTTTGATCGGCTCATGCAGCCTAATTTCCGATGTGTCCTTGGGCAAGACACTTAACCCCAAATTGCTCCCGCTGCTTAGTCGGCGGTGTGTGAACGTGTATGAATGGGGTTAGTTACTGATGATGGTTACTTTACATACAGTAGCAGCATCTGCCATAATTGTGTGAATGGGTTTGGATAGTCAGAAGACTAGAAAAGCACTATAAAAGCTCAAGTCCATTTACCTTTAATATAAATTGAAAGGGTGGTATTCAATTACATTTCATTTGTGTGCACTCATATTTAATATATAAGTCAGTTCCCTATTTGGTCCAAAGAGTCTATCTCCAACCCTGGAAGGAAAAAGTACACTTAGGGGGAAAAATACTGGAAGCAGAGGCCATGAAAGTTCTAACAAGTTAACTGGTTAGCTTTAGAGATGCTGGATGTTGTTCCCTGCGTCTAGTCCTTACAATATGTATGTGAACATCTTGTTAAAGCTTCATGTTTAGCTCACAGATGTGAGGGTTTAGTGCCAATCGTCACCCCATCCACTGGCATGAAAGCTAGCGTTTCTCAACATTTCAAAACATTATATTTAGAATTGGAGATAACAGATAGTATTCCTTTAAACTGTGGTGACAACATATTGCAAACAGAGAGTAGGAACTGTAGTTTTCTCAGCAGCATGTCTGAAAGGTGCTAAAAGTAGCATCAGTTGCTCATCTGCCACAGGAGGATTTCTTTTGAAATGACAGAAAGCTTTAAGACAAACGTCAGGCTTGGATCACATCTTCTGAAACTTTTACACCCAGCAACCTTTTCATGGTGAGCAAAGAATAACTTTTGACATGTGGGTGAAGAGTGATCATTTTTCATTATCTGAGGATTATTTTCTGACAAGACAGCACTTAAAAACTACAGTACAGCCACGATGTGACAGTGCAAAGAAATGATATAAGGCTTCAGAAGTATTAAGTGTCATGTCTATTCATTCGAACATAAGATTGAGAGGTAAGAAGTGGACCTTTGTGTCTGTATTTTATGTCTCCATCACACCTCTCCGTCTTCGTTTCATCTAATTTCACATCAATCTCTCCACCTGAAAATACAGTTGGCTTTAGAAAATTTGAGGGCAGGAGGAGGATGAGGAGCTGCCGAGTTTGAGCTTCTCTAATTTCAGTCAGATGAGTTGGAATGAGCCCAGTCTGCCTATCAGCACTGCGCCCTCTTATGGATCAATGGCCTCTAAGGCTTGATAATCTCTCAAATTGATTGGTTGCCTCATTGATCATTACTCCGGTATTAACCAATCAAACATCTCAGCAGTAAACAAACAGGCCAAATAGAGACATCCCCCTGAAGTTTGGTCCTGGAGGAGATGCGAGTGATGTGGAGAAAATATATGAACTGAAATCCCCTTTGGAAGAGAATATCAAATCATAAGAGTGCTTAATATTTCACTGGCTTGATGAAATATGCATTGTAGCCCAGAATGGAGGAAAAATGCAATGATTTGGATGCATTATGTATGAGAAGGTCCGCTGGCAAAAATGACTGCACTGTTGAATAATCGCTATTTCACTATCACCACAACACAATGAGATTCTGTTATTAATACGCATCACTCAATTTATTTGGGAAATGCATACAGTTTGCATTTTGTATTAAAGACTAACTTGTGCACGGCATACAGATGCTCACTAATGAACTGAAGCTCGGAGTAGGTTGAGTCTGCTTCATTTGATCAGTCTCACTGCAGATCAGTCCCAGAAAAGAAGTAATCACCCATAAAAGTTAACTATGGTCTCATGAAGCAAATCTATTTATTAGGCTACAGATAGGGAGGCTAGTGATTTTGATTAAGGTCAGTAATTCAGTGTCTTTTGCAGGAACACAATGACTTCGGGTCACTCTGGCTGGCATCAAAATTGGTTGTGTTTGGCTAGGTTTCCTCTGACCTGAAAACAGAGAAAAGACAAAAGAGATTTACTGTAAGTGTGCATGGACTTTCATGTTATCTCTTCAGAAAGATAAACAGTAGTAAAAAGTATCTATTTGGTCTTGTTGAATTAGGCCCCTTGTCCACCTAGTGTTCTTTCCGGGCAAAAAATACGCTGCCTGTGCGCTCGGCAGCCCTTTGCTGAGAATTAATGCGCAACAGTCTGTTGACAATGACTGCTGTATTACTGCCCGTTGCTTATTACTGCATATTTTATATTTGAGATAATTTTTTTTCATTGGGTACAAGCCACGATCTGTGGGATGCAAACATTTGAGAGATATCTTAAATTTTGAAATAAGCGCCGGTGACATCAACAGTGGCTTTCTGAAAAGTTGAAGGTTTTTCAAGAAATGTGGAGCGCTCGGAAAAAGGTTGCGCTGCGCTTTTGGTCTGGGCAGCTGCCTGCTGCTGCTGCATACGCTCTCTTCCCATTTAAAACATTGAAAACGAGTAGAGTCAGGGAGGAGCTGCTTCAGCAGCTGAAATGATCCGGATACATACTGTATCTTTAAGAAGTTGACATGGAGGTTAAAGTACTGAGATATGCAGTCACATAACAACTGTTTTAAATGTGCTTCATAAATTAACCTTGGCTTAACCGATCAGGCAAATATTTTTAAATAAAAGTTAATTTTGCAATAAATTGATACACTTGGAAATGTTTGAGGAAACTGGAAAGTTGCTAATAGGACTTTTCATAAATTGATCAAAGATTAGGAAGTGCGACCCAAAATTAAAAAATCTGAAAACTTGCAGTAGAAACCAAAGTAGCATGTTTCAATGGTTGTTCACTTATACATTTACTTTTAACACAACCTGTGACTCAGTGTCCATCTGTTCTCCTCCATCACCCTTTCCAAAGAAAATCATCTTTTCTGGCTGAAATGCCACTTATGCTTTGTTTCCCATTTACATATTTTTGTACCACTTTAAATAAAGGTCACAGTATTAAGCCTTGACTAGTTGCTTATTAGCGTGTTAATTATAGCGTACTGTCTGTTTTTATTCGTCATTATTTAGTGCTTAGTATCTTATTCTACATGACTGTATAGTCTAAAGCTAAAAGGCCATTAACTAAGAGTTTGCCCTCAATAGCCTCCTAATTACCGCCTATTCATAGTAAGTTAGGAAACTGTCTTAATATGCTTTTTCTTACTTCTACCTTATAAGGGGCCATACTAAGCAAAGCATTAAGATCACAATTCATGAAAAACAACTTCCTATCTTACTATCAATAAGCAGTCATTAGGAGGCTATTGAGGGCAAACTCTTAGCTAATGGTCTATTAGCGATATAATTTGTTCATGTAGAATAAGATACTAATAAGTGCTTAATAATAAGCAGTTGGTATGCTTCTAATTAGCATGCTTATAAGCAACTAGATAATGGCTAGTATTGTGACCTAATGTATTTTCTATGGTATGTTTGCTCTATGTCTTTTACTTCTATGCTGTAGATGTCATACAAACTGATGACATGGAAGTCATAAAAACTGAAAGTTCTGACTGTTTTCTGTATACTTGGTTTTCATCCTCCTATAGTCTGGCTGTTTATGCATGAGTATCACACTGACAGTATACACACCACATAAACTTTAAAGTGCACTCGGAATCCCCTGCAGCCCAACAAAAAGCCGGGGTTAAGAAACTCTTTACAGCATGTACTTTTACTTTCTCAGATTTGTCACCTTGGTTATGAGAACTAAAATAAAAAAATTGGAGAAAACTCGCATCACTTGTAAAACAATCGTTATTGGGATATCCTCTTATCTGCACAACGTATCACTTAAATGCCCCGTGATTAGATTTAAGATGATCATCTTCTCCTAACATTGGTATGTTTCCTCTTTAATGATGTTGTTACAAAAGAAAGTAACACATTAAAAGAGCATTTAAAAGTGTGAGTGAGAGAAATCGTGCTCTTGTTTATGAGTCCCTGTTGCTCTACAAACTGACACTCTGTAAAAGCTGGACTCAGTGCCAGCGGACTCCTGAGCTGACACACCACACCACAATAAAACACGGAGGAGAAAAAAACATGCAAAAATAAAAGTGTTACAACTCACTGGATCAAAGTCACGAACAAATCACAGTCAACAGTTGGTACAGTTTGTTTTCAACAATAATCTGAGATTTGTATTTTTGTTACAATCACTCAATCTTTATTTGTGTAGCGCCAATTCATTTCAAATGTTATCTCAAGACACATTACAAAACAGAAGGTTTAAAGACTTTACTCTTTGTTATATTATCTACAAAGACCCAACATGAAGTGCATTGCAAACAATTAATCTGTAAAACTAATTAATCCTATTTAATTTCAATTATAACCTGGGATTTTTCAAGGGTCCTTACTTTGTTTATTTCAAACCAGTCGGATAAGTCCCTAGTCTGTAGTCAGTAGTGATTGGTTAATAAGTATAATTGCACAGCTGTTTTGAAACTTGATTTTGATTGGTTGGATCTTGATGGTGTTCCATTCAGCTACTACACTCACTAAACATGTTCTCTGCTACAGAGAACAGTTCCATAAGCTTATACTTCTACATACAAGTGTAGGGTTAGTGTATGCTATATCTAAATTCAGTTTTTTTTATACATGAAACTTTTGGACACAGGGCATTGCATACCATTTCTTAGACAGATTTTATTGTCTCATTTGTTAGTTTTATTCTGTACAAAACTTGATTTTAGTATTTTTGTGATTCGATCGTTATATTCTTTTTTTTTTTTTCAATCTTTCAATATTTCTTCTGGTTTTAAAATAAGAAATCACCAAAAAAAATAGACTGAGCAGATATAATGAAAGTATTCTAAATATATCTTGACATACTTGCACAAGCTACTCGTACATTTTGACACAGATACTTGCTAAAGATATGACATCCAACATGTTGATAACAATAATAATAATTGCCTGAAAGCAGGAGGCTGGCTCTGCCCTGCACTGGCTCCAGTGTCTGATGTAGACTCTGAGTAGCATGAACAATGAAATGCCCGAGGCGCAAACAAACAGTTTTATCATGGCAGTGTGCATGGAGATGGGTAATTTGATGCTGCGTGTCTGTCCTCGGCATTTCTTTTAAAGGGACGGGATTCCTAAAGTGCACTACACACTCCTCTCGGCCACAGAGCCAAATGAAAGAGCTGAGTGTCTGCAGTTCCTGGAATATCTGGAGAACCCATAGTGAAAACCTGGAGGGCTGGCAAGGTGGTATTTTCCGTTTGACTTCATAAAATCATTGCTTTTGCAGCTATTTTCTGCAGGTTTGATTGCATGCTGTGTCAGTCTGTGAATGCACAGTAAAAAGGTACAATACAAACACACTCCAGATAGAATATGTGATTTCTTATACGTATGAAAGCAGCACTTCCCAAGAGCGTTCACACAGCCTCTTGAGGGGGGCGTCAGTGTATTTATGATTCGTATTATGTGTATATTCCGACTAGATTATTTGAGATTCCGCTACAAATAAAAGCCACATTCAATAGCAACAACAGCTCCATGGAAACATAGAAAGTGCTGTGAATAAATGCCTTGGCGAACAGCAAATTGATTTTCCACCAGAAACTTAAACACAACAAAACGACGCCTGGCGCTCAGCCGACTCCCTGAATATCATTCAGAGGCAGATTCTTCCGAGCCTGATCTCGGGCCCCTCCGGAGTGCTTGCATTTACATTTCTTATTTCCCAAGTTTAGCCGTGTTTGTGTTTGTTCATTTATCATGGCTGTTTCGCTGGAAATATGTTTGTGTGTCCAAGGTCTGGAAGTCTTTTCTCTGGAGGGACTGGGGTCAGACTTTGTGGATTTTGTACCATTTCGAGATTATCCCATTTTTAAGTCTAGGCGTTAGCAAAATGCTACAAGGAATACACTTCAGGAATACAGCAGATGAAGATGAAGGTCATCATTTGTTTTAGAGCCTCCGGACATGACTGCGAGGGTGATACATGGTTGTAGATGTGTGAAGGAACTGACTGACTGTGTGGATTGATCTCAGATGGGATCCTTAATAGACAGGCACTTCAGGGGGCGGCTGCGTTCAGCATGCCTTATTACTGGTTTCACTTTCAAGCAGAATAAGACACCGCCACCACCACAAACAAAAAGGATGTTTCAAACTGGCTTTTTCCCTCCTCTGTGCATCATTCATGACAGGGACTATTATCTTGAAGCAACAAACAAAAAGATGACTCCCAGTCTGCACTGTGTCCACAAACCATATCCTACATAAGCCTTGAAAAACAAAAACGGTCAAAAATGAGGTAAGGCTGAACAATCATCGAGCCATGAACTACACAGACATCTGCATCCGGCATTGCTTTCTGTGATGAGTTTCTCCTGACTACATCCCGCTGCTTCTTCATGCCCAGTCTCTTTTTGCGCGCGTGTGCGATTAGAGGACTGAGATCTGCTTCATTAGCATTCATGTATGCATTTGATGTCAAACAGTCTAAATATTCAAGACACTAGAGGGCAAAAGGGAAGAAATCTGGGAGCAGTCGCAGGAAGCTGGATTACTGATTGATTGTGCTCACTTATCCCACACTGCACTGTCGTGAACAGAGGGTGCTGCACTTGTGAACACGTGTCTTAAGGAGTGATGAGGTATGGGTGCTTTCTTGGTAAAAAATAAAAAAAAAATAGCTGGTGTGTGTGTTTTGGCATGTGCATTTTTGTCTGGAAGTAAGAGACAGATATATTCCATAAATATGTATATCTGAACGTGTGTGTGTGTCGGTGTGTGCAACGTCACTGTGTGTGTGTGTGTGTGTGTGCATCCACGCCAATCACTGCACGCTGCCTTGTGCGTCTTTGTGCCTTTGCTCACGTCCAAAGGATGAAATACACCAAAAAAAAATAAAAATCAAGGCGAGGATAACAGTTGGATGCTGTTTGGATGACAGGAAAATATCGGGCTGCCAGTGATATGCCTTTTATGCCATCACTTTCATGGTCAACAAAAAAATCCTTCGTTTTCTTGTTCTTGCTTCCTCAGACAAAAATCCCTCACTGTTTTTCACAAGCTTCCTTGCCAAATCTCATCTCCGTCCAACCAGTGCAGGCGTCAGAAATACAATCTCATATCAACTTTCTATTTCGGTATCCTTTGTTAATCTAAAAGCAGTTATTCCCAAACAGGATATACTGTACTTCTGAAAGGGAAATCTCACCATGTAAATCCATTTTGTTTGAACAAATAAATCATTTCCTTAAAAACGAAACAAAGACAATATTCTAGACAGAAAACTTTCAAACAAATATGATTCATTTTTTCTTCTTCTGCCTATTGGTTAGTTTGACGTGTTACAACCCAAGTATGGCGGTAGTAGTCCTACGAGCAGATGGCCCGGGTTCAAATCCGACCTGTGGCTCATTCCCCACTTTCTCTCTCTCTCCCCCCGATTTCTGCCTCTATCCCCTGTCCTATCTCTAAAATAAAGGCGTAAAAAGCAAAAATATCCATTGATACATACGTCAAAGAAGAGAAAACATTGGTTTAAAGCCGGCCTACTGCACATTGATATCAGCAAACATTAATATGTTGGATTAAAACGTGACTCCCGTACTGTCTTTTCATGACGTATTTTGAGATAATGAGGTTAAGAAGAAGAATCTACAAATACTTGAACACATTCAGAGGCTAAATTGAATGAAGGTGGAGGAAGGTGCAGGGATGAAGTGAGAGAGATTTGAAGGGAGATCACTCCAGACAAGAAGAAAAGGTGGAGGAAAAGAAGAGAGTACCAAGAAGGTGAGGCTGCAATAAAGGGTGTAAAAAAAAAACGTTTCTTTCTTTTCACTTTCTTTTCCTGGAGTTCCAAAAATAGCAGTGCTGAACCGTAAAATGCTGCAGTGCTCACCCTTCACCCTGCCTCGTGTCTGACACAGATCAAGTAGCGACAGTTTGACACCGATGTCACCCGCACCATTTTTTTGTCGAGGTTCTGGTAATCAACTCCTCCCCTTGCCTTCTGCCTCAATCCCACATGCTCAGTGGAAGCACAAAGGGAGGCAGAAGAAGAAAAAAATGGCATTATAAATCTGGAGAAAATAGAGTGGCACAAAGAGAGTGTTGATGAAAAGCATTGTGGAATTTAAGAGGGATTGAAAAAGGTTGAACTATTTCATTTCAAAGCTACTTTTTTTGTTCTGTGCCTTTGATGCCGCTGAAAAGCAGCACTCTAGATGATAGAAAACAGAATTGATTTCTTAGGTTCCTTTTTTCATGAAATATTCTACTGGAGCAAATGCTGCAACAAAACTAACCCTTTTTAAAAAATACAATCAATTGGACATTTTGCCTTTCGGCCCAGTTCATTCCCTTTCATCTTTGAGTTGTAGGCTAATCCATCTCATGTTGAAAGAAACACTTCTTTTTCTTTGATTACTCTTGTGTTCCTGAAGTGATTGTTGAGGTTTATTAAAGTACACAAAGCCTTTTATTTTTGTATATAAATAATCAGCTAACACAAAGAAAGTGCTGGTTTATTTACTACTGAAGCCCTGAGCCAGGTAATACAACAGGGAGAACTTGGAAAGATGTGTCTGAAAATGAATCAGACTAGAGAACAAAGGTCTGAGCCATCGAACTGATTGAAGCAAAGTTTACCTTCATCATTTTCAACCTGTTTTTAGTTTGGAGTAAAATGATTGAAGAATATTCTTCTGAATAGGACTTGAGATTCAGGCGGCTTTGTACATGAACCGCCCTTAGATACGCCCTTTTAACCTACATGTACTGTCAGAGATACCTTTTTCAGTATCTCTGTTTTTTTACACAAGTATCTTGACTTCCACTTGAGTAAAGAAATGTGTCTAATTTGAAACCTTTGCTCTGGTCTTAAAGATTTAGCCAAATAAGTTCCCCGGAGTTAAATGTAAGAAAAAAAAAATACTCCTTTGTAACTGCCCCTATATCTGACAGGTGTAGGGAGAATGTCTTTTTTTTTTACCTTCAAAATGTCACCAAATACATAAAGAAAAGGTTTCACAAGTTTTAGGAACTTTAAGTCATTATTTAAACTGTAGGATGTAACCTTAGATTGTATAAAAACTTCAATGACATGACAGCTCCCCAAAAGTAAAGCAAAAAAAATCTCAAAAATCCTGCCTTATGACCAGCTGCAGTGTAGGTCATGAAGCCCGCCTCCTCAATGTTAACATTTTAGACAAGGGTCAAAATATAAAAAAATACATATTCAATAAAAAGCCTCTAACATGGTTTTCTGTTATTATAGACTGGACTCTGCTTGGCCATTTAGTCTCACGTAATTAGTAATGAATACAAGATAAATAGCTTGATAATATGCATCGTGCAGGTTTTGGATCGCAAATTTTACCATGCTGATAGTAGCACCCTTCAGATATAACTACTTCAGAGTATCAGATTAACACAGATAAGATTTTTAGAACAATCTAAGAAGCTCCCTCCCCCTCCTCCTCTCCCTCACTTTCTCTGTCTCATACCTCACCATTCTCTTCCTGCGCCTTCATCTCCTCCCCCCTGTCGTCTGTGTGAGGAGGTGGGTGGAGGTGTTCCACATGACTGTGAGCTATACTCTCCTACACGCACCACGGGGTGCATGTTTACTCATTTGGCTTGTTGAGACACGGGGAGGAATACTGTCACGCTCTCTTCGACTAAGTGTAGACATCAAGGGACTGTGAGTGTTGCTATCCTTCACAATGGCTTATTTTTGGAAAATTAATGAGTACAGCATCTTTCCAAGTCGAGATGAGTATCTCTAAAGCCTAAAACCGAACAATCTTTTCCTGAGTTTCAGAACTCCGACTGTCCGTAAGCCTGACAATTAAAGCCCTTTTTACCTTTTCCCATTCATTTCTTGCCCACCCCACCCTCCACACATTCTTTTTTTAGTTGAACTAGGCAATAGTGCCATGTAACTTTAAAGAGCTATGTTTAATATTTTGGCCAAGTTGATGAAAGCCATTATTAATATGTACGTATTTCACCACAACAAGGAGTAATCCTGTCTCACAAAAAAAAAAGGAGAGGAATAAAGACGACAGCGTGAAGTGCTTCTGTCCTTTGAGCCGCTATTAAACGATCTGTTTGAAGCCAACTGAGAAATCAGCCCCTCTGGCAAACTGCTGTTCGTCACACAAGGTGAAAAAGGCCGCCGTTTAAGCTCCTTATTCACACCTATTAGATGTATGACACTCCACAGGCAGACGCAGACACAACTGTAGGATTAAAGACACAGTGGCTGATTTTGACGGCGTGAAGCGGGTCGTCTAAAGCGTGTGATTTGGGGCTTGTCTGACTACGTTTTTGGATGGCGCACAATCGAGGCACATGGCACAACTCCGGCCAGGTCACTTAACTTATCATTGTGCCTCTAAATACACAGAAACACACAAGGGACAATGTTTGAAATATGTTGATGGTGGACTTAGGTTATATTTCGTTTAATTATTCCCGCAACATCAGAAACAATCAAAAACATATGGTGAACATTTCCAAGTGAGGCACAAAAGTGATAATTAAAATCCCAAGACACGCCTGTAAGATCAGTCAGGATTGATGTTAACTAACATTCTGTGTTTCACATGAAATAATGTAGGCTGTAAACATGTATTTAGTTATTTTCTCCGCCGGAATCCATGATCCATATTCTCTAATAATGGACTATGGACAAGCCATATTAATATCTGTGGGCTATTTTAACGGTGGCACTAATCGTTATGTACAAGATTAATTATAAATCCAAACTCTCTGTTGCATGAGAGCATTTGAGTGTGTGTGCTTCGACATGTGTTTCAGAACAGAAACCGAAACAAAAGCTAGTCACCTCCCAGCCTTCTATTCCATTAAAAATTACATTTGAATGTATCAGAAAATTCACTGATATTTAATTGTGGAGTAGGTGAGCTGTTGTGCATCGTGTGTGTGGAACACGCTCAGTGCTTCGTGAACTCACTGCCGTATGTCCATAAGTCTTTGCAGGAACATACTGCTCCAAAGACTTTAGACTTTAGGTTTCAGGTGGTCTAAGGGGCAGTCAATTTTCTGACTCCTCAAGATAGGAACGTGCCAGCTTTGCACCTGACCACGCTTCATTTTAAAACAACCACACCTTTGGTTCATTAGCTATTTAAACAAAGTCAAGTGAGAGCACAGCCTGAGTTAATAAAAATCATGAAAATAAATAACCACCTTTCCAATGATAAGGCATGATGTGATGAGATGAGATAAAAATAAAAGATAAAATACCTCGCTCTTTGTCCCTGTAGGGAAATGTATCTTGGACCGGTATTGGACTTATTTAAAGGAACAGTTAGTATGCACTGGCCTTGAAGGTGTTGGTATATGACGTAGGAGTGCTTACCCAGCCTCTCTCTTTTAAAGCTTAGCCAATAGGAGAGTGCCTCATGTCTGTATACCCTCAAATGGCCAGCAGAGGGAGACTATACTGGTTAAAAAGAAGCTTGATTGTTTGAAATCATAGCCACAACCACTTGATTATGAATGTAACATAGATTTTTTTTTTCGATACAGCACGATGTTCATCTTGTTTATTACATTATATATAGTTAGAGTTAAATAAACGACTAAGCGAAAAATGCTTGAGGGCATGACCAACTTCGACTAGCAAGTCACTATGATGGCGGCCTGTCAACAAAGACAAAGACGTTAAACTGTGTATCCACCGTTGGTCCAAGTATGGTCACTTCTGGTGAAGTGTTTGAAAACCAGTATATGTGACAAGTTTATATAGGACAGCTACCAATATCAATAATAATAAGGTGACTTCAAGTCCAACATTTTTACTCAGAACCGGTTGGAGTTTTTCTATTAATCACAAGACAATGTGTTGTTATTTTTGAGGATTGAGGTGGCTTTCACATCTGAAGTCCGGTGGACTTGAATTCAGGGGTGAGATCATGACATTGTTTCATTTTTCATTTGGTTCAGTTTGCTTTCACACTGCACTTCTGTCAAGCGCACCAAAGCCTTTCAAATCTTGTTTACCGTAGCCACTCGCCACTAGTTGGTGCTGTAAAGCAGGAGTTCCCAGACTTTTCAGCCCCCAATATAACGGTGCTAGAGACTGGGGACCCCCACTGTCCCTGGAGGTGCTTAAAACATTTGACATTGCGCACAGCCATGCACACTTTCAGGCCTCTCCAAACACCGGCATTAGAACACCACACAGTAGCTCAAATACCTAATCATATTTTTTTATATATATTTCAAACTGAATGGGTGAAATATGCAATTTTAAAACATTTTCCATTCTAAAATGTTGTTGGAAGGAATCTCGCAACCCCCTTAACAGGGTCTTGTGACTTTGGGAACCACTGGGACAGTGGAAGAATGGCATCTCGTAAGGCTGCACAGTTTGGCAGTATAATGATCTATAAATGGAGATAAAGTCATTTTGCTGGCAGTGTCAGGTTAAACCAGCAATCGACCAAACAATGTGTAACCACATTTAGCACAGGCATGTGGACGTTAATCTGCCAGGAGGACTGAAGGCTGGTGTTGTTAGCAATCCTTCCGTTAGCCACACTCATCAAACCTATTTGACTATGTTTACAGACGGTCAAATTTGACCCACAATGCATTGGTTTACTTCCCTTATTTGGTACGGAATGAATTAGAGGGGCAGATATTATAAGATTAATCTTCTTTCTGCACCTTTTCATTCAAAATTTGAGATTTTATGTTTGTTTTTCTTAACTTTATTGTTTTTTTTTTAATGAAATAAAATTGACAAATAAATAAAAAAATAATAATAATTCCAACCTGTGATAAAACAAACTCTGATGCACCGAGACCCCTGTATTTAAGCGGACCAGAGTTTGGTTCTTTGGTCTGCACCAGAGTTCGTTTGAGCATTCACACCACTCCAATCCAAACGAACTATCCGACAAATCGCACTAGAGTTGGTTTTAAAAGGACCAAATGGTTTAGTTTTTAATGCACCCAAATCATTTTTAATGTGAATCAGAACGTAAGGACCTTGATCATTCTGCCAGTCGGAGCATAAGAAAGAATACAATAGTAACGTGACAATTGTGCCGGCTGCTGCTCTGCAGAGACCCTGTACAATAGCATTTGTGATTTCATTATAGCTTGTGAATAGTGAAATTAGGTCTGAAGCAGTAACTCCAGGATTCTCAAAATGTTTCGAAATTAAGCTTTTTACTCTTTTGTGTGAATCATGCTGAATCTGACCAAGTTCCCAGAAAGAGTAATAAAGTAAGAGAGTTATATGGATGAGCAACAGGCAGCGTATAAATATAGACAGAAGTGGATTACAGTTATAAAAAAAAAAACTATGTAATCATATAGCCTTATGTAATTCAATGTATTTGTTCTGTGTAAGAACTGCACTGCAGACAGGGGTCTCTGTTTAAGATAACAGAGACAGCTGTCTAATATGACTAACTTCATGTGGATGCTGGTTCAATCTGCATTGGAATCTAATATGTAGTTGGTGTATAATTTTGGTCATTATGCAAAGAACAATAAATGTCTTGCCATATTATCATAGACTGTAAATATTAATGGACGAAGCCAGAGTGATCCCTTCTGTTTCTGCAGGGGGCTTTGCAGTCCCGTCAGTGATAGGTTGACATGCTGAAAACGCTGTCCCAGCCTAACTTTCAGTCAACCTAACTGAGGCAGGTTTTAAGCCTCTTGAGAAACCGTTACATCGCACCCATCTATCAATCAGATCAGCTATGCGCCTAATTATGAATAACGCTTGTCCTTCATGGTATCAAAGCGGATGAGTTATCAAAAAAAAAACACCCCCCGTGCAGTGTGTGCCCATCGTGACATGTGCTGATCAGACCTATTTTGTTTTTTGAACCAGGCTGTATACACAGGCTCTATCTAACTCTGAATACTTTATCTGAGACTGTTTGAAGGTGAATGCTGTATGCAAACACGCTTACATTACCGCTGAGTTTTGCAGATAATAAGACAATTCAAACTTATGTCCTAATTATTGACACATTGAAATCAATAGAATTTGAGGTTTTCACTGTTATAACTGGAGGTTTTTATTTAGAATGACAGCATCAAAAAAAGACAAAATAAGTTTCACTTTTGTCATTTTGGCAGCTTATAAATGGACAATTGAAGAATACAACAAGGTCCGGATGTGATTTCAAAGAATGCTTTTCTCATCTTCTCTGGCAGCTTACAAGAGAATGAGAAGCGTTGAATCTATAGACACAATGTGGTGAAGATTGTTGATAAGCACGTCATTACAGCAGCTGCTTTACAAAGCTGGAGACATAATGATGCGTTGCAACATGGATATTCTTTGTGGTTTGTATTTTCTTTGGCTGTATTTGGGAAACACCCCTGTCGTCAAAGCAGTTTATCTCTTTGCTGATCCTCCCATGTATACGTGTAAGCAGTGTTTGCAGATGAAAAATCTCATCCTGTTGCCTTTTAACAACCAAAAGAATAAATCTTTGTGAATCTCTGCCAAGGCAAAAAAGGCTGTCTTGGCAGATATCTACCCTGCCTCAATAGTTACAGTTAAAAAAATAACTATATAGAAATGAGCATGCTTGTCGCTGATGGCCACCAGTATTAAATTCAGTGTTCTTTCTTAACCAGATCACATCACATGAGCTTTAATAACCAAATTAAGTTAACCATCAACCTCAAAAGTGGTTATGTCAAAGCAGGGAGGAACAAAATAATGGATGACCTAGAGGGAAATAAAATAAGTCAAAGTGTTCCCTTTGTTGGTTTACCTTTACTTTTTGCATGGCATCCATATCAAGAGTCACTGACACGTGTCTGATATAAGAACTCGGAATGTTAAGTCCTGTTTAAGTATTACTTAAAAGCTATTTAAGTGTTTTTGAATGTTTAGTGTCATTTACCGTCATGTTAAATGTTAATTACTTCTGTTTACATTTTAAAAGACATTTTTGATTTAAATAAAACAAATTAATCAAAGCAGTGAAACATGGGTGGCATATAACCAAATAAGCATGGTATCGGTTGGAGGAGTTTGCAGTCCTGCAGTGCTCTTTAATCGACAAGGACAGTGCAATGCTTGCTTTGCATAATGTTGTTCTCATGATTTGCAAAATACTGGTCAAATCAAAAAGCTTAGTTTGTGAGCCGGTGATGAGAGGTTTCCACTTGAAAACCCCAATGATGTGCTGACTCTTGCTGTCCATTGGCCTACACGGTTGAGTTGTGGGGGCCAGAAGGGACCATGAGGTAGGGTAGTATCGGCGTTGTCACTACCTTGAACTACCTCGTTGTGAGAGCTAGCATGGAGGGGGGGGGGGGGGGTGACTGTGCTGGGACGCTGGAGTTACTGTACGGCCTTCCCAAGGTGTCGGGGGCCTAATTGAGTGAAACACCAGACAACCCCGGTGATGTCCTGGATCTTGCTGCCCATCGGTCTACACGCTTGAGTTATGGGGGCCATCAGGGGCCATGTGGGCCAGTATATAGAGGCAGGACCGGAGCAAGGGGTGTCTTCACTGAACACTGATCCTTTCATTAGGGCAAAAGTGTGTTTACTGTAAACGAGGAGGCTTAAATTGTGTTTGCAGTTATTTGGTGAGATGGTCAGTGTTTAACTCAAAGTCTGGAAAATTCCAGCATGTTCAGGATCCGATTGCAAGCCGAATCAAGAACCTAGCATGCTACACTTAACGTCTATTCTCAGTAAGTGTTATAGTGTGTGAAGACGCGCACACAGCATGAGACCTGTTCCACTCTTGAGTACTCATGGCAGCTCCCAAAAATGGCTTACATCCAAAACAAGACACTCAAAGGATGGAGGAAATGTGCACCAGCTGTTACTAAAAACCCACTGATAAATAATAGAAGAATAATGTGGCCTCAAAAGAACCTCTTCAGTGGTCGTCCCCAATGCAGAATTTGTAGTCTTAAAAGTAAAAAATGATCGACGTATATACAGCAAATGGAATTCCGTCTGTTCTAAAGCTCTGCCGGTTTGCACGGCCTGGTGATGGTCATAGGACTTATTATCAAAGACAGCCGGAATCATTCTCAACTAGGACAGAACAGACACAACATGTGGCAGCATGAAATCCACTGTGACACCACCAGCTACCAATGCCAACAAAGAAAGAGGGGGAAAAAAGGAGTAGGTGTTGGTCTATGGGAATAAAATATGATGGAGAGGAAGGGTAAGGAGTGGGAGGAAAGATGAGAAATGATCCCTGATTGTGCTTGTCTTATGAGGGGCATCCATCAGAAGTGACACCAGCACAAATAAAAGCCCCTTTTCCCTATATTCAATTACATAGCACGAGTCAAGTTTTTACACTCAAATGCACTCACAGACACATGCCCAACCACAAAAAAAAACACAAGCCTCCGTGCCCATACTCACTCATTCATATTGAAACACACACAAACCATCGTTTTCTTATTCCCATGTGTGCCGCGTTGTCCAATCTAACGTGACTTGTATTCAGAATCACTCTCACAAAGATTGTTTAATCTCTACTGAGGAAGATTTATCGTGCGATGGCAGCGTCTTTACATGTAATACAAGCTGACACTTTCATGAAATAAAATAAGAATCAACAGGGAACGGAGTCGCAGCTGCAGCAGGCACGCAAAGACTCCCACTTAAATTACAGTGGGACGTGAAATTCAGGAACACAGATTAGAGCTGGCACCAAGCGTCAGGGACAGGAAGGAATGAGATTGTAAGCGGCCTCACCTGTTGGAAAGGGAACCGCCACCTGAATCCTGAAGGACAGTTGGCTCGGTGCACCTGGGCTACAAAGTGCTGCGAGGTAGAGAGGAGATTAGACATGTGATTTGAAGAATATAGTGATTGAAGGATGGAGAAAGAGAGAGAGAACGGTGGAGAAGAAAAAAAAAAAAACAGAATCTGCCTGAAGGATAAGAAAGAAAGAATCATGTTCAATGATGCTGCCAAGCCAAGAAAGTGTCAATAAGGAGCCGGTCTGAGGTATTTCTGCACAGATAAACAATCTCACAAGGTTGGGCAGCTTTGCCTTGGCAAACTGAATGAATAAGTAAAGAGATGAGATCAGTGAACTGTCTGTGTATAATATTTCAGAAATACAATAGAACCGGAGTAAAAATGCAGCAATATGTTCATGTGAGCTCTTTAGACAAATTGCTTTGGAAGGGTTCCATGGACAAAGGTAAAAGCCCAGCTCCAGTGCAATATCACAAAAATGCCAGTGGTGCTGAAAAGTCCAATAAAATTGTCTTGTCGAGACAGTAGGGAGTTTTTAGCTGCCAATTCTTGGATAGAACCATATTAGAATTTAACGGAGAATAAAAATCTGAGCTGTCAATATAGATATCCCAAATGTGGACTTAGTTTACTTAGTAATTAGTAAATAGTTTTTTTTAATGTTATTTGGTTCCAACGGAAAATGTCAGTTGATTGGTTCAATTCCTGTGTGGAAGGGCACTTAAATAGTTAGTGTTGAAGTTCTTTAGTTTGTTGGAAGAGTAATCAATAACAGCAAGATGACATGGCAGAGCTCGAAGATCTGCCTGCTTCATTAGATCAGTTGTGTGGGGAAACTTTGTGTCCAAAGTGCAGTATGTCATTGGAAACACATCGAACATGCGTATGACTATTTGACACCATCACTCAACAGAGCTAGGCAAAAGGAGGTGTTAACAATAACGGCACAAATGTATGGGCCTCCTGTGACACTAAAAGCTGTGACCACGCACTTCATAAATCATAAATATGACATACTGCTCCTAAAAGCATGTATTGTATTTTGTCTTATATTTTACATTGTATTTATTTATTTCAAATCATGAGATGTTATTCTTTTTTGTGTTCTTTTTTTTTTCTTCATTTAGTTTTTTTGTTTAATGTTTAATGCACTACAGGCTGAACCGACTATCACAGGTAGTTCTAAATAATACAAGATGGAACAAACTGTTAACTTGGACTACTGTCAATTCAAACCAAATGAGAGAAGCCCAGAAATATGCATCCATAACTTTTTGTTGTTGTTTTTTCCAGTTAAACCATACTTGTACTGCACTGTGATCTTAAAAACAAATGGTGACCTTCTGTGAAAAGTTCTACCCTTACTGTTAATGTGTATGTGCAACCCTAACCCTAACCCTAACCTTATCTCCACTGCCATATCTGGACCCATTTGCTTAAAGTCTGCAGATGTTCTACTGCTAAAATGAGTAGAGATATTCTCAAAAATAGATTTATTTTCTTTTATTATTTTTATTTAAAATGTATTTAACCAGGAGAAACCTATGGTGGCCGGTAGGGGCCACACGCTTGGCAACTGCTGAATTGACGAACATTTACAAAAACGCGCGGCATATTCAGAAATGTGCACATTCAAAAGCAACAAATGCAACGGCTGAAACGCTCTGCAAAAAGACAAAACAACTGCATTAACATCAAATACGCTCGGTGGACACAAGGCTTTAAATAACAATATTAAGATGTTGGATTGAAACTTATTTTTAACAATTTTAGATACTTACTACTTTACATACTGAACTGTATTAAACTGAAGAGGACTGTACTAAACTACTTTGAACTGTACTGGACTGAATATACGTAAAGACTTAATATGATTGAAATAAGGCTCCTGGGTGTTTGAGTTTCCAGAGGCTTTAATGTAACATTTGTTCTGTTTCGTTCCTCAAATGTTTTTAGACATATCCATATTCTTTATTTAGTAAATGTCTGAGCTAATTGTCAAATATAGAAGCAAACTGGTCTGAGTGTCTGTAAACATAATGTCCTTAAGCTTATTACCGTGCGTAATGCGGCTTGTCTGCAATTTGCCAAAAGTGTTTTATGCCATGTTGACAACAGTTTCATCAACCTTAACCATAGTAATGAATGACTTCCTGCTTTTAAAGGACTTGTATTAGCATATCATTATAATACAAAATGTTAAGATGTTAGGTGATTTTTATTGCATAATAACTGTTTTCAATCAGTGTTATTTTTATGTTTTGATGTGCTGTAAATTATATTATCATAAAGTCACACTTACAATGCAGAGATGAGGTAAATGAGCTCATTAGAGCCGAGATCCAATTGATAATTGCAGTGAAGAGGTAATTTATCACCATGCAAAGGAGTGCAGTAATGATAATAATAAAAAAAGGGCTGCTTTGTCATTTGCATTCGGTGCTGGAGAGCAAAACGTCTTGTGATGCCAGGCGCTCACTCATAGCACCATCCTCCATCTTTGAGCATCTGAAAATGCCAGAGCGTGGGCGGGGGGAGGGGGGGGCTGATCCAAAACAGAGTGCGGACTGGAGAATGAGCTCTGAAAGCCAAAAACCTCAACACTTGGCAAGTTATCTGTGAAATATTAGTAAATCTTTTAAAATCCTCTTAAGGTTTATTAGGGCCATTTTGTGCCTTGGTGCAGAGAAAATACGACTTCTTTAATATTTAACTGTTCCCCCGGCTTCTGGTGTTGTTGTCTATACCTTTGTGTCTCTATATGTTAACTTATAAATATTTCATGTGAGGCTCAGCAGAGAGGTCTTGGGTATCATCTCCAAGGAACAGAAGGGTTAATAGTGAGGCTGGAAAAGAGGGAGGCAGCAGAGCAGATATCCGGATTATGAACAAACACATTGATTAGACATATAACCAAGTCTCTTGCTCCCACCTAAAAACCGATCTATGGATCTCTCTTAGAGAAGAAAACACTTCTCTTGTGCTATAGCTCTCTTTCCACCCCCATATAAACAGCCACATAGGGACAGTTGTCTCATACTCTTCAGGGGCTTTGAAGTATTTCCCTTTCAAACTCTTATCGCAATACATAAGACCTTGTTGTGTTGCCTGGTTACAACATTTTTTACCCCCCGCTTCCATACTTTAAAGATCGCCTAAGCCCAACGAGTTCATGTGAGCAGCTTGCATCAAATGGGCATGCTGCTAAAGGAACAGTTAAGATATCTTGTGCACAAACACTTTTGTTTTTCATGAACAGGTGGATTGTGTAAAACACTCTCTCACACACACACACACACACACACACACACACAGAACAAAACTGGTCAAAAATGCGCGATAATGTTGTGAAGTATTGGCATGTAGCATTGTTTCAATTTATGGATCTCTAGGGTCAATCACTTATCATACTTATCGTGTTTGTATGTCACTTATACCTCTTTCCAATTCTCTGTTTTGCTCACACACTACATACACACACACACACACCAACTACACACACAAACACACACAGACAAAAAGGAGGAAAAGACCACCTGCCAGAGAATAACAACAGACTAGTGTAGCCTAGCAACAGCTCGCAGACAGGCTTATTAGCTGGTAGAAGAGAGAAGAATGCAGGAGGGAAAACTTTGGCCTCCTTCTCTGCCTCTGTTCACATGAGCTGAAGGGCACACAGGCTCAAATGCACAAGCCCCATGACCGCCAGCCGCCCTCCTCTCTCACATACCCCTCAAACATGCCTCGTTTCTGACGACCCTTCATTTGCAACAGACCATCGATTAGGCTGCTACACTAAAACCATTTGGTTTGCGGTCTTTCTTCGTTTTTTCTCCGACTGCCAAGAGAGGAACATTTTTAATTGTCAATTTGTTGCACTGTTTTTTCAAAGTTTGGATGCAGTTGAACCTCAACTGCAGGGCTAGGTATGCCAACTCCCCAACATAATAAAAGCAGCTTCACTTAATTGCTCTCTCTCTCTTAGTGGCAGTATCTAATGTCTTGGATTTGATTAGTGAGGCTTAAATCGATGCTAAACAATAGTTTTTTTTTGTGGCTGAGTGACAGGCCCGGAGTATAAAATCCCCTCAGAATTCAGAGTGTGCGCATCTACAGTTCTTTGGTTCCACCTGAGTGGCCTTGGTGTTTTTTTTAAGTAAATTCAAAACATTACTGTCAAACCATTCACTGCACAGCCGCATCCAACCCTCAAAACCTTGATAAAAAAGTGATTTCGATTCTTCTTATCAGATTTTTTTCAGACTTTCTCTCTCTTTTTGTAAAACTTTTATAGCAGAAAATTCAGGTTATAGGCAACGTCAGAACAAGAGAAGGTAGTCTGTGTGTGTGTGTGTACGTGTGTGTGTGTGTGTGTGTGTGTGTGTGTGTGTGTGTGTGTGTGTGTGAGCGAGAGAGGGGAGGTAACAAATACAGAGAGAAAGATTTTAAAATGTGTCAGTGCCTGAATAGTTCTCATAACTTTTTCACACTCTCTATAAACATTTACTTTCATCTCTGCATCAGCTGTTTTGCTGCCAAAAATAAAACTTTTATAATGTCGCTCTCCATCACCATCACGCCTTTTACAGTCTCTGTCGCCCTCTCTTTCACTCTCTCTCTCTCTCTCTCTCTCTCTCTCTTGCGGCTGCCTCCTTGCATATCATTTCTCAGCTGACACCGGGAGACCCCCGTATTGCCACCTCCACCCAGGGGGAATGTGCATTGCAGCTTCAGTAATGATCCTTCTGGCTGGGAAGTGCCGGGGCCAAAGGGGCAAAACCTCAAAGTGCACTAAGCCTTGCCGTCAGTGTCACCATCGCATATGCTATAAGAAAGAGCAAACCCAAATTTAAATAGGTCAGAGACGCAAAGGGCAGAGCGAGGAGAGGCGGTGGGGAAAAAAAAAGGAAGAGATGGAGATGTTAAAAATATGGAGCTCTGTTTTCCACATTTTTCTACACTGCAAACTCCCACCTGAATCAACACCAAAAAAAACACACACACACACACGAAATCTAAAAAGAACGGCAAGAAAGAACACTCAAAAAACAGCTTTTTCTTCTTTTTTTACAGAAAACACTGTCAGGGGCAGGTAAACGTCCAAAGCTCTCTATAATAAATGTGTTAGCTTTGTGTTCACAGATGTATCACCAGGGCCACACTCTCTACCTCTACCTGTGCGTGATGCGAACTCCCTTAACTGCTGCAACTAGCACGAGCGTGGTATCAACAGGAAAAAAATAAAGTTTGTGGTGCAGAGCTGCTTCTTCCAGATTTGTCTTCTAACACTGAGTTTTCCTTTAATAATGTGCACACATTTACGAGGTCTTTTTTGTCACTGAAAATTTAATTTATTCGTTCATTCATTTTTTTTTTTGGACAGAATTTTAAAACAGAGCCAGGTGACACATTATTTTAGATAAACTGTACTAAAGAGTTGTTGCTGCTAGAGTGATATCAATATGGCCATTGACATATTATTTTCAAAGTCTATTTTACTGAGAACAGTGGAATAAGGCCCTGTGTCCACCTAGTGTTTTTTTTTCCGGAGCACCAGCGTCTTTTTTTCAATTGTTGTCAATGAGTAGAGAGTATTCACAGAAGAAAGCGATTGCCTGGAGAAAAAGTGCAGCGCCCAGCGTCTTCTTTCCGAGCGTTCCGCCTTTTTTGTGTGTTTGATTCTCAGTGCACAAACGTTTCATACGAGAGTTCCCGAGCGAACAGCCAGTGCTTTTCTGCCCGAAAAAAAAAATAAAACCGCTAGGTGGACACAGGGCCTATATATAAAGAAGATTCTAAATCTCTATCAGCATTGCAAGCTGTTAGTACATGCTGCAAGGCCGAAGATATACTTGCTTTTTAACCTTGCCTTTCACCTACACAACTGTCTGAGTAATGAACAGGGGTCTCATTTATAACCATTGCGTACGCACAAAACGGGGTCTGAAACTGGCGTACGCCTTTTCCCACGCAAAGTTTGTGATCTATAAAAACAAACCTGACAGTAAAATGTGCGCACAGGTAAGCAAACTGTGACCCAGGCGTACATACATTTTGAAGGCATGGGAAATTGGCGACACAGACGGTGAAGTGGTGAATTGAAGCCTGCAGATACATATTGATGTCTCTTCCACATTTTATTTCACCAAATATCAAACTTTACTGACAGATCCACGTCATCATAATCATTCAAACTGATGGTTTTATTTAGGCTATAATCGCGCATGTAGTGAGCCGTTTCCAATAAGTAACTTTCATTATGACAATATATAAACATAAAATAAAAATAAAAAATAAAAGTCCGCCACATAGGTACATATATCAGCACCGTCTCGCCTTCATTATCCCGAACAGACCTCAGAGGACCGGACTTGTACACTAATGTAATCACTGATGTAGAGTTAAACATTAGACTAACACAAAGACCATAGAGCCTCCAGTTTTCGTTAATATCTTTCAATATCGTGCATTTATCATCAAGTGTGGTTTTTAGTTTTAATAAAGATGACTGCGTCAAGACGCACAGAGACACGGCGGTGGCTTCACACATTTCGCCTCCTCCACTCAGCACATCATCAGCTGCACGTATTTATTCTGTAAATAATTCAAGTGTGGCCATTAAGTCGGGGCATCTCTGACACAATCATTAGGCCTATATATCCTCATAATGAGTCACAGAGCAGCCGGAGTTTCCCACGAAAAAATGTGACCAACAATCAAACGTTTTTTGTTAGTTGATCAAACTTTTGATTACTAATATGATAGAGTGAGGCAGACTGCTGACTGACGTGAGCACTCTGACAATATGAAGAAGTCAGTGTGGGTCCCGTAAACATTGCAGATATACTCGTGCGTAATGATGAACGGTGGATGTTTTGGCACATAGGACAGCGTGAATGCAGCAGCGACGTGGTGTCATTCTCTGGTTTTTCTGAAGTTTGTGATCCTCCTGCTGCAGTAAACTACCGATATGTCCATTTTATCCTTCACTTCATTCGCAAACTCCTCTGTTTCTGGGTCAGAAAGTTTCGTTTCCTGGTCTAAACTTCCTGTTTTCGCCGTGATCCAGCGCTGGAAACCTTTGCTCCGCTCCCTCGTTTGTTTGAATTTTCATTCACGAGCTGCTTTGCATTGACCGTTTATGGTTGTTTGTGGGCGTGTAGAGGGCGGAACATGGGACTAATCTACGCGCGCACATTTCCAGGTGGATCGTGATTTACAAAGGGAACATTGCGTGCAGGTGTGCGTACGGACGGTTTTATAAATCAGAATCATTTTGTGCGCACGCCATTTCCGGGTTTTTGGCGCACGTACATTTTTAGTACGGATTCTACGCACTCTTGTGAGACCCCAGAACTGTTCACATACTTGACTATGCACTACGCTTGTGACTGGAGGATTCCTGTAGAGGGAGCGTTAAGGCCATATGAAACGGCCATGTGGGATGTTTAAAGGCTGGCTCACACTGTACAATTTTTTTCCCCCAATTGGCTTTTGGCGGGTACGACCTGAGAGCTCACACTGTACGAGTGGAATCGGGACGGAACGTTGACAGTTGTTAATATAGTTTATTTCGAAAACTCCAACGGGCTTCAACGGACGGCTGTTTGTGAAAGAGAAGGAAGTGGAAGTTGAAGTAGCCTAGATAGGAAAGTTGATAGGCTACAATCATAGATGGATACAATGTCTCAGAAAAGTGCTGCACTGATGATCTGTGCCGTCCTGTGTACCGAAACCTCCAAAAAAAAAGAAACGCCGGCGTATTGGACTTGCAGGTGGCTGAGGAGACGAGGACTGTTAGATATGTTATGATTATATTGTCGTCTTGCGCGACTTCACCCGATGCGTTCATGACGTAATCGTCAAGATTTTAGTTCCTAAATATCAAACATGTTTGAAATAAATCGGGCATCCTCGACGATCACCGAGCAGATCTGGGACGAACTTTATGCCACTCACACTACAAGATAATCTGGGCAGATAATCCGTTCCAAGCAGCCTTGAGTCGGGAGCGACACCTGCAACTGTCCGGAAAGAGGAATCAGACCTCAAATCGGCCCAGATATCCTTCAGTGTGAGCCAGGCCTAAGACAGACATGAAGACACTTGAGAAGGATACTATTGTGTTAATTCTGCTGTTAATTTATGTTCATTCAAAGCAGAAAAGGTGTTGCAAACGTAGACGGTATGTGAGAGAGCATAACGATTCCAGTCTTGCTTTTATTTAACTGTGCAGGTTTCCATACCAACTTTTAAAACGGAACATATCCATCGCCATGCTAGCTTGATATGCATATTACATCATACAGATGTGGGTAATTGCAAACATTGCCCATCAGCTTGTTTTCAAAAATTTCAGCCATTGTAATCCTTGCTGCTGTGTTGACCCTGTCACACGCCCCCTGCCTCTACACTGCCCCTGCTGTACATGTGCATACTGCATCTTGCGAGAGCATAGCGTTGATTGTTTATGACGTGCAAAGACTACGCTCGAAACAGATAGAGGGGACAAGTGGCAGCCATTATTCACACGCAGACACGTTGTTAGAAGTGAGTCTATTCACAGGATAGACTCCTTTTGATTTATGTTCAGTTTTTAGAGAGAAAATCCAAGCCCAACTTTACAAGAGTTGAGCTACAAACATCTCAGCTTGAAGGTAATAGGAATTACAGTTCCTGCAGTGATCATGACATCTATAAACACAATTTACTCGAGTAGTAATAAACATTATTATCTGGCTGCCTGGTCCTTTCTAAATGGTCTAAGAAGATGTGATAGATAGTTTAAATGAGTCAGCCAGAGATATTTTACATCTATCAGCAGAAAGCTGGATCTCGCTTTCTGCTTTGGTCAATCCGCCCTTTGTTTAATGACACAAAACAGAAAACTTCTAATTGAAATGCCATACATTATCACATATTTGCATTACTTAGACAGCTCTCAGCCATGCTCTGGGCGTTTTCACATTTGGCACGATTGTTTCATACCATGCCCGAGCACGATGGCTCCCCCCTTCCCTCCCTTTCTCTCCCCTCTCCCCTGCTGGTCTGCATTCATATAAGAAACATCATTCAGTGCCCAAGTACACTTGGTTATGACCACAATACGATACAGCAAACTGCTCAATTCAATTCAAATAGCTTTATTGGCATGCATGTGTAGATATATTGCCAAAGCATATAATAACAAATAGTACAAAAATAATGAAAAGTAATAATTAACAATTAAATATTTTAGCAATTACAAAATTTTAATCTTAAATCTCTCTACTTCTACATTTAATGTGCAGCTCAGAGGACGATTTGTGAAGCCGCATGAGCCATTTAGAATTAAGTCATGTAGCGGTCCACTTCCTTGTTTGAGTTTTTTGCGTTTATGTCATTTGAATCTTGCTCGAGTACACATAAATCTTGTCAGAGTCCACCTGTTCAAGCGGACTCGGGAGTGGTACCCAAGCACGACATGTTTGTGTACACACTGATCAAACAAGCTGGACTTTAGGGTCAATATACTCAGATCCAGGCCCAGGTCCCTCATGTAAAAAAAACGCCCTCTGGCGTGATTTAATACATGCTAGAAGAGTAAAATGTTATCATTTTATTAAGTCTGTTTGCTTTCCACAATTGTATTTTAATTCAATATTTCATAATGAGGATCCTTAAACAGGCAGCCAGTCAGATCTCAACCAAACTGATTTTTTTAAAATGGGTTAAAGGTTGAAATTACTTCAGAATGCATTGAAAGAAGCACTGAGATGATTCAAATGCCCTCTGAATATATAAGTCCCAGACCATAACAACCGTTCTTTTTTTTTACTTACATATACTTTAAAACTACAACGTGTCACAAGTATTTTCTTCTGGTGTTTTCTGTGGTTCACGGACAGTTCAAAAGTAAAGAGGAGCTGTGTAGTCGCATCAGCTTTGCTGGATTGAGATCTGGGTTTAACAGTGGATGAGTAAAGCTGTGAGGGTGTAGATCACTGGGAAGTTACATCCACTTCAAAGAAAATCTCCCCCTTCATTCCTGTTTAGGAATCTAGCTTTCGAGTACTGTTTTCAATAGGTGTCATTTTAAACCATTAACATAGGTAACCATCGATGGAGAGTGTATTGTTATTACATTGTACACTTTGTTAAAATAAACTCAGTCCAGTTGCCTTTGGATCAAGCTTTGAATTGACCATGAACTGGATGACCCAGAACCTACACAGACATCTTAGAGCAGTGATTCTAAACTCGTCTGGCCTCAGGACCCACCACCAACTCCTGCATGAAAAATCGCAACCCAAATGTCTGATATTTTGCAGTTTGGACCTCAGTTTGTACAAACCATGTGACAGAAGCAAGAAACTGAACAAAACAAACATGTTTAAAAAGAGCTTCACAAACTTTTTTACACGTTTTTTTCCAGGCACACATTTGTGACCCATTGAAAATGGCTCTGCCACCCACCTCTGGGTCCCGACCCACCAGTTGAGAACCACTGTCTTAAACAGCAATTTTACATATAAATGTGTCATGTTGTACTGCACATATTGGCTTACAGTAGTGTGCGTTTGTTAATAAGTTTAAATCTTAGTTACATATTTACCTGCTGCGGATGAGGGTAACCAGGTCTAACAAACCGGTTTGGGTGTCGTGGTCGAGGGCCGTGGCACGCACCTGTCATTAACGGACACACTGCCTGATGGGAAGGAGGCATGTTCTGCGTGACAGTATACCTGGCTGTGAAAGGACAAAATAGTTTTTAAAAAGTAGAAAGAAAAAAGATGAACCTATGAGAATATTTCTACTTTACAGTAGCTGCTAATATGAGAAAAAAAAGTCTCAAGGGATCATTAGTTCTCCCATTTATACTTGAACACTGATTGGGATTTACGAGTATTATTAGATGCATTCAGATGTGCCTATTTCCTAAATGCACCAACTTTCAAAGTGTCTTCACAGCATCTTCTAAACACTTTGTTAACTTGTTTATAATATTGCGTCATCCCCTTTCAATTTGGACTATTACTTGAAACATCCTGCATGAGAGAGGCAGCTTCTCCAGAGAGGAAGCTGACTGGATCATTACATTTAGGACGTGGCTTTCTCAGATTTGCAAATCTGATACTGCGAAATTTAAAAACATAATTTGACAGGTAGACTGTGCAGATACACGTCTAAACTAATTTGCAGTATCTGTGATGTCAGGGTAATTTTGATGATTGAAAAGAAAGATTCCCAGTGACAAATAAGTGGAAGAGAGAAACGCTAAGTGCAGTGAAGACATTTTTTTTTAAAACCCACAACTAGATGTTATTTGGGAGCAAAGAGCACAGAGATTTATTGATAATCGATGTGATATTATTGTATAAAAACAAACAGAGCTCTGGCACCATCAAGTAACAGATAACAAGTAGTTATCTAACCCTTTCTAAAGCTCTTTGTGTATCTCTTTGTTATTTTCAGTGTGTTTATATTCAGCTTGAAACACATCATTGGTGTTACACATTTCCCTCATTAACACAGAATGCCCCCGAGCGGTTTATAGAAGTATGAAACGTGTATTTTATCACACTCTAACTCGTGTAGCTTTTACCTGCTTACATAAAGAGTGACTTCTTCTGCTATGATGAACGCAAGGCATAGTGGCTTCTGCTTCTTCGAAGGAGTGACCATGCATAAGAAGGAACTAAACCAAGAAGAAGATTCAGCCAGTGTATTTACTGTACCTGCGTACCTTTAGGACGGACGATCAGATTTTGAATACAGGTCACAGTTGTGAGTCAGGCGTCTACAAACAGTAACAAATCTCAACGCACGGTGATACACATGATAAACATTTGGCCGAGGCACCCAGTACAGCCCATCTCCATAATCCAACTAAGGAATAAAGGTGGATGACAGAAGAAGTGTACTTGCTCAGAGGGAAAAGCAGGATTTATTTCTAAAATAGAATCCTAATTTCACTTTGAGTTCAGAGGCCAATTTGGAAATATGTGCTTTGAAAGACAGCTCACAGTCAACACAAAAAACCCAAGTAGCTTTTGACAAGCTCGATTTGATTTTGTTAGGAAGTTAAAATCAACAAGACATTAGACGTTAGTATGTATAGGGAGAGAGAGAAAGCCAGAGTCTTTTTATGATTTTTTACCTGGATCCATGCTTTGGAACAAACACTACTATGTGTCCGCGTTGTTGCAATATAACTTTTTTATAATTCATAGTGTCAGTAGCAATGTGTCAGAGTTCCCTTACTGCTCAGTGTAACGCTGGATCAAAGGCACAAATTAACTTATTAATGTCACAGACAGGAACCATACCCTTGGTGTGTGATAAAGTCAAACAAATAATCTCATCTGTAGCCTCATGTTCATATCTTAAATAATTCAGAATAGCATAATTTATGTGACAATGATATGTTGACGTTTAAAAAAAAAACGGCTCACACAAAAACTGTTTAAAGCCCCGTGCACAAAGTGTAACAGGAGACACTGTAACCATCAGCAGAGTGTTGCAAAATAAATGCCCTCAACTGGTGATGATCATGATGAATTCTTCATGTGGCCCACCGTGAAACATAATACCCAACCTCCCCTCGGCACACACAACTCCCAATACACACACTTGCCGGATTAAGATGCCAAGGTTTTAACTTACCTTTGGCTCTGTTAATGGTATCTATCTGCTGAAAGGTACAAGGTCTGGCTTTCTCCTGAGGGGCAGCTGCTTGCTTCATGCCCGCCTTGGCAGCGCTAGCCCAGGACCTGGCATTACCACCCACGCCATCTGTACCTGCAACTGCAATATGCACAGCAAGAGGGCAAGGATTAGCACTAAACCCATTCCACATGCACGGCGTCTTGTCTGGCCCGTGTCATGTTAAGTGGGAAGCAGAGGGTAATGCTTAATAGGGCTGTGTTCTGTTATGCTGCGAGGGAAATGTCTGCAGTCCCTACCTCGGGGAATCAACAAGAGTGCTTTTGAATCAACAGGGGCTGTGCTATCAGTGAGTAAATTCTATCATATCAGCACTGACTTCAAACTACTGGAGGAGTGCCATCACTGTGTGGCACATATGCACTTTTATTGAGCAATGCAGAGCTGCCCTTAGCTACAGTAGGACACATATAGAATTCAAACAGAGCCACATATGTCTGTAACATTTTTTTTTTTCTATTCAATTACTTTCCCATAAAGGTTTGCCCAAGTCACACACTATGTTATAATCACATAATGCATTGAATAGCAGAGAAACGGTGGAAAAGGTTACAGGAGATTTAAACTGTACGTACTGTACCAGCTATATCAGGCCTTCAAATGAACACAGTGTACTTAGGTTGTTGTTGACTCATTTCCTATCTCCGTCCACTGTTTCCGTTCTGCACCAGCAGCCAGTATGTAAGGCTATCCGTGTAATTCAGTTTGCTTCTGAATAGTAATCCCCTCATTATGAAGTCAAGCAACTGATGGAGTACTTCTCTGCATAACCGATGCTAAGTCTACTGTTTTTTGACAGTAAAAGTGAAGGCTTTAATTTAAAACATTGCTGAGGGACACAATGTTGGAATTTGCATTTGCATGTGGGGTGGACTTGTCATGGATCACATGTGAAACAGAACACTGCCCTCTGATTGAGAAGTTTCTTATAATTTGACTGGTTTGCTATATCAACAAATGGGCTGTTGCCTGTCGCTCCTTTCCTGTATGCCATTCCTCACTCTCTCTCTCTCTCCTGTCTCTATCCACTGTCCTGTCTCTCTAGTAAAGGCATAACAGCATAAAATATAAATCTAAAAAAAGGGACATCTCAAGTTCATGTAAAAAAGGAGTGACGCGCAGCCATCAGCTGTCTATAAGACACAAAAACACGTTAATTCAAATAGTCTTGCATGGCTGAAAGAAAGGGGGGAAACTCTGTGAGTCTGACTTTTGCAAAGATTTGCACTCAGCAACTTCAGAGAGCCAGGTGCTGCTGCCTCTCTCACGCCTTTAATTAGCCCAGTCTGGCGGTGTCATTAATATCAATAACACACTCTCGGACAGGTATGTTTGTGTGAGTTTGAGCATTTGCAATTCCAGAGGGATTTTCAAAGCGGTAAAAGATTGTGTTAATGTTGACCAGATTGTTCGTAGAAACTGTTAGAAGGGAGAGGCTCGTGAAGAGTTACACCCATGCAGAGGGACACGACAGATTTGTTACCTGTAGGAGTCTCATGGTTTTGGCCCTTCTCTTCATCGCAGCTGATGGTGGCAGAGTTGCGATGGCTGGTCAAGCCAAATGGTTGGAGGTCCGGCACAGATTTCTGATCTCCTGCACAGATGGAGGAGACCTCGTGGGGCACATTTTCCTCCCTCCTCTGATGGGAAGCCCCGCTCTCTTGGCATGGATTTAGTAGGCAAGTAAACCCTTTTTTCCCCTTTGCATTTTTGGTCTTGGGATAGCCATGAACTTCACCTATCACCAAAGGCTTCGTCGGAGGCGCCAGAGCTGGGAAATCAGCCAGCAGGTCATAGGTCTCCTGCGGCATCTGTGCTGCTGCTGCTGCTGCTGCTGGTGACACGTCGGTCTCCGAGTTTGCCTGAGGTGCTATTGCTTTAACTTGGACACAAGCCTGCACATGGGCAGGCATGACGTTTGCCAGAGTGACAGTGGGGATGTCATTTGGATGGAGTGAAAGGGGAATCTCCCACTGGCCATGCATCTTCCCGGAGGCTGGAGGCTCCGTGGGACATGGTTGAATGCCAGCCTTGATGGTGGATAGAAGAGGAAAGTCCTGCTCGGTGCTAGAAGACGGGGAACCCTGTCTGCTGTCAGAGCTTAATTTATCAGACGAGTGTTCCTCCTCGCAGTCATTGTTGTCATGCGCTGAGTCATCCACATTTCCTCCCAGATGTTCAGGTTCAGGTGCAGAGCTCTGTGCGTCTCTTCTGCTGCTCCACTGGGGGACCAAAATCGTCTCATGGGAAATTTCAAAACTCTTTAGTTTGTCTTCTAAATTCTCCTGGCATGGACATGAACAGAACAGCCACAATCATTCATATCACTTAAATGTTTTTTTTTGCTTTTTAAAGAAGGTTGTGTTAACTGACACAGAAAAGAACTTTAGTCTCTAAAGTCATGATCCTCACCGAGTTTCTTTGCCCCTTTGCCTCTTCCTCATATCGCTTCATCTGTCCCTCCATCACAAGGCTCGGTATCCGTGAAGGCTTTGCAAAATGTCTGCGGCCTGGGAGATAAGGGCAGGGAAGGATGAAGCCAGTGGTGTTCTGCCGCTTGTCCTCCCCGTACTGTGTGTGCGGACCCGAATCATCTGTCTTTTTCTGCCGCCCCTCCGTCCTAGGCAGGGACACAGACATGTGGGGGAGTGTTGCCTGGTTAACACAGCTCTTACATGTGACAGTCCATCAAGCGACAATTACTATCGCGACAAGGTTAGCTTGCTCCTGGTGTCTTGTATGCAATAGGGTTTTTTTTTTCTTTTGCAAAGAAAGTGAAAACCGGAAATCAGTGTCTGATTATTTTCATCTCTTAGAAAATGTAGGCTTTCTTTGAAGGATGTTAGGAGCATGTGACATTTCTTTTAGAAGGTAATCATTATTTTGATTATTAATTTAAAAAAAAGGTCACTTGTATCCCGAACAGGCACAAATTAGGTTTAATTGGAGGCACTGGAACAGTTTTTCTGCTTGTTCATGTCGAATCAAAAGCTTCAAACCTTCTGGTAATATTAATATCGGTTGAGCTAAATATCTTGACCTAACTAACTGATTGCTCTTTTAACATCAAAGGCCCATAGGTTAACCAGTTGATGCACAATCTTGCAATTGCAAAGCCTCATTTAACTGTACTCTTAATTTAGCCCATGAAGCCTTAAATATGACGTATGGTGGGAACCACAGCTCCTTCTTGTATTTGTGGTGCAGCGCCTTCTTCAAACCATGACTTTTTAATGAGGCTACTCTTTAGTCACCAGCCTGTCGCCTGTCGAGCCGCCATGCGGAACAGACGGTCCAGTGAGACCAGGGAGGCTTATGATAACGGGGACGTCACGGAAGCTCCGGGCGGCCGGTGAACAGATGGTGTACATTAACATTATACAGTGGGTCTGTGACCGCACAGCAGCCCACCTGATCTACACTGAAATGTTAAGATCAGGGTTAGAGGCTTCAACTCCTTATACATCGTCCTTATACATCGTTCCATCAACCCAACCTCACTTCTACAACCTCCTCAATATCCATTCGCCATTTACTTCTTTTACAGTAACATATAATGCCAAACACACTTGTTGTTTTTTTTTTTTTAACACTGATAAGTGTCCTTAACCTGTCTACAAACCCCCCAATTATGAGAAAAGTCCATCCTCTTTGTCTTTTGCCTGCTCCACTTTCCAGAAAATGTGCACTCAAACAGGCCGTTTGGAGATTTTCCCTTTATGACATCATAAAGGTTGTAACCCCTCCCCCAAGCTGGGTGACAATACCCCAGCTAGGTGTTTGTTCTGTCCCTCTGAGACTGCCTTCTCATTGTAAACAACAGGGCATGTTGCAAGGGGGTGACAGTAGCTCAGTCCGTAGGGACCGCGGGGTTGCTGGTTCAAGTCCCAATGCCGATCATAACATAGAAGTTGGTCTAGTAGCTGGAGAGGTGCCCTCATACTGCCCAGAGGTGCCCTTGAGCAAAGCACTGGACCCTGACTGCTCTGGTGCGCTCCCTGCATAGCAGTGTGTAGCAGCCTCACTCTGACATCTCTGCACTGTCCACAGGTCCTGTTTGTGCATGTGTTTGATTCGGGTGTGTCTCTAAATAACAGAGTGTAAAACCAGAGTTTCCCTTTAAAATAAATTAAGTTAAAGAAAGCCCAAGCCACCAAACCCTTTTAGAGGGGCATGGTCAGTCACAGCTCACTTAGATTAAAAGCTACAGACACAGAAACAGCCTGTTCTGAGCAGGGCTGAAATAGATGGGTTTATAGGCATGCTCAAGAGTTGATTTCTATCAAGAAACTTCAAATACATGTTTTGGGGACCTATGAGACTCATTTAAACTTGTTGAAAATGATTATAATATGTGACCTTTAAAACTGAGCAAGCACTTGACAACAGTGGCAAGAATAAACAGCCCGTCAACAGACAGAAACCTCAACTAGAACCAGACTAAATTGAACAGCCCTCAGCTACGATCACTTTTAACTGCAGAAGGCAACATACTGTAAATTGCTGAAAGACAATGATTAAAGGTTGTTAACAGTGTTTTATATGATTTGTCCCAAACGCTGGACTCTGTAACCGATAGTCTTGCAAGTGTCAAGGCTGGTTTAAAACAGAAGATGTGTTTATGTCTTGTGCCATTTTAATTTAACCTGTTAGATTTTTTTTTTTTATAAATTTAGCACCGGCATTGATCTGTTTCATCAGTTTAGTTGTAGGCCTACCTTTAGTTTTCTTTAGTTTTCAGCTCAAGAAGCATTTTTATGTATCCGTAACATCTTTTATAGACAGCCAACATTCACAAATTGATGAAAAACACATGGTTGAAGTGTCAACCCAAAACTGTCCTTTTAATTGCTTTAACTGATCTATCAAAGTATAAATTAATGGTTTGGTTACTATAGGCCAACAGCTTATTAAACCATCTAATCTACTAAGAAATGCCCTTTACTCCTGAACTACAAAGCAAAATTTAAAGTTCTATTTTCATTTCCCTGAAGTTTCTTTTTTACATTTCCATAATCAGACCTACTGAAGGAGATTAAGCCATTCCTGTTATCACACCAACGATGCAGTTCGTCCAGGCTTATGATCTTACAAAGGCCTGATGTAAGAGTACCAATGTCTATGTTAAAAGGTTTTTTTTTTTGTTGCAAATCCATATGGTTATTATGACAGACACATTCTGACTGACTATCTGAAAATGTATTATCCTACTAAATATAGCCTTAATAAAGGTGCAATCGCATATAGGCCTATGTGATTTTTTCTCCGTATGATTGATGCGTTGTTGTGTGACCATGCAGCTCAGCCTTACCTTTTACATTGTTTACTATCTTGAGCCATTTTGTCCTTGTTCTGCTGTTTCTCATGCGAACCTCTGCAAAGAATCTCAGCCTCTTTGGTTCTCCTCCAGATGATTTTGCAAACGCGATCAAAGTTGTCAGTGGGCACGTGCGGACTGATCCAGGACGAGCGCGGAAAGGGTGGGACTGCGCCCGGAAACTGTTTTGGAGTAAGCTGCATCCGAGGATCTTCTGATTGCATCATTGTTTCTCTCTTTTCACACATAAATGTGCTTGCCGTGTAGGCTACTTAAGATCAGGTTTATTTTGAACCAGCTATTCGAAATGAAACAATATCTGGTGTTATCTTCGGAGGCTGCCATGGCAACCGGTTCATATTCGAGAATGACGGATTTTAGTGAAATTGATTTCATTAGGCTTTCAGACCAGAAGACTTTACACAACATGTTAGTTATCATAACTTGAATTCAATATAGTGCTGTTTAGTTGCCTCTAGTTAATGCGTGAATGACCCTGCTTGTCTGTCCACATATATACATTTACAACTTTTAGGTATTTCCTATCATTTTAAAATCATATCATGGCATAGCCTAACGCACAGTAGGCTAGTTAGGCAGACATCATCTCCACGGAAAAATGTAGCTGTGTGTCCAAGAACAGCCGGATCAGGAGCTCTCAGGTGTCGCTGAAGTTTAATTTAATGTTGCGGGGAAGAGTTTTTATGATCTCCATCATACATGTCGGGTTGAAGGCCAACGCGCATTTCATTACCCAGACTGTTGCCACGCGCGGCGCATTGCGGGAAAAAAAAAACTAATTACACCGGTCATATGCAAAAGTGGAAATGACATTCAAATTTACTGGCGAGGGTTCCAGCCTGTTAAGCATCAATTTCACGTTTAGTGAGCAGGAAGTGGACATCTATGTTAAACCGCTGGGCCAAACCGATGATTGGTCTTAATGGATGGAGACAATGGCCTCGTTGTGAGGCCCTAAATCTTACCATAACAAATTGGAACAAGGTGGATTTAATGTTTCATATTAATATCATCTTCATATCATAATATTATTATCTGTTATAATTTGTATCATCAAAAGTATTGCATTTTTAATGAAATTAGAATATTGTTGGATATACAGAATCATTTATCGCAAAATATGTCAATTATTGACCTTTTACTACATCTAATCAGTTTATCTTAGTCACAGGTGAATGGAGATATCTGTAGGCATATGATATGACTAAAGAGGGTGCTGAGAGTGGAGGAGAGAGGGAGGGCGAGAGAGGAAGAGAGAGAGAGAGAGAGAGAGAGCGAATGAGTGAGAGAGAGAAAGAGAGAGAGAGAGACGCGCAGAGAAGGAGCAGGTCTGCAGTCTGAATCTTGGCGTCGCACAGACCCGAGACGACGCTGTGGCTCAGCGCTCGATACTGGGAATACATCCATACTGCACATTTATCTCTAAACACTCAGATCGGTGAGTACGCTACAACATTGGTCGAGAACTTCTCAAAACGAGGCGATATTCCTTGGATCTGGATAACCTCTGTGGCTCTCCATCATCCTTTTTTCCATCCCTTCGAATCTAAGGACGAGTTGAAAACGTGGATTATCGATACCGCCAATGTTGTTATTAAAGGGAGATACATTTATAAGAAGGACAAATAAGTGATGCTGGACAAACTGAAGGAGGGATCTCCTGGCTTTTGACGTATATCTGGTGATATCGTTACATATGTGGAGTGGACGAGGGATTTTCGTGATTTTTACGCGTGCGGGGTATATCAGTGACCACTGAATCACGTCTACCCCTTGGCTTTAACATCCTTCCCTTTTCTCCCCCCTTTAGGTGTGAAATATATCTTGTTAGACTTAGACTCCGAACCCCCGGTGCCCGCATGACATGGTTCAGTCCAGCTGCGAGATCCGAGCCTCCTCCATGCATTGGGATTTTTCTCAGCGCCGACACCGTGTGAATCTCCCTTTTTTGACTATCTGAGAACTATCGTGCCTGCCAGACCAGAGAGGAAGAAAAAAAAAGCCCCTGCCATGACCGCCGCTTCAAACGTTGACGGAGCTACGGGACTCGCGAGGAGACCGGAATGCGCATACAGGAAAGGGGACGGAATACGAATTTTTGCTCTAATGAAGGCAGGAGTGCACGCGCACCATTGGAGCCGGGTGCTGTTCTTATATATGGGGCTACTGGTCGCCTCAGTAAAGGGTAAGTCCCCCCCCCCCCTTTCCTCCTGTACAGCTGAAGACGTGCAAAATGCAGCAGGCTTACCCCCCACTCCACCGCCCACCCTCCTCGATCCCTTACTGAATGCAAATAAGCACCAGCAACACACACACGCACTCATTCTAAAGGCGCATTTTTTTTTAGGATCAACCTTGCTGTGATGTTGCTGTTCCAGCACCCAAAGTTATTATTAGAGGAGAGGTGGCTGGCTGGGTGGCTATTTTGGTGCCGGCGGATCCTCTGGAATTGCTACCGAGCTCGTGTCTATCCTTGACTCTGTTGATGCGTTTCATTTAAGGACTGCATGAGATGTTTTTTTGTTTTTTTTAGAGGAGATGAGTGGATTAAAGGAAGTGTTGGGGTGTTTAAACAAACACGTTGAGGTGGTCAAACAGACGGCTGATTATTATGTGCTGAGTCCATGAAGGATAAAGGGAGTGTGTGCGTGCGTGTGTGTGTGTGTGCGCGCACAGGGATGTACTTCTTTCTAACTCTTCCTCTCTTATTCCTAGCTATTAACATTCTTTACTTCCAAAGTTAACATTAATGAACAACGTTTTGTGTGAAGTTTCTGTCCTTTTGTATGTGCGTGTGCGTGTGTGTGTGTGTGTGTGTGTGTGTGTGTGTGTGTGTGTGTGTGTGTGTGTGTGTGTAAGGGTTCGGGGGTGCAGGCCTAATTAACTGACTCTGGGTTTTCTGTCCTTGATTAATTGCAAATGGAAATCTTATAACGGGAGCTGGGCATTCAACAGATTATCATTACTATTCATTTACTTTCTGTGTTTCTGAAAGGTGAGACTCAGTAACTGGTGCGTGATTTTTTTTTTCTCTGCCTTTAGTATCCGTGGACATTCATCACAAAAGCTTGTGGCGTTATTTAAGAGGCCAAGCTTTTCGGGGGGGGGGGGGGGAGAGCTGCAATGATTTTTTGCCATCCAGAGCGGGTCCTTTGGCAAAGCAAGGCAACCGTTTTATCACTGTCTTGGCTCGGCACCACAGAATGGTCACTATTTTTAGCAAAAGCCAAGAATACTGCCACGGCCACAATATGAATTTGACAGTGAGTCATGGCTCTGTGTTCGCCCACTCATACCTTTTGGTTGGACAGCGCATAATCCACGAGTGAGTGGAAACTTGGCACATTCCCAGCACATTAGGCCGCGTGGTCTCGTTCTGTTTAAGTGTGGTTTTCAGCTCGAGAACTGAAACGTGTCTCCCACCCAATAACTCCCACTTGTCGCCCACTTTTTGATCAAGCTTTGTGTCATCAGCCACCCAAACGGTTAAGGTGGGATGTGGGTTTATCACGCTTTCAACTCGGTCCCAGAGATCCAGACAAATCTCTCTCCGCTTCCCTGCCGAGTAAATCTCATTGCGGCTATATTTGACGCTTTGGGTTTTATTTGCGTCCAGGGAGCTTTTTTTATTGGCCTCTCCCTTGCCGATTGAGTCTACTTTTGGAGCCAGTGAAGCGACTCTAACTTATTGCACATATTTACGAAGAGCAGCTGCAGAGGCTAGACTATCTATCCTGCCCCCCTGTAACAACGTTTACTTTAATCGTTGTCCATAAATATGGTTGAATATCACACACCGAGGTGGTCTGGCGCGTCCCTTGGTGCTGCAGCCACCAGCAATTGCCCCATTCTCCCATTGAGCGGCACCAGAGCCTCACACTATGCTGAGAGGCGGTGCGAGGAGGGAGAGGAAACCCGGAGTTTGTGGACTTTCTCTCTCCATATACTTTTTCAAACCCCCCAAAACAGAGCAAGAATCTGTTCATCCAAACTGAGGCTGAAGCTGCGTGCAACATGTGTGATGTTTCGCACCGTGAAGATGCTGTTTGCGGGCCATGTTTGATACACCACATCCATGTCTCCATGCGCACACTAGTGCTTTAAGTCTCCTTATTTGATAACCAGTCTCACTGTCGCCTCCCTTGTAGCCACAGATGCCCCCAAAGGGCCACGCAGACAAAGATAGAGATGTGTGCGAGGCGTCTGACAAAGAGCTATTGAAGAGAGCAGCGCGTCCTCTCCATGGGATCAAAACCAGCTGTCCCAGTGGACTCGTAGCTCAATAAACGGTAATCAACCTCTATTCATTTAAACGCAGAGGGAGATGACGCGGAGGCCGCGAGGAGAGGAGAAGAGGAGGGTAGAGGAGGCAGATTGAGGATGACGTGTTTCGGCTCCTCACTCCAGCTCGGCCGATATTAAATCACTCGTCAGCGGCGCATGAGACAGTCGCTCAGCATGTCCATTTACACGCAAGATCACGCTCCGCCGTCCTCTCCTCTCCTCTCATCCACGCGCTCCTTTCTATAAAGGCTTCGTGTTGCTCTCATGATGCAACTCACAGTAATGTTCAGAGGACTAGAGGGCTTGATGCCCCCTTTTTCCTTTTTTATCTTTTCTACTTGATGACATTTGCTTGTATTCGCACCGTCATGAGGCTCCTGAAGAAAGAGCAAGGTCGAAAAGTGTGTGTGTGTGTGTGTGTGTGTGCGCGCGTGTGTGTGTGTGTGTGTGTGCACGCGCGTAGAAGTGCGTGTCCTCATAAATAACGCAGGGAGAAATGTTCCTGGTGGGGATTCGCTTTTGAAGTTCTAGAAATCAAAATATGACAAATTTAAACTTGAACAATTTAATGCGGAAGACCTCCGGTTACAGAAAAGGACGTGGGCCTTTAATTGACTCCATTTTAATTGTGAACACCGTCTTTTGAAAACATCACTGTTGATGATTCGTTCGAATCTCGTACCTCAGTGCAGGAATGACCGCTGCATTTTTGTTAAACAAACTTAAATGATTTATTTTTTTAAATCAGGAGCCTTCCAATCTTCCCAAAAAGGATCCCGCGATCCACACTGTACGTTGACATTTCAGCACCGTGGACAGAGCAGAGCGCAGCTGAACGTCTCTTCAACACCACGGACAGCTCCCCCAGCCTGCAGCCTCAGCAGCAGCTGCTCCTCTGTGGAGGGCTCGCTGGCTACATGATTTGGGACTTCTCCAATGTTTTCATGGCTTTGAACCCTCAATTAGACACAGACTTCAAACCCCGGCTTGACGGGATCACAACATAAGCTCTCTGCTGTTGGGTTTATTATGAATCTGTTACTATTTTTAAGGCACAGTGAGAGCAAAACATACACGTACAACCGCTACACTCCTACATGTTCTCACTTCAACAGCGTGTAAAGCTAACAGTCATTGACTGTATGGACAGAATTCTGTCTCAGTTTTGATGGTTATTAGTTGTTGTTGTTGTTGTTGTTTTTTTTTTAGAAAAATACAACATTACACTATCTCACTTATGGAGATTTTCAGCTGTTTGTGTGGTATGTGATGATGAATTAAAAATGACTTTTGGACCACCAGTGATTAAGAACATCGTTTTAAGAATTCTAACCAAGTTTTTGACATATTATCCAGCACCTGACGAGAAAATCATTAACAGATTGATTAGCAATAAAAGTAAGCATCAGTCTCCAAGTGAGTAAGTGAGTACTTTATTATCACAACTTTCCTCATTGTTCTGCTTGAAATCCACGTACAGTAAATTCACAACCTGTTGTTTTAAACCTCCGTCGTGGAGCTGCTGTGTTTCCCATTGGATCAATGTAAGCGAAGATACAAGTCTGTGGATGCTGCGTGACAGTTGGTTGAGTGAGAGTACTTGATCAGATTAGGAAAAAAAAAACGCTGTTGAGTTCCTGTAAGCCAATTCACCAATCAAACACACACTGCCATGTCCCTTATGTTTCCCATATGTATTTCCATAATGAATATGTGCACATCTATACTCTATTCCTCCCACCTGTCTGCCTGCTACTCTCAATCTCAAATCCTGCTCTACCTGCACGCTCTGCTGCTCCCCCTATCTCCCATCTGCTCTCCACACTCACTCTTGAGCAACAAAGGACGGAACGGGAGCTGAAAAACAGACATTATCTATTTACCCAAAACAGAGAAATGTCTGGAATGCAAAGAAGATGCTTCAATCTGTGTTGTCTATTTGAGGAGAGAGCTGCGGAGTGGGAGACATAGAGAGAGAGACCGATAGAGATTGTGAAGAGGGGGCACACTAGTAAGAGAAACGGGAAAAACAGCAGGACAGAATCTACTGTGAAGGGGAAATAAGAGGCAGAGAGGGGAGACGACTGTTGGAGCAGAGGGGCGATAAGCTTCCACCAGCGGAGAGATTATCTAGGCCCTATGTTTCTGTGCACTTTTGAGTGCTGGGTGATTTTCCTCTCTTTAGTAAATGATCTATTTGGAGGCTCATTTCCTTATCAGGCATCAAGCAGACTTCTATTTCAGCAGCTAACAGTGTGTAAGTAAGCTTATGGGCATGTGTGCTTGTTTGGATGAGCGTGTGAGGTGCCGCCCCCATTCACTCCAGGATGATTAGACTAAAATGTTGACAAGCAGGTCATTAGCTAGCTCCAAAAGGTCTCTGTGTGTGTGTGTGTGTGTGTGTGTGTGTGTGTGTGTGTGTGTGTGTGTGTGTGTGTGTGTGTGTGTGTGTGTGTGTGTGTGTGTGTGTGTGTGTGTGTGTGTGTGTGTGTGTGTGTGTGTGTGTTTGGGGAGTTTGAGAAAGGCTTTAAGATCATGCAAAAAAAAAAACTCTTCGTCCTTGTGAGCACCCTCCTGCCTCCACCCACCAGCTGATGAAGGTGTCACCCTCCTCCTCCTCCTCCTCCTCCTCCTCCCTCGTCTTCCCCTTCCACCTTCTCCTTCTTCTCCTTCTTCTCCTTCCTTCCTCCCTCCCCCCCTTCATCCGTCTCTCCGTACATCCACCCCTCCTGCCACCCACCTCTTTCTCCCTCCGTCCTCCTCTCTGGTGATTCACACTGTCATCTGTCTCCAGATGGCCGGAGCTCTGTCACTGTGCTTCGTCACACTGATCACAGCCACACAGTGACTCACACACACTCATTCACTAATTCATGCACGCTCACAGACTCCTCCGGGCCTTGGAGAAATGTCCATATTTGCATTCATGCAGCGATTCACGAGTGTACAGACACAAACTTGACCATTAGACATCATGCACTTTAATCCAGAGACACTTTTGCATGATATCTTGATTAAAGCGTCACTCACTGTGATGTCCGGGAACATCCTGTTTATTCATCGTAGAATACAACATATCGGGAGCTTAAAAAAGGTTACTGTAAAGTAGGGCTGCCCCCTAATTGTCATACCAAAAAGTATGAGTTGACCAAGTTTACACAGTAGCGTAACTAATCAAGCCTTCCCCTTTGAGAAAGGTGGCCTTGTGGGTAATGATTACTTGTGACGTAACTTGTAACAGGAAGAGGGATTCTCTCCTGTATCTGAGTAAAATAAATTAATGAGCTCATGCTTAGCTGCTCTGAAGAGTGTCTTCTTTCAGTTCACTGCTCTGAGTGACTCAAGCGACTGTTTTATATAACGTCATAACAAGATCTCATGGACACACCTCACTACCTAGTAAACCAATTTTTTTTTTACAACAGACTTAAATATAAGTGAAACTATTCTCAGGAAGCCAGTGATCTCCTCTTCAAAATAGAATCGGTCCTCTCAGAGGGAGGCTATCCCTTTCAGATTGTGGGGGAGAGGTCCCCTGAGACAAAATTTGGCGTAAAAAAAAACTGAAATGGAAATAACGGACCAAGCAACAGAGTGTGCTTTACGATGCCATAATGAGAATATTTGCATATCTGTCAATGCCACGTGTAGTTCAACAGACTCAAGAAAAGAGCAGAGAAGAAAATACTGACGAACAGAAAACGTAATGCAACAGTTCGATTAGGGGAAAGGAGATTGTCGGGGTCTCGTGCGTCTATGTACCGTGCACCAGTCAAAGGATATGAACGTCACTCCTCCCTCTCAATTGGATTGGGGTGAATTCTCCGGATAATATCCTGCTGCGTTCTCACATCAGCTCACTCGGACTTGCTGCGAAAAAAAAATACTAGGGGGTCTGGCAGGAGACTCTGGGTAAAGTCCGATTGAAAAACAAGGCCGTTTGTGATCACACATAGAGCTCCTCCTGCAGATGTCAGGAGTTTTTTCAGGAGTTTTCTGCGAGTGTGAAACAGACAGATGTTATAAATGGTACAAAATAATGTTGAAATTAATGTTCGGTCTCCTTTTTTTCTTCTGACAGATAAGAATCATTAAAGCTTTAGCTGTTAGCATTGCCATCAATTGGCGGCTAGCTTTGCCTTCCCCTTGAAGAGAAAATTCAATTTTCAAGGCTTTTTGATATGTTTGATTATTTTTCTTTGCAATGTAAAAGTAAAAGTAAAAAAAAAGGTTTACTTTCATGAAATATGACAAACACATTCAAATCAAGACATTCACATGTCTAGAGGCTCTGGTTGTAGAGTTGGGAAATAAAAGGCTACTTGTTTCCTTTAAATGACTCTCAGCATGTTCCTGAGCATGGTGGTAAATCAATAAATGTACATTTTGGCTGCTTTGCATGCAAAGGGAACATAAATCTGGCACTTTTGCTCTTATCTGGCAGCCATATTCATATGAGTCACATTCACAGCACACTTCCTTTCGCTTTCACTGTTACTCTATAGGCTTCTGCTATTAGCGTTGAAGCTGCTCAGCTACAAACAAGACCATGGACGTTTGATAGATGGGCCGGGGTTAAAGTGCCTTGCTGTTGCTGTAGTGAATGTTGCTAAAAAGGGTTTTCTTATATCCTTTGATCTACATTTTTCCATTTGAAGATGGTTTAAGAGCTTGGCTGCACGGCTTCTATAGATGCAAACATGGGCAAGAGCACTATAAGTATTGTGAGGAATGACATGTGAGGAAAGCAGGAACCTATATTTTCAGTCAATCTTCACTGGATTACTATAGATGAATATAAATAAGAGATATCCAAAGCTTATTTATCCCTGAGCCATGTAGACAACAGCAAAGCTATAATAGACAGGTCTCAATTTCCTTTCAGTTTCCCGTTTTCCTGTTATTATCAGACATGAGAATTTGCCCCGGCTACTGTAAATCCCCACAACGTGAGCAATAGATGTAGATGCCCTGTCTGTCTTGTACAGACACAGAGCTCAGGCAGGTGTTTCTTTAGCCTCCAGATTTACACTGTTCTTATCAGATATCAGTGATCCCACAGATTGATGATAAGATCCCAGGCAGGGGGCTATCTTGTCCTTGCCTCTTTTTTTTTTTCTCCTTTCCTGTACGACCTGTCTCTCTATTCAATGTATAGGCAATCTGTCAGTGGGCTTTTTGTGGGAAAGCAGCTCAGTCATCATGTGGAGACAGTCAGTAAGTGTGTGTGTGTGTGTGTGTGTGTGTGTGTGTGTGTGTGTGTGTGTGTGTGTGTGTGTGTGTGTGTGTGTGTGTGTGTGTGTGTGTGTGTGTGTGTGTGTGTGTGCTCATGTTTGTATTGAATTCCTAGACTTCTCAAGGATCAATCCATTTTTTGCATCCTAAGCAAATAAACTTTCATGTATATCTTGTATACCTGACATTTAAATAATGAGTACTTAAAATATAATGAAACATGTTGGTCCAGACAGTAACACATTTGTAATGTTGTACTTTTTAATTGTAGTGAGTAGTGGTTGTTGTGTTTCTGTTTTTTTTTTTAGATTGTTACCACTTTTAAATCCCAGTGTGAATTTAAGGATACAACTAGCTGCCAGTTAGTTTAGCTTTGGAAAAAACACAGGAAACAGAGTGAAGCCGGTAGCCTGACTTCCACAGAAAAGTAGAAAATCCACCTGCAGCACTTCTAAACATTACTAAATAATATGTTTTTCATAAAAAAGTTGTGTTATTTGGTTAAATCTTGCTCTTTCTGGGGCCCTGGTAGTGTAGAACTTAGTGCCCGCACCAAATGTAGGCTGTAGTCCTCCAAGCGGGCGACCCGGGTTGGAATCCGACTTGTGGCTCCTTCCCCCTCATTCTCTCTCCCAGATTTCCGACGCTAGCCACTGTCCTATCCCGACAATAAATGCACAAAAAAGCATAATAATAAAAAATGAAAACAAAAAAACCTAGTGCTTTCCTTTGTCGGAGCAGTAACATCCTAAAGCTAATAACACAATTAACCATCTAAAGCCTTCCCAGGAGAGTGTTTGTCAAATACAACTTCTCTTTATGAGAACTTTGTACTCCAGGATATTTGCAATGCAAGCAACAAGGTAGCAACCTTTTATCTGAAGTTGGTCTAAAGTGCATCTTCCTGAGTTAATCACTCTTAAAGTGTCCAATACCCAAACCAATCTGACCTTACATCCATTGCCTGCTGACTCATGTTAGGTGTTTTGTTTCTACAAAGAAGATCAATTACTAAAGAGAAAAGAGGAATTGAGCTTAAAGCCTCTCCTGATGTCTTTACCACAGAAATGGACCACACAATATTACCCAGCTGGCAGTCAAGGGATACTTAAATTCAATGTTTGAGCACTCTCTTACAGTGTATGTGTGCTAAATGTATAAAGGCTGTTTCTCTTTAATTGATATTCAAGACGGAACACAGAGGAAAATACTTATTTCATAGCTTTTTTTTTTCCAGTTTATTTTTTTCATGCAAATTTGATGCAACCTTGTCCCTGAAATAAAGAAGACACTGATTTAATGTTTTGATCAACTATGCTCTGAGAAGTGGTTGCCAATCTGCCAGAAAAAAATGTTTAAATATCTTCATAATAAAAAAAAAAACAACTACATTGGCTTAAATATGTACAGTAGGCATCCACTACCAATTTAGATTTTCCTAATAAAACATGTATAACCTAGGACTTTCCCTTGACTGTGAGTTGGGGGGGGGGGGGGGTGGGGGGGGGGGGGTTACAAATCAGGCTGCTAAGGATATAAGGCCTTATAACATGTAGATTGCAAATCCCCTTGTGTCAAATGTGTCAAATCCCCTTGTTTTGCAATTTCCTATAATATAGGATACATTACATTATGTATAATCTGTATGAATAAAATGACTTGACAAAAGGGACTTGTTATCAGGAATGACCCAAAGGTATACATACACGTTTATGGATTAGCCACACATTGGCTTTGAATTATATTGTCTGTAAATGATTGCTGTAATGTTTCCCTTTGAATACCAGATTAATACACACATTTAACGAAGATAGCATGTGTAGGAAATAGCAGCACCTGCTTTTCACAGCTGCAGTAAATTAGAGATATAAATAAACAAGATTATGTCTTTTTCAGTTATCCCCAATTCTGACACTGTAGGACCTGTCTGCAAAAATGTATGGTATGAGATAAATATTTACATGAACGGGTATGAGAGGATTTTTCAGGGATAATAGCAACATTGCTTTATAGACCTATTTGATAATGCAAGAATGCAAGGTTAGGGGGCGCTGATGGTGTAGCGGTTATGACGTGCGGAGGCGGTGGTCCTCGGAGCAGCGTATCAACTCACATTCTCTACTCCTGGCATTTCCTGTCTCTCTTCAGCTGTCCTATCCAATAAAGGCAAACCCACCCCAAAAGAATACAAGGTTAGGTATAGGCTCCTATTTTACATTTCAGACCTATAAACCTTACCGCATACGTCATAAAACAGAGCAGTTGAAAGAAGCACATACAATATGAAAAAAAAGATCTTTAGTGGATGTCATCCATGATGTAATCTTGCAGATATCATCCATAACTTGATCCATTCAAAACTACCAATTTTGAGAATTTTCTGTTCCATTATCATAGTTTCAGCAGAGTGGGATTTCAGCTTGAAGACAAAATATAATTTTTCATATAAGAGATGTTCTCATCCATTTGGGAGGAAAGCCTGTGGTCTATCAATTATCCAGGCGGTCCTCAACTGACACTTAAGCCTTCCTGAGGGTGCAGTTAGGATCCGAGTTGAAAGGTGAAAGTGTGCTACAGTAAGTTGAAGTGAGGCTGATTGATCGTCTGCTGCTCGTCCATCTCTCAGTGATGGCTGGAATAGTCCAGCTGGGACGGCCATGACCCGACCTTTGCATCGGTGCTTCCTCTCCGTTTGAATACGCACCGCTCAAACAGGATCAAATGTTCATGGATGACCACTTACTAACACACACATAGATCAACATGCTTATCCGGGATCATCATCTCATAGATTTAACACATCCATTATTGCATTAGCCCCCCTCCTGTTGATGCTATTGATTGGTGAGAGTCCAGAAAGTGCCGTTTTTTTTTTTGTCTTTTCAGATTTCTTGTGTAATTTATGTGCACAAACGCAGCAGGGTGTCACTACGATTGTCTCTTCACCATAGATTCAGTCTAACATAACTCAAATAGCTCAGCTGTCAGATGTGAGCAGAATGAAAATGTTGTGATAATTGAGCTTCGCTGTTTAACACATTAGTGTCACACATAATTGTGTTTTTTTTTTCCCTTCCCCATACAGTAAGTACAAAAGAGGCTTGGAGAGAAAACTGGCATTTGTCTAGTTATGCATGTATGTGTGAATAAGTGTGTGCGTGTTTAGATGTACTGTATGTGTATGCCTGTGTGGTAGTGGTGGTGTGGGTGAGATTAAGTGTTGAGGCGGACTCAAACAACAATAAATAATTGAGGAAAGGGATTTGTCTTCATGTGTTCTCCTATTTTCTTGTTTTCATGGGAACATCATAAACTTTTCCTGGCAGAAGCCGTGAATTACGCTGTGTGGACCGCACTTCTCTCCTTCGAGTTCTCCTGTTCTTTCTTTTTCTTGTGTTGGAGGTGAGAAACGAGATGATAGAACCCAGCTCAACCTGTACATCAAGACAGATGTTGATTAGAGTCTAAAATTGGCACATTTATTGGCACATTTCTTAAAAAAAAAAAAAAAAAAGAATCAGATAAACTTCACACAGGGTCCAGCAAAGACCTGACACTATCTCCTTTTAAACTCTCATCCAAAAGAGCTAAAAGTTTCTAGGACACAGGTGGCCCGAATGGCATTTTTCCAGCAGACAAGAGGCTGTGAAACATTTCTCAAATTGTGCACAATTAACCTCCAAAGCTCCCACACAATGAACGGCCAAGGGAAGGCTACACTTATTCAGAAGGCACTCGTTTAGATCTACCAATTGTCTTTTTAAAAAATGGACGCAGCAAACCTGATGTCATCCATTGGTTTTGTTCACTCCTTTTTTATGTTCGAGTATTGTATTTTTGTTTTTTTTATTTCGTTTTGTTTGTTTATTTTTGCTGTAAGCGAATGGTGCTTGGGTGAAGCGAGGGGTCGAAAAATGTTATGTAATCAAAGCTGCTCGATCCATGCCTGTGGTTAAAGAACTACTGGGTGAATTAGCCAGTGAACCATCATGTCTCCCAAGGAAGGAGTGAGATTGTTTCAGTTGTGACCTGAGTTTCCTATTCATCAGAATAAAGCTAAGTGAGATTCTGGAATATAGCAAATTAGCTTCTCACACGCCCACATGTCAGTGGGGTACCAAGTAGGTGAAAAACACAAATAATTCAACTTTTAACAAACACTGAACTAGCTAACAAGTCAGGCACAGTGAGGGCAGAGACTGATATCTGTCTACGCTCTCAGTCTTCAGGGTCATGGTAAATGGAAGCTTGATCCAAAGGCAACTGGACTTGGTTGAAGATCTTGAAGACGTTTCACCTCTCCTCCGAAAGGCTTCTTCAGTTCTAAACTAACTGGTGGACGGAGCTAAAGACTGATACAAGCTAATCAGTGCTAACATTTGAAAAGTATTGACTGGATTGTAGACTTCTTGTGGACCTTCAGTAAATCACACACATTCGTCTGATATTTGAAAGGCATAGAAAACAGAAGCACCAACAAGTTGAGTTCATTGACTGAAGTAGCTGAGATGACACCTAGAAGAACCCATCTGTCACTCAAAGGGGCCCAACCCCTCATTATGCATAAGGTGTGGTATATTCAAATTTACCCCAGTATAATTGAATAAACAGAAAATTGGCTATAGGAACCGAAACACTGTCCCCGTAGCAAGCTGTGATTACGTTTTAATGATTGTGTAAAGTTGAGCATTTACCATGGAGCTTCATGGGGATTGACTCACTTTTGGAGTCACCCTCAAGTGGCCACTCAAGGAACTGCAGTTTTTCTGAACCCTAGAGGTTGCTGCTTGGATCCATCAGATATATTTGATAAACTAGTCACTTTGTATTCTTGACTGTTGCAGAAAATAAATACATTGATACACAAGAACAAAATCTGAAGAACAAAAAACAACTCCAAACACCACTGTTTTGTTGCGTTTCTCCCTTTAGCCTTACCTGAGTTTCTTTTTATGTATAGGGGAAACAGATCCAAAGAGAAGTGATCGATCACAAACATGTGCACACATGAAACCACACAGACAAACACACATGTTCTTTTCTCCCGGCATCTCGGCTTGCTGTGTTGTGTGGGAGGCCCGTTTGTATCAGTGCTGAATAAACTCCCCCACAACAAGACCGGGGGTCTTTGTGAAAGGGAAGAACATCAACCATAACATGTCTTTGATTCCGAATGGGTTATTTTTCTATTGATTAGCTTGAAAACCTTGGTGTGAGGGTTACTGAGGAACTGTGTTGAGCTCAGAAACACAAACCTACCAGGAGGGCTTTTCAGATGTATCGATAAGAAGAGGAAGCATTTAGGCGAATAACATGTTGATGAATAGATTCTGTGTTTGTTATGGGTGAAATATGGCAAAGTATCAGGCATTTGCGTAAGTGTGTGTGCGGCTTTTTTTGTTTGTTGTTGGGTTGGTTGCAGGTTCTTTTGGCTGGCCCTAATAGTGGTAGTTAAATATGACCCAGCTGGAAGGAACTGCCTTACCCCCCCTTCTTCTTCTCTCCCTCTCTGTCTGAGAGAACACTTGTTCCATTGTGCCTCTTTTGCTAGCAGAGATGCAGTGAAGACATTTTCTTTTCTATTCCCCAGTCTTTAAACAGAGTTCTGTTCCATACCCTGTTCCGTATACTTCTAGTGCCCTCTTCGATTTTGTCGATTTTGTCGATTTCTCTGACGTAGCCTACAGTCTGCTTCATTTTGACAAAGTTTCCCAAAACTGCCTGCAACAGCCCCCACCGATGCAATCTTGCACTCATGCGGTAGCGTACATCTGCATAAATGCATCTTCTTTTTCTCAGCATGCAGCCGCTTTCTTTGGCTTTAATCTTTGGCTCCATTTTTTTTTTTTGCATGTGGGTGTTGTTTATTTTCTTGCAGAGCACATTTCGCCCTCCAGCTGCATTGCTTTGACAATGTGTTTTTGTGTGTTTGCACGTGTGTTTAATAACTTTGCGTCGCCAAAGGCGTCAACACATCATTGAAATAACTGCCATAGCCTGTGATGAGAGTGTCACAACTCTATGTTGAAACATAGAATGGATGCATGTGGCTCCTGATTAACAGTTGAGAGTGTGCATTGGCAAGCGCGTTTAGGTATGGTGTTTGCTTGAGCGTACGCTCTCTGCATGATTTTACACAGATCATTGTTTTTCTTCACACATTCCTGCAGCACAAAGCCATTCCAACCTCCGGATGTGCACCATTATGTAAAGGCAAGCTCCATTTTTCTGCCCTTTTAAGGGAACAACATTTACCATTCAGCCTAGTGGAAACAACCTGTGGGGGGAGGGCTAAGTAGGAGCAACCTCATCTCAAGTGCCTTCCACTGCATTTGGCTTGTCTGTAATGGCAGACGGTGTCTTCCTGGCCCTGACATTAGCCTAATGTATGGAGACGAGCAGGATCGCTGAGCTCACCCATTTCCATTTTAATGGCGGCCATCTAGAGGTTAATTCGGATATGATGCGGTCAAGGCGCGCATATACGCTGACACGTCAGGAGACAAATAGCAATGCTGAGAGGATCTATGGGGCGGAAGGGTTTATCTTCCCACCAGGGAGGCTGTTACTGGCAAACGCACACACACAAAACATTTGGTTGTTTGAAGTTTACTCATGGGATGGGTTATATGTGATAGTTGACGGCTTTGTTACACGATAAACCCCAAGTGGAGCGCTTATTTGGTTGGAAATGATTCCATGTTTGCTCCACTGGGATGCTCATTTTTGTGTAGATACAGCCCCTGATAGACCGCATGTTTGAAGGTTTTATGGTCTCTCTTGAGAATAGCGAAAGAGCTGAATCTGTATTTTCGCTTTTAGATGAGCGAGACTCGGAATATGTTGTTTATGGTTGTGTCTCAATTAAATGGGTTACTTCATTGTTCATATGAGGGAAGTTTCTGTTGGAACATTTTCTGTTGCTATCATTTCACCATTGGCTTTAGGGTTTTCAAGCTGCAGTTTTGCATTCATTTAAAGTCATAGAACAGATGCCCTTTGCCTCAGTATAGACATGTTGGAATTCAACAATGAGTGTCATCACATGTATACAAGAATCCCGCTTTCCGAAATTTGCTCAAGTCTTTTTCCTTGTATTGGGAATCCTTGAATTGCTACTTGGAGTGCTTTGCCGGACATTCTTCTCACAACATAAGAAATAAACACTTTTTAATATTGACTCCATGACTACGATTGTCTCTTTGTCTAGTCGTGTTTTGACCAAAAGGCAAACTTTGAATGTAAATGAACAAACCAGACAGTGATGGGAGGGATAAAGAGATGGAAGACAGAAAGGAGATTTTCAGTCTCTTATTCCATGTATTGTTTGTGTCTTTATGGTATCAGTGGAACGGGATGTTAGGATTATGTTCACCGGGATGAAATTTCCGTCCTTTGAGAGTGAATGTCGTCAGTGTAATTGCATCTGAGCAGACGAGTTACATGTAGACATGTGACACTATACCCTCCTAGGATATAGGGATTACATCCATACATGTGCTGATAGCTGACAGCTGATACCATTGTAAATAGACCTGTGCGAACAAACAAAATACACACATATACACACACTGGTGAATCATCACTCCATGTAGACCTCTGGGATCTGTTAACTGTGCAGATTAGGCGCTGTCTTGCTGTGAATGTCACACTGGCAGTCTGTGACCTCAATGCAGAAAGGCAACGAGACACAGAAATGAGGTGAAGAGTCTCTTCCCTATATAGACTCTTCCTCCTCTTTTTAAATGACTAGCTCCCATTGGGTGATACTCTTTCTGTCTTTCACCTTTAATCTCCCTTCCTTTCTGCTCATATTTTTTACAGTCCCTAGTTTGCCCTCATATTTCCTTATTTCTTCCATTATTCCTCGTGTCATGTCTTCCAAATATATTCTTTTTTGTATACGTCCATACATTTTGGGTCTGTCTATTTTCTATCTGTCTGCCCCCCCACCGAGCCCCCTTCTTTGGTCTCCTTCTTTCCACATTGAGGGTTCTCTGTCTTGCCGGAGTACAGCCCAGTGACCGTCGATTCATCAAAGTGTCACAGTGCAGAACGGCAGCTCTGTGCGCCCGCTCACAAAAACAACTGCCCTGGCAAAGCAAACAATAGCACATACACTCGCACACACATATTTAGAAACTGGAGTTCAGCAGCTCCAACAAGGTCATACTCTCCCTGTCCGAACATTTGGCGGCTAGCACGCTGTAGATGGTTTATGCCAAGCAGATGCTGCCAGTGTACTAAGCAGTGTACAACATAACTGTTGAACATCCACGGATATCAAGGGTAGTTAACATTTCAGTACAAGCCAACACAAATAGTCCCCGTGCTGAGGGATAAAATACACCAACCAATACAGCGAGTTAGCAATTTTCCTAATTGCTGAACCAGCGTATTTACGACACCTCCATATTCATAGTGGTTCACCTGATCTTACACAATTTAAGAAAATATGACCTTCTTCTTTGCCGCAGGTCTAGGCGCTCTAAAACAGCTCGGCCAGCAGTCTGTTTATGTGGTCTTTACGGTGTGTCAGTGGGGTCAACTGCAAGATGGGCTCTCCGCTGCAGATTTACACTGAGGGGCTCCACTGTAGGTCATCAGCTCCCAGCAGCTAATTTCATAATGCACCCTGGGCGAGGCTTAAATAATTCAGCCCGGCCCCCGGGAGTGCAGGAATCTACTTAATCAAAGGCTCTGGGTTTTCAAAGGAGAAGAACAGAGTAGACACTGGTTCAGTATACTCTAACCACACATGCATGTTATGGTGAGAAACTATTTTGTGTGTAGTTTTTCACGGTCCAACAAGAACACAAATGGATATTACTACAAATGCATCTATATTTGTATTTAATGTTCATCAAAGTGCACTCTCAAGCGAGTAACTTTGAAGTATCTGCTTTTGTCTAATTTAATTGTTTCCATGTCTTTCACAGAAAGGACAATATGTTTATTTCTGCAGCACCCCCCCCCCCCCCCCCCCCCCCCCCCCCCCCCACCAAAAAAAAAAATCTCTAAAAACACTACCTGAGTCTTTTATCCACGACTGTGTGCGTCAATATCGATTCAAGAGCCGGTCACTTGGCACAGGTTCTCAAACTTAAAAATAATCATTTTTTTCGCTGGAGCTGCTGCACTCACAGTGGACTTATTCTCAGTCTTGTTTTTTTTTTCCTTTTGCTTCGCTTTATTGAACCCATGAAACATTGAGCCTGGTTTGCTGCCTGCTTAATCATCTGTCATAAATCAATCAATAAATGGCAGCATGTTCAGTCCACTTATAAAACATATACTCAAGCATGAAATGCTTATATGCATTTGAATAATGATGTTCTTTTTCATTTGTTGCCAAGGTGATATGGTTACACCGTAAACATGTTGATGTGAAAGCTAAAGAAGTAGTCCCATAGTCATTACAGTTAGAGCTGCTTTAATGACATGTTTTTTTGTTTTTTTTTAATCAGCCCTAGAACTGAACTTGTTCCTGGACATTTCAAATGATGAAGTGTGACAAACCGAACAGATAAAAACATGAATGAGTCGCAATGATTCATCCCTTTTGACTCATCATGGTCAAAGTCTGTTGACATTTGTGTTTTTTCATTCACCATTCTGTAAACCTATTGCACACTGTTTACTGCTCAGTGTTTCCCTTCATTCTGTTGACTTCTCTGTCATAGCCTTTTTAAAGCTTTTTGTATCTATAACCGCTTTGAGAGTTGCTCTGCTGTTTTTATTCATTTGTTCAAGTTTTTTTTTTTCAAACCATCTGACGTCCTCCCTTTCTGCTGTTGAAAAGATAACAGTTAGTCATCCAGACTTTGTGATCAGATACATCCCTACCAACTGTCTGTTCTTTAGTGGTGTGTTATAAATAAATAGCAGACCTTAGAATGGCATAATCCACTTTACATAATTGTCTGTTGAGAGTCCACAATCATTTAATCTTGAAACAAATTAATAACATTTCAATTGCCTTAACTTTCCTGGTTTTATTTTGTAGTTCTGCCCAGTCTACACATCCTGACTCATTGCCTACATAGGTTCACCGTCCACTCTGACCCTTATCAGGCTCTTCCATCAGACAACCATATGAGACATTGATTTGGCGTTGGTCGGATTGAGGCCGGGTAATGAGGGAGCTGATTGGGAGATTATTGGCCAGGCTCTGTGTATAAAAAAATCAGGTTGGGGAGGTGGATTTGGAGGTTTTTTACTGGATATTAGTATTGACCTGATGGTAATTGGAAGGGTGGATGCTCACTTGCTGCACCCATTTAAAGGCTTTAATGAAAAATCTGATGGAGATGGCCCCGTTTGTTCTTTACTCGTGCAGCTAGTTAAGATTGAAAACTGAAAAAAAACACACGGCAAAAAGATAAAAGGACCTCACACTGTGATTCTCAGATAGTTCCACTCCATACAGTATGTATGTCTAGTTTCTGCTCAATTCATTGTTCACAATTTTATAGATTTCAATGCACAGTTGTTTCTAAGAGTTCATTGTAACACTTGCAGATTTCAATAGAGCTCGACACTTAACACAACATCATAAATGTAACTAAAGTGCATTCAAGTGGCCAGGGTTAAGTTACAAAAACATGAGCATCTTTTTGAAGAGGTCAAGCACATATGAAGAGGTGCATAGAGAAGACCAGGCTTGTTTTTTTTTTTTACCAAGAGACAGGCCCCAGGGAGCCAACAGTTGCATGATGGATATACTGTGACTAGAGATGCCATTATCCTCCCGCTGCTGCCGATGCCATCCAGACTGTCTGGATCTTTACCTCCTGACATTATCTCCCCTTTTTTCCCCTTCACTGCAGAAAAACTTGAGCTACCTGTAGTCAAAAGCTAATATTGGTTTTGTGTGTGTGTGTGTGTGTGTGTGTGTGTGTGTGTGTGTGTGTGTGTGTGTGTGTGTGTGTGTGTGCGTGTGTGTGCGTGTGTGTGTGTGTGTGTGTGTGTGTGTGTGTGTGTGTGTGTCATCTGGTGTTTTTCCATGCGGTATCTCAGAATTCACAAAGACGTGATGTGGCACATAGCACCTTCAATCAATCGATTAGTGCTGCAGAGCAAATTCAGGGTTCACTCGTCTGGCTAACCAGGGATTATGCATATCCATGCTTAATTTTTTGTAATTTTTTCTTCTTCTCTCTGAACAAGCCTGTTAAAAAACTGTTTTTTTTTTTTTTTTTCATTTCAAAAAAAGGGGGAAAAAAATGCCCCAGTTCTTTTCTCTCTTGTCGCTTCTCTTCATGCTTGGTGTCTTATTACCTGCTAATCCCTGCTGGTTTTTCCAAACAAGAAGCACGTTTCAGAATGAAAATTTGGACAGGTTTCTAGCTGCGGCATTGTTCTATCATCAGCACACAAAGTAACACCGAATCTGTGTGTTTCACACGCATTCAACAAGGAATACCAATTCCCCACTGCAGGGATTTACCAAACCAGCGTTCTTTTTTTTTTCTTTTTTTTTTACATAATTTGAAGCTGCATTGTGTTAATGCATGATGCTTGTTTGAAATGTTTTGGGTTTTTTTCAGTGCAGTTAGGTAGTATGGATTGATTTATCCCACACACAAAAAACACAACAGTGAATAATATGTAACAATACACGAATCATATCACTGCAAGTGTTGTGTTGTTTGTGTTGAATAATGTGTGTTGTCCAGATAACAGATGTCCTCCAATTATGCTTTCCTAATTACATTTTAATCAGGCTGCATTATGATTCAGGTTTGTGGCTGCAGCAAATAAAGAGAAAAAAAATATGAATCATTTGTATAAATAGCATGTATTGTTGCATGGCATTCTAATTTAGTCCCTCCATGAGGTTATTTATGTATGCAGGTTGCTTCTGTGGAACAATAACTTTGCTTAGGTTAGCTTTCTTCTGGAAAAGAAAATCAATGCTCAATGTGTTGCAGTCCTGCTGTTTTAGCGCAAATGCGCAAAACACATGTGGTTTTTGTTCAGGTCATCTTATTGTCAGTAATAGCTGAATGCTCACGTTTCATTAAAGATTAATAACTTTATTACCCATGCTTCCACTTTGAGCCAAGAACCATGACCATCTTAATGTGTAGAGGATTAAATGTGTGTTATTAACTGCTGACAACACACATGCAGAGCTACACGAAACATAAGCGCAATCACACATTAGACCACGTTACCGATTAATTACAGCTAAATCCCTATCATTGATTAAAAGTCTCAGCTGTGCTTATAGATCAGTGAAGGATAAGTCATTTAACCAAGAGATTCGAAACACATACACACACTCACACACACACACACACACACACACACACACACATACACACACACACACACACACTCACTCGTTCCTCACACTCCTTACATCCACCCCAAGCTCTGTACTGATAGATGACAAAACACACGATTAAAATGCATGATTGAAGGCAGCGGGAATGGCTGTGGAAGAAAATGTAAGATGAATGCAATTACTGTGGTACTCAAGTGTATCTCTCCTCCAGCCGTGTCCTGTTTTAACGTGAGAATGTAATACTAATGTGGGGAAGGGGCCCCTGAGTGAACAAGTGTATGATGATGGAGGTGGTAGAGGTGGTGAAAGCTGGTTGGAGGGCATACCATTTAGCACTGCTATATTAATGGCACATGCTGCACGCTGTAGGTGATAATGGGATGTTGCGGCACTTCATACAAACTGTTGGACTGTGTGTGTGCACTTGTACAGTAGGTGTGTGCATTTGATTTCTAGAATTGGAAGAAGAGGAGTGTCTATTATTTTCTTTCATACACTTTTAATTCTTCAAAAATGTCTAAGATTTTCATTTTCTTTTCTTTCCACAGCTCAGAACTGCAGTTACACACTACACAGTCCCAATGGAACAATAGAGAGCCCTGGCTACCCATACGGCTATCCTAACTATGCCAACTGTACATGGGTGATTGTGGCGGCGGAGCACAACCGGATACAGCTGGTGTTTCAAGGCTTCGCCCTGGAGGAGGATTTTGACATCTTGTCTGTATATGATGGGCCACCGAGCCCGGGGAACCTGCGGACACGGTAAATGATGTCTACTTATTTGATGTGCACTCTGTAAATGTGAAGGATATTATCATGCAAAGACTTTTTATTTTACTGACAAAAGATTTTCAAATGGTTGTCATGGAAACCATTTTTGATAAACGTGGGTAGACATGCTGGCAAAGAGTTTCAAATTTGACAGAAAGGTTTTAGTGCAGTTAAAAGATTCTTGTTGGATGGTAATATTAAACGATTCTTAAACTTTTCATTATAATCCCTATATATTTCAATCCTGGTCATATATTCGTAGGTATCCAAACCCTATTCCCAATTGGTACTTGACTCATTTTGATAAATGAACACTTGCAACAAAGGACATGAATTATTTATCACATTGTTGAACTGCAAGATGACTATGAAGGTTTAGAAGAAAATGTACTTTGTGTTCTTTTTGACAATGAATACAGAGTCCAACAATCAAAACAAATAAATGATGTCTACATAATTATTTAACTTTTTTCAGTACAGACAATCCAGGAAAGTTGTACTTAAAGGAAGAATATGCTATATTTAACACATACATATAGCAGAAATCAATTATATCCTGTGTAAATATCTATCAGAGTCGTGACTGTCTACAATGAGTGAGAATTGAAAGTCCTGCTGCCTGTGTTGTTGTTCTGAGCCGTATTTATATTGTGTTCAAATGGATGAGATAGCCGACTCATCCACTTGTGTATATAGCTGTTTAAGTCAAGGACTAGAGAAAGGGAAAAAAAGATAGCCTAACAACTGCTTATTTGGATGTCACGTAGGTGTTTTTAGATCACGCTAACAGTAGCCTGCTAACAAAATAATGCAGCCCTCAGGCAATTGCAGCTTGAGCCAGGGAAAATGTTGTCCACCGCTTGCACTAATGGCGCTTAATTATGGCGTGTTCCATTTGATAACTCATTCATGCAAAGACGAAGGGGTTGGAGGTGTGTCGCTGGAGGAGAGCGTAGGCTACTTAGCGCCGGTGCCGACGAACAGCATTTTTTCGGGGGTTTATTGCTGGTGCTCGTGGGCGACATCTTCTGGATCAAAAAGTCGCACGTTATTCCTTTAAGACAAGTTAGCGACTAAGAGGCTAAAAAATTGCTTTAAGACAATCAGATTGACGCAAACCAACAGCTTAGCCAAACTTGTTCATAAGTAGAAAATGATTTACTCAGTGATGGTTTTATCCAAACACAGTAGCTGATCAAAACTCTTATTTACAACCTGTCTCTTCCTTTTCCCCCTTGTTTTCTGAGATCTCATTAATTACTTTATTAAGTACAAAAACCAATCATTACCAATAAAAACAATCAATTTAAGACCCCAGTCACAATAGACTTTAAACCGTCCTTTGGAGAGTCATTAGGTATTGATGAAGTCAGTGGACTGGAAACTGGAAAAGAGTCAAAACTTTAATCAAGACTGTAATCAGTGATGCGTTCAGAGGCAGTTTGAGTGTATCCTTTGGTGACTAGTACAAGACGGACTCTGTGGACACTGTGACAGCATTCAAGGTTATTCACTGGGATTCTGGGCCCATTTTGTGCTTCACAGCTCACAGAAGGAAAAAAAAAAAAAAAAAAAAAAAAAGGAATAAAACTCACCGGGGTGTGAGGACTCAAACAAACAATTTCTGAATCAACAGTCTCATCCTCTCATAAAAGTGTCAATTTAACAGCCTGGAGGAAGTGCTGCCTTGTGCTAACATCGCTGAAACTGTAACTGAAATATTGGCTCTCATGGTTTGCAGACTTTCATGCTCATTTAGTTTACACAGTTCAACTGAACCAGTCTGGATTTGGGAGATAAATATTGTTTGGCTGAATTTGCCATCTAAACAGCTCCACTTCTATTTGTATTAGCTCGAATTATCAGATGCAGAGCAGCTTTCCACTGATGCATTTATGTATTTTTGCAGCCTAATATCTGTCAGACCTCTTGGCACTACCTCACTTACAGGCTAACTTAATTAGCGACAATCGCTGCATCTGATCAGTGGAAGCTACACAAAAAGCTGCTTTTTGATGCTGTCACCTTCTGCTTTGAGCTTGGCCTCGCAAACAGATTAAAGCATATGTCATGCAAGCCCTCTTGAGACGCATGAGAGGAATATTCTTCAGGGCTTTTGTTATTGATGCTGTTTTGAGTCCCTGTCGGCCTCTCAGTTTCTACCCCCGTCGAAATCTTGCTCACCTTTCCCCCTGCCCCCTCCTCTTCCCTCCCTGCGTCTCTCATGCTCTGCCAGCGTTGCGTCTGCTGCATCTCCCCGCAGAAAGCGAATAAAAGAGAGAAGAAAATCCATTATGGATTGGCAATGCGCGTTTTCTCCTCAGCCTTTTCTCCTGTTTGGACCTCTGGGCTCCGTTGTATATTGATGCTCCGGCGGGATGACGGGGAAGCGTTCCACTCGCTCTGTCTAAGCGCTTTGAAAATAAGCGAGGGGGAAGAAAATGTATTTGAAAAAAAAAAAAAAAGAAGAGAAGGAAATGAGGGGTGAGAAAAGAGAGAATATAAAGAACAAATGAAGGAGAGTGGGAAGCAGTGGCAGCGTTCAAGAGCTCACAGATCTCTCTTGGATTTCTCTTGTGTTGTCTCTGACCAGAATTCCTCTTTTTCAAAGGAGACATTTTGTGAAAGTGAGACTTTAAAAAGCTAGAAAAGGCTGGAAGATTTCTCACCAGACTGCCGGCACATACATGTATATTTACACCCCACACACATTCACAGCCGCATTTCCATGCACACACAAAGATGCACGTCTGATAATTCAGCCCTCCTTTTGCTCTCATCTCCCACTTGTGTCAAAAGTAATTTTCCTTCCATCTCTCTTGCTCCTCTTCCTCCAATTTCTCCTCCACCTCCCCTCATTTCCTCCTCACCTATTTTTCTAAAATGTTTTATCTCTTCTTCCTGTTCTCCATTTTGTGTCCTGCATGCTACATTCGCTGCATTTGATCCGTCTTTCATGTACATCACGCTATAGGATGCGGAGCCGGGAATACCTCCTTTGATCCGAAGTCATCATCAAAAATGAATGTTTTGCCTCACTTGGCTCCCAAAAGATAACCTTTGATTTATTTTTCAAAGCAGTCGCTTTCCGTTAGATTTGTTTATTTATCCCTTAATTTATTCGCTTCAATCAAAGCAAAGCCAAGGAAATTGTTGTCATCAGGAAGACGCTGGTGTACGGATCAGTTTGGCTATATATAAGTGCAAGTGTTCCTCAGTATATAAGCACCTGGTTTGTGTTTGTGAGTGTGTGTCTGCTCCTGCAGGAGTTGCTTTATGAGTCACTCTCATGAGTCAGTCTGTTGCTGCAGCACTTCATTAAACTGCTGATCCCAGCTAACGTCAGGGAATGCAAAAAAAAAAAAAAACATATAAAAAAGATGGAACTTTTAATTGTTTGAAAGGGGGGGAAAAAGAAGTATACGCAGTCATATATATATAAGGTAAATTGCAAGCAGGCGCCGCTGTGGATATTTGATTTCTGGTAATTAAGCAGAGCTGTAATTTCCAGAGGGGGTGTAATGATTTAGTGGTTAAGACCATCGTGCAACCTCGATGTTGTGGAAGATATCAATTACGTCGCACAGGCAGAGGTTAAACTGAAGGAAACTAACCTCAAGGTGATATCTGTCTGTGGTAGTTCACATCAATGTTAGCAGGTTGACATCATTTTCTGCTTGATTTAAAAATGTATCTTTTTTTCACAACACAAATAGTCTATACATCTTACTCCTAATTTAACATCAAATTACACCTCATGTCTCTCGCTTAAAGCAATATTTTCTGTTTTTACAGGCGATTACTCTTAAATGAAATATAAAATATTGATGTTTGTTTTTGTTCCATATTTTAGAGCCAAGATTATCAGTCTTTCTACCAAGCCAGGCTACAACATATTCCCATTCCAGCTCTTTTTATGTTCTGTAAAAACATGAGATTTTCCTATCCAGGTCTCAACAAGTACGTGTAAAAGCAGCTGTGGCTAAGTTGGTATGGAGTCAGTCGTAAATGTTAAATGGTAAATGGACTTGAGCTTGTATAGCGCTTTTCTAGTCTTCTGACTACTCAAAGCGCTTTTACACAGCAGGTCACACCTACTCATTCACACACTGATGGCAGAGGCTGCTATGTGAAGTGATCATCAGAAGTAACTTATCCATTCACACACATTTGAAGCAGCGTGAGCAATTTGGAGTTAAATGTCTTGCAAGGACACATCGTACATGTTGCTGCAGGAGCTGGGGATCGAAAACCCTCGACCTTCCGATTGAGAGACTACCAAGTGAGCCACAGCCGTCCCAACCTTCATCTCTCAACCAGAAGATCGGGGGTTCGACCCCAAGCTCCTTGGGCAAGACACTTAACCCTAAATTACTCTCACTGCTTCGTCAGTGGCATATGAATGTGTGTGAATGGGATTACTTACTTCTGATGGCCACAGCTCTTTGAGTAGTCAGTAGACTAGAAAAGTGCCATTCAAGCTCAAGTCCATTTTACTATTCATAAGGAAGTGTTCCCTTAAAGATGGCTGCTGACCAGTTTGTTTCTATGTATTAGAACATGTGAATGTTGAGATATGTGATACTTCCAGATTTGGCTGTCTTCATTTTATAGTAACATAGCTGTCATGTGATAATGCACAAACAGAACCTTTTATATCTTTTACCTACCCTCAAATGGATTCAAGTTGTTTCATTTAAACTGTAATTCAACGACAACTTGTCAAAAAAAGAGACCTTGAGATTTACAGTATTATTTCTTGTTTGTCCACAGGGAAGGATTTTACATGGTTGCGATGCTTTACCACATCTGCAACTTCCTCTGTTATTTAAGAGGACACTTGAAAGCACTAGTTGAAGAGACCCTTATCAAAGTAGTCCAACTGCAAAAGCTTTTCTCTCTCCAAACACATTAAGTATAGCAGCTGGGTCTGCCGTCCTAATCCTCGAAATATGAAGATCAAGGTACCATTCTTCTGCCAGTTTGGCACATGCAGGCTCTGTTGTCATGGTAGTGACCTTTCAGTCCAGTTAGAAAAAAATACTTGCAAGGCGCTGATGGCCTAACGGTGAGGTCGTGCCCCATATATGAAGGATGCAGTCCTCCAAACGGACGGTCGTGGGTTCAATTCCGACCTGCGCCTCCTTTACAGTATGTCATTCCCCACTCTATCTTCACAATTTCCTTCTCTGCCCACAGTCCTATCAAAGATTAACTAGACTTTTCACATGGCAGTTAATTATAGGCTCTCTCAGCTTGAAGTCCTATATTCCTTTTACCTATCAATACTCCTGTCTGACCTATCATTAACCCAGGTGGACTTCTGTGCATGTCATTCTACATAACATGACTTCAGGTGTCAACACAACATTAAACATTGGTGGATGAAAATTACGCAACAGGGGTATCTAATGAGTCATGATTTAAAGCACTGGGCAACTGACCAAGCCTCAGCATTTGACATGTTGAGATTGAGAGCATGCTGAACTGCAATACCACATGGCAAGAGGGGCATGTTGTAGAGTTAAACTGTATTGTATTACATCGCTTCTGTCAAGCCCCCCAGTGTCATGCGATGATGTTCTCACGCAAATTTTAGGAAAGTCAACAAGTCCTCACACTTCCTGGGTGATCTTGTCATTTTGGCCAATCAACGCCCATTTTTTTTTACTAAATTAAACAGTCACCCTGGACCATTTTTAACAAGCTGCAAAAATCACAGAAAATCATTTGAAAACCTGGAGGGACTGCTGGACTTCTGCGAGTTGATTTGGACAAACGCATATTCATGTATTTTGTGGCTGCCTTAAAAAACAAAAAAAATGAATATCGTTATGTCATCTTTAAATATATCGTTACAAATTGTACATGCAAAACTCCTCAACTTACTCTAACATGTCTTTGCAGTTTCCTGTTGCTGTTGCCAAATGAACAACAGTTGATTAAATTCTAATTATGCAGTAAAATTGGCCAGCTGAATGCTCATCAAGTCATTTATCTGCAGTCAAATTATAGTTATGGAACTCCCTCCTTTATACAAGTACCCATGGTTAGAACTGTATATTCACCATTGCAGCTGTAGTAACAGTAGTCTGGGAGATTTTCACACCCCGAAAAGCAACAGCTAGCTTAACCTTAAGCAAAACAATGGACCTCTATCAACTCATTCACTGTCACTCTGTCCAACAGCCCACAATTCTTACTTGTAAAAGACATGTCTTTCTGCTTTTGTGTCACATTTTAACTTGTAGCTGCCAATCTAGCAACACTGAGTACAGTTCAGGACAGGGAAAAGCTATCAGGGTTTGTGAAGGCGTCTCTCTCTCTCTCTCTCTCCACATGCCTCCCTCTCAGTGATGGAGTGGAGGACTGAAGGCCCCGGCAGTCTAGCTTGGGAGGGGAAGAGGGAGAGAGGAGTAGGAGGAGGAGGAGAAGGAGGCGTGAAAGGGACAGATTTTTAGCCGGCAGGCAGGATTGGACCTAAATAAGGAGCACTAGTGCATGGTGCTGGGAGTGGCATTGCCACTACAGTCAGCCCTCGGTGCCTTGAGGTTGGAATGTCTCAGTGTGTGTGTGTGTTTGTGTGTGTGTGCAAGGGGGATCTGTGAGTGTGCAATCTGCCATAGCAAGCTAATTCAGTGTCAACAAAATCAAGGTTTATTGGAATACAGATAAAGTGAACACCACACAGACAAACGCACACACATTCCGACACACACTTTTAAGCACAAAGTAAATGGCAGTGGGCTGGAAAACTGTGAGCCCTGTAATTTTGCAGACACATAATGTTTCACAGACATTTCTGCTATTTGGCAAGCACTTGAGAGCATAAGTGCTTGTACAGTATATGCATGGGAGTGGGATAAAAAAACATCATTTGTACATGTTTTTAGATTGCTGTTTTCATTTCAGCCTTTCAATTCTTCCATCTAAAGTCATAAAAGCAGGCTGTAGATAAATACTACCAAATATAGGGAATATTATCAGACTCATCACATAATATAACAAGACACTGAAGTAAAGTTGAAATCATCTTCAGCTACTTGATTGTCAACCATTCGGGGAAGGCTGATGAAAATGAGTGGTCACAGCTTTTTTAAATGTTAAAAAAAATATTTTCTGATTCCCCTGTTTTGTATAACAATAAAAATAATCTAAAAAACTGTTAAGATTTTCTTTGGCCTTTGCTCTGCTCGTTGGCTGATGTGAGCATTTTTGATATTGCACCTCACTTTCTAAAGTTAAAACATTTCAGAAAGATAAGAAAGCACGAATGTAAATATGAACAAAGCCTGAGGGAGGTAACCCGTCTGTCACTGCAGGGGGCTTTGGAGTCCCATAGCTGGCGGTTGACATGCTGTCTCAACCTAACTTTCAGTCAGCCTAACAACAGGCATAGAGCTGGAGCTGGGACAAGTGTTAAGCCTCTTGACAAACCGTGACACCACGCCCTCCTGTTTATCAGGTCAGCTTCACACCTTATTGTGAATATCGCTTATCCTTCATAAAATCAAAACAGATGAGTTATGACATTTTCTTACCCCCGTATAGTGTGTGCTTATTGAGACGTGAGCTAATCAGACCAATTTCAGCTTCATTTCTCAACACCAGAGGTCGCCACTTGATTCAAACCTGCAATAACATTTTGTTTTTTTGTGTCAACCTGGGGCTGGCAGACATTTTTCATTACATTAATTCATTGAATATATTGAATAAGGATGGTGCGCATTAATCAACTTATCAGCCATATACTCCAGAGTAATTGGGCTGGAATTAGCACAATAGTAAAATATCATGTGTAGTGTTGCGTAGTTTGTGCCCACAAAATGTATTTCATTTACTGGAATCTTCACATTTAAAACTTTCAAAACAAAACAAACATCTGTGGAAGTTTAAAAAGGTCATGTTTGTGATATTGAAATAATGAGTATGACACTGTGAGTATGAGTATTAATGTGTCACCTTTAAAGTTGTTGTAGTATTCACTACCTTTTCACCTGCCTGAGACTCCCTGCGAGCAGCAGAGTCACCATGCTTAGCCAACCTGTAATGATTAATCCAATTAGGAAAAAAAAAACAGGAGAGGCAATGAGCAGGAAGCTAGTTAATTTTCTTTGTACACCCCGTACTCAAATAGAACCAACGTCTTTTTACTCACCAAGAGATCCAAACATTCATCAACATTCCTTTTTTTTTTTCTCATTAGAATTACTATCGGTATTGCTTCAGCATGCTTGACAAAGTTGCCTCCAGTGGATAAGGGGAAATGTAATTTGACTGAACCGAACAATCAGAATCAAATGCATAAGCTGTAAGCTGTTTTGACAAGGTTCGTCAGTAAGTGGGTGGGAAATTCAGTGGTTGACACCTTATAAATTACAAATAATCATTTGTTGCAGTGGTTAAATACAACTACTGCAAAGCAATTTTTTTCACAAAATACATTTACGTTTCAACAATTTATGACTATGTTAGTTGCTGGTGTAAACCAAAATTGTTTGTTTGTCACAGACGATTTTAATGCAGTGTTCATTGATGAACTGCAGTTTTTTTTTCGAACAAAATTCCAGGATTTTATCATACTGCTGCTCGTTTGCGTCGTCTGTTACACTTACATTTAGCTTTAGTGCTGTTATGTTTTCTGAATCCAACACCTCTTAGTTAGTGCTGAACAGAAATTCCTGTACAGCACAACCAGCAGTGGCTGCTAGCATAAATCAATAAAGTTTGTGTTAATTCAATCCCCTGTGTCTCCCAGCATTTGATGTGCTACTGTGTGTACATGTCTCATTCTGTGTGTGTGAACAGTTGCAGTGTGAGTCAATGAGTCGAGCTTGTAGAGGCGATTTCTGCCGATCGGGGTGAGAGCGGGTGACGTACAATGGCACTTCCTGTGGGAACGCTTGCCACGGCGATAACTCTTCTTCAGTGAAGGCCTCGGCCATCAATCTCTCACCACACACACTTTGGGAAATGACTCCGCTGTGTGCACGTTTTTTCCATGTCTGTTTGCGTACACGTTTCTTATTTGTCTGTTCACCTGGAGCGCTTGCGTGCTGATATGGCAGCACGTCATAAGGAAATCTATGTAAGCAGTGCGTACCTATGAAAGGATTCAGGTGTCAGTGTGTGTGTGTGTACGTGTGTGTAAGAAAAATATGGCTTCATGGCTGCATTGCTTTTATTTGTTTGTCATGATTCTTTATCTTGTTCAACAGCATGCGCACACACACCGTATATCCACCGTCTGATATGTCAGATTTTTCTCATACACTCCCTCAGGCATGTGCAAGCAGACACTGTCACAAACACACACACACACACACACACACACACACACACACACACACACACACACACATTGGAGGATTTATGATTCCTGTGAGTCTGGCCTGTTAATGGAGAGACTGCCACTTATCAACGCCAGCCTTAACGACAGTAGGCTCAAAACAGGAGGAAGAGTGATAGTTTGTTTTTCATCATCTCGTGTGGGGGGAAAAAGTGAAACGATGTGGAGATTTATGACACCTGTTCACCTGTGAGGCAGAATTATTGGGCCCTGCAACCCCAGATTAGAGAAATAATCAGCTAGATGGCTGTGAATTTATACCCGACATTCTGTTTATCGCTCATTGCGAGTATTGCTATTGACATCCTCCCATCCCCGGTCCTATCAGTGTTCTTAACAAGAGACACTTCAGCAGCGACATGGAAATGTTTTCCTGCCGAGACAAAGCATTAAATAGTAAGTGCACTGCACTCTTTGAAAAAAGATGTGTCATATCAACTTCTACTGTGCTAAGACTAATTCGAGAGAGAATGCACCACTTTTAATGGGGGGGGCGGGGGCAGCCTATTGAGTCCTATTAACCTTCAGGGATGAAAACATCATCACTAAAAATAGAGGTCTAATTAGGCCCTTGTTGTGCTTCCTGCTCGCATTTGAGCTAATATGACTCCTCAAAAATAAAGTACATAATCAAACCTTCAGCCTTGTACATGTGAGCCTTTGTTTCACCACATTAGTCCCGTACCACAAAATGGGTAAAATGAAGTAAACTGAAGTAGCGTGATGTTGTTTGGAGTAATGAAGACTGATGTTCAGTAATTTAAAAAAAAGGAGTGATTAGCGATTGGTGTCATAGCAGCAGAGGCTGATCATTTCTGCTTATGGCAGCAGATAAAGATGCTGATGTGAAAACCTTCTTTTGACTTTGCAAGATCAGGTGGATGGTGTTAACATAATGTCTTGAATGAGAGTTTTAGTGATCTCTTATAATAAAGACTATGACAACTTAATGCTGGGATTTTTTTTTCTTTAGGTGAGTCGTATATCATTTAAAACAGGGTGATTTTTGGCACTACTCATTATCTTACCCAATGCACTTTTCTTTACATGGGCAATTCAATATTCATATTTTTCTAAGTAGATATTTTCTACTACACTTTTTGGACCATATTATTTCATCTACAGCATTGTTTGTTTTTATATTGCTGATTATTGTATTGTGGTTTTTATTCCCCATTGATATTTATCAAATTTTTCATTTTCACTTTCATTTGGTTAGTGTTTGAAATGCGCTATAATTAAAATGGCTGTGTTGTGCCCTGCCTTGTCTGATGAGCACATTTGCAATATTTGTGTGGTAAGTTTGAGCATTCACAGGTTTGCAAAATATTTGATGGACTTTATGACAGGAGGAAAGACAGATGGGGCAGATGTAATGGCTTTCTCACACAGTTGATCTCATTTTCTTTGTTTACACCGCAACTTCTACAAATCACGTCCCTCCAAACTTTGCAATTACCTAAGGTTCAAGGAACATCATCAGCAGGCATGTGCGGCTCATTTTAAAATGCATGGCACGTCTGGATGTAACATTGTGAAGAGCAGGTTGGTTATTTTTTCACTCCCTGCATGACTTCTCTTTGTTTGCAGTCATTTTCAAACAATCAAGCTGTAATACAGAGAAGGTCAGGACTTTACATGATGAAGAAAAACATGTTTTGTCAATTAGGGAGAAATTGTCAAATTAAATCTTATATGCCATGGAAGTCACAGCAATCTTTAGTGAAAACAGTACATGAAAAAAACACATTAAGCTTCTTTCCTCAGAGCTATACTCTCTTTGTCACATTCTTGTTAGATCTGTGGCTTCCCTCTCTGTAGATAATGATGCCAAAAAGTCGTTTAACCATTGCTCTTAGCTGAAGCCCCCATAATCTGCAGTTTATCATTGAGATCACTTTAACTGATAAAAAGGCGACTTGTTAGCTGTTTTTTTTTTTTGCAGTGATTTATAGTTCTGGGATGGATATTGCAAGCTTTAAACTGAAGTCAGGGCCAATATGCCTCTGCTGTTTATACATAATGCTGTCTCTCATGCATATAAAAGTAGTGATAAACACATCTCATATGCATGCTCTGAGGCCCCGTCCAAAAAACTCATCAACATCTCTGCAGCCTTAACCATGAAAGATGATAGTGATAAGGATTCAGTACTCAGTTTACACAGCATATAGACATGTACGATTTCCAGTTATCTTTTATATTGCAATTTATGACATTTCTTCAATTGTTGTCATGTATTCTTTGATAAATAACCTACTGATATCTGGTGTTGTGTTCATGGAAACACATTCAGACTATTTGTTGCTTTGCATGGGTTCTAGCGCACAACTTTGTGTCGGGCACCTTAGTGATTTTAATGGTTCAAATAGCGCCTGTCTCCAATAATGAATATGCCTGCAAGCATTGATTCCTGGAGAAAAGCAAAAAACTCAAGCAGAGCACAGAACAAAAGTTAAAACGATGACTGGTTCACCTGCTGAGAAATGTTTTCAGACATGATTGCAGGAAGAACCGCACACCTCCTGTTTGTGTCTTCACCAAATTGGTCCAAGTCGATCAAAAATAAATGCCATGAGTCTAGTAACAAAACTGCAGGAGTAGTAAAGCTATTCCCCTACTCCTGCAATAAACCGATCAACACACTGAGCTTTATGGGTCATTTGATCAGTGCAGACAGTGGGTCCATCCCATGGTACTGGAGTTGCATCCATGCATCCAATATGCATCTTTTCCTTGTGTCTTACTTAGCCCCTCCCACCAGAGATGCACGGAGAGACGCAAGGAAATGAAGCGAGGTAGATTAAATGTTTTAAGGACGTGAGCTGCCCTTACGTAGCGTCATGTGGAGCGTAAGCTGTATGAGCTGTCAGTTCGCTTTAAGAGCTGTTTGTTTCTGCACAAATGTGCACTGTATGAATTCTAAAAAGAAATACTTAATAACTGTTTTTATTGTCTCTTTATGTGACCTGATAACAAACACCAGTACACAAAGAATGACCTGCAGTCTGTGTTCTAAATAACACCACAAGAACCATTTCTATTAGCACAGTGCTTTATTTATTAAATTAGTCCTTATGGTAATTATTTGCATATTTATTTATTATTATTTAACAGAACTGAAACACAGCTGGTTCCCACGTGAATCCTGCTTAGCACTGCATTTCTACTAGGATAAATAAAACATACACATCTGTATTTATGCCAATAAAGCCCTTGCTATTGACCTTGTTTTTTTAACCTCTTCAACCATAATTTTTTTTACAAGCTTCAGGTCCATGTTGCCATCCTATGTTGTGCTGAAGATCGACTCATGTCAGCTCATGTGTGATTGTGAAAACATTTAAAGCTTCTACACCTGGTCTCAATCAACCGGTTTACTGAAACATTTTGTTCTTAGAGCTGCCACTGATTCTCACTGCAGAAAAAAAAAAACCATTAAAAACACTATGGTGGCATAGAGCACAGAGCATTTCCCCCCTTAACCACACACCTATAAACACAAGTGTCACCCGTCGCTTTAGCAGCCACCTATGGGACGATGAAGCACAGACGTTCTCCTTGTGCACCATTTGTTCCCTGTCTTAGGCAAATCCCCGGCATATTTTTTTCCATTCTGTGTTGATTTTGCTGGGTTTTTTTTCCCCCTCTTCGTGTTGCTGCAGTCACGTTTTTCTTCTTTGATTTCATCCTTTCCCTTTGTTTTCTCCCGTTCATCCCTGCAGACACAGAGCACAGCAGCCTAATTAGTTATCCAAACACCTTGTGAAATGTGATAATGGGTGAAGCACAAATATTGTGCGTGTACGTACACATTCGCTGTGCCGAGTCAAAAGGAACTTGCAGGCATGTAATAAGGGACTTGTTGCATGTGACCAGTTGCACTTTTGCTTATTTGTTTGTTTGGAAATGCAAAGGTTGACACTCCATATTCTACTGTGAACACACTGTCGCGGATGTAATTATAAAGGTTTGCAATCAGTATGGGGAAATATCCTAGTGATTTTGGGGGACTGAAATAGAACAGATGAATCGAATTTGCATAAAAAAGACACATAAGAAGAAGGGAAAGGGCATTCATAATGAGATTTTCTGCCGAGAGAGGAAAAAGGAGAGTAAACCACAACAGTAAAAAGAAAGTAAGAAAAATAACATGAGTTGGTGAGAGGCTGTAGCTAATTCTAAACCAGCATTCTAAACAAAAGCACTCCACTGCTACACCATCCCCTCTTCTTCCTCTCTCTTCTCCCTCCCTGTCTCCCCCCTTCTGTTGCTCTTTGATCAGCGTTGCCACAGGAATGAAAGAGAAGCTACGGGTGGGGAGTGAAAAGCATTGTTGGACTCTCCATCGGTCAATGTGTCCCTGTTAGCCCTGCACGCTATAATCAGATCTTCTGCCCAACCTTGTTTTGGGGTTTATTAGTGGCATTCCTCTGCGGAGCAAGGGAGGAACTGGAGATCACAGCGAGTGGCAGAGACACGGTAACAATACATAAGAAGATATTTTGAATGTAGATTCAAAGCTTCATGCAATGACATTAAGGCTAAACCTCCCAAGGCTTAACCCGCATCATTTCACAAACAGGCTCCTTATTAATGCCTTTAGATGCCAACAATTGTTTGGACTCCTGGATATCCAACCCAATGTGATTGATTGTGAAACATGTTATTCTAAAACAATGAGCATGGATACGTTGCAATGGTAGTCTAAACCTCTTGGGATAGACTTTAAATAAAATATTGTAACTCGTAAGGCAAGGGATTTGCTCATTGAGAAAGACAGACACTGATGTTTTGCAGGAAGTCCTGGCTCTTAACTAGTGTGTCAGGTCATTCAAAATATGTATTGATTGGATTAAGGGCTCAAATCTGTCCAGACCCCATCATTTTGTCTTGTCATTTTAGTCCCTGCCACCATGTGTCTCCTGTTCCCTTGATAAAAAGCACTTTAAACTCAACACACACCTGCCTCTGATTATGCCATTAGTTACCTGGTTCATTCACTGCTTTGTATATAAACCAGGTAACTAATGAGCCTTCTTTTTCTGCCAGATTGTCTTTGTTCATGATTAAGAGTGAAAGGATTTCAGCTTCGTTATTGTTTTTCATTTTTCAGTTTTAGAATCTGCCTGGTCTTCTATGATATTTCAAGTTTCACCCAAATCCTCATCGGATATGTTTGCTATTTCAGACTGACTTCATGTGTATGTCTTGTGTCCTGTACTCTCTCTTGCCAAATCCCAATCTCTACCCTAAAGCGCCGAACCCTAATGGACTTTAACTGCATCAGGCATGCAGTGTGGGAGTCTGTCAGGGCTGAGAAATACAACTGAGGAAATGAGACACACAATCATGAAGGCACACATCTGAAAAAAAACAAAAACAGTTGTGCCTTTAAGTAATACGATGAGACGCCATTACAGTGTTTTTGTATTTTAGCAGTCTATTAAAAGTCACATAGGCCAATGTTCACCCTTTGTGAGTATTTAACTGAAAAACGTCAACAACTCTTCAAAAATACCATAAACACTGATGTGATTTAACCTCATGTTAGAACATACAAATAATCTTTAACCTAATTGAATCTTTGCCAATCTTGTCCGTGCTTTCTTTGTTTACTTTTTTTTTCCTCCAAACTTTATAAAACACTTCCATGCGGACATTTGTTTACTTTTAGTTGGGGGGCTTCAAAAATCACATCACCAAAAATGCAGACTCATGGAAAGTAAAGATACAGATAAGAGTGTAATCTGGTGTGAGTCCACATCAGAGCCTCATTGCACAGGGTGATTTGACTGTAGGACAGAACTAAACACTCTTACTGGGAATGTGTCTCAAGGTCTGCGAGTCCGTGAGTGTGGAGATGGGAGTTTGGGCATCCAAGAGAAAGTCTAAGGCTCACAGTTTTCAGGTCAGATTACAGCATTAAGGGGCGCCAGTGGCCTGGCAGTCTTGTGTCGCGTGCCCCATGTGCAGAGGCTTTAGTCCTCATTGCAGCGGCCTTTGGTTCAAGTCCGACCTCGGCCCTTTGCTGCATGTGTTCCCCCACTCACTCCCTCTCTCTCATGTCAGATTGGTTAAGTGATTCAAACGGGTTGGTTGGTGGGCACATCGATGCCTACTTCATTATGGAGAATCAATCAGAGCTGTGTAGGCAGGTTTTAGATCCTTAACATCATCCTTCTACATTACTAGCTAGCAAAGAAAAATGGCAACTGAAGTGATCTATGCAGCAGTGTCTTCATTCAGTGTACTGTATCAGAGAGGAAGAGCAACGGATACAGTTTACAAGGAGAAGCCTCAGCTGGTGAAGAGGGACAGTGTGTGCTGTACTGAGAGGCAAATGGCTGCATTTGATTTAATAACATATCCTTTTAATCCTCAAGATTCCGGGAAAGGCAACATCGCATTAGCCATTACCCAAGTGTACGCTGTTTGTTTGCTTTATCACTTACATTTCCTGCGTTGCTACATTTCTCGCATCACTGCAGTCTGCCCATCAAACTATCTGTTACACATCAAAATATTGACGCTTGTGAAGCTGACTCATCCACACAACATATGCTGTGTTATACGACCTGTTTCTTGATACATCAATGGACCTTCACACTACTACTGTCGCAACTACAATCACAAACGTAAGCGCTATAATAATAAATATTCATACCAAACATTATCTTGCCTGAGGAAATGTTAAGGTTCAATAAATAGTGGACAACTTAATGTGTACAAAACATATGTAAAACTACTAAATATTTGGAAAGCACAACAACTGAATGTTTGTGGTTATCTTGAAGTTTTCCTTTCACCTTGTGTCTTCTTTTTTTTTTTTCAAATTCTGCCTCTTACGTCCGTCCTCTTTTCTCTCCTTGATCAACATCCTTGTGTGCCACAGTATAATTGCTATGTGTATTCAAACCCACAAAAACCCACAAACACACACATAATCAGACCTGCACACACCGGTGCAAGCGAGTAAACAACAGCATTTCTCACGGCTACCACTTAGCTTTGTCACTTTCCTAGGGGCGCGAGTGGCACGACATTGAATTAGTTTTATTTTATCCCTAATTGTTTTCCGCCCGAGGATTATTGCCGAGCGATTTGTGCCAAGCAGTGAGAAACACGGTGGACGTGTGGACGTTACCTTGTTTCATTTGTCAGCCGTGATTTGTTTGCTGTAAGTGTAATTGACTCATGTCTCTACAAAGGGGCAGCAAATGAAAGAAGAATGCAATTCTTCTTTTTTAACCTCCACTGTCAGAGCCTTGATATTGTTCATTAGTGGATGCTATAGTGAAGCTTCTTGATTATGCAGCTTTTGAGACATCATGTTCACAAATGTATTCTTCAGGCATAAATATGAGGTATTTAAATCATTCTTCAAACACTATGTATGGACTTTTGAACATCCATTAGTGGGTGAATATTCTGTAATGAAAAACGCTGAAAAGGGATTTTGCAGACCTTTGTGTTGCCTCGCAGGGATCTTTGGTGTTGAGCAGATGCAGATAGCATCAGGGCAATGTAACACACTGTTAATGGAGTGCAGATAGACTGAAGATAAACCAGTCACATCACTCAGTCACACACTGACGGGCAGACACTCCAGGGGAAGTAAAGTTCTGTGTTTGTGTGTGTGTGTGTGTGTGTGTGTATGTGTGCCATAACTTCATGGTTACTCCAGCCTTTAGCTGTAATTAAATGAAAGGAACAGATATAATTTAAGACTATGGACGCACTTATCTCTTAGTCAAGCCATTGGTAGAGCGTTCCAAAAGTTCCTCCACTCATTCACACTCGCACATCATTTAATTTAGCTGCTGATGACTTTAGCACTTCTGCACAGCAAATGGCAACTAATCAGTCCTGCGTCGCCATCCGTGTCTTTTTATGGCCCCAAAAAAAAAAACGAACAGAGTTGATGAGTAAGGCATTCTATCACTATTCTGACACTGTAAATTATTCATTTGTTTTCATCATCGCATTGGTTTTCTCTCTCACCATTATGTGTCTCTCTGCTCAGAAGTTGGTGTCCCATTATTTTGCCGTTTAAGCATGCCCGTTTCATATTTTTCATACTTCTGTTTAGCTGCTCTTACTTTCTCCAGAGTACTGTTTAAATCACTTCTAGTCACTGCTCATATCTACTCCTCCTCCCACTCCTATCTCCTTCCTCCTCTCACCTTGCTCTTCCTCTCGTCTTTTCCACTTCTATCAGCCTCTCCCCCCTCTCTTTCTCTGGAGACATCGGTTTGTTAATGACTTCGCTGCGGTTTGTCTCTCGCCTGGCACCGACTGCGGTTGATTATCTCACCATCAGCATTCAGCGTCAGAGACATCTGAGAGGCTCCTCCATCCTCGCTGATTTGGACGCGGAGGCGCAAACACCTTGTGATGTCACGCACGTATGAATGCTAACGAGCATCTATACGAGTGCTGCAGCCCGTTTTTTTTTCTTCACGAGACGCACAGTCAGTCAGACAGGAGGAATTACCTCCGCTCGATTCAAAAACGTGTCAGTCTTGTTTGAATTATGGATGGGTTGTGGGATCTGCGGGGAGCCGTGTATGTGATTTACAAATGGTTGCCGGTTCTAGCGAGGTTCACCTTTGTTGTGGAGTTGTGCACTAACCCTGCTCTGACAATCAGCAACACTGGAGGAGATTTGTGAGAAATGGGCACATTTACAGTTATAAACACGCTAAGGCCTGAAATGTCTTCTTCTCCTGTAAAATACCAACCTCAATCATTACTGGTTACGCTTCGCTGGCTCCAGATTAACTAACCTGAACTGAAATTGAAATGGAGAGTGTTGAAAGCTGGCTCTAAAACTCGATCAAGGCCAGATCACGACCCTTGGGCAAATTAATGTGGCGCATTATGGCTTAACCAAAGACAAAGGGTAATAGGAATGGTCGAAATGCCGTCTAATTGCTTGTGAAAGTCTTCCTATTAGATGGAGGAATCAAATCATGTGTGTGGGAAAGGAATGGCATTTTAACCTCCGCTGGGCTGCACGGTCAGCTCCTTTCTCTGTAAGTAGAACCAGTGATGAGTCATGCACACACCAAGACACACACTGAATGGCAACAATTTGGATCTGATGATCCTTTTGATAAAAATCAACAACAACAAGGCAGAGAGTATTTTCCTTTTGCCAAAAACATAATGGCGGAGGAGCTGCGATTGAAAACCATTCAGGTGTGTATGCGTGCGCGTGTTGTGCGTCTGTTTGCGTGTCTGTTTGCGTCACTAGTTTTCACACTGCTGTGAGTGTGATGGGCATGCAGCTGAGAATTGGAGCTTACTGTGCACAACAGAACATCATCTCATGGCCTTGACCACTGACAAGTTATAGCTGTGCGGGGTCTTGTATAGAGAGAGTGCACACTTGCACAAATACACATAAAAAAAACACACACAGTTATTCACTCTTTTCTTACTCCCTCACCCCTTGCCCCTCTCTACCATCCATCATTTAGTCTAATGTCTCCCCTCTACTCAGCCATCAAAATCTTGCTGCTGTTTCTATTTTTTCCCACTTTTTTTTTTTTATCTCCTCCCTTTCTCTTCCCTCCTTCTTGGGGGAAATCAGCTGCATCAGCACTGCGCTTATACCTTCCATCCTGAGAACACACGGACACTTGCACACACACATTGACTGAGTGGATAGGATTAAAGACCACATGACCTGATTTGGTCTCTGTCTGTTTACAGCTCGAAACATGCATATATTTGGGAGGAGATCACAAACACTCGCGCAGTCATACAAACTGTTCAGATGAATAGAACTGCATATCGCTGAAGAGCTTCTTTCCATGACTCATTCTCACTCAAAACTCATGGCTGGAGTTTTTACATTCTCACGTATGCTGATTTGTTTCTCACCTCGTTACTTTCCATAGAGCCTCCCTCCCTCCATCTGCTGTTCAACACCCCCATCTCATTACAATATCTCCTCTCTTTTGCCATACAGCCATCTTTCTGCACTTATTCTCTGTCTGCTTCTAAGTCTGTCTCTCCCTCCCTTGTTCCCATGGGTGGCGGTGGGATAATTGGAAGCAGAGGTTCCTCATTGAGAAGATGCTGAGGCCAGTCAGGTGGAAAGCCCTCTTAATAGACCTCTGCTCTAGTCATGCACACACACATGCGCTTATGCAAACACTTCCACACATATACTCCATATACTCGTCGGTAGATGCGCACATACAGCGCTCCTCGGAGGCCCTTGTCTCTGCGTTGAGTTTCAGTTTTTATACAGCAGAGGAAGCCAACATTTTCTCCCTAAACGGTGATGTTCTTCCTAACTTCTCTGTCTCCCTCTTTACCCTACTTCTCTGTCCCTTACTCTCTTTCATCCTCCCTCCATCACTTTTCCACTCACTTGAGACACCTGCGCTGCAAATCCGTTCTTTTGTATCGCTCAGTCTCAATCACATCTTGCATCTTTTTTCCTCGATAACAGGCAATCCCCCAGCTGGCGTTTTCACAATACCGGCTGCACGCCTCAGATTGCTACAGCCCATATCACATTGCAATATGTAATCTCCCTTTGCATGTGAAGCCAGTTTTTGTGGTTTTTTTTTTTTCTCCCCCCGACAGTATCCATTTTGTTTTCTTTTAGTCTGGAAAAGGTGATTCAGCGCCTTATAAGATGATCACGATTTGGATGCAGCAGTTTGTAAACCCCCCACCCGCCTCCAGGCTCTGTCAGCCCCCTCCATCATAGCTTCTAAAACCCCCCTCATTTCCCAGCAGTTCACTGCTGAACCAAGATGGCTGCCTTCCAACTCAATTTGCGGTCAGCGAAGGGGCTATTTGCATGAACATGTGTCCCATCGTTTAGCTGATATCCCACTGTGACAATCTCACTGAGAGGAGTGAAATCATGCATACATTAGCGTCCATGTCTCTCTTTGGTCCAATTCATCTTTCCAGCATTGATGTTTTGCAATATTTTTTTCCCACCTCCAATGTGCTACTTAAGTATTAAGTGAAACAACGGAGACCTCTTAACTCTGCAAGATAAAAGGCAGGGATGTAATAGATTGCAACAAGCGGTAAACACGTATGAGAGACAACAGTGGTGACATAATATGAAAATTAAAGTGGCACTTGGGAAGACACATTTTAAGGATGAGCTAAAATAAAGGTGATCAGCATGGCCCTTTATTAGAATCTGAAAAGATTTATAGTGCGTGCGTACACACATCTATTACCATGCAGAGATGAATCCACCTGTTGTGACTTGCAGAAAATGAACAATGGACACATGTTCTTTGTGTGTATGTGGGTGGTTGGCAGAAATGCTAAATGGATGTAATAGCAGAACCAGGTGATGTTGCTGCTGAGAGTTAGTGGTAAGACACGGCTCATTACTCAAAACTATATTACTTGTTTCATACATAATTCTCACACATCGGTTATTAGTCCCTCTGAGGCTCCATTTGCTATTATTCATTGCAGTACTTTATTAAAAATCTTCAAACATTCTGCCTCCTCTTACTTGAAAATACCATAGAAATAATTTGACCAGGTTATTCTATCAAAAATCATCAAACATGCTTTATTTCTTTGATGATTTGATAATTCGAAGCTCTTGGAAGCATCTCTGTTTGAGTTGATTTTGGGGCCCCCTTGGGATGAAGCCGTATGCATTTTCTATTTGCTGTACATGTTTTGTAAATGTGTACAGTAAGTGTGATTTTTGATGAAATATGTCTTCCTGCTTTCTTTTATTAGTAAAACGTATCACTCACTTTGGTAAATAAAAATGGGCTATTTATTTAACTGCCTCCATCTGACACCTGCTCTGCTGCAGTGGGTTAGAATGACTTTTTAGAAAATGTCTATTTTGTCTATGATGGTCTTGTTTGCTTATAGGTTACCTAAAGGCATCACAATAAATGTCATGTTTTTTTCTCACAGGAGCTTTTAACTGAAGTAGTCCTGAGTGATAGAAAACATGTCATTTTAATAGTTATGGAGGGAAAAAGCTAGACAACAAAAGTATTTTTATTTATTTTTTAAATTAACATCGGCACATTTGCGATGCACTTTTCTTTAACCTTTACCCCAAAAAACACTACAAATCATGATTCACCATTCTGAATTTACAATCGAGCCAGCGTATATTTTATTTTGAAAAACAAAATGAACAAAGTCACGTGTGAAGGTGTCCTGCGTTCACGGGACAGGAGCACTACCTGACAGCACACAGTGAGACTGCAGACAGCTGCTGCAAGTCTAGACCTCGGGTGTCACGTTTGAAGACATGCATCTCGACAGTCTGGAGTTCCTAGAGTTTCTAGAGGTGACTAATTATTATTTATTTTAGGTGCAAAGAACTTAATGTTTTGATAAGCTACTTGTTGTCAATTCGTGGAGCTGCAGTGACACTGTTGTCTTTTTAACTCTTAAGAAATGGAAAAGCATGACGTTATGATATCTGACCAGACAGCATCACGTAGCACGTATCGTGTGTGTGATTAATGTCAATTAGTTACACCTGGTGAAAAATTGCAGGGCTATTCTGAGCGTCAGAATGACGGTACAGTCTTAGTTAAATGTATACTGGGTTCAGTTGTCGTTAAACTTTATGCTGCATTCAGGTTGAATTAGCCTATGGCTTTGACTTTATCGACTGTTTAATTTTCACTGCCAACCTGCGTCATATGCAGGAATCATTCGGTCAAGTCTCAAATAATGACTAGCCTACTAGCAAACAGAGAGGGAGAAGGTGTGGAGAAAATTGGCGTGTAAAGGAAATTCACCCTGATATTGTTTAGCCTGAACAATATAGCCTTCCACTTCAACAGGTTAAAAAACATATTTTGTATTTTATGGAAAGGAAATGTAGCATTTTGACGTGTGTCACTTGTTTTATTCATCTCTAAGAAAGTTATATTTCCAAGAGTTGTACTTTATATGTATTTACTTTTAATTGAATATTGAAAATAAACTGTATCTTATACTACGTATTATAGTACCTTTTTGCAGAAAAGACAGCAACTTTAGTGCAACTGAAATGCAGTAATTTGTATGACAAAGCTCAAAAACAATACCTCTGCCTAACAATAATAAAAACAAAACAGCTAAAATATCATGCACTATAACATTTTTTTTTTTGCATGTGTTTATCTTACATGCCCCCTGGCTACAGTATTTTAGGTGGTGTTTTGCAACATGGTCTGGGGCTGTGTTTGTCATGGGCAGCTGGGGAACCTGGTCACAACATCGAAGATTATGCATGCATTACCAAGCTGTGTTTATGCTGTGTTATGGATACTTGAACCTGTGCTTGAGCCATTGATATATTTTTATTTATTTTGGTGTTTAAAACCCATGACAGTGACAAATTGAAGAAAATCTCCATATTGCATTTAATATTCAATTCAATTATATGTTTATAATCAAGCAATTAGTGAATATTGCTGTTAGATCTTTTATGTTATTTCATAAATAGTGAAGCTGTATGTTCCTTTATCGACTCTGCCATATTCTTTAAAGATGTGGTTGCAGTAGTTTGGATTGACCTTGTGCATCCTGGGCAAAATCATGCACAATTTACTTAAATGATTATCTGACAAAGGTTAGTATTTTAAAATAAACGTCATTTTTTTGTTTCCAAACCTGAAGGAATGTCTACAGATGTTTTTTTTTTTATTCCTGTCATAGTTCGCCTGCTTGGGAGTCATTATAGATAAGAACAGCTCTTTCATTCTGTTAAATCTTAGAAGAGATAAGTGAAGGTTTATTCAAAGGCTTCAGAGGTTTTTACTTTTACATCTCAAAGAAGGATGGAATATGTTCCAAGGACCACTGATCATTTAAAGCATCTTAGGACCAATTTTACACCCTCAGATGTTTGATAAATACAGGTCAAGGTGAATGAGAGGATTAATATTCATTTTAGAAATGAGAAATGGAAACACATGATTAAGTAGAATTGCCTACATTAACAAGAGAGGTTTTTGAGATTTGTGCGGGAAGTAAAGCTTGCATGCAGTTAGGACACGGTGTAACAATGTGTACTAACTGTATATGTTAATGTTGAATTCTTTGCTCTGTGATTTTCAGTTTCCCCTTGCAAACAGTATGGTATCTGGTGCTTTTGTATTGAATGTGGACAAACTGAAGTGTGGTGCTTTGTATTTGGGAGCTGTTGACTCAAATCACAACACTCAGAGGCTCGTCAATAAACGGCTCGCGGTGAGCCAAAAACACGATATTCTCAGGTGGTGTTGACACAAGTCAAAGCCAAACATATCAATCACGGATGTGGATATTATCTATGCACTGTTATGTCCTCTTTGAAAAACTCTGGTTAGTAAAATTGAGTGTCAGTGCCTTGTAGAGCCCTATCCTTCCTCGTTCTCCGTATGTGTGCGTGAATTACAGAGAGGAAAATAGAAATGGGGTGCCGGGGTAAATATGAGGCGCTGCTTCGCTCACGGGCAGTTAAGACAGGCTGTTACAGTGACAACAGTCATGTGAATAAATATCAGTACTGGAATACCTTCAGGAACATGGCATGATAGGGGTAATAGCAAAGATATTATCTGTTACAGTGGGAAATCTTAAACGTCCTGTTGTTTATTAGAAAATGTTGACTCTTCTTTTCAAATGATTATTCATTCCACAACCGGAAGCTGTGTTTGTAATTTACTTGGGGGACATAATTGCCATTCCTCTGTCTTTGTTGATGGAGAGAAATCTGTTGATGTTTTCTTTCCTGTTGAGGTCTTGGCATTTTATTAATTTTAGGATGATTCAGAGCCTGGTAGCACAAAAAAGTTATCCTTGAATGCCAGAGGCAACAGCCGGTTTGATGGAAGTGTGCTTCATACCTGACCTTGCAACCAACTGTGCTGTTGATTGGATCTTTTTTTTTTTTTTTTTAACCGTTATTGTCCTTCTGTCCATTTGTTCTCAGGTTAACGGGGTTCCAGCTGCCTTCACCCATAGTGAGTACAGGCTCCAGGATCACACTGTGGCTACTGTCAGACTATGCAGTCAGCGGGCAGGGATTTAAAGCTGTCTATGAAGGTAAGAACAATTCTATGGAATATTTCTCAGCCCCTCAAAAAGTATATCATAATTTTTCCTACAGCAAAATGTGAATGTGATTATTTATGGTTATACATGTTTTATGAAGTAATTGGGCTGTAAGTCACAGTTTGTGACTTGATTTCTTGCAAACATTCAGTCATTGATTTAAAAAAAGAAAAATCATCTTTCTTGTATCAGTTACTAATAACAACAATTTCCAATATTGAGGGATCTATGAGCCTCTCCTTTTGGTGATTCATTGCATAATTTTAAAAGGCTTCAATGCTTACGAGCAAGGCTTTCAGATATCCAAACAAAAGGCAGAAAACAAAGCAAGAAGGATATAATATGGCTTGCACTGGGACTCATACTAGAGAACAAAATTAGCATTGTGCACTGAACCAAAAGATCATCAGACTGTTTCATATAATACCATTCTATCCAGCTTTGTTATCATCTCTTCCTTTCCCGGCCAAGACTGGACCTTTTTATCATGGTGACACGGAATGCTTTATGACCCATGACGGGATGATATTAATGATGGCACTCTTCAAACCCATGCAGGATGAAAAGGGGGCTGAGGGGAGGAGGGAACACACGCAAGTGACTAATTAGGCTAATTACCTGACAGAAGTTTGTCAGGTTTTTTTTTTTTTAAGGTTTTGTCACTGTGCGGTTGTGGCTCATGGAGCAACATCAAGTGACTCAGGAGGCCTGCAACCACATTGCGTGACAAGATAAAAAAAAAAAAAAAAAGAGCAGAAAGACTGCAAGTCCAAAGGGAGGGAATGGGGGTATTGGGTTTCATTCTCACTAGTGGAAACAAAAGTGTCAGACTTGTCTAGCTTCTGACCTTGGATGATGTGATTGCCACTTGGTACTAACGTGTTTGCAGAAACTTAAAAAAAGAAATTGGTAACCATGGTGATAAACAGCTTTCACTCTCTCTCATTTTTTATTTCACACAGTCATACAATAACATACACACTCTCAGCAAGCACCAGCTAAGTAAGTAATGTTATGTAAATCTCAAATCTCTTCGTGACTTTGGTACCACAGTGGCTTGTTCAGGAGTATCAACCCTGTCCCTCACCAGGGGAAATGAGTGCAGACCCGTAATTGCCTGTCACCCACCTCACATGACACAAGCGAGACCAACTGCACTGACCCGTGTCACAGGGGAAAAAGCTCCGCTTTGCTGACACATGGTGCTGCCCTGTGGGTTAGAATGAATTTTAATTAGAGAGTGAGAACTACAGGAGGAATTCAAATCACAGCATCAGTTCACTGTAACTGAATGAATGGGAAGACCACCCACCGTTGGCCTTCCTTATTTCTCAGTGAACTCCAAAGAAACATGTAATTCAGACATTTTTTTGTAATAATTGTAATGCTTGAACCATACTGTAAAAACAGGAATATAAGTAGCACTGGTATATAAGATGCAGTCTGCTTTCGGGGGTCTTCAAGAGGGAGAAAAAGGTTTAAACTGTCTTCCTGCATAATGACGCTCCATTGATTTTAGCAAAGTCAACAAAGTGCACTTTCTATGCAACTGTGTAGCTCTTTTTAGTACCATCTGTTTTCACCATGTGGAGTTTGAACTCCTGCTAGCTACTGGTACAGCAGTTGAGCTCTGAGCCCCCGGTAACGTTGATAGTTGTGGAGTACAGACCCACAGCCTGCGAGTCGTGCTGCCCACCTCAGCTGGTCTCTTGTTTTCTTTAATTGAGGAGTCTTTTCAGTCAAGCCAGAACTCCGCAAGGTTTATTTACTTATCAGTATACCACTGTTTCTTATTATGCAGGATTATGAATCATGAGGGAGAAAAGCTGTTAAAAAGTTGTGCCGCCAGCCTGGTCCATGTCGCTTTGTATCCCAGTATGGTCCAAGCAGTGAAGTGGCCGCTTGCAATACACAATAAATTGGGGAACATTTTGAATAGCATCAAGTCACGCGCAGTGGGGGATGGTGGCGTCTGTAGTAATGCAGCACGTCTCATTTAATACAGGTATATTGGTCATAGCAGTATATAGGACGGGCACAAATGTTCTGATGAAAAATAGGAATTACATTTGTGTCTTAAATGCAATTTTAGGATATTTAAAAATGTAAAAGACAATTGGAACTCTTAAGTTTTAAGTTTGCCCATTTCAATGGCACAATTTCTTCTTTTTTTGTCATTGGCAGTCCATACCTGCATTCAGGATGTTGTGAAGTTGCAAATGCCTTTTCTACTATTGAACTTCCCAGAAAGCTGAGCAACACCAGAACGATGTCACAGCAGCTGACACACTGCTTTGTGCTGCTTTGTAAGTCCGTTTGACTGTAAGCCACTGGAACAAAGCCTCTGCTTTGATTTGATAGTTCACAGTTAGTAAATAGTGCACAATGGTCAACAGGAATCCCACTTGAAAGAAGGCAATGACCAAAGGTAACCAGTGATCTCACTGTGTATCATCTCAAGTTAACCATTGTCATTATGAATGTGCTCATAGAGAATCAATCAATCAATTGTTTTTCAATTAAGTTGTTTATTTGAAACAATATGAAGGCACTCACTACCAAATCTATTGGCACATAACCAGTCTTTTTCCTCTGATGTGACTCCACAAGTCGACCTTTTAGCTGTAAAATGTGATGGACAACCACAGCACTACATGCATAATGGAGTTCTACATAATCTCCTTTTATTGTCTGACAGAAAGCGCTTTGTATAACTGTGCGACAATAGCTCAACCTCAATATAGATACAAACCTTAATGGAGCAAGTTATGACATAACCAGTTGAAGAATGTGTTTATTTGTGTGTGGCTTTTTCTTTGAATGACTTTCCATTTTCATGTCTTCTGGTTGCACCATTCCTTGACCTATAAAGTGTTATTCCTTTTCCCCTCACAAAACAGACCACATTTAAATGCAGAGTTGTTTTCCTCAGGAAAGGTAATCTTGTGTGGAGAGTTTAGAGCTAAAGAGTTAAAGCAAAGAAGATTTGCAAAGGGTATTTGTCAGTTTACTCATGTCTCTAGTGGATTCATAAAAACGCTGGTGTTGTTTTTTCTCTTTTCTCAATCCTATATTCTGAGAGGAAACATTAGTGGTCATTTGTTTTTGACCTCTGTTTAAAAAAGGACAAAATAATATATGAATAGATGTCACTTATTTTTGCTAATGCTTTATGTGTGACTGATAGTTCAGGACATCACTTGTCATATTCACACTAGAACCATTTTCCTCTGAGGTCACAGTCAGGGTAGAATAAATTAAATGCTGTATTTTATCCAGTGGAACATAGTGAGATATTTAAACTTAGAACAACAAACTTGATCACCCTTATGCTACTGAATTTGAGCTAAAATTACTGTTGGATAGAAATTAGAACCTCTGCTATCGTTTTCGTTATATATAATATTAAATGGTAATAGTAGGAAGTAGAGAAAAGTCATGTTGGCTGTTGTCCAACAGTAACTAATGAGTTTTCAAGATACGGTATCTGAAGAATCTCTGTGAAGTGTCTTTTCAGTTTGTGATTAGTTGAGGCACAGGGAAACAGTGGCAAGCTGTGTGAGTGTGGTGATTTGTCTATTCTTAAGCTTAACTCTTTACAAATTACATCTGTCATTCTTAATGTTGTTGTAATGGAGTAGTTACTGAGCTATTACGGGGGAGCATCAATTAACTCCTACGTGCACCTCTTGTGTATACATTTGTTTGTTTGACTCGGTAGCTCTCAGTTTAGAAGTCATTGAGTATGAGTGTTTGACTTTTACATACAGCATCCTTCCTTTTCTTCAAATAGGATAAATGTCTTTTTCTCAGCCTGCATGATTGGCTTCCCTCAGCATGGCTTTAGGCAGTTAAACCTCAGCACTCTACAGCCTCTTTTTATTAGGACCGTGCTAACCATCCACCATTTTGGTGCGAGCCCATCTATCGTCTATATTAGATATCTGTTCTGTTTTAGCCCACACTGCAATAAGCCTAAGTGCTGCACAGTCCATCTCCTTAACACACTGCGTAATGGCCGAGACCACTCTGAAATCTCTCCCCTTTCGTCACCATGGCAACCGCAAGACTCCTTTTTTCCTGTCTTATTCTTCGCTTTCTCTTGACAAAATCTCTGTTCATACTTAATCTATAGAAGAGGTCTAACAGAGGCAAAAAGAAATAGGAACATTTTCTGAAAGTATCTTAACGTCTGACTGCATTTCTTGTGCTCCATCACTGCCTGTATTCTCTCCATCTTTATATCTCTTCACTTCTCACCCCTGTCTGCTCAATTTTAAATCTCACCTTGTACCCTATTTAGCTACCGTCACTGTATTTTGATGCCTCCTTATGTTGTCTCTCCCTCTCCTTCATTCTATTGCATAAAGTATGATGATGATATTCAGTCATGTGTCGCCAAGTTTCTCTTCTGTCTGTGTCTTAGTTACATATTCAATGTGCCTCCCAACTGGGTCATCTGAGGAAAAAAAATGCAGCCAGCCCAGCCGCACGACTCAAGCAGTCTGCCTCCTCAGCATTAATTCCCTGCAGGTGTCTGAAATAGGATAAAAAGACCTTCACACATCATTTTGTGGAGTAATTAAGTATGCTGTTATAATCAAGACTTGCTCACATTCATGTAGATTAACTACATCCTGTATATCAAAGAGAGAACATTGTATTGCAGTACAGCATGACAGAGAAGTCGCATTAAAAGGCAAATCTAAACAATAAAGTGGTAAAGTGGAAGCAGAGGGAGTCCTTTCTGCAACACAGCCTCCTCCTGCATCCATCAGAGCTGATCTACAATTGTGTCTCTATCTAACCCCCCTCCCCACTCGCCCTCCTTCGTATTAGCATGACAGAGAGGAAGGAGGAGCCAGAATAGATGAAGGTGATGAGAAACCAGTGAGGCGTGAGTGGATCTTGTGCCTAATTGAAAAATGAGGCTCATCCCTTTAAGTCTGGGAGTTGGCCAAATAAAAGTGTGATGGCAGAAGAGAATGGAGAGTTATCCTGTGCCAGTCCCTGTGGTGGTGCTGATCATGCTGTAGATACAGTGACCATGTTAAACACCTGTAGGTTATGTAGCCTTTATTAAAGGTTTAAGTCACATCAGAGTCCACCATGAAAAGGGTCTTAACACTAGGAATGTATTCTTCCTCAAGCAAGGTTGTTTAACACAAGCCGTATTCATATATGCACTCTGGATAATATCTCAGGATTAATTTCAGGAAGACTGCTCCGGAGATTCTCCTGACCTGGCTGTTCACATATGCTCCTCACAGCTGGAGACTATCCCTGTAAAACGGGAGGGGGGGTCTCCTGAGGTATGATGTGACATAAAAAAAACAACGCGGAAGTAGCGGACGAAGCAACAGAATCCGCTACACAGCGCTATAATGACAATATTTGCCTTTCAGCGCTACGTGTAGTCCAACAGAATGACAATATCAATAAAAGAGCGAAGAACAACATAATGCATCCATTTAAATACGTGCACGGAGATTGTATAGCGGTCGCATGCATACAGTCTATGCATCGTGCAGCAGTACTGTATAGAAACGTCACTCCCCCTCCTATTGGCTTGAGGTGAATGCTCTGGAGAATATCCTGCTGCGTTCTCACATCAGCCCACTCTGACTTCCTGCGGAAAAAATACTAGGGGTCAGGCAGGAGAAACTCCTGGTGAAGTCCAAATGAAAAATGTGGCTGTTTGCATTCACATATACAGCTCCTCTATGGAAATATCCTGAGTTGTACAGGAGATTCCTGCAGGTGTGAAAGCCCTATTATATAAGCGTGCCATAGCTTTCTATGTTAAAAAAAAACAACAACAAAAGACAACAACAACATAATCAAAATAAATTAAGTTATGAAATTGATGCATTTTCTTTTTTTGATCGCGATCACTCACATGCTATGTCCTTTTAGGTGCATCTCCCTGTAGATGCAGTGATGGAAAACAAATCAAACATTTTACTTCTTACCATTCTTTTGAGCTGTTTTCATTGAGTTTTTGATCTGTAACAGTTCATTTTATCCTTCCATCTACCTGAAGGTCCTTACTTTATTTCAAAATAAAAGCAGGGTTAAATTCAAACAGCAAAGTAAAGACTAGGCATCACTTAAGGCTCTGGATAGTCAATGTAACCTTTGTATGAGATGGACTTGGCTGCAGTCGATTTCTTTTGGTGTTTTCATAAAAAAATGCTATTCAGTTCTTGTTTATTGATGTCTTCTCTCACACAAGATGTGTTTAATGGCTGTTATTTCTTTGGGACCATATGGTTTAAATCCTCACCTGGACTTTCAGCTGACTGGAATTTCAGTTTTCTTCTAACAAAACTAGTTTGCATTTTCCTGGATGTATTCGCAAGTGACTAGCTAGGTCCAAAAGATGTTGATCATGTTTTTCTTTTTTGTGTGTGCTTTATACAAGGCAACGCCTGGGCCTTTTGATGTTTTTTCATAAACTCCCTTTATAATTTGTTTTGAGAATAATTTGAACAGTGCAACCTTGAAAGTCTTTTATTAAGCCCTCTAACAAAAAGTATTTCCTTTGCAATTTTTTGCATTATGCACATTTATTATTTATTTCTGAGCCTTTTTATGTTGTTGTAATTATCTATGAAACACCTGCTTATTTACGACTTTTGAGCTAAAAATTATATTGAAGTTGCTGTCCTGTGGAGTTACTACAGAAACCAAACAGTGATCCTTGTAACAGCTGATTTCTTGATACATTGTTGCAGCTTTTGCTACAGGATGAATTCTAGGCTAGACTACAGTCACAGCTGGACTTGGACCAGAAAGGGCAAGAAAAGTGCTTCCTCTTGGAATGACTTTAAATAGGTTAAACGTAGTCGATGCTAAATGGACACCTTGCTAGCTAGCTATCATTCATGTGATTATGTGAGTGCATTGACTAGATTTCTTGTAAAATGTGGGCTGTCTGGCTCACTGGGAAAGCAGGGCTTCCCATCTGGCAGATTGTAGCTGTTATTAGTGTCTGGCATGGGAATCGGCCAGCAGCGTGTCTGACCGTTAAATGCTCCTGACACTTAATTAATGGCTCTTTGTTGTGTGGCAGTTCTCCTTCAGCCTAATGAAGACTGTTTCAGCTCTCTTTTGCAGACACACACAAACGTGCTTACATAAACACTTGCGTATGCCTGGCATGCACAATGACTTTCACTAACACACACTCTAAATCAATACTCTTGTGCAGCAGAAAAATTCAGACAACGTTCAAAAAGTGGTGATTAAATTTGTTTTGACCATGGTGCATTAGTATATTTATTGAGTAATTTGTTTTTACCACTAAATCGTTTAATATTTTTCTTCCCAATAGTTTAAGATGATTATGAGCCAACCTTTTGATTCTTTGTATCTTTCCTCTGTAGAGACAGTTTAATGTTGCTGCATCATGTATAATATTAGTCTTCACCTGCTAGGACTGGTGCGGTTCGGTTGATGTGATGTTGTTGAAATCCTTTCAGCCGTCTCTTTCCCTACTTCACATTATGTTAATATTTGATACTGAATCCCACATCTGAGCAATTCTGGGATTATTCTATATATTTTTTATTTATCTTTTTATAGAACTGACACGAGCTAAGAGAGCTCTTGACAGTTCCCATTGCCCCACTAGTCATTGCAAGAAGTTCACTCAGCACAGCACTGCAAGACACACTCATTTTTAGGTCTCTTCCCCTCGTCCCTTCTTGCCCTCTATTTGTTTTCTGGGTGAGTGGCCGGCAATATAAAGTCTAGTCTGTGGTCAGGACAAGTTGTTGTTTTGCTCTCCAAATAAGGGTTAGAACACAACTACACCAAAGTTGCATGCGGACACACCAACACAGAAGACGGTCAAGTGCACCCAATCACACAAGGAGTGCACACTGAAACATAGCATGATGCATCCACTGTGCAGTGGAGCATGTAGAGAAAGGTCATTCTTCCCTGTGAACTCTTGGCTTTGGCTGAGTTTGTTTGTAGTGCTTCATGCAGCTGAAGAATTGTGCATATGTCCATCTGTAACACCAGTGCTCCATAAGGGCCTGAATGGTCGACTAATGTATTTATCATCAGAGGTAGGAGCATGCTAAAAAATATTCGTACATATTTACATTATTAATATTTAAATGGCTGCATCAAAATCAAGTACTTGTTGTATGTTTTTTATTTAGAATTTTAAAGGCCTCTCTGTATAGGTATACTGACATCTATAGATTTAAGAACTAAGAAAGAAACAATTGTTAAAGATTTTAATCACTTGACTTTGCTCCTTGGCTGTTTTTGTGTTTTTTTTATATAATTACATCGTAAATAAAACAAATTGTTGAAATCAATTCATGAAATGATCTAAGTGCTTGTATGGAAGTGCATTTGTGTGACTTTGTAATGGCTAACACATGTTGCTGTATTGCTCTCTCCCTATGGGAAGCAACTGAGGTGTGAGCAGTGTGAGACTGGCACAAAGTGACAGACAGTCAGAGGTGATTACGAGGGTAGTGGGCAGGATGTGTCAGTTGTGTTATGTGTGTGAAGGCATGTGATTGTGTGTTTCTATGCAGCACACATAGTACATACAAGGCTGTCGGCTGTGCAGTCAGGAAGAGTGAACACTGAGGTGCATGCCCATCTTATTTTGGCTACCGTGAAAGGCTCTCTTTGCTGTGCTGTTTCCACACTGACAGGGCCTGCACTTTGAATGTTAACAACGAGAGGGGGAGGTGAGGAAGATGAGGGGGACACACAGGAGACACAGAGACTTCAACTAGTTAAAAGGGGTTAGCTATAGCCAAGGGAGATCGAAAAGTAGCGCCAACAAAAAGGGTGAAGAATAAAAATAGGATTAGAAAAAAAATCAAAAAAAGGTTGAGAGATAAGAATGACTCAGTTGTGAAGTAATGTGTGAAGCTATGGGAGAATCATCATGCTCCACCCTGTTGGAGATTCATCATTGCAAAAAGCAGGTCAGATGAACACAAAGAACACCACACGGCACATTTGCTGCACTGTTACTCATGCACTGCGCTCACCCTTCTCTGCAGCCATGCATATTTTAGTTTGTGAGCTCATCTCCTCAAAAAGCAGCAGGCGCCCAAACTGCTCTCACTTCTTCTTTGACATCATGTGACCTGATTATAAGAGGTTTGACCGCATTAAATGTCACCCCAAACATTTCTTCCCCCTTTACTTGTTTGGGTTGACTTCTCCAGTGTTGTTGTTCCTCCACTGTTGATGGGTGGCACCAGTCTGGCTCACTAATTTTGCCACTTTATGAAAGTGTGTAATGAAGCGCCTCAGTTGGCCTCTTGTAAATGTCATCTGCTCAGCCCTGTGGATCGTAGACTTTGATGTGATTAATACAGGCCTCAGATAACCCTCAGTGGCCACCTGGCTAAGTTCGGGTTATAGCTCACCTTTTGAAACTGTGCCCCCTGTTCAATGAGGGCTGTTAGAATAAATCAAGTTCTATGTAGGAAGCTGATAAGCTCAGCTGTTCCAATAACAACAGTCTTCTGTTTTCACCTGCGAAACCTTTCGAAAACTAATAACAGTAAGATACTTTGAGCCTTGTGTTTGTTGGTTAAAACATTAAATTAAGGTCATCTGGATTTAGCTTTAGCAGTGATTTAATCTTTTTGTGTTTTTTCATCTTAATATGTTTTAGTTTACAGTGAAATTACACTTCTTTGATAGAAGTTTGATAACACAGTTTGTAAGCAAATCAATTCAATAGAACAAAAGTCCATGACAATGACATTGTATCCCCTTTAAATGAAAGAGAGGCCTACTTTGTTTCTTTAAAGGGTTTAACTTTACTTGGACTTAACTCTGAATACACTGTCTGGTGCTCGTGCTACACAATTTGTGCATAATTGTATGTTGCAGTTTAGCTTTTATCCTCATACATGTAAAATTGACCTACCTCAACACTCCTTTATCCATCCATTTGCCTGCTCTATCTTTTGCTCCATCTGTATTGCCCTTTCCAACAGTAATTTGTATCTCTTCAGCCCTCTATCTCTCATCAGGATTAGCCGCCTTCGCTTGTTAGCTTGCTAGCTCTTTTTCTCTCTCACTCCCACGTTTGTCTCTTTCTACAGTCCCTGTTTTGTGTGGATTATTGCCCGCATTGTCCTAAGATTAGACCGTCATTGTTTCTGATTTTTGATGAAATAGAAATGTGCTTCAGAACAAAGTGTATTCACGTTTGAGATCAAATAGATGAACCTCCTTTTGTTCATGGTGTTTTTTTCCAGACAAGCCAGCAGAACAAAGTTTAAAAAAAAATGGTTTAGTGCCTGACAAGAAAGCTCTGTGACTTCTGTGCACTTCTCTTGTTTATCTAATTGGCATTCGTCTTCTTCACTGCCAAGTGCCAATGCAAGAGTACGGCTGAAAAAGCTTGGATCTTGTAGCAGATGAGTGTCCAAGGCTTTGGTAATTTAAGTCTATGGCAGAGTAGGTAAGCACTTGAGATTGGTGGAAGGTGACAGGTGTTTTCATGTCATATTCAGTCAATCATCAAAAACAGAGAGGGCAGGGGGTAGAGATGATAAAACTATTAGAGGAGGTATCTGTATTGATCGCATTGTGGGGAATCTGCGTTCTGCTCAGTGTGACAGAGACACTCAGCAGGTGGGAGGCAGAGGAGGTGTGGAGATACGTTATATCTATCGAGATGACCAAGAAATTCCAGGCAATTTCAAATTGGGCCTCTCCCATATTGTTTGTGACACTTTAGTATTTAGCGGCTTATTTACTCTCTTCTCTCGCAGGTAAATTGGTGTGACAGTGTATTGATCCAGAAAATGCTCAGCTGTTGGAGTTAAAAAGTTATTCGGGAAGACAGTATATAATCATCCTATCTGTTGTGTCAGGTATTTTGTGCAGTCTTTTTGGTTCCCCTCGATTGCTTCTTTCCAATTAGTTTGATTGGAAAATAAACTTTTAATAGTGTTAGTTTGTATATACTGCAGACTTCAATATACCCACATTTATTATTAAGCAGCTGTGTAATCTAATACATCATAAAGATTGCCCTGTATACACATTACCATCTATGATGAAATACCCAGTAATGGTTATGAACAGTAACCAGTGCATTCTCTCTCATTGCTCTAATTGATATCAACCAAGCGGCTCCTGCTTGGCATCTGTGTTTAATCATTTCTCTGTTTACTAGGCTGCTAGAATGCACAGCAATTCATCAGGCCGGATTTATTGATCAACCATCGCCAATTCCCCCCTCACTCATCCCTTTCGGCCTCATCGACTGTGGAGTATTCACTTGTTAGCCACCTTAATGTCAAAGGTCAAATGCAAGGTCTAGTATATTTGTTGAAGGTCCGACTTAGCTGCTATGAGCTGGAGTATAGATCTGATTTTCAGTGTAAATTAACACATTTATCAGTCTGCAAATTAAATCGAATTAGCAGATTTAATTGAAATCCAGACTGTTAACACTTGATTGCAGTCATGATTGCTGACTTGATATAAAATAGCTGATTGTTCTGTATAGTACTGTGAATAATTTGGTCTGTACTGTGATAAATCACGATCATTAACCATCCCACATACAGACACGTTAGTCAGGATAAAATGCGTCCATACATAGATAAACTGACTATGGACAATTTCACTCCCACAACACTTCACTTATTTCAACTGTGTTTGCTCTACTTCTTTCTCAACAACCAATGTGTGTGTTACTCGGTTGAATGCCCACTGCTTTGATGCCAACAGAGAAGAAACCGCTAAGACCATTAAGGGTTGATTTACCTCAAGGAAGAGTAAAGAGGGAGGTGTCATGGAGAAGTAAACTCTTCTCCACATACAGCTTGGCACTCAACAAATATCTTCCCAAGTCACATCAAATCGGTGCTTTTGGCTGATTTGTGTTTACCCTTGTGTTGATCTCTGAGTATGTCTCAATGTCTGCCTCTCTGTGTGCGTGACTCGAGCTCTCATTGCAAACATGCCGTCACTGAAGCGTAAAGTGAAGGCACACCTGTTTGTTTTGTGTTTGTCTCTCACCCATCATTTGGCATTGCTACGTGCTCTATTTGAGGCCCTAATTCACAGTTGCAAATCAGAGTAATGAGGCAAAAACTGGGAACAAGCAGAGGTGTTGTGTCAAAGGGAGGATTTTTCAGGGCGAACAATTCCTCTTAGAGTGGGCGGGAGATATAATTGGCATCTTTTGTGAGTTCAGAGAGGAATTCTGCTTCATTTTTTTATACTCGGTATGTGTTGGTGTGCAGCTCCTGAACAATTGGGTTTGAGTGACAATGACATGATGCCATGGTTTATTTATGGGATTTACTTGGAAAACCTCCAGATTCTACTTGATTTAACCACCGCACTGAGCTCAGGGTTTTCTATACACTTTACCAGAATGGTATATACTGTATGTTTGGATTTGATCAGTGTTCATGTTATCATCAGATATGTGTCTGAAAATGTATTTGATCATAATCTTTTCTTCAAGATCCAATGTTGGTGACTGTTACAAGATAAATGTCTGCCTTTGTCATCCTTAAATTGAAAGGAAAAAAAAAAAGGTTGAAGCAACATTTACTATTGAATAGTAAATCCTGAGGGAACTACAGTATATCCGTACTGTAGATCTGGAATCAAAAGAGGAGCTATAGGTTTTGGATTACAGGGTGAGATTTGAAAGGGAAAAACTGGAAAGTTCTTCCACATCAAGTATCTCTGTATCTTTTTGAGCTTGAGAGGGTAGAGGAAGAATGGTACGCTACAGATTATGTATAAGATTATCATGTAAAAGTAAATAACTCTATAATGTGACTTTTGACTTTATAAAGAAATAGATTTTTTGATTTGATAAATTGCATGTTACTAAGGATCAATTATTGGCCAGATGCTGCCTATTGTTGTGGCTCAAAAACAAATGTGGATTATTTAATGATAATTATGAGGCTGAAGAGAAAAGATTCATTAGCCATACAACTGATGATCTTAATGAAACCAGTCAAACCAAATTACTGCAGGCACAATATATTCTTTATATTTAAGGTTTTCAAAAACTAACTTCATATTCACTAGCTTTTATCTTGGAGGTCTTTTACAGCTCATTATTCTTTGCTGATTTAGTTTACACGTCTACTTATTTTCTCATGTGCTCGCCAAGGCGACTGAAGCTCCCACTCTATTAAAAAATAAGATGTAATACATTGCCAGCTGTCATCAGGCAGATCAGGCACTGGGTCCAAAAAATTGCAAGCATAAGCTATAAGGATGACGGGATGACTTAAGTAGTGAAGCATAGGGTACAGACTAAAGGCAGCGCTGCGAGTTAGAGTTGAGCCAAAAACACAACTGTATGGAGGAAAGAGGCTGCACTTGTGCATATGATGCTCACTTTGACTGAAAGACTTGAACTTTTCTCCAAGAGGACCTTTATCAGAAAGTAAACAATGGTATTCTGTACATGATTTGTAGGACCAAGATATAATTGATTTGACCAACAAATTATAAATGTGATTTAAAAAAAGGCCAATTTTGATTAGAGCTACAGATTAGGAGATTAGGAACAGATCACCCAACAAGTTGTAGCAAAATAATAGCATGTAGAAAACGGTCCAAATCAATCGTCATTTTAAGTCAACTAAATACATCAGACAAAAAATGTTTTACTCACAGTATGAATAACAGAAATAATCTTAGATATCAGAAATGTTTGTTTTTCTCTCAGCTGACTTGAGGGACATACCTTTGTCGATGTTTGATTGAAGGAACCATGTTGTAGGGACATGGTAAGTTTGGCCATAGGGAAAAAGAGACATGGTTAATCATTTGCACTGTCGTCTACACAAGTTGGAAAACCGTACTGGCATTCTGTAAAAGTATTTCTGAATTTGCTGAACAAGACAGTGAAATGCATAAAAGACATTGATGCTCTGCTTCCTTGAATAGAGTTTTTTGTGCCTTTCTTTTGGAGGGACGGGAGTTAGCGTTCCACATGAATGGTATAGGGGTAACACTGTTTAGCAAGCAGCAAAATAAGGTCACCATCTAGGTCATCAGACGTGAGCACATAGTGAACTTAATTAAGGTATGAGTCAGTCACTCTGTCAGACTTGTGAATAATAATGCAACTGGTTGGTTTTTTGAAACCACTGAATGCATGAAAGAACATAAAATTAAATTTCATATTTTTTTGTTTTTAAATTTCAGTCACCAAGTGGTAGACACCAATTAGAGAGTTTGCCATAATCAGCATATAAAAAAAACAGTTAAGATGAAAAGCCATCCGTTCTCTCTATTGCACTCAGGTGGCTGTTGGTGTTTTTTTACTAGCTGTACATTTGTAAAAGGTTGATTATTTTTAAAGAGGGATCGGAATCAATAACATCAAAGAAGCCTGACTGGTCAAACTGATGTTGGGTTTCATTCACTTTGTTGTGCTCTTCAAAAAAGTACTGACCTGCATTTTCCAAGATAAACACTTTGTAAGTCCCTGAGAAATAGTGTTCTGTGTCTTGGGTATTTTACATGTGACAAATGAACATATAGGATCCCCTCCCCTTTCACTTTAGAATATGGCAGGGGAGAGGGAGAAACAGAGACAGTGAGAGATTAAGGCAAAAGCCAAGGTTAAATAAAGGTATTGATTAATCATTACAGTATACCTTTGCCTCATCAGGCCAGCGGTGCTATACGCTCTACAAGTCAGATAACCTAAACTGATGGAAACTTAAATAAATTGATGGAGACATGGGTATCGGGATGTCAGTCTTAATTGGCATTTGACCTCTGGACCAAACAAGGTGAAGGAGGTCTCTGTATAATTCTGCAAAGGATATTTATCTTCTTATGTGATGAAGACCATAGCTCCATATTCTTTTCACTTCTGTATGAAATGACACTAGAAGCATACCAACACAGGTTCTAAAAACATACTGGATAGTAGAGATAAGCCTGTAAACATGAATTTGGAATTGTATAAATTACTTTTTATGCTTTGAAGGCACAACAACTGCACTGCCAGAATTAAAATGACTTAGTTTAATTTGATCACATCTGTTCTCGACTTTTATGAAACTGTTGCAAGAAAGGTAAAAAATCTGAACAGGGATGCAAATAACTTTTTTGGGATGAACAGATGCAGATTATGACGTCTCTAAACAGCACTACTGGATGGTAATAAGTACATGGTCTTGAGGATTGTACATATTGAAGAATTTCTCTGTTTACTGCATTCTCAGAGAGGAGGTGCATTTTGTTTCCCCACAAACCTGAATGTTTATGCATCGGCACTCCCCTTTCCTCAAAGGCCGTCCCTCGTGGGCTTTTACTGTTTCCAAGGCAACCTGTGGGGCGGGGGACGGGGGGCTCAGACATGATTCAGGAGAGGCAAAGAAAGAAAGAAAAAGATGACATTGAAAAAGCAATGTTTCAATGTACAAGATCTGCCTCATGGCTTTGTAGAATTTGAGGGTTGCCCTGTTTAAATAAAATTGCCCATGTGGACCTGAACGGTGTGTGGACCTTTTACCCATTTTCTGCAGTTAGAGAATGTCATGTCCTGCACCTGTATGTATTTTGCCTGGCTGTGCGCACTGATTCTCAAAATGAAAGAAGCACTGAGTGATGGCAATACTTTTTTCTCCTTAAATCTAAAATGTGAGTGATTGAGGTGGATGTAGCTTTACATCAGTTCTCAGGTATAAACAGAAACAGTCCTTTTCCAAAATGTAATTAGCTTGTTCTTTGAAACTGTTAAAATTGCCCCCCCCCAAATTGTTTAAATGAAATTATTTTTAATTTTTATAATTCAGTCTGATAGGTTTCTTATTGTTTCCTGTTTGTAATTGTAATGCAAGTGAGCATATGTCAGAATCTACTGTGGCACAATTATGACTTTAAGCTATTAAAGCAGTCTAGTTAGTGTTTGCATGTAATCTTCTTGATGTTGGATAACTGTGTCTATGTGCATCTGTATACTTGAGCTTGCAGGTGTGACCAAAGGATTTCAGTGAATTTTGTTTGAAAGAGTAATGTCAGTGGAGAGATAAGCCTGGAAAGCCAGGGGGGATTTAGATGCTGAGAGGCAAACAGAGTCAAGGCTGTACTGAGATGTGTTGATCTCTCCTCCCAACTCCCACAGCCCTGCCTCTCGTCTATCTTCTGACTTTCCATGAGGTCTGTCATGCTCCCAGATCCCTCTTAGTTTAGTCTCATATATAGTGAATGGCTACTGAATGGCACATTATTCCTTTTCGGAGACATTGTCAGCAGCCATCAATTGTATATGAGCTCTCTTTCACACCTCAGCGCCTCCCACACAGCAACTGGCCCTTTTACTACACCTGCTGTTGTATGTGCTTGAAATGAGGATATGCAGAGTTCATTCCAGTCTGTTTTTGTGTGTGTATATGCTTGATTGTGTGTTTTCAGAGGTTCAAACCCTCATTCTCGCTCCAGAGTTTCTCTTGTTGTCAAGTTAGGCAAGCTTTATTCACAGCTAAGCTCAAAAATCAGAGAAGGCTTTTGAAAGCTGGATCTCTAACCCTAAACTACTCAGGCAGCACTACACAGTGTAACATTAACAATTATACAGACACACAGGTACATTTTCACAGATATAAACACACTTGAATGTGGATACACTCTGAAACTTTGATAAGATTTTTCCCTTGCATATTCAAGTTCAAGGAGCCTGGGTTAAGTGCTTGTTTCAAGTGCATTAAAATCAGAATATTGATAGTAAGCCAAACAGGAAAGAAATGCTAAACAAAACAGAAAAAACTAAAAAAAATCAAACATGAAGAGCCAAATATAGCATGTTCTTGCGATGATTTGATTATGCACTACTTATCCTTCCTCTACCGTTTACATTGAGGTTTAAGCTGAATTGTATACCAAGAGGCTACCTAAAACAGTAGACGTCACCTCGAGGTTACAGAGGGACAAACACAGTGTGAGAACAATGAGGCACAGGAACACCCCAATGTGCATGCATCCTACTTTTTCCCTTTCAACAGCATACTGTCAAATGAACACACATTTAAACAAAATCAGATATACTGAAATAATGTTTCACTGCTCCAGTTATAGACTGTGTTTTTATCCAAATATGGAAAATACAAGTTTAGCCCTAAACAAAGAGTATATATCATACCACAGAAGTCGGTGTTCAGGTTTCACTTTTTATTTAGCCATCTTCAATCAGTAATAGGTTTTCATTGGTGTTTGATACTACACTATATACATTATATCGATCAAGGACACAGTAGTTATGAGCAAAATGTTTGAAATAGCTATGTCTCAACAATGAGGAGAACAAAGAGAATTGCTTTGTTGTGTTAATGAAGACCATGCACTTTGTTCTAATGCCTTTTGAAGGAAATCAGACATGTTTTTGACCTCTCGTTGAACTGTTGAACTTTTTCTTTGTGGGCCTCCTGTTTTGTATGACACGAGCGATTTTGATACAAGAAAGAACCATTGATTTGCACGACTATGCAAATGACAGGAAACATACCAAGCCAATCATGCTACACTATCTCAATGGTCAGCTTGTGCTAGTCACGAGCACTGTGCCAACAAAAGCAGATAAAGTTGAGGAATGTTGGCAAACATTGGGCATACAATATTACGGTTTCACACGTGTGAAAAATAAGTTGACCTAATATTTCATGAAGTCATTGTATTCATCACTGATTTTCTTTCTCAATGGTACACACCATGTGTTTTGGTCTGTATTGCACTGAATTGCACTCAAGGACTAAATGGAAACAAATTACTAAATAAAAGGTATCTACTGAATTGAATCATAAATTGACCTCCCTATCATCAGACATTGAGGAAGCTTGCTATGCTGAAGTGTTGGCTTCTCTGTCGACAATGCAGCAGCTAGTTTGTCCACCTATGTTTCAATTGTGGTGGGGAGTGGGTTGTTTTTGTTTTGACCAGACAAGGGAGGCAATTTTAAGCCACCCCCATAAGGCCGTTATGGACACACCTCGCTTTGCCAGGCAAACGGCAAACCAACAGGTGTTTCAGCTATGAAAGCGGGCAAGCTAATTGGTTCAGATATAACTGATTCTACCAGACTTTTAAAGCATTGGCATTATTATATGATGCTTCTGAAGAATGGAGAGAAGTTAGAACCCAGAAAGATTTCAAGATCCAACCTGCGTGCAATTGACCCTATTGGGAGAAGTGAGCAGGGTGAGATGCTCTTGGCAATGTTTTAAATTTGGACTGCAGTACCCATTTAAAACACTAGGTGTCAGAGTTACGTATTGCTCTTTTAAGCCTTTTTGAACATAGTTTTACTCATTAATGCAAATAATACAAACACGCTCAATTGTGCACACAATCTTTGTGTTGGTGAGTTAATTTCTGCATTCCTCAGCCTCTAGGCAGAAGTGAAGGGAGTCTTTGTGCAGCCCATGTGTAGGGAACAGCAGGCATTGATTGAGTTGCTGCTTGACAAAGCAGAAACTGCTTATTGAGCTAATGCACCTACGTGTTGGGATCGATCACGCAATGTCACTCCTAAATGCATAGCAGGAAGTCAGAGATGCTAGACACACTGGAAGAGGATAGAAAAGCAGAGAATGAACAGAGATGGTAAAGAGAGGTTTGAGATCCTGAGAATATACGAAGATTTGAACATTAGCACAAATTTCTTAAACATTTTTAACTCAAGCAGCTCACACCAAATGAAAGTCATTGTATGATCAACTTGTATTTCAGTGTTCTGCCTTTTTACTGATGACTAATTTAGAGCCAGGTGCTGCAGTATGAAGGTTCTTCCTGTTGATGTTGCTGTACTTACATTACATGACTGACTGCTCATTTATTGCCATCTGCCTTTGTCTCCATCTCATGCTCTTTCTCTTTCTCTTACTTAAAAACATGAGTGACTCTAAATCCCTAACTATCTCAAATTTGGTCCATTTCCCTCTTGACTATTCAAACTGATATGAAAAGATTTTTTAAATTTTTTTATGAAAAATTAATGTTGGCCTGTAACAAAAACAGAGAATGTTCTTTTTCTGGTACCAGTATTTTATTCTGCATCTTCACCGGGCATTCAAAGTACAATTAGTGTGAAATACCCTTAATATTTTATTACACTGTCAATCATGCATCATCTGTAGAGAGAGATGTTAGCTCACCAACTGTCATCTTCACATTTCACTTACTGTATGTTTGGCCTTTTCTCTCTCTGTCTTTCATGTTCCTTGTTCTTACCCTGTTTTTTATTACTAAAGACTTACATCAGGGATTTGTTTCCTCCTTCCACTACAGTCTCCCTAACTTAAGAGACACAATAAACCAATTTGCTAGTGAAAGTGGGAATACATTTTATTCTCTCCTTTACTTTCGCACCATCTACCATTTGCAGCAACTTTAAAACATTTCCTGAAAATAACCTTTTTACTACCGGGGTCTGAGAAATTCCTGATCATGTTATTTTACAGCACAAGGTTTTTGAGAGCCATTTTGTGAAAAAGGGATGTTACAGTATGCAACAGTATATAACTACTCTCTCTTCCTGAGAGAGGATGACAAATTGAAGAACAGGATTGAAGACATCCAGGAACGGAGAGTATCAGTCCTAATGTGGTCAAAGGTCATCCCACAGGAGACGCAATTCATACCATTTTCTTCTCGACTGTCCTCTGTCCTAGTCACCAGGAATGAGAGCTTATGAAGAAGGGAGGAGAGGAATAAATGAATGTGAGCGGATGATGGGGACTGTGTGATGAATGCCAGGGCTCCTTCCTCTCAACGTGTATGTACGTGCTTGAACGTGTTTGTTCGCTTCGGCTGCTGGCCAGCATGCACCGCGGAGAGGAGATGCATTGATGGACGAGGAGCATCCTTTGCCGTTTCAGCAGTGGAAGTGCTTAAAGCATCCAGGCCCCAGGGACAGGCCATGTCACCGACTCCCATTCTGGTGACTTATGGAGCTGCCATGACAAACACCCAAGGGCTCTTGTTGCGGGTTTGGTCTTGAGGAGGGGGCTGGGATATAAAAGACCACGTGATGCTCAAACCCAGACCTCTTAGACGGACAGAACCTCTCTGTTTTCAAGCAAAAACCACTTAGTGTAGCTAAATTTTCCTGTAAAGACTGTAAAAGCTTGTCGAATGATTTGGGGAAATAATTCTGATGTATGAAAGTCTGTGCTGGAGAGGAGATTAATGAAGAGTAATGCAAAGTCACCTTGCAAATATTTAAAATAGTTTTCTCATTATTTCTCTCAGGCTCTTTGGTCTCTGTTTTTGGTATTTCTTCCTCTCCATCACCTCTTTTAGCCTGTAGGAATAAATGAAAGAGATTGTGATAAATGCCTCTAAAGCACACAGTGTAAAAAGAGGGATTTCTTTTTTTAATACACTGCTGCCTTTGTTTTCTGATTCTGGCTTTAGAGGTAAACATGGTTCTTTTGCTGCATTAAACATTTAAGAGAGATATATTAGCAAGAGTTGTAGTTTGGTTCATCCATGTTCAAGTCTGATTTGGTCTGAAAAAAACCATTTTGTTTTCAGGTGTATTGTCCTCTGTGAGTGCACAATATCACATATATTAGTATTTTTTACTCGTGATGTTCATTGGTGACAGAATATTCACATTGCGAGAATAAAGACTTTATGGATTCTGAGGCTGGTTAGAAGAAAGTATTTGCCACTTCAGTGCTCCCAGCATAGCCCCGTTCTTGGGATTGCACCAGTAATAGCACTTTTAGACTTAATTTACTGCCCAAACTAATAACCTGAAATGGAGAGTGTGATGAGAAAATCGCTCACATGCACACACCCACACACACTATCACATACACACACACGTACATGTTTGCCCATTCTCGCACATTTACACATTGACAGTGCTGTGCCCTCAATCAGTTCTAATGCAATGAAATCAGTCATCCTGTTCATCTCTTTCCCTCAAGCACTCGTACACACATATACTTTCCCCTGAAATCCTCAGAGCTTTTCATGCAGCTCTTCTCACATATCTGCTTTTCTCATGTCTTACATTTCTTCCAAATCTTAATTAGGCTGCTCTGACAGCAGACAGTTTGAAATAGCAGGAAATGCCAAGGTACAAATAATAACATTAATGGTGGCTCAGTATTCCACTAAGCCTGCATCAGGGCCCTGGCACTGACACACCAAAAACGGAAGCAGTCAGTGTTGTGAAGGACACGTCTGTTGGATGGTAACAGTATCTATGCCTTTACCTCAGCCTACTACATTAAATTACTTGCCTGTTCACCTTCTGCTTTTAGCTGAACCCCTTTAATGTCGTCAATGTTGATTAGAGATCAACTTTAGTGGCACAAGAGGAATTGGTCACAGACACAGGGGTAAAACAGTTACTTGCATGTCGTCATGGCCCCCTGCGACCATGCAACAGCACTGAATCCTCACTTCCAGCAGCTATTATGCTAATCAGACAGAGTCCTTGTGTATATGCTAATGTGGTTGTGATGGAGGGGAAGCTGTAATAAGGGGACCTTGGCTGGTCAAAATAAAGGCTATGGCACAGTGGAGCCTAAAAATGACAAGTCAGTCTGTCATCAGAGAATAGCACAGGCCTATAGCCAAGGAAATAAATCCCAAGTGCTAACCAAGAACTTTGAAATTTAAGTCAGCACTGCATCATTTAAGGAAGTCTCTGTTGTGTGAGCAGGTGTTCTACCTTCAGCAGATGATGGAAACACCTTCTGTCAAATCACTGATCAAATCACTGATCAGGATGTAACTACAAGTGCAACAAGCAGCTGTTTAAGTGAGCCATTGCTCATTGTATCCCCTTTGAGCCTTTTTAAAGTCCCTTGCAAACACTTTCACACTTTTGCAAAGATTCACTGACATATTTTGAGTCCTTTTTTTTTAAGCTATTGGCTATGCTCATAAAACGTTTTTGACTTCACACTTCTTTGTGCTTGTGTAATATTCAGGTTATTCGGGTTAAAATCAGTACATGTTTGATACATTTTTAATATAAAAATGATTGAATAAGGGAATTAATGAATGAAAAAAAAAAATTTTTTATGGAGAGAATAAGTTCATTACCTTCATTACCCATTTCCTTACAAGAGGACTTGCTTTGTGTATTGGTGAGATGGCAGTAGATGGACTTTGTTTTCCACATCCCTGTCATCTTCAGATCTCTCTTAATCCTGTCTATTGAGACAGACACACACACACACACACACACACACACACACACACAAATTCAAAACCGAAGAGTTCATGTTGATGTGTTGTGGGTGGAAAGAAGATACTGTTTACAATATATTAATTCGCCACCCTGTTAATACGTCTGCACTGCTGGGTAAAATGATGAATCTGTCCTTGATATAACCTTAATCAATGGAAGTTTTAGAGTAACATGCTAGTAAAAAAAAACAGTCTCAAGACAAATAAAATAATAGTACTTTTTTTAAAACTCTTCTTGACAGCATTTTTGTGTTTGGCACGGGTAAATGACTATTGCATTACAATTGCCCCAGAAAAATACACCTAACAAGTTACTTTACCTTTCGTTTAGTCTTGTGCAGAGTATTTTAAGTGTATCTTTTTATCTCAATCAGATGAAAATATTTTGAATTTGAAACATTTTTAAACCTAAATTTGTAGATGGATTTATACAGAAATCTATTTTTTGTTCAGCTAAATTGGCCTCATTGGAATTGAAACATTGTGTAAGAAATGATGATGCTTGGGACAGAAAAGCAAGTGCGCTTTTTGTGTGATGTTGAGGCACCAGAAAACTGTGTGGCTTTGAGATCAATTTTGTTCCCTACGGGCCAGTTCAGCCCAGCTCCTGTGGAGAGACTGAGTTTCATCCAAAGTCCAGCTCATGCTCTGGCCAGCTCCCCTGCTGTGTAGGAGTGTGTGACTGAGACTGTAAGCTGGATGACCGTGCGCACACATGTTAGTGTGTGTCTGTGTGTCCGTCTATATGTGTGTTTGGTCATGCAGCTATCAGAAGCATCTCAACGATACTTGTCTGTTTTGAAGCCAATGTACTGCATGTTTAGCAATTCTACATCGGTCATCAAGGGTAACAAAAGCTGCAATCATGCCTTTTATTACAATACTGGAACAAGAGACTCAGGAGCAAGAGATTGGCTGAACTTCCTTTGAACTTGATTTGCATAATAACACACAATTAGACAAGGTTCTGTCAATGCTGATCTCTCTTATTAGCATGCAAGAGCATGACCGGACAAGCCATGATGATAAAACAGCGTCCATTAGTGACAAAGTGATTGCAATGATAGCATGAAATGCTAAAGGGGTAAAAATACAATTTTAATTTCTTGATTTTCTATTCACATCATGTTGTGTAGGTCATACTCTTGCAATACTCTTAATGGCTTTACAGGTTACCTTAACCTGTTCAGGGATCAGCACTTTTCTAAAACCAGGAAAAGGGATTTCTATGTTTTTGAACTAAATCACAAGTCATCCCGATCCCGCCCCCCTCATTTTCTGCCCCTTAACTGTACTAACATGATGCATAATGTTATTTCTCTCTCTCTCCTCTCTCCAGCTCTACCAAGCTACACATGTGGTAATCCTGGACAGCTGCTCAATGGCCACCAGCAGGGGTCCACGTTCAACATTGGGGACAAAATCCGCTACAGCTGCAGCCCAGGCTATGTGCTCGAGGGTCACACCACCCTGTCTTGCCTTGCCACTTCAGCGGGTACTGCTGCCTGGGATTTCCCCCTTCCCTACTGCAGAGGTATGTAGCATAGACAGTGGAAAGGCATCTTTAACATTTTTTTTTTTACTCAAGGTAAACATTAAATGGCATCTAGTTTATTAGATCTTTAAAAAAAAGAGTATAACCCTGAGGACTGACAGTCAGGATAGATATACAACGCAGAAAAATAAGTTTGATATTTATTTGCTATAGAATACCAATAATATTGAGGTTCTCAAATATCTTTAAAATTCTTGAGGTTTTGTTTTCTCATGTGATGCTTAATTTGTCTAGATTTTTGTCAATGACAAACCTGGTCAATGGACCTAAAATAGTCCTCCCACATTTTAAAAAATGTGACTCCTACAACTGAGACATTAAATTCCATTTGATATTTTTAATGCACTGGCTCTCTGAAAACCTTTTTGTAAATTGTAAACAGTACACACACACACACACACACATTTGCATAAATTACTCTATGCCCCTACATGACCTGACAAGCACTTCTGTGGTTACATTGATATCTTATTTACCATGACAGGACCTCATGTGTTAGCTCCCAGTCAGGTTCTTGTGCCAGTTGTCCTTCTGTCACTGTTAGCAAGCCTCCCTGCGGCAGCGACACCTGCCAGTGTGCATTTTCTGACCTATCCTGACTCAATTCTGTAAAAAAAAAAACTCACTGTAGACAAATGTGAGGCTGTTGTACAAACATTTTTACTTTTGTATGAGAGGCAATTTAAGCCATAATGAATACGAGTCATAGTCAGTTTGCCTATCCCTTTTCATATCCATTTGCACTGCCTGTGTGTGTGTCCATGTGGCCAATGGTTTGTGTCACTGTTCCTACTGAGCAGGACACTGTGCCATCTGTAACCAGGCCGGGAGTCAGGATGCCCACATAGGAGCACACATGGCTGGGCACCAGACGCCAGCACTGCCCATACCAACCTAGTCCCATGCAGACTCATGCACATGCCTGTACTCCTCATCTTGTGTAGAAATGATTGAATATGCATCTTCCAATCTCTCTTTCTGAGTTTGTAACAGTTTATGTAAGTGTCATCCCCTTTCCCTCATTCTTTGCAGAGGGAGTCTCTCTTTCATTCCCCTCCTCCATGCACGCCCAGCTCCTGAAAAATTGCTCAAGCACTAAAGGATGTGATTATCCTACCTTTTCAGCAGAAATTACACGCCAACAAGTTTTAGAAACTGGCAATTTCCCCTATGAATTAATTGAGGTCTCCTAGTGCCACATAAAAGTCAGCCTGTACACCTGAGTGCTCTTTCATAAGTATTGTTAGTCACTCCAATTACAGAGACTGGCCAAATGTGTAAAAGCAGAACTGTAGCTGTACTGTGAGAGTGGGGGAGAACATTTTGGCATGGTCACTGGACTCAGGAGAGGGCAAATGTGCCAGCACTGTTGGGCCATATGATAGCCAGCCATTGATGGCGCAAATACTGTTTTACATTCCCTGTCTTATGCTCATCAATTTGTTCTCCAGCCATTATCTCCTGGGGATACTTAATTTACCATCACTCTTCTATTCAGTTTGTGACAAAGTCTCTCCATACCTAAACCCGTTCACTGTCTCCACCATCCATTTTTCTCTGCTCTTTTACAACTCTCCTTTTGTAGCTCATGAAATAAGGTTAACTTCTGAAAAAGTATACATATCAATGCACACAGTTCTATTCATCTTTCGTGTGTGCATATCACATTTAAAATGACAATGCCACATTTAGTTGTCCCATACAAAATCCCAAATATTTGTAGTTTTACTGTTGCCACATTTCTATGTATATGGATGTATTCTTAGTTTATGTTGAACTTGGACGTACTTGTGGCTTTTATGCATTTCCCATTTTTCATTACCATGTCACTCTAGATTTAATGGATGATCATGACAGCCCCTGAAAATATGTACATTTCAACCATGGGAAGCATCTTGACATCTACAATTGGCTGATGGTCAAGATGTGACAAGCTTCTGCACACCTCACAAATATCGAGCTGTGCAGTTATTTGGTTTCGTAAGATGGTATAGCCATTTGAGTTTTCTGTTATTGTATACTGCTTTGCCTCTGCCAGTAGCAGCCACAAAATTGCTGGAGCTATGGAGAGAGTCAAGGTGAAGGGGAGAGTTTAGAGCCAGAGACTTCCCTTCAAGTGTGAAGAAATTGTCTTGTGTGGAATATCAATGCACTTCCTCATCCTTTCTTCTGTCTGCTGTCTACTTCCTGTCACTCCCACCTGTCACCCCTGTTGCCATCTCTCTCTTTCTTTATTGTCCACCCTCCCTCTGCACTTTCTCCCTCCCATCCTCACTTGTCACCTGTCATCCTCCTCATCTCCTTCTTCTCGCCCTTCTGTCGTGGTTTCCCTCCTATTCAAGTTCACACCTCACAAGTTCCCGCTCGTCCGTACACTACCTTGCCCTCCCTTGGGGGGGGTTGCAGTGGTGACAGGTAGGATGGATGATAGACAGGGCCTGGTGCCTCTGAGCTCCTCCACCCTTTCTTTGAAACACATATCTAGCAGGCGGCACACTAATGAATCCCACACCTCCCCGACACAGACGAGCACACATAAACACACAAAATATCATGAAGAATAATAGAGTGGATGTGTCATACGTTCCCTCATTTTCTAAGTATGTACTGTCGAGATGTACACACAACATTTTAAAGTATGTATTTTAACACAGGAATTGAAGTTGGTTATATCACATGATGCTGTATTTTTTATTTTAGCTCTAATGAACATATCAGACGCTAGGCAGGGGAATAATACTGTCAACACATTAAATGCATGCTTTGTTTTTTAATGGTCTCCTTAAAGCAGTGTTGAGGAGGGAAGAGATGCTTTGATTAACACAATTCTGAATTAATCAGAATTTAATCATCCCCCTCGCCCTACAGTATGTTGCTCTAGGTTGCATCACACACTCCACCCTGCTCTACACTGTCTGTAACAGTACTGTGGGGGGATTCACAATGATGAGTAATGTCTCGCTGGCCTGTAGGGGAAATAGAAGACAGAGGAACAATATGCTTTAACTCGTATCATATTTTCATGAATTTGGAAATATGCCCTTTGGCCCGTGGCAGGAACATAATTTAAGACCAAAAAAGCAAAACATAAAACAAATATGTTTATATATTTATGCCACAAAGCACAAAAGGTTCCTGGCAACACTTTCCACTAAGTTAAGCCTGTAAGGTGTTGTCAGACCGCAGGAACTTTTTCATAGTTAGAGGAACTGTTGGTACCCTCCCCCTTTTTTATTGATTCCACACCTATAAACTATTTTAGTTCCTATAACCCTGTTTAAAACAAACCTTTTTAGCTCCTGCTTAAGAGTAGACAATAGGGACTTTGGGGATGTAAGTGCATGGCGATAGGTCCAGAGATCAGTGTACGTTGATTGTTCAAACACAAGAGCCAGTTCAGTACCACCAACCACCATTTTTAAATCCAACAGAAAACGTTAGCAAATAATAGTAAATACAAGTTGGTATAATTTCCTAAAACCATTAAAATAGAAATAAAAGTCAGGGATTGTTGAGTGTTAATGCGGTTGCAATTTTCACTTGTCAAAGCAGATCATAAAAGTAATTCTTATTCTTAAAAAATCTCACACAACAAACACTCAGGTCCCACCACGGCATCCTGCATATTCGTGTTGTGTCGCGCATGTGGCGTTGCTCTAGCAACTGTTGGCCGGCTTATGTCACTTTAGGATTCTTATCAGTCATCACTATGGTGGTGTGAATGTAGACAGAAAACAGTCCCCATGGTGTGACGGTCTCAGGGAACTCTCTAGTTGATAGTTCCTCTCTAAAGGTCCCCAGAAATGTTGGGTCTGAAACACTTTATATGACACTTTGGAAGACGTTTCTTGCTAAATCATGACGTCTATCTCATGGTGATTATCAGTCAGTCATCAGCATCACTGTCACCATAATCTGTTTTCTAAGCAGTTTAGCATCTAGGTAATGATTTGGTTTAATTGATATCTGTAATAAGGTCTTCTTTTTTATGCAGTAAGGTAATGACAAATATGTCCATTCCAATCAACTGTTTTTTCTTTCTCTTGAAATTCTATAATTTCTCTCCCCATGTTTCCATAATGTTTATACACTTTTAGTTATCTCTGCACTGCACCTTTATGACTACCTTTTTATATTTTACATTTTCCACTTAGCTTTTGAAAACCTTCTCTTTTCTTTGCTCCCTGCAGCAGATGATGGGTGTGGTGGAACACTGCGGGGCCAGAGTGGAGTCATCACAACTCCCAATTACCCAGCTGAGTACAACAACAACGCCGACTGCACCTGGACTGTGCTCGCCGAGCCAGGAGATACCATTGCCCTGGTTTTCTCTGACTTCCAGCTGGAGGATGACTACGACCTACTGGAGGTCAGCGGCACTGAGGGCTCTTCACAGTGGTGAGTACTCAGCCTGCAGCGTTTTGTCTGGAGAGCAAGCTTAGCTAGGGCAGGCAGGGAAGAGGAGTCCGCTGGTGCACCACCTGCCCACAGGCACTTTAGCACATGAAGGAAAGAGCTGGATGAAGTATGGATGGGAGTGGTTAGGTGTCCAGTAGGTCCAGTGGAGTTGGAGGCTTGATATGTCTCTGGAGGAAAGCAGAGGAACCAGCATGTATCAAAACATAAGGGTTATCAAATAATGACTGCTATTTGAAGTATCTTTGAAATTGAAGTGTAAAATGTTGGCTAAAACGGTTTATATTTTAGATTTGGTTCATTGATTTTTTTCCTTTGAAGGAGTATCACTTGGTCTGTGGTTTAAATCGGAAATTTGATCACTCAATCTTGGTCACACATACTCTCCCGTTCTATCAATAACTCAGTCTCGCACTAACACACATGCTCAGCTCTAATGATGAAGAGGTAGGATATCCTGGTGTCAGTGTGGGTCTCTCACCATCTGTGGCAGCTCCTCCTCTCTCTGACAACTCTCTCAGCTCAGGAAGTAATTAGTGGGCTTGATTACCACCACCAGTATAGCGATGTTTCACCCACACTCGCATGCACTCAAACGCACATTCACAGTTGAGCCCATATGGGCACAAATGAACATGTGCTTCACACTTTCAGCCACACTTACATTTATTTATGCTAAGAACCTGTAAAAACAGTACCCTTTGTACTGTTGTACACCAGAGAGGTCACAGCTTTTTATTTTTCTATAAATTAAATAGAAAATGGTGGTTCAGTTTGAGGATCATGAAAGAGATGGACAGAACTGATAAACAGGAGAATCCAGGGGAAATTTGAAGATACAGCCACTTTTAGTTGGTAGAAAAGAAGGGACAAGGCTGGGGTAGCACTGGCTCAGCATTTCGATACCATAGGCATAGACAGAGAAGGAGACGAGCAGAAGACAGCTGAAAGAAGAAACATGTTCATGAAGAATGTATGCAAAGTCGTCATGGTGTGTGTAATGGCCCCAGATTTTTTTTGTCATCTCAACCCATTCATTCCAGAGTTTGCTAAACAAATGTCAACAAGATTTTGATTGACTGTGACCAGTTTTAAAACTGTAGCTGGACATCTTCGAATTTCTGCTTTCCCAACTATGTTGATCGCTTCCCGGACTGCCGCAGGCGGAAGCCTGACTATGCACCTCAAGCACATTCTACAATTTGTCATCAGCTTCTTTTCTTCTTTTTCATGTGGGACACTTAAATCTCTACTGAGTCTGTCGTCTTTGTAGCAATTGTTGCCTGGGGCGCCTACGTTGGTGCACCTGAGGCATGGCTGCACTGTCTTAGAGAACAAGTGAGAACAGTGCAAAATAAGTGCCTACAAAAAAAGGGAAAAGGGCCATTGGCAGGCAATGCAGAGTGAAAGTCACAGTTGATCATGCACATTGCAAGGAAAGGCAGTGCAGGGGACGGAGGACACATTGCAGACATGCTGGCTCGCCTCTTTTGTTATTATTTTTTTCTGGTCATGCTGGCTTGTGTTACTGACAAAGTGTTGACTTTAAAAGTGCTTGCTGTTTTTCTCGCAACAGCTGACCAGCCCTTTTTCAACACAATAACTTGATCTCTGAGGTCTCTAAGTAGTTGGGTATCCATAATTTTAGGGCTAGCAGGGAGGAGAAAGGACAGACAAGGGGAGTGACAGGGTCAAACAGTAAGAACCAGCAGACACCAAAGGAGAGCAGTGGAAAGGAGGGCAGGACCTTTTGGAGGAGAGGATGCATGTGGAAGTGAGGAACTAGATGGATGGCTGGAGGGAACCTGACCTCCCAGCTGGTGGATAATTAGAGGGGTCAGGCAGAGCACTATAATGGTGCTGACCTAAAGCACACATCCTCTCAGTGCATGGCTCAGTGAGCCCTCTACTCAGTAGGGCTAGCAGTCTGTGCTGTCTCTTTCTCTTTCACAGTATTGGATAATTGGACTATAATGTAATATAATTACAGTTTTTTATTAAAGAGATAAGTTATGGCAAGGTTAAAAAGTGCTGTTTCCCATGTTCAGGTTTGCTGTCAATGTTGAGTTAGTATTAACAATAGGGAAAGGCTGTGGAAAAAGGCAACTTATTACAACGTCAACTTTGTATTAACCTAAAGGGACTTCTTCAATATTGCTTTGCCCAGGGGAAAACATTACTCACCAATTGTCTGTTTGCATCCTGATTGATTTTCCTCTCAACCAACATCCATTTAAAGGCAATAATTCCTGATGCTCGTCAATTGTAAGATGCTCATGCACCCGCTTGCTACTAAGTGGATCTGACAGCTATTTGACTTGTGATATTCTTGTTGTTCCAATTGTTTTGCGTAGCACCCAGATGCATTATCATCAATGAGGAGTGCGCTCTTGTGATCGTGGAAGCAACTCTTGCAGCTATATGCTACTTACAGTATTGTTTTAAATAAGCACCCGAATCGTCTGTGAAAAGCACTCTGTTTTGGCCACACTCCCTTAGTTCTATCAAAAAAATTGCATTATTCAGAAATATTGCTCCATCACAATTCAGTGATTGCACCATTTTTCAGTGTTCCAAACTTAAGTCCTTATTTTGTGTTCTGATAACTTTTGCAAACTCCCTGTCCCATGAGGGTTGTCTTTCTTCTTGTCTTTTTCATATACCTTGCTGACAACACAAAGCTCCCTATATGCAACTTATGTCTTGCTGTTTAGAGATCTGATAGCCCGATTAGATTTGATCCCTCTAGGATTCCTCTCATCCTCCCGTTCTCTCTCGTCTCTTTAACCCCTTACCCCATGGACAAGAGACACTGATATTTACCAAGCACATGGATTATCTCAGTACTCCTAAAATGTGTCATCTTGTCCAGACCTGAGGGGTGAGATGGAAAGAGATAAAGAGTTGTTGGAAGAGTGCAGAACACTAGATATATATCGATTGGCTCTTACGTTGACTCACCAGAGACTGAGTGAACAGTATCCCAAACAGCTTTTTAAGTCCAGGGGTTGTTTTCTCTTGTTTCTGATGGGAGTTACAAACTCTTGAGTGCGTTTCATTGTTGTGGAGATGAATGCCTCATCTTCTATTTTTATGTTTTCAAAGAGATCTGTAAAGTTTTTGTTTTTTTTTCATGTTGGGGCTCACGAGATATAAGTTTGAGTTTAATGCCTCCTCAGATTCAATTCTAATTACCTTAGATGATCTATTGTTGGAGCTGTGTTCATTTGTGTGTGCATATGCACACAAAATGTAAGTGTGCATATTTATACTTTTGTATAAATATTGTAGTTGTATGTAGGAAGTTTTGAATAGAGTATTGGCAGCTCATGCAGGGGTGCGTTGCTTATTTCTTGCTTTTAAATGGCTGCTGTGTGATGGTGGAGTGGGCGTGTGTGAACACTGAATACATATTTTTATCTGTATCACATGTAACAGACTGTTTCTGGCAGCTCAGTGTAATGGAATACGTTTTTGCTTTGCAGCTTTACTGGTAACTCACCACGTCACTCAGTACACTAGTCACCTTAAGGATGGTCCGTCTCTTTGGTTTCTCACCCTCTGGCCTTTTCTCTTTTTTTGTCTTTCTCTCTCTATTCTATAAGTGGTGCTCCAATCCTAAAACCCACAAACAAATCATCTCAAATAAAAGTAAACTACATGTTCTTGTGTTAAGTGAAGTTTTCCAGATTCTAAGATTGTGAGACACAGCCAAAGTTATGTCCATGGTAGAAGACTTGTTTTGATTTGTGCATTCACAAACACCGAAGTTAGCTTGTTTGTTGCAAAATAACTACACAACTTTACTTCTAAACTTTACAATGGAGGAGGCTCATGCGGCTGATGTGAGGGATGGTAATGAAGCACTGACGCGCGTCAAGGATCCATCACGTCAAAGATGGTAACCAAAAAAATAAAAGTCCCCCGATCATTCTGAGAGGTGGTTTATATAGCTGTCGCATCTATCACATCCTCTTACCTTGCTGGATCTAGAGCTGTCTCCTCTCTGTTTCTTTCGGTTTTACATGTCCTGTCTTTGTCTGCCTAGGCCCTATATACTCTTCTACCACTTTACCTTTGAGTGTTAGCCAGCCTGCAGGTGACTTCAGACCTGTTGGCTTTTCTGTTGGATGGATATAATGTATATACACATTTTATGTAGCTACATACTGTATAGTGTGTTAAACTAAACATTGACAGATTCATCTGAATACTTGATTTAGAAAAACCTTTTAGTTGCTTGTCCAGGTCTTAACCAGGTCTACCAAATTTAGTTTGACTTTGCCCAATAGTTATCAAAACGCTCAGCTGTGCTGTTTTTTAAGGCCTGCTTTCCCATTCTTCACTTACTTCTTTGTTTTTGCAGTGTCAGCTTTATATACCTGAAGCCATAGTTTGGCTTATCAGCCTGTGCCCAACCAGTGGATCAATAGCTGTCTTAGTCAGTCTCTCCACCATGGCCCCCTTAAATTGTGTTTGTTTGAGTCAGGATTTATTAACAGCAGCACTTGGTTGAGCGCTCAATCTGCAATGTGCCATCGATCAAAACTTCAGTTATGATGAACCTTTGCGCCACCCTACAAGAAATACTCCAGCTGAGCATTATCTCCAACACCTGGTGCCTGCTGCAGACTGGCTCACCCCAGCACTCCACACTTTGTTACTCGAACTGTCACATTGCTCAAGCTAAGAGCCGGAGAGGAGGAGGGACATGGAGTGTACAGAGCAAGGTTAGAGAAAAAGGGCCCAAGCTCACCAATGTGTTCTATCAACCGTTTAAGCCAGTAGTGTTTTTACTCAAGGTGATAATTACATGTCATTAACTGATTGTCTGTCTTATGTTAATAAACAGCAGCTGCAGCAGTTTACTGGGCATTATTTAGTCTAAGCTACAAAAGAGTTCCCCAGAGGCGAGCAGTGTGCAAGTAAGCAAGTCTAGCCATGTGTTAACCCCCCAAACCCCCTAAACCCAGTGAGAGCGGAGTACATGTAGAGGTTAGAGGTAATGGCCCACATCATGATGCCCTGACTGGCTGTCTCTTTAGTTGTGTTTACTAAGCCGTGCACCTGTGGGATCCAATCTGTCCCCTTTAACAATCCCACAATGGTGCTGGAACTTTGAAACTTAAGTCATGTCTATTTATTTTAAGCTGCTATTCTGGAGTATATTTATGTCAATTAGAAAATACATAGGCAAATAATCCCCTTATCCAAGTGTTTTTCTACTGTTTTTCTAACAGAATTAAACTCCAATTTATACCCTTAAGGACACTAGAGCACGGGAATGGGTTTGTCCTCCTTCTAAAAAGCGTCATCTGTTCTCTTATGTCACGTGTTTAATTATATTTCAAGAGGTGTTCGGTAACTGTTGATGCTTTAAGGCCATGGACCAGTGCAGTAAAAACCATAATCAATCACTTGTTCCCTGTGTCTTTCATCATCTTGTGTTTATGAAAACAATATTTCAACACTGTTTGTTCCGCAGCCTCCACTGATGCTTAATCTCACAGCTCCCTTTGATTCCTTAATTTACTTCCTGGGTCAAGTGCTGCTAACTTAAAGAAGCCGGCTCAAGAGATTTATGTTCTGGTGTGATCAAAAGAGAATGCTGGCTTCATGGAAATTAATTTTTAGTGCCTTGCTTGGACAACATCACTGTTTTCTGCCAGATCTCTATAACTTTAACCTTGATCTTTCTTTAATATTATGATTGGGGTGATAACACTAAACTTCACAAACTTGTGTCACACCAGGCGATTAATCATTCATTCAGGAATTAACATAATGAGCTTATGTCCTAAAATAGAAAAATAATATTTTAGTCAACCTGTGTTTGACAGCTTACTTGTTTTTTGTAGAAGTTGTTGACTAATGATGACAATGATATGAAATTCAAGGACAGAGAAATCAAATCATGGGAGCATTATTTTTTATTAGGCTACACAACATGTTATGTGATTGTTATTACAATATGACATTCACAATAAGCTTGTTGCAAAAGTCTGAATTTATCCCATCAATATGGAAATTAGAGACATGTTACAAACATAACGAATGTGTAAAACATGAGAAACAGCAGAAAGACATGAGACTGTGTGTTATGCCTTTTTCATATATTTATATATTTTTTTTATTTCAATTCATATCCTGAAATTATCATCCCACATTGCATATTTCTCTGACAGCCTGCAGACCTAATCATGATAATACATCACTTTTTTTTTGTATGTCAATCTGATGTATTGAAAAGCAAATCAAAGTGAATGTTAGGGTGTATCATTTCTTTTGGAGTTGGTCTATGCTGCAGTAACAGTAGAACATGTGTCCCTGAGCATCTGCCTCGGGTGGACTGAGATTTCACTGTCTGATCTGGGTCACTGCTCCACCACAACTCAACCTCTTCCTATAACCTCCCTTTTTTTATATACTTGCAGATACAAACAATGGGCTTAAACACAAACTGGACAAGTAATTTAACTAGACAACATCAACTCGGGGCGTTGAATAATTCTCCTTATTCCACATGCAAACCAGCTTGCTTTTGTTAACTCCAAGCTCTATTGTGATATTAGTTAATTGATCTGCTGTTTGCACACAATAGCAGATGTTGCTCTTCAATAGAATCAACACAAAAGACTAGAACAACAATTATTTGTTATTATTACAACTTTTTTTTTTTTGAAATACAAAAACCTGAAATAAATTCAGGTTTGAATGGAGTTCATTGAGTCTCAGTGGTTGACTCATTCCTGACTCTTGGGAACATGCATTGAAGGATTGCACAGCAGACAATACAGACTGAGTCATTCTCACATTTAAGGACACACTACTTGCACAGTTTTCCTCTCCATGCGTTGAGACTCATGATCATTCATATAATTTCACAGTATGTATGGGTCGGAAAGCTCATGTTTGTGCAGTGTAATGAAATAAGAGAAGAGGGATCAGAGCAGAAAGAGAAGGGAACCCTCAAGGTGAAATAAAGCAAGGACTTGCTTGCTGCTTGATAGTGTAATATATCTTAATGTGCTTTTGGACAGCAGGACAGATTGTGTGGGCACCTGTGAGTTTGTACAGTATGTATTCACTCTTCACCTGTTACTGGTTGTGAGATGTGGCAGTACAATACCTCTCCTCTTCTCATTCATCAGACAGAGGCTGCCTTTTTTTGAATGAGGTGACATTAGGCCAACTTCAATATATTTACAGAGGAACCTTCATGAACCCGGTGAATGTGCCTTGACCGACAATTAAAGGCCAACAGCAGCACAGCAGTGTGCTGCCATAAAAACTCTTCTCAACTACATAAATAAACACAGCGAAGCAAAGGGTGACAGGGAATGGCAGCCCTCACCGTACAAAGCCTTAGCTGTACTGCCAAACAAACAGCTTAGAGGGACACAGTGTTTTGATTTAAAACCTTTTAAGGGATAGTTTGGACTATGGCAGAAATTAGGGCTGAATGATGTTGGGAAAAACTGACATTCCGATATATTCTCATGTATTTTCTATTGAAATCATCGGTTTTATTATTTGGGCCTTTAAGTCGTTTTCTGATTTTAAAACTAAACCTCATTATACTTCGATGGCACACTGAGTCCAGCCCTCTGATAGACGCTCTCCCACTATACTCAGAAGTATACCATTAACTTGTTGAGAGAGAACAGGAGGAGCCAAACATTTCATCATAAACTTCACAAAGAAACTTTTGGTTTACAATTGGGTTACATGTGTCATCAACCATTTGAACGATGTTCAAAGTGATGTTGAGTTTTTATGATCAGCCCAGTAATAGTAATTTCTGAAAAGATCATATCACTAAAGGTGACATCAGTATAATGACTTCTATTGTATTCATAAGTGTAGTGGTAAAATAATCAAGGAAAACGAGAAAACTGTTCTCTGATGAAAAAGAAAAAAAAACGTCAGTGTGGCACCATGACAGGCTTCAGGTCACATTTTTGGCATCACATCACACATTCTGTGATATAACTTTTGAACATGCACACATCGCAATTGCGATGGTGAAATTATATATCGTTCAGCCCCAGAACAAATTCACAACCTTTAGAACTGTATGAACCAAAATACTTTGTATAGACCGCCCACCATGTCCTGAAAAATGATTTTTCGTTGTATCCAGTGAAGAGATCAAACTTTTAGCCCACAAATGCCTTCTTAAATTTGTTCAAATTTATCGTTTTTGTGTAATATTACCGTAATATTGTGTATATATTAACTTATTGACTTTAGCCATCTCTTTTATTCGTCCAAAAAATTAAGTAAATATCAAGTGGTTCATGATAATCTAAAATTAACCAAAATGTTATTCAATGACATTGTTTAACTTCTTTTTTGTATCTAGCACTGATTTGTTTTTTTGTGTCTTGTAGGTTGAACTGAATTAAAAAATGAATAAAACAATGAATCATTTCATCAAAGGCTGGAGCTCTCCAGGAGTCCATTCAGCTAAAGTGATACAGTGGTTAGATGTTAGGTGTTCCAGTAGAACCCCTGTGTAAGTGGGTTTTTGTTTGGTTGAGATTTTTGGAGAGTGCCAGAGAGGTGTCAGCATCATATTGATCTCACAGCACTGCAATCTGTCTTAATCCCACTTTCATGGCAGACAGAAAGAGGGGGAGGAATATACTGGTGTGTCATCTGTAGTGACAGGGCTGTGTCAAGGCACTTTTAACAGTTGTGCAGTTTTTTTGTAATTGGAGTTATCTAAATCTGGAACTTTTTTTCTGTTGTTGAAGTCTTTCAATCACTAGGTGTTGATACAAAAATACTCCCCTATCATTCACATTCCTTTTCCTTCAAATGCATTTGTATTTACTTATTATTTATCTCACACACATACATACACACATGAATACATTTCACACAGAACATTTTCAGATCTAAACCTTTTTTTCCCTGAATTCAAATCAATCTTTATGCACCAATTTATAGTTATGATTCAGTCTCATGTCCTCTTTCTTTCTGTTAAATCTATTTCAGTGTTCATCAGGCAAATATATACAATTTGTCTGCATGCCGGTGTCCCCGATCACTTGAGCCAGGTCAGGATGAAGTAGTGGCGAGGCTCTCTGAAGTTAGCTATCTTTTTTATATGGTTATGAAATATTTTTGCATTGTAAATAAAATTGAGGTCTCAACTTCGATGTGCCTTTTCTGATAAAGCACACAAAGTAGTTTGTTTGATAACCCCTGACTTTTAAAGCTGTGTTTTTTTCTCTTTTACTTTATGCCCCTTTTTTTAATTTGGTTGACTCTGCTTGATCACTTGATTCCATTAGTAGAGCTTTTAACTTTGAAGGGTATCTCTATTTATTTTAGAGGTGAAGAAAAATACATTTTACTCCTTGACTGTGCTATAAATAGAACCATCAGAGCGAGGCGGATAAATAGTGTTGCTGAGGGATTATTCTGCCTTTTCTTCTTTTAGCGTGGAAGCTGTGGGGAGGGAATGTGAGGGTTGGCTATTGGCTACACCAAAGCTAATACATTTAGTTCCTCTGTAGCATCCTTCTTTTTTATACAGTGAGCTGACAGTCTTCCTTAGGACTTCTCTGTGCTACTTATCTTTTTGTTCCAGTTCATTATAGGATATACCATTCTCTAGTTATTAATCTTTGTTTCATTCTTCATTACAATGCTTCCCCTGGCAGCACACCCTTCCTTCAGGATCTGTAATTGGCCTGCTCTATATAGTATTTATCCTTTCATTAGTACTTCTTAAAGGTGTTTAAAGTGGCTTCCATTGTATGGAATGCCTTATTGCTCTGTCTAGTTGCTTGGTTACTGTTCAGTGTTTCCTGCAGGAAGTTTTCCAGTTAAGTTGATAGCTGGCATGTCTTTATTACTATTTTACAATATGGATATGAGAAATACAAATAATCATAATATAAGCAGCTGATACCTGCATGGTAAATAAATACAGATGGAGTGAGATGAAACTGAGAAAAATTGGGTTTCTGCAGAGTGTGTGCGGCCCAAACTATGTAAGCGTGATCAAAACCGAGCATCCAACAGCATCTGGAGCTGCTGATGGGTCTCATATAGAGATGCAGGTGGATGCCAACAATTTACCCCCCCACCCCCTACAACAGTAGTAAAGGTGGAGGACACGTTATGTTAAGGCGGCCACCTCAATTATAAAGCACTGCGGGAAAAACATTGCTGTCCTCCTCACCCACCTCACACTGAAATAACGAGAACACCCCAATTCAAATCAGGGGTTTCTTCCTGTATTCAATGCATTTAAAGGGATTCTTATGTAAATTTAGCAGTTTTCTTCTCTCACATTTTGTTCCATCGTTGCCTCATTTTGCCCCTGTGCTGTGTACTAGCTTCCAACCCTTGGCCTGGTTAGTGCTCAGGAAGCCCGACAGCAGATTAGCTCAGGCTTTAGCTGTGGTCCTGACATCAAAGGTGCAAGGAGAGAGGAGGGGGACAGCAGAGGAGCAGAGACACAGGACAGCAAATGTTGGCACCGATATGGAAGGGGTGATAGGAGGACATGGAACAAAGCTGAGCAGGACAACTAGAGGATGAAGGACTCCAGAGACAGGAGGGTTGAGACTGATGCACTGTTTGACACAGTAGCTAGGACAATGAATATAGAAGACATGAAATAATGGGTAGAGGGTATTCAGATCAAAACAAGGTCACATGGTCAATGATTTGAACTTCTTTTTTATAATCTAATAACAGCTATTAAGAGGTTAAAGATTACAAAATGTTACAGAATTTTGGTTAGTGCATCTTTCCTCCTAAGCAGATTTAGATGATGAATTATTAATATTTAACAGTTTAACTTAAGTCCTGTGGGGTAATATATAGTGATAAAAAACATAATGATCCTGTGGGGTAAATGTCATCATCATAGTATTGAAAGACTACAGTCACTTACTTCCAGGTTCACAGGTACAATAGTATCAGTTACATTTGACTTTACTGTCTTTTTAAAATAAACTATATAATGTGTCCATGCGCTAACTAACTTTGTAAATAATCGTTGTGTACAAATATTGTCATCTTAAGGTTATGGGAACCTTAACTGGAAAGATAGCTTTCATTGATTTGGCTTCTACTGATATACGGTAAGCCAGTAAGATCATAAAGGTCGTTATTGATCGTCCTTTAAGTCTCCTCTTAGCCAGCAGCCTGCACAGAACATTGCAACAATTATACATCCCAATCATTGTATTACTCTTCACTAAAACGTGCCATTTAAATATGAAGTGGGGGTAATCATAAAAACTGAACTCTTAATTGATCATAGAGCAAATGTGAGGGAGTCCAGCGCTCTAATTACCCAAACTTTGTTTACTCTACTGCTCCCTGTTACAAGCTGCCTAAATACCAAGATCCATAAATAAAAACAAATCTCCTTATTTCATGACTTTTATAACCACTGGCTAGGTCTGGACTGCAGAAGTTAAACTTTTCCACCTTACTGCACTTTATCTCTGTGTCACTGGACCACCGCTCCTGCCTCTCTGGCTCGTGGCTGCTATAGACTCAAGAGGCCAGCCTACTCAGCGTCATCTATAGGTGCACTCGTCATTGGGATTACAAGAATTTAAGGGAAATAATAGGACAAATATAATGTAATGTATCTATTTGAGCGGGGAAAGGTACATTACATTATGAAAACAAATATTTAAATACTTTGCAGTTTTGGGCACAACCCTCTGACTGTTTATGATCTCTGGGAAAGTTAATAGCTGAAATTAGCTTAGCATTTAGCATAATACATTGAATCAACCAGGACCCAGCTGGTTGACATAAGACAGACATATTCCAAATTTAGCCTTAAAATGGTTAAATTCACCCAGCCAATATATTTTACAAATAATGGAAATCAAATTGGGATGTAAAGTGTAATATCTCAATTGACTCCCCTACACACCAGACCTGGCTTGTGATTGATTTGTCAGAACACTTCTGAACAACAACTATAGTGGGTGAAAACCAGGTCACTTGTTGCCTGTTCATGCATCTATGAACACAGAGTAAACCAAGTTAACTCTGATAAAAAGGGGAAGAGTAGACTTCCATAAGATACTGTTGCATTGTTTTTACAAAAAAAACATCCAGCTCTACAGTAGTTGTCACTTGATTCAGGTAATGGATGACAGTCACTCTTAGCATTCACCCTCCCCTTAGGCAGCCCTCGCTCTACCAACCAGGCGTGCGCTCACAGAAGTGGTGAATATGAGGCTAATTATCAAGCACACACACCGCTGCTTAGGGAGATCTGTGGCAGATCCCCAGACAGCGAAAGTGTGAACATAAAGTCACACAGAGATGGATGCACTCCTTCACACAACCACACACATTTCAGATACATTCTGTGGGAGGATATTTGGGTGCTCACAGGCAGGGCATTAAAGTCATACCATTTATTTAGCTGCAGCTAATTGAGTCCAGAGGGATTATTTGTTGTTATTGTAACTTTCTTTATGAGCAAAGACAGAGCGGTGAAAGACAAAACTTTAACTGAACACATCTTAGCAACAGCATTATGTTTGCATTTTAGCCCTCCATCTCTACAGCTTTACTTCCTGTGTCAACTTAACAGGCATATATTACAAAAAAATAAAACTACATTTGTTGTCTGCTATTGTACTGTTGTAAAAAAATTGAAAACAATACAAATGTTGGTCATAAAAAAAAACAACTACATTCTCATATTTAGATTTTAAGCGATCTCTATAAAGCAGCTTCATTGGCAAATTTATGTCGATGATTTTATTTTTAACCTGAGAGCACAAATAAAATTCCTGCCATTGAAATACAGTACCTGTCATCGGTGGTTAATGATCTCCGTGGGGTATTACTTTGGGATGTCATTTCATTACGAGATGTATCATTAGTCTTTGTCTTGACAGTGCAAAGGCTCATGTTTTGCTCACAGTGATAAAATGCCTTTTGATTACCTTCAAACGAACGTCTGGTATTGTCATCGTGTTTATCTTTACACATCATCTAAAGACATGGCCCTTGTTTTGCAACTCACAATATCAATAAATGGAAAAGGAGGCAATTTAAGAGTGTTACTGTGAGAATATTTTGGATTAGGAAATTAGTGGACTAGCAAACTTGTTTCTGCTGTGTCAAAGATAGTATTCCCTATCCCCCCCCCCTTGTTTTCGGACTCATGGAGGGGCTTTTAGTGTGAAGTTGTTAGCAGGGTTGTTGCGTTCAGGTTTTTAACTTAAGTAACATCAAGAACAGTGGTTCTCAACTGGTACAGCCTCATGACCCACCACCAGCTCCTTCATGAAAAGTCACGACCCATACCATTTATTTAATGAAAAAATTGCACAGTTTGGACCTCAGACAGTACAACACGTGTGGCGGAAACAAAGAAACGGAACAAAACACTCTTATAAACATAAAAATCTCTTTATAGACTTTTTGACACAATATTATTTCCTGCCACATATTTGCAACCCACTGAAAACGGCTCACCGTCTAACTTTTGGCTCTCTGGTAAGAAAAAAGAGCTTCAGTCAAATAAGCCAGAAGATATAAAAACATTAAACAAATCAGTCAATTTTGTATTCACATATGCCTTCTGTCCAACAGACATCATTCCTTTGTGGGTTTTTTTCTTCCTCGTACACTGGATGTCTCTCGAAAATATTTAAATGGGTAGCTTGAGTCATACGATGAGTTAAATAATCACAGTTGGTATTAAAATGCTAGCTAATTTAACAAAGGCAGGCATCATACTCAAAGACAATATCATATCTTCAAGTTCACTTCAAGTGTCTGCTGACTTCCTTCATCTCTCTCTCTGACATATCATAGGTTTTTTTCTAGTTTGTTTCCAAAACACAGAAATCTAATTTAAAAGCAATTTTGCCTTAAATAATATCATGGATTACTCTTGGCGGAATATGTTGGGCACATATTAACCAGGGCTGTTCAGTGATTCAACATTTTATCGCGATTAATCGCTATATTTCAATAGTTAATAGCGGTTAATCACATTTGTAATCGCATGATTGAAAAATACAAATTGTTAGGCTTTTATTTTGAAATGTTCCACTGTCTTCAGCTTAAAGTACCTAACTTGCTGTTTAAATTCAACCCAGCCTTCATTTGGAAAAATAAGTAAGGACCCTCTGGTAGATAAAAGGTATGGAAACAGCTACAGTAAGAGGAACGGTAAAAAAGTGAAATATTTGATCTCATGGTGGATATTACTTTTGACTCATCAGCTTAGCTCTCTGGGAGTTTAAAAAAATAAATAAATTAGACATTCGGGGATGCAGCAGTGTCCTTCTTTTCCATCACTGTGACTACAGGGAGACACTGCAAGGCTTATCCACAGCACACCGGCACAAAATAGCATGCGATTAATCATAATTAAAAATAATACATGCATTCATTCCAGACATTAATAAATCACGATTAACTAGTTAATGCTGACAGCCCTCATATTAATAATCTAAATATTCAGTGTTGTTGTAGTTGTTGTTAGACATATTTCTGCACAGATGTTACACATTAAACACTTTAAACACTTTTAAATAGAATAAATAGAGTAAGCTCCTGTTTTTTTGCACCTCCATCCCAAAGAGAAGTTCTCCTGACCATTTGGTCTTCTTCACTGCAATATTTGCCGCATCTCCCAAGGGAGATTAGTGGCACTTGTCAAAGGGCTATTGTAAATGCCCTTGTCTTTGTTAATTACTCTCTGCTGACTTTGACCTGTTTCACTACAGGAAAACGGCGCCAGGCAAGGTTCTACCCAAGGGCCTTGTCCCTCTCACTCAGGGTAGCACACTACACTACTTTACCCCGTGTGACTGTAAACCGCAGGCGCTCTCTGTCAGGCAAAGACTGATGCTGATTGACAGCTTACACAAGGTCTCTGTCACAGCAACTGTAATCACATTCACCATGGAAAGGCTGAGGCATACTCAGTCTTTGATGCCCTGATGGCCTAGAGGTATCAAACGCATGAAAGCTATTTTTTACCATTATGTAGACTTGATATAGGACAGCGAAGAACATGCCTACGAGAGGTTTCTATTGTTTTGAGTTGTGATTGAAAAAAAATAAATAAGAGCAGCTGATTCAATCCATATGAATGTATAAATATGTTTTTTCTGATCCTAGTTCTGGATTGGTTTTATTGTGGCTACACTTTGGTAGACCTTGTTTTCGGTCTAGTGGACACCTTACCGTAACATATCTTCACACACTGAGCAATGCTTAAATGTTCACTTTGTTGCTACGCCTCTAGACACTGCTTTCTAGTCTTGACTGCTGTCTTTAAAGTCACAGGATAAAAGAGCTTAATGGCAGAATAACATGACGTGTTCTTGACCTCATTTTGCCTTGGCTTTCCTTTTGACTCTGATCTGTCAGCGGTGACGTGCCACTAGGCAAGTGAAGGCAATGTAGATAAGCTGGTTCTTTTGACACATACCAATGAGTTTAAATGCTGATGAAGTTATTTAGTATGTAGTGGAGTACGTTTCCTATGCATGACTCGTTCACCATATGCTGATGCATACAGTATTTTGCGTCAGTAAGTGACCATGCTGTTATAAATTACATTCCTTCTGATTCTAAAGAAGTGTATTTTTAATATATTATAGAATGAATCATGAACTGAATACTGATTTAGTTGCTGTTAAAGCCACTCCATCCGTGCATACGCCCACACAACCTATTAATTTCCTCTTAAGTGCATCCTGCTTGGAGCTCAAATATTAATGAGAGATAAATTAATGACAGTATTGCAATTGTGCTGCCATCAGGTTACTCCTGTCCCAATTAACTCGTGTTTCTGCTGTCATTCTCATTTTACTACCTGACCATTTTGATTGTTGGAGCTGAAATGAATATCAATTATTCTGCATTTTCAGTGGAGCTATTTTTAGAGAGGAAAATAAAGTTTGTTTGTTGAGCAGATGACTGCTGTGACGACTAAGAAGCTTGCTGTAAAAGAAATGAGTGATGTAGTGCACAGCAGGCAGACAGCTGTCACCAAACAGCAGTGCAAATAATTACAGCTGTACCTGTGTGTGAATGTAGATCTATGCATATTTGGATAGTATGTCCATGAGTAATTTTTACAGTAGGGCAATGTGTTTGTGCACATCTTCCTATAAATAAAAAGGATGTTAGTTGTTGAAGGCGGATAAGAGTGAAGGACTGACTGAATAAACAGTTCTGGTTACGCTGGTAAGGTCATTTTTTTTATCTCTATACATTCATGGAATCATGCGACTCCGAATAACAATGCATTCTCAATGTGCAACTTAAGACCTGACTTTGCTTCACTTAGTTGCTCTAACAGTGATTCTGCCTCTCTCTATGTTTGAATCTTCATTGACTCTGCAGTGCACTTATACAACGAAATATCACTTTGCATTGTAAATCAACATCTGCATTATCATTTTCCACCATCTGTGCTGTAGGAGTATGTTCGGGTTATATGTTTGAGTTTTTATGCCAGTATTTGATATGACAGTGGGTAACCAGGGAGAGAGTGGGGAATGACATGCAGAATTCAACCTGTGCCGCCCGCTTGGAGCATGATAACCTCGGTACATGAGATGTGACCTAACCACCAGGCCATCGTATGATTTATGGCATCTTAAAAAGTTTTAGATGATGTTAGCCAAGCAGGTTTTGCCTTTTTTAAATGCCCATGAAGACGCTGGTTAGCTTTGGCGCTATAGAGGTGAGCAGTATGTTGAAAATTACTTCTGCGATTGTCATCTTTCTCTGCACTTATCCTTTAAATATTTTTCAATAAGGTACATTAACATCATGGTGACATTTTTGTCAAGCATTTATTAATGTGTTTAATTGAATGGGGGAATGATTCTGCTTCAAACATTAGGTGAATTACTTCTTATTTATTTTCTTGAGCAACTTTGGTTATTGTTTGCTACCTCGAGCCTTCTCTTATGGGTTTTAAAAAATGAAGAGCTCATTGTTTCATCGACTCCTTTACTGGCAACTTTTTTGATTGAGCAAAGTTGGATGTTGTTTACACTTAAAGAAAAACTCTGTCCCTTGAGGAGATGTATTACACACTGAGATATTTCAGAAGAAGGAAGACGATGTCTTGATTCGTGAGCGTTCAAACACACGTTTTGCTGAGGGCTACTGAAGTTTGGTGTGGTGCTCAGAATAATGAAGCAGCTCCCTTCTATATTTGAACCGTTTCTCTTATTTTGCTCTTCATTGTTTTTGCTTTCTCCACACATTGACATTTAACTTTGTTTCAATGTTACCAAAAAGAAAAAGGGAAACTTTATTCCCATCAGTGTTTTCCTCCTCTTTACTCCTCTCGCTTCACTCAATCTCCTCCATGCCTTGTTCTGCCTGGCTTGCTCATATCCAACTGGCAGACATGCTGCTGATGTGTTCATAATCACCACTGAGACCGAGAATGGTGATTAATACTAGTCATTTAACAATTCAACAGTTAGAACCTCCACAGAGAGTGTTTATCTGAGTATATCTCTGACTGTGTTTAAATGCCTTCATGGCTCAGCTTTTTCTCCATGATTGACTGTGTGTGTGTGTGTGTTGATGTGATCGTACTGTACTGTACATGTCAGAGGGATGATTCATGTATTTCCACTCTAATGGCTCTGTGGTAATATTGGTAAAATGAAGACATGTTTATACTGCTTTGTATCCTCTGCTTGCAGATGGAATTCAAGGTTGAACAGGCAACTCTGGATATGATTGGTTCCTCAAATATTCCCTAGGTCTGACTGAGATCTCCTCACATTCTTTTGGGCCTAACAGAATAGAAGTTATATTGTCAGCATCTCGGGCTCACCCCTTTTTCTTGTCCACATATATCTGCCTACAGTTTATTATTATGACAGAATCTCAAGGGTTTTGCAGCCTATTCAGTGGCCACCAGCCTTATGACATGGGTTATTAATCCTTCATCAATCCGCATGGTAAAGGCAATGAGGATGGGGTAATTCTTCTGCCTGAATACTGCAACCACTGCAATGTCCTCCATCCACCCATATTTTATATTTATCCTACAGGAGGTAGAAAGTCAGCGGTGACAGTGAATAAGCATTATGTTTCTCCTGAGAAAGGATTGAATCAGGAGGTGAAGGATAAAACAAATGCAATTTTAGTTATCATAAACATAATCATGATCATTTTCAGCATCATTGTTAGGATGACAAATACATGCAAAAATTTTATTTTTCAAAGTCTAAAAAAATCAGTGGGTAAAAATAGCCAAGACAAGCAGTCTGTGTCTACATGTTAAGCAATTTACGATTGTTTTTTTTTTTTTTTGCTTGTAATTCATTATTTTAAGCAGATGCATTTGGGGAGATCTGTTTTTTTGACCCATTGTTTTACACACAAGTATGATTTAGTTTCTAACATGCATTGATTTTCAAAGTTAAAGTTTCAGGGATTTTTCTATCTTTTCTATTTTTTTTGTAATACTTTGTTGATACATCACTATTTATATATATTTTTACATTGCATTACTGCATAAGCCCCCTCTGTTTACCTCTTGAAAGTGTAACCTCTAATGTGCAGTCATGTATTTTGTGTTTATCTCAGAGTGGGTAATTTATCTTTGATAAAAGCAGTGACAGCAGAAGGCGGAATTTAAGGCTGACTTTGCTCCATATTTTTTTTTTTGTTTGTTTAAATCACTGCAAGGCTAAAAATGACACAACTGTCCTCAGCTGAACTGAAAATTGCAGTTATTTTGTTTTTGCCCAAGGCATTTTTATGACTGGTGAAGATAGATAATGTAAACAAGAAAATGACATGAAAATTGTGCCGATGGGTATATTACAGTGACCCATGATCAAAGGTTTGTATATGAATTCTGTGTAAGCAATTACTGTTAACTCATAGGAAGCTATATTTAACCAGTCAAGGACAGCAAACTATCAACTATAGTGTGATGCACAGTAATCTTTTATGGATGTTTTACAGTTCTGGTTTTACTACACATACTGTTCTCATAATCTGAAAGACAAGGAAGCAAAGCCTTTTATAGTTTTTAATATTAGCTGTACAACAACACCCTCATATTTACACACCATCTGAGAGCACTCTTCCAAAAAGTTATGGCTTTTGGGTATAACTCACTTATTCTCAAACACATACACTCAGAGTAACAGTTACATTTTCTTGTACTCTGTGTAGTTCATGTTCACTCAGGAAAGTAAATTTGTGTAACACACACCTGCAGTGAGCAGGAGCAATGGATAAATCATGGTTATGGTGGGGGTGGGGTTGGGCTTGGGGTGAAAGGTGATCGCTGACTCAGGAGGAAGCAGATGGAGAGACCTCTTTTAATTGGATGGTGGTTTTACGACAAATCGGTCACGGTCATGGGTGACGTGTAAAAGATAGCTCTTCTTTTCTCTTCTCTTCCACCTCAAGGTGTTGTCCCTCCTCTCTCTCTCTCTCTCTCGCTCTCTCTCCACTTTACTTGATTGATGACTTTAATATTTACCTGTGATCTCAAGCTCTCAACATCAGGCAGAACAATAAAAGAAAAAAATAAAGCTGAAACATATAAAGTAGATGAATTACCTTAGGCTGAATATAACCATAAAACAGTACATTGCCACATCTTATCTCCTTCAAATGGTTCCAGACTGAAGGACCAGTAGAGGCTAATGGAAGAAGAGATCAAACACTATCAGCTTGGGCGCCTATTTCTGCTTTTCTGCTACAGGATGGAAGATAATTTGCCCTAATTCCACTTTTTCCTGATAGGGCTGAATTCTACCTGGCCTGTTTGATGTTTAGTGTAACATGTGGAAGAAGTATCAAAGATCAAATGGAAAAGATTTATAAAAGGGCATCCACAAGCCCTGATGGGAGAGTAGCTGTTAACTATTTTTAGTGGTTGAAATTGTTAAATAACTATAATTGCAATATTTTTATTGGCCATTTGGGTGAACAATCCACCATTTTTTTGTGCAATAGTATAATGTGTGTTTATGTTTGTATATCTGGTGATAACTTTGAGAACACCTGCTTGTGTTAATGTATGATTCTGTGCATAAACTTTATTGGTTTCCTCGATGTGGATTAAGAAGACAACCAATGAAGTAATCTAAAGGACTTCCAAAGACCAGCCATCTCCAAATAGTTAGAACACTTTCCTTTCATCACCCCTCTCTCAGCAGTGCCATACATCTGGATATGGGATTGACATATTCTGCCAATCCTCCAAACCCTTTGTGGGTGCATCTACTTCTAAACCTCTTTTACCAAGAGTTTTGGACATAACAGGCATACTCTCTGCTTCCATTAAATGTCCCGTCCCAATCTTTTATTTCTTCTGATTCAAGATAAAGACAGAGCAGATGATACAAAATGTGACATCCATTCGCAATGCATTTTCTCCCATATGCAGGCCTAGTGCACTGAAGTAAGAGTAAGGGATTACAGAGTGATGGAAAAAGAGAGAGAACAAACACTAATCTCTCTCAAAAAAAAAAGGAAACTGTGAAAAGCAGACAAAGGATCAGAGAACACAACAGTAGAATAAAGGCCTTCTCTGTCCTTTTTGCATCCAATACTTTTCAGTTCATGCCTTTGGAAGAGTCTTTGAACGGATGAACAATAGAGTGTCTTTGTCAGCAACCCTCAAACTAATTAAAAGAAAACAAATACATGGGGCTCTTGGGGAAAAAAAGATACTGTGGGTGGACAGCAGCAGGGACGATTCGGATGAAGAGGCACTGAAAGTAGAGGTTGTGGCAGAGTTTGGGCAGTTCTTGGTGCCTGGATGACTCATCCTTATGTACTGTTGTAGCTTTTCATCTCTTGCCTGTTTCCTTCTACTCCTCCCTCCAGGAAGTCCTCCCCCCACATTCCAAACCAATATATCTCAGAGAATATATAATGAAGTATATTTCCATGGATTCTCAATGAAATGCTTAATTATCATAAACATTTGTTTTGGAAAATTATTTTCCTAATAAAAACATAAAGAGTGAGTATTGCCACATGAAGGAGTCTTATGGTGCTTTTACCCAAGACATTTTTAGGTTGAGCTGCATGTGAGAACACAAACAGGCATGTTTTTCACACCGATGTTACTAAATTTACCAGGATTTTTCCTACAGGTCCTCCATTAATTTTTCATTTGCAGTCCACGAACTGTATGCACAGATTTGTTGTGACCTTTGTGCATCTAATGAAACTGCTTCATTATGTTTTCTGTCTGCTGGAATTTACTTCTCTGCTCTTTTGTTGGTGTTACAACTATGTCTAACTACACGTGGCATTGTTATGAAAGCAACTGCTCTATAGTGTTGGACTCTATTGCTTTGTCAGCAACTTCTGATTTTTTTTTTTTAATCATTCTTTACCTTCTGAGACCCCTCCCTCCCTTTTTTTTTTAAGATTAATTTTTTGGCATTTTGTGCCTTTATTGGAGAGAAAGGACAGTGGATAGAGTTGGACATGCGGGAAAGGAGCCACAGGTTGGATTTGAACCTGGGCCGCCCGCTTGGAAGATGACAGCCTCAGTACATGGGGCGCGCGCACTCACCACTGCCCCCTACCCCCTTTTCGACAGGGGACAGTATCCTACTTGGAGGAACATGTTGAACAACCATCTCAGGAAAATTCCAGGAGACGTTGCCTGATGTCTAGAAATGTTCCCTCTATCCCTCCCCAGTTTGTTGAAGTTGATCATTCCACAACAACGGCGAAAACAGCCAAACATGTGGCTAAATCATGATAGGATAATCAGTTGAACTTGATGGAAGTTGAGACAGTCAACCCCTTCAGCCCAAGTTTTGACACATATATTTCAATTGGTAAGCTTTAGAGGCTGTTAGGGTCACTCTGAAGTAAAGTGACTGATAGACAAGGGGTTGATCGTTGTCTTTGGGAGCTCAGTGTGAGTTAGGTATCGCACAACAAAATTTGCTCATGCATTTTTGGGACTGTCACTTGGCTACATGATCAATACAGAGGTTTCTACCTGTTGAAATGAAGTCCTTCTTTATGACTGTTGCCAAGAACTTGCTCTTGGTGGATTTATGTTGGGTCTCTGTAAATGATTTAACAAGATTAAGTCTAGACCTGCTGTGTTATGTTAAGTGTGATTTGGTGGTGGTGCCATGGAAATAGAAATTGATCAATCAGTTGTGTTAAAAGATTATGATGATCTAGAAAGTATTGTTTTTAACTTCAGAGATCCTTACATTGATAGCCTCCTTGTATTGGCTAGTTTTCAGATGCTTGCAGATTTATTGATAATGCTTAAACTGACTGACTAGAAGCACAGTTATGATTCTGCTGCGTTATACAGCACACACGCACATTGAGAAAGTGAAATCTGAAATTCCTACCATCTGGTTTGAGAGCAGCAGACGGTTTTGTAAAGTCCTGGGAGATGACAGCTCTTAGTAGTATAGGATGTGTGTGACTAGCCAACTCAACGATTAACACTCTAGCTAGTCAGCACCAGACTTAGTAGTCAGTTAAAATAAAGTTTTTATATGTTGGTCCGCAATGCAGGTCAAATGTAGATTAACTGTACGCCAACCACCCACAGGGCTTCTCCCATAGTCTGGCTGTGGGTTTAGTTAATGGGCCTACTCTCGTCGCTCAACTTTCTTGATGCAAACAAGCAAAGTGAACGGATAGCATCTCATTGGAACGCTATAACGTGGCAGTGTTTTGATCCAGAAAAATTACGATAAAGTTGTTTGTATGCCGAGGTAGCATAAACCGGCTTACCGACAGCAGCAAACCATTAACACAATTAAACAGGCATTAGGACGTTAATCTGCATGGAGCATCATTTTTTTTTTTTTTTTCAGTTTGTTTCAGCAGACCTGTGTGAAGGAAGGCACAGTGAAACCCTCAAATTGGATAACACATTCCTTTTCCTTTTTGAGAGCTTTAGGCATGAAATCAACCCACAGCCAAAGAAGAGAATTGGTGTTTGTGTTATGAATATTCCATCCAAACAAATCATGATTGTGTCTGAGTGGGAGGTATTGTGAGCAATAGTTCTTGCCAGAAACATCACTTGAACTGCATCACCAAAATCTATGTGATCAACTTCACCCACTTGTGCAAGGGGACCATCTGTGTCCGTTAGTAGACTTAGGCACAAAATATGGGCATGAAAACGATGGCTTTTTTAATCCATGTTGATGCTGTTGGCTTTTTAACAGCATCAAATAGACTTTCTGCTTATTTCTGTTCAGAAAACCTCTTCAGTGACCACTTGAAAAGATGCCAGGAATAAAGTGCTGTTGGAATTGACTTTGAACTTACTGCTAAACAATAATAGTCAAAGATGAAGAAGACCATTAAAGAAGATGCTGTTCCTAAGATAGTTGTTAAATAATTTAATGGGTTATATTGAGAACAACTGAAGTGTGGGATGGCATCCCTTGAATCCAAAAATGATGCACAGGAATTGAATATTTTTAAGTACTTCGGTGTGGTAATGAGTTCTCCACCAGTCTTATTTACTCACACTCATTCACTGCAATTTCAAGCAAATACTTCTGCGATGATCATCGAACTGAGTAAAGAGGTAAATTAACATCAAAAACTTTCAAAATTGGCCCTCAAAATAAACACTGATGGATTTAAATTATCTTTTTTACTTTGTTTTTTTTCCTACTTGAATGATATTAACTTAACCATTTATGTTGACCTTTATTTACCATAATACTCTTTAATATGTGGGAGCCTCAGGGCTTATTGTTTCATAAAGAAAAGTCTGATGCTGCACTATATTCAGTGCCTTCATTATAAAAAGTGCACAGGAGCAGATTGTATAGCAACACAGGGTTATATGCCATTTTCCCTGATGAATGTTGGTAAGATGCTGTCACTAATGGGCTCCTGTTAAATCATGCATGCATTTAAAGACCACATGAACCTCAAAAATAATAATATATATATATATATATATACAGTGTGTGTGTGTATATATATATATATATATATATATGCATGCATGCACCAGCAGTCTTTCAAAAGACAAATGATGCATTGTGCAAACGTCATTTGTAAGAATAGCATTTGACATTTAATATGTTTTCTGTTGACACATGTCCATCCAGGTGAAAACTTTGCATTGATATACACAAACACCCATACATTAATAAATATAAACAGATATGATTTCAAAAAACCAACAGAGGCTGCTCTCCACACACAATGTAGTTCTTTCTGGATGTGCTGCTATCAAGGGATCACTTTGTTCCTGCTGGGTTTGAAGGATTTGACAGTGTTGCCAGGTTCAATATCATTAGCATGGTTTCACCTGTCTCCTCGCATACTGCATCATCTCAGACTCACTCTGAAAACTAACAGCTCATACAAACAAACCACAAGGGGGGGGCAGTGGGTTGAGAGAGGTTGCCTAGAGAGCATCAGGGTGTCCTTTAAACTGACAGTTGATCTTGTGTTGAATCTCTACTTCTAAATATTGTTGACAAAATGCCATCATTTAACTGTCGTTGATTGCTAAAAAGTATATTATGTTTATAAATATGTTCACAATTACCACAATTACCAATCTGACATTTGAGGGTACTGTGTGTGGACAATGAATATAAATCCAGCAGACTCTTAGTTTAGATGAACTGAGCATAGCTAACATAAAGCCAGGAACAGGATACACAACTAGCTCGGCTAACACAATCTACTGGCAGCTCTAAAGCTCAATGACTCACTCAAACTGACTATCTGGAAATGCAAAAAAAACAAGCTGTGATTTTACATGGGCTTATGTTTCTGTTTATTTTCTTTTATAGCCAGTAAGATTTCACTTCTCCTTCAAAGAGGGAATATAAACACGATAAAGCAGAAATATTGAAAATCATACATCATTGGTAGGTTTGAAAATCTTTTAAAGCTTCAACTTCATTCAGTGCTTCTTCACAACATGGCAGTGATTATAATTGGATGATTTGATTTATTGTGGCCATTTTTGATGGTGGCATCTAAGCAGAAGCTTCTGTTTCTCTGCCGTCGTTGGCATCAGGGTTGTTGGACATTGTTGTCAGTCCTTTCATGTTTTTCCAAAAGCCCATTGTTTCTGTTCTTTCACTTAAGTGAAATACTTTTTTCATCCCCCTCAACTGTAGTGTTGTTCCTCTCTAGCTGGCTTTTCTCCTTCACACTGTAGTAGTAAATGTGTCTCTCTTGCCTTTTTATGTCTGTCTATATCTCCCCTAGTCTCCTAGAGAAGAGAACGATGTTCTCCCTGTAATCAGCCCCGGGATATTATTGGCATTTGTTTGCTGATGTGTTGATGGATCTACATTGAGGCCTCAATTTTCACTACCGCTTTAAGATTGACCTTGGAAACTCATTTGTTTTTCTCCCGTTAACCACAGATCCAATAACGCCCGCAGGCGATTACACCCATTGAGAAGTGCACACCTTTAGTTTTAAGATGTGATGTGATTGATGGTGTGAATATAAGTGTAGTTTGGTCTTTGTGTGTGTGTGAGTATGGTGTGTGTTTTGGAAAGATGTTGGACATCAGCTTGATTGAACATAAATTAAACAGAATGGATGAAATGGAGAGAAAAGCAGCTAGTTTGATAATGTCTGTATTTGTCGTTTGCTTCATCATAGTCAAACACATATTGTCTGCCTGTACGGGTCATTTTGTTGAAAGCAAACATTCACTAATCTCATCCATTAGACTCTGTATAGTGTCCTCATCAGCACTGTTCCACAGTCTATTTGTTTGGTAGCAGTTCAGTCCCATTGCTTCTCTTTCCGTGACTTTGCCTTCATCCACCTTGACTTTTTGAACAAAGGTAATAAATCACACTGACACTGGGATCAATTGTGGAACAAGTGGCACTAAATTCTTTACTTCCATGAATTGAGCTGCTTGTGTTTATGTTTCTGGCTCATTTTGTATGCTTGTCTGTTTCCCGTTTTACTGTTATCAAAATATAAGTCTGTGTCACTGTTAAATCAGTGGGAGGATCACGGTGCAGGAAACAAATCCCATTTTGTGCATGACTTTCTTATTCCTTAGGTCAACTTTGAATGGATAATGCAGCTTGTCAATGTCACAGTATAAAACTGTGTTTAAATTTGATTTGGTTTATTTAAACTATCCTATTGGTTTTAGTACCACAATGAAAATCATCTGATGAAGAAGTGATATTTATCAGCACCATCCAGTACTGTTGCTGACCTCACTTCAACCTCTTCTTCCCCTGATGGTCCTCCTCCTCACACTGCTCCCACAGTTAATTTGACAAATTTTCACCATGACCTAAACTGTGCTGACGTCCCCGACAGACATGACACATCGTATATGTGAATAGGATGTCCTTGTGAGAGAAATCAGCTCACACTTTTTCAGAATGAGACCTGTGCCTGTGTTGGTACTACTATATATTTATCTTTGTAGTAGCCAGTAAGATCAGTTTCAATATGCATTGGTATTATAATTGGTAGAGTAAAGCCTCAATCATAGTAGCACAGCCACTCTCATATTTCCCCACCTTTGAAAAGTAGATCTAAACTCTAGATCTGGGAGAAAATATGTGTTTGACAACTAGCAAAATGAAAGTTGTGACTTCTAGATTTATGGTGGATTTGAACATCTGGTGTACTTTCACTGTTTTAAAGAAGAGTCGGACACATGTACAGTATATTTGCAGAAAGCTTTAATATAGGCTTAAAGAAAAGAAGGGAAAGGAAGTCAAGATGAAGGAGAGTGTGTTGTTTTTCCCAAAAGGAAATTCGCTTCAATAAGTGTCTGTATTATGCGTTCTGTGAGGGCATAAGATAAGTTGTAGTAGGAGGAAGAAAGGAATCTCTCTGAAGATTTAACAAGGCTTTCTGATGGGGCCAGAGGTCTGTCCATGAATAATACATGGTGGCGGAAGAGAGGCAAGAACAGACATTTTGGCTCTGTCGGACATGGGAGTCTAAGGGGAAAAATAGACATGTTGGTTCTGATGGGTCTGCAGGTTTTAACCTCCTCTGCAACTCCTCGTTTTTGTTCTCAGGGCTTCAGTCTAGTACAGCACAGACCCAGGAGACATAACTGCCCTGAGGCCCCCCCTACTACTTTGGCCTTAACTTATAGAGCCAGGTTGATGGTTTTTAGTGCCAAGGTGGTGGTTGTTTGAAGAAATTAATGAAAAGTGTTGTGGTTTCTATGTTGTTTGGAGCTGGGTGTTTTGGTGGTTTATTTAAACCCCCAGTGTACGTCTGGGCTCAACTACATCTGAAGGTCACAGCTACAGCTCAGCCAGCACTCTAATACTCCCTTTCTGGGCTTAAGGGTCTTCTACACTGATTGGTTTAAACTTAGAAGGATGTGGCGTGTGTGTGTGTGTGTGTGTGTGTGTGTGTGTGTGTGTGTGTGTGAGTGAAAGAGAGAGAAAGAGAGACGTAACTGATATGTGCATGCATGTTTGTAATTGTAACTGTTTGCTGATGATGTGTGGGTGTCTGGATGTACATCTGGATGGTGAAGCATTTGCTATAATTCACATATCCTCATTAACATGCTGAAAGTTTGGCTTCACAAAGTCACTGTGACCTCTGGTCTGATGTACCGACCATGGACCTGCATACAGAGCAGTGCTCTGATTGATCCGACGGAGTGGCTGCAATTAACTCGAACATTCTCCGTCCAGAATCGGCCCTCTCTCCACCGCAAGCACCCAGACACCCACACGTGGACACAGATGTCGGATCTCAATGAATTCATGTGCTGAGCAGCAATTTAAAGCATTTGATCCTAATGTGGAGCCAGTCACCTCTGACACCTAAACCCCGCCCATTACTGATTATGCACCAAGTAATTTGAAACCTTGCCCCTTGAACAAAAACCAGATGACATGAAATGATGACTATAAAGGAGATAAAGATCAATTTTGCTGAGAAGGGTTGCTGAATTACTTGATGATGACAACCTTTGTGCAAAATCATGAAGGGCATTCACAATTTAATGAGTCATAACACATCATTATGGAAAGTATCTCAGTGCTGGTGTTATGTAACTTAACTTTTGACTGGTTTTGTGTATTCCTAAGACTCTCAATCATAATTTGTTAGTGAAAGGACCGGTATAAGCAATAGGGATTTACATGTTGGACTATAGATGCCTGCAATGCTGTTGTGCAACCATTAACTATTCCTAAACTTTTCTTAAAGTTGATAATATTCAATGTAAATGGAAAGAAAGGATCCACAGCAGTGCAAAATATGTCTGCGTGTCAGTGTGTGCTTTATAGCTGAGTCCCCCGTGTCAAGATCACCACTGGCTGCCTCCATCACCTTGGCTCGCCCAAAACACATTTCTTGGACAATCATCAAAAGTCTGACTCAGACTGAGGGGAGCTTTGGGGCCTGGAAATGGAAACTGATTTAACACTGCACTCTCAAGACAATTCCGCATAAAATGTAATATGGTCAGCCAGACGGAGGGAGAAAGAGAGAGGTATACAGCAAGAAGGGGTGAGGTGAAAAAAGGAACCGTAGAAGTTGCCTCAACACCCTTCAGGAGACCTCCATCAGCCAGCTCAGGACTTTTTCTGTTGCTCCCCACGGTCACTTTCATCCTTAAACTTTAATGTTTCTCAGCAAAAAAAGAGGTGTACACAGGAATGTGGAAAGGGAGAGGTGACTTTGGGTCAACATGATATTTCAGCTGATCTGTTCATCCCTCATCCCGTGTTGTGTAAATTCACTGTACAACGCCTAATTCTTAGTGCAAATATCCATCAGTCCCTTATCCTCTGCTACTGCTGCAGTTAAGTCAGTGCATAGTGTGTTTATTGTGTGTTAAAGGACGTTGATTTCAGCTCAAATTGCCCTTTAATCCGAAGGGAAGCTTTAATTTGTCCCTGTGGTGAAAGAGGAGTAACTCAACACAACTGAACTGAGCAGTTTGCATTTACATATTGGCACTGGTGTTTTGTGGCTCTTGCATGTGCAAGTAATTTGTCTGTAATTTGTCAGAGCAAGATTTACTACCAAGGATTTAAGCTGTCTTCTTGTTATGTACTTAGAGCCAAAGGTGATTCTGGCACTCGTCCTAGTCCTCACTCGTCCTATTGTACAGCTCCAAATGCACATGTGCCAGACAATACAAAGGCTCTCTAATGCTTCATCTTTCTCTTTGTCTTAAGTGATAAAAAAAAAAAATCTCCCGAAGCATGCCAACTCACTTTATCAGTCCTGCACTTGTAAATGAAGGCCAGTGTCGTACCACGAGGCTTCACATTTCTGCCTTACTTTTAATATTCCAATATAGCTCCTAGGCAACACAGTTGATCAGTGACAGAACTTAAAAAATATATTCAGAAGAGAAATGGGAATACTCATTAATAGACAAAAAAAGTGTTTCTTATAAAATTTTATTGGGCCATAGAGCACTTGGGTTCCTTCTTTGACACCACAAGTTTAAAATAATACAATGTAGAACTGTTTCCGAAGAAACAAAAACACTTATCAACGATCACATTTTCAATAAAGGGCTAAGGAGCCTGATTTTGTTGAATTACTTTAAATATGAGATACATTGTTTTCCAGGAAACTTTACAATACTTCTTGTATTATTACAAAAGTGTTGTGTCCTTGGTATTTTTTACTTTCCTATTGAAAGAGCATTCATTTTCAATACTTACATTGTTAGTTTTTAAATTCTGGTACAGTGACAACTCATCTCTGGCTATTACATTATTTGTTTGATGTAGGAGAAGAGTAAATTATGAATGAATTCAAGAACCCTATTGTTGTTTTTTTCAGTTGCGGTAAGGATAGTTTTAAACTATCTGGTCACAGAATTTCTCTGCTTTATAGCCCAGTTTAGTGTCTGCTCTGGGTCGAAATCATTGAGTGCACGGTAAGCAAGTTGTTTTTGAATCATTAGAAGCAGAAAATCTCTCACAACACTGACCATTACAGACACACTCCTTCACACTCTCGATGCACTGACCTTTTTCACTGAAGCCGCTGACACAGTCTTAAAGGAGCTCCTTTGCTTGGTTAGGAAACGGGGTTAACCCCTGACCTTTTTGGACTTGCACATATGTGGTTTGATTATAGAATCCTCCTTTAGTGGAAATCTCTTAACCAAGGGTTGAGGTAAAGGTTTTGCTGTCCTACAAGTGGGAGGATGGCAGCCACAATACTAAAAAGAAGCTTTAATAGGCAGGGGAAACATAGAATTTCAGCAGGTACATATTATTTCCTCCTCTCTGCTCCATTTTCTCTGCTCTTTGCTTGCAGTGTGGCTGAATAGGCAAAATCACTGACTATGTGATACTCAATCTGTCTTTGTTACTGTTTCATTTCTCTGTGGTGGTTTTATCCTGCCTGCTGCCCAAAACTCTTTCTGTCTCTCTGTGTGACCCTTAAGGTGAATTGTGTTCTGACTAACTCAGGTGAGCAGCTGCATCGTGAGGCTGTTGTCCCACTGCAGCCAGAACTAAATGAACAGTTGAACATTTTCACAAGAAGTAAAGCTATTCTGTATACATCCCGAAAACAACACTTTTTAAAAATTGATCCTAAGAGAGCTCTCTGGTGCATCAGTCATTTCCACCAAACACCCCCACAAGACTCAATATCACTTCATAGTACATAACTGTGTTCTATAGTTGGAGCTTAGTTTTTTTGGAACTTTTGTCCCATGGCATTAGAATAATAATAAAAAAGTTATTGCTGTCAAGGACTTATAAGTCCTGCAGTTCAGTATACATTTAACACCTTTTCATCTCTTTTCATTGATTCAATTATTTAATTTGCACTCTTTCCCATTTCTGCCATTTCTGCCATTTCTGCCATTTCTATTTTGCAAAGGTACCAATGAGAGGTTGGAAGTGAAGTACCTCTGTATTTATAGAGAGCAGCAGATATGTAGGTGTGGGAGATGAGGTGGACATGATTAGGAAATGTAATCACAAATTCATGCACATTTGAGTGTAAAGGTGTGTGTGTATGGCTGTGGGAGTACACTTGTTTTAGTGTGTCTCAAGATAAAACTTAATGCATTCCCAAATGACTTTGGCTTTAACAACTGCAGAAGTGCCCAGTAAGCAACAGCCCTCATTAGCATACAGATCAGGAGGCAATATAAGTGTTTGCAAAGTATAATTCACTTTTGCGTTTTCAAAGCAATAAACGGACTGTTCTTTTTTCCCCCTGTAAATGCCAATGCTGCTCTTTCCAGCTCTCATTTTTTATTGGATCACAGTTTGGTTAAGAGTCGTTAACATTAAACTTCCCCCTGAGTACCAGACCCTCCCTTTAATAGATCTCAAAGGGGAGTCATTTTAGCATCCTGTACTCATGGCCACATTAATTTTGAAACATTAGTACAATTACCATAAACAAACAAGACAATCAGCGGGAAGACTGGCAGGTTCTGTCAGCCTCTATAATATATTGTAAGCCGTTGGACTTGACTTTATTGGAAATCTGATGGATTACGTAATTGCTTTATGGCACAAAACTGGAGCACAGGAAAGCACAGTTCTTTCCAATGCTGTAAATTGAAACGGTGAATAAAAGATGAATGGGAAATCCAATAGTTTCATCAGATAAACATAATTGATGTACGCATGATGTGTGCATCAATTCTACTGATTCATACCATAGGGTATCATCTCGCACAGGCACATATTGTACTATTGGCTCATTGTATCCATTGCTTCAGTTTGTTTGCTGCTACCTTTAATGTGCTGAGATGTTAATAATCGGAACCACTTTACTCTCTGTGTCCACAGGTTTACTGGCCCCAACCTCCCCTCCCCCATCATAAGCAGCAAGAACTGGCTGCGACTACACTTTACATCGGATGGAAACCACAAGCTGAGAGGTTTCAGCGCCCAGTATCAAGGTAATGCAAAAAGACTTTTGACTATTTTGAATGGAATTTCACAACAAATGGAATTATGTACCAGATTTTAGCCTGCACAGAAAGAAAAGCAAATAATTGACAATTCTCAAGGGTATTTCTTTTCAATATTCTTGGTACCCCAGGGATGAATCTCCATTGTTCTGACCCACTGAGCTGTTCTCTCTAGTGCCAAAATAAGTTTCCACCTGTAAACAAGAAACATCACAAATCTTTCAGCCATTAAATGAAACACATGTACACTTCCCAAAGAATGAACTGTCACCCTTTTGGACACTGTACTAGTTCTCTCATGGAGTTTCCAAAATCATATGTGGTAATGCATTTTGCAGTTTGCACATTAATACCTACTAATAGGTATGCCTACTAATACCTACGTGAATGGCATGGGAATGACCTTAGTGGTACCCGTATTTTCTTTTAGGACAAAACTAACCATGGAAACCATCAGCAGGGCCTGAAGTCCAGTATGAGATGGAGAAGCGACAGTAGACTAACATTGTCCTTTCTCTTCTAGTGCAGATTAGTTTATATCACTAATTATTATGATATGCCTTACTTCAATATTTAGACAGTATCACAGCTGTACTGGCACCATATGAAACTATCTCACTATTTTGGGCAAACAAGTTGTGATTGCTCTTGGAAAACAAAGGGAACATTGTTGCAGGCACAATATTGTGCACAAGCACACATTTAGGCACACACACCCTCTCTCTCTCCTCTGTGCATTCATTTTCCATCCCATCCATTTTTGGAGCTTTAGAAATCAGCTCTGAGAAGGGATATGAAGGGAAAAAATGATAAGTTCCACCACAAACAAAAGGGGATCTCCAAGCGGGTCAGCTCCAGATATCCTCTGGATATCTCAGAGACATTTTAAGGGAGAGACTAGGGACTTCAACTCAATAAAATAGTGACTCCAGTGACAAGATGTTCGTTAATTGGAGATCTTCCTTGGCTCTATTTGTTGTTATATTTATTTGTTGTGGCACAGCAGGCAGCCCCCTCACTTAAAACCCTAAACCTAAGAGCTAGGTTTTATGCTATAAACAAGATTATACCCTCTTTATTCTGATCAGATTATCTGAAGGGAGCTTCTTTATTGTGGCTTTTCTTCCAGACATATTCAAAAGAGCCTTCTTTTACACATGACTCAGGTTGAATTTTAATGCAGCTGAAACTGAGCAAAGAATTAAACATATTTGTGAAAAAGAAATAAAGTTCCATTGTCAGGAAGCATCAAAGTAATTAAATAGGATGAGTGTGAAGGGGTGCACAGACAATGCTGATGGTGTTTTTGAAATTGGTGAATAAATATGCATTTAGATGAGCCTCTTACTTTGCTATGATTACTTTGTTTGTGTTTTCCCCACAATTATCATAAAACTCAACAATTTAATCCTCGTATTTTCCTCGTATATAAATAAGTGATTTAGCATATTCTATACCCTGCCTTCAAATCCTAATTTTCTAATACTGATGTTATTTCCTGCCACCTACCACACACAGGGTTGCAGAACAATATAAATATATTTGAGCTCTGGATTTCTTTACAAACTAGATGAAGTCCACTAATGGACCAACATAAAGCATTTGAAGGTTGTAGAGCCTTTAACATCTTTTATTGTCAGTGAAAGTTTGGTCTTTCTTTGTTGTCAGTGTAGAAATGCTTTTGGTCTTATTGTTTCGTTGCTTTTTCAAAACTGCTGTGAACATAGCTTGAGTGGGTGTGGGTAATGATGCATGGTGCAGTATATGTTGTGTACTGTATCTGCTGCAGACACTGGGTGTGGGTGTCATTATCACAGTTTTTGCTATCTAATGCGTTTTTTGTTGTTGTTGCTCTTGTTCCCTCTACAGTTAAGAAGATGACAGAACTGAAGTCTAGAGGTGTGAAGATGTTGCCCAGCAAGGACAACAACCACAAGATATCAGTGTGTAAGTAACAAACTGTGGCTGTCTACATTGTCTTCAAACTGAAAATGGATGTCTTACTCATCGGGTGCAATAAACCAATAAACCATTGCTTATCAAGGGAGAAACTAAATGATCAAACACGAGATTGAAGACATTGTTTTTCTACAAAGGGGGAAATTACATATGTGTTTTTATCCTCATCATACAGCAGTCAAAGTAGGTCAGTTTATACAAGTGTACTTTAAGTTGGGTCACTGAAAATGTAGAAATGTTCACAAATGTCTAGTTTCTCAGAGGCTTTATAGTCACCGTGCTGCAGACTGACTGTACGAGTACTTGGTGTTGTTAAATATCCTGCCCAAACCAAGCAGCATGTTAAGCTGCAGCATGAACTGAACTTTGAGTTTCATTGCTGAAAATGACATTGAAAAGTGAATGAAGGATCAATGCAACAAAGAAACAAGCCTGAGACAGTAATAATGTCTGTGAATTGCACTGGTCTTGGAAAAAAAGAACATCTGCTCTTCTATAACTTACATTAATATCTATTGGAGAAGATGTCTCCCGCTGCTCAAGTCAACTCCTTTTCAAAGTCATTCAGGATTTTTGATTCCTCCATTCCTTGGCCAGACAGCAGGGTATTGCTGGCTGTTGTTAGAGGCTCAGGCACAAATTAACTCACTGTCTGGACTGTAGTCGCGATTCCAATTGCAAATGGACGGCAATAATTGCACTGGCTTCTTGTCTCGCCATGGCCATCTTCCTTGGCCTTGTTCTTACTCACCCACTGACTGAATTGTCCATTCATTATTTCCTACAGCTTTATGGGAACATCTGTAACATTAAAAGCTCAGCATCCACGTGTCACCTGGCTGGATTCATTAATACAAAGAAACAGATGTAGAAGGCTTTAGAACAACCTGTTGAACAGAAAAGGGTGAATTAATGATAATCCTGCCTCGAGGCCATTCACAATTCATTTTATGCACTTCTACCTACCTCTTTATCTCGTGCTTTCAATCCTTACATCTCTCTTCTTTTCTGTCTTTTGCATTGCTTTAGTGCTTAATATTCCTCTTTGCCGTTTTCCAATGAACATTTCTCTAGACACAGTATTTTGTTTCATTTTGCCAAACTTGACTACCTGTGATCTCCAATGGAAAGACAGTCACGTAACAGAATATGTCTTTTTGAATGAAAATTATTAAGTTTATTTTTTGAATGTCTTGTTCCTTCACATATTTTGCCCTTCCTTGATTTACCTCTGCTGAACCAGTCAGCCTTGTTTTTTTTTTGTCCACGCTGGGATCCTGGCCAATGAGAAGGTGTTGCATTGCTTTATACTGCACACTTTCAACCCTTAGCCCTTGGTCAAACAGTCTGTCCTGCTTGACTTTTCTGACCTCTTCTGGCACTTTATCTTCCACAATTTTGCACCGATTGGCATGAATAAAAATTGTACATTATACACATTTCTTTTTTTATTTAAAACAATTACGAGCTGGGGAAGAAGACAGAAGTCCAGTTGTACTGTTTCATTTGCCCACAAGAATGTTAGCCCGGACGCTTGTTCCCAGTGGATACACCAGCTCTCTCTTATCCGACACCGGTCAGCTTGATGCGGTTATACCCGCAGGTTTGTCTGCTTTTGATTCACTACCTCTACCAGAGAACTGAAGGAATATTCCTGCACTGTTCTGATGAATAATAACAACAAAATTGCTGATTTGATATAATTTTCATGAAATTGAAAATTGATCCTTTTAGACTGCTTCTCTCTCTTCATGGGGAAGTTGGCCGACCCATTTGTTTACTGCCCCACCCAAAATTAAACTTTTGCCCACATCACTGATTGAGGAAGCTAGTGAACTGTACATGTCACGTTTTTTTATCTGAGACAAAAAGTTTTTAAGCATTTATAATATTCTGCAAACCAACTTATTTTTCTGTACATTGATTGTTTCAGAATGATAATTCAAGATTTAGTGTCAAATGACAAATAGTGGTTAAAAGTATCATGCAAAATCAAAACAATAACTCTTAATACACTTATTTGCTTTTTATTTTCTTGTTGAAAACATGACAAAGACATTAACATAGACTTGTACCAGGAGTGTTTACATTTGCAGATATGTATGTGTACTAATGGAACATTTTCAGATTTGTATTTGGACCGTCTTTGTTGACAACCTCGACTTTACTTTCTGTCTGTCTTTCTTACAGTGTCTCAGATGGGTGTAGCGCAGGGACACAACATGTGTCCAGACCCTGGGATCCCAGATCGGGGGAAAAGAAAAGGCTCAGACTTCAGGTGAAAGCAAGCAAATAATTTCTCCTGAACTATTTTATTAAGTAGCAAGTGTGCATGGACAGAGGAAAGTTTCCTGTACAAGAAAAGAATGATTAACACAATTTATATTAAAAATAGTTTGTTTTTTTAAATATGGTTATCAAGGCTCTAAGAATTAATTTTTCTTTGATACGAGAGATGGTCCTATGAGCTTATTCAGCTTCAAAACCTATATAATTTGACCGTACATGAACATGATCTATGTAGCTTAAATGTATTTGGCTTGGTAAAGAATGCCACCATATTTTCTTTCTGTACTTTCCAACTGTTGGATTTCTTAGCCTCATTACTCAATGTAACGTTAGCTTATATATTTGACTAGCTGTTAACAATGTGTGCAGTAGTAACAGTTACTTGTAAATGTGCCCTAGCACTTGTTATTGTCAGTTCAGTTTTCCCATATAACTATTTTTATTAGTTCTACTCTTCTATTAGGTTTCTGGGATATAAATTTTAATTTAGTTTTCATTGTGTAAATTTTTCTTTTGTTATGATTGGCTACTTGCAGTTTTAAGTGCATGTTAAAATGTCTCCAAAGCCACATTATTTGAAATGTGATTTCTTATGTGAAGTTTAATTTTACCCAAAGATTACCTCCCAGTTAACCACTGATCATATTGACTTTTATTCCAATTGAGTTTTAATATACAAAGAGCTCAGAAAGGAAATGGGTTATTAAGACAATATAGGGTAATGTAACACAGTCGCAAACTGCATTATAAAATGTGCATACTACCCAATGCCATGCCCTATAAAGCTGCTGCTTCCAAACTAGATAGAAAAATGTGTGCATCTTACAGTTTCAGCCACTGCACAGTAATAGTCTGCCTCTGTGTGTAGCTGATGTTAGGTTGGATTGTAGACTATAATTCCTGTCAGAGCTGTTGTCTCTATCATTGATTAATTGTAACACAGACAAATGGGCAACATCCGTCACCCACAAAGCAGAACTTTCGTAAAAATCAAAGCCGGAAAAAGTCTAAAAGATACATTTTTCTGGTTGACCTCATGTGCACTCTTACTGCCACACAGTGATTTCTGCAGAAAAGGGCTGTTGATGCTAATGTGTTTTCCCTGTATGCAATTCAACTGCAGGCGAGCAGCCACAGTGCATTTCTCCTGCGATGAGGGATATGAACTGCAGGGCTCAAAGAGCATTACGTGTCTCAGAGTGACTGACAGCTATGTAGGCTGGAGTGATGATCGGCCCATCTGCAGAGGTAAGGACCTATCTGGGTTGTCAATATGCACATGTGTTATGCCAGTCGTCCCAATGTGACCTCAATTTATATTTTTCGTACCCAGATGCCCTGATGTTGATGTCTTGTCTTGTGTGCCATGTTCTGTACATCCCTGTCATTTTTTTCTCCTTTTCTTACTTTTATTGATATCGTGGCTGTTCCTGATCATCATGTGCATAATGAACATCAACTTATCCGAAGCATTTTGATTTGCTTTAATGTGGTTGAATTGGTCCCTAAAAGTTAAAAAACCATAAACAAAGTACCAAAAAATGACAGATGAAAGACATGGTCATTATCAGCGGACTTTATTATTTCCCTGTATAAGTGTAATGTGTAAGACTCCTTCCACAAAGTGTGTAGCAAACTCATAAAAAAGTAGTCCTAAGGAATTATTTTTGGTTTAAATCTATGAGTTTTTATTATTGGTACTATTAAAATAACTCAAGACAGCCAAAGAAAAATAATTGTATCAAATTCAGGTGACTCTGATCAGTGCCAGGATTTATGTAAGTAATGACTTATATTGCTCAAGTTAGCACAAACAAATATGAGTCATTGTGTTTTCAACTTGGACCATGGTATTTTAACTGTGCTGTTCTTTCCACTAGCAGGATGATCAAAGAAAGCGCAACACAAACACTTGAAACAAATGATTCCTCCAAAAAGTTTAAATTTATGTAAATGTACTGTGTATTAAAATGAAGTTTGAAAACTATGTAAAACTGAAAGGGATTCCTCTGCTCCAGAGCTTTATAACATCTTTAGGTCATAGTTAACTTGCCTTCACTATTTACATTCACTGTTCTTTTTTTTTTTTTTTAAGCCATTTAAAAAAGCCCGAGAACTTTACTTCCTTGCCCCAATTCTTCATACTTTTTATGACATTCCTATGTCCTGCAGCTACATGGATTTTAATAAATTGAAACATCAGTAAGGACAGTATACCAAAACTAGCGCCCTATCCTGAGCTATGTTAGTTTCATTCAAATAGACATATGAAGCCTGGGATTTTTTCATTTTTCAAATGTAATCACCTGCAGCATTTGATCCATTTTTAAGATCACCTACAGGCCATCTCCGTTACTCCACTTGAGTTAATGCGTTCCAAGAAATTCAGCTTACTACAGACACCCCCACTCTCTCTTTTGTCTTGGACTGATCCAATTTAACCTAAATTAAATTACAGCGCTGAGGAGAGGGAGGCCTGATCTCGGAGGGATTATAGAGGTGGAGGGATTGATAGTGCTCCGTCTCTTCCAAACTACTGTCAGCTGCCAGCATTTCAGAAAATGATTCTGCTTTTTTCTGTGTCACAAAACACAGCGATGAAGGTCTTGTTCTGACACATTTGACTTCTATTGTTCTTTAAAGTATAAAAAAAATGAACAAAGTAATTGAGCCGTATGACTGCAGGCCACGTTCAGTTGGTTTTCTGTTTTATGTACAGAAACACTCGAGATTGAGATAAAACCCTCAGAGATGTCAATGAAACCGCAGTTTAAGAATGTCACATTGTATTATCCTCATTTAACATTTTGTACTGTGGCTTTTATCTGCCTGAATGAAGATAAGAAATCATCCAGGAATAATAGTAATCATCCAGGAATAATAGTAGATCTGTATCCCAAATTAGCATTAGTCATCATTAAACAGCACTATGATTAGCACAGAAAAAAACAAATCTAAAAACTTCTCTCAGGCTCTACATTTCTTCCTCTGATGTGATAGTCAAGGCTCACTCTCCTTCTACTGTCTTTCTGGTCAAACTGAGCCGCCGTATTTCCTCTTCGTCATAGACTTTTATTGCACGGTGGCCTGCTGCACTTTCATATCGATGAAGACGATGATCCCTGTGATTACAAGAAAAATAGGAGGGATATGACGACTTTACTGGACTTTCTCTCTGCTGTATTATTTTCATGAAGGTCACCCTCGCTGTCGGCACAACTCAAATTAATTTCTTTATTCTCCCCTTAACTTTGCCAAAGTTCTTTTTACATTTTAATAAGGGGCCATGTGGTGGAAAGGGGGTGGCGCATGTAGTGGGGCTAGAACACCCGAAGGACCTCTCTTAGACACAACTCATTAAAATCTGGGTAGCTTGTTCAGCCCCTTTTAAATATGTTCAGGTTGTACCCCATGTTTTAGGACAGGCATACACTCACCTCCCTTAAACTACTCATTAAGAATTCAGATTTAATTTGAAGGGGTGTTTAACAGTTTTGCCATGCAGACACCCTCGGGCCTTAATCGAAAAGTCACATTGTCCTTTAAAGCTTGGTTTGCTCACCTGCTATTTTCAGACAGAATACCAAAGCAGAATGCTCGCTTCGTCTTTTGTTTGACTATTACTCCCATGATGAAATTTTCTGAAAAATAAGCTACACATGAAAAGTAACCAAATGTGTCAATTATTGTCTCAATACATTTAATAAGATTTAAAAATGGCAGATAAAAGTAAAGATTATATATATATATATATATATATATATATATAGTAGTTTGATAAACATATAGTCCGTTTCAGACCTGTGGAGTAACTGTCACTTATGGGTTTGATTTAAACGAAGAATGTGTGACTTTTTGATCCAGTAGATGTCGCCCCTGAGCACCAGCATAAAAAACAAACAAACTGCTTTTTGAAAAAATCTCTGCTATTCACCTCCAACCCCTCTCCACTCATGTTCACACGAAAGAGTTATTAATTCCTTTGCTTGATCTGGAATTGGCTGTGGGCTGTATTGTTGTGTTAGCAGGCTAATGTTAGCATACTTTGGTTAATTTACAGCTTAAAATTGCACATAAATTGAGACAGAATGGCCGTGATCTAAAGACACTTGCATGACATTAAAATAAGCAGTGATTAGGCTATGTTATTCTTCTTTTCTCTAGTCCTGGACTGAAACAGTTTTATACACCAGGGAGTTCCCGCCATGTAAACATGATGTAACACGTCTCTGACATCAAAACAGCTTGTGAAATCTCGCTTCTCAGTAGTTGGAGACAGTCATGACTCAGAGTGACATTTACAGAGGATAAACTTGATTTCTGCTTTATTTATGTGTAAAATGTCACACATTCTTCCTTTAATGTTTCATGGTGCTGCAATTATTTGGCAACAGAGAAGGTGCTTGTTTTTTAAAGGCCGTTTTGCTTAACAATTTGATAATGTAAAAAAATAAAATAAAAATCATTACCGATTACTTGCTAAACAGCTTAAACTTTCAAACTAAATGTTTGCTTACAGTTCAGTTGGGAACTCTAAAGGTACCTCAAGCCAAACAGATGGATTTTAGAGAGTTCCACCGTTGGATTTGACAGTGCTGCTCCTTGGTTAAATAAAATATTGATCGTACACAATGCCCAAAGAAAAAGTTTACAACTGCAAGGCTGAGTAAAAAGAAACCGTAACAGGTGGAGGCCTATAGGTGGTTGAAGGATGAATCCACACTGCTGACAGCATCATGACTGGTGGATTTGAAAAGCATTCCCTGGAGAGGGTTGCAACATGTTGAATCTTTCTTGGCTTATAAATGACAAAATGTGTTTTTTAAACTGTCATTGACTAAAAATGTTTCTCTCTCTCCGTGTCTTCCCTTGTAGCACCAATGTGCGGAGGCCAGTTGAGAGGACCGAGTGGTGTCATCACTTCTCCCAACTACCCGGTCCAGTACGACAACAATGCAAACTGCACATGGTTGATCACATCGACGGAGACCTCCAAGGTAAAAGACATTTAGAATAGGATCTATTAACACTGCAGTGCTGTTTTTGCTTTACCAAACTAATCCTCTCTTTCCAGTGTCATGTGACATGGTGAGGCACCATTAAACCAGCAGAAAAGTCTGTGAGCACCTGTTGGAGAGAGAGACTCCAGTTCCACTCTGATACACGTCTAATTTTTCCCCTTTTATAATTGCTGCTGGACATTTTTCGGGAGAGCTGTTGAACACGCCATGTGACAGAAGCTCTCTCATAGAAAAATGTGCACGATAAGGAAGATGAAACAGGAGGGAAATAACCCTGGCACTGAGCCAACAGAAGACAAAGAGAGTAGTTAAGACACCTGTGGTGAGCAAGAGGAGAGAAGCGTAAAAACAGTGAGGAAGAATAATGGAGAGGCTTTGAGTGCATGCTCAGAGGATATCATGAAAGTGTCATAGCTGCTCAGACCATTGACTTTGGAGTTGTGTTCAAGGCCACCCAACTGCTTTTCTGCCAAATACCCTTCTCTGAACTCGAAACTAAAACGTTTTACAAAGCTGCCCCCCTATTGTCCTGCCCCCCTATTGTCCTGCCCCCAATGAAGAAGAGGCTATCTGAGGCTATCTCAGGCTATCCGAGGCATAATGTAAAGCGACCAAACCCCACCCTTTGCTTGCATTCATACCAACACACACACACACACACACATCCATAGACACCCTTGGGTAAAGCCAGCGGGCAGCCTGCTGAAACAGACAGTGCTACTTTGGGCTGTCTCTCGCTCTGTGTCTGGTCCAGATGAAGATGGAGTGAGGTTGTTCTTTCTGTTTAAAGATGTAATGGGCTTCTATTCCTGCCTGTATGCGTAGGCCCAGCCAGAGGAGACGTTAGGTCAGACAGGAGCGTGACGCGGAACTGGAAAGGGAGGTGACACAGCTCTACATGACCCTAAATGCAACCTGCTGACATTTTGACTAATGTGGGTTCTTGTTAGGTGATACTCCTTCATAATGTCCCGATGGTACCGATGCAGCTGTTTTTAGATGACAATCTTTTAAGATTGTATCCGTCAGCAGCAGGGCCAAAGGGGTTTCTGTTCTGAAACAACAAAATGTCAGACATGGTGTCTGAGATTGCAAACAATCTAAAAGATCTATATATTGTTGGTATTCTTTTTTTCCCCCCGTGCCCCACCTGTTGGCTGGCAGATGTGAGATGAGTTTGCGTTATAAAACTATTTATCGAGTGATCTGACCTACATTGCCCACACACCATCCATCTCTTCTCTTCACCTTGGCAATTTTCATTAAGCAGCGGGTTTAACATAGGACAGAATGCAATTTGCATTTATATAAGCTTTTTCATTAGGCCTGGCTCTCTAAGTCCTTTGAAAACATTAAGAGTTTGGGGGAAATCATTGTCAGTCAATTTTAAAAAAGGGCACAAAGCAAGTCCCCTTGTGTGCTTATTATTTATTTATATTTTAGCTTTCCAAATTACTCTGCTTTTTGTCTTTACTCATCAACATTTTGCACTAATAAGAACCACATTTATTTGTTTTTCGATCATTATTAAAGTTGGCTCTTGCTTCTTTCGGCTATGTTGTACGGATTGTTTTTCTAACCTGTCTCCACCTTTTCATCACGCTCCTACCTGCAGGATAGAAATGTGATGAAAATGAATAGCTGTTTTGTTTCCCTCACAGTTAAAATTAAAAACAGAAGTCTTTTCAAAGTTTTGTGTTACTATTAGGATACATATATTTACCTTGTGCACAACTAAAGGCCCCTTCAACACCTCCCTACCTGTAGGCCACTAAGGCTTCTGCAACCTGCTGATTTGTTGTCATGTTGTTGTCTGGCAGGCGGTCAGATAAAATAGTTGACTAGTGGGAGAAAGCTAATGATGTAAGAAATTGTACACTCACAGTTGCGTATGCAAACTGTGCATATAGATTCATGTGATATGATAAATGAAAGCCCACAATATATGATATAGGCCCATATACATGATAACAGAAAGATATTCAACTTAAACTTTACTGATCCTGCTGTGGAGGGAATTGTGCCAGACATATCTTTGTGATGATTGATGAGAGATGGATGGACAGAGGGACTGAAAGTCACAGATGGACAGGGGTCTCTCCTCTGCACCTGGTGTCCCAAGAATTCAAGCATCTGTTGTTCACGGTTGACTTGGCGATGTCCCCGATCTTGTCTAGGTGATCAAGCTGACATTTGAGGATTTTGACCTGGAGCGAGGTTACGACACCCTGACTGTGGGAGACGGCGAGGTGGTGGGAGACCAGAAGACCATCTTCCATGTGTGAGTGACTCCTTTGACCTCCATCTTTTCACTTTTAATCTCCTCTCAGTTCTTTTGCTTTCCTGGCCTTTATGTTACACCGATGTCTCTCGCGGTTATTTTCTCTTTTGCTACTCATGTTCTTTTTAATCATATACTGTGTTTTTTTCTCTCTCTTTCCCTTTTCAACTTTCTTCTTTTTGGCACACGCACCTCTTCTCCTCCTCCACTTCCTTTCAGCCAGCAGCTCTCCGCTCTCTTCCCTTTACCCTCCAGCCGTAGCCTCTCTCTTTCTCTGTTTCTCTTTCATTTCATCACCACCTGATGCAGCAGAGCATGAAAAATAGATGCCGCACCGCATTGTCAATCATCACTTTTTTTTCAATGTTAAAAACAAGATCAGAGCCATGTGGCACCGCATTGCGAACTGCATATTGATGCCCCCTAATGGAGTTTGCACTAGCAGATGCTCCATAACAATTCACAGGATGCTGTTATTAATTGTGCTAAAATTTACCGTCTTAATAAAGTTTTTATAGATCCATTTTTACGCCAGGCTGCCTCGCCTGGGCGGGAACAGAGACGAGGTGGGAGATAAATGACGGAGAGGTTTGTGGAGGAGGGTTTGGTTGATGAGGAAAATATCCCTTTAATATTTTTGTTTCCTCGCACCATATAGCCAAAGCTATCCAATTAACAACTCCCTCGGCCCTTATGGACTTCTTTATGATATGAAAGCAGAGTGAGCAGTTCTGTCATGGATATCGGACAAGCTCTTTCACACAAACAAACTAGAAACAATTTAGGATCCGATAATTGACTGCAGCTATCGGCACAGTTTAACTTTACACCATATTTGTGTGACTCAGCGGTGCAGGCAAGCATGAGCAGAGAGTAGAGAATTACTGTTTGCCTTACTTAAAGGCCGGGTGCATGTAACCCTGCTGCTGCACAGTCATTAATATGATGGTGAATAGGTAGTAGATCCTCTCTTCTCTGACAGGATGGTGATCAGCAGAAAGGCTTACTTGAACAGGCTTCTAAGAAAATGACCAAACGTGTGAGGCTGGATGTTAGCTGTCAACCATCTGTACCATAGGCCTGTGTCAGCTGATGTCAAATGACACCTGAACAACAGCTTGCTATTTTTTTTCTGTTTGACTTGAAGAAGGTACCAAAAGGCTGCAGAAACAGACCCTACATATCCAGACAGAGCGTATTTCTCCCACCAACCTCTGTGTGCTGTCACTAAAATTAGACCCCTTAATCATTTACTCTGCAGCTACACACTCCCTAATTAGAGTTGGGTGGAATTACTATTCAAATAGGATTAAATTACTTCTATGGCATTGACTGATCTTGCCTTCATTTTCCACTTTCTTGTCTCCAACTGTTTTGAATTAGAGGGAGAGGAAAAAAAGAAAAGAAAAGAAGCTTCATAGACTCCGATTGCCTGAAACAGCTTTAGAGTGCTTTCTCTTTGATGAGAAAAGTCAGATAGTTTATAAATATATTATATCAAACTTTAGTTGTTGTTTTGCTGCTTGCATTAACGTTTTTTAATGACGCTCTGAAAACAGCCTCGAGCTGTTGAAGTGACACCCAATTCACTGCAAAAATGCTAAAACTCTGCTCTTAATAAAGGAAACAACTGATCACACCTTGCAGTCGTTCTGTTTGTAGCCGAAACAAAGAGACAGTTAATGTTTATTCATTCACTTCTTTATTGCAGCCTGTCTGGAACCACTACTCCAGACCTTGTGGTCAGCACCAGTCACCAGATGTGGCTCAATTTCAAAACAGATGACACCAGTGGCTCCCTGGGCTTCAAGGTGTCCTATGAAGGTGAGTATGATGGAATGTGCTGACTTTTCTGACTTTGATAAGTCACTACTTTTCTTCATTACACATGATTTATTTGTTTATTACCCTAGTGCATTGTGACTCACTGCTCATGACTAACATCTTGGGTTTGGATAGAACATATTTATTTGATGTGACTAAGACCTTGCTCTTTCTGGGTTCATCACCTTAAATTAGTTTGGAAAACGATGGGGTCAAAAATGCTGCATCTAATGAAGCCTAACAGGGTCTTAAAAAAAGGCTCACAATGTGCTTATTACCACGTTAGCTCCCTCTGCTGCATGGCATACAAAGACCTTCAATTGAAAATTCATACTGTACCATTACTGGGTTAAGACAAGCCCTAAATTGTTTGTTTCATTGCACCATTTAAAAATAATGAATTCAAATTAACTTAAACTGCTAATAGAGGAGTTATTTCTTTAAAATAAATTGCTTTAAAATAATTGTTCCACATGCAGTGGAGAGCTTATTGGTCAATACATCCATGAGTACATTTAACCAATTCTTTCAATTTACATGTAGCTCCAAATCACAGTGCCTGCATCTGTCAAATAAACATTACTGTATGTGTACATGCATGTCAGTGCTTGTGAACCCTTTTGTGCCCATGTGTGTGGCAGCAACAGCGTGAATATTCAAATGTGTTGTGTTCTTCTGTTTTTGTGAGTGTTTGTTCTTTTACTCAGAAAGCCTCCCATTTGCCTCCCACAATCACAGTGAGTCTTCTCCCTTGCCCACAGATGCTGATTTTTCATCAGTAAAAATAACAGAGAAAGTGGAGCAACATTTTGAACCAAAGTGTAATTAAAACAATGAGTTCTACTTAATGATGGGGGAAGAAATGCTTTGAACCACTTCACCTCCCAAAGACGAGCAGCCAAAATCTAATTTGCATTCTCAATTACTTGTTTTTTTTTAAGCCCGATCATCAAGTGCATTTGCAAACACAGTCGTACCAGTACACACACTCAATCCCTACCGTACAAACAGCTGTGGCCTCAATCTTTCCACATATATTACAACACTGGGCGACGAAACTGGTGTTAATGCATATGTGAAGGTCTGAACCAATACACATTATTACCCTTTACTTACACTGAGCATGTATAATTCAAAAGTTGGTTACTTTTTATAGGTGACGTTTAAACATGCAGTGCCGTGTATCACCATGGATCAACAAATACTAGTTAAAAGTGTTCAAAGAGAGCTGGAACTTACTGATTAGATATGCTCACCCAATCTTTTTTTCCCAACTGCATGCTCTACATGTTATAGACCAGTTAAAGGTGTGTGTAATTAACCATTAGAAGATTTGATAATTTTTAGTGCCCCTTGTAGGTAACAGGCCCATACAACCGTTCTTACCCCCCCCTCTGTCCCCATGAATACCACTCTGGACTAGTAAAAGTCCTTTTGTCGTTTGAGGCCCTGGGAGACAGCAGTGCAGTTGATGACAGTAATGTGAATCTGAGTCCCATTACAATGCTTGGATTACTCTGGAATGTCAAACAGACAGGGACAACAAATACGCTATTACAGCTCTTCCCTTATTCATGAGAATCAAATGCAGTTTTATCCACTGCTGCCAGCTCTCTCAGACACAACATACATGCACAAACCCATGTTTGACAACCGAGAAACACAGGAAACCCATGTTTACAACATACACACACACACACACACACACACACACACACACACACACACACACACTCTCCAAAGCACTCTTATTTAGTGTTCATTTCCCCTTTAGTTCTTATTGTAGTGACTCAATAGTGACATTTGCACATTATGTATGAATCAAGTATCAAGTATGAATATTTGAGTGAGCCGTATAGCTGACTTCCAGATATTGGATTTCAGACATTGCATTTGTTTATATTTCCCTAAATTCCCTCTCAGACTCAGCTCAAATCTGGCTTTGAGAATTCCCTCCTTTTAAGGTGACTTTCATGTAAGATCAATGAGTTGTCTTGCGAATGAGGCTGCCTCATGACAGCCATGCATCCAAACAGCAGTGAGCTCTAAATATGTGTTCTAAATGATGATCATCATTAGGGCTCAGTATGGATTTATACCCAGCATCACCCCTGGTGCGGTTTAAAATCGTATTAGGCCCTGCCATCATTTCCTGGATGGATGAGCTTATTCGCTCCCTGTGTTACCCCATCCGGATGCCTCGATAGGATGCCTCAGCATTCCCATCTGCAATCTGCAACCTCAGAAAAGTAGGGAGAGGAATGAGTGAGGGAGAGAGAGATGCATAAATCTTTCAATAATGGAATTGGCTTGTGTTTTAAGAAAGACGGGTGGTCATGTGTGTGTGTGCGGGCTTGTGTGTGTACCTTGTATGCCTTACGTCAGCTACTAAACAGAAGTGGGAATGTTTGTATTTACACGAGAGAGAGAGCGAGAGAGAGAGAGAGAGAGATTTGCAGCAGTAGTGAGCAACATTTGACAGGATATGGTCACAATAAAGACTACTTTGTTTCAAACAGCATTATACTCAAAATAAGTGCATGACAATACATATAAAAAAATGTTGTAAAGGCTAGTAAAGCTTGCTGGCTCGTTTCATAGTCATTGCTAAGATCCATTCAGCCTGGGCTTTTGCAGAGAGGAAGAATGCATTTCCTGTAGAATGGCAGCAAAACCAGATGAGATTTCTATTAAGGTCAGGAGCACTTAACAGCAGTGCTCATCCAACCCATACTATGATATACAGTATAAAAAACCCTCATATATATACCATATGTTCTCTTCTTCAGCATTTTCCCCTCATAATGCCTAGAGTCAAGTGTATCAGATATAAATCTGAACTTTAAACCAACATACCCGATGCGTTGCCTGAGCTAGCACTTGTACAATTACTCAGTAGAGCTGATTACAGGTTGTGGCATGAACACAAACAGTAAATGGCAATCAAAAATAAAATTGTGCATAAGACTACACCTCAGAAATGAAAATCTACATTGCCACCTTATTATTAACAACACTCACTTTACAGGATGAATGAGGTAAATAGGTTTGGTTTTTACTTATTATGCAAACTATTCCTACCAATTTCTTGTGTTTAAAAAGGCTAGGCAAAACCAATTAGACCCTTCACTGCACTGAAAAAGGTTGTGGTCCCTTAATAAGTGCTGGGAATAATGCAGAGTTTCTTTCTAATGTGCATTTTGACCAAAAGTTGAGACAATGTTTGAAAAGGCCGGGGAATATTGTGTTGATAGAAGATGGCTGCAGAAAATCCTTGCAGAGAGCTATTGTAAGGAAAGGCATTTAGTCCTGGTTCATATGACTTCATATGAATGTGACTAAAGGACAAACACATTTTAATAAATGAATTGGAGTTAGAAAAGTGAACACATTTAGGCGTCAGACAAAAATCTGTACCTTAAGCGTTAAAAAAAGCTGACCACAAATTTATGTGGAGCCAGAATAAATGAAAAACAACTGTTTTTGCTTGATTTTTATTAAGTGTGTATCTTCATAGAAGTTATTTCTTATGTAACTGTATCTGTCAATATCTGCTAGAGGCTAAAGCAAGTAATAACCTTGGGTTTGGATGTCTTTTTCTCCTTGAAAATACAACCTACTTGTCTCTCATTTGTTACTGGATACACATGATGGTTATCTAAGACGCTGAAAGTATAATTTTCTTTGAGAGGAAAGTGAGGTACTTTACTTGTGTTAATAAAAGATGGAGCTGTAAAATCATATCATTAATGTGATTCCAGGTAAAAGAAGCAGATCTTTATTTGTAAAACCTGAATTCATGAGTGATGTGTGATTTCTAATTATTTTCAGTGTCAGTTTCACATGATCAATGTTCCATCTGTTTTCTTTTTTTCCTGCACAGAAATTGACCAAGGCAGCTGTGGAGATCCTGGAATCCCAGCTTATGGTAAACGTGAGGGGACAGGTTTTCGCCACGGTGACAAACTGTACTTTGAGTGTCTGCCTGCCTTTGAGCTGGTCGGAAAGAAGAACATCACCTGCCAGAAGAACAACCAGTGGTCTGCTAAGAAACCCAGCTGTGTTTGTAAGTTCTGCATGAGTACAACACTACTCATGTGGGTGCATAAATAAGCATGTTTGTGCAAACGGGCACAGGGGGGGCTGCATATTAAATGGCCAGATTATCCCTACAGTTTGCCTGTGGAGGCTGTGGATTTCAAAACAATAGGAGTGCTTATTAGTTAATTAATGCCATGGAAGACAAATACAGAGAGTTTGAGGTTGAAGGGAAAATGAAAAGAGAGCTGACTATGCAGATAATGCCCACTGTTATTGATGAACGAGTGGACAGAAGCTGCAGTATCTAGATAAAAATGACAAAGCGGTTCCCTGGCACAGGAGTCAATTTGGCCCGATAACTCTGGTAATCATGGTTTTATTTACTCAACATTAAACTTACAAAGGAAAACTTAATCATCACAGTATAAAACCAAGTCAGTTTAACTTCAGGATATCAATCTGATTTGCAATCGCTTGTGCAAACACACATGCGCTTAGCCAGACATTGATTACAAAAATTCTTCCTTTACCTGTCAACTTTTTCTAAGGCTTTATCCTAATTTTGTTCAAACTGCTTACTTTTAATACGATAGTTTTGTGGTCATCTGCTTTGTGGACAAATCGTACACCTTTTCTGCCATAAACAACCAACACTTAAAAAAAAAAAAGATTTGTATTTATTTATTTATTTTATTTTATTTTTTCCCTGTACTTACAGTACTTTAATTCATACTGATTGTTAACCTAATTGTGTTAATATTTCAGGGCAATAGATTTAGTAGATTATCACGATTTCTTTTGAAGTATGACTTCATTCCAGATGCGTTTGTTCCTTCCAGTATGTGGGATGTGTCTTATTACTCTATTGTCACATATATCAAATCATACTGTCTTGTTTTCAGGAAAGGAAATATATTTTTTCTGATGTTTTTACCACCAAAAAAAACTAATTTTGTGTTTCATTGTTTTGTTTGTTTCTTCATTCTCTCTGTCTATATATCTGTTTCACTTCCACAGTCTCCTGTTTCTTCAACTTTACCACTCCATCAGGGGTACTTCTGTCCCCAAACTACCCGCAGGAGTATGGCAACAACATGCACTGTGTGTGGCTGATCATCACCAACCCTGAGAGCCGAATCAATCTGGCCTTCAATGACCTCAGCATGGAGAAACAGTTTGACTTCCTCTCCATCAAGGACGGGGGAAAGGTACAATTGAATTAGAAGCTGGTAGCCTCAGTTACTTTGAATGGGTCTCTGTGCAACTTCATGTATTGATCTCTTCATCAGTCATAGTGCATGTCAGTGGGAAAAGAGGCCTATATAATTATGTGTTTGAGCTAAACACCCTGCCTGCCAGAATCATTGGACTTCCTACCTATTTTATCTCCACTTTTCTCCAAAGATTTTTACGCTTTGTTTTTTCCCCCTTTAAGTTGATGATACCTTTGTTCTCATCAGAAAACCTTTATCTGCCTTTCTTCAGGCTGAGTCACCTATCCTGGGAACCTTCTCCGGTGACGTCCTGCCTCCTTCTTTAACAACCAGTGCCCATGTGGCCCGTCTGGAGTTCCTCACCGACCACACCTATACAGACCGAGGCTTTAACATCACATTTACAAGTAAGAGTGTAGTGTTGCTTTAAAGGAGATAAAGGGAAGTCTTTAAAGCTCATCACAAACGCACACCTTCACTGGATGTTCACTATTATTGTTTGTTTGTGTGTGTGTGTGTGTGTGTGTGTGTGTGTGTGTGTGTGTGTGTGTGTGTGTGTGTGTGTGTGTGTGTGTGTGTGTGTGTGTGTGTGTGTGTGTGTGTGTGTGTGTGTGTGTGTGTGTGTGTGTGTGTGTGTGTGTGTGTGTGTGTGTGTGTGTGTGTGTGTGTGTGTGTGTGTGTGTGTGTGTGTGTGTGTGTGTGTGTGTGTGTGTGTGTGTGTGTACGTACTGTATGTGTGTCTGCAGTGTGAGTTTGTGTGCATGTAAAATGCCTCATGAATCATCTGCCATATATCTATGTGCCTCTCCCACAGAGTGCATAAACTCTTCCAGCCATCATCAGCATATTTCTTCTTACACACACACACACACACACACACACACACACACACACACACAGTGACATAGAGAGTGACAAAATCCCTGTCTTTATTGTCTAAATAGAGACTTGACATCTAAATAGAACCCAAACAAAGATGCAGCATCTCACCTGACAGATACATTGCGGCAGTGCTCATTATATTCTATTCTGGGTCGCTGCTGACTTCTGAGGAACATCCAGATGGGTTTTATGCTCTGACGCAGTACATGTTGGCTGCTTGTTGGTAAACCCATTTCATGGATATACTGTACCAGGAGAGTTTGGCAGCGGGATTTTTTTGCATTCATTGCATATAACACTATTGTGTAATGAGCTGGATCTTTGCATTCTTTCACATCCAAAAATAAATATGATGGTACAGTGTCTTACCATAACCCATTCAAGCCACAAAGCTGTTTCATAGATAGTTAGGGTGCCGTTGGGAGGATTGACTCAACAAGACTGGGCTCTATACTTAGCTGTAGTGACTCACTTTAAAGCAGACAATGAAATGCTATTTTGACTTTTACAGTATGCTGCTTTCAGAGGGTCCACTTTATCACACCTGCCCTCAGCTTTTTTAAAGTATTTTATTGGTTTGATTCTACCTTTGATACTTGTTGTTGTTAGGTGGTTTTATGTGTTATGTATCATGTAACAGTATGATTATGAGAGTAGGGAATTGTGTTTCTTCGAGTAAAATAACTTTATATAGCATTACACTATTTTCTGTTCTATGCTGGTTGAATACATCTTTTAAAGCATCATTTTGAACTTCCATTAGAATTCCTCTAAACGTCATTCCTCTTGACCTTTGGTTTACCTCTGCTTTACTAGGGGCTCCACTCTGTAGCTGCTCTTTTTGTTACATGTATAAGTTTATTTCACATTAAAGTCATTAACTTATAGTAAGTGACTTTTAGAGAACAAAGGTCATCTACACATGTTTTAACATCAACATTGTCTTATGAGTTAGAGGAATGTGCACCATCCTGTCTGCCTAAACATCAACGTCTATCAAAAATGATCTTGAATTTAGCAGAGGAGACGTTAGGCTCCATGACAACAACCCAGGTGCTCCTGTACAGCCACAGCGTGGGAAACACATGGTGTCTGATGCATTAATTAACAAGTTAGATGAATAAATAAATAACCATGCAGCATGGTGAATGAATGTTTGGAGCAGTTAATTGAAGATGACGGTTAGTTCCTGAGAACAGTGTCATCTTACTGCATGACTGTTTTTTAGAGGGGGGGCTTATGGGCCTGTGCAAACAACTTCCATCATTCATGTTTATTAAGGACATGCCAAACTGCATTGAGGGGATATTTGGCACGTTAATAAATAAGATGATCGTGATGGATGAGGTGTGGCTGGCACTCCGTTTGGGTCCAATGGATACAGAAGAAGGATTCATCAACACCTACTCATGTCACCTCCGCATGCATGTGTGTGTACAAGAATGAGATTGAGAGAATAAGTGTTAGAGAGATAGCGGCACAGCTGATATATTTGTCTTCATGGCTCGTTCCAGGGTTATGCCTCTTCTTGTGTGCAGAATTTCTTAGTGGCCTTCCCTTCTGATTCCTACGTGACATTTTATTCAGAGGCCTGATAAATAAAGTATTGAGGACGTATGAAAACACATTTTTCCTGTTTGTTTACTCCACCTATCATTCAGCAGTGTCATCTGGTGCGGACAATCTGCATACAGTGTGGTTTCCCACTCTCTGGAGTCACTGCAGCAAGCAAAATCGATATGACTCACTAATTGAAACAAATTTCTCCTTGTTAAATGTTTGCATTGCTAAATGCTGACAGTAGAAAAGCAAAGTTTGGTGAAGAAAGTCAGACGATTAATTTAAAATCTCCATAGAATTAAGCAGCAGTGCACGGACAATGCAATATGTTAAAATGATTACTATATAAATAGTTCCAGACAATTTGTCTAAAAAATATTACACTTTGTTATTCATTTGATTTTAAAAGCCTTCAACCAAATTTTCTTTTGCTTTGGGCACAATCCTAAGAAGTTTTTGTGTGTTTTACTGATTGACTGACCAGCAAACCTTTTAAAGCAACAACATGTTACTTTTCCCACTTATAACAGTAGTTTCAAAGGTGGATGTAATAGCACAATAACTTCCAAATGGGGTCTCTCCAATGTTGCTGACTGTGCGCCACAACTCTTAAAATTGTGCCGTGGAAATGGGGAAGATGAGACAGATGTGTCCTCTAATGCAGGAAGGCCAGCATCTGAGAGACCATGAACAATGGGAGACCAGAGCTTTTATAGCCTGGGACTTCCTGCTGATATCCCCCAGATCTGCTCCAATGAGGGAATTGAGTCCAGGTTCCCCCTATAGTGGCCCTTGTTCGTCTCCCTCCTAAATAACTCAAATCAGGCTCCTGTATGGGGCTACAGGCCTGAGTCTGTCCAGCACATGGCTGGACCCAACATACATCATACATATTTTAAATTTTGAAAAATCCTTGACAGAAAGACTGTCATCTCACACTGACCTCTTCTCCTACACACTAACATGTCTGTTTTCTCTTTCTAGCCTTTCGCCATAATGAGTGCCCGGACCCAGGAGTTCCAGTGAATGGGAAGCGTTTTGGGGAGAGCCTTCAGCTGGGCAGTTCCATCTCCTTTCTGTGTGAGGAGGGATTTGTAAAGACCCATGGCTCCCAAACCATTTCCTGCATTCTCAAGGATGGCAACGTGGTGTGGGATAACGCAGTTCCTCGTTGTGAAGGTGTGTACATTTTATCGAACATAACAAGTTCAGCTTACTGTACCTTCAAAAAGGTTTAACTTTATTATTAAGCTGCATTATAGTAAGCTATTCTTTGGTACACACATCAGTGTATGAAATATTACATGCTTAGATTCACTGACCTACTTTTTTATACTGGTTGTTAATACGGACTACATTAGTGCGATTTATTCTGAATGTTTTTGTTACCAACATGGCAGAGCAAACTGTTCCTTTATGTTTGAGCTAACGGATTAATCTGTTTGGCTCTGAAAAATAATTGATTGGGGTAATTTAAACAGAGGACTAAAGTCACAAATGGAAATATGGCATAGCTTTTATACTGAAAGAATTATGCGGTCAAACTATTTCACATATTTATTAAGCTAGGTGCTACCTTTGTCATTGGGAACTTGGGAACAACTATTATGGCAATCATTTTAAATCCCACTACCAAATTATTCAGTTACTCTCCATTTAACACCTTCTGACCCAGCGTTAGATAAACAATTTCCACTAAACTAGAAGGCCTGATAAAGCAGGTGAGCTAAGATAAAGCTAAAAGCTAGCCCGCTGTGATTCTTATACACTTGGAGTGTAGCACATCAAGCACAGACGTAGCTAGGACTCTAAGGGGCCAAATCAGGTTCTGTATTCATGATTCGCAAAGGAGAAACCATTATTAAAACATGTCACTTTCCCCTGTGTGCCACATCAGCTTTGTATTCCTCTGAGACCATCTATCATACCCCTACGTTTGTAGCGTAATGCGTTTTATAGATGTCCTTCAGTATGCTGAGTTGGCTGATTAAATCATTCCACTTCAAAGGCAGCGAGGAGCTGTGCCCGTGTGTTCTGGTTAAGGATAGGCAGTTAAAGAGATGCATGGCAAAGTGAGCAGTAACAGGGATGAGGGTACGGGAGAGGGCTCGATGTGCTCAAGTGTCTTTGTGCTAGCGATCAAAGATGTCCCGTTTCCCCCTGTTTGATGGGGCTGACAGCAGCACCTCTGAAGGAGGGGTTTGATGACAGATTTAAAGACAACAGCTTCAGGGAGGAGACATAAGCATACACGTGGAAACATGCAGCTTGCCCTTGCTCATGCATGCACATAGAAATCCACAATAACAGCTAAGCCCTAGGAGAAATGGTTAACCTTGAAGTGCGCCATCACCAATTTACATGCGGTAGACGGTGGCAGTAAAAGAAATGGGATGAGCCCTGGCTGATGCATGAGATCATCCATGGACATTGTCATACATCAGCTGGGAAAGACATGCATAATTCAATCTCGTTTTTCTGTCTCTTTCTCTCCTTTTCTTCTCTCTCTATCCCCCCCAGCCCCATGTGGGGGGGATCTGAAGGCTCCCAGTGGGATCATCCTCTCCCCTGGCTGGCCAGAACTCTATAAGGAGGCCCTTAACTGTGAATGGATCATTGAGGCTCCTCCAGGCTACCCCATCAAGATCATCTTCGACAAGTGAGCCACCCTCATAGCAACTGCTGACGTATCACGTACTCTTTTTTTTTTCCTTTTTTCAGAGAAAGCTTGGATTTTCTGTGCTTTTACCTTCTCACAGTTTCAACATATGCTCATATTTTTTCTCTCAACTTTCTACCACCTTCAACATCCAACTATGTTGCCACTGTGTTTTATTTTGTTAATGCTCAAAAACAGGCATTTGATGCTTTCATTTGATACCCTGCTGCCTGAAAATCCACAGATATCCTTATCCTTATCACACGTACACTAATAAATGCACATTCAATCAAAGAGACTGCACTCAAAACTGCATGTTGTTTAATGTGCATTTGTATTAAATGTACAAGTTATTGGAGAAGATCTGTCAAGTGGAACGGGGGGCAAAGGGAGAGGAGCTCTGTGTGCAACAGAGAAACACAGTCATGGGTTCAAACGCTACATGAACATTTTACTAAGGCTTATCCTTGCAAGCCCATCTCATCCTCCTCCCTGCCCTGATAGCATGCCATGCAAAATGAATACAACATAAATGTTTGTTGCTCTTTAATTTTTATGTAACATCAATAAAATATCACGAACCGCTTCATTTAGATGACACGCTTCTGAATCTAAGCAATTTATTCATCGCTTTGAAGATGAAGTGGCTCCGACAACAAAGATGGAAAGACACAACAAGCATGCACACACACGCGCACACACACGCGCACACACTCACATGCACACTGGCCAAATATGCACTTACTTAAGTGTGCAATTTGTCTCAGGATTTTCTTAAATTTAACATTCTAAAATAAATTGTACATGTATACAAACTTTTTCAGCTGAGAGTTTTGACACATTACATTACAAATCATGTTTTTTTTTCTTTCTTTTCGTGGCCCAAAAAGCCATCTGTAACTTAGTTCTCTGTCCTCAGGTTTCGTACAGAGGTCAACTATGACATCCTAGAGGTGCGCGATGGACGTTTTCCCTCTTCACCGCTAATTGGTAGTTACCAGGGCACCCAGGTTCCCCAGTTCCTCATTAGCACCTCCAGCTTCCTCTATCTTCTCTTCTCGACTGACAAGAGCCACTCTGACATCGGCTTCCGCATACGTTATGAAAGTAAGGGCTTTGAGCGCTGCACAAACCTGCACCAAGAGTAAGCATATAGATATACAGTCAGGGAGAGGGCTCACACACATATATAGAAATAATAATCAATCCTTATATAGATGGGGGACAATCAGAGACGGCAGCCATAAGGCTGGATCACAATACTCAATCTATTGAGTCTTTGTTGTGAATAATACCTCTTCAGGCTTCAATTTCACCATCAAGCTTCTTATTAAAACACCTATAATTACCAAGTAATAGGGTGAGATTATGCTGTCAGATTTGACACACATGGGCATGTGCACACAGTCACAAATACACATCTCCCATGCTCTAAAATAAAACCTTGAGACAGTACTATCCCCCTTTCTACCTGTGTAGCTCATACTGGCGACCTCTTGCACTTTCTCTGTGGTAAATCTCTGCAGAGCTTCAATAATTCACTGTAAGCGCTACTTAGGCAGAAACTATGCGAGGTGCAGGGGGAAAGAGTGCTGGAACTTCTCATTGGTTTATTCCTGTTGGAAAGAGATGTTCAAATAAATAATTTAGCAGGATTACTTTGGGAAAGCAAAATGCTTTTCAACATTTTTGGACCTCGACTTGACCTCCTGAAAACAAGATGAAATCTTAATTACAATTCAAGCAAGTGGATTTTCATTATATCTGTCTCATGTGTTGCTTATCCTTCACCCTCGTTCTCCACCTTCCACTCTAGCCCTGCAGTTACAGTCGGATCACTGCGTGGACCCTGGTATACCTGTCAATGGACAGCGGCATGGCAACGACTTCTATGTGGGCGCTTTGGTGACATTTAGCTGCGAGGCGGGCTATACCCTCAGTGACACGGAGCCATTAGAATGTGAACCCAATTTTCAGTGGAGCCGCCCGCTGCCTAGCTGTGATGGTAAGTTCCATAATATTGACCTAGAAACAAATAGTCTTCTACCAGATCTTCTTGTATTCATAAATGTGATTAAAGCAAGATTAATTGTTGTAAATTGTTCTAAACAAAACATGAGAAACTGTTCTGAGTACTTTGCTTCCTATTGTATCACATGTAAATTGCTATATAATTCAGAGTTATTATAAAGATCCATATAAGATGATAGCTCCTCTTATCTTTTTTTTCTTTCAAAGTTTCGGCCTCATTTCATCATAAATGTTTTATATGTATGTGGTGAGATAGCCCTTTGATGTTTTCTCCTTTCCCTCATCTGTAAATGCTTTTATATTTTAGGACAGTATTGATTTCTGCCCACTCTGTAATGATATTGATGATACCACTCTCTCCTTTTTATGCTGCCTTGAAGGGCACCTCTTGTAAAATGCATTTTACCACATTGTAAATGCACAGACAAGTTCTGCCGTTTTTCGGGGACATTTTAGTTCTTCATCCACTTAGCCGTGCCCTCTCTGATTTTTGCCTCTCTGCTCTCCTCTCATTTCTCTCCTTCATCCATCTCCCGCTGTTTCCATTGGCTCTGTGTTGCCAGCACTGTGTGGAGGTTATATCCAGGGCAACTTTGGCACCATCCTGTCACCGGGCTTCCCAGACTTCTACCCGCACAACCTGAACTGCACATGGATAATCGAGACCTCCCATGGCAAAGGTTAGCTGAGAAACTCAGTGTCAACACATGCAGCAGTCAAATTCAATTTCCCTTTACAATGTCATATCCCCCTACTGAGTGGCCTTTTTATTGTGCTGAACAATCTGCCTCTGCAAGACTGAAGAGCTGAGAGGCCGGCCTGGGGCTACGGCGCCATGGGATGACTCTCATATCGTGTCACCTTTGGTTGAATGCTCACATCAATTTGACACTTATTTACAGATGCTCTGTCTGCGTGGGTGTTTTGTCTTTGATAAGTAGTAAGGGAGGAAGACAGGGACTTGATGCAGTACACATTGTGAAACTAAAAATAGTGTGCTCAAAATATATCCAAATACTCCAGGCAATGTGGGATATTGTGATGAAACAAATGTTTCTATTCAACTGCAAACTCTACAAATTACAAATATCAGGACTCATGTAACATATGAACAATGTACAACTATGTACAAAAAAAGCATATTTAACACACAACATCACATGCTAACAATGAATCTTTCTCTCTCTTGTCTAGGTGTCCAGTTCACCTTCCATACCTTCCATCTTGAGAGCCCCCACGACCACTTGTTGGTGACAGAGAACAGCAGCTTCTCTCAGCCTCTGTGGAGACTGACGGGCTCCACACTGCCTCCACCTCTCAGTGCAGGCCTGTTTGGAAACTACACGGCTCAGATCCGCTTTCTCTCTGACTTCTCTGTTTCTTATGAGGGATTCAACATCACTTTCTCAGGTAATATTGGGTTTAGACATTCAAAACTGTAGGCTATGGACAGAGAGAGAGCTGAAAGTACTGCTTACAGACCTGTGCTGTGCCAATCATTTAGAAGAGACTTAGAAGCATGCGTTAGGAGAAATGAAAAGAAAGGTCAGAACATTTAGCTCTTAAGGATCATGTTGAGAGTGGACATCTTTGATGCCCGGGTATGGATCACAGGCTTGTTCTGACCTTTTAATAACAACAGTCCTGTTTCAATAGGATATTGACACTAACAGTGATGCTTAGGAGAAGGCAAAGTGTAGACAAGGAGCAATTAATGATCTGAGAATGCATCCTTTGTCTAATCAAAGCAACTAAAGACAGAATTATGAACTGGGTGTCATCAAAAGATAATTACTTTTTAAATGGATCAATTAAGATGGATCACACCTCCACCTACTTGCCCAATATTTCAACTCCCTGTGAACAGGCTGTCTTGATTTTACTACAAATGCATATTAAATAGAGTATCACAAAATGTTAAAGGTAATTACCAATAGTTCAAAAATCCTCCAGCTCTTTGAAAATGATAAATGAATGGTTGTCATTTATAGACCCACTGCAGCCCACTGTTTCTAAGGTTTTAATCTGGTTATGTTCTTTTTGAAACAGAGAAAGGTGCTGTGGTCATACTGGTGCTGACTCTTGAAATAATTATATTCTAGCAACAGCACATTTTATTTAATATTAAGCACAAAGTTAACTTGATTAAAAAAAAAACAGAGAGGTTAATCTACATTTTATAGGAATATCCTAAAAGACGACAAGAAATAATTCAGTTCAATTCAAACCTTTATTTATTGTCGAAAGGACACTGTGGTTACCCTAATTTTGACAAGTTTACAAGCATTTTAAAAAGCAACACAATCAACAACAACAAACACTTCTAATCAATTACAAAAACAACTGAGATAATTTTAAATACTTACAATTTGAAGCAAAATGGCTAGAAATAAAAAATCCTAAACTCTGCAAGAAGGGGGAGACCTCTAATCTTTAGAGCTTGCTGGAGGGTGTTAGAAGAATTTCAGGCTTTTTAAGAAAATGCAGATTTTCCAAGTTCAGTGAAAGCTGCAGGGACTTTAAGAAACAAGCCAATCAAGACAACAGGTCATGTAGGTGCCCGGATTCCACTTCAAAATGTCTGTGATGTAAGGTGGGAGTTTTTTGATAAGGGCCTTGGGAATATCTAAAAACCAGAATGAAATAGGACCTCCATTTGGTTAGTTTGGTTTACTTTGGTGTTGTCTATTGTAAGAAGAAAAAAAAAGGAATTTCCATGGCATAATGCTTACTATGTGTAATTCAAAACCTCTCTGATGAGATTTTAACTGCTGTGATATTTCCATGAAAAACATGTAAATATAACACACACACACACACACATCATGGTAACACTTTTCTAAATGCTTCTCTGGTGAGCAATTTGGCATCATTTCTTGTCATGCTCTCTCCAGAGTATGATTTGGAGCCCTGCGAGGATCCTGGGATACCTCCCTACAGCACCAGAAAAGGCCTGCAGTACGGAGTGGGTGATGCCCTCATCTTCTCTTGTTTCCCGGGTTACCGCCTGGAGGGTCCTGCAAGGGTGATTTGCTTAGGGGGCAGGAGGCGGGTGTGGAGCTCACCTCTGCCAAGGTGTGTTGGTAGGTGGTCACATGTTTTATTTTGCCTTTTATCACTTCCCCCTTCCCCCTTGCCACTCCCACTGACCCTTTCACATTACCCACCCCAACGCCACAAAGACATTACAAAACTGTCAGTCATAAGAGAACATGAGGCATTTCTCTTTCAACTATCTTCATTATTATCCCTCCATCCGCCCACAAATTGTCTCTTCATTTGGACAGCTTCCCAGAAACAGCTTTTTTTACTTTGTCCAAATAGTAGAGAGCAGCAGCTCTAATGAGGATGACGCTAAAGAGCTAAAATACGCTCAGTTTTTGATGTTGCTTGTTGCATCTGCCTTTGGAAACATGACGAGTCAGACCACAAAGATGTAGGTCAGTAGTTGATCCTATGACGCAGCAAAGCATAAGAGCTGCTTTTCTGTTTTGAAATGAGAACAAATGATATCCATCCACATGGTGTTAATAAAAGGAAAATAACAGACTGTAACAATCATTCAGTGACTTGTGTTTGTCCTTCAGATGATTCCCTTCAGTGAATAATAGCACTGATAAACAGAAATTGCATAAGAGCAAAACACAGTCAATTACTTGGACTTCTTAAAGGTTTATTTTTTGTAACAAATACACTTTTTTTCCCCAAATTTTTAACAGTCAGTTGGAAATAAGAAATTACACTTTAATGAATAGAAATTAGTTAAGTAACAGTATTATCTTATTTATATCTTAATGTTCAGTTTTGAGTGTGTGAATTAGGTCAGTTCATTTCTTCGCAAAATTAAAAGTAGATCTGTTAATCAGTAGGAATAAAGTTAGTCGATTCTTGGTCTTCTTTTGCCTTTGCTTCGTTTAAAGGCGCCTCTGCAGGCACATTTTATTTACACATACCAACCTTACCTTTCGGATAGTCCCATCATTATACCTCCTTTTACCTCATTGCATTCATTCAATTAAAATTCTTGCTACATTTGTGGTCATTTAAATTCTTGCAGCTAAGTTTCTATAGAAAACTTTGCCCTCCAGTTTTGTTTCCATTATTTCCCTGGTGCGATTCAGAAAAGGCAATTTTCAAATGGAGCTGAAATAACTGTTAATCATATTCAGATTGCATTTTGATTATGATGATGTGCCACTCAACATTCAGGTGTAGTCACTGACCATATTCCTCTCTTCATCACCTCTCCCATCTCCCTATGCATGACACCATGAATAAATATACTCTGAGTTTCAAGCATATAGCGATTGACATGTCCTCTGCTCTCTCCAACACCATCACCTACTCCCTTCCTCTCTCTCTCTCTCTCTCTCTCTCTCTCTCTCTCTCTCTCTCTGCTCACCCTCTTTTTTCTAGCTGAATGTGGCTCATCCGTGACTGGCATGCAAGGGGTGCTACTCTCACCCAACTACCCCGGTTACTACGGCAACAACCACGAGTGCATCTACTCCATACAGACCCAGCCTGGCAAAGGCATCCAGCTACGAGCACGAGACTTCAGACTGGAGGAAGATGACATGCTTAAAGTGAGGGGGTGGAGGAGTTGTTCCCTCCCTGTGTGTGTGAATAGCAAGCTTGTTAGCATATCTATGCATGCAGATCTGATTATCTTAATTCAGATGCTTCCACCCACTCTCCCTCTGCCCCTTTCAGGTCTTTGATGGCAACAGTAATAAGGCCCGTATGCTGGGGGTCTTTACAGGCAGCGAGATGCTAGAAACAACCCTCAACTCAACCTCCAGCTCCATGTGGCTGGAGTTCATCAGCAATGCGGATAACACCAGCAAAGGCTTTGAACTGCACTTCATTAGTGAGTAACAAACACCCACCTTCCTGTACATTCAATATAAACACTTCTGTCCAGTTTGTTTGCTTGAATGTAATTTTCCAGCCCACCCTCTGCTATACAGAAACATTGACGCTTTTTTCTTCACTCTCCTCCTTTGCCTCATATTGCACTACCCTCATTTTCCCTCCGTCTCTTCAAGGTTTCGAGCTGGTGAAATGTGAGGATCCGGGTGTCCCCCAGTTTGGCTTCAAGAGGGAAGATAAGGGTCATTTTGCAGGGAGCACTGTGTCCTATAGCTGTGATCCAGGCTACACACTGAAAGGCCCAGAGGTGCTCACCTGCTTGAGGGGAGAAAGGAGGGCATGGGACAGCCCCCTCCCACTCTGTATGGGTGAGTAAAATGCTCCTTGAAGGGGATAAAGATCAAGTGTGTGCAGGCTGTTGGCTGCAGTATACATCTAGTTGGCAGTAATTACACTTCTGCTAATTGGGTGTTGCTTCGTATACTACATTATATAAATGTGCAGTGTAACACATATTCACACTGTAGCATAAATGTAGTGCAATATTTGTATAAAGTAGTCCATTGGTATGAAATGAATGCTTTTTTTGTTTAAAAATGTTTGTATTTTATTGTAAGGTGTGTTCACGACCTTGAAAAAATGTTCCATAGCAGGGGTGAAACAGATCACAGTTGATTTGTGATCCGATCAGACAACCCCCCACTGTTTGGACTGCATGTGATCCACGGATGAATAGAAAATGTTTCATCATTGTGTAAAATAAATATACTACTGCAAAATCCCTGTGAAGTTAAATGCAGGCAGTGTTTAAGAAGTTTGTGGTACCGCCATGGAGATCCACTGTTCAAACAGGATGACTAAGTTTTTGCAGACTAACACACATCAACAAATCATTAAGTGTTGATATTACGGTGTATATGGTTTCACGCAGTGCTTTGTTGCAGAACGACAACAACCAGTAACTTGTTCGCTATTTTATCCTGTAGCTATCTGTAGTCTATAGTTGTAAACTTAGCCTCAAAAACTCTGTTTGTGCCAGGTTGTAAGAAACTGAAGACATATTCACTAAACACAAGCTCCCAGTTTCTGTAACTCACATAATGAGCGCTGCAGGAGCAGTCTATAAACATCTGCAAAACATAAAAAAAGAGTACATACTTAGGAGATCAACATTATCAAACTCTTATTAGTAAAAAAAGTGTGTTTGGAGATTACAGTAAACTTGTTTTTCACAGTAATATCTATATTAAAAACAATGTTGATGATCTAAGTTGGGGGGTAACAGATACTGCTTTAGACATTATGCAGCGTGTCATTTTCTACTGTCTGTTTAAAAAAAGCACTTTCTAAAAAAAGGGAGTTCAAGTTAGCTAACTCTCTGTGTTACTGATGGGATTGCAGCGATGTGTATATATGCAGTGAAGACAATTGAGTTATGATCTGAATACCATTTTTCGGTTGAAATATGATCAGATCCATGACAAAAGTCTGTGAGCTTTATGATCTATTTCACATCTTAAGCATAGTGTTATGTAATGATGTTCTGTGATTTCTTCACAGTGTCTCATTACCTTTGCCTACATCACTATAACTTACATAATGAAAAGACTTCCACTAAAAAGTCATAATAGATTGAAAGCATTGGGCTGTTTTAAATTTTGACAGTATGAGACAGTGGTTTGCTTTAATGTTATGCACACTGTTATTGCTTACCACTCTTAGTTTTTTTTTTCAGCTGAACCACGCTGACTGACCTAGTTCTTCCTCCTAACAACAATGTGAAAATCCTGCTGCAGGTTTAGAAAATATCTGCGGTTTGATTTTCCTCTGCTATTTTGGGGCCCCATTTGGTTGCTTTCCCAGCACCTCATTTGGTTCATTATCTCATAGAAAATGATGCTCCATTTGGCTCATCACATTCACATTGCATCACGGTTGCAAATTCCCTCTTCCAAAATTAATTTATTTTACTAAAATAAGACTTTTCCCACATCAACAGCACCACCAGGCGCACAGAGTTGGGCTTTTAACTTGAGCTGTTAGATGTGGAAAGACTTCCCAAATCAATGGTAAAGAGATAATTTCTCCATTAAAGTTCAGCAGATGGTGTACCTGATCTGATGGTTTTTTTTTTTTTTAGAGAGTTCAGCTACAGTTCACTTGTTATTGTTGCCAGCTGACACAAACCTGTATGCCTTATTATTTTCAAAACTATAAACTGACATACATACACACACATATACCGCCCGTGTGGTGTCTTGATAACAAACCCAAAGCAATATTTTCGATCTTCTCCTGGGCGACATTTTGACAGAGTCTCTCAGAAACCAGCCAGAAAGCTCAGGAAGAGAACAGGCAGGATGGTGTTCTTTGACATCAGCCAGCATGATTAAAAATAATATTGCTTGGCTCCCGTTTCAACTCAAACTGACAGGTAATTCCATGTCTGGGTACAAACAACATTCAGAATACTGTGTATCTGTGAACACGTTTGTCCTCCCCATGCCCCTTTCACTGCAGATGATAGTCTAACAGCCACTGTGAATTTTGGGAGCAGATGAGGGACTGCTTCTGTTTGTAATAGTGGGATTATTTTCTAGCAGCAAGGACACAGTAAACACAGATGAGACTGGTAGAGGGAGCAGGGGAGGAGGAGAGTGAAATTGAGCAGGTAGAGTTCATATTCTGAAAGTCACAGGAGAGGAAAGTTTTAAGGTTGAATGCCTGAGCAGCCCCAGGTTCTATTTAATAAGGGTGCAAAGTCAAATTGTCAAATTAAGCATCATTAGCTTGTTTTTAAGCTAATCACACAGACTATTTGTTAATGTATTTACTATACAGAACACAGTCTGAGTGTTCCCTTTTCTGTCAGTTCTATTGGTGTGTGTTTAAAATCTGTAAAATTACAAAATAGATCTTCATTCGTTGATAAAATATGATCACTCACATGCAGTTTTTCTTGTTTCTTGAAGTTTGAGAAGAGGTGTAGACAAATACAGAGGGAGAACCTCAGTTGATCTTAGAGAGATGTAGGTGGAGACAGAGATTGAAAGGGTAGAGTCGCTGAGGGAGTTACACTGCCATGGCAGCACTGAGCAGTAGTTTTGGAAGGTCATAAGGCTTGACAAAAGAGAAGGCTTTGTCTTACTGTGATAAATTACCTTCTCCTCTCTTCACTCCACGATCCAGCAAGTTTTCTTCAACAGAGAAGAGCATGGAGAGGAAATCTCCAAGACTGTAAAACAAAACCTTCACTCAAACCTTAAATGTTCTTAAGTGTTTATGCTCTGACAGCTGAAATTACCAGCTGCAGTGATGATTGCTGATTAAATATTTAATGCACGAGAGAGATGGATAGTGTGAAGGAGGGAAACAAGAAAAAAAAAAGGAAAGATTAATGATTAAAAACATACAGACATGTGTTTCAGAGGAGCTGTGACAAAACCTGTATTTCTGATGTTAGAAAGTATAGATCATCACAGCCTGATTGTCTTTATCCCTTATATGAATGATGTTTTAAGATCCTTAGTTGGTTACTTCCCTTCAACCAGTTTGTCTCTGTCTGTGTGTTTATGTGTTTTTTTTCACCCTGCATTTTGGAAAGGGTCTTCTTCACCCAGATGGATTTCAAAACTGTCGTCATAACACTCATCATCAGTATAATTCCTCCACTTTTGTCTTGTTTGAAGGATCTATTTTCTTCTCAAGGGAGGAAAATGAAACCAGAACACTTTTACGCTCCTCTTGTCAGCTAGAAACACTTCCAAAATGTGAACAAAAACACTCCAAGTCTGACGTTGTTGTGGCACGCTTTCTCTTTTTACGTTCACCTTTCGGATAAGGGCAGGAGATGGTAATTGAAGGGGGGCTGAAAATTGCTTTTCAGTCACCGAGCTTTATTGCTGACAATTCATTACTCTACGCTGAAAAGAAACTCAATTCGCCCCCCTCTTGTTCTTGACAAAATGTTCTTTCCTTTGATTTTGTTTTGTAGCCTCATAGATTCATGTTTGTGTAGTTGTTGTCTATGATTTGAATGAACTTGCTCATGTACTATATCCTGGGTTAGGGTGGGGCAGTGGGTGGGGGTACTGAACTGTAATGTTATACCAGAAGCATTTTATCGGCTGCTAATATGACACCCAGTACTGCACACATGTGAGCAAACTCCATAACTGACGAACAGCTTCTTACTTTTTTGATGCACTGCCTAAAATGTTGCCCACTAAATGCTGATATCAGCACTAACTCCATGGCAACTATCCTTCCAAACAGTTTACAACTATTCTGACTGATATGTGAAATACATGTAACAGTATATATTCTACTTCATCAGCAATATGTGTCTTTTTAAAGTTACAATGAACTCTGGTCTGAGATATTGAATGTTGTTCAGGGCCGTCAACAAGTCCATCAGCTTCCAAAGGCAACAGGATGAGGTCATTGGTTGGGAAGGTGGATTGCCTTGGCTGAGCCAAGGAGATCCACACAGAGTGTATTGAGTTGGCTGCTCTCCCTCCTCTATCATTCAAATTGCAAACAAGATGATGAAGCACATTACATTTGAGCATGTTCTGTCAATAATTAATAATGATGAGAGGGATTTCATGTGATGCACTTAACTAGAATTGGGGTTATTCAGTTTCTTGTGTGTTAAGTATGTTCACCTCCCTGTATCCTTTTTCATTCATATGACTTTCAGAACACTGCTGAGCACATTTTTGCATGCACACTGTTTTTTGACTTTACGGACTCGTTTTTTCTCCTCCTTAATCTCTCCAACTGTTTCTCCCCTTCCTCCTTGCAGCTGAGTGTGGTGGCACCATCACAAATGAGCCTTCTGGTCGCATACTGTCTCCAGGCTACCCGGCTCCATATGAACACAACCTGCACTGTGTGTGGAGTATTGAAGCCGCCCCTGGAAGCACCATTAGGTCTGAACAAAACACTTATTTTTTGTCTACCTTTTTTATTTTTATTTTGTGCTCTCTAGTTTCCTGATTACATTGTTCTTTTTTCAGACTTTCTTTCAATCTGCCACCTTTCAATATACTTCCAATTTAGCCACACCGTTTTTTTGCAGTGGTATTCATCACTTTCACAGTCTGCTGTGTAATCAATCTTCAGTGAGTTGCTTTTGGCCAAAAGTCGGGGTTAGTACTGGGTAAGTGAAATGCCAACTCAGTGCCTCCAGGTTTTTCACTTCCATGAAAAAAGTCAAGTTCTTCAAGTGAATTTTGGCCTTTGTATTTGGATTTTCAATGTTGAACTTGAATGACACCCAACCCAACAAAATCCTGCCAGGTATTTGGTCTTTTCAGGCTAATTGGTGCTTTATTTCATCAATCTTGATGGCGTGCCATTGTCAAGCAGCTCTTCAGGGTTAAGGGTTGTAATGGCAATATAACCAAGCAACCCCGTTGTTCTTCCACATGATGTCCTGCAGGCCACTCTGCAGGATCTTAAAGGTGGAATTATTTGGCTACCCCGAGGTATCCGTTATGAAGAGGTCATGCTGTATTTACTGAGGTACAGTCTGAGGTAAAGTGAGCTAAAGTGCTGCATCACAAGTAACCACATTGATGTTGGTGGTATTCTCTATCCATTAAGCTACTTAGGACGATATGCATGTTCGGACTAAAGTCAGTCAACATGTGGCTGATAACTTTTATGGTGTCAGCATTGATACGGATAGCCATTAAGTCCAAAACATGTAACAAGCAAAATGCAGTGGCGGTGCATGTACTGAGGATATTGACTGTTTATGCGCTGTCATGAATCAGCAGTGTAAACTAATGTAATAATCTTGTAAGCCTGGCTACTTGAAGGAATGGTGCTCTTCAATGAGAAAAGTGTCAAATCTATAAGCGTGTGTGTATATGAAGAAAACATGTGGGAGAGGCAGAGGACACAATGGATGGTTTAAGTAGGAGGGCTATAATCTCTCTCTTATAAATTGGATTAACTTTCCCCAGAAGATCACATGCTCATCATAGAAGAACATTTATGTATAGTCTGTACTGCTGCATACAGTTTAATCTTTTGTTGTGTTGCTCTTTCCTCTAGGGCATTGGAGTCTTAACTGAAAAGACTATTAGGTCAACATGTTTACACTCGGTTTAAATTTAAGGGTATTGACATGCACATTGTAGGAATTAAGCACGACAAATACATAGGTACATTCTTTCGACTTAAAGTCCCCATGAAACAGAACTTAAAGATGATCTTTTTTTTAAACTTTCAATTACAAAAACAATTCAAATGCATGTAGATCTATGTTCAATGTTTTCTGAACTTCCCTTACCAAAATGGGAAAGAACCAATCACAAAACAGAAGGCATGACATAAAGCTTGGATGGATTTTATTGGATTGTTAAATTTGACAAAGCTCTTTAATTGGTCCAAAATTAGTAACTGCCCCTGAGTGCAGGATGAGTCATAAGAAATTTTAACTGTTCTACAGGAAGATAAAATATAGTTATTTTGATGTAAAAATACTCTGATGAAGCTTTACTGAAAAATATTTGGCACATAAATAAATATTTAACACAGGGAATATGGAGTAAAACAGGTGAAATGTATTATTAATTTCATGTGGACTTGAACCTTTGGGAAAATAAAAGTACACTTAGGGAGCAGTTTGTACCTTCAGAATTTCATATAAACTGAAAGACTTTGGTCACTCTGGATAAAAGCATCTGCTACATGATTTGTGGAATTGTAGAAAAACAAATAATTAGTTTTAATATTTTGTTCGAGTCTAAACATATCTCCAGAATTGAGTTTTTTCTCTCATGCTCTGTTAGTACTTTTTTAACACTTCCAGTACTTTGTCAATCTTACATTTTTACTTTTAATGTTACTTAATAAGTCTGACAAGTAAACACTAAACAATCAAAGGTTTCTTCAAACATTGAGACAAGGAACAGTTCTGTGAGGTTGTCTGCATGATTCTGTTTGTGAGTACATACTGTCCTGTAGCTGGTACATCTGGCATTCCTGGGTCCCTTGTGATAGGTTCATTAGTGCCTTCACTACCTTTGGGTCGCTGGCATTCCTCTGCAATGTATGCGCCATATCCATTCCTTTGATCCTACCCACGCAATTCATTATTGAGCAGAATTTGCAATGCATTAGCCCAGGGATTCCTTGTATTTCAAATGGTGTCGCTGAAGGTAGCACACTAATCAAACCACACAGAGTTTGAGGGAGACCGGGAGTTGTGCAGAGTGATAGCAGACATCTAAGAAGCCTATGGATTTGTTTGCAGAGATATACTGACAGAGGGAGAATATAGGTGGGAGGCAGAGTATGGGATACAGACATAAAGAGAAAATAACAATGTAAAAGGAATAGAGGTGATAAGGGAGGCAATGAGCCATTTCACCGATTGAACATTCAGTGGTTACTGCTAAAGAGATCAAATGAGGACGGATCTAGGCCACATGGTCGCCTGAACAATGAAGTTATTTATTTATTTTATCTTAAATTGGTATTTAGTTAAAAGCATGCTTTTTAATTTGTGAGCTCCATTGTTTTCAATCATGGTGTACTGTGTGTATGGTCTTCACTCTTCATACTGTGTCAGATGAAAACTGATGAATTAATCTCCAGAAACATTCAGAACTGTTTATTAAGAGCTGAGTTACAAAACGTATTTAAATCTAAAGCTAATCACAAGTGGTGCAGCTGTCCTTATATCTCCTTAATTGTTGTTACAAGCAGAAGTACATATTATGCTGTTCAGCTTTCGGAATAGTAACTAAATAATAACTAAAGAATAGTTAGAAGAGGGTTAAATCTGAGCTCTGAAATACTTTTTGAAGGAAAAGTTTGCTTTGTTTAATTTTTTGAGTGTGGGTATGTTTCTTCAAGGAGCCACATATTCCAATTTTCCAATGCAATGCATTCCCCATTTGTCATGCTCTATCACGAAAATATTGCCCCCGGATTCAAATGAATATGCACATACATTTCACTGAGTTTGCACAGTCCAAAATAAAGTTTCATATATTATGGATTTTCCATTTGAATGATGTAGGTGTGTGCGTGCGTGTGCGTGTGTGTGTGCGTGTCCTTCTGTATGTTCTTAAGAACCTATTTGAGTTTTGGACTATTCACATAGGGATATTTTTCTACACTGCTAAATTGTAGTAGCATGCCGGTCTTTGGATTATTTTAAAGAATATAGAGTTGGATTCTGGTAGTTTAAAATAATATTAAGGTTTGGCTTGGATAAAGATTAGAGTTTGGAGATGGTTAAGGATAGGAATGTTGAACACTTCTGGTAAATTGATGGTACAAGCACATTGAGTGTGTGTGTTCCTTAAGCTCTGCTTTAATCTTGCTGATTCATGTTCCAGTGTCACACCTCATCCTCCTTGTATTTAATTGTGTTCTTTGTATCTGTACGATAACTCTGCTTACATGTGATTTCATCATGTGCCTTGCAGCACGTGAGCCGGACTCTGTGACTACGTCTTGGTTCATGTCTCAAGACAACCTCCATGTGCTGCTTGTATTGTCTGAGGTGCTTCATGTCTTCCAAAGCCCTCAGTTTGGATGTGTCTCAACCTTGATGGATTGTCCCATAGGGACGGTCCCACAGAGGCCACTTCTACACATATTGATGAGGATGGCTTCTCAGTGTGACATGGCTTTTCTGTGCAATCTCAATTAGTTGTGAGGAAGCAGACCGTTGCAAGCTTATGTGTGCTCTGGATCTCTCTATTCCTTCTTTCTGTTATACCACACACACATGCACACACACACGCATGCACACACACATCCGCACATACTTACTTATTTATCATCTTTATACACACATACACATTCTCTGAAGACTCCCCACAGAACTTTTGATTGCAGCCAGACTATTTTGTATTCATGTGAGTTAGTCTCTGCTCTCTCTCTGTTCCTCTCTCTATTTCTCTCATATGAATACAAAATAATTAAGGCAAAATAAAAATCTGCAAATTTTGTCATGTCGTCTCTGACACTTGATTGAGCTTTTTTTATCTCTTTAAGTAGGGGACGAGTGTAAAGGGGCGCCCTTAGCTGTAAACGCCAAAACATGATTTCTTGTGATTGTGAAAAATGTGCACAAGCTGAACAAAATGTCCCTTTTCTTTGTTGAGGATCCAGTCATTGTGTCAACTTGTGGTTTTATTCATCTCCCATCCTCCCACTTCACCTCACCTCCCAATCATTTGTGTTAAACTGAGAAGTTTTTCCCACTGGAAAATGTATCTTTACCCCTATGTAGTTCCTTCTGTAAATGAGACACTATGGATGACTAGATTTGTTCATGGTGAACCTGCACTTCTGAGTCTCAGAGGTAGTTTCTGTAGTATGGTTTGCATCACTTACAAAGCAATAAAAAAAGGGAATTAAGCGATAAAAGTAGGGAAAGTTCCAAAAAAACAACAGTAAAGTTTCAATAAAGAAAATGTAGTGTACATGCCCTATATGTGTACTAGGATGTCTGGCTCTGTGGTAGAGTGGGACGTCTATCAATGGACGGTTGGGGGTTCGAACGCCAGCTCCTGCAGTCACATGTCCGATGTATCCTTGGGACACTTAACCTGAAGTTGCACCTGCTGCTTCATCTGCAGAATGTAATTCTGTGTAAATGGATTAGGAAATACAGATGGACACTTCATATAGAAGCCTCTGCCATCAGTGTGTGAATGGGTGTGAATTGGTAGGTGTGACCTGTGGTATAAAAGCTACACAAGCTCAAGTCCATTTACCATTTAGGACCTCTGATTAAAAGATAGAAAAAGATAACGTGTATTTTCATGAAAAAGTCAACGTCTTGCTACTCTCCTGTATCCCTCATACGATCTTCTCTTTCTCACTATCCCCTTATCCCGCCCTCCAGCCTTCACTCTTAGAAAGTGACAAGAAGGGATAGGCAATTTAGATCAAGTATAAAACGAACCAATTATCCTTACATGCAGCCCACATCCATCCCATCCATCCGACTGCACAGGGTAAAATCCCTCTATCCGTCAGAGCTTCCTCTTCTCTCCATCAACCTCTTCTTCCAGCAACCTAGCAATGATTAACGCTGGTCTTGTTTTTCTTCTCTCCCTCACCCTATGCTTTTCTTCAACATACCTCTTCTTCCTCCAAACACCTTTCCATTGTCCTTCTTACACATAAATCTTGAACAAGAAGACAAAGCCATTTGGTGTCTGACAGTTCTGAAGGTTGTGTTACGTGAGGCCTGCTAGCACATGAGATCCAACACGTGACTGCTGCTTGATTCCAACATTGCTCATGCTAATCCCCAGAACCTTCTTTTACCCTCTCTCACATCTGCGCTATGTTGTCTGAAGTCACACACTGCACAGATACTATACATATGCCCTTTAATAGTCTATGCAGGGAGACGTACATAAAATGTAAAACATGCTGTTTTTTTGTTTTATTCATGCTGGCAAATCATGTGAAACTCCTCTGTGTCTCCCGCGAGGGTATAGGGAGGGGGCGTGTAGGTAAAACACAACAGAATTTGCATAACAAGCATTCAAGTGCCTAAGGCACCTATAAGACAAGGATGGAGGGCTATGAACAAAATAGTTGGTTGATGGAACTGGAGGGGGGAAAGTTGGGTAAGATGGTTCAGGGAAATAAGTGTCACCACTTCAACCTTTGAATTTTACTTTTTTCAAATGATTTTGAAGTCTTAAAATGTTTACGTTCTTAATCTTTGCCTTGCTTTATAATCAATGACCTTTCCCATTTTTACATTTGTTTATTATTGCTGACCTTGTTAAGCACTTTGATTTTGAAAAGTGCTCTATAAATAAAGGTTAACATGATATTATTTTAACCACAATGGACTTGAAATGATAAATGGAAGCTTCTGTAGCACTTTTCTAGTCTTTTAACTACTCAAAGCGATTTTACACCGCATGTCATGCCTACCCATTCAAACACTGATGGTCGAGGTTTCTATGTAAAGTGTCCATCAGAAGTAACTAATCCCATTCATACACATTCACACGCAGCTGACAAATCAGTGGGAGCAATTTAGGGTTAAGTGTTTCCTAACTGCAGGAGCTGGGGATTGAACCCCCGACCTTCCTGTTGAGAGATGACAGACTCTACCAATAGACGCCCTAAATCAAAATATGTTTGTTTATATTGTAAAATCATGGACTGATATTTCAAGTAGTGTATTGAAAATATATACATTTCAACTCCTCGTCCTCCTTGGAGGATCAGAGAAATGAACACTGTGGCAAAACCACATTTAACTAAAGAACTTACACAAACAGTTAAACATGGTAGATGTCACATCTGCAAAACTGTTGGCAGCAGGTACTTTGGGGAGCTTTCCATTGAAACTCATTGTCTTTTACTAAAGCATTTCAGGGTGAATTGCACCTCACAAGTGTTCCCCAGCAGGAGTTGCTTAAGTAGAGTGAGTCAGTTTCACACAAACAGATTTGGATTCAAAGCACTGAGGGGTTTGACACCCATCACCCCAAGCTTAAGGCTGCTGCCACTCAAACTGCCACTCAAAAAAAAGAAAAGAAAAAGAAAAAGGTGTCTTCTCGAACTCTTAATCGACTATAAACTTCAGGGTTTGATTTCCTGTGCCACAAGAGAAAACGCAGCTGTGTTTGGCAGCAAGTCAGAACTTGTCAGCGAGGCCCAGAGCGCGAGGAGACGTAAACAGCTTTAGCTTGATGTCTGTTCTCACCTCTGGTAACTGCTCACATGTTTTAAATACATGTGTAGTGTTTTGCTGGTCTTAATTGTTTCCATTGAGCTTCGAAGGATTACTGTATATCACAGGGTGTTATCTATGCTCCAGTGGATATTAGCAAGAGAAGCGTGCGCAGAGGAATGAGTCCAAATAATAGGATTAGTGATTTTCACTTTTCTCAGAAGATGAATGTTTGAAACATGTGATGTACTGCTCTGTGGAGATAACAGGGTTAATGTTCAAAGTCTGTGTTGCATGTCTCTTGTTCCTGCATTTCTCTCTGAGGCATAATGCTAATGTATGGGCATGTAATACAGAATACCCTTCACATATATATCTTCGTACTTTTGCGGGATAAAGTACCTATGCGCCTGTCTGCATCTGTTTGTTTTATGAGAACTTCTTATTTTTTCACAGGCATCGCGACAGGGCTTGTCGAGTAGGTTATGTACAGTATCCACACACCAAGCACATTCTTGAGTAGCCTCTGGCTGCGGCTCACACATCAGACAATATGGGAATCGGGAGTCTGACACCAATTATGCAGAAACGGTGGGAACTTGTTGCTAAACCCGACATATCAGTGGGTTGCTGTTTCTCCTCTGCATCATCTGTAGCTTAAGGCTGTGTGTGTGTGTGTGTGTGTGTGTGTGTGTGTGTGTGTGTGGGGGGTGGGGGGGGGGGGGGGGGGAGAGAGTGTGGGGGTGTGTGGGGGTGGGGGTGGGAGAACCATGGTTTCATCCAGGAAGAGTAGGGCAGAGATTATCATCCAACACATAGTTTCAATGGGATTTTGACAAAGGGACAGATTAGCAACACGGAGAGATTTAGCTTGTGGATATGATAATGAAATAAACACAACTTCACAGATTGTGTGCTTCAAAATAAATGCTGTTACTAGCTTTTTGTATTTTATTGCAAAAAGTGTCACTTTCTATTTAAATTGAAACATGAGGAAGAGTGTCAGCAATTAGCTTTGGGGCAAAATGGTTTTCAGTGATGACATCATGATCACAATAGATTGTTTTATAAATACATTTGATATGGATATACAGTATGATTGTGTTTCTGAATTCATGAAGCACAAATGTAAAATTCATAAAGGCTGGAATCATTGTATTATTATTGTATTATCTTGTATTAGAATTTTTCACCAGTGAAGTTTTCACTGCAGGAACCTAATACGAGTGTTATTCCCCAGTGAGCTCAGATATTCTTTGACATGCATGCAAGATATTACACATCATCTAAGACGAGCACTTGACATTAAACCAGACACAGTGTTTTCTTTTGCTGTAATACATTTGAAGAAAATAAACCGTGTGGTTGTGAAAAACACTTTGCACGGGAAACAGCAAAGTTAAACCAAGTGTTTCCTTCATTTTGAGAACACCTTCATCTCATTGAATCCTACGGTTTTGCTGTATTTTGTCGGCATGTGAGGCAGTGGTTTGTTTCAAAGGAGAAGAATCAAAGGCGCTAAATAAAGTGAGCTGACATAAACAGGCCGTGTTTGTAAAAATGTTGCTAAGTCTTATAGAGACTTAGCTGCAGGATAAAGCTGCCGAGAATACTGTTTGCCTTATAGTAACTCTTTTATATTGAGTGAAGCATGTCAACATTACTGCCAGTCTCTCATTTGTTTCGAAAAGAAAGCTTTCTATCCCTTTAGTCCTGCTGCATCTGTCCAAATCACATACTTATTACTGCAAAAGACTCCGAGCAATATATTATGATGAATCCACTCCATTGAGGCTACCACACTTAAACACAAACACACATACACAACTGCAGTGCATTTCACATCCAGAGGACCACCAGCTGCCTGACAGCTGTCTGCTCCCGAGTGAAGGGTAGATGTTTTGACAGCATCATCTTTCTGATGTCTAGACTGCAACTATTAAACGCAGTGGCAGACGTATCTGCTTGACTGACGTTGCAGAACATCTATTGAACGCTCTGGATGTTCAATCAGTGATTCACTTTAAAACATTATTTGTTTCTTTCATGCGTGCCCTTAACTGTGATTTCTCCTTTCTTCCCTCTATTCTAATTGATTCCTTTAATCACATTGTTACTTTGGCTACATTGATTATTTTAAATACTCAGTAGTTTGATTCAACCTTTTTAGTTCCCCCTCCTCTGACTCATCCCATTTTACATTTAAGAAATGGTGAATTTGATAGCTAACCTTTTTGTATTATCACACAAATGTAGAAGAACTTTGTCTGCATAAAGTTGCTTTCCTTAATGGTGGAATTGTACAGAGACATGCATGGGGGGTAAAAGCATAAACATATTAAAATGAGGATAAAGTTATTTGTCTTTTTCTTCAACAGCCTGCATTTCCTGGTTTTCCACACGGAGGAGGTCCATGATGTACTTCGAATCTGGGACGGGCCCCAGGATGGAGGGGTCCTACTAAGAGAGCTGAGTGGCTCGGTGCTGCCCCCGGATGCCCACAGCACCTTCAACACTGTCAGCCTGCAGTTCACCACAGACTTCTTCACCAGCAAACAGGGCTTTGCTTTGCAGTTCTCTGGTGAGGATGAGTGCTGGTAGGATGAAGCGGTGTAATGGAAATCTAACATTAACTTGGGTTGAATGACTGAGACCCACAGGTTCATCAGTAAATTCTGATGGCAAAATAATGTTTTTTTTATCATCCTGTATTTGAGGATTACTTTCACATCATTGCACTGATCGAGTCTCCTCTTGCTCCTCCAGTCTCTACTGCGACCTCCTGCAATGACCCAGGCCTGCCAACAAACGGGACCCGCAGTGGGGACAGCAGGAAGCCTGGGGACCATGTGGCGTTCCAGTGTGATCCCGGCTACATCCTGCAGGGTGCCAACAGGATCATCTGCACTGAGATCAACGGCCGCTTCTTCTGGCAGCCGGACCCTCCTACATGCACAGGTACTCCTTCAGCCTGAATATTCTCCTATAACTGCTGCTACTGCTGTGTTATAATAATATGGTGTGAAATATGCGTCTACGGTTTCTGAGGGAAGCTTTTTTTTGTAGTTGTAAGATCTAAAAATGATTTAATTGGTAAAAGACTAAGACGAATAGTATTAAAGTAAAAGTTATCTTAAAGTATTTCAAGTATATTAGGACTGCTCCCTATCTAATGCAGTGTACTGCCTCACCTCTCCCACTGCTCTGTCTTAGAGAAACAGGTAGACGATACAGATTCCAAATGTGATTACTTAACAGACTCCTTAAGTGAATCTTAAGTGGCAAACCCGATTGCTATGTTCCCCAGATGTCTCTGAAGTCAGTGCAGCAGACAGGGAGATCTGATTAGCCTGTTTCTTAGTAACAACACAGCTCTCATACAGGCCTTTACTCATCTCCTTTTTAAAAAAATATAAAATCTATTTTTCTTATCCTCTCCAAAGTGCTGTGACTTGACCGTGGATATTAAAACCTCCCAATTACCTGCCTTGTTTAATTACAACCAAGCCTAATTAGTTTGATAATATTTTTTTGATGAGTGAGAGCTACAGGTGAGAAAATGAAAGCGATGTCGTCTGGTATTAGCTACGCCTTAATTAAGCATGTGTCACTTCTTAGTTGGATGAATGCCTTATATCATATACAGAAGAAGACTAAACAATGTATAATGATACCTTCTGTTCTTTATATCCCTTGTGTTTTACTTTAAGTAGTGTTTCCACTCCTCAAGTTTGCCTATAATCGCATTTCAAGAATTAGCTCTTAAGATATATTTTTTAAACTAACTAATATGAGCAAGAACAAATTAAAATTAAATTAAATTAAATCTTAAATTTTTTTTTAAAAATCAACAAAACAACATAGTTGAATTAAATATGTTGTGCTAAGGTATACCATCTAGGGATGTTAAATAGACTACATACAGAGAGTTCTTGTGTTGTCTACTCTTGCATCATTTACTGACTGATTTCTCTCTGTCCATAGCTCCGTGCGGTGGGAACCTGACGGGTCCTAGTGGGCTGATTCTGTCTCCAGACTATCCTGAACCCTATCCCCATGGCAGAGAGTGTGACTGGAGAGTTACTGTGACACTGGACTATGTCATCGCTTTAAGCTTTAACCAGTAAGCTTCGATAGCACATCATTTCCAACATGTTGACCTATTTAGACTTATCAATCCAAAAAGGAGCCTGTGGAGTGTCTGTCAGCTCCTCTGAACAGCAAATGTTAATGAAACTTACATTTCTCTATACAGATTCAGCTTGGAGCCCAGTTATGACTTCTTACATATCTACGATGGGCCGGACTCTCTCAGTCCCTTGCTGGGTAGTTTTTATGGCGCAGACGTTCCCGATCGCATCGAAAGCAGCTCCAACACTCTATTCTTGGCCTTTCGCAGTGATGCTTCTCTCAGCAGCAATGGATTTGTGCTTCAGTACACAGGTGGGCACCTCTTTCATTAGAGGAACGAATTACAACGAACTACAGTATTTGGCTAATTAGAATAAAGATATCAGTCTAGTGAGAACTTGTAGTCTGTGTATGTGTGTGTTTGGATGTGTAGGAGTTTTAATCGTCAGGGCTATAAGATTCTGAACAAACCAGTTAATTGTATCCAATGCTATATAAGGCTGTATCCTCCAAACAATTCATGTTTTAACATTCTTCCTTTTGGCAGTGCAAATGGATTTACCCTCTGCTGCTTATTGAACTTGCAGATTGTATCTTTTTAACTCTCTCTTGTGTCACAGTCCAAAGGGAGTGAGATAAGTGGTCAGAAAATGTCTTCAAAAAAAAGGAGGGGGTGTCTGTGCAGCAGCTTCACGATCCCCCTCCTCACATTTGTGCCATAGTCTGCTCGGGCGTTGTTATTGATCTGTCCCCCATCTAGTAGCCGACTAACAAAGAATTATGAAAATGAAAAGCCAGCAGCATGTGTGCTTAAGCTCCGTTTGATCAGTGCTTTGCAGCTGCACAAAAGGCTTCTCATAAATTAGAGCAAACAACGTTTTGTTGTCTCATGCTGAGCTTAGCTGACCGCAGCATGTTGTTTGGGGGGGCCCAATTTATTTGCTTGTACAAGGTATTGTGTACAACACACATGCTGCAGAGTGATCCCAGACATCCTTGAAGAAGGGCCAGTTGGGGGTTAACATCAAGTATAGCAAAGCATATCTGCGTTTCTGAGTTTCTTTTTCAGTCTCACAGAGGAATGCTTCAGTGCCTGTATGTTAAAGCCTTTTCCTCACAAACACACAGAAGCAGAACAAGCTTTAAATTAGACGGGGCATCTTCGTTATAGGCTTCGATTTGGAGAACAGTGTTAAATCTTCTTAACCCTTCCAGCCTCAATTAGAGCTGTTTAAGGTATCAGACATTTAACCAATTCCAGATCGACCCTGAGCTCTCGGTTTCTTGGCCGCTGTTCGGATTGGATTTGATCTATGTTAGCAATTCAACCGATTTCACAAAGCTACTCGTTTATGCGATGCACCTCGTTGGTTTCATTAGTGAATTATACATAAATGGAGTTAAACACAGCGTTTTGTTAAGACAGTGTTACAGAGCCTACCCCTTAACTCACTCCAAGCGATATTTACTGCAGTGTGTGATGCAGTGTGTGATATTGTATGGCCAATCTGGTAGAGCAGATGGACCCAGTGTGGGGCTCAGAAAAACTCCCTCTCCACACTTCCAATTCTCCACACTAATGAACCATAACCAAATAATACATAAATTACCTCCTCACTTTCAGACAAACAACATGGCAGGAGAGCACAGCTAGCTGTGGTTTTGGGTCTGTTTGGGGAAGGGGCAGCAAGTTCAAAATTTGTCCCAGTCTGTATTTGGTCAGCCGGCTGCTGAAAAATTGCATTACAAAACTTGCCTGAGGTGCTGTCAATCTCTTTACCAAGCAATGGTTGTGTCTCTCTGTTTTGTTTCCCTGAGTCGTTAGTGTCTCCTGGGTAGTATGTGGGCTAAAACTTGCCATGCCTGAAACGCATTTGAGTCACACACATGGTCACGGACATGAACAGATTCACACACAGACACACACGCCAGTTCTTATACTCACATCTATCTGATCCAACAACTTTTAAACTCACAGGCTCACACCACTTAAACTCCACTGAGTGTTTTTCAAAACTGATGGAGCCACTTGTCCACCTTTCCCTGCACCTGTAAATGTCTCAGCACAAGGGAGTTTAAATCGTCCAACCTCACTGAGCTGACCGACCTTCTCACCACCAGCTTGTGTCCAGGGCCAGTCCACACCTAATGCCCGCTTCATCCATCACGCCTCTGCTGTCTCTTGCCAGGTGTGCTGGTTTAATGAAGGCAGCGGCAAGGGAAGGTTCAGGTCTAAATCAGCCCATGAAAGGGCTCAACCTGTCTAGAACAGGTGCCCTGGGTGACAGACAGCCAGGACACATGCATGGCCTCAGCACTCTGCTCAGCCATGAAGGGCAGTTTCCCGTCTGGTCAGCAGATCCACAGATTTCAGGTTAGACTCTTGGCATTCGTCCAAAGTGCTACATTCATTAATCAATAAAACTTAAGTAACACTAGACTTTGTGATAATTACTCTTCACACATAGGATATACAGGAAAACAGCTTGTTTTATACAAGGAAGGGAAATAAGTTTGATAGTATAAATTAAATGTCTTACGGTTAGTTTGATTATCACAAGTAGTTGAAAAACAGAAACCTTGAAAAAAATCCCTACAAAATCTTGATCCTCTTCATAAGAGTTAGAAATTAACAGAAAAGAGTTTGAAGGAAGGTTAGCGTTGCATAATAACAAGGCTTTTTTGTAAACACGATTGGCAAAGAAGTAAAAAGAAGACATATTTGTTGATATTGAAATTGTCAAAAATTGGTCAAAGAATTGCAGGAGACAGGGATGTCTCGTATTTATAGCTTGCTTTCAACCTGTGGATGTTGTGGTATTCAAGGCTCTTGCATATGTTTTTTGTAAAGCACAAACTTGTCAGTTGAAGTTTTCCTGTCAAATGAAAACATCTGACCCACCTTCCTCTCCCCTTTGTATGTGTGTGTTAAGTCATCAAATATTGAGGTATGCTTTGAGTCTGCTCTGTCTAAGATTGAATCAAATTGCATCGGGCATTTCTCCTCTGTTTATTTTAGCCATGAGGGTGTGAAGTGTGCCAAATTGACAGGCCTCCTCACACATGCACATTTTCCACCTAAGAACAATGTGATGGTAGATTGAGCGAGACATCTTTCTTAAGACCTCAGGACTGGTGATTGATATGCGGTTAGATACAGCCCGTGTGTGTGTTGAGTGTGTGTGTGTGTGTGTGTGCGTGTGTCCGCTGGAGAGAGCTTGCGTATGTGCATTGTCTTCTCTAGTTGAGTGCACCGTGAAGTGTTGTGTGAGAGGCGGTTGTGTGCAGTCAGCAGACCTTGGGCCAGAGCAATGCCACTCTCAATCAGGTGCCTGTCTGTCTCCACAGCCATACATACCTCCAGCAGCCACAGATGAAAGGGCACCGTCAAGGGCTGGAGAGAAAAGTGGCAGTCAGTGAGATATATTTACTGGAAGAGGAAAGCACGGAGTAGGGGGGAAAAGGGAATGAGTGAAGGAAGGAAGAAAATTCAGAATGTCAGCAACCTTGGACGGAAAAGGGTTTCTTTTCCAGTCTCACTGTTGCATCTTGACGCAAATATCTCCCTCCATTTTCTGAAATATCAACACACATTCCCTTCTGTTGCTGATTTTCCGCTGTGTTACCTCTCTCCACAGAGAACCCCAGGGAGTCCTGCTTCGAGCCAGGCGTGGTGCGCAATGGGACACGGGTGGGCACCGACCTCAAGCTGGGCTCCACTGTCACCTACCACTGTGACAGTGGCTACACACTAGAGGGAGACCAAACCCTCACTTGCATCATGGGGGGAGATGGCAAGCCAAGTTGGAACAAGCCCAAACCCATCTGCATTGGTAAACACTGACATCTGGAGACGGTTGTTAGGAACACAAACCACATCAGTGCTTATAGATTCATCTCATGTAAACATGCATTTCTGATTATGTGGTTTTTGCACTGAGCTATTTCCTACAGGTATATGTGTTGCACTGTGTTCTTTATGGCTACTGCTGATAGATGTGAGGGTGCAGCTTTGATGTAATCTGCAGTCTGAGTAGAGCTAGTTTCTTTTTGCATATCTGCTTGGCACACTTGACAAAACCTGCGCCATGCTGCCTGTTCTCTGAAATTTCCACAGCACGACGAACACATGCTGTGCATGTTCCTTTTAAAGCAGCTAAAAGATTCCGAACACTACCAAGTCTGGCTCTCGCCGCATGAAGCCTCAGTTTCATGTCAGGTGGAATACATGCTGTCAAAGGCGAAATAATAAAGAAAAAACAACTACATATAAGCACACACAAAGGGGATTTGAGCAGCAGAGGGTCTCATCTATCCCAGGTTAACCCAGAGGGACACTTGGAAAACATTGCAATTTCACTGTGGAAAACATCTGAGACATCTTCTTACCAAAGCCCAATCAGAAAAGGAAAGTAATTTAGAAGTAATGGAACGGAGGGGATGGAAAAGCAGAAGGTGGAGGAGAAATGGAACCTTACACTATTGGCTTTGGACATTCCTTCGTCTGACCCTGCTTTTTGTTCCTCATCTCTTTGCCTCCGTAGCTCCATGTGGTGGACAGTACTCGGGTTTGGAGGGAGTAGTCTTGTCTCCTGGTTACCCTGGCAACTACAGCACTTCACGAACCTGTCTGTATTCTGTGGTGGTGCCCAAGGATTACGGTAAGCAAATAAACCCTACATTACATTGCATATTTTTAAATGTGTATTTTTGTTGTATCTAAGCATGTGATGATAAACATGTGTTTTATTACGCTACACATTTTATATGATGTAAAAGATGTCCTTATCTGCCCAAAACTCTGTTTGAGTGCCTCAATAAATTGACAAAAAATAATAGAAACCAATGAAAGCAAGACAACAATATTCTTAGTCACAGCTGAGTAGGAGAAAGAAATGTTGCAGAACACCTATAGAAGCTCCCACACACACTGTGTTCTTTGCTTGCTCTAGTCTGATGTGTACTGAAAGCAGTTTTTTATATTTTTTCAACGTTTCAAAGAAAACTGTGAACTACAGTTCCCCCTATCCATCTGTCTCATTGCCACACCAGATTTTCATGTTACTTCAGTACAGTAATTGATTCACTATCTTCCACATCAGGCATACAATTTGTCTGTCTCAGATACCCACACACATACACAGCAAAAATAATTGGTGTCTGGAACATCCAGAGTTCCTGCATTTTCACTGCTTTTTGGCATTTCAATCTTAAAGGTCATAGCTTGCTTCCAATATGTGATCTGATGCTGTAGGAGCAGCAAATTATTCAGAAAGCAAAACAATGCAGAAGTGAGACACAGCTCAGACAAGAAAAGTAAGAACAGAGGCAAACATTTTTCACTTAGCTGCCCACGATGTCTGTCTGCTTCACTTTCTGTCCTTAGTTCAGTTTTTTCCACTCTTCTGCTTCCTTTTTCTCTTCCCTCTGGCTCTTTAATGACTTATCAGCTTTGTGCCTCTCTAAGGGACAGCTCAAGTCCCATCATTGTTAAATGACACCAAACAGCAATGGCTGGCATGTGTTTTGCTTTGGGGTACTTCAAGTCCATTTTTTTGAATGGTGAGGTCATGACGCCCATTTGGAAGTCTGAAATGGAGGGGCAACCTTTCACGGGCCCTGTCGGCAACATATTTCTCTCAATGAAGCCAAAGCGAGAGTGCAAAAGGGATATAATTAAAATCCACATTTGCATACTCCTTGGAAATGGCGGTGAGGCCCAAGGACAACACACTTGATGGTGCAAAGCCAAAATTGCTAAACTCTGTTCTTGAAGCTTCCCATCAGGCTGATGCACCCTGCCTTATGATGGGCTATTCTCCTCAAATGCAGAGGACAGGACAGGTGTCACTGCCCCCTCTTGTCAGAGTCAGAGTGAGGAGGATGTACAGATAAAGGCAAAAACTGTTGACCAAAAAAGTTGTGCCGTATTCAAGCAAAAAGATCAGCACTGCCAAAGCACTAGTCTTCTTCCCTCTCCCCCCTGCCTTTTTCACCCTACTTTAACCTGCAAAACCCCCCACGAATAGAAACAGACAATGATAAATAGACATAAATTAGATCTGAGGGGGCTGAATATGTTATATGCAAAAGTAGTAAAAGGATGTTTTGAACGGATGAAAGCACAGTAGTGGAGCTTAGGCTTCACAATATGCAACAGATTGGCTGTCATTGCCCGATCCTTTCATCTACTGACAAGCCATCAAGCTCAGGCAGGATTGCTGAGTTAGTTGTATAATATCAGTTTTTGGTTTTGTTGTCATAACGAGCAGCATCATCCACCTCACTTGATAGAAGATTCTTGATTGAAATTGCTGTTCATAGTATTTTATCTGCATACCACAAAGTACTTTGTTACGGATTTAAATGGAGCTTTCAGGGTTTCTGTGATGCAGTCAAATTCTTTTCCTCTGATGCTATTTTTTTTGTCTCCTGTCTGTCTTTTCCAGTCGTCTTCAGTCAATTCGCCTTCTTCCAGACAGCTCTGAATGACATTGTGGAGGTTTATGATGGGGCGACACAGCACTCCCGTGTCCTCAGCTCCCTCTCTGGAGCACACACAGGTACATTAGCAAACACACACTAGCATGCATGTGTGCTCTGACATTTTTAAGATGGCTGCTATTGGGCTTTAAAAATAAGAAAAATAAAATATAGTTAGATTGAACAGCAGGAAGGCAAGTCATTGCCTGTGGGATTTGACTATTTGATCTCATAGCTATTTTTTACAGAGCTTTAAGAGGAAACTAAATCAAATGTTGCCTTAGCCTCATCCCCTTCTCACAAATTGCTGACAACAGGTAGAGCTGCTGGGGCTGCAGGTGGGCTCCGGTGAGCTGTAAAAATGTTCAGCAATGACAACAACACCATAAAGAGTCATCACATCAGCAGACTGTCTCAAACATACACCTGAAGTCTTATTGCACAAACAAATATGTCAACTCTCAGGATATAAACACAGGATATAGATATGAAGACAAACGAGAGCACTCACACACAAGATCACCAGTATGCCAGAGGTAAGTCAGGCAGGTGTCACAGGGATTTCTTCAAGAAAAATAATGGCATATTTAAATGAAGACCGACTCAGAGCTGCATTAATCATCAATATCAAAAATAGTGAAGTACATCCTTAGAGCAGGGGTAATATGTGAATAATGTTGGCTGCATTGCTAAATTTAAAGGCATCTCATTCAAAATAATTCCCAAAATTGCATACATCATTTCCAGTGTTATTTTAAGCAGTAATAAACTCAAAAGGGCAAAAAACGTACAGCATTCAGAAACAAAGGTAGCAGAACTGAGACAAACGAAAAGGATTACTGTTGTAAGGTCAAAAGTGAGAATGTGAAGAGATCTAATTACTTCTGCTGCAACAGTATTGTGAGATTGCTGATGTACAAGTGTGATAAAATGCCACAACCGCATGGGTGGGCTACAAAAGGAACAGCTTGAACAGTGGGGGTTGTTCAACCTTTCAAGAAGGTTGGGGTGAAAAGGTGTGTGGAATAGGGCAGCTTTCCATCCCAGCCTGCTCGAGCCCTGTGGCTTGACAAAAGCAAAATGATTACTTTGGTTTGTGTCCAGGGCAGCCTCAGAAAATCCAGTTTACAGCTCAATAAACAGGATGCTATATTAACTGTAGACTCCTGGCAGCAAGTTCACAGGGCTCTCTAACCAGGCATGGCACAGCTGAGCAGACACACTTTGGCAAGGGAAGAGAGACTTTCATCCTGCTCGGACAGAGAAGCTCAAGAACGAGTGCACACATCCATAACTAGCATGAATTAGGCATAATCCAGAAGTGTGTACCTACTTTAACCACACAGATCATTGAAGCTTACGCATCGGCCAACACACACAACCTCACTATTTAAAGCTAGCAACTCAAACATGCAGTTTAAAATATTTATGGGCAGTAAATATAGTGTCAGGTAATGAGTATTTTAGTGGTTGGTTGGATATAATTTGGACTGAGAAAAGGAAAAGGAGACAGCATGTAGGGAGGAGGGACAAAATCAGGGGACTTGTGTTAATGCTCATTTAAAAAGGACAATGTTCACTCTCTGCACTCATTTGAGGTGTTACAGGCAAGTCCATTCACATTCAAATCTATTTCAGTTTGACTACTTTAGTGCTAAGTGTTTCTGGTTCTTTTGTTTTACTGCATGCTGCTGAATAAAAGCTGAGCAGTGATTCATGGAACATTAAATTCTCTTCACCTTGTCTCCTCTGGGCTACCTTAGCTTCTAACTCAAAACCTGTTTGAGTTTTGGTTTAACAGCTGGCGCTTTCGTTAATCTCTGGCATTTTCTCCATGACTGCTGTATCTAAACCAGTACACACCAACACCTGCCAATGGATTTTTTACTATTGACTTCCAGCCAAAGACATATCTGTCCTTGTAAGTCTTCCATATGCCAGCGTGGAGGATCATTTTAAGGGCAAAGCAGTTTGCAGCTGGAAAGTGGCCAGAGGGTTGATAAGTTACATGCTGACACATGTTTGATCTGTCTGGATGAATACCTGCGCAGCACAGCAAATTATTAAACACCGTCGCCATGGTAGCGCTCAGCGAGGGCTTCTTCTAATAAACTACCCAGCATGCCTCAGGGATCCTACTGTGGAACTCGAACAATCATAGTGATGATGCACTAAAAAACGGTGCCATTTGAGGTATCTCAAGACACTGTGTTTGAAGGCGCAGAAGTATTCACACACTAAAACATAAGCAAACACACATGTAATGGAAAGAATCACTGAAACATTCTTCTAGCAGACACATAGATGTTGCCTCTTAGGTTAAGCACATCTGCCTCCCTCTGCAGTGTGACAGCAAGCAGACACAGAGTAATGAGATCCACTGCAGAGAGCCAGTCAGCAACCCCACTGAGAGAGACACACAGAATCAGAAAGAGAGATGCTCACACTTTGTATCATGTTCTGTCAACAAATAGTTTTCCACCACAGTAGATGTGTCACAGGGTTTTTCTTGTGTTTAATTACACTTTGTATTGACAAGTGTAGCAAGCAATCATACTAGTAATTGCTATGACATAATATCCTCTTTCTGGGTTTTTTTTTTTATAGACTGATTTTTTTTAATCTTAGGAAATACTGAGGAAGACATAATTACTGTAGCACCGCAGTTGTAGCCCCAACATAGTGCAATGTTTATGGCATCTTATAGAGCAAAATTCAACAATGCTTTACATTTCAGTCAAAACAAAAGCATCACAGAGTCTACAAACAAACAAATATAAAGCTAAAAACTTAACAAATTAGCTCTTTCCAAAACCTCTTGGCTACAAACACAAAAGCTCCTTCACCCTTGGCCGTGTATTTTGACAGATGGACAGTCACTAAGCCTTGGTCAGGTGACCTTAGAGTCCTGCCTGTACAGTAGGAGCAGGAGCTTGATTGTAGAGAGCTTTACACTGCAGGTGATAAACCCAACCTTGAGTTTGACTCTGTATTTCACACTATGCCTATGAAGTAAGGCGAGGCAAGCTGTTATCTAAAGAGCTAGCTTTACTGCACTTAACAGTGTTAGTGCACACTTTTCAACCAGCTGCAGAATCTTGAGATAAGATTTGATAATTTGGGGATGTGAACAGAGTGTTACAATACTGTAGTCCAGCTGGGACAAGACAAAGACAATTACCATCAATTACTTATGAAGTGGGGAAAAAACAGAGCTTGACACAAAGTGTAGAGCTTGTACTGTATACTGATTAAAAGTAGCGTTTGAGCTATCTATATGCTGTATCAATCAAAACACTGTATACAGCATACTGTCAGAGTATCAGCTGTATCTGTGATTTAATGATATCAGAATAATCAACTCCATTTAGTCAAAATACTTAAATTTCCATTAGCTTTTTAAGCCTACTCCTGTTCCTGATCAACTTTGATATCAGCACCCATTTGCCTAATGCACTATAAAGCTTTATTTGCATGATATTTGATCCTGAGAGAAGGTCATTTTACTACAGCCTAACCTCAACTTGCACTGCTCTAAACTCAACCACAAACTTTTTACTGAAATCAGATAACTACCAGTCTACACTAAAGGGTCCAACCTTTCTGCAATGCTGAAGCATCAATAGAGATTTGTTGGGGGACTTGCAGTAAGTCATCTATCACAGAGTTATTATCAGATTTACTACCAGTTGAACTTCCAAAGTTTGCTGAACACATTATAACTTCTGCTGTTTTATACTAAGCGGATGTAGGATGTATTATTTTTAACTGCGTAGGTGTTAAATGGCAGTTTGGGAGCTACAGAAAGTGGTACGTTCCCACACAAATATAAACTGACGGCAGCACTTTACATTACTGTGTCTTAACTTTCTCCATCTCAGGTGAGTCATTGCCATTGGCAACCTCCAACCAAATCCTGATCCGCTTTACCTCCAAGGGCCAATCCAGCTCCAGAGGATTCCACCTGGTCTACCAGGGTAAGTGTGTAACACACAGGCATACGCACAAATGCATACAAACAAATCCTACTGCTTTTTTTTATTTTTTGGATTCCCTCTGTTCCGACTCAGCCACAGTTCCCCTCCATAATAGATGAATTGCTGAGTGATTTGGAAAGGATTCACCTTCAGCAACTGTTTCAGCTGTGATTTGTTTGTGTGCGCGTGTGTGCATGCATGCATGCGTGTGTGTGCGTGTGCGTGTGCGTGTGCGTGTGCGTGTGCGTGTGTGTGTGTGTGTGTGTGTGTGTGTGTGTGTGTGTTCTGAAGCATTAACACAGTGGAAGTAAAGCAGTCTGTTGAAAAGGTTGTGCTGTAACTGCTCTGTTCTACTATTCCCCTAAGAGGGAATTTTCTCTTGAATTTCTTTTCTTATTTTCTTTAAATAATGCACTGTACCAGAAATGACATTTGCTTCAAATAACCAAAGGCAACAGAGACTCTGGAGAAAGTTGAATCAATAAATTATTCCTTTTTTGGTGTATTTTATTGTAAGTAAGCTGGAGGAAATAAAAAAACTAAGAAAAGTCGAACCACATTTTGTATTATCTGTTTGAGACACACAGTTTGATTATTGTTACAGTGACTACTGTAGTCACTTGTCTTATACATCACTCCATCGATTAAGGGGTTAGGTTCTTAGGGGAAAAAAGTGTTTGTGAGAGTATTTGGGAATCCTTCATGGGATCACTGTAGTCAATAACAGAATAACTGTTTTTTAATGGGAAATGTTACAGATAATCACTTAAAATCAACCAGTAATCAACATGTGTTTTTTCTCCACAGCTGTGCCACGGACCAGTGCCACCCAGTGCAGCTCAGTCCCTGAGCCTCGCAATGGCCGACGAATGGGTAACAACTTTGCTGTTGGCGCTGTGATCCGCTTTGAGTGCAGTCCAGGTTATATGCTGGAGGGATCGGGCGCCATTGAGTGTTTGACTGTTCCCAATGCACTGGCTCAATGGAACAGCTCAATACCCAGCTGTATAGGTGAGGATTGAATACTCAAACACTGACAACAAATCGAGTCACAAACACAGACACTCACACACTTATCTGTTTGTTTCTCTTTCATTACTTTTGCTTCACCGCCTCTTCTCTCTCTCTCTCACTCTGTCTCTGTGTCTCTCACACTTGATACCTTAAGAGTCAAGCTGAGGTTACTATGACACAGATGTGGGCTGCCAGCCATCGCCTGTAGCATTACGGCAAGATTCAGACACAAGGCACACAGGTGGCCAGCACTCCAGAGGGTCACAAATACACACAGGCATACGCAAGCTCATATGGACATGTATAAACAAACACACATTTCAGAACACACTCCATACAGCTGTAGCAGGTGCCTCTCTGCTGTCACCAGATGTGTAGAACAAGCTGGGAAGATGGTGTACAAAGAGTATGTCTGGTATACTAAGCGTATGTTTGTGTAGTCACATTGTGCGTTTTCATTCTAGTTGTGATAAACTGGTTTAAATACAGTGAGTCCTAGAAAGACATTTTCTTTTATAAGAAATGTACAAGAAACTGAGTGATGATCATTTCAAATGTTTAAAAAATACACACTTCAAAAAATAGTTCTGAAAAAACTATTTTGACATCATTTATTTTCTAATCTTTTAGAACAATTCTTGTGTCTTCCTGTTTGAATGACTAAGTGTCTTTTTTTAATGCCACTAGCTAAATCAAGTCTATATTTGATCAAAATAGATTAAGGAAGAAGATTCATCTTAGAATTGTGATGCTATTTCAGATGTATGTATACTTGTGTCCACATCCCTAATCTTACCCTCTATTTTGTTACCATAACATTTGATGGATTGCTTATATAAATGTGTTGTTTTACTCTGCAATTTATTCCCTGTAGTTCCATGTGGAGGGAATCTGACCCATCGCACCGGCACCATCTTATCCCCTGGCTTTCCTGAGCCATACCTCAACAGCCTCAACTGTGTCTGGAAGATCACTGTTCCTGAGGGTTCAGGAATCCAGGTTTGTTTAACAGATTTTTTTTTACCTCGCATAAAAGTTCAGAGTGGAGTTTAATGATTTGCTTATTCCAAAATGAGTTGAATTCTGAAGTCAATCTGACACACATTCAACTTTGGAAACACCATACAGTATATACCCATATATTCCCTAACCCATTCCAAATCCAAGCCAAGCCACATGCAGCTAAAGCATCGATGACCGACCTCTAACATGTTGAGCTCACAGGGACGAAGTGTGATAACTGTTGTGATCAAAGACATTAGATGTTACATTAAAAATGAGTTTGCATAAGGAATCTTTTGGCAGGTTTACTACAGAAGTTTTAGTTTTAGTTCACATCCACAATATTTATCCTGGTTTTACCACGTTTTTACGTTGTCGAAGTTATTAGAAAAATGCTGAGGCTTCTAAGGCCGGCTTGCCCACTTCCATCGCTGCAACACCTTTGGTTTGACGTTTGCCTGGCAGACGGAGCGGCATCCACAATGACAACGTCGGGGTGCCTTGAAACCGCCTACTTCTTTGGACAAAACAAAAGCTGCATCGTTGACAGAGAAACTAGCACTTCAACATAGCATGTTTATTTAATGACTGATGATATAGTAAGGTCATGTAAGTGAGGGGCGTGGCTTTTGAGGGAGCACTGAGGGAATGCTACTTTCAAAATCATGCTAGTTTTTGAAAACTACCAACCCTGCCTTTAAGATGCTTTGTCTAGTTCAATCTGCATAAAAAACATTGAAATTTAACTTTTTTTTGCGATGCTAATGTTACTGTTGATTCAAAATTCAGGGAAGGTTGAGCAATTAACAAACTTGACAAACCTTTAGCATGTTTCCCTCACAGTATTAATTTGTCTTCAAGACAAGCTCCAGTGTGCTGGCATGTTTTCAGCTTACCACAGGCATATTAACAGTGTGAGTGCATACGGAATTCACATTTCTCAGGGTACAGAAGAGCTGATTAAAAAAGTCTAAAGATTTTACTCAACCCGAGAATTCAATTTGGCTGATCACTATACCAGAAAGTTGAAAAGGCACCACCTGAAATAAATTTGTATGTGATTGCCTCTTCAATGACTTTCTTTTCCTTTCAGGGAGTTAATTCAGTTTGCATATTCTTATTCTTTGATGCATGTGTGATGGAGTTCCACCAGGAGCCTGGGCATGGTCCCTGTGGATCTGCCTGACGGAAAGTTTTTAGGCTTATGCTTCAGCCTCTGTGGCTAATGACCTCAGTGCCGTCCCTCAGCTATTAGCTCCTCCACCTTAGCTGACTGTCCTTGCAGGTCAAATACACAAGGTGGCCCACAGGTGCACTTAGCATGCTGCACTACACACCACCATCACAGAAGTTTGGAGGTGAGATAGACCAAGAATGAGAACAGAGAGCTGACAGTATGCACACCCTCTGAAAGGCAAACAGCAGGACACTGGAAATACATACTCAAGTGGCAACAGAAAAGTCAAGAAATGAAATGTTGTTTTCTTTGGGCAACAACCATACACACAAGCTGAATCCTTCCTGCTATACCTTCTCCACCTCTTGTCTTTTACACCGTCTTCCTCGTCTTCCTGCTATCCGTCTTTATTTATGTCGCTCCTTCTATACCAGCGAGCAGAGACACATTAGATTGGGGTGTCACGATCCAGCACAGAACTTAAAGGAGTGAGGTGCCTTGCCGGCACATTTGCCGTGGCCCCCTAATGAAAGATCAATCTGTGATCTGCGTTGTCTTCCTGCGATGCGCCAGAGCTCCTACCGGCCCTTTAATAGGCTTGTATCCGATCTATAACCATCAGAGGCAAAAGAGAGGGCCAAGGAATTGAAGTAACAGGGAACAGAAAGGGAGGCTTGCAGCAACTGAAAAAAGAAAAGAGGACAAATACATTGCAGAAAATAATTTGAGCTAAAGTCAGAAAAAAGGATGAAAAATACAGCGCAGTGTAGCTTCATTTATTCATTTACTTTGGTTTGAAAGTGAACTAGAAATTGAAATAATCGCCATAAGCTTACCACTTCCTGTGGTTGGCATTCAACTGCAAAATAGTTTTTTACCCCATCATGTAGGCGTCAACAATGCTTTTCTCCCAGTATGTGGGATCTTTTTTTAATGTGGGCAACCCTCGTCAGACAAAGTCTAGCAAGCTAATGTCTCAGTCTGCCTTTCTTTGAAGAATTTCCAACATTCTCTGTAGCTGTCATACGGTTTCCTCAATTTCAAATCCGGTGTGAACCACTTGAACACTGCCTTCAACCAGGGGTTTAAAAAAGCAAAGAATGAAACAAGTGCACAATGATTATTGCTCTGTTCTGAGAATTCTAAAATTGTAATTGTAACATCTATAGGAGCTTTCAAGGTACTCTACAGAAGAGAGGTTTGTGTTTTGTACGTCAAACATTACTTTGTCATGCTAAGGATAGCTTTCCTGTGATATTTTGAGACGCAGCTCAACTTTTTCTCAAGTTGTGACTAGTCAAATGATCATCCGTTTTACTTCATCCATGGCCCTCTTTCATGATCCATTTATAGCACCTTCTCTCACTTGTTAATCCCCTTACCCCTTCAACCTAATTTTTGATTTCTCTTCACGTTCACACTTTCACCCCTACTGTGGCTTCCTAAATCCCCTCCTCTTTTTCCACTGACATAAATACTCCTCATTCCTCTCTCAGATCCAGGTAATCAGCTTTGTCACTGAGCAGAACTGGGACTCGCTGGAGGTGTTTGATGGAGGGGACAACACTGACACCATGCTTGGCAGCTTCTCAGGTATTTTTAACTGTGCATGTATGTAGGATTTGTTTTTATTCCTTTTCAGCATGTTTCCAATGTTTATTACCACCTTCACCTTGTTCATGAAATAGGTTTTTTTAACAACTTCCTGCCAAAAGAATATTCAATGCAAACATGATAGTCCCCACAAGGCAGTATATGACCTGGAAGACACACTACTAGTTACATTTAGAGTCTATAAAGGCTGCTCGAATAGTCATGGGATTTCTTCAAAATTCCAATCTGTGTGAGCTTCCTCTGGCAAAAATCTTGGTACAGCTCTACAAAGGTTAGCCTTTGCTGTGTGGAGTTAAAGGGAATATTTGTTTACAGTAGCTGTGTTACTCCCCTCAATACAGCAACAGGGAATTCTGCTTTTGTTTGTGCTTGGAACAAGACCAAGAGTAAATGTTAGATGCACCCTGAAGTAAAGAGATGAAAGAGAAACGGCAGGCTTACAAATCTGAGCCATTAATCGGCTAATTTTAGGTCACACAGTGTCTGTAGAACATTTGTTTTTATTCTGTGATCATTTTTCCCCCCTATTTAGAAGGGCTTTTGTTTTTGTTTAATTAAATCTGATAACATTTCTCTGTCTTGTGAAGTGAGTAGGTCAGACTACTATACATCTGCCTCCTCAAATGGCCTGATGCACATATAAAACAATCATTCATGCATACAGTCATGCTGCATTCACGCTCAAGCAAACACAGGCAAAAAACACACTCTTAAGTTGGGAAATGTTAAAAGAACCACCTTTTTAAGCTTTTTGCCCGTGGCTTGTTCAGTTTAGTTCTGGTCGCTCTATGCAGGAGATAACTTTGCTAAATTCCACCATTAATCTTCTCCTAAAGGCACCACAGTCCCGGCTCTTCTCAACAGCACCTCCAACCAGCTCTACCTCCACTTTTTCTCTGATATTAGCGTGTCTGCAGCTGGATTCAGGCTGGAATACAAAAGTAAGTGAAAAAATAGTTCATTCCTCTTGTGGTGAAGTACACCCTGAGTACATTTTTATCTTACTTAAGCTTTCTCCCTAGAAGCAGATGTGTCTCCTGCAATGTTTTGGTCACATTTTGTGTTATATCTTGCTTTTTTCTCTTAGTGTCTGCACACTGTAATAATCAAGTTCTCTTTATTTATTCCTCTCCTTATGATGGTCCCTCCATTCTTTTTTAAATCTTCCCAGCTGTGTCTCTTACCAACTGTCCAGAGCCTGTGGTTCCTATGAATGGCATCAAGGTTGGGGAGCGTCTTCAGATGAATAACGTGGTGTCTTTTCAGTGTGAACCTGGATATACTCTACAGGTAATATCTCCCAGCTTCAGGTATGATTCAGTGTAAAGAATAAAACATGGAACCACATTGATGCATGCAAGTTTTTACCCAGAAGCTGCTCAATTGTGTAGCCAAAAGCAAGGTATACTGTATATAAAGGAAGGTTTTCTCCGTCTGTTGCATGTTATGCTTAGGATATGGTGCTCTAAGCTTCTTGTTTGACTGTGTATGCACATCCTTCAGTACTTCTGTTGTAGTCATCTGGGCTGTTCTGAGGATGGATTGGCAACTTTGGACACGCTGGATCCAGTACAGTGGTTTAAAACAAAATGTGTTTAAAGATCCCTCTCCACTGTGTATCACAGAAGTCATTCAGGAATAAGTGTTCCCACTGTCCCCCACTCACTGTTCTCACTAGAAATATTAAATATGGCGATACAAACCCCATCTTTCAGAATGGTTTTGCATTACATTTTTCAATTGTTAAATAAAATAGCTTTGAGTCTTTTGAAACATTTAATAGCTGCTTGACAGACAGCAGATTTGAACAAAAAAAAGCTTGTCATGTCTTTTTGAATCTCTCTATAACAATAACGTTAAAGTCATAATGATAACTTTTGTCTTTTTAAATAATATTGTGTTGGAGTTTCACCCCATGTAATAAATGCTATTTGTGCTATGCTGCACTAAATGTGTAAATGGTTATAATATTGCTGTCCTAAGTGTATTTGCAGTAGTGGATGAAAAATATAAGTAAAAGTGCCCTTATTTAAATAGAAAGAATAAATCTATAGTGTGTATTTGTTAAAGACATGCTCTAAGACACAAGTGATATCAGTCACATTGTTTAAACTGAGATAAAAGCAATCTTATTAACTTGTTAGAACTGTGCTCAGTGTCAAGACTGTGTTCCTTACAAGTCACTTCTTATTTCTTTCTTACACTTCACTACTAGATACTGGTATATGATGCTCCAGAGCCAAATTCAGACATAAGATTTAGGTAGAGAGGTTAAATCGCAAAGCATGGAAATATCTGCCGGCACAGTTGCAAAGCCTTAATCAGTCACACAGGATAAAGAATAGAACACAAGTCTTCACCAGCATGTTGTCTTTGTGTCCACTTTAAATACTGCCACTTTTGTGTTAGGGTGGGGGCCTGACATTCTCTGAATGAACTTGTAGTCATACTTTAGGAGAAGGTAAATGATGTTGTTCATCAATTATTGATACACGTATTTTGTTTTTAATGGTAACTTAGTCTTGAGTATCAAGCAGAGATTTCAGAACGATGTTTTATAGCTTTCATTAACTGAGTAACATCAATGGGGATTAGTTTAGTACGCCCCAGTTTCTCCCTCTCTATTATTTTCTGTCACTTCAGATGGATTGAGTTATTTAGTCTCCACGTGAAGTCATGTGGAGACAGGCAGCAGGTTCAAATCATTGGAGCAAGCAATGAGTGACAGCGGGAGGACAAATGAATTGATCTCTTGTTTTTTTGTCGCACTTTTATCTTTGTTTCTGTGTGCACACATTGATGTGCTATGTAGGGGAACTCGCACATTACCTGTATGCCTGGGACCGTCAGACGATGGAACTACCCACCTCCTCTCTGCATTGGTAAAAATAACTTCTTCCTTCACCATATCCTGCCTCTTTTTAGACATTTCTACATCTCTCTGTGTTCTTCAATTTTTGATTGGAGATCCTTTACCTTGTCAAGCACACATGCAAGCTAACTATTTAGAAGAATTGCTCTAATATCCATTAAAAAAAAAAGGACAAGGGGACACAACAAAAGTAATGTCTGATTTATGCTTGTGTGTTTTTGTTTGTCATTACAAACTGTTTTCAGTGATAAACTTACAAACTAATTCTAACTGTATTATTATTATTTATTTATAATATTTGCACCTCAAGTGTGTCTGCCATTCATGCTCCACAAAAAACCTAGAATTACCGAATTAGTTCCATCCTGGACCGTGATTGGTTGACGTTCAGGGCAGATCTATTATGTTTACAGGCATCAGTATTTTGCTGGTTAGCTCAGTTTTCTTGCTGGTACAGAAAAATATTTAACCTTACAATGAATTTGTACTGCCAAACAACGGAATAGAGCCCAGAAATCCTCTGTGTGGTTTCTCCCTCTTCTGCCTTGTTCCTGTTTTTCGTCCCATCTTTTTTATAGACTTCATCTTCCTCCTCGCTCTACCTCTGGGATTTTCTTTTCTCCCTCAAGTCAGCTATTTTTTTTTTACGATAAGTATCAGCATCCTTTCATCGTTTTAATTTTGGTGTCAGGATCTTTCACTTTTTTAATCTTTCATGATCTGATCATCACTTTTTCTCAGTATTTTCAAACCTTTCTTTTTTTTGAAACTCTCCTCAACCTTTTATCTGGCTCTTTTGAGTCTTAGTCCTGGATAACAGACACGAACGCATTTATCCATCAAACGTTTAGGATGAAAGGCGAGGGATGAGGAGCAGCAAAAGATGAAGTCTCAGGCCCCTCGACATCTCAAGTAGAAAGAGCGTCAGAGTTTCTTGAAAGTGAGATAAAGTCTCCCATTTGATGGGATGGTGGCTCTCTGTATGCCAATTTAAAGTATATAATCACTTTAACATGGCTGGTGTTTTTACATGGAGTCCAGGTTATTGTGAAAGAGCATTTGTGTCATCGTTTATACAATTGTTACTACATAGAACTGATTGAGAAAGGAGATATCAAACAGCAATTAAAGACCCATTGCCATCAAGCAATATCAATCCACCTTAAATACTCCGTCAGGATTCAGTCTGAGTTCAGATTTCTGTATTACCTGTCTATCATTTCTAACACATTTTGTAATTGATGCGCTAAATGACTGTGTTGAAGACTTAAGACTCACAGTCATTATAGGCACTAAATATTTTCTTATAGAGCTCCAGCTTCAAGACTCCCTCAAAACATTGAATTGCGCTGAACATTGTTTGTGGTGTTGTAACAATCTGTGAGCATCATTGTTAACAGATGTTCATACAATCCTTGGTCTTCCCTCTGCCAGCTCAATGTGGAGGAATCCGAGAGGAGATGGAGGGCATGATTCTCAGTCCTGGTTTCCCTGGCAACTACCCTAGCAACAGTGACTGCACCTGGAGAATCTACCTGCCAGTTGGTTACGGTGAGGCTCTTATGATATGCCGAATGTGTGCATTTTTCACTTCAGATCCTGTAATTAACCTGAAGGGTTGGAGTGTGGATTGACAACATTTGTAGTCCTTTAGTGTAAGTGTTAGCAAGCATCATTTTCTTGTATTGCTACATAACAAACAATAAAAGTCTGATGTCTGTGATTCTGAGAGCCTCATTATGGGCAACGTAGGAGTATTTTAGGCAGAGGATGGTAATTATTTTTCAATATCCTGCTACGCTTTTCTCAACATTTCTTCTTCTTTATTTCCCAGGAGCCCACATGCAGTTCCTTAACTTCTCCACCGAGGCCAACCATGATTTCCTTGAGATTCGCAATGGGCCCCTTGACACAAGTGCTGTTATTGGCCGATTTAGTGGCCAGGATATTCAGTCGTCCCTTCTCACCACTTCCCATGAGACCACAGTATATTTCCACAGCGACCACTCGCAGAACAAACCAGGGTTCAGATTCGAGTACCAGGGTAAGGAAGTTTCAGCACTTTTCCGCTCCTTGTAAAAGATGCAGAAGATTGGAGCATGAAATAATGATCAGCCTCAGGACTGTCTGGGACAAAAATAGACTTGGTTAATATATTTATAATAATGAGCGTAATCACCAAGACTTAATTTTTTCCTAATTGCGGCGCAAAGCTGGTATCATTATTACAAGTTACTTTCTTCTGCAAAGCCTGATTAAACTAGAAATGACTGCAGCGTGGCTGAAGACTTTTGGCTGCCTCAAACCACCTTTGACGCACCTGATATGTGATTGGACACAAGATAAACTGTATTAATCATTGATTTATCTTCCCAGAGAAACATTATCAAAGATCAAATAAGAGAATTAAAGACACAGAGAGAGTTATGTCTTATTACAAATGGATTAAAAAAATAGTCTCCATGTGTTTCTTAATGTTTACTTGCTTTCTATTTGTGTTACTTCACTGTAAGATATTTGCTTGTAAAGCCTTTTTGGTACTGAATTATACCTAAAAACAGATAATCTGTCAAACTGAACATCACAATCATGAGCCCACAGGAGCAGTAAATTCCCAAGCTCTATAAATCCCTGTATATAAAACTGTTGATCTCTTAAAGATGTCTCCACCATTTGCCAATAAAAAGCTTCACTACATATCAGCACAGCTGCAAGGACTCAATTGTCCTTGTCTGCAACTGCAACAGGCGCACAGAGTTTGTGTTTTGTGATTCACCAAACGAGCCGGCAAATCGAAAGGTAGCACTGTGCATTTCCATAATTATGTGTATATTAGCATTTAAATCAAGCATTATATTTGCAAATATTCCCCTCTATTTCAGTATTTGCATGAGTTATCTCTTACAAAGGTAAGCTGTGATCCATAGAAATCAATTTCTTTAGTTATATTTGTATCCTGGCTGTTCAAGGCTCACTGCCTGCTTTGCTATTGTGTCCTAAAGGGAGGAAAAAAAATGAGGAATTATTTACCCGCTCTGCTCTTGATGACTGCATCATACTCCTCCGGCAAAAGTCAAACCTGCCCCTGGCTTTTTCTTTCCTCTGACAACTCCTGTCTGAAAAAAAATAAAAATAAAAAAACGGGTAGGAGGAACGAGTGGGAGGTTGAGGCACAAGAGTAAGAACAACAGAAAGAGGAGCAAGGGGGAGTTAATGATGGAAATACAAATAAAGGTTTTGCCGATATAACTTTCTCAAAGTCGGTACATACGGAGTTGAATCCCAAAAAGTTTTGCTAATTTGTATCTAGCTTCAGGAAGACTTTAGTGGAGAATTGAATACCATTGGAAAAGACTGATAATTATGATGTTCTCTTCCTCAGCTTATGAGCTTCAGGAGTGCCCCGATCCAGAGCCTTTCCGCTATGGGGTGGTGGTGGGTGCCGGCTTCAATGTGGGACAGTCTATTTCCTTTGAGTGTCTGCCCGGGTACCAGCTAGTGGGACATTCCATCCTCACCTGTGAGCATGGAACAACCCGCAATTGGGATCACCCTTTCCCTCGCTGTGAAGGTAAGTTCTTAGAAGATATTAATCTTATCAATACCGGGATAATGTGCCAATCTAAATCCTCTATTAACCAAACAATGAGAAGACTTCTAAACAAGTGGTCTGCAATAAGTAATACCATGATAACTCACTGATTAGAATGTATTGAGCTTTTACATCATTAGTGTGATGTGCGGCTCTGAAGATAATGATAATCTATTATGAATAATGCTATTAAACTGAATTATCATCCCTCATTAATGAGGCAAAGTATTATTCAATGAAAATTCATACACCACTGAAGAGAAATGGAGACAAATAAAAGAGGAGCTAAATTGAAAAGAAAAGTAATGGGTGCTCTTTCTTCTTCCTTGTCCTTGACCTACATTCTCACACACTAGCTGCCGATTATTCAATGAAGCGGGCACAATTACAGACGGAGGTGATGGCCGTGACAGGGGAACTTTGAATTGGGTAGCAGAGAGATAAATGCAAGTGAGAGACAGAGCTACATAGTGAAAAGGTAGAGAGAACAGGAAATAGTTTATTCTCTCAAAGCTACGTTCTTTGTTAAAAGCCTTTCAATATTCACTTCAGGTTTAAGGATGAAACGTTATTATTTGAGAAACTCAGACCTGTGGGAGTGTGTGATCTCATGTGTGTGCATGTGCGATGGTGTGCTGTACCCTCTCCCAGTCCCATGTGGTGTGGTATCTGTTTTTTATTTATTTATAAAGTTTAAAATAACTAAGTCAATTCCAATACGGTGCTTTCATGTATCAAAACAATAAACAGTGATAATAATCTTGATTTAATTTTTTATACAAATGCTAGTGTAATATCTTCTCCTGACTCATGAACTACTACTTCCCTTTCCTTGACATGATATTTGAAAGCAAAGCAAATGGAGAAGACGGGTTCATTTGAAAAAGGCACATATCTCCATTTGAATGTTTTCCTAAATCATGTTTTTTGTGCACTCCAGAGAGCGTTAGTCAAACTGATATTAGTTTGTTTTGATGAGAAATCTCAATATTTTATCATTTTTGTAATACCGGTACTTGTTTGTTTTTTTAAGTGCACTCGAGAGAGAATATCTCTCAAACGGATGTTGGTTAATCAGCTTAAGAATGTTATCTATTGTACACTGGTGGCTCAGTGGGTAGTGCGAACGTCCCATGCATGGAGGCCACGGTCCTCTGAGCGGGCAGCCCAGGTTTGAAACCAACCTGTGGCTCCTTTCCCGCATGTCAATCCCTACTCTCTCCCTGACTTCCATCTCTATTCACTGTCCTATCTCTCCAATAAAGTAAATAAAAATAATTTAAAATAAATAATTATTTATCTGTTTCTGAAAATGAACTCTTTACATAGTCACTAATATTATCAACCTTGTTTTTCTGTGTGTGTTCGTAACAAGTGCTGAACCATTTAATGAGTGTGTGCATGCATGTGCAGACCTAGTTTGAGGAATTCCACAATTAAATTCCACAATTCATTTAGCAGACACTTCTATCCAAAGTGACGTACATCAGAGAGGAAGAACAACACAAGAAAGGATCTAGAGGGGAGGAAACAACGTCAGACACACACACACACACACACACAGTAAATCACTTGACAGACTTAATGCCATTTCATATTTGACTGGGTCAGCAGCCCAGTTTCTGTTAAAGCCCTTAAGGAGGGCCAATGGACCAAAACATTTAAATGGTTTTTTGATTGTATTGACATGCAATGCCAAAAAACACACATTACTGCTTTTGTAAACACGTCAATGCATTCATATTCATAGCAAATCTCACCCTAAGCTAAAACATAGTAGCTTATTTATACATGGTGTACTAAAACTCTGTACAACTTGTACCTGAGTCACTGCAGTGTATGCATAGATTTCCTTTAAAGTGAATGAGACACTCAAGTACATTGATTACATCACCTCATCTTTATTGTGCTACCTTTCCTTGGCATTTTTATCACAAGTATGTGTCTAAAGAACTCTTTACTCTATGTTTTGTTTCTGCTTCTCTCTTCACTTAACCTTGGCTGTCTCATCTCTTCCTCCTTCATTCTCCCTCTTTTTTCTATTTGCCACACTTATATCCCGCATGTTGTCCTCCACTTGTTTGATAACAGTTGCAACACTGCCTCAAGTACTCTTGTTCCTTGCAAATCCCTTCAAGCAACAGTACACCTTTTTACGGATAAGGTTTAAGTAGCATGCCAGTTGATGGTGTGAGCCAGAAGTGTAACTCCAGAGGGTGTGCAGGGTTGAATCAATCAGTCTGATCAATAGCTCATTTACTAGTCGAGCCAGAGGCAGAGCGGTCTCTCCTCCACAGGGCTAAAGCAGCTGTATGACATGAATACTAGCATGACCTACGACGGAAACAGAGGGGTAAAACATGTACACTGTCTTTTGGGAACGATTGTAAACCCCGTAGGCATCCCAGGGTGTGCAATGAAGCTTAATACCATGTCTGAGGTTGCATGAAATTCCTGCACTACTGTGATTACTACTCCTCCCTAATTTCCACTGCTTTTCTACCGCAAATATGGGGTTTATAATGGGTTAGTTAGAAAATAAATAGACTAAAAGTCTAATAGACTAAAAGTCTAATAAATAGTAACAATTAGTATCCATGAAGATTGTAGCTTGGTAACCTCAGGCATCACCATCAGGCTTGTGTGGATTTGTGAGTTTACAGCTCTGACAGACATGCCGTTTTAACCTTCCTTGTTACTCAAACACACAAGTTTACACACACATGCTTATCCATTCCTTATACACATACGGTACATACACACAACTGTAAACTGAAAGCCCAGTCCACACTAACCCCTCGCCTCATCTCCACTCTCTCTCTCTCTTGAACCCCAGTGGGAAAGGGTTGAGGCCTTATCTTAGCAAAACACTCCAACCAAGTCCCCACTTGCTAACAGGCTTTACTGGCTAATCTTTAGCTCAGACAAGCGCCTGGGAACTAGAGGAAGAGTGAAGGAAGGGGGAGAGAGACACTGAGAAGGGAAGCAGAAGAAGAGGGGGGATGAAAAATCCCCTTTTTCCACCAATTGAAGCTGAATTATGGATCTCAACTGTCGTATTCCTGGCCCCCTGATATATATACTCTGCCTCTCTTTCTCCCTTCCTCTTCTGTCCCTCAGTGCCGTGTGGTGGGAACATCACATCAGACAATGGGACCATTTTCTCCCCTGGTTACCCAGAGGAGTACCCAAGCTCTGCTGACTGCTCCTGGCTGATCACTGTGGCTCCTGGCTTTGGCATTAAACTCAACTTCACCCTGCTTCAGGTTCACGGGCCACACGACTTCATAACTGTATGGTAAGAAATGACTACTTCCATAACCCTCTGATGCATAGAACTGTCCTTAACTCAAGTAGAGATAGATTTTTTTTTTTTTGTACTCTGATGTTCATTTTTCATTTGTAGGTCAACTTTTATTCTTTTCTTTTTTTTCCAAAAACCCAATCTCCTACCTTACCGCTCCTTTCTTTTCATTCACAGTTCTTCAAGTTTTAATGATTGCTTGTTAATCATACTACACCACTTTCATCCATTATCCATCTCATCTATGGAGTGGCAAAAAAACTTGCCTCAGACTCGTGTGACTCTGTTTTTTTTTTTGTTGTTGTTGTTGTTTTTTTAACATCTTTGCTTCCCGACTCTGAAGAACAGCGTTAGGCTGGGGGAAAATTGTTCATCTTCTTTAAGTGGTTCATGTTTATTAGGACGTGTACTGTTTATATTTTTTCTGATTAGGTATCAAGGTGTAAAGCTTCTTTTCATCACCTCCATAACGCATGTTTGGTCCTGCCATATGTGCCACCAAAGGCAGGATTTTGCATGCATGGTTGTTTCCAGTTCCAGTTGATCCCCTCACCCGGTGACAAGTGGCAAAGGTCCAAGCTCTCAGTGAATCTGGAGATCTGATTGCCAGCCAACTTGGCAATGTAAAAAAAACATATAAAGTCTGCATGGTGTTCATTGACATCTATGTTTGACAGATTTGGCTGCTTGTAGAAATTTGAGCAGTCTTTTTTCTCTATAGAGTCTATTTACCAAGGCTGAAATGAGCCAAAATGTCTACTTTCTATCATATTGTTGCTCTTCTGTAAACAGCCCCCGCTGTGTTGATCTTTCCCAACACACTCACGCAGCGCCAAGATGGGGACTATCATGTTCCCCAGTTTCCAGTTACCACCGCTGTGTATCTATCCACTGAACTACTGAGCCAAGGAAATGGGCCCCGTAATGGCGGCTTGGCCAGAGTGCTGTCAGGCAGCAGTCCCTAGCCAGCCGTTTCCAGAGCTGCTTGTAATCTCCCATGCCCAGTCTGACAGCCAAAGACAGATGGTTTTTAAGCTGAATGGTTGTGGCAGGAATCTGGGAGCTGGCTTAATCGGCCATGCCCAAGCCAGGGGACTGCCAAGGCTGGGACGCAGCTTTAGAGACATTCCCATTGGATGGCAGTTAGCAGGAAGAGCCCTACCCAGACCTGTCATTCCATGCGTATCTGTAATTTTTTTCCCTCACTACAACATTATCACCCACAGAAAGAAAATCAGTGAAAACTTTGGATATGATGAAGAGAGAGCAGTGTGATTAGTATCAGCTAGTATAAGCTATTAGACGATAATGCGCCATGTGGCTTTGTTTTGTATGCATCATCTTAACATATCAGCATATAAAGTGCCTTGAGGTGCTTTATGGTTTCGAATTGAGTGAACATCTGAGCAGAGGATGTTGACAGAAATTCCCCATCTTTATTTATCATTACTTTTCTCTAGTGTATTGTTATATTTCAAGGCATTGTTGACCCCCAGTCTTTTTTATTCCTTCAGGGACGGTCCTCAGGAGACAGCCAGGAAACTGGGAGTATTCACTGATGGAGAGCCAAATGAACCGCCCAGTAGCACATCCAATCAGGTGCTGATACGTTTCCGTAGTAACACAGAGAAGGGTGGACTGTTTCGTATCGGCTATCAAGGTCTGTAACTATCTCTTGCTATGTCATAATCTTTTTTACCAAACATTACACACATTTTGGTTTCACTCTTGTTATTCTCCATCTATATTGTTCTCAATAAAGGTTACAGACTGCAGTTCTGCCTGCCACCCTCTATCATTCCAAATGCTGAGATCCTGATGGCAAGCAAAGAATTTAAAATTGGTAGGTGGGAAATACTATCACAAAAAGGCGCATACCGTTACCTATGTAGAGACATAATCACTACATTCTAAGGTGCAGCTGACTTTGTTGTATTATATGTCAGTCCCATTTAGACTTGCGGTTTTGTTGCCTTTAAATTCCACTGTTGGTTCACCTCCTAACTTTGACAGTTTGCACAACCCTAGGTTAGATGACTACATACCCCAGAAGGATATGGTGCTCACTACAAACTGCAGTACAGCAGTTTTGAGGCATCCGTATAAATAAATGATTATGACAAAGTAGTTAAAGTGCCAGAGGGAATTGAGGCAGGTGCTCTGATTTTACCACCCAGATGTAGAGGTTATTTATCTTTATCAGTTTGTTTGCAACCTACTTGATTTGTTATTATTCAGGAACACAAGGGCAGCAACACTGACAAAGATAGCTGTTCAGCTATGGATTCACAGTGGGGAGTTTTTAAAAGTCCTTTTTCTTTTTTTTTTACTAAGGCACACAACAGATTAACTTTTATCTCTGTGTCATGCCAGTATCCAGGCTAAGGAGCACTGAGTTATATTGGTTATACAGTTATATGAACTGTTGCCACCAGGTCTGTTAAATCATTGACTGTCATCCCTTCACATCTCTCTGCCCAGGTGATATAGTCCGCTACAGATGTCTTCCAGGCTACCAGTTAAGTGGAAACAGCATCCAAACCTGCCGCCTGGGAACACACCTGGAGTTTGAGGGTCCTCCGCCCTCGTGTGATGGTGAGTGAATGCCTGAGGCGCAAAACATATACAGACAAACGCATGCTCTCATTTTCAGGAAGGCCCTCTTCATCCACATAGATTAACACCAGGAAACGGTCCAATACAACCCCTAGTGGTGACCCCAGTCGAATGCCAATCTCGCAGTCGAACATAAGGATCATCCAATCTACTGTATATGGGGGTGCTCAATGTCTAGTTTTACATTGATTTGCCTGTTGTCTCAAAGTAATTCATGGCTCATAGCCTATCTTGGTATAAGTATCACCTTATTAATACTTCTGATGCATTTCTAAAAACCACTCATACTTTATAATAATCTCCTTAGTGTGTGTGTTAAGAAATCACTCCTTAGTACTCAAAGAAGCAGCATATCTGTGTTTTGAAAATGTAATTGGCAACTAGAAAAGTCAGTCATCTGCACAGTAGCGTGCAACCTCCTTCAAACTCAGACTCTCATCGGCTTTTATAGGCTTTAAACAGTGTATGTATCGAAGGCCATAACTAAGCATATGAGGTGTCATCAAAAGGTCAGGGAGACAGCAGAGGTAAATTTGAAGCAATCCATGGATCATAATGGATATAATGTGTTTGGATTAAATCCTTCTCTGGATATGGACCATCAGGACTAGTTTTTGGTGACTTATCGGCAGAGCACAGTAAATCTTCAACTGGTTTGTCAAAATCCAGAAAAAATTGTTGTTTGTTGATGGTCTGACAGATGTGTAGATTGTGGATGCTATGGTAGTTGAATCTGCACACACATGAGCCGTGAATGTGTGTGAGCCTTCTATGTAGTAAAGGGGCCTGTGTAATATCTTTATAAGGTCATCTTAATGCAACTTAATGAGTGAGAAAAATAATGAATCAAGTCCAAACATAGAATACATTGTTTCCCCAAGTTTAGAAGACAAATAGTTTATTGATCTCTTGTGTTGGAAATGAGAATATGGATCAATGACAACCTCAACATTTACAAAAAAAAATGTAGCTACTTCAAACCTAAGCACATTTATATTAAATATTGGATACATTTTTTTTTTAAATAGCCCCTTGAGATGCATCATCTCATTTTAGCAGGGTCCTGGCAAGTCGCAATGTTTTACAATAAATTGAAACTCAGGTGAAACACTGCTTCCTCTGCCAAGTGTGTCCTGCTATTTATTCCTGGCAGGTTTAGAGGAAGCATATAATATTTTCCTCTTCTCATGGACTCTTGCACTAGTTTAAGTTCTGCTTTATTTCAGCACCATGTGGGTGTCTTTCTGCCTGTGGTTATGAATTTGTAGTCACATATGAGTTTGCAAGCACTTTCTATCTCTGAGGAGAATACTTTGTTCCCTTGAGACGGAGGGTGGCGAGTGCAGCTCTCTACATGCTGAGATATCATCCTCCCATAGGAATAACTGACTGCAGTGTTCCCAACACATCACATCATTATTATACTGTATGTTGTGTGCAATACATTTCCTAAGGCCATGAGACTGGGTTCATCGAGGGTTCCCTCTTTTACTCTAGTATTAAAATATTGTACAGACGGATATATTTCATACTTCTTTTGGTGTTTCTTTTGGTTCTTTTTTTCCTCTAGTTTGCTTTGTCATTGTTTCTCTGTGCCAAACTTTGAGTCTGTGGAAGATTTGTTGTTTTTTTGAGTGCTAAATAGAAAAAACATGTAAAAAATGTTCTCAGCATGAGGTACAAACAGGAGATGAAAGACTTTGGCAAAAATAAAAAGGAGGGCAATAAACGGGGAAGAGAAGCTATGTATAGGGTAATAACTAAGACTTGGATGAAAGTACCAAGGACACCCAGTGAGAAAATTCAAGTGAGAAAAAGGGAATGGGGGTGGGGGGTGTCTTTTCTGTAAAATATGGAGGAGAGACTCTTAAATGAGTGGAAGGATTGCAAGTAAGTGAGAGGAGGACAGGAGTTAAAAAGCGAGGCAAGTATTAGAGGCAGGAGGAGATATAGTTGGAGGGCAGCGGTGAAGAGAAGAAGTGCACAGCTCATTAGAATGCAGGGGACATGCCGGCTGCAGCTGCGCCTATCAAATCACCACGTCTGAAGAGCACAACCCTCGCTGAACTTCTAGCTGCCCCTTCCCCCCCAAAAAAGGCACTCAATCGCATCCTTGTACCTATACAGTATACACATACACACTGGTGTTGCATGTGTCTGGGTTGCACAGCAGTGAATGTTGTCATTGTGATATTCTCTCAGAGAGCAGCACTGGAGCCTCCAGCCTGTTCGGCTGTGTTGCTTGCCCCTCGGCGCCAATATCCTCTCTCATCCTCTGCATTCCCTCCGTTTGTACTCCCTCCTCCCTCACCTGCCGCTTCCCTCCCCTGATTCCCAAGCGTTAGACTTATGTTGTTACGTAACATATGTACCCTTTATCCCCAATTCTCTTTTCTTTTTTTGTCCTTCTCTGAAGCTGGCTCAAGAACACAACAGCACACTGCAGTGTTCTTTCACACACTCACTCACAGGTCTATTTCCACACAAATCTGTCTTTCTTTGACTTTGACTTTCTCCCAACACTGACATGGCAAATTTTTCTCCTCTCTTGTATTTCCTGCCATTGGATCAACCAATTGATTTGCAGAGTATTTGATTTGCCTGCTATTTGATTAAACTACGTTCTGTTGGCCCTTAACTTCATCTGCTGTCTGCTGAGACCACAGGGAGTCCCTACATCACACACACAAAGCCACAGCACCGGTACAAAGTGTTACTTTAATTCATTACTGAAAAACAATGCGCTCTTATGATCCAAAATCCCTGTGTTTATCCCCCAGACAAAAGTCTGGCTAAACCTGCATAATCACCCATTACATTAGTATCCTATCCAGCTAGTTGTCTTCATCCCACTCAGCTCCTTCGCCTCCCTTGCCTCTCAGTATAACCCCATTTGTTCACTAGATTATTTTTTTTTGCCTCAGCCTTTTAATTTAAACCCAACACAATGGCTTACCCCTTCTTCTTTTTCCACATCTTTACTGTCTTCCCTCACTTCTCGGTGTTGTAAGGTCCTGATCATAGCTAATGCTTATGTTGTGGCCCATCCTCTCCAATCAGCTTGTTATCTCTCCTCAGTTTATGCTAATTAAATACCAATTTGAGTAAAGCCATCTCCACTGCAGCAGCATAAACTACATTCAGATTTATGCACAAGTGTGTCCATACTTTGATAATACACAAATGTATGTGAATGGATGCAGATGCGTGTGCATCTGTGCTTGTCTGCCACCATATTTTTAATAAGGAAGCTATTTCATACCATGAACAATTTATCACAAACAGAAGGGCTGTCTCGCAGATTGCCAATCCTGCTATCAGTTTATTTTATTCCGTGCCTCATTAAAGTGAAATTTCATTTTCAGGCCTATCAGCGTTCATCTCACCTTGTGGGTCGAGGCAGCCTTTTTCAAGCTCTCAGATTTGTCCCCTAATACCCTTTTGTTTACAGCCGAAGAGAGTGATGCTTCATTTAAAAGGATTACTTTAAAAAGTAGCAGTTTGTAGATAAGAACACCTGCCTGTCTTTTTCCCATCGACTCCTCGACAAGCTGAAAGCAGTTTTGAAGACACTTTGGAGCCTTCTGAAAGGTCACTGACAAACACATCTCATTCTCAGATAATTGATTGGTTAATCAACTTCACTCTTAGATTTTATATGCCACTTTCAGGCGCAATCAGTTTCACTATCAGTGATGGATTTAATCCTTTTGACTCACATCCACGAGGTGCTTCAGGTTTGAAATGATTTCCCAGACTTTGTCAATGCCTTCTTTGATTTGGGGATAAAATAGATTAGTGTCACTTCAGCTTCTAAAGTTATACACCAAAAGAAGCAGTACATTTCTTATTCCCACAATGCAACATGACTGTCAGATCCACTGCACATTCTGCAGGAATACTATTGATGTCCTTCAACAAATGTTCACTTAAATGTTTGAGACAGAATTCTACCTTTGTTACCCTGCCACTCTAGTTCATGGTATATTCAGACAAAGCACAATTTGGGCCAGCTGTGGCTTAGTGGAAGTGGTGGATGTCTTTCAAGCTGTTTGCCATTCTTTTGTAATCAGGTTGTTTTTATTTTTGTTTTATGTCTTTTTAATTTTGGTTTAGGTTGGCAGTTTGTTCCCAGCTCCTGCAGTCCACATGTTGAAGTGTCCTTTGGCAGGACACTGATCCAAAATTGCACCTGATGGTACAGCCAGCTTTGTTTGAATGTGTTTGTATGGGGTCAGTTGATACTGATGGGCATCCACATAGCATCAGTGTGTGAATGTGACATGTTGCATTAAAAGGGCTGTGAAAAGGTTCTCCCATACCTTTCACCTGCCCTACACTGACTGCAGCTTGCAGAGTGATTAGGCTGAGTGAAATCACCAGAGCCTAATTGGACACTTGGAGTGAGGCCTTCAGTTGGGTTGTTTCTTGTATAAAGCCAGACTCAGCCAGAGTCTGGGGGGAAATGTTTGTTGGTGGCAGCATGCTGCGAGACTGTGTTTTCTTTCAGTTTATTTAATCTAGTTGTTTTATTAGATTACCCGGGACTTTTGTTTTGTTGTTTTGTGCTATTTTTGGTTAATAAATTAACCACCTTATTTTGCATCTATTTCTGCCTCCTGACATCTTTTTGCTCACCACCAGTGCTGAACAGCCACACTGAAATCCCAATTTTGATGTTGACTTACAATCAGTAATGTTACAAGGGCTTGAGTTGAAGATTTGAAAATGTATACATTAAGTTATATTTGCAATTTTTTGGGGGAATTCCACATCTGAACCTGTTTCCATACTCCATCTTGATCACGTTTGCCAGTGATCTCTCTGCTGTCAACTTTTTATCTAAGGCATTAAAAGCCTCAAAATACAATTATACGCATAGTAAGGAACTTTAGTAAATATTATGGGTTTGATTTGACGTTGATTTGAAACTATTTACAAAAACAAATGCGACTTAAATGAACTTCAAAAAGTTGTCAAAAAGGTAGATTGCATGTCTGTGAGTGATAGCTTTCCCGACATGTACTGAGATTTAATGAGGCAAAAAATCCACCCAGTTGATACACCAGGAATAGTAAATCAGATGGAAATAATTATTTGCAAATGCTGTTCAACCCAGGCTGTCTGCCATCTCTTCTTTTTTTTACGCGTATTGAATAATCTCTCCTTCCACAAACACACGGAGAGGAGGTTGAACAAGCCAAGAGCGAAAAATGCAAAAAAAAAAACAGTGCGTTGACACAAACACGTGGCCTATCTATATACACAAAAACAAGTATCTACCCAAATACACACATCATCCCACAAAGGAGACGCTGCTAGAATGTGATTTGGAGCATTCCGTATTTCACCACTGTAATGAAGGACCTGCTCGTGCCAAGTCCTGCTGCCGTACCCTGAGGCTCAACAGGCTTGGTTATTCAATTTGCAGCACACAACATGTGCATTTACACCCACTGCAAAATGTTCTGCCACACTTGGATGACTAATAGTCAGACACAAAAATATGCACATTAAAAGTACCTTATAACTTTTACTTTGAAGGATTTACAATCTATATTTTGTTGCATCTCATGATGTATTATTTAATCTTTCTTTGATTGTTAGTAAGCCCCTCACTCGCATAAATAAAAAAAAAGGTCTTTCTGCTAGTTTGAATGGTATTTTGTTAATAATGAAAGTCATCATACTCCTTGGGTGAGTTTCAGTGAGTCTACAGTGTTGACAAAGTTTGTAGTATTATGTAAGCCAAAATAGGCCCTAAGGATTTGTTTGTTATATAGAAAGCAATTATATAAAGCAAAAAACAGTTGATTTCACAACTGAGAATGTGTTTCTAGTTCTTGACTTAGCCGAGAAAAAGCAATCACAAGCAAGAGGGGAAAAAAGTGTCTATCTCCCTCTGCAGTGGAAAGTTATTTCACACTCTACCTGCTCTGCCCTCAGCCACATTAGGTGAGCAGCTAAAACAATACCAAGAGAAACTGTGCAGCAGATGTATTGTGTATTTGCCGCAGGAATAACGTCCTTTTATGTCGCAGCTTGTTTTATTTATTTATTTTCTCTGGGAATCCTCTGTGTATGCAGTCAGCTCTGGCAGATTAAGAGGTTTGCTTCACAGCCTCGCAACAAAAAATGCAACAGACAGGAGTGCCATGCAACGTCTGATAATAACGACTGAAAGCACTCGAAAATGTCAGACATGTCAAGGCAATATCCCACAAGAATACGAAGGGAGGGGGGGAGGAGAGATGAGCGGATGGATGTGGTCCGCCCGAATGTGTCTTAGCAATAGGGTTTAAAGGCTGATGTGAGAATCTCCCGCCAAGTTAGCATCACATGTGTTGCATACTGACAGTGGGCAATACACAGGGAATAAGCTCATGGCAAGTCATTAGTGATATAGAATGTATAAGCAGGTCCTGAAATGACTTAGCCTGGACAGCTTTTTCCCTTTTCAACAGCATCAGCAGCAGGCTGACATTTAAATGAGCTTATGCTTTTAGTCACATTGAGTCGTCCTCCAACAACAATGTGAATCTAACCAATCCAATTTGCGCTTCAAGGGAAATTTAATTTACTAGAAAGCACAAACCATTACAACCTAGGTGCAATTATGATGCAGCAAAGAAAGGCAATACAAAACAAACCAATATCCCCTGCATTCAGATTAATTGAATTGATCATCTCTTTTGTTTCTCTCAACAGTGACTTGTCCCATGAACGAGATACTGACCGCCTCCACAGGTGTTATCATGAGTCAGTCACCTGGCAATGGTTTCCCCCATTTCGAGTCCTGCTCCTGGGTGGTAAAAATAGAACCTGGCTACAACATCACATTCACTATTGAACACTTCCAGACCAGCCGTCAGTTCGACGAGCTTGAGATCTTTGACGGTGAGCTAATTGTTATGCTAACAATGGTGTTAAGTGTCAGCATCCTAATTATTCTTTTGACCATTCATGAGAGTTTGATAGAATTTCCTTATGCATATGCGTATATGTGATGCCCACCATATGGAATATTCAGTATTCTCTGGACCCAAGCATGAAACCCTCCTCTCATCTTTGACCAAAAACTAAATTTCAGGTGAATTTAGCAACCAATAAGAGAAAGTCATACCCAGCCACTTTTTCAAAGTGACAGTCTGTCCTGTCAGAGGTACAGTCATCAACTCTGCCAGGCGGCTGTGAGAAAAATAAGTTGTAAAGCAGTGTTCCTGATATGTGCTTTTTTTGGTGTTCAGGCTGGAGGGGAACAAATGTGCTAACCGTTAGCCTGTCAAGTCAATTATGGAAAGAGATCTATTTTTTTTAATGAAGAACTCAACTCAATTTGATTATTACGACAAGTCTTAAAAATGCACAATCTCTATCAAGCCTTGAGTAGGGAAAAATGTATTCCTATCAAAATTCAGACTTTGAAATTATGTGAAAATGTGAATTTGTATTAATCATATTCTCTGTTCAATGACTTTACATTTGCAAGGGAAATGCTCTTCAAATTGAAGGGATTACATTATGGAACAGAATGCATTATTTTTAAGACCAAAATGTGCTTACAGGAAAGTATTGGAGCTCTTATTCTTTTCAGCGGAGTTATCAGGCTTTCAGAAATGTATTACTTGTAATGATTTAATTTCCTCTCCTAACCCAGGCCCATCTAGACAGAGTCCTCTCCTGATTACCCTGAGTGGAAACTATTCCAGCCCACTGAGCATCACCAGCTCCAGTAACAAAGTCTACCTGCACTGGTCCTTCGACCACACAACCAGCCACAAGGGTTTTCGCATCCGCTACTCAGGTGAGTCGAGAAGAGGCAAACACTAGCATGAAGTCACTTTTTTTTTTTTTTGTATAAAATGTGGTTTCAGTGGTGCTTTTAGAATTGATTTCCAAAAAGGAAATTGTTGTACGACTGTGCAACTTCAGGACATTGTTGTATGTTCGACCACATCAGAGGTTCCTTAGGTTAACTGTGTCAACAAGATTACTGCAACCAACTGCAGCTGAAACATCTTGAAATATGACCCATCTCCATGACAACCTAGCGGGGGCGGCAGGCATGTGCAGCAATCCTTGTTGTTCTCAAGCAGCCTGGGAATTAGTTAAAGCTGCTTCTTGTATGGCTTATGATACTGCAGTTGTATCTGCTGGCTACCATAAAGGATCAGTTGGTATACAACAGCAGCGTAGCTCGCTGTGAATTATGGGTGTTCAAATATTTAAAAGGCTCCCTCCGTCTTGTATCAACACCACTCAGCCAGATTGACTAATCAGCTCCCTCCTCTCTGTGGAGCTCCGTCTCCCCAACCGGATGTTCTGTTCTTTCTCTTTTTTTCTCCCCTTGCTTCTTTATATATATATTTTGTTAGCCATGAGTGATTTCGCTAAAGCAGGCAAAGTGACAAAAGGACTAAATAATGGCTGAGGACCCACAAGTTGTCATAGTCAAGACGTGACTTCTGTAGCACCTTGGTTGGGAGTAGAAACAGATGGCACATGAAGATTCAGTGTTTTTGTTCTTCACCAATCCATATGATGTCTCCTTGAGTCTTCAATCGTCACCAACTTTATTTCATCTTCTCTGGTAGATCCTCATTCAATTATCTTTGTTTTTGTCCATCTCTATCACCTTTTGCAAGAATTCAATAAACTTTCTATTAAACTATTCTGTCACTATCTCCCTTACAGTTTTCTTATGCAGTGCTCTCTGTCTGTATCATAATCTTCTCTCCTTCTCTCTGTCTCTCCTCTATATCATTGAAACTGATGTGGTCACATGCCAATGTAGATCGGATTCTTGTGAACTGCAGGACTTTTTGGAGTGAAATGCTGTAAGCATGCTGTATACAGTAAGAGTCAGAGAGACAGTTGGAGCGAGGAACTGAGAAGGAGGGGCAAATAAGTTAGACACAAAGGATATGAAAAAAATGCCCTTGTAGCTGTCAGTCACTGTAACTGGCAGAAGGAGGAACGTTTCTCATTCTGCAAAATAGATATCATTGGATCTTTACAATATTTATTTTGTATAGTCTATTCCTATCAATGTAGGCATCAAGGCAGACATTAAATGTAATTCATCCTCGATTGATGAATTTGATGAAGTCAAAGCTGAATGATCCCATTCATAAATTAGCAAAGGATGTTGTAACAACTTACGTGGATCACCTCAGAAACATAACATTTTTCTCTGAAGATGGCAATGTCAAATTCCACATATAGTTTTTTTCATCTACAGTCTCTTCAGATCATTTAGAGTCTCACATTCTTTATCCAATTAGAACATTTTGTGTGAGATAGCATCTTCTAACAAATGCTGAATAAAGATCCCTCTGCTCACATGGCTTTAAGTTTTATACTGTATGAGAGTTTTATCTGATTGCATGGTGCTAAAAATCACCACCAACTTCAAAGAGAGGCCATTTACACATTTATACAGCCACGTGTGAGCGGTTAGAATCAGAATTAACATTTTTATGGAGCCGTAAAGTGGTCACAGTGATTAAGTGTAATGGATAATACGCTGTTTTGTGTCCACGGTCCACTTCCATCCTGAACTCTCCCCACAACGAGCCCTGTTTTCTGGGTCACATAGCCATGTTCTGCTGCATCACAATTTGTGGGGATTTATTTTTTACAATGTGTAACCTTTTTTTTTCTCGTAAGTATGAAGTTACAAGTTGTTTTTGGATTCAAAGCACTCCATTCTTCAGAATCCATAGACCTGTTGCCGGCACCATTTGGGATGACAAATGATGATTGCAGCATCTAATTTAGCCAACAAACAAAAACAGATACTCTGTGTCTGTTATCATGTATCCGTCACTTTTATGATCGTCCTCTGCTGCGGCTGGCAAACTCATGACAGTCTTCAGCTTTTGCTTTAAAGAGATTGCACAGTGGCGCTTGAATTAATAAATACCCTCTTTTACCAGGCCAGGCAGAGAAGACGGATGCAAAAGTGACCTTGGGTTCTGTGCTTTTGAAGGCATATTAATCCTTTACCTCCTCCACAACAACTTGCATCATCTTGCATCATTACTGTGTTTTTATGGCTGTTGCACACAATTTAATCCGAAAGCTTCTTCAAATATTTACCTATTTGTGTTGTTTTGTCAAAGCGGCCTACTGCAGCCCACCAAGTAACCCTATAAATGGCACGGTGCACAGTCTGACTGGGACTAAACTGGGCAGCACCCTCCGTTTCAACTGTGACCAGGGCTTCAGGCTCATCGGACAGAGCAGTGCCACCTGCACCAGGACTGCACAGGGGATCTACCAGTGGAATGCACCAGTTCCTCTTTGCCAAGGTGAGGGTCCAAAAATTGCATCAAGTTATGAGGAAAAATATGGTTTTTAAATCAATGAGAAAAACAGATTGACATCTGAAAGACTAGATTGTCATGTTTATCATATTGTTTGAGTGAGACAGTCTTGCCTTGTACAATCAGCCTGGGCAGGCTCATTTTATATTGCTAATGCAACTTACACTTAAAATGATTTTGCTAAGTTACTTAATATTATAATTCTCAAACAGTCCCACTTTTCAGTGATGAAATAAACCTCAGACTGTAAAGGAAATATTTTTAAAATGAGTTAAAGACGACATTTTTGTTGCAAATGTATTTTGTAAGTGTAGTCATTCTGATTTAAGTGGATTTAAGAAAAAAAAAACTATCACTGAATCCATTTGCCTGGATCAAAGTGCGTTTTCGACTGACAGTGTGACATCACTAGCAGCCCCTCAGCCTTAGGCATGCTTCAAGGAAGCTCACTTTACCTTGCCTCAGAACTGCTTTGAAGTTCAAACTGCGTCAGATTAATGATATTTGGTTCACATAAGCTGAATTGTTTGATATGTCGCTCTTTTGGGTTGTAGTCACAGTTATTTCTGCCTTTCTCTGTGCTCTTTTTTTTCTGCTGGAAACAAGTATGGTATTCACACGCTTTAAAAAAAGACTGACCTAACTAACAGTTTAGAGTTTTATTCTTAAAAACACAAAATAGATAGTATAAATAAAGCAGAATCCATTGGGGCAAGATTAATGTATTTGAAGTGAAAACGGTTTACGTGAAATTCACTCAAAATCAATTTTTTCTTTTAACAAAACTGTGATGCTGTTGTGTAATCTTTAATGATTTCCAATGTCAGGGATTTCTCTTTTTATCTGTGTTCAGATTGCTTTTTTTTGTGTATATAAAATATAGATTTTAAAATCTAAAAACTCTTCTTCTGGAGTCTACAGTATTTAAGAACCTCATTTATAAAATTGCATCAGCAGATCATTTCAAACCAGAGAGCAGCAAGGTAATCACTGAGTATCTGGTCAAGTCTGCACCAGGTGTGATCTTCCCATGAATTGCATGTGTTCTCTCTGGACTTGATTGTTTACTATTGAGCAGATGGCGGCCCAAGCTAATGTTTACCACACATCAATACCTCCCCTCGGAGTGTGTTTGTACAGGAAGCCCATTGTGAGCTTAGCACTCTGCATACAAACTAAGATGATTAATAAAATATACTTTGCAATCTGAGCTTTCATTTGACTAAACTACATTTATTTTTACTCACCTTCCTGCCTAATCTCTCTCTCCCTTCTAGTCATGTCCTGTGGAATGCCAGTGCCTCCTGTGAATGGCAGTATCGTGGGCCAGGACTTCTCTTTAGGAGCCCGAGCTACATACAGGTGTAATCCAGGATTTCGTCTCTCTGGACCTGTCACCACCTCAGTCATCTGTCAGGAATCTGGAAGGTGGAGTCCCATTGAGGCCCCGCCCAGATGTATTCGTAAGTATCTCTCTTACATTTAGATACAGCAATATCAAGGGAACACTCTCTTTAACCTGACAAATTTAAAGTTTTTAAAAACCCATCTTGTGTTTCAAATGTTCCTATCAGCTTTGAGATTAAACTAGTGACAATCTCAATTACAGATTTGAGTTAATAATCAGTGTAAATCCTTTCACTCTCTAGCGGTGACCTGCCCTGACATTGGTCACTCTGCGGTGGAGCATGGGAGATGGAGGTTGATCTATGGGACTCAAAACCAGTATGACGCTATACTGATGCTTATATGTGACCCTGGATATTACTACCGGGGTCAAAGGGTAATTCGCTGCCAGGCAAACAGCACCTGGAACTATCCAGATCCAAGCCCAGCCTGTGAGAGTAAGTGAAAACTGCATGTCCCTAATGTTCCTACATTTCCTGAACGTGATGAAGATGATGTGTCATGAGCTTCAAACAATATTAAAAAAAACATATGTATGAGAAAAAAAGCATACTTTTTTCTTTCTTAAATTCAAACTGTATCGTAAGAAATAACAAAACAAAGCATCCACAAATCTTATATATTTACATCTTAACTTTTCAAACAGAACATGTTTTGTAATTTTTGTAATGTTTTTTACCATATTAGTAATTGATACATTTGTCATTTCAGTCATCTCCTGTGGGGATCTTGGGACTCCACCAAATGGAAACAAAATCGGAACTCTGACTGTGTATGGAGCCACTGCCATTTTTTCTTGCAACACAGGATATACCTTGGTGGGCTCTCGGGTAAGAGAGTGTATGTCCAACGGACTCTGGAGCGGAACACAGGTCCAATGTTTAGGTGAGATCTTTAGCAGCCAGCCAATAAGAAGTAATATAGTTATAGAGTGATCTTTAAAGTAATTCAGAACACTTTGGTCTGTCCTTAATCCTTTCATTTTCCCATCTTTCATAGCTGGCCATTGTGGCACCCCAGAGCCAATAGTGAATGGACAGATCATTGGGGAGAATTATAATTATCGAGGCAGCGTTGTGTATCAGTGCAACCCAGGATTTCGTCTCATTGGGGTTTCTGTGCGGATCTGTGAACAAGATCATCGCTGGTCAGGACGCACTCCAGTCTGTGTCCGTAAGTGACTATGGAGAAAAGTTTGTCATAATGAAATCTATTAGTGTATTGTGTTTGGTAAGATTTTCTCTTATCATGCTAGTTAAGGACTGATATTACCAGACTACTTTGTGTTGTACTCTATAATACTAGACTTTTTACAAGGATGTTTTACCTGAGGAAAGAGGACACAAGTTGTCCATGAAGTCGGAGCAGCTTAGACACAATAAGTTTCAGAGTTAGCATCATTTATCATGATTGACATTCAGCTCTGTGTTTTTCTATACTAGTTCTGTTTTGACTTTTACTCCACCAATCTAGGTGTTGTTTATCAGAATCAGAATCTGTTTATTCAGGTGTGTTTAACCTTAACCTTTAATCTTACTGCTCTGCATATATATGTAACTGTGACTTTATTTCTTCCTTTTCTTTTCAGCTATCACATGTGGTCACCCTGGAAACCCCACCTTCGGTTTGACCCAAGGAACTCAGTTTAACTTAAACGACCTTGTGCGCTTTGTCTGCAATACCGGATACGTTCTTCAGGGAGCTGTAAAATCAAACTGCCAGTCCAATGGGCAATGGAGCAACGCCCTCCCAAGGTGTAAAAGTAAGTAACAAGTAGATTCCAAGGCTTAGTCATTGCATCATTTATTTTCAGAGAACTGTATGCCTACAAATAGGATAATTGCAAAGAGCCAGGAAAGATAGGAGGTATGTACATTTTAATGGCTGCTGCTGGATCCTTATGCACTTTAAGCTGTCCAATTTGTCATCTGAGCAAAAAGAGACTGCACAAATAGAACATTTTACCAAACAATCATCTACTTACACCTCTTATATCATTAAACCTGTATGTACTGTATATGCAAAAACATTTATACAATTAATTCAGCAGGTGCTTTTATTCAAAGCCACAAACATCAGAGAGTAAGTACAACACAAGTATGGATCTAGAGAGAAGGAAACAACAATGTCAGTAAGTGCAAACCAACAGCTTTAAGTCTGATCAGACACAGGTGTTGACAGGCAGCAGTACACAGAGGCAGAGCACAACATATGCAGCTGTTCTTGAGAGTTCTTATCAGCATCAAAACCATTCCAAATATCATCAAAAACCACCATCATCATCCTCAATATCATTAAGTGCGTAGGTGTTTTCTTAAAGGGATGCAGTGGATCGAATGGTCGTTTGTTCCCCCACCAGGGGGTGAGAGAGGAGAAGAGTGTAGCTAAAGACTTAGGCCCTGTTGTTAAGGTTGGACCAGACGCCCTTCACTGGCAGAGCGTAGTGGGCTGGAGTGAGTGTAGACCTGGATGAGAGAGTTTAGGTAAGGACGAGCAGTTGTTTTTGTTGCTGTTTTGTAAGCGAGCAATAAGGTTTCAAAATTTGATGTTAGCAGTAACTGGGAACCAGTAGAGGGATATGAACAACGAGTTGGGTTGGTTATAGGTAAACTAAACTATAAACAAATGTTCAAATGATATATATATATATATATATATATATGTACAGCTACATAAGCAATGTCTATGTGTAGCATAGCAGCTCTCACAATGGAATATATTCATCATGCCTTGTGAATATTTTCTTGCTAAATAAGCCATTGGCATCAGCGTTGTGTATCCCTCAGGCCCAAATTGAGGACATTGTCAAAATGTGTCCTTAATTCCTCATTTATGCCTGCAGGTGTATGGCTCTCTCTTTCTTGTGTTCTCATCCGTTTGTGTGGGTATGTATTAAATTACCTATTGTAATGTGCAAGTTCATATCTTCTATGACCAGAGATGACCCCAATCATGGAGACAGCGCCGAGACACCCGGAGGGGGAAAGAGTTTAAATGCTGTGTATTAAAGGAAATTGGAATGAAAAACCAAAGAGAGGCCTCGATTATTTAATTACCACGTTCTCATCCACATTGTCATTGGAGGTGTAAGATAATATTTACATTTGATGTTATTTCCTGTCAGCATAGCTACCTCTGTTACACCCTAAGGCCCACCTGTCTGTCAGAGAAACAAACTTAGTTAATAACCATTCAGAGACAGCCAAAAACAATCACAGGATCCTTGAGCTGGTATGAAAGACAGCAGCCCTTGGAGACCCATACCCTGTGTTTTGCTCTGAATAAGAAGTACCCTGTTCTGTTATGAACGAGCGAGGCAGGGACTTTTGATTTGGAAGAGTTTTTTTGCGACCAGCAATATATCTCAGCACCCACGTCTGTCTCTGAGTCCACACTAACTGAGGGCCCTGTGACAGGCACTGAAAGGGTGCTGGCAGGGTCAAGCCTTGAATATGACAAGGCAATGACAGGACCAGTGACTGATTGACTTACGAATTTGTTTGAAATGAGGTGAGAAAGGATTTTTGCCTTTTTTTTTTAAAGACATTTATGAAGGGATGAGAGGCTCACAGGAATCCTTCTTCAGTTGTTAAAATAAGAGAAAAGAGTATTTGACTGCTGCATGCATAAGCAGGAAAGATTTTCTCTCAGACATATGCCTTAAATCTCTCCGCTCTAGTAGTGACATCATATTAGCATTGGCCTTGTTTCCACGCAGATGCTGACTGTGAGATGTATTTTGTGTGAGACTCTGTGTGTTTGTGTGTGTGTGGATGTGGGCGTCTGTTTGGATCGCACATTATCCTCACTGATGATGTGGAGACATAAGTAGCTTAGGGGTCTTTTTGTCAATCAGATTTATCACCTTAATTACAGCATTCGAGACATCTTTGGTGAGGCACGCTCTCCTGTCTGCCATGTACTTCCTCCCCTGAGTGGAAAGCTAGAAGTGCTGTGATGACATCCGCTTCATCCATCTCACCTTAGCCTTGGCTAAGCCAAATAATCTGCTTTTTTTTAGAGGGAAAGAGAGTAGTGGATGGATGCAAAAGGCATAGAAAACAGAGGGGGTTGAGTAGGACAAAGGTAACGATTTCCCCAGTCCAGTTTAACCAAGACTGTGTTGCTTCCATCAATAATGCGCCAAGCAGGAAAGCACTGTCAGCCTGGCCAGTCTCCTATCCCTCTCTAATCAACAGCACTTTGAGTCACAGACACGGAGCCACAACACCGCCTTCTTTGGATGACTCGTGTGTTTATTTGTTGTTCAGCAATAAAAAGCAAGAGCCACACGGTAGTAAAAAAAAACACACTCAGACACACCACTTACTGTGCTGTAACTTGGCAGTAGTCCAGTAGGAGGATAGGTCGATCATGGTCCACACTTTTGAGTGGAACAGAGATGAATTACCTCGGCCCTTCTTCCCCTTTCACGTTTATTCTTTTTTTTTTCTTTCATCCTTGTGCTTCCTCTCTCGCTGCCCACTGGGCAGCACACAAAAATGTACCAGGAGGTCGAACGTTTTAGATGACTGCTGGATCACTTTTGAGCCCCTCGTTGCCCGAGCACATTCTTTTCAAAGCTGAATTCCAAGCTTGGAAAGTCTTGCGCTGAAGTGGCTCCACTGATTCAAATGCGCTTTGTAGTGTTATTATGCGGTAAGTTGTAAATGATGGCACCACAGGTCAGGGCTCCACTGGAAGAAATACATTATAATAGGTATTTTGGGGATGATTTAGATGTGCTGGCCAGCTTGGGAGCATGGAAATGAGAAAGCTTTTAGGTGCATTAGCATACAATGGGTTCATTTTGGCGGTGGTAAAGGCATGCTCATCGGGCAAGACTGGCAAGGCAAACTGAGGCATTAAGGCTGCATGGGCACTCCCACACAGTGTTTTAGAAGCCATTTCAGTTTTGGCACCATAGTACACATTTAGTTGTGGTTCACAGAACATAATAGAATGCAAGTGTTACTCACTGTTCTCCGACTCTGTTGAGGCAGTGTAAGGTGTCTTGTATCTGAGACACTCAAGATGGATCTCTGCTGGTTACATTCGTAGCCTGACATTCTGTCATGAATTTTAATATATTCTGCACCATCAGGGCTTCTTCCTCTCTAACTCTGTACAGCACCCCCCTCGCCATCCCTCGTTCCTCACTCATCCCTCATTCTCCCCTTCCCTAACTCCCTCCATCTGCTGCTTAACTGACATGGTGCCTCTTCTCCTGTGAGCTCCCCATCCATCACCATCTCTGCACCACAGCGGCCAGCAGGAGACTGGCTCTAATGAAGCAAATGTTTATTTCCGGAGTCCGCCTCCTACTTCATTTGGATTGGGGTGGATGGATGGATAGACTCTGGATGGCTGGAAGTTGTGGATTGTGAAGACAGAGAGAGTAGAAACAAAAACAAATTTTAATGTTCTCAGTGTGTAAGAGAGAGTCTCATATCTATATGAAATTATACCCTTTATTTTCATAATGAAAGAAAAAAAAAACTTAAATATAATGTGGGCAGTTTTAAATATAATTTCATATCATATCAAATAAAACAATTCTCACAATAATTCAGAAATTCAAGTTTAAAAATATGTGTTCAATTGATCCTTAACTTAAAACACTTGTCACTTGTCCTTGTTTCTTTGTCTCCTAATCCTGTCCTGTCGTCATCTATTTCTCCAGTTGTGAACTGCACAGAGCCGGGCCATGTAGACAACAGCATTAGGCAGATACTGCCCAGTGGGCCGCATCGCTACAGCTTCCAGACAACTGTGTCGTACAGCTGTAACCCGGGCTACTACCTGCTGGGAACCAGCTCCATCTCTTGTCAGGGGGACGGTACCTGGGATCGCTCCCTGCCAAAGTGTCTGTGTGAGTACTGCAAGGGCTCGGGGGTAATTGCTGCTGCATGATTAAAACTGCTTTAATTCAACTAACATTCTAAGGCCGAAAGACTAACAAGAAAAAATATTTAGTATTAAGAAAAGTAGGAAATGATCCATATTTAGGAAAGAGAAAATGCAAATGTTAAGCCCTTTCCCCATCACAATGACATAAATGATGATCCTTAAGTGGTTAATCTTTTAACCAACTTAACCATTTAGCAGCCCTTCTTGGTTTGCTTCCATTCAAAGTAGGAAATCTGATTTTCCTTTTAAAATCTAACCAGGCTCAGTGTGAAAAAGTAATGAAGCATTCAGATGGAACTAGGTCTACCAATTAGTTGGAAAGTAAAAAAAAAGTACAAATCCAACGTCACTCAACAGTTAACACTTTGACTAATTGGCTACTTTCAGTAAGAACTACTGATGGATGTTTAAACCTTCTCCAGTACTAGTAGCCATTGGGTGATTTCACATGTTCATTTGTCTCCCTCTCTCATCTTGTGCTCTGATTGGACAGTGGTGCTGTGTGACCGCCCAAGCATGCCTCCCTACGCCCAGATCTCAGGAGACCGTCGGACAGTAGGCTCAGTTATCCGCTACAGCTGTATCGGCCAGCGTACTGTCATCGGCAACACAACGAGAATGTGCCAGCTGGATGGCCAGTGGAGCGGCTCGCCACCACACTGCTCCGGTATGGAAACCCAGATTTACTGAGGATTTAGAACGGTTCAACTGAAAATAACTTTTTAGTTCAACCAATCATTGTAGTTGTTGGTGCAGCGTTCTTAGCCTTTTTGAAGCTATCTGCTTTCTGATATTATTATCAACACCCAGTCATCCTCATAATGCAAGGCCAACAAATAAAGTTTGGGTGGCAGCTGTTAGCAGGTAATAATTAAAGTAGATGGAACAAAGATGGAGCTGTCTGCCAGCTCCAGAGGCCTCAAGGGCAAAAAGAGTGTCCTCCATAAAACTGCTTTAATCCGCTCATAACAGGCTGAAGAACGGAGTCGCCTGCCCCTCCACTGGTTTATGAAGATATAGGCCCCCATACTCTTTCCGCTTACAGGGATTTGCTTCAGAGCCCTCATATTCCTAATACACTTGAGGAATGTCATGATGGTTTCAAGAAATGCACATTTAGATGGCCAAAATACAAAGAAAATACCATAAGATGTCACAAAGACAAAATTAGACAGTGACAGAAACTCACAACCTACAGCACACATCAGGCCACACCGACAACCGGGCAGAAAACAAATAGTATGCTGACATTTTAAAGTGACATTGATGAACACTAGCTTTTCGAAAGAATTACCAAACTGTACGATCTAATGATTTTTTCATTACATCTATATATGTTTTGGGGTCTGTTAATTTAAATGTAATGTGAGATCAATAGGTTGATTCATATGGCATCTACAATACTGAGTTGAAGGGGGAGCTGACCCTTAGTGCTCTTAATGCTCCCAGATTAACGGTTATTTTAGGTCTCCAGTCTCACCTGTAGCCTTGAGCTGCCCCAAAGAGTGAAACCCTTCAGGGACTTAGTGAACAGCTTGAAGAAAGGGCTTGGTATAGGACAGCTGTTCTTCTGCATTGAAAGCAGTCAGTTGAGGTAAATCAGGAATTGTATAAGGATGTGTTCCTTTAAGTACTGTGGAAGTATTCTGGACACATCCAACTGGAAATTCTGGAGCAGACCTTAAGGCCATGGAGGGATTAGAAATTCCATCTGTCCTGGGCCTTATGAGGAGCTGGACAACATCACTTGAGTAAAACAATGTGTGGACTAGTAATAATAATAATAATAATAATAATAATAATAATAACTTAGATTTATATAGCACCTTTCATGAAACCCAAGGACGCTTTACAAAGTGGGGGGGCGTAATGGGAGACAACAAGAGACAAACAAATGAAGGAGAAAGGAAGTGGGTGATCAGCTGGGGGGAGTGTTAGATGAGACTGAATGCTTTGGTGAACAGGTGGTGTTTGAGGAGGTTTTTAAAAATGACCAGAGATGCAGCAGTGCGGATTTCGGTAGGAAGAGAGTTCCAGAGGGTGGGGGCTGAGGCACTGAAGGCTCTGTCACCAAAAGATCGCAGTTTGGTGTGGGGGGTGGAGAGCAGGCCTGTGGCTGAGGACCGCAGCTGTCGGGACAGGGTGTAGGGATGGAGGAAGTCGGTGAGGTACGGTGGTGCTAGACCATGGAGAGATTTGTAGGTGAGTAGGAGGAGTTTATGTTGAATGCGGGACTTGATCGGGAGCCAGTGGAGGTGAATGAGGGTGGGGGTGATGTGACTAGTGATTAAATAGCCAGCTCTAAAATCTAAACCTGGTGAACTGGTGAGAAATGAATGGATGGATAGTTTGATGGACTTGCTTGAGCAGTGATGAATGAACACGATGTGATCATCTAGTAACATGACAAAACAGGCCAACTGCTGAATAATGGATATTCCTGACTTTCTGAAAAGTGATGTTGACAGCCACCTTGTCCAATGTCGAATAAGAGCAGTAAACAGCAGCAAGGAACAATTTGGGTTTATAATTTTAATATGGACACTAGTATATATGTTTGCCAAATGAAAACAAATCACATGCTATGTCACATTTTTCTGCATGTAAAGTAAATAGATTTAACGTAATGTCATGTAAAAAGGAAGCTAGTCGAAATTGGTTTCCTGCCAGATGACAGTGGTCGGAGTGAGTGAAAGCATCTGTAATGTGGAGAATACAACTCTCATGCATGCTCTTCACTACTGATAGTCTTATAATGTCAATTAATATGAGTATCATTTTGTCACAGATGTTAACTTTTTTGTAATTATCTCTTTTCCAGGTGAATCAGTCGGACTGTGTGGAGATCCAGGTGTTCCTGTACATGGTATCCGTCTGGGAGAAGAGTTTACAGTCAACAGTGTTGTCCGCTTCAGCTGCGAGCCTGGTTATATGCTGAAGGGTTCACCAGAGCGAACTTGCTTTTCCAATGGGACCTGGCTCGGCACCCAACCTGAGTGTCATGGTAAGGAATATATGCATCGACTGTGTGAGATGTTCTATATCTGAATTATTTGGACTGGTTGGAGGGAACGCTCACACATAATCTTTTATAACAAGGTTGCACTTCTCTAAAAGATTGCAAGATTAAAAAGCTTGCATGAAAGAGGAGACTCCAGACTTTAGTTTTTAGGGACCAAGGTAGTTTTGTCTCCCCATCTCTTATTCTTTACACTGATCATTGGTTGACAGGACAAAGGTTATTTCTCCTGCCTATAAGGCCAAGTATGTTTACTGTACTCTCGGTGTTATACTCCTTAAACCCTATGTGGTGTCAGCAGTTCTATTTTTTTATTTATTTTCCCCACTTATGAATGTTGGGGTCTAAGCTGAGGGTTGGATAAGATAAATAGGTAGATTAGGTTGACTTCCATCATTGTGTGCTGAAGAAGTAGCTGAACTCCAGAAAAACTCTTTGGGATCAAAGTGAAGAGCTGAGATATCAAGAAAGAGCAATGCTCTTCTGCATTGAAAGCAGTCAGTTGAGGTAATTCAGGAATAGTAAAAGTATTCTCGACACATCCAACTGAAGACCCTGGAGCAGACCTAGAAGACCATGGAGGGATAAGAAATCCCATCTGGCCTGGGAAACCCGTTGGTATACCTTAAGATGAGCTAAAGGACATCACTGAAGAAAATAATGTTTTGATGACTGATTACTTTGCCGGCACTGCAGCCTGAACCAGAATAACTGGTGGGAAATGAATGGATGAATGGTTTGATGGACTTCTGCAGGAGCAATGATGAATAAACAGTATTAGACCATCATGTAACAATATGACAGGCCAGCTGGAGAGTTATGGCTGTGTAACTGAATTTGAAATTGTTCACTGAACTTCTCGTGCACTTAAGCATAAATGACACACGAGTTTATGACCATATTCACATTGATAACTTGTTTTCTTCCAAGCATTGTTTTTATTTCCTTCTCTCCTCCAAAGTTTTTGTAATCACTGCCTCTCCTTTAGTTTAACAAACTTGTGTTAGCTTGGATTTGAATTGTATTTGCAGCGGTGTTAAAGAACCAAATAATCCCCTTCAATTTGAGCAAATAGTAGCCTTAATGACTCTTTTAGAGAGTATAACCACTTTTTGCTAATAAAAATTTATCTTTCATCATTTCTCAATTTTGATGTCTTGTCAAAGCAAACTGATCTCAACAAATCCCCCTCTGAATTGCCGTATTAAGCTTTCCTTCAGTACAAAGATTGTGGCTTATACTGATGAAACAGTCACTAATTTTGCAATTAGCTGCTGCCTTCACAAACTGAAGGAAAGAAATATCACCAATTTGCATGTGTTTGCAAATATGTTTAACAGTGAATGAGCAAGAGAGAATGGGTGACATTATCTATTGATTCAACTCCATAAGGCTTTTAATTTTTTGCCTTCTGCAGCACTCATTCTTTCTGCTGCCAACACCTGAAAAAGCAGATTCCCTGAATGTGTAGTAGTCCGTGCATCCAATCAATATAGGTCTTAAGGCCCTCGACTGTTCCTTATTAATGCTGAGACAAGACTAAGACATTAAAAACAATGAAAAACCAGAGTGCAGAGTGCTTTCAAACATCTTGCATGCCACAGCAAAAGTAAAATTGAATGAGCCTGCTAAAGATGATCTCAAGTGGTGATATTTTAAAAACACTTCAGTTTGAAGAGTTTTGGTTTAGATAATATCCATAAAATTACCAACATGGATGTAGTCTGTTGCATCTGTTTAACATCAGCGTCAGTTGTTATTGGGTTTTACGTAACACTAGTCATTTCATATATCAGAATTGATTCATTTTGTCTGCGCTTTATGATTTGTGTGTGATCTGCTTGCAGTTCTGTTCAAAGGCTTTTACTTGTCCCCCTGAAACATTAGAATCACAATAATCAGGCATAAACCTTCAGTTGCACTTATCCACCTCCAAGTTGGCAAGTTCTGTCTGTAGTTATACTGTATTTCCCCTGCCGGTTTCTTACTCTCCATGAACACACAACCCTTTTCTTCCTATCTTTTTTACACAGTGTGTTGTTTGCAGAATTTCCATCCTGTTTCTCAAGCGGTGTTCAACTGTGCTTTTTTATGCGTAACTCCCCCTCTGCTCTCACACACACCACCTCTGTACCTTGCCTCACAATGTCTTATTCCCTTTCTGGTGTATGGTATGCCCACTAGCTGAGGTTGCCCACCTGTTCTCTGTTGGCACAGACTTCAAGGGCCAGGCCACATCTGGTCATTAGGGGAGGGTGAAGCCCACAGGGCTCTAAGGGCCCCGGGCAAGCTGGAGACTGTAATGAACAGAAGCAGTGCTGCCGGCCGGCAGACACCTAGGGGATTTCTGAGCAAAGGATATGTCCATCAAAGTATCTTATGAAGTAGGACGTAGGGGAAGTTGTGTGGGTGGATGAAAACCAGAAGTAAAGGAACAACAAACCAGATACAAAAAGGAGAACAGAAGGAATGACACAGACAAGAAAACAGCATTAAGTTGACTTTACAGAATAGACGTACTGTATTTTATAAATACATTGTATTACAGTCAGTGTAAGGATTTATTTTCAGAAAAATATACTTCCTGATATGATGCATGGAAAACACAAAACGTAATCCCCCACAATTATGTGGGGTGGTTGATTATAACTGATCAACTTTCAAGAAAATAATGAGTTTAAAAACTTGTATTTACCACCAAATTGACCAAACAAAAAAGAGAAACATTACAGGCATTTAGGGTGGTAGTTGGACATTTAGAATTAAAAAATATATATTTTAAGTTTAAAAATTGCCGTTCTCTAATTCAGACTGAATCTGCACTTAGCTCGTCGAAACATAACCCTTTGACCATTACTCTTCTCTCCGATCTACCCTAGACACACATTACTATTCAACACGTACTCCCATGGTGACTGTGGATCAGTCTGTAAATGAATAATACTGAATCCTTGTCTGCTGTGCTCTCTTTGTTTCTCAGTGATCTCTTGTGGAAACCCGGGAACCCCAAGGAATGCCCAGATCTTGATCCACGATGGCCTAACATTTTCCAGATCCATTACCTACACTTGCAGGGAGGGCTACTACTCCACTGGACTGCTCACCCGACACTGCACTGTTAACGGGACCTGGACAGGCAACATGCCCGAGTGCTCTGGTAATTAAAGACTCTCACAGGGAGAGGCCAGTGGTGTTTATTTGTACTGGAACATCAGTTTACATTTAACAACTTAGGAAAAAGTATTGACAAAAGCACAACACACAACTAGGCTCTATAGAGTAACATTTATAAAAGGTTATATAATGCAAGAAATTTCATCGAATAGGAGAAAATACAGGGGACCATGGAGGTAATGCATATATATTTTTATGCTAGATTTTGCCTTTTTTTTCTTCTCACACATGACTGATCCCTGGCTGTATAGAAGGACATTTGTAGAAGGCATGTTCCACTGAAAAGACATCCCTTTATCATTATGCCTCAAAAAAGCCACACAGCTGCTTTACACAGCTGAGAGACCCTGGCAAATAGAGGTCACTAAGAGAACTAGTTTCTTTTGAATAGAGAGGATAAACCCTAAGCATCCCCAAAAGGGTTCCAAGACTCTGTAATCCATAGTAGTGAAAGGGTAAATGTTGACAACAAATGTCGCTAAAAGACCTTTATAATTCCATGGATGTGTGAATTGGAGCCCTCCTGATGATTTTTCTCCCCGTTCTATTAAAGGCTTAGTGCTAAATGGACCTACTAGTGAGATTTTTTTTTTTTTTCAATCAAGTTTATACCCACTATAGTTGAAACGTACACCAACCCAGACATTATATTTTCATACATTATCATGATCCAATGTTTATGATATTGTAGGAAAAATAGACTGTTAGCCTTTGACTATCACAGAACAATGTTATGCAATAGGAGGAATTATGTCACTGTATCTCTGCTCTTTAGGTTGTTTTTTCATGACACAAATTCCTAGATAGACATTGTAGTGCCAGGCGGCACACTCTTACCAGCCCAGTGGGAAATGTAAGTGCTTGCTCAGTCAAGGGGGAGACACTACATTTCCTGTTACCTTGCCCTAGTGGGAGTTTCACTGGAATGTTGGTCATATGAATTCAATAATTCTTTTTTTTTTTTTGGTCCCAAGGCAACTGGAACAGCGCAACTTGTGCCCTTTTTTTTTTTTCCATCTCACACGTTTCAGCAGTGTTGAGCTATGAAGCTGCTGAGTCACACAGTGGAATTATCTCTGTTGTTACTCACTCACACTGTCCCCCCCCCCCCCCCCCCCCCCCCGCAGGACTTAAAGTATAATCAAGGAGAAATGTCGTCCATTGTGGAGCTTTAGGGAGCTACTGTACAAGATTTATCACAAGGTTTAGTCTTTGTGTAGTTCAAAGCTCTGAACTGGAGACAATCAAAGGACAGTTCCTTCAGAGACAACAATTGATGCTGTTGAAGAGTCAGTTCCATAGAAAGTGATTTTTTTACATATACTGTTTGATACATCATCTAAAACTGGTTTTCCATTAATGAATCGCCTGCCTCTTACCAAAGGTGCACACATACTATGTAGCTTTTCAGACAGTTAAGTTGTTTTTACAAGGTAAACTGCTCATTAACTCTGAGGCTTTATTGATTGTATAATTTAAAAAAGTTTGTTGAATTTCATCTTAAGTATGTGATATTGATCGCCTGCCTTATAGAGTACAATTAAATACAAAACAAATTGAAACATCGACTCTCATGACTTGGAGATGATGCAGATGTGAAATGTATGAACTTTTCCTTTGATTTTTTTCTTCTCCTTTTACCCAAACAAATAGCCTCTGCATCTCTGTCCTTGGGTTCAACTCTGTGTGTTGAATAAAATAAGATATTAGTTTTTGTTGTGTTTTTTATCCTTTTTTTCATACTGCTTTTTATCCTTTTTTTCGTACTCCAGTAATCAACTGTGCTGACCCTGGAGTACCAGCTAATGGGCTGAGGCTGGGCAATGATTTCAACTACAACTGCACAGTCAGTTTCCAGTGTGCTCCCGGTTTCACCATGGATGCTGACCGAGCCTCCACTCTTACCTGCACCAAGGACCGCACCTGGAATGGCACCAAACCTCACTGCAAAGGTAAAGTTGTTAAGGATAACATGAATGACAAAGCAATTTAAAGTCAGATCCAAATGATGGTAGAGGAAAATAATAAGTGATAATGGAGGACCTGTTGTTGTTACAAACGTAGTTACCTTGCATCACTGCAATACTTTCAGCCAAAATGTAACTCATCTTATCGTTTAAACCAAAATGTATAGACCATGAGTTCCTGCCTTGTTGTCTCCTTGTAGCGATCGTGTGTGGTCCACCACCTACCATCCCTCAAGGACAGGTTGTCGGTACAGACTTCACCTGGGGCTCTAGCATCAGCTACTCTTGTAACCAAGGTTACCAGCTGTCCCTTCCCACTGTGTTAACATGCCAGGGCAACGGGAACTGGAGCGGAGAGAAACCCCAGTGCTTCCGTAAGTGGCACCACACTGGAATGACTAATTACATTACACGTCATTGGTATTCTACTGACATTTCCTTCACACATGTACAGTGTCTATGTCCCCTTGTGTGACATTTCAAAACCACAACTTCATTAGTGTGTCACCTCAAATTTCCCTGGTTCTTTCTTTCCTCCGTCTGTCTTATCTGTGCAGCGGTGTTCTGTGGAGACCCCGGTATGCCAGCCCAGGGGAGGAGGGAGGATCGGGGATTCACTTATCTCTCCTCTGTGTCCTTCTCCTGCTACCCTCCCCTCATCCTGGTGGGCTCTACCAGAAGATATTGTCAGTACGATGGCACCTGGAGTGGCACACAACCCTCTTGCATTGGTAAGCTAACTGTTTGTTACTCAGTATAGAGTAACGTTCAATCAGTTTGACTTCAGTACTTGATGTAATAATCAAAGCAATGGCATACTGGTCGCGGTAAGGTGGTTCTTGGCAAAAATTTGTCTTAGTTAAGCTTTGTATTGGCTGGCTTGCATTCTGCTTCAGTATTGTTTTTCTTGTGAGTCCTGTTGACCCTCTGCATTCAACAAATAATGCATGCAAAAACCATTTGACCCAGCCAACAAGCTTCATTGATTTTGTTTTTCAATTTGATTTCTTTAATTAATCAAAGCAGCCCAGGACATCTGTTTCACCTGTTGAAGCGTAGCCCCAGGTTCAGTCAAATTGTTGTGGACACAATATGGAGAAACTTTAGGTCTGGCAATGCCAGACTGCAATAGAGGCCTGTTTTACCAGAATATCAACAGGCAAGCTGTGCTTTGTAACATCAGATCCCATCTATCCTGTCTAAGTTTTGAAACTTCCCGATTCTCCAACCATACCACCCAAAATACTGCACCATTGACCCGTGCATAAACACGCAAAAATGAATTATGTAAAAGTGACAAACATTTTTGTAAGTACTGCTCCCTTAACAGTTTTCATGAGATCAACCCCAGTATCAAACTTTATACTTTTGTTTTTCCTTTTTGTCATCACTAGTATTGCTCCTTCCTGTGATAAACATTCTATAAGTAATAACCTTCAAGCAAATCAAACTATGGTCAGAAAAAAATGTATGAATACAATAGAATGATTTGTTCAAGACTGTAGGTCTACTGTGGTATTTAAAGTGCTATAAAATATGCACATATGCCAACAAAAGATCCAATAAAAGTCTGTACATCAATTTATTACAGCAAAAAAATCTCTTGGAACTACTTTACCTGTGAATAATTTATCAGCCACTTTGTTTTAGCACGATTAAAAATCCCTAGTGTCTGGAATGTGGGAAAGGTCAAACCAAGATTAGTGAAATTTAATCTGTTAGCCTGTTTTGAACATTTTAGTACATTTCATTACAGTTGGATCACCCCTAGTTGTACGAATTGCATGTTATCTGCAGATTGATGGAAAAGTTATCAGCATTGTGTGAAATAAATGTATTAATAAAAGCCGCTAAATCCCTGTACAGATTCTCAAAGAGAACAAGGCAGTTTAAGTAGTAGGAACCATGAAGGTCTGCTGTACAAATGGAAAGACAAGTCAGCCTTTTCAAACTTGTTTTTTTTTGGGGGGGGAAATCATCTTTCACACATGATGGGGTCATTAAGCCTTGATATTTTGTTGGTATGGTTGTTTTGTTTCATTAGTTCTCATCATGTCTGTATTAATCATGCATGTATCAGCTGGTGGCTGTGTATAATATCAATCAGAAACTTAATGTTAGTAACGTTACAGCATGTTGTAGTTTTTGTAGCTGTAAATTTACCCAAATCAAATACTGTGTTCCGGGGGCGCCGATGGTGCACTGGTTAAAGCGCGTGCCCCAGGTATGGAGGCTGTGGTCCTCCAAGCGGGCGGCCCAGGTTTGTATCCCACCTGTGGCTCCTTTCCCGCATGTCATTCCCCACACTCTCTTTCCCTGATTTCCAGCTCTATCCACTGTCCTGTCTCTCCTTTTAAGGCACAAAGTGCCCAAAAATAAATCTTAAAAAAAATAATAATACTGTGTTCCATCCAAAAACAAGCGCTGTAGGAGCGGCCTGTTCACACACATCTGTTAAATGATTGGTGTGTGTATGCTACCTGTTTAACATTGTAAACAAATATTAGATGAGAAATATTGAATTGTTTTGTTTTTTTAAATTGATGTCCCTGATAATTGATTTCAAATGCTGTTATTGAAATGATGCAGCTTTTTATATAACAGTCTGTTGTACTCAGATTTTATGAAGCACTTTCCAAATAAAAAGGGACGTTTAGGTTTATCTTGCTGCTTCTTTTGTTATTTATGGAAATTTAGTTATATACACTTTTATTTGGCCAATCTGAAAAAACGATCCTATCCTGACAAAAGTATGTGATCCAATCCAATCCAAACTGTGAAGTTTGAGATCCACTGCACCACTACGTTTGGGCATGTAGTAGGACCTTAGGATATAATGAAGCTGGTTAATCTGTGCTGTTGGCTGTAAATATAATTAAATCTAAAGAAGGGTCCTTGTTTGTCTTAAACCAAAGCCAATATGAGCAAAACATGATCAACAGCAGTTAGAATGTAAAATGAAGTTGTCAAATGACAGTTGTTGGTATAAGAAGAAGAATACAAGAAACACATTTTTACTAAATGTCTGTCATCTGGTTAACAGGGTGTGTGGACTGGTGAGTCTAGAGGGTGCACCATTGTGTGATAATCTCCCCTCAGCGGGGATAGAGAGTGGATTCAGATAACCAATGACAGACTTTGTAGGATTTGTTTCGGATGTTGTATGCTGGCTCACATACTATATGTGTACTGTGCATACAAGCATTTGTATGTGTGTATGTTTGTCTGCATGTAGTTATTCATAGCCTCCGCTCCAACAGTCAGAAATACAATCCAGATCTGTGAAAAAGTAATTTCCATACAATGTCTCCAAGGTGATAATTCATTTTGTTGTGGGTGACATGTAAGTGGAGCTTGCTTCAACTTAAGAGTATAAATCACATAAAGGATGTGTATGTGTTTCAGATCCCACTCACACTACTTGTGGAGACCCTGGCATTCCTCTCTTTGGAAATCAAAACAACAGCCAAGGCTATCAAGTAAGAATTTAAGCAATCGAGTGTAACAATTGCATATGATTAGACTGTCCCTTCTGAATATTATTTCTGTTATGTCAGATGTGTGTGCTCATCATGCTCTTGTATGTGTGTCCTGACAGATCAGCAGCACTGTGTTCTTCAGCTGCAGAAAGGGCTATTTACTCCAGGGCTCGATTTCTCGCACTTGTCTCCCCAACCTTACTTGGAGTGGTTTTCAGCCTGAGTGCATTGGTAAGTACTCAGACTTCTTGTGTTAAAAAAAAAACATCTATAGCAAAGTATGTGTAAGTATGAATATGCATAGTGAAGTGGGAAACATAACCTAGGGTTCAGAAGTGAATGCAAATGTTGCAATTAGTACGATGCCTACACTGTTGTCTACATATGATCTTCCTTGATTCTTTTCAACTTTTTGGTGGTACATTTTTTCTTTGTAATTTGCTCCTCTGCTCCCTCTGCAGATTCATCTCCTCCATCTGACCTGTGTGTCTAAAATCCTCCAACCCTCTTCTTCTTTGGTGTCTTTAATCTTTTCCGTTCCTCTCTTTGTCCAGCCCACCATTGCAGCCAACCAGAGCTGCCAGCCCAGTCTGATGTGAGAGCCATTGAACTGCCATCCCTTGGCTACACGCTGATCTATACATGTCAACCTGGCTTCTACTTGGCCGGAGGATCAGAGCACAGGACATGCAGGTCTGATGGGAGCTGGACTGGGAAACAACCTCTCTGTGCAGGTATAAATATGGTTGCATTGCATCTATAATGGAATGTAGGGAAATACATCATATGAAAAAATGCAAAGGCACAAACACACACATAGACATTAACACAATGTTAGACACTACAGATGTAAGCACATGACCAACCACTTTCCAAGGCAAGTGCGTAGATGTTTAGAACACTTTAGAAAAAATCCACTTATATAAATAATGTGCTGTTTCCATTACTAGTGTTAATTGAATCAACTGGGCTTTGTAATGGTGCAGGAGTCAGTGGTGACTCAGGTTGGGAAATTGGGGAATCAGCTAATGTTGATGAACAGTTCTGTTAACGCTTGCTTATTCTAAGGCACATGCCAGGCTTGAATGGCCCATCCATCACACAATTACAGTGCATGGAATCACACACGCACACATGCAGACACACAAGCTCGGAAACATTAACGGGCGTGCAAAACCTGATTAGGCCAAAGCTTCCCATTGATTAGGTTAGCAGAAGTACCTCTTATAAATGGTGAGGCAGTGTTAACAAGGTCTTGCAGACAAATAGACTGCCATTAAGACACCTCCAAGCATTGGTCTAAATACATACAGGGAAAAAATAGAGTCATCGACTCAGGATAGATGAATGCTAATGGGTTAACGAGAAAGAATTACTAAAGAGAGATATCCGTTTGATGTATTCCATGCCCAGCCGCTGCTAAAATATCGAGGGTGATGGGTATTTTAACAGCTGTGTCATTAAGAGTGAAGGAAAGAGAGAGAACTGGCCTTAGCAAATACAGGATATTAACAGCACCTGTGGGTGCAGGGATGGAAGGGCGGCTCAAAAGACTGGCAGCTAATATAGTGCAGGGCTGTGGGAGTGTGTGTGCATGTGTTTGCTTGTGTCTGTATACATTTATACGAGGTGATGTCTGTGCCCATAAACTACCATCAGTATACCTGTCTTTGTTTATATTTTCGTGTAAAGCCCTCCTTGCTCTGTTTGCCTGTGTGGGTGTATGTTTACTACTGTGGCGTGGTCCTGAGGCCCCGTGTGAGCAGTAAGGCATTATTAAAGTGTTCTCCCTGAAGCGGAGCGGCTGTGTCTCTGACATAGCCGTAGCCCCCACGGGGACAACTGAGCTGCTCTTTGATGCATGAGTCAAGTCCTGTCGCTGGCAGCTCTCACTCAGGCCACTGCAGGGGTTGTGAGTTGTGGAGGTAGACATGAAGAGCTGATGGTGATATCCTCTCATGGCAATTACCTCGGAGCTGTTGTGTTAAAGGAGGAAATTGTATTTTTTATTATCACCTCCTAAGGCTTGCACTTCACCTGTTTACAGGACAAACTTGTAAATTGTGTTTTTTTTTCTTCAGCTGATAACCGCCCAAGTGGTAAGAGCCCAGTGGGGACAGTGCAAGAGCCACCCTCTAAATTACCAGGTAAGACAGGCCCTTCTTATATTTTAAGATGTTTTAACTGAAATGTATTTCAGATACATAGTTGTTTTCTATTAAAAACTATGGTTCCTAAAGCATACAAGGACATTTGTCATATCACTCCCGTCCTCAAAACACTCTATTGGCTCCCATTGCAATACAGAATTACCTTCAAAATCATTTTATTAGTGCATAAAGCACTCAATGGTTCAGCTACTAGTATGTTTCTGACCTGCTCACAGACTATGACACAACCTTGGCCCTCAGGTCATCAAGTGAAGTCATACCCAGAATTAGATCAATGGCCAGAGAGGGGGCCTTTAGTTACTGTGGTCCTTCTCTCTAAAACAAACTACCTGCTTACCTGAGGGTCCATATCTACTGTCTCTACTTTTAAAGCTCATCTACTCTCCCAAGCATACAAACAGTTACTGTGTGTGTGTGTGTGTGTGTGTGTGTGTGTGTGTGTGTGTGTGTGTGTGTGTGTGTGTGTGTGTGTGTGTGTGTGTGTGTGTGTGTGTGTGTGTGTGTGTGTGTGTGTGTGTGTGTGTGTGTGTGTGTGTGTGTGTGTGTGTGTGTGTGTGTGTGTGTGTGTGTGTGTGTGTGTGTGTGGTTATTGTTTGTGCAATAGTTTTCCTTTTGGTTTCGGTGTTTGATGATTGCTATGTGGTGTGTATGATTTTTTTGTTTTGATTTCTGTATCTTATTCATGACTTTGGGAACAATTTTTAATTATTGTATTTGTATGTTTTTAACCTCTATGTACAGCACATTGAGCTTACCTGTGATGAAATGTGATTTATAATTACAATTGCTAACTGCTAATATGGTTCTCAATGAGCATATGATACGATAAAACTTTATCAATCCTGAAGGAAAATCTAATGCCAGATTTTAAAAAAAATAATTACAGTACAAATGAGTAACACTAAAGATCATCAAATACTACTAAAGTTGAAAGTAAAACGTGAAGTGTATGAGAGTAAAATACATATAATCTGTCCTGAAAGGATGAATTTAGGATTACTTTTATTTGTATTCACTTATGTTTCTCTGGTATCATACTAACTGTTTGTATCATCTTAGAAAATCATTTTTTGTGGTATACCCTTACAACTGCTTACTCACACCCCTGTTTGTGAAATAACCCCTGCTGTTCAGCTTGGGGGAATAATTTAACAAGCAAAGTAGTCCAGCACAGTATAGTAAACTAAACCCTGCTGTCTTAGCCTCCTGTATTCACACTCTTTGTCTCTGTCAGTCCCAGGTGGCGTCTTTGCTAAGAACTCTCTCTGGAGGGGATCTTATGAGTACCTGGGGAAGAAGCAGCCGGCTATGCTAAGCATCACTGCCTTTGAACCCTTCAGCAACCGGGTTAACGGGACACTCATCGACCACAGCGGAGTGGAACTCAAACTAGCTGGTTGGTACACAGACAGTAGAACAGACAATTCAAAAAGCAGAAACACGCATGTCTTTTTTTTGGCAGTGTCGGGTGAAATTGTCCACATTGGTGCTTATATTAATTTTTATATTTGTATATCTGTTATGAATGTTTTATCCTTTTTCAAGCAATGCAGACTTTGTTCCAAAAACTAAATGTAAGCCGCTCTTTTTTTCTCCTTCTTGTAGGCACTTATAAAAGGGAGGAAGCTCAGCTGCTGCTTCAGGTCCACCAGATCAGAGGCCCTGTGGAGATCTTTGTCAACAAGTTCAAAATAGATAACTGGGCCTTAGATGGACATGTAAGTACAAGTCCAGGGTCAGGTCCAATATGTGAACCCCTCTTTGTAACTGCAAAGGTGTTACATCACAGACACACACACCTTTTATTGTGAAATATGCTTCAGCACACATACACGCTAACCTTGTCACTCTGGGGAGATGGAAGGCCCACCCAGAGTTTTCTCTTTAATTAAAATGTCAGTTAAATCATTGCCTGGTAATCAGGACTCGACAGACCCCCTCCACTCCTCTCCCACATTATCCCCGAACCCCAGACACCTCTAATGCTCACGTACTCAAGATATAATTAAAAAAGCAGGTCACAGTCTAAGTGTGTGTGCTGCTGAATGTGGTTTTACGTGCATGTTTCACAAGCCCAACAGCACACTGGTGTTTTCGTACATGCAGTGAGTTTTTCCCCTTGTGTAACATGCTTGCGTGTGTGAGTGTGTTTGTGGTGTGTCAGAGCGTGTTTATGTTTGTCCTCTTGAGCAGAAAAACGTCACATTAAATGTCAGCTATAAGAGTGCCTCTCAGCTCCTCTGACATGATATTTCATTTTCCGCGTGCACCAGCTGCTGACACTTTGATGATATGCTCCTTTGTAAAGCCTAGATGTGACATATAAAGTGTCTGTCTTCCATTCCTCTCTCTCTCTCTCTCTCTCTCTCTCTCTCTCTCTAGGTGTCCTATATCTCTTCATCCAACTCCTTTGTGTACCAGGGATTTGTCAGAGGAAAAGGCTTTGGCCAATTTGGTCTCCAGAGACTGGGTAAGTGAGCTGACCACTCAGTTATAGAAACCAGTGTGAGCATATGTTCCCTTGGGGGATGACAGTCTTTTTTTATGTGTCTTGATTTCTATCATAAAATCAAATCTATCACTTAGAATGTGTGCAGCATCCTTAAGCTTAACAGCAAGTGCTTTCAAAGCATGCATTTAGTGTGTTGAATTTATCATTTATTTACTTGGACAAATATGAAACAATTTCTATAGAGAGGCAAACACAGTTCACAAACATGAATTATATTCAAGCACATGCACACACAACACAGCTTCACAAAGTCTTTCCTCTGGGAGTTTGTGGGTAGTGTGTTGATGCCTGTGGTGTCATTGCCATATCAAGTAAACTCGCATCTCTTTGTTTTGATACAGTAATATCCTCCTTTCTCTGCTGTGTGTCATTCTTTGTTTCCTGCAGCAGCTTTAGCTCTGCTGCTACTGCTACTTCAGAGAGTTGTTTATTTTATTTTTATTTTCTTTCTCAAAAGGCTGCAGTTCCATCCATATATTCTGCTTCATGTTTCTGACCTAGAAATACAAAACCATGTGATGCTCCTCAGTGGGATTTTTGTTTCATTTTGTATACAGCAAATCTGTACATCCACTCTCTATGGAGGCGAATTGCTGCTGCAGTCAAGCAGATGTGTTTGTTGGATATGTTTTTGTGGGGGGGCTTTTTTTCCCCATGGTTTGATGCATTGCAACTGCAAACACTCCCCACTCTTCTGTGTGAACTAAATAAAGCACACGTAGAGGAAGGAGGTAGAATCAGTGGGATTCTCTCTGCAGATGTGGATGTGCATTTTAATTGGTGCATTTTAAATTGATGCTGGAACTGTTTTGGCTGGTCACAATACTAGTTTACTGCTGCCACCCACTGTTCCAATGCAGTGAAAAAGGATGATCCAAGTTGAAACTTACCCAAGTGGGATTGTAAAATAAAAAAAACAACTGTGATATATGTTCTAAGAAGATTTTTTTTAATGTATTTCTTACTCCATTTGTGACACAGATCTCAGAAAATTGAATCCATGCAAACACATTTAAAGCAGTTAACACAAGAGACACTGCTTCTTACTATTTGTTTATGTTAATGCTGTTTCTGATGACAGGTTTCACATGAATTTAGTCGATTTTTAAAAGCAGAGCCCAGATTGGATGTGCTTTCATACTGGCAGTGAGACAGACTATAGAGCAGGAGTGTAGTTATAAAAATAGATCACATATGAGCAGGAAGGAGGAATTGACCAATTTGAAATAGGTGTTAACACAGATTAAGCATGTGTATGCACGGGGATGGTTCTGTGGACATGGTGAAAGTGGATATGAAAATCTGTTGTAATGGGCGAGATGCTTGAACAGCAGGTGCAGAGTCTCTCCCCCCCCCCCCCCCCCCCCTTCTCCATCCTGCCTCAGCTCACACTGATTGAGCAAACAGCTCTTTATTAATACAGAGGACTGGGGCTGGTGCCAGGGCATTCATGTGTATGTGTGTCTATGAGAAAAAAGGCATGCGCACCTTGGAGGTGGGCTTGACGTCTTGGAACCAATCCTACTCAATTTGTTTAGGATTCTGTGTTTTGTTTGAGCTCAGCAGTGTCATAGCAGCGACTGCATTTCACCTGTGTGGATGTGTTGGTGCGTTTGTTTCTGTGCTTGCGCTCATGCAGCAGGGGGTTGATTGGCAAACACCACAGGGCCAACTAATTGAATTCCTTTTCTGTTTGTCAGTCGTCCTTTATTGGAGGATTTTTGGCATTCTGTGGCAAACAGGTGCGCTGTTGCTCCTCCACTGGAGCTGTTTTTGAGACACACACCTTCATAAATGATGTAATAAATCTGAAATGACTTCATAGCTTTTGGCCTTTAGTGTCAGTCATTAAGAGTCATTGTAAGAATAATGAAATGTGACGTTCCCAGGGGGTAAATTATTTTTTTAAAGTATTCAATAAAAATTTATATTTGCTCACTCTAGTTAGATATCTTCAGCAAACAAGTCATTTGATTTCACTTTTTCCTGTTTTATTTGTATTATATTATTACACTTTCTTGGAAGAGGATGAAATCAATCATTTAGATTATTTTCTTAATTCATTAGTCTCCTTCTTTTTCTTTGATTATAATGTTTGCTGCTGAAGTAACGTTGTACTCTTGATGCTTAAATAAATACATCTCCTTGTCTTCTTTGTTTTCCTGCAGAGAGTTTAGATCCGAGCAGAGACAACCCCGGCTACAACTTTGCGTCAAACAGCAGTTCAGTGGCAGCAGCCATCCTAGTGCCTTTTATAGCAATGATCATTGCAGGCTTCGCTCTGTACCTCTACAAGCATAGGTAAGGTTCACACAATTTGTATACTATATTTTACACTTCTCATTATTGTCATTATGTATAATAAACATTAACACAGCTTTAATTCACCTCTGCAAGTTATCTCTCTAATAAGAGTCTTTTTTGATTTCTAAATAAAAGCTTAATCAACTTAGATAAATTATCTTCCACCTGACGAATACATTTACATAATTTTGATGTATTCAACACATTTAGATATTTAGACTGTGGACTTCAGGCCATGTTAACATCTGCACTTTCTAGATAAGAATGATTCCACTGCCTAGAAAACTGACACTGAAACATGAGACTGAGTTGGCATCTTTGATAGATCGTCTTGCACACTAAGCTTTCACATAAAAATGGTGGAGTGTTGCTTTATATGATTCTCACTTCATCACAAAGTAAAGCCAAATCCTCATCTGTTTCTAATCCACGGGTCAAGTTACAGTAAAATGATTGATTGATCGCAAAACGTTTCAACTATAAAGATGACAAGTATGTCTGCCTTAGGTTGAGTTTGTAGTAGTGTATTATCAGATCCTAGTGTAAGTGAACTCATAGTTTATTATGTTGTTGTTTTTTAAATTTTAGAAGAAGACCCAAAGTCCCCTTCAATGGTTACGTGGGCCATGAAAACACCAATGGACGAGCTACGTTCGAGAACCCTATGTATGACCGCAACATCCAGCCCACTGACATCATGGCCAATGAGACAGAGTTCACAGTCAGCACAGTGTGCACAGCCGTATAGCAACCGCTTCCTCCTGAGGTAAGTCTCACGTAAAACCAGGTCAAATGGACTAATCATAAAGTAAGCACTTAAAGTAACAGGCATCCTTGTATGCACATTTCTCTGAAAGTAGATGAAGTTATAAGCTTGTGGCTAGCTCGAGCTAATCACACTTCCAAGGTGTCAAAACTGCTGAAGCAACAAGACGCACATTCAGCATCCAGTTTCCAAGTTTTCCTGAGGATAAGAAAAGCTGTGATTAGATTTTTTTTTTCCTTCTGTGGTTCCTTTGATCTTTTGCTCATACTTGACTTCCGTTTGGTTTGTTTAGACTTCTTAAATAAAAAGCTAGAACATGATTTTTTTTATTCATTTAAAAGTGATGATGGTTTTACATTAATGGTTATGTGTTCTCTTCTTTGTGATTCCCCTCATCATTATATCCATTCTTTTCATTATTACTTCTTCTTTGTTCCCTTAATCATCTTTTGATTTCCTTACTTTTCTGTCTGTTTTCTTTGCATTCCTTCTTTTCCCTGCCCTTCATACCTTGTTGCCCTTATCCTACAAACATTTTCACCCCCTTCATGCATGCATTCATCCTTGATTTAGTAAGGGAAGGAGGAGTGCACCACATTCTTCGCCTGCCTACGGAGGACGTCCATTGTTCCTTGAGCAGAAGCCAAGACAAAGATTATTTTATTCACTGAAACACATTCAAGAAACATCTCCAGTGGAAAGGCTCTTACCTGCAGGAGGCAAGAAAAAAAAAATGGAACCATGTGAAGACAATGACTGTATCTAATTCCAACTCCAACATGCTTTTATAACTTCACATGGTTTCTTGATCATTTTCCATATTTAAGGGAAATATTTCACCTGACACTGCAGCTGGCCGGAGTGATGCTGGAAGCAAAGCTGTGATGACTTTTCTCACCACCCTCCGCCTAAACCCAAAGGGAATTTATAGGTCAACTCTAAGTCAAGAAATTGACCAGTAGCTAACAGTGATCTCTGTGCAAGTGAACTGTAAGGCAGGCAGCCCTGTGTTGGCCTTTGAGTCAAAGAGAGACAGTCTGGACTGTTTTCCATTTACTTTTATATTTCCCTGTTTTTTTTCTCTTCACATGGCGTGCTTTATGTGATGAGTAATTGGGAACCCTGTTTTCCTAAACCGTCTGCTCCTGAGGCTGTTTGAAAGGTTTCATCAGAGGCCTGAGCGTCTGGCTGAGAATGAATAAAAAATTCAGTAACTTTTGAAGGCCATATTGGAGACAGATTTTAACATTACGATTTACTTTTAGAGCATTTTTTCATGCAGAGATGACTCTCTGCTGGATGAGGCAGCTGTGTCCAGAGCATGGGTTTAAAGGTAGCTATGGCTGCTGAAAAAAGCACTTAGTGAAGGTGTTGAGTGAACTTATGTGAGAGAGAGAGACAGAGAGAGAAAGAGAGAGAGTGTACTTGCATGTGGGTTGTGCACACGTTTGTAACGGCAGCATCTGCAATCCATGCAAAATAACTGCTGTCTGTTTTGGCCCCAAAGATTTCACCAAACAAACCACCTTTTATTTTGAAGAAGAAGAAAGTGAGAATTGGTTTTAGGTTCATCACAATATCTAAATGCTCTGGACCAGAACAAACAAATGACGATGTGAAGATCCTCTTAAGAAAATGAAATCCCAGGTAGTGTCTAGCTCCAACTTTTGTCCACTGCCTCTTTTTGTTGATGGTGATTCATTCACCCTCCATTGTTGTGTCAGGGACAGACTGACTGATGCATTTAATTACAACCAAGAGTCAATAGTCTGTTATGCTTCCTGTAGGCATTGGTACCAATGTCACACTGAGGCACCACAGGAGAAAATAAAAAAAAAAGGCTGTCTCAAAGGAAGGACGGAAACTGCAGTACATTACATTTCCATGGAAAGCCTTTGGACCACGTCTTTTATTTGTCTTCATTACCAAAACTCAGAACAAGCTGTAGCACCAAGCAAAGGAGTAAAAAGTGGTACATTCTCTTTGGAAAGGCTGCAAGTCTGATGTCAAAACCTTCAACTTAGAGTTTTTCTTTTTTTAACCCCGGATAAACATTCCCATGCTTCTATGGCTTGAAAGTGGTATGGACTGTATCCCCTCTGAGATAAAGACGCAGTATGAGCGCTCTGAACTTGGCCTTAGGAAAACAGAGATCAAAGTGTGGTCATGTTTAAACTCCCACAAAATGTCCAACTGAAGGCGCTTGAGTCTGAAGAATGGATGAGTCAGTGAACTGCTCCCCCTGGATTACATTCAGGTCTTTTCCTCCAAGCTAACTTCTGACAGCTCCATTCTTTTAAAAGAGAGTAGTTGTTGCTTTGTTTTGCTTTTTCGCTCGTCATGAAAACGTTGCAGAAGGCTTCCTCAGAGCTGTGACAGCAGGGGAGCTGCTGGCATACTGATTACTCCCATGCATTAAATTGGAAATGATGAATATGATATGGGGGAGAAAAAAAAATGTGTTTATGCCTCTAAAGCTGACACTTCTCTAATCTATGGCAACTGGGGAGAAATATACAGAAAATGTTGTTTTGAATTGGCGACACAGGAGGGATCTAGTCATCAGATTTAACAACAGGACAGTAGTGGAACGACGGGCATGGTGATGAGGAAGAGTTCAAAATGTGAACGCTTTTGTGAACCTCATGATGTGCGTACGAGTAGCCGATTCAAAGAGGAAAATGACTGCGTTTCAAACACCCTGCTCCCACCTATTTTCCACTTTCTGTCCCTATACCTTTGTATCCTGTGGATGCTGAGTGGGGTGAATAGTGCTCAGATTTCACTGCAGTAAATTGAGCCATTACATGCAATTTGGTTTAATTTAGCCCTGCTTCACTGTGGAACCCATATTGAATCCTGAATTCATCTTACTATTACCACTGACAGGACACATAGTCAATTGAATACTGTTTGACTCCAAAAATATCCAAACTTCTTTGATTTGCAACTTTCTCTTTGACATATTTCCCTTCATGTTAGAAGAAAAGGGAAAAAATAGACTAAAATGTTTGTTTCTTTGTTGTCATTTTTAAATATAAAATGCAGCTTTGTGGCTTTCACAGTCATTTCAACCTCCATACGAACAGGTTTTTTTTTTTTTTTAAACACAAGTCTTTAATGTCACCTACAGTACATAATTTTTCTCAGAAATCCAGGCCTTTGAAACCAATCACTGTATTGTTCCTTCAATCAGTTTCGCTGTTGGTCGGTAATTGCTTTTTACAATTTTATTACTTACAAAGCTCTCGCTTATCTCGACAGTACAGATAGAATATTGCCCCTTGCCTGCTCAGGTCGTGAATTGATGGAAAAGGAAACGATTGAATTACCCTGGAGATTTCACGGGAGAGGAGCAGTTGCACTTGCATTAGCTTGAAGACATTGTTACTCAGATCTCATATTTTGGTGCGGCTGTTGCATTGCACGGTTCATTGTCTTATTCTTGAAATGCTTCAAATACTTCTATCCCTTCATTGCATTTCCTCTAGTTTCTGTTGAGGTCACCTTGATGTGATCTTTCCCCCGTCATTCATTTCTCCCATGTACACATCTAGCACATGAAACAACACATCCTAAAGCTGTGTTGGGAATCAAACAAACTAATGTGATTAGCTAGTGGGAAAGGACATGATGCCCCTCACACTCTGCATGGAACAAATTCTATTTGACTCGTTATAGGCTGTCAAACTGGACAAACATTACACAGAAGCATAAGCTAACACAACTATGATTGTTTAAACCAACAAGGGCTCAGTCTCAAGAAAATCAAATGGTTTCAAAGGACCAGACTCATACCTTTTTTCCCATGTTATTTACCTCCACCAGTCTCCAATAAGCACTTTACATTCATGATAGTGCCTTGGTACAACCCCCTGATATGATGAGATGGCTCCAGTGGCTCTATTTTCGTGTTTAAGGATTCAAAGCCTCATCATTTCTTTACAAAGCACGGGGGGTTATTGAAAGGTTTTTGTGTCAGATAGATGGACGTTTTTTTTGTCTGGTTTTCAGTCAAGTCTTTGTAATAATCTCTGCATGTATAACCCAGATACACTCAGAGATGCGTCTACCGAAGAGGTGCTTTGCTCTCTGTGTTTGTAATATTTTAGGAGAAAAACTGTCAGAAAAAAACTTGTTCGTGTCAGAGAAACCATCAATTACTATCCCTTATGAATCAGAAATGTGCTCAACTGTACTGTATCTTAGTGCGCAAGGATCAATGGCATGGGTTTTTATGTGCTTGCTTTGAGGGTCTGTGTGTTTTTGAGAGTTTAAAAGGTTACCCTGAATAACCAAAGACAGTTATCAATCATTAGCCAAATTTGTTTCAAAATGTCCTAATCAACATAAACTTTGATGCAGGAATAAGAGTTTTCACTTAATGGCAATACATCTATAGAAATATGCTCCTTTTTAGTCAAACTAGGTTAGTCCAGAAAGTTCTCAAAGAAAGTTCAGTTCAGTTAAATGACAATGAGGATGACTGAGTACTGGATAGAGCCGTGCTTTACGATTTGGGGTAGAGTCTGCCTTGATAGCAGCTGGCTACTTCCTGGTTCTCTTTTACATATTTTAAGACAGAAACTGGGTTCATCCTTGGCTCATTTCCGTTATCAGTCAGACACAGCTCTGACTTCTCTCCTGCTCACCATCACTTCTAACATGAAACACATCACAGCTATGTTCTTTCACTTGGCACTGAGTTCACTGAATCTTCTCACTGTCAGTGTTAGGCCAAAAAATGACCCGTTTCTTTATGCAGTTAGAGCGCTCCGATTTTGGCACAGGCCACAGTGAACATGTACTGAAAAACCAAGCTATCCATCAGCCATGCTGTGTGACATATTCTGCATCAACTGTCATTTGTAATCTTCCATCGTTCATTGTCACCGCACATCGATGGTTATACGACAAAGCCACACTAACTGCTGTGTTTTTCAGACCTATTCCATCCAATTTGCTTTCACTATTCAGCCCATTTCAGTGTGTCTACGGGACTGAAGCATGTGGGAGAGGGAGCTGAGATGTATTTTTGAAAAGCTATGGAGCTAAGATGAATTTGATTCTATAAATGGAGATAAGAGGGGACCAATTGTGACATCATTTGGGATCAGATGAGTGCAGTTATTACTGAAAACTACTGAATGTATTTCATTTCACTGAGTGCATCAAAATTTATTTATCTGTACTGTGTTCAATATTTGTAACCCCACAACTGCTCCTCTGTCTGTACGCAGTAATGGAAAATATATGCTTTGCCGATGTGTCAACCTTGAATTACAAACAGAATGTCCAATTTATCTATAGTACGATCTTGCAAAATATTTACAGAGCTGCTTTTTAATACCACAGTCTTTATATTCATGCCACGGTGATTACCTTTTTGTTTTCCATGACAATATTTCATGTCCAGTAGATCTCTCAACTAGCCTCTGAATGAGACTAGAGCTCATAACAACCCATAGCGCCTAAGCCAGACCAACACGGCCCTCGAACGCCTCAACAAAACAACACAGTGAAAGACAAAGATGCAGAGTCGATCTCTTGCTGTACACCAAAAGGGTTACCTGTGAAGAAATCGACTAACATGGACTTCAGCAGACTGTGTGTAAGTACAGAGAGAAACTTTAAAAGGTGAAACCGTCTCTAAGAAAAGAGAATAACGAATAAAACTTTTTTTGTACAGAGATATATTTTTATGGAAATACATTTGTAATATAAAAAGAAAAAATGGATTGACATATATGTAAATGTTTTTCTTTTTCATTATTGTAGTACAAATGCTAGTGGGGAGTATATGAAAAATCTCTATATATAAATATATAAATATATATATAAATATATACAAAGAAAAATAGAAACAAGGCTTTTTGTATATGTAAAAAATATTGTACATAAAAGTTTACATACATACTGTAAATATGTAAGACCCACCATGGCTTGTCTGCAATATATAAAATGTATTTTATCCGTCTGTATATGATGCTTTGCATTGTGTCTAAGCTTATTCTACTTTCTTGAACTTGAAACTTATTTTGAAAGTTTTGGAATAAAATATAAAACCTACTTTCCATCAGTGTATTTATTGATGACCTGTGGTTTTTACCTGTTGCCCGGGATCTGTTCAGCCAATCAAAAGTTGCAAGCAACGCAATTGCATAATAACCAAATAATGTGCTGCTTTTCATATCTAGTCCAAGCAGTCTTTATCTGCTTGCTGTTCTGAAGAGTAATATTTCCCTATGCCATATACAGTATAAGCCTTGCCCTGTGTGTATTGAAAAGTAAGTGTTTAAGATTCACATCAGATGTCCTATCCGCAGACTGCAAAAAGATGGCCGCCCATGTAAATATTTTGGTATTGCCAACAGTTATCAAGGTTTAATAGTTTACATGTCCTCAGGATCTCACTGTGAACCAGAGCTGTCATGTTGTCTGTTAATCACATTAACAACACTGTGCTGTTTCTTCTGTACAAATCAAATGCTTGCTTTGAAATAGGCCTATTACCTATCTTTTTCAGACTCAATTCTTGAGGGGTCTTAAATGTGCAACCAGGTTTAAACTTTGTCTGTTGGTTCTGTAAAGCAGTCCATCAGTTAGATTACATCTATATGATGTTACACCTACCCTAAGACAGCTTTATGGGGCTAACGACAACGCACAAATAAAGCACAAGAAACACCTTCAGAAAGTCAAAATGATGGGTATTTAATAAGACACCAGAATAACTACATAGTTAACTAAAGTCAAAGGATTTAATCAACAAGATAACACACACTCCCTGACTGAGAGGCAACATGCAGCCGTCCCCACTCCAAAAACCTCTCTCCTCCTCAACTCAGCACAGAGCTTTTCAAGCACTGAGGCCAGGTGCACCTCGTTGTGTAATCAGTGGCTTCACCTGGGCAGAGTTGGAGCCATTAGAAGGGGCGTAAGGACAGACAGCACAGGGAACAACATACAGATAAAGCAGTGGTTATTTTTGACGTCTGTAACCATCACATCAGGTCAGTGTCAGACAAGGCCGAGCAATGGCTGGAAGTGCCTGTATTTACAAAGATGCACTATGAGTAGTTTGAAGACAGCAGGAAAATTAATCTTCTTATGGCAGCTTCACACAAGCTGTGTGAGCAGTGGTGACAACTGAAGAACCTCTTCATGTTCATTTCAGCTTGCGTGTTAACAGATAACCACCTTCACACTGCTTACATTAGTAGTGCAGCTCACGTGCCAAAAACAAAGAGAATAGAAAGAGTCTTGCTGTGTAGAGAGCCATTATAGAGACCTTATACAATGTGTTGAAGGAATATTAAAAATCCATTTTGTTAACACTTCAGGCAAGTTTTTCTCAATCAGTCATTTCTGTGGAGAGACTCCACTTGTTTGAGCATGATGCTGCTATATGTAACACACAAATTGCTTATTGAATGAAGTCAACTGCAGGGCTTCTTATTGTAGTCCCTGCCTTTTTCTTGTTACCTTTTTGTTATATTATTTGATTTAAAAAAAAAAAAAAAAGTGGTAAGCTTCTTACATTAGCATTAAATGCATCTTGGCTTCTCCTAATAGTTAACTGTTGTTGGAAGTGTGTTGCCATGACCACAGAGTTAATATTTTCTGGCTTTGCGTGGATTTTTTTGTGTAGGAACCTACATATTTTAAAAAGCACACTCATTACCCATCCTGGCATGGCAGAGTCAGTAATTGAAAGAGCTCCTTCATATTTGGATATTTTTCCAGAGGAGTTGGTCTTTAGGAGTAATGCAGCATGGTCATGTGTTCCTGAACCTTGTACAGGGCTCCATGCAGGCAGGTCATTGCTTTTCCATCCATAGTACCCACCGCTGGACAAATGATGGACAATCTTCAATGGTAAGACTGAAATTACATCTGACATGCTGAGTTTTTAACGTGATGTCTAATGTTAACAGGCTGCTGGTTAGGTATTTGTTATAACACTTTGTTGGTGTCTTTTTTCGGGATTTTAGTTGGCTATCGTAATCTGAAAATTTATAGTATGTAGGTATGTAAAGCTAAGGGCTGTAAGTGCAACTGACTGTATGTGTGTTAGGATCAACTGATCACACATTGCATAATATTTGTTTGTTTAAAGGACAAATGTGTGACATTTTGATCTAGTAGATGTCGCCCCTTGAGCACCAGCATTAAACCAAAACAAACTTCTGTTTGGCAACACCGCCGCTATTCTGAAGCCTCCGCTCTCCTCCAGCGACACACCTCCAACCCCTCTCCAATCGCGTTCGCACAAAGGAGCTATGAATTAGAACGCACCATAATTAAGCACCGTTAAGTGGAAGTGGCTCATTGGCCTTTGCTCGAGCTGAAATTGCCTGTTGCCTGCACTGTTGTGTTGGCAAGTTAATGTTAGCACACTTTAGTTCACGTGTAGCTTCATATTGCACATAAATTCATCTAAAGACACGTACGTGACATCCAAATAAGCAGTGAGTAGGCTGTGTCACTCTTCTTTTTTCTAGTCCTTGACTAAAACAGCTTTATACCCAAGGCAGTTCCGACCATGTTAACATCATGTGAACTCAATGTAGACAGTCATGAATCAGAGAGACATTTACAGAGGATTTACTTGATTTCTGCTGTATCCAGTTTAAAATGTTGCACATACTTCCTTTAAACAATGCTCCAGTTTACCCTTACGAAGAGGGTGTGAAAGCAGCCCCACTCTCCAATCCTGATTACAAACCCTGACAGCAGTAATCTGCACGCCTCAACAGATCTGCATGTAAAAGGAGAATGTTATCCTTTTTCCAACTGCAGCAGTGAAATAGCCAAAATGATATTTCTTACATACTTTGCTGACTTAGACAGCTCAAGATAGCAGGGGATAGCTTCCACCACAATCCAAACATCAAGCCAGTAGTTGCTAAATCCTCCATTTTAGACTTTTCACAGCTTCCACTCCACACCCTTTCAAGAATAAGGCCAGCCAGCACAGCAACAGTTCAATTACCTAGGGTTAAAAAAAGTTATTCATATTTCCATATTTTACTGATTCATTGTCTTTTTCTAATAATAAAGTTTGTATTTTTAATTCATTGTTTTGGAATTGGATGTGAGAGATCGCAAAAAGAGACTTTTTGTGAAATTTTGTGTGCTCAAGTTATTATCATGTGTGCACTGTTACCTGCTTTCTTGGACCAATCTGGTATTTGCTCAGCAGTGTCACCTTGACTCAGGCAGGGTCTATCTCCCCTCACCCGGAGTCAAACGATACTGGTGATATAGCAAAAATAGTTTTTTTTAAAAAAAGGGACACTTGTGGCCCTGTGGTTAGTTTGCACGCCCCATAAAGAGAAGGCGTTGTCCTTGAAGAAGGCAGGCTGGGTTCATATCCAACTTATGGCTCCATGTAATTCCCTACTCACTAAATAGAAATAACTAATTCTCAAAGGAAGATTGTATTAAAATACCAGGTTACTTAAACATTGAGAGTGAGTGACAGAGAGGACTGTGCACCTTTAAAACTGCCTACAGTAAATTAAAAAAATTGATTTAAGATTGTTTACAATTTGACAAAGACAGTTGGCTTCATGATATAAAGAGTACCAATCTGACTACAGGGGTCGTTAAAATGAACACAGAGTTCCTTACAGTAGCTTAGACCTTTCATTTGAAGTAAGATTTCAGAAAAAGGTCAGTTTTTCTTCAGTGACCTTTGATGTCTGAATGAATCTGAGGCAATCTACTAGACCTTCTTGTGCAACAAATCTAGTGAAGGGAATGATGTGACTTTGCTTGGGGTTAGTTTAAGGCTTTATGAAATAACCAATATCGTACCAGTGCAACCAAGCAGTACGCGTAAAGAAACACTGCTGGGTGTAGCTTAGTGACCTGTGACTTGACCCCTTCTATTGGCCTGCTACAGTCATTCCGAATATCGATAAGCAATGGAAGTCTTCATTAGGTTGAAATACTCAAATGTTGATCTTGAAAAATTAGCCAGTTTGGAGCAGTGATCTGACGTTTGTTCTATGTCCTGTTTAAGGTCAAAATATGAATGCATGGAAACAGTGACTGTTAGGAAACCTTGAAGTAGATTTCCAGCTGAAACATAAGTACTATTTTTTTTGTCTGATTTTAGCGAAACAAGATTTTCAAAACACAACAGGAGTCCAGCAATATGAATTCAAAAGCCCAAAATATCTGTAGTTAACTTACAAAATAACCTATTGTTGATCTCAATCATTATGTTCATGAAACAGTTGGAGCTTTCTGCATTTCATATTTGCACATTTCTTATATTCTGACAGTATCTGTACGCCTCCAGAACTACATTTCCAGTTGAATCAATAACACCAGCTACAAATGCCTTGCAGACCAATTTTGTAGAAGAACTCATAGCCTGCTGAGAAAATGCCTTGATGTTATCTTTTATACAGATATGGAGAAGTCCCTTGTTTCTTCTTCAGGTCATTTTTTTAATGGGTTTGTTTGATTAATCCAGTTCACCGTAGAAATGTCCTGTGTTGCAAAAAAAAAAAAAAACTGCCCGGTGGTTTCTAGAGAGCACTTTATAGCACACATAATATTTAATGACAACTCCTGCTGGTGCAAGGGAGTGAGTGTCCGTGTGTGTGTTTTTGGCTGTGTGTCGCCAAGGTAAGAGCCTTTTCTTGATTGATTAAATCAACAGCCATACATGGGTCATTAGTCACTCCTGTTCTCGACCAGGTTTCCCACGGTGATTAATCAAACCTTGTCAAGTTGCTGACCCCAGAGTGTTCCTTCACAGCCGCCTGTTAGCCCCTCCATCCTCAGGACCAGACTTGAAAAAATGTTCATGGCCTTAGTGTTTTTTGGTCGCAAGTCAATGTGGAGGATTAACATAATGGCCGCTCCACTTTATCACCAACTGACGATGCAGATCAAAAAGAAGCCATTGATTTTGTTTCCAGGCAGATAAATCAAACATGCTGCCATCTAATGAACTCAAGGCGTTCTCTATGATTGCCTCCTCATCAGATTAAAATCAGATTCTGCTCAATTTGCACTGAATAATGGTTTATCCTCATCAGAGGGTCATTTTTAATACCAAGTGGAATGCTGTGTTTGGTTTCTCTCTGCGTTAGGTCTTGAACTGCTTAAAAGAGGCTTGCTGATCCAGCTCACTGAGCAATCTCTTTATGTGCATCGTTGCTTCTGTGAATTCCGGTAAATTCTCCGATCAGATTGCAGATACTCCATCATTGCGCCCATGAGTCGATGTGATAGCAAGCTAATTTTTCTTAACTAAATCTGAGTCGCTCGTATTTTCCCAGCCAGTGTAACGTCAACATCAGTTTTACTCCTGTTCTCCTCTACTCTGCCACCCAAATGTCTCCCTCAGGCCTTTTTAATATCAAAGGGGAGAAGTTCTGAAGAAAGGATGGAAGAGAAGAGCTTTTTTACAGGTCTCTGGAGTTTCTTTGAGCTTGAGGATTCGAGACGACAATTAGCTTTGTCACTTTTATCACCATGCAGTCTGACACATCACACTGACAGCTGAACGCTCAGCCGTCTTTACCTCAAATGACAGCTTTCCCCAATTACCAAGGTGTCCGGCAGCCATGTTCCTGCTTTTGATAATGAAGAAGCTTACTACGCTGCAGAAAAAAAATCAGTATGGAACAGCTTATTGCAAAGATCATTTGGGACTAACCATGTCCCCATCTCAATTTAGTTTATGAGCAAACAATTTCCTGGACTTTCTGTCAGAGAGGCAGTGTGCATTGAGAAATACGAGATGTAGTCATTACACGTTGAGCAGGTTGATGTGGTGTTAAATCAGGAAAAATATGAATGTCTTGGTTTTTGCTTTTTGCAAGAATGCTCCTGTTTGTGTGTTACTCATAAGGGTAGTATCCCGCACTTAATACATTTATTTTTATCATAACCCAGAGATTAGATTGAATTGTTTTTTTTACCCCTTGAGTAATTACTGCCCCTGTATGTGTTGGTAGCAAGGTCAGAAGGGTAACTCTTTTGGATCACTCCACTCAATTGCATGCTGTTCCTTGTTTTACTGTGTCAAGCTGGGATATTTGAGGAGACATCAAAGCAAGAGGTTTACCCTCGCAAATCCCCCCAGTGTACTGGCCTGGGCCTTGGCTAATATCTGGCAAAATCCACCCTCTGCTGTCCCAGAAGACCTTGGACCAAGGATGAAGGGATTGAATGATGAGAGGAAGTGTATATTTGCTCTGTCAGTTGAATTTGTCAGCAGGGGGCTGGCTTACTTACTTCAGTGGAAGCACCACAGAAAGGCCAGCTCACTATAATTATGGGAAAATATCACAGGGGTTTCTTTAGGACATGCTCTTTAGCCTGCAGGAATTCTGTTTTTTTATGAGCCATGCAAAAATGGAGATACACTCAAATCAACATAAAATTATTCCATGCATCTTCGTTTTAAGTCATGACACTTCTTAAATTTCAAACTTGTACTGATAAAAAAACAAAATTAAGAGTGCTAATCCCTTCAGCCCGTCTTTATGCTTTTATAAACCAAGAAAGCAAAGAAATAACAGACTGATAATGTCCTTTGAGTCTCAGAATGAGGAAAAAAAACTTCTCATTATCTTACATAATGGATGAGTAAAAAGAAAATCCAAGCTCTGTGATAACGATCAACTGTGAATCTCCAATTACTGCCGTGCTTGGCTCATAACAATGGGACAATAACTAATAGGGAACTGTCAGGGCTCTGTGGCATGATGGGATAATAATAACCAGCGCTCATCAGGAGGAGATGCACAAGCGTAGAAACCGAATCAGAGTCAACACTTCCTCTTTCCCTATTACTCCTTTTGTAGTCGACTTGAATGGATCAAGCAGGCTTCCCATGTGTGACTGTCAAATTGATTAATTAGCACATTTGTGTTTTTATTTGGGTAATTAATAACAAATCAGTGGACAAGGAGTCGCTGATGAGGCAGTGAAATGTTTATATTTTCATTATTTCATACTAAACATATTTTGAACAGGCATTTATATTTTCATGTCTGATATATGCAGTCCTTCTGTTGTCCTTGTTCTATCATACTTTAAGTTTTACATTGGGGGACTGAGGTCCAACAGTGGAAAAAAATGTAAGCCTCATGTCACACCCCTCAAAGCATAATAGTTGTTCATATTAATAGGGTATCAAATGTGGTGGTGAAGAACCAAATCATCATCATATCTACAGCTCTGCTTCTGTTTCAGCTTGTTTTAACTGACTAGCTCACAACTCTGTTTATTTCTCATCACTCTCTAACCGTTATTCTGCACTCGGCAATTTTCTAGCATAAAAATAAAGAAATAAAAGCTCTGGGGAACACACGGTAGACTTTGTGCAATAGCATAGTGAATGAAATATAGCTTTAAGCAGCTAAAGGGCCAGATATGTCACTCAATATAATACGGACCCAAAATAGGACTTCAGACTAATTCTTGAAAAGGGTTTATTTTTTTTTACAGCAAATGCTGATATTTCAAATAGCAAGAGGTGACATTTTTCCCTAACTTAGTGACACATTTGCAACTTTAAGTCTTCTTTTTTAGTAGATACCAATTATTAAAGGAGATCAGCCTAATACAGAGCCACTGAAATATGCCTGATCTAGAACTGACTGACGCGCCATCAAAGCAGGTAGCAGACAACATTAGATAGGCTGCCAGAATGATTTGCATTCAAAATAGTTAATTTTATTCATCTCCCAATGTCAACAATGTCTTCAACAATGACAGGGAATAAACATAAAACTGCCCATTACCTATACACCTCGCGCTTTGTGGTCAGAAACCTTTCGCTGGATCACACACCTGACCTGGACAGTGATATAACTGAGCTTCATTCATACAGCGACACCTATCAATAGACAGTACCAAAACAAATGACACTTAAATGGTCATATACAAGACTGAACATTTTGGCTCCCACATACCAGCCCCTAGTTGTGCATGTCAGGGCAGACATGACAATTTATTACACAGAGAAAAGTGTCAAAATATTGTCACCATTTAAGGGCAAAGTTCAACATTTAAATCCATGTACCAAACAGTTTTGTAACTGGCCTTTCCATGATGCTTCATTTAGTTGAGATATCTGTGGTCGTGTCCCAAAATGGTGGTCATGTGTTGTTTTTAAATCTAAAATGAAAGACGTGGAATCAGATTCTATAGGATGTCGATGTTTTAGCTTGGCTGTTTGAACAACTGAGTCCCAGATATGACTCATGGATGGTTCTATTTTAATCCAAAATGTTGTGCTTTGTAAATTGTACTGTGTCTCTCTTTGTATTTCCGTCTGTAACTTTGTGTTTTTGCTGCTGCCTGTCTTGGCCAGGTCTCCCGTAGGTTTTTAATCTCAATGGGACCAACCTGGTTAAATAAAGGTTGAATAAAAAAAAAAACTGTGAGAGAGGATCAAAGATGACTGATCTCACATTCATGCGACTGCATGTTCAATGATATCAACTTAGGAAGATTATCTCACAATGTGAAATATTTGACGATCTATGACAACTACCAACCAATACAAATGCAGCATGAATCGATGCACCAATCAGAGCAACTGCACAGGCACCAAAGCTGTCGAAAATGTATGCTAACAATAACGTTACTTCAAGCTCTCTTTGCAACACTGGACCCTTTTTCTTAACCAAAACCATGTCCGCATTTTCTCTTGCTCCTCTTTTTTTATTTTTTTATTTGCACATGAACGCCACTATGGCCCGAGCTCGCTTTCTGCTGACCACCATGGCAACCTCAGGCTCACACTGATGATGCTAATGACACAGTGTGTTCCTTGCAGCATGCAGTTCACAGGCATGTACATGCCTGCTGTATCAAACATTATGATATTTCTGTTGCACAGTTTGGCTTGCAATAATCTTAGAAGATTGCAACAATTGCATAGTCTGTAGGAGGCATAAAACAGGCTTTACTAAAGGGCGTGATTAGCAATTTTAAGGAGTGCAGACCCATTTAGACAGTTTCTTCAATCAACTGTTGATTTTGAAGCACCATCAGGCTTGTAAGAACTTGTTTTCATTATGTTTATTTGCTAATTTTGGGGAGAACTTACCAAGTTATCCCATCAGCAGCCACTCTGGTAAGTCTTTTTATGTTTATGATTGATCCCTGGTCTTGGGACTACACTTATCAGTAAAAATAATTCACCATATATGACCCTCCTGAGTGTTTGAGTTGATCTCATAAGTTCCACAATATATACTTAGTTTTAAAGAAATGTATCTTAAGACAGAAATGTTATGGTGTTGTACTGTGGTTTTGACTCAAAGTAGTCATAATGTTTAGTCCACATCCATCCTTAGCTGTTCTCCTTTTAGCGTTGAGACCCAAGCAGCAGGTTTCAAACCCTCTTATGGCTCATCCTGCCCAGGATGCATAGTTAGCCAACGGGATGTGGCTCTGTCCTAGATCTATCATCTCTAACTGGTGGAGTCAGTCCTTGGACAGGGCACCTTTGGCACTGTCACAAAAATGTAAATGTACAGTTGCAAAGATAGTTTCCATCAAGGAATTGTATTAAAGCCTGCAATTCTAATGGATTCTTCACGTGGATAAAATACAAATTGAAACCTGCTCCTTGTCATGTCTCCCCAGGTGAACTCCCTATTGAAACGTTCTGTGCTTGACCTGGACAAGGGCAACTTATTTTGATGGCACAAAGCTTTTTTTGACAGGGTATATTTTTGACTGGAGTTGAACATCTGGACAAAAGTTGTTTTTTTTACTCCATGATGGAAAGATATTTCCAACCTTGTTTCCTTCTGCAGGAGATTAGACCATTGTCCAGCAGGTATGTTGATATAAACTTATGAAAATCTTAAAGGCTTTATTATTTTTTTGATCCAGCAGATGTCGCTCTTAAGCACCAGCATGAAACCAAAACAACTCACGGTGCATTGTTGTGTTAGCATGCTAATGCTAGCAATCTTTATCATGCTCGTATCTTCACACTGCATGTAAATTTACCCGAAATGACTGTGATCTGGAGACACAGTTAAGCAGTGAGTACAGTATGTTATTCTTATTTTCTCTAGTCCCTCAATTAAACAACTTTTATACGCGAGGGGATGAGCTGGCCGGCCGTCCTGGCGATGTCAACAAACTGAAGATAGGACTCGGAAAGCATCATAGACAGTGGGACTCAGGTGTCACACCCATTGTAGACAGTCATGACTCAGAGTTATTGTTAAAATATAATACTCAAATAACTTTTCAGCTCACCAACACACTGGATCCATTGAAGACTGTTGGTGTGATAAAGCTCGATTTGTAGAACATAAACCCCAACCGTATTTGATGTTTGTATTGGAGGCTTAACCAGACCCACTGTCTTTGTGAGAGGATTTAATGTTAGCCAAGGCAAGGTACAGCAAGTTTATTTATGTAGAACATTTCAGCAACAAGGAAATTCAAAGTGCTTCACACAAGACATCTCAAGCATCATGAAAAAGTATAACTGGAGTAGTTGTAGAGCTTCTGAGTGATGCAGATACCTGTCAAAATATTTGAAATTGTCTTTGAGGTTTTGTTATCATGGATGTTTGTCCTCTCCCAGGTCTACAGAGATTGAATTGGGGCTTCTGTATAAAGTGGTCTCTGGGTTGCATTGTGGCTTCGTTTATCTCGGCAGTCTACTCCATCCTGGCAGGAGTAAATAAGATATGGTACTTGAAGTTTGCTATTTATTGTTTACTAAGTATTGCATTTCATGTTTATTAAATATATATTGATTTACTTGTACTAGTACATAGTTATACAATTATATTCAACATCTTGTATTTCATAGTTCCAAATGTGTCTCTCTTAACAAAGGTCAGGATGATATTTAATGGTCATGGTAAGCATGGTTTAAAATAGTATATCAATTATTCACTTGAATTCATGTACTGTACATGGACTCCGAGTGTTACTTATTGTGTTGCATCTTCAGATGAGGTACATCGTAGATACTCAGGGTTCAGCAACCAGACAGTCTGCTCCACCAAGGACTCATGACACACTGTCTTTTTTTCTTCTTCCAGAAACTCTACACCCTCTAAACAGTCTCTGAGTCTCTGGACAATCAGGGTGCGTACCATTTCACTTTCACGCACCCACACGTTACCAAGCACGCATGTGTATGTGTGAGCATACAAACGGTATACATGCATGAGCACATAGCTTGAAATTATTGAAGTGAATTGCAAAGTGTGTGACTGTTCTTATCCCTGCTATTCATGACATCTCTCGTAGCTTTTAGCACTCCATTCATCCACCTTTAAAGCACTGCAAAACATACACAGTAATCTTGAAATATTTGTTCAATAGGTTTTTTTTTTTTTACCAATATTTTAATTCGAAATCAAATGTTTCAATATAATGTTTTAGTGTATAAGATAAAACATGTAAAATATACAGACAAAAGAGGGAATTGTTTGCTGATTAATCCATCTCAAGTAGCAACCATTAGTTGGTTAATCCACAGTAGATTGTTCAGCAACCACTGTGATAATAATTTCATAATTTGTGTCATTTTTATAGTCTTATAGTTTTATAGTCTTAAAATGCTAAAAACTGAATGTTCCAAGGTTGTGGAGTGATGCTTGGGAAACAAGTTATATTAAATTGTTGTGAAGGCAGTTTAGGTGTCATGTAACCAGAAAGAGGATGATGTGTCAATATTGACTCACAACATCTACAACTCAGTTTTGACATTAGCCAAAATGCATTGGGGATGCCCGTCGCCTAGTGGTTAGTCAACCGCCCCATGTACAGAGGCCTTGGTCCTCCAAGTGCGCTGCCTGGGTTCAAATCCGACCTGTGGCTACTTTCCAGCATGTTATTCCACGCTCACTCTCCCAAATTCTGAGTCTATCCACTGCCGTGTCTATAAATAAATGCACAAGAAGCCCAAAAATCAACATTTAAAAAATAAATTGATAAAGTGCATGAATGCAATGGATCACTAATTGATACAGATATTGTAACATTTGTCTTGCTATTCTCACACATAGAACAGTTAATAGCATCACAAACCGTCAGATGTTGCAGAGCTAACAGGGACATGTCAACATTACAGGAAACTTTTGGACAGGTTCATTGTTGTCATCAAATGGCCTGACCCAGCAGCTACACTACTTGTGACTTTTCTGACATAGTGAGGGCCTGTTCAGTCAGTCAGGTAAAAAAAAAAACGCTCGACAGGGAGGCTCCACTACAAACTGCTACACCCCACTTCACAGCCAGATTGGAAAAGAGCTCTGCAAACAACCCTGTTTCTAAAGACACGTTGCCATGGCAACAGGAGCACTCTGCTCCCTAATTTTAACCCTGAGTGGTTAACAAACTTTTATTCTGCCATGCCCCTCTTTGCGAGAGGAATATACTTTGCACCCCTTAATCTGAACAACATGATGACTAATGGTGCCAGATTTAACAGGGCATCTTGGTTAATGGCATTAAAAGTGATCAATTTGCTGTTTAATAGTCGCCCCCACCAGGTTAGACCAGGGGGGTCTGAAAGTCACCCCAGAACATTTTTAAAACCAAACATTTACTTTCCTGCATTTGGTTCAATTATTATGCACCAATTTGTGCTTTTCTGCACAACCTTGATTATGGAGCTAGACTTTTTTGTCCCTTTTGTCATTTTCAAATCTCTTTTAGTGTTGATCACACAAGAATAGTGTGCCCGCAGTTTTCTGCATATTCTACAAGTACACTATAGCTGTGCCGAATGTCTTAAGCTGTAGCTTTGTTTTTACACTGGTAACAGGGAAAAACCATAAAAAATGTAAACAGTTACTGGGTCTTAAACTTAAACAAGAGGGTCGTAATAGTTCAATACACTGAACAAGAGAGATAGCGCTGATATGCTGCAACTGACATCGTCCTCAATATTCTGTTATATAACTCTGATTTTTTAATAGTATCAGCCGAAGTATGGATCTCATTGAGCTCACAGATTTGTTAATGATTTCCTTGCCCACAGATTGCATATCTGCATGGATTTTGCAAACCGTGGATTTCGGATTTTCAAACTTACTTGTATTTTTTTTTCTAAACTGAGCCTTCAATGGCTTTGTACAACACAGCAATTATCACATCATGTGCTTGTTATCAAGATACAGCAAAACCAGGAGCAGACATCTCTCTCTTTTTCTCTCTCTTTCTGGTCACCTGCAGAGTATACAGACCTGTAACATGTATGTGAGGGTACAGAGCGAGGGACAAATCGATCACCTACTGGTTCATTGGTTTTAAATGCTGATCATGCTGGGAAATTACAAGGGCGGGTGGATAATATACTGTATACCAGGGCAGTCCGTCTAGCTGAGAAACACTGCGTTCTACAGTACATGTTGGCCACACATCTGTAATGCCTCTGTGCTCCCCCAGGGGGGCCTTCCCCATACTTTGAGAAGTACTTGGCTAAATGAACAATAAACCAAAACAAATTCTGCTTACATTTTATGCAAAATCAGATTAAGTTTCAGTTTAAATCCAAAGTGACCCTTTCTTCCTTCACACTCTGTCACTGGAGGCTCTCTGAATTAAATCATATAACAAAATGATTGGCTCTAATGATATGCCCCTTGTACACAGCCTGTTCAAGACAGGACTTTTTCCCAGTCTTTACGAAAAGGTACAGAGGTTGAATGGTTTGGTAGCAATCTCAGAACCCATCAGCATTCATTGTCTGACGACGATATAGTCCTCTGGAAACAGATACCAACATCTTGTGAATTCTGGAGTAGCTCTGGGTTAGCATTAAATTACTTCTAGCAAATACTTCCTTTCCCATGTAGCATTAACATTGCAGACGTATATACGCTGTCATCTCTTGTTCCAAAACATCCCCCATTGTAGCATCCTTCATCATTTTATCATGAGTCTTAGTTTAACATGTCTCTTTTGCTTGTACCACTGGGGAATGTCGCATGAAATCACACACGGGAACAGCATATCAGGCAATCATGGGTTTAAGTTTAGAAATACATATGGTCAGTAGTGTAACTAGGGCTAAAGGCTATCTTATCTTTATCAGTACATATATTTATTTAAATATTGGACTATGCACTGTATCTACATGCTAATCTACTCTTGTCTAGGAGAAGTTACATTTGCTTACACATTTCCTAAGCAGACTTTAACTTTGTCAAACTCTAACTCAAACTGATATTTATGCTTTATTTAAGCTCTAGAATTTAAACACAAAACCCTAACTATAAATGTATTACTTTAACATGCACCTTGAACCCAATCATTTAAAAACACCTGCTATTGTCTCCTGCTCAGTTTGAACTTATAACCCTATAATTTCAGTTAGAATTCAGCTCATGTTTTTTCCACACAGTACACGACTTAGAGGAAATGAGACGGCGTCCAAGGGAAGTAATCAGCTTTGTGTGAGGTCAATAACATGACAGATGAGCCCATTGTTAATTCTTGATGAGGATTTTCAGTACTTGTTATCCCTCCCTCCCTCCCTTGAAGTTGGGGGGCAGATAAATTATAAATAAGGAATCCATAAAACATGCACTTATTTATGGAGATTAGGGTATATTTAAGACATCTTTAATTAAATTCAGCTGATCCAAGGTATTTTGCCAGAAATCCCTGTAGCTAAGTCTTATTTGAGTTATTGTAATGAAAGAACAGTGGGGAGAGACTCAAAAAGTAGCACAAAAAAAAGGTTTCATGTAAAAAACATGTTGGCCCCTGGTGGTATCAAAGACCCCTTTAACCCCAATGCAGAATTAGTTATTTTGCCTTCATTCATTTTGACTATCAAGGTCAATATCAACTGACATTTTTTCCTCGGGTTGCTGTCCATCACTAGGATTCCCTCCAAGGAACAATTCAATGAACGTACAGTTTTGAGAATGCTTTCAGGCAGACTATATTGATTTGTTTTTCATGAATATTTTCGCATGTATTGGCATTTCTTGCAATGTGAGACTTTATCGCCATTGTTCAATAATAATGTGAGGTAATTAATTGTGCTTGTCCATGTATTCACCATGTTTGCTCTTACATTTTTTTTTATCGGGAACTGTATGTTTTTCAGTACTGTACACAGTGTGCTCATCCATTAATCTTTAAAAGCAAAGTGGAGAAACACTGCGGGGCTTGCTCCCTGTCAAAGACATAGATGGTGAAGTGTAACAGAGACACCAGATGTTCTTTGGGCGAGGGTGGCGGTAACTCAGTCTGTACGGACTTGGGTTGGGAGCTAGAGAGTCGCCTGTCCCTGACAGACCAAGCATGGAATTGGGACTTGAGGCTGTAGAGGTTCAGGTTCACACCCGGGTTACTGCCAAATTACCATCGAGCAATGCACTGAACCCCAAATTCCTTGGGCGCCATTCTCTGTGAAGCCCCTTCATTGTGACATGAATGCAGGTCCTGTCTGTGCTTTCAGGCCTATGTGTTTGTGAACTGTGTCTCAAAATGAATCTGAGTAAGGAGATTGAACATGTTTTATGACCTGCAATTTCAAGATTTAGCTTAAATGCAAACCGAGGAACCTCAATATGCAGCTGAACTGTCCTCCATTCTCTCATTTCCTGTCTGAATTTGCACTCTGGCGTATATTACATTTGATAAGCAGAAGTAGTAACTTAGAGAGACGCAGCTCGATGTGTTCACACTGCTCTCACATGGCCATAGCCACATCAATAAAGCCATACATTTGATTTCTCAATTGCCTTCAAACTGTGATTACTTGTCTCTCTCTTCGCTGCTCTGGCATCTAAATGTTGATGACAGATTGAGTGCAGTCCAGACACTACTGAGAGATGTTAGATGTTAGAGAAATACTTTAAAGTTTTTTATAAGTAGGTCTTAAAAAGTAGATGGTTGGTTCGAGATTTTGAAATGTTCCGTCTCAAAATTGATAGGCTTTAGGGAGACTTGTAGCAGCATCTAGTGTTGGCTATGAGGCGATGACTACAGTTCCATTTAGGCACTTCAGAGAGTGCTGGAGAAAATGCAATCAACTACACTCTCTTTAATGAAATAGCTCCCAGCCAGCTGTTTTTTTTTTTTTTTTTGCACTGGTCAAATAAACACGCAACACCAATCCCAGAGGGTTTGACGCCCGCTGGATTCAGTGCTTTGTTCAGCTTCTCAGACATTTGTAAAATCAAACTATTCGTCATTCCACTTCAATCACACCAGTCAGCCCCAGAGTGGATGAAGCAGCAGCAGCAGCAGCACACCCACTCAAATTCGGCACAAGTGTGAGTGAACACCCCTTCAATCCACCCAGTTGCCTCAGGCACGTTTTAAGAGTATGGTCTACTCCTGCTCTATATGAAAAGTGCCCTGGGATAACTTCTGCTATGATTTGGGGCTCTATAAATAAAATTGACTTGACAAGACTTGACATTTCATCATTATTTTCCCTAAATGAAATTGTAGGTCTGCAGAAAGGATAGGCACAGAGGCGGTCAGGATTTCCAGTAGCAGAAAAGTCTTGTTTTTTTTTCCTTCTAGACATTGCTCAACACTTGCTCAATATTTAATCAGAGAATCTTAGCCAACAGAAAAAAAATTATAAGAAACTCTATCTTTGTTCCATTTTGTTTCTGGCTTAATGAGTACCAGAGCAGCAACAAAATTGTAATTGATAAAGGTTCTTTGTTTACGTTACTTGCCATGTTCGTTGCTATTTTTGCATGAAGCATTAAGACAGCTTTAAAAAAAAACAAGAGATAATGACGTATTTGAGGCACTATGCATGAAGGAAAGAAATAATCCTACTCACCTGTTAAAGTCGCAGTTTAATTGTGGTGGCATAAAATGAATCCACACAGTATTTTATTGTGCTCGTGAAATGATTGCGGACCGTCAGTTGATTTACTCCACAGCACCTCTTGAAACACTTAAACCTGATGAGCCAACAGCTTTGCTTTCCAAGCCTTTTTATTGTACTGTATAATTGTAAGGCTACATGACACCCCTCTGTGATATTCTAATTAAAGCTAGTGGTCAGTGACTGCTTCTTAATCTGCTAGGAAAAAAATTCCAACCAGGCTCAGGGAAGAAAAGTTTTTAAATGCAGCAGCATCTCTTTCTCATGAAACTTTAGCTACTATAGTTTCCCAATCAAAAGTCGTCACCCAGAGGACACTAATGTAGTTGATTATTTTACTACCCGCCACACTGCGAGATTTAATAATGCATTAAAAGAGACTGGGAAGGGGAAGATTATAGAGCAACCTTTTATATAGAACATGTGGGTCACATATTTTACCACTAAAAGACTACACATGCAAACCAAACATTTTATACAATAATCAATAAATATATTTCTAACCACCTACAATCTTGACCTTTGACTTCAATGATCCTACAGAGTGTGGGCAAATACAGCCAGCTTTGTGGCCAAGATGAGGAATTTATAGCACTTCGGAGTCCACTGCTCCAGAAAAAAAAAAAAATATATATATATATATGTTTAAGGTGGCATCATTTCTAACTTTTGGATCAAGCTCTGCACTGGTTTATTGTTGCATTATAAATATTACACAATGGGTGCTTTTCGTGTCTCTTAAGTAGCATCCTCGTTTCCTCCACTTGCTTCTTGGTCCCTCCCACCAGGGATACATGGAGAGACACGAGGAAACGAAGCAGAGGAGAGAGGAAATATGTTTTAAGAGACATTCGACCACCGTTTTTGAGGATGCCATCAGCTGATCATCGCTCAGCTGTTGTGTCCATTTATTGTCTTTTTAATGTCCGTCTCTTCTCCGTTATTATACTCCTCTAATGTAGATACATTTTACTGAAGTACGATCGGCTGCATCGTCCAATCAATGATTGATATTCGATAGAGGGGCATTTCTATCAGTAAAAATACTTACAGGAAGGCTGATGTCATGTTTCCTCGATCCTCGCTCCTCAGAGCTGAGACTTGAGACGTCCTTCAACATGGTGGAATGGAACGACACCTCTTTGAAGCGAGGATCCAGGAGTGAGGAATCGATAATAAGACACATGAGGAGCAGCCCATGAGTAAACAATGAAAAATATATTGGTTGTCAAAATGGTCAAAGACTAAAGGTTTATATTACGTAATGAGAACAACTATCTATGATTGCTCATTGAGGTCAAAGGCTCAGCTAAGTCCATTTCATCTATTTCATCATTCACCAGCTTTTCCTTCAAACTGTACATAACACTCAGCTTGTAATGGCCTCTGGAGTTTATGTTATAAAAAAAGGTGTTGGGTGAGTTATGTGAATAATCACAGAGTAAAAGACCAGACTGCTCTTTAATCTTAGTCTTTACTTTAGACCATGGTTCTCCAACCTTTTTTCATCTGAGAGCTACTTTCAAAAAATGAAAGTGGCCAAGGGCTACTTGCATCAAATCGCTTGCATTTATTTACACAGCTCAGCTGAATTAAGCTACTGTTTGTACATGTGTGAAATTGCAATAAGCCAATGCTTATCAATAATCTTAAATTCACATCAATGTCCAAGAAAGCATTAGTACTTCATACTTGTTTTTATGGGCCAAATATATGAATAGTGGGAAGAGGTGCATTTACCGTCGTCAGATTTTTATTTTTATTTTTAACACAGTCGGTCAACCTATAGGCGAGCTACTGAAAACCTGCCCGCGAGCTACCAGTAGCTCCCGAGCTACCTGTTGGAGACCCCTGCTTTAGACTGATGTATTCACTGTTGTATTCTACTGTACATGTAGCAAAGCTGTGCAGATAATGAAGTATCCCTGCTCAGAGGTGCTACGCTAAATAGAAGTTTGGTGACATTTACCTTTTGGTAAACAAGAAACTTTAAATCAACACACTTTGTTATAAACATATGAAAATCGTTGACTTTGAACATGTCGGAATTAGCTTTTCTTTCATCTTAGTCTGTAGGCAGTTCTTTAAAAGTTTATAGGTACGCGTTTGTGCCCGCTAGCAGAGAGCAGATAGAACACAACAGTCAAACACACACAATGAAAGAAGTAATTGCAGCCGTTCTTCCTCCTCCTCCTCTCTTCACTCCTCTCCTGGAGGCTTCCAGCTTCCTGTGGTGCTGAGGGTTTCCTTGTCCTGCTCTCGGGAGCTCCCTCACTGAGTTGAAACCACAGACTTGCCTAAGGCCTGTGTCATCTCCAACTGTTCAGTGTCTACTCCTCCACGGATGACAAAGGCAACCAACAGAGAAAATACTGGGAGTAAGCAATGTGAAAGCTATACGCTGGACCACTTAACCAAATCAGCCCACAACAGAACAGATTAGTCCCTCAGAAAGCCAGAGTTGAAACTACAGTTTGGAAAGCATGTATTCATTAAAAAGGTGTCAGAGACCAACGCTTTCCCGCCACCATAACTATCTCATAAAGACAAACTAAACACTTTATGTGCCTGCACAGAATGCAACTGCCTGAATAGTGTCATCTTAACCTTCCTCAGCAGTATAAATCACTGAACAAAACTGTGTGTGGTTACGTTTAAAGTTGGTTAAAGTCTACTTTAGATGCAGGGGGTATCAACCCTGTAAGTATCAAAAAACTGAACCTGACATTGTTGACTATACCCTTTGATGCTTTCCTGAACTATAAGCATGTCATTTTCTCTGTGCCTTAACCTAACAAACACATACTTACATACAGACTGGAAGAAAACAGACACTTTTATGTGCATATGTATGACACTGTCCAAACCTAAATCACAAAGATGCAAAATGGTTGTGACAAATCATTGGTAATTGATGATTTGAGATAAAAACCCATTAAATTGCACTGGCAAAGGCTGGCTCAAAGTATGGCCGTACAAAACCTAAAAGGAAACCTGTGAAGTACGAGGAAATAAATCACATACTCTTTTGATTGAACTAAACCCTCGTGGTTCACTGCCTGTCCGATGAACTTGGAGTTCCCTGAAACCCCACATCACTCTTGAGGGTGAAGTCATCATCGAGAGATTGCATATGGGATGGCTTGGACAAGAGGTCAACATAAGGTTGGCACCTTACATAGCAGCCTTTGCCATCAGTATACGAGTGTGTGCATATAGTGTAAGGTGCTATGAGTGGAAATAAGACTAGAAAGGTAATGTTAAAGTGCAGTCTGCTTACCTATTAGTAGGGCTGTCAAACAATTATAATTTTGAATCTGGATTGATTGCTACATTTCAATAGTTAATTGTGATTTAGCACATTTTTAATGGCATGTCTGAAATTCCATTATTTCACATTTAAAAGTAAAACTTGTTATGCTTTTATTTTGAAATAGAGAAAGGACCTTCTGATAGATTGAAGGTTAAGTCATTAACTAAACCATGAAAAGGGAACTCGTTACAGATCAAAAACTAAATGAAAATAGCTCAACGACTGATTAAAAAAGGATTTGTCTGATGTCATAAGGTGGATATTACCTATATAACTATAAAGTGTTTTTTAAATGAAATGAGACATTCAAAGATGAAGCAGTGTCGTTCTTTCCCATCACTGTCTACATGGAGACATTGCAATGGCTTACCCATGATGCACCTTAAGGGACAAAATAGCATCAATCATGATTAAAAAATGAATGCATTAATTTCTGATGTTCACGATACGAACTAGTCAATGCTGACATCGCTACTTATCAGCCAAGGAAGCAAAATCAGTGAGTAAGTAAATGTCCCATTTCTGCTTCTGGTGGTCCTTGCTGATTTTGCAAGGTCAGTCGTGTTCACTGGCGAGGCTGGGATCTGTAAGAGTACAAGATGTTCTTTATGTTAATATTTAGGCTAATTTTAGCTACTTGACGGATGGAGCTTTTAGTACATTGCAGTTTGGTGAAGGCCATGTAGCCCTGTAGGTGCTCAAGAGTTCAGGTTGGTTGAGTGTTGAAAGGGCAATCTGTTCCAAGTTTTACAGATTAGCTTTAGTGGATACATGCTGTGATAGTTTTTTTTTCTGGCTTCATTATGCTTTTGTAAAGACTTTTTGTATTCAGTCTTTATCTGCTTATTTTATCTTTTTAGATGTCAACCTGTTGAAACACTGACAACAGCTGTTTTCTTGGCTGCTTCTGGAATCTGATCTGCCACCTGTCCTTCAAGACAGAATCCATAAAAAGCCTCTGTCCACTGAGGTTCAAGAATCAAACTGATAGATGCTCCTTTTATGTCAACACACTTCACATCTCCTCCAATGCCCTTTTCCCATCTTCTCCTGTGATATGGTCGCCATTGTCAAGCCCCCCCTCTTCAATCTCAGAGCGCCTATATATTTCTGACCTGTCTCCTAAAGGTACAAAATGTTGCATTCCTGCCTTCCATTTCACCTCCCTGTTTTCCTCGTCTAAGATCAGCATCTCATGCGATTGTCTCACCCCTTCCTCTCTGTGCCACCATTTCTTATCATCTTTGGCCTCTAGATTAGATTTCCCACCTATTGGGATGCCATGGATGCCAGAGGGGAGCATTTAGATGAAACTCGGATAGCTCTGACACACACATATATTCTGAAGACACACAGATACACACAAACCTGTCATTTTTTTTACACAGACATCCTTTGCCAGGAATAAATGCGTCATCCATGTCTCACTATGCTGCCAGGGGCCAAACTGTTTAGGTGCCTTAGCTCTGCACTTCGTCTGGGAATCTGACACTCTCAAACACAAAAACACACACCGTGTATGCATTCTCACACACACTCACTTCCATGGCCTTTATCTTCCATTCCTCCTTCAAATTGTCTTTCAAAACTTAAAAGTGTCCCAGCTATAAAAGAATCAATCACAATGATGAAACCTGGTTGTAACACCTCGATCAGTGTGGCTGTTGTCATTCAACAAAGCAGACAATAATTAGGTTTTTGTCCTTCCTTTTATCAGTCTTGTACGCTAACAGCAGTTACTTTTATCTGAAGCCGCGGCACAAATGGACAAAAGACCAAACCGGCAGAGCTATAACAAATATTGTACTCAAACATGCAAGCGGAGGAAACTAATTCCACCAAAAATCCCCAGATGGACCAAGTTCGGTTGGCATAACTTTGGAATACGGTGCAAAATGACATTGTGAAGGTGTAGCTGGATGTGGAGCTGGTTGGTGATGAGGTAGCCCGACTCCATGTGAACCAAATGTTTCATTTCACAGTAAGGATTCATTTGGCAAGTGTGGAGCTGCTATGCATGAGTCCATCCCCAGCTGCTCTGCAGAGCATCAGAGGGAAGGAGCCACATCAGTCTCTCAGGTGATAGATTGGAAATCAAAGTTTTAATCATACACTCTGGGCTGTTGCCTGGCAACAAGACCTCTCCTCACTGAACTTGTCTGTTGGCTGAAGAGACACAAAGATGAGAAGACGATGGTGAGGCGAAAGGGAGGGAAGTGTTAACTGAAGGGGCACGCACATATTAAATGAGACACAGTTGATATGTTTCCTATTTAATTAGCAACAAACCTTAAAGTACAATTAACAAACATGCAGCTCTACCTTTCTTTTATATGTATGAGGATCATGTGACATCCAGTTAACTCCCTCCTCAGCACTACTTTAATTTTTCTTATTATTTTATAGAAAGGATACTTTAAGAGTCATCATTTTACCATTTCAGAGGAGAGCAGCTAAAAAGCATTACCTCTGTGAACAATAGAGAGCTGTGCTTGGAACAGCGTCTTAGAAACTGCACATCAGCAGCACAAGCCAAACACAGAGCCGTGCATTAATATGCATAATGCTGCCAACGTATTTCTGTGCATATTTCCTTCTGTCTGTTTAACTAATAAAGTGAGCAGCTAACTGCGCACACTGCACAGTCCATCTGTGAAGTGAAATCACAAATAAGTAGAGTGAAAACATCTGCTAACCTTTGAAACCAATAGTTGAGACAAAGGTTCTCTCCTACCTTTCATATGTTGTACATCTTTTATCGGTAGCGATTTGTAGTATTAATTAAATGCATGGGTTGTTGTTATTTTATGTGTCGCACCCTTTGCCAAAGTGGCCCAGCTGTCTCATGATCATTAATCCTCATCACTGGAACAAGAGCTGTCAGGGAAGACATCATCTTGGGGATGCTTTTGAAGCAGTTACTTCATTTCTTGCTTGATCAGTGAATAAGGATATAGTCTCTTATTTTGCTGCAGACTTCCCTTCTACAACGAGAAGAGACTGTCTCACTAATATTTCATTTTGATGCGGATGTACTGTTTGATGTATTATGGAGGATTGTAGTTAAAAAAAAAAGCTGTTTACTGCTTTGATTTGCATTTCAGACATGTTTTTGATGATGGGCAGGGATCCTGATAGCAGGGCCTTTTTTGACAGCTAAGTCAGTTTTAATGGATGTGTGTTTTCTGACAGGAAATTGAACATTTATTAAAATATGTACCTGATATGTATTTGCTGCACTGATTGTCCAGCCTAAGAAAGGTGATATCAATGAATGTCAGTTTAGTCAGTTTGTCCTTACAACATTCTCTCTGGAGCATGATGTCCATACAATTACATTAAAGAGTATAATTAAGTTTGGGTATTCATGGTCTCTTGCATGAAACCTAATGCTTTCAGACCCATTGATCCTTTATGCACCACCGTCAGGTAAAATTTTGCAACTCTTTCATTTTCGGTTTGGTTTTATCCATAAAGATTCACTTCACTTGCCTACTATCTACAAACATTTTGAAAAGGAGGTTTCCTGAGAACTTTTTTTTTTTGGCTTCAGTAAAAGCGTCTTGAGTAAAAGTTGTTTTTGGCCTTTTATGTGGGATGCTTTTTTTGTTGGATGTTCGTTTAGTTCTACATAATCCAACAGGATTAACAGCCAGTCATAATATGAGCAATACCGACCTACTTACCAAGTGTGACAATACTTTCAATTCAATCACTGAATTATTCAATGACAATGATTTTAACAAATCACTGCCAACTCTTTTTTGCTACATTCCTCCTGCAACAACACGCCTGAGGGTAATGCATGTGGTTAAATTGTCGGATTGAGTTTAGGAAAGAACTGGAGCATATTTGAGGAAGTCAGCTACTTCACTTTTGCTACAGCAGAAAAATCCCATGTTACCTTGTTTGACTTCAAATGTTCTTAGTTATTGTCAATCATATAAAGCAGCTTTCTAATTGTATAGGAACTTTAACCAGTCTTTGGATCATACGCCATGCATTACATGACAGCCAACATTAGTGATGAATGTTACACCTTTGTCCCTTTGTTTGGCCTTGACCAGCTTGTTTGTGTGAAATGTTTCCAAATAGCACAATAATGGCATAGGCAGATCATTTACAAAGATTTTCATTTGTGATTCAGTCTTGTCAATTTGGTAATTATTCTGAAACACCTTTTTGACTTTCCATTTGAAGCTGAGATCCTAATAGAATTCTTGTCAGACATGAGTTTTCAAAACTATTTTTCATTTCTAAGGGGTCTCTAACCCTTGAATTGGTTTGATCGCCTTGATAATAAAGACACTTTCTAGCTGCGTGCCTCAAACCAAAGGAAAAGGATAAAGATCTGATCATGAATGATAATTCCATGTCCATTTATAAACCATTGCCTTAGCTTGCCTATAGTTCTGATCAATACATGCGTTTCGATATCCTAGCGGTTATGCTGCGCGCCCCATGTACAAAAGAGTTTGGTCATCTTTGCAGCAACCTTGGTTCAACTCCGACCTTGGCCCTGTGCTGCTTGTCATCCCCCACTCTCTCCCTACACTTCCTGTCTTCAGCTGTCTGATCTAATAAAAGCAAAAACATATCTTAAACAATAAAATAAATAAATACATGCTGTTCATGTGGATAAGCAATTCACGTTCCCCTGACACGCGAGATGTTCCTTTCCCGACTACTTAAAAAAACATATATATATATATATCCTGCTTCTAATTTAGTTCAGGCTCCTTTCTGTAATATTTTACTCTGCACTTGCAGTTAAAGTCAACCACTGTCATTATGGAGAGGTTGAAGGATGAGCAGCTCGACGTTGGAGCCTGTAATGTGCTCTGCAAATGGGTTCGTGTGGACACAGACGGATGTCGGTACGACCCAAATGGAGAGTCGACACCTGCAGTGAAGACTCGAGCAGTTTTGAAGAACGGCGGATCTCTGCATCTGTGTTGCATTCAAAACACCCCCGAAATGACTGTCAAGAGTTCATGCAAAGTGTTTATGGCCTTCAAAATATGAGTCATCTTCAGAATTGTCTGTCTTGGCTACACAAAAGCTGAACTCACATCTACTCCCTGAGAAAAACAGCAGCTCCCAAAGTAGTCAGGGAGTGTGTTGAGGGCAAAGACGGATCAATGTTTCTTTGAACACGATAACAAACAGCCTGTTTTCATTGCTTACTAGTTGTTATTTCTGACAACAAAACATCTCGATATGTGCATCAGTAAGAGTTCAGCCTTTCTATACTTACTACAACAGATTTTTATTCAGTAATTTAGATTTAAATTCTGATGTTTTGATAATCTTATACTAATGTCCGCTACATTGTAATGTAACAACTGCCCTATACTTAATTATCAGCAAATAATGCGAAATATTTGGCTCTGACTGCTCTGTCTATGAAGTATTACACAGCAGAGATGCTGGATGACTCAGGCCTGAGAAGTTAGACCTGTCGTCGGCCCTGTTTTTTTGCACACATCCCTTACATCGACAGAAAACTGACAGGATTGGAAAAGGGGCTGTAGATGAAAGTGCAGATGCAGCAGCCGGAGTTGACGTCCTCATTTCTTCTCCCCCAGTCTGTTTGATTACAGTGGTGTCAGGGCTGAGCCTTCTTAATTGTATTCAAGATCACCATGTCACCCTTTGATGATGTGAATGTAGGAAACAGAGGGAGAATCAATCACAGGGCACCCTGCTCGCTCTCTGCCATCCGAAAAGGCAAAAACACAAACCCTGTCTCTGCATCATATTCTCCCTTTTTTCATTCTGCCTCTACCTCACATGTGATCACACACACACACACACACACACACACACACTCTCATATTTACAGCTGTCCCAATCTCATCCCTGGCATGATGTGAGCAGAGAGCTTGAATTCATCCGCCATAAGTACCCCTCCCTACCTCCTGTTTTTCCACACACCATCCAGTAAACATGTATTATGTGTCTGTTTTTTTCCAGTTTGAGCCACAGTGGAAATGAATCAGCTGTGCTGACATGCTCCATCTTCTTTGTGTTCAAGTGAGGCATGTGTCAAATGTGAAGTCTTCTGCTTGAGGAAAAAAAAAAAAAGGTAATGAAGGTGGCCCTGCCGGCAGTAAAAAGGATTCAGTGCAGGGAGGAGGCACAGATTCAATTAGCTTTGTGGGCGCCATGAAATGGTGATAATACAGGCTGGTAATGTCAACAAGCATCAAATCTTTCTTCTTCTTTTTTTTTTTTTTCAGAGTGAGCGCTCCTCTCTCCCTCTTCACTTTTTTTTCCTGCAGCCTGCATGCTTTGTCCTTCAAGTATGGTGATAGTTAGGGTCACTGAGGCTGTAAATCGCTGGTAGCGGGACACGCAGCCAATGCCATTCATCAATGTAATTAGCGTTGGGCATACGACCCTGCTGCTACGGACATGGCTGCCTGCCTCCTGACAGGCTACTCTACCAGTCCCTCATCCTCCCACTCCTTTTTCTTTCCTTCCATCTCTCAGTTTGAAGCCAAAAAAAGAGGTGTGTGTATCTGTCAAAGCTTTCACCTGCTCTGCCTTCTGTCAATACAACTTGGTATGTTTGGATAGGAGAGAGAGAGAGAGGGAGAGAGAGAGAGAGGGAAAGAGAGAGAGGACTTTTTGGCCCTTGTGTGTGTGTTTGTGTGAAAGGCTGGTTGAGCAAAGAGGGAGTGAGCAGGCCGTGGTTTTGTGACGCTTGTTCATTTGTCATTTCGCTTGAGTGGCGCAGTAATTACTGCCACCGGGGTCTCGCTCTCTTGTTTGGGGCTCAACTGGGGAGCAAAGAGCGCTGTCAACAGGGAAAACTTCAGCAGGAGGTTTCAATAGAACGCAGGGTCCCTGGAGGAGCAGCTTTGATTACTTCCCCAGCGTCGAAAAGCTTGAGAAGTTGCCAAAATTACAACATGTTTTAGCATATATTAAGGTGAAATTTGAATCTGTGTCTCTCCTATTTGTAATGCATTAGGCAGGCTTATTCTCGGATGCCCACACGAATCCAAATCAACACAGTGCATGTGGTAACACGCAGAGAATTGCACAAAGATGGAAATCAAGGAAGACAAAAAGGGGAACAAAAGCTGCGGAGGATTAGAGCACAGGCACACAGGGACATAGTATCAATTCTTCCCATGCTCTCCTTCCACAAAGCCCCTTTTATAAGGTTGCATAATGACATGACGCTTGTTCCCTCATTCATCCATTTCCTCCCACGTCCTCATCCATTACCTCTTTCTTCTTCTAAGTAGGTGCTTGTTAATTGCCTCTGGTCTTGGCTGGAGAGGTTACGAGTGTTCCAGCCCTCTGCTGTGAATATGTGTGGCTTGTTGACTCCAAATCGTGCTAGAGTGTGCATTCAGAATACCAGAATGCCAAGTCCATTAAAGTGAGAAGGGTTCATTTGTCACAGTTTCCATTGGTGATGCTGTAATGACCAGGTATGTGGCTGATGAATGGCCTGACCTTTTCCTCCCCCTTATCAAGTGGTCCTGGTGGATTCCCATGCTTAATTGTGGATGCCAGGGGGATGCTCACATAGTCCAGTAGGCACTGCTAAGAGAAAGAAAACAAATACACTGTAGGTGTGAAGATCATGCTAACTATAAAAAAAGCTTTGTTCATTAAAATACCTGATGTCTTTGTTCCTAATAGGGATTTGGTGACAAAGAACAGAAAGTCGAACTAATGGCCCATTTCTTTGTATTCCGTTGGAGCTTTAGTTTAGCAAAAGTAAGAAAAAAAAAAATGAAAGCATGGGTCTTACTGCCTATTTTAGTTGTCTTTAAAAAATATTAAATAATAGCAAATGTTTAAAGAAATGGACCAAGTGTTCCCTGTCCTAACAAAAGCAATAACTTCAGCATTTATTCGACCACACTTGCTACTTTTGGTCGTCATCAGGTACAATAATGAAGAATAGAAGCATTGGATAAGCCAGAGGTACATTATCTTTCTACAGTCTGTGTCTAATACATCAACTGCTTGGAGTTAGTCATCGATGCTATTAAAAAGCCACGTATAATCTTCCATTCAAACTTCTTTCATGATTCATCATTAGCTCATCGCTCCATTTCTCAAAGCCCTTTCTATTCTCAAGGTAAACCTCCCTGTTAAAAATATTTATGTTACCTCGAAGTTGCTTGCAAAAGAACATTTTCCTATTGTTCTCATCCAAACAAAGATTAGACTGTTTACATTTTCATTTAAATAATTCTGTACTGAAAGACTACCCAGGGCTAATTGACTAGCGCTAACCTGCGAAATGACAACACTGTATGCTTCTTCAATTACGCCTACATACTACATGCTGAAAATGAACTGATGAGGATACTGCTGTTTTGTTTGGGCAATCAATCTTCAGGGTAATTCTTTTAGCCTGATTCTTACATGTAGCCCTCCCTTGCTCTTACAGCCTGGACATAGCAAGAAGAAGATGAAGTGACTTTCTCTAAACACAGTATTGCAGAACAATTAACCCATAATACAAATTTGCAAAAGTTGCCTTTTGTGGTATAGTTTTATGTTTGTACTTTTGAGAACTTTTGAATCAGGTAAGGCAATAGGATTTCATTTGTGTTGAGCCCAGGCAATTTTGGTTGTGACTATTGATTTAAGGAGTTAAAACTATTTACCATCGAGGTGCTGGATAGCCTCGCGTTTACAGAATGTTGCACACCTCATGTACTGAGGCATGTTGTACGGAGTTTGGTTGTTGTTTTTTTTGCATTTATTGATCCATAGTCTCATTTGAGTTTAATCTCATCCTTAAATTATTTGTATTCTGATATTGGAATATATTTTTGTCTATGATAAGTCATTGTTTTTCTCACTCATTAAGTCTGCATTAATGTGAGCTTTTAACAATATTACACTTGTCCAAAACAGCAGGCACACACACTAAAAGCCCAGTTTGTGCAGGTCAGACCACCGACAAACAAACATCTTCTAAAGTGCCATTTAAAGATTAACCGAACTCTCATGAAAATAATAATCCACCAAAATTAGTCTCCACGGTTTCAATCCAGTGAAAGATTTAATCCAAACACATTACATCCATAAAGTTCCACGACTCTGTTGAAAAAACTTCACTACTCTGCTGACCTTTTGATGACAGCCTATAACAGCCAATGAGAGCTTTTGCTGAAAGGAGGCCCCCTGTTCTGGCGTAAAAAATTGCACCCAACTGTGCCAATGAAATGCTCTTAACATGGATAACTGCTTCTATCAATACTTCTTCATGCACACACTTAAGAGATAGATTTTGAGTATGAGTTGTTTTCACTACTGCATTTAAAGTATTAGTAAGGTGATATTTCTACCAAGATAGGCTATGAGCCTTGAATCATTTGGATAAAACTGGCAAATCTTTATAAAATTAGACATTAAACACCCCCATGTAGCTGGAATGGAATGATCCTTGTGATCGACTATGAGACTGGCAGTCAAGTTTATTTCCTGCTGGTGTTGACCAATTATACATCCAACACTGTCTTTTTTGTTTTATTCATCATTAAAAAAAAGGACATTTTTTGTAATGATCAGGATAAATTATTATTCAATCACATCGATCAGATTGCTCGTTGCTGGTCAAGCTACACTGACTTATAATTAGAGAGAAGGAGAGAGAGAGAGAGAAAGCAATGTAATATCCCAGGCTCAGAAGAGCCTCACATGAACCCACACCTGTTTGATATGCAGGACATATTCCATATTGTTTTTACTCAAAGACATTAACAAATTAGATGAATGTAGCTATACTTTTGTTCTGAGCACTTCTCCCAGTATTGAAACAAGGGCTTTTATGATAATACATTCAAAGAAAGCTTTTAAGAATGTGTTAACGCTCACTATTTATTTTTTTCTTTCTTGAAAAGCTGCTTGAAACATTTAGAAAATGCTTTCATGCTGTGTGTGTTAACTCCAGGAAGACGTCTGTGTATACACGAGCTGTGTCTTCGGCTTTTTAGCTTGAGCTCTCAGATCTGATGTTAATATCAGCAGCACAAACGCATGAAAGAGGAGCATGAAACAGTTTCTCATTACTACAGTGCACAAGTCATGCATCACCTCTACATCGCTCCATCACTGACCCATGTTATACAGTATATCGATTCTGCAGCTGTGCATGACTTGCAGTGATGGTTGAACCAGTCAGTGCATGTTATGGAGTAAGTTATGCTGGCAGTTACCAAGGTGGAGGAGAGCTGCCATGCAAAAGAGGGTAAACAAACAGAAATAGCTAGGGGGTGAAAAGTAAGTTTCAGTAGCATCTGAAGACACACACTCCATGTTTTTCAAAGTTACGAGGCTTCTCCTCTGCCCTGCAGACACTGTGGTGTGCCATGTTCCTCTTCAATTCTGTCTTTCAGACAAGCTGAAAGCAAAACATGCAGAATTTTGCCCCCGTGTTTGATTGAAAACGAGTAAAAAACAAAACAAGGATTCAGCATGTGTACTGGCTGAATCCTTGTTTTGGGACGAAAAGAACTTGGCAACAGCACAAAAATGAATGATATCACCCAAAAAAAAATCATGAGCGAGGAGTGTCCGTCGATGCGATAAGGGTCTGCAGGAGAAAGTGGAAATCAAGAGGACATAATAGAGTCCATCCTTCTCTTTGCATTTAAATGTAGGTAATCTCTCTGACTGTGACACTGCGATGAGGTTCACGTCAGTCCAACCTGTTCTGTTTTTTGTGTTTGTTTAATCTTAAATGCACAGACACAGCACATACAGAGACATGCACACAGTGGTGGGGGTGGGGGGGGCAAGGAAAGAGGCAGGAGAATGTGCTGACAGGTTTGGGTGAGATAAGGAAAGAGGAGGGAGGAGTACTGAAAATTGAAGAGACAAAAATAGGACAATGGAAGGTGTACACAAAACTAAGATTCTCTTCTCCTCATAAAAAGAGCTGACTCAAAATCTTTTTTCCAAGCGCTCAATGCTAGGAGAAGAAAAAACTATTTGCATTTCATTTCAATAATATCTTGAAAGCTTTCCCATACTAAGTTATGCCGAGGCACTCATAAATAATTAAATCATTACACTAATGACTTCAAATACTTCAGATAGCATTCATCTTTTCTCTACTTGCTTTACGAATAATTAGAACGGAGCACAAATATTTCTTTTTTATATGTCTTTTTTTCTTTTCATTAAAATAAGAATGCAGGGCAGCTAAAGGGAACTTCAAGAGGAGTAACGCTGAATCTCTAATAACATCAAAACAGACCTGTTAAAACTTCACAAGGTGCTCATTATCATGGGCCGAGAGCCAAACAATATGACTTTGCAACGTGCTTTTCAAATGTCATTTATTCCTGTGCTGTGATGTGAATAGCTAAAGCATGGATCCAATTTCAGACAAAGCACCGCTACTTCCCACGTCAACCCTCTCTCAACCTCTTATGAAACACACACACACACACACACTTCCACACATACACACCTTCTTGCAGATATTGTACAGCAGAGCAGGTGACCTGCTGATTTGCTCCCAAGTGCATACAGAGGGCTGAAATGAGTTGCAGAAACATGTCTATTAATAATCAGAGAACTGTTTCTAGCAAAATCATATTATTTCTTAAACAGTAATTACTCAAAGGAGACGTTCCAGGTCAGTCAATTATCATTAAGGGAAGTTATACGGAAAGCCTTTCATTTGGAGAAACAGGCTGCACATGTAGAAACTATGCACGTTTAAAAACACATGTAAATGTCAAATACAAATGCAATGGCTGAAATGACTGCAACAAAAGCATGCTGCAAAATGCTGAAACACATGCCAGAACCGCATGAATAATGTAATGTTGAAAAAAAAAAAAAAAAACACTTGCAAAGGTAAAATTCTTCAAATCCAGTCATCACAGTGAAAGGGATTCATGTAATGGTGCTCAGTATAAAATGTTATTATTGACGGGAGACACTGGAAGAAGATGTGGGGAATTTATTGATTGATTTATTGATTATTAAATTACATAATAGTAGACGCCACTGAAGATTTACCGAGGGCCGTGAACACACACGTTTTCCACTTAATGCTCATTCAGGCCTGGAACACCTCCATTATGATGGCTGGATTTGAAGAGTTTTTCTTTGCATGTGTGTTTTTTCTCTCTGGAAGCCTTTCGCGGGAAGAACGCTGCAGAGTTACCGTGACAGGGCGGCTCTCCAGTGCTATAAAAAGAGCTTCTGTAAACAGCTTCAAAGACGTAGAGTCTTGAAGCTGTCTCGTGAAATTCTGTCTTTCATATCAGGGACCTTGTGTGATTTTTCCGGACAAGCCTGGCTAGCACACTCAGACTTTCCCTGGCATTACTCCAATATACATTTACCTCATGAGCTGAAACATTGCCCATATTTAAGTATCCAGCATTGTAACACTAAAAGTGAGTCTTAAAATGGGGATCAGCATGATAGGTCAACTTTTATTTATTTGTTTTGGCTTTCTCTCCAAGTTGCAGCATGCTTACAGCATTGCATTTTTTCTCGAATTTTCAAGTTGAATTTACTGCCGACTTCTCCTAATGGAAATTATTTCAGCTGTTGCACTTGTAGGCCACCGTAGCGTTTGACTTACTGGTAGTCGTTTAGGGGAGTCGTTTATGTGTTGGTCAGTGAGTATATCTGAACAGATGGAATGAGCATTTTGCACAGACATCAACCATACAAAAAGGGTAAACCTACTCAGTGTGACAATATCCAAAGATCTGCCTCTCATGCTCCAAACAGTTTGACATTTTAGGCTTTTAGTGACCAGTAAATCATTACAAATATTGGACTGCTGCCAATAAAGATGTGGACGATGAACTCTTCATTTTGTTGAATACTTCTACTTGTGTGGCATAATAGCTGTAGAACTCAAAGAGCCCTAACTACAGGCTAGGTAACTATAAAGACACAGATGATGCTGGAATATGTGAACTTTTCTGCTTTATGCTGCATCATTGTCCAAAGACCATTGCACAGATCATGAAAAACAGCATGGCATGCTGTTACCTTTTAAAATCTTTAAAATTACAATTCTAATTCAATTATAAAGAAATTGTGGTATACAATGTCATTATTCGAAGCCATTAGAGTTGTGTGACAGGAGATGCTGTTGCTAGCTCTATTCCAGAGCCTGAGTTCTTTTGTCAGGTTCAGTTTTCATTGTAGTTGTTGTTTCTACCTAGAGGTGAGATATCCAGAGTGGTCTTCTTTAACAAAACAAACCCATGTGATCTTTTAAACTAGTTAAAAAAAGAAGCTGTTATAAATCAGTTTCACTGGAACTCTTCAGTAGGGCTTTTATCTGTTTAAATAGTTGAAAAAATAGGAACACAAGCATCTTGATGCAGACTTTGTTGCTTCCCCCCCCCCCCCAGCCCCCCCCCCGTCTGACAGTCATCATCTCCAGCTGTGTGGAGCATATGTGAACAGCCAGGCTGGGAGAATATCCGGAGCAGTCCTCCTGTAATTATCTAGATATTTTCCGGTGAAAACGGCCTGTGATTGCATTGTCATGAACTGGTTGCCATGCTAACATTAACATCTTGCTAAAGGCAACACTTTGCTAAAGACCAACCTGTGCTGTCTGGCAACTAGCGTGGCTGAATACACTTATTCAAACATCCCTCAAAATATATATTTTTCATCCTCTTTTTTAACTGATGTGAAATAAATTCAATGTTCTCTGTTGCAGCCTCTAGCTTTCCATATCACCACATTTCCTTTCCTTTCACGTTTCTTTTTCCTTTGCCAAAGCAAGCAGAGGTTTGGATATGGTACTGACTTGCCGCAGGGCACTTACCACACATGCTGACCTCTGCTATCCATGCTCCACAGGCTGCTTTGCCAAGCCCTTGTGACCCCACACAGAGACCCCCCACTCTAGGGGAGGAAAGGGGCTAGCTCTCTGGCTCTCTCGACCTGGCAATGCAAAGCTGGCACAGAAGGACAGGGGAGGGTTGGGGGCCTGGACAGACCTTGGTCCACCATTTTGCCCATCTGCTGTTTCAAAGTCCATGATAGCAGATCAGCATATAAATGTCTGTCCTCAGTGGTATGCATTCACCTGCTTGCAGTTTTAAAATTATGAGCAACAAATCATAGAATGAGGAACTAAAAATGTAGAAAACACACAAACTATGGTAGTTTTGTGAATATGAAACTTTAATTAAACAGTAGATATTGATTATAGAAAGTTTCCTTGGTTGACGCAGCGTAAACAAACCAATATTATTAAATAAATTATATCCTGAACAAAAATAATTGTATACTACTTTGTTATACAGTTGAAGCGTAAGGTCTGACTTACTTAAAGTCTCAGGTCTTCAAGATGATGAAAATGACCTTCTCTTTAAGAAATAAACACCATTAATTTGTTATAAAGCAAGATGTTTCCAGACAAAAGTAAAGAGGATTTATTTTCACATTACTCGTGCAGGTTTGACCTCTCTTTTTTCAAAATCAAGTTACAAAGTGCTTTACAAGGACAATTATAACAAAACAAACATACAATAAAACAGGCAGGAAATACAAATCATAGGCATGAGCAGAAAATAAAATTCAGGATAACATTAAACTAAAATCAGGAAAGGCTTGCCGGTAAAATAATGTCTCATAAAGGGACACAAGATTCACATGTGCTTATTTGTGTTTTATAAATACAACCTCAGAGAATGCCCCTGCAGGTATATTTGAAAACTAAAAGCCTATACATGTTTGTGTTCATTACATAATTCTGAGTTGAACACATCTTGGTCTATTTCTCTGCCTTTTCTATAGATCAGGTCAGGTCAGGTCAGATTAACTGTCTTCCTGCAAGGCCAAGCAAACGTTTTGTCTAGAACTTTGATGTGTACATCCCAAACACAAAATAGGCCCAGCTTTCTGTCAGAATACACAGTAACACGTTCCAATAACTTGGATTAATATATATTGCTAATATCATAATTGTAAACTTTTACCCATTCATTTCAAATTCCTAATGTCATTTCAGTGAATATTTGTTTTCTGTTTTTAAAGGCATATTTTTTTGTATTTCTGCAGTACTGTATGCTAAGCTATGCTAACCACCTTCTCTCTATAGCATGATTCCAAAGAGACAGACCCAAAGTAGTTATGTTCTCCTCATCTAATTTCCTGCAAAAGTACAAGTGATGTTTTAAAATGCCTTTTATCAACCTAAACAACCAGCATGACCTAAGCGATGTCTCTCAGACATCAAGGTGATCGGGGAAACTTGAACTGATGATTATGTTGGACTAAAGTATTAAAAATCATGAACGTTTAAACTTTCTGTACATTGTGTTTTTATCCTTTACCTGTTGATATACTTTCACCTGTATGAATCTGTATACATCGAGTAAACATCTGTTGTTGAATTTCACACTCCCTGAATAGCATTTACATTATAATTAATAGGCCTACATGTATTCTGTATTAACACCCAACAAAAACAAACAATGCTACACCATACTGTACATAACATTTATATCTGCTCTCTGTTTATTTAACATTTAAGTTACGTCTCTGTGTTCATGTCAAAGTGAGTCCCATGCTCTCAGGTCTGTCACAGCACAATAAGAGACTGGGCAAAGGGAAAATAAGACAAAGTAGAATTTGCATTACACGAGTCATACATTAAATATTCATATGGAGAAGCTTTATGGACCCAGAGCATATAGCTGCTTGTAGGGGATTTGTTGAAGGGTGTGTGTGTGTGTGTGTGTGTGTGTGTGTGTGTGTGTGTGTGGGGGGGGGGGGGTTACATGCAATTGCCTTCCTCCCATGTAATGCATTTTCATAAAAATCTATTGTGTCGTCTTATTATCTTCTGGAGGTACATTTGATGCATAAACGAGCATTTAAAACATGAAGTACCGGGGTTCAATTGGCCTTGTCCCATTGGTGATGGTGGAGAATCACTCTGCAATGTACTGTTCAAGATACGCTGCCTCCATTCACTCACACACACACACACACACACACACACATTTACATGCTGGTCACTGAAGTAAAGGCTGACACAGGAATAAAACGCGTCATGTTCGAGAGCATTTAAATGTAACAATGACTCAATGGGCTTTCAAATAGCTGTTAACCTGCTGGCATACCATAAAAGGCTTTTGCAGAGAGTGTCTCTGGTGCCTTTTAAAAGCAGCCAGCAGGAAAATCATGGCACACCATAAAACTCAGAGATACTTGCTGAATCATTAGACTATTTATTAGTTTAATTAATGACTATAAATGAAACCACTGTGAGTATCGGGATCTGCATTAGAGAAGAAGAAGTCTGATCAATTTTAGAAATTGCTTCCTCTAACTTAGGCTTCATTTCTATTATAAGCTTTACAGTATTTATGATAGAGACAGCACAACAGTGTTTAACATAAACAACCATTAGGAGCCAGACATTTGATTTGCTGTACAATGTTATTTTTGTATTGTAAAACCCACAAACCTAAATGAAATGAGTAACAGCTATTTTACTATCAAATTCAGGAGAAATTACTGTGAAAAATTGCTTTGGTATAATTGTCACCTTTCACAATTCGAGAGGTAAGCGTTGCAGTATTTTTCTTAAAAATCAACAACTTTAATACCTCCAATACTTCTCCATATAATAATTATCTTAGCTCCACAGACACCAATAACTTTTTTTCTGTGCCCGTGTGCAAGTGTTCAATGTGTGTGTAAATGTGTGTATGTGTGCGTAATACCTCGCCCTTCAGTAGCAGGTGTGTTTTAGCAAGCTAATCAAACTGTGTCCACCTGTTTTTAATTCGAGCGAGACATATCTGAAAGGCCTGTGGGCAGCTGGTAAAGGCCGAGGATTACAATCAGCAACTGTAGAACACATGGCTACGCCACGGCGGACGCACACCGACTCATACCCACAGATGTGCACAAGTAGACACACGAGCAGTATAATTGTTTTTGCATTACGCTGCAATCCAGCAGGTTCACAGGGGCTGTAATAAGCTGAGCTGTTGCTTTAGGAATGCTAATCACTATTTATTTTTGAATAACTGACTTTTCTTCCGAGTATTTTGATCCAAAATATGCATCGAATTAGGAGGCCTGAATATAAAAAGGCAAATCATGATCAAACTTCTTCATTATCACAACAGCAAAAGTTTTTCAGTTTGCTTGAAGCAGAAATGCATTTGGCAGTGGCATTAAAAATACATTTGCTGAATTGTTATTCATTCGGCAATGCTCATCACGACCTTGTCATTCAGGGTGTGTGCTGTCAGATGTACTGAGGTTCCATTCATCGTAATTACGTTGAACAGTCTGTGCATTTGGAATCTGCCATGTTCATTTTTTAAATGAAGGCAGCCTCTGATAGTTGACATTGAAGAGCTCTAAAATTAGAAATCAGTTAAGAAATGTCTTTCATTCAAGCCATTAGAGATGCATTTCCTGCTGATATTTAATTTTTTTCATATTTCAAAAGCTCACTTTGCTGCATTTGCAGTATTTGATGTATTTTTTATAATGATATACATGGGTTTGATTGTTTGGACAGGCTTGCCCATCATGTAATTCAGTGTTGCTGCTCTGCCAAGCCATCTCTTTCTGTCTACGGTATTGATTCATTCATTTCTTTTGCACTTGTTCCTCCATTCTTCCTGCCCTCCTTCTTGGCCAACCCATTCTTATTATTTTAATGATGACAGACTTATGCATTGCCCTGGCGCATGTAGAGTAATTATGGGGAAATGAACCTGCGGGATGCATGGGCCATTGACCAGCATATTGACTTTGACTGCCACCACAAGCAATTAAACTTAAGATGCTCTGCGTCCATAGAAGCCCCCACCTTTCTTTATTACCAACCTCCTCCACACACAGTCACACAAACACACCGAAACTAGATGCAAGGTCGCCAGGGAACAGTTAGTCAGCATGTTTTCTTTCCAGGGTTCTAAACAAAAAAGATTTTGCTTTCTAAGAATAAAAAAGCAACATCAATCGCATGCAGAAGTTTGAGTCGTCCTGTCTCTTTTCTCTCAACGCCTCAAGTGAATGCACAAAATTCCTTTTCCATGCATGACACAGCATCAAGGCTGACATGATCCTGCCATCACCCTTCCCTGTGTGGAAGTCTTATTCTAAGAACTTTAAAGCTGTTTTAACATGCCGTTATCAAATACTTCTGCCATTTGGCCGGAAGCGCGACCCTGCAACATGGACATAATCCATCTGTCGAGCAATCTGAGTCACACACTGCTCATCCTTTGAGATGGGGATGAGTCTGAAACCATGGTTGTTGTCTTGAATTAGTCTTAGGAGCTGAGTTGTTTAGAAGTGAGTCAACCTTAAACTGGAGGCACTGAATGTTGAAAATGGTGGTAAAAAAGGGGCAAACAACAAAGTGGAAGAGCTCAACAGTGGACACCAGCGATGAAGGGAAAATCAGACTTAAGAAGGAGGCCTTTCAAGTTTGTTGAGCGGTGGAAGGAACACTTTGACGAACTCCTGAACCCAAACAACGATTTTGGAGGCAGAGTCTGATGACCCAAGGGAGGCCTCACCAAATCCTTGGCAGAGGTTGCTGAGGTGGTCAAAAGTCTCCTCAGTGGCAGAGTAACAGGTGTAGATGAGATTTGCCCTGAGATGCTTAAGACATTGGGGGGCTGTCGTGGCTGACATGCCTTTTCAGTGACTTTGCTTTGCTTTCTGCAGATGGTGTTGTCTTTTGTCAGGCTGCGACCTCTGGCAGGCAAGAGAAGTGTGCATCTGAGTGCGAAGCGGTTGAGATTAGGGTCAGCACCTCCAAGTCCGAGGTCACGGTTCTCTGGTAATAAAACGATGGATTGCTCCTTCTCGGATGGAGAGTGAGTCCCTGACTAAAGAGAAGGAGTTCTAGGGGGTCTTAGAATGGAGTCTGAGATGTAGAGACAGATTGGTGCAGCCTCAGAAGTATTGAGGGCATTGTGCCGGACCATCATGGGGAAGAGGGAGCTAAGTCCAAAGACAAAGCTTTCAGTTTACCTGTCGTTATATGTTCCAACCCAATGACCTTTTGGTAGTGACCAAAAGAGTTAGATACCGGATACAAGCAGTTGAAATTAGTTTTCTCTCAAGGGTGGCTGGGCTCAGCCTGAGAGAAAGTGTGAGGAGCTCAGACATCGGAGGGAGCTCAGAGGAGAGCCACTTCTGCAGATTATGTTCTTCTGTTGTCTTCTTCAGACTTGTACTTCCAGCGGTCATCGGGGTAGTTTGCAGACAAGTCCAAAGTGGTCAGGATGATTGTTAGCACCTCCAAGTCCAATGCCATGGTTCTCTGCCAGGAAAACTATGGATTGCTCCCTCTGGATTGTGAATGAGTCCCTGCCTGAAGTATAGTTCAAGTATCAAGGGGTTTTAAAATATAGTGTGAGACGTACAGACAGATTGGTGCAGCATTAGCAGTATTCACAGGGTTGTGCTGAACTTGGGGAAGAGGGAGCTAAGTCCAAAGGCAAAGCTTTCAATTTTCAACCCTCACCTACAGTATGGTTGTGAACTTTGGGTAGCGACCAAAATAATGAGATCACAGATACAAGTAGATGAAATGAGTTTTCCTCCAAAGCGTGGCTGGGCTCAGCCTGAGAGATAGGATGAGGAGCTCAGACATCGAAAAGGAGATCTGAGAAGTGCTGCTGCTCCCTCACATCGAAAGGAGCCAGTTGAGGTGGTTTGTGCATCTGATTGGGATGCCTCCTGGTCACCTGCCTTTGGAGGTCTTCTGTTTAGACCTCACTCTACTCACTGGAGGGATTATATGTCCCTTCTGGCCTAGAAACTACTTGGGATCCCCCAGGAGGAGCTAGAAAAAGTTGCTTGGGAGGGGGGCGTCTGGTTCAACTGGCTTAGCCTGCTGCTACCATGACCCAACCCTGGATAAGCAGAAGAAAATGGATGGTCGATGGATGGATTGAGATTCAACGGATTCACTTAACCATTTGCACAATTTATCTATATTAACTGATTTTCCGTGTTTTTTTTAATTGTGTTCTCCTTTTTTTATAGAATACTTATCTGTAATGCATGGTAGGAAAAGGTGTTCATAACAACTGTAAGTAGTTAAATTAACTAAGTATTTTGTTGCATAATACATCTTATACATGAATTGCTTAAGATGCTTCAGACTCAGGGTATTAGGTGTGTTGGCTTGGGGTAATGGCTTACTGAGACACTTGGAAATGTGTAAAGATATTGTTCATGTTTGAAGGGAATATCTGAGCTGTGCATAGTAATTTATTTGAAATGTGCTTGGAGTACTGTTTGACAAGAACCTTCCTGAAAAAGCAGGCGAATGTCATTATGTGCCACATTCCCATTCTTATCATACTTACTTCATTTCCAATTATCTTCTGTTTTGGCTCTCAAGAATTGTGCCATAGAGCTTCATTTAATTTACCGAATGGAAGCAACATTTCCTGTGGTTTAGTGGACAATCATGCCATTCTTTCATGTCTTTGGTAAAAAAATAAAAAGGCTATTCCCCCTGCTGGGTTTGCATAAAAGATGTAAAATGCATGAAAATCTGGACTGTCGCGTCATTTTTGTGTTCGCAATTATCAGATATGACAGCTGACAGGGAGCTTTAGAAATCTGAAAGCTCAAAATCAAAGCCCCCTGTTCCGCTCTCTCTGTTTCATCCATCCAACTGGGCATCAAAACATAATGTTTATTTAATACCTACACATTATGTGTTGTCAAGATGTTTGTGTGTGTTTGTGTATGGGTCTGTATGTACAAGTGGCGACATGTTTTCGCATTGGTACATGTGTTTCTGATAAAAAATAGCATCTCAGTGGAACAATATGTGTGCAGGGTTGCATATTTTTTCCAAGTACGCCCTCCAGCCATTTCTATCCCTCTCCCCTTCTGAGAGGGTTTCAGAGCAGTGGATTAGTGTTGGGTTGACTGTCAAACAAACAGGCGCTCTGCTAGACCGGCGTTGTGGCTGTAACAGACCTCCTCTGTGCCGTGGGGACTGTGAGCACATATTGACTAAATACCTGTAGGCTGAGATTTTAAATGGCTTCTGACACTGTGGGAGAGGATTTTAGGCTTTTGCAGCACCCGCATGTGAGCTGCGGTGCAGGGTCTGCCAATCAAAAAATTATTTATGGCAGTGATTACTTTCAAGTTTTTGTGTCCCTATTTTGAAGCATTTCAGTCACTAAAAATGGTTATGGCAAAGAGTTAATAAATGTTTACATCTCTAATGTAAAACAAATGTAATTTAAAGACAAAGAACTTCAACAGTAAATAATAATATATTTTATTTATAAAGGGCTTTTACTCAAAAAAAACGTTACATTAAAAAAGATATAGATCATAACAACATAGAGTTAAAATTCTGAAATTCTTAACCCAAAGGATATTTTCCTCATCAGAGGATCCAAAGTTCCAGAACTTCAGACAGATTCTGAGAAAGCTTTCTCACTTAACAACAATACCAGTGAGGAGCACAAACCTCTGACTTTCTAATTCTAATGGGTGTGTTAGCTTTCACTTTATCAGAGTAATTCTAGTTTGGCCTTCTCCTATTGTGTGGAATAATTGTCTTTGATACATCTTTAAGGCAGCCCATTTATATTGATATGTTTTCTCTGGGCTTTTTGTTGTGTTCTGGTTTACCTGGTCTTGATTGAACTCTCTTCTTCCCCATTCCCCTTTGAGTTGAACATTTTCTTCTCAGTTTTTGTATGGCAGGAGGCGTGGCTGGCTCGCTCTCTCCTCTGAAGCTGCAGCACAGGAACACCTATTCTCAATCACCAATGATCACCCGTTCCATAAAGGCCTGGTCAAGACTCCACCACTCTGCCAAATAATTTAGTCTTGCTTGGCTGTGCTTTTTACTAGTTCCATAGATTTCTAGTGCTTTTTTTCCAGCATGTTTTTTGATGTTCAGTTTTGCAGTTACTTGCAGTGTGGTGTGCCTAGCTGCCACTCTGGACTTCCTTCCTATAATTTTTCCCTTTTTGCCTTTTTGTTGTCATTCATATTTTTGCCTGCTTTTTTATTAAATACATAAAACTGCTTTTTTTTTGTCTGTCTCCTGCTCCAGTAGTCAAAACTGACAGAGCCATCACACCCGAAAGTATGGATTCTTAGTAACAACATGCACTTTATGAGAATGACCAAGCCAAAGACAGCTTAAATTAGTTGGATTTGCTTTCTGATAAAGGCACTTGGAAATCATTTTTCACATTAGTTAATTAATAATAATATTAATATTAAAAATAATTCATTTTATGTGTAAAACACTTTACATTTGAAGCAAATCTCAAAGTGCTAGAGTTGAAAAAAGAAGCACAAAAACTATTTAGTGGGTCAGGAAAGGCATTCCACAGGTGTGGGGCAACAGAGTGGAAGGACTGATCTCCTATTGTGCAAAGCTTAGTCCTGGGGGTGTGGAGACAAGCGGCATAAGCATGAGTTTCTTGTGGCAGTTTGTGATGTTCCTTTGAGGATAATACAGTTTTTTTTTTTACTCAATCTTGAGTGAGATGGCAAGCCAGTGAAGTGAATGTAGGCAGGGTGAGTGTTATGTGTTCATTCTGGACTCTCACCAGGATCCTAGCAGGGTTTTTTTTGGATTTACTGGACCTTCAAGTTATAGGGAAGTTTTTCCGATGAGAACAGTTTCAAATCAATGTAGCTGTCGTTGTTAGCTGAGCTCATGAATACCTAAATTCTCGCTGTGTTGTTGCTATCATTAATAATAAATAGAATGTTACAGCATGCTGTTATTGCGGAGAAGTACCCAACGTTGAAAAAATATCGCCATTATTGCCATATTGAATTTTTGGGGTCTTCTCGCTGGTTCCAGCCTCCAAAAGCCAGCTATTCCATATGGCTAATATTATATCTATTTCTAGGACTGAGGTAGCATGTCAGAGAATAATCACATTTGAAGAGTAATTAAAGTTGAGTCCTGGGCTAAAAGCACTTATAATTGATTACCCTGGATTTTCTCTGAAATAGGTTAAATACTCCCCTAAAATGAGTTCCATTAGTCTTCCGCTCACTATTTATATTCTCTCGCTCCTCTCTTATTACCCAGCCAAAATGGCTGTGATTAAATTGCCCCATGCTGTACCTCCCTTAGACTGTGCATCTCTCTCCTCTCCTTTTAGCTCATATCCCCTCACGCTCTCGCTCTCTCCCTCCTCTGCTTGATGTAGCCCATTGATCAGATACCGAGAGTCATAGAGTCTCCCTCTTTCATGTATTACTCTGATGATAATACAGTTGCTGTAATGTGTTGGCTGGCTGAGTCCATGTCTGCAGCACAAGTTACCGCATCATGTACTGATGACTATGAACGAGGACCTTCACTGCTTTGTGCTCACTGTGGTAAGTCCTGATCTGCTTATTGACTCTTTTCCCGACAGGCCCACTTCTTTTCTTGCTTTTATGTAAGAAATGACTCATGATTTGTCGAACCAACTCTGGTACACACTGGTCCTAACTTTAAAGCAAGTCCAACAATCCAATAAAAGCCAATACTTAAATATCAACCGACCCTATAGGCATCCATTTCCAATTTGCCATTGGCAGCCCTTTTTGGAGGAATTTATTTCTATCGTTCTACTCGTACCTGGCACTGTTACCAGCATAAAATTCCCATTCATCATAATAACCAGTGTTGAGTGTCCATTTATCAAGCCCTGAATGCCAGTACTTTACTGTTGCAAGTTGAGCCAGGGGGATTTACCTTCTAATGACCGTTAGAAAACCTTGCAGTTATGAGACAAATTAGACGACAAAGGAGGGGATAACAAGATCGCCGGTAAACAAAAAATCCACCTCCAACTCCCCTGTGGGAATTTCAGAAAGCCTTGAACAGTATTCCTAACAAGCAAGGCGCTGCTTTTCTGCACTTGATTGCCATACATTCATATCAGACAATCTCTCCAAAGAGAAAAGGTTCACAAATCAGCACGTTTGAAATTCTCTGAATCAATTTATTCTATCTAAAATTGCCTTTTATTCTTCTCCAACAAGCATTCATAGATCCTTGGTAGATTTTCTTCTTCTGTTCATCTTCTGTATTCCTTCTATCATTTCATCACCACCAATGCAGTATCTGTCTTTCTTTCTTTCTTTCTCTTTTCAGACCTTGTGATGGGAGTAATATATTAATGCCATGAGCCCCTGGTGAGGCACATCCACCAGAAGACTAATCTGTAACGCAAGGCTGTTTGAGCTTTATGCAAGCCAACATGATTTTGCCCAAAATATGATTAATACAATCTCTGTATCCCACAAGGTACCTTTGATGAATTAACAAATCGGGTGTGAATGTCTCCCGTTTAATCACCCTGAGAGATGAAATGCTGGACTAGTGAGGCAGGCTGGTTGAGTGTATCCACACTAATCTTTTTCCATCCATAACCCGGCTTAGATGAAGAGGAAGCGATGACTCAACACTTACTTCCGCTTGATGGAAATCCAAACAGTGAAGGTCTAGAGAAAATCATAATGAACTGCAAAATGTTCAAACGTCTGTCCTGAACGTGGTAATCTGTTTTCTGCCAAGCTCAAGAACTGTGTTACTGTCAGTCTGTACTTTTACACATACAGGAGAGTTGGTTATGCGGTACATGAAAGGAAACATTTATTATCACAAGATTTGCATTGGTTCAGAGCTTGTTTTATTGGGACTTGAGATGGAAAAGGGAAACAGGAATTTAATGCTATTTGTGGTGGATATTTTTTTTAGTTATAGATACATTAGACGTTTAATTGACCAAAGTAATGGGAAAAAAAGGGAATAGGAGATGCTGAAGAAATTGAGTTCAAACTATATAGTAATAAGGGTGGATAGATGGGATGCAAGTGGAAGTATTGAAAGAGCCTAGCTCGAGAACAAAAATTAAAAGTGCATGAAATACTAATTTAGTTTTAAGTCGAGGGTCAACAAGAATTTGAAGAGTAAGATCCCAAACTATACAGTATGGTGGAAATACTGAAAAAGAGGTGATAAAAGTAACGCAAGAGGAAGTACATTAGAAAATGAAAAGAGGAGTTGGAAACGAACAAGTAGTAGAAGGAAAAAGAAACAGACTAAAGTTCTTGGAATAGTTTGAAGGTAGGGACTTTGAAGAGATGATGGAAGCAGAACGTATTAGAAAGTGATCATGAGGAAAATGAAATGAAGACAAGTACCAAGTAAGAGCAGAAAAGACAAAATGGTGAAACCGAAGTGAAGGGAGAAGAGAAGGAAAACAGAAGGTGGAAGTGGGAGATGAACAAGATGTGCTGGAAGAATGTCCTTTAACCAATCACACAGTGGCTAGTGGGTAGAGTCGGCCATCTCTTAACCAGAAGGTCGGGGAACGATCCCCAGCTCCTGCAGCTTTATGTTAACATGTCCTTGGGCAAATTGCTCCTTCCGCTAAATCAGCAGTGTGTGAATGAGTATGAATAAGGATTAGTTAATACTATTTAACATTGCAGTCTCCATCAGTATTGATTCTAAATAATTGATTGATGCTAATGATTATATGGGCAGCGTCACTTTCAAGAACTCTAAAAAAAAGTGTAATTCAGTCTAACCTCACATGGCACTATAAAAGTTTTTCAAGTAAGCTGCCGTGACATTCCCCAAATGTGTGTGAGCAAGTGAAAAATGTAATTTATTTGGAGAAGAGAGTAAGTATCCAAGTTCATCCTCCCTTTTACTCGCAGCTCCTCTCTAACAAGCTCCATGCAACTAAAGGTTATGTGTCTACAATAGCTGGAGCCCCCTGAGTTAGCATGGGGAAAGACATCCCAATTAGTTTGTGTGTGTGTGTGTGTGTGTGTGTGTGTGTGTGTGTGAGAGTGTGTGTCCTAGTATTGTGTGTTCAGAGGGGGACAGACCTCCCTCCCAGGATCTAAGCTGTGTTGAAGTAGCAGGAAACTTGTTGACTCCTTCTGTAGCTTTAACAAATCATCCTCTGCCGTTTCTCTGGATGGTGTAATGTTATCACTCTTTTTCTTTGTATTCCTTGAAAATAACTTTACAAAGACTAACGGCGCGGTCACACTGGCAGTCTGTACCGTGCCGTACTCAAGCCTGATTGCCAGTGTGACCACGCCCTAAGATACAATCTAAAAGAACACAAGGCAGCAGAGAGACTTGTGGTACACGAAACATGCTCAGGACTCAAATGTTTGGCTTTGAAAATCCACCATTTTTATTCATAGTCATTAGATGTTGCAGGCTAGCTAAACTAGTGTAGCTAGAAGAAGTGCAAACCCAAGCGAAAACCGATGGTACTAAAAGATCAACACAGCTGAACAGAAAGTGCACGTTGTTGTCCTTAGAACAAACAGGAAGACAGTTTAAACCTTTTTTCTTTTTGGGAAACCCCCCAAAACAGGCTCCGTCTTATTTACTGGTGCGATATTCTGGATTTCACGGTAGAATCAAGGACACTGCACATTGCTGGTTTTATTCAATCTTTAAGAGGGAACTTTTGTAGTCACACTGGGTAATCACTTATCTTCAACCGCCACTATTGCCTGTGGTGTACCACAAGGTTCAGTTTGATTTTATTCTTTATTAAATGCTGCCCCTCTCCAAAATATTACAGCACTAAAATGTCTCCTGATTGTACGGTGATAACTTTAGCAGCTGAAATTGTTAAGAATGAACCTAAAACACGCATTTTTCTTTGTTAAGATACTGTCTAAAACTTTGGGCTAAAATACTGCAGAGATCAAACTCAATTTCCCTGTTTCTGCTTGCTTCAGGAAAGGTAACCTAGTCACGACCAAATCATCTAAATGGAACGGCTCTCAAAGTGAGTATATCTGTAATTTATTCAGTAGCCTCTCTCATGTCTCATATACTCTTGTATATGTTCTTGCACATTTGTTACATTTTACACCAATTATTTTAGTGTGTGTTTGTCACTGCATGATAAATTAGGGCCCTATTCTGTGGAAATACAATTTTCTATTACTGGCTTTCAAAGCAGATTAATATTAATAATGTATCCATACAGAGCTGCTTTAACTATGAATATATTCAATCTGTTTCTGTATAGAATAGTATCTCTGCTTGAGTGTATTGGGATCTTTCTTTCCTTTTCTTAGATGTCTGTGGTTGGAATTAAAGGAGTCTGTGCGCTGTTGGCTGCTCGCGGTAGATACTTCTCCTAATGCTTGGCTATCTCTCCACACACTATGGGTATTTTTAGTGGCCCTTATCTCTTTATGAAACATGAGGCGCACTGCAGAGGCTTACGTTACACACCTTGGATGCTTTGGCTTAGGATAATGCAGGCATGTGGAGTGTGTGTGTGTGTGTGTGTGTGAGTGAGTGGAGGGGTTTGGTGAACTAAGAAGAAAGAAATAGAATTATTTCCTCCCTTTTCCGGAGAGATTTTGGCTGAGTCAAATCCAGAGTTTTTTTGTTTTTTTCCCCCATCAAACTGTTTCAACTGGCTGTGAAAGAGGGGTGAAGTGTGAATGGGCACTGTGGCAGTGGAAATGGTGAGGAAGAGGAGAGCAGTTGAAAGGGAAGGAAAGGTGGACAGATGGACAGGGAGGTTGGATCTTTGCAAAAGAAAAGCATCCAGGGCAGACTCAACTGACACCTGTGGTGTTCCAAACTGGAGCTCAGCGCTTTATTCATCAAGGCAAAGTTTTTTCAAACTTTAACAGCTTAAGATCAAATTTAAACTTGCTGCACAAACTGTTACTGTACTAAAAATTATATAGAGTATACAGTATGCATATTCCGGTTGTTACTGCTGTTTTATTCCACACTAAATGGAAAATGTGCCTGCCTTGGCTACATGCAAAACTAAGGCTGTGAAGATAGTGTACTGAAAGTTTCTATGATTCAGATGCTTGTAAAATGCCTTGCAGTTTAAGGCTGATATATCCGAAAGCAGCATAAAGAACGCAAGCTTATTATTTATAAATACTCATATCTGAGAACCAAAAATCCTGTGGAGCCTTTCAGAATAAAAGATTCCCTCAATAACCCCATCCCATAATCAGCGTGCGTCGCCTGACCTCGTGTCTCTTGCACAGTGTGGGCTGATATCTGAACTGACTTTCTTTACCCAAGATTTTAGAAGATTGATCCGTCTAATTACAGTCTGTTGTGAGTCAAGCTACTATCTTTGAGGAATTCTGATCTGTTTTAAAATACTTTCACAGTCTGCCCTCCAAAGAGTGACCAACAACCTTCTTTAAGCAGCAGATGTGCATGCTGCATTTTGATTATGTTAGATGCCACAGCAGTAGGATTTGTTAGAATGGACTGATGGAGAAGCAGCGGTTGTTGCTGTGAAAGCTTTTCTTTTTTCCTCTCTCATTTAAAAAAAAAAAATAGTTATTTGACAGAAAGCCTCACACAACTATACATATTAAAATATTGCTGCATAACAAAAAAGCTGGAGTACAAAGACTTGTGACCGGGAAAGAACATTTTCCATCTCACTCTTAATGTAATGTTTTATGGATGTGTTGAATGTATTAAGCTGACATTTATTGCAGGTATTAAATTAAGTCAATGTCATTGGAAGGTCAGACTAAAATATGATGTATATGTCTCTAAATTTTAAAGGAAAGTAACTTTTCAAATAGAAGAAATTCTAATGAATGAGGTGACTTTTCCTCTCACACTAAGTTTGAAATTAGCAAATGATAACATGCTAACATCCTTAGCCAAGACAGTGAAAGTATGTTAGTATTAGCATAGCATAGGGCCACTAGCATGGTTATTTACACAGCAGATTTCAGCCATTTTTCTTCAGTAGACTGGACTTTGTGTCACTGTCAGTTGGGAGTTTTTGTCCTGTGCAAGGCTGGAGAAAGAATATGAGGTGATGTTAGCGTGGGAGCAGGCAGCATCAAACATGTCGCCTGTCATCACTGAAATGGATACACAATGCCAAAAGCTGTACAATAATGTCAGAACACTGCAGGAATAGAAGGTTGTCCTCTCCCAGTCCACTGCGCTATCAATTGTCTTAGCTTGACTGCATATCAGCAAATACAAAGGTTTTATGTGAGGTGTGGGAGCGCTACCATGCATCCTTATGCATGTTTCAAACAAAGAAATGGGAACCCACTTACTTAAACCCCATCAGGAAAATGTACCCTCTAATTATAGACTACTGCAACAATGATATTATACCTTTTTTTTGTTTGTCAATTGCACATTTGCTCTTTGCTGCATTAAAATAATAAGCTAAGTTTTCTTCTTGGACTATGTTGGCAACTGGTTTCTCAATGACAACTGCATTGGTACAAAAATAGTAATAACGTGTACTGTGCAATGCTGTGCACAGATTTGTGCAGATTGTAAGAAAAGGCCATTAGTCTCTTTTTAGATTAGCAAGTGGAGCTACTGTTTTATTAGCATACTTTCGAAAACTGTATGTCTTAAGGAACCTACCCAACACACAACACAAACAGCAAAGTGTTTTTATTCTTTTGATCTATTATAGAACCAGCAAAACAGATACTGAATAATTTGCCTTTTAATGGTCTAGCATAATTAGTATCATGATCAGATTAAATTTAACTCTCAAAATTATACATTTTAGTTAACAATATTAAGTGAAATAGATCATTTCAGAGGTCAAGAGATGCTAGGATACTTCCTTCGCATCATTACAGTCTTTTATGCTACAGTTTTGCAGTTGAAAATCAGTGGCCTGGTGGCGGTGCCATGACACCTGTCACTTATTTACACCACAGACGTGACTGGAGGAGGATGCTACATCTCTTGGGCTATAAAAAAAAAGAAGCCCAGATATATTTCGTTTTTTCTTGTAACTATTCAGTTCGGTTGCTACTCAAGGATGAGGCTTATCTAACACAAAAAAACTGGGACCACTGCCTCTTTCTTCCAGCAGTAGCACAATTTATTTTTCATCAACCTGAAGAAAGGAACAACACTTCTGGCCAAATTTTCCACTACTAGTGGGGCTTATTTTTACGGTTTCATCTCAGATGTGATCTGCCCACCCTTATTCGGCATGCACATCTACGCTGCAGGAAGCCAAATGAGGCAGTGAGCAGGGCTCCCTGCTGTCTCCTTTTGGCAGTGCCGTTGATGCAGCTGAGCTGAAGAGGACCCTGGGGCAGACCAGGACACACTGGAGAGAGAACATCTTTCAGCTGACCTGGAAGAGCTTGGCTGTCCCCCAGGAGGAAGCCACTGTGCAGAAGGAAAGGATGTGTGTGTTTCTCAGCTTACCCTGTTAGCATTGCAGCTCATTGCTAAATAAGCAGGTAGAAAAGGGATTGGTTGCAGGATGAATTACTCTCTGTAGTTGCAAAATCCCACAAAATCTCTCCTATATGATCTTTTAAGAGAGATTTTATCAGTTTCTAGTGATGATTTCCATTCACATGTTGAATGAGATGTACAATAAACTGAATCTAAAAAGATGTAATCTGAATTTTTGCATTTATGCGCTTAAACAAATACAACTAAAATAACAAAAGTTGTGCATGAAGGTCTTTTCTTTACCCTCAAAACACCTATTTGAGAAAAGAGAATTCTCAACAAAAGAGCCAAAAGCTTATTTCCAAAGCTTCTAACCAAATCTCATGGAGATAAAACAACTAAAAGATTAGGGCTAGTCACATTTATCAAACTGAAGCAACTTAAAAAGTTGGAACCACCTCAATAAGAATAACTTGATTTAAAGTAGTAGCTGCAGTGAACGGTTTTTGGGTCTGTGTTTTGTTAGCACATGCATGAAGAGGCAACAAATTCAATTCACACTCTTGCCAATCACTTCAACCAGAGTGTTGAAAAACCCTTACAGGCAGCTGCAGAAAGAGGCCGTGATGGAAAAGATGAAGCTTCATGCAATGAAAAACTCAAGATTTCCTTTCAAGGACTTATTTTTCATGACAAGAAATTAATTTGACATGGTAATATATTGATTTTGGTTGAACCACTCAATGTATAAATACAGTAAATCCTGTTACATTACAAGAAGAATGACGGTAAGAACCTTATCTTATCTGAATAATAATCTGATGTCAATACATATTTGTTTAATGCCCAGTTTGTTTTTAATTTAAACTTTATTTAAGCAGGTAATTAACCCATTGAGATCAAGATCTCTTTCACAAGGGTGACCTGGCAAAGCGGGCAACAGCACACGTCATAATAAATATTACATGATTAAGAAACGGTTTACGAACAATAAGTTAAGAGAAAAAAACAATTTGCAATTTGGTTCACAGATTAAGTGCAGAGTCATGATCACAGATCACAATTCAGAAACATGGGCACTGTCCAATTGTCTTGCATTGTTTGGCTTTTAAAGACAAAAAACTGCATTGCAGTTACCATTGGAGCTATGCCACTTTATTTCCACCTCTTGCCTTATAATAAAGTGAAGCTTAATTTTAGAAATGAAAGCCCCTCTGAGGGATGAGCTCTCGGCAGGTGGATGGATGGACAGGTCAACACATGATGTGCCATTTAACCATTTCAGATAAGTATTTCCCTTCTCATTCAAAAAAGTTTTTCTTCTCCAAAATACAATGTTTTCATTATAACCAACACGATTTGTGTCTGAAATTAAATAAATGAATAAATAAATAAAAAGCTGTTTTGTTTGGAATAAATTGAAACACATTGTCCCTTTGCCGATAACGGTGTCAGCTCAAAGAACATTCATATTTTGTCATGCAAGGAATTGACAAATGACTTGTTTTCTTCTTCACCTTGTAGTTCTTTGAAGGTGCGCGCATGTTCTTAGTTGTTTCTTCAAGGGCAGCAGATATTCGAAGGTAGATTTTGTACAGTATAGTTAATGTTTTTATAAAGTAAATAACTGTACAAAGGGCACTTTTTTGGAAAAAAATATACACTTTTCTTAAAATAAATTACCCTTGTGTTTATCATTAGTGATGTTATGTTCTTCCTGCCCCATACCGCACTTTGACTTCATTATTTAAAGCCACTATAAGGTTGACTGTTAATCAGGGTTTTGAGTCCACATTCCCCTTTCAAGTGGAGGGCAAAGAGTCCCGTAGTAGGAGCAGCTTAACTGCTCCTCAAAGACCTGGATGTTTGGGCTAGGAGGCAGGAGATCAATGGTGTAAAATAGGAGAGAATTAACAATGGTTTCAGAGCGAGGGGAGGACAGGCTGCTTTGACCTGTTGTGTGATTAGACGAAAAAGCATCACCCTGTCGCCCTGATTATCGCTCCACTGGAGAGTGATAAGGCCAAACAAGAATGGGCTGTGATAAAGTAAATGTGTCTCAAGAATCCAAGAAAAGCTACGGTTATTATTAGTACTTTTTAAAATTATGTGAGACACCAATCTATTGCTTAAAGGAAAGCCTTAGACAAGGTGTTTTTTTTTTTTTTTTTTGTAACCAATTAAATAAGTTAGTTGTAATAACTTTCTTTCTTTTATGATCAATTAACAGCTGAACTTCCTATGCAAGCTCTTCTTTCTGCTCTGTCTGCTTCTGACTTGCTTTCTTCTCTTTTTTCCCCCTCCAACTCCTTCATTAGATTAACATTGATATTCATTAACACCTGATCTACCCTGCGCGCCTGTGCATCAGGTCTGGCACTGTGCCTTCATAGGAAATCAATGGTATTTTCATTCATCCAGATGGGGGGGCCTAGGTCTCTTTGCTTCCACATGCAGTGCCAGCAGTAGTGATTAACAGGCCAGTAAAGGAGAGTATACAGTGATTCTTAAGTAAAAACTTTGACTGTGGGATTTAGGACTCCTCAAACATCCATGCTGTGATGAGTGAACATACCTAAAATTAATACAGAAGGGTTTTAATCTAAGGATTGGTGAAGGGGGAAAGAAGAAGGGATGACATGAGAGGGAGACAGATCATCATCTCTCATCTCTCCTCTCTTACATTATGGATCAGGGAGTGAAGGATGGTGACAAGTTGGCCAATTTCCCCAAACTCCCAGTGGATGCCCTTGAAAGTGACAAATTGCCAGGTTAATTGTGTTGGGGTCATGGCCATTCAGAGGGAATGAGCCACTTTATTTGGTGCAAAAATCCATAAAGGGACTTCGTTCCCAATCTACACTGTCTCCGTGTGGATCCTGTGAGATATGGCCCCAGTCCTCATGGGACGGGTCCTAAACCATCCCAGAGTATGGTAGAAATGACTAGCAGGTTAGCTGAGAAGTCAAGTTAATTTCCTGCAATCTAGATCCATGACAACAGCACTTCCTGCCAGCTGCCTGATGAGAAAGATGCAATGTTTAGCGCTAACTATCTACCCAAGGGATCGGTTGCACTTACATTTCTGTCTGATGGAATGGGCACGGGTCATGTCCACTTGAGGACTCTTGACTTTCCTGTAACAGCACTCATTCCTGAATGCAACAACCTGCTACTCCCTATTTTCTCTCAAATCCACCTCTTAGCAGCCTGGTGCAATTCCAGGAATCTCTTTCAAAAGTGCTGAAGGGAAGCCAGACAAAACAAATTATATTTTACATCTCAATGAGAACAAGCAAGGGTCAGACACGACCGATAAACGGGACATCATTGAGCTGGAGGGAAGCAGATGTTGGCATACTGTCAGTGGTAACCATGAGTAGAGATTTTTTCTAGGCAGAGGCAAATGAGAGGGGGTCTGTGTATCTGAGCAAAGCCAGCTCCAGCCTCTCTGCCACGCTGAGATTAAGGGAGAAGAGGAGGCTTTCATATAACTGACTCTCCCCGTGGTACGACTGCAGAGAGAGGAGGCAGAAAAGCAGGAAGTCAGCCTGGCGTCTGCTTGGAAGGTGGAGGCAAGGGGTTTAAGAGAACAACATGGGAACCAGTGCAAAGGAAGAAACTGAGAGTGGGCTTTCTTTTTTTGTCTCAAACTGTACAGAGAGAGGCATGTATTGGGGGTAAGAGCATCCTCCAGGACTCCGCTAATAGGTTGTGGAGAGCTGACAGACCTCATTCTCTACCTCCGCCCATTCCCTATCTGTGTTCCTTTTCTCCCCCCCCCCCCCCCCCCCGTCTCTTTCTTGCTCACTCACCCTCTCTTGCCCTCTTTCTATTTATCTAGCTCAGTTTCTATGGGAGCAGCCAGCCAGAGGAGCCTTGAAGTCGATGGAAAGGAGGAAGTAAAGCCAGGTGTGCAAGGGAGGAACATGACGGGCCCCAAGGTTGGGCTGAGAGGTGAGGGACAGACACCGGAGTGTGTGACAAAAGGATGAGCTTCACTGCTAATGACTCCCACAGGGGAGACCAGCTGCTCGGTTTGCAAAGGCTTGACACATGCACGGCTACCAAGTAGGATTGCCACTGTTGTGTGATGGGGCGTGCACACAAGAAGACAAACTTCACAAGACTTGGACATCGGAAAACATGCACACACATAGTCACATATCACTATTTATTTTGTGCATCCACATACACACTAATGACTTTCCTGAAAAACAATCCTTCCCTTTGTTCTTTTCAACCTACTTTCCCCATATTCAAAATTCTTCAAAAATTCTGGGAAATCCTCCGCCTGAGCAAGTGATGTCCTCAATTTGCACTCTGGTGTCATGAGACTTGATGCAGTGTTGCTTATGAATTCAGATGTAACGTTCTATTTTCTCAGCAGTTTTTTGTCCGTGAATAGAAAAGGGATGTTTGGGCACAATAAAGTGTAATCAATAATACATTGGACAGTCGTCTGTGTGATAGCGGGAGATTTCTAACAACCTCCCCAAATGCTGAAACATAGAGGAGCTCTATTGAATGGCAATGCATGTGAGCCCTCTAGTGTTAAGCTGTCTAGTTTCATGTACTTGGAGGACGAGAAAATAAAAGCTGCTAAGAAGGGCTTAGTGCCACACTCATGGGCTTTTTTTCATACATTGTACATGCATGTGTTTAAATGAAGAGTGTCCCATACAATCCCTGTAGATGTTACTTTCAATGCTAGACACAATTTGCAAAACAAAATTTTAATCATCTAGGATGATATCTTTTGAAGTGAAACCTCAAGGCAAAAAACACACATTTCTTTCCATTCATTCAGCACTCTGAGAAGGATGCTTGAAATGGCACAAAGTCCATGATGTTCAATATACAAATTACCATTCAGGTGGCATTTTCTGCAGATTTTCATGGGAGGGAATTATTCTCCGCTTTGGAAGGCTTGAAAAACATTTAAAGGGCCGCACTCTATCTGGTGAATAATGTGATATTAAATAGATGTGACATTTTAAAAGAGGCTTTAAAATCCGAGCATTGATCAAATGCAGGGTGACAAGCATCATAGCTCAGTTAATGGCTCTCTCCACGAGACTTTCCAAAGGTTCACTTATGAACTGACGATATTTCATGGCAAGCTGCCATGGATTTCTCTATATCTTTACTCACATGAAGAATTAGTGGACCCTAATTTAGCTATTTATTGTCGTGTTTGTATTGCGGGAACATGAGCAATGGCCCAACACATTGTAAACAAATCACCCTTGCCCTTATTGCTAAGGGTCAAAGCAATGTATCAACAGTCCCATAGCTAATGTCCTCTCTGACAAAACAGTTTACTCTATAATAATGGGCTTATGATGGATCTGACTGCTGTGATTATTCAAAGGGAAGCTCTTCAAAAGAGGAGGCATGAACTATTATCTTGATGTTAAACAACTGACCTTGGTTTCACGCACTGTGTCCACCCTACATATTAAAGTTACCTGTTGTTTTGTGCAGCACTTACCATCTTTGCATTCATCTGATTAATGTGTTGATTCAACACATTTTACTGGTATTTGAATGAATGAATCAAAGTACAAGCTTTGCTTGTTTAAAGCTTTATACTTAGTTAACCTTGTGGGCTGCTGTGTTTCCTTGGCAGTGCCACCTTCTCATTTTACTCTTGGCACTAAAGTAATAACAAAAATATGGAATAGTTTCTTTATTCAGAGCAGTTAAAGACTGAGTCAGTTGAGAATGATATATTATTTAAGTCTCATTTAGAAACGTATTTTATCAGAGTAAAAAGATTTGTGTAGCTAGGGCTACATGTTGAATGTTTGCTAACTCATGCAGAAGACAAATCATTTTTTTCCGTGTAATGCTGCATTATTTCAACTCCTATCCCAAAATGTTTAAAGAGTACATGGTTATGTTCCAAATTTGGTTTGTCAGATTATCATTTTAAATGTAACTTGTTGCTCACTGATGTCAAATAATGTTAAAATCAGAGTTCAAGTTATTCTACCATGTTTCACGCTACAGTTGGTAGAACATTTTACAACAAGGCCGTTTTGGCAGACATTCTTACAAATATTCTCATGAGCGTGCCATTGTGTTTGCACACATGCATAAAGCCATGTGGGGGGGTGGGGGGATCAGTCCTAGTTAGAAAAGCAGCCTTTACAAGAGTGATCCCACCGAGACCTGATCATCAATCTATGTTTATGAGAATGTATAGATGTGCATGTATAGATTAGCTAGTACCTGCCTGCAAAAATGTGTTTTTCTCTGTGCATAGACTGAGGTTTTTTTTTTTTTTTACTGCAGTCAGTATAAATGAGTTTAAAAACAGGAATGTAATTGATGGACTGGACAAAAGGTCAGAATACAAGGGTATGCTGGAAGTGCGCCGGAAAAAGACAGTTTCACCTCTCAATGTCTCTGCTGCTGACATACAAATCGATCAATATGACAAAATGCTAAAATGCATGATTAATCAGGGTCTCCCACATAACAAGGATGCAGACAATTTATTATGTTTTTTAATACAATTTTAAGATTGAAGGGTTGTTAAATTAAATCCAATATGACCAGTGTATGTAAAATATATTGCATTTTTGGATAAATAGGATTGACTAGGAATGATTGACTTTTACATTAAAGATAGATAGATAGATTTACCTTTTTGATCCCAAACTGGGAAATTGTGGCATTACAGCAGCAGGTTATCAAACACACAATATTAGAAAATAAAACAAATTGATATTAAATACAAAGTAAATAAGCACTAAAACCAAGAAGAAATATATACATCCAGGATTTAAGTCAACATAACTTCTAGTTTAAAATATGAAAAATTAATTTAACAAAAATGACTTCCATGCAAGAAGACAACACTTACAACACTTAAGATATCTGTTTATAGAACAGTATTGTGGACCCTTCATGTTCATCTACTTTTGATCCCTGTCTGAAGTTCCTGGTTGGAGGTGTTTCTTGTGGGGTTTGGAGTTTTAAGCTCCGATCGTGTTGGCATCCATCTAAAGAGCTGGCCAACTGACCACAATTAGTGGCATGTCCAGACCTCCTGCTCTGATTGGTTGGCTGGCAAATAAAACATTTTGTGTGTGCTAAAAAGCCTAATGAGAGACACCGAGGAAAACTGCAATGTGTGGGAGGAGGGAGGGCAACTTGAAATAATCCCCAACTGTGAAATCAACCAATCTTTTGATAATCTGAATTTTGAAAGGAGATGCCCTCCCGTGCAATATATCTTCATACCAAATGTGGAGGCTCTCGTGCAGTTTTTGTAAAATAAAATGGAGAATTCTGCAGCTAGCTGAGTGTGTTTGACTCTCTGGACAGTTTGTCTGGCCAGGCTGTGTTGTGTGAGCATTGTCCTAGAGCTGCTGTGGGCCTCTGCTGCCCACATCTTTCTCCATTGAGACAGGCCTCCTCTTTGCTTCCTTGGACCGTTGCTGGCAGCCGGTCTGAGCGCTCAGTGGATGTGGAGAGAGACATAACAGGCAGCAATTCCCCAACTCCCACCAGGAAAGTCACTCTAAGATTAATGAGTGTTGTGATGTCTGCCGGCTACATGCTTGGCCATCAAAAACTTGTAGCAATGGGCAAGAGATAACTTCAGGGGACGTGTAGGGGCTTGTTGAAGTTTTTCGGATGGACTTTTTCAATCTGTGTGTACTTTTTCCATTCCTTATTTGGTTATCATTAAAACAAATGTGTTTTAGTCACATAATGTCAATAATATATTGAAGAACAGTGACAACCAGGGTCAGTTGGAGGACACAATATCTCAGCGAAAGCCTAACACAGGGCAGATGGGGTAAAGAAATAATGAGCAGGCTGAATTTGCTAGAAGAACAGGGCTGTCATTGATCAGTTTGCTGGTTTATTTCTTTCCCTGAAACAATCTTGTAGATATGACTTTTCTTTTTTTTTGTATTCCTCATTAGGGAATCAAGGCAAAAGAAACACATTTCCTTTTCACAAGAAGACACCCGACAAGTGTCTGGCAGGAAATGAAATAAATATGGAAGGAGTGGCAGCAGTGGGTGGCTTAGCTGACATTTACTGTCATTTGAGTTTGTAGTGCCGAGTGCATTTCTGTCATCTTTTCACACGCAATCTTTGTCTTTTCTTCCACAGTGATCTCTCACGTTCAACTTTACATGCCGCATGTAGATGTCCGTGACCTTTTGCTTTCCTGGATGAAAAATAATGATAGAAGAAAGGAAAGAAAACTCATCGAAGAACACAGGTGCAGCACAAATAAGCAGGACTGGGTAATATACCGGGGCTGGTGCCAGCTGTGACTATTTCTAAATGCAGCCAAAATAGGTGGAAAAAAGTACTTTTTATATAGTGGAATTTAGCTGCCTAACTGGGATACAATTTACTTAATGTGGACTCATGAATTTGAAAACAGTGAAAAAAAGTCCTTAAAGAGGCCATCTACATGAATTATGTGAATTTGAGTCTCTCCACATCTGCATAACTGTGCCTTCTCACACACCTGCTTGCTGTTCAGTCTGCAGGTTTGAAGCACACCGTGAACCCTTTCGCTCTCCTCCAGAAAACATCCAGAGTTCCCCTCGATCAAGGGCATAATGGTGCGATCGGTCGACTGATAATGTTGGTGGGATCCACAGGTCGGCCGGCCCGGCGCCAGAGCAGAACAGCCTCTCTCATGGCCCATTACTGTCTGCTTAATGACCACACTGATGACCCAAACTCTGCAGCAGGCTGTCCTCACGCTGCCTGTTTAAAACAACATTTCACTCCCTGGGCAGACACAAAATGGTGAATTTGGTTTGTTCCCTTCAGCTGCTATCACAGTATTCTAAAACCCCATATTCCTTTGTTTTTCTCGTACAAACGTATCTCTATAATTGTAGGAAGCAACAAGTGACTATTGGTGCTTAAAAAGCAATTTGGATATGTACATATGTGTGATTTTATGTTAATGCCATGTTATATATGAATGCAACAAGGCAGGACTCGCACACAGAGAACAAAGCAGTACAGACTGGCGGCTTGACTGAAATATTCAAATCATAATAGGGCATAAAGGTACAATATTTGAAATTTTATGATAATGTTTACATTAAAATATGGACAGTAAATTAATTTAAAATGGACTAAACCTATTTCAGTAATTACATTACCTCAAATATTTCCAACAGTTATCAAAGCCAGAGAAATACTTAATTTTAAAGTCTCAACATGTTTATCGTTACCAAGGAAACACCTGATGTTACAGCAAAGACCGATGCATGGAAGTGGGAATTGCTACAGAAAGCTGCCGTAATGGTGCTTATTGAGAGGCCCCCTTTTGGTGGAAATCACACACTGTGCATTTAACAGACAAAAACATATATTGCAAGCATTTCAGAAGATCTTTTTTTTCTTTCTTCACTGCAAAGAGAAGCATGCATGGAACCTATCTGCAATCAGTGTCTGTCGACGATATTTGTTTCTAGGATTTGATGCCAATTTCTACGTAATTCTGGTGAAGCCATTGGTAAATGACTTCCATGAGGTCTTCACATCTGAAACGTTAGTGGCATCACCCTGGCTCACTTACCTGGTATTAGCCCGAAAAAAAAACATTTCTTGCAACATCATGATGCTGATTGGTAAGAAGTAAAACACCAATCTTAGTCAGGTCTGTTCTCAAGAGGAGAAGAAAACAACTTTGAGTGTGTTTGTTTGTTGAATAGGGGTCTAATGAATCACTCCTGAAGCGTTTCAGGTAATAAGAGAATCTAAACGCTTTTGTGATGTAATGTCAAGCAAATGTGTGGTGCAAAGTGAAGTGTTTGAAAGTTAAGTGATTGTTAGCTGCACTTTTCTGCAGATCTATTATAGAGAGAAATAATTCATTGTTAGAAAAGAGTTTAGAATAGTTTTTTTGTCCTGCATTCACCAAAGCTTGCTGATACGCAGTCGATCAATACAGCTCTGACTACAAATGGAAACAAGAGCACATATCATGCTGACACATGACTTGACAATAAAGTGCCATAGTGTTGGAAGGCTGCATTGCACAGGTGCTCAATCAAGTCCCTAATCAGTGATCAGATGCACCTGTGGAGTAATCCACATGTAGAAGAACTTTACATGCACGCTTCACTTTGCACTGAAGAAGGTCCATCGTTGACTGAAATGTCTGAAATATATATATTTTGTTTGTCAGGGGAGCCCTGTTATGATGCAAAATGAGTATATCATTCAAAACTCTTCAGAAGTGCTTCAGAAGAAGACAAATATGGAGGACAATCTTGGTTGTTGGCTGGCTGTCCAGCTGTATGTTCTGTTTTGCAGCACAAAAACTGAAAATGAGAAAAACAATATGGATGCAATCCTGGCTGAGAAGACAGATTTTGTGCGTCTTTGTACAATTTGCAGCGCGATCTGAGGGTGAGTTGCCTAAACAATATAAAAGAAAGCTATCAACTCAAAAATAAAGAGCTCCACCATCTCTCCAAAATACAAATTCACACTATTGGAAAGGAAAACAAATCCATACTTTGAATATGGGCAAAAATGAAATAAAATCTGTTGCTTAATTAGAATGTTATTTTTTTAACTGAAAAGAAAGTAATCATTGGTTAAATATATTTTAAGTGTTAAACCCTTCAAAGAAGACCCATACTAACAATGTACAGACTCAGTGACCAGAAATTAGAAATTAAACATAGGCTGTCATAAAAATTGGAGAAGAAAATTTTTTAATAAATGTAAATTAGAAGAAGTAGAAACAGAGGTTCACTTTCTCGTCTGCCTGCTGTATGAAGCTGTCAGAATGAGCTTCCTTGACCAGGTAACATCAGCAGAGCCACACGAGGATGTAATAAGGACCATAATTTACGCTTTCAGTTGCACAATTGTAAATGATCGCCACTTTTTAAGAAAAACAGGTAGTTAGTTCACTCTTGTTATTTTAGTAATAATATAATTGTAATTGATTGTATTATATTGAATGTGTTTTTGCATAGATGTATCTATTCAAAATGTATATAATAATATATAACATAATTGTCAAATGTTTTACATGTTATATTTTTGTTGATTGTTTTGGTCATAGCGGTTGTTAGCATTCATGCCAATAAAGCATCCTGAACTATGAACCATGTCAGAGTATGCAACGTCAGGCTACCAAGTGTGCTCACTCTCATTGGCTGCTGTGGGTATTCTGTCGGAGGCAGTCCAACCAGGAATAGATTTATGATTTTATTTATTTATTTTTTTTTTTACTCACCTCACTTCTGCTGCTCATTTCTAGCTGGCCATGCCCATCTAATAAGCAAACTCAGTTCACATGTATATTCCTACTGTATGTCCAATCAAGCCAGTATTCTCTCACTCTTTGCCAGATTTTCCTCAACATCCACATTCAAGACTTTCCAGCGTTTGTCTTTTGACTCGACCCTGCCTGCGCTTGTCAAGTTTGTCCATGTCATAATCCTGGAAATCAGCTCATCCCTCTGTCCCAGCCATGAGTCTCATGTGCTGTATGGTGCGCCCCATGGCAGCATTTCTGAGTGAGTAACCATATTTCCCTAAAACCTGTATCTCTGAGACCTTCACTGTGAAGCCAACGTGTGAACACTTACCTGTTGGCCCACTGACCCTTCTGCCTGCTCCTGCCTCACTTTCTTCCTTATACCCTCTCTGGACTGTTTGTTGTACAGGTCCCTTACTTTGCTCTGGGACAGCAGCCACCTGCACTGTTCCAAGAGTCTGTTGTCAAACCTGGAAACTGAATCTGAATTTCTCATCTATTTATTCCTGTACTTGCTGAACTTAAAATTAAAAAAAATATTATGGGGCCGTGGCCTACATGGGCTTTCTCACACTAATATCTGATTTCCCTGATAAAATGACTATGTTGATTAATATGTCCCTGAGTCTTCTTGTGGCCAATTACCTATGGTCTTTGATTCTTGAGGCCCGTAAGGCCAGAGGAAGAGCATATCAGGAAAAATAGTTTCTATAACGTCCAATCCTATTTCCCGTCTCAATATGCTGCTGTCAACCTTGAATGACACAAGTGGTTGTTAAGGTTCCATTGACTTCCATCTGAGCTTCTGCTCAGATGGAAGTCAATGGCAGCTAAAGTGCGTTGTCCCTTGAATGAGGTTTTAAGGCCCTTGGATCTGAACTGATGCTAATTCTGCTTCTTGGGAGGACATTCTGCTCTATTCCTACACAGGTAGTCATTTTTCCCAACCACACACTGTCACTTCCACTGCTGCCCCGCTGATATGATGTCGCAGAGACATCAATGTCAAACTGCTGGCTGTCTTGGTGTGTGCGCACCAGATTACAGTGAACGCTCTGATCTCTTGACAGAGGCGGCTTCACTCAGTCAAGGCAGCAAATACAGACATAAATGCATGCACGACTGACGGATGTATGTTGATACTGTGTGTGCATTTCCAGACTTGGTATACACACACATATATATATATATATATATCCAAAATGGATGGTCATGGAGAGTGATGTACTCTGAGCACATCCTTCATGTCTGTGGAGACAGCTGTATTTCAGATAGTAGAGAGCAGAATGATATCAAGTCATTATGTCTAGGATGTGGGGGCTGACTGAGGCGCAGAGGATGTTAATAAAACATGCTGGATGTTTTCACACAGATTGGAATATGGCTTCATGTTGCATTTCAGACTCTGAAATCATAATTTCAAGAACAGTCCAATAACATGACATGACTTGTTAATTACTGGTGTTTCTTGGCATTCAATTGGAAAAAGAAATACTGTTTTTTTGTGACCCATATGTATTTTACCAGAATATTTTTTTCATTGGCTTTTAATCATCTTTTAAAATTATTACCTTAATTTGGAGGATGCAACAGTAGAGTGATCCTCAGATATGAATTCAATTTTCACTCTCTCTTGAAACATTTCCAATTTTTTCCTCACTCTTTTATCTCTCTGTCCCGCCTTCCTCCCTCTCTCATTCCAGGTCCGTCATGATATGCAGTCATGTTGTACGATGACTGGAAATGACGGATGATCACTCTGAATGAGTAATACAATCAGAGCTATGGGGCATTGAAGTGGAAAGAGAGGGGTGGGGGATAGATCAGTCTGAGATATGGGACTGAATCTGGGTGTCTTAATTTAGTGGGCCATAATTAAAAATCTGTTTCCCTTTTTTTTCCCTCTCCCTGCTCTGCGGTCCCGCCTCCCCTTGACAATTAAAGATTTAATCACCATCTGCAAAATAGGGGGGCTGGGAAAGTAGGTCTGACCCAAAACTTAAAATTCAAGATGATGCTGTTGAGGGATAACTTTCGGTTGGACTTGGACACTGTTCATTTGCTGTCCCTTCTCATCTGAATGGAAATTTGTTTACTGACAAAATTACTGGTGAAATGAGCTGCTGGAAGCCAACATCTGTGACAGCTCTTCATGTTTTAATTTGGTTACTTCCTGATGATAAGAGCACGATTTAAGACTTAGTAAAAAACTTGGAAAAACAATTAACTATTAAAAAATGACAGTTAAACCTGTGATTCACGTACATATTTAGTGTAAAACAATTATGTAATGGCTCTCTATTGAGAGTTAAGTCATAAAAGCCTGACATCATTCTTAATTTAAGGCTTACAAGCACATTCTGTGTCCAACAAAACAATCTGTCCACAAGCCCAACAACTAGAATATGAAATATGCTTAGTGTAGTTCGCACTGGGAACGCTGTGTTCCACATCCTGCTCCAATTTTATTTTTTTATTTTTCTAAAACATCTAGTCACTGAGTGCAAACCTGAAAATTTAACAACACACCAACACATACTTTTTCAGTCTCAGGTTTTCATGCAGATAATGATCATATCATGAGAGAAGTCTTTCTATCAAAATAAGTAAGAGCTTTATTATGTGTAGAGTATTGGAAGGGAAATCTGTTTCTTTCAGTCAGACATCTTCAATCTCATTGTGTCTTAATCTCAAGTACTTGTTTCTGTATGATCAACCTCCTGCTGTGTGTGTGTGTGTGTGTGTGTATGCAAGTGATGAATCTTTTTGGCAATTACATTTCCAAGGAGGAAATGGCTCTTCTGGATAAACATGTTCAACAACACAGCAGAAATCTTTTTAGTTTGAAAATCCTGTGATAGTACTTTGTATCCCTAAGCAGTGCTTCTGTATGATTGCTAAGAAACCCTAAAGAAAATAAAAGAAGAAAGAGAAAAACGAGAATATAGATATAGCAAAGTATGTTTCTGATGTTTGTAGGCAGTAGATTAGATGAAGTAAGAGCAACAAGGGGAGTTTTGAACATATACTGTCTTCTGCAGGGTTTTACTGGGAGAACACAGTTGTGATTTTTCTGTGCAAATAGGATACATTTTAGAATCAAGTGTTTATTTTCACCAAAAACGGGGTTTTAAAACTATGATCTTTGTCCCCTTTATGTTTTGTTGTCTCAGCATTAAACTGATTCAGATGCTCCACCACTAGGATTCAAACTGAAATATACGACTGGATGGGTTGTGAGAGAAAAAGCTGTCCCTAGTCCCAAAAGGATGAATTGAACCAACGTTGATAAAACCTTGACTCCTGAAACCACACAGGATTGACAACCTGATTGACACATTTTCATTTTTAGTCAGAGTTCAACAACTATATAATTTGATGCAAATAGCCATAATGCCCAGAGGAGTCATTCGTTTCTGCAGTTTGTACCTTTACAGCAACCAGCAGGTACTTAGATGTAGATATTCATGGTTTCAAGGGATTTGTCTTAAAGTTGAATTATAAACAAATTAGCGTCGGCATTCTGACAAAATCATAATTTTCAGGGAGGTTTTGGACCGTTTGAATGTACCTGATAAGATTTGCTTCACAATATAATACACATATTATGACTCAAGCTTTTCTTACTGTGGCATTGTGGGAAACGTATGTATTATTTATCAAGTTAGTGGATGACAAACTGGGATTATCATGGTCAATTTAAGAAAATGTTTTTTTTTCTTATCAAGGAAATTGAAAAAATCAATAGGTACGTTCAATATTTGCTCTGACCTATTTTGGTGCTTTAAGTCCAGGACAAAAGAAATCCCTCAGTACAAGCTGACTTTATCTCAGACTTACCACAGTCTGTAATTAAGTCACAAAGTAGAACTGTCTGGAGTTATCTATGGGGACAAGGTGGGCAGGGAAACTTTGAGACGGTGGCATATCATGAATTACAACTCAAGTCTATTTCCTTGCCAGCTCTTATCAGGTTCAGAGACCTGCTCCAAAGGGGAGCTTTAGTTTTGTGTATCAGGCCAGTACTTAATGGAATTGATGGCTCTGTATCAACTTTGGCCCGGCAGAGGAGGGTAGATTGGAACTGGTGGGAGCTGTGCCAAATAATCAGAAAGTCTCCTAAACCATTATGACAAAGGTGACTAATGTCAGTTATGGAGTAAAGTAGCTAAATTATGTGGTTTCTGAGTGTGTCATTAAACTGGAACATTACAGTTTAATCATAAACTGAATAGGGAATGTAGCCCAAGTAACATCACCAATTGGTTTGTTGATTTACTTTTTAAATGTACACTTTTTCAGGGCTATTATGTTGTTTTTCTGGAGCCAGAAGTAATCATATTTGGAGGACAGGGTGGTGCTTGAGAGAAGTGAGGGGTTGACAATGCCAATATATCAAAACTGCGCAGTCCATTTGGAAGCTTGTAAATAAGCTCATTAACAATCAAGTCATTACAGAATAAGGTTCTATATGTGGTGGTAGAAGAGCAGGGTTGTTTTTCAATTGTCTAAAGCCACTATAAATGTTCCAGAACACAGCAGACTTGCTGCTTGCGCCTCTCAATATCGGCCGGGCAGTAGTTGAAAGACACATACTGGGTAATGTTACGGCCTCCTTGACGTACATTAAATTAAAACATAAATGATTTGTAAAAAGAGGAGACCAGAACATGTAAAAAGGGACGCCACACAATGTTAACTGTTTGAACCTCAAGCTTTATTTAAAGGATCTTATGCCCCACCCGTCTGTAGACCTAAATAATCTAAATGAGAAAACAAACAAACAAAAAGGACTGGAGATCCGGCTAAACAGAACAAAAGATGGGAAAGTGCCGAGCCAACCACATAATGGGCCGTCGCTCTCGGCACCTCCCCCTAAACTACCTAATCACAAAACTACAAAATCTATAAGAAAGGAAGGAATCGAAAATAGGACTACCGGTCTCTCCAGCCCCAACTAAAATAACAAAACCCAGCAATCTAAACAAGCATGGATAAAAACAAAACAAGCCTGGTTGGGAGAAAGCAACAGGGAAATAATGAAACGAGAAGGTGTGGGTGTGGGTGCGTTCGAATTGTCACTGTTGCTTAGGAAGGTTCCTAAATGAGTGAAAGGACCCGGAAGCATTTAAGTGGCGGCCATGATAAGAGCCGTTCGAATTCTCTAAAACCTAAGGAAAGGTGGGTCAATGCTTCTTTTATAACGTCCTTTAGCATAGGATTACACTGGACCATACTTTCCGAAAGGAGATGAGATATGCCGCCCCACAATTCTTTTCGGCCGCAACATTTAAAGCGAGTCGCGCATCCGAAATGAAAGATGATCGTAAAGTGACACAGATCAAGGGATAAAAAAAATAAAATACATTTTTAGCCAGATGATGTTTTATTCAACGTATTTCATTCACTTAAGGATGCTATGTGCAGTTGTACATTTGTATGCTTAAAACATTATGTGTAGGCTATATTTTACATAAATGTAAGAATTAATTTCATACAATCATACTTAGTTTGATGTTGATTTCTGAGTGGACAGGAAGCTGATGATTTCACTTTTCTTACTTGTAGCCTGGTAGTCTATGTTGCTTTTATTTCAATCCCAACTTTGTGGTAATTAAGATTATTTCACCGGCAAGAAGGCACAGGGAAAGTTTTTTAGATGCGCTTTTTGTAGTCCATTTTTGGAAGATTGTAGTTTCAACACGGCGGACCAACGTCATTAACCTCCGCCGGCCCGTCGCATTTAATTACGTTGCCTAGTGGAAATGCGGTCGGATTGTCAGAGCAACGCGATCCCCTTTCCCTAAGTCCTTTATGAATTCTCCTAATATCTTTCCTTAACCTCATGACGTTTTCCCCGGGGGTTAAGGTAAAGTGGATAGTGAAAGGAGATAGGAGGGACAATTCGAACGCACCCTGTGTGTCTGCCAACCCCCGTTCTCCTCCACATGGCTCCCCTAAATCCCCCTCCTCCTCCCTGATCGCAGATTGATCTCAGCTGCGCCACAGGTAGGGGGAGGAGGGAGACCAGAAATGCACAGGGGGAGAGAACCAGGGCCGCACGTGACAGGTAACTTAAAACAACTGGTCTTCTCATCACCAACAATCCAACACCAATGGACTTGCCACCATAAATACCTTATTATTATATACACTGATACCAATACCAGTTTATTTGTTCTAACATATAACAGTTATGACACATTTTATTTCTCACTACAGAGGTGAGCTTAGGTGCCACCCATCGCCATATTGGAAATGCCATCTCAACCTAACCTTATATCAATCAAGCAACAAGCAAAGCAGTGTAGCTGAGGCGGGTCTTAAGCCTCCTGGCAAACAGCTTCATTGGCCCAATTGTCAGTTAACCCAGCTGCATTTCTAACTCATGATATAATCAAAATGGATGAGCTATAAAAAAAAATCATCAAACCTTTCTGCTGTAAAAGATAATCATTTTAAAATGAAAATCAATTTCTCATTCACTTGATGTTGCATGTAAAACATTGGCTTAAAATACAGCTATTTAGTCATGTATCTACATTTAAGAACTGAGACGATGAACAAAGATGGATTTAGTGGTGTATGCTTGGATAAAAACTAAAACTGAGAGTAGGCAATTAAAATTTTAAAGTGACAATGTCAACTATAGTGACCTGCTACTTTCTCTCACAGGAAGGAGGAAGTCAGATCGGGTAAAGAGAAGCAAATTATATCCCTGTACAGCCACAGGCTGGGGTCCTTCTGATGCCTTGCATAAAACTCTCATAAATGTTTCATTCTGTTTACTGGGGTAGCATAGCATTAAAAACAAGTCTCATCACTCTGACAAAAGGCTTGTTGCCTACCGAGAGCCTCGGGACAGGCTTCCAATAGCTCAGTTTTGACAAGAAGAATGAGGAGCAGTTGGAAAACACCATGAAGAATGATGGGAAGGAGGTTTTTGCTTGAACACCATTGTTTTTGAAAAGACAATATGAGTCTGGGAGTGAAGTAATCACATTCACAGATCAAACTGGAGAAGCTGGGGAATCCTAGCTTCAGGTAGTCTAGAAGAAGGCATTCTCGTCATTTGACCAAAAGTCTTGCATCAAAGGAACACAAAACATTGGCTGAAGAGAGGACTCATGTAGGACAATGAGAAGCTTTTCAAAACTTGGGAAGTCTTGTGCATTTTTCCCTAGGAGGCGAATATTTTGTATGAGAGGTAGATAAATTATACACAACATATGAAACATATTGGAAAATAGTTGTATTCATTTCATAGTGTTCTAACCTTAAGAAAAATGTCACAAGTGTTTCTCAATATAATTGACTTTCTAGCATCACCCATGCCACCTTCGCTGTTATTGTTTTACACTCTCACTTCTGTGCTTGTGTGAAATTCCAGACTCAACTGCTGGCGGCTACAAACAGTATGAAGTTCAAAAAAGTTGTACAACAAGATTTAATTGCAAGTCAAAACTGACACAGCGGAGACCCGATTCAGCTCCTCAGCAGCAGCGCCTTTGGGAAGGTTATTCTGTTGTACAGAGAAGGAGGTGAAACTATGCAAATAAATCAATAAAGTGAGTAGGAATGGTCAAATGCACAGAAAAATTTGAATAAAACATACAGTATTTACATCAATTCATTATAATTATTGATTTGAGGCAGGTCAGTACACTTGAATACTCAAGCAGTGATTAAGTACAACTAATTCTTCTCTAATAAACTTGGATAATTACCTTGCACCATAAAGGGATACATTTGTTACAGCAGTAACCTAAATAAAACTCAAGTTATTCCACTTGTCACTAAAACAGCTGTTATTATTGCTTTACTCATAATCATGTTCTAATTATATTGTTTTTATATTTACACTTAAAACAGAATCTGATGGATTTAGTGCCGATTAAAAACACATTTTTTAAACCAGAAAACATTTGTTTCCCAGCGTTCTTCTTTGTATTAAATTAAATGTACTTATTATCATTGTAACTCTCTCTTCTAATGCCGTCAGTTTCATGTGAAAATTACATTCACGTTTTCATCGGCACCACAAAAGAAATATAAAAGTGTTTTTTATTACATCAAGTCATTGTGATTATGAGTTCTAACCCCATTCAAACAAAAGCAAGACCTCGAAATTAGAACAAACTCTTAGAATAATTTGTCTATTGCCACTAGAGTTGTCCAACCTACTGCTGTGGTGGTGTTAAGGAGGCCGTTGTGTGTCTCTGGCTGTTTTTGCTGCAGCTGACCTTCAACATGGCCTTAGATTCTGCTGGGGCTTTCATTCATTGTCAGTGTCTGCATTCAATTTATCTAAGCTCTTTAAGGAGCACTTCTATTAGTCCTGTGTGTATTTTCTTCTGTCTAACATTAGTTAACCTGACTTGTTTCCCCACATTAGAACTTGAGAAGTTTAACCCCTTATGAATGACACACTGTGTGTGAAGACACAACAGTGCATGCCATGCAGACCATGGACTGTAAATATTAATGGATGAAGCCTCAGTGACGTCACCCATGTGTTACTGCAGGGGGCTTTGGAGTCCCATCGACCACAAAATGCTCAACCTAACTTTAACTTAAGCCAAGGGCAGGCTAAGAGCTGGAGCTGAGTTACATTGCGCCCGCCTGTTGATCAGGTCACCTACTCGCCTTATTGTGATTAAAGCCTCCTGCAGTGTGCGCTTATTGAGACATGGGCTAATCAGACCAATTTAGTTTTTTGAACCAAGCTGTAAACATGTGAATTTCTGCTGTTGCTAGAGCCATTCATGTACACTTTATAACATAGGATGCTATGTTTCCAATCACAATGTAAGAACGAGAAATTTTCAATGCAAAAAAATCTTAAAATATTTTCTGTGTCATTTACCAGAAGCAAAGCTGCTGTGCCTTAATCTAGTTGAAGTAGTCACATGTAGCAGACTCTTGACTATTTCATGCTAGCTTCAGTTACATCACACCTCCTGTCATTCACTGGGACTAGCATAGAAGGACAATTAAGGCCATGTCATTCTGATCTTTATACCAGTTGTCAGCTACTTGATGTTACACACATTACCATATCATGGCCCCAGTTGGATTAGTATGTGCTGTGTGAACGTATCATGGAAGCACATTACTGGGGTATCCGTAGGTGTCATGAATAAGTCGTCAGTAAAATGGGTAAAGATAGTACCATGGAAATAGGTGTTTGAGCAGTAAAAACAAATGTTAGTCATAGACTTCTATGTGCATTCCCAACAAGTATAGGCAGTATGAAAAATTAAACACAAGCACTTCAGCGACCTGAGCCAAGAAAGGACATTCAGTACAAGCCATTAAGCTTTCAGATTCTGCTGAAGATCGCACATAAGTCCGACTTAAGCAGACCACATGATCCAGTCCGCTGTGAATGTGTGGACGCCTCAATACTTATATGGGATGAGCCACTTTTTGGGCAGAACATTAGTTATTAAATGATAAAGTTGAAGATATGCCATAAGAGAATGAAAAAATATGATTACACTTACTCTGTGAGGCAAGTTGTACTGAAAGGCCTTTTTTTTTTTTTTTCTTTTTTCAAGGGGAGCACAGTGTCATGCCGTGCAGCACAAGACTCACTAGTGCGTGAAGAGATGGATATTGTCAAGTCTCCCATCATAACTCTCATGGTAGGCCAAGTGAAAGAGGTGACCAAGCAGTACAGCTGGAATGCAGTCAACAAGATAACGTTTCAAATGGACATGGATTGCTTTTGTTTGGGAGCCTTAAGGCACAGAGGCTCGGCCTGAGTTGAGTGTGTCAAACTCTGAATCCACTGAAACTGACATTTGTACGTGCATTGGAGTGGATTTAAAAAAAACAAAACACATAAAACATAGTCACAGCATGCCCTGCGTCTGTGTTTGGTACAGTGAAGTGGTAATTCATGACCTGTGATATCAGAAAAATGTAACCTCCCAAACAAACAGTCCCACAATGGTCCATAATAGTATTCGAACAGCAGCTGTATTGTTTATTTCCTCCAGCAAGGTTATTTTTTTTTTGTGTGTTTGTCAGTGGCGTTTTAATGGGAAAGTGAGGAGCACACAACATTTTTGTCCTGGTCTGGATGCTTTAATGACCATACAGAGTTTTTAGGATTTTGGGAAAAATATAAACCAATATGCAATGGACTGGGATAATAATTCAGGCCAGGAGTTTGACTCCATGCCAGTGTAACCTGTCCACATCCAATAATTGTGTAAGCCAACTCTCCTGCCCAATTATTTTCCAAAAAATAAAAATTTCAATATTACTACATGAAATATCCAAAAATCACAAGAACCAGCAATTATATGATGTTGGTGAATGTGTCATAACACTGCATTATAATGGCATTTTGTGCTGCAGAGTTGCTAAGGTTGTCAGTGTCCATTGAGAAGCAGCTGGTTGACAGGTGCTATGTGCGCTACAAAGGACGATATGACGTAATTTTTTTCTGACACTACGGCAACTCGCTGAGTACAACAAACCAACCATGAGAGTCGCCTTTAGGAAAATGCATGCATTCACATATTTCTGCTGCTCACATTGACAGCTCACAGCAGGCCAAATGCTCCAGATGTGCAATCTGCGCCTACAGTATCAATATAGTACTTACACATACTGACCATATTATAGAAGACTGGTATATTAGTCCCCTATCTGTTTCCACTCTTGTGAAACATTCTAGTCTTCTTCTGTCATAACCTATGCTAGTTTGACCCCAAGTATACCAATTTACCAGCTCCAACTAATTCACCCCAGACTTGAATATTTCAATGATTATTAGTTTAACTGTTTTAAAAAGAGGATTTTCTGGCACAAACTTCACCAACTGACAAGGTGCATGAAGAGTGAAAAGCTTAGAAGAGGTCAAAATGCTCCAGCAACACTTGTAGTAGGAAAATCAACTTTATTAACAATTTAGACCGACGCGTTTCGGCTTGTGGCCTTCATCAGCTTCATAGTTTAACTGTTTTGAAATAATTGGAGACATTCATTCATTCAGCAGGCCAATGTGCTCACTTATCCAGCGAAATATCCTGCTAGTTGTTAATTGAAGCAGGAGCAGAACATTAGTTCATTACAAACATTGGTAGAAACAATGCATCCTAAGGAATGGGGTCCTTGTATTCTGAAAAGACACTCCTAGTCATTCGGCAAATTGTCAGGAAGAGGGGGCCCCTGCCAGCAGTTAATGTTTTGACCTTAGGAATAAATTCATACTTATTCCAGGACTTAATGTACCACACACAGTAAACTTGAGAATTAAAACCAAGAGACTATCAGGAAAACTTGGCATGATCCAGAGAATAATAATAATAATAATAATAATCCTTGTGGCGACACTGGTACAGTTGTCTTTTATAATATTGGTGATGTTTTGTCTGTCTGTATGTGTATTTACCCTGTATTTTTATTTTGCTTGTTGTTTATGTCTTCTAATGGACTCCTGAGTCTGGCAATAAAGATGACGATGATGATGAATAAGGTGTAGAAAGATCAGTCAGAGGCTCAGCGGAACATAAACACAGGCATGCATCTGTTGCTAGCTCTATTGCTAACTACCTTGCAGCTCATGATCAGGTGATGGCTACTTGGCTTTGCCTGAGGGCCAAAATGTTCAGTTGACATTAAACACAATTTGATTTGCCTTATTCTGTCTGGAAACATTTTGATGTTAACACAAATTCTTTCTCGCCCTTTGTATGACCGTAAAACTATGGAACCCCCCTGAATTCTCAAAGATATATTTGAGTATTTATCTTTCTGATGACTAAAAATCCAATAGGTTGTTGACAAGCAGCAACTTAAAAGCTTACACAATGAAGTATGATCATGAACAGGTTGACATTATCCATGCTAAATACTCCAATCTCTAATTATTATCTGGAGACAATGTTACAGAGATTATTCAGCTTAAAGTACCATTATGTTTCAAAACAGGCTTGGACAGCTTTTAGCATGGCTGTAGCACTTTTTCCAAGGCTCAAGTTAGAAAACTGGGCTAACCTCAAAGTAGTGGGTGTCTTGCCACATAACACAACGTGGAGAGAGGGTCTGATCAGCTTTCAAACAGGGAACTCTGCTGCACCACAGGGTTTGTGCTGCCATCTTAGAGCTGAGGTATGTAGCCAAGGCTTGGGTTGGCAGAGAGAGTGCTGCCCCAAGTACACAGAGTTGTTGCTGTGTTGTTGTTTTTTTTTGCTGTTGACTCCTATCTCATTTCTTGTTTCAGGCACACATTGGAACTTGACAGTGTGGGCGCATGAGTCTGCAAATGATACCTTCAGGGGTTTGGACTGGAATATTGTCAATCACAGTGAGAGAGGAGGAGAAAAGCTATGGGGTGTTGTGTATGTGTTGTGCAGAACACATCTCCATGCCTGAGCTTGTAATATATTATGCATAGGGTGTATACTGTCCAAGTATCCATCTCTGTACTTGTGTATGTTTATACATGCAATATACATGTGGTGTATATGCAACTGTCAAGTTTAAAATATGGAGCATCTAATTGAGGAACCCAGTAGGACAAAGCAAGAGAAGAAGAGAGGAATAGCTTTGGCAATCTTACCTGGAATGATCCGTTGCCTCCTGTTGGGATTTCATTTCATGGTTGAATCTGAAAATAATGGACAGTCTTCAGTGTCCGTAACCCAAGCCTCCATTAGTCCCTGTAGCATTAAAAAAGAGCACTACCTTCCTTAAGCAGCATAGCAACAACAGCATGATTTTATGAAGGCTTGTTTTCCTCAAGACACAATTTATTAATTACTGAACTTCTTTAAACTCAAGTTTATGCTTTTATTTGATAAAATAACACAAAGTACTTGTGCCAGTTTTCAATACCAAGATCAATACAATGCTTTGTAGACATCCAAAATCTTTAATCTTGCTAAAAGTTTCTGGGTTTTATAGATTGCTGTTAAGTGCAAAACTAAAAAATAGACTATTTTGCTATGAGAACAGAGAAAAACAGTAATTGAGTACAAATATGATGTGAATAATCGTGAGGGATGCCTGTGAGACATTTCCAAAAATACAACAGCTCTAGGTTTATTTTTGTATCATTATACCTTAGATTTCCAAGAGCAATGTACAATGTATCCACACTTCTCATCTATAGGTTTTTAGATTGTATTAGTCTCCATGAGTAGTGGGCTGTTCCAGCTTTTTGAAAAGTACATTTTGGTTTACATGCTTGCCATTCTCATAACCTGTCTGTAGAAAATTATACAGCCAGTTGCTGGTTAGCTAAACTAAACCTCATGGCTGGAAACAGGGGTAAAGCACTAGACTAGCTCAGTCTGAAAGGTTAGCATACTTAATCCACAAGCAAAATAATGTTCATGCTATGGTATGACACCAAGTTTCTGTTTTCAGGTTTATAGCCTCCAGGGCTAGTTATGTACGTTAAGATGTGCTGCAGATCTCGTTTCCTTCAGACAAAGCTACAATAACTGTTAAACACCAAGCTAATCATGACAAACTGAATGAGACAACAGGAGAACAAAACTAAAAGGACAACACATAGCCTCAGACAGCACACACTCACTCTGCCATCTCTACAACCGTCTCCCCTCAGGCCACAGATACAGATCTCTCACTTTCCGGACTAATCGAGCCATGTCAAGCTTTGCTCCCACATCCATCAGGCTCATGAACAAATGATCTATTTCTTATTTATTTTTAAGACCACTCATTTAACCGCTCATAACAATTATTTATGACCTATCTATCATGCTTTTAATAGAGCCACTTGTATGTGTGTTTCATGCGTACTGATGCTCTTTTACACAAATGAAGTCCCTAACGGATAAAAAAAAATATTTGATTTGATTTGATTGAGAGTGATATCGATCTCATCTAGCTCTGCGACAGAGAACATATTCTTTTGAACTCCACCATTATTACAGATCAAAGTCAGTATACAAGTCTTTGGGAGAACTACTGCACATGTGCAGAGCCTTTGTGACTCCAGGGTGTCAAGTGTGTTAAATTGCCTCAAGTGATGTCAGATTTGTTTTACATCAAAAGTTATGGTTTTTGAGCAGCAACCAACTCTGCCTCAGAAGTTGGACAATAGTGAGCTTACTAGACATTTTTAGCTCTTTCGTCATTTCTGTTTGATGTTAGCACCATAAAGCTATACTTGCCGCTAATACCATGACACACCTAAATCTCACACGGTGTCAGCAGCTGAGTTTCATTTGAAAACATTTCCACACAACTTTTTTCTTTGACAAGAAACACAAGTTGCCAAAAAGGCAACAGTTCTGCTGACCTGTTATCCTGACCTAACCTGGACTAACGCATATAGCTAATATACCAAAATGTATTTATTTGTTATTTAACATAAATAGATCAATGTTTGATTCAGACAGACATATGGCTTGTAAAATCTAACATATTTCACCTTAAAGTGTATATTTCTGACCTATACAGACTCAATTGAGATGGTTACCAGCACAAAAGACCAGAACCTATAATAGACAATTAACATTCCTTGTCTGCAGCAAACTAAGAACACACTCAGCTACAGCTTCTCATAATTTTAAACCATCTGCTGTAGCCTATCTGTCATGATTTGGTTTCTTATTGTCAGAGTTTAGGTTTTCTTGTTGTTTTTAGTTCTCATTCTTCCCTGATGGTGTTGTTTCCCTTGTGTGTTTTCTACGTTAGTGTTTCATGTGTTATTTTGTAACTTCATATCCTAGTGTTTCTTTATGTTCTAGTGTGTTTTGTTTCATTCTTGAGTTCTGTGTGTCTTTAGTGTTTCATGATTTAGTTTTGTAGTTGTCCTCAGTGTTTCTTGTCTTGTGTTCATTCCTTCCTCTGTGTGTTTTCCTCCAGTGTGATTGCCTTCATTGTCTTCACCTGTGTCATTAGTCTCACCTGTGTTTGATTACCCCTGTGTCTATTTAGTCTCTGTGTTTCTTCCCTTCTGTGTCAGTTCATTATATGTTGTAAGTTGCCAGTGTTGTTTGTCGTATGTTGGAGTGTCAGTGTTTCCTAGTGTTTCTCAGTGCTTGTCAATTTTTGGATTTTCTCAGTTTGGACATTTTGATAGAAAGTTTTAGTTTTTGCCTTTTTGTTTAAATAAATAGTTTTATTAGTTTATTCTGCACTTGGGTCCACCTCCTTGTTATCCCACAGCCGTGACACTATCTGTTGTTCTGAATAAAGCCCTACTTTACCTTTTCTTCATGTGACACTTTGAACTCCATCAAAAGTTTACTTTTCTAAAATTCAAAATCCAGAGAGATATCCACATGCACGATCAAGGCTCAAGTCAGTTATCTTCCTTTATACCTTCTAGTTAGTTTTTGCTTTATTCATCCACCACTGACTGATAGCTTGACATGCTAAAACAACACATCAGATTGTCTTTGATGAACCTGACAAGCGCCCAAGGCAACAAATTGGTCTGAACGTGCCAATTGCCAAAAAAAAATCCAGTGAATACGCTTGGCCCACTTCCATCAAATTGCTTGACTGTAATATATTCACAAATTATGAAGGGAAAGCTCGGTAAGCACTTTGAGCTTCCCCACTGTGACTCGTCTAATCTCATCACATGCTGTAGTCACCCCCAGGTAGAACACATGTACAGTATCTGCTTTTTAAAGGAAAACTTAAAAGATTTATTCTCACGATTTTAATCAGCAAAGCGGGGCAGCATTTGTGCATTTAAATGAGCAATGCGATTGCAGAAATGGTTACAAGCAGCAATCAGTTACTGATATAGTTGCTTTGAGGGACGATGTGTTAGTGGTACACATACAATCCAGACATTGTCGGTGGAGAAAAAAGTTGGTAATAGTGTGATAAGTTAATAGACAGAGGCAGTGAAAGCTGTGGGCAAGAAAAAGGTTAATATGACAAACAATTGGAGAGTGCTACATCCAGAAGCAGTGTTATTAAATTGAATCAGTTGTGGATGTTGGTTAGATAAAAAAAAGAAGATGATGGGGTATTTTTTAAATGGATACCAAATACACAGCACTTTGTTTCAAGGGAACGGTAGGTATCTTGACCAAATAACTTCAGCAAGGGCTCTGGCATCTATTGTGCCTCGTGTTCCATTTCTTTCCCAACACGGTGAGAGCACTCCAGAGTATGAGAGGACAGGATCCTGAATTAGATATGGAGAATTAATAATTGATGGTGCCGCAGTCGCACACAGACACAGATGCCCGAAGCACACACTCCAACACTTGCATACGGTATCTTAAGTATTAAGGATCTGCATTCAAAAGGTCAAGAAGAAGTGAAGGTTTCCCTCTTGTCAGTTAGTCATGGTCAAATATAATCTTGAGTTTTGAGCGATTTTTCGTTTACTGCAGTCAGGACTAAATTGGCAACTCTCAAAGAAATGACATAACTGCTGGGTAACAGTCCTTCTGCATGATGACTAATACAACCCATATATTAAATCAATTTGAACATTTTAAGTTAACCAATAAGCAATTCAGGAGTGTGGAAAAGTTCAAATATGTTTTCAACACTGAGGCTTGGTACAGAACATTCCTGCATATGACGAATGCCACTCCAAGGCCTGGAGTTTATCCATCATACAGATCATAAATCCAGTGCCAGTTTGGAGTGCTGTGATTTAGTTGGCCATGGTTTACCCAGCTCTGCATATAATAACGTTCCTTAAAGAGCTTTAAGTAGACCACAGAAATCCAGCGAGAGCGCAGCCCGTCTCTCATCCTTGTCATCTCAGCCGGGACGAGGTGTGACTGATTGCGCAGACTTGATCGACTACTTTGCATGACGTACAATCAGATAAAATGGCCATCACTTGAGCTCTATCACGCCATAAATCACCACTGAGATATGGAGGAATATGTATTCTCTTTCTCCATAAATCATGGTTATCACTCATCTAAGAGTCAATTATCTAACGCGCAACAAATGGCTCGGCAATAACCTTGAAGATAGGGGATACATGCAGGGAGGCCAGCCTGCTGGGTTCTTGAATCTTTTATTTGCTGAAAGCATCAGCCATAACACTGTATTATCTAGGAACTTTTCAACAATGGATTTATGTCGAATGAGGAATCTTTTTATTTGAGATGATCTATCAAAGTCTGATAATTTACCAATAGATGTGTTTTACCCTGTGAGAAATGTATATCAGTAGTACTGGGTAAAAGCATGCTTTTTCATCCTTTATGATCCTGTAATGATGACTGGGTACTTTATTTTCTCAATAGGGAACTAACTTTGACATGAAGGCACACTTTGATCAGAAGCCACACTTGGACATCACTGCAGATCTTGTACTTCAAAGACAAACACATTATCTTATGTAAACCAGCCTTGTCTGTTGTTAGTGGAGTACAGAAGAGAAACAAGTTATATCACAGTATATATGTGTCTGCCTCTGTGATCCGTATAATTGCAAATACATAAAAGGAGTCACAGGAAAAGAGATTGTCTTTGCTCTGTTACACCACATTTGTTTCATTTGAACTTTGCAGCATATTAGAAGTCCACTGACGGTCCCTGGCAATAATTGGGTGCTTGGGCTGAGGAACTTCATACAGGCTGGAAACCAATGTAACAAAAAGGAAAAAAAAAAAAAAACATACTGTCAACAGTTGTGTTACAGGAGTTGCTACACACAATTATTCTAGTCCAGTTGCCTGGAGATTTTTCAGTGCAGAGAAAAGCTTTTTTTTTTTTTTTGCTCTGACAATCCGACCACATTTTCCACTAGGCGACGTCATTAAATGCGACGGCCCGGCGGAGGTTAATGACGTGAGTCTGCCGTGTTGAAACTACAATGTTCCGAAAATGGACTACAAAAAACGCATCTAAAAAACTTTCCCCTGTGCCTTCTTACCGGTGAAATAATCTTAATTACCACAAGGTTGGGATTGAAATAAAAGCAATATAGACTACCAGGCTACAAGTAAGAAAAGTAAAATCATCAGCTTCCTGTCCACTCAGAAATCAACATCAACATAAATATGATTGTATGAAATTAATTGTTACATTAATGTAAGATATAACCTACACATGATGTTTTAAGCATACAAATGTACAACTGCACAAAGCATTCTTAAGTGAATTAAATATGTTGAATAAAACATCATCTGGATAAAAATGTCTCTTATCTTTTATCCCTTACATGATCTGTGTCACTTTACGATCATCGTTGATGCGCAAAGCGTTGCGCAACTCGCTTTAAATGTTGCGGCCGCAAGGAATTGTGGGGCGGCATATCTCATCTCCTTTGGTAAAGGATGGTCCAGTGTAATCCTATGCTAAAGGACGTTATAAAAGAAGCATTGACCCACCTTTCCTTAACTTTTAGAGAATTCGAACGGCTCTTATCATGGCCGCCTCTTAAATGCTTCCGGGGTTAAGGTAAAGTGGATAGTGAAAGGAGATAGGAGGGACAATTCGAACGCACCCCATGTTCTGAGATCAGCCAACGACTTTGAACACAGCTTAGATTACAAAGAGGCTGCTGGGAACTTTGACGAAAGGATTTATAGATTGTAATTGTCAAAAGGTTTACTCACTCATGACGAATTGGTAAATGACTGGTGAGTCTGACCAACAGAGTCTACTGCAGGTCAGGAGAAGATTTGGGAGAATACCATCTCAGCAACATTTGATTATTCTCAGTACAGACACAATTTTTTTTCTGACCATCTCGTGTCTCTCTTTAAGGGATTGAAATATATTTTATTCTGTTTTCCTCTTATTCCGGTAGGCACTGCGCGCCGCTCTCAAGCCCATTCATTGTCAATGTGTTGCGCAGCGCTGAAAGTCACAACAATTTCAACTTGGGCGCACTGCTCCATGACGACAGCTCACCGCGTCCAGTAGGAGGGAAGAACATCACAAAAAATGATGTCCCACTTTCCTGAGCTCTTGTTTAAAAGATCTACCGGGACATCAGCAAGAGAGCTCTAGTTTGAAAATACATTTCCAACAGTTTGGGCGTAACAGATGTGTTTAAAAAAGCAGCAGTAATGTGTGTCGTGCTTGTGAGACGGGCATTATTGAGCTGCAGCTCCTGGATGAACCTAAACTCTTACCAATCCCGTTGTTCCCTTAAGATTTAATGAACTCACACCATCTTCTTTACTGCTCGTCTCCTCCTCCACTGCAGAAGACAGACCAGGACTTTCTACTGAATAGTGGACAGACATACATTGTGCATCCAAAAAGTAGCTGTTTTCACTACTATTGTTTCAGTCACCTAGCAACTTGAGCCGATGATCTGCGGATGTGCGCCCTACTCTCCGGCTCTGCGCCCAACCCTGCGGCGACTGCAGCGCACATTGCATGCTATCTGAAAGGCCCTTTACTCTGCAGCAACAGAGCAGTTTTTGAAATTAAAATGCTGTGGTATTTTTTTAAATAGCATTAAGCCCCTGATTTAAATGACAAGGACATTGAGATGATATATGGTACAAAAACCTAAATACTGGTCATTGGTGTTTAGCTTAGACTTGAAAGACAGGCAGCTGAATAGTCCTACAGTTGGTCTAATTCACATGGTGGCAGATATTTATTTTTTTAACTGAGGTTTTCCTCCTCCATTCAAAAAAAATAATCCCGTCCAAACACGGTAAATTCTTAAAAACATCTTTATCCACATGAATGACACCAAACAGAGAAGAAACCCCCACAAAGTGTAAAGTTATGTCCTAAAAACTCTGTTTTCCCCGTCTACACATAAACACCTGAAACTAAGTTTCTAAAAAATCTTCACTCTGAAAGGAGTTCTCCAAAAGGGGCCTTTTGCATTCATTAAAAAGCAGTTAGCATGTGAATGAAAGGGCAGGACGCACAGACAAACCTACATATTCAATAATACGATTAAGACTATTGTCTGATCTACTGTTAAGAAAGCTTTTGGTGTGTCAATGGAAAAGCAACACAATGCTTTTGTTGTCCACAACAATCAATACAGCTGAGATAGCACTATGCATGGGTCTGAAATCAGATTGATTTGTTGAGATATCTTTAAATTAGCTGATTTCCTCTGATTGTTTTTGTTTTTTTTGCTAGACAGAGAAGTTTGAGTATTGGGTAACATCTATAAGGATTGCTGTTGTTTGCTTCCTTCCTTGGCAGTATGTGCTACTGTCAAGATTTTGCTGAATTTGAATAAGAACACTGAATTTAACGTTTTGGTATGGATTGTGTGCCTCTGTCCGCTAAATCCAATGTTCAAGTTAAGCCAATGGGATGGGTTTCCCTGGGAATCTAGCAAGACACCTTGCTCTCTTGCTTGATTTGAATAGATTTGATAGTTGGGGGAACCAAGGATGTAACCTGTCTTTTATTCTGAGCTTTCTGAAAGGTGCATGTTTTTTTTCTCAATTGCAAGAAAGTTCTTTGACAGTATTCAAATGCCATGTCAACACCAAGGATTTATAAGTAGATTTATAAATGTAGAATGTCACTATGATAAAGGTCAGTAATAAATGCTGATTCATTCAAGGGTTTTGTAATCATTTTGTAAAAAAAATCTTAATGGCCTTTTCTACTTATCAGAAAAACATCCGAAGTAACAGTTTCACTGCCTCTCTTGATCAGGAAACGTTATATTTATATGGATCTGTTTGGATGTTTTGGACGGGGGGCTGGTAGGCTCAGTGATCGCAAGTGATATGTTCAGATTACTGCATAATTCTGAAGATGTTCAGAGGCATATCTATCTAATCAAGAATAAAGTCACCAAGGATGATCATTTCTGGGTAAGCATAATCATGAAAGTTGCTCATACTGGAGGCATGAAGAATACTAAAACAACATTAAAATTACTTTGATATTCAGGGAAAGGTGAGAAATATTAGATTAAAAAAGTAGGCTGAAATTGAAAAGTTTGTTGAGTCTTTGTCATGGGATTATTTTTGGATTATTTTTCAATGGTCAACCCTCATTTTTATTTAGTATCTTGGAAACAGCGTCATCCCAAGTTTCTGATACATAGTCCTTAGTTACAGGTTGAATCATTTCAATAGAGAAGTGTTTTTCCATTACCTTTTTTATAGGACTTTTTTTCCCCTCCACTTGCACTCGTCTGAATTTATCAGTCACCATCTCTACTTCTCTAATGGAGATTTATGACCGGTTCAAAACTGTTTTCCGGTCATAATGTCAGGATCATCTGAGGTCAACATTCCATTTCGCCTCTGGCTTTCTATTTGGGGAATTCAGCAAAACAAGTTGCTCCTTCAGAATATGGTTTACTGGGCAAGTTGTGGCGTCATTAAGAGAGTTTTCTACCAAAATCTTGTATAGGTGAGTTCTAATAATTTAACACACTTGCAGAAGACATCTACAGAGTACTGTGGAGACTTCCCCAGTCTTCAGTATATTTCCTTGTATTAAGTGCAGAATCCTTCCATTACAAATTATACCATTCTATGAACTTAATTCTGATCAGCAGTAAGGCATAATTAAGTCTAATGCACAAGTTACCCATTAGCCCAATGTGTGGGTGATGTTAACATTGTGGGCAGCAAAAGGCCATACAAAGTATTTACACAATCAATTCATCATACATGTTAACTCAGTACTCTGCGTTATATTATGTAGTATATTATGTAGTATATTATTATTATTTACAAAGATCCAACATTAATCCACCATGAGCAAAGCACTTAGCAAACACTGAGCAGAGTTACAATGGCAAGAAAATAGAAAAAAAAAACCTTTGCACATCCATTTCACAAGACAGGTGCGTAGGAGAGAATGTGTCAAACAAACATTTATTGGCAACGTTTTCTTACTAGACAGGTCGGGGGTTTACCTTACAGTGGCAAGAAAGCACTATCTTTAAGAGACAGAAACCTCAAACAGAATCAGACTCATGATGGACAGTCATCTGCCAAAACTGTGTTGGGCATGGAAAGTGGTGATAGAGGGAGATGCAGAAAGAGAGGGATGGATAGAGACAAACAGAGCAACAACAACACCTATGAATAAGAGTTATAGCTACAGTGTCAGTAATAATGGTAAGAGCAAGTGTTAGCAGTAACATCTTAAAATGGTAATCTATGATCTGTTTTATATTAACTTTAGCAACTGATATAGCAAACCAGTAGGTACATATATGAACCTCGCATTGATTTAAATGTCATAGAAAAAAACCTCAGACATTTATCTCCTGAGACAAGAAGGGAATATAGAAGAGTTTCTGTTTTGCAGTAATTTAGTGGCATGATTCAGAAGGCACAGGTCGCTGTTTTCTCATTTCCAACTGTAGTCCATTTTATCTCTCTCCTTTGTACATTGAAATAGATTTCTGTGACTCTTACTGGTGAACTGCCAACTAATGTCAGTGACCCTCCAATCAATTATGAATACCTGACTAAACGACTTCCTGTTGTGTTTTTTCTGTTGTTTTAGTCAGCCTTGACTGACGGGGAACGAGTACTGAAATGACACAGACTGATTTCCAGGACAACAAAGAAGTGTACTCTGTTGCACGGGTTACAGATGGATGGCGGCCAGAATGAGAGAAAACGGAGAAGCTGGGAAGTTGTAGAAGAGAGAAGGAGTTGGGTAGATTTGTTGTGCATCAGTGAGGTGAGAAATTGCAGAAGCTGCACAGATGGCGTGCTCTCACCTTCATCAAGCTCTTCCTCCATCAGTCTTCTCTGCCCTGGCACCAATGTCACATCACATGACCTACTACATGCACCCTTCAAATGAGCATCTATTGTTAATCTTTAGCATGTTTTGCTCTTCGAGTACATGCGCTCTCCGGGGTAAGATCTTTGTAAGATGATGTGGGTGAACAAAAGTTCAATATTTTTTCAAAGAAAGAAATACAGATCAGTTTGGTTCAGGTTCAAAAGGAGGACCCTTTTGACAAACACACTTGCCAAACCCATCACATCAGACACTGTCTACAGTGTATATTCAATGCAAAGAAAGCCATAGATTAGCTGGTTTCACTCGTCCTCCACTCTTGTCCTTCTCTCCTTCTCCCCAGGAGAAGAAACAGATGCGTTGGTGGCACTAAAGCAGCAGCTGATTGTATTTGTGATGTTTATCGCTCCCCTAGCTGTTGAAGATTTACAGTAAATATCTCTTTTATTGCTCACACAGGGCCCCGCATTTACACCGATGCACCAGCACCCCCACCCCCACCCTCACCCCGTATACCTTTGGCCACCCACAGTCGACTCGAGGCCCGTAACCACAGCTTGTATCCTCTGCCATATGCGGAGCTTGCATTTAACGAGGCCTCCTGCATATTTCGTCATATCATTAAACACGGAATCTCATAATGACTCGTAAAATTCACTGTAAATGTACACAGCAGTAAATACAGAAGCTTTTTTTTTTTTAATTAGTTTTTGCCTCCTGGGAACACATTTTAGAGGGAGAAAAATCAGGGAGAAAATCTTAAATTGTCATTTTGTTTTCCTTCATTTTTGAGGAAACCATCCCCTCAGATCTTGCTTGCATTAATCCACTACCATCAATAATGGTGTTTCTTCAAAATACTCTTATTTGTATTCTGGAGAGGAGGCACCTTTCACTACTATTTGCAAACAGAAATGGAATGCTTAAGTATCAAGGAGCACCGTAGAGCATGAAGAAGGTTGAAAAATGAGTCAGGCTTGTTTGCACGTGGGTTTCTATGTAAATATTGCTCTTAATTCTATATTTTGTATTCACACAGAGTATGTAAGGCAAGATGGACTTTGGAGAATAAATGATGTGCATGCTTTTGTGTGTCATTCCTACTTTGTGTCTAGAATGTTAATACACAGACTGCCAGCTATTTAAGGACAGGATCTCATAATCAGGGAAAAGTGGTGGAATTGAGGATTTTCTCAGAGAAACCAAGGTGCTCATTTATCTCTTGGCATCAGTTCCGAGATTGATTTCCTTCCGTGGATCATCCGTGTTTTCATTTCATGCTTGTGGTCATGCTTCCACTCACCATCACCCTCTCAGCCAGTCAGTTATCAAACCTTGTGGAGAGTAAGGGAGGGGGGGGTAAGGCAAGGAAGAGGGAGAGGGAGGGTTGTTCACATAAAGGTGAATGATACGGAAACTATCCGTCCCGAGCGGAAGAGAGATGGTAGGATTTGCTGATGAAGAAAAGGATGTAGGGTGATGGAGGGGTGATGGAGGGACGAAGCGATAAAAGAATGCAAGTTGGTCAGAGAGGGGCGGTGTGATGGAATGGCGGGACTCCTGGAGTCCGGGTCAAACGGTGAACTCTAAAAGCACCCGTTTGATCATGACATGTCAAGGATGTATGTAGAGAGAGAGAGAGAGCGAGGGACGGAGAAAGATGGCACAACAGGCAGAACAAAATGCTCATCGTTTGGCACCAGATTGAGTGATCCGTTTCAGGGGTGTGTGTGTGTGTGTGTGTGTGTGTGTGTGTGTGTGTGTGTTACCTTCATTTCATGCACTGTCTCGCGCCCATCACTCCTTAAGGGTAGGTGGCGTATTGCTTAGCCCACGGATTTGACGGACGGCACATCAGTGAGCCGCATCGACCTGGGAGGTTCGGTGGGAGGGCGGTGTTTGGCGGGGGGGGGGGGAGTTGGAGTTTGGTTGTCACAGACAGGGAGATGGAGGATAGTATCAGGCGTGCAATCTCGCAGCCGGGGACCCTGGCATGGAGGGATAGGTCGGGGCCATCTATCTCTCTGCATTACCCTCTGCCGCAAGGACATTAAGCCAGAGGGAAAAGGGTCTGTCTGGTGGTGTTTAAAGCTACGCCCGGTTATCTCTCTGCAGGGACCACACGCCTAGTACCAGGGCTACACCCAGCAGATGGACACTTGTCTCTGCATTGATGTGTCAAAGTATAGGAAAAGGAGGAAAGGTGGGCGATGCATGCTTACAAGGCTTTTTCAGTTTTTCCTCTGTTACTGTGGGATCTCCTATTCCCACTTTATGCTCAGATAACTCCAGAGTATATGTAAAGAGTCCCTCTTAAGAGAGATAACAAGCACTGATCTCTGGAGCTATGGCTATATGAATTACTCTATGCATTAAATATTTTATCTAAAAGATCTTACAGAGGAAAATGAGTGGTGATGGATTTGAACTTTTAAGTTCATGAAACTGCTGAGGATATGAGATGTATTGATGAGATGCAGACTGATTTCTGCTTGGCAGCTAATAAGACAATCTAGTCAAAAAGTGTCAGTTGAGGTATAAGAACTGTTGAAGTATAGTACGAGCTTTTTAACTTGAGATAAATCTACTGTTTCAAAATATATTAATATATGAATCTGAGACACTGCTTCTGACAATAGGATATATTCCAGTGCTTTTCTTTCACTTCTTTCACTCAAAGCTCATAGAACATTAAAGCTATGATTCCATATCACCCGTCTGCGCTGCGCCCTCTGACTCTGATTACGTCCATTCTAGTCAAACCTCGTGTTTCCACTGGACGTCCGTCTCAGGAGCGTCCCAGTGGGCAACCGCTCCACGATAAATACACACCTAGACAATGACAGATGCACATCCAGCAGGCACCAAGCTGAACAGAGCAGAAGTCAGACATGGAAACGGCTTAAAGTAAAAAGAACATGTGCAGACACTCAATCATGTATCTTATCACTAAACATATTAAACCTCAAAACCAGTGGCACCAGGCACTAGACTGTATACCACATGGAGGTTGTCGCAGTGAAGTCTCCCATTGGATTCTAAAGAGCCGTTGTTGGGCCACAGTAGCTGTTGCCATGTTGAAAATCCTGACCCCAACTTTAGCTTGTACATTCCAAACAGTGAAACCAACACAAACACATACGAGAAAGATTTAGCTAAAAGGAAGCCTAGCCTCCTGACTAACAGCTACAACAATTAAGTCAAATCAGCCACGCCCGTCATTGTCTTATTATGAAAACAGGAACTCTTAGCTTAATATTACCAACTCGAAAGAAGGAGAAAAATACCCTCGTATAGTGTTCACCAATAAAGAAATGGGCTGTAGAGACCAAGACTAGGTCTGCACTAGACATTAGACATGTTAAGTTCTGCTGTTAAATGGACATCTTAGCATTGGAACTATTGGGGATTTCCTCAAGTGGACACTTAATGAGCTGCAGTTTTTTGTGCTTCTGCAATGGATTCACTTTTCCAAACGGGAGTTTGCAGCTTGTTATTCTGCAAACCAATGCAGGTTTTTTTTTTTTTTTTTTAACTAATCCAAATAGCAGACTTCCTATTGAGTTTTGACTTTTTGTAACTCAAAAATACTTTAGGGCCTCCATACCTTTAGTAACTTTTTTTTGCTGACAACAAAAATAATTATGAGGTGAATGCAAATGAGCAGATTCAAAGTAGGGACACAAACACATTTTGTTCAACAAAGAAAAGCTCATCCTGTCACATGACTTCGATCAGGCAACTCCCATCTGCCAGCATTTAATAGCTGCCGACATGCAGCTCTCCCCAGCTGACAAAGACTGTGCAGACAAACGGATGATCAAGTAAAACTGTGTGGTGTCCTTGGCACAAAGGAGTCTGAGGCCAGTCTGGTGAGATAAAAAAAAAAGCCACCACTGATGGGGCCTTCAGGACCCTAAATGAGACAGAGATACAAGTGTGATATGCACATTGTTAAAGACTGTCTGTCGATCCGTGCTGTCTGGCTGGACACTCCCCTGGTGACATAGTGTGGGACATCTCCGATCATTATTCCATGCTATCCGGCTTGGTTTTTACTGAATAACAGACACACAGAATACAGCCACCTGCATTACTTTAAAAAAAAAATCCTTGTCAATCTAAGAGAAAGGCTGAAAGAAACAGATTTTTCTTTTAATGACTCTCAAATGCATCTCATCAGTTACAGGAGTTGCATGTTGGTGTTTCCTACCATGCGTTTAAATTGCTGTGTACAGCAGACACTATATATATATATTTTACAATTAACTTTCTTTTAAAGATTTTATTTTTGTGCTTTTGTGTCTTTATTGGAGTGATAGGACAGTGGATAGAGCCAGAAATCAGGTAGAGAGAAAGTGGGGAATGACATGCAGGAAAGGAGCCAAGAGTTGGATTCGAACCTGGGCCACCCGCTTGGAGAACTAATAGCCTCAATACATGGGATGCATACACTAACCACTGTTCCACCAGTGCCTCTACAATGAGTATTTTATACAAATATAGGGGTACATGTTAATATTGGCACATCAATATCAGGTCATGATTTTCCATCAGTATCGTCCCCCCAAAAAATGTTCTGCCAATACCACGGTTGAGTAAGATGACACTTAATGATGCCTAACTATGATCATTTAATAATTTTACCAATCAGATGACTCTCAGTTCCATTAGAGTTTCTTTATGTCACACAGCCAACATTTGCATTTCTGTTTTCAAGACAGTGTACTGTGTAATTTGTTCTGTAGTTGCTTACATTACTGCATGTACAAAACGATGCTTGAAACACATGTGCATCTAGTTACCACTGAAGAACTAGTGGTTTATTTAATTGAGTCTACTCTGCATTATGGAGCATACAATACCAGTCAATCATTTTTTAAATTATAACTGTTGTTTAAGTAAATTTATGAACTTTTTCCATTTGCAAATCTTGTTTCTCAGACTTTTAAACATCATGATTAACCTCCCATTGTCACTACAACCTACTGAGAATGTTAAGACATCCATAATAACCAGCAGATGTTGATTCAGTTTTAATTGTGATGATACAAGTTACAATGGCACACAGGCAACAGCTGATCATTTTTATTTAGCTAACAATAAAAAAAAAATGAATTCATCTACATGTGGTTCGCCTGAGTGGCTGAGATGATACTCTTAAGCTTGGTAACATTTTTCAACAGATTGAATTCCTTTTCAAAACCCAGCTGCTAACAGATGGGTTAGGAGACTGTTCCGTCATCTTTTCTGTTGAGTCAGTCAAATGTGCTTTGCAAAGGTTTGTGTGTATCTCAGAGGCATTTTTTTTTGTAAGACTCAGAATGAAATCATTAGACATGTCTGAATGCTAAACTTTCATATTTTCTGTTGTTTTGGCAGCAACACAGAGCAGCTTGAAAATATGTGTTCTCTCTAAGTTGTGAAAAACATCCCTTTCACAGCGCCATCCCCGACACTGTCATGTTTTTCAGATACACACATACGCAAGCCCACCCCCCCCCCCCCCCCCCCCTCCCAACATGAATGAGTACACTCCCCATTCATTCACACACACTGGCTGCATGCACACACGGTGAGACCAACGAGTGGAACAGCAGCCCATCCATTTCATTTCACGGTGAATTCTTCTTGCTGTGAAAGGCACTGAGTGTTCACCCTTGTAAGTACTTTATGTGCAATTTTGTGGGTTTTTTGTCCTTGCAGCAAGTTTGTGTGTGTGCCTGCTGGGCGCATTTACTTACATCACACAGTCTCAGAATGTATATGTTCACACAGCTGCCTGTATTGCACTGCTCAGCTCTGTGTGATTCAACATGCAGCTTCATATTTTTAATATTCTTTCAGAACAACACAAGGGGATAGTTGGCTGTCAGGAGACCCACACAAAGCCGGCAGCAGACCTCCTCGGTAGGTGGATGTGTTGTTTGAATAAAGCAGACAGCCACTGCATCCTTCAAAAAAAAAATGTGTGTCTGCATATTCATGTGCAAGTTCTTCTGTTTGCCCTCACAGCGGCAAGGATCTCTGCCATGTCAATAACAATGAGAGGAGCCAAGATTTTAATGGGAATATAATCTCCTGCCTATTTGTTCTTTCTTTGGCACTCAATATATTTAGCTTGCCTGCTGTGATTCAGTGCGCAGAGGAGCAGGGAAGAAAAAAAAGTAGCGCTATGAATTCGATCAACTCCTGACCTGCTTATAGGTGGGAAATTCAGAAGTAGGGAAAAGAAAGAAGGGTAAAATCAAAGAAAAGGGCATGACAAGGAGCCAGATATATAAAAGAGACAAGCAAGGAGTTAGAGGGGAAAAAAATCTCACACATTTAAAAGGTTCTACAGGTTATCTCTGGCTCTCTTGACGTTGTATTTCATCCTAGTCCAGCCCTTCAGCTTTCCACTTGCGCTTTATATAATGGAATCACACCATTCCTTTTCAGACACTCAGATGACACACACAACCAGAACCAATGATCCTTCCCTTGGCCTCTGTGAGACCAAAGACCTCTCTGCGAGGAGATAACGAGTTCCTCTCCAGGAGTGAGCGAGACAGGGTGGAAGTGAGATACAGAGAGATGAGGCCACTGATAGGAGGGAAAGAAATAACAGTCGCCAGTGCATGACTCGCCCAGGTTTCCTGTGACTAATAATGTTGTCCTTAAGGTGGCAGGGGGTATTCTTCCTTGAGCTCGTCTTCCCTCCTTTCTACCTTTTTTGACCTTTGGACACATCCAGCATATACCTGTGCTCAAGAGTGTGCATAATAGTGTGTGTGTGTGTTTGCAGAAGTGATCACTCCCATCATGGCAGGTCTGTAGGAGTACAACCTTCAATGAAGTAATCAAATCAAAAATAACTGAAAAGTGCATATAAGGAGTGTGACCCTCCAGATAGCAATCCTATAACTTAGAGCTGAAAGAGTTGATGTAGTTATAGATTAGTATAGAGTGAAGTTAGTCTTGCTAATTGATAAATGATGTTTTGTTGTTGACTTTAATATTGTCAGGGACTTCCAAAAAAACTCAGCAGATTATACACATAGTGAATTCAAAAGACACCAAAAATGATATGGTGTACTCTGTCATTATGCAAATGTTTTTAATGACTTTGTGTAACTGTTTATGAAACCATGGTTACAGAAAGTAACCTCCTGTTTCCACAGAAGTGAAGGGGATCGTGTTGCTGAATCTAATCCCTCTACCTTAATGAAGGGTGCTCCATCCAGCTCTGACTGGGTCTTGAAATGGAGTTCACTCCGTGACAGAGTGGAGGTAGGTGCAGTTTGAGAACGGCCCAAGGGTCCCTTAGGTGTTCCCTTCTTTTCCAATCAGCACATAGTTGAAGGTGTTTGCTTTTTTTTTTCTTCTAGTTAGATAGCTCTACCTGTTTCCTTGAGCCACTGCTGCCTGTACCAGCCTGCCTCTGGAAATACAGGGACTTAAATTTTGTGATAAAATCATTGATCTAAACCGGCCTATGCTACATTGTCTGCTTCTGAGTCCTTATCCTGTGTCCAGCATATAGCAGCATGACAGGCTTGAGCTCTGGAAATATGAAGGACATTCACAATGTTCTTAAAATGTGTAAAAATAACAACTAAACTCATAAAAAAACAGGCAACCATTTTACACCTTTTCAAAGCACTTGAAAGTAGCAGCTCCACAGAGCATTTTTACCAACATTTGCAAACTTTGAAACCGTCCAATCAGGAGAGATTGGAACAGAGCACTTTCTTAAAATAGTACTTGATTAACAAAAACAACAATCCTCAAAAAGCAACAAGAAAAAATCTATTTTCTTCCACTGTATTTACCAGCAACATATAACTGCAGAAAATAACATATAACAACCATATATACTGTAGCAGGAATGAACCCTCTGCTTGTTTAAATTCTCAGCAGTGAAACCCAGACGCACATGAAGTCTGATTTGGCTCTGATGTTATAAAATCTGCAGTAATCAATGTCTTCTGCTTGTACAGTATATACTATGGAATCAGTCTGTGTGTCTGAAGTGTCATCCTCAACTCTGCTAGTGGACTGAGCCGATGTGATTCTCCTGATTAAGGATCCCATGGAGCCACAGACTGGAATACAAAACATGCGTCTCAATGTGGGGGGATTCTGTCAGCAGCTTGCAGCAAAATTTACAGAAGACATAAACTTGTCCTGCTGCAGTGATACAGAGCAGAAACAAGTGGATGATCAGTCAGCCGTCAAATACATTGGCTTTTATTTATACTACCCTCACATGCATGTTTTCGCGTGGGACTTTATGTTCACTCCTTTACACTCATTAATCTCCTCAAATAGTTAAACGTGTGCAATTGTACTGGAGAAGCCTGATTCCATATAAAGGTGTAGTTAATTTGGTGCTGTTGATCTGGGAACAGTTGTTTAATCGATAGTTAGCTTTAATAATATAATTAAATTCATAGCTTTCAGTCGCGTGAGTAGCGCTGAGGCTTGGAGGGAAAAAGAAGCTGAGGAAAGCGGCAGCCACCATTGAACATACTGTTGAGCTACAGCACGGGCTTGTTAATTTACCCTCTCTTCAAAACGGTGCATGTTTATATCACCCAACAACCACAGAAAAACAGAGATGTTAAGATAAACTGCAAGTTTTGGGCACTTGAGAGCCCTTTTCACCACCTCTAATTTTTCTTTAGTGGTGAAACCTTCCCCGTTATACACTGTAGGATGAAAGTCTGCAATGGTGCTGAGTAAAAGGGTTTTCAATAGTGCTGACAGCATTTTGTGTTTTTGATATGGCTAAGTCAATAATGCTGCCGTTTGAGAAATGAAGGGCAAGAAATTCTTCATCACCAAAGCATAAGTGAGTGCCTATTGGCTAGATAACATTATGCCCTACTAATAAGTTACATAACCTACCTTATGGCCCTTAGCTTTCACCGCAACCAAAACAGCATTGCCAGCTTCAACAAACTCAGGCTTAGTTTATACACGCTAACCAGGTAGTGAAGTCAAATACATTACGTTCCCTACAACATGACCCCTTCTTGCTCCCATAACTCATGTGTAGACCGATGGGCTGCCAAGGCACTGACATCACTGGGTTGTCAAGTGGAAACCTCCCTTCACCTGTGTCCTAAACCTCGGTGAAGCCTGCCACGGAGCTCCGGTGTCCTAGAGTCACCTCCCTCCATGCTAGCTCTCACCGCCCACCATACCCACGCGCATGACTTCTATATAAGGTTAGAGCAACTTAAAACAACGAGTTTGTTAAAACACTCGTTCAGGTTGTAATGAAGACATTACCAAGGGGGGTCAAAATGTTAATGGCACAGGAGCTCATCTCGAACATCAGCTGAACATCTGTATCTGCAGTGTCAGATACAAGTGTCTCTTTTTTTCTTGGTAGAGACTGTGAATCACTCTGTGATGCGGATGAAGTGTTTTCATGCACTGAGGAAAGGTCGCTTTAAACCATCAATAGATCCCTTGTATCAGAATCATTGCAGTAAAGCTTTCAAGCATCAGTCACATTTCCTTTCATATGCTGAGTCATTGTAGACATTTTCTTAAGGCACCTCAGGAAAATGAACTGAATATTATACTGATTCGTCATATCACAGCTGAATCAGTGCATTTACACAAATATATGACTGCGGTGTTTGCAATATGATGGCACAAAAAAACACTCAGAAAAGTCATAATAAAGTATAATATCACAAGATATTCGTCATGATATAAACTACCCTCCTCATTAGCTACACATATACAATCTAATGTTGTCGAGTACAACACCTCTAATATAGATGCTGCCAAGAGAAATAATAAGCGATGCAGTTTGGGTTAATATCTTCAGTTATAGTTAATAATGTATTAATATCAGGGTTGTAGTTTGTAGTTGTATTAAATATTGAGAGCTGTTCTAAACATCTTTCCCAACTTGTTTACACACATCAGAGTGGGAATTCTAGTAAAAAATAAATAAATCACCCATTACAGCCTTTATTATGATCATTACAAAAATCATTATAACCTGAGAATATTAATACAATAATAATAATAATAATTGATTACTGGAATTAACTGTAGACCTGTTTAATAAATCACAAAAGTACCTTCTGAAGTTGCCAGTAAGTGTTCTTATGCCAAAGTTACAATATGAAATGTACATGAGGTCATATAGTAGAGCTTTTCCCTTTATGACATCACAAAGGGCAGTAACCCCTCCCCCAGATTGGTACCGCTCCCACAGCTAGGTGTTTGTTCTGCCCTTTGAGTCTGCCTTCTGACTTTAAACAATAGGGCATGGTGCGAGAAAGCCCAACACACCCAAGCCCTTCCAGAGAGGGGCGTGGTTGAACACAGCTCTCTTACATTTAAAGCTACAGACACAGAAACAGCCTGTTCTGAGCAGGGCTGAAATAGAGGGGTTTATAGGCATGACAAATAAAGGATCAGAGTGGATGTCTGATAAGAAACTTAACAGATATGTTTTGGGAGACTTATTTAAACTGGTGGAAAAGGAGGATAATATGTGTCCTTTAAGGGGAACCATAGTCGACACCTGATATTGCGTCAGCAGCGGAATAAGAGCTCTGCCAACAGATGAGACTAGAACAATGAAGGAGTGAAATTTAAATGTTCCACCCACAGCTCAGATAGGATGATTCAGATGCATATTTTTATATGCAGTAAATATTAATGCATGGCTGGAGTTAGCAGTTTCAGGCAGAACAAAAATACAGAATTAGAAAAGATCCAGCCTGCTGCGTGGGCACATGGCTCAAAACGGACGTGGAATTTGCAGCTTTAAGGGGTTTTAAACTTGTAAATGCTCACTCTGTGCTACAGATTAATCAGAGTCGTGATAAGCCGAGTTGTAACTTTTAAAATAATTAAAATCCTTGGGATTGCGAGGCTCATCCCTGAGAAATGTAAAACCTTGATTTATATCTGAATATGAGGTCACTACGTCCTATCACGCTCTTCTTTCAAGCATCTGCTGCACTTCAGGGGGGGAAATGACTGCATCTATTATTAGTCCTTGGGGGTGAATAAAGTTAGTTGTAAGTGATATTGCACAGATATTAAACCTCTTTTCTTACCCTAAAGTTAGATTTTATATTCTTACCTCCTTATTTGTAGAGTCTCAGCTGCACACTTCTAGTTTTCAGGGGGTCACACCTTGGGCTGGGCCTTCGGGAACTGAGTTTTCCTTTTGTCTTTGTTATGATGGTTGCTATTTTTTTCGGGTTCTAAAATTATCTACACCTCCGAGATAGCAGGACCGAGGGAAATCAAATTCTGTGGATAATTTCAAATCTCCCTCACTCCTCAGGCAAAAAGATTACATAGATCAGCCAGATGGTAGCACTAGAAGAAAAAGTGTGAAAAAAAACCCAAAAAACGAGACAAGGTGACCATTTTTATGGTGTTAATACAGACTAGCATGGACATGGAGCAATTCTCAAAGTAAATCTTAAGCTTCGGAGAGTTGTTGAGAAATGCAGGGTCAAAGTCACAGAATCCCAGAGGCATGAATCTACACCTCTTCCAATTTATAGTGTTTCTGAAAGTGGTCCGAACTTTAAACCTCTTATAGAACTCAAGAGGGACTGTTTCAGACTGAAAACAAGCTATGCCATCAGGATCAGGTGTTCTGTTATTTGTAGATTAACAGGTTTTGTATCTAAGGGTCATTTGAGGTTGGATAAGGCAGTGAGATTCCAACAGCATGTGGAAAATGAACTTCAGTCCGAAGGTCAACAGCTTCATGAGCTTGAAGCTGAGCTGTTTTGGGCTTTTTAATGAGAAACCAGAGAGAAACATTTAGTATTTAATGTGTATTATTTTTTAATTAAACTCCTTAAACATCCTAAGGACCAGAGCTGCCACATCCTTTCCACACAGTTGTTAACCTTAGTGCCCCGTAGATCGACTGTTTAGCACCACCTGGGAACTCCTTGGTCTACGAGATCTTGTGGTAATGATATTCTGGCATTTAGCTCACTTATTGCATCTAAATTAAATTTGGAGAGTGTAAGGGAGTGCAGGAAACTGAGAATATAAACTTCATTTACGGAGCTCCGAGTGGTGAACATAGTTCTTCAGTATTTCCTCAAGCAATCACTCATTTTAATTGGGTAACTATAGGCCTTAATGAGCTTTTCATGTTGGGAATGGCTGTGCTGGCTCGAGCACCTCTCAGCTGTCATGCGAGCACGGAGAAGGGTTTATCTCCCTCTTCAAACTGTTTATGTCACCTTCAGAGAGGTTGCATTTTCACACGTTAAGTCACAGTGTGTACTAGCTGCTGTGCTGATATTATATACATACTCTCCCAAATATATTGATTTTCTTTAAAAAGTAGAGCTGTTCTGTTACCCTTTTTCTTTCTTGTTACAGATTCAGATATTTAGAGTTAAGTTATGGCTGATTAGAAATACTCCTCTAATTCCAGTGCAGAGTTTCCAACACACAGACTATACCAGGGCGGGATGCACAGGTATGTTTAACCCTGCCAGAGTACATTTGCCAACCATAAAAGCTTTTTTTCTCCGATCAACTACGTTGTCCAAAGCTTGCATACTTGTCTTTTGTATACCTTATGCCAATTTGAGTTATCAGTGAGAGGGACAGCATGTCCCTCCTGTTAAACACTGATGAGGGTCTTATCTTATGATTGGAATCAATAAATCAATCAATCAATCAATCTTAATTTGTATAGCGTCAATTCATAGCAAGTGTTATCTCAAGACGCTTTACAAAAAGCAGGTAAAAGACCTTACTGGTTGCTATATTACAAAGACCCAGCTTAATCCATCATGAGCGTAGCACTTTAGCAACATTTAGCAAAAGTTACAGTGGTAAGAAAAAATATGAACCTTCATATGCTGTTTAATAGTTTAATAGGATGCTGCCAGTGTTATTGTGCACCATCTTAAGTGCAGACACACACAGACAGCCTCTTGTGGACACTCAAGGAACTGCAGGTTTTTTTTAGTTCAACAAACAAGCTGCAGGATAAAGGTGTTCACAGCTTTAAGCCACACCTTTGCACCAATCAGATGAAATCAATATGTGTGTAATCCTTCAGTGTAAAAATCTGTGCAATGTTCGGTTAAATTCAATAATAAAAATATACTAAATCAAACTAAGGCAGTGAATTGTTTGTGTGTTGGAGCTTGAGTCATCATTCTATAAAAAAAAACCTTCATTTTTTTAAAGGAAATTAAAATTGGCTGATTGTTATGTTTGGAAGGTTTGTTTATAGGGTGATGTGCTTCTTGAAATGATGTCACAATATGACACCTCTCTTTTCCCTGATAGATCACTGTACCAGGTACACCGTCATTTTGTTGTGGTTAGGTTGCGCGCCCCATGCACAGGGACTATATTCCTCCAAGCGAGCAGTCTGGGTTTGAATCTGACCTGTGGATGTCATTCCCCACTCTCTCTCTCCCTGATTTCCAGGGGGCAGGGACTCTCTGTGTGGAGTTTGCATGTACTCCTGCCCACAGTCCAAAGACATGCTCATCAGGTCAATTGGTGACTCTAAATTGCCCATTGGAGTGAATGTTGGTGTGGATGGTCATCTGTCTGTATATGTAAGTCCTGTGATTGCTAGCGAACAGTCCAGGGTGTACCCCGACTGTCGCCCAATGACAGCTGGGATTGGCTCCAATCCCCCCACAACCCCGAATGGGAAAAGTGGTGTAGATAATGGATGGATGGATGATTTACACTAACTCTGCTCACAGCAAACTGTGTTTCTTGTGTTGTCAGATTTACCCAAAACCAGTTGATTATTTGGGGTGCCTATTATTTTAGGTAGCATACAAAGCATTTGTTGCCATACTCACCAATACCAATACCTCACATTTTATGCAGTATCAGAGGCTGATACAGAAACTGATAATTGTTATAGTGTCCTAATAACTCTAATCAAGGGATGGCATGTTCTGCTTTGACTGCTGTAAAAATCCGATGTGACATGATCATTCACGAAACGTGAAACCTATAAGTGAAGGTTCAGCTTGTAGAAAACAGTGCATCAGCACAGATTGTATCTTAAAACACAAAAGTTTGGGATGCTGCAGGAAGCTGGTGTACAACACTGTAGCACCATCATACTGATGTACTTTTTAGTTACTTACACTGATTTGAAAGTATTTAATTAAATCAGATAAACCCTGTCTGTCGTTTAAAGCTGCATACTTGGTGATCAAGGTTAACTACTTTTGGTCATTATACAGATTGGGGCTAAATCACGAAATTTAATTTAATGGCCCCATTTCCATTAGATTTAAGTAGCTGTCATCACTGGATTTAAATATGAAATTTAAATGTTCTGATATTTGTAGAAGGTCAACCCTAATGTTACCTCTGAATCAGAGTATAACTTTGAGTGGGTGGAAGTGAGCAGCCAGAGACCAAAGCGCCTGCGGCTGCTGATGAATCGTTTGGCTAGACTGCAATTTTCCATCAGCACAGTATGTCATGCTTTAGCAACCTATTTCTATTTTAAACTGTGACGGTCCCTACTCTCAACTGAGCTGTTTCAACATCATCCAGTCTGAATTTACTCAACATGGGTGGGTATTTAAAGAGGTGACATTTGGATTGCTCCCCGAGTTCCACTAAGAGTTGCTCAGTAGCTCCAACATTCCTAGTAAGGTGTAGTTATGTCAACCTTTGTATGGATTTAAATGCGAAACAGCAGGGCTAAGGGATATTATGAAAGAGAGTAAAACATTTATTGTTTCAAATTGTACTCAATTATTTATTTTGTTATATTGTAAATCAAACGAACAGGAGAAGTACTCAAACCCTCCAATTAAAAACAAGGAGATTTGTACCCATGAGAATAACTTTTTTTTTTTGCCTGGACATGATTAGGGTGTAGTTTGACCAGAAAACTGTACTGCCAAAAAGCAAGCGGCGACTTCCGGTCTTGAAAAATGAAGCCAATACGGAAATGCAAAATCCTGAAGTTCGTTGAGTGTCCGCTTGAGGCTGGCTCCAGGAACCCCAGAAGTCGCATACACACCACGGCCAAAAAAGTCTGTTTTTACAGCAGAAAGTTACATGTTCACAGTTTTTTGTTGTTGTATCGTGCGGCCCTATTTAGCAGCAAAAAGATGTGTTGACTTTGTCATTGAGGTGAGACTACGATAGAAATTACTTGTGTGAGCATTGAATGATTTTAGCACATTTTTCCCCTGCCATTTTTTAATATGCATGAGAGAAATAGATCAAATCAACAGGAGTGAAGTTTTGCAGGGCTGGTTTCGTTCACTGAAGACATGCAGAATGTGCTTCCATAGCAACCACTGCCGTCTGCTGCAGACTTCGGCTGAATGCTTTCAAAGCTTTATGGGCAGTGTCACCATTTGAGATATTTTTGGCCAGAACATCCACTTAAAATGAAGAGCTGTGGTAATTTAGAGAACAAATTTTTGCTCTGTGTGAGTGACCCAAGACTATGGTAAAGCATTGTGTTAATGCTTGCCAAACGCCAAACTCGAACTGTTGTTATTTAGTATTAAAGTAATACTTCCAAATAAAAGATGAACTTCTCATAGATTTTTGACTCACAAACAAATCCAGAGCAACTCTTTTCTTTCAGGAAATCACATGTCCCAAATGAATAAATCCTGAATCTCAATTTCATTGAACATATTCACATTTTACACTTATCTTAAATACATATAGCTTATCTCCCCAAATATTGCTTAGGTCTGTCACCTAAAAACACTTGGGGTCAATATTTTAAGACCCCACTTGCAATAGTAATTAATCACCTTCTTGCTTACATTTAACCAAAATAACATTTTAAATGTACTTCTCTGACTACAAAATTATGTTGGGAAGATATAAGACTTGCATGTTAAAATATTCTCATCATTTACATGAGAATAATTTTCATGTCATCCAAACAATATGGCCATCTCTATGAAAAAAAGGACCCATAATGCAAACAAAAAAAAAAATCTAAAAGGAGGATATTGGGGGAGAGATTAAGACCCATATGGATTCACTCGAGGTATTTAGACTTTCCCTCCCTCTCAAATTGTTTGATCCCAGCTATGTTCTTTGCACCATGTACGTGATGTGCAATCCCAATCTGAGAGTCGTTTTGTTAATAAAGGAGGAAGTGCTGTGTCGGCACAGGCCTTTGATACTAGCTGAAGGCAACTCCATCTCCTGGGTGACGCATTAATAATATAGAGGAAGATCCAAGAGGAGAGGGAGCTGTGTGTCACTGTTTAAGCTTTGAGGAGATCTGTGGTGATACCACCCACTGCACTGCAACCTACTGACTGTACCCCTGTCTCTGAGCAGCCCCAGTCCAGCCCTTAATCTCTATCTCTCTGTGCTCTCAGAACAGTTTGAAGTTATAAAATGTGTATTCTTTTGAGACTATGTGTCAGGAAATCCCAATTTGCTTTGCAACTTTTTGGAAAAATATGCTCAAGTCTTTGGTTTTAAAGAGACAGTCTGTTTGCACAGTTTCCCATGCAACTGTTTTAAAAAATATGAGGACTTGAACCAGCTCTATAGGGGAAAAAATCTTTCCAGTTATTCATTTAAGTCATTACATATTGTCTGAATAATTCAGTCGTGACTTAAACATTGATTTGAAAGGGGTCATAGTAGGGATTTCAGAGGTCGAAATCATACTTATTTGTAGACTACCCAGAGTCACTGACTTAATAATGATGTTGGTACATCAAAGCCACTTTGTGTAAACATGTCCTAAACTGTGTTTGTAAAAGGAGTCATTTTAATCATGCTGATGTGCTGTTAGACAACTGTTTGTGTACACATCCCCACTGTGGGAGATTTGAACAGCTTTCAGTTGAACTCATGGATAATACCCGCTTCCCTTGAAAATGTGACACTGCAGGACCTCTGATTTTTTCGGCCTTCATTTAGTAGTGCATGGTCTCTTTCTTCCTCCAATATCTTACCTCCCAGCTTGCTTCATTCATCTTTCAGGAATCAAAGGCTTCTTGGTTACCTAAGGCCCTGTGTCCACCTAGCATTTCTTTTTCTCAGCGCCAGCGTCTTCTTTCAGTTGTTTTCAATGGGTAGAGAGTGTTCGCAGCAGAAAGCAGCCGCCTGTGGTCGGCTCGTATTTTAGCCTCCTACGTACCGTATCTTGTACTCACTTCCTCTTTGCTCCGTGTCTGCAGGGTTAAAAAACGATCTCAAACATAAAACATGCAGTAAAAAACAATGGAGCTGTGTCGGTCATACAGCGGCCGTTGTCAACAAACTGTTGTCATAGAGACAGGACGGACGTCCAGCGTTTTTCTTCTAAGAGCCGCACGCTTCATGCAAACACTTCCGAGCGCACAGCCGGCGCTTTTCTGCCCGGAAAAGCCTAAGGCTCATTCATTCTTTTGACTTAGGTTTTATAACTCTTTGTGATCATCTGACATACAAGAAGACAACTGATGGAAGATGTGAAGTGCAAAGACTGACAGGGATGGGAAATAAATGTCTAGTATTTTTTAGTCGGAATGTGCAGATAACTTTACTCTGCAACAGAAAAATGAGAATATAGACCTACAAAGCATTTTATGTTTTCAAAGAAAGGTGGAGGTATATTTGTGTATTGAGCCAAGAAGAAGGAAAAAAAATATTCCTGCCTGTGATTCTTATTCCCTTTTTTAACCTGTATATTATGATGTCTTTGAACATATATACTCTTTCCTAATTGTAGATCCTGTCAATGCCATTTCATCTTTGAAATTGTGTTTTGCATTTCTTTAAGTCTTTTCTCAGAAGTTCAACATTAGGAGCTGAAACACAGAATGATATTTTGGTGAGGCTTTGGAAAAGCAAAAGCTTGGAATATGTCACAGATTCCTCAAATGTCTAAAGCTGCAGTTTGCATGTTTTTCATCTGTGTGTGTGTGTGTTCCTGATTGTGGACCTCACCCCTGCTTCATATTGGTACATGCTAAATCAGTGTTATACCGGTGCAGCTGTGTCGTATGTGCCTGCTGATATGCCAGTCATGGGTGTGATAGTAAGAGAACTTCAAAGTGGCTGAAAGTAGCTCAGAGTCAGCCTCAGTCTTACGGCAGGCAGGTTCAGGTTTACCTGACAAGCTTCTTAAAACACTTAATCCTGTTAATTCACAATGTAAGTCTGTTTGCTCGAACGTTCTCATCCACGACCAGGAGCTGAGCCCCGACTGAGTTTGTCTGAGACAAGTTAAGCTGGAAAGTCTTCACAAAGAACATTACCAGTGTGTGTCAGTGTGAGTACCTGAATATATGCGGGGAGGGAAAGGGTTATTTACGGACAGTTATATTCTTGGATCTGGTTTTGTGTGCTTTTCAATTAAGATGCTGCATGACACAAAGGCTGAGGTCAAAGAGGGAACTGTCAGCTTTGCTTTAAGTCTTTTGAAGCTACCTTTAATAAATAGTGAAAACACTTTATAAATTGTTCTTCTAAAATGGCTCATTTAAACACAAGATTAAGTTAAAAGTTATAACAGGAAAAACAACTGTCAGTCCTTGATTTTTTACTTTGGTGTTTTTCTTTAAAAAATGTTAGTATTTATAAAAGAAATCATGAGCAACGTCTGTTCTAGCTTTAATTGAGCATGCATCCTCCAAAGAACTTCATCAAGGTTATTGGAAGCAAACACAAAGACCAAGTGTTTATCTCCTCACCTCCTAGTCTTGTTCAATTGGCACACTGATGTGGAAAAAAAAAACACTCATAGTAGAAACAAAAACATGTGCGTGCTTGTATTTTTTTTATGTGCCAACATGTTTTCTTTACTTCTTTTCACCTCCGATGCAGTTTTGCCTCTCTCCACCATAGGGTACTTGGTAACTGTATCACAGCTGGCCCTGCCATGAGTTATGGCGCTCTGTGATTCATTGAGCGATTCTGATGAGGTTATGAGCGAGCCAAGGACAAAGTTATCTCTCCTCTGCCCAACAGAAACACTGAGTTTATTACCTAAGCAATAGACCTTTTTCTTTTTTCTTTTATCTAATCCTTCCTTCGTACATCACAAAGGCACTTCATGCACTACATGCATTGGTTGGCAGATTACATAGCACTGTAGTCAGGCAGGGGGAAGAAAAAAAATTGTAAGAGGTAAAAATCCATTACACCGCTGCCTTGACTCATGGAGCCTATATATAGTGTAATTCATCCTGAAGCTTGTTCAACTCGAAATGGCCTTATTTACAGAGTTCCATTACAACAATAAGAGGGACGGGAGAGAGAGAACTGGGATTGAGAGAGCAAAGATTGTGTGTTGGTATGTGTGTGTGTGTGTGTGTGTGTGTGTGTTTGAGATTTGTAGGGAATCATGTCCAGGACATGTAATCTAATAACAGGATTGATGTGCTCCTCCTGTATTCCAGCTGAACCAAAGGGCAGACAGGAAGAATCAAACATGTCTGATGGATGGGTGATTGATGCAAAGTAATACATGTCTGGAATCTGGTTGTAGAGGTGGGATCAGTTTACAGTATATGCAGACATGATTTTGCAGCCTCTCCTCAACAAGTATGTATCAAAGACTTTGGGAGGGGAATCAATCTTTTCCTCACTAATCAAATAAAAACTCTGGTGATAAATTGAATACGTGGCTGTGATTATTAGATGTTTATTAGAACTCTCTTCTTAACAACATTTGGTTTGAGGAAGTTTTTATTAGCAATATTACTTTATTATCTTCAGTTTTTGTTCATGCTGGCTGTAATTCTCCTTGCCCATCCTTTTCTCTTATTGTGTCCATCCAACTTCCTCGCTCTGTCTCTCCTTCTATCCACAGCAAGTCCAGTCACGGCAGATAACCTGTTCACCACTGAGTCTATTTCTGTTCAAGTATCTGCCTGTTAAAAGACATTTTTTTGTTGTCAGTATATAATATTAGAAATAAAATTGTCCAACGACAAAGGTCTCATGTGTTAACTTTGGTTATAGGTTTGCGCTATATGAATGAAAATGTATTCATTGATAAGTTTACTTGGACCAACTTTTAGTTGATGAATCAAGTGGCAATCTCAGAAGTTAAAAAAATGAAGTCAATGCAAAACTGTTGTTCATTGAGTGTCCAGGCTCATTGAGGCTGGCTGTAAAAGCCAAGGAAACACCCTTGGGTCCCATGTTTGCTATGGCCATTTCTTTAATTATGGAGGTTGGGGGGGGGGGGGTGTTTCATTCATTTTGATTTAGTTTAGCCAAAGAGTAATTCATTAATTTGTGTAATTAGGGGCGTGGCTGAGTTGACTGACAGGTAAAGACCTGCCTCAGCTCTCCGTCTTGCCTCATTCTCGATGATCGAAAGTACGGTGGCGTTGGCATTTCTAATGTGGAGACTGCTATATTTGGACTTCTATGAATTTCCTTAACAAATAAATGGGTGATGTCACTGAGACTACGTCCATGTTTAAATTGGTCTATGCGATAATTAGAGTTCTTTTTTTATTTGTTATCATTGAAGTTAAAGTCATTGTTTCCATTTTTTTTTAGCTTGGATTTCTAATAATTGTTCTCTTTGAGTTCAACTTCCTGGTTAAGTCTGGTGCTTTCATGAACACGCGCACATGAATGCCCCTTGCTCCAACACGTTGGCAATGTGGACTGTACCAAGTGGGATTTTGAGATGGGGGGAGGTTACAATGATTTGTGTTTTTGTGCTTCATTTCAAAGCAGCAAAATTAACTTCAGCTTAAATACTTCAGTATGTTTGGAGTCATTGTTAATTTGAATGCCAAAATGGCCCGATACTACTAACATTTCCAAAAGCTTTCAAAATGTTTTCCCTTTCCCCTTTCTAGAGGCAATGTGGTTTAATCAGGATGTATTTAAAGCTACAGTTTGATCCACTTCTTTGTCTCTCGGCCGGGGACCCTCATTTCATGTGAGTTTGATTTTTTTTTAATAGTGATGTTTTTTGTGATGAAATGTAAAATGCAACACATCAGTTCGGCAGAGCTCTGAATCAAGTTTCTGGACTTAATCCATCCATCCATTTTCTTTTAGCGCTTTTTCACGTTCGGGTCGCAGGGAGCTGGAGCCGAGCTGTCATTGGAGTGAGAGGCGCGGTACACCCTGGACACAACGGTTTGGCAGAGCTCTTAACCAAGTTTCTGAAGTGTTTTGTTTATTTTGGCTCTCCAAAACTCCTTGCTGGTGTAAACCCTGATTAATAGGGTTTGAAGTCTTGACACCAAAAAAGTTTTTGTAGCTCTGCTACAGTCTTTCTATCCAACATGTGTGAGTCTGCTGGCTGGCTTTAACTTGAGGGTAACTACTGGACTCATTCGTGTGGCCTGGGATGGAGTTTTTGCAGAGGAGAGAGGGAACTGAACTGGACAGAATATGAAGTGTTGCTGCTTTGTTCATAGCTGGTCACACATTTTTTCCTCCAGGCAAAAGTGTTTTCTCTCTCTTTCCATATCAAGTGCATTTCCTTGAGGTTATAATAATGGCCAGGTCAGTAATCATTATCTGACATGTCCAACTATCAGATGATACATAGGCCAGGCATTATTTTTTAATCAAGCATAATTTCCCCCAAGGCAAGCAGTACAGGAGGCAGAGACAGCTGAGCATACAGAGGTTGTAGGTAGGTAGGATGGGCGGGGGCCTTGGAGCTTTGCTCTAGCAAACCGGTGTAAAACAAAGCAGGTCCCAAAAAAAGAAGGAAGCAAGTATGTTTGACAAGAGGAAGTTGTAAGGTTTACAAAGGGGCTGTGGCTCAGGCTAAAAAGGGACAAAGGATGAATTGGGAATGTGCAGAGAAAAGAGAGCTTAGTCGGAGGGACCTGTAGTATGGAGGACTCTTGATAGGGGATACTTCCGATGTGCTGCCATCACCCCAGAACGTAAAACATTGGGAAGAGAGGGATCCCCATCATGCCCATTGTTCCCAGGTACCTACTTTAAAACATTGTATGTAAGGCTTGTAAGATTAGTCTCTAATAAGGTCAGTATACATGGTTTGGAAAAGCTTAGAGGCAGGAATTGAAAGCAGAAGACGACAGGTGAGTTCAGGATGTAATCAGGAAAGTAACGTTGCTGTTCAGTTTGTCTGTGAGGAAGAGAAATGCAATGGAGGTAGATAAAACCACACCATTTAAAAAGTGCTCATGAGTGGGAAATGCAGGTTTGGAAGGAAAATGTGTCGTGCCATAGAAAATAGTTTGCACTAACCTGAGGCCTGACATTGTGTTATGGTCTGCGAGTCAGCGGATAGTTTATCTATTTTATCAACGTTGTCACTACCAGGAGCTTGTATTGGTCTGTTAAAGGTTGCAATGTTGTGGTGGCAACTATGGTCCATGAGGTAGGTTATATAACTTCGGGAATAGGGGCTTTATTGGGATGAGGGTTCTTTACACTTATTGCTTATCCTAACATAAGGGCACAAGTATATTGTGTTTATTTCAAAATATGGCAATTTTTTTGTCATCTCCATCACTTTTTGAGAGAGCTTTAACTTAGTGTGTTTGTGGCATTCAATTGTTGCTGTATGCTTTTAGAAAAGCACTTCAAGTACTGGAATCTAACTTTTCTTTTTCACATTTTCTCACCTTGATAATACTTCTGATCTAGATATATAATGCATCATAAAACATAGATATTAAGTTATGGAATCTAGCAGATACATTAAGCTAAAAAGAATCCCTCCTCAATGTTTAGCATGCATTTAAGCACATATTACTAAGACATTGAAACTATTACATTTAAATGCGGTTGTAACTTTTTGAGTGAATCATGCCCTTCATTTTGTTGCAGAATTGAAGTGAAAAGAAGGAGAAGCAGGATGCCATCCTGGTTGTGCAATGATTGCTTCAGGTTGTGTTCATGGAAAGAGGACATGCTGAATCCAAATAAAAGATGCTCATCTCAAAAAGTCGCTGTGCTTAGTTTAAGTGAGCCAGTGCACCTCTTAATAAGTAATGGCAGGGGTCGAGAAGAACTGTTGTACTTAATGGAGTGTAATCTGTCAGCCCGCTTGCAACGACCGTGTAATTATCAGTTGACTACACAAACAACATTGTCAGCTACAGGGCAAAAGCCAAGGCCGCTTAGTTGACAAAAAATTATAGGCAATTATGTTCACACATATGATTTGATCCCTCTTTTCTTGTCTTATCCAGCTCCCTTTACTTGAGTTGACACGTTGTGATATCGATGCACTTTTTGCGGAATCTGCCATATTTGCAGGCTATGATTACTGTCATCAAGCGTGTGTGTGTGTGTGTGTGTGTGTGTGTGTGTGTGTGTGTGTGTGTGTGTGTGTGTAGATTCTGCGTACGAAGTGCTTCACAGGCTTATTCCAGATTGGTCAGGGTAAAGATCTATAGGCAGAAAAAGCTTTCAGAAAAGAAGAACTTGAGAGCATCCTGCAATATTTCTTTGTCTTCATATGTTTTACAGTTCTGAATATTCTAATTATTTGGCTTGCAGCAGCTCTATGCCGAAAATATGGTTGTAGTTCTGTATTCTTCATTAAGTCTGTAGTTTTTGATTCTATCAAATGCAATGGGAAGATCTACTGTATCATTTCAAAAATGTACCTTTTTTGTGATTGGTTGCATCCCTACAGGCATTATACCTACTAGTCATAACTCAAACTTAAATTGAACAGCTTTAATGTTTGAAAAATGTTCTCATTGCACAAGACAGCTATAGGTGCTCCCAACTACAACAGGGAGAGTTTCCCAACATTAATTTAAAGGAGCAGTATGTAACTCTGACACTTAGTGTTTACAATTGGTACTGCAGTCCAAATTCAAAACATTGGAGAGAGCGGCCTCCTAGTTTTACCACGTCTCTGGTTCTTGAGCTTATTGGAAAAATGTCAATGCTTTTTTGTATTATTTTTTTTAGGTCAGGCTCAATTCTATCTGAACCAGTTTGCTTGCCCACAACCATCGCTACAACATCCGATGTTATGCTGTTGCCTGGCAAACCAAGAGGTGCCAAAACGTCCATTTGGGGGTGCCACCTACTTCACTTCTTCTGGACTGGAATCTAAATTTAGAAGGAATACATAATGTCTGCTGCATTGTTGACTTAGAAGCCAACACTTCAACATAGCATGTTGCTTTAATGTCGGACGATAAAGTAATGTAATTTTATTATTTAATTTAGTAGATATCTTATATATTGGTCCTTTAAATATATATAAAAAAGAATGAATCCTTTATCAATTAGAAAGTTTGCCATTCAGCTTTAAAGTTAGTGCATTGGATGTTTTAAAGACCTGTTCCGTCGGTGCATTAACCTCAGAGTAAGAGAACAAGTAGTCGTTAATTAAATTGTCACATCATGCTGGTTACAGTGCAGTGTGCTGACAAATCCACAAAACCACGTCGCCCTATAGAGGAAAGCAAGAGAGCATTGAGTGTGTGTGGATGAACACACCCGCATGTCAACAGTCAGATACAAACACGAAGTGAATTTACGAAGTGGAAATGATTAATCACTCAACTATTTCACTCCTCATTGGGGATACAGTCAGACTGGAGACATCACTCTCTCTCTCACACACACAAACACACACACACACACACACACACACACACACACACACACACACACGCACACGCACGCATGTGCATACAACTCACTCTCAGACACATTCTCACACTCACACATTCGCCTGTTCGCCTCAGGAAACAGACTGTCCTCCACTGTCTGTATATGAACTCATCTGTTTTTTTTCTGCAGACAGGCTGGAGATGAGGACATTTATAGCATGTTGCAGTATGGCCGTGTATTCCACACAATTAATGCACTTGTCTTATTTGCCCTCAGGAACTCCCAGCACACCTTGTCATCTTTGTACAGCCATTTGACGACATATTATTCTAAAACTGTTGGGCGGTCGCAGACATCATCTTTGAAGTTCTCAAGAGGTGTTTTTGTCCATATATTTGTTTCTTTAGCGTGAGTACCTAGGCACTGAGGTGTCAGATGTTGTTTGGTTCATAATTGACTAAAATAGAACCTTATTATGCAGGGTTACATAGAGGACTTGTAGCTTGGAATAACCCTCCAAAAAGTTTCTCTTTTAGACCAAAAACAATTGAACAGTAAGCGAACAAACCCTGTGCGCTTCTTTTTGTGCACAAGCAGACTGATGTGTCTGCGTACTTGTGTGTTTTGTTATCAGTATGGTCTTCCTGACTCCACCCAAAGAAATCTTCACTTTTCATCCCGATGGCAGCCAGGGATCAATAATGCATCAGCCGAACAGATGGGTGACTGTCCCTCCTATCATTAGCTGCCTCTCCCGATCAGTTCTCCGGCCAAAATAAGGTGAATGAGGGGAAACAAAGACAGGATGAAAGAGGAGACAAATAAAGAAAAGGGGAGAGAGGATGACTCCACTGCATCTCCGCAACTACTTCTTCAAAGGCTGGAACAAAAATGAGACGTTTTATTAGAAGAAGGGAATGTCATGGTTTGTCAGTGTTGGTATGGAGTTAAATGATTCACTGAAAGGTTTGAATATTTCTTTTAAGATCTTGTTTTTTGCTTCATTCATGTTTCATTATTCGCTTTTCTTTATTTTTTTTCCTCAGAATTATTTCAGCACACAAGCAGTGCTCAAAAGAGATTCATGGAGAGTATAAAAATGACAGTATTAAAAGGAAAAGCTCAAACTCTCAGTACGCGTTAAGAGGGAATTCTCAAAGCTATAAATCTGGAGACATTTGCGAAAAGATCCGACACTGCCCAGCGTGTAAAAGTGCTTTGCTGAGTGGAGGATGTTAAAAGTCTACACAGTGAATTGATAGTTTTCATACATACCACTCATCCACGATGTCAACCACTGGCCATCCCTCAGGAAATCATGGTACATCTTCAAACATCCCAGATACCAGCTGCAGTGTTTGCAGCCCTGTGCAATAACAGAGACAAGTTTATATGGGAATATGAAGGAAGGCATCAAACTTGGAGATATTTTCAGCTGCAGCCAACATTAGAGAAGCTCACTAATCCTCACTGGGTCTTATTTATTTGCTCTTCAACATTTCCGTGATAAGGAAGGAAAAGCATGTCTTTACTTTACAACTTGTAAAAAAATGTTTGCCTCCTTTACAGGGCGAACTATGAACAGTTATGAGTACGGTAAATGGAGAACAGCACTTTGTAAGTTATTCTGTCCATCTCTGTAAAGATTGCAGCCATTTAGTTAACCCATCTCCTCACAAATAGGTTATTTTTTAACCTTTCCTCCTCACGTCACATCCTCGAGTCTTGGCTCCTCCCAGCGATTATTTGAATGACAGACCTGAGGAAAAAACAAAAGGATGCGCATCATACTGTTAAAATGTCTATGGATCAGCACTGTGAGAGTTAACCATGTAATTGAAGAATAATTGGGGCAGACAAAAGCTACAGGGACCATTTCCTTTTAATTTTTAGTAAGATGCCACTGTTTATACATTCATGGTATAAAAACAAAAAAATATACAAAACAATAACCACATGAATGCATTAAGAACTATCATCAACACATTAACCATAGCTTACTGCTACCGGAATTTCAATTAAATCAAAATATCTTTTCACTTTACATATATGTTAAAATGTAATGATGCCATTGCACTTTATAGACATTATAGCCTTGTACTACAGCCTACATTGTATTTTAGCCAGTAGCCTATCACCTGCTCTGCTCACGAGGCATGCACATTACATCTTAGAAATGTATCGTACACGGCTTTCAAAAGCATCCTCAACGGTGTTAACAAATTTTCACATTTAAACAGCAAATGAGATGCACATCTCTCCCTGAGGACATCAGGCCAGGTGTTACATCTTCAACAAAGCCACCTCTTGAAAGTGCTAAAACAAAGCATAATCACACAGCCTGGGGAAAGACAAGTGGAAACCTTTGGTGTTGAAAAATGAAGCCAATGCAGAAGTACAAAAAACTGCAGTACCTTGAATGTCCACTTGAGGCTGATTCCAAAAGCTCAGGAATCCCATTAACTCCCATATCCACCCAGAAAAAATGTTTTATTAACACTAAGAGTTGTGCATAATTAGGGGCGTAGCTTATCCTACTTACAGGTGGAAGAATTTTACTGTAGCTGTTTCCCGGGAGGCTTAATGCCAGTCTAAGCTCCACCTTTTTGACTGTCACTAGGTTGACCAAAAGATAGAGACAGATTTTCCAATATGGCATCTACCATCGTTGGGCTTCAAAACTTTTTAGAATGCAGTGGGTGACGTTACTGAAACTACCGCCATGCTATTAACAGTCTATGGGCAATACACATTGAAAATTAATTAACAAAAGTAATGTTTTAGCCAGAGCTTCTTAATTTCCCAGATTCAGCTCCAGCTCATAAGTCCATGACCCTACATTTCCCATAATGCAAGTCTACTCTGTCTTCGGTTTGAGGTCATTTCCTCAGACTTGAGAGAGTTGCCCCCACGGTCACCGAAGAATTTAACCAAATATCTCAGAGGATTGAGACTGACTCCCTCTAATGAGTGAAACCAAGTGTGTGTGTGTTTAAACTGATACAGTGAGCCTTTAAGTTGTCAAACAAAGACGTCTTTACTACAGTCATTTATAATATTTGAGATGAGATATTAAAGCATCAAACTGAGCTCCAAAGCTGTGGCATATAAATAGTTTCCTCTCTTCAGTCAGTATAACTGTAATCACATATGATTGGCACCATAGCTAAACATGCAAAGCCCTGCTATTTGAGTTCAATATGAGAAGTGCTGCATGAATAAGCCCTCAGCACTTGCAGCACTAATTAGCAATCGACATCATTGGATTTCTTTAAATGTATGAAAATATTCAAACGGCTTGAATGTGAGTCTGTTGATGCCTCAATCTTGAAGATGTTTTCCTAATTCATTGATACAGCTCAATGCTCTGGCACAGTTTTCTATTCCTTGTGTTCTCTTGTCGTTTTATGATAGCCAGGCAGTTGTAAAGATGACATAGTCTTCAGCCTGTTTATGAGAATTGTCCATAATGAATGAACATGCACCTACAGTGAAATCAACCAGTGTTTTCTGCAATTACAGAAAAATGCTAGGTTGGAAACATAAAGACTGGCAATTTGCAGTGTTGACATCATGCGTCGCTGTTGCACGCCTCTTTAAATGTCGGTAACTCTTGTCAAACTTTTTTTTTTGCAATTGCTGAGCCAAGGGCAGTCAGTATGTTGATTGAGCTGGAATTGTCAACACATACACCTGCCAGCGGCCCAACTGGCTTATTTTCCTGATACAGGAAGTGTGCATGGCTGTGGAAAATTAAACATTGATACATTCATGTCCCTATCCTAATAAAGAGTTAAAAAAAGATTCTTAGGCAAGAGGTCAAGCTCATGTCTGTCTCTTTATGGGAGGGAGAGGTCCACTTTAATATGAACTGAAGTTATAAATCAGTAGGTGAGACAGTGAGCCGATCACCCACAGGGATTTCCTCTACCATGTTGCCCACAAGGGGTTTTCCTATAGACTCTCAAATGCATTTCATGGATCTGCCAGTGGCGCTGTCAATCATCCATGAGTGGATCAGAATGAGCGTGTAAGTCGTGTTGCACTCTCCTGTCTCTTATCAGTTTTCTTTTACGGGGGACTTATGCTATTCTACCTATTTCACTCCTCGATCTTGCTCTGAATATCTCTTTCTCTCTTTCTCTCTGTTGATCTTACTCCCTCTCTTTTCCCTTAAGTCCCCAGAAGGTAAAGCTAGTGCATTCCAGATACTGCTGCCAGTTGGTGAATCTGACTGCTTTACCATGTCAAAGGTGCTGTGCAGAAAGAAAGCGCCTCATTATTTTCATGGCCAACATCAAGCAACTTCGTATTCTGTAAACCACGAGGGGTGGAGGGTGAGGGGGGGTGGGGGGTCTTTGTGGGGTATATCAACACATCTAAGCAACAGAATTTGAAAAAATTATGCATTGCTTTTGATCGCAGAAAAAACCCAAGAATACTTTTTTCACAGAAATCTCCCTTTTTCATTGATTACATATGGCTCGTGGACTCTTCAAAACTTTATTTCAACATCTCCTCGGACCTCGATGTGCGCACATTCCTGAATTTGTCCTTTTCATTTTTCGTCGGTTCCATTCACTCTGGCTTGCAACACTGCTTGAATTTTCTGTCACGCTTCGTTGTGACTTTTTCTGTCTCTCTCTGCTCCTGTCGTGATTCATTAGCTGTGCTTTGTGAAATGTTTGGAATACATTTTTAATTTTATTTTTTGAAGGCTTTGTAGAGAAAAAAATCTTTACTTGATCAGACAAACAATATAGCTTAATGAAATGAAAATTTGGCAAGAAAGGAGAACCTTGCTCATACTTTGATTCAGTAATGTTCTGTATATTCATCAAATGTATCATTATGTATCTAACAGCCGCACACAGACATTGTTGTCTTTCACATTGTATAGCTTACCTGTTGACTGCTTGCTCGCATGGTGTCAGTGTATTCAGCTTCACAGAGACCTAGTTTAGGCATTGTCTAATTAAGTCCATGATGCCTTATGTAATCTTGTTGAAAAATGTGTTCAGGGCTATATGTTTCAGATTACACTTAATGGGGCATGGCCTGAGGTTGTGTCTATAACTGCAAGTTAACGGAGGATAGCTAGCCACACATCAATGTGCATCAACCCCCCCCCCCCCCCCCCCCTCCCCCCCCACACACACACACACACACACAGTCTTGCTGTGATGTGAACAATCTGCACAGGCATACGATATGCTTCTTCACACCCCCACAGGCCATGCCATTTGGTAATATTAGTTCAAAACCTAGAAACACACAGTTCAGGCATCTGCTAATGTTACTTGGAGCCAATTTGACGGCAAGTTGCGCATATGGCCCAACCCCCCATGCCTTTCAATTTGACTGTTGTTTAAAAGGCAACAGAATGATAGTACGGCGAAACGTGACTTGGAGTGAGAAAGTGGTACAATCACAGTGCTTGAGAGATGACTGATAATGCAACAGCACCATTAAATGAGAGAGGATGGAAGGAAAGGAAAGACAAGTGCTCGGATTAAATTTAGCTGTTTATCATATAAATGAAAGGTCGTGTTCGGCTGAGCCAGGGATAACAATCAATCGTTTGGCATGCAGCTCTGTCTCCATTTCCTTGCCGTTGCCAGCCATCCAAATAATTCTGCTGTATCACATGGAAGTCTGCCTGCATCTATTTGCTCTGCTTATGTCCCTTGTTTAATTTTATCACATCTGGCATGCTCCGTAAAGGAGGTGCTTTCCTTGCACAAGTCCCTGCTCTTGAAAACACATTTCAATTTCATGCAGACATTTGAATGATTAGAGAGCAGAGGCACAAGTATAAGTTAAGTTAAATTAAGAAGGCAAAATTCCATCTCATTTTATAGTTGATTATGGGAGTGGATGATGTAAAATGGACAATTTTTCAGTGCAAATCCCATTTCTTGTGTACGCTGGGCCTTTATTGCTGCTCCTCGATATTGCCATTCAGTGTATATTGGATTAAGAATGAGTACAGAGCATTCAAATGAACGCTGGTTACCTTAAAGTGATTTTTGCTGTCCATGCAATATATGGTTAAGAAATGTGATTTGTTTGGGCGATGATGGATTAAGTGAAATATACAGCACAGCCACCTCTATGACCGTAATGGCTTTACAAACGGCAATCATCTGTCCATTTACACCGTTTTCTGGTTCGTGATAGTAAAGCCTACATGTCCTCCTGCCTAGCCACATCCTACGTGTTATACTGCTACATCCCATTTTCCGGCTGGAAAGGATATGTTTTCCCTACCGGTGCTTCTTGGTCTGCCCCAAGGTCTAGTGTGATGACATCCTGATCTGATGCTCCTGAAACATTAGTTGGCTTCTTTTTGTGAGGAGGAACAACACCAATAATCTACACCCACCTGCCTTGTATTTCCATGCTCCCAACCATGTGGCGTGAAAATTAAAGTAGAGTTTTTTTATGGGCCCAGATGTTGGACTGGATCTGCATTGGACCTGTATTAAACCAATACAAACCTGGCAACCATAGATACAATATCAAAAGAGAGGCCCTTTGGATGGAAAACCAAAAGGGTAGTTGAACCCAATTCCAGCATAAACTATACCCATCCCAAATGCTTGTCTGCCAATACTGGCCCAGATAGAAATAGAATCAAACAAGGAAGTGAAATGTTTATTGTAATATCGACTGCAGCTGGAAGAGTAGCAATGATACTAAGATGTTTAAAGGAAGTACATGTAGTACAGTAAGTTAGCTGAACCATTGCAAATGATTACTATAACTAGTAATAACCTGAACGTTTTTACAGAAGCTAATGGTGTCCTGGAAATTTTTTTTTCCATGGTTACTTCAACCTACAACATGATCATAAGTGATTCTTAATTAGCTCTTATCAATACAGATCCAGCCTGGTTGGTTATTAAACATTCTAGATTCCTGTCTAGAGTCTTTATCAATTTAATAAGACCCTATAAAACCAGATTAGTCATTTTCATTATTTTTTTTGGACCCTAACTGACTCACCTTCGGGATTTTTTTTAACAGAGTTTACCAGTGGGGACCTCTATAGAAAAACTCATGACTACTTTATGCACATCCTACACTGGGCCCAGACTAGCACTTTTTGATGCGTCGGGTAAGATATACACAGAAAGACAGATGGCCTGATCAATAGCTATCCAACATTTCATTGTTTGGCAGGCAGAAACCAAGGTGGGTTGAATAACAAGTTTCATTGTTTTGAGTTTGCACACAGGCCGCCAGTATTCCTCTGCATGACTTGCATCATGAAATATCTCTAAAAGAATAAAGTTTCCTGGGCCTCTGATATTCCTGCAAGGGAAACCAGCTCCAGTTGCAGCGCCTGAGCTGACAAAATAGACCCCTTCTTTTTTTGCATGGTAGCCCTTACATCTGCTACATTTCAATCATTTGCAGCAAACATCCTTTTCCCTGCTGATGCCGATCATGTCTCATTTGTCTTTTGTCTGCCTGAACTGCTCCAACAAACTTTTTTGTCTAATCCTGCTTTTGGCACGCTTTTACTGTGGAGGCTTAACAATTACAAATCATCTTATAAGTGCCACAGAGGGGATTTTATTGAAGATGAATTCAATAGGAATTTCTTTTAAACTTAACCAAGGCAAGGATAGAGGGATTAGTAACAAGGGATGCTAATGATGTTCGTTAGGGAAGACCCTCCGTTGTTATGTGACCTCTACAGTGATTTAAAAAAAAAATCCTACGCATTAGCTTCCAGGTATTAAAGAGGATACATACTACACTCCCACTACATGTGTTTTAATAAAAATAGGAATGTCAGCTTTGCATCAACAGTGCTTCCTTTGATTGATGGACGTGTGTAGACACACAGCATCTCTCTGACTCTACACAACCCAACCAAAAACCCAGCTCCCTTCAGATGCGCTAAGCTACAAGAAAAGGTATATTTTGTGACTTTGCCATCTGCTGAATATAAAGTGAAGTGATTACATGGAGACCTCCCGCTGCTTTCTGCAAACTGCTGCTTCTGTAACTCACACTGGCATGGCGGCTTGACACAGGCTCTGCCTGGGTATTCTGGCCCCCCCTGAGCTGCCATTAGCATACAGCCCGGGTCTCACTGACTGCCAGCCTTTAGGCAGTGATTCCATCTTGTCGTGGGATGGAGTGAGGGAGTGGGGTAAAGCTGCACCACTGCCAGGAGTGACGGCTACAAAATTGCAGGAAGGCTGTGAACAGGAAAATGGAGAACAAGAAAAAAAGAATTACAACCTGACTGGCAGAATGTCGAGAGAAAAAAAGGTGACTGAAATGAACTCACAGAGGAGCTCCTTCACCTTATATTTTCTCTGTTGGTGTTGTTGGAAGTTATTGATGTAATTGACCAGCCTAAGGACAAGGGAAAAATCTATAGTGGGAGAAGATTTTCTTTTTCTCCAAAATGGAGGCATCAGTGAAGGCAGCCAAGTTCCACTCATGTGTTGTAGGTCATCTTATTGATTGTGAGTTAACAGTAATTGAATGAGACTGCGCTCAGTTGTTAAGAAGAGACATGGCCCTTAGGTTTCTGGCCCGCTTGTCCCAAAGGTAGTCCTTCTCCTCTTGTGTATCAGGACTACAGAAATGAGAACTGGTTTCTGTCCAGCACCAGCCCCTTATCAAAACTTTCTCTTTCTTTTTTCTCTTTCTCAACCTTCTGTGCTATTTTTTTACTTTTTCTAGAGGCAAACAACATTTAGCAAACGGATCGCCAGCAAGCCCCATTTGAAGTCTTTAACCCTGCCTGAGGGCAAGTTGTGTTACCTTCATAAAAGAGCAGTTTTCCAGCCAGATAAGCCTTGATCATCGAGAACACTTTCAAGATGCTGCGCTTAAATGTACTAATTATCGGACCACGTGTTGAGAAGAAGTTAAAAAAAAAAATCCATGAGGATTCAAGCAGCCCCTGAACTTCCAACTGAAACCTTTTATCTCAAATAATTAGCATCTCTAAGATACCATAACCTTCAAGAGACAAGGAGCCAATGCAAAAATAAAATACACAATCCTCTATCTTCTGAAGTACTTGTGTCCTTCTCACCACATTGCTTAACAAGAAAAGGTTGCAGACAGAAATCATCTACTAACATGATCGCTTAGTTCTTTTTCCTGTCGTCTCTGTTATTAGGCAAAATTTATGATTCAGATAGCATTTCAAGCCTTAGAATGAAATTTACAAAACGTTTTAAGGAATTCAAATGTATGTTACCTCAAGGACTTGGTCAAATAAAACTTTTCTTAATTCTTAGAAAATGATCAGTGTAACATTTGGGGTAAAGATCAATCAATGAACCATCAAAGCACTGTCTGTCCTGAATCTTTTTTTCTAACAATAATGTCAAGCATGAGTCAGAGCAAACTACAGTTATGACAAATGAAAAGTACGGAGTCTGAGTTTTTAAAATGTGACAAACGGGGTCACAGGTAGCGTAGTGGTTAGTGTGCACACCCCATGGACGGAGGCTGTCATCATCCCCTACTATCTCTCTCCCTGATTTCTGACTCTATCCACTGTCCTATCTTTACAATGAAAGCCCCAAATTGCACTGACCACCGAGGCAGTAATAGCAAAGCCAGTTTTGACATTTAATATCATCCTGACATGTTACCAACCTAAACTTCCAGTTGCCTCATGTACTGTATAATGTATTGGTCTACACTTTTCCATCAGCTATAGCTCCAGCCTTGTCATAGATTATCAAAATGAGCTCTGAATTTGACCAAACTTTGATCAAACACGGCTGCCACCGAGCCAAATTAGCAACTGTAAAATGATAGGAGTTGGACTCCTTTGACTAACTGATAAAAGGCAGCTTCTTTCAGATCCCAATCCCTCTGTCAAAAGTAATTCCTGATCACAGTCCATCCATGAATTTAGAAACAAGATGACTCACCACCTTCTCTTTGCCAACTAAAATCAGTTCTTGTCTACACACACACACACCTACACACACACACACACACACACACACACACAGACACACACACACACACACACACACACACACACACACACACACCCACACAGACACACATGCATATAAGGACAATTTCTATCCTTTGACTTCCCTGACAGATCAGAGTAACACGGAGTGGTATTCACATTCTCCCTTTCAATAATGCAACAAGTTATCTTAAGCTTATGCACTACCTCTTATGGAGCACTTAGAGAAATAATCTGCTCTTGAATTGCTGCCTGTGCCGAGAAAAGGGGAAAATAATATCTCTTACCCTGTTATTATTTTCTGTTTCCATTCTCCTTCTCCGTAATGGCTTTGCCATCTCTCTTGCCTTGAGTATCAGTCATTGGCTTTTTTTTTTTTTTTTTACTCTACTCATGTCATCATACCTCCAAAGCACTAGACTGTTTTAATATACTAGAAAATAAGATCTTCTATTTTTTGTTTTGTTTTAGTGTTGTTTTTTTCTGTAACATCACCATGAGCATGTCTTTATAAGAGAGAAAGTAGAGAACAGTAATCGTAACATCTAAACTCTGTTCCATATTAGTTCAAAGCCGAGTAACAACATCATGGAAATGGTCACAACTGAGGGTCTGACAGATTTTTAAAGTTAATGAGTTAACCTGAAAGAGAAATGGAATTAGTTTAGTCCATTGGTGCTCTGTAACAAAAATGATGCAGGTATGTAGCTGATATTCAACTTCAATGTAAAGATAAACAATGTTGTTATGACAGACTATTATGCAGGATTGGGTATCGGCTAGTACGCCAGTCAAAACACATATCCAATACTATTATTTTGAAGCCTGAAAATAAATACTCTTTTGTAATGAAAACCAATTCTTCTTGAGCCTGTGAGCTGAGCTGTAGCTATATTTAGCAGAGCTTCATTGTCTGATAACTTCAATGAAAAAAATAACGGTCAGCATGGCTCCTGTTGGGAGAAGCCAGGTTATGAACTTACATGGAAGCTTAAGCTATGTATGCACTGCTGTTGGCGGGGTCATGGGAAACACAAACTTAAAAAAGTCTGTGTCAATCAGTTTACATGTTTCATTACTTCAACTCAACACGAGACAGGCTTTTCCTTCACCATGATGATTTTTATCTGCAAAACTGTGCTATATGCCAGCTGTTTGGGTCAAAGGATACCGTGCAAAAAGAAAAGTATTGAAAAAAATATTTAAAAAATATATATCATAAACTTAAACAGAAATGTAATATTCAAGTCAAGTTTATTTATGTAGCACATTTCAACAGCAAGGCAATTCGAAGTGCTTCACACACATCAAAAGCATCAAGACGGCTGGTAGCCTATAGTGGTTAGTGCTCCCGCCCCATGTACGGAGACCATAGTCCTCAAAGGGGGCGGCCCAGGTTGGAATCCAACATGTGGCTCCTTTCCCACATGTCATTCTCCACTCTCTCTCTCTCTCTCTCTCTCTCTCTCTCTCTCCCTGATTTCTAACTCTATTCAATATCCTATCTCTACAATAAAGGCACAAACAGCCCACCCAAAAAATAAAAAAACATCAAGATAAAGGGGGAAAATAATCATTAAAATTGAACCTTTTACACTTAAACAAACAATTAACAATCACAAAGAAGATTAAATTTTAAAAAAAAAGGTTCGAGAAAAATAGTTAAATATGACATTAGGCTATAAGTCCCTGATTTCAAAATCTTTATCTTTCTGACTCCGTCCAAAGTGGTACATAGCTTAGCTTTCGTTATACTCTGACCAGCTTCTCCGAACAGACAGCGGGCTGACTGTTACGTACAGTTAGGAGGTGCACTCCCCATTGATAAGTTTATGACTCCACTTAAAACAAATTGAACCATTTCTTTAAACTAATTAGCCGAATCCATGAAGTTATAAAAGTGATGAGACTTAAAAAAAAGTTAGATAGTAGTCTGGAAGAATCCTACTATCTGAGTGTCCAATCCATTTGTGGAAGAAAAGTAATAATACTTGTTACACTCTTAAAAAGATTCACAAGACGATGACTATTCTTAAACAAAACATAAAGACCATTTGTGCATGTTTAAATACTTTGACACCGTGCTACCACATCTTCATACTGTGTTGAGATATGTGGTTGGGTGTAAAGCATTGACAGATGTTCCGAATCTTGAGAAGAATATCTATCTGTTTCCACTTGTTCCCAGGGAAACAGAGACAAGGTTTTCATGGCCCATTGGCCTGATCTAATTTGGTGGAAGAGAACTCTCTATGTCTAAATTTGTCACTTCGGCCGCCAAGGTTGGCACCAAAGGATAGATCACTGAACAGCACCCTTGTCTTTCTTATCACTTTCAAACAGAACCCTAAAAATACTCGCAGTTTTACCCAGGAACAAGAGGCTACTGTCAGTTCCCATATGTTCTGACCCCCAGGTGTCACCTGGATGAGAATTTGTCGAATGCCAGAGTGTCCTGAGGGGCTGGAACACGTGGGGAAAACACTTAAATGTCACTGGCTATACCATACGTCTAACATATACTGCATATATCACATTAGAATCCATCACGTGTCATCTGAGCTTAAAAAAGCACTCAATTATCCTTTAACCTTTTTATTTCCAGTCCACCACTATTAAATCAAGCAGGAGCCTTCAAATTCATAGCTCTGTCACGTCTGCTTGCTTTGAGACTTTGCTTGGTGCGTACTGTACTTAAAAAAAAAAATAAAGACCAATTATGTTAGCACCTACAAGCACCAATGGATGCCCAATCCTTTCTTCTGTCAGCTGTCTTGAAAGCATTTCAGGGCTGTCAAATCCACCCGCTAATAAGCTAATAACACCAACAATTGGTAATTAGGCATCCCCAGAGTAAGCAATTAATTATCGGTTCACAACGTGCCTTCCCACCCCTAATAGTTTGGTAAAAAAAAAAAACAAGACAGCCCGCTTGATGTTATGTTTAATAGTCATAAACTTTTATTGCCTCTCAAACATGAAGAGTCAATTACGTAGGCGAGTGAAGATGCCTGCTGCAGGCCCTGCTGGGGGGAGAGGTTGATTAAGGGTGTTAAAGGCCCTGTAGCTTTAAAGGGATGGATGGAGAGTAAATAAATGAGGGGAGATAATTAGGGATTGGCAGAAAACAAGCTCTATGTTCTGCTTCTCCTTCTTTCCTCTCTTTCCATCGTTCTCTTCTTGTCTATATTTAGGGGTTTTATTATATTTTGGGTTTACTGCTCATCGGTAATGGTCTGGTTGATGGCTACATCAGATCAATGTTTATCCTCTGAGCTTTTTAATGGACTTATCATAAAACTCAAAAATGCTATGCCTCTTTATTAGCAGAATTTGATGCGCTCATATATACTCATTTAGCAATGGGTGTCTGAAATTAGGCTGCAACATATAACCGTATTTCTTCATTTTAGAACTGCTCACATCCATATATTTACTGTATCCCCAATTAACCACCTCTAATTCTTTCCTCACCTCAACCTTATCATAAATATGCATTTTATTGTAGCTCAGTTAGCTTTCTAGTTCTGGTTAAGTTTTCCTTCTGGTGTCTCATTTAGCTTCAGTCATTATCGCTAAAAGAAGGGAAGAGGACAAGGAACAGACCTAGTGCAGTGATAATACAGGCAGATATTAGACTCCTTTTCTCCTCCTGCACCATTTTTGCTTAGGAGATCCAATTTTTGAATAGTGATCAAAAACATGCAATATTGAAGGAATCTGACTCTTGAAAATGAAAAAAAAAACGGAAATTTACAACTCTCTCATGTTTTCGAGCATTTTAGCTTTCCTCCTTGCTCTATCTCTAAACTTCAATAAAAACTATAAGTATCTGTATTAATAACTGGGTTACATTACCCTGTGCTAGTTGTAAGCAAGTGTTCAGAATCAGCATCAGCTCTATCGGCCAGTTATGCTTACACACACAAGGAATTTGTCTCAGGTGAACTGTGCTCTCTAAACAGTTGCCAGTTGATCTTCACACAACAAGGATAAAAGGAACTCATTGCAAAATTTTCAAATCTTTATATTTTTCTTACCAAGTTGCTACACTTTTATTGAAGAAAAAAAATGGGCAATTTCTGTTACTTAAGCCTGGGTAGGGATTAATGCAGATAAAGTAACACCGATTGACAAAGCAAATTTTCGGCTGCTCTAAACAACACTCAGTGATACCTTCTGCAGTACCCTATCAGGAGAGGTCTCCTCATTGGAGAGATGTGATTACTCAGTAAGAACTGAATCCCTGGTATTTAATTTTGCTGAAAACGTCCAGTTCCCACATTGAACACCACAGAATCTAGGTGCCAGGTTGAGGAAACTCTGCAAAGTTCAGCACTGAATAAATATTTCATTAAGTATTCAACATTAACCCTGTGAAATAATGCATCCCCATGCCAAGTTTAGGGCAAGAGGTTTTCTACACTCTGATGTGTCTGCAGTGGAACAAACACAACCACACAGACACACAGATGACCTGTCTTTATTCAGGGTCAGTCAGTTGCCATTTGCTTTCAGGCCTGAAGCAGATGAAAGGATTGGCAAAAAAATGGGGTTCTTGTAGAGTGTTGTGGCACTCCTGTTCTGCCATTTATATTGAACAATCCTTAGCTTCCTGCAACAAAGATATGGAGAAGCATGCAGAGGCGCTGCTTGTCAACAGGCAAGGCAGGCAACTGCTTGGGGCCCCAGACCAGTAGGTGGCCCAAAAGCAGCGGCTTAAAACGTGCAAATTTGGCAATGACGGTAGGAACCCTCCCTAAGGGGGCCCCATCTGACAGTATTCATTCTCTTTGCCCTGCTGAATGTTGGTTGGAGGGCCCCCCTGTCGATTTTTGCCTAGGGTCCCAACAGGCTCTAGAATCGCCACTGGAAGCATTGGAAGCACTATTTACTAGATTTTTTTTGCATTTGTTTAGAAGCTGCAACATAATCAAAGTGTCACGTAGTTTGAATTTCAAGTGTGAGTCTCGCAGAAAGAAACATTTTCTACTTTAAAGTCAGCGGTCCAGATTGACAGCTTCTGTCTTTGGTAAGTTTGTATTTTCTTTCAATGTACTAACTTTCAAAACATTTTACCTACTGGCAGTATGCGGGCTGTAGAAACTCTTCTCAAGATTAGTCCTGTGAGTATCATGAAGCGTTTGCACCCTTTAGCCTTTTTTTCTTTCCTTTGCAGAAAGTGTTACTTTAGCTTTCCTTACTTATGTTAGAGAGTATTACTTTGGATGTTGCATCAAAGTTCATTTAATTTGTTGTCCCTATTTCCCTTGCAGCTATCGGTCAATCATTGGGAAACTTGTTTCAGGAGAGCTGTAAACATGACGGAGAAAATGAGTCAGGACAGGCATGCCCAAAAAAAACACACCGTAGGTGATTGAAGTGAATGAGACAAAGGCAGAAATCAGGCTGGAAGAATCAGAGTGAAGCAGAAATTGAGATGGAGGGAGAAAAAGAGGAGAAGGTAGGTGAGCTATGAGCAAGCTGACCTTGCTGTCGGAGTAGACTAAACCAAGCAGCCCCTTACCCCTGTAGCTGGACCTGAGTGCCAGTCCATCAGCTGTCCCATTAACATGTCAGAACAAAACAAACTAAACACAAAACACAAAGTGCAGGCGTGCAAGAGGACGGATGGATGGATGCCTTAGCTTGGAGGAATCCGGGCTGCATGGCTGTGTAGTGAGAGATGTACTGCTGAGCATTGTGGATCTGTCATCAGTCATTTCTCCCTGTCTCGCTTTTTTTTCTTCTTCTTATATTGCTTGCAAACAATGGCACAGTCATGCACCAGCGCTTCCAAGCCAGTCACGGAAAGGTTTGGGGTCGAATCTACCCACGTGCATGGAATTTTGTTCAAGATTTATACAAATAAGAGTCTATACTGAAATATTAGCTGCACGGTGCATCTTTGAGTCAGCACAGCATTGAAGTCGGTCACATTTTGTGATTTAATAAGCAGCCCTAAATTATGCTCCCAACACTCTACCGCGTCTCATTTGTGGCTCACAAGGTGCAGAAAAAGATGGAGAGGGATGAGACTGAGCACGAGACTGTGCAAGCCGGGATGCAGATTGTCTATTTGTTTATATGTTTGGACTTTTAATCTTGTCAAGTGGGTTATAGAGCACAGCTGTCGGTATACAAAACCAGTGGGGTGGCTGATCTAATACATTGAGCTCTTTTTACCTCCCCGCATGCCCCCTACTCTGTATGCTCAATCTGCCTGTCTCTGTAACATAGATCTACAGTGGCTCCTGGTGGAGCACCAAGGTACTGTGCAAGAAAGATCAGGCATGCTGTGGATGTGTGAAATCCTTGACCTAGTTCTGCTACTTGTCAACGTTGCAAAGTCTCTTGTTAATCATTTCCATGTTTTAAAAAAAACAAACTGGTGGACCTTTCTTGAAATGAACAGCAAACGAAGGAGGCCAGAGCAGCCGCCTCAGTTCGACAGATTAGCCAAGATCCATCGATTCAGCGTGAGGGAGCAGCCTTGTACTGAGCACGACTGCTTTCATGGATTATGGCAACAGGGTGAAGGTTTATGTCATACGAAAAAAATCTATGAAAAGCTGTTGTGAATTTTGAAAAATTCTATCCAGAAGGTATTTTCTTGTTCACAGCTCTACATGTAACAAATACTGTGGACACCAAGTTTTTCATGTTTTGAGTTTCATCTCTTAAGGGACAACTGTGGGATATGTATTACTCTTATAATAAGTCCACGGTGAATGCAGTCCCGTTAGAGACTTCTCTTTTCTCACATACAGTATTGATTAAATCAGTCTACAGACATTGTTCCAATAAAGAACAGTTTGTCCTTTAAGGCATACATTAAGTAACGCTTATGGTACATTTCAGGTAGAGAGTGCACAGCAAGCCCTCATGTTTTCAGCTGAGACGCATTTCACTCTCCTCATTTTCTCCTCTCCTGTCTATCTCTGCTGGCCAGAGGTGGTCTGGGGAATTTTGCACTGCCTTGTGGAAGGTATACACAGCAGTGAGAATTATTTGACTGGACAAACACAAGGTCCTTGTTTATGCTTCTGGTATTCAGCCCAGTGTCTGAACTGTGGTTTACTTCTGCCTTACTTGTCTTATCTTCCAATTTTTCTGCTGCATTGCACACAAGTTTGTCCTCCTATTAATTGTTAGCCTCTTCTCTTTCTATTACCTAGAGTGAGTGAGTGAGTGAGTCAATCAAATGAGTTAGTCATTTTGGCTTAACAGGTTGTTCCCTTGATTGAGAATAATCACATCTGTAGGCCTACAGTCAATCTGAAGCCATCATGTAGTTAGATAATGGACATCATGACGTTGCCCTTTGGTTCATCAACTGTCTTTTTGAAGCCATAGGTGTGGCATCTTAGCCAGCATCATGATTTTTTTTCTGGGCCAGAAGTGAAATCATTTGGCAGAGAGGATAGAGCTGGAGAGTACAGCAAAGGGTTGTCAAAAGCCAAGTTATCAAAGCTGTGTGCCCGTGGCTAATTTATTAGCTGGCAGCAAACTACCACTGTGTATCACGCGGAATTAGATTATTTTTATGATGACTGCCTGACTCCTGCTTGCTTGCTTGCTCACATGGATATTGGGATGGCCTGACATCATCCATGCTTCAAAAAGCAAAACAACTTTAACACCCATGCACAGGCTATCTCAAATACATAATTGTCTGACTAACAAAGTAAGAAGACAGGTATAGTGAGGGCAGCAGATATGCTAATTAAATATCATTAAATACTGAGTTTTGACCTTCTGTAAAAGCTGGACTGGAGACAGTTCATAGACCACACTGCACCTCACAGTATTTGAAGCAGACAGTTAGCAGCATTCATCTGCCTATTTATGCATTGTGTTAAGCCTAAGCACACCTTAAAATGGTGAGTTCAACGCTAACTGTTTAAAGGCTGTAAATGTGTTAATTTATTCTCTTAGGTATGACATTTTAATATGGGGCCTTCATCTGCTTTTGGATCCAGCCAAAAGTGGCCATTAGTGGAACTTTATTCTTGCAGCCAAACATTTACTCTCTTTCTAATTTCTACATGTTGTTGCTTTGAACAGATGTTAGAATGATGTGGTATAGAATTGTGATATTTCTCAAAATGTCAAACTGTTGTAACCTAACTCAAAATTCTGAAGGGTAAACATCTCTCAGAGATTCTTTGTGATCCCAAGAACTACTACAACCAAATTCCTTACGTCGCCCAGAACAAAAAAGTTTCCATTAATAAATAAGAAGTTGAAACCTTATTTCAGCATTCTGAAGATGGAACACCCTTCTGATATAGCATTGGGAGGGGTCAAGGCAGCACCATATTTGGCTGGGAGGTTGATGAAGAGCCTGCAGCTCTCTGACAACTTATTTTCGTTGGGTTTATCCGTCAACCATGTTGATTCCATTAGCTGGGACCTGACAGCGAGTGGCTGTGCTCCAAACTCTATCAGTCCCACATCACAAGCTAGCCAGTGAAAGAGAGATGGAGAAATAGGGAGACAAAGATGGAGAGATAGAAGGAGAAAAGATTATTTTACTGTGAGACTCTTTTTTTTCCTAAACCCAATCAGTTTCAAAAAGCATGACGCAGTATCACACACGACTCATAAACAGTCATAAAATTAATAGCAGCCAAATAATCCCCGGGCAAGTTTCCCTCATGAATATGACTACAATGACAGTGAGAATAAGGTTGACAAAGATGATGACTAGACCATTATGGCAGCGCGAGAGACCAGCAGCAATATTCTGGCTCTGCTTGAAGTGGGTCAAAACCCTAATGCTTTCTTTGTGGATGTGACAAAGTGTAAAGCGACTGCCGCCGCCACCGCCTTGTTATACCCTTTTCCCACGCACAGCCACATGAATCTCCTCCTCATTTACTGCTCACACTATTGAAATTCAATTCCCAAAGAAACTGGTTCTAAAAAGACATTTTAGGTCCATCAAGTTATCAGTTTAGGCAATACCATCCCCATTTAGGCCTAGCTGAATTAGATTTGGAGTAAAGGAAATGAGGTCAGGCCACCATATTTCCTCTTTAAACCAAAGCTCATATTTTGTCTGGGTTTCATGAAGGCATTTGATGGTCAAATGTACTCCAACTCCGAATTTACCCTTTTAACGTTTCGCCTTTCCAAGCTCCAAGTCTAATAACTTTGACTTGTAATACAATTTTCACCCAAAATGTGCCAGGGACAGATTATCCATTATAATGATGTAAGAAGTCACACCAAACAGGAAGGGGTGCCTGTAAAGGGGAAGAAAGGCAGCCTAAACTATGAGAAATAAAAGGGTGCAGAATGTCTTAGAAGAATGAAACATTACTCATTTGGGAGCTAATGAATTTGAACATGATTAAAAGTCCTTTAGTCTGTCGATCTCACACCCAAACCATCCAAGAACTGGCTCAAAGTCAGGCTTTGACAGAACAATTTGTATGATGCCTGAGAACTCATTAGCTTGAGAAAGCTAATTAAAGCTTTCTGAATGGTTCCTTGACCTGTGAAATCTGCCAGCCAGGCAACCGTGAGAGAAGACAGAGCAGAGTAGAAATCTTGATTAAAACTCAATAGGAACTCACTACTGGAATTGATTGTTTAAGCTCATTCCAAGTCATGTGGTTTGGACATTGAAGGACATAACTGTAGTTTGAGCAGCAGCACATGAGAGAGGCAAGGAGAAAAAAACACGTGTTACATCTGTGAGCTCTGACTAATCGATTATTCCAAATTAGCGCACAGCAGGAGGGCATATCATTGGCCAAGAGCATGAAAAAAAAATTATATTTCAATTTAATCTCGAGAGATTGAACCTCTTGCCACTCAGAAAAAAAAACATCCTGTTATCAGAGTGAAGTGGTCGATGTCAACAGCTGTTACTGTTGTTAAATGTGACTATGTTTAAACACATTTACTGGTTTCAATTGTTTGATCCTCTAATTACATGAAAAGAGACTGCAGTTTTATTATAAGATTAAAACAGTAAAATTGCTTCAACAAAATACAATTGAAAAATATTTAAATTCATCCTAGAACTATCATATGGAAATGATCAGCTATACTAATACAGTCTTCTTTCATTTGCTTCCTTTCATTTTTTAATTAATTTTTCAGACTTTTGTTGGATATTAACTAATATGATCAAACAGCCCTATAACATTTTTGGTCTTTTTGTGCCTTTATTGCAGAGGAGAGGATAGTGGATAGATTTGGACTACAGTCTCTGAATATGTGACATGCATCCTAACCACTAGGCCAACTGGCACCTCTATTTGGCTTTGATCTATTGGTTTTGATTGAGGTTTTAACAAATTCATACTATAGCTATGTCCCAATTAAGGGGCTATACCCTTCCAGTGGCACATTTGAAGAGTGATTACATCACAGAGGTGCATTGAAACTGTTCAATTTGGAAAGCTCCTTCAATCGCATTTAACAAATATGTCCTAGTTTTCCTGGCAAGCACAGGATCAATCCAGGGCAAACTTTTTGGGCCAATATACCCTGAAAATATTTGTATGCCAATTCAATCAAGCTGGCAGACTCTGAAGCGATGTTTATATGTGTATGCATACATATTTATATCTTGCATAAGATCAACAGACTAAGGGTATGCAAGGCAGCTATTAGTCACACGTAAAATTTTAATGCACACATATAAAGGAAAGTTTATCTAAAGTCTCAAGAGATTGCTTTGAGGTCAACCACCTGGGTAAATGGGGTTTTCCCCTGTGAAGTTTTAGTTGTACTCGAATAGTTAAAATGAGCACAACAGATATTTGAGACAAGTTGAGAGAAGTTCAACCTATTCCCCAAAATATATCTCTATACTCAAAAACAATCTTCTGAGAACACAAAGGCTGTGTGATCTGTAATCTCTTTCTTGCATTGTTGTAATTGCCTGTGATAGAATGAATTTTTAGTCAATGGAAGGGTCGGTCACTTTTTTCGAGCTGACGTGTCATGAGAATTTATTTTTAAAGAGTTCACTTCGAGGTAAATCTTTCCAGAGTCTGCATGAGACTACTAATGTTTTATTCATGGACCTTCTGCTCCAACATTTAAAAAACAGAAGAAAGTGTGTATGTATGAAGTAGAATAAATGCATGGGTGGACCTTCCAAACATATCCATACTTTGAGTTTCTGCATGACAATTCGGTTTGAGACATGAAATCAAAGCCAGCAGGGCAAACTGGGAAATGGGAGTGCCGTCAAAAATCTCCTTGACCCTGGCTAAATAGGGGTGGAAAAGAGGGACAAGGGAAGTGAAGAATTGGAAAGTACAATTGGTGTTTTTTTCCCTCTCAAAGGGTGAATCCCACAGGTGTTCCTCCTGTCTGACCTCCACAAAATGAAAGAAAATGGGCTAAACTCATCTCAGTGCCTTTAGGAAATTCAAGTCGGAGACAGAGAGTAGAAGAGGGAAAAGGAGGTCAGTGCCCTCAGTGGAATTAAAGGCAGTGTTCCCCTGACTGAGGGGCTTTGGAAGACACAAGCGTTCACACAGGGGATTGTCTGGCAAAGAACAGGATCATGATCTAAGGTACTGTGATGCATAAAAGATTCCATTTGCTGCTGTTTTGGTATTATTTCATTCACACAAGCTGTGTCAGTTACAGAACTTTTGTTTTTGGTTATGTAAAACTTGAGCAAGCAATACTTCTACCAGGTCCAATTCTTGGTGTGGACAGTACATTTTCAATACCTGGCAATCAACAATGTTTGACAAATGATATCAAAAATATGTCAGTACAGAGCAGGTTTACAGTACTACTTTATATTTATAAAGCCCCAGCATTAATCCATCCCAAGCAACCACAACCAGACTCATTGGTGAAAGGATATCGCCAAGACTGGACGGGATCAATCTCGAAACCATCAGCTAACATTTAAAAACACTGTAGCCTTCAAGAGCGATGGTAAACCCTTTGGGGTTACTAGTGTAGCCAGCAGTTAGCAATATTTCTGGACTTCCTTTGGTGTGTAGTATTTGTTTACAGACAGACAGGCAACTGGAGAAGGGAGGAATGGTGTTGGCTTTGAGAGACGATGTATGTGCCATCATTGTTTTCTGTATTTGCATGCAGGTGTTTGTAAGTAGACATTATTTCAGCTATATTAGTTTTGAATGGCTGCCAGTTGGTTACAGGATTGCAATAGCAGACTGTGTTTCCGCCACGTTTTTCTGCATGAAGACATAGCGGGATGAAACGCTTGTTTGACGATACCAATCCAACTCCAATGGGAACCAAAACAACTTCAAAACCAAAATGTGATCTGACGTTTACAGATTCTCCATTATTCATTACTATGCATCATTATTTAATATAGATTAGGATGGGATAAATCAATAGCTGTAAGAAACGTATAGATATAACTTGGGGAAAAGATACTTTGTCAGACCAAGTCTGGAAATTGGACTGGTAGCTGGGGAGGTGCCAGTCCACCTTCTGTGTACTGTCGAGGTGCCCTTGAGCAAGGTACTGACTGAACAACCCCCCCCCCCCCCCCAGCTCAGGAGCGCTCGCCCTCACTGTGAGACCTCACAAGTATAAATTAAGTTACTGTTGAAAGGTGGATGGGCCCGAAGAATTCCATAACCTGTTGAGTCAGAGGTCAGTGTTTTATATGCTCGTCTTTTTGCAATCAGCCTTCTTTAATCAATTTTCTCATCTGCTTATTTTGTCCTTATCATATTTTGTATACTGTTTTTATTCCACCTCTGTTCCCCTTTTTCTAGCACACACTCACAACTCACCACGCAAAGAGTCCGACATGATCTTTCATTCTGGCCGGCAGCTGAGCTTAATGTGGTCCTGTGCTCCTGAGTTGCCTTCAAATGAGTTTTTCTATAATGCTTCTTCTCTGCATCCACTGCGGGGCTATTCCCTCACAGCCATGTGGACTAGTATGAATACTCAGCTGCCAACAGTGAGTGTAAAGCATCAGTATGTGTGAAGACTAGACGATTCCATGCTACTGTAATACAAATAACTCGCTTGGTTCTTTTATTCTGCAGAACTATACTTCTTTTACTGTGCTTGTTTCTTACTTGTTCTCTCTAACAACCGAGCACAAGGTCTGGAACGCCCCTTGAACAAGAGAGATGAATCCCTGGAGCACAGCACATTGGAACAAATCACATTCATTGATCATCTTCCCTCTTTATCCTCTCTCTCTCTGATAGCGTGTACAGATCCCCATCCTGTTGCTCTGCTCATTAGCATCTCTGCAACCAAGCAACTGGCTCCCCAAAGCTGAAAGCACTGCGGTGCACCCTGGTATTGATCATAGGTCTAAATTAAAGAAACTCAAAGGCATTCTGATATGCACATATTTAAAACTAGAGCATGCATATACATACCTTCCTTCAGGCATACCAAATTACTTTGCATACGTTTTCTGGAAGGTTAATGAAATCAGTATCTCTTCATTTAATTGTTTCAGGATCAATAACTGGACAATCAAATGAATACTTGAGACTATTTTTTGTGTTTATTCTGTTTTCCTCCTCTGCAGATTTTGAAAGGGTAGGGTATTCTTAAATATTCTTAAAACAGCAGTTATCTTTATAGAGGATCGACCGCTGATGCTGTAAAGCTCTCCAGCATGACAAATTATCTGCGTGAGGGCAGAATCATCCACACAAACAAGCTGCTTCACAAATCTAACTCGTAGTACTAAAGAGTGCTAAAATGTGTCATCCCAGATAAATTTAAAGTCCATAAGCCTATATTTGGCAAGATTTTCTCTTATCATTATCATCTCCTGATCCTCCCTCACAGTATTTAACGTCATTATACAATCTGAGACAGTGTGTCACAAACAGAATGACTAAGTACAGGGAGACTGTGGTAATAAGTGTGTGTGTGTGTGTGTGTGCAGTCGGGACATGTGAGCAAGCATTACAGAAGGGTAAAAAGATATGCCAAGTGTGGAATAATGGTTTGGCGTGTGTGAAAATGAACACAGTGATTGGGATTAATGACCTTATGGGAAGCTAAAGTGGGCATAATGAGCTGGAAAAGGCATATTCTAGATAAACCCGCTGGAATTGTAATGGAACAAACTGCTGGAGTCAGGCCTCGGTGTACGCTGATGTCGATGTTAGATTTAGACCTGATGGATTTCATTTCTGCCCACCTTAGGGTGATGTAAGCAGTGCTCTGATGTTCATTAAAGCAACCTTTCCAAATACTCTTTTAGCACCTTAAAGCGGTATTTCTGTGTTTTTAAAGTGGAGTTGAATGAGATGCTTGTCAACAGTAAGTGTATCGGCCACAGGAGCTGCCAGCCATCTCGATCTCTTTAATTGAGAAACTGATCAGAGTGTAGAAAACTCTCCTACTAAGTGTTCTGGTACAAACTGTGAGTGTTAAGCAAATATTTGTAATTTCATTGTGTACCTCTCCAAGCTGAACATTCTACAAGATGTGAGAATACTTGTTTCATTTTTTTTTTTTTTTTAGACAAACCAAATTTATAATAACCATTTTTAATTTGCAATCCATTCCTTAGCACTGACATCCCCAATGGAAGCCCTTCTTACACATGCACGACAGTCATGAAACATTTTCTTTAAATTGTCAGAGTGCGCCGCATGTGTGAATTCACATGGACACATTCTTCACCCCGACTTCATGTAGATCAGTTTCTACCAGCCCCCTTGTAAAAAGTGCTCAAGATATTAGGCTGAGCGATGTGTGAACTTAAGTGTTGCAACGAGTGAGAGGGCAACAATGATGGCATCATACATTCAATTGCATGTAGCATTGATATGAAGGCAAAAAACTGTCATGATAATGTTGAACTCTGTTTCCTTGTCTGCAATCTTGGATAATAATAAACATTATTATATTGCAACGTCCAGGGCTACATCATGGCCAGTCCCCTGAACCCACTTGGAGTGCCACTATAGATCATTGCAGCATGGGATGTGATTGAAATCTAACCACTGGTGTCAATATTAAAAGCAGGGCCAGTCCATAACCTTGTTAAGCACAACTACATTTTAAGTCAAGCTTAAACAAGTAAAAAAACAAATGTAAGTCTCTATGTTAAGTCCCTTTGCTTTCTAGACCTCACCTCTATTAATTATTGTTGAACAAAACCACACTTATTTAATTGTGAATAAACATCCTTAAAATATATTTTTAAGATGATATTGCTTTCTGAAAATTACGGTAATATGGCCTATAAATGTAGTGTTCTGTAAGTTGTAATGTAGTTTTTCCAACTTGTTGCTATGCTGTACAATCCTGTCCAACTTGTCTGAGTAGGATTTGAGAAATCTTTTTCTTCAGCTGCCCCTGGCTTCTTTCCATCTCCTCTCCCTTGGACTTGGACTCTTCATTGAGGGTTCATCCTCCTGTTCATGCTGCCTGCTTTAGGGGCAGATGTCTCTGGTTGTCACTCACAGAGTTAGTTTCAGTCAAGTTTCAGAAAGCTAGAGGAAGAAGCAGCATGGACTGTGAGTAAAAACCTGCCTTCTGGGTGGATCACCTGTTCAGAAAAGGGTCGGTGGGGGCTACAGGAGAAAGTAGAAGACGAGGGAGTTAAATGAAGGGTGAGGAGGAGTGAAATCAAGCATAGAGGAGGGGGTTTGGTAAACGTGTCATACACAGCTGCTGTCCTGTTGCATGCTAGTATTGCCTTAGGCTTTTGAACACTGCAATCCAGAGGTGGTGAGCGGAAGGAAGGAAGACAATGATTCAGTGGTGGTACTCTTGGTATAACCATTGACAGAAACATCAGTAAAAGAGCCTCTATGGTGTAATACAGTCTCTGACCAATAAACAAACTTAACCCAATGCGTTAAAGTAATTACCATTGTTGGTCATTTTCAAAAATTAGCATGATTTTGAAAGTAGCATTCCCTCAGTGCTCCGTCTACACACACCCCGCAAAGGGTAGCGAATGAGCAGGGAGACAGGGGAGGCATGATTGGTTCATAAAATTGGTACCTCCTGGCAGACATTGGCCAACGTTTTACAGGCTTACAACTGCTACAGATTACAGATTTTCTTTGTTCCTTTTTCAGAATTCATGAATTATTCATTTCTGTCAGGACCTAAAGACAATTTCAACCAAAATCTTAAAAAGTGTACCTGGAGTAAATTACAGACCCTGCCTTTAAGGTATGCCTAAATGAATGGCTAAGAGTTTTCAAACCAGAAAAATTGAGATATAATCCTTGGAGTACATCAATAATTGGCTTAATCAGTATGACAATACCGTACAAAAGGTACTGTAGTTTGATCCTGGTTTGAGAATGTCCTGAAAAAGAAACAATTGCTCCAAAGTCCTCATATAAAAAAATGCAGCTTCCTACTTTACAGCAATTAATGATAAGTCCACAGCATGCAGTGTTCCAAGGATGTCAAGGATATAAACGATATTCTCTGATGTTTTATACAACATCACCCACCAAGGCCTTTTTTTATAACGAGGGAGTGACTTAGGTATTGTACAAAATGATACACTCACTGAATTTGCACAAAAAAAGTGGAAGTAAAGTTTGAGGTCGCTGAAATGTACATGGATTTATTGAACCTGTGATGATTGTTGAGAACATCACCACTTTTGAGGGACTGATAATTGAAGGTTGCAAGGGCTAGAAAATAAAGCATAGGGAATGTTACTTGTTCATAATGTTCCCTCTCACATTCCACAATCAAACATATCTACCAAACGTCCCATCGGAATATTAGTCTATGATAACTTTTGCTTTTCCAAGGCCCATCAGCATTATGGGTCTGCTGGGACCTTGCCTGGGGATTTATGGGGCCAGGTTAGTGAGTTGTAAAGGAGATGAGTCTGGGAATGAATACAGGGCTGTTTGGGCAAAGCGTTAGTTGCTCTCCCAAAGGTCCTTTTGGTCATCACACTTGCCCCTCTGGGACTATGACTCAGTTCAGTGCTCCCTCTGCTCCTGTCACACGCTCGTCACCTCCCCGCTGGGGGGGGGGGGGGGGGGGGGGGGGAGGGGGAGCACACTTCCTCTCCCCATATGTGATTTTCCTTTGACATTTGGATCGGTTCCCGTCTGTCTTGTGCATCATGTTGGTAAATGGCCGAGCGTGGTTGTGTGTGCTTTTGCACATGTGTTTATATGCCATATGTCTTACACTGTTGGTAAATGGCCCCAACAGCCCTCCAGGGCCTGGTTCCACTCTGACAGAGAAATGAGCATCCTGACTGTGAGGATAAACCAATAGTTCTACAGATGGATGTCCGCACTCTGGGTGATGAAAGGACTCCATGACCTACGTCTAAAACAGCAGTGAAATGGGAGGAGGCTTTAGTCCATTTCACACAGCCACAATACCCTCACAAGTATACTTCACAACATCGGACATCTCAGGTTGTGAAATTCTAAGATCAATGTATAAAAACAGTCAAATAAATACATATTTATTGATAAATTCAATGACTAGCTAGATCAGTGATACTCAACCCGAGGCTCTCAAGCCACATGTGGCTCATTTGGGACTAGTTGTGGCTCTTTTAGATCCTACTTGGAAAAAAAAAATCCAAAGTAATTATTTAAAAAAGGGAAACAATGTCAGCAGAAATTATTCTTTGCAAGTCATGTCACTGTGTTTCCCACACATATTTTAGGAATGAAAAAGGTTTTTTGATTGTGGCTCTTGCAGAAATATTTTTTGGTCAATGTGGCTCTTAAGTCTTAACAGGGCAAACTAACACTGAGCTAATGTCAGACCTAATGCTAACTAGCATGCAATAAATATCTGCAAAAAACAGTCTCAAAATAGCTGCAGGAAAAGTTAAATTTTAGATAGATAGATGGGAAATTGTGCAACGTGAAGAAATACTACTTTAATATTTTCGTATAGTGTGTGTTTTTACTTCGATTAAATATGAATTTAAGTATTTACCTATACATAATAGAGTGTTGACTGTCTTTGTCTGTTAGGATAACTTAATTACAATATTTTGCTGGAAAAGGAGTAATCGTTTCTAATGAACATGTTGTCACCCCTAACAATATCTCTAAAATAGTTTGATCGTTGGCTTTCTTTGTATTAACCTTTGTCAAATTGTCATTATTAAAGCCATATACAGTATAATAGGTATGTATTTTAAATTCACTGCACATTTTTAACTTTATTCGGCTGACAGTTTATTTTGTTGCATACAGAGTGATGTTTTTTTTTCCCAGTGACATGTTAGTTCCATGCAGTTGTTGAAGTTGTATGACACTTTTGGAATAGAACTCATTTACACATCCCATAATTTTTTTTTTAAATTAGTGCAAAGATGTTCTGTAAATGAAGTGAATTATATGAAATCCATGTGCTGATTTTTTCCCACTGTACTCAGCTAATTCCCTTCATTTTTAGCCTTCTGTATTTGCATAAATCATTTTCTCTGTCATGCAGTAGTTAATGCAGTAATGTCAACAGCCCATTCAATTACCATACTAATTAACATGTTAACAATTCTATTCAGGTCTGCGCTTCTTCTTTGGGACTACAATTCAAGTAGTTTGTCATGAGTTTGCTACTGCAGTCAGTGTTTCCCGTTTTACAGAGAGTCAGGGCTTAGAACATTTGAGCAGTAAACTCTAAGGAATTGCTGTAAATTTACAAGGAAATTTCAACAGTATGATCCTGTTATGTTTAAATACAGGACATTACTGTATTATAACGGTTTATAACAATATTTTACTGTATTATTGCTTGAAGGAAACAAAACAGTACTTTACCGTAGTTTTTGCAATGCATTTTGGGAAAAAGAAGTTGAGACCACATGGTTGAAAGTACAGTGGAGCTGGCTTTGCTCGATTGTCATCAATCTCCATCCTGACAATTAAGAGGTGAGTGCCTTACTGCTTTGCTAGTTAGAATAGGAAAAAACCATCACTTACTAAGATTGAAGTCATTTGTGGGATTAACGTTAGCTAGATTTGGAAATTACACAGAAACACTGCAGGCAGACACACACGCAGTGAGTGAATTCTTTGCCAGCTAACATTAGCTTCAAATACAGATCTTAACAGTTGCTAAATGGGAACAAAACAAAACATTTTCTTGTAATGTGGTTAACTAAGTGGGCTATAATGAACTTGACTTGCTTGCCTGGTGGTACTAGAATGGTAAGGTTAGCTAACATCAACAAGCTAACATTTCTTTGTTTCAGCTTCAGCTTACACTGACTATTGATTAAATATTGAATTAGAAATGGTGATAAGCTGGGCCTACTAGGTAATATGTAGTATAAATAGTACAATATACAGTATTTGAAAATGTATAAAAGGAAACTTCTGTCAGAATGGACCTGAAGCATGTTTTTTTTGTTTTTTTTACTATTTTAACACATAAAGCTGCTACAATACATCCCGAATTCATGTGCTTAAAGTAATTCCAGGACTTATTTTTATTCATACTAGTTCTACTTCATACTTTTACTTTACTTCTTTGTATATGGAGAATATTCAGAAAGGATTGTCCATATGATAATGTTCACTGTTCAGCTGGAGCTGCTTTTGTTCTAATGTTGATTTTTCCCTTTACAGAATCCTTGTGGCAGTTTCAGTCTGGAAGGAGAAATCAGAGGGAGGTGCAGGTCCAGGGACCCAGGTTCCCTCAGAGGACAGGTTGTTTATTCAGTTATGAAACTATAACAGATTTTTTTTCACTTCTCTGTTTAAAATGTATCTACCAAAACTCTTTTATGCACTTTTTATACATTGGAAATGGCCTTTGCTAAATGTAAATATCTGTGCGAGATTTTTTTGCCTATTTAACCTTCATGTTCTTAAAGTGTATTTTCTTTGTTTTTGTCACAGTTTCAATAAAGACAGATGTGGTTTGAGAAGACAGTTTGAAGTTTTATTATTTGTGTGAACATTTTAAGTTGCAATTTTAAAGGCACTGTTTATTTATTATTTTAAAACATAACCTGACATGCAAGGAATCATTTATCAAATCACTAGGTTTAGAAAATAAATATATTGTGTCCATTTTGGTAGAAGGAAATTAATCTATAGCTAGGTGTAGTATTTACAATTCACAGTAAAAATCTGCAAATATACCTCTTGTGAAGAATTGTAAATAAACAGTATTAAACAGTTAATCCTTTCAACAGTATTTTCCTGTTAACATTTAAAATAACAGCTTTTTGCAGTATTTACAAAAACGGTAGAAAACTGTAAATTTCAGCAACAGCAATATACCGTTAATTTTACAGTAACTTCCTGGCAACCCTACTGCCAGTTGTTTACCGTTTTTTAACAGGGGGAATTTCTAAGAGTGTACATTTTCAGCCCTGAGTAAAAGGAGTTACACTTGATAGAACTGGTACAGCAATCAATATTCAGCAAAAGCTCTTGGTCATACCTAAGCGGCAACCTCTGATCTTGAAGTCCTGCAGTTTATCGAGTGTCCGCTTGAGGATGGCTCCAGGAACACCCGAAGTCATACAAGCGGCAAGAAAGCTATTTTTACAGTATAAATTAACATATTCACAGCCTGGTACAAAAAACAAAATAGGTCTGATTAGTTATTGTCATCATGGGCACACACTGCACGGGGGTGAATTAAAAAAAAAAAAACAGCTTAGTTTTTGTTTTGAAAACGATCCGCAGTTAGGCACATAGCTGACAAGATTGGCAGGTGGACTCAATGTAACAGTATGTCAAGAGGCTTAAAACCCGATCTAACTCTCAGCCTGTTGTTAGGTTGACTGAAAGTTAGGCTGAGACAGAATTTCCAGCATGGCGGCTCCTGATGAGCCTCCGGAGCCCCCTACTGACGACACTCAGGCTCTGTCCATTAATATTTACACTCCCACAGCTAGGTGTTTGCCCTCTGAGTCCACCTTTCCACCCTAAACAACTGGGCATAGAGCGAGAAAGCCCAAGAAACAAACCCTACCAGAGGGGAGTGGTCAAACACAGCTAATTTACATATAAAGCTAGGAACACAGAAACAGCCTGTTCTGAGCAGGGCTGAAATAGAGGGGTTGCTTAAACACAGGATCATATTGGGTTTTTACCAAGAAACTTCACAGACATGTTTTGGGGACCACTGAGACTTATTTAAACTTGCAGTAAAATATGTGAACTTTAAATGTTGACACCATGATTGGATCTCAAAGGTTTTAGAAACAAATAAATGCAATTAGTCCCAGATTATCTAAAATAATTAGGGAAAAAGTAAATATTTATCTAACCAAAATAATCTAAAATAAAATAAAAATAGAGGTATTCTCTTTAACGACAGCAGCACTTTATCAAAATGATTGTATATGTATAATGGCTGAATAAAAATATCAAATATTATATGAAAATGAAAATAATCATTGACAAAATCAGACATCCAATGAGGATCTTAACTTATATCCTTTCTAAAATGGATGCACAGCTCAGTGCTTCCAAAGTATGTTCATCAAATAGCCTCATGCAGAGTGTGTTGACAAGCCTGATTGGATTCACATCACTGAGTCAACAGGTAGTCCCCGATAAACACACCATGTTTGTCTTTGCCCCTCTGCTCAGTGTCATCAGCCCTCTGACAAAGAAGAGATCTCCTCCAGACTCAGACAAACCCAATGCTTGATCTATGCACACACTGACACACAAACGGTGCAGTTTGGCAAATGGCATGCACTGTGTGTGTGTGTGTGTGTGTGTGTGTGTGTGTGTGTGTGTGTGTGTGTGTGTGTGTGTGTGTGTGTGTGTGTGTGTGTGTGTGTGTGTGTGTGTGTGTGTGTGTGTGTGTGTGTGTGTGTGTGTTTATGTTTGTGTGTGTGAGAGAGAGAGAGAGAGTTGGGGTTTGTTGACCCACTTTCCCACAGCGAGAGAGAGGTAGAGCTGCAAAAGTTTTCCCAATTCCTTCCTCTGCTCGTCTTCCTCTCATTTTACTCTGCCCTGGAATCCTGGGGATGCGGTGGTGTCCATGGCAACACTGCAGAAGTGACTAAAGACTTATTTTTCTATTGCTTCTTCTTCTCCTCACTCGCTGCTTTTCCCCCTCTCCTTATCTCTATCAGTTTTGTTTTTTCACTTTATCATCTCAAGACTGTGTCAAGGGTTCTGCATAGATGTTGTCTTTGTAATGACAAAGATTCTTATCTTGTGATCTAATAGGCATGCCTTCATTTTGGTATATTTGTTAGCATTGAGCTTCTCTTCTAGCCTTATTTGCATCAAATCCCACTGGATGCTAATAAAAGTTAGCTCAAACGTTGAACACCTATGGAATTAAAACATCAAAAGGCCCACCCTGAGGGGGTTCACATCATAGCTGGTGACATCAGTCAAGCTTGCTTAAAGACTGTGTTTCCCAAGTTCACGCAAAGGAAGTAATACACTTGGTCATGAGTATACAAACATTAAGCATGCCTACAGAGCTGTGCCCCTTTCTCATCTGAAAGAGTCAGACCACCCGTCGTGGCTGCTTGGACCAGCCTATACCCCCTCAGGAGGAAAACAAGGGAGGACACCCTCACCATAGCTCTCCAAACAGCACTCAATCACCTGGAACACAGAGGTAGCTACGTACGGATGCTCTTTATAGATCAAAGCTCAGCAGATGTCATACCTGACATTCTGATCAGCAATCTGCCTTACCTTACCCCCACCCATCAAGGAGCAGGGTATCAACAGACCACCACCCCAAACAGATAATCCTGGGGGAAACACTGACTCACTCTACACTCATAACTGTAAACCAATCCACACCAATAACTCCACCATCAAATTTGCAGACGAAACCACTGTGGTTGGGCTCATTTCAGGAGGTGAGGAGTCAGCCTACAGAGTTGAATCCAGAGGCTGCTCAGAAAACAACCTGAGCCCCTCCCAATCATAAATGGAGACTGTGTGGCGAGAATTCACAGCGTCAAATTCCTGAGGATATCAGACAATCTATCCTGGTCCACCAACGCCACAAAAGGCACAGTAGTGCCTGCCTTCTTTGAAAGTCCTCAGGAGATGCAACCTCAACCAAAGTCTACATGTGAACTTTTACCGCTCTACAATAGAGAATGTGCTGACATGCTGCCTTATGGGTAGGCTGGCTGCTCAGTGTCTGATAAAAAAAAACCCTCACACAGGGTCATCAGCACAGCACAAATAAATCATCGGCTGCCCTCTTCACCCACTCCATGACAACTGGTAAATGGTAAATGGACTTGAGCTCGTAAATGGACACTTTGACTTATGGAAACTTCAATGACTCTGGTGTTGGTGTTCATTATGTTTCTTTTTGCCATTTTTCCTATACTCTGCCAATCCTGGTACACAGTGCCTATAGGAGCTGAATTCATAGCGTTTTATCCCTTTTTTTTATACTGTAGCTTCAGATATCTAATAAAACAAAACCTGTCGGGAAGCTTATGACCTTATGACTGCACCCAGTCGGTAGGGGGAGCTCCAGATGTTTTGGCGTCACTTCAGGGGAGATGTCACGTCAAACATCTTTTAATACAGTCTATGCGTCTTTCTCAGCCCCCTCTTCCTACACACATCCACTCTCATGGATGGCCCACCACATTGAGTGTCGTCCAAAACCTCTGGGTCTGGAATGGGAGTTGGTTATTAAAACCCTCCAAAAGAAGGTCTGCACCAATCCTGACTCAATGAACTGGTGTTACACTGTTAATTGTTAGTCATGGGAAACATTGTGTACATGAAAGTTATGTTATCACCTGCACAGACTAAACATAGAGTACTTCATTCAGTTGGGGGCATAGTGTCAAATGAAGGTTGATCTGAGTGTGAGCGTGGATATATCCATTTGAGAAAGGTCTTGCGCCACACACAGGAAGTTTCAGGTGACATATATACAGTTTGACATAAGTGTCTGTTTGTTTGCTGTAATATCAGCCACTAGAGAAGGATCCAGGGGACTCTTGGCATGCTGTCCTGAGCATCCTGTTGATGTTTTAGGATCCTGTTGTTGTGCTGTGAACACTCTTTTCAGCTTAATCCTGATTCCTAGATAACACCTCCTCTGGTACTGTTCTCTGCTTTGCTACCCATACGTGTGTGTGTGTGTGTGTGTGTGTGTGTGTGTGTCTGTGTGTCTGTGTGTCTGTGTGCCTTCCATCTCTTTGGCACAGTCCCATCGCCCCTGCCCGGCAGTTTGAAGCTGAGGACTCCTGGCAAAGACAGAAGGGCTTTTGGGACCTGCAGCCGTATGAATTTTTCATTCACTTCCCTCAGCCATCACTCGCCCCCCTCTCTCTCCCTCGCCTTCTCATTGACGTGTATTGTCTCTCACTCCATTTTGTGATAGAACACCTGCTATCCCTCCAAGCAAAGGGAGTCAACACAAAAGTGTGCACAGAGAAAGACACACACACACTCAACTCACTCAAACACAGCATGCTGCCTGCAGACAGAGTAAACAGCTCTCGGACAACAGCGTTTGGTTTTCTGCTCTCCACTGTTCCCCCCCCCCCCCCCCCCCCCCCCCGTTCTTTCACTTCCTCTTCTTTAGTCGTTTCAGGGGTTGAGCATGTGGAGAGAAAGGGCACAGGAATGCAGAGGAATCCTTCCTGCAGGAGACAATACACACAGCAATTGCACATGTTTAAAACAAGACAGGGGGGAGCACAGGGGAACACCCAGCAGCAGTGCGTCAACAAACACCTTTTAGACAATACTCAAAAGCCTCCTGCCTCTGTGGAGCACTAGCAGTTACTTTATGGTCACCTCTTCCCTTTCTCACCAATTGTTCTATATTAGTTCATTTCAATAAAAGTTAGCTCTTGAGAATTGCTTCCCCTTCATATCTGGGATTTGCTTAATATTGCATAACAGTTCACCTCTAAGAATGTAAAAAGTTGGTCAACACATAACCATGAGCAAGCTGCAGTCATTTTTTGTTAGTTGCAAGAAGACACATGTTTTTTTATTTGTTTGGTAACACTTTAAATGAATGTCACAATATTCACCAGTTGCTTATTAGCATGCTAATTAGCAGAAAACCTTGGCTTCGAAAACCACATCCAAAAAGTTAAGTTACGTTTGTCAAGTTTTTAATGTATCAGAAACTCCCTATCATCTGTTGCAGGTTAAATACTGTATATTTCCATTCAATGATTCCCTCTCATGTCACCTATTTTCTGTATCGTTGGTCAAAGCTCTAAAACCACTGAAATCATGATACAAACAATCACTCAAACCATTCAGTTTTCATCATTGCCATATCCTAAAGAAGTAAAGTCTATTTAGCTCTGAAAACCTTACCAGATGAGGAGGATTTTTAAATGAAACTAGAGCTTACTGTATAACTGTCTTGTGAGTATAAAATGTCAACGGGAGTATTCCTCTTGACCATCCAAGGTTTGTGCTCCGTATATTTACCTGTAGCCCTGCCCCCTCTCTTCAGATTATATGGACAGATAAAGATATAACAAAGAGTAAAGGTTTTCTACTTTATGCATCACATCCACACACACAAAGCACAGAAACAATGATGCTGAGAGACAACCTGACATGTCCCCATCATTGGTAAAAAAAAACAAAGCTGTCAAGTGGTGGCGGCGCAGCCGAGCCATTGAACCCGGACAGATCAGAAAGCAGTTGAACCCTGAGGCCATGACATTTAAATTTCCAGCTCTTGAGACATTTAAGATCTCAGACGGAGACATATTGTATATGACATGGCAGGACTCACAGCTTCAGGTAATGTCAGACATGCAGAGATGTTTTTTGTGTTATGATTGTGGACTTGATTTGGTTTGTGGGGTGCCTGTCTGTTCGACGGAGGCTCCTCTGTTGCTTGGTTTGTGGGAGAAAGTGAATATAGTTGCCTGCACACGATGAGCACACTCTTTGAACAGACAGAAGATTCACTTGATCAATTATTGATCAAAGACATTACAAAGCTCTGCGAAAAGGAGTCACGAGTGTGTTGTGATTCCTGGTGTCTGTGTGTATGGGAGTGTGTTTCTATTGTGAAGCAGAGAAAGAGAACGGTACAAACTGAGGGTCATACGGATAGAAAAGATAGAGAAATGATGGAGAAACACAAGAGGTAGTCGAGGAAAGCTAAATCTGATGACCTAATTGTCTTCCCAACCAAATAATTTTTGTTCTTAATACCCACTTAGAGTTTTCAAGATGATTTTGACTAAAGTTTTCTTATGTAGGAACACTCAACCCTATTCACAATATACATTTGAGCACTGATATATTCCGACTCGTGCACTATGATTGTTTATTGTGTTTTTCTTGATCCTACCCCTGTATATTGTTATTTCTGTGGCTGCACACAGCCCTGCAGTTTTATGCCCTTATATGGGCATTGAAGGGGTGTTTACCTTTGCGTATTAAGAATAATTGGACCAAGCTCTACTTTAAGATTGAATGGCATTTATTAATTCGAGAACTCAGGTATACAAACAATTCTGCACTTTAAGAACAGGTTCATGGGGCACCAGTGGCCCAGTGGTTAGTCGGCTCATGTGCAGAGGCAAAAGTCCTCACAGCGGGCGGCCCGAGACGACCTTTGGCTCTTTTTTTCCCACATGTCATTCCCCACTCTCTCTCTCCCCAGTTTCCAGCTTGATCTACTGTCCTGTCTTTTCAATAAAGACATACAAATAAAAATAACCTTACAAAAAGAATAAGTTCATGAATCATCAGATTTAAAAAGGGTTTGAATGAGACCTTTTTCATAAATGAAACACCTCTTGTTTTTCTATCCATTCTTACCATGCTACAATATTAACTCCTTCATGAAACTTTAAAACCTAAGGTCATAATAAACCCCCCCCCCAAAAAATATGGAACAATTAAACATTTATCAGAAGTGAATTCTGTTGCCCTTAACTGGAAATCATAGCAAGAATCCACCTGATACAGTCATCTGCTGACAGTTTTTGGCAAAGGTCCACAAATTTGTGACAGATTTGTGACAAATCCATTGACTCTGTACAGTATTGTCATAAGTTATGTTCTAATGAGTTTTATTTGAATCCATAGTGGAATCCGAACATGTTCATTCAGCCCAGTACATCAGATGGGTGCTCTCTAACAGTTGCAGTCACAATTGTTCTATTATTAGCCTAAATGAGCATGGAGCAGATCCAGGACCAGTAAATCACATGCTGCTCTCTTTTCTTTCTGCCTATAAGCATAGACCTGGTCAATAAAGGTTAACAATTAAAAAATGCACAGCTCCGTATTATGGAAATGTGAGTTCTTTTCAAGGATGAGTTTCCAGTATATGTTCAATTGGAACTGACAGAAATAGTGGTAATTGAATGGAAACTGAAAAATAAGAATGTATTACTGGAGGCAAAAGGTTTTAAACAGCCTGTACTATTAGGGTTCATTGGCAGATAGACAGCTCTTATTGTGTAGTGTTGAATACATGAAAATCAAGGTTTTAATTGTGTTTAGTGAGAATCATGTCATGTCAACTGATGTCCTTGAATATATGCTTAACTTTGGTGACCAGCTCAGGAACTCTTTCCTGAGATGCTGTTATAATCTATGTAGAGATGAAAAACACACAAAAGCACCGCTTTAGACAACGTAGGGACATTTTCAGGAGAGCAAGGCATGGTTGAAAGAGAAGAAACTGTCAATTTGGGACAGCTGTGCCTCAGTGGTAGAGGCGGTCGTGTCAGACGAAAGGTCGGGGGTTTGATCCCGATGTCCTTCAGAAGACACTGAACTCCAAATTGCTTTAGAATAGCAAAGCCAGCAGCCAGTGTGTGAATGGGTATAAATGGGCTTAATTTATACTGATAATATCTCTTATAGCAGCCTCTGTCATCAGTGTTTGTGACTCAAATGTGAAGAACTGCAGCTCTGGAGATGAAAGCATCTAGTGTTAAGTGTTAAGCATCAGTGGAATGTTGTCCTTGTTTCTTCACTGTGTCTTACTACGCACTATCTCTATAGACTGTACACAGTTAAAGCCAATTATGCTGTACTGTAAGTGCTTTTCATCCCAGCCTTTCAATAACATTGAGAGAAACGTCAATAACTATGAAAAAAAAAACCTGCACCATAATAATTTTGTGTAGCCCTACTTATACTCATGCTACAGCCTTGCACCCTAGTTCTCATTCTGTAAGAATATATGGTTCTAGGATGGTAGTGTTGGAAATGTTAATTGTGGAAGGTTAAACATTTCCCATGATCATGTCAGTTATTTAAAAAGAAATGTCCTTGTGGCAAAGACGCATCCAAACAAGCCTTGAACACTGTCTAACAGTGCATTATGCAGCCTTATTCTCTGATAATGGAATGTCAAGCAGTTTGTTTGCTGCACTTAATAAAGCCAAAGCATTCCAGCCTCAGCAACCAAATATGATTTGCTTCTCCTACTCGTCTGTGTAATTATGATTGGCAGCTGTAAACTTACTCACCTGTTTTATCTGACCACCATAAACAAAGAGACACCAATCACCGCAGACAACACTGATTACAAGTATTAGATGTCATTAAGAGTGTCAGGGAGTGCCTAATGACAATTGGCAGCGTGCATGCATGAATAGAAACAAACAAAACAATTAACCTTGCAAAGAAGACAGTGTTTCAATGCTATTTCAAATGTTAACATCGTGTCAGTATCACATTACACTACCATCGTCAGCATTTATTTTTGACACCTTTTTGTATTTTCAGGCACTTTAATTGGAATGTAACCTCAAGCACTTTTGAAACTTCTGCAGGTGTCCTCTTTTGTAAAGAACTGAAAATTACTGTTTTAACCTCTGAAGTTTAAAAAAAACAAGAGTCTCGCCCAGTGCATTAGTGAGTGACTGGAGTTGTTTGATTGAATTCACATCTGTCAGTGGATGTGTGTTTTGGACTCCGACTCAAGCCGAGTACTAATGGCCAATTTAAGCCAATTACCGCAGTAATTGCAGAGCTTTTGGCATTTGGGTTGATGAGGAGAGAAACCTGCTCTGATTGGCCGGGCCAGGTACTGAACACAGAGGGACACAGGAAGAGTGAGATAGTTTCTTGACAAGAACAAAAGGAACAATTATCACATGAATTTGTCCTCGATTACATAAATCCTTTATACCTGATTAACCAATTACCAACCACATCAATCTGATAAGTTGAATACCAAAGGCGCCTTTGGTATATATTGCTTGTAAACTTGTATCTCTCTGCAAACCTCTCTTATGTTTGCCACGGTGACTCTTCTCTCTGTCAGAGCTGTGATGGCTCCGGAAAGCAGCTTCTCTGATTTCAGCCCACATACAAGAGGACCTGACAATACACACATACACATTCACACACCTGAGAGACAGGCTGCCATTCCCCTAAACCTGGCACACTGACGCACCCACATTGGACACTCCACACACACACAAACACACACGCACGCACACACACACACATGGATATATACATCTGAAGGGTTTAACTGAACTTCCCATGCAAACATACACTAAAAGAGACCAACCAAGTTTACACAGTGACTGCAAATATCCTTGAGAAAGATATGCAGCTCTTATTTGGCCTCAGAACAGGGCTGAGAAAGAAGTGCATACTTAGTATTAAGATGGTGACAGTCCAGATCAATTATTCAACTTTAAGTTTGAAGTTTTCACATTTCTCTATCTTGATTAATAAATGAGATTGGAGAAAGCTCAGACACTTTTTGGGATATTTAAGAGAGAAATGTGACGGCTGAAGTTAAACTTAAGTGCAAAAAAAAGGGTAATAAATCGACTCGACCTGCTAAAAAAAATGCTTATTTCCTTTTCAAGCTGTCTTAAAACATTACTTTTCTCTAATGCATTTGGCAGGACGTGAGTCTTTGTGTCTGCAAGTTTTAGCTGTCATTGAGTTGACCTGCTGCAGTGTGGGTGTGTGTGCCGAGTAGTAATGGGTTAGAGGACAATAAGATGTGTAATTTAAAGGAAGGACCAATATGTAAGCTATCTGAATTTAATCATAAAATTATCTTTTGACATGAAGGATTCTATGTTGAAGTGCTGGTTTTTCTGACAACAATGCAGCAGCCAGTATTTCCTCCTTCTATGTTTCGATTCCGGTGTGGAATATGGCTTGTTTTTGTTTTGACCAGAGAAGGGAGGTGATTTTTATGGCACCCAGCAAGGCTGTTTTGGATGCCCCTTGGTTTGCCAGGCAAACAGCAAACCAACAGGTGTTGCAGCGATGGAAGCGGGCAAGCAAACTGTTTCAGATATAAACGATTTTACCTTAACTAAAAAGCCTTAGCATTTTCCCAATACGCTCAAAGATCAGAAACGTGGTAAAAATAGGATAAAAATTGGAGATGCTTATGAAAAATGGAGAGAGTTTAGAACGCAGAAAGTTTTCAAGACCAATGCAGAGCTGGTTTAAAACTGAAGCTTGTGAGCTTCGGCTCTAGGGAGGAGGGTTGTAGGGATACTTGAATTTGGACTGCAGTAACAATTGTAAACACTAGGTTTGAGAGTCGCGTATTGCTGCTTTAAGTTTGCATGTGTGTCTGTGTATAGTGTAAGATCATTTTTGATGCGTTTAACTTCGCTTTAAACTTTGACAACATTGAGTTTACCTCCATTAAAAATGTTCTAAGTACAGTTGGATTTAACTGAAATGGCCCTCGAAATATTAAAGAATTGTTGGCTTGTTTTTCCAACCAATCCCACTTGAGATGAATCCAAAATAACTGTATTTATCAGTTGATCGCTCAAGTGGTCATAAGTAAGCCCTTTATTAACAATGATTACAAAAGTGCACTGGGTCAAAAAGTTAGTTTTTAAACTTAAGGCAAACTTGATTCAAACAGGTGTAAATACTGTATTTATTTCCAGCAAAGGACATGTTGTACTCAAATGATTTACTGCAGCAAATGGTGTATTGGGGAACTATTAAAAAAATTATAGTGCCCATGATGATTGTGATTGAGATTTAAAAAGCCAGTGCAACAATGTGAGTCCCACTGATGTGACCTGAGGTATCTTTGATAACAATGGAGTTCTTTGCCATTTAGGACTAAACGTTAAGAATTAGAGGGTAGAGCAGACTAATGTTGGCTTTTATCTTTTAGATAAGATATTTGTTGATGTAATGGAAACTTGAGCATCGCAGGACTGGGCTGCTTTTTGCCTCTTAGACAACGTTTGTTATGCTTGAACTAAATGCTGGAAACTTTCCCATGAGTCTTTTTGCAAATGCTGACTTGGTACCATCACAAATTTTCTGATGGCAAACTAATGCATCTAATTGAAAATGATCAAGTTGGATGCAGCCAACTAAAGAAGCATAGAATGTGAACGGCTGAACCTGGTCAGCGAGCATCAGGTACTAGAATTCAAATGCTTCTCAGCTGGGGCTTTGTGAACCAGGTGACTCTTTGATTATCTCACTTTCCAGTTATTTGAGATCACAAGACATGATGAAAAAAAAAAGACAAAAGACTGCTCTGGGAACTCATCTGCACATTGCTGCATTAAGCAAGCTTACAATTGCTAGCTGTCAGCTCCCATGAATGCATCTTGCCGCTCTGCTCTGACCTCTTTCTTTTATGATGCATTTTTGTCCTCAGAATGGCTGCTTCTGTCAGGATGTTTTTTTTTTTTTTTCGTTTTTTTTCTATGTTTTGCTTTGTTTGTGCTGCGATCCTCACTAAACTATGTTACTCTGAAAAACACCCCAGTGTGACGGCTGTTTGTCAAATGCTGGAACTGGCGCGTCTGTAATGATCATAGCATATTCAAAGCGAATTAAATCGCAAGTCTTGCTCCATTCCGACATTTAGCTGAACAGCAAACTGAGCCTCTCTCGACTCTGTCCGCCTGCATAATTTCTTATTTACACATTACTCAGTCTGGTAAGGCATGCTGGTTGTTTAAAATGGGAGGGGAGGGGGGTGTAAGTGTTTTTTTGTTGTGTTGGGTTTTTTTTTAAGAGGGAGAAGAAGAGAGTGGAAACCAGAGGGACAACCGGCCTGCAAGCTGATTAGAAAATGGAAACTCCAGACTTTTAGATGCCATCCTAAATGAGGATACTCTATTACTCTCATTATTCGGCAGGCAGCAATGGTTTTGATTCTCTTCACCTCACTCAGGCTGTTAAATTGCAAAATGTTTTTCTTTAAAGCATCATAAACGCTAGCAAACACCCTATTAATTGGATGTGCGTTTTCAGTCATTTTCATGTGAGTAATTGTTGCAGTGCATTTCTATGAGATTCAAAATTTTTTTTTCCTGAGGAAGCCCCCCACCTCCCGACCGATGCATTCAGTTTACCATCTGCTGGGAAGGGGGAGCACATGGTAGAAGATGTGTTAATGAATGCAGAGTTATATAACCCAGACCTGTGATGATGGAGGGAAGAAAAAAAAAACAGAGGCAGCGAGCAGCAGCAGCAGCCAGATCCACATCTCTTTGACTTAACATAAGAGGTTCTTTGTTCCACCACTGCCCCCAAGTGGCCAGAGGCTGAACTTCCCGTCTTTTCTTTCTCCACCTTTTCAAACATGACATGACAACTGCTGCTTTGCCTTTTCTCTTTCTATAAAGAAAAACTCCAGAGACATAGGAGCTGATGTATCACGCGTGGCAGGCTGATATAGGGATGGTATTGCTTTTTCGATGACCACTGTTAAATGGGGCTGCATGCTGACACAGTAAACCACAAAGCAAGCACGACTATTACAAATCAGTAATCAGTGCCCCTGCCCTCCCTCTTTTCTCCTCCTGCCAAAATGCCATATCTGGCCCCTGCCCTGGCCAGCCATCAAATCCCTCATGAATCAAAGACACCGAGGCACAAGTAGGCAGAGACAAGGACTTATGAGCACTTGGCTCTGCCTCCCGATTCCCTCTTTTCTCTCATCCTCTCTTTCCTGCTGTCTGTACATTTTTCTCCCCCTCTCCTGCATTTATCTGTCCAGCTCAGTTGGCTGATGAATCCTCAAGCGAGCTTTAAATCACCAGCTGAGCAGATTTTTTTTCCAGGTTACACTCTGTTCACATCAGTTAATATAAAGAACAGGTCAACATGTACCAGTAATGCATGTATCCTTACCCCACAGCCACCCTCACCTCACCAGCCACTTACATAATTTATCTCTCTGTGTCAGTTCCAGTTAAAATAAATTGAGTTGCTTTATTGGTTCGAACGGTTTGTTAAAAGATCACTGCTGACAGTGCATGCCTTCAAAAAAGAGACAACAACACAACAGCTATTGCTGAAAAATCGAGCTCAACAGTGCCGTGGTTCCGGAAGTAAAAATCCCCTTCATTTTCTCCATAGTGGATTTGATTATAAGCCATGATGTCATAACCTTCCAAGGTAGACTTACCATGAGCTACCTGAGTGTGAAATGAAGGTATATGCTCCTGTAGAAGACGCACCTATGTCTGTTTAGTTTAGTTTTTCAGAGTTTGGATGTATTTATCTTGTTTTAGTTCCCATTCTTCCCTGATGTTTCCCTTATGTGTTTTCTATTTTAGTCTTTAGTGTTTCGTGTGTTATTTTGTAACTTTGTATCCTAGTGTTTCTTTATGTTCTAGTGTGTGTTGTTACATTCTCCAGTTCTCTGTCTTCAGTGTTTCATGATTTATTTCATAGTTCATAGTCCTCAGTGTTGTCTTGTGTTTTCTCCCTGCCTCTGGGTGTTTCCCTCCAGCCTTGATTGCCCTGATTGTCTTCACCTGTGTCTTGTTGGTCTCATCTGTGTCTGATTACCCCATGTCTATTTAGTCTCAGTGTTCCTTCCCTCGTGTTGTCAGATCGTTGTATGTGGTTGTAGTTAGTTCTTGGATGTCGGATGTCGTTGTTAGTTCTTACAGTTTTCCAGTGTCTCTTTGTGATTCCTCGTGGCTCTTTGTTTTCTCCTTTTAGATTTTTGTTGGACTTTTTGGAAGTAAGTTTTCGTACACAGTGTTGTACCTTTTGATTTTTTTTTTTTTCTCTGTTTTTTAATGCTTTTTGTGCCAGATCAAATGTATTATGGTCATTAAGGAGTATTGGGGCTGCTTGTCTTGGTTCCAGACTACAACATTTTAGTGGTAATAAGGCAGTCTGAAATAAATATTGATGCCTACATGTGACCTACAAAAGCATATGAGAAACTCAGTGACAGGACTGACTATTTATTTAGGGTACGTGTCAGACAATACATTTTAAAGTAAAAAAAAAAAATACACTGTCAAAAAGTCCATGCCAAAGATTCATTGCAAGTTGCATCTTCTGAAATTAAGACAAATTGATTATCAGTTCAAAAAACGAGATAAATTACCCCTCTTGTCCACTGGGGTCGCCAACATTTATAAAAACCTAACAGGCAACCGACAGAGCTCACAGATGTCGTTGTGCCCGTCCAATAATTAGTCCAGCACAAATAAAACATAAAACCCTTGTCTTTTTGAATTTGTTGTGTTTCTGTAATTAACAGGAAGGTAATTTTAGTCAGTACCTATAGCATTGCAAACTGAAGGAAAGTCCATAAATGCTAGTGAGGAATGTAAAACTCGATTGAATGAGTGCAGTATTAAACAGTCATGATGAGTTGAGAGACAGGTCAGAGGCTGAATGTTTATACACTCCTGCACACACAGTCAGCAGTTGATACATTGCTGTTCAGGGCAACTAAACACAGATTGCACAAAAGGTTGAACAATTAAGTTAACCAACAAAAAAAAAACACAAGGTGAAGATTTAAATGACTTTTGGTTATAGATGGGTGTATTGGTCTTGTATTTAATCAATTAATAAGAAAAAGTAAGCATATTTCCAATATACAATGTCAAAGCAATATTTCAACTATAGCCTCAAGAAAGTATGTAAAAGAAAACCATTATTTAACAGACTGTAAATAGTATATGTGCTTGTTATATCTGTCAAACATGAATATATTGCCATCTAAATGTTTTACAGCATAATGCAAAACAACATGTATTCTGCAAAACATTCTAATAATTTTCTTTCCTTGCGTGGGGTTTTAAGAATACTTAAGACCTCGAGGTCTTACTAGAATGCAAAATTAAATTGTGTCAGATTGAGTAATTCTTGTCCCAACAACATGGATTTGCAATAATGGACCTGCCAAAGCTTAAGTATTATGTTGTTGAACTGTTTGCACTCAGCAAGAGAAGCTAAGAGATGAAAAACGCTTTAGTTCTCTGTTAAGGACATTTCTTATTTGTAAAAACAGCAAATCCCCCTACAACTGCACGACTGTGAGAACAATCAAATAATAGACTGTCACAAATATTGATGAAATTGTAACAACCCTTCTAAAGTTACTCTAAACCGAGTGTCTCTGCCTCTGTGCCTACAAATAACCCGTCTAATAAACAGAGACTGGGATGTGTAGAGGAGCAGTGGAGCTCACACTCTGGTGTGCTTCACTGGACCTGATCACAACCATTTCATCTGTTGAGCCAGCAGGCCAAATCAAGTGGTCTTTATTAAAGTCGCTTTGATGGATTCACCCCCCGGCCTCCCCCGCTGTGATCTATCGCCTGTCCGAGGCTTGGAGGTCGTAATAAACTTGTTTAGCAGGGGGGGTCACTGCATGCAAGCTGAGCACGAGTGTATATGTGTGTGTGTTTGTGTGTGTGTGTGTGGGTGCCTTCTGTTTGGTCTGAATGTTATACGGCTCGAGTGTATGTTCTATATCAGTAGCAGTTGATGATATTTGCAGCTTTATGTACCTTTTTAATACACAGCGTTACATCATGGTCACGCACAGTTGCAGTTATCCCTTTGAGTAGTTTTACTGACGTGATTGGCTCTTGCATATATATATTTTTTTAATAGAGTAGCAAATCAAAGGCGGTTTCGCCTGCTTCAGTCCGTCACAGATGTAAACCCAAACACGGAAAATCTGTCAATTTGTTAGAACTAAATGTTTTCCTGTTTTTATTCATATTTCCCACTAATGGCAAGCAAATATTTCCTCTTGCTGAAACCTTCTGTGAGAAGTTTTTAATTGGTAACAAAACAGACGGACATTAATATGTAGGCCTCTACTGTATGTGCGCTACAAAATCAACCAAGAGATCAGGAATCAGATTACCAATTTCCAAATGGTAATTTTGAATGCCTGTTTGCTGCTACTTGGAAATTGTCCCTTGAAATGTTTTACAAAGCCCGAACTGAAAGTGCCTTGGTTTTAGATTCACCACTGAAAGAATCACAGTATGTGAAGCTACTGATAGTTTAAAAGCAGCATGAGATAATTCTATGCATGTTTAGTTCAGGAACAGCAAAGACACGAGATGTACTGCCTTGTCCACAGGGGGCGCCAGAATTAAGAAAAGATTTACACCAAACTTGAATTTAATACAACCAAACGTTGGACCTGATAATGAAGAGAAGATGAGAAGATGCTTCTGGCTTAAACATTAAGCAGACATTATCAACATGACCAGCCCATGTCCTTGTGTGTCCTTTTCAGTTGGCTGCTCTACCCAACTCTCTCTCACACACACACACACACACACACAGATCCAGGTCATTGTTAGTCGAGGTTAAACCCATCTTCTTCCTAATGGGTACCTCAGGGACCAGTGTTATTGGATGATTCATCAGATCAATGGTGCGCACTTCTCAAATGACTTCTTCCCTCAGTCCAGCCTGTTTGGCCTGTTGGACTTGATGTAGTTTTCACTGCAACAAGCACCTGGCTCTGAGGATTACAGGCTGAGAAGAATGTTTATGATTTTATTGTTTTAACAAAGCAAAAATTGGATTTACAGCTTTTGTTACCAGATGTTTTAAAAAAAGGAGATGACATAAGCATAAGTACATGATGTACTTTTACGAGAAAAAACTCTCACAAATAAAGTTTTATGAGAGGTGTGCCTGGACAGAATCTGGGATATTTCAGTCTCAAAAGTACTGTGGAAGAAACAGCAGAGGGCAAAGCCTGTTGTTGCTGTTGTTTTATGACGTGTGGTAAACCATTGAAGTGGCTGTGGGTTATCTTATGGTATTATTGTGTATGGATTTATGAATAGCTTTAAACAAGTGCAGATGTTTAACAGTCTGGTGTTGCAACTGGAATAACGTTACAATCAGAGCATTGCATTTTAAAATGATCAAGATGTATCATACAATTATTAAATTATCACATGTTCCAAGATTCACATTAATAAAGTACTCAGAATAAAAAAATATTTTGGCTAAGATTATAAAAGTCGAATGCACACAATGTTATATAAAAATAGGTAAAGTTTCTGTCATTGTCTGTTCAATTATTGAATTTTAAATTTGGGAGTGTAATTGCTAATACACATCAGGGTCATTTAATGTAATTGGTTGTGTTTATGTTTTCGATAGCAAAACAGTTATCTTCTTCTGCCATCCTCCCTTGGCTTGAAAAAAAAAAACCTTTAATGAAATATAGTCCAGGCTTCTCTGTAGATAATTTTAGAATAATTTCTCACTCAAGAGTTCACTTAAAAACCACAGTCATTTGCCGAGAGTCTGTACAGTACGTGTCCCCAGCCAACATCAACAGCACCCTCTTAGATAAAAAAAAGGTCTGGTGATGAACTTCATCTCAAATTACAATATTTCCTGGATATTGTTCGTTTTATTGATCAGGTGTTACATTCACTTCATAATTTCACAATCCTGGATGAGCTCGAGGCATCAGAAGCTGGCCGGGCGAACCATCATAGTTGTCATGGTAGCCATCAGGTTCGGTCCCTTCCAGTAGTACCACTTTACGCCATTGTAGCGGACCACACTGGATGAGCTGGGGTAATATATGCCATTCAGGTTGGATGGACCGCACGCTTCAAACCACCAACCTGGAGAGGAAATGTGTCGGAGAGTTCAAGGAAAAAGTCAGAATTAATTAAATTCAAGCTCATGAAATGGAACACCCAAATATACAGCTGCGAGTCAGCAGTAACTTTATACTGGCACAGAGGGGGAATGAAATGCACTTGGGGACATTTACAAGCAGTTGGATAGAAATGTTTAACAAGACATGTTATGAGCAGAGACAGATTGAGACAGGAGGTTGATGGGTACCTCCTGATGCGAGCTGGGCGCATTTGCAGGTGCAGCGGTCGTTGTCCCTGTCCTTGGTGCTGAACTGGGTGCCGGTGTGGGTGAGGCTGCTGGCTCGTCCAGCTGTGCCACTGAAGCCTTCGGCATGGAGGCTGGATTTGGGAGAGCAAGGAAAAGGTTTCATTGAGAAAAAAAAGCTCCGCCGCAGGCATATCTATTCATTATTCAAGGCTGGGTCAGGCAACGTTGCTTTTTGGCAGATCCAAATAGCATAGAGTGGGTACTGGATGGAAACTTTTGAAACATGTAACAGCACAATTACATACCAAACTGACTGGTTTTAACAACATTTCTAACAAAATGTGTGAGAGAGGCAAAATATCAAACTTGGAGGTCCAACTTTCTCTGCTTGGAGGTGCCATAATTGAGTTTGGAGAACATTTTAAATTTTCCCTGTGGGCATACCAGAACAGACGTAATATTTTTCGACACAGCCTCTTAATAAGGACAAAATAAATACAATTTGAGAAATTAAAGTTCCTGGAGAAGTTTTTTAGCTGGTTATTAAGAAGACCCAAATTAAAAAGGAAGCCTCTTTTTATAAGCTAAGTAAGCAAACAAGACCATTGCAAAAGAGTATTCAGTGATTATATATGTATGTCACTCCTGTCCCAGGGTAGTTGTCAGATGGGATGATTAAATCGCACATAATATTTATAATCATATGTGATTACAAATAATTATTTTGAGCTGCATACACATAAAATAAAGACGATTGAGGTGTTTTCTTTCCAAACCACTTATTTTTAAACAGCTGCAGAGCAATGAAGTCTGTGCCAATTGTTGTGTCTGTTTCTGTTTGTGTGTGTCAGTTCTGGTTTGAAGCAAGTGGACAAAGAAGTCAACCCTGCTGTCTGCTCTCTCCCATGTACTGTCATTCTATCTAGTTAATACTGGACCCTCCTTCCCTCTGACATGTGCAGGCCACAGGATTTTATATTTGAAAGAGCATTCTTTAGACAATGCCAACTCTTCCTTCGCTATAAACCATTGGCATTGGGCATGACTTCAAAATGTATTACTACTGCTACGCCCCAATACTGCAGTCAACAGGCTAATCCTCAAGGTAACTGCCTCAAGTATTGTTATTTTATCCTTTAATGAGAGGTATTATGTTACATGAAAATGAATTCCTACCACTGGTTTTATGATAACGATGGTTTTTCTTGGCTTCCTCAAAGTACAAAGTGGTCTGTCATGCTGATGATTAATGTCCGAATCATGTTTATGAGTATTAGCTGAAGACCTCCATGTTGCTCCAGGGAGTGCTCTGGATGCAGCTGAAGAGGAGAATTGCTTTGGCCTGGAGTTATGATAGAAGCCGACAGACCAAGCCAGCGTCTCCAGCAATGCTAGTAAAGCTGGTACATATTGAACTGGTTACACAGGACATGAGCTCAGAGGTAGCAAACTGCAGAGGTGATTATATTCGTTCAGGTGCTTCGCCTCACACGCCGTAGCCGAGAGCGAAATTGTGAAGCGTTCAGTTTTATCGCGCTAATTATGTGGAACAAAGTCAGGCAAATGCACTTTGCTGCACTATTAAGGACGCTGGAAAGCACACATCCACATGTGATGATGATTTGTCATAATTCAGAGCATCAATCTTCATAAACTTCCTTTTTAAAGAACGGTGAATTCTTGTAGATTTATTCGAAATTTTACCTGTGCTATTTTTGTTCCCACTTTATTTCTGTCTGATTTGGAGGAAGCACAGCTTGAGCACACCCACACGCACAATCTTGTTAGCTATTGCAGGGTTAGTGAGGAGCTTTTGGTTGGAGTTGTCAAGCTTCTGGCAGGGGCAAGGTATTGTGGAGAATTCCTGTTATTCTTCAGTGGAGGAGGCTACCCTTTGGGGAATTTTAAGGGGGAAGCTTTACTCCCTGTAAGAGAAAAATGGAGGCAGACGAAAGCGGCTGTGTGCCCTCTACTGAACTCATCATTATGAATGGCATTCTTAAAAAAAAATTGGTCAGAGTGGTTTCTTAACGTCAGTGCTCAGGGATAAGGAAGCTCAAAAGACGAGAAAAAAAAAGGAAGGTGTTTGAACTGTGGTGGTTTCCAATCTGTGGTGGTATTAAAGAGTCTTACACCCAGAGGCAAGGCAATGATTGAAAGGGTGTTACTGCATTACAATTATGTCTTTCACAATAGAAGGCTCTTAATAAAACACTTATGTGAAGTGAAGCACCTTCATTATAGAGCTATTCATGTGGGATTTCTGACAATGTGAATGAAGAGATTTAATTGGAGACCTCAGTGTAAAGTATAGCATTTCGTCATATCTTGTGCTATCATGTTATAATTACTAATCACTTTGGTAATTGGAGGATTGAATTATTCTAAAGGGGAGTTGTGACCTGAGCATTACATCTTGACATGCCAGACTTTAGCCTTATGCGTGTTCATATTAATCGTATCTCGTGCGGTTAGGTTACCTGAAGTTGTTGTCCTCGCCGTCTATGTAGAAGCGGTCGTAATGTGAGAACGCTTCATTCCCCTCCCTGTCTTGTAGCTGGACATGCAGACTGTATTCTTGGGAGCTGGTCAGTTTGTGGATGATATCATTTCCCAGCCAATGCTCCCCAGATGGATCTCCAAAGCCCTGGATTAGACACAAAAGACGGAGGAACAATAGAGCAAGGAAATATTCAAACAAAGGCGGTGATTTGACCAACGACCTGCCAAGGGGTTTTTGGAGTTAATATGAAAATAGACCTCAATTTTGAAAAGTCACATTTATCATTCTGATTGACTAAGACAGTCCACTGGGTGAAATTAATGCTAAATAGTCCACGCCCAAAGCACCAGGATATCAATTGAGGTTTTCATTTGTCCTATTATTATAGCAGGCATAGTGGACCACTTTGATAAGCGTAGCATAGCCTACCATGAACAGAGGCTACAGTCCGCTGCCGTGTGTTCAAATCAGACCTTTGCCTTTTGCTGCATGCCACCCCCCTCTCTCTACTCCCAACAGTTCCTGTCTCTCTTCAGCTGTTCCATCTAATAAAGGCAAAAATCGCCAAAAAATAAAAATGGGGGCAGAGCCAGCCTTGGTCTCCTCCACCTCCTCAAAATAAAAATAATGTATGGCCAGACTTTGAGCATGAAAGTCGCATCATAACAAACAGCTAATTTAACATCACTACAATTTATTTGTCCCAATATATCAAGAGCTGGATCAATGCTTTTATATCAGTTTTTTTCTTCTTTGTGAGTTAGCTCTACTTAAAGCTTGAATAATTAAAAAAGTGTATAGATTTGACGTGCTCTTTGGATTAGGATACACACAGTCTTTGTAAAACCAAAAGATTATTAAGCACCCTCTGTTTTACCATTAAAATGCCTTTATTTTCATGGTACGGACATGTGAACCTTAAAACAAATTCTGACATGTTTCAGTAACAAGCCCTCATCAGCAAGTCAAAATAACATCAACATTGTTTATTTTTGACCGGCTGTTGATAGAACATCACAGGGCCATGATAATTAAATGACTTAATTTTTTTTAAAAGGAAGATGCCATGGAGTTTTTCTGGTTTGTTAAAACTACAAAATTACGTTGTGAACATGGTGTAGCATGTTTGAGGTCTAACTGCGTCTGTGTCAGTTTTTCTTTCCTGTTAAAACATGGCCTCGCATCGAGTGCTTTGCAGTTCACACATACCAAGTTAGTGATGAGTGTCTGCCTCAAAACATCCCCCAGCATTAGCTTACTGAAAGGTAGTTACAGCCCCACCTAGCTTTCAAAGCATTCAGCTAAAACTTGTAGGTAGTAATGACTACTCAAGTGCACCAGGTCAATGTCAACTCCTGACATTCAGAGCTTAGATGAAGCTATATCCTTACATAACATAAGCTAACATCATCTTGCATGACCTTATTTTATTTAAATGTAACTCATTGTATGGAATGTTTTTTTCACGGTCCTATTACAATACAGTGTTTATTCTCGTATCTTTCAGCAGCTCATGGAAAGTTCATTAAAAACTGAACCCACTATTGCATATTAAATGCAACTGACCTAAAAGACTGAAAAATGTCAGGGACACACTGTAAGTCAGCCCCTGGAGTCAATGTCAAACGATGCTTAGGAATGGACGGCACAATTATACAAACATTTGTTAACAAAGAAAACATATATTGCATGCCATTCAGGTATAGAGGCTTTGACAAAAACTTGGAAAATGTCAATAACATGCAATGTCCTATTCAAAGAGACAGCAACCCAATGGGACATATATTGTGTTGTTTCCTTGACTGGCAAAAGCCAATGTGAGGGATGGATTAACAATATGACACCATATGAATGACAGAATGCCTATGTTGAATGACACATGAATACAAATACAAATTTAACATCATATTACATTTTCAAGGTAGAACTATTTCACATTCATTGTCTGTTATTCAGGGAACGAAAGAAGCCTTCCTTTGTTATCATTCAACCAGCAGGACCTGGGTATAACATTTGATCAACACTCAACACACTAGAATGTGTGTCGACAGGGGCAGTATGGCACTTCAGTACATACGTTATCTGCCATCTACAGGGCCTCTGTGCTCCCACGCCCCAACAGGAACCAAATATTTATCATCCGCTTGCGAAAATATTGTTCTTAACAAGACAGTTTTTTAAGCCTTTTTCCTCACTCCTTCTGTTTGCAGTGACATTACTCTCTGCATTTTGTTTCCAATCCAAGCGGTGGCAATTGATTTGCTGGCGTGGGTGAGAGACAAATTGCTACTCCGCTCAATCACAAACCAAGCCTCACTCATTTGTTCTGTGTGTAATTTAACACAGTCGAAAATGTTTGCAGGCATATGTTTCTCTGCTTGTTTTTTTTCCCCCAACTGCACAGACTTTTTTTTTTTTTCTAAATAGAAAACTTTGTAATGAGGTTGAAAACAGCATTATTTAAGTCCAAACAAAACAGAAGCCAAAGGTGTGAAAACATGCCAGATTCAGTCAGAGCACTGAAACATCTCCATAGTCTCTAGTGTGTGATTTTATTACATCCTGTTTATATTTTGTAATGCCGTTGCTAACTCATTTCCCTATGGTAAAACTACTGGGATCTTAAATATGGATACAAACAGAGGTTCTCCATGGGTCAAAAAAGCACAGGACATGTGTGTTTGTGTAGAGCGAGTGTATAAGGGTGTGTGGGAGTATCACAGGGAAAGGGAGCAAGAGCAGGTGCAATAACATGGGGGGTAGGAGAGAACACAAGGGCAGCCAAATACAACAACCGCAGGTCACCTGGGATCACAGGCTCGCCGGTATCCCACGCCTCTCTGTGCCAAATCACCCATGGATCATTATTGGAACCTCCTGCTCAGTCCTGCAGTATTTATCTGTACTACCTTCTATGATGATGATGCATCGTAACCCCTCCCTCTGTAGAACTCACCACTTTGTAGTCCCTCCACCCACGATGGAAGTCAACAGAGCCGTTCCTCCGATGCTGCAGCACAGTCCACCCGCCACCTCTGGTCTTCATATCACAGAACACCTGGGAAAATACAGCAGGAGGACAACAGGTTTTTTTTTTTTTTTTTTTTTTTTTTTTTTTTAAAGCTAGGTGACCAATTTTATGCATTTCAAAATATTGAACAGTGTGCCTGCATCAAAGGCTCTGTGCTGTCACAGTTGTTTTTGAATGTTTGGTTAATTTATTCGGCTTGTTTACTTAGTTGCCCAGCAGATATTTCCCAATGATGACATCAAGGGCAGCAATAATGTATCTATTTCCCTTCATAAGGGGGCAGGGAAACAAGAGGAAAGTATAACATTGACATCGTACAACCTTTAGCCAGCCAAATTGCATCGTAAAAAAAAAAAAGTTGACCAGATACAGAGAATGAACCAGGAGCCGTTGTTTGTTCATCCACTATTGTCTACACCAGAGGCCGACACACATTTCAGTCTCTTAAGCAGCTTAATGTCCTTCTGCATTAATCGGAACAGTTGTTTGATTCTGGGCAGGAAGTGTACACTTGGTATATCACTTTTTTTTTTCCTGAAAACAGCTGCTTGTTGCAACTGGAGACAAACTGGCAAAAGTCCTCTGGATGAAATCAAACTGAAAAGCTGTGACCTTTATAAATACAACTCTGCATCAGCTTCAGCTTTCATACTGAAACCTCTGCATGAATTTCCCTTTCTCAGGGGGGATACGAGAACAAACTGGTATCTCAGATTGTCCTCCTCACCTGGGCCATATCATTTTTGGACACCTTGAAATGTACTACCGAAGCTTCCAGGGCATCCTTCAGATAACAGAAAGACTAAAGTGTGTTTATTTTTCAAAGTTATTTGAAGGTACTCGTCACGAGACTGAAAATATGACATTTCAGGTTGATGTCAAAATGCTCAGTAGTGATTTATCACAAGTCCCAACTGGCTCAAGAAGAAAAAAGGAAAAGCTGGCATTTAGTGTGACACTGGATATACAGTATATACAGTATATATAAATATGTGTATATGTGGGATGGCTGTGGCTCAGTTGGTAGAGTCGTCGCCTCTCAACCAGAAGGTCCAGGGTTGGATCCCCAGCTGGGCAACATGTCCGATGTGTCCTTGGGCAAGACCCTTAACCCTGCATTGCTCCCGCTGCTTCGGTGGCGGTGTATGAATGGGATAGTGTTGTACTTACTCTCTGATGTACGTCGCTTTGGATAAAGGTAGGTACCCTCAATTGTTGGGCAGATTGAAGAGTTTAATGCTGAACATAGTCTGGACAGTGTTTGTGTCTCAGCTTGGAGAAAGGCAGGAGGTCACACAAAGTTTTTCTTGAGTAAGGCTAGGGGAAGAGGCATCTAGATTTCAATTTGCACACTGATTATTTTTCTTTTATTTGGCTGCACGTTGTCATAGAGAGGTATGTTTGGAAGAACAAATTGTAATGAATGAATTGTATCAATTCATGTTGGGACATCATTCGAAATCTAGACTTGTTAAGGGATTTGTTATAGATATTCAAGGTGTTTAACTGGACATATTCCAGTTTCCCAGGGGAATTAGGGATTAAATCAATGTCTGAATATTTATCTATGGGCGGTAAAACTGAATGCTCCTCAGAGATTCTTTAAAAATGAAGAAATGTATTCAGTCCAAGTACCTAACACCTACAGGGTGGTATTTTGTCCGTTTTCTCAGGCACTATATTACCATGCAATGTTCTCTTCTCAGATTATAGATATTGTCAGTGACATTTTAAGATAGATAACAGTCTATACAACCTACACTTGGGATAACTACATATAAACCTAAATTGATATGTGGCCGGTTGCTTGAATGTTGTCCACTAAACAACCCCCTTGAAAAGTCTCAAGAGTCATGCAGTAAAGATGCTGGTATGTGGACAGCATCCCAACAGGTCTCTCCATTTCAACACCCCAGATGGCTTTATTCTGCTAGAAATAAAATGAGAGTTTCGAGCACATTCCCAGAATAGGAAAGCTTAATCAAGGTCAAAAGGCACTCAGGTCCTTTTCCTCAGAAAACAGGGTCGACAGGCAATATGCTGTGATTATCCTCCTGCACATTAAGCCAGCACTCTCACTTTAAAGGCACACTGGATATGAAAACAGGGTCTTGAAATAGATTTTTTTATGTCATTCCCCAAAAGGGGTTGTTTCTTTGATTCAAACCAGGTCCTTATTTAAAACCCATAATTTTCTTATTATTGATGCTTACAAGAAAGGAGTCAGTTCGGGCCAATTACTTGATATTAAAATTAAAACAATATTGTCATTATAAAAAAGACTTATGCTGTGGCTAATATTTACAAAGTTTTATCAAGGGACACAATAGTTACCTCATAATGTCTGTTTATGGGGAATGCATGATATGTGACTTAATGTGCCATGTGATTCTCTGAAGTAGGCACAAAACAAATAAAAAATTCAAAAAGGAAGCTGATCCAAATGATGAATTATTTGGTTTGTAAACAACATCATTATGCAAAATCTCTGTGATTAAATCTTAGTTAGAGGGATACATCTCATTTAGTCAAATCTGCATTCCATGTGTATAGTTTTTTTTTGTCTCCTGTCCAACTGAGGAAGCCTGTTATGTGCTTGAAAATAAGGCAATTTGTATCTGCCCCACTTTTTGCAGCCACCCAGATTGTCAGCCACCTTGGACTTTGGATGGCTTAGATTGAAAGCAGCAATGATTCAAGGGAATACTGACTCACATCAATGCAAACATACATTGGCCCCAGTTGGCAGGAAATACATGGCACCAGTGCCCAACACCTGGCTGACTTGCCCACAGGAAATGAAGAGGAAGAGTGGGGGAAAAAAACAGGGGCAGTAGGAGCTGGTGCCAGCAAGCAAACTAGACTGAAAGTAATGAAAAACATAAAAGTCTATATTTTACTGCTGTCATCTTTTTCTGCAGTAAGCTCGTAAGATCTCAGCCAAGAATCCTATGATTCAAAGAAAGGATTGCCCACCGGTGGATACCATGGTTCACTTAGCACAAGCTAGCTACTTCAGGTCACAAGAGGTACCTCCTAAGCTTTTCTGACTTTGCATTCAGCAGTGCCCACTCACTCACCATGAAGCCTGCAGGGCAAAGTGTGCTTCCGTTTCTTATTATTTTACCTCTCACTAACCCTGCACTGCATTTCCATCACGTTCTGTATACTTTAAACAACCGGTATTAGTGTGTGTGTGTGTGTGTGTGAGTGTGTTAACTTGTGTGCATGTCTAACAGGGGACTTTGGCATCATTACATGTTCACCAACAGGGGACCCTTGTTGGTCAAGGCCTCTTAATGTCACCATGTAGTGTGTGTATAAGAGGGAGAGCTTTGCACTATTCAGATTAGGCTAAGTGAAATGATTCCATTACTAAGAACTGCATGAAAAAAAGGAAACAATGACAAGAGTTTCATGTTACAATCAGTTGGGTGATATTTGTGGCAAAGGTCAATGACCTTTAAAGCCTCACTACCTTGACAGTCCGCGTGGAGTTGGGAAGGCGTATGCTATATGTTCCACTCTCTGTAACACCTGATTGCAGGATTTCAGCACAGTCTCTGAAGCTAAGTGGCTCTTCTTTTGGTGTATTGGAGATTTCTGAAAAAAACACAAAAAAAAACCAGTAATTTATTTACAGATGGCAAACCCGTTGGTTCTGCACATTAATCTCAGCCCCCATATGTGAGTTTTCTTGTAAAGTTAAGCTGTTGCTTAAGCCTTCATTTTCTGTGATGCATGCATGTATGTTATGTGTCTGAGATTTGATTTATAAGCTGCTCTTGGTGGGTCATGAAAAATGATACTTTTTCAGCCTCAACCACAACTCCCAAGCTCATTAATTAAAATTTAGTGGATCCCTGTTTTTCCATTATGCTGAATTTTTGGTGTTTATTGATACGATTAATCATTTTTTCCTCTCAGGAGGTTATTAATCACAGAAATGCAATCGATCATTTTGTGCAACAATGTGAAATAATGACAAACCACTCAATCAGTCACTTTTTTTCTAATCTACTGAATATTTTGCCAAACAGTTAAATAGCCTACCATTGCAGTGGTTGACCATAGCCAGCAGCTGCTGAACAGTGTCCGTGAGCACTGCCTGCTGTCTCTGTAGCAGGGTGCTGTTAAGCATGGAGCTGCCCAGTTCCCCCTGCAGCTGACTGACCATTCGACTCTGCCTCTCCAGAAGCTCTTGAAGCTGTTGCTTTTCGCTTTGCATGCCCTGCAGCTCCCTCCCATACCGAGCCTCCAGCGCTAAGAGCCTCTGTTCCAGGAAACTACCAGGCATGAACAGGAACAAAAATATTGAGTCACAGCGCAGCAGAAGTTTTTTTTTTTACAATTGAATACAAATGAATAATACTAATTGTACTGTGTGTGTGTGTGTTTGTGTGTGTGTGTCTGTGTGTGTGTGTGTGTGTGTGTTACGTTCCATTTTGATGCAATCAAATGTAATTAAACTTTAATTGAATATTTATCCATTTTGAAATAAGTAATTTATTGCCCATATATTGAACAAACTTTGATCCCAGCACTAAACCTTTGGCAAGATTTTTTTATGAAACATTCCCGCCATAAATCCATTCTATCAGACTAGAAGAAAAATAGTGGGTGTGTAGAATTGATCCAGTATTTAACTTCACAGTGCAGGCTGCTCAAACCACATCTACATGACATTGACTAATAGACAGCCTCATTGGGTTAACATTATATCAACACCTGTGTAGCAGCAGAATTCACAGATGTGCCCGCATTCTAAGCCTCCCCATCATAGCCATGAGGCAACGATCTGACAATATGAGTGTACAAGTTTGTGTGTGTGGGCCACACCCCCACCTCCTAATGAAGATCATAAATCCCTACAGCCTGATTTTTATGGCTTTGACTAACGACTCTGCAGAAGTTATTTATTGAAACAATCAAGCCACCCAGATTGAACAAGCTACTTTCAACCCTGCGCACACGCCGCCGCTGCTTTAAACGTGTAACCTCAATCTCCTGCTTTAGGCAGCGAATCAGTAGGAGGCCTGGAGGGAAAGCTGAATCATAATTTTAACTTTATTTCCATTTCATATTCGCTTTGTGGGGAAAAAAGTAAATAAAAAGTGGCACAGTGAGCTAACGAATTGTTCTCCATTTTGTGTATTTAACTTCGAAGAACATTCAAAGCATAGAGCGCAGCAGTAAACCAGCTCAGAAATGTTTTTACAGTTAAGGGTTTTGACAGAACAAACATGGCAATTTGGATCATATTACATCCTGGACAATTAAACTGTTATGCTTATGATGTTGTGCTATTTATTATATATGTGTATTACTATTTGTCTGCTCAAAGTCTGTCTCCACTAAATGCTGCACTCCCTGCCAATACTATTTTACATGTATTGCCTGTGAAAACAAACACATCTCTCTGCTCTTTTAAGTTGGCAGCTGTTCAAAAAAACTGGCTTCATGCCCTCGAGCATCAGCAGCAGAAGGCCCCCATAACCACTTCCGCCCTTTTTTCCCCCTTTTATTCCACAGCAGCCTGGCTGCTAATCTACAATGACCTTTTTACTTCCATTCATCCCTTCATGGTGTTTATCCTTGTGAAGGTGTATTCATTTATTTACATGTCAGAGGCGTGTCACCAACTTGAAAGATAAGGGCAAAAGGGCAGAGTGGTACCAAGCAGAGCCAGATGTGTAGCAGGTGTTGAGGCTGGGGCACACTATTCTCCCAGTCACACTTGGTACAGATGAATGGCGTGATAAAACAACTAAGTGAGAGAAAACTCCTGTTCCCTTCCACACCACCAAGCACCCTGTCTTTAACCCCTGCTGGCCCTGATTTGACCTTGTGTTCCGAGAGAGAATAAAGGGAAACCCCACCTTATACGCACAGCCTATTCACTGGCAAACACATACACATGCTTAAACAATTGGCATTATATTGTTGGTAAGTGCCCTGTTTTTCAGATCTGCTGGATTAAATGGACCACTTTTGTACATGTACAGTACACTATTTCAAGGTCCTCATATTTAGCTACCCTAATGTCAAGTAGCATTTTCCTGAGGAAACAATCTTTGCTGAACAGGAAGAGATGCACTTTATGTTATGACATCCAAACCAGCTCATTTAAAATCAATGGGAAGATAAAGCAGAAGAAATAAAAACCAATACAAAATAAGTGTTACTTTTATCATCAAAATCGAAAGAAAACACAACACTTAACACAACAAGATAATGACAGGAGTATTATCTCTCATAGGATAAAAAAGATTGTAAAACAAAAAGAATGCTGCATCCTTTAAAGATAAAGATAAAGATAAACTTTATTGATCCTCCGTGGGGGAAATTTGTGATTGGTAATTTTACCGCTGAAACACACATTATAGATCTTAAAGGTCACATATTATTCTCCTTTCCAACCAGTTTAAATAAGTCTCAGAGCTCCCCAAAACATGTCTTTGAAGTGTCATGTTATAAATCCACTCTAATCCTGTATTTGATCATGCCTATTAACCCCTCTTTTTCAGCCCTGCTCAGAACAGGCTGTTTCTGTGTCTGTAACTTTAAATGCAAATGAGTGGTGTCTGACCACGCCTCCCTGGAAGGGCTTTGGTGTGCTCAGGCTTTCTCGCTCCTTTCCCTATTGGTTACTGGGAGAAGGCGGACTCAAATGTAGTAATTTAATAATAATAATAAAATTTCTTAAAAGAAACATGAATAATCTTTGAAATAGTGTGTGTGCTCACCTGTTTTTGTCGCTGAGGCGTGAGATCTCTTGCGTCTGCAGGAGAATATGTTTCTCCAGCCTGTTAGTAAAGAGCGAGTACTCGAGCAGCTGAATCTCCAGGCGACTTGTCTGATTCAACACCTAAAGATTCAGAACAAAAACAGAAAAAGTAGCAGAGTAAGTGGATATCTGGAACTGGTTTTGATGTAAAGATAAAGTTCATAAATATCTCCCTTGTGGATGAACAATGTGGGGACAGCACATCCACAAAGGATCGTAAAGCCCATTCTTTGATCTGGCAATGAAAACACGAGCAATAATTATCTCATAAGCACCTGTGACATGTTTTTGAAGTTTCAGATGTAGCAATGTGTGGAACAAAGCAGCTCTGATATTTGTGCAGGTTGGGGTTTCATGATGGGCTTTGATAAGACAAAAAGAAAGCATAAGGACCAAAACAGCCCAATCTGTAATAACAGCTCTGTGGCATGAATGAAGACACATCTGTGTTGTGCTACTGAGTGTTATGTTTTAATTGGCGTGTTGTCAGACACAGAGCTCAACTCAGTGTGTCAATCACAGCATCTAGAACCAAATAGCAGCTGTTTTAAAGCAGCCGCCGCCACCTTTCGGCCTGGCTTCTCATCAAGTTACATCTGATTTACATTTAATTAGCTATGCACCAAATGAACTGCAAGTGACATTGTTTGTTTTTGCATTGGTGTGACACCGACAGTTGTTCATTTCGATTGGCTGCAAACAAGTTCACTCGAACGCGTCCTGATGGACTCACCTGAGTCTCAACATCTGTCAGTTTGCGTGTTTGCTCGGCTGATTGGCTGAGGAGGTTGGTTCCCATCTCTAGCATGGCGGCTGTCTGTGTATGTACCGCCGTTCTCTTCATTTCCTCCATCCCAGAGCGCACATTCTCCTGTATGAAGTTCTCCAGCTGTGAGGAGAATATGCAGATTTTTAGAAAATTATCCAGAATGTCAGATTCCCTAGTTTAATTTCCGCCATAATCATATTTTGAAGGTAACACGCCCATCTATTCACTGAAAGCCTCGAGGTGTGAAATATCCTGGGATACTGTGTGCTGGTTGAAAGTTGTAACCTCAGAATATCTTGTCTTTTTCACGGTGATGGAGTCACAAAATCAAGCTACCCTCAGGCACGTGTGTGCCTCCCATTTATCAGTCTATCAATCTGTAGATCTACCTAAGGCCAATAGCAACCCTAAATTGATGATAAAATTATGCACTGACTATGAGTTCCAATGGGATTTCAAGGGAGCAATAACCAACGGGCTGAAATCCTGAATATTGTGTGCAGGACTTCAGGAATAGTTCCCTCCACTTGGTAATCAATCATAAGCTTAGAGAAAGAAGCACTGGCAAAAAAACCATCATATGTTGCAGCAGGAGTATAAATAGAGCAGCATCCATCTTGTTCCAATAAATAGATTTTCTTATTAATGCGGTCGGTTTGACAAAACGGTATGTGGAAGACAAATTTGTCTTTTCCCTGCCGTGAAAGATGGAATTTTATTTGACGTTTAAGAGGCAATGGCCTGTGCCTTGCAATAAAGCAAAGTGGAATATTGAACAATAATATTTATGACTTCTCTGAGAGATCAGACTTTGCTCGTTAAACACAAAGGCTGGAAAACATGGTCTTTCGAGGGAAACGGCACCAATAATGATCTAGCTAATGCGGGGGCCATTCTGAAAAATCGACGAGAATTCAAAAGAGGGTGCTACTTGTATACAAATGGGATAAATGTAATGCATTGAAACAGGAGATGCAGTACAAAAATACAAACACAAGTGGAAAGAAAAATTGACAATTAAATAGTTTGCCCTCTTGTGATCTCAGTCTATACCCTTCTGCTTCCACTCGATCTCTGGTTCTAACTCGCTCTTTCATTCAATCCCCCCTCCCCCCTCCAGCGCAGTAAATCCATTGCTCACATTCTGCTGCTTTAGGACTTCTGAGACAGCAAAAAAATCCATCCATAACGGAGGATATGAAGAGATTACCAAACGGATTAAAGTCGTTGAATCCAGAGAAAGAACCAAAGATCCCAGTATCCTAATCAGCCTCATGTATTGAAACTGCTATCAACCGCCTGTCCAAAGAGTTCTTATTACAGCCTTCTGTGAAACAACTCAATGCTGGTCTTGATACACTCCATCTTCCACTGCCAATTGCATTGATAGGAGCTCTGTATCATATTCGGGATGTAGTATAATTCTGTTTTATTTTTGTGTAAGGGGGACCAGAGTAGGGATGAGTGCTGAGAAAATTACTTGTATCACTTGATATCTTAATTATCAAGCCAATAGACACACAAGTTCTTGGTTACAGTTACAGAGGAGGGGGAGGGGGGGGGGGGCATATCTGCTGGGTGTTCTGGCAAAAAAAAGGATGGACTGAGGCAAATCAGGATAGCTATGATTAGTAAGGAAAATTAGTTCTCAGGTTCCCATGTAGACGATGACCTGATGGATGTGTTGAGGCAACACCAGGTTAATCCAATTTTCAGAGGGAAAATGCATTCTTGCTTCTTTAAGGGTCATGTCAGCAAAATTAAAAATGTTCTCACTTATTTCCCATCGTGTCTTACCAAGCAGAAATATTTTCTGTCAACAGTATTTAGAACAATCTACAGCTTGATCTGTTTTCGATCAGTTTTCATCTAACTGCTTTTTTGTTGCCAATGAAAATTGTCCACAGTATATGTTCCTTGGATTATCCGGAACAATTACACATTACTTCTGTAAAAAGATGTTGCTGTTGGAGGGTGTTCACCTGGAGTGTCCTCAAAGGATGACAGGGCAGAAAGATTCACTGCTTTGGTCTCTACTGAACTGGATCATTAAGAAGATCATTCATGATCCCCAAAAAGAAACAGTCATCTTTCTGATACCCAGGGGTGAAAGTAGGTTACGGTCTGGTACAACTAAAAGATTCAGTGGCAGTATGCAGTACTGGAAAGAGGGGAGAGCAGTATCCTGCCAAAACCCACAATCAAAACACTTTCAGCAAGAAAACACATCTTTCAACGTTATGTCATCTTAAACAACACTTTGTCTCATTTTTTATTGCTTCTAAGTCGTTCTGAATTGTTGTTTCGATACTAAATGGACGGAGTAATTTAATTACTGCAGTTAGCTACTTCTCAAAGTGTGAGGTGCACCTCCAGACATTACGGGGGTGTGTGTGGCAGGAGGGAATATGAGAGGCTCACCTTTTGGGTAAACAGAGACGCGAACAACTCTCAAGTACACATGTTTATAACAGTTATGAAATGAATGCATTACATCAATAATTAAAATGATAAAAAACTTAATTTAAAAAGAAATGACTTTAGTAAAAAAAATATTAGAAATCCGTGGAATGAATAAAAAAGGTCAAAATTAGATTTAGACAAAATTAACAATTGAGATGGTAGTTGTAGTTTATTTGATCCGCAATTTAATTTTGTATATTCAAATGACAAACAACATACTTGAGGGAGAAAAAACAACAGTAGACCAGGGGAGAGGTTAGGGGGGAAAGGTAAATTATTGGGATTACCTGTCCACCTTAACACGCACAAGAGTACCTGTAACTTCAGAGACGCTCCATTTCCAAACGGAGGTAAGCTGGTCTACTGTTGTTTTTTTACAACATTACCTGACACACAGTGAGCACGCCAGCTTCCTATCATAGTAACATACTTGCAGAAGGATTGCAGAAATTGAAAAAAGGTGAAGCCTGAAGCTTAAACTTAAACTTTGATTACAAAAATAAACAAGTTATTTGACCAATAAGACCAAAAAATAACTCCAAATTAACACCATAAAAAAAAAAAAGAATGCTCTGCAATCTCCTTCTTAACATACGCAGAGAGCTCACCACTTTAATACAAAGAGGAAGTATGTTCAAGAGTTTAGGGGGATAGAAATAGAAAGCTCTATCGCCTGCGCTTGTGTTTGAAACATGAGGGACATTTACAAAAAAACATCCAAGGACCTGAGTTGTAGCATAAAATGAAAGAAGATTTATGTCATCTGCAAGGTTATGTTAAGCTTTTTAGAAAAAAGTAAAATAAGCATCAGATTAGTTTCAAGTGAGTGGCCAGTGCTAAATTTTTCCTTTTCATTTATTTTGGCGGCAGTAAGTGAGAAACTTTTTTGGTATATAGATAAACTTACTCCTTAAAATGTCTTTTAGTCAGGGGCCTTACTTTAAGCATTTATAAGACGGTAAAATGGGGTGTATTTCTTAAAAAAATAAAATAAACAGTCAAATTGAGACCAATTGGATGTTAGGAATAATGTGTGTGACATACTTCAGTATTGCTTTAATGAAATATTACTGGAACATGTCACCTTGATCTCTATGCAATATTTCTGCATTAGCATAATCCACAGAGGCTCTTAAAAGTCCTAACACAAGCACGCTCACATCCCATCTGCCAACCCCTCAGGGCCGCAGAAAGCAAAAGGAACTTAATGGGGGGTTACGTTGGGGGGCTAGAACAAAAGAAAACAAACACTAGTTTCTTCTTGGAAACACTAAAGAAGGAATCTGGAAGATTAATACAGTCCTGTAGCTCTCGCCTTCTTGGAGATTCCTCAATGGAACATGTTGGATTTGTGCGTGTGTGTGTGTGCTCCTACGTTTTCGTGTGTGGGTGTATGTTTCCTTTCAAGGGGGTTTGGGTGGAAGGCTCATGGTAAGAGTCATACTGTCCCTAGGGAGCTTTGAGTGAGATCGTCTAAAGTTTCACAGATACACCGACATACTTAAGCCTTAAGCTCTTCTAAATGCATATCACCAATTTCTCCCCCAAACGTTTGCTTATAGGCTTGATGAGTTTCACAAGGTGCTGAAAGCGCTTTGCCATCTGGGGTCAGTCTTCACTCTTAGATGTCTTAAGGAGTTCTCCTGGGTCTTGCTATGTTTGTGTGGAAGTCCCACCTACAGTGCAATCATTTATGCATCACTAATGCCTGAGGGGGGGTCACTTGTTGAAAGGTTGTGTTCATTCCAGACGTCGTGTGAAGGGAAGATTGGCAACAGAGCAAGATATGTGTCAGCTGAGCTTTTTCTCTGTAGGTGGAGGGGATTTATCTCCTTCATGACTGCTCATATCCGAGCTCTGGCAGAGGGAGAGTGAAAAAGAGGCTACATGCTTAATAGAAAAGCACAACATATGTGCAATGTATGTTGCTTTTGTGGTGTACAATGTAGCACATGCTGTGCAAACTGCTTGCATGACGGAAAGTGTGTGCACTCCGTTCACTATTTCTTCCACGCTCTGTCTCTCAAGCACACACACATACAGTGTGGCCTCATGGGACGCTTCCCATGGAAGTGAGGTCTCCAGTTCACAGACTGAGCATCAGACGGAGTGTGCACAGGGGATTTGAGTGTGTATGTTTTCATATGCGTGTTCCTGGGAGAGTGTGAGCAAGATAGGCAAAGAGCTTGAGATCTGATGGTCGACAAGTAAAAGGTGTGAGATGAGACACATTCATCATCCCAGGGGAAGCAGAACGGTCCAGATAGGAGCGAAGGAGATGGATAGAGAGGAATAGGGTGTCAAGAGAAAAAAAAAAAAAAAAAAGGGGAGGCTGAGGACAGGAGAGGAAACGCAGACAATTTTTTTTTTTTTCCGATTGAGAGCGAGAGTGATGGGAAGTGACAGGAGCACAGGAAGTGCTTTGGCATTCATAACGTCCCATTTTCAAAATCCTGAAATAAAATAAACATGTTTGCACTCAGTCGGCTCATCTAAACACCACAGAAACCCTCATAATCGGCCCGAGGATTAGTGCGTATACCATAAATATTCTGTGAGTGATGCAGACAAGAATAGAGAGACGGGTGGAGAGGGCTGGCATGTCACTCAGTCTGTCCCAGACAATGGAACCAACACTGATTCTGTGCCCTGATGACCTTAGCAAGGAAAACACTATTGTGAAGCCATTTTTAATCACATCATTTCATTTTACCCGTAATCCGGACTAAATGGAATTGCAAAAAGGCCATCGACTTGGAGAAGGCACATGCTGAAATGTGTCTCCCGCAGATAAGCATTTTTGTTCACCAAGCACAACGCGATAGATTTGTATGTCAGCTAAGTGTGGTGTGGAGCTTGTTTGAAATTACCTTTTATATATGAGTCAAGAGTGCAGCTTCTATGTGTTGTAGCGTGTGGGGGGGCAAAGGTATTAATTTAGCAGGTTTAACTGTGTGAGACACATTTGGCACTGTCTGACATTAGCAAACTTATTTCATCTTGTCTTCCTTCTTTTGCATGCAACAGGGAGTTTCTGGCATCCCAGTGGTCTTAAATACAGACACATACAGTCATACAACAGGCGTAGTCATGGAGGCAGATATGCATACAACAAGTATCCAGGAAATCCCAGCTTAGCACTGAACTTATCAATAATGACGGCCTGTAAACAGATGTTACCAGATACTCTGCGTCGTGGACATCCCAAGATTTATTAGGCCAGCTTCTTCAGCTGTTTAGTTTGATTGAAGGCTTGCTGGCTGAAAGATGATGATTTAAAAGGACAAGAAGAAGACAGCAAAGAGGAACGGGAATGGCTAGTAGGAGTAAATAGTTGTTTTGGGGAAATTCAAAGACCTTACCTTCTGTAGCCAGTGGGTGTTATTCTCCATGGCATTCTCCAGACTCTCCAGCTTCCTATCTTGCCAGGAAGGTATTTCCTTCTGGGCCTTGCCTGGTTTGGATTGGCTTGTATTTTGGTCCGCTTCGGGCGGAGAGTCCCTCTGGAGAGTGTTGGTGACCTGGAAGTCCTGTAAAGGAAGGCAGTGCTCCACCTCGGGGAGGACGAAGGTGTAGCTGCAGGGGCCGTGCTGCACACGATGCTGCTGGCGCTCTGAGGCGATTGCGGGGGCCAACAGGTAGGCCAGGTAGGCGAGGGTCAGGGCCAGCAGGCGGTCCATGTCAGGGAGGGAGGGGTAGGGGAGGGAGGGAGGATAGGGAAAGAAGGAGGTTGCTCCACCTAGGGAGCGGAGAGGTGGGTGAGGTGAGTCTCTCTTTCGCTCCTCTCCTTCCTTTTATCTTCCACCTCTCTTTTCAAACCAACTCCTGCTGCTCCTGTCGCTTCTTTATCACTTTTTCTTCTCCCTCCTGTTGGCTTGTCCTCTTCTCACAGTTGCATCCAGAAGTCTTCTTCAGCCCAATTCCTGCTCCCGGTGTTGGATGTGAGAGCAGAGTGAAAACATACACACAGGAAAAGGGAATAGCCTCCTGTTGAAAACTCCAACACCCAGGCAGCGCATGCAGCTCAGTCCAGGAAGCCAACAGCAGACTTCCCTCCCAACATGTATCTCTCTTTCTAGAAGCTGTCTTCCTCACTGCCTACTTTTCAAAGCTGCTGGACTCCACGTGTTTGGTCGGAGGAGAGGGAAGAGGAGGGGTGGAGTGGAGTGGAGTGGAGTGGACTAGAGAGTGGCCCGCTTCAGGATGTTGGCTGAAGTGGTAACACTCTAAAACTAGAGAAGAGAGAGAGACTAGCGTACCTCTCCACACATCCACACATGCACCTCCTTAGAACATAATCACTCAACCAGCCTTCCCTCTTTCACTTTCTCTCTCCCTCGCCTGGTCCCCGCTGTTTGCAGGGGTTAGAAGAGGAAGCTACAAAAATACACACTGGCACACAACATTTAGGAACTTTCACTGATAACTTTTTACTCCCTCCCATTCTGTCTCTGTTTAGTCACTCTCTCACTCTCACTCTCACTCTCACTCTCACTCTCTCTCTCTCGCTCTCTCTTACTCTGAAATCCAACAATGCAGAATGCAAGAAAAAAAGGAAAAAGGAAAATAGTTTTTGATACAATATTTGAAACTCAGGGCTAACTGAGTATATTTTTCTAGCACATACATTTAGAGAATATGACATTAGTGAGTTCACCTTAAGTTTATCTTTGAGATCACCAAAGATCAAGAATTTACCTCTAAATGACCACTTTTACGATGCTAACACATTTTTACATGATTCTACTGTAAATTACCACTGGTTCCCAACCTAGGATTTGCCCCACTTGGAGGGTGGGGTGTGTGTTGGGGGACAAATATCCCAGAGGGTGCACAATGCTTTGTCTGCACTGAGGATGTCAAAATTAGATTTCCACATATTTTCTGAAATCATGGTAACACACTTACTGCATAGTCAATGCCTGTGGTTCCCAACCGATTTTTCCAATAAATATAATGGTTTTCATTGATACAATCCTATCAGAATATGCCTACACACGTGTTCTTTTCAAAATGCCTTTGCAAAAACTTCCCAGAATTGTTTAAACATGATTTTATGTGCAAATCTAATTTTGACAACCTCATGGCAGACAGAGCCTCACGCCCCCGCCCCCTCCTCCAAAGGGGACCCGTACCCTAGGTTCTGAATCGTTGTTATATGCAAAGGTCAAAGGTCTTTGAAAAGTTTATCTAGGTCAATTCTGTTGTGTATGATGAATCATTAATGAAAACAATTCAACTGATCTTAATATTTGACTGCAATGTATCACATTTTCTCATATGGGTCCTGGACAAGCTCAGCTTTTCTTAGATACAAGTACAGTAAAGGGCTCCAAAAGAAGTTTGGGAGCCACTGGCCAATACAACACTACACGTCATGCTATTGACATCAGGAGTAGTTTACTTCAATTAAAAGGTAAATTATTAAATATAAATATTTGTCGAAATTGTAGTGATTTAGATTTTTTTATACAAACAGAAATGTTCTGGTTTCGCCCCAGGCTGTAACATTTGCTGAAATATTTGTCTGCCTCCATGGTAATGTCAGTTCCTTCCCATGCAAATTGAATTTTGCTTTTGTCTGAATCTTTGTTTGAAAATCTGAGGAGTACTCTTGTGCTGGTCTCCCTGTATACCTCGACCTATAACTATTGAATCAGCTGGCCTGACCTTCCAGGTCCATTTATGTCCAACAATGGTCCCATGTACACCATATAGAATTGCTGTATTTTGGAAAGTTAAAAGGCTTTTGACACCCCTACCCAACCCTATCTTTCGCTTCCTGCTTTTTTCCCCAAGATTAACAATAATGTTTTTCAAAAAAGTATAACTGGGTGAGGAACTTTGCTCACTCGATCAGCTCGGTACCAACTCTTTATGGAAAGTGAGGATTTTCATTTTTCCTCTTTCTATGTTTCTGGGTCAAACTTCCAATCAAGTTCCATTGGTTTAATCACACAATGCTGTATTCATATCACCTGCATTTTCTACTGCATCATAAATGCCCTCCAGCTCTTATCTCCTACTGCGCTACAACAGACTCAATCTACACTTAAGCCATAATTGACCACTTATTCATATTCTGAATGGACATTGTCACAGCAGGGCACTCAACTCTCTTTCAAAAAATCTTGCTTGTTTTCAAAGCTTTCCTGTGGCAGTGATCCTGTACCACTGACTCAAACATAACCAAGTAAAAACCCAACAAGAAAGAAAGTGAGGAAGATTGTGTGTTTGCTTCCTGTGATCAATACTCCCTCAGAGAATCAGACCAATATTACCCTTTTAAATTCAACGTTTTTTTCTACCCGTTTTTTCTGTTTGTTTGTTTTTGTTCATTAAAGTTATTTCCCATGTTAGCATTGGATATTCTTTTCATGCACTGTGAAGCCTTAGTCCTTATCTCCAAAGCATGATGAGCATTCCACACTGCCACTGTTGTGTAGACGCTTAATGACCCAGCAGGTTTAAACCCCACTGTGTGGCCACATCACTCAGCATAGCAATGACTGAGATCTATAGCGATATACATATACTCATATCCATCCTGATCAGCCATGCACTGTATATACACCACTCACATTGCGGATACAGAAGAGTTGATCGATCTTCATTAGGGAATTTATTGCATTTCATAAAGGATGGTGTCAATTTCACAAGCAGACCTGTCAGTATGGGAATTTTATCTTTGGAGAGGCAAGAAAAATAAGGGATGTTTGCTTTTGCTTGGATCTACAGTGTGGTTTGGTTTTATTTTGCGCAATGTTTCTCTTTAGACATTGGTCAGACATCCACTTGACTTGCATGCTGATTAAATTAAATAACTCACAACTACTGTACAAGGATGACAGAATTCCCCGTAGTATCTACTCTTGCCATGGATAATAATCAGATGACAGTTTATGAACAGGGCAGTCCCACAGTTGGACTCCACAATCCACAATTGGATATGATCAACACAAAATAACAATGAAAATACATTTTCCCACTGAGAAGATTTATGCATAAACACAATCATGCTGCAGTTTTTATGTTTAAAATAAATTTAACTTGTGAGACTTCCAAGACGTGAAATGAAAGACAGATATAGCGAGTGTGTTGGGTAACAGAACATGACTAAGTAATGATCTCGTGCAAATTCACTGACACTGTAATATCCAAAGGGAGAGCTCTGAAAAGTATTCCTCTTGTGGCCCCTTTCTGGAGAATATAAAGAGCACTTTCACATTTTATTGCACCCATTTTTTCATATAAAGACAGACCGAAGAGGAAGATGGGATTAGATCTTTTTGGCAGAGGACTGAAACTAGCAGAAATAAACAGAGTGGCAGTCTAAGCCATTCCTGTTGGAGAGCAATGTATCAGATTGATTATTTATGGAGATGGCTTGAACAATCAAACAGCCTGAGGTCGGTTGTGTTTCCAGAAATACACTCTGTAACACTGGACTTTTTCCCGTGTTAAATCACAACATAAGAGTAAATGTTTAATATTAAACAGAGTCTGCTTTCAGTTACGCAACTGGTGTGAGTGAATGTGAAAAGTAGTCATCGTTGTATGCTGAGAGGAGTTTGACCACCGTCCAGTATTCTTTCATAAAACAAATATCTGCTCATAAACTACGCTTATGTACTATTCCAAGAAACTCCTTGTAGTCACATCACATAATATATATCAATGAATGCACATATGCTGTGGGATACATGTGGAAAAAAACTCTCAAACAGATTTTGTTCTTGTTCTCACATATTTCATAAATATTTCCATGCAAGAGATTTGCCTTGTTAGCTGCATGGCTGCTGTGTTGTAAATACAGGGCTGCTGGTGTGTCTACTACTTGGATCGGTCTAAATATTCTCAATGAGTACTAACGGATTGTCATAACATGTTGGTCATCCTTGGTCCACAGAGGATTAAGCCGTCTGAATTGAATCATCCCTAAAATGTTTCCATAGCCCAACAGAAAGGTTCACATTCAAGTGTTTTTACGTCAAATGTCTTGACAATTGCTAATTGGATTGCAATGAAAGTTAGGACATTTATCAACGTTGCCAAGAAAATAAATCCAAAAGACTTGTTGGATTGTCCACCCCCAGCTCAAAGTTTTGGATGGCAATAGTGGTTGGTTATTCTTGTAAAACCTTAACTTATGGAATGGCACCAAAACCCATTGCTCCTACAACTTAAGTGGTCAAATGACTCCTCCTCTTTTGGCAACAATAATAGCATGGGTCTAGATCTGTGCTGTATGACTGGTACACTCTTACATGCACTTGATAGGTGAATATTTAAAAAACCCAGATCAAAATGGAGATACTATCCAAGTCCATGTAAACATAGTCAATGATGATGGTGCCAAATGGATATATCCCAACGACTTTCGTAAAGGATTGGTACCAAATGTCATTAAATGCTCAATTCTGGTCACTTTTCCTCCTACACCACCAGGATACCTACTTTATGGATTCCATGCCTGGCAATCTTTTAACGTTCATTGGGTCAATGTTTCCATTCCTCACATCATTTTGTTTTTGACATAATATGTGATCATTTAATGATAGTTCTGGGAGCCTATGCTAGATTCAAAAAATAATTTCAAAGCCAAAGTTAACATTACTCAAAATGTCAACTGTAAACATTTGTCCTGCTTAACATCAGCACATTGGAGTAAACACATGATATCATGGTGACTAAATCAGTTAGCACTGTTGCTCCTTAAACCCTTACATTTACATAGATTTAAAGTCTTTGTCCTGTTTTCAGCTACATGGGTTGTTCAGTATGATGCCTCAGGGGGAAAAAAAAGGTAACACTGCATCAAAAATGCATCATGATCATCACATGACACACTGAAATAGCTTTCAGGTGATGAATTATGTGTTTCAATAAAACCTGTGTTGATACATTTCCACATCAGTGAGCTGCTCTATATTTAGATGTATCCCAGAAATTCGAAGGAAATATCTCATATATAAGGTTAAGTGCCTTGTTTATTGAAATGCACATTTCAAAGATAAACACATTTTCTGCCATATAAAACAAAGTGTGATGTAAAAAGAAATTGCCTGGGGCTCATAATTCATCGTGTGCTGCAGTTAAACGCTCTCCCAGGGGAACGCCAGTTGTTTAGTTTAGTGTCTCTTGTCAGGCTGAGGTATTTCCCGTGGCTCCCTGAAGGCCCTGAATCAATCCGTCGGCTGGGTTTGAAGGTGACATTCAGCCTCCCCTCCCTCTGGTCCGGGTAGAGCGACTGGGTTTCTTCCTCATCTGATCCACTTGTCACCCTACCCTTTATCCTAAGATAGCTTAGTGAAAGTGACAAAAACAAAATAATTAGAAAAGTCTTGGCATTAATTTTCTATTAAGTAGGATAAAGAAATGGAAAAATCATGACGTCAATATTTTATTTTACTTTTAGAGGCCAAACCAGCTGAAAGTTTTCACTATGTTGAGCCCATCCGCAGCCTCGCGCAGAGGGACTCATCACTCCACACTGCAATCTAAACCTCCGTCCTGGACCAGTGGAAAGGACCAAGGAGAGAGAACAGACTGCCCCCAAATCCCCTTAAAAGTTCCTGCATTGACGGCCTGTCTGAAACACTTAACACCCTCATCAACTCTCAGCTACTCAGGCTGCCACTCACAAATGACCATCTGTTTAAGATCTGTCTGCTCAGAATGGTAAATGAGAGAAATGTGAGAAGTGCAAAGGTCTGGCTTGCTGGTCGCCGTTTGCAGTCGGTTAATGGTAATGATAACAATGATGATGATGTTAGCATAGCTCCACTGCCTCTGCTCTTGCTGTTTCTGGGAGAACAAGGCATCCAGGCAACAGACACCCAGGGGAGCTGTTCTGTAGAGAAAACAAAGTTTAGCTCTGCTAATTCGAACTGGAAATAAAATGAACTTGAATGAACCGCATCTGACGAACCGAGGAGCGAGACGAGTTGTTCCACAGTTTCTATTCATTAAAGACTTTCGGGGCCACTAAAGCAAACTCCTGATGTGTTCACTCCCCTGTGGGTCAAATCCTTTGGGCAAAGACACTTCAAGATGACATAATCGAAAACTGACAGGTCTAGAGGCTCCATACTGAGCTTTAGACAGAAATGTAACCTGAATGAAATGCAAAGCTATTCACCCGCGGACCCTTTTCATTGTGTACTCAGTGATACACATTCTTTTCCATTGAGACTAAACAAATAAAACAGTTTGTGCACTTCTTTCCACGATAGCTTTTACCTCTCCTGACCCATCTACCAAAACACCCATAGAGGAAATTCCGGCATTGGCAAGAAAAACCTATTATTGATGATCTAACCCAACCTTACTGCAATTAAAAGTTATGAAATGTGCTGGTGTGAAATTGGTTGAGGCTGATGCAGAAAGGAAAATAAACTGGTGCTGACAAATGAGCACTAAACAGATTCCAAAAAAGAAGAAAGGTAAAAGATGTGAAAATGTAGCGCTCAGTGTGTGTTCGGACCTGCCAGCCACTCTAAATGGACAATTTAAAGACCCCTCATAAAAACAGAAACACGAAGCAAAGCGAATCCAGATCCAGATCCACATCATTCTCTCATCTACCTACCCCATACCCTTATGATTACGGTTGTCTAGAACGGAAAATGTCCAACTTTCTCTCTACTAACGTGTTTCCTTTAAACATATCACTATCTAGACTTGTATTCCTGTTCCCTCAGTGACACATAGAGTTTGCTATGTGAAAGCTGCCTGTTACAACGCCCAGAGAGCATTATTCATAGCAAGCTGTCTATAAAACACCACAAGAACCTATTCAAAGCCTGGGCTCAATTAATTAGAGAAATAGGCAGATGAACGGTGTAATGTGGTGTGTTTTTCTCCAGAAGTGCTGTTGCTTCCTGCCTAATGAAATGTGAAGAATTTTAACAGAAGTGATTGTGATATTTGGTAAGGCTTTGAATTAGGTATACACATGTATGAAAAAAGTTACAACAGAGGCCATTAGGAAAATCATCTGCTCCATGCAATCACAGTTCATGTCACCTTTGCTGTTTCCTACAACCCCCCCTCTTGTTTCAGAGCTTTTCAGGGGCTCCACATGTGATTCAACTATAAAGAGCAGTGTAATGCGCTTCATATGTGGTTTTCTAACTTGCAGTATGTGAGGGAGCGAGTGGTTGCACATGGATAGGAGGCACCACTCTTGTTTTGCAGTGAGATTAGGTAATAGAAAACATTTTATAGATGGAGCACATATTGAAAGCAGCTGCTTTCACCAGCTGTCCCTCCACTGCCTTTGTTGTGTGTTGAGGGTAAGGAAGTCCGCCCTGGTGCTCCATAACCCAACCGTTGTTACTTTCTAAAACTAATGAAAAATGTGCAGTACATTGGTGTAAGCATGCTTGAAACTGTTTGCTTTCACTCAGTGAAAATTATGTTCTTATTGAGGTGGCTGCAGTGTCATGTGTCCAGGATTATCAACCCCTGTTTGTTGTAGGACAAAAATATGTCAACATTTGTGTTCTTACTCATGTGGCTCTGCATGTCTATCCTTATGTTAGCATATATGTAACACATGCAACATGACCTCTGTTCCCCCACACACTCAGTAGTCAGTTTACTTTTCCTGACACCAGCACCTGGGTGCAGTTTTCCACTTTTTGCTTTTCCAGCCCAGGGGGTATCCTTTGTGTGTTGGTGTATTCATGTGTAGCCTATGTATGAGTTTGTGTAGTTATGTACCTTTTAGGCCCCTAGCATCTGGTTCTTGAGCTAGCTTACATGGTCACTGATTGGACCTGTATACTCTTCCAGATGGTTTATTTGCATTGATGAAGGGTGTGTTTTGTGTTTTGCCAGTGTCACTGTGAATTCATGTGTTACTTGACCAGTATTAATAACAGTATCAACCTTGGGTCTTGATTGTGGGCCTTTTTATCCTGAAAAACGCTATCCGTTTTAGAACACACCTCAGGTTATTAAATGGAAAAAGTAGCCTTTCATTGGCTTTGTTGGAATGTAAAATATGCATAGGCTGTCATGATTTGGTCTTGTTTAGTTTAGTTTTTTTGTGTATTTCAGAGTTTAGGTTTCCATGTTTTAATTTATCATGTATATCCTAGTGTTGCTTGTTTCCCTAGTGTGTTTTTGTCTTAATGTTTCCTAGTTTAGTCTTTAGTGTTTCCTGTTTTTATTTTTGTAAATTTCTGTGTTCTGTTATATTATTGAGTTCTCTGTGTCTTTACTGTTAAGTGTTTATTGTAGTTCTTGTCCTCAGTGTTTCTGGTCTCGTGTTTATTCATTCCTCTGTGTGTTTCCCGCCAGTCTTGATTGCCCTGATTGTCTTCACCTGTTTCATTAGTCTCACCTGTGTCTGATTACCCCATGTCTATTTAGGCTCTGTTTCTTCCACACTGTGTCAGATCATTGTGTAGTTTGTTGAATGTTGGTGTGTCAGTCTCTGTTAGAGGTTCCAGTGGTTTTTAGTGGCTCCTTGTTTTCCCTTTTTAGTAAGTTTTTGTTTTGCATTTTGCCTCTTGCCTTTTTGTTAAAATAAATCTTTTGTTAGTTCCTGCTATTGGGTCCACGTCCTCTGTTTTATTTCAAGCCAAAGGCATATGTTATGTTGCAACTGGCTTACTTCAACCCAAAAAGACAATCAGTCATCGGTCAATGTATTTTCAATGGTATCGTGCCAATTCATAACAAATGTTCAATTCATCTCAAGACACAAAAAGAGCAGGTCCCTTTATTATATCAGTTACAGAAACCCAACATTTAGGAACGGTGATGAGAAAAAATGGAGAGAATCTCAAGCAGAGTCAGACTCATGTGCAACAACTGACCTTGGCTCACCAATGGCTTTTTTTGTGTCCCAATTGTTAAACCACAATTTCTTTCCAACATATATTTTGAAGTCTGCAGTCTGCACACCTCACTCTCATCCCTTTTCCCACCCTGTTTTTTTTTTTTATAGTGGATCTCCTTAGAAGCTTCCCCTAACAGATGACAGCTAAAACTTCAACATCACCTGTTTCATAATCGGAATTTCTATATAATTGAAAAATAGTTGTCAATTGCATCCCGTTGATGGTGTGGTCCCTGCTATTGAAATGGTAGTTATTATGCTGCTTAGACAGTTAGCCTAACATTTAGCAGAATTTTTATTTTTTTACTGTAGTGATTGGTTTCAGCTACTGCCATGTTTAGCATGTAAATTAACCTATTACTGAGATGTTGGTTGATCATCTTTTTCTTTTTTATTAGAAATAAGCCTCTCTTTTACTAGATCTTCTCACAAGTATTTTTTTTTTTTTTTTACCATTGCTGGCTTTAACTTTAAGTGGCTCTTGGGTCTTTTAATGGAAATTCACTTCTTTGAAACAATGCAGGCAGTCAAAAAGATCAAAAATAAAACTTATATCAAATGCCACGATGGTGGAGGATGGAAAACTCTGGCTTTGCCCAAGATGTAGCGTTAACATCTATGCTTCATCTGGAAAGCTCTGGCTCTATGTGGATTTTTTAAGAGGGATGCTGAACTGAAAGTGTAAGACATATATGACAAGGATTTCAACGCAAAACTGTCAAATGCCCACACAAACTGCATTCATCGTTAGACTTAAAAGTAGATAATCTGACAATGATACAAACGAACTAACAGAACCAGTGTATCTCACTGACGTCTACAGAACATTGTGTCCCAGTGAATAATGGTTTAAACGCTTCATCCGTTCCCATTAGGCTATCCATCACAGAGAGGTCCACCCAGTCACGAAGCAGCATCACCAAGGGGGGAAAAAAAGAGAGAGAAGAAAGAGGAATAAAAGAGATGAGAGAGGACTGGAAATAAATGGAAATGAGGGCGAAGGAAAAGGTGGGAGAAAAAGCACACAGATAAGTGGTTGTAAACGAAGGAATTAAAGAGCGGGAGAGTGCTACAGAGAGGGTTGTTGATATGACCTGGAGGAAGATAAAATGTGTGGATAAAAGTGGAGAGACAGGGAGAGGAAGAAGTAATTTCAACAGATTAATGGTGATGGGGGGAGGGACTTGAGCTCCCTCTAATACTGATATCTAATCAAAGACTGCTACAACTCAGAAAATGGGCCATGCGCCTTTGTGTGTGTGCCTGTGTGTGATTGTTTTTTTTTTCTCATTTGCTCATTGCACAGTCCCTTGCTACATTGATAGCTCTGGAAAAGTGGCCTTGACATCAGGTGGGATCCAAACAATATTAAAACACAACATTGGTCTGTTTAGACTTGCATGAACTAAAACCCCAATTTCAGCTCTGCCTGGGAATTCAATCTCTAGGTCCCCGGTTGTTTTCTGAGTCAATTTGCATTTAGGTGAGGAAAAGAGCTAAATGTGTTGAGAACAAAATGTCCTAGAATAGCGTGTAATTGTAAGCTGAAACACACAATTAGACACACGTAAATGTGTCTTATAATGGAAGCTCATTATAACAACTTATGCCATGAAATTGTCATTGGCCCCTCTGTGAGACATGTTATTAACCCTGTTCTGGCTTATCAGTGCTGATTGTAAATTGATTAGCTTAAGCTTTTTACTTCATGCCTCCTTCATATAAAACTACTTTTGGTCCATGTTCTTCTTTTGTTACATCAAGGACATGTGAAACTCTTGAACTCTGAAAACAGATTTCAATTTTAAACTGAAAGCCATCATTTTCCTGCTTAAAGATACATTATGTAAATTCCGCCACCAGGGGGCTCTCAATCAATACTACAATAACAAAAGATGACATCGAGGCTGGCAGGGAACATGAGGAAGAGAATATGTTTACAGACGATGTGTCCAAGTACAATTTACATGAGATTTTTATCAAAGCAGCAGATACAGCAACAGTACGGTAGCTTTCAGTAGCAGTTCCCGCTTCCCTATGTAGTGGTCTTTGATGTGACTTCCTGTGTTTCCATGGCAACAATAAACATTTTGTCTGTCATGGTGTCTCATCATGGCGGCCGCCTCAACAAAGACACGTCATGTTAAAACTATAAAATTCCTGATTTCTCTGGCTTTGATAACTGTTGGAAATATTTGAGGTAATGTAAGTACTCAACAAAAAAATATATATATATAACATGGGTATAGTCCATTTTTAATTAATTTAGATATTTTAATATAAACAATGTCGTAAAATTCAACATATTTATTTTAAATGAAATTACATCCCAGTGATGTTTCTTTCGTTTTCATGGCAACTGCTGTTGGTATCTTGTTTGACCTTGGGTCTAAGTCAGTGGTTCTCAGCTGGATTACCCTCAGCACCTACCACCACTGCCTTTAATGCCATGAAAAGTGGTGCAGCTGGGACCTAATATGGAACAAAACATCACTATATGTCAATGTCTCAAAACACAACAGCCATCTTTGTAAATAGTCAACAGGTCAAATTTGCATTTATACGAAATTGGTAGCAAAAAACAAGCTTAAAAATTCTTCTTTTGTAGTCTGCGACTATGTTTGCACTAACGCCATCTGTAGTGTTGAAGTGTTAAAAGACTTCCTCACTGCCTCCCCAAGAGCATGTATAGAATTATCGCCTTTCAGTCCTCACCCACAAGTTGAGACTCTAAGGCTCTATAGGTGGTTTGCTCGTTATGTTTAGAAATCCATTATACACATTTGTATCGCCTTTACGTGTATATGATGAAGGTTTGTGTGAATGGTTTTTGAAGGAAGTAAACAATTATATTACCATGTTTTATATAATAAGCTGAGGACCCTGTAAAAGTTGTATTCACTTTAAGTTTTGCATAAGAAATATGAACCCAAAGAGCAAGATTTGATAAAATTGCTTTGATAAGATTTGATAAGACTTGATAAGACAAAAAAAAAACAGTTTCAATGCTGGTGGTTGTATTTTTTTCCTTTGGACAGCCTTCGCAGAGTGAGTTGTAGCACAGTGAACATATCGCGTATACAACAGATCAGCTGTGTCTGTTGAACTGTTCTGACCAATGCAACAGGAGGCAGCAATGCACTTTAAATCATCATCATTGATGAGCCATCTACCAGTCATCCCAATCTCCCATGCATCTGATTAGCTCGCCAGTGGCTTTTGCACCTGCATCTCTCTTAAGAACTTCCACATTATGTTAATGTTGGGTGTCCTTGGTGTTGGTCAATACTTATGTATTGGCTCCCACCAAACCAGTTTACTGGCTTGGAGTATTTCAGTATTTCTGACAATGACCATTGTCTCTTTTACTCACCCTAGGCAACCCTCCATATGGCTGCTTGATGGTGACTTGTGGATCCTGCTCCATGTTCAGAACTACAGGCGGCAACACCGTGTCAATGACAAAATAAGAAGCTTTTCCCACTTGGAGGCTTGAAGATACTACCAAACCAGGTTAGTCTTTGTCCATGGACAGCATCCAGGCCAATACAAGATGACATGAAGAATGAAAAAATGTAAAAATAGAAGAATTATCCTGAGGATCTCTTTCTATTTTTCAATTCAATATGTGCAAGGTGGCCAATGTGACTCATTTTGTGTGGTCTGCAATCTCTACTTCTTTTACTCGATATACTTGTGGATTACTACTCACATAAAACTTTGGCCTATACCGCCCACTCCTTCTCAAAACTACGCTTTGAAACAAGCCTTATTTACTCATTTAAAAAAACAGTAAATGGTAACAGGCCTTCATGTTTTTTTCTGTTTATGCCACATTTTAAAAGTGTGTTTAAATACGACTTCAGTCCGCTGACCCCCAAAACACTGTTACAAGCTAGGTCACACAGGTCTTTATGTGGAGGAAGTATTAATTCAGATGGAGGTATTAAAGTTAAATGTTGTCAGCAATATGGATCACTGGCCACAGAGGGTTTCAATCAACCATGCAGTATTAGAGGAAAAAAGGTACGGCAACTCTCACCCGAATGTCAGTGACAAATGCTGTGCGAGAGCTCTGAAGGTTGTGTGTTAATGGGAGAATAGGGAGGAACGACAAGGAGTGAAAGAGTGCAAGCTAAAGAGATGGATGAAGCCGGACAGGAGACAGAAGACGGGAACGGTTGGAGATAACGCAAATGAAGACAAGTTGGAATAGAGTTCACAGAGTCCACAGAAGAAGTTAAGCCATACGTTGGTTGGGGTTAAAGATTGAACCTAACAACTCCTATCATACAAGATCAGCCTAAGACGAGATAGAAAGAAAATACTCCAGAGTGGAGTCTGAACAAGGAGAGGAGGAGGACGGGATGATTGGAATGACCCAGCTGGTCTGTTTCATAGAAACCTGCGAGTGTAGAGATAGAAAACAGAGGACATGCAGCAAACCATATGCTCATCCTTGACTCACAATGGTCCTCCCTGAGCACCTTCAGAGAGCCTTTGAACTCTGTGATCGGAATAAAAAAACAGCTCTTTTTGTTTTGTATTACTTTTCTGTATATTATAAAGCAAACTCCATATTGCAAAGTGAGAAGCAAAAAGAAAAGAAGTAGATGTGTCTTGCCTGAACTAACCCAAGAACAATTTGTCAAACATTTTAGCTTCCATTACCATACACCACAGGAGAAGTCTGAATCAAAAGCTAAATGCCCTTTGATATTGAGCCGTTCATGTAGTATCTGGTGTTTCTCAATGAGTCTTAGCATGCGTGTGTGTGTGTGTGTGTGTGTGTTTGGGGAATGTTGGTTTTTTATCCGGTTTTCAAGCTATCCTCAATGTCAGCATGGGATCTGTTGCAACTCATAGTAAGTCTGAATTAGGTAAATTTATATGTTTTATCAGGTGCAGTGTGTGTCTGTAAATGTGCTTGGATAGGTGCTTTTAAGTTTGATACACTATATTATATATTTTAGCATAATAGTTTCCAACTGTGGCCTTATTTGTCAGTAGTATTTTATATCAAACACTACAAAGTAATAATTTCTCCTTTATAAGTTGGACCATACGCATTGGAGTAGTTGTTACAGGTCCAGATGGCTAAAGCAGAGTATTTGTCCTTACTCCCGCCTAATGGAGACTGTAAGCTATTGGCAGGCTTGACTTGCATGTCTCCAAACATGTCGGCAGGCAGTTTATATGATCTCTTTCTATTGGTTCCCGGCAGAGAAGAAAACAAAGACGGAATCCAGTGGGAAAGCAGAGCTGACATTTTCAGTGCCATATGATCTAAATATAGCCTGGTGCAAGTTCAGTAAATGTCAATCAAGTCATACTCGTATACCATGAACTATTCCAAATACTCTTCCATTATGCTTAATGTGTACAGTCCAACAAAGATACAACTTATATTCACAGTTGTTGGCCAGTTTACTTTAGCACAAAGCTGAACACAGCTCTGTCTTTTACAGTAAAAAAACCCGCAAAAATAGGATGCTAATAATACTGAGCATCAAATGAGACATGGTGCAGTATTTGTATGCATTTGTAGTTTTACTCTAGACACTTGGTTAATGTAACTCCAATATCCAGCTTGCTTTGGTCTCTATTAACTCTCATTTAGTCCACCAGATATCTACAAACTGTTTTTTAATCTATGGTCCAGTGCAAGGTAGGAACTGTACATAAGGCTTTGGGGATATTTTTTTTCATGGAAAAGAGGGAAAGAAAAGATGTCAGAAAGACCGGAGCAGTGAAGTTTAAGGCAACTTAACCAAATCACTGCTTCATAAATCTGAAACAAAATGCAGATACATATTTTTTATTATTTGACTTTCTTTATGTTGATGTCACCACAAGCTATATATTTACAATGTTTACAGTTAATGTAAACATATTGACAAGTGCAACTCTAAAATTTACTTGAAATATTGTTGTCTATTCAATCCATTGTTAGATTTTTTTGGGGGAGGGGGTTCAGAAAGTATGCTTCTGGGTGTTGGATGGCTCAGAAAGCCCTGGGCTTGAAGACAGCAGACAGAGCAACATGCCTGGTATCAAAAGTGTTTTGTGTCAGTGCTGGATTTCGACTCTCGATTTAATAAGCTAAATCTTATCGCAGCACTAGGTCGCCACTGAATATCTTTCGCTTGTGAATAATTGTTCCCCAGTTCAAAGGTCCATTATTTCTTCTTAACTACATCTACAAGAAAGATAGAAAGGAATAATGAGATATTGCACCTCTTGTAAAAATAAATCATGCTTGCCCTGTTCTTTGTTTAATCATATTCAGCGTTGTTGTTGGAACGCCACAGCAGGCATTAGATTTACATTCACATTAACAGTTTAAATAAGCCATTGTTAACAATCCATTTGTGCAACAATTGTTTTTTTTTAATGCTTTTGGAATTTAACAGCTTAAGCAAAATCATAACACTTTACTGCACAATTTGCAACTTCAGTTTATAAGTTCTTTATTGATTATATTTCTTCAGTGCCTTTGTTCCTGTGCGAGTATGAAAAGAGACGGAGAACACATCAATTTACTGTACAAAGACCTCCTCAAAGCCCTAAATGCAGGAAATGAGGATGATTGCAGCAATCCTGCATGAAATTTTCCTGCCTCCTAATATTTCATGCCCCCACTTCACTACAGTAACATCATTTCATGTACAGTGATCAATTAATTATATATCTTGAAGGAAAATAGCCCTAAAGATTGGACATATCAAATGATAAACTTCATTTCAATATAGAAACATGGCCTTGTCGATCAATATTTAGCATGAATAATGCCCAATCTATGTCCCAAAGACACATATTTGAAACCGAGCAGATCCAGCCGAATTCTAGTGTATCATTTGTTCATTATTTTGGATCATCCAGCGGGCACAGAGCTGGCCTGTTTATCACCATTGTTCAGTTGTCCTTGCTCATTTTCGGCGCAGGGCTTCTTATGACAATATTGGCCAGCACCTCATTGGGGATTTATTTTCATTTATTTTGCATTCCATCAGTGCACTGACAGTGTCTGTGCTGCATGGGTGTCAAGAGTAACAAAACGTTCTTCACTGAGGAGGGTACATTTTGTATCCCATGACTTGTTCTTGGCTGGGTGTAGAAAATAGTGTAGACAGTGTAGACAGGAAACAGCGAGGTGTCGGTTCTCTGTCATGCATGAGCATGGCTAAGAGGAGTGTTGGTAAGCTTACTGGTACTCTGTGCTGTGGTAGAATTTTAATGTGAAAATGGGTAGTCTACATTTTTTTAAGTCTAAGCCTGGTAAGTGACATTTTTTACAAACACTATCAATCATCACACCATTTCTTCAAACGGAAGTAAAATTAAAGTATACAAAATACCATAAACATTTGTACATGCTAAATATGCCCCACATAGGAAGTTAGCTTAGCCAAAGCACCAGTAGCATAAAGAAATTAAGAGCTAGCATAGCCGTGTCAAATTCCCATAAAAAAACAACCCCTGCAGTACAAAATAGCAAGTAAGATTAAGGGGTGTTTGTAACTGGAATTTGTTATTTTGTAAGAGCACGGCTATTTCCCTGCTTCCTGTCCTTAAGCTAAGCTAACCCCTTGTTGGTAGCTGCATATTTGGCATAGGCTACAAACAAGTATCAATCTTCTCATCTCAGTAGAGTGAGGGCAAAACAGAACATTACAACAATTATTATAATGGAAGCTAAATAAAAATGGCAATGGTGCAGGTCCTACAGTATGTAGTTATTGCTAGGTGGTTAGCATCACTAAGAGTACAGCTGGCAGTATTAGGGAAACAAAGAGCTAGTAGCTCTGTTCATTTTTTCTTAAAGAGCCTGTCTCTTTATTTCTGCTCCTTAAGCTAGCTAATCCCTGCTGACTTTAGCTGCATATTTAGCATACAAACATGAGAGTGGTATCAATCTCCTCGTCTAATTCCTGGCAGTAGAGTGAGAGTATGTTTCCAAAAAATATCTAGCAAACCCCTTCGAATCACATTTCCTGCATCACTTCTCAATGTGTATCATATGTGGAGGAATAATCCCTAATCAGCCTAAACACAGATTTAGACATAATCTGCTTGATTCCAGTTTACATCTGCAACACATTGTGATAACTTGGATTTACTGTAAGTTATTTATGATGTTTGAAGTTTGGGATTCTCACACCAAGAGCTAAAATAGGATTTTAAGACCACATAGCTTCACGCCAGACCACCTCCACAGGCCAATATAGCAATTATGTTTACTGAAAAAACGCATTTCATTGCCCCAAAAAGTTTAATCAAATTAAAGAGAGGCTGGGAAAACATACTTTAGGATACAACTGTAACAGCTACAGGCTACAGAAGCTACAGTAATACTGTCAAAATATAAAGTATGTGCAAGCCAATTGAAATACTGTAGCATGTCAGTCTACAATTGAAACACATGAAAAAATATAATTACAACAATCTCCTATTTCTCTTATCTACTGTAGTGGTGTACACGTAGTGCTACGCAGGGCTTTGGTCCAGCATGTGATGTGTGCCATGCCTTGTTGCCTAGAAACACCTCACCAAGCCCAGACTGGGGTCAGCAGCTGCTAAACGCTGTGTTTTCTCATCCCCGCTGCAGCCGTCGCTTTGTCAGCCTGGGACTCTGGGTCAGTTCTCGCTGTACAGCTGGGGCTCGCCACTACATCAGGTTCAGATCAGGTAGCGGGCTCAGTGAGAAGCCTGATAAGACTCTCTCTGACATTGTCAATGCACCTCAAGTATGGTTCCTTAAAAGTGGTTACGCTGGGGGAAGTGTGAAAATGGATGAAAATCTCACATGTCCTCTTAGATTGAAGTCAGGGAACAAAGAGGTGAGAAAAGTCTAAAGGCATGTGTTAACACTTATCTATCTTGATGCCCCACACATGTGTACACTCTTTTCAGTACTGGACTGTTAGATATATAATCAAAAGCAAAATACTGGATTAACGCTGAAAGGACCCAAAGAATTACCCTGTGGAGAAACAAGCAGCAAATTTATGGGAATTCAAAAACATCTAGAGTTATCTAAAACAAATATAACTTAACCTAAAGGCATGCAACATCATGGAATAATACACAGATGACTCATGGCCTGTCTCATAGCACATCAATACTCGATCAAAGAGCTGATGTTCTGGATCAAAAATTCCCAATAGTTCAAGGCTAAGTTTTAGGTACCTAAAAAAATGAGTGCTGCACAATGCCTTAATGTTGTCGTAGGTCTTAACAAGATTTCACTATACACCATTGTTGCTGACGATCCCTTTTCCAGCCAGTCCTTCCAAAGAAAAGGGGATTTATCCGTAAAATATTTTGTTTTTTTACCAAATAGTTGCCAAGACATTTTAACACGGATCGAAGTTTAACATCTGGTCCATTTTAATCCACAGTACATTTAGGTGAGCAAAAAGTGAATATGCTTTACCACTTTGACGGGCAGACTTTGCTAGGGTGACAAAGGGGCAAGAAGAAATTCCTCTTAACCAAACTAAGGTGGAGCCCTCCTATGTGGAAATGCCCTACAGGCTTCAATCATAAGAGTAATAGTAAAACACCATCTTGGGCCATTCCAAAAATCCTCTATATGTTTGCTGCTTGTTTCAATGTATTTCCCTTGGCTTTCTGAAGCACTTTTCTTTCCTTTTCAGCAACTTCTCATTGCTTGAATGCGTTTTCTGAATGTTTTGATTGTGAATTTGCAGCTCATTTCTCCCAATGAAAATCTTTTGGTGGTAATTAATAAGCTTTCCCCTTGTCAGCCAATGTACAAATCTCGCCAGAAACTGTCTTCATCTGCTCAATTCCCCAATCATTTTGCATGTCAAAGAAGCTTAAGCCTCAGACTGACAAGTGCGAGTTTCACACCGAGAGAATGACAAGGAAACACACCCTTCTGAATATGTTTCATTCCAGACAGAGTGATATCCTCAGCATGTACATCATCAGCCTGCCGTGTGTGCCTCTCCTCCCTCCCCTCTGACTCTAAAGGCCTGAAACAGAACGAAGCCTCGGGGCCGGCCTCATACCCTGCTGAGTTGTTAATGACCTCTGTTATCGCTTTGCCGCTACTCCTCACACCTGCACTGAAGAATAATATTTGCCCTGTCTGTCATCATCATGGGATGGGGGTGTTTTTATGTGTCTTTCTGTCTTTGCCCTTAATGATGACTTCCATTCTCCCCTTCTCTCAGGCGTCTTATTACAGTGAGGGAATGGACGCAGCTTGTCTGTGTGAAACAAATCTTTTTCAGGAAAAAGTGGGGGAATAAAGACTGGCAGAACTAAAAACCCTCCCTGGTCAATCATAATATTTCAACTAGCCACTACTTAAATGCATGAGCATGCATGTGTGTGCATGCTTTGTTCTGCTTTGTGCATTTGTTTGCATCACTAATGTGTCACTAAGCTACGATAAGTATGCTATTAAGTCATGAAACATGATGTGATTGCTTTCATATGAAAACAAAACCTTTAAAATCAAATCCCCCCCTGACAATTTAATCATGAGCAGGGAGAAAGAGACAGAGAGGTAAGGATTCTGAGGGATAGGGGGAGGCCAGTGTTTTCCTTGTCTGTTTCTCGAAGTTTGAGGAGGCAGGGGAATGCTTTATATTGAGAAAGACAACAACTGGATGATGATTCCTTTCAGTTTTCCTCCGTGAGAAGCTCAGCACGGTGTTTTATTTCTTATTTTTGTATATTGAAGGATTTCAATGCATTTGATCTCTCAATTTTCTGGAATTCACTCCGCTTGTGCTCTTGCATTGTTTCATGCAGTTTTCTGTCAGGGATTTTGATGCGAAAATGCTTAATCAAACAAGATGGATGCACTGTGACAGATTTTTTTGCAGCTGCACACGTAAGCCGGGCTCAGTGGAAGTGTCTGACAGCTATGCGAAAGACTGTTCAATCACTGAAGGTGACCTGACAGAACTGATGAAGGCAGTTTCCATGTGTCTGCCTTTTTGTTTTTCCATGATTGGAAGTGCCTGTGTTTGTTTAATACAGCTAGAGCCAGGTTTTATTGCCAGTTAGCTTAGCTTAGCTTAGCATAAAGACTGAACATTTTGGCAACAGTTAGCCTTCCCCTGTCAACATAAAACTCTAAAACCCACTCAAGCTTTTTACATTTCTTACATCAACTTACATCTAACTGCTTGAAAGGGCTAATGGGATCAAAACCAAGCCCTTCCTTGATGTTGCAATTTCAAACTGCCTGCAGGAAGTGACTCAGAATTCTTTGGAGACACTATTTCGTCACTTGGATTTGCACAACTTGATGACATTGCTGCATTTGAAAACACTTGTTTGCGCAGAATAAGCAGATTTACAATTGAGGAAAGAGCTCCACAGTTCACTAAAGTATAATGATATAATTTGAAGACTATGAACAATGCATGCTCATGATGTAATTTCAATGGGCTCTTTTTAAGTACTATTGCTGAAAACACAACATCTGTTATACATGATCAACCCATTTTCATTTAGAGCTTACACAGACACTTAACAGATAAAAAAAAATCAGGAGCAAAGATACATAATAGTTTCCATCTCTTACAGTACAAATACTGTACATATTTATATATTTTTCACTATTTTGTTTGATCCTTTTATACTTCAGTTCCTTGACAGTGGGAATGCTGCTTTTTAACAGCTTTGCACATTTTCATTCCACTTCTGTGTTCATTGTTCTTGCACCAGCAAGTCAAATTCCCCGTATGTGTAAACCAAAGCTTTCACTGTCAAAGATTGCATCACTTTTCAAATTCTGTTACATTATTGTACTCTAGACAAGAGCAAGTCTACAAGTACAAGTCTTTGGATGTGCGAAGACTCTTAGGTGAGAAAACCGAGGTGGATGTTGTTGTGTTGATGAATAAAGGACAGCTAAACTGGCTTATATGTGCTGAGTACATTGTATTTTTTTTGTTTATGAAAAAGAAGGTTTACTTGATGAAAAACAATAATTCTATATTTTGTGTGCATAGTATGAAAAAGGCAAAAACTATTTTGAGTTTAAGTGTGATGAATGTAGTTGCAAATATGTGCAAAACAAATTCAGAATCCAAGCCACCACTGAGCTGGTTCTAATATATATGATGTGGTCTGTTGAGAGTCCCTGTTGTGTGCAATACATCTCAATTTCTTAATAATTCCAACCACTCTGCATCTTCAAATGTACAGTATGCGGTGACAACATTGAAAGCCTCCATAGCAACAAGTTAGCTCTGCTGTCTGATACTTGTTTATGTGTATCTGCTGCCATCTAGTGGCCGCACAGGTGATTGCTGTATTTGGTGTGATGTAGTGTCTGTACAACAGGGGTCACTGTAGGGTCTTTTTCACATTTTAATGAGTTTCTTTTTTCTTTTCTTTTTTTTTTCTTTTTTGGCTCAGCCTTTAAAAACCAATTGGATTAGTGTGGGAACTAACTGCTCTTATCAAAATGACCACTAGATGTCAGTCAATGACCCAGAAAGCATGGGCCTTCAAAACAGTCAGTAGGGAGGGGGTTTGAGTAAGGTTTTGCTTTGTCTCATTTGTACAAGAGCTCTAACGTTAACGGTTATGGTTTTTGTTGATGCAGTGAATACTGTACCCTTCTCCTTCACCTATTTCCTGATTTAAATAACGGATATCCTATAAGGAGTTAGCCGGTTATTATACCTGTGACCTTCAATGCTGACCTGGGGAATGTTTAGGGATATTTACACAGATGTGCTAATGGTAGCCTAAGGATATAAAAAGAAAACGAAATCTTTTTGCAGCGAGATAGAAGCAAAAGCTGAGACATACTCAAAGGCCTGTGTTGATATGTGTTAGATAGTTTTATACTCAGGTTTCATTCATTGGTCCTCTCCTGCAGTTTTGGGTGGAGCTTATTGTCCAATTGGCTCTCGAGCTTGAACAAAATATGCATTTCATTCACAGAGTATCCAATCAGAAACCGCCTGTTGATTTCATATTTAGAGTCAGTAGATCACTACAGAAAACTGTGTCTGTAACTAAATCTAGTGTGTGTGTGTGTATTTTTCTTGTGCTTTCAGAGGCCGTCTGTGGGGGGAGGATTACACCTCTACCTCTGTCCTCTTCCACCTCCTTCCCCCTCTCAGCTTCCAGCTCCCTCCTTCCTCCTGAGTGGATTTTTCGGGGCAGTGCACACATCTCCCCCCCCCCCCCCCCCCCCCCCCCCCCACCACCACCACCCCAAACACCCCCCACCGCTCCTGCCTCTCAGACAGCTTTGCTCCACCAGTTTTTCCGCACTGTGCCGGCCTGGAGAGGAGTAAGGGAGCGGAAACAGGAGCCAGAAGAGAGGATTTGGTGAACCGAGGAGAGACGGACAGGGGAGAGGGACCATGGCTGCTCTCTCTGCCTTGCTGAAGACCTGGGTGATACTGCAGACCCTGTGCCTGGCTCTGGCCCAAGTGGTGAGTGGACAAGGGGGAGGCTGAGACCTGCTCTGTGCGGGATTAGCTGCTTTATTCTGGGGTTGAGAGGGGATAAGGACCCCTGGGAAAGGGCCACTGGCTGTCTTGAGGTGGTGTACTAGGTTTTGATGCTACTTGAAGTCATCCTGATGCTGCAGGTGGAACGACAAAAACTGTGTCTACCATCTGGCTTAATCGCATGCATGTAAAAGAAAGATGACTTTAAGGTTGTTGTTTTTTTGCCGTGGAAAGAAAATGATGCTATATACCATCGTCTGTGGATTATCATCCTTATCGTGTACGGACTCTTGAAGATTTGACTGAGGAGCTACTGTTGAAGGCAGGAGTTCTCATTACATGGGCACACTTTTTTTTTAGAACGAGAAGATTTTTATTAGAATGGAAGAAAATATTATTATTTTTTTCCCCTGTGTGGAGTCCTGACAGATATGGGGAATCTGGAAATCAGGGGGCTTTGACACGCAGACAACCACACACACAAACTTTGCCCAGTGAGCGTGAAAGCTGCTGTTCAAACACACACCTACATGTTATCTACTGGACTGCGTACAGTCTTCCCTCTAAAGGATTGTATTTTTGATTTAGATGTTTTTTTTTTTACAAAGTAGGATCAATAACAGTTTTTGTCCCCTGATGGACTGTCTGAGCAACTGAGGTGAAATTGAATAAAGGATATGGAGGCATTGGGTTCCAGTGAAGGGGGGGGGGGGGGGTGAGGGCAAACAGTGCCAGTCTCATGACCCCTCCTTTCACATTCCTCCACAAGCCTTTGTTTTTACCCCTCTCCTTTGCTGATTTTATTCTTTTTGATCCAGTTTATCCTGATTTTCTGTGTCACTTTTGTAAAAGCTGATATCTAATAGACTCAATGTTGTAACATGTGTATTGACCAATAGGAATTAGGTTTACCTAGCATCCCATCAGAACTAAACCCAATATTGTTAACAACCAGTTTGAACTAATTACAAGTTAAAGTATTAAATTAGTTTTACAAATATCACCTTGAGCTTGTTTGGTTTTGTTTTGGCTTCATCAGCTACTAAATCAGCATCGTTTTCCCCTTCAAATTACAATTCTGATATATGTCCAGTGTTATAATAATTGCTTATGGTATACTGTAGTGTTTCATTTATTTCCCTTTTCTCTGTGTTTCAGAGGGGTCCACCTGGACCCCAGGGCCAGCCCGGCCCAGCAGGCCCTTCTGGCACCCCTGGATCAGACGGCATTGATGTGAGTATCCACACAGGTTTGCCCAGCAGATTTGTCACAAAGAGCATCATTGTGCTGGAGAAATACCAACACTGCAGTACCACAGTCTTGCCATCAGAGGGCACTGCAAATGAAAACACAGAGGCACAAAAGACCTCTGTTCCTTGCAGAGAGAGGGGTCTTTGAGAAGGGGACCCTCTCCTCAGTCCTGCGTGTGTCACAGTAATGTGATACATTTGAGATATTTTCAGGGTTAACTACACACAGGTTGTACAAGTAGGCCTATATTGAAATGGAGTCTTGTGGGTGTGTGGAGCAGGAAACAAACTGTTTGTATGAGCATGCACATGGGGTATATGTTTTGTCTGTTTCAAAATCAACATCAAAAATCACCCCAAAAATGTGTTAAATATTTTGATCTGTTACGATCAGCAAATACGTTTAAGCTATTAAGTGAAAAATTGCTGAGTCACAGTAAGTTCACAGCATTAGATTGTCACCGGAACGCAGCTGTGAAGAGGTGTGTGCATTAACACCACCCATTAGGGATGGGGGAAAGGTGTGTTGTTTGGTCCGTATATGAAGGTAGATCCTCCCTCCAATCTCTACACTGTTACTTTTGACTTTTGGGTCTCAGCCAGAGGAAAGCTGGGATTTAGAGGTTGTTGTGGTTGCTAATTGAATGCATGTGTCCGTGCCTGTTTGTAGAACACAATATTAATGTTGCAATATATTTTAATGCAGAGTCACCATAACAATATTAAAATACACTTTTTCTGAGGTATATTTACTCAAAATTTACACTAACTTTTTGATTGTCTAATGGTGTTACTACCCAAACTGGTATTTTGTAGAACTGCAGGTTGTACTTTTTTTTGTTTCTTTAAAAAAAAGTCATATATGATTATCTTTAGTTATTATTATTTCTAAGTTTAATATACATGTAAATGAAAGTTTAATTAACCAAATTGTATATTTAACACTCCTATCTTTAATCTTATTGATAACACATAGTCCTGTCAACTTGTTCAACTATTTTTGTTTTTTAATATATACATTTTCAATTTGTGTTAAACATGGTTTGATACATCAGGTATGAATGTTCCAACGCTAGAAATAAAACAAATCGGAAAAGCAAATATTTTTTTAACATTTTTTATTGTATTGTGATGTGAAACATGCAGCTCTCTAATTAATATACAATCAAGGTAATTGGTTGATCTATACAGAAATTGTATGAGTTCCATTAATGTCTCTAAAGATGATGTTGCCTTTGCTGTCAAGTGTCACACTCCAATGAAAGGTCAAAATAACAAATGCAAAAGAAAAAAAGTTTAACGTCTTCCATCTTCGTCTCTGCAGGGAGATAAAGGACCTCCTGGCCCCCCGGGTTCACCAGTAAGTTTGTGTTGTATTGTTTGTTAGAATTTTAGATGCAAAACTTTTATTTGTAACTTTGTACTATTGGTTTTGTCCATAAAAATGTTTCTGTCTTTATTGTAGGGACAAAAGGGAGAGCCAGGAGAGGCAGGTCCTGATGGAGCACCAGGAGAGAATGGCATTGATGTAAGTAAACCGACTGATGACTGAAATCAAATAAAATGACATCCACAACGGATTGCCCAGAGAAGCAGTTGGTATAGCGTCACATGAAAACAGCTTTATAAGTTAAATTGGAGAAAGAAAAGATAAAAAAACTATGAAACAATTCCCAAGGACTAGCTATATGGGATCAATGGACAGTGTGTACTTTTCTTAAGAAACACATTGTGGAAAAAACAGCCATTTATGTGTCTTAGGGATCATTTCTTCAATTTGAATTTAAATTAAAAATGTGTTTATAGTTGTGTTTTTAGCCAGTTTACAGGACAAGTAAAATAATCAAGGAAAACTAACATTTATAAGAATACTTCAACATTAAGTAAATAAGAAATGACTTTGAGTTTTCGTGAAAGAAAATATGACACTGAAAAGAAAATCAGCCCAGCTTTTAAATGCATGATGAGGAAATTACTCTAAGGCAACCTGTAGCACTTTTAGCAACCAGTGGTGCTGTAGAGTGAGTCTTGATTAGCAAGTTCTATGTTGTTTTATTATGGGATGCAAGCATGAAGATGCAAATGTATGCCATGAGTTTGGAACCCCATGTGTTATTCATTCTTACTGACAGCAAAGGGCTTGTAAGAGAAACAAACCTCCTCTCCAATTTGGAGATTTGACTGAACAATTCCAACTATAGGTCACATTACAGCACTAGCCTTTTCTGAGCATTCAACCTTGTTTTAGTCCTTATCTGCACTTAAGTGTGCCCAGTTGTTATAGATAACAACAATAATATGTAATATTTCTGGCTCTTAAGATTTAACTTTTGTACATCTAGAACTTGGACTGTTGCTTATCACTGTTTACCAAAATCCTAAAATTTAAAGGTGCCTACTCAGTTTTTCAAAAGACATGGCCTCGATAAGTCAATTCTTTATAATATATATATATTTTTATAATAACATCTTAAAGTCAACAGTTGGTTTGATTGCAAGTGGTGTATGTAACAAAACTGTTCCCAGTGTGGACCAAAGAATGGAAATTGGTCTGGTTTCTGGAGAGGTGTCCGGTCACTTCTTGAGTATTGCCGAGGTGCCCTTGAGCAAGGCACCAAACACCCAACAGCTCCGTCACATGCTCCCTGTGTAGCTGTGTAGCAGCCTCACTGTGACATCTCTCCATTAAAGCATGTCCATTTGGGCCTATGTGTGTGAGAAGCATGTCTCTCAATAACAGAGTGTAAAAACCTGAATTTCCCCTTGGGATTAATAAAGTATGTAAGTAAGTAGTAGTAAAAAAATGACGCCAAAGATTAGCTTAAAGTCATATTAATCCATTAGTGTCAAACCTTCCGTTCCTTGTTCTTCATATTCTGTTTGATTGGAACTTTCCAAATGGATGATTTTAAATCAAACAAGGTCAATAAGTTACAATACGCTGCTGTATTTGTTTGTATTTAATTAATTTTCAAATTCAATTATTCATAATGTCTCTCAGTGGTTTGGGTCTTAATTTTGCAATGTCAGAAATGTTCCCATAACTCTGTAGCAATGAACCCTGGTGCTGTAGCTATTGCTTTATTGTCAACACAGCCATATAAATGTGTTTTTCAGGAAAAATGTGATTAGCTTAATGCACTTAAGTTAAACCTCTTATCACTTGTTGATTTAACCCTTGTAAATCTTTCGTAAGGAAGGGAGTTTTTGGGGAAAGACTGATCATTTGAAAAGATTTTGACAGCTTTTCTATACTTAAGCTCCCAGTTTACGTGATGTTAAATCTGGTGAAGCCTCTTTGTGTTTAATTAGAATGATAACAGCCGGTCCTTCAGTTCCTGTTTGAGGATAAGGAAGTGTCACATGCTTACATTGCTAGCTCTCACATACACACACTCACATGCATTCCTCAGAGATTTATCCAGTAATCCGCCCTGGAATCTCAACCTCAGTTTTGTTTCCCAATTACCTCCAAGAACAGTGTCAACTTCGATCAAATGTGTGATTAGGCCTGTAAAAGGATGGATTCAAGTCAAATGTAGCCTGTGGGAGGCCGATAACTTATTCTATTACCTTTACTTTTTGACCTCTTTACACATGTAAAGCATATCAGCCTAAAAAGCGCCTCTCTCTGTCTGTCTCCAGGGTTTGATCGGAGCAAAGGGGGATCGAGGTCCCGTTGGAAGCCCTGGCCCCAAGGTGAGTGACTACCTGAAAAGACCTTTAGAAACAATGTTAACAATCATAGTCTGTCAATAACCTTCATTTAAAACATATATCCCCTGTAATGGCGTTCCTTACCGGGCTTTCATATTCATATTTCACAACAGTCAGATTTACAACAAAAAGTCCTCAGGTTCATGTTCCCATTATCATTTCATCAGGATGTTGAGCATGACACAAAACCCATATGAATATGTACACTATTTGCTGTCTCCATTAAGATATCTTTCTAAAGTCCTTCTATTATTTCACCTCTAAACAAACAGTATTAGGGCTTTCAAACTTGCAGAAAACTCCTGAAAAACGCTGACTAGACCGTAGTCACGATGAACGGGTGAAACAGACCTGAGGAAGAGAATATGATTACCGAAGATGTATCCAATATAATTTACATTTAGTTTCTATCACAGCAGCGCATACAGCAACAGTACGGCAGCTTTCAGTAGCAATTCCTGCTTCCTTATGCAGCAGTCTTTGACAAAACATCAGGTGTTTCCATGGCAATGATAAACATGGAAAATGTTGTGTCTTGTTGTGGCGGTCGTCCCGTTGCAAATATCAAATTAAGGTTTTAGCTGGCTTTGATAACTGCTGGAAATATTTGAGGAAATGTAAGTACTCAACAAAAAAAATATAACATAACAGTCAATTTTTAATAAATTAAGATATTTTAATGTAAACATTTTAACATATTCTACAGATTATACCATGAATATACCTTTGAGGTAATGTGATCTCATTTCATGCCCTGATGATGCCACCATTATTTAATTGTGTAAGATTAGGCTAAAGCCTGACGCTGTTTTTGTGTGGTTTCCTGTTGTCTTTAGGGCCAACCTGGACCAGGTGGGGAACCAGGACCTCCTGTAAGTAAAAATACAAGTTATCTTTCACCTTTTTATAACAAGTTGAATAATTGTGCGGCCATCTAAACGTAATCGGAGGAGAACTTTAGAGGGAACATTTGAAACCATGGTTGAACTCATTGATATCTAAAACTGTCAAAAGAGACCCCAACAAAAGATGTGTTTTTAGGGAGTCTCAAGCAAAAAGGATTCGCAACCAGATGTTGAACCTTCATTGCATTGTAAAAGTTCCTTATATCATTATATTTTTATATGATATGACATGATATTATGTTATGTAATGTTGTTATACCATCTAGAAGTGTAAAAGGGATATAAATGATCTCTTACATCTGACAGAATTATTAACTAGCAAGAAATGTAAATACATGTAGCTTTGAATTGTACTTAAACAGAAGACTGTAATTAATTACTGCCAGTTCATATGGGGGTGGGGGGGGTATCACTATTTAGAAAACAAAGTACCTCATTAGGCTGACATGATACTTCAAAATGACTTATGGCGGGCTCTATTAGGCATCGTTTGAAGCCTTGTCAGTTTCCTAATAAACATATTGCAACCCAGCTGGTTTCATATGGCAACCTCCCGAGTCCCCTTTTCTTCATGCCTGAATGCCTGACCAGCTGTGCCCTCTTTTGGGTCTATTTTACCCAGATGTGGCATATGTCTGCTACATATGAAAAAGAATAATGCTTGCACTTATTCAACATAACTGACAGACTGACAAACCCCTCAGCATCAGTCCCTCATGAACTCTTACCTAATAAGTCATGAAACGACTTTGCATCTTTTTTCACGAGACAAACAGTCTTTTATTCCATTTTGGGTAAGATGAAACCTCTACCAGTTATGAAACCTGTGCCTCCATAATAAACTCCTGTTAAATTTGAAGATTTCCACCTCCTTGATTATGCAGCAGATGTATTACAGATTGGCAGTGGTTTTCTTTAGTCAGGCCCTTTTTCCAGGCACCTTAAAGACTGTTGTCTCTAAACCCATTTAAACAAGGTCCAACCTGGATGCCTCAGTGATAAACAACTATAGGACAATATCAGACTTACCTTTTCTGATAAAGATTGGTGAAAAGGTTGTTAATCAGCTACTTCAAACTTTATTGGGTCAAAACAGTGTTTTTAATACTTTTTGGTCTGGACTGTGTCAAAAGTCTAAGTTTTATTTTTTCTTGATCTCAGTGCCACTTTTGACTCAGTTGACCACGACATATTGCTCGACTGACTTGAACAATAGACAATAGACTTCTGGTACTGTACTGAATTGGTTAAAATCATACTTACATGATGAGGACTTATTTTGTCCTCTGGTAATTATGATTTGGAGCGTAAAAAAACAGCATGTAGCGTTCTCCAAGGATCCATTCTTGGGCCCATTCTTTTTTGACATCTACATGCTGCCACTGGCTCAGATTCTAGAATATCATGATATCCCTTATGATGTTTATGCAGATGACACAAAACTGTATATTTCAGTGTCATCACATGACTACAGTCCCTTACACTCATTGCATAAGTGTATTGAAGGAATACATTAGTTGATGTGCCAGAAGTTCCTACAGCTGAACACAGAAAAAAATGAAATACTTGTCCTTGGCTCTAAAGAAGAAGGGTTACAAGTCAGTGCTCACTTTAACGTAATTACACTAAACTCTACAAATCAAGCCAGAAATCTTGGTGTAATTATGGACTCAGACCTACATTTAAACAGCCACATTAAGGTTGTCACACAATCTGCCTATTACCATCTTAGAAATATACCAAAATCAAAGGATTTCTGTCTGAAGATGACAAAGACAAACATGTTTATGCTTTTATTTTGAGTAGGCTAGATTATTGGAACAGTGTTTTTTTCTAATCAGAAAACTGTAGCTCATCCAGAATGCTGCTGTCAGATATCACATTGACACCAAAAAAGTAGAACATAGTCATTCATCCTAAGGACGCTACAATGGCTTCCTGTGAATCTGAGAGGTGTTTGGCCTATATAGCGTTCAGACCTGATGGTTCGTTGAGGCATCTAGGTCTTTTGGGACAGGATTACTCATTGTTCCCAGAATCAGAACCAAGCACTGTGCAGCAGCTTTAAGTTTCTACAATCCTTAAGTGTGGATCAAGCTACAAGAAAAGCTGAGACATTTTCAATCTAACTCTTACAAAAGCGATCACACAAGAGATGTTAATTTAAGCACACACGAAAAAAAATCTCTAGAAAATCTTAAAACAAGCGCAAGATAAGCAAAAAGCATAAGCATAAGCAAATAAGGATACATCCTACAATATGTTTGGTCTGGACTATCTCAATTACAATTGGTTAAGTAATAGGGTGTAAAGATTGGTGTTTGGTTACGCCACCACAGCACCCCTGCAGGGGGTTTCTGGAGCAGTCAATGGCTGTCACAGACAAAGCAAATTCTAAATCAGTGGGCAGATATTTTTGGATGTCATTTTTACAGAATCCATTTCAATAAGACCAATAGGTAAATCTGTATCCGACTAAGAAGTAAGACTGTGTAGTCTGTAGACCTCAGAGCACTAGACATTAGACTTTATTGTCCCCGTGGGGAAATTCTTTTTCACAGCACCGTTACTGTCCCAAGTCCCAACAAAGAACACACATACACAAAACACAGAGTATAACACAAACAGATTTAAACAAGAGTCAAGAGTTCCCACTCTAATAATAGTAATAGATTATGAATTGCCAAACTCGAGGACGTTCGATTTTTGTTTTATATCATACTGTACTTCCCTATTTCTTTATGATATTATATTGAAATGTATTTTATCTATTGATTATATTGATTATTTTGATTACTTATTTTTGCCCAATCTCATATGTTGTTTAATGTTCTTAATGTCATAAAGGTTTTGTTTTTAACCCTGTAAAGCACTTTGAATTGCTTTATTGGCACATAAATGCCTGCCTTGCCAACAGCTGACATGACCCTCATTGCTGCAGTACACACTTTGAGAAATTTCCTTTAGGACATCTGTACAATTATCCTAATTGTAAAGTACCCATGCATCTTTAAATGCAGTGACTGACACACAAGGAAATGCAAAGCATATACCTTCAAAATCCACTTGGTGGAGCTCAGCGTCCATCCAACAGATATCCTCCAATATATTCCAGCATTAAGTTCAGAGTCATCCAATGTCATGCTTGGATGCAGCGCTATTAGTTAAATCCTTTGTTTAGCATTAGGAGGCGTGCTGTCTGGGAGCTCTGCTCGTGCACCCAGCTGCCTCGCTCTGCACAGACAGGAGATCCTGCCTCGTGGGCTGCTCTCCCTCCAACAAGGCTTACTTACTTCAATACTCTGTTTATAATTAACTCCCAACAAAAGACATAGCAAACACAAACTGATTGCATTATGTGTCTTTGTGCTTCTTGAGCACTGTTTACTCCGACCCTGTACACATGCATTACTGAATTACTGCTGCCGTTATTAATTGGCTCTCGTTAATTGATACTTTGACAGATTGGTTCCACTTGTCTTACAGTAATTTAACCCCTTGTCCCTTCTGTCCACACAGGGATCCGGACTTCCAGGACTGGCTGTAAGTAGCTTGTTTGTGTTATACAATTAATGCCTTTATCACTTAATGGTTTTCTTTAAGGTGTGGAAATCATTTTGTGTCTGGTGGGATGTATAGTCCTTAATTTTTCTTCCTCTCTTTCTGTCAATGTATAGGGCGCTCCAGGGCCAATTGGTCTTCCAGGCGAAATTGGACCAAATGGGCCCAAGGTAGGACACCCAGCTTTAATTTATGATACCCTCTTCACAACATACTTACACATTTTAAAACAGGTACAAGAGCATTAATATTTTAATCTTCTTATTCAGAGATAACTTATTACCTCTTCTTCATTTAGGGTGTGTTGGGAGCATCTGGACCTCCAGGACTTCCTGGACCTCCTGGCAAGCCTGTAAGTCTCCACCCAGGAAATGTCATTTTTATCTTTCAGCTTCGTTGCCCATTTGTAACAAAGACGAAGATTTCCCATGAAAAAACTAAAAACAAAGAGGTTGAAGTACTATATAGTATATCATTGTTGTTGTGGGAATGAATGATAATACACAGAATGAGGAGCCATAGTGAACATCAGTTCTCCTACTGAAAATACATTTAAATCAGGTAAAACAACAGTATATATATATATATAAATAATATTATTTTCCAATATGTTTAGTGCATGAAAATAGTTTGTACATGTTAACCCAGCAGTGAGCAAAACTTTACTATTTGAACTACAGACACAGTGTGGAATGTTCAAAGATCCAAATGAAGTATGTTATGTTAATCAACTGTGGTGACTCAATACTAAAGAAAGATATAGTGACATCAACAACTCAAACTTCCACCATGGCAGTGTTAACCTTTGCAAGGTGCCAAACATACTTTTCAAACTTCTGTTTATCTAAGCTTACTATCTTTAAAGATTTAGACCGTATTATTTTTTCCAGCCAACTTAAGATGCCTTAAAGCGAGATACAGTTTTATTATAAAGAGCCAGTTGTCCAAAAAATACTGGGTAGCTAGAGATCAGCAACAATTTTTACATTGTTATTTGAGAGTTCATAAAATCTCAAAACAATTTAGTTTTCATACAATTAGCTGATGTTAGCAACATAAGCTAATAGCAAAATGGTCGTCTATTTTTGTACCTATGTTTTTTCTGCTGTGTAGATGCTTTTAAAAATGAACTTGTAACTTATTCCTGGAGGACATACAATGCAGCACTGTTTCTGATTCGCTTTAAACATAATGTAATGCATGTTTATGCAGAAAATATCTGAGACAAAAATAACAAGTGAGCATTAATAGATTTCAAAGTAAATCCTTCATGTCTTAAGGCAGTCTTTGAATTGACATTTGAGAAAACAGCTGTGAACAGAGTGAGAGGTTATACACTACCAGAAGCTAGGCATTAATACTGTAATTAAACAACAATCTAATTTATTCTAACATGTGTTGAATGAGATCACAGTGTAAAGCTAAAACAAAGACGACATCAAACTTACTTATGTTGCTACAAATGTGACTGTTCTGCAAAACAAGGAAAGCACAACAACAAAGCACCTAGCACAGCTGGAGCTCAGGCCTTCCTGGTAGGTCCCAGCTGAAAGTAAGTGGTAAAAAAAGCACAAACAGTTTCCGGCTGTACGCTTTCAAGTCCAATGGTGTATGTTCTCTCCTGTGTGGATCACTGAGTGGTTCTAAGAACAGGGATGTGTCCTCATTGAGAGTGATGTTCCCAGCCCAGGGGAGTGTATTTGTTTAGTTTTAGTGCTGTCCTAGGGTAAATAAACCCCCCCATTAGATCAGTGAGCTGTCTCATCCGACTGTAGCAGAAATACATCACAACCAGAAGAGATACTTTACTCTCTAACTCAATCTATAGATGGAGAGAAGGAAAGATGGAAGAAAACAGATAAAGAGAGCGGGAATGCTGGCTCAGCTTTTGGGAGTAAAAGCAACTGTGACCAGGTGACTTCCTTCCTTATTTCTCTCTATTAACCTATTTGTCTATCTAGGGTCCTCCAGGGAAGTTCATTGGTGGAGAAGAAGGCAGCGCTGAATTTCAGGTAAGACTTCCTCACATGCTCTTTCTGAACTGAACTGTTTTGACACAATGTATCTTTTACTAACCCACATATTTCCTCCTCTCCACAACAGTGTCCTCTTAATTGTCCAGCAGGACCTAAAGGCCCACAGGGACTGCAGGGAGTCAAGGTGAGACTCTGTCTGTTAGGGCCCTAAAGGAATAAGCACGACTGGTTTTGTTACGTGGCAAAATTGTTATGACACCCAACCGACTGACTTTTGCCTTCTAGGGACACAAAGGACGTTCTGGTGTTCTTGGAGAGCCTGGCACCATAGGAAAAACGGTGAGCTGCTAAATACCCACCAGTAACAAATACAAAGACTCAAACACCTGTGCGCACGCATTTGTTGTACAGTCTCACACACTGAACCCACCATTCAAGACCAGCAGAGGCAAGGATTAGCTCTAATGAAGCCCCTCGAGGCACATGACTGGCACTAATCTGGCTGCGATTAGTCAGGCCTGGCCTCGGCCCTGCAGTCAGCATGCAGCCAGCCAGATGAATGCGGCAGTGAAGAGTCAGGTACATGAAGGGGAGAATGAGAGAGTCAGGGTTCACGTAGTCCTCTCACCTCACTGCATTAAGCAGAGCTAATGAGCACGCAGTTGGCTCCGAGACAGCGGCTAGCCAGGCTTCAGGCATTAGCCTCTGATCCTCCCACACAGGTATCTCAGGCACTCAAAACACTCAAAGCAACAAGTTATCATTCATCCCAGAGAGGGGAGATCAGCAGGCTCTTTCAGAGACCAGCCTTGACTCAAGATTGCACTGTGGGATTGCTCTCTCTTATTTTCCTCAAAGACACACAGCATGAGGTGTTTACATCGCCACCAGCTGTTTGCTAAAAACTCAACTGAAACGAAAACACGGATAACACCAAAAGCATGATAAATACACTTTTTGTATACTTGATGTATTAATACTGACTATCTGACAACATAAGACCAAATAAATGAGTGCCCCAGATACATAGCGTATCCTGTGCCTGATGAGAAATAAAACTAGACCAGAATAAACTTGTAGATGAATGAGCTTTGACTTGAATCTGTTGTATTAGTCTTCTCCTGGATAGATGTAACATGAAGCTGGTGAGGTTAGCAGGCCCTTTTTGATCTGCTCATAGAATAAAAGTTTAACTCTGTGTGAAATACTTTTCATACTGAGAGATAGACGAGTATAATGCAACTGCCCTCTTGTCTGGTTGTCAAGTATTCAGACAGTGCATGTAGACAGCTAGCAAAGCTTAGCATGAATACTGGAAGTAAGGGGAAATAGCTAGCCTGCCTCTGTCTACTTTCAAGATGTAGTTGTATAACGTAACATCCTAGAAAAGATTGCCTGCTCTTGGTGTACATTTGACTTTGTTAGACCTAGACGTTATTCTTAGGTCTTCCCTGCCAAACTAAGCTAATCAAAACACTTTAGCTAAAAGCTAGTGCAGTTCATCCAAAAGTCAAACCATTCCATTAATAACACAAGACAATCATAAGCGGTTCAAACTGGTGCATCATCCATCACAACCATGATAATGTTTGTTTGCCTAGTTGGTAGATTCTACGATTGTATTTGAAAGATTTTTGTTTGGCCAGTTTTGCTGGCTTTCTAGCTTGAGCTTTATATATTACCAGCTATAGCAGTATACCAATAATATACCAGTTTACAACCTTTGAAAACAAGTTTTGGTTTCTCTCTTTCTTTTTTTGTCAAACCAGCTAGCTTTAGCTGCCTGAGTAGCCTACCATAAGCTACATTTTTAACAACAGTGACAGACAAGTTTAGACAAACATAAGCAGAAACCATCACAAACTTGTTCAAGAACTGACTTTTCTGTCTAGCTTGGGTTGACCGGGGTCAATCTCTGTGTAGCCTATAAGTAGACAAAACTACTAAAGACTAAAATACCTCTTAAAGCTTTGTAAGAGAGTTTGAATGTTCCAATTTTTGGTAGCAATCAGCAGTTATACTAATGAGAAATAAAGGGAATAACTAATCAAAATGTTCCATTTGGTTTCCTCCACCAGGGTCTCAAGGGAGAAGTGGGCATCTCTGGGGAACAGGGTATCCCAGGACCCCCGGTATGCTGATAATTAATCTTTTTTTATGACAAAGCTGGAAACTTGGGCTTACTGTACTGTGTAGCAACATTTGCTCTATTTCTTGTCTCTGTCTAAACCTGGTATTTGCCTCCTTCCTTTAATAAGGGTCCAATGGGTCTGAGGGGTTATCCAGGGATGATGGGTCCTAAAGCAGAAGCAGTGAGTATTACCTTTTCTTTTCTTTGTTCATAGTCAGACTTTAACTTTTATGTCCTATTTTTCATTCGATACAAGGTAGTTCTTATTCATAGGTGAGCACCAAGAAGGCACAACCAGACCTGCCCCCACTATACAAACACCATCCATTACCAGCAATGGGGACATATGGAAATGATGCTAACACAAATCTCTCCCCTCCTCTAATGAGTTGGGGTTGTCTAGGTCTGCGGTGCTTCCATCTGTAGTTAATGATCCACTGTAGCCATCCGTCTTACTGTTAACATTAGCCGTGTTAGCCAAGTTAGCGCCCCGGCTTAGTGCCAAAACAAGAGTGGCTGGCGCTCTGTGTAGCTCCCATTAGTGGAGTGAGTTAAGCGCTAATTACCCCTTTATCACAATGAATAGTCAGCTACCGTGACTTAGCATCCACTCTGATCTGATAAGTGATTGATGCCATTTTTTTTTCTTCTTCTGCAGGGCCCTCGTGGCTACAAGGGCATCACGGGACCTGTAGGAATTCCTGGGCCCCCTGTAGGTGACACAAACACATTCACATGCACGAATAGACTTCATTACACATACAAGAACCAAAAGAACACCCTGGATATTCTGAACCGCTCTCTTTTTTTCTTCAGGGTGAGGAAGGGCCTCAGGGACCACCTGGAGAGGCAGGAGACAAGGGAGACAAAGTAGGTGACTGTTCCAGTGTATTTTTTTTTATTGTCAAAGCAGTGGCAAAGGAGAGATAAAAAAGATGACACATTTCTTAGATCTTGCATGGGGGCACATATCCTCTTCTGCACTGCAAATACACTGATGCTGTTTTGGTTATCTTCTGCAGGGCAGTCGAGGCATCCAGGGCCCACAGGGTGCGGTTGGCAAAAAGGGAGAAAATGTGAGTGAACGCACTTCTGTTTGTGCCCTGCACGGTTGTGTCAGTTTTCAGATAGTGTGCCAAATGAAGCCCGCTGACTCATTTGCCTGCTTTCCCAGGGTCTGCCGGGCATTGATGGAAAGGATGGCACACCTGGTATTCCTGGAATCAAGGTAGGGGTTGCCAGCCATGAAAGTGATGAACAACTTCCATCTCAGTCAAAGATGGACATTTATTCTTCTTCTGCTCTCTTCTCCGCAGGGCGGCCCTGGCCAAGCTGGGATGCCTGGTCCTCCTGGTCCTCAGGGAACAGCTGTGAGTGATTCTTCAGTGTAGTGGAGGGAAATGTGTTTCCTTGAGCATCGTTCTTAAATGCAACTAGAGCCACATCCAAATAAGGCTGTTGTATTGCCACTCAGACCACGTAGGGGGTCATTCTATTCTCCTCCCCAATTTAAAAAATCCAGAGCGCAGACAAGGGAAACCAGCCTGAAGTCGTCTGTAAATCTTCATGTGTTTTGTTTTCTGGGCTCTCATCCAGGTTAAGAACGACCCTGTGACCCACGCTGTTTTAAAATTTAAACCACCTTGAAATAGCATTTTCCCTCCCACCAAGGGTGATTTATCACAATCAAACCAGTTGGTATACTTGTGTGTGTTTGTGAGTGTATGTGTGTATGTAGGGAGGGGGGGGGGGGGGTATATTTGTGTGCGTGTCATTCTGACTAAAGGGTAATGGAGCATGAGATGCACACTTTGCTGTGTGGTCATTGCGGTGACACTGCTGCAAACTCAAGCACCATAACTTAGCCTGCTTTATACAACCTAGTGCAATATACATTACACAAACACACACACACAAAATACATACTGCAAGGAAATCTGTTGCAAGGTCTTTACCTATAGCTTCCAGCTGGCAATAAGAAATATTTTTCTTATTCATATTTTTATTGTATTAGACATCAGCATTTCAACATTCCACTATCAGCTCACCAAACAAATATTCACATTCATTTTGACCTGAATATATTCAGGATCACTCTGTGTTTCAAGCAGGAATTAAACCACAAAGCAAACTTTCAGAATATAACTTACATGTGTCTTTGAAGAGTTTTCTTCAGAGTTATTGCCTTATTTGAAGAGTATGGAAGGTACAGAGAGAAACAAAGGCCTTTAGATCAAATCTCACCATGGATGTTCGGACTCTGATGCGGGTGCTTTTTTGATTCACACTCATTTCACCCTTGCCATTTCTGTCTGTCTGCAGGGATTGCCTGGCAGCCCAGGGTCAAAAGGTGGACCTGGATCTAAAGTAAGCATTTTTTTCCAACTCATATATCACATCATGTTTCATTTCCCATAGATACTTTTTTAGCTCTTGTCCTTTCTTTCACTTTTTAATTGTATGTATCTCCCTTTCCTTTGTCAGGGCGAGCCTGGACCGAGGGGTCATGTTGGCATGCAGGGTGCATCTGGACCTTTGGTAACACATAAAGATATACACAAAATACAACTTTTCTCAGGTATTACAAATCGTTCATTTTCAGGATGGATGTATAATTGTACTTAAAATGGTTTCTTTAAGGGTGAGCCTGGTCTTCCTGGTGAGGCTGGTATGGAAGGAGTTCCTGGACCAAAGGTACGAATACAGAATCATTGCATAAAAGCACCAAATAAATTCAACTGTGAAACCAAACGTACTTATACCTCAACTGATTTCAACAGGGTGACCGAGGCCAGCGGGGAGAAGTCGGACCACAGGGAGTAGTTGGCAAACCTGTAAGTTGCTTTTTGTATTTTTTCTTATAAAAAATTAATAAAATAAAGGTAAATAAACTGATCTGCAGGGACACTTTCCCTAATTTCTTTTTTTTTTATCTTACCAGGGAAGCAAAGGAGAGAGAGGACCAATTGGAGTCCCAGGAGCCCAGGGTCTTAGTGGAACAAAAGCAGACAAGGTCTGTGATTGTGTTTACAAAAAAACACTTTATAAAACATGAGCATCATTGCCCTTATTCAAACATTGGAGTTTCCCAGACTTATCTATAGGGGGCAGTGTTTACCTATGAATAAAATCCATGAAACACAGTAAGTCACTGAATGAGGCAAGCAGTATAAATAAGCAATATAAATGATAATCCAAGTGTCCGAGAGTACACAACATCTTTCTTCCTTTGTTATATGTGGTGTCACCAGCTGGAATGTATATTTAGATTTATTTATTTTTTATATGCTAAATCTAACCACGTTTACTAAACCTGTCTTTCTTTCCAGGGTTTCCAAGGAAAAGTTGGGTCAAAGGGAGACATTGTGAGTAGAACAACGTTGCCCTTTCAAAACACGGTTGTCTGAATTGTATCTTAAATTGCTTTTGTGTGGTTCTCCAGCTCTTTACCAACAACTATTTCCTTCAGTCATCTCTCTCTCTCTCTCGGCCCTTCTGATCTTCTTCCTCTCTGTCGCTTTTAGGGTGACCCCGGCGTTGAGGGATTGGCTGGAGAGAAAGGTGAAAAGGTAAAAATCATTACTGCGCCACCTCAAGCTGTTTCAAACTTTTTCTTCAAGAGCAGAACTTGCAGGCTTTGGTTTAAAACATTTGGCTCCTGAGGCATCAAAGCGAAGTGATATGAAGCATAAAATGTCATAACTGTTCTGAAGTTAAGAAGTAGGAAGAGTCTGCGTCGGAATTTGCATACAAATCCCCATAATAATCCAGATGGCAAATGAGCTATTTACATGACAGTGAAGCGATGATGCACGTTGGCGCTTTGAAGCCGCATTTTTGGGCGTTCATTTACAGAAATTCACTCTTTAATTTTTGCTCAACGAGTGTCTGCGAGGCGGAAATGATAGATGGAGTGATGAAGTGAAAATGATGACTCGTCTGTCTTTTTGCTGTGACAGGGTTTGTCTGGCGAGCCTGGGCCCAAAGGACAGGTGAGAGTGTCCTATGCAAACATCCATAACACTTTCCTCCCTTTTATTCTATCCGTTCGCTATTTCACATCATCATATCCTATCAGTCTCTCGTTTACTCTCCATAAAATCACTCTTATTTAATGCGTTTGTCTTTACAGCAAGGAATCAGGGGTGACAGCGGTCACAATGGACCCACTGGAGACCCAGGTAAACCTGGAGACCAGGGACCACCAGGACTTCCTGGTCCTAGGGGACTCAATGGAGAGCGAGGAGTACCCGGCATGCCAGGCATTCAGGGAGTAACTGTGAGTTGATCACATTTGTCATGCATATAGACTGATATAAATTGGCTCACTTGGTCGTCTACTGTCTTTTTTTGATGGTTGGTCTTTTCCTCTCCAGGGACGTGATGCATCAGACCAGCATATCATTGAAGTGGTGTTGAAGATGTTGCAGGGTGAGCGTCTAGACTGGAATATTCACCTTTGATGTCCATATGGGAGATTAGATTGGCTCTCTACTTTCATCTTCTGAGCAATCAGTTTCCTGTTATCAAAGGTAATTCAATCAATATGATGCCTCTGCTTCCTTCCGTTACAGAGAGGCTGGCAGCAGTAGCAGTGAGCGCCAAGCGGGCTGTGCTCGGTGGAGCGGGTGTGATGGGACCTCCCGGGCCTCCTGGACCTCCAGGGGCAACTGGACCACAGGGGCCACATGGTTTACCTGGTGCACGTGGTATTCCTGGCATGTTTGGAGGGCCAGGGCAGATTGGAAACACAGGACTGAAAGGTAGGAATAGAGCAGAGTAAAGCATCAAGCATGCTTTAAATTGAGGCACGCCTCATCTTTGTCATCTTTAAATGAATTTATAAGAGACTGTTTAAAGCATGGACGTAATTTGAGTGTGCTCACACATGGAGGTGTTTTGGAGACGAGAGATGGAAGTTGCAGCATTAAAAGTTAAATCTGCATTTAATGTTCCATCAATGTAACAGACTAAGAGTTGGAGTTGCACTTACTAGTTGCTTATTTTTTTCAAACCAGAGGCTGCCGCTTTTAAAAAAAAAAAACACTCCTCTGGATGGGTTTTTATCAAATTTAGTGCTGTTTAAGTCTTTATAATACTGTTTTATTATAGAATAAATACACATTTGTAGTGTATCCTTACAAAATCTTCTACTTATATGGTTTTTAAAGTTATCTCGATTTACTTGTAGACCAGCTCTAAACGGTCCTGTTATTTTTATATGAAAAAGTTGAACAGAACCAGACTGATTGGGGAAAGTAGTGAGGGTATCTGCCTCCTGGACCCCAACAAGTAGATTATTCTGCAGGACAGGGGCCTGAATATGTCTGTGTAGGCTTCAGTCATCCAGGTCATGGTAAAATCTAAGCTTGATCCAAACGTCTTCTAGATCTTCTACTGAGTCCAGTTGCCTTTGGATCAAGCTTCGATTTGCCTCCCATACCACTTTCGAAAACTTAAGGTACTACGAACATGGCTGAGTCCTGCCTAAATGGTTAACGAGGACTATCAATCAATCGTGTTGGTGGTGGAACTCCCTTTTTAATGCTGCTGTCATGAAGAACTTAACTGTAACTTTCTTGATGAACGGTGCTATGTAAATAAGGTTCAGAAATATAGCTTTTTAGGGTTCATCTGAACCTCTCTTTGTTTTCTCTTCTAGGAAAGAGAGGAGCAAGGGGAGACAGAGGAGATCCCGGTAAACCACATCCTGGACTACCCGGACCCCCAGGAATACAAGGTAGGAGCTGAGCTGTTATGGAAGGCTTTAAAAGCATGGGATTGAACAGCACAAGCTTAATGCGGATACTGTACATGGAATGTTAAACAGCGTTAAACACTGACCAAAGGTTAATCAGAATGAGGGTCCAGTAAGAAACTGAAGGACTTGGCATTACAGCTCTTACCTCAGGAAAGGCTGCTCAAAGGAATTATAAAAGCATCATTAACTCCAGTCATTTAACAGATGCTCTTGAATGAAATAGAATTGCAACAGGACACACTTATTTAAACATGGAAAACACAACCACACTCTCTCTATGCACACGTATACACAGTGTAAATACTGTACAAACCAGAGAGATTTATTTACAGTAAAAACCACTACTGAATGTCCACTTCCCTCAGGTCCTCCTGGTGTTGATGGTGTAGCTCGGGATGGTCGCCATGGCGAGAGAGGACCTCAGGGAGCAGCTGGAGAGGCCGGTTACCCAGGTAAGGCGGGTTCACCAGGTCTCCCAGGCTACTGTGAGGCGGCGATGTGTCTGGCCGCATCAGCGTACACCTCCCCGAGACTACAGGAGGCAGGCACAATCAAAGGACCCAATGTTTAGGGAGCTGTCACTCCATCACCAGCTCATAATCTCCTGGGACAGCGAGCGAGAGAGAGAAAGAGAGAGAGAGAAGGAGAAAGACCACATTTCTCAGTAGGACAACATCCAGAACAAGAAGGCGGGGGACAGTAAAAGTAAAGTGACACCCCCCCGTCCACCTCCAGAACCCTGAAGTTTTGACTGGCGGGACAATACTCTGATCTTAATCCCCTACATCACCATGACAACAGCAGCTCACAGCCACCCACATGATTTTGAATTCTCTATAGTGTTTTTGGATGATGTCAGTGCCAGTCCCATCCAAATATCCCTGCCCTGTTCCAGCAGTGAGAGAGGTACTGATTTATTTTTCATCACTAAGCATGTATGAGCTGAGAGGAGAACAAAGTGTTGGGGAAAAAAAGGTGCTTTTCTTTTACAAAGTGGTCACTTTAATGCTTTTACATTATGCAATTTTCTTGTTTGAGACATGTTTTGAGTTTTAAATGCCTTGCGTCTATTCGGAAAAAAACACACCTGATGCCTTTAAAGTGTACAAAAGCAAAACAATAAATGATTGGAAGTGACACTCAGTACTGTACTGTATGTTAAAATGAAGTGTTCTCACGTGTAAGCTACAGTGAAGTCCCTGATTTACCTCATGTGTACATTCCCCCCCGCCATCACTGCTTTCTACCCAAGTCTCATTTTAGAAACTAACGACTAGCTTTATCTCTTCTTCTTGTTGCCTGGCAACAGCATATCCCGACGGGCACTCCCATCTCCCACAATGCAGTGCTGTAAATCTTTGTAAATGTGTGTTGATTATTATGTAGAGAAAAAGGAATGGGTTACAATATGCGCCAACAAAAAATCCTGTGTTAATGAATTCAGTGAGTAATAAAAAGTTCCTACAGATATAACGACTTTGTTTCCAGACGGATCAGTCTGAATGTGCTTCCTATGCCACTGTCAACTTTTCACAGGGTGTTCAGCAGTTTTATGACTGATTTTTTTCTCATCAACAGAAGCTATTTATTGTTCTTCATATAATCATCTGTAAAGAGGGTTTTTTTTTCTGGCTGTTCAGGTCAACCCAGACAAATAAAGAGGAATCTTTTATACAATGGTATTCTCTCCTGTATCATGTGATATCAATCTTTCGGGTTTGACTCACCTTTTTTCAGCTCCTTTTTCTTTCTTTTCACCGAGTCTTCAAAATATTTCAAATCTCAATTATGCATGTAATTAAAGTCCTGCTCGTGCTGTCAAAGCGGTACATGCTCATGTTCGGCTTCTGTCATAGTCTTTGATCACAAAGGCCAAAAGATGCCAGAAAGCGTCAATGCCTTACAAGGCTTTACAATAATAAAATAAACATAATTATAAGTTCAAATTCCACACAGAACAAGACAAGCAGATTAAAAAAAACTATGAAGAGACACAACTATTCATCATATTCACAATTAGCAAGTTGCTTATTAGCATGCTAATTAGTTTCATAGCCTACTAGCTACCTCTACCTAAACAAGGGCCATACTGAGCAAAGCATTTTAAGATTATAATTCATGTTCAACAACTTTCTAACTAAGCATGAATAAGCAGTAATTAGGAGGCTATTGAGGGCAAACTCTTAGTTGGCGTATTAGCTTTGGACTATGGTCATGTAGAGTGCTTAATGACTAATATGCTACTAACTAGCATGCTAATAAGCAACTAGTTAATGGTGAATATTGTGACCTTCATTTTAAAGTGTTAAAAAACAAATAAAAAGAAACAAATTGGTGCGCTGGATGGCCTAACATGTCGCACAACCCATGTGGGCTGGCTGTCGTCCTCCCAGCGGGCAGCCAGATGTAGTCTTTTACCTGCGACTCCTTTCCCTGTGTGTAGTTCCAGACTCTCTCATCCCTGTTTGTAACTCAATCCACTGTCTGCAACTACAAACTGATGCAAAACAACTACAGAGAGACATATACAACTACAAACATATGCAAATAAATAACTACAAATTCCTCTGAAGAAGGGGAAAGATGGCTGGCCTTGTACTTGTCTCTGCCCATGCTAATGGGCATATTATATTATTATTTCATTGATGGATTACAGGTTGACAATGATGAACAAATGATACTGCATCTTTGAAAAGCACATTTTATTCAGCTTAAGGTCAATATATCCAATGGTTGGGCTTGTGAAAAACAAAGGTCAAAGTTCAAACTGCTGATTAAACTAGAGATGAAAGAAGTGGTTGTGATTTAAAACTCCATATACTTCCAAATAAAAAAAATATTTAAAAAGACAGCCTTAATATACATTCATATGACACACAACAAAAGCTTTTCTTGTGATGCTTTCCAGAATATTTTCTCTTCAGATTGTGAGAGTTGGGAGGACATGCTCAGTGAGTTGTATCGCAGTACATATGGAGAATGAGCTGAATTATTGCGCTCATCTTCTTAAACAAATGCCTGGTGAAGCAGACAGATGGCTGTATCCGCTACTTTGGAATACACAATGAGATGAAATGCTTTAGAATTGCTGTTTTTCCCAAAAAAGACGGGAGTTAAAATGAGACAAAAATCAACTTAAGTGACATAATTACAAAAGCCAATATGATATCCTGGGTAAACATTTTTTTTTCTATAAATAATTTGCCTGTTACTGAACACAGTTTTCCGTTTTTTAAAGCTTATAGATCTGAAAATGTATCCCTCTGGCATTTTCTGTTGCTTTCTATCCACTGAGAATGAATGAAAAACAAGTGGCTGACCATGCAAAAGTCCTTTATCAAATCTGTTGAAAAAGTATAAAAAGCCACTATATATAAATATAAATATATACAAGACAGTCAATTCCATGAAAGAGGGTTGAATGCACAGTTTGGACATCTGTTTTGACTGAACTGGAATACATTTCTTTGGGAAGTTCATAAGGCCAAATTCACATACATATCACATCACACAAACGGAATATTAGAAATGCATGAGATGCGTCCTAAATGGGATTCAGTGAGATAGGAGGGGAAAAAAGATACGAGTGGTGGAAAAGTTTCTACAATAATTGTGTATGTTCTCCTCCTACAGATTAAGATAGAGAAAGAAAAGAGGCCAGAATTAATAAAAGGGATGTAAATATAGATTGTGATTCATGTCACCTCCCCTTGGTTGTTTGAAGATGTACAAAAGGAGTGAAACACAGAGAGGAAAGAGGCAGGACAACAATCAAAGGCGGTAATGTAGCAATGATTTTGTAGTCGCAAAAAGAATGATGCAATAAAAAAAATGTGCTGCTGGTGCTTCTTTGCAGGCCTCATTCCAGTGGGCATAATAAAAAAAAGGGGTTTTGCTCACATCTGCAGAGGAAATCTGTAGGTTAATCTTTACAATTCAACAACAAAGGGCTTCTTTATTACATCTTGTGGTCAGGTTTAATATCTTTGGGTCTTCCTGTCTTCTTTGTAGTCCCTTTGGTTCAGTCCCCCTCTCCTGCATCACCTCCAGCCCTCTTACCAGGGGCCCTTGACATGTGGGCCCTTGGGGCTGTACTCTACTTGATGGCTCATACAGTCGCCAGGATTACAGCGGCCATCATGTCCTTTTGAACCAGGCTGTCCAGAGGGGCCTGGGATCCCCGGAACACCCTGCTGGCCGACGGGTCCTGGGGGTCCAATCTTACCGTAACCTGGAGGGCCTGGGACACCTGTAGGAGGAAAAGGAAAAGGAAAAGGAAAAGGGAGGGATTGTAATAATTGTGGCACTTTCAAATGGTTTCCTATTACTTTCCTTATTATCTTTCTTGCCTGCAGTGCAATGAAAGATTCAATCCACTCTTTCGTGTCACATAAGGAGCGAAAGTCAGCCAAAGGTTTAGCCAACCTTGTTGTTGAAAAATCGAAAGCAAAAAGGTGTTATTCTTAAAACTTTTCCCTGCGTATGTCCGAGGAATTGTTGGTGCAGTGGCCACACCAGTGAAAACCTGCATGTGGAGTGGGAAGCCAGCAGGAGAGATGGTGCACAACTTAATTCAAGTTTGTATAAAGTTTGTCCTATAAGTGTTTCAAAGGTTTATCTTTCTCTTTGTGAAATGTAACTTTTGTGTAAAAATATTTTTTTGCACTTTTAAGCAAAAATATCTAACTGTTCCACCTCCATGGCACCAGCCAGTTAGTCCGCTTGATACTGTTTGATATGATGAAGCCAAGAAGAGAAAAGCAACAAGCGTCCCTGCAGATATTAGTTATATCACAGCGTAACGTTAGTGTGAGTGCACTCTCATTAGCTTCTTCTCACTGAGGTTGCAGTCAGTGCAGTCAGGTGTGTGTGGCTGATTGGTCTGATTAAGCACAGGTTTGGGGATCTTATACATATATATATATATATATATATATATATATATATACTCCTGGACTCCATTGCTCTGTGCTGACTCATTATCTCACCTTCAGAGGTAGTGAGCGCATCTCGGCTGTGTTCTCGTCAGTCTGCAAAAACGCCTACAAAAACTTTCTGCGTATTTGCTCACTATTGCTGGTTTTCTCTCAGAGTGTAACCTGTAGTGCTGGGGAGTTTTTACACCAGCCTGGCTTGTTCTCTTTAAGGCCTCCCTGGCAGCCATTGTGTTTTTTTTTTTGTGTTTCATGGGTTTCCCAGAGAATTTAGTTTCATGTCAGCTACTTGGCAGCAGAGTTGAAGTTCCTCTCTATCATTGAACCATTTAGTTGAGGAAGCTTGTTTATTCTTGCTCATTTCTGCTTTTGATTCCCTCCGGGACAACCTTGAGACTACCCCGGGTCTGCACCTGCGTCCCCCCTTCCCCCTTTCCTGACAGTTACGCTGTATTGTTATCGATGTCGTTGATGTCTCAGCTTTACCAGGTGCAGAAAGTCTTCTAACCCAAGTCATGCTTCAGACTTGCACACAAACATAAATAAATCCATGTGACTTTAACAGTTTAAATTGTTGAGGAGCCAGATGGCCTAGCGGTTATATTGTGCGCCCCATGTTCGGAGGCTATAGTCTTCAGCACAGCAGCCGTGTGTTCCAATCCGACCTCAGCTCTTGGCTGCTTGTCATCCACTACTCTCTCCTCTCAACATTTCCTGCCTCTCTTCAGCTGTCTCTAATAAAAAAGGCCCAAAAACAAAATGATCACAAAAAGTTGAAATTGTAGAATGCACCTTTAAGACATACTGTGAGCATCCGAATTGCAAATTGCCCACAGTATCTGACAGAAGACAGTCCCTTCTCTCCGTGCTGTATACTGTTAGGACCTACTGTTCAGTAGGCGCACACATTGTGCTGATATTTGTTCCTACTTCATCTGATTCATTCAGTGTGGAAGTGGTGTCATTAGCCCGCCTCATGTTATTGACACTCCAACTCAGATGTGATATGCACGATGGCTCAGTAAATAATACAAAACTTCACATTGCATTTCAACAATTTAATAACTTAACATTTGAAACGCGCGCTACCCGAACCGGCCGCAACCATCCTCATTTATTTATATATTTTTTATACTCCTTTTGTTTTGATTTGGAGGCACACATTTCGCACAGCATTGTGGGGGTTAATATATAACTAATTTCCTGGAAGGATGCATCCAAGCCATACTGCACACAACCCGGAAGTTAGCATCCATGTATACTGAGGTGGACCCAAAAAATGCCCACTGAATGACCACGAGGGTTCAGTCTACTGAAAAGTGCGCACTGCATACTGAACTGTGGCTAAGTTACTAGGGGAGCGACGTCACTAGATGGCGCCTTGTATTTATCCTTGAAGTTAGTTTCTGCCATGGATGGAAACCTGTAACTGAGCTCCAATTGCCTCTCAACTCAACAGTAATGTGAGGGTTAGTGTGGACAGTGTTTTGCTCATGTATGATAAAATAGTAGCCGTACAACTGGGCTTTGTAAGGCTGATGTGTCGTTTGAAGTAAACGCGGTTGTGCTCTGCCTCCAATGCTATCCAAAACCCCATTAACCACGAGGCATGGAAAAGGTAAACCTAAAATAAGCAAACTGCTCCCTGTAAAATAACTGCAGATACTTGTATGTAAATCAACTGAGTTTTGAGTAACCAAGAGAAACTATAACCATTTGAACTATTTGACCTTTTCCACAGGTTTAAGCTTGAGGTTTAGCTTTGTGTGTTGTGTTAATAATGCATTTTAAACTTCTAGTGAAGGACTTTAAGTAAAAGCACTGATCCATGATCAGTGGTATACAGTATATTACCTGGTGCTCCTGGTGGTCCGACATCTCCCATCTCACCCACACCCTTATCTCCTTTTTCTCCACTTGGTCCTCGTGGCCCTACGAAGATACCAGTCACATATTTTGAGTGTCTAACAGTTTACAGTGCACTAAGAACACATGTTTAACTGTGATAGTGCTCGAAAGATAAGTGGCATAACAGACCTGAGGGTCCTGGGCCTCCTGGCCGACCTTGTCTGCCAATTTGTCCAGGCATGCCTGGTGCTCCCTGGGATCCAGGAATACCTGGCGTTCCGTCTTTTCCTGGGGGCCCGGGCCTACCTGGGGATGCCATCTCTACTGGTGTCTGCATTCGAGACATGTAGTAGCTCATTCTCTCTGAGGGAGGAGAAACACACAATAACAAACGTTGCAGCAGGAGCTGAGGTGTCCCAGAGGAGTTACATAATTATTCTTTCACAGAGAGATTTTCATCTGAGGAGAAAATGTTGCTCGAGTCTAAAACTGCACAGTCATGCAGAGTGAATGATCCCATATCAATGTCCATTTGCAGAGATGAACACATGCCCTCACCATCAAAGACCTTGATGACCTGCTGGCGGATGAAGTTCTTGATTTCATCATAGTTGACTACAGCCTGTTCAAAAGCAGAGAAATGAAGAGAAAAACAAAAGGGCAAACATTAATTAAGGTAGATAATTAGAAAAAAAACATTATTTACAAGAGCAGATGGAGCTGGTGAGCGCCTCTGGCCATTGTACTATTTGTCATTACCTCCTCTCAAATCTAAGATGGTTAAAGTTTAAGTAGCAGCTTTAGTGCATAGAAAGTAATGGAAGTGTTTCTCACATCATTTCCCGGTGACCCTGGAGTTCCAGGGAGTCCTGGGGTTCCATCTGAGCCCGGGCTTCCCCTCTCTCCTCTGGGTCCGGCGTGGCCAATCATGGGCTGTGCATCCTTGGAGTGATAACCCCCACCACCTGGAAGCCCCGGTCTACCTCTCTCTCCAGCAGGACCTCTAAGGCCTTGGGAACCTTGCTCACCCTGGGAGATAGACAAACACAGGCTCACACATTAAATGGACTGGAGCTTGTATAGCGCTTTTCAAGTCTTCAGACTACTCAAAGCGCTTTTACACCTCAGGTCACACCTAACCATTCAAACACTGCTGCTATGTAAAGTGGCCATGAGTATTAGCTTATCCCAATCCATACACACTTATACACCTCTGACGTAGCAGATGAGACAACTTGGGGTTAAGTGTTTTGCCCTAGGACACATCAGATATGTGGCTGCAGGAGCTGGAAATCCAACATCAAACCCTCCTTTTAATAACAAGTTCTATTGCGTTGTTTTCTCTGTAATTACCTCATCAGTGCAGGCAATGTCTGGCATATCACTGCAACAAGCTTATTGTTTTGTTTTCTAGATTGCCAGAAAATTACCCCTTATCACACAAATGGTCTCTTGAAATAATTAGATAAATGAATTCTGTTAAAATGGGAACGCCAGCTTTGCTTTCCTTAGGTAAAGCAAAATAATAAGAGCTCTTGAGAAAACCACTGAAAATATTATTATATTAAATATTATATTATATTATTATTAATATTAATATTATTATCTCAGATAAATAAGTTGATCTGTAGAGAAAAACAACAACCAGAAAGGACTCCTTATGACTGGACAATGGGGGAAATAAAATGTATGGATGCATGAAGAAGATGAACGCTGCTCTCATGTCTGCGAACAAAACATGACGCTTGAGCCGCGAGACATTAGCTAAGCTTAGCATAACGACTGATAACAATAAAACATAGAGCATGGTGCGATCAAAAAGGTCAGCTAGCAATCAAATATTAGCACTTTCCAAGCTCAGTAACAAATAATAGCATGTTTATTCAATTCTTGGAGGAGCTTGGGTAAAACTTCAGCTGATAAGTTAGCTGTTACACACTACAACTGTTAGTGCTAAGCTAATCTAAACAAATATGTGATTTATGGGGTTAGCTTACTATTAAACAGAGACATATGAGTGGTTCCAATCTCTTACCTTACTCTGAGAAACAACAATTGACCAAGTATTTGTTCCCTCCTTCTATCTCTTATCAGTTTGAACATTTAGCTTATTCTTAGATGTAATTAAAGATTTGTATTTACCGACTTTAGAGCACAAGAAGCAGGCATGTAAGGCAGCTTTGTGCCACACCTATACTACACTTCGACAGAAAAGAGCCCACCATTGGACAGTTTTAAATACACTTAACAGTCATGCAACATTAGGGACAGTGATTTATCGGGGACAAAGAAGCCCATAATGGACGTCTAATGTTTACATGTCAGCGTCAGACAAGTGGCTCTCGAAACAGAGAGGAGGAAGAAGAATAGAGAAGTCCGTTCTTGTCTTTCTCCTCTGTTCTCTTCTGTGCAGCTAAAACCCTGACAATGCCATCCTGTCAGCGTGACAAATAGCCTCATCTAGCATCTCTCCTCTTGCTTAATAGCATTATCCCAGAGGCAGAGAATAACTTTATCATTGTATCCACCTAAAGTGCTGTTAGGAGAGGTCCAACAGGCTCTGTAGCTACAGAGGTCTGGCAGGGCGGCTGGCTGCCAGCTCGCCAAGGGGTGAAGTGAGGCGAGGAGGAAGGAGGGGTGTCAGTGGGTGGGTCTGAGAGGGTTAGTGAACTGATGACTGTGTTAAGTGTGGGTGCTGAACGGGCAGAAACGGCGAGAGAGCAAAGCGCGCAGTTCAGCACCGTTCTGTGCCGACCTCCCTGAGCACAAAAGAAAGGGAACAAGGGAGCGTCTCGCTGAATTCAGATGCTGTGCGAGGGTAATGGATGATTGATGCTCGCCTTGACGACACACTATCACATAATACATCGCACCACCCCTGATTCAAGTACCTTTTGACCCGGCTGCCCGCTGTCCCCTGGCAGGCCCGCCGCTCCCTGTCAAAACAACCAAAGAAATATCCATCAATGGAATGAAATATAAACATCACCACATCGATCTCTTGCTATTATACTTTAATGGGGGACAGACACCACACCCAGACATTACTCACATCTTTACCCGCAGCACCGTCATTGCCAGGCTCACCCTGAAGACAAAGTCAAGGTGGAGGATGAAAAAAAAAAGAAAGTGAGAGATATTTTCAGCAGGGCAGCAGCTTGAATGATATTTAATTGAAAGTGCTTCATTGTGGGTGACACATCTGGAGGTTAAGTGGTACTAACCATAGACCCTGGGTGTCCTGGTGGTCCTGGGGCTCCTCCCATTCCTGGAATACCCCTCTCACCAGTTTGGCCTTTGTCTCCTTTAATTCCCTTGCAGATAGAATAGATTTTCAAATGTTTTTTTTTTTATCCTCTTTCACAGATGCACAGAAACACACTCACATGTGCACATGATATAACAATATATAGTTCATAATGCATTGTTTTTATTCTATAAGGCTTAGCACATGTACTTATTTCTCATCAGCTCCTTTTTTTATCTGTTTCAGTACATGTTGCTTCTGTAGTTATTAAGTGTCGTGGGTTCTTGTTTGATTATTTCCATTGTATTTTTGGTTGTTCTTTGTTTACTTGTTTATTCTGTCATTTCCTATCCCCTGTGTTTACTTTCCGTTTCTTATTCCTGGCTTCAGTGTTTCCTGTTTTATTTTCTAGTTTTTGCCCCGTCTACTGTTTATTCCTGCCTTTTCCGTGTCTTTCCCTCCTGTTGTGATTGCCCTGATTGTCTCCATCTGTGTCATTAGTCTCACCTGTGTCTGATTACTCCAGTGTGTATTCAGTCTCTCTCTGTTCCTTCCAGTCTTTGTGAGTTCATTATGTCTACCTCCCCCATGTTTCCATATTTATATAAAACAAGTTCATTTAATGATAAACTCCAGAGCCATGTTTAAACATGAACAGGAGGGAAAGGAGGTACTCAGGTTCTGGTTTGGTGCAATAATACGAAAAGATAAAATACTTTCTGGTCTTCTGACCACTCAAAGTGCTTTTACACTTCATGTCACATTCATCTAGTCAAACACATATTCATACACTGATACTATGTTAAGTGCCTATCTGTATTAACTACGCCACCTGGGAGCAATTTGGGGTTCACAATGTTGCAGAGACGGCCACATTAAGTACAACAACACAAATGTAAAATACTACAGGAAGAAAGACACTAAAAGCTCTGTACAATAAAAGACTGAACCATAGACACATCTTAAATATGCATGTGAAGTAGGATATGAGTAAGGGGAGAATACTTACTATTTCAAAATGAACAATAGCAGCACAAGAAATCAGATAACAGATTTAGCAAGTGTTGAAGTATGATGGTGACATGTTTTAAGCGTTTGTCTTACCACTCCTGAGGGACCAGAAGGTCCTGGTGGGCCTGCTGGACCTGTAGCACCCTAATGGGGAAAGTGAACGCACACAAATATTCACACCAACGTGCCATGATAAGAAAAATATCATATGTGGTAAAGGTTAAGAGGGCAGAAATCTTACTATGTGACCAGAAGGTCCAGGTCGTCCCTGAGTTCCTGGGTTACCCGGGTCCCCCTGGAAAGGTCAGAAATTGACCTTTTTAGAGTGCAGTAGATTTATACTGACTATAATACATGCACTTGCATACACTTGCTTTGGGCTGGGATGCTAATATTTCCAATGTGCCACCTTTTTTTATCTTCAATGGAATTAAGGCATTGATGAAAAGGCAAAATACTCACCTCATGACCCGGCCTGCCCGAAGCTCCAGGTGGACCTGATGGTCCAGCTTCACCCTAAAGGGATGCAACAGTAGATTCATGAGTGAAAAGAACCACTATTATTGAATTGTGCGATAACATAAGCTAGAATTCCCCGTTTAAATGTTTTTCTGCTGTTTTACACAATATATGTGACATATCCCTCCTGAATCCAAAGTGAATCGACCAATTTTGTGTTTTTCACGACTGAGGCCAAGTGCACATGTATGTAGGTATTACTATTAAAACGTAGGTGAGTCATGCGCTTTGGCCGTTCATTCACACGGAAACTGTGTTTTAATTAATTGAAAACGCACTTTAATGAAAAACTCCTTCCAGTGTGAAGATTTTCAGAAACTCAGATTAAGGTGTTCTATGTGTAGACCAGGAAAACTGGGCTTGTAGCATCACACTGTGTGCAGATTTCTTCTGTTTCGAGTGATTCTTTGACGCTGTCACTTATGAACATTAGATGAGTGTAATGGCAGATGCAACCAAACTAGTCCTGGTGTTAATGTTGCTAACTGGACTTTTTACATGCTTACACATACATACACAGTTGCTCTCCCACTATGAGGTGCTTGAATGGGTAACTTTGTAAATGAAATGGTCATTGTAGTGAAAATTTTCCCATGTCGAGGTCACAGCATGCTTGGCATGCTCACGACATCGTCTTGCATTTTCATGTGGACGAAGATATTTTAGAGAATTTAGCGTGTGGACGGGGTTATCATTTAAAAAGGAGGAAAAAAACCTGCGTTAAATACTTTCCTACATGGGGACTAAGTCTGAATTGGAATATGAGGCTAGCTAGCTAGCTTTAGCTTCATCTGACTGCATCAAATGGTGTGAAAGCATGGCTACTACACCCTCTATCCAATGGGGAAAATGAATGTATACACTCATAATATATGAGTGAGAAAGCATTCACTGTATAAAGTAATTTTTCTTATTTACCGATATAAATAAATAAAAAATGAAGTGACCACTTTGTGATAATGATTAAAGTGTGATCAAATTCAAAACCCTAGTTGAGACGTGTCAGTGTGAGTTTTCACAATTATCAGTTTGATAAAATGACTTGGCCTGATGCTTGAGCAACAGAGAGTCGCTATAAGGAGACAAACAGATGGACATGGTGTGATGGTAAAGCAATGAGTTGTTGGCTAACCTTCTGTCCTGGGAAGCCAGTATGGCCAGTTTTCCCTTTGAATCCCTGAGGAGAGACATCAAAGAGAATGCGATTGGTACAGTATCAAAATTCACAAAGTGGAGGCTGCCAAGGAACGGGCAGACGTGTCTTTGAAATCCTGAACACCTGCTCTTGGGTACAACACAAACTGAGATATAGAGAACGAGGCAGCGATGTAAGAGGAAAAGAAAGAAAGGCAGCTTCTCATTTCTCCTCTGAAGCTGGGTGTGAATATCACTACTTTGCTGTGCAAAAAACTCAGAAAGTTAGAAAGATCTGAGAGGACGATGGGAAGCTTGGAAGTTTAAATGGGGTCGCAACACCAATGACACGAACAAGAGTCGGTAATGACTGCACATAGCAATGTAGAGTGTTCACAAGAGGGAAATATCATGAACAGTCCATTAAAATGTGACCTGTATGCTGTGGATCCTATACAAATTTTAAATAATTCATATGATCACACCAGTTGGGATCTGTCCTTAAACTTGGATACACAATGGCAAATACTCAGAATATTCAGCCAGCATTGCAAATCCATCTCTCCAAAAGAGCTTTGGAAGGAAAAAGGTTTAGTCATGCAGCCTGATTGTGATTATTTTCTCTGAAACAAGATACTGAATGTTAAAAAACAATGAAGACATTTCTGATGTGAAAGCTTGAAGAAACACCAAATTTAGAATAATATCTTCATTATTTCCTGTTTTAACAGGCCCCCATGGACAGCCATGCTGGTGACTCTCTGGTATTTCAAATATTTGGTAATTTACCAAATGATTGCACTAATTAAAAGTCTAACCTCATATTGGTGCTAGAAGGAAAATAAGATAATTAGTCAGAGGTTATTAAAATTAATCCTAGAGGGGAAATAAATGAGATTGTAGAGGCAATTTACTCAAAACCACAAATATCAACCTTGTGTTGGTGCTACAGGAGATGTCTCTGTACGGTATGAGCGTACATCATATTTGAAAAATACTGTCTGTTCTATGGTTTGTGCCAATCCATCTTGGAGAGTTTCAGGTATTTTAATGTGGTAAGTGAAGAAATTCGACCCTGCTGGTGGCACAAAAAGTCAGTTAATCACTAATATTTATTGAAAGGTTAATCCTCTGGGTACCATGAGTATCTGGACCAAATGTCATGGGAATCCTTCCGATATTTACGGCCACATTTCTCTTTACACCAAAATATCTCAACCCCAGTATTGACCCAGGAGAAGTTGGAGTTTCATTAAATTAATCAGGGTTCTTGCCAGTCCATTATGTATAAATGCTACATTTTACCAAATAAGACAAAACCTGTTATGCACATAGGAAGAAAAGTGAGGAGGGTCACATAGTCTGAGGGATACTGCTTCTGGGGCCCCTCAGTACGAATTCAAAATTGTGATCATTGACACGTTTCAAACCAACCAACTGAACTAATTAGCCATTCCATGTCACCAGCATATCAAAAAAAGGGAAACAAAATGTGACAACTTTTTTTAAAAGTTATTTTCTAAAACAGCCTCACACGTAGATAAAATCGTAGTAAGTAGTAAAATATGAGCATCAAAATGCATATCATGTTAGGATCTGTGCACATAGTACTTAGAATATACATAGTAAGCTTCTAATGTCTTATTCATGTGTTTCACACTGGATGGATAGAAAATCACATCAGGTCATGTTCATGTTAGAGGCAATACTAACCGGGATTCCTCGAGGTCCCGCTGGGCCTGGAGGGCCTGCTTCACCCTGATAATGAAAGAATAATCAGTGTCAAAGGTCAACTATTAAATGCATGTCTTTGACTAAATACTCATTGACTTCAGTGTGTGTTTATGTGCGTGTGTGCACAACTCACCCTTAGCCCTAGTTTCCCATCTTTTCCATCCATTCCCTCAATGCCAGGGGGTCCCTGTGAATGCACACACAGAGAACAGTGCACATGTACATTTTGGACAGTATACAGATCATGGTTATGTATGTTGGTGTGGAAATAGAATATGTATATACCATCAGCCCTGGTGAGCCTGGAGAGCCTGGGGGTCCTGTTGGTCCTTGAGAGCCTTGATGGCCATCATTGCCCTTTAAAAACAGTTTTTTTTTAATTTCAACAAATGATAACTTTAGATGCAAGAAATCCCAACCTATTTTAGTGATCAGTACTCACTTTTTCACCTTTGAGCCCTGAGACACCTTCTCTTCCTGATTTTCCAGCAAGACCAGGAGGACCCTAAAAATACACATTTATAAAAAGTCACAAACTATTTAAAAATTGCCTTAACATCTATTTTAAAGCCTCTACATTGGCTACCTGTTTGTTTAAGAATTGATTTCAAGATTGTTTTATTGGTTTATCAAGCGCTTAATGGAAGAATACTAAACACATAAATAAAGCAGATATCAGGCATATCCTCTGTAACAGTATCTCTGAGTCATGACTGTCTACAATGAGTGAGAAGCGTGAGTCCCCCCAGGTGTATTGTTGTTAGAGCCGTGTTTACATCATGAGTGGAGAGCGGGGTTGGAGGCTTCAGAATAGCAGAGATGTCACCAAACAGCAGTTTGTTTAGGTTTAGTTCTGGTGCTCAAAGGCGACATCTACTGGATCAAGAAGTGGCACATTCATCCTTTAATGGTCTCGCTCCAACCTATCGATCATGTTCGCTTTTACGCTATGAGCTTGCGAGAACCCTCAGGTCTTCTGGTGGTGGTCCCAAAGTAAAAACAAAAACACACGCTGAGTCATCAATATATCACAGACCTTGTCTGTGGGACGGCCTACATGAAGACATGAGGGCAGCAGGTAATATCAGTATTCAAAAAAGCAAACTCAAAAGCTATAATCCTAGAGTGGCTTTTAGTTGAATTAATTTTCCTGTCTGTCCTATCTATCATTAAAAAGAAAATGTTGCCGTGTTTCCTTATAACTAATTCAACAAACCATTTACTCAGCTGGCCACTTCCTGTTTTATCCAGCCTTTCAATTTACAACTTCTTATTCTTTTTTTTTTTTTTATCCTGTGCATGTGGGCAAGGTGGGTTGGGGGGCCAAATTGTTATTTTTTAGTTTGTGTGAAGCACTTTGTGCTACAAGTCTAACTGGTTGATTATTAAATAGGCATAAGAGGAAGTGTACATACTGGTAGTCCTGGAAATCCTGGTTGTCCTTGGAAACCCTTGAAATAAGAAAAAATAATTAAAAGGGTTGAGTATGTTTTCTCATTACTGCTTTTTTCATGATTCTGTGAAAGGTGTTAATACATACCGATTCCCCTTTAGCACCAGCCGGCCCTGCTGGTCCTGTGTCTCCTTTAATGCCCTGCAGACACACAATGTCTCACATTATTCTCTGTTATAAGAGCTTGTTGATAAATGAATGCCAGCATCTAAAGCAATATAATGATAACTCACCGGTGAGCCGGCTGATCCTTGGTACCCAGGGTTTCCAGGAGAACCCTGTAGAATGGCAGGAAATGTCAGCAGCTGGTTTCAAATACTAAAAAGCAGATGGATTGTATGATGTATAAAAGTGATTGAAATGGCTTACTGATTCTCCTTTCTGACCACTCGTTCCTGTGCTCCCACGCTCGCCCTTCAGACCCTGTCAAGCACACATAGGTAGAAAGGTAATCAGTGTTACTTGACAAATCAAAGCACCCAGCAATCCATCCATTAAAGCTGTCAGGCTGTTATCAATGCCACAGTTCTTTTATAATGAGGCGATGAGAGCGACTCACAGGCAGTCCAGGTGGTCCCATACTTCCTGGATACCCGGGTGTCCCAGAAGAGCCCTGAGGTAAAGATCAGAGAATCAGTCAAACAGAGGGGAAAGCAATCAACTTATGGTTATAGTTTCCGTGGATTTGATTGGCAGATGCTTACCTGCTCGCCCTTCATTCCAGTGAGGCCGGGTGACCCTCGCTCGCCCTGCTGACCCTGAGGATGACAGGCAATGAGGCATGATTAGAAAATGAAGGAGAGGATGTGATTGGACCCCAGGAGGAGAGGCTCTCCTGGTGGAAATGAGCCAAGGACACGGCGAGTCAATATCAAAAAGGGGAAACGGCTAACATGCTCGTACTGTCGCCCTTTGGGACTGCCTACATTTTAATTTGTCCTTACACATACAGTATATGAGGCTTCCTAATGGTGCTTTAGGTCATTTCTGGTGTCACCACCTGTGTGGTCAATTTTTGGTTGATAAAGACAATTTTTATTTCTTTCTAAGCAAAAAAAAAACGTAATTCTTATACTCAAACTCAGTTAAAATCTCTCTTGAGAGCATAACGTGCATAATAAGTTATTAAGCAACATTATATTATGATTACATTACATAATGATTAACGATATCTTTAACCCCTAGATTTTTGCACTCTGTTAACATTGAAGGCTGTTTTAAGGCATGTCTTTCTTTTTTTCAAATATGTTTTTTTTTTGGGTCCAAACAGCGCCCCAACACTGAACGCTGTCTTGACAGAAATATTATGAATGTGTGAGTGTGTGTGATGTGTTGCCTAGCAACTGCTTTTGTAAGCATAGGGAACATGAGTGCTGGAAGAAAACAAGTTTTTTTTCTTTTTTTTTTTAAAGTGAGTGAATAAAAAAGGATGTTAATGGAGGCTGGGTGCTTTTTAAAAGTGGAGAAGATCACATGATTTGAAATTAGAGTCAACTTAGTGCGGTAATTAGTTGTTTAGCTAATAGTTTATTATTGTTAATTGTCTCTTGAGAACCAAAAATGAAATTGAATCAAAAAAAGAGGAGGAATATCTCTGTTGGATGTAAGATTTTGTCGTGTGATTGGTTATTAGAGTGATTACTGAGGTTTGTCATTTAGAGACTGTAATTATAAACTGATCACACTGAGGAGAAACTAATTAGATGCTGATTATTGTAACTTCCTCACCCCCCCCAAATATGAGTAATACATTCAGCAGCACGGCCTCTCTCTCTCTCTCTCTCACACAAGCAGAACAAACAGATACGTCGCCGCACACAGCAGAGGCTAACACCTGCTGTAAAGTGCTACTACGCTGCAAATGGATTCCACGCGGCGCTCACACAGCTCATCCATTTAGCATCTCTTTGCTCCTAAAACAATAACTCTGCAGGAGGAGGAAAGAGGGGGAGGGGTCGGACCGCACAGCAGTGCCCCTCTCCATCACTTAGAAGGGGGAATAATTGAACAACTGGAGAGACAGAGAGAGAGAGAGAGAGAGAAAGAGAGAAACAACAAAACAGTTTCCTCATCTGACAAAAAAAGTTTCATGAAAAAGGCAGAGAGTGAGAGGGATAATGAAAAATGCATTAGGATCAAGAGCTGCTTGGTTTGAAAACTCCACAATAGAAAGCAACAAAAGAGAGAGACAGAGAGCAATAGGTTATTTAAAGATTATCCAATCAGAGTATTTCTTGCTAAAACTTCTCAAGTGTTATTAGGAATAATTCTGAAGTACTTGAGGTGGCTGCAGTTTATGTCACAAGAACAACCATACCTTTTTTCCCTACTCTACATTCATTTGGAAGCAGCAGCCAGTTATTTTTAATATTTAAAATCCACATAAAAAAAAAAAAAAAAAACATTTCTTAAGGCCTTCTAAGATTCGAAGAATTTTTACCAACCTTTTATGAGCTGTTTAAACCAACCAGAGTGAACTATATCCTCAGAACTTCTCAGATGCGTTTGAATTAAATGACAGTTTTGAGAATAAAAGCTAACTCTAACATGTATTAGGAGAAACTGAGACTACAGTTACATACATACCTTTTACTTTATTTTGGTGCATGATACAGTTTTCAGACCATTTTATCAACTGACCATAATGCACATGAATGTATGTTCCCTTTGGAGGGCGCAAAGATAAGACTGTACATACATGAGAAAAAACTAGTCCCCCCTCATTGATTTACTTTTATCAAATATCTAATAAAGTCATACAGTGTCAAATGATGTATTAGCTCTAGGGGACACAACCCCTGCTTTCAGTTTGTTACTTTAAGTTCTTCAACTGAGTTTGGGTCAGGTGTTGTTGGGACTTTGACTATATTACAGAATCTACTTTTTCTTCTGAATTCTACTTCAGATTTAAAAAAAAAAAAGACTTACAGAGTAAAATAAATAAATGAGGATTAAAGTGTGATGAAGACTTACAGGTGAACCAGATGAACCCTGTGGACCTGGGAAACCAGGAGGTCCCTGTAGACAGACAAGAGTGAAAGCAACACTTTAATACATCTGAAACAAAATCAATGAAAAAAATAATGATTTTAACTTGTACGGTTAAAGCAGTTTTCAATCGAACGCATTCAAATTAAGTGCAAACTACCTACACTGCACTACAATAGAGTTAGAGTGTATTGATATAGTGTGTGTTTGTGTGTGTATGAGTATTTAAGAGGGCAGAGTGTGGGGGCCACAATTTCAAGCAGAGGCCACTGGGGGGCTCTGTGAAATCATGGAAAGCACCAAACACAAGCTCCTCTCAAGTAACTGTATATGGGTACTGTAGGAGAAGGAATGGTTTAATAAATATAATTCCTGTGTTTTAGCCTATGTTAGGTTGTCCATTCAAAATGGGACTGTTACGCCTCTTTACAACTTGCTGTCTTCCCCCTCCTGACTCCAACTGCTACAACTATAATATCAACCTTACTTGTTGTCATTATTATAAATATTAAAGTGAATTGAAGAGGTGCTTAACTTCCACCTCTATATTTAACATAATCAATCCTTCCTGTTTTCATCATTGCAGTTGCAACGTTAATCCTCGATCAGCACACTTAGCTGTATCTGCTAACACTACACACACTTTTACCTTTATTACTGACATAGCTTTAGCTATAAATCTATCCTATTCATCGTAGTTGCTCTGTTTGTCTCTATCCTTCTCCTTCCACCTGCATCTCCATCTATCCCACTTTTCAAGTCCAGCACAGTTCCGCAGATGGCTGTTTAACATGACTCTGGTTCTGCTCGAGGTTTCTGCTTCTTAAAGGAAGTTTTTCCTTGCCACTGTAACTTTGCATGATGGATTAATGTTGGGTCTTTTTAGATAATATAAGAAAGAGTACGTTTTTTTTTTTTACCGGCTCTTTTGTAGTCTTTTTCACAAATATCTAACCGTGCTTTTTGAACAGTCGAATGTATCCCCTCATTAAGAATCTCAGCTGTAGAAAGGCGGTTTTGGAAACGTGCATTGATCTACTCATTCCGCCTACCCCACAGCAGCAGTTTCAGGCATTAAAAAAAAAAGACTATAAAATATTTGGAATCAATCAATCTGGTTGATGATGGTCTTATTTGCTTGTGCAGGTCACATCGGTTTTCATTTCAGTCCTCTTCATAACCAGCATAAATCCTCCCAGAGAAGCTCTCAGTCTAAAAAGCGCTCAAGTCTCACCAAGTTTCCCGGCATTCCAGCTGGGCCTCTATCTCCTGGTGTACCCTGTAGTGAAATAAACAAAGACAGTTGATGAGGTCTGACTTTCTCATATCCCATTAACAGGATGAAATTGAGATAAGACAATGACAGGACTCACTGGCTCTCCTCTTCCTCCAGGTGAGCCAGGAGTTCCTGGAACTCCAGGAGCTCCTGTACGGGGTGGATCACCCTGTGAAGCAAGGAGGGGAAAGAATACCAAGAAATGAACACGTCTGTCGCTTTGAAGGATGTATGCCCATGTTTGAGTATGACATTGATTTCTACTGACCACTGCTTGTGTCGCCTGCTCTCTCTGCAGCTTCTCCAAACACTGGAAGACAACAGAGTAAGTTATCAGACTGATGCTTTACTGCTGGTACTATATTATGTCGGACTGAAGGAACGGCTAGACACACCCAGCCATGCAGACTTGAATTCAATGCAAAGTGAGGGGCTGCCATTTTGCATTCATCAAAGCGCAACATCAGACTCAGTGACTGTATGTTCAAGTGACATGTTTTATTCTGGATTTGGAGAACCATGAGAAGAAGCTGAAAACATTCCAACAAGAAGACTCCCCGTCCCTCTTAGTCTCACCCTGTCACAGTTCTCCAACGGGGGGACACCAGGCTTGCCCTCATCTCCTTTCTCTCCCTTGGCACCAGCATTACCTGGCACCCCCGGCAACCCTTTGGAGCAGTCATCACCACAGTCCTCCTGTGTGATAGTGCACACAGAGAATTACAATGTATATCTACACAGTTTGTACATATACATCCACACACCAGTAAAAAGATGAATGCCAAAAACTGGCTACACACATGCAATGAACCAATTGAAAAAGTATTTGTCATGCACTTACATCACCAGGTCCTTCTGTAGAGTCTCGTGGATGATCAAACGGTCCAATGGGGTCCTAGAAAAGAAGGGGTGGGACAAAACTTAAAGCCTACAATGATAACAATTCAGAGAAGTTCTCATCCTCAAAATCAGCTACGATCTTTAATTAGACAAACCAAAGTTCAAGGTCAGTGCTGTTTCTTTAACAAATTTACTGTTGCCCAGTAACATCGACATTAGCATGTATTTATATGTTTCAAAGCTCCAGTGAGGATATTTTAGTTTCTCATGAAACATACTGTATTTATTACAGATGATTCTATATCATCCAAAAGTCCTTCAAGAAGAAGATCCACCATTTCTCGATATCTGCCTGTTTCCACAGCCACTGCCTTTGTTTACATTTTTTAAGGAATAGGGTTCACAATGACTGATACATGTGACGGTTGGAAGAAAGCAGGGTGGTTACTTTTAGTTCAAGACTATTACAAAATGACAGTACAAGATCAGAAAAGGAGAAAAAAGGTACTGTTTGTCCACAGGATCGCTAAAGATGGACAAAACAAACTACAAATTGTAGCTTTAAAGATCAAAATGAATAAAATAAAAGACTAATGCTCTATCTATCAAACTCTGCAATTAGACAGTGTTGACGGCATTAGCAGATTCAAAGATGTTACTAGTAAAAACAACAACTTAAAACTAGGGCTTTCAAACAATTAACATTTGCAATTGCTATTAATCCATGAATTTGAAAACTCAATCACAATTAATACATATTTTAATTGCATGATTGAAATTCCATTTTGCATTTCAAAATAAAGATCGTCAGGCTTTTATTTTGAATTGTTGTACTCTTAATCTGAGAGTGCTTTACTGCTTTACTTAAGATTCACTTAACCACGGAAAAAGGAACCTGTTATAGATCAACAACTAAAGAAAAATAACTAAAAAAAATAGTAAAAAAAAGTCAAATGTGTGATGTCATGAGGTGGATATAACTTTGGACTCGTCTACTGAGCAGTGTCGTTCTTTTCTATCCCTGTGACTACAGGGAGACACTGCAGAGGCATATCCAGGGTTCATCTAAGGGATAATATATTATATAGTAGTATTAATGTGATAAAAACATTAATACTTATGTCATGAGCGAGAGAAGTGATTGTAGCCTTATTTGAACCTTAACAAAGTTACACAATTAAAATGAGAGATGAATGTTAGCTAGCAATGTACTTCCTAGCTTGCTTTATGCTAGCTTATAAATGTATTTTCAAAGTTGTTCAATGCAGAGATGTTGTCTAGTGGTACAGTAGCTTACTCATCAAATATGTTCTATTTACTCTTAAAAATGGCCTGATGTCCCTCCCCATGTTCAATTAACTATGTTTACAGCTACTGATCGATGAGGAAGTGCTGATATGATAATGTGTCAATGATATCCTAATGTTGTGAGGGAGGTCACTCTGGACTCTCACTGAGTGTGGGGAGGTAATCATCTCAGTGCAGCATCAGGTGTGTGTGTGTGACTGATTGGCCCTGATTAGGACCAGGTGTGTTAAGGTTCTATTATTCCCTTGCATGCCACACTCTGTGCTGACTCATTGTCAGTTGGTTCTCTCTGTGTTTCTTGTGTCTTTTAGAAGTGTGTGATTCTTCATAAGCACCACTTGACTTCCTTACTATTTCAAGTAGCTCTACAAATAAAGTTTGTTGGTTTCTGGGAGTTTTTGACCCAACCCTTTTGGTTTCTTAGACAGGGGCCTGGTGGTCTTTGTATCTCGGCTCTTGTGCGTTTCTTTCTTCTACCTTTAATCTATTTTTTTATCAGCAGATCCTATGAGATGTTTGAAATCACATGCGCACTTGTGCAGCAGGTAAAGGGCCTTAATCAGTGATTGGATACACCTGTGGAGGTGAGCACATGTAGACCAACTCAACATGCACGTCTCAATTTGTACTGAAAAAAGTCATAGACAGATTGAAATGTCTGCACAAATAATGTTTGTCTGTTCTGCCCAACTACGAGTCAAAAAGATTCTTTGCAGAACATTTCTCCATTTTATACTCAGCTTGAGAAACCCTTAATACTGTTAAAAGTCAGCCCTCACTAGTACTAACAGTTTTACACCCGAGGGGCTCTCTTAAGGGCTGAGACACTTTGTGAATAACTTTCAACTTTACAAGGATGTAGTCCTAACTTTGAGGGTAAATTCTTCTGTCACTAGGAGCAACTTTTAGTACATAGGTGGACCACCTACCACTGAGTCACAGTCAGGACAAACTGACCAAAGAATTTGTCTGTGTTCATGGCCCAAAAAAAGCAGTTGCCTACATGAATAAAGCACAAGTCAAGAAGAAGCTGCTTGTTTGTGCTTGCTCCAATTGAGTGCAACCTGTTGCATGTCTCTCTTCCTTTTACTTAGGGCTACTGTAATGCCATTTATGGTATCTTAATTTTTAACTAATGTATTTTAGGTTGCCTACTGACAACCGGTCGTGGACTACAGCTGAAAATTAGCCATAAAGGCTAAAGCTTGACTGTACAGTTAACTAAAGCGGGGATGTCCACGAAACAAGCTACAAATAAAATAAACTAAACTAGAATTGTGGGACAAATATTGATTGGTTAAACCAAAATTCAAAGCTTAAAAATGGGGCACAAAGGAAGAAGACCATCTGTACACACAAACATACTGGATACAAAAAGGGGGGGGGAATACAATGGAGTTCAGCTGTCTATTTATGGGAAGTTCTGAAATAAAACTGCGCCATTTACAAGCCCAATAGCATTTTGCTATGAAAGTGGGTATGCAGTGGGACCTTTTCCACTGAGAGAGTCTGTCAGTAGCACCTGGCCTGGTTTCACAGTCATTACAAAGCCATTTCACATTGTTCAAACTGAGGCCTTTAACTAGAAAGGCTATTTCATGCTGGAAAGTATTGGCTGTTGTATGATTGGGGACAAGGCCTTTTCTCAAAAAGAAGTCATATTTCGACGTCCCAGTGGCTGACTTCTCTGAGCTACAAGGTGTTATCTTCAAAGACGGAGTAGTTCTTGAGAGTCCTCACATCTATGCTGACACTTGAGTTAACACAATAGCTGCAGAACCATAAAAGAAAAACGGACACATTTGATTGGTTTATATGCCAGCATTAACCTTTCTACTGTTGTCAAAGTTTGTGAAGGATAATAGGTTGTTCTGTGGTCAGTTCAACCATAAAAATGTTGCTTCATATGCTAACAAGCAGCAACCTTTCTGCATATTTTCAACAAGATCTGTCTAAATCTCATTTCCCAGGACCTCCATTAAACTTCTACTTTAATTCCTTTGTTGAAGGTGAAGTTCCCCTTGGGCGCTGGCTGGAGATCAGCATCGATGTTTCCCTTAATGAAATTAAGCCATCTGCAGACTTGAAAGAAACAACACTGGCACCATATTAAAAAGAAGAAGAAGAAAGAAACCACAGATAACTTCTCAACACAACAACTTGTTTCTCACTTTGATTTTGTCCTTGCGCTCGCTGTGAGTAAATTAAGTTTGTCGGAAAGAACACCCAAAATCCTCAGGGATTACAAACAGACCTAAGTTCAGACGCACAATAGGCTTAAACTTTGTACATGCAAATAGTGTCAGAGAAGTCCAGCATATGTTTCAAGCAGTACAGATCCATTACTATGAGATATGCAGGCATCAGCACAGGCCTTATCTCCATTCCCATTATCATCTACAATAGTAACACTGTATCCTTGCTCTGGAATCTGCAGCATCCCTTAGATGATCAAATGAAGGGAAATCATATTATAACTTTCCTGTAAAATTAGGGGACTCACAGAATTTAATCCCCTTAAATCATGATTTAATAAAACAGGTGTTTAACAATTACTCAACTAAAATTCTATTAAATGGAACTGTGCTTTGATAGGGTGAAATTAGAACCAAATCATGTTACAAACTAACCTTGTATGACCTATATAAATGAATAATAAGTGGCCTTAAAGGTTATCACGTTAAATAAAGCCCACTTAGAATTAGCGACCCTTCCTTGTCACATGCATTTGTTTTGTTGTTTCTGCATCACTTGTAAATGTCTTTAGTCAGTCGATATGCCGACTCTCCTCCTTTCCCCTCTAATTTTACTTACTCTGTAGCCAGGTGAACCCGGGTTCCCCGGTATCCCGTCGTTTCCAGGGATACCCTGAAAGAAGGAACTGAGATTGAACTGATTTGCTGCTAATTAAAGGCTAGCCACTCCCCACCTCCACCAGCGGTCAAGGCCGAGTCAAAGGGTCAGGGTCAAAATCTTCAAGCCTGTTCCTTCTACTATTGCCATTTCAACACCAGGAATCCAGTTTTTTTTTTTTTTTGCATTCAGCAAAAAATACAAATGCACCTTTGTCAAAGACATGACCTCCTCCAACCAGACACCATCACCACCTCTGATATCTTTCCTAAACCTTTAACTCTTGCAACAGAGGTCCCTATGACACTTTATTTGAAGGTCTGCTCCCATTCCAAACTTCAGATCATCAAACTGGTACTTATTCATTGACACTACAATATTTTTGGCTATAATATTCAAGCTGAACCTTCAAATAAATGTTCATGTCTTGACGAATATTCCCAAAGCTTGAAGCCATGGATGGGTTAGTGCATTGATCATTTAATCCTAATAGCCTGTTTTACAGTAAACCAAACTGTTGCAATACACATCGCTCCATTTTGGACATGCACATTATGAACTTTATGTACCCATCGTGTTGCAAAGCATGTCAAGGCAATGCTTTTTTTAAAACAGGAAGTACCCGAAAGCCCAAGCCGTAAGCCTGCATCTTTGCTGATGGAGCAGCTTTTGAAGTGAACTGTAGAGAGAGACCCCTTCCCCAACCTACTGCCCCCTTTTCTCTTACCTGTGGTCCTTGGATTCCATTAACACCCTGAGGCCCAGGTGGGCCAGGAGGGCCAGGAGGTCCTGGTGGACCCTAGAAAAACACAAAGGCATGGCCTAAAATGACACATTCACAGTCGAACAGGAATGAAGAATTCTGTGATTTTTCTCTGCAAACTTTGCAAGAGAAACAAAGCTTGCAAAAAAAAACAAAGCCAAAGTTATCAGACAGGACTGTTGGCTGACAGATCAGACCTGAGGCCCGGGCTGCCAAGTGTTTATTGGAGTTCCTGGAGCTCCCTGGAAGGCAAAAGTAGTCAAAATCAGAGCAGCCATGGTGCTTGCACAAACAGAATATACAGAAATTGCAAAATGTTAAGCTAAAAATAACACAAGAAATGTCAGAGCACAAAAAGATACAGAGAGGAAACAACTTGGCATGAATGTTTTTTTTCGTCTCCATACATCCCCTGTGGAGTCCTAATAAACCCTCTGAGAGTGTGTTTAAAAGTCAATGTGTAGTCAGACTCCTGGTGTGAGGCTACAACTCTCTACATTAAACTAATTGCATGCCGACATGTGTTTATTTCAGAGTGCGTGTGCAGTGTGCATGTGTGTACTCACGGGTCCTCCTACGCTGGTGTGCACTGGGATAATGCAGTTACAATCCCCAGGTAGTCCCTAAAATAAACAACAAAAAAGACTTGTAAAAAAAAAAAAAAAAGAGACAAAGTGAAAGTCTTTGCACAATTTGAAGCACATGCTGCAGAACTGAAATCCTCATTCAAAACTCTTTCAGCTTCCAGGACTCTTTGCAGACTTTGCAGTTTTGCTTTATATTAGAAAAAAGACTCAAAACTGCGGAGATGATGTAGTGTGAAGGTCTTTTGAGTCCACTTTTGTTAGCTTGGAGTGTGGAACCTTGAATTTGAGGACGAGAACAATGAATGCCAGGAAAGGTGTACTTTTAATTTCATACATTTGAAATGTGTGATAACGGAAGCCCACATGATTGCTCTGCCTACTTTGCTTTTAATTTCCAAGTGATGCTTTTACAGAATACATCAGCTCTAAACGAAGGGTCAGAATGAACTCACCCATTTGGACCCTCAAGCAAACCCTCCACCTCTTCCTCATGTTTCCCACCCTCTCAGTAACAGTGTGGTCCGGTGGCTCTGATAAATGCAGTAATTAATAGTCTCACACGCGCTCGCTCTTAATGCCCCCCCCCCCAAAAAAACTCCTCTTGTCAGCCAGCAAAAAGCACCCTCGTCACCTCTGCTGCTACTCTATCTGTGCCCCGAGGAAACGGCGTACATGTGTGTGTGTGTGTGTGGAACCATCCGTTGCGATTACCATCTGTTCCACCCCCGTTTATTCAAACCCCTCCAGATCCCTTCATCCAAACAAAACGGTAGACTTACCTTGTCCCCCTTAGCGCCATCAAGCCCCTACAAGAGAAGGAGACAGCAAAGAAATACACAGACACACAAGGAGACAAAGACACACATAAACACTTAGTTACTCTTGCTTTGTTGTTCCAGTAGAAAGCTCACGGGGGGGTGGGGGGAGCTGAGTGCAGATCAGGGGACAGAGGATGAGATGGGAGCAGACATTGCCTCTGTTATGGATCGAGGCAGACATCCTTGGTTACAAATTATGCCTAATTCAAGGTCAATTCCCAAAGAGGCTCAAAGAAAATTAAAACTACACAGATGCTAACACAACTCGAGTCATCAAGTGGAATTTATTTAACAGCTCTTGTTGATGCAAATGTTTAAAAAAAAAAAAAAAAAACATGCAAATGAAGCTTCAGACAAAAAAGGAAGAAGACAACTCACAGGTCTGCCATCAGCTCCTGGCAGTCCATTCGCGCCGGAGGCTCCATCTCTACCCTGTGTGTGAAAAACAGTGTTTGACATAACAAAAGCATGACATTGTATGCTCATATACATATGCAAAAGAAGATGCATTTATGTCACACCGGTGGCCCTGCTATTCCAATGCCGACAGGCCCCTGCGGTCCTGGAAGCCCGACCTCTCCATTGGAGCCCTATGAGCAGGACACATATGCAGCCTAAGTCACATGGTTTCATTATTTACGATTGTGTACTTCCACAATAATTTCCACTTTGACCTCTCTGCTACTGTACCTGTTCTCCAGCAGGGCCAACAGGTCCAGTCAATCCTTTAGCTCCAGGAGGTCCCTGTACAAAAACACACAAGTTAGACAATAAAATCCATTAAACAAGTCCAGAAAAAGGACTTTAGAAATAGAAGGGAAACTTACCGCAAGTCCTGGGACTCCTCTTGGTCCCTCCTCACCCTTTGATATTCATTACAAAAGACACAAAAAAGGAATGCAGGATGTTTAGTTGTGATTTGGTTAAGAAAGCCCTCACTATAACAGATGTTGAAGAGTAGAGGACTAAGGGGTTTCCATGTCAACCATACAAGGAAAATCCCACCATTGAATCAAAGACTTTCAGAGAGAACTCTCCAGGATTAGTTTTAGATTAAAATGTACAACCATTTTTCTTTTTTGTTAGCTCTTAGGGGGAGGAAAACTCTTATCATGAAAGCATGTGGTGTTCATTGCTGAGATCACAGCAGGATAGCATCCATTTAGGAGCTGTTTGCATGTTTTTATGACACAGCTGCATCAGCTGCCACATCAGCCTTACTTGAGGTCCTGGAAGCCCGATTCCTGCAGCTCCAGTTTCTCCCTACAGGGGGCACAGTTCATCACAGAAAGAAATACTGTCAGTGACACATTAGTTCAGACAATCCTCTGCATGTATTTATAATACAATACAATGACATTCATACCTTGCTTCCTTTGGGACCTGCAGGCCCCTGCACACCTGGTAAGCCAGCTTTTCCCTGAGAAGAAAAGATGTAAAACTGATCATCAGCAATTATCATTGAGTAAATACATTAGTAAATACACACAATTCCCTTACATTTTTTCCAGGCTTTCCTTGTCCTGGGGGACCGGGCTCTCCTCTCTCTCCTTTGGGGCCTGGCATAGTTACACCATCACCCCCTGCAGATCCCAGAGAAGGACAGCTGGTACAAGCATCACCCTAGGAAAAAAAACAAAAGACAAAAACAAATCCAAACCATGATTCCTGGGCCTCTTTACAACAATCTAACTGTAGATAGAAGATGGCAATTCCTCATTTTGCCAGTAATATCTTAGCTCTGGAGCCATTTTTGTTGGTGTGATCAGTTGTATCATGACTTCTAATTTCAAGATATCAAAACCAAATCCACATAATTTCATAAAGACCAAACAAGATCTCTTGCATACATGATTTGTGGAAAGGGGAAAGTACTTTGCAGATAACATGGCCACTACTTTTTTATAATGCAAGCCCCTTCACAATTGACGTAAAAGTCGTTAACATAAATCAGTCAGCAAATGAAAAATATGATGCAGAATAGTGGATCTGGACCAACAGTTCAGGCACTCTTTACCTTCTCTCCCTTGAAACCCAATAGTCCATCTCTACCAGGCTCTCCGGGTAGTCCTGGGACTCCAGGAGCTCCGTCCAAACCATTATCACCTTTATCTCCTTGATCCCCCTAGTTTTAGATGATAAGAAGCAAAGCGAGTAAACTCTCTCTACAGTAGCTCTCACAATTAGAAGTGCAATGGAGTAATTGTTTTACAGGTTGGTACCGTTTTGTTTGAATAGTACAAAAGGACAATGCACATTTCATTGGACTTAAAATAAAGCATATAGGCAGGAATATGAATTGATGAAACATGTCTGTTAAAGATAAAAAATGCACACAATATGTTCTGTTGGGATTTTTTCCTTTACCCTCTATTCCCAGCTGTATTCTCCTCTTTAAGTTTTACTTTTTTAATATGATTGTTTCAACTTACAGAACCTGATCAGACTCAAATATTTAGTAAAGGTCGGGCTCTGCTTTGGAGTCTAAGCAAAGTGATTGTGGGGAGAGCTTGGCTGTGATTTAAAGCAGCCTGGCTCAGTTGATGGCAGATTTATTTCCCTGGTATTTCGGTAAAGTGATGTGAGCGTTCCAAAAGATGGACTTGGTGACCTGAAATAAAGCAGAGTACCCAGGCTTTCTGAAAATATCTCTGGATACTATGCAGGGTTCCTTTTCTGCAGACATGCTTGGCCCTAGTAGATGTCAAATTAGTTAAGAGGACCTGACTGTCTCTAAAGGCCACTGGTGACTCCAAATAGCCTGGTTCCTCCTGTTATCCAATGGTTTATATAAGCTAGACTGTTTTGAAGATAACCCTTATTTATAAAACAAACAGAATGCTCCAACATTGCTCAAAATCCCTCAACAGACTGGACGTGGTCTGAATGTATGATTTGATCAAGGAAGGCATACACAGTGAGTGAAAATAAATAAACAAAACTCAAATTTTTCCTAGAAAAATCCATGAGAAACTTAGACAGGACTATTACCCTTCCTCCTTTAGTCCCAGCAGCACCTGGTGGACCCTGTGTAAGCAAACAATAGATACTTTTAAATGCATACAGATACAATAAACACATACTGTATAGGTATGCAGAATCTGCATACACCCAAAGCTATCTGACAGTGATGTGCAATCCTCTATCCATTCAGGTCAAGAAAACTATTGCTACAAAGCTAAGCACAGAGGCACTACAAACTGCTTCAACAAAAAAAGGAAGGGAAGTTAAATAAACCATTAAATGGTTATATCGCTTAAACTGTGCAGGTTCTACTACAGCTTTGGTTATTGGCCACAGTACCTTGGCGGGTTTATCAAGGAATAATGAGTTGAAGCTGCAGGGATGAGTCTTTGTTTTTCTTTTCAGAGAGCACTCTAAAGAAGCCAAGTGAGGGGCCCTGACCTTCTCTCATCTGACAATAAACACTAAGGGTGTGCACCACTCTGATACAAGATGATCCGATCTGAACCTTCATACTAAGGCTGCAGTCCGAATTACAAACAATTAATTTTAATATAGAACATTGTTGCAAATTAAACCTCAGTGTACTGACTCATATCAGACTATCAAACAGTTTTTAGTACATTCTTGTTGATCCAGGGTTCTGCTAAACCTCAAACCTTTATTGGTAAAACCCTTAACTAATTTGGAATCTTATGAATCTTTACATGCATTATCAACACTATGCAGTAGTGTCATAGCATCTTTTAATCAACACCCACGTCTTATTTCCATCGCACGCAATGTACAAACAAATGTACAACCTCACATAAAAGCATATTTAAAGAAGCCATCTGTGCACTTTTTGTATTCCTCTAATTAAACAATTTGTTATAGATTCGAACCTGTTTGCCATTAGCTCCAAAACCTGGAGGTCCGGGTGGACCTGGAAGGCCCGGTTCACCTGGCGTGCCGGTAATTCCCTCAGGCATTTTGTATCCGGCAGGTCCGCTTCCAACCTCGGACAGCTGGCACACGCCACACTCGCCCTGAGAGTCAGGAAGGTTAGTTTGCATATCAATCAATCCAAGAGTGAAGCCAACTTCAACTTGTACATCTATGCTTACCTTCTCACCCTTAATTCCTTGAGTGGCGAGACCAGGCAGTCCTGGCTCTCCCTGTGAGATAATAGATATAACACCTGAGTGATATAGACTTAGACAAAGAACAACATGATGTCTTCAACATAATTAAGAACAGTTTATGTATTTTTTGAGTCCAGTCTGGTTGATTACTTATCAGTCTGCTTGGCATTGGTTATCCCCTTTTAGGTCCTGTTATATATTTCAGCTCTCTTCTTTAACTTGTTGTCTGTATGTTAATGTGTCTTTCTCTATGTTTTTTTATGTACAAACTGTTCCAAACCACTTGCACCAAGAGGGATGAATAAGGTTGTTTGAATCAAATTGAGATCTTTAGTTTCTTTAAGAGTATAAATACTGAATGCCTCTTCACCAGACTTTTAAAGTTCTTCACATAGGCTATGGAGTAGTTTTTCACCTTGTGGCCAGAGGGTTATAAACTGACAGCATGCCTGTGATGTGCTGTGGAGACGGACCAGCAAGAGCTTCATAAACCAGGAGGAGAATTTTAAATTATATTATAAAAACAACAGGTAACTAACGAAGGTTACGGAGGACTGAAGGTACAAGGTTTGATCTTTTCCTCCTTTAAAAAACTCTCACAGCTGAGATTTAATTGCTGCTTGTTTGTTTTGGAAGACTCGGATAACTCAAGATGTATACACAAAGTCAGCTTTATAGGAAACATCACTATTAAATACTTATTAAGCTGAAAAAATCACAAGATTAATGCCTAGAAATTATTTTGTTGGTTATCCAAAAATGTCTATTTACAGCTTGAAGAGAAAAAAAGGCTTTTTCATTTAGATAAGAGCTTAGAGAAAAGGGCTCATCTAAATGGTATTGTTTAAGCAAAAGTCCACGTTTTGTTTTTACAGCTGTTAAGTCGTTTAAGTCCTACTGTAGTTGACAATACTGAAGATACATGAGATGTTTTTCTTTTATTCAATAGACCGACAAAGTGTTAGCATTTTTACATTCCAATAACATTATGCTAGCTAACTTATAACAACATTACTAGGCTAGCTAACTGAAAACAACATTAGTTGGCAAGCTAACTTTAATCAAAGGGGTTATTGTGTTCCACTTGTGCAGCCAAACATGTCAGCGTCAGTGTTATGCTAAAATAACTTGTGTGAAGGTGTTGCTGTACTTTCAACAATAGCTGCCTGAATATTAATTGTAATTTCTTACTTACACCCAAAATTAAACTTTTGTAGTCGCCAATTCTCACTGGAATTCCAAGTATCATGTTAGCTATAGAGAATGGCAAGTGGTATGATGAAAGTGTGGATGATTGACACTTACAGTTTCACCTATAGCCAAGTTGCTGAAAATGATTTAATTACTCGACAAAGTAAGCGCCTGTGTAGGCCTATAAACTAATCTTAAATAGTTGTAATGACCTACAGCACTTGAAATCTAAACTGTTAGTAGACTTCTGAATACTTGACACATGCTCTCTAAGTATTGCAGGACCTTTATGGAAACACAACATCAAGAATTCTTACTCTAAAAACATTGAAACTAAGATTAGCAGAGCTTTTTGGAACACTTCAGAGTAAAAACTTGCCAGTCGAATCTACTACCTTTGTGCCTGTCTTCCCATCTTTGCCACTCGGTCCTCTTTGTCCAGGTTTTCCCTGTCATATGAGACACATTTAATAAAAACACGGTGTAAAATCCATATTTGGTGTTACCTTTTACCTTCTATTTCCAAAATCTGAATCTGAACTTACCGTCTTACCATCAGCTCCTCTGCTGCCTGCCTCACCCTGAAGACAAGTGAACAAAAAAAAATGAATTTCACAAATTGATAAAAATGGATGAGTCTTTTTAAATTGGTTATTCAGATTTTATAGTATATGAATATGGTATTTCAGTACCTGAGCTTTTCGCTAATACGTTCCCCACTGAGTAAAATCCCTGTCGCAGACAGTTTTGGGCCTTAAAATTAGCGCGCTGCTGTGATTATCTTCCTTATGAAGTCTTTTAAGAACCCCATTCAGCAACCTACTGAGCGAGCTGCCCTTAGCCTAGTCTGCTATTGAGAGCACATCCTCTCAGTCCTTTTCCTTTTAATGCTGCTTACCTTCTTCCCAGTAAGGCCAGGTGGTCCCACATTTCCTGGTTCCCCCTGTGGTGCGGAAAAATGTAATGACTCATCATTTTAATGAAGGTGCTGACTTTTAAAAAAATCAGAAATATAGAATCACAAACGTGTCTTAATTCAGGATCTTTTTTTTATACCATTAGAGTGATAACAAAGAACTCTAATGATGACAACAGAGGTGTTGTTATGTTTTCAGGAAGGGTTTAGGGGAATTATAATTTCCTCCTTTCTGCGCTTTTTATTCATAACTACAATTTTGTCTTTTTTTTAATACAAAAAACAGACTTACTTGCTCTCCTGTCTGACCAATCCCAGGCTCTCCCTTCTCACCCTTCTGCTTCAGGGTTTGACCCACCACCCCAGGGACATTAGGGGGTAACTCTCCAAGAGTGGGGCACACAGAACATGCCTCTCCCTAAAGCAAATAGAGAGATGAGGGCTCCGTCAAATACAGTCCCCAAATCCACATCGGGACACATTCAATTGATGAAAAGACAGTTGTAACTAATGCTGTATTTAAAAAAAATATGTGTACAGGTTTAGCAATAAAAGCAGTGTTGAGCTCACTAATTATGGTACTCTGTCTACTCGACAACTTTATTAAGGAGTCTAAACAAGAAATTGTTCAATATCAAGACTCCCTGGTGACCTTTTCTCCTTTGGCGCCATCTGATCCGGATTCTCCCTGCCAACACAAAAACACAGACATCCAAGAAAGCTAATTAGCCACAGCTTTGTCTGATGAACATGTTTTTATTTGGGATGTCGTGTCTTGACATGGCATTGGAAGCACAGCGGAGCTATTAAGCAGATGTGGGAGTGTATCGGCTACATTTGAGCGGATGGATGCCAGTGCATGGGCTTGAGCATGTTGGCACACTGGGTATGAAGGTAGCTTTGTGTAGGAGTGCTAAATGTGCGTGAGTGTGTGTGCACTTTGGTCTCTTTCCTTTGTGAAGTTAAGTCGGCTTGCATCTGCTTAAGGAGAGAGCCTTCTGCACTGCTGATGTTAGCATATCTGAATGTGTAGCAATGCAGATGAGTGTGTATAGGTCACGCTTCTACAGAATATGAATGAACCATGAGCTGTAAATGAACGAGGTGGAACTCTTTACCTTCTGTCCTCCTTTGCCATCTGCACCCTGGGGCCCATGGTATATATGGCGAGAGAAAAGACAGGAGAAGAGCAGAAGTTAACCAGAAGAAAGAGTCCTGTTAGTTCAACTTTGTTAAGAATGAGGTCATATCTTCCTTTCTCTCTCTCTCTCTCTCTCTCTCTCTCTCTCTCTGTTGCTCTACCTTCCTTCTCCTTTCGGCCCTAACCAGGTATGACAGATGGATGCTGACATTATTGGAAATCGTTGCACAGAAAATCTCATAAGGCTTTAGATTTATATTCTCCCCCCCCCCCCCCCCCCACCACAAATCATTCCCCATCTCAACTGCAAGGGGTAAATGCGGAGATGCAGAGTGAACAGAAAGAGAAATACAATGCACAGTATTTTTTTTTTTGGAGTCCTGACTCGTGGGAGACAGAGAAATACGTGTAAAGATTACATTAATAAAATGACCTTTGCCTCTGAGGATAAACTTCTGACAGCATCCTTGAACTGCTGCAGTATAGTGAGAATTATAAGGGCAAAACACAAGCTCGAAGGAAAAACTAAAGTGCATACCTTCCCCTCGGAGAGACAAGAAAAATAAAATATATACATTATCAAACAAGCGTTCAAGGTTTAATCGTCAGCTACAGCTCAGACTGTGTCTACAGCCGCCTAATAAAACATGTGGCAAGATCGTAAAAATGTTAAAGTGAACATTTGGGGCAGGTTCAGAACACATTACAGCATGACATTAAAGTCAAACTGTTGTACTTACAGGCAGTCCTCTCTCTCCCATGCCTGGTGATCCAGGCTCTCCTTTTGGGCCTGGCTTCCCTTGAAGAGCCACTGTGTTGCCTAAATCTGCAGGCAACACGGGGCACACTTCGCATGGGTCACCCTGGAGATGTAAACACAGAAAATGTGAATTAAACAGCACAAAGGCATGCAGATAAAGAGATTAAAAAAAAAAAAAACAATGTTTACAAGCACCTTATCTCCCTTAGACCCCCCTGGTCCTCTTGGGCCCTATGAAAACAAAAGAACCACAGTTGAAGTTTGATGTATAAGCTCACAGTTGGGATTACTGTAGATTCAAAGCTCAGGTTCACCTTCCTGAATATCAATCAATGTTTAAGAGTCTCTTACCGGATCTCCTGGTGATCCATCTTCTCCTTTCGATCCAGAATCTCCCTGTGAACACAGATGACTGCATATTCATAAGAGTATTGTAAAAGTCACGCTGAAAACAATCCTCGTAATCCATGCAGCTTTATCATGAACTCCCATTGGGGGGGTGGCATAACAAATCTTTGAATCCATAGAGGATGCAAAAGTTCTTATGGATCAAGAGTCTTAAATTATGTTATAGTGTAACAGCGTACCCCTAACCCTAACCCCTCACCATAACCCTATATTTATTGACAAATATCAAAAATTAAGTATTCCAAAGTTTGTTCCTGTCCAGCTACCGCTACAACTAAAACCCCTTACTCTAGCAAACAGTTTCAACTGTAAATAAACTTCCAGTTAATTTAACACAAAATAAATGCAAACATTTAACCTGTGTATTTACACAAGTTTGCAGAGATTGCCAGAAACACGTTCATTGTCTCGTATAAGCTTTGACAATATTGAACAAGTTAACATATTACTACAGGGATGTGTGTCTGTGCAAAGGCTGCAGCTGCAGTGCATTCTGTGTATACAGGTGAAATACCAAAGGAGGCGTGTGCACTTAGGGGCTATATCTTCAGTTTTTGGAACGAACACAGCGACAGACTTCAGCAGGGTGTTGTGTTACTGACGATACATTTCGTAGTGAAGTCACACATAACCACTAGCTGATACCGGCATGGTAAATACAGACATGGTGGGATGAAACAATTAGTAAAGTTGTGTTTCCACGGATCACCATGTGGCCTGAACCATGAGCAGGGATGCTAACAGAGCATCCAACAGCAGTCCAGAGCTGCTGATGGATTTCATAGAGACGCTCGAGGATTTGAATCAATTTGGGATTTTTTCTTCAACGGTAGTTAAGGTGAAGGGGGCTTGTTGTTAAGGAGGCCGCCTTAACTATAAAGCCCTGCAGGAAACACTGGTTTTAAAACTGAAACAGGCTGATGAGCAGCTCAATGGTTGGTTCAATGCTGGACAAATTCTTGATTAATATCACAGCAATTAGTAGTCCTATTTATGAGTTTATTTTCCTCCTAGCAGGGGTGCTACTTGTAAAGGCAGGCAACCGCATGGGGGCCCCAGACCGGTAGGGGGCCCCAGAGGGCGGACAAACTTTGAACCAAAGCAACTCAAATTTTAATATGACAGTAGGAAAACTCCCTAAGGGGGAGTCCCCAATTTACCTTTGCCTCGGATCGACATGAGACTCTAGAATCGCCTTTGCCTCCTAGCTCAGTTATTCAAATAACCTTTCATAATCAAATCTTAATTTCTGTATTTTACTTTCAGTGTAGATAACTCACATGCCTCAAGAGATATGTTGGGTCACCGAGAGGGGAACTTACCTTGTCTCCTTTTGCACCACCCGGTTCTCCAGGAGGGCCCTGAGAGTAAAAAAGAAAGAAAGTGCAGAAAACTTTTGGAATGTCTTTCTTAAGATGCTTGAAGGCTTTTGTAAAGGACAATGAGCGCTGCAGCAATAGAAGGAGTCCTGCCAAGTCGTGCCCTTCCCCGGCTAATAATACTACTTATTGGTCAAATTGACATGATCTTTAAGAGGAGTGTAAGGACATTAAGATAATAAGCGAAATGACACCATCCAATAAGTACTAAGTGGCACATTTGTTACCTCCAGAATTCTTTAATTAAGAAAAAACCACTTACTGGTAAGCCTGGCTTTCCAATTCCAGGTAGGCCTGGAAGTCCTGGCTTCCCTGGCTCCCCAGCCAAACCCTCAGGACCCACCAAACCTGGGAAACCCTGTGAAAACAAGTGAAGCAACAGATCTATTTAATTCAATCTGGACTGTTGCAGACCAGTGCAGACAGGTTGAGGGTAAAAAAAAACTCCTACACCTAATGCAGACAGACCTTTTGTCCTTTGGGTCCGACCACACAGATGGACCCTGCTCGACCCTGGGGAAATGGCAAGAGAGAGAGAGAGGGAAGTAAAAGCATGAGTGTGGGTCAGCAGTCCTCACCAGTGTCAGCCTAGACTAATCAAACAAGCATTAGAGAAATCTATTTTGTAACGTGTTCACACACTGCATCAGAGTTCCCTCATTTATTTGACATTTCATAACTGGAAATAGAAATAGGAAGGATTGTGAAGTCTGTAAGATGTATTATCTTCAGTGGTGCATATGCAATATTTGCTGCCTGCCTGATTCAAGTCACATCAACAAGCACATTCATATTCACACTGTCAGATGGATGAGAGGCTTCAGAAAAAAATCTCTGCTCCGCCAAATCCATCTGTCCCAACAAGCACTTAGCCCAGTGAACGGCTAAACGTGAGTGTGTGTCTGATACCAAAAAAAAAAAAGAATAAGGGGGGAAAATCTCAGAGAGCACACACACGTTGTAATTTGTTCCTCAAAAACTTTTCATGCGTCTACAGGATCACGGCGCTGAACAGGGAAGATTATGAGGTTTAAGTCGTCGTGAATAGGCGCCTGGCTGTGTGCGAGACGAACAGAACAGTCAATGAGGCAGCATTGATTGTGCAAGCTTTGTTGCTCTAGCCTAATCTAACAGGCATTAACGGGCCGACTTAACGCCACGGGAGGGAGGGAGGGAGGAAAGGGGGAGAGCAGATATCAATGGGATGCTGAGCTTAAAGAGTAGTACTGTGTTAGTCTACTGAATATCCGCTCCTAGCTTGATAAAAAAAAAAACAGCTGTGTGAGTGGATATTTATGCGTGTGTGTGTGTGTGAGTTTTTTGGTGTGTTTATAAGTGGATGCTCACTTAAGCATATGAGGTATTGAGAGAATATTATTCAAGCTTCATGTTTGATGAAAACTCTAATCAAGTGACATGCCTGGAAGACATTTCTGCAGATTTTTTTACAATTGCAAGAGAAAGAAAAAAAGGAGAGAAAGAGGATAATTATATAATGAAATAAAAACACCTACGTCCTTCCCTGGAGTGCCTGTGAGACCATGTGGGCCTAGCTCTCCCTTCTGACCTTTTTCACCCTAGACAGAACCGGGGGGGGGGGGGGGATGTGAGACACAAGGACAGAGGGAGCAACAAGTGGAAATAATACGTTTGAGAAATTAAATTGGATAATGATTAAAAAAGGTCAGATTTTGATTATGCATTACAGCAAGTTTCTTAAAACCTTTCACCTTGTACCCAGCTGCTTCAGCCCAGTTGGCAGGTGATCCCTGTGGAGAGAGGGAATGGAGACAAGAACCAGATCAATGACCTGGCTCTAAAGAGACCTCACACACACACACACACACACCAGTGGAGCATGACAAACAACACAGTGACTAGTGGGCAACCAGTATGGGCTAACAGCAGGAAACACTCAACTTTAGAAACGGTCCATATTGTGCATGCAATACTCCTACTGCATCAAACGTAAAGACACACATGCCTAAATCCGCTTGTACTGTACATGCAGATCCGTGCAACGCACACACATCATTCCCCCTGCATAATTAATGTTGAGCTTGGATGATTAGAAATGAGGTTTTGAATAAAGATCAAACTAAATAGCCGATGGGGAAAGCTGGTTTGGGAGGCGGTGGGATGTGTTGCCATAACCTGTGGCAGAAGATTGGCACTCACCGGCTCTCCCTTCTGGCCCCTGGGTCCATGTGAGCACTGAGGTTAGAGACACTTGGTTAGCATGAATCATCACAGACCACTTCCTGGCTTGATTTTCAGCTCTGTATTTTTGCTCCATGCCAAATTTACAAGACACCACTTTTGTGCAGAAGAAGAAACTTTAGAATACAGAGAGAGACGCAATGGGAAAAAAAGTAACTTACAGGGCCTGAATGGGAGCCAGAACAGTCATCACCCTAAGATGGAGGGAGGGGAGGGGGAGAGAGGAAAAAAGAAGAAGAATGATTGCTCGTGGGTGAGCGCTGAAGAATGCACTTCAGCTTACATGGTGGATTGGTCCACAGCCAGCATCATTTAAGACTCACATCAAAGTGTGCAGGTATGAGTGTGTTTTTGTGGATGTGGCTGGCTCTCATTGTTCAGTGCGAGGCCTGTCTCGACACATGTGATGACATCACACATTCCCTGATATTAGTCTCACTTTCTTATGTTTTGTACATGTCTTTCAAAAACTCACCCGGTCACCTTTTTCCCCTTTCAAGCCGGCAACTCCACCAAGATTGACAACCTGCAACAAAGACACACACACACACATGATTACACACTGTATTAAGACATTCCAATGGAAAGAAGTCAAAGTAAAGATCAAGGATCCTTACATTCTCTTCCCTATTCAGGAGTAAACAACCAGCACACTAAAGACAGACACATAGAGAGAAGGAAAAAATATATATATTACTTGACTGTATTTAAAATTCACAGAAGGAGCTGTGTGTTTGAGGGAAAAAAAACAAGTTTTTTAAATTTGGTGCAATTCTGGTTGTCACCAAGTGGTGGCACTGTAACATAAAACTAAGCTGTGCTGAATCCCAAGCTGCTACAGTATGCTGTTAAAAAGGATGTGAGGTGGGCAACACACACACACATGCACACACACACATCTCCCATGGGCGATACAGATCAATAGGAAAGTCTGATTCCCACAGCACAGGAGTGAGAAGACCAGCTGCTCCTCACATGAGGGCACACACATACACACTCAAACTAAATCACACATAGACCCCAAAATAAGGATAACTGTTATAAACAACTGAAGTTTTTTTTGCGGATGCAAGTAATTAAAGCACCATTCCACACACGCTGCTGTCTGGGAGTTTTGCTTTCACACACCAGAAAGTTTGTACACGCTGAAGCAGTGACTACGAGCCTGCTGAGACGAGCAAAGGGAGCGAGTAACAGCACAGAGACAATGTGTAATTCTGTCTCTTCTCTCTCTCTCGCTCTCTCTCTCTCTCTACCCGACCATTCCCCTACATAGCCACAAATCTATCAATGACTGGCTTGGCTGGCTGCAGTGACTAGTCAGTGTTTCCGAGCTCCTGTCTGACCGTGACGGGCTTACTCAAGTCCTCGTGTAGTCCCATTTGAAACCTCAGCAGTTTATTCCCTTAATTCAACTTGAAATGAAAATGCTGGACTGCTGTAAAAGTGGCACCAAACTACGTTGCAATTTAGCCTATTTTGTTTTCGTCACTCCTCTAAAGAAACTCAAATTTAGCAAAGGAGGGCAGAGTTGAGGAACCCTGAATATAAAAAGATAGACAACGTTTTCTTAAAACTACAGAAGATGCCTGGCTTCAGCATTTGTAGTTTAACAGATTTGGCCCCCAACACAAATTTTGATTTGTGAAATGAACTTGATTGACAGCCCACTGCAACCCTGAATGAGATAAGCTTTATGGATAATGGCTGGATGGATTGGTAGTTTGATATGTGTAACATAGATTAAAAACTACACAAATATAACAATTAAATAATGGACAGTAAACTTATGAAGCAATCCCAGTTGCAAAATACAACATAATGTACAGTATAAAGTAAATACTTACAAGTATCCACATAGTCGATATAGACCTTGTTGACTGTGTTTGAGATGCAGATTCAGACTATTCCAAAAGTCTACACCACACAATGTAATGCACTCTGTCTTAGTGAGTGCATTATTACTACTCTGCTTAATATTCAGTCGTCACATTTTTGTACTTGGCTTTCTCAGTACAGAACAGTAAACAGCCCCATGTGCATCACTAACTTATGCTAATGAATTAAGGTTTCAAATATGGGGGATGCCAAAAAACAAAGGTTTATTCTAAGGTTGTAACAGCTTCATTATGGTGTTAGCGCTCGTACTTTAAAGCAGAACAGCCTTTTGGGGTCACCTGGGTATAGCAAAACAAGCAGAAAACACACTATTTGTGTAGCTTAATTCACAGTTTTCAATTTAAAGAACATTATTGCACATCCAGCTGACACACGCTACCCCAGCTTTTATTTGAAGTCATGTTTCCGGTCACTCCACTAATTTCAATCCAGAATTAATTCACCTAAAGCACGCTGTTGAACCTATCTGCTTTGTAAGATGCTCCATCATGTTCACCAGTTATTTAATGAACTCTCCATCGGGCTGGGGGAGCTTTATACGTATCAATGAGGCCCGGTGACACCAATCAGCTATGTAAACTCTAGCATGCCTTTAGAACCTGGATGACCAGAATCTTTTTGACGTTATTGTGCTTGGCCCTAAAAACCCCAGAGAGACTTTACCTAATGATATAAATGTCCTTAAAGGTATCAGCCGAGCATCTAGCACCACTGTTAGGAATCTAGGAGTCCTATTTGATCAAGATATGTCCTTTAACTTTCACATAAAACAGATTTCAAGAAAAGCCTATTTTCACATTAGTAATATCTCTAAAATGTAGTCATATCCACACACCAAAAAACGATGCAGAAAAACTAGTTCATGCATTTATTACCTCCAGGTTGGATTACTGTTGTTTTCTTTTATCAGGCTGCTCTGGTAAGTCTCTAAAGACTCTTCAACTATACTTCAACTAACTATACAAATCAAGATTGATTGATTTTTCTGTGAATTTGGCAGTACAAAAGTCTTTCATTGTACATGTTAAGGCCTTATATCCATTAGTGATATATGATTAGTCATTAAATTAGCTTAAGTATGTCAGTTAATTTATCAATTAAGTATTAGTACATCATTTCATATATAGGTATCCTTGTTTGTCTTAGATTTCAAAACATATAACATCCGAATAGGCCAACATCTAACATCTCACTACATGGGCTTCTTATTCTACAGTCGTGTGACAAAACCTACGCTCATTTATCACTCTAAATATCTGCAAAGAAAGGCTGAATTCACGGCAGTAGTATCCTGTCAGCGAGCCTTGTTCTTTGGCTTGAAAGCACTGACAGAACAAGGGCAGCGAGACCCAGCGCACACTAATGAAATATCAGTGTAGACATAAATTAGCCATTGCCTTGGTTGTGATTTCCAAAATACTACAATTGGATTATATATGTGCTTTTTGTGTGTGTGTAAGAGCCACTTTCTCAAATGCATGATGGGTATAAGAGGGTAGGATTGCAGGTCTGGAATAGCCCTTCGTGTTAATGTATTCCTTGCGGATTGTCAGAGCAGAGCCTTTTGACTCGCACAACAGAGGATCCACTGATGTAGCGGGAACAAGCTATGGAGGAATAGCTGAGGCAGCAGGACATGAAAGCTGTGATGAAAATTGGTTTCTGACTGAGCTTTAGGACTGGGCAGAGAAGCTGAATCTTCCTCTTATTCACACCATTTTATACTATTAATGCATTGGCCTGGATGTCACATTTGTTGGTATTGAAGTGCATGATATCAGGTTGTATTACCATTGGATTACTGTGGGAAGCGTGGGTATGTTGACCCAGAAAAAAAAAACTCTCACCTTTTATTTTGTGTTATTGACCAAATCCACAGAGGAGAAAAAAAAGTCACTTTTGTTCCCCCCCACCCCCCGTGGCAGGGCAGGCTGCGTGCTACAACCCAGGTAATAACCTACATTGAAGAAGTCAGGGGAGGCTACCAGCTGCTTTAGTAAGCACACACAGGAGCAACATAATGAAGCGTCTTGAGTTCTGTATTCTATTTGTGAACTGAACTTCCCTATTGTGGGTGAATGATAAAATTAATAGGCAGCAGCAACTCCCCGACTGAGACCTCGGAGCATAATGAGGTGTAATTCAGTCCTCTGTCAGTCAGCAAACTGGGTGGGGAGCGAGGTGGGAGGAAATAGAGATATTTTTATTTTTTATAGCCCCACAACACACAAATCCCATCCATTTGCTTGCTTATTTATTTACACTGTATTTGGATGTGAAGGGTATAAAGACATGGAGACATTGGATCTGTGACCAGAAGGGTTCAGGAATAACATCAATCTGGAAATATGTTGTTGTCCTGACTAGTGTGATACAATAACTGATTGGCTCGTTGCAAAAATGAATAATTAAATTTAAAAAAATGTGGCTATCGTAACAGATTTCCCCTACCGATTTGAATAACAACATCACCACCTCATGACTCCTCAAGGTGGCACTTTTGACCTGAATAAGGGTAACGTGAACAGAAGTTCCTTGGCAAAAGAGAAGCTGATAAATGAAGAGATGACGAGAGACTATGTTGAAATGGATGATGAATTTAAACAGGTCAAACTGACAACAAACTGCAGTAATAGACATGTAAACCCTGCACTTTATCTTTTAGGGGGAATTTTATATTTGATCTTTCTGTATTATTATGATATTATTGTTATTGTGGGCCACGTATCGTATCACATCAGGTCATATTGTTTAAAACTGTGAGTTACTATGTGATCCCAATTCTTTTAGATTCCTATAGCCTCGAACTGTGGTTCCCAAAGTGAGGGTCGCAAGACAGCTAGAGGGGGGTTAGGAAATGCCTTCCAAAAAAATAAATAGACATTTAAAATTATATAAAATTGCATATTTTACACATTTTTGAATTTATGAATTTTTTTTCTGCTCTCTACACACAGAGATAGACACACCTGGGTGTCTAATTATCAAACATGTGTATGTGCAGCCAGTGATAAAGTCTATACATGGGACTTGCTTGTATTCTGCTTCTGGCCTTTCTTACAATAAATTACTATATCAAATAATATTGTTGTTTCTTCTTTTGTGTTATTTTGTGTTGTTCCAATGCCAGTTGTTGGACAGGAACATTAGTGCTTGTGTGCAGTTGTATATGCTTAAACCATCTGCAGGGACAGTGGGGGTCCCAAGTCTCTGGTAACTATATTTTTGGGGTCACAAGATGAAAAGTTTGGGTACCAATGGCCTAGAAAACCATTCTAAGTCATCACAGCACATTATATTCAATGCTGTAAAATCAAATGTGTGTATGTGTTGGTGTGAACTTGGATTCTTACTTTCTCTGCCAGAGCCTGGGATGAGAAACTGTCCTGTTGGAAGAAAAAATTAAAACTTCAGGCCTTTTTTTTGCAAGTCTTTTTCACATCATATCTCAACATGACCCAAATATTACTACCATTTTTGGCTCCACATGGGTCCAAAATTGGATTTTGTCTATGTTTAAACGGGAATGCTGACAGTCTCATGACCAAAACTGTCTGAAATAATCCAATAACTTTGAAGGTCTTTCACAGAAATATCATTTAGTCTGGATTTTTCCATTTTGGCATGACTGTAACCTACTTCTTCTTTCTGCCAACACTATATAAAGAAATTTATTTTCTATATTTTTCTCCAACCGTTACTTTATACTATATTTACACTCACTGGGAGCCAGTAAGTAAATCTCTTGAGGTTGTTTCCAGAACTGGCAGCAACTGCATTTGAAAGTCTCAATAATATGCACATTCTATGACACCTTTGACATCGACAAGCTGTTGTTTGCCTGTTGCATCTGCAATGCATCCCTTCAAACCTAGTTGCCATTTCACTTCATTGCATCAGATACACAGACAGGAGAAATAGGGGCCATACTGTTTTCACACACGGGTCATTAAGAGCTATTTTCCATTTGTAAGTAGGGAAAATAGAGATGAAAGAGGATGAGGAGAGAGGGAAAGAAAATACTGTACCTCAGGAGCCCAGAGGCAAATAAAGAGACGGATCCTGCTGTGCACAGAGTTACAAACAGATGAGAAAATTTAACAACAAGAAAGGGGAGAAGGGATTGGAAAAGCTTAGCGTAAACAATTTTTCAAGGTGGTGAGTTAGAAGGAAAGAAGTAAGGAAGAGTTTCGGCAAAAGTAGAAGGCATTTTACAGATGGTTTTGGACTTGAACTTAAAAAGTTGAAGTAGAAACACACTGAGAACGGAGAAACAAGAGGCAAACACGCCCGTGGGTCTTCTGAGGACGGGATGACCTTTCAGCTGGGAGCTGAGTTGAAAGCAAGAAAAAATACGTTTTCTGTGTTGGAAGATAAGAAACAGTGTGGGTGAGATTTGTCATACCCCAGGAAAGCAGAAACTGCTGTGACCCAAACACAGACACAAATGGAACAAACACCTCTGCACCAAACCTTACTCAACCGGCCTGCAAAGATGATGTTAAACACCAACGAGGATGTGGTTTGTTTTGTAAACCAGATTAGTAAATTTTTTCATTAATCCTCACTGATGCTCCTCAGCCAGATATTGTTCAAACCATCAAAAATGTACTTAAAATTATTTCCGAAATCACAATGTTTCAAAAGATGCCAGACATGTCTAGCTTAACTATGGGGATATATGGGTAAAATGTCTTCAGAGTTATTTAGTCTGATGGAAAGGTACATAAAATACACATTACAGAGAATCTTGGATTAATTATCTCTGTGGTCATCATTTAGCTTTAAAAAAGATCAACAATTCTTGAGATATGTAGTAGCATCTAGTATGGAATAAGATGTTTCCACAAGCTTTTGAGCCAGACTTATCCCGGTTTGCTTTCTTACCAGATTTAAGATTAAAGAATCATTAGGGGTTTCATATGTAGCCTAGGTTAAAGGTAAACTTTTAGGCAGATTCCAGTTCCATTTCTTCATTCACGCTAACATGCTAAAACTGAAACCGGGATACAAACAAACATGTTGCTTAAACGCATGTTATCAGCTTGGAGACGCCAAGTCCAAAGTTTTAATTGTCTAATAGTCATGCACAAAACCCTTTTTACAACAATAAAACGCCTTTAAACTTGTTTTTTGGGATACAACACAAATTTGGGTTAGCTGCAGTGGTGCAGGTGGGAAAAAATTGTTTATCTTTGCACTAACATAATTTCGTTAACCTTTGCTTGAATCTTTTTGCTAAGATAAGCTAACCATTGGCTAGAGGAAGTTAGCCATTATACTAAAATTAGAGTGTAAATTATTTTTCCATAGACATTGGACCTTTGTTGTAAAATAGTCCTCGGGCTGATTTGGCTCTGTGGTAAATCTCATGATAAACAAATCAGTTTTATCAGTCTGACAATAGGGTCGGAAATTCAAGCCTGACATGCTAGCAGCAGCTAATTAAAGCTAGCAATTCTAGCTATAGCATAAATTAAAGCGTTAAGCCTCACACAACCCCAGGCAACTTTGCGCCAAGTTGAATAAGTTGACAAAATTTGTAAGTTACATCAAAAGGGGGAAACTTTTTGTAAGTTGGTTAACAAAGAAATATACAATTATACTGCATACCCACTGCACTATGACTACAGTTTACCCTCTGCTCACTCATTGTAAATAATGTAGAGCACTTTTTCCACATAATAGAACAGGTCACATTCCACGTATGCGGACCTTAATGTGCTGTCACTCAGGGAGGCTTAGTTTAATGAAAGCAGTGCTAAGGCTCAGTAACATCTGGCCTGCTCACTGGAATCTAGGATTAAATTTGCTGCATACGGAGCTAACATAGAGATAAAGATAGAAACAACTCAACTTTGTCAGCACTTTTTATCATATTTACATGAACTAAAGTGCAGAGGATAGAAAGAGACCATACAGTTGTTAAATTGGAAATTAGGGTGTAAATGTGCGTGGGCTGAAGACCATAATACAGTATTGTTAGAGTCATTCAGCAGCAGAGTAACAAAGAAGAAGGAAAAAGAATGACAGGTAAGAGAGAGATATAAAAACACGGAGGTGGCATTCCTTGAGTTATTGCATCTGTGTCTGGCTGAAACCATCTACAGGATTAATGACTGTGTCCTGAAGTCTGCCAGAGCTCTAAGTTAACACCAGCACTCCACAAGACAAACACGAGGCCCTAATGAATAGATAATTGGATATAGATCCCATTAATATGAATGATGGAACAAGCGGGTGTGGAAACAAAAAATAAATTGCCTTAGCGTTACACAGGACGAACTTAATGTATCAAACAGCGTTGAAGCAGCCATAAAATACAAACCATGGAAATTTGTTGGAATTACAGCTCCCATGTGTTGCATGAGGCTCAGTTTGTCATGGATCTGCCACTACGTGTGGACAGTTTAAACAAATGTTACCAGAAGTGTTCTCCGAAATGAAGTCATATAAAACCAGGAAGTGTGAAAAAAAAAAAAAAAAAACTGCAGCAGAGAAAAGATGTTTTCCAAGCCAGTGTTTCAAGGAAAAAACATCGACACCATTTGGTATAAGTCCTGCAGGCCAGTGTTTGCTTGACAGCAGGAGTTTGAGGCAATTCAAACTGTCTGAAGAACAAAAGTGTTTGAGGCCAACTACTCGTCTTTGTCTGTACGTGTTATGTCTGTGCCTGATGGGGACCATATGTTTTTCTAACTCTCAAGGAAGTCAGAATGTTTCGGGGGAATATTCCGTAACATTATACCTCACATTGTTACTGGATTAAAGAGCTTTTCTTTGATTTCACAGAGTGTGCATATCTTTATCTTTTTTTTTTTTTATGTGCATTTGGGTTAAGATGTGTGCAGGTCAGTTTTACCTGGTTAAAGGTGTTTTCCAAAAGGTCGTTCTCTGCAGCACGGCGGTTCTTGGGAGTGTCCGGTGGGCACTGGAAAAAAAGAGACACATAATTGAATACAGGATAGGCCAATAAGAATAGTTAGTCGTCTTATCTGAAACCGGTTATTCTACTCTGGGCTGTATGTAAATAATCTGACTTTCAAAAATCCTCCTTTTTTCGCATTTGATCCAACACTGAATGTTTAACATGTGACAGTTCTGTTCTTAAGTTAAATACTATATTAATTTATTGTAGATAGTGTATATTTGTTGTGTTAATTCATATTCATATTATATTGATATTACCGTACGTGTCTTAAATAAAAGAAAGCCAGGCTGTAGGCTCATTGTCAGGCTGTACTTCACTGCTGCAGTTGTTTGAGCTAGCCTACATGCTAATATCCACATGCTAACAGACAGATAGCAATCCTTGAAAGCAGAAACTTGGCACCAATAATGCTTATACTGCTTACTCTTCAGGTTTAGCATGCCAGCATTCTAACATTTGCAAATTAGCAATAAACACATGTTACCACAGAGGCTGCCAAAATATGTGTTAATTGTGTTTCTTGAGTGTTTATGCTAAGATGCTAACATTGAAAGCTGGTACCCATTGAGAAATAGTTGTCTCCTTTTTTTTTCTAGTTCGAGCATAATAGCCTGATAAACCAGCTTCAATTTAAATCTCAAATAGCCAATCTTCAACAACTTGCCTGTCTTCCTTCACCATTTAACATGATACTGAAGCAGTATGGAAATAATGTCAGAGCGTGTGACAACAATGTTTTTCCTTCCTGTTTCGAGACGCTCAAGCTTTCATGGGTGTGTGAGCGTGTCAGTGAGTGTCAACACATGTGAACTCGTGCCCCCAAACTTCTTATCTCAAACTTAGCTTGGAGGGAGCCAGCAGGTATGCCTCCAACCCTCTAATAACTCAGTTTTGTCACATTCAGTCCTTTCTCTAGAGGACTCTACACTTTCAAACGTCTGAGAGAACATCTTACCCTATTTGTATCCCTCTTTTAAAATCATTTAAAAAATGAAATAAACACATCTGCATGCACACGCAGACACTTCAGCGACGATACTCAGGAGAATTCTGACAAAAAGTTGGCTGAGTACAAAAATACCAGCAGCTTAAAAATAAACCCCGAGAACTGGCTGTTTGAAATTCTTCCCATAACTGAATGATCACCCGCTCTGCATTTGCCTGCCGAACAGAAACCTGCTGCTGTATTTCGGTCCAATAAATGTGTTTTCTGTTTGATAAGGCTTTGTCTGAAGTCCACAAACAATACCTTCACGAAATACAGACTGAGAGGACAGGCACAAGAAAGAGAGAAAAATAAAGACCCAGGAATAGGGAATATTTATTAAGCTGCAGGAAGCGGCAAACCTCACTTTGAATTAGGATTTTAGTCACAGTCACAGAGTACAAACAATATTAGAAAACCACAGTAGATATAACGTATTTGCACACAATAGGATTAGGCTAAACCCTAGTCAGTTTGTATACATAAAACCGTATGTTAAACAATGCCTCTAGAGGATTTCTTTTGTCTCACATAGGACAGGCATATTAATTTCACTCTGTATTAAAACACTTCTGAAAATCACAATCCAAGATGGGCAGCCATAATGTAATTTTCTTTCTGAGTCCATAACATACCAAATTATGGAGACAACTGTTGCTAATTAACAAGAGTAAGCGGAGAAAATGCTTCAATTGTGATTCTGCGAAGTCAGCATTTCTCGCAGCTGTTGCACAGTAAGCCTCAATTACTTTTATTGCAAAGCAGCTGCAACCAGTGGTGAGTCATAGTAAGAGGGGTGGGTAACTCATTTGGTTTAACCAAGATTAAAGTTGGTCCAGACTGCTCCAAACACAATTTTTCACTAGATCAGAGGAAAAGTGGTAGGCAAGTATTGATTGATTTGGATTTGACCCTGAAACCTCTTAAGGCCCAATTTAACAAAAAATAAAAATATTTTTTTTCCCACACTCATAAGTCATAACCCTGTGTTCGGACTGGGTTAGACCAATAATTTGGAATGGTAAAATGGTCAACTGGTTAAAACCGTTACCAAGCCCATTTCGACATTTCATCTCACTTAGACCAGATTAACACTTCAGGAAATACTCTTTCTGACTTTTCAAGCCTGTTCTGATATCTGTAAAATACAATTTAAATCTACAGTAGGATCCCTTAGCGTTCTCATTGTAACTTATTTATTTAATTTGTACATGTGTGTGTGTTGAACAGGTAGGTTCCCATTTTGGGGGGGATTTATTTTGGACTGATTCTTTGCCAGGACCAGTTGCCAGGCAACCCTCAGAGACTTTAGAAAGTTACTCCTTCCAGCACATAAATAATTCAACACAAAACCTCAAAGGGAGATTTTTTTTGTTTAACTTTCATTTTTTAAGGATTAAGCCAACTAGACAAAACATGTTGTTATTGGTTGTTTTGAGCAGTAAATGGAGGGGTTGTTCTACCTTCCCATGTTTTTGCTCTTGCTATGCTAAGCTAACCACAAGCTGGCTACAGACACAACAGTGAAAATAAAATGTGTCTCCCCAAGCAGTGAACCTTTTCCCTTACTGCCAGGTTAAAAGAAGTCTGAATATAATAGAATAATAGAGGAGAGCAGTTGTGCAAATTTTCTGCTCCATACAAATCCACTATTCTTGTTAATCATGGCTTGACCAACAGTAAGTGAAGGTTGCCAATCTCTCACCCGTGCCCCAGGGATCTCACAGCAGGCCTCTTGAATGGCGAGGGAGGGGTCGCAATACAGCATCACCTGCTGAATGTCCATCTAGGAAAAATAAGGATAGGGAGCAGTTGTTATTTTAAACATACATGTCTCTGTATTCTGGGTTGTTTAACTTTAGATTTAAACAAGGAAGAGAGGGAAAACATTTTTTTATTTAAAGCATTAGGAAAGCCCCTTGTCAGGAGGTTTACACATGAATGTGTACATCTCTTCCTGTGATAACACAAAACCCTGCCGGCTTTATAAGTAAGCCAGGTAATTGATCGTCAAACTAAATGACTGGATAACTGGGTCTGTTCAGTGTTGATAGTACCACAGGCCCATTCTCCTTGTAACAACGCTCCCTTTTTTAAAATCAGGACTGAATGAGAGGCCTCAACAAATCAATACTTAAAGCACACAGTCTTAGGTCTTATATGTACATACATACACATAAATATGAATAGATGCAAAGATGCCTCTTGCATATTTTTTAAATTCTTATCTCAAATGCACTATGAATCAAAGAACTACCAGTGAATTCTTTGTTTTACTTAATTCATTTTAGTATCTTCTTTCACAATTCTGAATACCTGCACAGATCCAGCGTCTGCAGCCCGGACGCCCAGCAGAGTGTGTCCATCAGTGGGCACAGGTCCACGGGGGTCCATCGGTTTGGTCTCAATGGAGCTGCAGTCCACGTGGAGTGATACTGATTCTTGTTGCACACTGAGGGCCACCTTGTGCCAACGCAAGTCCATCAGGGCTTCCACCCCCTCCCCGGAGAAAACGCAGCTCACTAGGTCAGCGGCAGGGTCTGCCCCCCTGGCACGCAGAGACAGGGTGCCGTCAGGGCCGTTGAGGTCTACGGAAAGCTGGGATGGAGATATGAGAGAGGGAACAATTAGGAGTGCAGGGTATTAAAAGGGGGAAAGAGTGCCAATTAAACACCAAGAAATAAGTCTGACTGTCTGTGGCATTAAGAAAGAGTTATGTGTACACCCTGCAACTAGCCAACAAAGCTGTAGAACACATAAGCAGAGACAGAGTAAAGGCATAGACATATTAATTACACACACAAGCCGTACAACCAATCAATCATTCCTAATGAGGCAACTTGGCTCCATCCATCATACACATTGAGTATTTAAATCTGGCCTCACACTCTCAGTGATTATGGGGAATCTGAGGGACTCCAGTGCTTCATCATAGAACACACATGAATAACAATGAAGGTGAGCGGAAGATGATCGAGGGAAGACGACTGAGAGACAGTGAGCGAGAGAAAGAGAGTAGAATAAGAGAGGACAAAAGAGGCTTGGAATGAAAGGGGGGCCAAAACTGAAAAGGTGTCACGAAAGGGAAATAAATCAAAAGGGAAAGTGGAAGACTTTGCTAAAGAGAAATGAGAGACAGTAAGAATGAGTCGACAAAAGGTATGATGGATAAAAGGTGAGAGATCAAGAAAGCGAGAGGAGGAGGGAATTATACAGTGAAGAAGTAGAGAATGGAGAAGAGCGAGGCATGAATGATGAGGCGAGAGAGAGAGAGAGAGCTGCACCTGTGGGTACCCCTGCTCATCAGAGATCTGGAAGAGGTAGGTGGTGTCTCTCAGGGCGGCTTTCTTCAATGCCAGGGTGAAGATCAGGGTGAACTCCTCAGGTAAACCATGAGGAAATACCTGACTGGAACACAAGAAATCAGAAGGGTCAGGGACATGAAACACCATCATATAGTAGCTGTGAAACATTCGTTTTATTCTGATAGCCTACAAGACCTGCGACCATTGTCTGGTGGTTTCAGCCATGTCAGCTCTAAATATTATACCATGACTAGCATAACAATGTTTTCATTTCTAATTTCTTCATGTATGTTTATTGTATAGAACAAGCTGGTTTAATGACACACCACTGTACAGTCTGGAAGTATTTACTACCTTCAACAGCTAGCTTAGTTCCACAAAGCTCTTTCCCAATGAAGCTGTGTTGTTCCTAAAGCCTAGAACAAAATGCGACTGTAGGCTAAAAGCTAACTGCTAGCTATCTAGTGGGTAAAGGAGGCAAGCTATTTAAATAAGGTATTTCTACTTTAAAATTCTCAACTTTAGGTAGAGGCTAATCACTTCCCCACACATATAGCCTCTTGTGTCAAGCTACAAGTACCATGCAAATCTTTTTGCTGGCCACACAGGGAAAAACTCAAATCGTAAAACAAGACCAAACAAGCTAGCACATAAAAAGAAGTCAAAGTATCTTAGCATTAGCCCAGTAGGCTAATGTGTTAATAGAAGGATGTAGTAGCACAATATGTCCAGGTGTATATTGCAAGTCCTTGTGGGTCCTTTTTCTTAAAAAAAACACACTTGAGTGTTGGCTGTGGAAACACATTTCAAGACTTTCTATAGGCTATTGACGTGCAGTTGTTAGCCAAAGAGCTACAGTAACAACACATGTAATTGCACTTGTGTAAAATAAAGACAAATGTTGGTTTGAAATATTTGTATTTTATTCTTCATTGACAAAGCAATCTTGTGTGTTTGGAACTCCTTTGTATTCTATGCATCTATTTTTCAGTCTATATTTATTCTCTCTAGCTTGTCTCCCCACATTGTGTACCTGAAGTCAGTCTCACAATGCAAAAACCCTCTATGTGTAACCTCTTGGCATTCATTTTCATATCTGGTACAGTCCGGCAAGCCTCATCCCTCAATTTTGGTCAAGGGCATCTAAGCACATAACATAGCACACACTCAAACACTCACTCACTCACACACACACAAGCATATTCAGTGCATGGTGGAGTGTACCGTAGATGGATTGAGAGATGAAGGGTTCACAAACAAGCCCAGTGAAATGTATGCTCACTGAGATTTTCAACACTGAAATATTCTCTCTTGCTCCATTTCTTCTCTCTCTCTCTCTCATTGCACACACACACACACACACACACACACACACACACACACACACAAACACGTACACACACACACACAAACAAATACACACACAGAATTGTTGATGCTGGCAGCTGGTTTCCCACTCCTAGAAGTGGGGTGACAGTGATTTATGACTGAGAGAAGATCCAAGGGAAAACAGCCAACTACAAGACGTCAAAACAAAGAGAGGATGAGTGGGAGAAAAGGTGAGGAAGAGAAAACATTAGAGACCTGGAGAGGCACAGGAAGGCAAAGAGTGATCCAGAGACAATAGAGAACTATGGTGAGGGACCCAAAACTTCTGTGTACAGTAATTGAATGCATAAGAATACATAAAGGTGCAAGACGTAGGGTTGTTGAGGGTGCTGCAGCATCACCGTAAATCAGGCGCAACTAAAATCATCAGCTGTAACAACAATTAAACTTGTGTTTACCACCTGGAAATGTAGGTGTAGCACAGCAATGTGTGTGACCATTTTTTTTAGTAGTAGTGTGTAATGTGTTAATAATGCGTCCTGCAGAGAAATACAACTCGCAGCAGGTTGGAGCTTTCCCATTATTGCGTACTAACTGAGGTTCAGCGAGGTTTTTAACAAGTTAGTCAAAGACATCTGTTCATCCTGTCAGAGAGAGCAACATAACCAAATGGTCCTGTAGAATTTAGAGGTTTAGTTTATTATGATTTTAGTACTTCTGAGAGGGAAGGGAGATACGGACGAGTGAGGGAGCTAGTAAAAACGCACAGAAGTGGAGGGACTCGAAAACAAAAGCTTCATTAGATCATAGGTCCTAATGCTACTCCGTTTACCAGTCAAGTGTGAGAACATCATTAGAGACTGTGGTCCCTGTTAACAGACAGGATGCTGTTTAATTTAAACCGCGCCACCGTGCGTTGAGTGTGCATCGATGCCTGCTCATCCGCTCATCACCATAAACGATTGTATCCTTACTGCTCCGATATTTGTAAACTATAAACTAGTCATAGGCCATGTCTGTATGAACTTTGGGTGTTGAGTTTGCTGTCCATTGAATGGTAAAACTAATCTAAAATTGGTACGAGATGCTGTTAAAACTCTAATGATTAATATCCAGAACATCAAAATGAATAATTAAATTGGAATTTGCGCAGTTGAGTATGATAACATCTTATCCTACTAACCCCAGCTACTGTATGACTGACCTCAAGCGCTCTTGTAAGAAAAAGATTAAAGCACAGAACAGTAGATACACATTGTAGGTACACAATATGAAACTGGAGGTGAGTTGTGTGCAGGATAGACAGACAGGCAGACATTAAAAAAGAAAGAAACGTGTTGAGGATTGAGTTGTTTTGCTGTCGATTACTGTCATGAGCTGCAGGGCACCGAACCATTTTTTAGTTGAAAGTTTCTCACCTTGACCTATTACATTCTGAGTCCTGGAAAAAGAAAAGTACAGATACACACCTACAAACACACAAACATGCAATGAGGAGATAAATCACTCAGTATGGGCCAGACAGATTCAGATCTCCTCTACCAACTAGAGACAAAGTTACTTCTGCCTCTCTTGTTTAAAATACAAGAGTAAAAGAAGAATGTCAGTGCAAGACAGAGGAAGTGGGGGGGGGGGGGGGGGGGGGGGAATCCAATTGTTGAAAAAGCAGATGTGGGGTTTTATCACCTGGAGAGGTGTATAGGCGCTCTTGCACTGGGTTCTACCTGTGCTCAAATCAATTGCCTTCAGTGGAGAGTTTCTATCCCTGGATGAATTATACATACCTGACTGGAAGGAATTTTAAACAGCCCCAAGCTGATATATAGACACATATATAGTTTCACCAACAATAGTGGGCAAAGGTTGGTGCACTTTGCATTTTCTCCCTAGGGCTATTTTTTTTATAAAACGGAAAACACCTTGACATCTTTCATAAACCAGATTTACTGCCTTGCAATTGTATGCCTCTGCCAATTTGTCAAGTATAAGTCTACATCCATCTAGTTTCCCACAACGTGACCGTGTAACTTTAGCCAATATCAAGTTCATGAGAATGAGACTGACCTGAGCCAGACCTTTTGAGCACCATCATGTGATAGCTATCACCTTCAGTAACTTTTTATGCCACGATTGAAAGTCTACCAGGATGCGACTGTAATAACGAAACAGAAGAAAATAGTTTTATTTCTCACAATATGTGCACTTTTGGCCTACTTGGAAAAAGAAAAAAGTCATCACTAAGCTGTATCCTACTCACAAGAACTGTATAGATCAGTTCAGTCAACCCAACAACATAATGTCTTGCAGGCATGAAGATTTGAATTTTTTTTATTGCATTGTTTATGATACCCTGCTTTGATTCATACCACCATCATCAGCTCTGCCCCAAGCTCTTTTGGAGCATCAAGCAGGTTTCCAATACCATGTAGAGTAATTTGTGGGGAAAATGTGGTACTGTAGTTTTACGCACATCACAGTGGTGCAGGGTGGTGTAAAAACTGCACATTGAGGAAGATGACAGGTCCGCACACTTACTTGAATTCCACAAAAACTTTTAATTCATCACAATCACAACATTTCCTGAAGAAGACCTCTATTTTAAACGTTGAGATTGTGATGAATTAAAAAATGTTGTGGCATTTAAGCAAGTGTGCGGGACTAACTTATTCCTTAGGGTAACTTGTGGGTCAACCTCTGAACAAGGACGGTCTGCATCTGTCCTAAGAGCCCAGCAAGGCTCCACTTTTCTGTACAAAAACAGAACAGTGCTTTGAGATAAACATCAGCCTTCTGATAACATGCTCACAAAGACATGTTTTACCTTGACCTAATGCGTGACATAAATGATCAATCAATGCTGCCTAAAAAGTTGAATAACATATCAGTTAGCAGTGTAAGGTTATTGTGAAGGGTGCCATTATTTCTAATGAAACAAATCAGTGCAAGGTATCCTGGGTGAACAGAACATTATGTAAACAACAAATGTCAATGTCATGATGGTGGACTGTCATGATTTGGTCTTATACAGTTTTGTAATTTTGTGTATTTGGGAGTTTAGGTTTCCATGGTGTCATTTCTCGGCCTCTGTGTGTTTCCCTCCAGTCCTGATTGCCCTTATTGTCTTCTCCTGTTTCATAAGTCTCACCTGTGTCTGATTACCTCATGTCTATTACGTCTCTGTGTTTCTTCACCTTCTGTGTCAGATCATTGTCGTGTGTTGGATGGCAGCGACAGTCTATGTCAGTCTTCCCAGTGATTCCTCGTGGCTACCTGTGTTCTTTACCCTTTGTTTTTTTTTAGTTGGACATTTTGGATTTGATTTTAAGTTAATTTTTGTTTAAAAATAAAAAGATTGTCTTTATTCTGTACTTGAGTCCTCCAAAACGTTGTTTTTCCACAAACAGTGACAGTGGAGAAGTTGTCAGGGTGATACTAACGTCTTTAGTAGTCATCCCCTAGGCACCTTGAATATCTTTGTGTGATATCGTGTCCGGCCTTTGATAGCTTTCAAATGCCTAAAAATGTCAACCTGCTGGTAACGCTCACAGAAGAGTCAGACGGTCATGAAATGGATTTATCCTCTTGGGGGGCCATAAATGTTTGGTAATAACGCTAAATCATCAAATGTATGTCTGTTTTTGATTTGGACCAAAAACTCTTCGACAAGCAGACCAAACATTTGTCTCTGCCAATCCCTGAAACCATGACATTCATCATTACAAAAAAGTGCTCCATGTAATCTAAAATGCCCTAATGCGATCAATTCACCCGCTGGGCTTCTGAACATCATGTTCATAGCAGCTTTTGAGGATGCATTAAAAAATATATTTTTTCAAAAGAGCCTCGACACTTAGGCAACATTATTATTATTATTATTATTATTATTATTAATGGTACAAAATTGCTCACTTTGTAGGGCTAATGGACTGAGTCTGGACATTATGTACCAGGATTTCAACGTTGGTTAGAGAAGCAATCAAGCCCCCCTCTACCTGCAGTGGTAAACTCAAATATATTTGTGTGAAGTGAACCACTCCCGATCAACTCATATCCCTACTCAGCCCTCTCCATTCGCTTTCTAGAACTAAAATCACTTTACTGCTATGTAGCTTTCCTTTTTCCCCTCCTACAGTGTTTGATCTTACGTGGTCTTTAGCCTGAGAAACTTTGTAGCAGAACAAATGTCCTCATCTTTTGCACTCCTAATCTGTGGTTGCTATAGCTGCAATGCCTTCTTGGTAAGAACAGCAACACATATTATGAATTGTGTATGTTCAGCTGTGCCATATGAGTCATTTCATATGATTTCAATTCTGTCACAAACACTTGTAATATTGACCTCATGCCACTAAATCAAACAAAAGCTTCCTGCCAGTCAAACAAAACTATAGCTGCAGAAAACAAAACAGGCGCGCAGCAATCAAATCACATTCTGTTGGAAATTAAAACGCATGTCTCCTGCTGTGACTGGGGCCCATCTCGCTATCAGCGTGCGGCTCAGAGAGGCGAGAGACAAGTAGCTTCATCTGCCTGTCACTCTGCTGTGTTAGCTTGTATTAGCTGAATGGATTAGCCTCTGATACAAAGCAAACCTGCTGGTTTCCAATTAATGTACTCACGTCTCACACTTCAGTCAACCTCACTGACGTTGACTCAAAAAAAAAAAAAAAAAAAAAAAAGCCTTTCTGAGTGACAGCGGCGCCTGAGGTGGATGGGAGCCATGCAATGAACAGTTTAGGAAACGGAGTCGATACTCTGGAATAGGAAAAAGGAGGGAGATCTAAGGTTGAGATGCTGCAACTGCACACGTAGTGTTCAAGCCGAGACAAATGTAAGCAGACGGGCACAAACACACAAATGAGTGCACACATGCATAAATGCCAAACACACACTCTCACTCGGATTGTCTAAGAGAGAAAGTCAAAGAACAAGCCTGAGGGCTCGTTCTGATGCATTCGCTTATTGTCTGGATTTAAACCTTTAACCCTCTTGTTTCCTCACTACATAGCATCCCTTAATCCTCCATCTGTTGTCTGCCTCCACTGTGTTTTTCACTTCTATAAATCCCCCAAAACCCTCCATACAGCACAGTTTAGTACAGTAAAGTGAAGAAAAATCAAAAAATTGCAGCAGATAATTAAAGACAGGGACTCATTGTGAATATATGAGGCAGTTATTTACGCATGCATCTCTGTTTAGATTCTGTTTGGTCATTTTGGGGAACATGGCAGTACGTTCTATGCCAGCAGGCAAAGCTGATGTTTTAACATTGAGTATTGTCAGTTTCAGTTAAGAAGAAGTCACCCATGTTGAATACTTCACTGATGAAACTGACAGCGAAGCTCTCGATGGGATAAAAATGTCAATAAACGCTGCACCATGAGAAAATCCCAAACCAGCAGGAGCCAAAACAAGACAAAGAACCGTGTTTACATCCTCTCTCTCTCTCTCTCTCTCTCTTTGTATGGTTCGAGGCAAAACAATAACATCTTGGATTTTTCTCTTTAGCTCCAAAGCAACTGATTTCCTGAGGTGAAGTGACAGTTTTTTTTTTGGTGTTCCCTCGCTTTTTTCATAAGGACAACCTCTCTCTGAGCCAGTGACAAACAATATGTGACACTTTTAGAACAAAATGTCTCCAATGTAAAAGAGCAGGGTTTTTTGGGGGGGAAAGAGATTTGTAAGAGCCTTCAAGCAAGTGGAGCTTAGAGTGCTGGACTCAGTATTAGGAAAAAACATCCATACTGACCCAAATGACAATTCTGGAAAACTGCTTTAACACCGGTGTAGCAAGAAGCTCAGCTGTATGAAAATCAGCTTTGATTCACAGACTCGAGAAAAGCAAATAAAAGACAAATAAAAGACAAATTAAAGACAACAACAGTATAATAACAACATGAAACAGCATAATTAAACCATGTTCGAAAACCATGTTGTGCAAGGAAGCCGTTCCCTGTTGGATTTTATGGCTGAAGGTCTCTCGGGCCAAAAAACAAGTTAAGAACAAGCTCAGGCTCTCGAATGCTGCAGCTAAATTCATACTAATTTAGCTGTTCTTTACAAGGAACTGCATCATGTCAGCAAATTAAGTCATCACTCTTATAGCTATAGTGCTCGAGCAATTAAGCCAGGCATTTCATACAGTACGAAAACTACTTGCAGTAAGTACAGGCGGTCAAAACCCGGAAAACCAAAAAGTGCTGTTACAAGCTTTTACGAGCCTGTCAGTGGCGAGGGAAATGAAGTGGTACGTCTGGAAATGCAGTCAGAGTTTGACCCTGGTGCATGGTTTAGCCATGTGTTTGCAGCCATGGGAAAGCGCTGACATGCCGAGTGAGAGTTCAGAGGCTAAGCAGCTGGAGGGCATTCGGACTCTCTGTTCCTCTCTTTGTTCAGACATGGCATAAAGAAAAAAAGAAAACACTGTGCCTGTCCACATAGGGCCTACAGAGAGCTGAAAGTTCATCTCCAGTTGTACCGCCTACAACCGTACACAATGTGTATGTGCAAAATGTGTTTAGTCTGTAGTTGCTTGAAATAAAAAATAAAGTGAAATCCATGCTGTTAACTTACTCTGTTGGGCGTAGGAGTGCTGTTTTACCCAGGCGGAGGATGACTGGTCCACGGGGGTTGCGGATCTTCTTGACATCTGCACTCTTGAGCAGTGAGAATCGCCTCACCAGATTGAAGCCTGACAATAAATGCCACTCATCAGCATCCACATACAATCAGAGACGGAAATGTGTCCGTTTTGGCATTCTTTTTTTTTCACCTGTTATATTGTTCCTTGCAGACTGAGGAAACTTCCACTCATCCACTTGTAAATCCGGGCACTGTACATCTGTGGAGACAGGTCCATGACACAGAGGGTTAAAGAAGTAAGTGGATGTGTAGATATGAAATAAAACGTGAAATTCAAGCTGCATGGGATTACATAAAAAGCATGTCAGTCTTTAGAGAAGATATTCCAAATGTAGCAATGTACGTTTTATGGGTGATGAGGACAGAGTTGTTGTTTTTTTTTTTAAAGAAAAAGCAACTTCAAACACACACACATTTGAGAGAAACAGAGATATTGATCCAAAAGTAAAAGAAGGGGAGTCGTTTGGGGTGAAAGACAGTCAAAAGGGAGTGGAAAAAACACACTGTGTGAGATAAAAAATGAGGGTAAAACCGTGCAGAGAGGAACACAGCTCAGTCTGACAGGTTGTCTAGCACCAAGCTTGTCAGTCGCAGTAGCCTCTGTTTGATGGATATGTTCTCACCCTGTCAGGGGAGGTTACAGAGAAAAGTGTTGCCTGTCAGAGCGGCCTGCCTGACTACAGGGGGGGGAGATGTGAGATGTGTTGAAAAACCAGGCCAGGTAGACACAGAACCTGTGAATCACTGTGATCCAAAGTTAATTGATCTCTTTGGGGCCAAAGACCAACAGGCCTCGAGCAAGACGTTCTACAGGGTACAGTTTTTCAAAAAAAAAAAAAAAAAAATTATACGACTACAGAGAATTTAAAAGCAGGTGGCGTCCTGTGTTAGCCAAGAATAAAACCTCATGATTATCTCTCTGCTTTGTTGCTGTCAGTATTGTATTTTAAATCATTCATGCATGCCTCATGGTTAAGCTGAAGGATGGATAATTTAATTTGGCATTATTTCCAAAAGCAATGTACATGTGGGGTTACTGTATTTGAAAAGAATGGCATTTACCATTTCACCTTATAGACTATCACACAAGTATTATTATGGGACTAACTACTTCACTCAACAAGACTCTTTAAAACTGGCTGGAAAGCCAACCAATGTATCAGTTGAACATATCGGCCAATATCATCCCTTTGGACATGCATCGGCCCATCAGAAGATAATTGAGTTGCATCAGTTTATTTCTGGAAAGCTAGTATACCCGACTGCAGATTCAGAGAAGATGATTTTATTTGACAGAAAAAAGACGGCTAATGGACAAACTCTGATTTGTTTTCATGGTCAAATGTGAAAGAAAATGTCAGCTGCAGTGTGGGAGTCTAACACCTTCTCTTTGAAATGTCAAGGACATGCAGTTTGTAAGAAATCATCCAGTGACATTTCAAGAGAACGGACCACCAACAACAGTTGAAATACATCAAACCTCATAGCTCATTTGGACCACAGACGCTAACAATCAAATAATAGATAATGAAAACACGTCCGAATTGGCAGTTGGACAAACTGTTATATTAAACACCGTTATCTGTAAACCTGATTTCCACAATCGGTGCAACCCCGCTGGAAAGGTTAAGATGTCAGCCAGAGATAGCATCTTCAACCAAGCCCTTGGGTTTAATTTTTAGCCTTAGCCATAGCTAGCTAGCTTAATCTGGCGACATCCATTACAAATCTGTCAGTGAAATTCCAAGTCATTCATGTTTACATGATGCCAAAGCTGACAGTTAACTGTTTGATGGTAGTATGCTTGGCTAATTAGCAACAAAATAAAAACCCGTCATAATTTCCACAGAGAAGGCACGTGTCCCTTTTTAACATGTTCAATAAATAACATTTCTAACACTTCGCTGTTGTCTAATAGTCTACCCAAACTTCCTAAATAAACTCAGCAGTGCATGAGTCTTTGAAATCAGATGGACACTTAAAAAAGCCAGTTGGAGACATTTTACACTAATATGATTTATTTCATGTCTTAGCCTTAACTTTTGCAATGAAGTAAAAAAGGTATCTGCTGACGATATTTCATTTTGAACCCCACAATATTTAACTTTGGCATGGAATAATGGCCTACTTTTGGTAACCTCCATGAAAACCAACACTTGTTTAAAATACGAGTTTGGTTTGCTGAATCTGCCACCAATATAGTTGTCAGCTAACTGTTATTCATTTACTTTTTATTTTTTCAGGGATAACCCACTGAGGTCTATTTTCCAGGGTTGCCCTGCAGCAAAAGAATAAAAGACAAAACATATTTATAACACAATGAAAAATGTTAGACCACTCAAAGCACATGCACTTCATGACACATTCTCCATTTCGCACACTAATTCCAAAACTGATGGCAAAGGATGCTAGATTTAGAGCCCAGTTGTATTGCCTATCAGTGCTTATCACATTCACACGCCAATAGCTATGCCTTTGGGAGCAACTTGGACGTCATTGTCGTGCCAAAGGACAACTTGGCATGTAGAATTGAGCTGGGGATTGAATTGCTAACCTTTGGATTAAGAGATGACCAACTCTACCACTGAGCCACTGCCACAAACTACACAGTGTGTGTACTCTCCTTTGCCTCGCTTTACTGTGAGGGGTAACAGAGAAGTTTATAGTAGTAACAAAGCTGAGGGGCTTTTGCTAACAGACACAAATAATTTCACTTAGTTTTATAAGATTCAGACTGATTTAGATCTTCAGAACGCACTTTTGATAAGAGTGAGTGAACTGCATTGAAGTATGCAACAGTACCACACACGTCTGTAGCCAGCCACAATTTTTACTTAATCTCGGCGGAAATCACTTGAAAACGAGTGGAGAGGGCCTAATATAATTACAAAAACAATAAAATCCAACTGACTTTAATCAAGAGTAAGGAATTTAATTTCACGCAAGTCGGCTCAAGAAAGAATGGAATCACATTAAGCGCTTCAGCACCTATTATCAAGTTCATCACTTGACGCCCTGCAGCTTTTAGCTCAACTCGGTCTGAAAACACAGCTATTTCAGAGTGCAGCACATGTCAGCCTGTCTGCCTGTATATATATTATCATTCTCTTATTACTGTCTGCATGTACAAATCAAGGTGTGGGAAAGAGATGTCAAGCAGCTGTTCTGTAGGAAGCTAGGAGAAAAGTTGAGATAAAAAGAAATTGTGTGAATTGAATGTGACATCTGAACGGTTGCAGGGAGAGTACAAGTGTTCTGAGCTGCTTGCACACTTCCATCGTACATCCTTTTTTCCCCCCATCCCAAGTCTTTCTCTCTCTCTTTCTCTCCTTCTCATACATAGTCAACGTATATTTATAACTTGACTGGTCCATCCTGAAATCATATCTGCTAACTCAGCACAAAAGGCTCTCTCTGCAGACTTACAAAGGAAAGTGCTGCCTTTAAAAAAAAGTCACTTGCATATTCACACACACAGTGTACACCAAGAGCTTATCCTTTTTTTTTGAAGTGAAGATATGCTAAGATCTACCTTTATATCGGGGCTTACTCTTCCCTTTTTTCTGTTTTTTTTTTCTCCTTCTTTTGCTGTTGTTCATCGTCGCCCCATTTTCATCAGACAGAATCGAGATGAAGGCTTTTGTCAGGAGTAATCCTGGCTGGAGGCAGGCAGGCAGGCAGCACCATGAGAAGTTTGGAAATAGAAGAGATGAAAAAGATGAGAGAAGCGTGAAGAGGAGGGAATGGGAGGTGAGAAAGTTGTCGCCTGACAAAAAGCCCTTTACACGCAGGCTAGCACCCTTGAGGTTGTATACAGTATAGCGTTTTCTCTGCGAGGTGATGATAAATCTGCGTGACTCTAGGACCCCAGTCCTCAGTGAAACATAATGATTTTTTTTGTTTCATCACTTTGTTTTATGATCACTGTTAAATTATTATTTATGCTTCAAAAGGTGGCAACAGTTTGTCAACTAGAGATGTTTTTTTCCAAAATGCTTCCAATTCAAAAGGGAGAGATGGACTCTATTTACCTTTTATTATTTTGTTCTTGATTATGTCATTCATTTCTCATGTGTGTTTTTAAAAGGCAACAATAAATAAAACATTTAATTTTCTAGGTTTTCTATTACCTAATGTTATGGAAGCAACGCAGAATAATTGTGATAATCATGAAACCGTTAATATTTCTCTAACTATAGTCGGGATGTCAAAACCCATGAATATGTAATCCCTAATCTGCAACCGCTTCTGTGAATCAATATAAAAGCTGCAGCTTGATCAGTTACTTGAAACCCTTCAAACTTGAGCCATCAAAGAAAACGAGCTCCTTCTATAAGAGTATGGAGAAGATTTTAGTGGACTGCGGGCACTTTGGCACTTGCAACACTGCCGAACTTGAACCCCATTTCCCTCTCAAGCTGTGATCAAAGGAGAGCATTTGCTTGTTGACAAGCTAATTAGCACATAGTATGCGTGCAACTCCAGGATCCCGGTATTAGCTGCGTGTAGCATTAAAGAGATTGGATGGTCTTGGCTGGGTTCACTTCCTCTTTGATTGGTTGTGTTTAAGTCTTGCCAAAGCAGGTAATGATGCTACACTGGCAGCCATGCGGCACACTGCTGTGAGTGTTCCCCCCCCCCCCAAAGACTCCACCATGCCAAAGATACATAATCAAGACATTTCAGGTCTTTAAGGAAGTAAAAAAACGCTACTTTGAGGGTAAAAAGACTTGGAAGGTGTACACATAAAATATATTAGAGAGAGGGACAAACTTGGATGATGTGATCATGAAAGTAGACGCTTAAATATAACCTCTCATTAGGCCTATGACAAAGATCTTCCAACCAGGCATTCGTTATGACAAGAAACAACATACGTGTATAAATTGCAACCACATCAATAACCCGGCCAAAATAAGCAATGTGTAAGTGCTTTGGTGCGGCGGTGTGAGTCTTCTGAAACCAACAGTCTCTGAGGTTTTAGTGTGTCTATGTTGCTGCATAAACTTGGCAAAGTCCTTTCATTAGGGAGAAGAGGTCAGAGGTGGTGCTTACAGTGTCAGACAGTGGTCTGTGGGTTGTATTGAGAGAGGGTAAGTTAGGTATTGAATGTGCTTTATAATGTGACATCCCAAGATAATTAGACTGGGCTGCTGATCTGCAAAAAGTCAGACTCAGAGGGGAGAAAAAAAATGGAGGTTCCAGAGTTATTAAACACGTGCGACGTTAAGTGAGGGCGAGGGGAATGCTGGGTAACATAGTAGATGATTCAGTAACGTGAGTCATGTAGCTAAATGCGGGGCTAAAATGAGGAGAAACATAACAAGGTGATCTGGACAAAATGAAAAAGAAGGCGGGATCGAGACAGAGGGAGAGACGGTGTGTGTGTGTGTGTGTGTCTCTCACTTGCACTTTCGGCCAAAAAGAGACAAGAGAGAACATTCCGGGTTGTTTATTCAGAGATAAAATTGCAGTACACACAGCAGTGGAAATACTTAAAACACTTCTCTTCAAAAGGACGAGCTCACTCATTTTCCCCTTGTAGGCCTCTGGCCCACATTCAGTACACTCTCAAAAGCTCACACACACATAAAACTGGACTCATGACACACACGTTTACTAGCTTTTCACAATGAACTCGGATTGAACATCCCAGAAGGCTGAGCACTTCCTAAATATGACCGTGCTGTGTTGTGTTGTTGTTGTGCTGTACATGCATGCTGTGTCATTTGTTGTACTGCAGTATTGTGTGAGTCATTACTCAGTTCATGTTCTTTATTTTCTTGTACTTGAATGCTCATTTATCCTTTTTGAAAGGAGTTCTCATTCAAGAGTAGTAGATATGACAGGACAGGTTGGTTCATGAAGCAGCCCTCACCCTGAAGCAGTTCCACATTTTAAGTGTTATACTCGACTTCATTTCTGGCTGGTGATGTTCAGCCGCAGCTTGTTATAACCTACAAAGTACTCTGAAGGTTAGCTGCCAGTCCTGAATGCTGCACATCAGCAGTGAGAAGGAGAAGAAACTGCTTAAGCTACTTCAAATGATCTTACATTTTCTTGAATACAGCTGTTAATATGGCATACTGACGGTCCTGACCAACTTAATGATGCATTATTAAAACAAGTTTCATGATTTTCATGTAGGCCAGGGAGATATGACTAAAATGTCATCGCGATAAAAAAATATATGAGTTCATATCGATAATTACCATAATTAAATCATCATTTCTTTTCAATCTAAAGGCAGATTTCTGCTCCCGAGTGAAAGTTGAAGAAACCAGATGGTTAATTATGGTTTAATCATTCTTTATTGTCAGAACATGACAACTATAGTTGAACAGGAACATTTCACATTCATGAGCACAGTGCACGCTGCTGGAAACGCTGATATGACAATTAGCTGCTGGGCAGTAACACTTGGCCTACTGTAGATACAGAGCATTTAGTAGATAAAGAACAAGACTATGGGAGCGCTGTGGCTCAGTGGTAGAGTCGGTGAACTCTCTCAAAGCATCTCTCTCCAGCTCCTGAAGCCACATGTCTGATGTGTCCTTGATTCTGATGAGTCCAGCTTATGAATGTGTATGAATGGGGTTAGCTAATGGCCACTTTACATAACAACCCATCAGTGTGTGAATGGGTAGGTATTACCTGCGGTGTAAAAGCACTTTGAGAAGTCAGAAGACTATCCATTTACCATTACTATGTGCCTCACTCATGTATTTATATTGAATGAATTTTCGATATATTTGCTCTAAAGGGCAAGAGATCCCAAGAGATCCCTAGAAAAACCTCTGTGGGATTCATGACGTGTTTGCACCTGTGTTCTGAAACGGATGAATCCTTGTAAACTGGAAGCTCATGAATGTTTTTTTAGAATAAGTATAGAGAAACACCCCTTATATGCACATATAAGGGCATGAGATGGCGTTCCTCTTAACCCACACCCAAACCAGTCGAGGGTTTGGGTTTATTTTGCCGTTGAACTGTGACTTACATACGTGTAACTCCGGACTGTAATGCAATTTTTGCAATTAAAGCCTCTCTAATTTCTGTTTCTATGCAAGTACAGTATGACTTTTTGCTACAAGCAGAAATCACATGCTTCACCTCAAACACAGACAGATGAAACGGATACATAAACTAGACATTTAGACTGTGTATAGGTTACATGCTGTACAGAACAGAACTTTACCAATGGAGGGAAATTTCTGCAATTTAATTCAGCTTTAGGAGTAGTCTCCCCGCAGAACTGCAGTGCAAATCATCTAGCTGGACTCCTAACACTAGTTTTACTTAAACCTACGTTTCTCCTGTAATGTCAGCAAATTATCAGTGAGTAGCGGTTTGGATGAGTCAGAGGAATACAGCTTTGTGTGTGTGTGTGTGGTGCTTGGTGTGACAAAAATGTTATAGCTGCCTGCACTTGAGAAAGCACTTTCCTACAACCACTGGGGGAAGGGACTCAGGGGAGCTGCAAGCTGACTCAGTCTCATCTGAAAATCTCTGACAAGGATCTCCCAAGAGGTACCACCACATCCACAAAGACTCCCTCCAGAGCTTTAGGGGGCTATAGAGGATTGCTCGACCCCCTCGAGTGATATTACAGAGCCGGCCCCCCCCCCCTAAGAACACACTGGCAGCGTGATAACAAAGTATGACGGTTCAGAGCGAACAAAAGAAATAAATAAAACAAGACAATTTCTCTTCACCTTTCTACCTTTCGATGACTTTGTCGTCTGTTTCTGTCTTTGTCACACACATATGCACAATTTCCACATACACACCCCGACAGACAAAAAACAAAATCATTTAGAGAAAAGTTTGCAATCTCATATACGCACAGGCAGAATCATAAAAGCTCATTTTTTCTTTCTTCTTAAGAAACATACAGAAACTCAGTATGATTGATGGTTCACAAAGAGGTACAAAACCGCATATATGGTAAACACATACGCCTCTCGCCGCCACAGACTAACCAGCCTGCCACCCACAGCCACCAGCATCAAACAGATATAAGATGTAATTTAAAGTCTGCTTTCATTGTAGCCTCAGGCTCCGTCAAGAAAACAAGTCCACACACACACACACACACACACACACACACACACACACACACAGAGACAGAGACAGACACAGGTCCATCACACTCCAAAGGGCGTGGAAGTTGGTCAAGCATACAACTCAAGATTGAACATTTGAAAAAGTTACAATGCTTATGAAGGTTTTAAGACCTCATTGTCTTTTGAGCCTCCAAAAGGACAGTTCTGATAAGACGTTGGTTGAGAGCAATTAATGGTATAATTATGTTTGATAGAAAAGTAATTTAAAACAGCCCAACAGTGGCTTTAAATGTAATTCAGTTATTTCATTTTATTTAGTTAATTTTCAAACTCTCAATTAGTCATTTTGTCATTTTTCCACGAATGTGACACTCAACCTCTAAGTGTGCTCTGGGTTTCCTTTCATTAAGAAACACTCAATTAGTCATTTTCTAGTCTAGTTTGAGAAAGACAATAAATGTAATTGGTGCCAAAACCGTAAAAAAAAAGAAAACAGCTGTGACAGGCATTTGAAATGTAGTGCCATGGCTCATCTTGCCTTATAAAAAGTTTTGGCAAATGGTGCGCTCCGCAGGGAGAGCGTTTTCAGGGGGGATGTGCTGATCTGCTTGGCCCTGCTTGTTCTGTTGGGAGAGTGTCTTTGTCTCCTCGGTTAAAAATCCCAGACAGAGCTGGGAGCTCACACGGGTTTTTAAAGAGATTTGTTATTGTCTATTCTGAATGCAAACCACCCCAAAGGTGCAGGATCATGCGGGTTAAGAACATGTGGGATTTAACAACGCTGAATACATCCTGATGCGCATACACCCGGCATGCGCATGATTGATAAAAACACTATGTTTCTACTTTTTATTCATAAGAAACAATCAAGAACACTTCCTAGAGACTTCCACCCAGAGGAGACTCCAACCAGCACCTGAAAAGCTCTGGAAGGCCTGGTACACACTGAACGATTTTTAAAATCTTAGACGAATTTGAAAATGTGAGAGACCCCACACATGACAACAATCATGACTGATTAACATTTCAGATCGCACAAGTGTGTGGTGTGCAACGAGACGATCAACTCATGCCACACACTTACCGATTCATTCACCAACAACCAGAGTCTCGACTATCACAACGTGTGATTTTGCGCTGTGACACGCGATTTACGAGTAAACAAACCAAATGTAGCTCGCACGTTTCCTTGTCAGTTGGATTGTGGTTTGTTTTACAGCACACGTTGTATAAACACAAGTTGGTCCTGAATTTCCGGCGTCACTCTAACTTAATGCGTCGCCATTGCTGTTGTCGCCATGGTAATGTGTGTTGTGCTTCCTGCTTCAGTCTGCTTGCTTCCCTATTGGCTGTTGTTCCGTTCCACGTGACAATTCGCAGAGTCCATGCTCGGCCGTCCTTGGTGTTCTTCCCACACAACAGGATGTCTAATCATAAATATTAAAAAAAGTTGAATACTTGTGGTTTTAAATTGGGGGCGGCCCCGATCGTCTTCCGAGCAGATCGGGGAGGTTAAAATCACTCTCAACACACCTCAGACCGTAGGAGAATATGTCAAGATAATCTTTGGAACATCAGATAATCGGGCCTTTGGTGACTTTGGTCGGAAGGGGGGGAATCGGGCCCAAAATCGGCCCGATTATCTTGTAGTGTGTACCCCACTTAAGTTGACAACAAGCTAAGGTGTGGCTCGCTGTAGTTACCCTTTGCCAAATTAATTAAAGGAGGGTATTTCAAACCAATCTTTATGTTAAAGCAACAGTATGTTAGTTCTGAATATCACATAAAATTGCATTATTTATTATTTCGAAGTCCAACAGGGAATAGGAAACTCACCTTGCTCTGACGTCAGCGTGTCACATGATCCCAAGCTGATGGCCAACAGCGTCAGACTGGAGCAGAGAAGCCACATGGTCTCACTCCTCCGATAAACACCTCACCTCTCCTCGCCTCTGCCACCGGCTGATGGATGAACAAAGAGGGGGGGGAAAAAAGAAGTCAAAAAGTCAAATCCTTCCCACTTTCTGTCAGTAAGCCACCCAGTCCGCTCGCTGTGCTGACAGCTGCACATGATGCTTGACTCCTAAATAGACGTTGATGTATATTTATGAGTCAGTCATAGTGATGTGTTAATTATGTGGTGTGATGCCGGCTTTGTTAGTGGCATATGAATTAAGCAGAATGTCCCTCATTAAGGAGTGTAACGCTATAAAGTTTGATCATAGTCATTACCCTGTCCATCTGGTTGGCCTTTGACTGGGCAGCTGCTTCACACACACACACACACACGCACACACACACACACGCATGTAATTATGTCAGAGAAAGTACACTTATGTAGAGACACACATGACCATAGCAGAAAATAAACTCAAAGTCACAAAGACAAAAAACTACAAAACCAATACCCATTGCAAAAGACAGTAGAGGAATACACACACATCAAAGTAAAAAAAAAAAAGATTTACATGCAGGCTGCTGGGTCCAGACTCAAAGAGACAGTAAGGCCAAAAAAACACAAACACATCTGGAGACTATTCTACTGGAGCCGGGGTTGTGTTGCACCAGATGCTTCCACGTGGCCCAACAACAAGTACACACACACACACATGCAAAGATCAAAATGTGTGCCACGTCTAAATAGTAACTATTCAGTCTCCAAGGACCACTAACGTACAACCTTTTCATCATACACACTCACACAAGAACGCATTAACACACCCACACCGCCCACTCCGACTCAGACTCACATAAACACATCTCAGCTGACCTGGACTTGCCCCCGAGCATGTGCAAGGACCCCATAACTCTGCAGTATTTACAGGTACAGCGGGGCCCTCAAGGCAGACAGACAGGCAGGCGGTCGGGCGAGCAGATTGCGTCCCTGTGCACACGCACCTGTCCCATCTGCCCAGAGAAATGACCCCCATACGCTCCCCCTGGGGGTTTCACAATGCGGCGCTTCCTGCTCGGCAGAGGACACGGCGTGGATAGCAGCTAGCTTGACCTGACTGGTTGTAGCACGCTGCTGATAGACAATGTGGTGGAGGACAAGGTTGTAAATTGTGTTTCTGCGAGAGAAAAAAAGGGCAGCCTGACATGCCCTACATACTCAATTATTTATGCAATTTTGGTTTGTTGCTAGCTTTGAAGGCCAGGTTAGCAAGATCATGCCTTTGTCCATGTTGCCATGTGTGCACAATTGTTGATGTTTTTTATGTAAAAGTAGCTGCAAGCAAGAAATAGTCCCCCCCCCCCCTCCCCGCCGCCCGTTGTTGTTTGGGTGAAAGGTTAATCAAAGCTGGAGACAGCTGAGTTTGAACACTCCAAAGCTGCGGCCATTATTACAGGCTTCATGCCACATGATCACAATAATAAGAAAGTTCACACAGTACATAATACAGAATGCATCACAGTCCAGAGAACACAGGCTGGAGGAAAAGTTACAGCTCATTGCTATTATTGTCTGGCCTTAATCCAAAAACAGTTTAAAAGGCTTCCTAATATGTGTTGCCATGGATGACTCTTTTTCATCTTCTCTCTTTTTTTTTTTGTACTCCATCTGCAGCTTCATGGCCACCCATCTGGAGAGAGCAGATAAAGGCAACACAGGGTTAGGACACTGGGCTTGGCCGCCGGGCTGGCCATGAGCCCGGTAAGCGGACCTGCAAGTGATTGGGTCACTGAGTATGAAGCCAATACAGGAAGGAACACAGTGACAGATTTTGAAAGTCTTCCAGCACTACAAGCCTAAGGACAAGCGCCAGACAGAAGTGGTTACCAACATTGACAATCACAACACAGCCTCCATTCTTTTTTTTTTTTTTTTTTTTTTACAATAAAAATGTGTCTCCCTTGAAGATACAAAGATGCACAGTAGTTCTAGGAGTCATTTTGGTTTAAAGTCCTGAACTATTGCCTGTTTTCTACTTCCAGTAAAGCTATCAGTGGCAGTTATTTTATGGCTTCAATACACAAACAAAAAAGGGCGCTGATACTGTCTTACGAACAATGGAGGGAGGTAATCTGTGCTCAGCGCTGAGCAATTTTTGTTGTCACACATTTCATTATCATTGCCATTCCTTACAGATGGAACAAGATCCCCAACACAAGCCTGTTTAGAGGAACACATTCTAGCAGAGTTAAATGAAACATGTCCTCTCTATGGCTTGACAAGAGAATTGCTTATTAGCCACCAAGCCACGGATGATTAAATAACAGTGAACCAGAAGCCCACTGTTTAGACTGCTTTGCATCTGTTTAAAAATGGGAGACCCGAGGATAACTGTGCCAGTCATGTAATATTTGAGGGTTCACCGCCTTTCCAGCTGTCTTTGCCGGCATTCTGCAACAAGAAGATTGATGGATAGCCCGCTCACAGTGTAGCCACTTAAAAATCTACCCAGCTCCGTCTCGCACATCGCAGCGAGGACTGCTTTGCTTTGGGTGCAATGCTGTGAAAACAATCTCCTGATCTGTCTGAGAGGTTGTGACTTCTGTCTCCTTCAGAGAAACTCCCCCTCTCAGCAAGAGGGTTCAGAGGGAAAGTTCACAAAAAGTTGACTGGAAAGCAACCAAGAAAACAGATGGCCATGCGCAACAAGAAAGTAGATGCACAACACAAGAAGGCTTCCAAATCATTTAGAAAAAAAGAAGAAAAAAAACCACATTAAGTTGATGCTTATTGCATTTATGCTTGCAGATCTAAGAGGTAGTGCTGAAAGCCAATTCATGATGTCCACATTCCCATGCCTGCTTAAGCCAGGGCGATGTAAAATAGGCGTCCACCAAAGTTCATTTCCATGGTTCAATATTAAACCATGGAATAAAGTGCAGCCCACAACTTGTAATCTGACTGTCTTCAGGCACTCATTGGCTAGAAAAGACAACTACACACTAAGTACTGGACTGTATATATTGTATCTGTGCATCCTAAGTCCTATTCTTGCTAAGCAGCCAAATTTGTTTTACTTCTCCAAGTTGTTCAGCCAAATAGAACAGTAAGAAGAGCTCCTGCTGCAGGCAGGAAAACGCCATTGTGATGTTTAGTTCATCTGTATAGAATGTCTTCATATCAATAAGGTTCCATCTATAAGAAGCACAGAAGTCTGATGATGTCCATCCTGGAAGGACTTTTTGCACAGCATTGCTTAGGCCTTAATAAGTACCAACACCTGCATGCTGGCTAGGGATTAATCATGCTAACCAATTACCATTCAATGCATAGTATAGGCAATGCTAATGGTAACTTCCATTCGCAATATTTAATCACAAACAAAAGTTGTGTCATATGTGGTGCTGTTAGGTTTTATGGTATCAATGGTCTCCCAGTGGAACATGTTTCAATCTGTGAATATGAATATCCCATTTGGGACAATCAGACGATCAATCTTTGGAACAAAGAGTTTTACTCATGCTGCCAACTCTGTTGAAAAATTAGGCCAATGCAAAAGTGAAACAATGCGTTTTCAATATATTAAGCCAATGAGTTATTAATACATGTGCATAACTAGGGGCGTGGCTGAGTTGACTGACAGGTAAATGCAGTGGAGCTGTTTGCCAGAAGACCTAAGTCCTGCCCCATCTCTTTACCTTTTACTATAGTGTTTAGAAGCTAGGTTGAATTAGCATTTCTAATATGTCGACTGCCACAGTTAGGCTTCAAAACACCTCTTCAAAACCAATGAGTGACGTCACTTACTGTACACTATATCCATGTTACAGTCTTTGGTTTTACAGTAAAAAAAATAATCAAGAGTAAGTGTATGGTTCCTAATTTCATGGCAGTCCTATACATTGCCCCCAAACCCCAAACGTGGACTCTCTTTGTGCTGTTAAGAATCACCATAGTAACATGAAGTTATCCATTGAGAAACATAAATGTCTGTGCCAATCCATCTTCTGTATGTTGAGAAAGTTCAAAGGATGAGTTAAAGAGTTATCTTTCATGAATGGCAGTACAAATGTTATGACTTAATAATAAGTACTAACTAACTTGACACCAATAGAAACATGCTGCTTGCTTGGCAAAAAAAAAGGATAAAAAAGGGTAGACAGGTGATAACATTAGTTCATATTTTGTCCCTTCCAGAGTAATATTTTCCAAACAGGAGGTATAAAAGCAATTCTACTAAATATTAAGTATTCATAATGGACAACATGAACATGTGCAGGTTTTCTCTTGGCTCCTGGAACTTTAGTTGTAAGCACGAGAGCACACTGAAGGCCTGTTACAGCGGGAAACTAAGAATACAAGTCACTACAGATGTCCTGAGGGCCCTGATGGATACTCCAGATATCCAGCTATAAGAGGCAATGAACATTTTGCAAACCAGTGAAGGCATACAATACTGTAAGACACTATAGAGCGACTGAGGCAAGTTTTTACTAGCCTGACATTCTGGGCAGTGTTCAGGGCCTGTCCTCGAATAGTTGTGAATGACAGACAGGTCAGTGCAGTCGCAGATCCTGAAGTTGTGGGGAGTGTTAAACCAAAGCAAACCCTCAGATTTCCACAGCCAAAGCAATGACTTAAAAGTGACGCCTTCACGCTTGGTTGAGTCGCCCCCTTCTGCGTGCATTTTGCCCTGCTGCTTTTCTCAACTTTACATTTCTGATTAATGTGCTGACCAGACTGAGCACAAAAGTCAAGCGGATGACGCAATTAGCTGCAGGCCCGTAGCTAGCACAGGCTGAAAGTGTCCAGCAGTATGTGATACAGATGTATGGCCCACAGCTTGACAATGCTTGTGCAGCCTGCAACAGGTTAACTGAGCAACACTCGATGTGAAGTTAAACTCAAAGACATCCATTTGTAATGTTTACAGGGCTTAATACTCCAGGCCCTGAAGAGGGAGTAGACACAGACACTGCTGGGGGGGGATTCCAATGGTCCATTAAATTTGTTTTAAATGGCCCTTGAAGAATATCCTAAGGTCTAAATAGGGAGAATGAGGTCAATCATAGAACAGAATCTTACTATCTCTCAAGAAGCAGTTCTGTGGTGGATCAAAGATATGCAGTCTTGAGCTGTTCCACATTTTGTAGTGAGGGGGGATTTGCAAAAAAAAAAAACTTTCCAGATCTCCCAGGAGCTTTTTTTTTTTTTTTTTTTGTGGGGTGCAGGGACAGGATGCAAGAGCCTGCAAACATGGGATGGCTTAGTCATGAGGAAAACAGATGTGACTGACTGCTGTGGTGTTCAAGCTTCCCCCCTGCAGCTTTTTTCCCTTTCACCTAAGGTAGAAAGAAAAAGTTCAGATTTCGAACACAGATTTGAGATCAGTGCTCAGACATTACTTAGCTCGGATGACACAGTGCTGCTCTGAGGTTTTTCCATGCCACAGGGGTTGGAGGCAAGCCACAAAGATTTACAGTATTAAGTCATCCGATAATGTGATGTTTTAAGACCTGGCTTGGATATGATGGGGAAAATAAGTATCATCTTTGCCAGCAGCTACATACCTACGAGTTGAGGTTAAAAGTTTTGCAAAAGCTAGGGAGAAAAAAGACAATGTGTAAGTAGTTCAACTTGTTGGATGATTACACGTCTCCCCCTTTCCAAGACAATCCCTCAGGGGGCTGCATGATCTAATTAGTGATCCTAGAGTCAGTTTTATTTGTTCATATACTGTAAAAGCACATGTCCTACCCCATGTAAAATAAGCCTTTGCATTGACCTGCTCTGAAAGGATAAACCTAATGCAAAACTTTTATAATACCAGAAACAACAGTAACTTTCACACTTCCTTCTCTGCAACGTCTCTTGTGCAAAAACAAAACTGTATGAACTCGTCAATTAACACACGTACCTTCAACGAATTATAAATCCTCAAATTTGCGACCACATTGATCCGTGAATAAATGCCTTTACGTGTCCAGGTTGGAATTCCTGTGTTGCGACACAATCCGAAATGTAATCCAATGTAGGCTTTTTGTCCTCCTTGTCTTTTTTCTTTTGTTTTTTTTTCCAGAGGCTTCTTCCACGGAGAAAGAGAAGAAGAAAAAAGTTTCTGCGGGATAGTCCGTGTCGAACTTTTCCCCTCCCCACTCTCGCGCACTCTCTTTTTCTCTCTCTCTATCTCTCGCGCACTCTCTTTTTCGCTCGCTCTCTCTCGCGCGCGCGCTGATGCAAAATCAGAGCCACAATGTCTCTCTCTCTCTCTCTCTCTCTCTCTCCCTTCTGCTCCTACCTCTCTCTTATGTTACTCTCTCCGCGTATCCTCACTTGTCCTCCCCCTGTCTCGAACTCTTCCTGCCTTTTTTTTTTTACAACACTCCCTCTCTCTCCCCCTCCCTCTCTCTCTCTCTCTCTCTCTCTCTCTCTGTATGGGAGATCCCTTAGTGTCACCACTGCTGGAGATGTAAGAGATGTTAGAGATCTCTCTAATCTCTCTTCCAGGCCTCTGCACATCCTCTCTCATGCCCTCTAGCCCCCCACCTTAAGTTCATTCCCACCTCTATCTATCTTCAACACCTCTCACTGTATGATTCATGCATAAGAAATAGGGATAATTACATCTAGAGCATTTCTTTAAGAGAACTTTCTCTATTAAGATTAAAGAACTTACTTATCATACTTGTCTTTGATTGATAACCAGGTCCACAGCTTCCATATTGTTTTATCACTGGATTTTTTATTGCACCCAATTCATAAAGTGCCCCCCCACCCCACCCCCCAGTTTCCCAGCCCAGAAACACTCGTAACTGCCACATAAATTTGGCCTTTATTGTCAGTTAGTAAATAGTTCAGGAGGCGAATAAATATCACTTTGGCATTTGATTTATATTTGCCGCCCCTGCTGCTGCTGCTGCTGTGGTTGAAGAGGTACTGAGGAGTGCTCCCATCTTCAAGGTGTTTGTTTTCTGTCTTCAGCTCAGAGGTCAACTTCACAACCAAACCATTAGCTTTGACTTTCTCACTAGCGTTAACCTCAGAAAACTAAAAGCATGTCAGCAGTGTGTGTAGCAATCGAGGAGGCTTGACAACAAACTGGTGAATTCCAGCATTTCCCTTTTTTACTTGTGGATGGAGAAACAAGATGTCTCTGCTCTGAGTGACAGGTAGTGCTTTGAACTCTGAACTACATGCTGACCCGGGCATGACTTTTTAACACCAACATCTACAGTGTAAACACAACGATTTAGCTGCAGACTGTGGGACATATGGTCAGTAGCGCACACATGTCTGTCTTTATGTGCGTGTGTGTGCGTGTGCATATGCGTGTGTGCATGTGCTTTTTACAAGTGCTGATAGTATGGAAACCGAGGAGCCGAATCATAATTTTGATATCATGAATGTGTGCACACCAGTATTTGAAATGGAAACACTCTTCATACTTTGTTAGTTTAATTGCTTTTAAAACCTTTTAATTTAATGTATTAGGTTTTAAATTATTTTCTCTTAAATATTCAGTGCAGTAGGGCTTGTATGCACTATTAGAGATCGGATTAACAAATGTACTATTTGACGTTTCCAAAAGCAGAACCAATCAATCAAATGCATTTTCATGCTGTTTTCCAAATCAAATTTGAGAACTTGATTTAGTCTTTTCTCCATCTTGTTATTTTTGCTTGCCCTGTTTTGTTTTGCAAATTACATTTTGGCAACTTGAAAAACAAAGTTTCACATTTGTAGAAAGTTGTACTGTATGAATGGAGTTGGGAAGAAGATTCTAAATGAGGTTGACTTTACGAGAAATCCCTACTCAGATGATGCATCCTTCATAGTTTGCGTGACCCCTGTATGACAGTTCATTCTACTGCAACATTGAAGGACTGCACACAAACCTATGAACTGTGAAAAAGACATATTACATGGCCTACAAGAGCACAGGGGGGAACATTCAGGATGGATCTTAACACTCAAGTTTCTCTCAAGTTTACTGGAGTATTCAACTGTGCTCAACAACTGCTTGTCCTTCTCTGTACATGTGTTTATTATTCTCAAAGAGAGGGTCCTCACGGTCACTTTTCACTCTCCCACTACTTCCTCCTACAAAGCTTTGTTGGGTGAGATGGTAAAAATACTCAATCATGTGCCATAAATCGTTCTATAGAAATGTGACTTGAATACACAAGGACAGATATAAAAAATAACAAGATTGAAAAAAGGTGGAAACGCCTCATAGTAGTGTGGGTCGCAAACGTATGAACAGTTAAAAACTCTTCTCGGATAAGTTACTACCAGTAGCTCAGTCTGTATCGTGGCTTGGTTTGGGAGTCCCGGTCTGGACCCAAGGCTGCAGGAGAGGTGCCAGGTCACTTCCCAAGCACTGCCGATGTGCCCTTGAGCACGACACCGAAAACTCTGCCATGCCCCCTGTGTAGCAGCCCCACTCTCACATATCTCCATTGATGCATGGCTATCGGGCCTATTGTTGTGTGAGATGTGCCTCAATAACAGAGTGTAAAACCAGAATTTCCCCTCGGGGATAAATAAAGCGTGTCCTAAAAAAATGTTTCCCAATAATAGAAGCACTTGATATCGCAGCATGCTTCGGTGTTACAAACCTACCTGCAATAATTGCTTGTCTCAATTGGCGCTGCAAATGAGAATGGAATTGTAATCTCACGACTGGTACTTCAGTTTGAATTAATTAGAGAAACGTATCTTTCGGCGCCGTGCATTAAATGTACAATCATGTAGGATGAAAGGACAAGACACACAATCCTACAACTGTTTCTCTCAAAAAACTGCTACTTGCATGTTAACTCATGTAGACATGGTAGCGGAGATGTGACAGCTACTTTAGATAAAGTTGTTAAAAAGCACCAGTTGCATAACAATTTGTCCCAAGTTCCAGGTACACTTCCACTTTGCCACTTTACAAACACCCCTGCCTTTTAACCAACTTTTAGGTTTATGCGCGATCCTCTTCGTCATCATCAACAAATGTCATCAATTAAAGATAAGTGATAAACCTCTCTGCCAAAGTTCCCAGCTTGAAAGTGCTCTGTTCAACATCTGCTAATGCAAAAGGAAGATTGCAGATAATCGATGCTCAACCTTCAAGTTTTTTTTCTGCGTTTGAGAGGAATTCAAATGGAAAGGATTTGACAAGGTAGCAATTATTTTTGAGGTTGTCTGTATAAACATGAAAGGATAGCTTTTTTTCTTTTTTTTTTTTGGGGGGGGGGGGGGGGGGGGGCTTCTGAGAGTGACGTACGGATAATAGATTTGTCTCCTCTTCCATTTTCTCAAAGCTCTTCTGCGCTTACGAGAGAATCAGGCCACAGCTCTCAATGAGAATCGCTTGAAATGCTCCAGTTCACATTCATACGAGCCATTCCATATCTTGGCCTTGTGGGATGAAATTGTGATGACAGCCCTGAGAGACATGATCATAAAATGCTTCATCATAAAGAAAAGGGAAACAGAAAAACCCCAGTAAAACAGAATGATATAATGCCGTGAAGGATCGACGAATGAGATAACATAAAATGCAGAGCCTTGGGGGGGTACAGGTTACTACAAAAATTGGCATCATCTAGAAACTGTCTATGCTGATGGTAAACAAATTGACAGGGAATTGAATGCTTCTGAATACAGCCTGGTAAGATTGCTCCAAGACTTACACAAGCCTGGTGTGCACATATGTAATGGTGTGAGTCATTACAGTCTCACATACTGTGCGTTGTGGGTGGTTTTGGCCCAGTTACAGCGATCAGCAGGGGGGCAGCTCTAAAAAGGAGAATCAATGGGCAAGTCAACCGGCATCGTATGGTGGTCTACAAAGGCTCAATGATTAACGAGATAAGGGAGACCTCACTCAAACCAGTACTCCCAAGTTTTATCCGACCTTCTTGTTCAACTTTTTCCCTTTCTCCCCTTCCTTCTTAGAACACCTGTTCCATATTTGTTCAACACACCACTTTCAGACTTAAATAGATCCTCGCAATTTAAGCTCTCTCAAGTTCCTCTAATTAAAAAATAAACATAAAAGCAATCCAGCGTAAGGGCTCTCGAGCTTTCCCGTCGCTAACAAACATAAAAAGTTGTAGCTGCGAGGCTGTAAAGGATCGCACCTGTTGCAAAGCCCTCTAGGGGGGAGGGGGGGAGGGAGGGGGGGGGGACTTCAAGACCAGCCAGACTCTTCGGCACAAGTACCCCTGGGTAAAGAAGACGCCATCTCCATATGTGCATCCACATGTTCCCTCCCAGAACTATCTTCCCAGCTATCCAAGTTCATCCGTCTTCATTCCAACCTTCCCCCTCCTTTTTTTTCTTCTTCTCCGTCCTCCCTCATTCATCTGCTCTCAAGCCCACCTTTCTCGCATCCTCTTCTCCTCTCCACCTCCTCCTTCATCCAGCTGCTGTGTACGTTAAAGGTGGACTTTTCTCTCTTTCTTCTAACCGCCCCACCACTCTTTCTCTCCCTCAGTAACTATGTGAGGCGCAGGGAGTGGATGGATTCTGGCAGTGTCTTTATTGGCTCAGTTTTTTCCACTGCATGCTCCCGTGCACCCCTAAGAGGATGAGGGATGGGGGGGTGCAGGGGAGAAGCTGAAAGAGGGGGGGGGGGGGGGGGGACTAGACAGGCTGGGTGGGTGTGGGTGGGTAAAAGACGAGGGAGAAAAAGAAAGAAAGAAGAATAGTTTGTCTTTTTATTTATTTATTGCATTCACCTTAGAGTTGCAGTCGGTGAACCTTTACACATGCACATGGTGAAAATCTGCCCCCCCCCACATACATACACACACAACAAGGAGAAGATACAGTCAGTGCACTTGAGTCCCTGTCTCTCTGCAGCTGACGGAGAAGTGGATTCTATTTCAAGCATGAGTGCAGATATAAATCAGTCAATCAATGAGGAAAGAGATAGCCACAAATGCTTATGGATGGCCAGTCGCATGAAAACACAATCCTGCACAAGGCACTGAATTAGGGTAAGCGACTCCTGCTTTGATAGTCATTAAAAACCTCTATACACTGGTGTGTAACGCTAAATTGGCTTAATACCCAACACCAGCTCTTGTTGACTGGTAATGTAACTGAGGCTTCAGCTCAGCATGAATAAAACAGCTTCTGTGTGTGTGTGTGTGTGTGTGTGTTGGGCTCCTCAGTTTGCTGGTCTGCATTATTGCTGCAATAAGCCATGGAATAAAGTCAAACTGCCAGGCATTGAGCTGAAACGCTCCCACTGCTGCAGCAAAAACTAAAGTTACAACACCGCCGCACACAGAGCGCGCCTCAGATTTAAGACCGGGGCAGGATGCCGCAATACGTTACTAAAGTCTAATTTGCCTGTAGTGACATCGGTGGGGGATGCACAAAATAGTGCACAATAAAGAGAGGGAATGGGGTCCATAAAGAAGCGAGCGAAAGATAGTTACCGAGGGAGATAGGGAAGGAGATTTTGTCGAACAGGAAAAAAAAAAAAGAAAAAAAGAAAAAGACAAGATGAGAAAGGACAAGACTGTCCGCCACATCCCTGCGCCATGAGGCCAAGCATGTGGAGCCTATTTGGCCAACTGACACATATTCAGACAAGAGCACTTCTTTTTCCTCCCTCCCTTCCCCTCGTCTCAGCCTTTCCATCCAGAAGAAAAGTTCTGAAGACAGGGGAGGAGGGGGGGGGGGGATGGTTCTGTGGAATATGCTGACGCAGGCTAATGAGACAAAGAGACACACACTAACACACAAAGAAGGAGAGAGACCAAAAGTTTGTGGAGAGCGTTGGAGGAAGTACAGTAGCTGCTGCGGCGGGAGTAGTTTTCCATTGGCGTCTGGAAAGAGTTGGTGTATACTTGGAGCTGGGATGCATGCGTGGTCACATGATCACTAGGCCACGTTATTCAGAAGTGGATGGGAGCTCATTGCCTCCAGGACCTTGGAAGGAGGAGGATTTTCCTCCTTTTCCAAACATGAGTCTCACAGCAGGCTTAATGTATTTTCCACATTAAATGTAACACAGAAAACTCTCTTGTTCAGATTATTCCAGCTAATCCTGCGGGCTCTACTCGGCCCCTTAATATTTGCTACATTTCATAAACACATGTATCTCTTTTATGGCAATCGTCTGAATACCTGTTTGTTCATTTTAAAGTATTTGCGTGGACATGCTGCATATCTACATAATGAGTTTCATTCCTGATGTTCACTTTATCCTATGCCATTCAAATTTGTGGCTGATCCCACCTGTGCAGCCGCTAAGCCAACAAGCCGCTACCTGAGTCTCTACAAACACTGTGTCAACATTGTGCCGTCCAAAACACACAATCACTTCAGCCAGCGAAGGCTTATTGGCTCGTTTGTATTCTTTACATATCCCTGTCACCACCTCACCTGAAGGAATACGCACCAATATTCCTCCTGACTGCTACTTCCACTTAGAAATGCTAAGTTCATACTTTCTATTGCATGCTTCAGGAGCAGCCACATAAGGCTGTGATAGAATGCTAACTCCAGCATGGCGTTATGCTAACAATGACAATCCTAAAATGCTGATGTTTAGCAGATATGTTTGCCCTCTTAGATGAGCTTTTTTAGCATGCTAATAACTGCTAATTAGCACTAAAGGCAAAGTAAAAAAGTGATGGGAATTTAATTACTATACCGACACAAACAAAAGCATTGCAGAAATGAAAACCTCCTTTTCATTTGGTCTAAGCTGCAAGAGAATATTAACAAATTCTGAAGATACTGAAAAGGGTATAATTAGTTTTACTGAATAAAAAAAACTCCCCCTTTGAAGGAGCTCATAAGAAATATATTTACGGTCTTTTACGGTAATGTTTCTGTTGGAACTTGTGTTTTCTTTTTTTTCTCATCTTTTTACCGTCCAGCACTGATTGGGCAGCATGTGTGTGTGTGTGTGTAGATGGTTTCTGATCCAACAGAAACCATCTACTCAGTTCCTGGGTCATTATCATTAATACTTGTGCTGCTACCTTGTCACAGGAGCCGAGCAGCTTCTCTCTGAGGTGTATTGCTTTCTATCAGTGCCCGAAGTTAATCGATTTATTATGTCCGATGTGCAATGGAGCCAAACAGCTCAGCCAAAAAAAAAAAAAAAAAAAGCATCTTCCCTTCTCTCTCACTTGAGGACTCAGGAAGTGTTGTCGTTAGCTCAAGGGCTGGAGACGGCCAAAGAAGCATTAAGAACTTGGCCAAGGTCAACTGTTGACACTTGCCTCCTAATTACCCAGGAGCTGCATGGGCGTGCAATCTGCTCTCAGATGCAAAACTGCACTTTAAGAGATTACAGAGACACACCTGGAATACATATAACCATTTAGCATCGCCCAAGATTTTTCCACTCTGTTTATCAGCTCTGATGGTTAATCCTGGCAAGAGTGGCTATGTACACACAAAATCACACTCACTGTATTGACAACAACTGTATACAGGTGCACACCTTGGCATTGTGGAAGCGCGCACTGTCTTGCGCCAGCAGATGCCAAACTGTATGAGCATGAATATGACGTTTTACTAGACAATATAAAGCAGAACCAGAGGCGTCTCTATGTCATCCAGTGGCTCTGGGGCTAATTACAGCAGGCTGTAAAGCACACAGGAAACACATCCCACAGCAAGTGTTTGACTAAATCAATATCAGCATGCTTTGCGCTGTGCATGCTCACACATTCACTCCCTGGGTATTTATAATCGAATCAATGTGAGCAATATCAGAGTTATGTATCTCAGCTGTAACCTCGGTGCTCTATCTGCCATATGTCTGTCCATAATATCTGCTCCATAAAACCTTTAGGGACCCAACAGTTTTTTTTTTGAACAGCTGCAAAAGTTATATTTGCAGGTGAAGAGAATGCCAAGAGCACCTTTTTTCATGTGAATGTGAGTCTTACACAAGTTCTGAAAGTAGGTTTTAAAGTACAACAATCCACTGCTTTGAGAGGTTTAATTCTGGTTAACACCCCACCACCCCCACCCCAAGGACAAAAAAAAACAGGATGAATAAAATAAATGAGCCCTGAGTCAGAAGCTTTGAGGCTAATCGTATTATCCGCCAGGTAAAGGAGGCACACCAGGAGTTCAGGGTACTTCTGACAGCCAGTGGTGGCAGGTTTAATAAAAGCGCTGGCAAATTAGCACAGGCCTCAGACGGTGGCCCTGCTCTGTCTCATTCAGGCTTGTCATTGCCACAACAATCCACCACATCCATTGCTGATTGGTCTCAACACACAATAACATTTCTAACTTTTGGACCGATCATTTAAACAGGTTTTTTTTTTTTGGAGCTTGACGAGGCAGGTTGATCTAAATTCTCCTCACCTTGATGAGTGATCATTGCACTCAGGAACAATTTTGAGCTGGAGGAATAACGCACATATCCGAGTCGCCCTCATTTTCTGAAGGGATGCCAGAAAGGGTGGTTTCCCCTAATAGTTGAGGCCACTCTCTCTTCATGAGGTGTCACCTCCGGCTTTCCTGCCCCCCCCCCCCCCACCTGTGGCTTTCACATTCTGCCGATGCGCAGCTACCCTTCTTTTTTATGTCGGACCATTTCTTTTTTAATTTCGGCCATTGTGTGTTCCTCTAAACCGGCTGCGTTAACAGCACAAGTGACACACTGCCACTCCGTCATCTTACTGTTTGTTACTCATTCCTGACAAAAGACCACCACATAACATTGTTTTTCTTTCATTTAAACAGGTTTGTTTTTGGAGCGTGACAAAGCAGGTAGATCTAATTTCTCCACCTTAATGATGGATCAATTCACTCGGGTAAAAGTTTGAGAGGGTAAAGGGATGGAGAAACAAACAGGAGAGGACACAGCTGACCTTCTTATGGAGAACAAATAAACAATGCTATACAGTGTAGTGTGCATAGATTACAATAAAAAACAAACTGTGCACCACCTTGAAGTGTCACCCTGCTCAATGTCTCATCACCTTTAAGTTTCTTCTGTATTAAAACTCAAGACATGTGAAATTGTATTTCATGTTGAGGGTACTTACACATACTGTGTATATATTGGAGCAAATAGGTTCAAAAGTAGGCTAAATTGCATCAAAGAATGCTACCTGTCATGACATGTGTTTGTTTGTTCGCTGTTGTCAGTAAAGCAAACCTCGCATCTTCGATCTTTTTTGTTGTCGGGCCTTTTCATTTCTGTTCTGACGGCTGTGTGTGTCAGGGCATAAAAGACGCCATTTGAAAGTGGGTTAGACAGACTTAGCGATGCTATATTTTCTCTCCTTTCATTTTACAAGTAAATATGGCCACAATGAAAACAAGGGGAAGTGAGAAATTGTTATTTTTGGAGCTGACAAGTTGTTGAATAAACTGCAGCAGCATTGACAGACGCAGCCTGCAGGGTTAGGATAACTGAGGTATCATGCTGTTTTCTGCCAAAGCTGTTAGATTTCATTAAGTTGTTTTTTGAGTGGTTGGGACCAGAAAGACGCATATCCATCACTAGCTGCTTAACCCAACTGTCAAAAGTGTACTCAGACTCCTGGGTATCTGCTCAAAGATGGTGGGTCGCTGTGTTGAGCGATCTTAGTTGCACTATCACCCTCAGACTGGCTGGGAAGATTCCTCGGACCCTTCTCATGTCCTACATGAGGAGTATCAACGTCTGCCCTCTGGGAGGCCAAACTGTAAGAGGAACGAGTACAAACACTCATTCATTCCTCATTCTATATCACTGCTGAACAAACAGTATCTCCACATTCTCTGACCTGTGGTGCACGTGGAATGTGAGCGCTGACACATTTTCATGGACAATCTTCTTACATAATTGATGTCACTCCTGCACTGTGATTCCACATCTGTGATTTTAGAATGTAACTTATGCTGTCTTTTGGATGTGATGTGATTTGATTGTGATGTGAGGATTTCTGAGCTGAGACAAACTTTCCATGCAAACACACAATAAAGTGTTACTTTATCATCAAACATCTACCATGTGTGGCAAGAGTTCTTTCAAACTTTTGTCTGCTGAGCCTTCATCTCTTTCTTTGCTTTCAAATTGTATTTCCATATCTCTTTTATTTCCTCCCTTCAAGTTCAATTATTGTTCTAGACAGGGTGATTTATATCCTCAGGATTAGTTGTCAAAGGTTTTCTAATCATTCTGATGAGAATCAATCAAAAAAAAATCTCTCTAAAGATTATGGAAACACTGATTGCATAAACAACAAGTTTGATTTGAAAAAAAAAAAAGAGGACTCAAGTTATGGCCCATTTAGAAAAATCAGGACAGTGTTTGAAACCTGAAAAAATCTGCGAGAATGTGTTTCTTTTGCTCTTGCAGACACATTTGGCAACCCTTCCTGACAAAGAGATTTTTAATCAGCCGTCATTTATGTTGGACTGATTGTAAGCGGTCATCAAATATGGGGCTGGTTTGATGAGATGTTGGATAGAGGGCGCCTGTTGAGGCATAACTATCAATATGGTTGCTAAGTTGGATGCTAAGGGATACAATTTCAAAATTCTGCATCAGATTGGCCTACCCAGAAATGTGGAGGCATTTAAGTCCTTGTGGTAATTCCCCTTTAAAACAATGATTAAACATACAGAGATGCTCCACACTCATTTACATGAAGTCTGAGGATTTCAGGTTAACCTTAAGGTATCTAAAAACAAGATAAAATAAGAAAATAATTTAGTGATCGCCAGAGGGGAACTTCTCATCCTATGACTGGCTGGTAGAGAATGGGACATATCGTGATCTCTCCGTTTTTAGCCCATTATTCCAAAGCCAATGCCAGTGTGGTGAAAAAAATGTTTAACACTTTACCTTTCTAGAAATGTCCCCCTGGGCCTCAACTCATAATGCTACCAAACCCTTAAAGGCTCATAAACAAACTTATTAAGGATGTGAAAGTTCCAACAACGCTTTTATTGTTTTGATTACACAGAATCTTATGAACATTTAATGTGAGGAAAATGGAAACCAGAATAATGATATCCAACCATGACACGTTACCTCGGCAGCATTTCATCAGCACGACACTGCTCTGTCAGAGCGTCAGTGCTCCAGAGTTCGTACCTCTCTGTGCACTCAGTAGTGTTGTAACTTTGCTCACAGCCCCAAAAAAAAAAAAAAAAGTTATACCCGCAAGGTGGAGCAAAACAGACTGCAAGCGAAAAGAAGAGATGAGTTAAGCTCATGTGAGACACAAGCAATTATGCAACCGGAGCAGACTGATGTGTTTGCGAACATTGAAAATGTTGACGAATGAAAACATGGCAGGAGTGGGACAACAATGTGCAGTTTAGCATCTTACCAGGGGCAAAAAAGCAGAGAAGTGCAGAGGAGTGTACAGTACATCAACTATGTAATGTAATATTATATTCTGGAACTGTTGTACTCAATGTTTCTTTCTTAAGCGGGATGTTTATGACGTTTTTTTTAATAGGATGTTACAAAAGAGAAGTATGAAGGAGGGTTAAAACTGCTAGCACTGAAGTTAACTTTATAACAACGACATCAGCTCAAACTGATCATGCTATCTTGAATTAATAAATGCTGAAAAGTGAATTCCCGGTCACTTTAAAGGTAGCGTCAGCAGTATTGGTTGTTGCAGCTTGTAGACACAACATTCAAACTGGGCCTCAGCGCTAACAGAAGCGTACGCTCACTGCAGGGTTAGCGTGTACAGTATGTTCACTGATTGTAACTACACCGCAAGCTACGGCACACTAGCGCAAGCTAACCACTGGTGTTTGTGTTTAGCACCTACCTGTCAAACAGAAAGTAGGCCAACTCTTAAAAGCTAACCAAAGCTTCACCCTCGTTTTGGAACGAGCTTTATGATTATACTATGTTCTCTTCTATGCCGCTACGTATAAACCTACATATCTGCCGGTTTGAATTGCATTCAATCGCTGAATTGTATCCACTTCCAAACTCACCTGCGCGTTGTTGTAGGCTGCCGGGAACACACCAGCTCCAGAAAAGCATCAGAACCTAGACAGAGGACATGGTGTCTGTGAACACAGTCACCACCATACATGTATGGAGGCCCAAAAGAATGACTTCTGTATTAGTCTACAGTATGTTTGTCTACAGAACATATTTCATATTTAAGGCAAACGTTGCTGACTCTACCTTTTTAATATGAAACACAAATAATACTTAAAAGATAAGAACAAAAAAAGGCTCCTAAAATTGTTTCCATTGGTTGATAAAACAACTGCTGTAATTTCTGCAAACACTTTTTTTTTGCTTGACCAGCTGTGAACATACTATAACTTTCTATATCTGAGTTCTCTCAGGTTTGGAGATTGTAGATTAAATTATTTTACATTTTCTTTCATCAAGGTGCAAGGAAGTACTGGCAGCAGAAGTTCCCTTAATTTGGAATCCATCTGTGTGAACTCCCTCTAACATCCGCTCTTCCTTCACATGCATCAGTGGTCCTCGCAATTAGTTTAGATTAACTAGACCCCACCGGGTGGGGGGGTGGGAGGGGGGAACCAAAGCCTCAGCCCAGCCCTCTGTGCGGCAGCGAGGTCGGAAGGTGATATTTTCAACTTGAAGGCATTGCAGAGTCAGCGGTGGACAGAAGCTCATCTCGACAAAGAGGAAGTGTGTGTTTCTCTGGTTGATTTAGTCAGGTTGCAACGCCTGACGTAAAGACCTCGCTTCTCTCCTCAATCGTCATTAGGAGTCTCGGAGAGGTTTAGCGTCCACCTCTTCACCCCTGCGGAGAAGATATGGTCACTATCATCGCTCGAGATCAATGACGGTGCGAGGCGGAGAACAGGGGAGGGGGCAAATAGAGAAAGACAGAATAGAGAAAAAGATAGATATTTAGAGAGAAAGAGACTGTTCCACATCAAGTCCTAAGCTGATCGATTCCCTCCTAACAGGGCCTAGTAGTATTGATCGCAGTGTAAGTAGCTGCCGTGCTGTGGCTTACACTGTAGCCCACACAGCTCTGCTGCTGGGGTCGACTGATACAAAACAAAAGTTATTTACTCCGTTTCATTCAAGATTCGTTGAAATATTGTAATGTTTTGCTTGGAAAAGATGTTTTACAGGCCTGATAAGGCACGCACGGCCCTCATACGTACACTTTCACACATTTACTGAGTCAATAATTTGCCACACCACATGGGAGTCTGCGCGACACGGGGGGCCTATTATCATTGCAAGTGCTCACCCACTCACACTTGTTTGTTGTTTTCAGCATCTGAGCACTGCGTGTGTGTGTTTGCATGTGTCTGTGTATATCCTTTGAGTCACACACTTAAAGGGATTTTTCTTGCGTTGTGATGCACAAAATGCGTACATAAGAGAAAAAAAAGAGGGAAATAGAAGTAGACAGATACAGAGGGTGAAGTGTGAGATGAAGAGGGGGGGGGGGGGGGGGTAGAACGAGAAACAGAATGCAGGTCAGGTCTCCATAGATTACTGCATGAAGGTGGTCTAGGCAGCACGGCTAATTATGCGTGACATTACTGAATAAGCTGTTCCGCTTGCTACATTTTATTAAAGGGAGTAAGAGGCTGCACGCCTTAATTCATTATTCATTGATTTTAATGGATATTTCACAGCGAAGAGACAGGACAGGAAGGGGAAGAGAACGTGTCCACTGTGGCTCAAAATATGTGGCCTCGGGAAAATGTGTAGTTTTATGGGTGACGCACTTATTGATTTTGAGGAAGAACAACAACAAAAACAGATTTTTGATGAAATCTACATTGGGAATTCAGTCATGTGAATGTCCATGGGCATAAGGGAATAAGTGTAAATACAAGCTTTCCAGCTCATATCTCAAGGCAGCATTTGCTTCATTTACCCTCCCACCGAGGTTGTGCGGTTTGTAAATGGCCAGAAATGTCGAGCACGAGGTAGTCTTGTGTGTGAACGAGTTAAACGGAATGACTGAAGAGGGTTTTGTTTGGTACAAGGCGTATTGGAGACCTCCAGCTGAGCGAGATGTGATTGTAATCCGTTCATTTGTTCTCCCCTCCCTAAGAGGCACTTGCCAAACAAGTAAATCTGCACACATACCCTTAACTTATTCCACAGTGCAGAGTGTTTTTTTTTTTACCAAAGCAGAGGCGCCATGATTTAATGCTGCACACGTGGCGAGAAAAACACTTTCGAGGAGAAATACATCACCACAAATACAGGCTCAGTCTTCCAAAGTCTCTCATCATGTAAAGGCATATAGAGTACACGTGTGCGCACATTTAGCAAAGCCCCCCCCTCTGCTGGGGCAAGCTTTGGGGAGCAGCTGTTTTTTTTTTTTTTTTTTGCATCTCCGGGTTGCCAGTGTGAATTAGAAAGAAAACTGCTCTGCCTCCTCTAAATGTTTCATGATGTTTACCAGGCTGTTTGTTCTGAGTGCAGATCAAGGCAGACCCCTCCCACTGGCACCCACCAAAGGGGGTGAGGGGGGTAGGGGGGCTGGGCCTTCAAGGGATGCAAAGGGAGTTAGGGAAGGAAACAGAGGAGGACGAATGGGTTTCTTTACTGCTGGATTCATGGGTGGATTGAATCAGTGATGGATGTTTAGACAGATGAATACGGACATGCATTACGTCGGGATCACGCTGAAGCTGTAATGCATGCATGTTGCTGTCACTGGCGAAAAAAGGGGGCAGAGTCTTAAAGATGTGGTTACTCAAGATAAATTAAATAACTTCCATTAGCTGTTATTATAAATCACATGTTTCATTATGAAAAAAATCCTCCCTGGCAGCTGGCCACATACAGGGCAAAACAATATTCAGTATGTGCATACATTATGAGTGCATGTGAAGTATAAGAACATGCAGCAGTGAATCTCAACGCAGCTCAATCAGGGTAATCACACAGTTGGAAGGCAACATGAAAGCTGACAGACACTGCTGAGTGAAAGTTCTCCATCAAAAGACAAAGAGACGAAGCTTTGATGTGAAGGTGAATAGATGGAAAATAACGACAACACATTATTACAGAAAAGATGACAATGACTCAACAAAAATCCTCACAGAGGGTTGCGGAGGACACACAAACAGTTGAACATCATTTGCATACAAAATTACCCTACTGCAGAAGAAGTAGAGAAACATTTAGAAAATTAATTAGCGTGACTGGATAGAAGCACATTTAGTTTAAATATCTCTACAGTGAAATGGCCAGCAGATTAGTCTAGGGGATAAGAATTCTGGGAGTATTTTGTAGCTGGAGTTCATACACAATGTAGAAAATAGAGACGATGAGAAGTAATTCAAAATATCAAGTTGGATTCACAGTATGAAGACGACTTGTTCATGCAAGACTATTATACAGACAGAGGTGATCAGACAGTGTCTCCTAGAAGACTTCACAGTCTTGGGCATATTTTGTACATAAAAAGCCAGCACGACAGAAGTAGTGGCGTAAAGAATGAAAAGAGAGAGATGAGAGAGAAAGTTCAGACTCCCACCTTCACACATTTGGCTGCGATTTCTGTGTGAGGATGGTGTGAAATGTCACTTTCAGAGAGATACTGAAATTTGGATGCAGTGTCCCCGATTCCTGTGTTGCAAAGATGTGGGGTGAGGTCAACCGAGGACTTTGGTAGCATACTAATGTGGCCAAAATACAACATAAAGCAGCAGTGTTGCGAGACTTACAGTTTGCTGAACTTGAGTAACGTGGTGTTGTAAATTAAAGTTGTGTGGCTCATGTATTTCCGTTAAAAGCTAATGGAAAAATCATGGTTACAAATTAAACTACCTTGACGATAGATTTAAATGCAAAAATTCTCTAATCTGCTGTTTAGCCAAGAGTTTAAAACATACAGTAGGTGCCACTGTCATGTCCGTAATGTAACATGAAGCTACAGTTAGCCAAAAAATGATGTTGTTTTTTGAAGGTTTTTTCAATTGTACCAAAGGGCAACCCCTGGTGTTGAAAAAGGAAGTCAATGCGGAAGTGTAAAACAATAAAATGCAGTTCCCTGAGTGTCCACTTGAGGCTGGCTGGAAAAGCACTGGAAGAAACAGATACAGTTGAAAAAGGGGATTTTTACGTCTGAAATTAACATGTTGACACCCTGGTTAAAAAAATATCACTCTGCATAGCTTATTTCCCTGTATGGGGGTGACTGTTTTTGTACAAGGGCAAGTGTTCTTCATAATAAGGGGCGTGGCCAAATTGACTGACAGATGGGCGCGTTGTGGCTGTTACATCAGAAGGCTGAGGTCTGCCTCAGCTTCAGCTTTCTTCCTGTTACTAGGTTGACCTCAGGTAAAATTTCAGCAGCATTTCCAAAGCCCAGCAGCTTGTTTGGTGTAAGCTAAGCTAACTAGTTATCATATGAACTGTACAGACAGGGCAGGGGTACTTGCCCTTTGAGGCTTGGCAATGCAAACACTGTATTAAGGTCAAAGTTCGTTGTCAGGCTTTTAATGGGACTCAAACTTGTAAAGCAGCTATGTTACAAAAAAAAAAGTGTGATGCATTAGAGATGATCATTGGCAATAAGAGAAGAGGAAGAAAACACAATTACTGCACCATCCCCTTGGATGACTCTTTCTTTTCACTGGAGCAGACTTGGTGGCAAATCATCCAACGCTGAAATAAAAACCCAGATAACCAGGCAGTCCAACAAGGATGTATTCCCTGTGCTTCCCCACCTCGGCCTCAGCTCACCTATGCTGGGCCACAAGATGATGGGAGAGTCAGCGAAGTGGCACAGGGAATACATTCTACCTTTCACTTATGCCTTTTATCTGGTATTAAAGAACAAAGAGGAACTCATTTGTATTCTATAGCCTCGAGCCTTATCCTTGGTACTCTTCCTCCTCTTAGTCTTAAGCTACAACATTCAGCAAATATTTCCTCCCTAACTTCCCATTCCTCATTGTTCCTACACCCCCTCCCCCCCTCCCTTCTCTTGCCATTGCTCCTCAGATGGCGTTTAAGATGATAATTGACATTCTCCGACAAGATCAGCGCTGACCTGGAAGCGAGAAGGGGGGGGGGGGGCGTTTAGGCGGCCGCTAAGCTCACAATACCTTCTCTGTTCTGCCGGTAATTACACCCAGGGCACGGAGATCGGCTGTCGCTTATTGAATTCATATCACATAAAACTACGGTGAAATCACCAGGTGACGGTGTGTGTAGCAATATCCCACCATCCATGTACCGTCCCCTCCATCTCACACGTGTCCTCTCTCCCGCTAACCCTCACAGCTCATTATCTACAGCACAGTTTCTCCTAATTCTCTTATTCTGTCATATTTTTCCTTTTCTGTGTCAATCTCTGTTGTCGTCATTGCTCACTGGGAGACTAGTTGTCCCCTCTGTCCCTGTGTTCTCTTCTCTCTCTGTTGTCCTCTTTATCTTTTTTATTTAAACTTGGTCAAAACCTCTGGAGGTCTTTTCTCCATTTTCTATCCGATTCTCTGGCTTCTTTATTCTTCCAAAAACTTGAGGTTTTGTGCTATTCTCCCGTGTCGTTTCTCCTCTAACTCCACCTCAACAGTGTTTGTACCTCTCTCTGCATTTGTCCTCACCTCGCCTCTCGCTACACCACTATCTATTTCTCTCTTATGACATTCTCTACTTCATTCTGTAATCATCTCTGCAGCTTCCTACAGTCTAATCAATTCTTTGAAAACTTTTATTATTCCCTCCAAAGGTCATGATGGACACTGAGTTGAATACAGATGACTCTATAATGCTCTGCGCACATAAAAGCAAGTTATTTCAAGCATGCTTGCATTTTGCTCCACTCTATCTTCACTACCTGAAGAATCTATGCAGTTATTTGCTCTGTTGCACTGCCGCAGTTTGAGTGCCGCTGCTTGCCACTTGGGGGCGACATTACCATATGCTTCCATTTATGAACAGCCCCTGCTGCTCCTTATGCACAGACCACACTCTCTGGGTATAGCTGCACCTTCCCATGGGTTCTCCCCCCCCCCCCCTCCTTCTCCTTCCCTCCATCCCTCCTTTCATCCCTCCATTACCCCCTCACACACCCCCGAACTTCTTAAATCAGCGGCGATAAAAACAGATGCCGGATTGAAATGTCACAAGTGTATCTCAAACTGCCAGAACATTAACCTGCTCACCCCTAGGTGCCTAGCTTTTCTCCAAAGGAGGAGGGTGTGTGTGTGTGTGTGTGTGCAAAAATAGGGTGGGGGGGGGGGGTAAGTGGGATTATAGGAGGTAGTAGGGTAAGCAAGAACTGCCATTTATTGAGAGCCCTCATGGGTTACGGAGCTGGCAGATATACAGACAGGCGGTTGGGGGGAAAACACAAGACGTAAGCAAAGTAGACAGAAAATACTCCAGTGGTTAAGAGAGGGAGGAAGGAGGGAAAGGAGGGAGTAAGGAGGGAGAGGAGGGAGGGTGATAAAGCAAAGAGACAAGAATGAGCTGGAGAAAAAAAAAACAGGCAAGAGGGCCGACTGAGCAAGAGACACAAAGTCAAAGAGACGAGGAGAAGGTGAGGGGTGAGTAAATACTGCAGGAGAAAAAAATAAAAGTGACCGGTTTTAAAGGTAAGGTTGGGAGAGTCAGGGTACGTATGGTGATGGCGGTCGGCAGGGGTGAGCATTGATCTGAAAAGAGAGTGAGCAGGGATATAGAGCAGACAGGGTGCAGAAAAGAGTGGATATGTGCTACATCACAGTGGGGGCGATTTGGTTGATAATAGGCTGATAAAACCTCCTGCCTGCTCTCAATGCCTGTCATAAATCTTTCATTGTTACCCTCGTCTCCTCCATCTCCCCCTGCGATTTTTTTTTTTTTTTCATTTTCACTTGTATAGCCATCTCATCGTCCTTCAGCAGTACAATACAGCCGCCACAGAAACAGGACAGTGATGCATTCTCAAAAAAAAAAAAAAAAGGCACGTGGGAAAACAAAGGCGAGAAAGTAACGTCTTCCTGGCAGCAGTGCCAAAGCCGCTGTCTTTGAGAGGCAAAGCGGATATGCCTCTAAAATGAAAAGTGTGTAGCCTTGAAGATTTTGTTTTCTAAATACACTGAGAGGGATAAAAAATGGGAAAGGTACAGGGAGAAATCCTTGACTTTGACATCCATAACCAGTATTAATATTGTCTAACCTTAGGATTTTGTCGAGCTGCGTCACAAGCAGGATGTCTCATAACTCTCTGTTCCCGTTGTACCTTCACCTGTCCTCTTATAAGAATCCTATTCTTCATTTCCACAGGCTGCACTAAACTCACCCCTAAACCCCTTGCGACTGCTTCCTCCTCTCATCCTCCTCATACCTTTCTCATCCCTTTTTTTTTTTCCCTGTGCCTCCTCTCCCTTGACACGCAAATAAATCACAGGGACTGTGAGGGTCTTGTTGGCGTTGGGGGGTAATTATATGTACCGTATGTACGCTCTCAGGCCGTGATGAATTAGCTGCCTTAAATAGGGCACTCCTGACTGACACACATGGTGGCACTAGCATCACCCACCTCGAGACTCGCTGTTATTGAAAGAGGTAAATAGGTGAGGAGGAGATGGAAAAATACATTTCAATTGTTCATTTGAAGAATGTCAGAGAGGAGGCATGTAAGCTGTTCAAAGGCAACTCATAGCAACAGGATTTGGAGTGACTGTGTGATTGTCTCACTCTTCCCTGGTGTCACTTGTTTCCCTTGTCTTTAGTGTTTCCTGTTTTATTTTGTAGTTCTTGTCCCCAGTGTTTCTGGTTTTGTTTTACTTCCTACCTTAATCAGGTTTCCCTCCATGTTGATTGCCCTGATTGTCTTCACCTGTGTCGTTGGTCTCACCTGTGTCTGATTACCCCAGTGTCTATTTAGTCTCAGCGTTCCTCCTTCCCTCTTGTTGTCAGTTCTTATGTTGTCCCTGAAACGTCACTTTGTGCTTTCCCAGTTGGACTTTTCTTTGTATCTTGATTGATACCTAGACACTTACGGCGTAACCCTTTGTTTGCCTTTACCTGTGAAAAAAAAACAGGCAAAACAAAAACACAAACAAATGTGAAAAACAAAGACATGAAGAAAGAATGAAAGAAAGAAAAGGAAGACGGTTTATTTGAAGGCCTTCAAGATGGTGGCTTGTAAGACTGAAAGGGGTGTATGAATAGATATCTATGGATGGGTAGGTGTGTGTCGTTGTGTGATAGTTGGAGGGGATGGGTGGGGTTGAGGATGAGGGGTTACCAGCTGATGTAAGAGCTTTCAGACTGGAGCTTGACTGCAGATTAAATGGTGGAAGGAGGGGCTGAGAAGAGTGAACCGACAGAAGTCTTTCAGGGCCAGGCCCCACATTGGCAGGGAACAACTTACGTTCCTTGTAATTCTTGTCCTTTTTCTTCTGCAGCCCTCCAGACAATAGTGATGAAGCTCAGTCTCATCTGGTGGTTAAAGGAAAAAAACAGATAAAGCTACAGCTAGCTTTGTAACATTTAGCAGCTTAAAACAAATTTGGGGAAAACTTAAAACTGACATAGCTAAAAGCAGAAGGCATATTGGGCCTACATTACTTTGGTTGGCAGAAACACATCCAATGTTGCACAGAGCTATATAAATGTACACAGGCAACAGTTTGCAAACATGTTAGCAATAGCAGCTTTCCCAGGCTGTAACTTGTTACTTGTATGGTTCTCTGGTTTTGTCTCAAAAGGACTTGAAGAGGCCTTTTAATACATTTTGACATGTCACAGTAAAACATGGTGCTTTACAATAGCTGGATTAAATGTTGCACTTATTACTTCGCCTGCAGGCTCACTTTTACATAGACATGGCATGCAGAGACATCTTTAGTAGAACAAAACCATCATTCATTTTATAAGTAACACCTGAGCTCTACCTACGTCTGAAAGCCCTTTTGAATCACAGTGCACCCTTGTGATATCTGTCCTTATATTTAAATTAATCTTTACAAAGCAACTCTGCTCAGTAGCAACAAACTGAAAAGGAGCAAATGGGTACAATTAGATATTTTTTTCTCAATCAGCAGCCGAAACGTTTCGTAATAATCGTTTTATCTGAAAAAAATAACATTTAAATGATCGTAATGGAATTTCTGAATTAAAAGGTTTTGAATTGCCCTTCCATCCATTCGAAAACATTTTGAAATTAAATGCTCAGACATGGAGTTTCAAAACCACTTTAATCTTCTACATATTTTAACTATTCTGAATAAATTAGACAAATCCTTGATCATGTCCTTGTGGAACTATCACCTGCTACCTAGAATGTAGGACCAATTAGTATTTTATATGAACTCATTTTCATACAGAGAATATTGTCCATACCTGCTCTCAATCACCATGGAGATTTAACAACCACAATGGGTGATCAACAAACCCAGGAACATATTAAAGACTGTGTAGAAACAAATTTGTAGTTGTCCGCATGAGTTTGTGTTAAATTAGTTTTTCAGCTGCATCAATAATATAATATACGTTTAAGAAAAAAAAGATCTTGTCACTGAATGCTTTGCTTGCCTGCAGAGGTAATTGATTTAGGAGGCTTTGGTAAGAGCCAAACATTAGATCCATTTGATGATTTTTAGTAACTGAAACTTGAGTGAATAAGCGTCCCCGGCATTTTTGCAAAATGAAATAAACACAAAGCAACAATAACTGAATTCCAGCCAAGAAAAGAAGACTCCAGTCTGTCTGTAATGGGATTTAAACAAAGACAGAAGTGGGTTGAGGTAGAATGTTTAGCGGTGTACTCTGCGCTCCAAGCCAGCCATTGTCGTCCCTCTGCTGACAAGTGATGTTCTGTGTGTTCCAAACGGCGTGACAGAATGCTCTATCGTTTGGTGTCAGCCGGCCAGACAGTGGCGAGGAGGAGAGAAGAGCAGGAATGATGCGACTGGACTCGGAATACAAAATGAGGGAGGAGGAGAGGAAGAGATTGAAGAGGGGGATGCAAGTTGAGGGCAAGGAATGAGACAAGTAGAGAAAATACATTTATCTTCAGGCATATGAATAATATTTTTGTCATCCCCCCCCCCCCCCCCCCCCCCCCCCCCAATACACACACACACATCTATACATGCATAATGTTTTTCTTCATCACTGGCAAGGGTACCTGTGAATATCTTCATGAAAGTGAGATGCAAAGAAAGGTTGAAAAGGGAAATGCCTTGCAGACAAAAATGGCATCTTCCATATTCCTAAGCGACACAGCATGTGCACATACATTCCCTCATGCTGTAGATCAAAGTTCTAATTATAGCTATACTCTGATGGTCACTGTGACAATGGAGCATGGATTTAGATTTTTCTGTCTTGTACATGTCCACCTGCACACAACAATACAAACAATCTGTCATCACAGGTGCATCGGTTCACACAATCCAACATCGAGGTCAGAAAATCTATTTGTGAGTGCAATTATGACTTTGGTATGTGTGTGCTGCTGGTGTTGTCGACTTTGTCCGTTTTCTACATGTTTTTATCTCACCTGTCTTGTTGGCTGTGGTTCCTCTGTCCCTCCCTGTCTCCTACCTCCCTTCTGTCTCTTCCTCCTTGTCTCGTTGGCACAAGGCCTCGACTCTCAGTGGAGGTGTTCGCAGATCCAGCTGGTGTGTGTCATGCTCTGCTGCTTGGTACTGCTCAGTAATGGCCACGGTGGCCAGGAGAGCAGCTGGACACACACATGCTCGGACACACACACACAGGCAAGACTCACTATTCATTCCCTTCATTACCATACCGCCTGTCTCTCCGAGAGAAACAGGACCAGGTGGAGAGTATGTGCTGTTGTTTCACCCTGGAGCGCCATCCAAGCGCCTTGGAATAGCTTTCACCGTGATGACCACTGGCACCTTTCCATTTCCATCAAACCAACAAAATGCCACAGGACTTAGAAAAGCTGGATTAAAGCCTAACAAAACTGTATCAATCAGAGGGGCTCGGTAAACAAATCCATCTTAGTAGCACCTCTGCCAGATTTCCTTTTCAAGACACTGATAACCACACGGCAAAGACCATTTTATCTCATTCAGATTGATGGAATGCCCAAAGGAAGCAGTATTGAAACACCATATATTTATGTTTCATTGTGTAAGTGAATGGACCAACACAAGCCCCTTTCACACAAGTTCTGCTCTCCTTAAAATGTTCCAACTTTTTTTTTGGAAAGGGCACGTGTGTGAACACAAACTGCTAAATTGGTTGACCCTGACTTCATACTGTCTTAATGCATCCAGCCCCCAGGTCAAAAGTTTTTATGAAGTCCTGAACATGTGTGAACACAGCAGCCTGGAAGTCTGGAACATTCATCTGATCCAGGAACTCCAAAATCCTGAAGATTAATTTAAAACAATCAGGCATCAGTTTAATTTACTACCCTCTTAAGTCACTAAGGACAAAAATGTCCACTTCCAACAAACTGCTATAAAAACAGATTGATATTTTTTTCTACTTTTTTCTGCATACATCTCTTAAACAACTTCAGCCCTGATCAAAACGATCAAATATTGAATAATTATCAGGAATTGAACCCTTTAAATGCCAGTTTGATTACATGATTCTGGGTTAAATTCCTGATAATTATTCAATATGGAAGTGGACATTTTTGTCCTTAGTGACTTAAGAGTGTAGTAAAAATGTTTCAGAGTGTTCTATTGATTTATTAAAAAAAATAAAATTTGCATTCCAAAATGTGTCAAGAGAGAGACTTTCTTACAAAAATGTATGCCATATACACTAACACAGCCAAAATGATGGCCAGATAAAGAGGAAACATTTGCCCAAATGGACAAAAATGTCCATAATGATGCATGAGGAATATGGATGTCTCTCTCTAAGCTCCATATCTGCAATACTTCAAATATACTTGGTGCTCTACTTCAGGAGTCGGCCTGTTCCGCCTTGGCAGATAACTGTTGTCTGCTCAAGGTTCAAGTCTTATAAAAAGACGTTTTTCCTCACCTCTTTAAAAATGTATTGGCTGATGAATTGATCCATATAGCCAATTTGTTGTTGAAGGAGGCACTTTCAGGATTTTAAATAAGGCTGAGATTTCATGCAGCCAGAGCTTGGACCATCATCGTTTCTCCTAAAAATCTGGAGGAAATTAGAAAACAGATACCATTATGGGGTAATTTAACATCACATGTTACTTTTAACTGCTTCCCTGAATCAGCTTTCAAGATAAAAGCACCAGCATCACAATTTATCAGTATTTGATACAGTCATTTGTTTTTATCTGATTCTGTTATATGTTGCTGGCTGCAGGGGTGTGTCAAGACTTTTTGACTGGGGTGGCCCGCATAGGGGTGGCATGAATTTTTTGGGCAAGCACACAAAAAATACATTTCATTTTTCACCTTTTCTATCGCCACTAATCATACGTACTCAAATGTAACACAATTTGGCAACATACACATCTCCTTAGCTTATTTCTTTGGGGACTCAAAAAGAAGATGTTTGCCCAAAGTCACAATTGAGGGGTGGCTGTGGCTCAGGTGGTTGAGTAGGTTGTCTCTCATCCGGAAGGTCGGGGGTTCCTTCCCCAGCTCCTGCAGCCACATGTCCGATGTGTCCTTGGGCAAGACACTAAACCCCAAGTTGCTCCTGCAATGTTTGAATGTGTATGAATGGATAAGTTAATACTGATGGTCACTTTACATAGCAACATCTGCCATCAGTGTGTGAATGAGTATTTGTGACATGTGTCGTAAAAGCACTTTGAGTAGTCTGAGGACTAGAAAAGCGCTATACAAACTCAAGTCCATTCACCATTTAAAGAAACTAGAAAATTACATTCAAACTAAAGGATGAGCAAAATGTGTGAATAATTTATGAACAAATGAATATACTACAATGACATGAAAGGAAAACTACAAGCAGCCTGTGGAACACTGATTCAATTTCCTGCCCATCTGTATGAGCTTGTGACAAATAAACATTGTGAATCTTGAGGACCGAGAAATTGATTGAATCTTAAATCCTGCCCCTGATAAGCAAATAAACAATCATAGATTGGGATTTTGGGGTGGCACCTGGGATGACCAATCAGATTTCAAGTGGGGCAAGTAGGGGCCACCCCTGGCTGGCTGTATATGTCTCATGTTGGTTGGAATTAAGTATTTTGTCCATGTGGACTGGAACATTTGCAGAAGCTTCAGGTCGGGTAAAGTGCTTTTGTTTTTTAAGCGCTCAGGTTTGCACAAACACAGACTTTGTTCCACATCAAAGCAGCCATGGATTTGTTGGGGATCATTTTATGTGTGTGTGTCTGGACAACTTGTATCCACCCCTGTCTGCCACCATTTATCTCTCTGTAACTTCAATATATCCAAAATATCTTTTCATATTTGTTCAAGCAATAACTCTTAACTCAACGACAGATATGTAGCCAGCATTTCATAAGGTAGAGACACATTGAGAGCAGAGGATCTCATTTTGAAAACGGATTAGATTTCAGTCAGAGGATTACAGGTTTGAATTATTTCAGTGTGAAAAGCCATCAAAACAGTGACTGCACACACTGCACTATTAGCTTAGCAGAACGGATAAACACAGCTCACCATAAGAACCCTTTTTATGTCACTTCACTTTTTCAAATACAATTCTACAAGAACTTCATTCTCATTTCCTGTAAGACAAAAGTCTGATTGGCCATGATCATAGCAGTTGGGCTGGCCTGTTCGAATTTGGATTCACATGTTTTGTTGAATTCTTAAATTCCTCTTTTTGCCTGTTTGAATTGCAATGTCAAAAGAGGTTAAATGGAAAAATCCCCATTTTCAAAAACATTTGATTGACAGGTGTCAGGCCAACTTACTCATCCACTGTGGTTCCAGCCTCATTGACAGACACCTCTGGTTAAAATTGAATAAGCGCTAGACTTATTTCCAGGCCTGGTTTTAGAACAAAAAACGACTTAGGGTGCTGCTACAGTGATCATGGGTGTTATGGGTCCTGCATGCTGTCCCCGGTGAACAGACAGGTCAAGAGCACCAGTGACCACCAGATCATGGATGTAATAAACAAGATCTGAGACACTGTTGTTGATAATGATAAAACATTTAGTTGAGTCAAAATGCAGAATGAGAGAGAAGGGTTGTTATAGGAAACATGTGCAGAGAATATCCATGACTAAGCAACTGAGATAAGAGCAGAGTATTAAAACTGAGGGAGATGAAACAGACCGGGAGATCAGCAGCATAAGGAGGAAGGAGTGAGGGGATGAAGATGAGAAAGGGTAGGGAAAGAAAAAGTAGATTACATTAATTCATCATTAAGAATCCTGTTATTTAATGTGTCTGGCACATTGTGAGACAAACATTCACATACTCTAACCTGATACCTCTCTAACACTCAAACCCAGAGAGCTGTCACTCATAAGAGGCTCTTATATGGATTATTTAACTGTTCCCTGCTTTCGCACTGTAAAGCTCACTTTGCAGACATTTTCTGTCCACCATAATCAATTTTCTTCATTTGTACCTTTATTCAGTGCTCACATTCCTCACATAAAGTTAATACAACAGTGATGGCCTACTGAACAGGACGCAAAGTTCACCCCTATTCATTAACAATGACTTCACACCCCATTATGTAATGTAAGGTGATTTGGGACCTGGGGACAGAAAAGGAGAAGTTTGAAGGGTTCTTAGCAGACGGGCGGGGAAGTTTTACCCTGATTAACTTTGGATACATGTCTCAAGATCATTGTTGCAGTTCCTGCAATCTGTCTTTAGCGGTTTTCACATTAGCACCACTGAACATTTCTAGAGAATTTCAGGAGGACATACCACTTTGCATTCATTCCCATACAGTCAAAACAAAAATACAATAATAGTTTCCCTTGTCTCCCATGTATACATAATCTAAAGTAATACACTACTTGCCAATCTGCTCTGGGATCCGCTCAGTATAGATGCTTTCTGGGCCATCTATAACTCCATCTATGATATAAAAGGTCTCCCCCTTTGATATGAGTAAATCTCTGTTTCCATAAGAAAGGAACAGGAGGGATGTGTGTGTTCCATCTGTACTTTCTACTTTGAGGAATGTACTGCATATTCCAAAAGTGCTGCATAATTGTGGAGTATTTATCTAAAAGATGTGGATACGTTTATTATTGTTCATCATTTGAGGCAGCATTGAGCTCTAGAGAGAGATGTGCATGGCATACCGTGGATAAGAATTGATTTGTAGTGTTATTGTCTATGAAACGTTTTTAAAAACCCCAAATCTCATTCCCTCCGAGCCAGATACAATGAAGAGTTCATCTTTTTCCCTTCTCAATGATCATCCTTTCCATGAAGTCGTGAGCAAAGCAAACTCCTTTTTTTTTTCTTTCCTGCAAACATACAAAAAATGACCCAACCAGCTGTAGAGGGCAAGGTAGTAAAGGGCTGACTAACAATAACCAGAATTGACCTTTAGGTTCTCTATTTGATGTCTTATTCTAATGGCTCTGAGTCTACATTTGTGTACAAGTTTCAGTGTATTCCATCATTCATACCCTCAGATTTTTGTCATAATGGCCTTCCCTTACATAAGTAATATGAATAAATTTGTTGGAGATCCAAGTTAATTGGCTTTTTTTTTTCTTACATTTTGGAGCTCAGCACAACTTAAATGTGCCTTTAGTGATAAAAGTTATGGTGAAAGGGCAGCGATGTAACTGAAATGACCTTGAGTGGTAAAGAGTTATGTGATGTGAATGTTAAAAATGCATTTAGAGAAGACATTGGAACACCTTCAGTCAAGAAACAAGTGTGACCAAGGTAACTAGAAAATATTAAACAGAACTGAACTGGAAAAAAAGTGAGTTGAAACACTGAAAATAATCAGCTGCAAATACCGTCCAACTCTGAATTGCTATTATTCCTGCGTGTTAATTAACCAGCGGGTAACACTTTCAAACCATGTTTCACCACTTGGAGTTTCAAGCAGTCATAGAATTTTGGTATAAGTCCACCATCATATCTCAAGTCGCTGCAACAAGCTCCAAAAAACGATTAATGTCTGTCAACTGAGCGAGCTGGAAAGTTAGGCTTCAATTTCATGTAATGGCTCACATTTACACAGCTATGAGTGCATTGCAAGATTGTTTTGTTGTTGTTGATTTGTTTTGTTTTCTGCAACATGGTACAATGCCTTTGTGTGGGGCTTCAAGCTCTGCCAAATAACGGACCTTTTACTCAACACTGTCCTTTTATCTTCTTAACCAATCACAATAGTCTTGGTCACCGTGAAGCCCAAGATGCAACAGTAGTGGCCTTGCAAATCAAATTTGTCAGAACTTATTTTGCTTGAAAATTTGCACGAGGACAAGCGATGGCATTAAAATGGCTTTTTTCCTTCCAACAAACACAAACTAACAAACAAAATAGGCCAGATAGAAATTGAAAAGACTTATGTTGACTATGTAATAGGACTTTGCCAATCAAAAAGACTAACAGTGCTCAAACAACAACTCTTGTCATCCTGTGAGTCAGACTAAGTGTACTGTGATGTAACTCAGTGGCATTTTAAATAAAACCAAGACAACTCAGAAAAACACTCACAGCTACAGAGAGCAAACAGGATGTTGGGTTTTGAGCAATCATTTTATATCAAATACATCGACATTCTAAAATATCAGGGCAACAATAATTACGTCTGTAGGGGCATGGGTTAGGATGCTGAGGGTTGCCAGTTAATGTCCTGGTACAGACCAAGTGTGGAATTTTGACTTGTTACCGAGTGGTGCCAGTTAAATTCCTGAGCACTGCAGTGGTCTTGTTACTCAAGATCAAACCCACAACTGCGACTAAGCACTGAACTGGAAGTAGCCTAACCACACAAAAAAGTAGGTCCTCCATATTTACACTATAACTTCAGTCAAAATAACTAGACCAGCTGATACTCATAAGTAGTTAAAATTGAAGTGTTGACAGATGATGTAATTGGCTAATGTGGATGAACCCGACCAGAACCCAAATATCACTGACATATTTATGCCTGGATGTGTGGAGCATGTCTCACAATAACATGAAATGTTGTAATTTCCCCAGGGGGATTTATAAATAAATATATATATATATATATATATATATATATGTACAGTAAATGTAAGATGAAAGGAAAACTATGACAGTTCTCAACCAACCAGCTGGTGGTTTTCTAATAAACTGGCTCTTGTGCAATCCTATTGAAATTGAAAAAAGAAATTACCAAATCCAGAGCCAGGCTCCTCTAAACAGTCATTCTGCTGGATCTCATTTGAATGCCGGTCCTTCATCAAAGGGCTTGATGATGACGAGCAAAAGCTGAAAAACCCTTTCATTTCCAAGACAATCAATGAAACAACTCTTTTGCAAGAGTCCAGCTGCATACGTGATGAAACAAAAAAGTCAGCAATATAGAATGAGGTTTAAAGATACTGTTGGGAGATAAGAGGTCATTAAATTCACAGGAATAAGAAGATAGGTCTCAACTGAGTATGTTGAGGAGGATGTCATTTGTCCCTATTTCCCATTCACAGCTTTCCCTATTGGCTTTGTCCATCTTTAGAGTTTTGTGTGTATTAAAAAGTCACAGCTGCTGCCTCTCTCTCTTCTCCAACTCCAGTTCTCTACCAACAAGTTCTTGCTGCTTCTTAGTAATCGTCAGCCATGCATAGGGAATAAATTGACTTGTCAGCGGACAATTGCTTACGTCTGGTTTGCCATCTCATCTCTTTCCCTGTTCCCTCCTCCACCTACTTCACCTTCCCAGTTTATTTTCTAAAGGTGTCCCCTTCTCTCTCTTTTTACCTTCCTCTTTTGTATTTTCTCCTCCTATCATTTTGGTTATCATTTTCTTTCCCGAATGTGTTCTTTGCTTCTCTATTATCCCTCCTCCTGCTTCTTCTTTCTCTCTTCCTCTCTCCCTGGCTGGTAGGGTGATGTATGGTCCCTGTCAGAGCTGGAATCAATGGAACGCCGGTTGTTTTAATTTAGCCTGGGAGCCCAGCGGATCCAGATCCTCAGCGTCATGGAAGAGCGATAGCAGTGGCCTTTCTCTCCTCTGTTTGTACTCCCCTCCCTCATTCCCCCCCACACTCGCTGCATTGATCAACACTTAGCTCCCGTTGGATACCGCTCCATGGAGGCCCACACCGTATCAAGGCCTTAGTGAACAAGTGAGCTCACCTCTTGTCTGTTAACATGCTCTGGATTCGCCTCAGTACCAATCGATGCCTAAAGGCTGCTACCTGCTCTGACATGCTACAGGACAACTCATTTAAAGTCAAATGGCAAGCATACTGTATTCTAGCATAAAGCCTTTTAACTAAATGCGTCTGGAAACTCAACTGGTACAAATACCCTAGCAAGGATTTTTAGCTTAGGAGTGATTTAGGAACATTTCTCAGAACAACTCTGAGGGAGGAAGGAACACAACATTTTATCTAAGTGAGGAGGCGTGGTTGATTCCCGTTGCGAGGTATGGCACATTTTTTCAGAAGCTGTGATTGGTTAATCCCAAAAAATGAAGAAAAATATGCTCTCTTAGTCATAATGGGCATAGACGGACAGTGAAATGGATTTGGCCCAATCATAGAATCTAGTCAGACATTGTGTAATTATGAACACTCTGAATAATAAATTGTAAGACATACTGTAAAAGTATAAAGATCACATGCTAACTTGTGTAGCAGCCTGTGAAGAGGCTTAATTAGTGATTGGATGCACCTGAGGAGGTAACCACATGGAGAGAAAGTCAACATGCATGTCTCAGTTTGTACTGAAATAAAAAGTCATAGATGGATTGAAATCTCTGCATGAATCCTTTTTGTCTGTTCGGCCCAGCTATGATTCAATGTGAATATTCTTCATGTAGTGTTGACAGTTGCTGCTCACAGTTTTACACCTTAGGAGCTCTCTTAATGGCTGAGATGCTTTGTGAATAACTTTCATCTTTACAAGGTCCTAGTCCTAGAATTTTGTCCTTAGAAGCAACTCTTAGTACTTAGGAGGCTTTGTGAATACAGCCCCAGATGCTTTCATTTCCAGGTTACCTTATCATGCTAAGACATGACATAGCAGCTCTGAGGGTACGTCTCAAACAAGTGAAAAACATTCTGATAGACGGCTAAACAATAGATTATTGGCTGAGCGGTAAAAGGTTGGATGAGCTTCATTTGAGCCATGATCTGGAGCTCATCAGCCACATTCCTTCTGACAGCTCCCCTCTCCTTCTGTCTCATATCATTTTTCTCCCTTTCGTCATCTCCCCTTCCTCGCCACCCATCATTAATACAAATCATCTCTGCCCATTCCCCAATGCCAGGGTTGAGCGAAAGCCATCATGCAAAGCTCAAGTCGCAGGGCCAAAGTAATTAAAGTAGCTGCTTTGAAACAAAAGAATGAATAAGAGGACAGCTATGTAGAAAATTAAAGAAATGTGCACAGAGAGAAGGGAGAAGCAATCAGAGAGGTGGGTTCCACCACAATGGCTCTGTTGATGAGAAATATGCTGTACACTCGGGTCATGTGTTATTGGGTTTTAACAGATGTACGCATGGCGTGACACAAAAGGTTGGAGGCGTTTTGTCTTTGTTTGAGCCACGGTACATTTACATTTAATTAAAAAAAAAAAACAGAAATAAAAGAACAATTTGTTTAACTGTGATAATTATTGTGAGGGCGTAAAATAATGTAATGATTGTGTTAGTTTCTGAATCTTTTGCTCTCTAACATGAATCACTGAACTCATAAAGTCGAAATGTTAATATTTTCTACTCAAGCGAGAAAATAGCTTCATACAAAAGTAGAAAATTACAAAAGCAGCATCACAAAAAGACAATCCTTTTAACTTCAAGACCTTGTGGATGATGCAGTGAATGTTGGATGGTGTTTGATTGACAGCCAAACAAGTCAACCAATCTCTTTTGTGCCCAATAAATAGTTCCCTCTTTCTGTATTTGTTCATCTTTAGGAGTATGCCTAAAACATTAGTCAAAAACCTAATCTTTAAAAATAAAGGACCTATCTCTTATCAATATAAGTACATCTGTAAAGGTAACATGCTAGCACAAAAAAAACCAGATGATACATTTATAACTCACTCAAACAGGCATGTTGATGCTGATGGTTTACATCACAAGATATGCCCCTGTTTCTAGAAATTTGCCCAAATAAATGACTTTCCCACTTCCATATTTAATTTTGTTGGGCAAAGATACATGTCGTCAGCTTCATTCTGAAAAATGGCCAGTTAGTTCATTGCATGCAACACAGTGTGCTTTATTTTTCTTTGCATCTGTCTTATGAAATAAATGTGCAAAATTTTGTATTTACTATTTTAAAACACGCAGAAATAATAATAGCCAGAATAGTCTCACCTCCGGCAAGGCAAATAGCCAATCAAAGGTTTAGGATTTTTACAGTTGCACCTGGGGTGGCCAATCTTATTTCAAGGGTGGCCCATGCCACCCCTCTGGCCAAACCCCTGATGGAAAGTGTTGTGGTTTCTGTCTGTAGTTTGAGTAGAATCTTCCACTAGAATTGTAGCGCACTTTTGCTGTACCCCAAAAAAAAAAAAACAGTCCTGCAATCTATTCTATCAATCTAGCTAATCTATTGCATCAAAAGCATCCACTTAGTCTTCAGCTTTAATTTATGTCAAGCTACGAAGGATTGGCCATCATTCTCAGAGGCTTCAACACCTTCAGATGAAAGCCGATGGGTTCTGAGATTGGGCTTCTTGTAACAACTAGGCAGTCAAAAAACTGTGTTTTAATGTTCAAAACATTTCCACTTAGATATTTGATTGACAAGAAAAAGGTCTACGATGTTGTGAAACCAAGATATTAAAGAAAGCAGCAGAGCATGAAGCCGATCAATATGCTGTATGAGCAACACATTGCAATCTAATATCAGTCAGAATAAAATTTTCATCACTGTTGATTACCGTGCAGAACCCATCCTAATCGCCCATATTCCACCATTAGCGAGGTCTTCAGAGAAACCAATTAAATTGACCATGAAACATGAGAGAAACACATGGAAGACGGATAACTGTACAGACGGTGTGTGGAAATGAACATGGAGGAACATGGCAAAGTGGAAAGAGGACAGCTGGTGTGACGTAGGACTGATGGTTGCAGGATTGGGGGAGAGTTGTGGAGAAGTTGGTCCTGATGTCAGAGAGCACCCGATCTTCGGCACACTCCATTTAACATTACAACACTGTGAATTTGTCAGAGGGAGCCAGGCAGAAGAACGGTTAACTTTTATTTCAAGCTGCCAACTTGGATCTGTATCACACAATGCCTCACAGGGCTTCTCCTTTGGTGACACAAGAAAGGAAGAGCGTAGGTGGCATATAAAGAGGGAGAGACACGCTGAAAAACAGATCCAGCATTATTATGATTAAGAACAGATTTTCCAGCACCTGTTGCTTTTAGGGGGGGGAAATGAAATGACAATATCCATGTGATACAAAACCAATTAATTTGCAAAGAACACAATCATCTCAGCATGTGAACACAAATCAAAATAATTAGGGCTGGGCAACGATTAAAAGTTTTAATCGCGTTAATCGCATGAGTTCCTGTGATTAATCACGATTAATCGCATTGTTATACGCAAAATCCAATAATGAATTCAAAAGTAGTGTATAGCATAATGTCATCCTGTTTGTTATATAAACAAAAAACTGCCCAGAAAGGTTTTAGGCTAAGAGGTAGAATAAAAATGTCGGGACGCCATTTTTAAAGTGGGGGAGAGTGTGACAGGTCAATTGAGAACATTGATGTTTATTGTTTGGTTATTGAGGATCCCACAAACAAATTTTTGTTGTACTTGTCATTTTGAAATTCTTTAGTTTATAATCTTTTTGAATTCATCATGTATTTTTCTGAACTGCAACATTATTCAAGCAGTCCATGTCGACATGTTATTAATTAAATGCGCTGCATAATCTACACCACTAGGTGGAGTCTGTGTGACAGTGACATGCAGGAGTTCAGCGAAGAAGAGTTTTGTTTCGTGATGCTCTGGAGTTAGCAAGAAAGCTGTATTTATTATTCAGCAGTTGAAGAGACTCGTAGGCAGAGTGAATGAAGGTACTGTGTCTTTGTTAAACGCTTAAATAAAGTGAAGACAAGTGAAACTACCTTTCAGCGTCTGCCTGAGCTGCAACATATTTTGGAGTACTTATCAAGTACTCCGGTGATAAGAAAATTCAACTTTGCAGTTTCCTCTTTCCTGTGAGCGCCGCAGCATACTAGCAACAGACTTTTACCATAAGAAAATAAATAATAAAAACTGTGTTAATGCAAGATAAAATAATTGTCGGCGATAATTAATTAATTAGTTAACGCGAAAATAACGCGTTAACGTGCCCAGCTCTAAAAATAATGTACACACTGATGTTGTACAGACTACACTGACTATTTACTTTTGTTTAATTTTCTTTATAAATGGCTTTTATTCCTGCTTGTATTATTATAACCTTTTTATTTGATATTTGTGTCTTAAATGTAAAATGTTCAAAAACCAATAAAGAAACAATGGAAAAAAATGTCTTTGAACAAATTGTCTGAGAATAAACAGAAACTGAACTTCACTTAACAGGTCAACAGGGGCGTCATCCAACCAAAGTTATGGGGGGTCAAAGGTAGAGAGGGGTCATGGGTTCCTTCTCTGTAAGTACTAGTGCTTGGATGGATGGGTGTACATGTTGTGCCCTGACACGATGCTTCCTCTGTCAGCGTCATGCAGAATGATTTAATTTATCTTTTTCAAAATGATCCACATAATCACAATGGTGCTTTCTTTTCACAGGCAAATATGAAACATAACAGGTAAGTACAATAGAATAAAATAATCAACAGTGTTGAAAATACAAACAAAAATATCCTGTCTGTCACTTTACTTCATATTTCTTCTGTTGAACAATTTCTTCCTAACAAAAAAATATATGTGCTCACTGACACGATTAAACATGAATATTCTCAACCATGACTATTCTTATAAACACTTTCAGATTCTTAATCTTAATATACACACACGTCCAGACCTACACACGCGCTCATGCCAACACTGACCTCGTGTGGTGACATGTGGACGACATACAACACGGAGCTAACCTAGCTTAGTGTCTTACTGAACTTTCATAAAATGTAAATACAACATTTTAAACATCAACCTTTCTGTAAGTTCCTAACAATAAACACGAAAACATCTCTAGAAACATCCTTTGTAGATAAACACAGATATATATTATCTTTTTACCTGAAAAAGGGTAAAATGAATAAATGGACTCAAGACACGATGCTTCCTCTGTCAGCGTCATGCAGAATGAGGCATCGCGGCTGAGAGCTCCCCCTTCCGGCCTCGGCAGGCATCACTAATCAATCACATGCATTATCTCTTGATAGACATTACAGGTAGATGACAGATTCATAAATCTTGGCAGACATATCTGTATATTTCAAAGGTTTTTAACAAAAAAATAAGTTTTAAAGTGTTTTAAATCCTTCAGACTGAATCTGTTTTAACACTGATATCTTTTACAAATTATTAAACTTAAATGAACTTCTAAAATCATATTTATTTCTCCATGAATTTATTTATAACTTATCAGTTATTTCAAATAAATTACACCTATCACATACAGATAGATTAATGTACAGATGGATGAAGAGGTTGAACATTTTCAAAGCAAATACATGTGCTCTTTTGGAAATAACACTTCTGTCTGCAACAGTATTTGGTCCTTCTTCTAGTAGCTCTTATAATTTACTAAATTATTTGGTACCTGATAAAAAATCTTGAAACAGAGAGAAGTCTCGATCATGTTCCCATCTTCATCATCACACTTTATTCTTTTTTCTTTTCATTCCTGTCTTGACTGCACCCATTGACTGGTTGCAAGTGCAGGGATGGGGGTTGATGTTGATGTGGTTGAGCTGGTTCAGGCCACTCTTATCTTCAACAACAGGAGGAGCAGGAAGGTTCTGATGGATGGGAGGAGTTATGCTGGAACAAGACTGCTGTGGAGATTTCTCTAGTATTTCCGTCAGAAATCACAGAGTTGTTCTGACAGACGTTCATGGTCTCAAAGCAGGACTGAACACTGAAAGACAATGAATCATTGCATTAGTCTACTTCATCACAGTAAGAAAAGATACGATCAGTTTTAATATTGGCTAGTCAACCTGATATTGAAATGTTGTTTCTGTACCCAGCAAATGTTCTGCATCCAGCATTGCTAGCTGGGAACAATAACTCAATGCTTCAGTATTAGTGTATTGACTTGCTAAAAACGGAAGTGGGACATGCAGCCAATATAACCCACGCTGATGAATGGATGCTCCAGAACCTGACGGGGGTGTCAGTTGGTTGGAAGCTTTAAGCCAAAGTGTTCCCTTAAGCATCTTCATAACCATCAGCATATCAATCATTTCTGCAACTTCATCTGCGGCGCTGTCAGAAGTGAGTTGTCGCATCTTGTATATGAATAAAACATCAACAACGAAGGTCAGGGATATATTTTGTTAACTCCAGGAGTGAATTATATTCCCCCCAAGGTTTTTGAACTTTTTTTTCATAATTTATGATTAAAAAACACATACATGCAGGAGTTGACCCTGAGAGCTTAACTTAAGACTCCTGGTCTCAACTGGCTGAATCCATGTCTCTTGGAAGAACTTTGCCTATGTCTGAACAGTGTGTTCTCATTAACAAATTCCTTCTAGACAAAGGTTTTTGTTACAGACAGGCAAACAAAATTAACAAAATCATATATGTCAAAATGTTAGAAAGCCTAGTAAGGTGGTTTTGGCAGTAAGACTTCTTGAAGACTTCTTCTGGTCTGTCAATATCTTGACATATCTATATTTTATCGAGGAGTATATGCTCAGGTGCTATATCTATTCTATGCAGTGGGATGTGGACATGACCTATAGGCTAACTTTGTTCCTCACATGTCCTGAACCAACATCCTCAAGAGGGAGACTGACCCAGCAGCAGTCCGAGCTGTTTTTTTTTTGGCATATGAGAGGTTTGTATTTCGTGAAGTGCAAGAAGGTGTTGAACTAAGCATTGAGAGGCCTCAAACAACAAATCTTCTCTGAAAGACTCAAAATCACTATTGGTAATGATTGTGCACATCATAGGGATATATAGGGGGAAATTCCCTGGTCAAAGGACCTGAACTCCTGGAATTCCAAGATCAGCGAAGACAGATAACCTAGCCAAATTAACCTGATGTACAGGGCTAGATAATATAGATAATATCACAATTGTTCTGCAGAGGCAGGTGGAGATATCAGTGACGGCTGTCGACAGGAACAAAGCTGCCAATCGGAAAAGGGAAAGAGAGTCCATTATTCTTCTGCTTTCCCAGGAAGATTTGCATCAAAGACACTGGATTCTGTGAGCTTGTGGATTTTGCAAAGGCGGATTTCTTGATTTTTTAAAAAGTTTTTCTCTAAAGGACTTTAACAGTTTTCTCACCAATTAGGCTTTTGCAGTACCCAATTTCTGATGAGTGGAATGGTACCTTCCAATAATTCCATGCAGGAATTCTGAGAGAGACTCTCAGAAACCACATAATGATGTATTACCTCAAAATGGCATGGTGGCTTCACGCAATCCAAATCTCTTGTGTAAAATATGTCTTAAGACAATGGTTCCCAAACTTTTCTCTGATCTCTCATTGTCCACATCAACATATATTGACAAACACTTAGGCCTGGGCGATATGACAATAAATGTTATCAAAATAACAAATTTCATATCAGTCGATATCGCTAATTATCACGATAATTGTCAATCATTATCTATTTCGAATTTAAAAGCTGATTTTTGCTCCTGAGTGAAAGTTGAAGAAACCAGATGGTTTAATTATACTTTATTGTGAGAACATGACGAATTATAATTAAACAGGAACATTCATTATCATAAGCACAGTGCACGTACCTGGAAAACGCTGATATGACAGTTTGCTGCTGCGGAGTCACACTTACTGGCCCGTTGCTTACCGAGGGTCCACACCATAGACTGTTTAAGGTCCTCACTAACACTCGTTTGTAACATTCGGATATTTCTTTCCTTCGGTGTGTTCTAACCGTAATACTTACAGTCAATGGTTCTAATGGGGGGAACAGGTTTCGTGGTGTCGCCGTTTTAGCTGTACTTCGGCACAGTTAACTGAGCACTTTACTCTGTTTTTGGTCGGACTTTAAATAGCCAAAATGTCTCTAAACTCCGGATGTTGAGCGGCCTCTCTTGTTGTCTTGTCGACGATGTTTTCTCCTGAGCCAGTAGGTTCTGCGTTTTCTTCAGTAGCTTTTGCTAATTTCGGCTGTGTTTCCATTACGCTCCTAACATCCGAAAGCTTGCCTACCGCTATCCCTGCAGAATGATTGGGTGTTTGTCGTCTTTTTCTTCTTCTCTTTAATGTTGGGTGGCAACAAGCGTCCAAGGCACAGTAGCGCCCCCCCCCAGTGTCTGAATGGTGTAACTACAGTTTTACATTTATCAAACTTTTATTTTATTGGCGGCTGTAGCTCAGTTGGTAGAGTTGTCGGTTCAATCCCCAGCTGAGCAACATGTCCGATGTGTCCTTGGGCAAGACACTTAACCCTGCATTGCTCCCGCTGCTTCAGTGGCGGTGTATGAATGGATTAGTGTTGTTCTTACTCTCTGATGTACGTCGCTTTGGATAAAAGCGTCTGCTAAGTGAATTGTAACATTATCGACCACTTTTAATATTTATATTGACAAAAATGATATCGCGATAATTATCATTAGCGTTTTATCGCCCAGGCCTACATACACTCAATGCTTTTTCTAACAAATTCCTATATTTTTAGAACTCATCTCAAACATTGGCTGCAAAATGTAAAGAATAACATTTCAGTATGTGACCATCAACTGAAACAACTTTCAAGCCAATTTTAAAGAGGAATAGTTTTCTGTTACAAGAAACTTTGAAATGTGTGACATCTGGTAAAGATTCCTTATGTTAACCTGGAAGTCCTCTCGCAAAAATTATCAATGTTTTGTATGTAGTTCCATTGGTTTTGGTTTCCATAGGGTAAGTCCAATGTACCTCACGTCCTTTTTCTTCTTTGGTTGTCTGCTTTATCTTTGTACGTCTTTTGATGGACTTCATTCCTTATGTCAATATTCAGTATGAAATCATTGTTGTACAATTCTGTTTGTTTGTCTCTGAAACTGAATAGTGGATGATTGTTAAAAAAAAGGAGACTAGAAAAGATGCTGCAGAAACCCTAGCATCCCTGAAAACACGATTCATGATAGTTCTGGCAAGAACTCAATGCAGAGCTTTCAGCTTGAGAGTTGAAGGATTCTTTGTTTTGTATCCATATTTCATGTGAATCATGTCCAACCAGATATTCCATTCACTGTACAAGGTCCAATCTATTAAATGCAGTATAGTAGAACTTATATTCACTATTAATGACTTCAGTGAATGTATCAAAAACATACCATCCTCCAAAAGGATATTGAGGTTTTGCTCTACGCCTGTTATTTTTTCCTTCCCTGAGTAGCAAAGATTGATATTGCTCACTGAAAGTTCACCCCTCATCAGCTCTGAAACATCTTTAACCACACATGTGCATCGGGGACAAAGTCTGTAATGCTTTAAATAACATGTAACAGTTCAGTTTATAAGTAGATGTTAATTTTGTTATTATTAATAAAATGGGTTTCTCTGAGTGATATTTTAAGATAACCATAAGTAGACACAGTGTATGTCAGCCACTGACAGGATATACAGGGCTGACTGACAATAACATTGGGACTAGCTCCTCAACCAGTTGAACATGACACATCATCCCTGTGAACCTCTTTAATTCCCCCACAACTTTTACAATGCTATGAGTTTAGGAGAGCCATATACTTTTGTGTAGTCACTCAGCGGTCAGAGCATAGATTGTAAATATTAATGGACGAAGCCTAAGTGATGTCACTCATCTATTACTTCATGAAAACAAAACAGATGAGTGATCAAAAAACTAATCCTCAGTACAGTGTGTGCCGATTGAGAAATAAGCTTATTAGAACAACTTGGGTTTTTTGGACCCAGGCTGTAAACATGATAATTTCTGTTGTAAAAACTGACTTTTTTAAATGGGGTGTGTATGTGACTTCCAGAGTTTCTGCAGCCAGCCTAAAGCAGACATTCGACAAACTGCAGACTTTCGCAATTCCACATTGGCTTCATTTTTAAACACTGGGGGTTTGCTGCTGGGTCAGAGGTGAAGTATAGTGTACACATAATTATTACTCAAAAAGAAGTGCGTAAAAAGTAGCAATCATTAAAAAAAAGGCTCCAAATTAATAGTAACTCTAAACCTGTTTCATATAAGCTACATGTTTTATTTTTTTTATCTTCAGTTCACTCCGCAGAGACTTTGGGTTAATTTATCAGAATAGGTAATAGTGTGAAAAAAACCCAACTAAATTGAAATACTTGACTTGGGTATTTAGATGCTATGGTACTTTTTATTTCTACTCACCAACATCTCAGTGAGACTTTTATCAGAAGGTAAATGTTTCAGATTAATGTCCACCTAAAAAAAATAATGAAAAGATTACTGCTGATAACTAATGATGAACAGATTAATGGACATGTGCCCAGCTCTGCTTACCAGTCTGAATGATTTCAACAGATGCTCAAAGAGAGAGAGAAATAAATGAGTCTGGATTTCACCCTTTTTCGAAGAGTGTGGAGAAAAAAACGTCACAGCTTTGAGCACAGATTAGTGCTACAACTGAATAAAAATAACAAGATCAATACTGAGCTAAAGAAAGTTCTGCAGATGGCTCTCGTTTTTTTTTAAGAGGACAAAACTAATTGAATAATTCCCTTTGTTAATCTGCGTAGTTAACAGAGACAATGCAACAACATCAGTCAAATGATACGACTCGTTTTTTGCTTTCTCCTACCATTCTTGCATTTTTGGATGATAACACAGTAGTCCAGACTGTGTTGAGAAGAGAAATCAAACACTGCTTTTGACAAGCTGTCAGGAGAATAAAAACAGCACCAAAAAAACATACAAGACAAAAGAAGATGAAAGTGAAGAGAAAATATTCGGGTACCTCTATTTCCACTCTGCCATTACCTTGGAGGCAAGACACAGGAGTCTACAGACCCTCAGTTGTGTGAACAAGTACATGGTCACCCAGTCACATAAGAGAAAGTGCATCCAAAGATAGAAGAGAGGTGAGAGGACGGGGGATTGGCCACTCTGACATTTCTCCTGAAGATCCTGAAACAATTTGCAAATGTCTTGACACACCAGGGATGTAAGGTACAGTTTTTCTAACAGAGAACAGTAAACAAGGTATCACTTTATTGCCTGGCTTTCTGTGAAGCTGCCAATTCCTGTCTTCTTTCCCAATCACACGTATAAATGCATCCATTGAAGAAAATTAGAGCCCCATTTTAAACTTTTGACTTGTGAAACTCTCACAAAAGGTAGTCAATTCTGGCATCGACTTTATCTCAGCCCAGCTGTATTTTGTAGATGGAGTCCAAATGTGGAACATAACAACCCATATAAAGGCATCAAAGACCCACAAGTACTTTTTGTAAAAACATTTCTGTGGGGGGTCGAAGGAGAAGTGGAAAATGATGGGAAAACAGTGGGTGCTAGATGGTGGTCAAATGCACTCAAACACACATACAAACACAATTGCCCTATGGGTTGTCAGAAATGTCAAGAAACACATCACGCTGTCAGTTACTGGCTTTGGATGGAAGTATACAGCGTGAAGAAGGGCCTCCTCTCTGCAAGATGTTCCACCACAGGACACAGTGTCCCAGGCTCAGTGGTGCCCCTGCGGCTAGCTCGGCTAAACAGTCATCACAAACTGGAGCTGCAGGACCCAAGCACCCCTCTACACAACCACCACTCCCCTCCCTGAGCCAACCACCCCACCGCCCACCGTCTCCCAGTCATCATTATGTCTGGGTTTAGTTGCATAAAGGCCATGCCGCTACCATTTGGAAAAGACAAAACTGCTTGCCTGGACACTATGCAGAATTATTGCAGAGGGAATGTTGTGCCTGCTGCGTCGCCCAAAGGCATGGATGCAGCAGAGAAAGACCACCTAGGGCAGTGTTGATAGCATAGAGGAGGGATGCAGTGAGAGTAGGAGAAACATATGACTATGATGACAAAATATACATAAAATCTGGAGCTGAAAGAACAAGGACAGAATAGAAAAGAAAAGCCACATTTATGGAATACAGGGTCTACTTTATCTTCTGTCTCACATCTTGTTGTAGATGGATTTGAGCTTGTATAGAGCTAAACTTCTTACTACTCAAAGCAATTTCACACAGCAGGTCACAACTACCCATTCACACCACATTCACTCAGTCAGAGGCTGCCATGTAAAATATCCATAAGTATTAACTAATCCCATTCACACGCCAGGGCGACAAAGCAGCGAGAGCAACTTGGGGTTAAGTTCTACAATTCCACAATTCACTTAGCAGACGCTTTTATCCAAAGCGACGTACATTAGAGAGTAAGTACAACACAAGCAAGGACCTAGAAAAAAGGGAACAATGTCAGTAAGAGCAAACGATCAGCTTTGAGTCCGATTGGACACACAGGTGCTGACAGGCATTGCACAGAGGCAAAGCACAACATTGATGGCAGTTCTTGAGAACTCTAATCAGTATAGAAACCATCTTACAAGTCGTCGTTATCAAAGAAAAACCATCGTCATCATCAATAATATCGAGACCATCATCATTAAGTTAGTAGGTATTAATGAAAGAGCTGGGTCTTTAGCTTTTTCTTGAAGGTGCAGAGGGACTATAAGATAATCCTTTATTTATCCCACAACAGGGAAATTTACAGTGTTACAGCAGCAAAGAGCAAAGATTGCAAACAGAAGTGAACACAATACAATTTAAATAAAAACAAAAGAAAAATTAAGAATGTACAAAAAAATAGATAGATACTAAAAATAGATTTAAAAGAAAAAAATAGATCAGCTGAGCTGCAGATCGAATGGATTTGGAAGTTCATTCCACCACCGGGGGGCAACAGAGGAGAAGAGTCTTGAGCCGGAGGCATTCATTACTGAAATGTACGAAAAGCCAATAATAAAAGCTGATTTTTTTCCCTCGGTTTAGGATAGAAAAACCCAATCTCTACTGAAACAGGGTCTTTTTATTTTAATTTTCAACATTATATCACAGGCCCAAAAGGACAGGAGGAAAAAACAAACTAAAATGAATACTCACCCCCCACCCCCCCCAAGAAAGCAGACACACACACATAAACAGTGTACACAGCCAGATATCTATCAAAAAGAGATAAATGATACATTGTATATAGCCAGACATTCATAAAATGTAAATAAATAATACATATAGAAATAAATCACAGAAATAAATAAAAAATGGTCCCATTATGCTCTGTTGTCAGCCTCCATCTCTTCGACAAAGATCAAGAAAGGTTGCCAGATATTATGACATTTCATAATAGACCTTCTGATAGTGTATCTAATTTAGAGAGTACAAAAGGCCAGCATGTTGATTTCAAATCTATTAAGAGGGGCGTCTACTGGGGCCACACCAAAGAGTGCAATAAATGGAAAATGGTTGTACTGTTTTCCCAAATATCTTAGAGAAAGTCTCAAAGATGGTTTGCCAGTCCAATGCCATGTCCAAAACATGTGTAACAGAGTGGCTGGCGCCTGCTTGCATCACTCACATGTGGGATCTATGTCGGCGTTGATCTTAGAAAGCCTGACTTTAGACCAATGTAGGCGGTGTACAATTTTGAATTGAATAACAGCATGCTTAAGACATATGGAAGACGAGAAAATGGACTGTATTATCTTGTGCCACACTGCTTCTGAAATTGGTTCCTCCAAGTCTGTTTCCCATTTATCCCTAAGGAGATCTAAACGCATCAAATTATGTGTATTGAGTAGTTCATAGATTGTATTTATATTGACATTTGAAAATTGAGTCTAATAGGGAAGTGGAAGGGCATGACGGGTAACAGTCGGAATTTGAGGTTACAAAGTCACGGAGCTGCAGGTATTTATAGAATTGCATTCTGGGAATATTATATTTCTATACTAACTGTTCGAAGGAGGCAAACTTGCCTTCAATGTAAAGATCAGACAGTGAGACCACACCCCTTCTAGACCAGGAGTCGAAAGTCTCATCCATCACTGACGGGACAAACATGTGGTTCTTTGCTATTGGTGCAGCCTGTGACATGTCCCCAAGGGAAAAGGATCTTCTGAACTGGTTCCAGATTTTAATTGAGTGTATTATAACCGGGTTAGAAGTAAAGCTTGAGATGGGTTGTGTAAATGGCAATTTAGCACAAAATAAAGCTGCCAGAGAAGTGGATCCAATAGACGCCCCCTCCAAAGCAGTCCAGCTGGGGACAGCTACATTGTTCCTCACCCAGTATAGCAATGCTCTTATGTTGGCCGCCCAATAGTAGTACATACAGTTTGGGAGCGCCATCCCTCCCATCAAACGAGGCATCTGCAGTACACTTCTTTTGATTCAGGGTGGTTTTTTGTTCCAGATAAAAGTCGATATCTGATTATTTAATTTGGAAAAGAAAGATTTTGTTAAGAAGACCGGAAGGCACTGGAATATATATATAGAAATTTAGGCAGAACGTTCATCTTTATCAAGTTAATTCTTCCACCCAAGGAGAGAGGCAATGGGTCCCAGCGTTCAATATCCTGCTTCAGGGTAGACAGTAGGAGTTGATAATTAGCTATATATAGATGTTTGAGTGTGAAAAGGTTCTCCCATACCCCCACCTTCCCTACACTGGCCTGCAGAGTGATTAGGCTGAGTTAAATCACCTGAGCTTAATTGGACAGAGTGAGGCCAGTTGGGTTTTTCTTGTATAAAGCCAGACTCAGCCAGAGTCTGGGAGGAAAATGTTTGTTAGTGGCAGCATGCTGTGGTTTCTTTCAATTTATGTAATCTAGTTGTTTTATTAGATTACCCGGGACTTTTGTTTTGTTGTTTTGTGCTATTTTTGGTTAATAAATCAACCACCTTATTTTGCATCTATTTCTACCTCCTGACACTTTTTGCTCACCACCAGTGCCGAACAGCCACACTTGCATCCCAATTTTGATGTGGACTTACAATCAGTAATGTTACAATGAGTAACCCATATCCCAAGGTATTTGAATTTCTTAGGGCTAATTTTAAAAGGAAATGAGCCCAAGGATCTTTGGTCAACACCATCGCCAATAGGCATCAGCTCGCTTTTCTGAACATTTACTTTATAGCCAGAGATTTTGCAAGTAATATCATTAATTTAGGGAGACTCGAGAGGGGTTGCGATATGTACAATAACATATCGTCTGCATAGAGCGAGACTTTATGCTCTGAACCTGCACGCTGAATTCCCTTGATATCAGTATTTTGCCTCCGAGCTAAAGCAAGTGGGGACAAAGGGCATCCCTGTCTCGTGCCGCGTTGGAGCTCAAAGTAGGTAGACAGATCATTGTTGGTGCGTACGGTTGCCATTGGAGATGCATACAAAATCCTGATCCATGTTTTGAGCCTTGGGCCAAATCCAGACGCCTCCAGTGCTCTAAAAAGATAGCCCCACTCCACCCGGTCGAATGCCTTTTTAACATCAAGTGAAAGCACAACCCGACTCACCAGGTTGAGAGGAGCCATAAAGAATATTTAACAGGCGTCTGATGTTAGAGAAGGAATAACGATATGTAATAAAACCCGTTTGGTCGGGAGATAGCGACCTCCAAGCGGCGGGCCAGGACTTTCGCAAGGATTTTGGCATCTGTGTTCAACAGTGAAATTGGACGGAATGAGCACCCATTTTCTACGTAGCATTGTTTAAAACTATAAATTAAGCACTGGGATATGAGTCGACCTACACAGCTTCAGTATACTTACGTCAAAGTTCACTTATGTAAAAGAACACAGCAAACATTTTCCAATGGAGAAAACTGTTCATGTAATCTTCGAGCGGACATTTTAAATAAAGGCCATTTGCCAAATGTGTAGCAAAGGTAGCGATCATTAAAGGTAATAGGCAGTGCCAATTATTTTATTTTTCTTGTTCATGGGTAAAAATGAAGATGATATAAGGCCACATCATGAGAGTTCAGGTTATTTGTCTAATGTTTCGAATAACTTCCAGTCAAAAAAAATATATATATATATATCTCAGAGCACAAAATGTGTCTTTCTTTACCAGCACCAAATGATCAGTGATGCACATCTGGTCCTTTTCTAACTTATTTGTGGAAGCGCTGTGTTAATGTTCTGTGCCTTGGTTTATCGTGCTTTCTCCTACTAAATTAGATGTAAGAGCATCACACCCCTGTCTTTACCAAATGTAAACACTGCCTCAAAACTCTTCTCCTAAAGCAGAAATTAAGCCTGTTCATACATTTTTGAAAGAGTGTGGTTGCAACAGGTGTGATGAATCTTTAATCTGTGACGTGTGTGAAAACACTGCATCACTGTTTGAAACCAAGCACTTGATCAGCTACGCAGTCCCCACAGGCACAGCAATCAGACCATTCTTTTGGTTGCTTTGGTGCAGACCAAGGAAATTAAAACTGACATTAATGGTGTTATATCCCCCAGCCACAGCCCCTCTACTGTGTGTGTGACTGACCTCTGTTTTGGAGTGTGTGTGTGTGTGAGAGAGAGAGAGTTTGTGTATGTTGGTTAATTCATCTTCCAGGCCTTAATTGCATTCACCTGTGCTGCTTCTGCTGCTGGTGGTGCTGGTGAAGGTTGATCGCTACACACAAGCAGTGATACAATTAACCAATCAGATCACAGCACCTGCCCACACACTCCTTTAAAAGCTTGGTCGGCCATCAGTCATGGAGCCGCTTTGTCTGATTCAGCACACCACTGTGCTGCTTGCGTTCTTTTGCCAATAGTTGTACATGTTCTGAAAAGAAGCAGTGCTGTATATTGGTTGTTTGATTTGGTGAATTAGTTGGGTGTTATTTTCGCTCATTAAAAACACCAGCCAGAGTCTGAGCTTTTTCCCTTAACTGTTATTTGAGCAGCACTTAATGCCTTTTTAGTTTGCCTCACTTTTCTGTTCTATCCCCATACCATGCAGTCCTTTATTGTCAGCTTGCACAGTTGGTACATGGATACATATGAGTAAACACGTAGCACTAGGAGAAACACATACAAGTAGCACATAACAGTAACGTCAGCTTCAATTCAGGAAAAGGTTTAGATTGTATCATAATATTTATTAGATTTTTCATTAATTCTGTTAGAAAGCAGCATTTTGAGTGTTATGCCTTATCGGACTGCACTCTTTCATTCCAACCATAAAACCCTCATCGGGGATCACATCTGTAATCAATCGATGCTTACCTTCTATAATAAACATCATAGAGCTCTAAACATTGTAATAAATGTTAACTCTGGTATCTTTCTCTGCTCGAAGAGTAGTAGACAACAGACAATGGTGACATTTCACTCAGTCTGGATTATACAATTCTACCAGAGGACATTGCATTTTTAGAATGAAACAGTTATGCTAAAAGCCAGAAGCAACAAAATAAATACAAATGAACGCCTTCTTTTGAAGTTGCTGAAGCACTTTTAGACTGGACAAGCTGATTAAAGTTGGTAGATTGAACGACTGTACAAACACAACATATTGAAATGCTATCTGAAATATCTGAAGGTGGATCTTCCCTGCAAGGCGTTAACATGATGGACAGAGGCACTCAGCCACGAGGTTGGGAGTCTGAATCCCGGATGAATTCATAACGTGTCTGGTGTTGGCCTTGCTATAGTGTAATCCCTATCGCCAGCAGCTCGGCACTGTGGCTTAAACATGGTTGAGAGGACTCTCCCCAGCTCGCAATAAATCTGTGACTTTCACCGCCTCGAGAGCCAACAGGAGCCTCTCTCTGCCTTGTTATCTTTATGTCCCCCATTGTGAGAGTGCTGATTAGAAGGTGCTTGATTTAAAGTGGCTCTCCCTCTTCTCCCCCCTCTCCTCATTTTGCATTTTTTGTCTCCCTCGTTTTAATTCAGTTTTTTCCCCCTATAATTGTCTGTCTCACTCTAGTTCTCTGGTGTCACGCTTCACTTCCTTATAAGCATCCTATCATGGCCTCACATGGTCGTACGCATCTCAGCCACACACAACAGCGCACACACACACACTCAGGAGAGAAAGGAGAGGGAGAAGGCTGTTATTCATACAGGTCTGCTATAATTAAAGAGCTTCTTTTTTTTTAGAAATCATCTGCCTGTTGCTTCTTAAAAAGGGGAAATAAAATGAGAACAGGATGGGAGAATGCAATGTCTGCAGGACAAGCAGGTTCTTGAGCCTCCTCTGAAAATATAGACCTCCCCACCACACCGACACACACAAACATACTAATAATAATACATTTTAGTTAAAGGTGCCTTTCAAAACTCTCAAGGTCACTTTACAGAGCAGAGATAAAAACAACAAAGTAACAACACGACGATAAAATTAACATTAAAAAACACAAATGTACAGGATGTAAAGGAGTTATGAGAACGGGTGGAGAATGATCAGACTGAATATGCCAGTTCAAAAAGATGTGTTTTGAGATGAGATTTGAAAATGGGGAGAGTGTCGATATTACGGATTTGTGGTGGGAGGGAGTTCCAGAAGGCCCTGGACCCCATGGTGGACAGGCGGGCGGGTGGTGCAGTGAGTTGAATGGAAGAAGAAGACCTGAGAGTGCGAGTAGGTGTGTTGATGTGCAGGAGTTCAGAGATGTAAAGAGGAGCGAGGTTGTGGATGGCCTTGAAGGTGAGGAGCAGAATTTTGAAGGTGATGCAATGTTTAACCGGGAGCCAATGAAGCTGCTGTAGGACAGGGGTGATTAACAGAGGGCGTTCTGGTGATGATGCGAGTGGCAGAGTTCTGGACCAGTTGAAGTTTGTGGATGGACTTGAGAGGGAGACCGAAGAGAAGGGAGTTGCAGTAGTCAATGCGGGATGTAACCTGGGTGTTGACGAGGATGACAGTACTGCTGGGAGTGAGGGACGGGCGGAGGCGATTAATATTACGTAGATGGAAATAAGCAGACCGGGTGACATTATTGAGAGCTTGGAATGAAAGTGTGCTGTCTAAGATGACACCCAGACTCTTAACCTGAGAGGAGGGAGAAACTGAGGAGTGGTCAATAGCTATAGAAAAACTGTCAAGTTTGGAGATTGTTGATTTGGTGCCGATGAGGAGAAGCTCGGTTTTGTCACTGTTTAATTTGAGGAAGTTGAACCAGGACTTGATTTCTTGCAGGCAATCAGTCAGGGAAGTGGGCGGGAGGGAGGAGGTGGGTTTGGTCTCGCGGTAAATTATCGCAAGACCTCCCCCTCTGGCACGGGGTTAACAGATGTAAACAAACCCAGGAGGGGTACATTCATTCAGCTGTGAGAAGTCATTAGGTTGTTGCCACGTTTCAGTTAAACACAAAAAATAAATCTTACGGTCAACCAGGAGCTCCTGGAGGAGAGGACCTTTGCTGGTAAGAGAGCGGGTGTTGAATAATCCGAAGTTGACATCGTTGTGGTCGTGTTTGATGTTAGCCAGGCTGGCTAGGACAGTGCGGTCAACTTTCCGGCTGGAGTTTCTTCGGGGATGACGAGTTGAGGACCAGATGGTTTGTATTGGTGTGGAGTCGTCAATTTGAAAGCCCTGACGGGCATGACGAGCGATGTCCAGGTAGAGATGCAAAGCCGGTGGAGGATTGGACAGGTGGAAGAGTAGTTACAGGAGCTCAGCAGCTGTGTAATGGATTACCGCTGCCGTTGGGTTGAAGACCAAGGACAGGGCAGTCCAGACGAGCACGGACCATACAAACATTTTATTAATCCACATTGTTGCCGATGATGGACTAGATAAGGGCTCCGGCAGCAGAAGCAGCCCAGGTGAGGAGTGGGAGCCCTACACGCAACAGGTAACCTAATAGGCTACTAGTCCAAATTAACTCACCGCGTAATCTGATCTTTTTTTTTTGAAGTATGTCCAGGTAAGAATACAACAAATGCAAAAAGTCCGTAGATCAGTAAAAACATTAGAAACAGTCAGAGGAACCGGAGAGTAGCGGCAGCTGGACGCACTAGCGTTCACTCGACGTGACGTGACGTGTTTATGTCTTTGAATTTCTGTATGAAATATAAATTGTGAGATACAAAATGGTGTAACATTAGCTTACTAAAGTCAGTAAAGTCACTAATTTTCCAGGCCAGTGTGAAAAAGATATGGTAAAATACAAATGTTGTGTCGTTTCTGGTTTAGTTTTCTATTTTGCATGTTTACAGAGTTTCGATTTCTCATTTTTCCCTGACATTGCTTGTTTCCCTGGTTTGCTTCCTAATTTCAATGCTTACTAGTTTAGTCTTTCGTGATTCTCTGTCATTGTGTGTATTGTTACTGTGACATTCTTGAGTTCTCTGTGTGTCTTTAGTGTTTACTGTTTAATTTTGTAGTTCTTGTCCTCAGTGTTTCTTGTATTTGTCAGATTTCCCTCCATTTTTGATTGCCCTGATTGTCTTCACCTGTGTCGTTAGTCTCACATGTGTCTGATTACCTCAGTGTCTATTTTACATTTAGCACTTACATTAGTTTTGTGTGAAAAAGTTTGACTCTAAGCTTTTCATGACTCCAATGCAGAGCTGTTGGAAAAGGCTGAACATGGTAAGTGACGAGACCGTATTGTTTCTTATGATGTGATAATTAATTCATACCATTTTTTAAAATCATATATATTTGTATTAAAATAGGGAAATGCCTGGTCCTTTTGAAAGACAACAGGGGTCGTGAGGGAAAAAAAATAGATCAGTCATGGGGTCCTATGAACATTGAGCATTAAATTAAGAATATTGATTCAATCTCATGTTTAATCATTACACCAAGACCCTCTTTAATTTGAGGAGAAATGCGAATCACATTACCCATGCACACCCCCCCCCCCCCCCCCCCGCCATAATGCATTTGAATCCCTGCAGTCCGCGGGTCGTGTTTCCAAATTAGCCGAGAATTTTCTCCATGACAAGTTGGGCTCAGCAGCACCGTCCCTGTCAGGATGACACCGTGGGGGTCGGTGGAGAGTCATGAGGAGGAGGACATAGGAACAGTCAGGGAGTCATAATGCTTCATTAAAGTGATACACTTGGATGATTTCTCTCTGGACCTGTCTCCCTTTTGCTCCCCCTTTTCTTTGCCTCCATGTACCCTGTCCACTCAGCATCTCACTTTACAATATGGCAAAATGAGACTGTCATGTGGAGTAAAAGACAGCATTAATCTCTTGTTTAAGAGTTTAAAATTAACCCCAGTACGATTGCGTTAGCCTGAAAATGACCTCTTTGATCGTGAATTCCAAATTTTTTTTTAACAAAGTAGAGAGGCTCCATGTGCCCAAAAATCTTGAAGTTGATGAAGTTGGAATGAAAAGGTGAGTTAACAGAACATAAGACAAACTCAGGGTTGCTGTTTGTAGACCTTACTGACCATCTCTTCAAAGACCAATGTGTGAGATATCTACTGAATTCATTCATGAAATGACCATACCATAATATCATACATAAAGGAAAAATGAAGTGCTGGCTTCTTTGTCAACAGAGCAGCAGCCAGTATGTGCTCCTTCTGAGTTTCGATTCCGGTCGGTTATGGTTTTGACGAGAGAAGTAGGCTGTTTTAAGGCTCTCCCACACAGCCGTTTTGCCCTTCGCCCCTTGGATTGCCAGGCCAGCAGAGAAACCAACATGTGTTACAGCGATGGAAGCAGGCAAGCGAACTGGTTCAGATATAACTGATTCTACCCAGCCTTAAAAGCCTTTCAATTTTTCTAATAAGCATTACCAGAAATATGGTAAAACTAGGATAAATATTGGAGATGCTGTTGAAAAATGGAGAGAGGTTAGAATGTAGTTTAAAAAATGATGCAGAGCTGGATAAACACTGAAGCTTCAATGTCCGCAACATGGCTACCAGTGTCTGCATCAACTCTAAGGAGAAAGGGGCAGGGTGAGACAGCTCCCTACAAAGTTTTGATTTTGTACTGCAGTACCCATTTTAAACACTAGTTGCCAGAGTGACATATTGCTCTTTAATGAAAGCTTTCTCATCCAAATCACAACTTTCAAATTTTGTTGAGCAAGAAAAAGGAAGACTCTACCCTTTGACATGGCATCTACTCTACAGAGAGATGAATGCATTTAAAAAAAAAAAAATGGTTCCAGCATTGTATCAATTTTAGCTTTGATTTTACAAAATAATATTAAAGATTATAGTTTCAACCACAGAGTTTTTTTTTTTTTTATCACAACAAAACAAAAGCCTATACCTAAAGTGCTCATTTAGTCATTCAGTTTTGGATTGTTGTTGGGCACCATGATTTGGAAATATATTTAATATTAATGTTCTTAAATTACACATGTAATTTGCACATGTGTAATAAAAATTTAGTTGTAACCAAAGCTAATTGGCAATTTCATTCAGGATAGACCTGTAAAGTGCTTTTAGACAACAATAACTTAGTAGACTAAGTTTAGTTGGTAGACTAAGATTAATAAATAATTAATTCTTAGATAAGGAAAGTGGTACTAATAAATAACAAAAATTAGGGCTGCCAGCGTTTATGCGCTCAGTAATTGCAATGCAATTAAGGTCTGTAATAAATGCATTCATTTCTAAATCCTGTTAATTATGAGCTTTTAAGTCCCTTTAGGCTTGTGATAGGTGCTCCCTTTTACATCTGAAAAATAATGACACCACTGCACTTTGGAACGGCTCATTTCACTTCAAAAAACTCTAAGACAGCTCAGCTGACAGGTCAAAAGTAATTCACAACTTGTGTCAAATGGAATTAAAATATCAAGGAAGTATTTTGTGTTTGAGCTCCCACCTCAGAACTAAACAGTACGCATACAGGTACAACCAATCAGACTGATGTCAGCTGGAAACCTCATCACCTAGCTGATGGAGCACTATTTGGACCTGAGGATGAAACTAAATACAAGAAGTTAACTAAAGCGCTTGCTTAATTGGTGTCAAATGACTGCAACATTTGGAAAGATTCTAGTCTGAGGATGTCATCAGATTGGCACGTTATGACTAGTTGAATGCCTAAGATGTGTCTACACATGTCTAACAAGAAAAATAGTGTCAGACTTAAAGGCTGAATATGCAACATTTTACACATAAATATAGCAGTAATCAAGTATATCCTCTGAAAATAAGTCTGAGAGTCATGACTGTCTACAATGAGTGTGACACCTCAGTCCCGCTGTCTGTGATGTTGTCCGAGCCGTAGCTACGTCATGTTTACATGGAAGGGAAGGCCGGCCCGTCCCCTTGCGTATAAAAGTTGTTTAATTGAGGGACTAGAGACAGGAAGAATAACATACTGTACTCCCTACTTATTTGAATGTCATGTAAGCGTTTTGAGGTCAACTGACATGCAGTGTGAAGCTACAAATAAACTAAAGATCGCTAGCATTAGCATGCTAACACAACAATTCAGCTCGAGTTGTTGTGGTTTCATGCTGGTGCTCAAGGGCGACATCTACTGGATCAAAAAGTTGCATATTCTTCCTTTAAAGGACCTGTATAAAATTGAGGAAGCAACTCCTGGTAGGTGAAAATGCCTAGACTGTAAGTCTGCAGCCTGGCTACTCTCGTCTGTGTGCTCATGTCTGTGTTCCTAAAGCCGAGCCCCCTGAGCTTCAAATTTTCAAAATAAAGCTCCGGAGGTCATGCAATTGAATTGTCAGTAATAAAATACTTAAAAACAATAACAGAATAAAATGTTTGTGTATAAACGAAGACTAATATTTTTTTTAAACATACACACACGTGTGTGTGTGTGTGTGTGTGTGTGTGTGTATATATATATATATGTATATATACACACACACTTTTATACACCGTTCAAGAAAGCACATTTTCATTTTCTTGTTTTTCCCTCCCCACATTTTAATACTGTTATTTTCAACAGTACTTTGAATGGGCGGCAGTAGCTCAGTCTGTAGGGACTTGGAACCGGAGGGTCGCCACCAAGTCCAGAAATTGGTCTGGTAGCTGGAGAGGTGCCAGTCCACTTCCTGAGCACTGCCGAGGTGCCCTTGAGCAAGGCATCAAACCCCAAAAACTGCTCTGGAGCGCTCGCTGTGGGCATCACCCTCATTCTGAGACCTCTCCATTAATGCATGTCCATAGGATCCTGTTTGTGCATGTGTGTGTAGCATGTTCATTACACAGAGTGTAAAACTGAATTCCACCTCGCGGGAGTAATTAAGGATAAATTATTTTCATTTTCATAATGAAAAGTCTCCAACAAAGCATCAACATAGAAATGATGAACATAAATACAAACGGAACATTTTTCTCTGTGTTGTAAGATTTACACAGACCACAAACAAAGGACTGGATGGGTTCATTTCACATTTGGTGGGTCAGGAGACACTTAGTTCTTGTGGGTTCTGACGACGTTTGTGCAGCATCCGATGTCTGTGAAACTAAGGATAGCAATCAACAGTGGATATCAAATACGTCCTGGATTGGATTGTGATACAATATTTTAAAACAGCTCACGCTGTTTCTCTACATTTTGTGCTTCTGCAACTTGGAATGGGAGGTCGAAAGCCTTCAAAAAAGTAGAACAATAGATGATACAAACTCTATCACAGGAACCAACTTGACTGCAGAACTGAAAACCTCTTCCAAAATAGTTTCAATTTCATTTGAAATAATACCAGGAAGGATTCATTTTGAATTTTTCAGATAAGGTATTTCACATATTGATCCAAGAACAGAAAAAGCTGTGTGCCCAGTTAATTGTAAGTAGAAACACAAGACTACTGGTCACTAAGCAGCTTGATTAATTATATCTGAGTAACGTACATTTTAACTTTAGTTTTGGTTCATTTCCTGAACTTAATCACCTGTATGTACAGTGTAATTTTACAGTATGGAATCTTCTCATACAACCCTCGTAATGCAGACTCGAGTAAATATGTTTTCCGGCGTCATCCAAAACCCCACCGATCCCTTTTCTGTCCTCTTTCCATCTCTTTCTCTCTCACTCTGCCTCTTCCATGAATCCAGCTTGGCCCGGGGAGAATCCTAGTCTGCCTGGCCAAAGATAGTTCCCCTCATTCTCTGTGTCTGCCAGTGCTGTTCTGCTCTGAACCCGAGGGCTCTCTGCACTGTTACTGGCTGGGCATTGCTCCACATGACATGTCCATTTGCAAGATGTGCCCTTCCCCCTACATGCGAAAAAAAACAACAGCCCTCTAACCACAGAGCGTGCTGGCAGACACCACAAAGACCATGAGAGAGAAAGTTTTCTAGAGGCGGGATGATAAGCAAAAGCATATTGGGAGGGAAAGGAAAAGAGAGGTTTCTGATAATATGACGGTACAAAAATAACCAGATGCAACAAGGTAGATATGAAAAAATGGTGGATAACTCAGAAGTTTGACCTGCTTTGAAAGTTCTTTTTAAATCTTCTTTGCCTTTCCAAGTGTACAGCGTCAGTGCCTTCTGTCATTCATGAATGTTTACAGCCCTACAACCTGAGGGACAACTTGAGCTTTAATATACCACTAGAGAGCTGGGAGATGTATTTGCAACATATTCCCTTCTCTGCTTGACACCACCCTCTGCTAAACCACCAGGCGAGCCGTGCTAGACTCACAGGAGGGCTTAATGGGGAAGGAAAGGTGAGAAAGTGTTGTCAAGGAAACAAACACATAGCTAGACCAATTAAAAAAACCCTGAGGGGAAAGCCAAGAAAAGAGGAACATTTACGGCACTGTGGATTTGGCCTTACAGCAGCACATAAACGTAATGTCATTACGTTCTCCAGTACTTGAATTTAAAGGTCCATTATGGAAAATGTGTCATTCATCTGTCATAGGCCACATTATGAAAGGAAACATCATTTAATGTTGGCCTTTAAAGCATGTGGTTATGTCTTGTGACCTACATCAGGCAGTCATATATCAAACAGCACATGATGGTATGGAGGACGGCCATGCTGTTATGTGCCTACATGGATCCATCATAAACATAACACACAGAGGCAGAATAAGAATTTCAACCTCACAGAACATGATCACATTACGACACAATGCTTTAAGTATGATACATTTGGTGGACATTTTCATGAATGCATCATATCATATTATCCTTTTTCCCTCAAAGATCTTCACTCAAAGTAATACATTTTGTAGCCCTTAGTCGATGCCACGGCTCGCTCCGTAAAATAGCTCACATGCCTTGTTTTTTTGTATACTTTATTATTTTCTGTTTAAGGTTGTAGCCTTTACTCAACCTTGTCTCCGTTAATCTCCGATCACGCCCCTCATGTTCCCGCCTTGTGTGTGTCAGCCCCGCCCTAATTACCCTCACCTGTGTCTCGTTATCCCCTGATGGCTTGTGTTTTTAATACCAGTGTGGGCAGTTCATAGTGTTTCCTTGTTGTGTACCTCGTCCTAGCGTTTTTGTCTTATTGCTATGCTGTGTATGTGCCTGTTTCTTGACCCTACCTCTTTGTCTTCTCCTCTGGATGTCTTTGCTGACTGTTTTTGCCTTGCTGTGTACTAAACACTGGACTTCATTAAAAGTTGTACCCTTTTGAATGCGCCCTCTGAGTCTGCGTCTTAAATACAATGACAGGCTGATGTTGCGTAGGTACAGTACAGACTTTTTCCACGTTCATTTGCTTTTTCAAGCTAACACTTGATAAACTCAGAATAAAGGGACATTTTTAATTTAGTCACGAGGTTTTTGTCCAGATTTAAATATTGACTTAAACATTCAGTTACATTGAAATGGGCCACAGTTAGTCCTGACACATTCAGAAAAAGCACATGGCTTTTCATATATGTGAGAATTTCAAAATACAGGAATTAACATGCGCTTCACATAAAAACCACAGTGTGTTCCGAAACTTTGTTTCAAGTATATATGTAATTATACAAACGCTTTTAACATATATTCCACATGTGATCTTGTGTTGCACATATACAATATATGCATTTTTGGAGGGAAACATGAATTTTAATCTAATGACACAAATCAAATTTGGGCATTCAGCAAAGAAAACCATCTTCCAACTTTTGCAAGAGAAAAAGTTTAATTATTATTAATTTAATAGTTTTTGAAGACTGCACCAAACTGGTTGATGTACTAACAACAAAGGCTCAAATAGGCTTGCACTTCACGTATTACATTGCAGAACAACGAAATTGCTTCTCATTATGATTAGATGATTTTAGCCTCTTCACATGTTGCAGCACGCACGTCGTTTCAAATGATGGATTTGGTACGTCAAGCTAGCAGTTGTCTCTGCATGCTGCATAGAGTGTCATTTTGAAAACAATAGGTGTCTGTGACATCTAGGAGCTGCGGAGGATCTCCAGCAGGTGTAACCGCTGGCAGAGGAAGCTTCTAACTGGGAAAGGAAATTGGTCATTTCAAATAGACAATGTAGGGAGTTAAAAAAAAAAAACAACCCAGTGATAGCCCTTTGAAAAAAACACTTTCCTTTTGTAGAATTACAATATTGTTGACATAGTGAGATTATTATGTGTCTTAACGCAACGCACCAAATTATATTTAAAGCACTTTTCTTTTAACAGAGCAGCTGATATTGCCCCATTGTCATAATGGTTTAAACATCTGTTTTCAGAAATTAGCTGAAAATGTTTTACCACGATGTAAAAAATCTCACATTGTAACTCGAGAAAATTTGATTTTTCCCTGAACAATTGGTTACTTCGCACTCATGCTAAGAAAATGTGATATTGAGGTTTCTTCTCAGCAGTATATATCGAAGAGAAAGCTATGATGTGGTAATACTTCAGTATTCTTTTTTTTTCTTCTTTTTTTTAAATATTTTTATTATACTTTTAACTTTTAAAATCATACAGACAATTCAAACAGTACAACAGAACAAACAACACACATTGGCCACAATTTACATTTCAGTATTCTTTTTGAAAATGCATATACCCCACTGAGTTAATATCATTTTTTTTTTTTTAAAGAAAGTTTTTAAAAGTTTTTTTTCTTCTGAATGTGCTTCAATGTGCACCGTAATGCATCCAGTTCTTTGTATGTTTCAAAATAAGCACCAGAATGTGTGTGTTTGCAGGCTGAACAAATGTGCAGAAAAGCAATTTGTGAAAGAGTATTCAGCAATAATAGAGAAACAATTTCAAACATAGGTCAACATAGCCTGTGTCACATAGCAAAAAGTCATCAGTCAAAGCATCGACATACCTTGTGATTCCAAGCCCCCATAGAGCAGCGTACTCCTTTGCCACATTTCAAGACACACTGTGGACGGATAGAAACAAATAAGTCTCCTAAATTGGTCACACTGTAAGATTTAATAAGTCGAGTTTACTTAATAAAATTATGGAAACTCGTTGCCTTAAAAAAATTAAGTAATGTAAGCTTGTGATTTATAAGTTGAAATAACTTGTTTATTTTCAGTGTGCAGTACTTTCACTAACTTAATTATTTCGAGTGCTATACGCTAACCTTTTTATTAAGAATACAATAATTATACCTTAAGTGTAAGACGTAATGGAACTTGTTTAAAACTTAAATTAACACAATCTTTAGACACATTGTAAAAACTAAAATAATCCCCTTAAAACAATGTACTGAACACTTTTTGGTAGATTCAGCTTCCAAAAAAAACATTTATTTTGTCAAGGGCCATCAATGAACAGCTACTAAATGTAGTATGTTAACTAACACTGTCACATTTTTTCTGTCGGAGGAACAAACAACATTTGCTAACATGTGGCTACAAAAATCTGTATTAAAATTCTTGATTACACACAAAAAGACGTGTAAATTAAGGCTCCTGTGATTACATGTTCAAAAACTCTTCTGAGCTCAACGGCCAGATAACCTAAGGTTAGAATTAATACTGAAAAAAAATATATAAATAATGTCAAGAAAAAATCAACTGTAATGTAGCTCCAAAACAAGGCATTTCTAAAAAACAGACACAAATGCACAACCGATGCTTCTGCCACTTCCTGCTAATTTTTTTTGTCACAAATCACTGAAACAGTTCCCAAACTTTTGTTCCCAGACCAAGCATCATTGACTGAATGAATTTCAGTGTATTTGCCATATATTTTGGGTAGTCTAAATGTAGTGCATATGTGAGCCCAAACAGTAAGCAAACTGCCAGCGGCAAGTCCTTAATATCGTCCATGACAGTACCGCCCTCAAGGACAATGGCAGTTGAGATTGGCTGAAGGTGCATGGCGCTTGGACTCTTCTGAGGATCATCATCAGTGACAACAGTCAGTATGCCAACTGGGATGGAAGCAAGGTCCTCATCACGCATATCCTGCAAAGAGACACACATTATGCACAAAAAAGTAAACTATCTCTTGTGATTAAAGATGTTTACAACACAGTTCCTTCTATATTATGTACACTTGATCAAATAAGAGCAGACTTTCAATGCACTTCAACGGTGTGTTGTTTTTAATAGAATGAGCATTAGTGAGGTTCATGGAACCTGAAGTATAAAAATGTGTTTGCGAGCCATAGGAATCTCTTTTTATGAAAACATGTGTTTTTTGTTTCTGAATTGTTACACTGTAGCCAAATAAATAAATTAAAGATTTGAAATTTACAACTGTGCATATGTTTTAATCCAGACTCTTGCTCCTGGGATTTTAAATTAATTAAAGACTGAGGTTCAAATGGCAAGTTTAATATTTATTAAGATTTTACCTACATATACAAATAATGGAGAAATTGAAGGACGATTCACTACATAAAAACTTAAAGATTTCAAATTATACAGATAGAATCACCTTTGTTCTAGTTCTGTATTACCAATGGATATCATTTTTTGCTATAAATGCAGACCAAACTTCTATGTAAGGTTGTCACAATCTTCAATACTATAACACATGCTTTAAAAAGATACAATATCTGTTATTTTTACGTTTGATAGTACAAAAAAAGTGCCAAATAAAAGATAAATACAGTCAAATATGAAACCCAAAGCTACAGAGAGAGAAAGAATGAAATACAGAAAGAGTAGCTTCGATCAATTTAGACTACAGTAATTTTGGTAAGTGTTTAGTGACCCTTTCTAACATACAGGCTGGGAATCAAAAATAACAAATCTGTCCCCCGCAGCTGTTTACTTTAAGTTTAACAGTTGATCCGTATTCTCCGTTCACTCTCACCATGTCTGCAGCTAACTAAACGATAGCAACACTTTATAAACTCTTTACATATAGCGCTTGTAAATGCACACTCCACTTTTCACTTCCATCACGTGCAGCAGGAGCAGTCAGAGGTACGCACACCTCCACGATACACAGTCTGTTTATATTAAGTGTTTCAAATTGTCGAAGTTAAATAGAGATAAAAGCTTGTTTTAATGAACTGCCTGCCTTTCGCTCTCTACACCTAAGCAGGTTATTCACCAACTCCAAGAAACACACACCACGCACGCACACACGAAATATAAGTTAGGTTAATTTTATAACTGCATTGACGTGCGTCATTATCCGTTTAATATAAAACTACTGCAGTCACAGTTTTACACTTTCTAAAAGGCTATTACAGGGAGAGATAACTTATAGAATGGGGAAGCCCCTGTATGCAGGGAACAGAGTGTGAAGAGAATGCCGTCATATTAAATCAGATTGGGAAATGTACACTTAAAAAGCAAAAGTATCTTTAATTGCGTTAGAAATAAACCAAAAATGTGGTAATTTAGTAATTACATCAATGCAAAGTTTCTCACATTCTTCATATATATGATGAATCACAATCAATTAGTCGCACAGCGTGTAATTTATGTTTTCCCAGAACTTAAAAACACGGTTAAAAACAGACAGTTTGGTTATTTGCTTACCAAAATTAAATTGATGCTTTCTCCTTCTCAACAGTCGACAATCTTTGAAAAGTAGCCTTGACCACATGGTGTCAGCGGCATAGTGGCTAAGCTAATGTTGAACAGTACACCAACTGGTGTGATTATTTCATCTGTCAGATGCCACAATGCAAGCTCGTTAACCTGGCAATTAAATAAACTTTGACAGAAAAACAGTAACATTTCTTACTCACCAAAGCAATGCATCAGGCAAAATAATTGACGTAGTGTCCAGCCGCACTTGGTCTTGTCCGACTTCGAGCATTTTCTGATAAATGTGACGCGCCAAGCAGTTGCGGAGTGATCTATGTATTTCTGAATATTGAAGTAATGCGGTGACAGAGGGTGGCAGAAGAAGTAGATCCTTCAGAAAATGAAGGAACAAGACAAACAGTTAGTTATAAAAACTAAGTATGGTGCCATGAGAACAGTGGTCTCATATTTACATAACTTTAGTTTTTATTTTTATTTAAAAATATATATTTTTATTTAAAATGTATTTAACCAGGAGAAACCTCATTGAGATTAAAAATCTCATTTACAAGAGTGTCCTGGCCAAGACGGTCAGCAGCACAACAAAAAGTTACAGACATAAAACACAGAGTATTTACAAACACAGATGGACATCTGAGTCGCAGAGCACAAAGTCATCAGTCAAAGCAATGATTATTAAACTAAACATTTTAGCTGCATGAGTTAAATACAAAACAAAACATCATGTTTTGTGTTGCGCAGACAAAAGATAATAATTTGTCACTTAAGCATTCCACCACTGAGAACAAAAACACGTAATTTCCTAGTACTTGATTTGTTCAATGTTTCAAACTCAAGTAAACTGAGTTTGGCAACTTTTTTGACCTAGAAGTACAAGTAACTTATTTATAATGAGTGTTATTAACAGGTTGATAAAAACTGAGTTAGGTCAACTCAATATTTCTAAGTAAAACCAATGTTAGTATTTACAGTACACAGAGTGAAGACTGTATCTTGAAGGGCTGGGTAAAAAAAATAGGTTCACCAAAGAATCTGGATTTTTTATTGGATGATTTAAAAAAAAAAAAAAAAAGAAATGTCCCATCTGGGATCGATAATCGTGATGTCATTTACAAAAAACAGAGATCTGAACATGATATTGATCATGATCTAGTATAAAGTATACAGCTGGTTCATGTCCAACCCTAAAATAGTTCTACACAGGTATACGTACATATCAATTTCTTTATTAATTCTTTGTGTCCAGATATTTCGTTCTTCATTCAGGAGCAGACTGTTAACGGTAAAAGTACAGTTAGCTGCTTGTAGCAGAAAGAACTTGTTTCCCATGGGCAAACAATCACTGGCAGGGCAACATATATCTCAACCTCGGACTGCACATTGATAACACTCTGAAACCCTTCAGGAGAATAAAACTGACACTTGACTGCTGTGATGCTCATGATACCTGCGGGCTGGTAGAGGCAGCAGCAGGATAAATCACACTATTGGCAACTGTTCAAGTTTGATACTGACTCTGGGATTTAGTGGGAGAACCTATTGCAGGCCCCTAAACTCATACATATCTAGAGGTTCAGGTTTACACTTTAATGTTGAAGCTTATGCATCTTACTTTAGCCTATGGCTATAATCTGGCATATTTACAAGCTTATGTTCATTAATGTGCACTGTCCCTATAAATGAATAAACATTAAAATAAACATGATTGTTTTTGATTGATTTGATTTTAAAACAGTTTGATACTTCAATACCCACAGCCTAAAGTAGGCTTACAAGACAACTATCTAAAAATAGAGGAACAAAAGTAGCCAACAACATAAAGCATGGAAGTCAAACAAGATTTACATTCTACACCGAGCCTGTATTGATGTGCACTGTCCAAGTTTCTTTGCTAACTTGCCCATGAAACCCTGCAAGTGAAAAACTGATGCTAGACGGGTATACTTACAGCATTACAGAATCCTATAACTGACCACTCAGTTGTAATAGACATGTTGAGTAGGAATATGTTGCTATGTGTGATTATCTGCAATCATTTCACAACGCATTCTCTCCTCCTGGGTCATTGTTATACTACTCTAAAACGTTTTTAGACCATCACTTTATGTGATGATGACTCTTTCTATGTGGTAGAAAGCACCAAGAAAGCTACTAAATGGACATTGAGGTTAAAGGGCAATAATACCTTTTAAGCCTTAAGGAGTAATTAAACCCAATGGTCCACTTTTTCAGCTGAAAACCTATAGGCAATGGTGTATACGGTGTATACCCAATTATTTTTCAGTCTCCATAGAGGCTATACCCACTTCTAAATCTCCTCTGATTCACACTATTGATTGATTGACAGTATACAGGCACCACTACACCATTGTATATAGGTATTAAGTTATGTTGATTAATTTATATACATATCAACCGCCATCTACAGGTTGAAACCCGGTTACTGCAATTATTTTTTTCTTTTGGCTGATCTGTTGTTTTGTTGACATTTGTGGTACCAGCTTTCCTCCCCAAACCCTAACGACATCAGCTGTAAAGTCTAAAAAATGTTTTAATGTTAAAGCCATGACTTTGAAATCCTCCAGGGTGCAGTGTCTACCGATCAGAGACATCACAATCCTGTCCTACCCCTCCCCCATCCTCTGCATCGGCTGTGTCAGCACTCGCCGCAAACTGATACGGCTCTGGACCGCCGTGGTTGTGGCCTACCCAACCACGGCTACTTCAAATGAGATGTCTGCCGCAAAAGAGTCATTGCTGTTTATTGACTCGTTGCTTACAGCTAACTAACCTAGCTTAACTAGCTAATCAGTTTATGTGTGTGTGTGTTTAGCATAGACTGTACGATGTTGCAACCTGTGGTAACGGCACAAAGGAGTGAGTGGGCTTGTCCTCCCCCCGGTCCTGTCCCCGTTTGAAAGGCCTTTTTTTTCAAATTCCACGGTAGATGCACTTTAGCTGAAACTCTGGGGTTTAGTAACCATTAAAAGGAGAAGGCCTGTGGTAGATTTTTGTAGAATTCTGCCCTCTACCCTTGGCTTTATTTGCCTAGTTTTACACATTGCTCAGCTCCTGAACTGAAGACAGTGAGGTGCATTCTTGCAGAAACGTCTAGTATACTGATTTCCTCTTTCAACCAGAAAGTTTTCCTTTTAAAATACCTCCATCTAATAGGGCAAGATGTAAAAGCTGTTTCCAGTTTCCCTAGCAGCTGCAGGTCAGGGGAAAAAAAAAACTAGTTTCTGACAGATTACTGTGGGAAACTAATTAATAGGCTGTTTAAATGCATATCAGCTAATTACTTCACGAGGCGCCAGATATGTGAAATGCTGACATTTAGCAGAACGTGTAATTGACGTCCTGTGCTTTATTTTATGGGCTCATGTATATAATAATAGACCCCTTTAAATTCTAGTATAGTTTTCATCAAGATTTGGTGGGGCGCCTGTGGATCAGTGGAAGAGTCGGATATCTCTCAACCGGAAGGTTGGGGTTCGATTCCCCAGCTGCTGTAGCCACATGTCCCATATGTCTTTGGGCAAGACACTTAACCCCGATTTGCTCCAGCTGCATTGTGTGAATGTGTATGAATGGATAAGTTAATACAGATGAACACTTCACATAGCAACCTCTGCCATCACTGTATAGATGGATGTGAATGGGCAGAATGTACAAAGAGCTTTGAGTAGTCAGAAGTGAAGCTCAACTCCATTTACAATCACGTGTAACTCATCAACATCGAAGTCATTCTTGTCATGGCAGCTGTCCATGAACTACATCAATATGGAATCATAATGTTGCTCTGTCTATGCTAAATGTGCAAGTGTTTAAGAATTGTGTTACTGTTTGCCATAAAAGGTGTCTGGAGGCTTATTCTTTGCTCCCTAGTGATAAAAAAATCCATTAGCACAGCTTTAAAATGTATCCTTAATCCCAAAATCTGGATGTTTTATGTCAAGAAGCTTACAGTGTTTAAAGGTAAACTAAGACTTTTTCAAGCGCTAATTAGAAAACTTGAGAAAGTGGAAATACATAAGACAAAAGGCTAAGAAGAAGCCACAACTAAAATATCCTTTTTCTTTGGATTCTACTGAAGTGGTCAGATTGCTCAATCATGGCCTGACCTCATGCACGATAATTCTCTTGAAACAGTTGCAGAGTATTACTGAAGTTATGACATTACAGCAAGACGGCAAATTGAAAACCGCAGTGCATACTAAGAGTGAATGTGCAAGGAGCTCTTTCTTTCTTTTCAGCACAATTATTTGAGCTTCAACAGGCTGGGCTGTTCTTAACTCTTTCAAGATTAATGAGCGCTTTGGAAGAAGATTCTTCTAGTGCGGGAGCGGAATCTCGAAAGAACGGATCCCGCACATTAATCTCAACATTAATTGCTTCTGTACAAATGAAAGTCAGTGCAGGTGTTGTGTTTGACTTTGGATAACTACGCATATTGAACGGAAATCTTTCAATGTTTTTCAATAACATTCATGGAATTACTAAAGGAGGAAGTTTAAAGATGATAATGGGTCACTTGAAAAGAAGAGAAATCATTCAGACACTGCTAATGCATGTTTTTCTCTGACAATCTGCTGTGATTCATCTTGCTTTGAACAAGAGGTGAAGGGCCATGTATTTTAAGTCTTATTACCATGGCTGAACAATGTTCATGGTAAATGGAAAGGCTGTATGATGCTTCAGAAAATGGAGAGGAGATTAAGGAATCTATTCCTGTATTGCTGTCGGTCGGTTTGACTTGGCACAGAGAGGCTCCTTGAGTGGGATGAAATAGTACTTCCACCCCCTCAGGGGTTACACAGGGTCCCCAATCGCATCCTGCTTTTATCTAAGACCACCCTTCAAGGGTTCAAGCATTACGTAAGAGAAAGGAGGTAAGTGATACTGAAACATTCAGCATTATGTAAGAGAAAGGAGACTGAAACATTCAGCACATGTTTTCTGTATGTCGTTGATAGTATTGTGTGGTATATTTGCTTCCAAATACCTTTATTTAGAAGGTTGGGAATGTGTTCAGTTATTCTTTGTGCATGAATGCAAAGAGAGAGGGAGAGAAAGATAATAAAGGAAATGGGGGCAGAGATGCTGAGCATGCATGATTGTGGCATAAAATTACATGCATACACACTCCTGCCAAATACTCACATTGTAATATAAAAAATAACTATGCTGACTAACACCATGTACAATGCAAAAATAAAATATTTCCTCCGGATCCCAGCAGGATTGCTGCCAATACAAAACCAAATGTAAAAGAGGACAGCGCTATGAAATGAATGGGTTTTGTTTTGTGTGCCTGAGGAGTACCATGAATGGGTGTGAGGTAATGGGCAACACCAATTTTAGTATTCCCCGAATAAGAAACATGCTTTTGGACACTTGTGTAAAGTGGGTCAAAAAGCTCTACTTTGCTATGCAATGAAGAATCACCATACTTTTTTGTATGTTATTTCAGGATTAAGATTACGGTGGCTGGGAGGTGTCAGGCGAATGCTTTTACAAAAAACGCTTTGCAAACATGTCACGAATGCAAAAGAGCTGCAACACGAATGCTCGTTTGCATTTGTGTTGCAGATTTTTGCAGGCGTTTTGTGGAATTTGCAAAGCGATTTTACTCTCAGCCAGCGTACAACATGTCCCTTGAAGACATGGGACAATTTTAGTTTTTTCTTGCAGTCTCTTAGTTAGAACATTTCGTATGACATTTTTTTAAGTCTACCTGCAAAGGCACTTTACAACTTCCAATCGTATCCCTGACAATCTCCTCAGCTCAAAACTCCTCAGCTATCATCTGATGATGATGCAGCCTCTGGGACGGCCAACATTTCTGGGCTTGCAGGGCAGCTAGCAGTTAGACAAGTCATGGCTTAAAAAGTCCTTTATTGCTATGTGTTGCCATTGTTTATTGTCCAACTAGCAACTAGCACGTTACCTTCACACAGCCAGTGCCAGCTGAAACACTGGAAAGAAGATATTACTCGCACTATGAATGAAAACCACAACTTTTTGCATTAGACTGTTCCAGGGATGCAGACATGTTTGTTTCTAAATGCTAGGCTTTGAGCTGGGCTAGGCTAAATGGCAACAGCTCTTTAGTTTCAATCTTTTCTTGTAAATGGTAAATGGACTTGAGCTTGTAAAGTGCTTTTTCTAGTCTTCTGACCCTTCAAAGTGCTTTTACACCCATTCACACACTGATGGCAGAGGCTGCTATGTAAAGTGTCCATCAGGATTAACTTATCACATTCATTCACATTCACACGACGAAGCAGTGGGAGCAACTTGGTAAGTGTCTTGCCAGAGGACAAATCAGACCCTGAACCTTCTGGTTTAGGGATGACCAACTCTATCACTGAGCCACATTCGTCCCTTGTCACAATGCGGCAAAGTGTATGCTAGTGGTTGGAAAGAATCTTTAATCTTATTTTTAGTTAAGGTAACCTTACAACTAGAAGATATTTAAACAACTAAGCTCACAATCACTCCAAATGTCTTAATTCAGCTCAGGTGGATATCAGGATACATATGCACTGCAGTCCCCTGCAGCACACACACAGCTGAAAAGAACCCGTGAAGTGCATGTGGGAGGCATAGAAATGGTCATCCTCATTTGGACTACTCACAGCTTTGTGCTATTGGCCAATTGGCGAGGCATCTTGGCTGTCTTTTTATCCTGTAACCAGACATGTGTGTGGACACATCACACCTCCAGCTCATAGGGTATCTCCTATCACCAGACAAAATCCTTAAGGTTTGAAGTCAGCTCAATGAAGTGTTCCTTTCTTGGTTTTCTGGCCATCCTCCAGGATGTGTGAAAGCTGAGAGACTGTTAAACATCTAGCTAGTCCCAGGCATTACATTCGTCTGCATGTGGTGGAGACTTTGGTAGATTGCATTAGTCTAAGCCTACCTCTAAATTATGCCAGTGTTTCGAGAAGCCCTTGGCAGGCTGGAGAAGCAATTCATCCTGAGTAAATGTAGGTTGCCATGATATGTGAAGAATGCTTTGTGGAGAGAGCTGTGTGCAGCCAAAATAAAAGCTTCAATGAGTCCTTTACCTCAGCTCTGAATGAATCACCCTCAATGTGTCAAAGACCACTCGTGTTTTATCTCGGTCTGTCTGATGGGGACTTAGACACTCGGTGGATAAGCTGGGCCAGAATTTGGATGAGGTGCAGCGAGGGCATTTGATATGGACAGCCATCTAACGCTACTGTGGAATACAGTCTCAAAGGAGTATTCTGGCAGTGCCATCACTACCAAACCGGGCCAGACACTATGTTGGAATGGCAAAGCATTCAGGGATCTGATCCATAGCAGCACAGATGAGAATGTGCTGTTCAGTCAACATCAGAAAAACATGTCTGTAGCATTGTCCAAAATGCTGGTTTAGAAGTTTTGGATGACTCAGTTTGCATGCTGATCTTCCTCTTTTGCCACATACCCAACAGGAACATTTCACAGAGCCGTTCTCAGTGTCTAATTCTTACTTTCATCAGTGCTTCCTGTGGCCTCTTCAACTCCTTCCTCCCTTCTGATCCGTCAGTATGCTTCATTCTCAGCGTCCTCTCTGAGCAGCATGGCACCAGAGCCTGTGGGACAAAACCATCTGTCAGCCAGCGAGTAGGGACAGCTAGACATGCTGCGACCATTAGCGCAATGGATTTCTACTGTTCGCTGTCTCAGGATTAAAAAAAAAAACATTTTCTCCTTGCATTCCCTGCACACCTTCACTTTTTAATGGAGTGTCAAAGTGAGACTTGTCATGCCACTCACGGGTTGTTGCCAATTCCCAAGCTGTTTCACACTGTCACTTGTTCCAAATTCCTCAATATTCCAGGGATGGTTTTGTGTCTACTCCATCGAGTGTTTTTTTGGATTTTGTTTTGACTTTGCCCATCAACCGCAGTTCTTCACAGCCTCCATCTCCCCTTGCTCTCAATTGAAACATCAGTTTACCTTATTTATAGTTTCAAAATGTGATTTATAAGTTGAGGAATTTAAGGAGAAGTTTGATTTCCCAATCTTTGTCCTGCAAGACCATGTTAGTTTTTTTTCTCTTTTTAGAAATGTTGCATTTTATCTTTGAATTGAGCCTTGAGGACTCGAGTCACATATTTGAGGACTTGAGACTTGACTTTGACTTTGCCTGAATGACTTGATACTTGCCTTAGACTGGAGGCAGATGACTTGAAAGGACTTTACTTTTAGGACTTTTATTTTGCGAGGATGATTAAGTACATGGTAAAAGCTACATGTGAATCATAAATGCAGAACAATTTTTAAAAAATGTTTTTAAAAAGAGTATCTGATTGGCATTTCCATCATTGAAATATGGAGAGACAAGGAGAAGAGCAAAAAAAAAAAAACATGAGCAAAAGAGTGGGGACAACATGGCAAAGGTGCTGGGACAAATCCAGGGCCAATGCTGCAAGAACTTTGCTCCTGTATGTAGGATGCATAATGGGGGTTGCTCTACCAACTGACAAAACAATGCATATGCATTCTTTCTTCCCATCTTGTCATCCCTTGGCCTAAAAGAAAACCTAAGTGGTGACAGCCAGTTCACTGAATTTGATGGCTTCAAAAGGGGGATTGAGAAAAAAAAATGGATGACACCACAGATAATGATTCCATTTGATCAATTAAAAATAATGTAGATATCAAATTTGGATTGACTACAAAGGCAGTCATGTTCATATCTTTAATGGCTTTAGAGCTTTTTTACCTGAATTCTGCAGGCAGTGAAAGGCGACATACAGTAGGTACCCTGGGTAATATTACACACTGACAAGGAGAAAAGCGCCTGGGGGAGTGAATGTCCACTCTGTTCGTGTTGTTCCATTACTGGTGTTATGGATGAGCACAGTCAAAAATACTATTGGCTCCATAATTTGGCAACCGCATCTACAAAACATGAAGTTAGCACACAGGTGCAATGATCACATCGCCTCCAGGTTTCCATCTATTTGAATGCATGCAGGAGCTTTGACAGTATTACAACACATGACCCTGGGTTTCTGTGTGTCAATAAATAAGGGACGATATGATGAAATACTTGTATTTTGAAATGTTCATCATGCAAAGTAAAATTGAAAACAATGAAAAGGTATCTGAACTAGCCACAGTGCCTCTTTGTGAGATAAAGATACAGCTGATAGTTAAATTCAGGATGCACCTTTGTTGGTTTTTTGGTTAGATCCAAACAAACACAAGCCTTTCCAGATATTAATATGAGACAGTAATAATACCAATAATAGTGTATTTTGCTTTTTTCCCCCAAGTCTCAGCGTCCTTGTTTGTATATGGTAGTAGTACTGACAAGCCATTTGTGCAGTGATCCCTAGGAAAAGCACAACACCACAGCTATAATTGCTTGTTGCAGATGGAGCCAAAACACATACAAACAGAAAAAATAATGTTGTGGATAATCTGTTTTTTTGGTGCATAAAAACTCTAATGCTCCATTTTCCTGCTTAAAGTCACTATTTTAAAAGCAATGATGGCACTATTTGCATCGCTCCTTTGTGAGAATCAGCATGATTAAACTTCCAGGACTTCCTGTTTGGATCACTTAACACACTCTCAATCTCCCAGCGCTGTCAGCAACCACGCAATGGCGTGTCCTGTCTTTGCCGTGAAGATCAAGCAAAAAGAGGCAGCGCTTGACAAGACTTTCCTGGTGGACACATGCCTCCGTCAAGATGAAATTTATTTGCTCTTCTTCCAAAGCGTGTCCGTCCACTCCTCACTTTGTCCCCCTGTGTTATTTGTCAGCAGGGTCTCCCCCCTGAAGTCACTTGTGACACACCAGCAGCACAACTTAATTACCCACAAAGCTCTGGGAAAAAAATAACCAAGAGGCCACTGTAATCACTGTGACTCCACTGCCAGAGGTGATGTGAAAGCTCCTTCCTTGCTTTTACTCTGTCACCATGCATTGAGGCTTGTTGCTCTATTTCCCTCCCCCTCTGACCTCCTGCTCATCCCCCCCTCATTCCCTTCAGAAACATACAGTTGGTGGCATTTCTCTGGGGGGAGAGATGGCAGCTCCGATGGAAGGACTCACCCACACTTAATTACCCACAAGCCCCTTGGAGGGCAAATGAAGAGTGACTGAGGCATGCGCACCGTCATCCCCTTATGTTTCTTCATCCCAGCACAGCTTATCTGCACTTTTTTCCCCCTGCCCGTCCACTGTGACTATTTCCAACATGTTGCATAAGAAAACCATTTTTTTGCGAAATTCCATTTTTTGAATGGGATTATTATTAGCATAAATATCGCTCAAAGTTTATACATTTTAATGAAATAATCACTTGGAGTTGACATTTCCCCCTTCGGTTATTCCAGTGCAACATAACTTCAAACCCCGCAGAGCTGTTCCTCTCACAGTTTTCAGACCGACCAGCGGGGGCCTCAGATTGGTCACAGTTAAGCTCCAGTGCTTCTGGGTAACAGAGTTTGTCATGCCCAACACCCAGAGTGATATTATGAAAACATGGGATTGTGAGAGCACTGCAAATCAAGAAAGAGCACAGTTGTTCTCAGCCACAGATGCCCTTGAAGCGGCGGGGACACACATTATGAGACACCGAGATCAATTTGAAAATTTATTTTCATATAAAAAAGACACTATGAAAACATTAGAGGACTACTTTGTACAATCTTATGTATAAAAAAGAACCAAAAATGTGGGACAAAGGGAAAAGTAGGGGGTTTTCAAGAGTAAATTAACTAGAATGTTGGATGGTGTTAGCAGTCGGCTAACACGTTAGCATCGAAAGCTGGAGGGGTTCAAGGTGAGAGTAGTAGGGTTTTGATTTGGCATCTGCCTGTGTTCATATCTCTTTATGGGCTTCTCAGCTTGGCAGGCTTTCAACACACGTAGGAAAACAAGATGACAAAAACACACTCTGACCATCATGTATAAGCATTTGCATCATACTAGAGTTCATTTAAAGAAAATAAAAAAGGAAGGGGGAGGGGGGGATGTCAAGGGCGGGAAAGATGATCCTTTGTTCCGGTGGCACATTCAAAAGATGAATCTGAATCAGTCAATCACATCTAACTTACCGTTCCTGGAGTTGAAAACTAAAAAAAACTAGAAAAAAAAATCTGGCCCTCATTGAGGTGAAACCTGTCATAGTGTTAGTGTGCAATAATAAAAAAATATGAAGAAGTAAAACTGTGCTGAAATAAAACATTCACATTCCTTCTTTCTTTCTTTCTTTCTTTCATCAAATCCCATTTATACATTAAAATAGGAACAAGGCTTTGCGGAGAATTCCTCTCAAAAATGCTCAGTTTTCCTCATACAAAAAACGAATTTGTCAGTTCAAAGGTCAAATCTGTTTCCCCTGAGACTGACGCTCCCTTCTGGTGCACACCACATGGGGTTGAAACCATGTAGCCATGAAGGCCGCTGCTCTGCTCCGTCCTGTGTGGACACTCGTGTACTGTGGGGGAATCCTAAGTCTCAAAGAAGGTCGTGGAGAATGTGACCTCAGCGAGGGGCGACGCGGGGACCGAACCCACCTCGCTCCTCCTCCTTCCTCAAGAGGAAGGAGTGAGCTGTGAGGTTTGTCTATCTGCTGATTAGCTTGAAAGGTTAGCAGGGCCGCGCTCTTGTCTCACCATCTGCGCTGCGCTTCACTAGCACCACATTAGGGATCTTTAAACAGATGGTTCGAGGGCTGCTTCTGAAAATGTCAGGACAAATCGCCATCCCCGGATAATTACTGTTTTGAGCTCTCGCCTTCTTAATCTGCATCTCTTCCATGCCTCTAGCTTTCTCATTATATATATTTTTGGATCTTCTTGCTCGGCTACCATTTTCTCATGCACTTTTTTCTTCCGCCGAAATTGTCTCCCATCTCCTATCTCTGAGCTGTTAGATTAATGGGGACTCCTTTGAAAACCGGCAAAAAACAATATCACGATGTCTATTGAATTCATCCTGAACTCTGACGCTCTTTTTTTTTTTCTCCCACTCATGTGTGGAGGACTGATGCGCTAATGTAGCAACAGCAGAAGAACCTGTTGTCCTCTTTGAGAGAATGAAGTAGGGATGTTAAAATGTGAAGCAAAGAAGCAAAACACCTCCAGCCTTTCTTTTAAACCTTTTTCTCTCTGTTTCCTCTTCACTCTTTCACATTGTGGCCTTGGAATCTCTGGTGCTCCCTCTACAGATTTCTGTCTCGCTCTAAATTTCTTGGAGCCGCTTGCTCACAAGCGAAGGAATCACGCGGAAAGTTATCATGTGAACTATGAACTCAACATCTGGCTAAATTTTGAACGTTAGGATTTTGTGCAACCTGTTAGCACGACGATAACGGTGGGCGTAATGAGCAACAGAGGTGGAGAGACATTAGGTGGAAGCCATGATTGCGATCTTGGACTTTGCTCAGCTGCTAACTCTTCATAAAGGTCTGGGGTTTAAGAGCCTCCTAAGGTCAGGTTGAGTTAAAAAAAAAAAATATCCTCAGAAACTGGGGGAGAGAAATGACCTGCTAAACTGATGAATTCTTCAGTCTAAGCTTTTAAAGCTAGCGCTTTGGCAGAATATGAGATGCTAAACGGAGCTAGCACGGATTCTATTTGGGGTTGAAAAAGAATGAAATATCCTCTTTTTATGGCATGACTGCGACTTGGTGATGGCTGAGATGGATTCACATGGGGTAATCTTTAAAGGCTTGTATCTCTTAGCAGTGGGGGGAAAAGGGGGATTCAAGAATCTGCATAACGATCACTATCCTTCATTTCCCTCATGGTTTGATAACACAGAGAGCAACATCACATTTATTTGCCATGTGAGCCCTGAATCATGTTTTTTTTTTTTTTTCAAAGCTCCACATGGGTTAATTCTCACAGGAAATGAACAAAAAAATGATAATAAAAAAGGCAGCAGAACCAGAAAAAAAAAAAAACAGTTTGAAAATAAATCAATTCCTCTTGAACAGTTAGATAATAAAACACAACTCAGTTATTTCTTTCAGTCATATTATTTTTCCATTAAACGTTTCAAACCATAAGGGAGGACAATTTCTTTTTTTTTCTTTTTTTTTTCACAAATAAGTAGAAAATACATAAAGAGGGAATATGATGTTGACAGAGAGGAGGTGAGTGTCATGGATGGATAGGATTGTTAAACTTGAGCCTGAAGAAAAAGTGGAGAGGATGGCACATATCAGTGAGCAGCTTTGCCTCGCCCCACCCCCCCCCCCCCCCCCCCATCCCCTCGCCCTCCACGTTAACCAAATGATCAAAATGAAAGTAAAAAAAAAAGAGAAGATGCTGTCGTCATCCATTAAAGGGGTGAAGAAAATAAATGAAAGAAGGGGGCTGCCAGTGCGAGAAATTTCAGTGTGATTTGTATCCCTTTGCTATAAAAAAGAACTCAATGGTGCAGAAATATTATTTTTCTCAGCCCGCCCCCGAAATCATCAAACAATTGAAAGAGATTTCTGTTTTTTTTTTCTCCAGAATAAAATCAAGACATTTTTCTCTCAGAAATAAGTTTTTCATAGTTTTTTTTTTTCTTTGTTCATTTAAAATGTGTTCCCATTCACAGACGTGTCAAGCTCCTGTTCTTTCTTTTCAATAGTCTTTGCGAAAATATAGAGTAGAACAGTCTTCTTTCCTCGTCTGTCCACTGCAGCAGTAAACAAATACAGTATGGGATCTGACAGCACGTTGCAGGAGACAGGGAGCTGTGTGTGCGAGATCTTTGCGGAAAAAAAAAAAAAAAATCATGTACGTATGTATAGCTTTTGAGAAGTTCAGTATCTCTGTGTGCATTTGGATCTCGGCATGAGAGCCTGTGTGTGTCTGTGTGTGTGTGTGTGTGTGTGTGTGTTCAAGTGAGTGCGTCTACGTCCGTGTGTCTTCACACTTCAGTCTGGAAGTCTCCCTCGGACGAGTCGGGTGTGTTTGCTGAGGAGGAGTCCCAGTTCTTATTGTGCAGCTCCATCCGGTCCTTCTGCTCTCCAGGCACAATGGACAGCTCGGGGGTCATGGTCTTGAAGCTGTCCCAGGAGCTCTGGTCCTCTGGGGTGGACTTGTCCTGATGGAAGGAGGAGGACAAAGAAAAGGGGGCCGTATAAGGAGACGTAAAATACAAATGAAGACCCTGCGATGACGTCAAAAAAGATGCGGGATCTCGGTTAAGACGGCTTCACTTTTTTGGTTAGTTCAGCCAAGACATCAAAGAAGCAATGACCAAACTTATTTGGGAGAGAGAAGTTTGTTTTCAACATGCATCCCATTTGACAGACTAACATCCTGCAAATTCAGATTACCAACCAAATGAAGAGGGACAATACATGTGGTCCTCTAACTGCCAAGGGACCCAAACTAGCTGTCGAGCAAGTTCTTTGTGGAAATTAGACCAATCAAAAATGAGTACAGGATTGATCAGGATACTAAAAGTACACCCTGTACACCCACACAAGTGTTTTTAATTATTCCGGCTGATAAGAGCTGAAAATAGGTAGAGCTATGGTGAGAATTGAGGATGTAATACATTCTAAGTAACAGTAAGTATGATAAGAGGTCAACAGGTCCTACTGCCCAAATAGGTCCTATACAAATGAACAGGGTTATGAGGGGTGTATAGGTATGTGGACCACACCCACCTGTTGCTTCAAAGACATCTGATCATCGTCTCATCACTAACACTTGGTGGGTTTACAGAGCCTTTAAAAGGTAAGGCCGTTCTTATCCATGCATATTACGCATTCCAAATCTAGACTTGTATTGTCTTGAATTGATTTGCATCTCTAAATATTATGGCAGCTATGTATCCTCAAGTTGTTGCCTTGATCAGAGATCTGGTAACTTGACGTCTCTAAAAGCGCCTTCTCAAGCTTTTGTAGTCTTTATCGCCAAACAATGCTGACACGGGGCAACTTGTCTGATTTTGCACATGGAGCGTTCTTATTGATTCACAACCTGCTTTAAAAAAAGCAACTACTTCACCTGTCAACAAGGTTTTATGTACATTCATTATTGAAAATCTTAAAAAGGGGCCTGCCTCTATTAGTATTAAATCCATAATAACTCTTGGAACCAATTGAGTCCCAATTAGTGCCCACAATTCATGCATGCCCTGAGGCACGCTGGTGGGTTAATATGGCCCTGAATTCCTGCTTGAATTCTGATCCACTCTACTTACCGTAGCTTTTGGTTAAAGTGTTCCTGTGAAATTATAAAATATAAAAACTTATTTGGATGGTCTCCCTTTTAGGTTGATTTCTAAATACATTGGATTACATAATCTGTGATAAATGTCTGCTCCTTGCCATGTTGGATTTAGAAGCAAAGATGTTTCCAAATATGTGCAGTTAAAGTGAGCGATATTTTAATAAGTCAGCGCCTTGCTTAAAATGATGCACCTGTGAACCACTGCCATTCAAGGTTGTAATTTGCCAATACAAAGATTTTAAAATGGTTACATTGAATGCACTCACATCAATTTTTTTTTAATTATTGTTGTCTCTCGCAAAAAAGGGAAAGTATCTGGTAGTTATTAAACCCAACATATACTTGAAATCAGAACCATACAAACCTGTACACCAAAGCACACATTTTAATTTTTCTAACAGACCTGATAACTTTCCTTCCCATCAGATTGACTGGTTTAAGCTTGAAGGCTTTTAGGCTTTGGTTGATTATTGCTGCATGAGCTCTGCAGATGTCCCCACCACACATGTAAAATACATGTTCAGGGATTAGCTCAACGCCCAAATTAGAGATGGCATTATGCATCGGATACAGACCATTATTCAAATCAGACTAATTATCTTGCAGAGTCAATGATTCCACCGATACGATTGGGAAAAGACAAGAGATCGCGGGGCCAGGATGATTCTTGTTGGAATAAAACGGAGACAAGAAAAAAACAGGACAAACTACTTCGTGTTTGGTTTTTTTTGTGTTTTTTTTGCAGACATGATGGACCCAGCTGCTGGACGACATAGAGCTGAATATTTATAATTTGATGACCACAGGACAAAATGGCCTATCATAATTGCTTAGGAAAGTGTTTTTTCAGAGAACATCTCAATGAAATACCAACTGCTTCATCCATAGTCGTGCGAGTATTTGTATGTTTGCACATATTGAATCCATAAACGAGAGAACTACTGAATGCGCTCACAATCTCTGTCACACAGACTCTTGTAAAGAACTTGTGCTGTGATTCATTCTGAGTTAGTCATCTTTTCTCTGCATCACACACACATACGACTCATTGATCGGAAATCACACAGCTCTCCCTCTCCCCCTCCTCCCCCACCCCTCAAAGTGTGATGATTGTCACTGCAGCGCTAGGGGGCAATATATGCCTGATTATCATTCTCACTGCGTCACAGTCTGACAGTTGGTGAAATGAATACAAAAGGCATAATCTGGGAGCCAATTTGCATGCTAAATGCCGGCGAAGGAACATTTTGTAATGCAGGAGTGTGGGTAATACTGCAGTTAAGCCCAACTTTATCCCTGGGAGTCCAGGCAAACACGATTGTGCTGCCACTGCGTGTCTATATGTTTCTCTTTTTGCTATCTCCTGCCTGCCTGTGTCCCCTCCTTGCTCCCAAAGCCCCTTCTCTCATCCCTCTCTCATTCCCCTCGCTCCTTTTTTTTTTTTTTTCCCGACAGCAACCCCTCTACTTACACTCGACGAGTTCTTTTCACCTCCGGCAGACGAAATGCTCCATCGCTTTTCCCTCTGTGGTGATGAAATGGGAAGGAGAAGACAAGGAAGAGGAGTGACGGGAGAGAGACAGAGAGAGAGAGAGAAAAGAAAGAGACAGAAGAAGGGGAGTATTGACGATGGAAGGGGTTGAGGGGTGGTGGTGGTGGTGGTGGAGGGAGGGGAGGGGGATCACAGTCACTGACAACTCTGCCCTGAAACAATGGCATTGTTCCCACACCTTTCAGCAGGTGAACAGGCAGTTGTTGCTTCGTGCTCACACCTTACCCCCAACCCTCTCCCTCTCTGAGACAATGCAGCTGATGTGCACACTTACAACATGCACACATGAACAGAAACAGTGCAAACAATGATTGAAACAAGTAGAATTAAACTGTGTGGGGAATAGGCAGTATTTTCTTTTTTAGCATCCTGACCTAACAGGATTACACTGGAACCAAAGACAGCGTGACTGTTAGATTCTACATGCTACTCTAATATCAACTACTACTGCAACAACAGGGGATAAGAGAAAGGATGGGGTGTGGGCATACAGTAAATAGATTTTTAAAAGCCATTAACGGTGAGTCTACTGTGCGGCGCTAGAGGCTTTGCGAGCTCATGTATTCTAAATAATGTGGAAAAAAGGAATCTGGTTATTAGTCCGTGGAAAGACTATCTACACTATCTGCATTATTGATTTGTCGCAGTATGTGTTAACACGACACATAAAATAGTCAGAAGACGGCTATAAAGCAGACATACTGCTACTGGCTTAGACACATAAACCCGCTTAGCCCTGCTGTACCTCTGCAGTGTAATCTATTGTTTTTGATGGTCTTCTTTTTTGGCTTCTTTTTGGACATAAAAATAAATTTTACAGGTGGTCACAGGTGTTTTCTTATTTGGCTGGTCTGAGAGTGGGCATGTAATGATTCATACAACACCAGTGCGCACACAAAAAAGAAAAAGTCAGACAAAACAATAAGTAGCTGTGTTATAAAGTATCTGGTTTTTGGTGCTGTCAAATGTACTTTGTAAATCCCAGTGTGCCACAAGTCAGGGCCACTATTGATTCCCTACAGTGACTTTAAAAACTTGGCTAATATTGACTGTATTGACCGGACCTTTCTTTTTTTTTTTCTTTTTTCTTGTGAGAAGCATTTCAGGTTGATGTTAAAACTTTTTCTGCAACACTAAATTGTAAGTTTGTCCTGTTCCTGTTTCTTCCTCTTTTTTAAAAGCAGTAGACAAGTTTACGAGTTTGTCATTTTTTTCATTTCCACGTAAGTGCTTGAGAGGGAGTCTTTATGTGGGTGGCGAAAAAACACAAGGACAAAGTATTTTATTTTGTTGGTTTTTTTATGCGATGGCTGACAAGTGCGAATAACTTTTTCTCATTAGGAGAAAATATTTGCTTCAACTTTTCCGTTAATACAATTTTTTGTTTCAGCTGTTGGCTGCATATTATATCATTTGCTAGGCATTTCTGTCATTTCTGATTTTTTTCTGCACATTTGGATGTGCTTTTGAATTTGCATTGTTTTTTTTTTATTTTGTCTTCTGTTTCTCACAACACAAATTGTTTTGCCCCTTTGCGAACAACCACCAAACCAATACCGTGGCCAAATTTGCTGATAATGCAAATTGTTCAGCTTATTGCAGAACCTAAAATGTCACATGCTGTGCACCTCCGTCATTGCTTACGTTTCGAACTTTTGGATATGTTTTTGAATGTCTTGCCTGTTTGTCATGTAATAAATAGTTTGGGCCCTTTTACAGAAGGAGACAGTATTTGCACTTATCAGCCACTGTAGTTTTAGAAAGACCTAAGATTGATCTCTTTGGAAATTAAAAACAATTCCAGGGCATTGCTTGTTCTTGAATTTTGACCAAATGCCACGTGCTTGTAAACTGAAATCTCTGACATGTTGAGAATGTATAGAAACGTTGAATTTGCAATCGGTTTGATCATTTATGTTGATACACCTTCTGTTATTGTCTGTAATAGAGATAGAATTCAGGACTTAAGTAAATACATTCACTGATCTTAAATCTAGATTTGAGGTACTTGACTGGGAAAGCAGATTTAGATGTTGAATTAAACAACTCTATTTGATCACGCGTTGTGTTTCTTTTCTTTGTATCTGTTTTTATCCGCTTCCAACATATGCTTTAACATATGGAGCATAAAAAGTTTCAAAGAAGATATCATAGTCGGGCAATAGGATGATCATTGTCAGCCTGATTTATGGCTGGCAGCCTGTTTTCTTCCTTCCTAGTTTTCAATCACCATAATGAGCGCCTTCACATTTCTGCCAAAGCATCAAAAGTGTTCCAATCATTAGCCTCTAAAAGTACACTTGGAGTGCCATCAGTGTTTGCATTGGATCAGGTAAAATGGCTCTCTGAAGTCACTGAAGATGTGCCTGAATGTTGTCAACTATTCTCAACCTCAAAGTGTCTTTTGAACTGGCACAAAGTACTTTACATTACCCTTTTGCAGGCACAGCAGGGACAAACTGAGCTAATGTGGCCAAATAAGATCCCCTAATTCCCCGTCCATCACTAGTGAAAGACGGGAGCAGGGGCAGGCTCCACTTCGATTTTTATCTAATCGCCATGTCATGCAGTTTCGGGAGAGATAATGTTGTAAGCTTAAAGTGTGACAGATCTAAAGCAGAGAAAACGTTTTTTTAGAGAGAGAAACGACATCTTAAGAAGCCTCTGCTACAGTGTTGGTGGATGAGGCCCACTCTCTGCCACTCAGAGTCCCCCTCATTTGGACCATGGAATGGAAGTCGTGTCTGGATGTGGGTGAGCAAATGTGTCAGCCTGTTTTTTTTTTGTTTTTTTTGTTGTTGTTGTTTGTTGTTGTTGATGGGATATGTTTGGGGGAGGATGGGCAGTAAGTTAGATAACTTTACCTTTGTTGACTTGGATGCCCATGGATCTGTGGACTGTCTGGCTAGATTCAAACTGGGACATGACAACAAGCATGCAAAAAAAAAAAAAAGATTCCAACAAAGAACATAAAACAGGAAAAGAAAAAGAAAAGAAAAAAACAAAAACAGAAATCAATAAAAAGTGGCAGTAAGTCAATGAAAAGACATGCACTGAGTGTGAGACTCAGATAGAAGAAAATTAAATCACATTAATGCATGAAGAACATAAAAAACAACATCAAGAGTAGATTGAGTGGATACCAGAGTTTGACTGTTGTGTAGCGGGGCTCATAGAAACAATGTTTCTATGTGTTTATTCCATTACATCATCAAGATAATTATATAATCCTGACTGCCTATTCAGCACAAAAAATGTTTTATTATGGAGCATGAAAATAGACTAACTGGGCATTGCAGTCTTTAGCACCATTTACCCCCTTAGCAGGGGAAGAAATCTGTGTCACAAGTAATAAGGCTCTTCAAAGGAGCCGAATCTGGAGAATGTAGGGCAAATAAATTCCATTAGTGCAACACATTGCAAACAAACGAGCAATCAGACACACTGGCTTGGTTTCCTGCTGTCTGGCCCCCCGTGCAATACAAGGCTAACTCTCCTACAGTGAAAACCGTTCCAGCAAGCGTTTCGGCCCTTTTCACCTCCCTTTAATTGGCCCAAGGACACTAAATGAGCTAAATTAGTATTGTGCTTCTTGGTGCACGAAGCCTGTGTTAGGCTCGTTCCGCCTGGGCTAACTGTCCCCTCATTAGGAGCCACTGATAGAGCCAGTGTGCTTCAGAGCTTCACTCCGCCAGCCCTCGGTTTTCATGGGCAATTTGTGTAGAAGGGTGAAAAACAGTTGATGAGTTTATACTCGGCAGAGAGAAGGGGGCAAGGAAATAATTAAAAACAAGATAATGAGTGGAATTAATTATTCAATTAATGCCTCAAATGTGCCACCGAGGGCTGGGTTTAGAGGGAGGAATGGGAGAATGAGGGACAAGGTAACAGGGAAAATGTCACAACGTGAGGATGAATCGACGGGAGAGTGAGATATGAAGAGGAAGAAGAGGGGGAGGACTTGCTCTTTTGCTGGAATGTTAAATTGAAGCCCCTTAGCTTAATGCCAGCAAATTGACTATCAGGACCTATGGGGGTTTGCGAGCGGCAGCAAATTGCCCTCACTGAATCAACAAAAATGGAGTCTTTGTCATTTAAAATTATACATCTTCATTTTGCCTGAGACGCCCTCAAAGCAGACACATTACCTTAGAAAAATGTCCTTTAAGTGGCCTGAAAAAAAAAAAAAAACCTGCCAGAATATCAATAAAAGCCTCAAATGTTAACAGTGCATGCAAAAGAGAGCAGCTAAGTCTTGCCTCTCTTTTTTATGGGACAGGCTAATAAAGGAACCCTCTCAGACAATACAACAATATATTTCCATATGGAGGCTGACAGACAAGGATTTCATCACAGATTCACAAAAACACGCCTCGAGCACAGATTGAATTGCAAATGTGTCTTTCATAATCCAAATTTTTTTTTGCTGGCCTCTCCCCGCTCTGATCTAGCATGAGTGAAATCATAACAAAGTAGAGAACTTGTTTCCTTTGTCGTTTTTTTTTTTCCTTTCTCCAACCCATTGCGTTCCGCACAACTCCGCACTGTCTATCTTGAGAAGGGGAGCCAAGCACGCTTCATTTAATCAAGAACACAGCCGGCGACGGGATGGAAATATATCCCATTTGAGAGCTAAAAAATGCATCAGCCAGACCATTACGCAGTGCGAACTCTCCCTCCCTCCCTCTCTCTGTCTCTCTCTCTGTTGCTCCCTCTCTCTTTCATAGACTCTCACAGTCCTTCCAACACACACACACACACACACACAGAGGCAAGACATTGCATCATCGGGCACTGAATGCAGATTTGTGTTATGACCTGATGAACCCTGTGGAGAGGACAGAAAGTGACAGGCTAACTGCACAGTGAACGAGGCCAATAAGCTGTTTGAAATCTAAACATTAGCGGGAACAGTAATACCGCGTTACACAGTCACACTGAATCCACTCTGTCTCTCGGTAACCCTGCTGACTCCATTTGTATCTGCTTTCTATTATGAGAGGCGAAATGAAAATGGACTTCATGCCTCCTGCTAGCCATTTGGCCCCTCTCAGAGCATCTCCTGTACTTAAAACAGAGTCGGGTGTGGATGTTTTTTTGCATTAGCATTATTGTTAAGCCCACTTTCTATCCACTTCAACGGATAATAATACAATAGCTTCCACTGCAACAGACATTATTCTCTTATGGAGGCAGAGAGCTATCTGTAACCAAGCACTTGATTCAAGGTCAGCAGATACTTGTGTAGTCAACAGTTGAAAGCTTACAATGATCGACAAAAGCTCTGGAACTCTTGAAGCCATTTTTTTTTTTAATGTGAAAGGTTGTATGCACCTTACCGCTTTTAAAGAAGCTCACAGAATAATGTCCGACACAAGCAGAAGAATATAATGTTTGTGTCACAGCCTGCTAGTGACCTTTGTTAGCCACTGTTCACTTTTAAGCCATTTGGCTGAGGAGTTTTTTTAAAGGTCATGCATATGGATTTCAAAAAATATCCCAAATGTAAGAAACAGAGGGCAACGGGCACATTTATTTTCAGACTTCGACAGGAATAGCTCTGCTAGCATCAGCGGCCTAATACAAAAGACAGACAAGGTGATTTTCAACATCGAGGTTAATGGGGATTTGTGATGTGCTGTCTACTGCCCCTCCTTCTTTCCGGTCACATCTTTCTCCATATAATAAGACTAACGCAGAGTCATTACTTAATCTAGCCTCTAGTCATAAGAGTTGTAAATAGGAAAAATACCGGTTACCGCTCAACTTGGAGTTAACAAAAACTTGAGTATGTGTTATGGAGAGACAAGGGAAGACAAGAAAAGCAGGAATTAAGAGTTTGAATTACTTGGATCGTATCTCTGATGGCACATGTAATACCCAGAAGCACTTTAAGCCTACTGCTCTTACGCTTAAAATTGGATAAGATGTGAAAGTACAAACACAAATGTCTGTGTGTGTGTGTGTGTGTGTGTGTGTGTGTGGGGGGGGGGGGGGGGGGGGGAATGTTCTGATATCCACTCATCTGCTCAACACAGCCAACACATAAATCCTACCTTTTTCAGAGAAGTAAAATGGATCAAGTATCTTCTGACCCCATAAAGCCTTTGTGACATTTCCTAAAGTCTGTCATCAGTACCCATAAAAAAGTGCATCGTGTTTGGCCCTTTTTAGTGCCAATGAGCTAGTTTATGAGCAGAATAACATGGTTTATGAGGTGATTATAAATCGTTTTGAATGGGTCATTGTCTTTATGAACTGATTTATTACTCAGTTATGGGTTGTTTAGATCATAAGGTTTAATTCAGGCACTGAAATGGGCACACGGACAATATGGATCTCCACAACACAGTGGGGCTACGGTGATGAAAACACCTAAAACAGCAAAACAACAACAAAAAAAGCCTTCTGAATTCTATGCAGAAAGAGGATTTATGCACATGGAAAGCAAGTTGTGAAACAATTAACTATTACACCACCACACCACTAGGGGAGCAGTTACTATTTAGGTTCATTAAACAAAGTCTACACTGTGAGACAGCGCTTACTGGAAGTGAATGAGCAGCTACATGGATTACGCTTACAGTTTTACTGTAGCTGTGTGACTGTGATGACAAATAAATATAGTCTTGAAATAGTTAGATTTTTAGTCACTTGCACTCAGGCACGCGATGACGTACCGTTCTCTGAATTGACGCTTCGCTAAAAACCATCTTCCTTGGTAATTTTAGCTAGGCCTCCCAAAACATTCATTTATGAGAATAGAATCTTCAATTTCCAAAATTTTCAAAAGAATTATCCTTAATTTTAGATGGAGTTAGAATAAAGACATATTCTGTTTTTATAGGAACCCTCTGCTTTATTCTTCTAGCTAACAACTTTATTTTCAGTTGTAGCAAGCTAACAAATTAAGCCAGCATAAACGTTAGCTTCATTACTGGTTGTAGACAGAAGGCTTTAGCTAACTTATTGAGATTTTTTAACAGTTGTGTAAAAAAGGAGGAATTGTCTCTCCTTACTCACAAATACCTACTCTTATAGCTACTGGTACCACTCAAACAGTGAAAGCCCTCACTCTCTAAATGATTAATGATTCAGGTGAAATGTTAGACAAGAACTATTAGATTCTTCTTTTATAGCCCTGCTAAAGTGTCCAATCATAGAAATTAGGAGCAGTAAAGAAATACTCCAGAGTGGATGTGCCATACTGAAAGAAGTGAAAGGGTTTTTTTTTTTTTTTTAAATAAACACCCACTGCTTTCTTCTCGATGTGTGTAATTACCTTGTAAGCTAGACATATAATGACTGCAGCTTGTGTGTTTTTCCAATTAAAGAAATGTGTATTAATCCAATCCACATAAAGTTGACCATTTAAAAAGGCAAGGAAAATGACACCAGCTTTCACATATTAGAACAGCCACATATGAACTGCTAACAGTGTGAAATCCAATGCTTTACAGGCAGATTGTGCCGAGATATAGTTGATTAAATATATTTCCACAATTGCTGGTTGGTTTAGAGGTTTAGCAAACAGCTATTTACATGAGAATTGTTTTTTTTTTGTTTTGCAGCACAGAGACACAGATACAGCAAACTATGAAGTACACACAGTGATATGTAGTGAACCAACTCATGGGCCTTGGAGTGAGTCTGAGGGGCTCTACAGCAAGAGCTTCATTCACGTTTATGTATGTCTTACGTTGACTCTCTTTGTAAACGAGGGACGTTCTGCGCACTAGTGATGGCTCGGTGTTGTGCCTCGGTGGTGGGGGAGGGGGGACCTGTGGTGGACCAACACCGACCATGGGGGTTAAAAAGGGTTAAATGTTGTTTAGTACCGGGGTTATCACTGTTCAGACACTCAATCGGACAGAGATGCCCGCAAAAGTCAGGGGGGTTAATGAGCTTTTCAGGTATCATTGGTTGTAGATGACTGCTTTAACAGGTAAGGGAGAGTGAGGCTTTTCCTTCTACTGGAAGTCACTGAACTGACTAGCTTCCCTCGTCATTAAAAGGTGAGACGTTCAATATTTGCCTGCGCTTAAGTCATTAAGTAAATTAGCCATTTAAAGTTAAGGCTGCATATCAACTTTTAGAGTACTTTGTGTGTCCATCCGTGACAAGATATCTTAGTGAAAAGCAATTATGTTTGCAATTAAATCACAGATATCATGTAGCTTGTGTAAAAATCACTTTCGGTGTCTGTCAAATGGCATAGAGAGGAGGTTATTAGAGTTATTATGAAACGATTATATCAGTACTCATGCCGTAATTGTCTCCTTACACAGTTTATGTGCTTCAAACACAGGCAGTGCAACATTCTGATCTCAAACAGAAAACAGAAAAAACAGATACACACAAACAGTCATCCATACAACAACGGACACTCACATAGACATGGATCCACACACACAGACAGTAGGCACTCTAGTATAAAAGTATATGGACACGCACACCCACACACACCCTTCTCATCTCCATAATTACTGTATAGTCAGCATGTTCGTGTCCGGGGGTGACTCTCAAAGTGAGATGTTGACAACAGCAGAGCTGAACTCAAGCTGGGTCCTGTCAAAGGCCCGACACTGATAGCATTATCCGTGTAATTATTCACAGTTAAGTGAACTGCCTACTTACTTTTAACATAATGGAATTGGATGAGTAAGCCATATCTATGCTGGCCTCTCGTTCCATAACTTACATGACACCGCAAACCCAGAGGAAATATGCCTTCCAATTTGTCTTAATTAGTCCTAATATGGCCTATCTAATATTTGTGACTGGGCTTTTATTCCTTTAACATTTGGGCATAATCTCAAAGCACACCTGAGCTCACTTTGAGGCATATTAGTATGCTGCAGTGCAACTGTTCAGAACTCCTACTTCTAATAGATGGCTTATGGCTTTGCAAGCAGCCTGCCATTTTTCTCCTCTTCCATAAAATATTTGCTTGGCATCAATGGATGCGAGAGTTGCCCGCTTCTGAAAATCTTGATCAAGACGTTGTGCAAATGAGGAGTGAAGGAAAAGGCCGGCAGCCTGGCGTTGGGAAATGGCAGGGTGTTTGCGTGCGTATATGTGTGTGTGGCTACGTGGCATGGGGAATATGAGAGATGTCAGCCTGGCTGCTGCTCCTCTTCTGGCGGGGTAAATTAGATGCGAACCAGCATGCTGCCGACGCCTGAGGAAAGTACACCTATCAAGGTTGACTAACTCATCATGGTTCTACGCACTCGGGCCTCGGCAGATGAGAGGAGTGTGGGCAAGTGCACGTGTGTTTAAATCTTAATGAAACTGGCCCTCTGAAGGTCAGTACAAAGCAAGCAGGGACTCTTTCGTCTGCTACAAATGGCGTATTAATGATTTAAAGAAGTCTCATGCTAACAGGTGCCCACCTCACCACCCATGCAGACATACACACATGAAAAAAAAAAAACAGTGTCACAGGCAGTACATAGACAGAAAATCCAATTATAAAAAGACACATGAACCAGTTGACACAGGCATAGACAAAGCACTTCAGTGTGTAGGCACATGTGCTTGATGCTATAAGAGTTGAAGTTTCACACGTGTTAAATTGCAGAATTTGGTATCATTAACCAGTTATGATTGATTATCCTTCAGTGAACAGCTCATGTGATCAACTAGTTTGACGAGAATTTAATGAGGCACCAATTACACGTGAGAATTAATTAAATTCAGGCAATTACAGCAGTAAAAATAAAGATATTTAGAGGTATTTCTATTAAATGTGCTGCACTGGTTATAATAATGGGGCACTTAACGGTAGGTTCTCCATGGAAACAATGAGTACAGCAGTGAATAAATCAAATAGCAATTAGGTACATAGTATTTTCACGTTACATTTAAGCTCTCTTCTAAGAACAAACAATGACTTGGTATTTTGAAGTCACAAGTTAGCTGGGAAAGGTGCAAAAGTAGCTAAATGTCTGATACGGCTGAGAGCTTTACCCAGAGTTCTTAGAGCTATAATCATCTGAAAGCTGTGTTTACAAGTTAATGCCCTTTTAAGGTAGTGCTGTTCAATTAAGCCAGTCTTGCCACTGCAATTTGATCTGCCCAGACGTCAGTGTTTGCTTTTCTGGTTCAGTTCTTTCAGTGATAAAGGGGTTGGTGTTTTTGGGATTGTGACAAAGAGTGGAGAGGGGGTTGGGGATGCATAGGTACAGGGAGTTCCCATCCCGCGTTTGGGCAATGGTCTTACCTTGAATGTGGACATGGCTGGGTCCCTGTTATACCTGTCTATGGTGTGGAACTTGGAGGAGTGGTTGAGCTCATGGTACAGCTCAGAATGTCTTTTGCGAGTATGCATCACTTTCTGGAAGGGAAAGAAAGGAAGGGACAGCAAAAAATGAACCAAACAGAAATGAAAAAAAAAAAAAAAAAGCAAATGAAAGGAGGGGCCAACATAAGGGCAGGCAGCTGGAAAGGGTAATGGGTAAAAGGCTGAAGGACTGCAGTGATGCCAGCCATGAAAAGGGGGTTAGAGAGGTACGCGACAGATCGATCGATTGCTGGCTCATGCTCATACATCATCCACTTCCTCAGTCTTTAAGAATTTGGCAACTGGGAGTGCTGCAGAGGAGTTCTTTAGGTGATAACATGGCAAAAACAACTGACAAAAATGCCATTGTTACGGACTAATGTCTGTTAGCTGGTGGTCCTGTTAGCTCAGGATTCTGTCTGACTCACTAAACATCTAACAGATGGACAGAAACATAACTAGCAAAGGGATATCGACAAAAACTGCCTCCCCCTATTCTGAATATGCCTGTATGGAAGGAGAGCTGAATCCAGATCTTTAATTTTCTGACAGCAAACTGCATTCGTCAGTGCCACTGCTGTTGTTTCTCTGTGCTAATGGGCAGTGCGGGAGCTGCTCGGCAGTAACTAATCGTCAAAGCAGCTTGCGAGGTTGAAAGTGACACAGGGGCATGATGCCAGCACTCACACCAGCACACTTACTGGCTAGGACTGGCTCTTAGCACTGGCTCCAATTATTTCAGAGTGGGTACTCTCATCTCTGCTTAGCTGAGAGGGTGCTACGAGTTCTTTCCTACATGTCCTTTTTCTGCTAAGTCTTAAGAATTCTTTTTCCTTTTTGGCACACCATTGTCTGAGTCCAAGTCTTTTAGCTTTTTGTGAAAGCCCAATGACAAGTCCATGGGCTGTGATGTCCTGTAAATGATCACGATACTTTTACAATAAAACACTCATTCAGGTGAGCTCTAAAGAATCAACTCTCAAAGTTCAGCTCATTTATCACAATAACCACAATAGAGGTTGGCGGAACACTTAAAACAGTGTCTTCTCGTTCTGCAGGAGATTTCTAAGGTTTTATTATCCCAGCTTGGATCAGCAACTTAAAATCCTTGACACAAAAAAGCTGTGGTGTTCATAAGAAGTAGGCATTTATGAGGAATAGGAAAAGTGAGCCTCTTTGTTTTACTGTTCTTTGGAAGCGTTCCCTTGCAAATTGCCAAACTTTAAGTGCAATTCTAATTCAATGAAGTACTATTTTTATTTTTTAGTCAATTGCTACTTTACCCTATAAGACCAGATCCTTAATTCAGTTTAAAGTTGCTTGAAATGGTACAAGTTTGATGATATATTAAAAGTTAATTCTGACTGTCTAAAAGGGTTGGTAAACTCGATAAAAGAAGAATGCTTCAATGAAAATTGGTTTACTTTCCATTAAATGATGGAAGCATACTCTTCCCAGTTTTAATGGTTCTTCTAGGCCAACTGCTTTCTCAAAAGTCAATAGTCATTTAATGAGTAAACAGTTGATTTCTAAGAGAGCCAAACTCCCTGAGCTAAATTCATGCAGCCGTTGAAATGCCTCTCCATTAAATTTGCCAGAAAAGTAAAACAATAAGCCATAGTCACTGTTAGTAGCTGGTAATCACACATACCTTCTATATGACCAATACATCTCCATTTTGGAGGGTGAATGTCCAGTCTTTAAAACACTTTGTGTCAAACGTAATTCCCACCAAAAGGCAGCAATGCAAAGCGAGGGACTGTCTTTTATTGTGATAATATAGAGACTGGAAATTCACAGGACACCCAGGTCATTCTAACAAACAAAGGGACACACTGCCAAACCAATGTCGTTCCAACAAATATATAACCAGCCAATTGACTTTAAACACAGACTTATTGATCCATAACTGTATTACTTGAATTCATTTAGACACAGAAAGCAATCTACTTTGCTGTTTCTTCAACCAGGACCCCCACAAAGACATGACAACACTGTTTGGTGTGATTGTACATGTCAGTGGGATGTTTCGAGGATGCTGCAATTTAATTAAAAAACATAATTTTATTGAGACCGAAAACAAGGAAGGGCGGGTTTAAGGCCATTGTTGGAGAAACAGCATACACGGAGGGTCTAAAACAGTTTGTAGTTCTATTATGCAAGGGAAGAACAGGTGCTTGGGAGGGATTTAGCGATGCTTTTTGCTCCTCTATGCGTTACTCAAGTCCTGGCAGAAGCACAAGAAAAGCAGAGACAGGCTGATGACAGCGGGGAAAGGTCCGAGATCTTACCTCAAAGTCCAGCTCAGAGTACCGTACTCTTTTCCTCTGGAAGAGGATGGGGAGGGGCAGGGGAGAGAAGAAAGCATCAATGACCACCTCTCGACCACTATTGAACTTTAGACCTTCTTATAAATGTGTGGATCCCCCAGTGCCATTGTTCAGTAACTAGAAGATGACTAATGTGCACTGCCTCCCCAACATCGTACAGATATCCTTACAAATGTCAAGGCAAAAAGGCAAACGATTCAGTCTATTTCAACGTAATGAGATTAGTGAAGTGGAATAACACAGAATTAGAATGGAATAATAATTTCTCAGCTCACACACACCCTCAAATACAATCATTACAGCCCTAGCATATATATCATCTTCTTTGCTATTTTTGGAGAATTTGTTGGAGACATTATGATTAAAAAAAGCTGCAAAACCCCCCCACGAGAGATTGGTTTTCATCCCCCCCCTAATCTTGTTTGGAACCCTCCACTTTCCTCTTAAGTGCCTCCACAGCTACAGAAAGTGGCAAGCAGGCCGCCAATTTAAAAAGCTGCAGACATTTCCAACTCATCTGGCCCTGACATTGCATTACGTTCCATCTCTGACTTCCCTATCTTGCTCTCGCTGTCTGCCAGATTTGCATTTGGCAGGCGGAGCGGCTGCTCTCCACAGTTAGTTAAAAGCTATATTCGTTTCTTGAAAGGGCAGAGTTGCTGATCTGATGCTGTGGCGGCCAAAAAAAAAAAAAAAAAAGGTAAAGGAATGCGAACAGATAAAAGTGGCAGCTTCTCCCAGGAGATGTCCTGCTCACTTGGTGAATGTCGCTACTCCCAAACATTTTGCAGTTACTACCCTCCTATGCAGAAATCCTTACCTTTGAAAGAGAGCAATTCCGTGTTTGACCTTGCTTTTTAACATGGTAGACATGCAACATACTTACAAGGTGTAGTATATTGCATGTTTTGGTGGGGACACACAATGCAGTCATCAACTCACTCATGCAGAATGTGTAAGGAAACATTTGCTACTGCCATTTTCTGCTTTGATAGCATTATGGTTCTATAGCCAACCACAGTCACATCAATTCCCACAAAGAGATACTAATAATCTACATTTCAATACTCACTGAAATAGTTTCCTATTGTATGAATAAAGGATAAAATGCTCCATGATACTTTCTCACGCCTCGACTACACCATTAAGATTTCAATTTATAAGCCTAACCAAAAATCTACAGTGAAATGATGACTGTGAGTACGTTTGCATGATCCCTCTATTAGGCGTCACCATTTTTGAATTAGGGAGTTACACACTGCTGTGATTTAATCTTGAGAGGCACGCTCTGATATCCATCTCCAAATCAAGCACATTCAAACAGGGTGAAATTACAGCAGTAAATTACGTCCCGTAGGTTCCCGTGCAGTTTTTTTTTTTTTAGTGGGGGGGGGGGTGGTATTCAAGAGTGCACTCGTAGCTCTTCTGACAGTGATTTTTTATGAGTTTTAATGACTCGTCCTCAGCCCTCAAATGAAGCATCTGCACTTTTTCAGTGAATTTTCAGTGTCATTTGCATCTCTTCAATCAACCTCAACCTCAGCAACAGGCCACAGGGTTAGGTTACAACGTGAGCGCACATGTGTTTGTAACCGTGGGCTATGTTGTATGATGTGTGTGTTTGTGTGTAAAAAATAAGGCGGGCTGAAAGACATTCGCCAGGGGTATTTCCTCTGATCTGGTATATGTCTCAGTCCATCTGCTGGGCCACCTTGTACATAAAATGCACTGTCACACACACACTGACTCTGATCTAGGAAGAAGCTGTCCATCATTAGGAAAATAACTATTCCTAATGCTCATTGTCTCAGTCAGCAGCGGTATATATTACACAGCTGTCACCAATAGCAGTGTTTTAATGCAGACTTGTTCTTAGCCACTTTACTGATGTTTTATTGTTATGTCTTGGAACCACTGTGATAGTAAATATGTAAAACATATTTTAAAGTACTTGTCAGTGTAGTAGTGAAACTTACATCTTATTTTTCTAAGGTAAAAATATATGGCAATAATTCCAATGGTGAGAACCTGAGATTTTCAAACCCCTTCAGGATGTCACATTCAATAATTGGAACCTTTTCCACAAAGAACTTTCCTTCACTTTGTCTTTGTTCTCTCATCTTTGTAACTTCACTGTTATATCAACACCAACACCGCCTATGTCACAACACCATGTCAATAACTTTAAACCATATGGAAATGCTGCAGTAAAAGGTGGATGTGATAAATAGGCTTAACCCCAAGAGGGAAACCCTCGTTTCCCTCATCTGACAACCTCCTACCCACCTCCAGGGATCCTGCAGAGAGGCTGGTGTTTGCATTGGTGCTGCCCAGGTTGCGTGGCAGAGTCCTGGTTCTCTCCACTGTGGTTCCCCCGGTCAGAATCTGTCTGACCGATGGCCTCTGACCCGGCTTCAGCTGGAGCGAGTGCCCGTGGGAGTGCATGTGTCCTCCGTGGGAGTGTACAATACCCCCTTGAGCCATCATGTGGCCGTGCCCATGGGGCATGGTTTTGATCGTCCCGTAGGAGCGGTTCAGGTTCATGGCAATGTTCATGTCGCCCACACTTGATGGCACAAAATCCGCCGGGTAGGCCTCGCTCTCGGCTGGGTGCAGGGTGAGAGGAGAGGGAGGCGGTGGGAAGGGGGGATCATCCACTGCGATGTTGAGAGGCTTGTCCTCACCCCCCATTCCCAGGCCCCCTCCCTGGGAGGAGGACGCTGGAGGTTTGAGACTGACCGTCCTACGAGGTAAGACCATGTAGTCTCCCTCACCGCCTCCGCCACTTCCTCCTCCCCCTCCACTTCCTCCACTCCCGGCGCTCCCGTCCTGAGAGGTGTTGGAGGAGGTGGGGGGTCGAGCCCAGCCCAGGCCGCTCTCGGTGCACAGGTAGATTGGAGCCCCGCTGCGTTGTTGCCCCTGCTGTCGCTGCTGGTCCACGTTTACCTCCTTCTTTAGCGGCGTCTCGCTCAGCTCGTTCAGACCCCCTAGGGTTGGAACCTTGTGGAAAAAGCAATATTTCAGTATTCCGAGTTAACTTCCTCTAGCCTGATCTCATTTTTCATTTGAGTCCGTAATCCTGATTCATCAAAGATAATCAAAATTCTGTCTTTCCCCTTCCAATTTAAATTGATTGTAGTTAAACTTTAAAGCCACTTTTTGTGTTTTTGTGTAATTATTGCTACTACTCAATGATCTTGATGCATGGTGTTCTGGAGTATAATAAGAAATGAAGTAAAATGTAGTGTTTTTAGATTCAGAATAAGAATCAGGGTTTATTGCTCAGACAAGGAATTTATGTTTTTGGTATATCAGACCTGTACGATGAGGTTGGGAGGGGGGATGTTCCCAGGGAGGGAGCTAAAGTTGACCCCGACTCCCCCCTCCTGATGGGCCGCCAGCTTGGGATCGTCCTCGTCATCCAGTGAGATGCGAGAGAGGGTCCCTGTGATGGTTGCAGGGTTACAGGTGTTCACCTCCTTGAATATGACTGGAGCGTGATGCGAGGAGAGAAGTGAAAACCGTGGAGAAGAGTCGTAGACAGGGAGGTAGTGAAGAGGAAAAAAGGAACATTAGACGGGGTTAGATGGAAATTGATAATGTTTGTTGCAGTGACGTAGCAGAAACAGAAACATACGAAATGACTAACGTGCTGATGGAAGTTTGTTCATGTAGCTCAAAGGGAAAGTTTCACTTCTTATTTTGGGCTTTCTTGGCACACAGTAAATAAGACGAGTAGTTGTTTCCCTGTCACTGTGACCTTAAGTCTTGCTCCATCTCAAGATTTGCTGGTGAGCCAGGTTTTTTATTAGCTTGGAGAGGGACACAGTACAAAGTGCTGTGGTGTTAAAATTGGATTGAGCCAAATTCCCTCACTACTGAGTCCTACCCCAAATAGTCCTCAACACATCATTGTTCCTTTTTCCTGTGGCTTAATGTTTGGTCGATGTTTGAGATTCTTCTTCTATGACGTAATAAAATGTCTTTAGGTTCACTTTCATGCTTGTTTTTTGAGTAGAAAACTAAAAACAGATACTACACAATTTTCAAACAGCGTCTCTAAAATTAACTTATGACATGCTGATGATGGGATGTTTCATCACAACCTAACATCAATCTATCATCACAATCAAACACAAATCAAACTGTCTGGAGAGTCATGCTGGATATCATGCTCATTCTGTCACCATCAGAGGATTCAATATTTACGATGTGGCCCCAAAAATCCAGTTCTCAACCAAAGCGTATAGAGCAGACCTTTTCATGTTCACCGCATTGCTGTGACAAAATGTCAGGCTACACGTTTCATCAGAAGTTGAAGCTGGATCCTGCAGATTCTGACTAACCAGCGAGAACACTGGCAGAGTACAGAACCTGATATTTTCTCTGTTGTTATGTCTGTTGGATGCAGAGTGATGTGAAAGAACTGGACAGGACTTCTGACCACTCAGATCAATTCACTTATGCACCCAACATTGGATGACCAGCACGTGACCTATAGACAAATCCGGGGGTTGTTTCATGTGTCACTTTCTTAGGCACTTTGTGTAATACAAAATTATAGGATGACAGATTTTTTTTTTTTTAAGAGACTACTTCGTATACATGTACATGCCAGGATGCGCAAATATATAAAAGTGAAATTAAATACAGCACCCTAGTCTGTCTACACACCCCACAATTATGAGAAAAATCCATCCTCTCCGTGTTTTGCCTCTACTTTTCAGAAAATGTGTGCTCAAACATGCCATTTGGAGATTTTTCCCTTTGTGACATCACAAATGGCAGTAACCCCTCCCTCACAGGGGTGACACTCCCACAGCTAGGTGTTTGTTCTGCCTTCTGAGTCTGCCTTCTCACCGTAAACAATAGGGCATGGAGTGAGAAAGCCCAAGCCACCCAAGCCCTTCCAGAGAGGGGTGTGGTCAGACACAGCTCATTTGCATTTAAAGCTACAGACACAAAAACAGCCTGTTCTGAGCAGGGCTGAAATAGAGGGGTTTATGCATTATCAAATCACATGTTTTGGGGAGCTCTGAGACGTATTTAAACTTGTTGAAAAGGAGTATAATATGTGACCTTTAAATACCAAACGGTCCATGGTCACTCAATTTGACCGCTATATAGGCCTATATATTTATTTCTTTATAAAACTAAAATTGATTGTTCCCTTTGTTTTTAGTGAATCAAGCTGTGTTTTTGTATTTGCACAGATGGCTTTAAACTTCTAAAGTTCCTAACAAGTTAAAAAGTCATGATTTGAGTCTCATATTCTATCACTATTGTATTGACATTGATGTTGTTGACATTGAAGAATTTAAATTGTTTAATAAGTACAGTATAACATGAAAGTAAACAACTATGGTGCCAATGCAATAAATGGAAACCTTTGTACTTCCAGCTACAACCCGGATTAGTCTATAGTCTATATATTAAAGTCTAAAGGGGTGGACCAGGCATTGTAAAGGAGATCAGTTGGGTGCAAAACTTACATGGGTGTCCTCTCTCTGCAAGGGTGGAGGGGAGGGGGAAAGTGACTGTGTTATTATTTCAAAACACAACATAAACCAGATTGTGGTACATTTGTATTACATCCACAAACACTCAGACACACACACAGGACCATTGTGAAACATTTCTGAACACATTGAGGGGTGTTATCATCATGCACAATTAAACACATTCTCATCCCAACATATGCTCGCTGAACACTTATTGGGCAGAATCAGTGTGATTGATAAAGCATAATAATTTGTGAACAACTGTGTGGGGATGTAGCCCATCATCTCCTGTCAGTGTTTCAGCATGCACAGCAGCGAGCTTAGAATGTAACAGACTCTTTGCAATGCTAATCCGGTGTTTGACAAAAAAAAAGGAAGAAAAGAGAATGGAAAAAAAATCATGAGAAAAGGAGAGCTCACCTGTTTGGCATGCCAAGTCCACATCCTTCTCAAAGTCGGTCTGAGAGAAGGAGGCATGGCAGAAAGAAAAGAGAGACAGTCAGTGTGTATAAGTTACATTGAACACATTAGTAAGGGAACAGGCCTGATAAGGGATTGGATCTTGAATGTGTATGCTGAATCCAATGACTCTGATGCTGCCATTTCTCCCTGTACAGAAGTATGTGATGTTTTGCAATGGTGACAGTTACTATACAATTCAGTAACAGTGATTCCCTCTTTTGACAAGAACAAAAAAACAGACACCTTTAAGCCACTGCCACTTTTTGACACCCTGTGGACTAAGAAGAACATCTTATCGCTCCGCTGATCTTGACCTGTACATCCACAAGTCTTTTTTTCTAACGGAACCTGTCTTTAGATAATAACTGTATCAAGCACAGATGATTTTTACTGTGGCAAATGTAAAGAATACACTTCTGTTTGTCTGACACTGACTGTATCAAAACAGTATTTTTGCTGTTGGTCTAGTTTGAAAACTCCACCCAAGAGCTTTAATAAACAAATATTGGTGCAAAAATGTAATGGTAGTCATATCCTTCTGTGTGTAATGGTTCCTGGTCACTCAATATGATTGAAACATTATTTAAAGTCAAATTTAAGTTGATTTAATTCAGTTAAAGCTTTTATTTCCATTGTTTTAGCATCAGTATTAAACTAGTTAACACTCCTCAGTTATGAATTGTTCAGTTGCCATTCTCTATAGAGACCTTGTTCTTGTTTAGCTTCATAATTTGTTAATTAGAGTGATTAGATTTAATTTGCTGTTTCATTTTGTATTGTTTGTCCCTTGTATTGCTTTAAACTCTGTGTATTTTTCTGGTCATGTCCCTGGTATGAGTCTATATTCCTTTACTTCCTGTTTATTTTCTCATGTATACCTTGTGTTTCTCTGTTCCCTGTGTGTGTATTTCCCTAGTCTTGTCTTTAGTGTTTCCTGTCTTATATTGTAATTATTGCCTTTTGTGTCATCTCTTGTTTAAACTGTTGGCATTGCCCATGTACTGTTTAATTTCTAAGACCAATCTGTAGGGGTTCCTTTTTTAAAAAATTTTGCCGCGGAAACGCAGCTTCTCCTACATCCTCCGGTTAGCTGCAGCATTAGCCGCATGTAACTAGCCCCTTTATCTAGCCCCCCTCGATAAAAATGTGTCAGTCCGACGTCATTGTCAGTGTGAGATCACTGATCTCAGCCCATTGGCTCGTTGTGACAAGCCCAGCAGCTCACGTTGCACGCCCATTAACTTCTGTAGCAGGCCCACGATATGCCGTAGCCTGCGGTAGCACAGTAGTGCTAAGGTGCTAATGTTTATGCTCCCCTCGGACGGAGCCAGTGGCTGCATTCCTAATATGGTAAAAGAGGCGGGACAGTTCCGAGAACCGTGCTGAGCAACTGACCAATAACGACAGAGCGGATCAGCAGACCAATCAGAGCAGACTTGGCCCACGTGGGGCTCTGCAGTGGGGGCTCAACAGAGCGTAGCTGACGGACTCAGAGCGTAGAGGGAGCAAGGAGGAGCAGTACATGAAAACAGACACTTTTTTCGGACTTTAGCTATTGTGAACGTACAAAAGTAGGAACATTAACATTAAATATACGAACCCCAAAAAGGGCATAATATGGGCTCTTTAAACTTTGTCATGTATTTACTGATTACTTAACAGTCGCCTCGCTATCATCGGGATGGGAACAGGGCCAGAAATGTACACAGAAGCTCAACTATTATCTGCTGTTTAAGTAAAACTTTGCTGCCTTCAGCCAAGCTTCCTTTTAACTGAAAAAGAAATCCTGAACAATGCAGGAATATGCTGTTACTACTCAGGTTACTCATGTAGCTAGATGACGTATTTTGAGGGCACAAAATTGTGTTTTTCTGCTTGTATGTAGAATTCACTTGAGAAAAGCAGGGTGGTATTACTCCACAGGGTAATGAAACAAAGAAGAAACATGTTATTTTCAAAATCGCCACCCCTCAAGTTTCTCAAACTTGAAAGTGAAGCTCATTGCTATGCAGATGTGGTCCTCTCTTCTCTCACGATAGAGCCTCCTCCTGTCCTCGGCGGGATTCACTGACAAAAGCCTTTGTTTGGATAATAAACTACAGATTTTAGACAGTTTGGGCACGCCACCGAGGCAAAGAGGAAGGGAGGGAAATGAAACACAGAGAGAGAGAGAGAGACGGAGGAGCGAATGTGCGAGGGTCTCAGAGGAACGGAAAAGCTCTTAGTACGCAAATCACCCGCAGCTCCATAAATGGGTCTCAGCTAAATGGACGAATGCGGATATGAAAGAAAACTTCTCTCCCTCTCTTACTCGCAGTCCGTCATTCTCATCCAAATTGAGAAAAACAAATCATCTTTATTTTAACTATGAAACAAACTCTCTGCAACAGCCTCGTAGGTTAAACACAGTGAGTCATCAAAGTCAACTGTTTTAGAAAAAACACCAAAAGGGAATAAGGCCCTATATGAGCCCTACTGACTGAGTCATGCTCCTGAAGCAAAGAGCAGACTGTGTGAGGTTACTGTTGAAATGAACACCAAAGAAAACATCATTTCTTAAATCAATGAAAATGCCCAAAGACAAATTACAGATACATATTTTGCATTACTTGCTACACGAGAAGTGCTAGTTCTTATACAACACAGCTAATACATACTACTACATTACATTTAAAGGTGAAATATGTAACTACACTTGATGGAAATATATATTTTTTGTTTCCACCTTGTTCTTGCTGAGATTGAGTAAAACTCTTTGATAACATGTCTGTATGGAAATCATGAAAGTTTAAGCTAGCAGTGGATTAGCTAAACTCAGACAGGAAACAGGCAGAAGTAGCTAGCTTGGCTGTAGCCAACCAGTGCCTCTTACCATATAACTTCCCTTTTTATATCTTGCTCCTATAAATTGTATTAAAAAAACATGTATTAAAATGACTTATTGTGGTTTAATTGGGGTGTTACTGTTTTACTATTTCTTTGCCATTAAGTGATCTTCAGGAGAAATTAGCAACAAGACTTCAAAGAAGTCACTGTGCCTGGTCAAGAAGTAGTCTGGCACATAGTAAACCTTCAGTCACAATACTATGATGAATAAAACCACATTAAATTAAGTAAATGAAAAGAGCAACATGTTTATTAGCTAGCTTAAAAGTGTATGCCCATTTCCTGTCTTTGCGCTAAGCTTAGCTAACCAGCTGCTGGCTTTAGCTCCAAATGAAAGGCACAGACATGTTAATGGTAGCCTATAGATTTTTTCACCAAACTATTAGAATAATAGCTTAACAAATTAAAGTGTTAATCTATTAAAGAAACATTTGTACATATTTGTTATGAACATATGGCTTTACACATTCCACCTTTCTACATCTACGTGCTCTGCTATTCATAATGACTAATATTCGGTTTAATTCAACAGGTAACATACTGGTCTGCAGCCGATGTGGTTGTGGGCGTGGTTATGGTTATGAACGTGGTTGTGGGAATTGTTGAGGGTGGGGGTATGGTTGTGTGCATAGGTCATGGAGTGGCTGTGCTCCAGGCCGTGGTTGCTGCGGGGCAGACTGTGGTGACAGGCCTGCTGGCACACCGGTGGGAACGTCTGCAAGTGACAACTCGGCAGGCTTGATGTGCCGTAACGCAGAGAGCCACACTGCTGCCCACACTGGCCCACAAGTGGACCCTTCTGATGGCATGAAACAAACAAAAATCAATGAAAAAACATGACGTTTAAAGGTTAAAAGCAGCCATTTAACCAGTTTTGGAGAAAGGAAAAAAGCTAATTAGATTTTTTTTTAAGGCAACTTTGACTTGGTGTAGTAATGTTATGCCTCTAACTTTCAGGGGTTTCTAATGTGAATAAGGCGGGAACACCTGAGAGGATGGCGTGCAATGTAATTATGATTGAGGTACAACTGGATGCAGTTTTGCCAAATTATCCATCATAATTACAATCCTCAAGGGTATTTTGTTTCTCACACGGCTCTCCATGCAAGTTTTTTTTTCTCCGAAAAGATCTCCTCAAAGTCATACACATTAAGAACCCAAAGCCTGAAGGAAACTTAAAGGTTTTACCAGCTGTCTTCCAGAAGCAGTTGGCATAGAAACTAGCTCTGCCTGTGAGCTGTGTGTAAGATATAGCAATGCATTTAACTCGGGGAATGTTTTTTTAAAAGCACAGTTAGACTGTAAATGTTCCTCTTGGTTATGAAAACACAGACGAGAGAAAGTGTCATTATGGGTTCTCTGAGTGAAATGATGGCTCTGAAGTTTAATCTTGATAACCTCAGAGGGGGCGTTCAGGAACTCATAATCGTTACCGCAAACAGGTCTGAGGGAGAAATAAAGGGAATAGCGCTGGGAGAGTAGCTCTTGCAGTGTGACCGCTCTGACATTGGCACGGCAGTTCAGGTCTGTATGATTTATCACACTATTAGTCACATTTGGAACACATGCAATAACCTTATGGGAGCGCTACACTCTTCAAATAAAGATGGAAAAGCTCAGGTTAAGAGTAAATAAAAGTGCTGAAGATTGGGTTTTCTTAATACATGAAATGCTGATGGCAAAATGCACATTTTAAATTAAGATTAACATTGATTTAAGCAGGATTTTTAACTCTTTAGTTCCACGTTTACACTATAGGAAGTTAGTTTCAGGCTGGGAGTGAACATTTGTAACCATTGGCAATGAAATCAAACAATTTTGAGAACCTCAACATGCAGAATGAGAAGAATAATGACCCCTGTGCTGGGGGAAAAAAATGGTTATGGAAAGTCTGAGCACATCAATAATGGCAATCATGTCTTCCTGCTACTGGAGTTGCAGCTTCTAGGAAGCTCCAGACGTTTAATGTTGGTCTAATGAATAGCAATGTGGGATGAAATGGAAATGCTATTCACCATGATCTGCACCTGTCCATTCTTGCAGGAGTCGGGTGAGTTTTCGCTGTCGTCTTTACATCCCCCCATCCGACAGCGCACCGCATCCTGAACCTGGGTTGGAATAAAGGATGATGGGGAGAGGAGGGGGTTGAATATAGAAAAAGGAAAAAAAAAGGTTGGGAGGAGGTGGGGAAAAGAATGATGCAGGGACGATGCAAAGGAAATAAGTTAGTGGAGGAACTTTTACTTAAGTTGGTTTGGCAAATACTGGAGCATGGGGAGCCCACTCCTTAGATATTCTTTAAATTCATCTTCTTCAACACTGCACATGACAGCTGTTCAGTGAATATTAAATTACGTGAAAATGGTAAACGAAGCGGCTATATTCTCCTCTAAGTAGCTCAGCTTGTAGCTTACGTAAGAGACAGCAAGCGGTATAGAAAGCAGTTCTTCAAAGTGGCCTATTTGAGCCTTGTGAGATCAGTGGCACACAGTTCTAATTAAAACCAACAGCACGGTATATAGATGCTCTAACCCCTGGCGCCCCTACCCAGTGTCGTCGTCGTCTTCTTCTTCTTTATCCTCCCACATATGGTGTCTAAGCAAACACACACCAGCCTACTGTCAAAGAAGTGGTTCCTGGGAGCAGCTCAAAAACAAATGGGATCCACGTGGAATAGGTTTCACAGCCCACTCTTAGACTGAGATTCCCCCCCCCACACACACACACACCAGACGCTGCATTATAGATAGCCTGGATCTTTCCCGAGGAGCAACATAATTTCTCAATGTTGATGCTGTCAAATCCCGTAAGATTTCCCATTGGTGGAAACGAGGGCTTGTTGAATAAGCTGTGCAAGTGCATCTCCTCTCTTGCTGGGCGGTCTCATCTGTGTGTGTGTGTGTGTGTGTGTGTGTGTGTGTGTGTGTGTGTGTGTTCTGCAGTTGGGGTAAACTAGAGTAGAATCCATGTCTGATAAATGCTGCATGAGCTGGAGTATTGCCTCCATTGTTTCCTTCCGTCTGTCTCTTCCCTCTATATCCATACTCATCCTCTGCAGTATTTGCTCCCCATTCTGTCAGTGTGTACATTGGCACCCACTGCAGCTTATTCCGACTTCAAAGTGGAGAGCGCCTCTATGGGTCCATACCTACCTCTCCATTTCCTCCTCCCCTACTATCATCCCCTGCCACGCTCTTGAAACACATCCCCCCCCCCGCCCCCGTACAGATCTCTGCATGCATTTTTTCACATTTACCTCTATCCCCCCTTTCTTGCAATAAAACCATCTCCTTTCCCTTGTTTCTACCTCTCCTGCTGCCTTGCTAATCACAACGCCTTTTTACGTCGCACATGTTCATTCGCCTCGCCCCCTTTTTTTCCTCGACTGATCTCAGCAGGCCGGCTGTGCTTTCATTCTCAGCCGCTACCTTTCAAAGCAGCGAGCGCAATCTAGGAGGGCTACGCGCCGCTGCGCTTCCCCGGCACGTTCTGTGTCTGTATTTTGCATCACACAATATCACACTACTCTTTTGTTTTTGCACCGTAATGCTTCATCATATCCCCCCCCCCCCCCATCAGTGCTCCCCCTCCTGTGTGGCACTCCCTTCAGCTATTGTTCTGCAGCAGTATTTACTCTCTCTCTATATATTTCAGGAGATTTTTATGCATTTAACATAAATCATTCTTGGATTTACTGTACCTTTTAATCCATGCTGCTTTTGTGATACTGATGTAATACAGCTGAGCGTTCCAAGCATTTAGAAATCCACATAAACTATGCAGCGCATTCAATATCTCAATGATCTCTTGTATAAAGGCAAGGCTGTGTGCTGTGTGCATGCACCAGCAACAGATGGCTTATTTACAGTTAAGAGAAACAAATGATCTGCATTAATTGTCGCTGGTGCATTAGTGAGTCAGGCCATAGCTAACTAAGTGTGTGCAAATGTCTGTCTCAAGGGTTAGGGCATAACTACATGTGTGTGCACAATGAGTATAAAATTCAGCATCCCAGAGGGGGAGGGAGGGGGCACAGCAAAGCCTGTGGCAAATAGGCACTAGGAGGTATTAGTTAAGGACTTATCGTCTTATTCCATACAGCATCTTCATAAGCTCCTTAAAGCAGCCTCGGATCAGACGGACAATACTCCACTATCACACTGCATTATGAAGGGGAAAAAAAGAAGAAGAAGAAGAAGCAGCAGCAGCTCTGGACATAAATACCATGCTAATCCTTCTCGTGTCTGATCCGCTTGTGCCGTGTCCTGTCTCCACGCTGACCCGGAAACTAACCTGACATTTGCCGACATGACTCCCACCTGTCACAGGGAGTCAGTGTCGCCGAGGTCACCGCGTGGTGCCGAATTAGAAATGTAAGAGCTCAACACATGTCTGGGAACACTCACCTCTCTGCGCATTGCACAGTGGACGGTGATGATGACGAACCCTTGGACCGAGTCAAAGACGGCAAAGAGGACCTGGAGGAGACAGTAAAACATTTGCGTGTAAATTCTTGCACTTTCTTTTAAAGATCTGTCCTGGATAAAAAAAAAAGTCATTTTCTTCTTTGTTTAAACTGCATTGAGGGTATATTCCCTGCATTTTAGACTACATCGAACGTCTCCTCAACAACAAAAGCTGTAAGCATACAGCTGCCTACAGTGTAAACCTGATTTAGGTTTGTTTTGTTTTTTTTGGCCGGAAGGTTCTGTTGTCTCAAACTGTGTCGCGGGCTGAGATGTATCAGCATCTCTTGAAACACTGTTTACAGTGACAAATCCTTCCATCACTGCTCTGACGATCCCCTTTTTTTTTTTTTTTTTGTGACTTCTGTACATCTGCGCGACTCCTGAGCCAAAAGGAAAACATGTATTACACTGACAACCAGCAATTGTAAGATGTCAAGCCAGTCGTGGCTGTGGTTAAACTACATATTTAAGAATTTAGTATCTTGATGTGGTGATTTTTGTGTCCCGTCTTTTCTCTGTCTTGACATATTTGGGCACATTTCTTTCATATTTCATGGTTGGGTGAAAACGTTATAAAAATTAGAAAACAATTCTTGTGACAGGCTTGAAGTGTCTGTAAGGCACTGATTATACCTGTTATTCTGTGACGTATAACTAAGTAATCATTACAGAGGGACTGACATGCGACTAAATTAGTCATGTTTGTTCAAATTAAATCATAACAGTTTGTAGACTTTTTTTTAGGAATGAAATGAAACCCTCTGTTGGTCTTTGATACATGCTTCACGAATGTGAATTCTTTATTCTAATGTTGTGAAGTATCAACCATTCTAGGGACACACCTTGTATTAGACACCAGTGTTAGAAAAACATGCTCAAGTGTACTTTGCATATGTGACCTTTGACGTTGCCATCCTGCTGACTCCTGATTATTTTCTCTAACAAAGATTGCATTTCACAACCTTTTATTTAACGCAATGTATGCAGCATGATCTAAGCTTTTATCATTTGTTTGGATTTATTTAACGTCTTTACTTCATTTCCTTTGATGGTGTTTTTCACTCACAGGTTTACGTACATGTTTCATCCAATTTAATGAATTATTTCATCATCTACATTTGGACATTAGTTCAAAAATTGATCAAGTTTAATTTCCATCTTTTGATGTTAATTTTGTCTTCAATCATTTGCATTTATTTTCCTCTTTTTTAAAACGTTGAGCATCATTTCTTGCTTGAAAGTCTCTATAGGAATAGTATTACTTTCATTATTACCATCATTATTTTAATGGTTTAAAGTCATACAATGTCATGCTGAAGGCTTCTTAAACTAAAGAGTGGCAGGTGTTTAGTGTTTAGGAAGTGTTGTCATATTAGCCAGAGTGTATGTATAACTATCAACTATCCTTGCTTCAGCACCCTGACCATGTCTTCTTTCTACATCAGGTGCCCAGCTTGTGACAGAAGTCTCGCCATGCAACATCCACTTTTTGAAGCCATGTTTTGAAAGCACATTCTCCATGGCAGCGTCGCAAGTTGAAATGTGCGCGAGTCACGCTACGTTAGCATCTGATCGTATCGTGAGAAACATCACCTGGTAGAGTGTGGAGCGGCGGTCGGTTATGGCCAGCACGGCTGACATCCAGGTTAATGCTAACAGAGGAAGAACGACGCAGGAGCTCCATAGAGATGCCCTGTCAGAGAAAGAGACAGACAGGCAGAGGAGGAGGAGGGGGAAGAGGGGAGGAAGGAAGGAGAGGGAACAAGGGGTTCAGTCTAAAACACCACCAGTCAGCTCTGTTAAGTCACATAACTCCACTTAAAACTCCCTCACACACAAACACACACACACACACATACACACATGGATCAGTCATAGGTTCAGTGGTGGGCAATTTGCAGCTGATTGGCACACGGAGGTTTGTATCAGACTTAATATTCTAACTGAGAGGTGGAAGATGATGTGTAATCATGTAGATAGTTATGAGACTGACAATTGCTCACAATTACATGGTTGATGCACTCTAAGTGTCATGCTGGTGGACTAGGAGACACCAGGCAGTGGAGCCGATGGGGGGGGGGGGGGGGGGGTGTTGAGACAGTCCATTGACAAGCACTGACATGGGGGTTTCTGAGGAGTAAGTGTGTGGGATTCTGTGTGTGCACATGTAATCGGTCGAGTCAGACCCCAATTTAAATTGCTCATGCGGTTTGAGCGCACATTCATGGTTTTAGAGCTGTCAGTCTGACAGACAGGCAGCTCTGTGTAACTACACTGAGGAATATCTGCGCCCTTTTCGAGGTGTGTGTGGCCAAAAAAAAAAGTAAAAAATAATGAGAGAATAAAGGGAAAGCAAGCCGAAGCTGTGCCGTCCTGTTGTTAATGTGTAAAAGTCAGCGCTGCTGGGGATGGTGGTTTGAAATATACAATAGGCTGTGGTTCAGTGTAGCTTATACACTCTGTGTTGTAGGAATTTTCTAGCTTCCACATCATCCAATAAACTCTTGATAACCAACACCTTGAGGGGCATAATACCATTTTTAATTTCTGAAGAAATAATTAGGGTTAGTATGTTGTGTTTTCTACATGTTAAGCTGTTTTTAAAAAAGCTGTAACTTAGTTCTTCTGGTCATTCCCAATGGTTTTGGCTGTAACCTGACTATTATCATTCCAAGGGTTTAATGCAATGGTTATTTTGTTCACGTTTTCCAGTTTGTAGAACAAGTCATGGAAACAACTTTTCAAGTGTAAAAAAGTAATTTGGTTCCTCGTTGTCGCTTCGTCAGCAGAGAGGACTAAGCATCTTATGGTGCTCCAGATAATGAAGGAGTGACACCTTGCGTTTTGAAGCTTGTGCTATGGACAATTCAAGAAGAACTGCAAAGATGGGGGCAAACATTAACATTTTTTCTTTTTTTTTTTACAGCTTCAGCGAAGATATTCCTACATCAGGGATCAGCTAAGCGCTTTGAAAATAAGTCAATAACGGCTCCGCTTGTTCTCGGCGACAACTACGGTGAGGGGGGGGGGGGGGGGGGGGGGGAAGCCTGATACAAAGCTGTTACTGCAAATAGGCAATCTCATCCCATTACCCTCCAATCACAGTGTCCAACGATCCAACAAAAGGAGCTAAAAACAGAGGTGCTGCTTTAAATGGAGCACTCTTCCAAAACAAACACAAAGCCGTAATGAGTGATTTGTCCAAGGACATAGTTAAAAAGGAACGGGAGTGTTTTGCAGCAGTTAAACAGGAGGAGGGTCTTTCATTAATAGACTTGGCAGCACTGAACATGAAACCATGACAACCACACTCCTGCTATGAGTAAGAGAACAGTTTTGTTATCATTCTTTTTTATTTTTTTACACCTTCTTAGAGGCAACCACACAAAAAAAGCTGGTTGGGAGATTGAGAGACACCTTTAGATTGAACACTGAAAAAAAGGTGTGAATGAATCGAAGCGCAAGTTGACGTCATTTATATACTGCACTTCCATGAAGTTTGAAGATTTTTTTTTTTTTTGACGCAGGAGCAGGAAGGAGAGCGGTACAAGTAAATGCAAGGATGAAGCTAACTTTATTCTAACTGTTTCTCCTTAATATGGGACTAAAAGTTCCAAAAATGACTGTGTTGAGTCATGTTTTCTAAAAAATGAAACTCAGAGTCTTGTATTCTCAAAGCCCTAGTAGAGTTTGGATGTCATTGGCATCATTTCTTAGACTTGACAAAGCTCCCTCCAGAGCCACAAAAAAAAAAACATTTCACTGATTTCACAGAGATCACAGAGACGTACCTGCGTCCCCAGTAAGTATGCTGCACTGATATAGGTATGCAAGACGTCTGAAAAGCTTTGGCAGGTTGTAAATCTGATGTGCTACCTGTTACTCAGAGTTCAAAGTTTGGCGCATTCACCACATGCCATAATATAATGAGCCAGGTTTAGACAATTACAGCACAGTATTAGTGACATTGTGCTGCCCTGATGTGTTAAAGCCTCCGCAATAGCGCACTACAAACAAGTTAAAGCAAACTCTAAAAGTGATTCATAAATAGTGTTTGACACGGGTCAGGTTTTTTCGCACAGTACGAGCCGAGGAAAAATTCGCTTTAGATCAAAACATGCTCTCATTAAACAGTGGCGGCTTGCAGTGCAGGTGATTTTTCCTTTCATTAGTTTGTTTTTGTAACCAGACAAGTCTGAATGTCATCCTGCATCATTACCAACAGCCAGAGATTAAAAGGATGGAGGAGAGAGAGAGGGACACAGAGCGAGAGAGAGAAGATGATGGAAGGTAGGAGAGAGCAACAGAGAGAGAGAGAGAGAGAAAATGATGAAGATGGACTAACATGGCGCTGCTGGCAGTAGAGCTGGACATAGCGGTGCTCGAGATCACGCCACACTTGGAGCATTTCAGGAGCAGTCGGCTACGCGCCTCCGCCGGGACACTTTAGGACATGTGCAGACACACACACACACACACAAAGACACACAAACAAACACAATTCACAAAACCATGGGGGGGGGAAAGGAAGGAGGAGTGGGGATGAGGGGGAGAGACAGGTTCCAGGTATGGTAACAGGTGAAAGTGAAGATGTCACATTTGCGGAAAAGAAAAAAAAAAAAAAAAACAACAACAGAAAAAAGTGGAGACAACAAACAAAGGGAGGGTAAAAGAAATAAAGGGGGGAAGTGGGGGAGGGAGAAAAGAAAGAAAGGCAAATTAAAACCAGATCTGAAAAAAGTAGCAGTAATGAATAAACAGTCAGATAGATCCAGAGCAAGTAGAAAGTGAGACGGACATTTGCGATGTTATAACAGAGTCGTGTGGATAAACAGATTACAGTGACACATACAAGAAATACAGCCACCAAGTGTGTGCGTCATTGTCGTGTACAATGTGTGTGGCTTTGCACAATGAAGCGTGAGAGGGGTGCAACAGGAAGGGGAAAGACTTCTCTGGTTGTGTGCTTACAGCTGACTTCTCAAATAGATTAAAAAAAAAAAAAAAAGGTGTGTGTGTGTGTACTGTATATAGTGATGCAGAATGATAGGGCTACGCACGCTATGGTACATTAGCGCCCCATCACAGCTCATTGCCTTAGAGCCAGCCACATCCCCGCGGCTTCATATGAAAATACATTACACTAATGACAGCCCGTCCTGTTAGCAACGCCGCCGACTATTACAGCACCTACGAGCACGTCAAGATGTTTGCGCGTACACGGAACACACACTTCTAAGAATGAAAAGTGCTTAATAATCGGATAACACTGTTGACTTTTTCCTGGAACAAAGATAGGTACATCTGTTTGTGTGTGTGTGTGTGCGCGTGGGCGTGTTTGTACACATCGAAAGCTTTAATCTCGGCTGAGTCACCAGGAAACAAAAGCTAATCAACCCCCCAGAGAGGCAGTCTGAGCTGTTAACCCTTTCAGCCAAACACAAATTATCAATTTCAATTTGCACAAGAATCAGAATCATTGGAAGAAAATGTAATGACAGAGAGAGAGAGAGAGAGAGAGAAAGCCAAAAAAGAGAACGAAAACAAGAAAACAATGAAATCAATTGGTATGGATATGAAAGCATGGATTTTCCTGCAAGAGCTGGAGGAAACTCCGTTCTTGGGATTAGCGAAGATGATGAACGCCTCGACGTGAAGTAGAAGTAATGTTGAAGGTGCATTCATATGCATGCATGTCTGATATGTGTGCATATATAGCATGTGTGTGCATGATTGTCTGGAAGAATAACAGAGAGAAATGGTATCGGATTTCAATAGTGCATTTGGTTTTATCCATCTAATCCTGGTGTTTATAATACATAATGAGCTTTCCATCTGCCATTGATTTTCAAATCTGATCTATTCATCTGCATCACAGGAAGAACGTATATATGTGGAATTGGTTGGCAATTTCTAATGGAATTCACCGAGCATCACAAAACAACACATGTCTTGTCATTTTGTCGCCAAAATGGGGGTTGTTTTTTGTTGATTGGGGCGCAGGTGTACACAAAGGTGTGTGTTTGTGTGTGTGTGTGTGTGTGTGTGTGTTCAGAGACGCTAGAAAACAGTTTGAGTTAGCTGCCATGAAATTGTCGTCTCCCTGAGATTGTGCCTGACAGACGGTGAAATGTATCTAATGCAGCAAATTTGTAGTCATTTCCCACCAAAGATTGAGTAGATTGATGAAGGTGTGTTGATGTAGTGTGTGTGTGTGTGTGTGTGTGTGTGTGTGTGTGTGAGGTGCTGAGAGTTTAGGAAGTGAACTTACCCCGCTCGCTGCTTTTTAGACTTGTCTGAGATGCCGTCTCGAGACATGAGCTTGTTAAACACCACGATTCCAATGAGCATATTCACCTGCATTGAAAAAAGAGAGGAGGGTTTGATCAGGATTACTGTAAGGGTTTGAGGATTGCCAACAGGGATTACTTTCATACGCTCTTTAACAGCTTTTCAATACGTTTCAGGAGATGGAAGATGACTTTTTAATTGTCTCACAGACTCCAGACTGAAAGTGAAGCGACAGTGTTTGAGCTGTCAGAGATCTCAGGCTGACTCCCTCCTGTGCAACACAAGCTTTAAACTCATCTCAGTCACATTTTACACAAGGCTTAAATAGACTTTCTCAAACATCTGTTACATATAGTTTAAAAAACATTTTAACAACCGCAATTCAACCTTTTCTGACTTTGTGATGCTAATCGGGTGCTGTGTGCTTCGACATCAGAGGCACGGTTAGAATTTTTCTCATTAAATGACCTCAAATCTAAACATTGTAAAAACATAACACCATTCCTTTATATTATAACTTGCAACACCACATTTTGACAGTCACTCCTATGATAGTCTTATGATCTAGGAATATTTTCCTCCACAGATTCAACAATGCTAACGTAAAAGCAGCATAGCTTGTTGCCACCAGTGGCACAACAGATGACACCATTGCTGGGCAATAATCCATTAAGTGTGTGAGGATAAAATTGGCCCAACTTTGAACGTGTCTAAAATGTACTTGTAAACAAACAAAAGTTGTGTTGACCTTCTGAATGTACTTTCCTTACATTGCATGAGCTAATAGTCTTCTTCTCTTGCATTTGCCAGTGTTTTGGTTTCTTTGCGTATTGGCGACACCAAGCGTCAATCAGTGGAAAACCGCTGACCTCTACTTTTTGTAAATCTCTTCTTTAATTGCAAACTTTTTCACAGAGCACTGTAAAGCATTGGGTTAGTTCTGTCTGAGCACAATATAATGTATGTGCTTATATTAGCCCTTTTTACAATGAGATTCCATCACAGCCAGGGTCATTTCCAGAGGCTTGGCCAAGGGTGGCATGGACCCCCCTTGTTGGCCACCCCAGGTGCCACCCCCAAATTTATTCACTATGATTGGTCATTTGCCTTGCCAGAGGTAGGACTTCCGACTCTGGCAAATCCACCATGCAGGCTGTGTTTCAACAGGCAGCTCATTGTTTTCAGTGTGCAGATTATTTGAAATACTTAAAATTTTGATCTTGGTCGTATTTTTTTTTTTAGTCCTTGAAAGAATTAAGCTCACAAGATGTATATGCTGCCATCATCTAGTGTTACTTAAAAGTCAATGTGATTTGTGCCGAAAGAATGGGTAAATAAATGTTCGTTATTCATGTGTGTGCACACGAAACTCAGGCTCACCCTTACAGGTCAGTGCTTCAGTTGGGCCACCCTAGTCCAGAAAGTCTGGACATGCCCTGGCCACAGCGCCTTAACAAAGCTCCTTAACTTAAGACACCTTTGTACTATAACATTGAACTCAGTGTAAAGAAACAGTGGAAGCTTTATATACACACACAGTGCTTTTTGGTTCAGCCAGCTCTGATGTTACGCCCAACCCTTACGCCTCTGTGATATCTACATTGACGGCAAGAGGTAACAGTGTAAAAGGGGATAATGAGAAATCACATTAGCTTGTTCAATTATACTTAACAATCAAAGGCTCATTCAGCTTCATAGAAGTTCATGTCCAATCATATCCCTGTCGGAGTGTTTCTTTGACATTATGATCTAATAGCTTCATGGCACTGTTTATGCCCATGCCAGTGTTTCCCTTTCACTACAACAACCCTCTTCTAATGGGGTGTTTTGTATTCTTTGTTCAGCTAAGATTTATGTTCATGTTTGTTTCTGTTTTATGGGATTACTCATTTCAGTAGAGCTCCCTCAAACAGCAGGAGCTTTTTATCACAAATGTTTGGCTTACTTACGAAAAATGGGGTTAAAATATTTGCGTCTCATCCCGGCTTCCCTAACGAATGAGGAGTCCATAGCTAAGCCTGCCAAACATCTGGCCATAGTGACCCACTGATCAAGATTCTATTAGATACACTGACGTGCACACAGATCTGCGCTAAGGTTTGCCACATGCAGACCTCTGCCTTGAAATCCTGCCCGATTTGGAGATTTTCCATGCTGGCGACATGTTCCTTCTAATCCTTCCAACATTCACTCATACTCTGTCTTTCGCCCTGTATGGGTTCCTCTGTGGAGCCTCTGTGTGGTTATTCATCTGCAGATGTCAGCAGTGAGGTGAATTGAAGATAAAAATGACATTCATTCATACATATACTGTGTATTCAATGCATGTCTACACTAACAAGGTCCTAAAGTGAATGTCTGCCTCGATTCTTTCCTTCATCTGTCACCAAGAGCAGTATCTTGCTATGCTGGTGATTGTTTTCATGGATTCCATACACGCTTGCTAGAAATCCTATAGGAAAGAGCATTTAAAGTCTGGCTTTCATGCGGTCAGTCAAATTCCCTGTTTTGCTGAAGGCAGATTTTTGCTTGAAGCCTCTTTCTTTGCAACATCTAGAGTACATCTGGCAGCTTTTGCAAATTGCTAGAGAAAAAAACTCCTTCCCTCTGATCTCCTTCCCTCTTGTGTGTGCGCCGCTGCTGGGAAAAAAAAAAAAAAAAAAAAAAACGACTTTCCGATGTGCCGGATTGTGAGAGACTTATTGTCATGCCAGTCATTTCTGGCCCCAGCTCTGTTAGTCAGCATCATCCTGCTCTGCTATTTGCCCAAGGCCAGGTTCATTAATTAGAGAAGAGTCCTGTGGGAAGGTCTGCGTTTCTCTGCCCAGCGTCCCACACTCATTACAGCTGTTTGTCAGAGTCGGGGCCCCAGCAACAACACCGGGGGGCCGGGGACCATTACAGCATCTGGGGTGTGGATCGTACATCAACATTGTGGAGGAAGCTATGATGTAACGTAGGAAATGTTCCAAGAAAGACGAGTCAATGACAAACAAAGAGAAACAACATGCCCTCTGATTTATAATGGCTTTGACCTTTGGACTCATATATAGAGATTAAAAGTGTAACAACTTTTTTAAAGCTGCTGGAAATTGTGCCTGGAATATTAAAGACTTATGCAAGGCCAAGGTATCATGCATTCATCATTCAGCTTGTTTCTTCAGTTTCCATAACTCCGTTGTCATGGCAGATCATGTTTTGATTGACATCTGCCTGGCCCATCTGTCATCTGTGTAAGAATCAAAGAAGGCAGCAGAATCCCTGCCGCATGAATATTTTTTATTGGTCACTGAATGGTCAAATACAAATCTATGTCATCCATATTCTAGTCCGTGATAAGCTTACATGTCCAACGTTAGCGCAGCTGAGATGCCCATTTTAGTTCTCGAAGTTATTTTTGCAATGCTAAGTGATTAGCTAGCGCTTCATTATAAAGAAGCCAAACGGGCCTGCCGATACTCAACAAAAGTACGACATCAACTGCTCCGACCAAACTGCCAGGGCTGAAAACTGCGGTTGACATTTAATGGGAGAAAGTAGCTTGATAGTAAATTGCCACTTTTTCAATGAATGGAGCACATAATATGTCACAATTTGATCACAGCATTACCACAGAACTGAACCAAAAAGGACATTATTTAGAATTTTAACTGATTCATTTCTAACCCTTTTAAGATTCTTATTACGGGGCAGAGCGGATCAGTTGGTAGAGTCAGTTGTCTTTCAACCATAAGGTCGGGGGTTCGATCCCTTTCTCCTGCAGCCACATGTCTGATGTGACCTTGGGCAAAACAACTAACCCCAATTAGCCCCTCCTGCTTAGTCAGTAGCGTATGAATTTGGATTAGTTACTTCTGATGGTCACTTTACATAGCAGACTCTGCTATCAGTGTGTGACTGGGTAGGTGTGACATGCAGTGTAAAAGCTTTTTGTGTAGTCAGAAGACTTGAAAAGCATTTAACAAGCTCAAATCAATTTACCATACCAGGCCAATTTCCAGACTTGGTCCGTGCCGGGACTTGAACCGGCGACCCTCTGATTCCCAACCCAAGTCCCTACAGACTGAACGACTGCCGAACCAAATACATAACACATAAGGTTGGAAGACAATTGCGGATTTGGGTTTCAACTGGTTATGTGAAATTGAGTTATGCAAATGTGTGTACATTAGATTTAGCAAGCTACAGTAGGGCACCAACCTGACTCTTTTCCGCCTCTGTAAATAGCAGTAGGATTCGTAGCCACAGCATCAAAATAATCATGAATATTCAGCGCTAAATAATACCTGCTACCTTGAGTCACTAAGTGAAATAACTGTCAAACGAACAACACATCTCTCACTTCAAAAATCACTAATTTCCCTTTTCACTTCGCTTCTCTCCTGTCATGTACCATAAAATAAGTGTGGAAAAACAACTCGAAAAGAAACACCTACTACAACTACAGCAACAACAACAACAACAACAGAAGCAGCAGCAGCAGTGGCAGCAATTATCAAATGAAAGTTTAGGACCACATCCAGACGTATTAGCAGTGGAAGTATCCACCTGGGAATTCATTTAGGTGAAATTAGCTAATCCTGCAAACTGCCACACACAGCAACAGATGATTAAAACACCACTGAGATGCAATCAATGTAGCCAAATTTGCTGTAGAACAATAAAAAAAAAGGTACATTTAGTTGTGGATATGAGAAGAATGTGTTTTATAGAAATGTACAAAGGCAAACCAACAACACTTTGTTATGACGATGGGGCAGAATGTTATTTATGACATTACATACATTTACACAGATTTCATGTAAAATGTATGTATCTGTTCTTATTTCACCCTTTAATTAACCGGGCACACTGACTCCTGTTATGTAAGTCCACATAAGAGTGAGGCACAGACTGCTAGGCTGAAACTCAGTCCTGGCATGTGTTGCATTGCCGGGGAGCTCCTGTCTAATGGAATGTATTTTGAAGTCTTTCTGGCCTGACATTTTAAACTCAGCGATCAAAGTGCTCATGTCATCATTTTGTCGTTGGACACCCTTGGGTGGAGGGAAAAGGGAAAATCCTCAAGAGTGCAGCTGCAGATGCTTTAAAGCTCTTGGTTTGAAGGCTAACTTGTAATTTCTTTTTTTTTTGTTGCAGAATTATGAAATGTGACGAGTGAGGGAGGAAGGGAGGGAGGGAGGGAGGAAGGGAAGTGGGGTTGGAGGGAATTCTGTCCAGAGAGGGTGTGTTGAACCAACTTACCAATACGATGACAGCAGCAGGTCCAACGAAGGCATAAAGCAACCCGCCATCCAAGGCTAACCAGCAACTAGAGCAAGAACAGGGAAGTGTTTGAATCACAAAGCACAGCAATGACACATAATTACCACTGTTACAAAAAAAAAAAAAAAAAAACACTTTCACACGCTCAGGTCTTACATTTTGCTTTCTGCATGTGCCAAGTACTTAACCACAACAAATACTCAACCAATTACAGGGATCACATGTACTTGAAGAGAGATGAAGCAGTCATTTCTTTGGCTGGTTAAGTGTCTGTTTCTGCGAAAATATCGCCCTCAGTGCTGAGCACATTTATTATGTAGCCTACATTCACCTAAAAACGTGCCCTAAAACTCAAAATGGTCTGGTGAAATTTTAATTCTGCGGAAGCTATTGAGAGTTAATGAGTTTAAACGTGTCCTCCAGTGATGTCATCAGAGCGATACTGAATCCCCTCTCTTGTCTTAATTGCAGCTCAATAAAAGGGAAGATGTAGAAAAAACACACACACCCCGAAAGCTAATATACAGCCCTTGTATTAATGGGATGTTAACTACAGTGTGAGGGAAAAACACTATTTACTGGGTACCAGAGCCCAACAGTGACTGTATTCTGTGTCTTTAAATGTTCAGCTCCTAAATTAACAGAAATAATTAAGTGGTTTTTACTTGAAAAAGATTTTTTTTTACTCAACAGAAATCTTAAAAATGCACCACACCATGTTGCTGTACATCATTTCTATATATTCAAGAATGTGCTTTCAAATAACCTCTCAGAGCTTCTGAATTAATGAATGAATCAGTGTTTTCTGACCAAGAGCTGGGGACTTTTAGAAGAGGGAACTGTCCACTAGAGAACTTTTTTTTTCTGTCTACATTCGCACCTACTCTGAAGCAGGAGCTAAAAAAATAGGTTCCTCTTAACAATTCCTCTTCTAGGAACTACAATTGTTCTTGGTTCCTGTGGTGCGGAATGAATCAAAAAGGAGGAGGGTTCCAACAGTTCCTAGAACTATGAAAAAGCTCCTGTGGTCCGACAACGCCTTATGAGATTCATGAAAGGTCCTGAAAAAAGCCCGCTTCCTATGGAAAAGGAAAATTAGTCTGAACAGTTATTTCAAATGAGAGATTTCTGCACTTGTGCTTTGGTCCCTGCTGTACTCGCTGTATTAAAGTCTGCAGTTTGAAGTGGCTTAGTTGGTGTAATCACAGTAAAGCACCATTTAAACAGAAACCTGTCGACAATAAACGGGTTCTTATTTACAGTATCTTTCCAGCTTTAGCACAAACTGTTCAGGGGTGTTAGATTAGCTGAGATTTAAACTGTTATGCTAAGTACAAAACAACACGTTAACAATGCTTTATATCACAAACAGTTTTTGATTAAGACTGGAGGTTATGTCAGGTTTCCCCATTTACTTTGATCAGGCCTTAATTTAATCGTTCATAGAAAGAGAAGTGTTCTTGAAGGTGCCATTGACAACATTGTCTTATTTTCTTATTTTTTGTTTGTGCTGTTTTGATAATTCATCTGCTATTTTTTTCCTTTACTTGTTCTTTTAAGTGAACTTTTTATGCTGCTGTCTTGGCAATGACTCCCTTGTAAAAGAGATTTTAAAAAACTGATTTCTGTCAAAGTTGTTTTTGTAGTGTGAAAAAAAAAACTGCTGATGATGGTTCTGCATCACTTGAGAACAGCTTTGGAAAGTTGGAAATCCGTCATCCTGGGCGCTTTCAGAGCTGTTGTGTGACACAGAAATGCATCAACTTACAAAAACTGAGTAGACAGGGCAGTTTGGACGAAGACGTATTTTGGCTGACTTGATACTCGGCTTTATTTCTTTTACTGTGGCCGAGTCTACAGCTCAGGAAATGCATGCAACATGAGGTCTGACCTGCTCGTGCACAATGCATCATGGTACATGTAGTCACTGCTGACGAACCTTATTACTTCAATGTACGAGGAGTGATTAAATATCCATATTAAACTTGGCAATAATGTCTTTTCTATGAGCATGCTGGAGGTGGTCATCAATGCACATAATGCAATGTTTATACACAGCTGAGCCTTTGGGGAATCATTGACCACCTCTAGTAGGTTTAATAAATAGTAAGCAAACACAAATTAACTGTCTCCAAGTAGAGCCCCTCCCTCACCCCTGTCTCCAAGTAGAGCCCCTCCCTCACCCCTGTCTCCAAGTAGAGCCCCTCCCACACCTGTGTCTCCAGGTAGAGTCCCTCCCTCACCCCTGTCTCCAAGTAGAGCCCCTCCCACACCCCTGTCTCCAAGTAGAGCCCCTCCCTCACCCCTGTCTCCAAGAAGAGCCCCTCCCTCACCCCTGTCTCCAAGTAGAGCCCCTCCCTAGAGAGAGTCCCTCCCACACCTGTGTGTCGCGAACATGTGACTGGAAAAAAAAAAGTGTCAAAAAGTATGTGAAGCACTCTTAAAACATGTTGGTTTTGTTCCTCCTCTTTGTTCCGCCACATGTTTTCGTACCATCTGGGGTCCAAACTGCACTATTTTGCATTCGATAAATCTGATTGGTTGAAAAAAATATCACAAATTTGGGTCTTGATTTTCATGAAGGAGTTGGTGGTGCGTCCTTAGGCTAGACCAGTTGAGAACCACTGCATTCGATTCTAATATTACAGAAGGTGTGCTGTGCCTTCGACAATACACGAATCCGATTTTTAAATCAAGAAAAACAAACATGGTTTAAGTGATGAAATCCAAAGTGAGTCCTGACCGGTTTGAAGCTAAATGAAGGGTGCTACTGTATGAAGTGGTACTCACTTGCTGTCTGTGCCGTAACCTCTCGCTCTGGTGAAACCCACTGACACTGCTACAACTAGAGCTGGAAGACCTGCATACACACACACACACACACACACACAGAAAGATGGAGAAGAAGACCACAAGGATTATTCAAAGGAGGAAAGACAGTCTTAAAGGGGGACGACAAAGCATGACATCCAAATAAGGTCCTCCGGCGTGAACCACTCCACACAGCTCTTCTTATTCAAATGCTAAGCAGCCGTGCGATAGAACGTAACGGGTGTGATTCAAACTGACTGGGTGCCCTATTGATGAGCCTATTTCTCCGCATGTGCTCGCCAACACAAAGGTCTAGCTACAGGCATGAAACTGGGCTGTGATCCAGCAGGCATGCACAGAAGCCTTGATTTGTAAGACTTTGTGTGTTGTTGACCTTTTTTTTTTTTTTTTCAGCCATGTGTGTGACCCGATGAGTGGAAGAGAGCTCCTAAAAATATGAGTTGTAGCTTGTAAAGTGGTCAATTAGTCATGCATTAATTAGCTCAATCAAGAGATGTGTGTGTGTGTCATGCATGTATGTGTGTGTGTATGAGTAGGAAAAGAGAGTGAGACTAAGTGTCACAGAGCGCGTGCCAGAAAAAGCAGGAAATATGCTCGGCCCCCGTAATGAGCTTGGCGCTGAAATATTCATGTAATTAACAAAGCAGTGATTATGGCTGCAAATGAAAAGCAATTAGAAAAAGTCACATTAACATTAACCAATAAGATGGTGGGGCGAGCCGGACTGGTCCACTAACCGGCAAAGTTTCATTAAGATAGCAACAACATCAATCAAGCATTTTTTTTTTTTCCAATATAGAATACATGGCATACACACACACACACACCTTTACATTACGCACACACGCACAGCTGCTAATCTTACACAGATCCAGTCACACCCCAAGTCTCCTGTTTCCATGGCAACTGATTTAAATCACATCATTTGGGGGAGAAAATTGCAGAATGGACGTGCAGAGGATAAGCTGTTTGATCTCCGCTACTCGGCTCGATGTTTCATGCATTTTATGTGTATTTGGAAGCATAATCGTATATCTTCCACTGCATACCAAACACACACACACACATATCGTTCAGACGCACACACACACACACACACACACACACACACACACACACTGTGTCGATATCTCTCTCTCTCGCTCTCTATCTGTGACTGTACAACAATCTATGCATTCTCCCTCCTCTGTATCAGGTAAGGGCATCAGTGACTTGGCAGATTAGAGTGCTGGGATCGATATGACGTGAAATGGACAGACGGTGTGTGTGTGTGTGTGTGTGTGTGTGCTTTCATTACTATGGCTATCTTAAAGCATCTTCCCAGTACTATACCGATGTTATCATATGTTCTGATTATCCTCGAACATCCCTGGTGTCTGTTGCATCAGGCTGTAGTTCAGTGAGAGGACAGCACAATGGAGGTGATGTACAGCAGAGATTACCTTCAATAGCAATGTTAGCTAACATTGCTAGCTAGCTGGCATTAAAGGTGAAGTCATTTCATGGACTAAATGTCTCAAAGTAATTCTGAAAAGAAGAAATAAGGCAAAAACAAAATAAATCTAGTTTTTGTTGGGAAAGAAAGACTGAAATTTGACTCGACTCCCAAAAAATCTTCCAAAGATAGAAGGCCTGGCAACATCTGAATTCAGAGAGCAAAGTCTCGCTGCAGGTGCCGGATTTTACACAGCAGTCATGAGTGTGTGCTAAAGCGGGATAATGCATGTGCTCACCCCAGCCGAGGCACAGAAAACGCTTTCGGATGAGTCGTGACCTCATTTTGCCGATGACAGCCAGGTAGGACTGCCACGCCTCCGTCAGCACCCAGCAGAAAGACGCCAAGAAGAAGAAATGCAGGAAGGCAGCGGTCACAGTACAGAGGCCCTACACGGGGGGGGGGGGCAAAAAAGAAAGTCAGGGAAATAGAGAGAGAGTTTGAGAAAAGTCGGTTTGTGAGAGGTGTCATAATGAATCATTTCTCGGGGGCTAGTCAGCAGAGGAAAATGAAAGCTCTGCAAAATAAAGAGGGCAAAAAAAAAAAAGAAAAAAAAAATGGAGTCTGATAAAGCACAAAGCTAAGTGGAGGAATAGGATTTGTACCTGGCTGTGCTGTGCTGCTCATCTGATCGATACTGACCAACACACTCTGCGGGGCTTGCTTAGTCAGAGCACTCAGATTAGTGTGCCAAAAAAAATGTAAGCCTACTACTTTTGAGAAGTACACTGCATAAAAGGTGTCCAAGCTGGAGCCTTGTGATATTTTCCTGACTGCTTTGTTTCGGGGGTGTTATAAAAAGCTTATTCTGAGCACAATTTTACGAGATCACAAAACAATACTTGCTGCATTTTCTGTAACACGACAGTGTTTCCTGCCTTACCTTGCTTAGCGTTTGTGATTGTCCCACCAAAATCAATAAATTGGAGGCCAAGATGGAGAGGCAAAAATTCACCAGGATGATGGACCTCTCCGAGCGTATATACCTGCAGAGCAAAGGGGCGAGAGACGGCCACAGAGACAAAGAGAGAGAGAGAGAGAGGACAGACATGTGCGATAAGTGTTAATGACAGATTGATGGTCTGATCTTTCTGGACATTACCGAGCCATTAGTTTCATTTCGCCATCTGTCATGTGTGTTACCAAAAATCTAATCACCACCCCCTACTGCATGCAGTTGAACCATTTGTCTCTTATTAAGGCCTCATTGGGAGTGTTGGCACAGCAGAGGACACACATAAATTGCACTTTTTTTATGTACTGGCAGAAGCCCCGAGCAGTGAGGAAAAAAAATCACTGCTGCCTGCTAAAGGGGGGGACATATAAGGGCAGACATGACATCATCAAGGAAGCGTGTGCACGTACCTCCAAAAGGCAGCGTAGATGAGCAGCAGGATGAGCAGAGCAGTGCAGGAGACGCCACAGCCCACCATGAGGGGCACAGAGGGCATGCTGGTAGGACCCATGTCCTGTAGAGAGGACAAATGAAAGGAGGGATAGAAAAAATGAGAATGGATTCATAATATTTACTGCAAGTCACTTTTTCCGTCAAAGCTAGACAAAGCCTTTTTTAATTACAACAAAAAAACAAAAAAAACAAGAGAAATGACAGTCAGATCATCTTAAGCTTCTGTCATGTGAAATGTTTCAAAGGGAAATATGCGGGGAGATAAAATAAGAAGAGGGCTTTAAATCAAATCAGAGTGGATGAGATCACTCAAAGTGCTTGGTCTGTGTTCTGCCAATTGAAATCCAAGCAAACGACTCCCGCTATGATATCACTTTGCAAGTTACCACGTACTACAAGCTACAAACAGTCATCTGCAGCTGCTGTATATGATGGGGAAGGATTAGCTTCTGGCCCCCGGATCTCGTTTGATTGAATGAACTGACGCTGCCCTGCTATGCTACGAGATCACACACAGTGGCCATAGGGTCACGATTGGCTTACAGCGACGCCACTGCAGACCTCCAAAGTCATGCACAGGCATTGTGTCGCTTCACAATTGCAAAAAAAAAAGCGAGACAATGTCATTCCAATGTAGGCTTAACACATGTGTAATGTAATGTACCATGTCATACACAGTCATACATCCCCCTCCCCCCCCTGAGAAAGAATAAGAATTCATCGCTTTCCATTGGATCTCATCGTATACAGCTGTTTCCTTGTGTCTTTTGAAAGCTAGCAGACAACAGAAAATTGTTTTACAGTTTAAGCTTCTGTTCTGCTGGCACTTGAGGCTTGTTACTGGATGTATTTGAATTGTTGCTAGTAGTCCTTCCTCTTGAATTTGATGTCTTACACGCTGCATGTTGCTGATCTTTACCAGAGACTGTCCAAGACTACCACACTGCCAACATTTTCTTTCACGTTTGACCCAAAAAGTGTCTTATTCTGCCAAAATAAAAATAAAAACATCTGTGCATCATGTTTTTTGTAAGCACTTTGTTAGAATTTGGCACTTGGCAGCATAGTATGGTGGTGATTTTTTTCCCCCTTGTTGGTGTGGTTTACAGATAGATACATAGATGTCTCACTGGGAGTTAGAATCACTAAAAGTCTTTTTTTTTTTAATTTGCCTAGATTGAAGTAGCTGTTATTGGCACATTTCCTGCTTACATAATCCATCAACTCTAGCACTTTGTTAAATGTAATCCCTTTGATAGCCCCTGTTAATAACTTTCTACTAATTGTATGCAATTACCTTTAATTCAAATCATAAAAGTCTGCTGGATGCAGCAGGATAATGTCACGTAATTACACTTATCTGAAAGATGCTGCTTGCCAGGAGTATGTTGTCCAATTTAATGTTGCATGTTTGCAACTTTTCTAGAATCATTCCTCGCCATTATCATTAAAGCTTCAATTTACTATTATTTAAAGGGCACATTAATATCCTTTTCCAAGAAACAAATGGACTCCCATGGACGGGAAAGTGCACTAATATCGCTGTGAGCCTGTTTTACGCTCTTTCTATAATTTCACATGTAAAAAGGGTAAAAGCACAAGACCACGGCGCATAATTAAACGATTTAGGGTGTGATGTACAGTGCACCTCTGCTTTGCCTCTCTCCTGAGGAGTGCCTTTGAAAGGATGAGGAACAGACAAATGAAGCTGCGGTGAGAGCATGCCCCCCACCGCGTCCCAAATGGGCTAAATGTTGGCCTGCTTTTAAGTTCTCAATCACACAATTTACCTCAATTTACCTCCTAGAGTGGCCAGCCTTCTCTTTTATCCCAAACATTAATCACTGCACTCACACACACACACACGCACACACACACACACGCACACACTGCACAAGGTGTCTTCTGTGAACAAAGTACATACCCACACACAAAGGCACGTCCAAGAAGATGCCAAAAGTAATTGAAAGGCAGTGTTTAAGATGTGTGTGCGTCTTCTCAAGATGAGCACAAGGCAGAGGAGGGAAACCAAAAACCGAGGGGACTTTAGGAAGGAGTAAAGAAAGAAAAAGAAAAAAAGGAGGAGGAGATGATTCAGCGAGAGATAGAGTGGGAAGAGTCGAAGACAACTAAGAGAAAGCAGAGTGTCGGAGGAGGAATCTAGGGGAAAGAAGAAAACGAGGGAGAGCCAAAGCTTTTTCCCTGGCCCATCAAAGGGAGCCAATTTCTCCAGAGGAAGGTGAAATAGGCTGGAATACCAATACTGCACACACACACACGCACACACACGCACACGCACAAACTGACAAACACTTGAGGGAAAAATGGAGGTGAGGCATAATCAGAAACGCTTCACGAAAAAAAGAGTGAAAGAGGGGATATGACAGGCATCTGATTCAAGAAAAAAGAGCAGGCCCTTGAGGGGAGTGCGAGGCAACAGAGTCGGTGTGTTTGATATTATGTAGAGGGGAAGGTCAAAAGATATGCAGGCCTTTGTGTGTTTTTTGAGATATGACGGATCAAACATGCATGATGCAGGAGTGAAAACAGGCACACATGTACAAACACACACATAAACACACTTACACAGGCCTGTTGAATTTCCTCTTCTCTCCTCTGCCTCTTTTACTTGGTCTTAAACTAGGCAGCTATAATGGAATACATCAGACGTATTCACTAAATATACATCCACACATTGTCCCCTAAGCTCTTTATTGTGTCAATTTGTCTAACAGCGTTCCCTTAATTGGTGTGATTAGGTTATGTGCGCGTGTGATAAGATAAGGCGTCTAATTTCATAATGTGGAAGGATGCAGCAAATGAAAAAAAGTAAGGGAAACACCCACGCAAACAAACACACACAGTTAGGCCCTTAGGCTACAGTGTCACAGAAATGCCCTGCTTTAGATAGATACAGTAATATTTTGTTGCTGTTAGAGAGGATATGTGCCTGTGTTAAATGTGTGTGTGTGTGTGTGTGTGTGTGTTTGTGTCTGAGAAGAGAGCAGCTACAGATTAGGGAGAGTGTGCTGAGGCTCTGTGCTGTATATGGCCAGGCTCCCCTGGGCAGCTTGGCTACCATGTGATGGAGAAGATAGCTATTTTCAGCTCAGCAAGTTTAACCTACTTATCTCCTCTCACTGGCACCCCTCCTCCCTGCACTCCTACCTATCCTCCCTCTCTGTCTCTCCCTCTGTGTGTGTGTGTCTCCCATTCTTCCCACACTAGCCTAAGCTCTTACTAACGTCTCAGCAGTGGGTCCGTCTGATTCTGTTCTTCACTACACCATGTCCACCTGTGCTTTACTATTTCTACTACTTCTCAATTAATTTATACTACATAAAAATGTACAGTCTGGTGCACTTGTAACCCGTACATGCATCCTCAGAATAGAATATTACAGGTTACTGAGTGTGTATGTTTGTGTACAATAGAACAGTCCAAAACAGACTGGAGAATTGCTACGTCACAGGGGCGCGTTCACACTAGGTAATCCGTACCGTGCCCCAAGCACGCGTCACCCTCAAAGTCCAGTTCGTTTGACTAGTGTGAGTGCTCTGATCCGTGCTCAAGCTCGGTACACTTCCTTGGCCATGGCACGCTAGGAAGAGGTGTGCTTCGGCATGGAGCAGTTCACGCACGAGCACGAGCACAAAACGTGTACAGCCTTCCATAATCGAGAAATCCAAGAGTGTTATGGCTGTACATGAAAAGACTCAAAATGAGCCACAAAGTCAGTGAAGTAGCTGGCTTGTTTCAGTGTTTTACTTAGATGTGTGGACGCAGGCTCAAATAAAAAAAAATAAAAAATCAAATTTTGAGTAAGTCTGTCTTGTTAACTGAGCACTCTTCATGATCACGTGCAGCCATGCATGTGTTTTATTGAGACGTTATTTAGGCTACAAGAGGTAACCATGCTCAGGCCCGGTTAGTCCTGGAGCAGTGTGAGTGCAGGCCAGCAGGGGGATGGGGAGGGGGGACAATCGGTACGTGACAAACTGGGCCTAGTGTAAGTGCACGCAGAGTTAAAGCTTAAATAAGTCGCTTGAGCAGTGCTTATACGTAACTTTAGTTCTTTAAGATTCTGAAAAGCAACCCAAAAATCTTGCCTTTGCTGTAACACCTTTTGTAACTGTTACAGAATTGATTCATGCTAAGGTTTGGTTGGTGAGGGGACTGATTTTGTAAACAGCTAGAGTCTAAGCCTACCATCATGCTAGAGGCTGATGAGTTGCACTGGGGTTAGTACCATAAACTGGAGGATCATGTTAGCTTAGTCACAATGACACAACAAAAATGACACACAGATTTTGTGGGATCCATGTTTACCTGTTAAACATATTTAAGCATACCATTTGATAAGTAGCATTATGAGTGCAAAGAATACAGGCCTATGATAATTATACATTCTTCAGGTTTTTGGTAGCAAAACAAAATATAGCAGTAGAAACAGTTAGAATCACTTTTATTGTTTTAACAATTGACAAACTGACTATGTGAAAGGATTTGGTCAACTAACGCCACAGATAGGCTTATTGCTATCCAATGTTCAAGTTGCCCTCTTATCAGTTCTTGTTTTGGTTTTAACGTCCTGCTCTGTTTGGTGAATTAAACAGCTCTGTTCCATCGAGTTCCATGGGAGCCTTTTCTAAAATCTGGTCAGGAACTACAGATGGAAATTAATGTAGCCTCTGTTTCCTAACTCTGGCATATTTTGAGAAATGTTGATGAGTATGCACTGTCCCTTTTTAAAATACAAATAGAAAAGAAAACAGACAAATAAACATTGTGTGTTATCTGTCCTGGACCAATTGAAGTTTTTTTTATTTAACCAGAAGCAAGTATCAAATGTAGCATCCAGGAGCTTAACTTCCAGACGTTCCCATCAGGAGTTCCATGAGGAGTTTACTTGTTTCTGTTTACCCCAATGAGTCCAAAATAAAAATAGTTGCAGGTTTAAGTATTGGGAAAAGTGTTGTGATTGGTACGATGCCATCAACTGGTCAAAATTACATAGTTTTTTGGCAAACCCAGCCACAACTAAGTCTTGCCAAACAGATTTTCTGAGGTAACCCAATATCATGTCACGAGCTTCATTGCCTCTTAGTCAGTAGACCTAACTCTCCCAGCCCTTGAAGCTGCAAATAGTTTTGGTCACTTCAGGTTTTTTTTTACACACACCTCCAATGTTGTCACTTTTCTTGTGAAGCTAGTCTCTGGCTGTGAATACCCTGAATACAATCTGCGCAAATGTGTGGGTATTCAGTACCGCTCATGACACTTATTTTTTATTTTTATTTGTCTCATACTCCCCTGATAAATTCTGTTCCCCTCGTGAAATGCTGAAAAACTTCAAAAAATAATGGTAATTTGAAAATTCAAGCAATGTGTTTTTGCACCCACACAAGTTTAAGCATACACGCTAGTACACACACACAGCTTGTGCCACTGCAGAGCCTTAAAGCTCTACATCTTGCTAATAGAGTGTTCCTGCCCGTTTTGCTGTCATGGCACTAGGTAAATATTGCCTGCGATATGCTTCAGCTGAATCAATTCATCCGACCCCGGAGGGTTCACCTTGACAGGCTCTGGCTTCAGTGGCCTCAAGACAAACCATAACTCTCCTGTCAGTGTGTGACAACCTGAAGGGCTGACATAGTGACTTAAAATGTAAAGTCATCATATCAAGGGCTGGGTCCTGTCCTGAGGAATTTTAATACATACTATTTGAAGTCTCTACTGCTTATGGCGGCAAAACCTACAGCTCAGTAACAAAGTCCTAGAGCCACATGGAGTTCAAATTTAAATCCAATAGCACTTCCTTTAAGGATTCTATCAAAAATATATTGATGCAATCAGAGTTCCATTAAAAAAGGCTGTCTTGGTTCACAAAAACACTATCAGATTTTGAAATGAGGTTATCAAAAGGGCTAATTTCTGTACAAATACTTTTTAGACAAAAATTGCTTTCCACGTAAGTTAAAAAAAAAATGCCACCACAGCCAAAACAAACCCTTTTGTACTTAATTTTTTAAAATATGCCATTATCTTTCCTGGCCACACCCACGCTCAGCTATTATGCCTCCCAAGCCAGCGACAAATAAATAATTTCACCTGTTTACTCTCTCATCATCTCCCGTGTCACTGACTCACCTTCAATTAATTCGACAAGGGATCCGAGGAATCTAATGTGATTCATGAGTCCCCCTCATAAATTTTAGCGGCCCTCATGCTTTAATTGCAGTTGACAAGCGCAACATATTTGCATACTGTAACCTTGTAGTCAGGCTTTATCTAGGGCAGGCCTTGTTTTTCTTTCGGGAACACACTCTCTCCAGTTAAGTCATAATGAGTTAAAAATATGAGCTGCCATGTTGAGGCACCTCCATCATATCTGCCATCACTCCAAAGTCAAGCAGCTTCTTTGGCCAGTAATGAACTTCATGATACAAGCTCAACTAAACACAATAAATTCAGTTAGACCTGATGGGGCCTAGTGAGCCTAGATGCTTATTGCTTACGGAAAAAATGATTGCTAATGTCAGACATGTATGAGCAGTCTGTTCTCAGGCAAGCGCAGAAACTGTTGTCCGACCGGTCTCACATCCTCCACTCTGAGTACGAGCTCATTCCATCTGGCAGAAGATGAAGAGTCCTCCTATGCAAACTGAACTGTTTTAAAAACCTGTTTGTGCCCAACTCTATAAATTTGGAATAACATTAAGGCTATGCCGTATGTTCACTTCGGTTCGTTACGGTACCCATTTATTGGTGTTTCCACCAATAAAAGTTGGGAATGGTACCAAAATAAGAGATTCGTACCATCCTACGTTTTTTGTACCTTTCTGTTGGGTTGCCAAGGGTACCGATCCTACCCTAAAGGTTCCCTTGTTTACTGTTTCCCTGTTCTTCTTGAACGTTTAACTTAATTAATAGCGGGCTACACTGTGTTGGGCTGCTATGATGTCACACTATTACATAGCTGACACGGCTATTTCCATCTGGCTTACACTCCGCTTACCAAATAAGGGTTAGCTGTGGAAACCCAAAGTTCAGGGTTTACAGTACCGAACTGTACCAAACTGTACTGAACCAAACCAGACTTAGATTATTTTTTTAAACTTCATCTTTAAAACAGACAGTGGCTTATATCTGATTTATGGCAATGCACAGTCTCTACTTCTTTTTATTTCTCATCCTTTTCCGCTCCCCCTCTTAGCCCATGTGTGCATTCACTTCCTGGTTTGTGCACTCATCCAGACTGACCTGATCAAGGTCTCAGGTGCTGTTTGAACCACTGACATTTCTGTTCTCATTTCTGGTTACCTGCTTAAGTAAGCACAAGCCATGAATCCAACTGTAGCTGTGAAAAGCGAGTTGAAGAGTGGCACTTGAAAAGCGTAATTAAATTCAACACCGCTAGCATAGCAGCCTTATCTGCTAACAATAGTGAGGCGAAGAGGTAAAACTGGCTTTATTAACTTAAAATGTTAAACAGATTTTGTTTTATAAAGCCAATTGCTCCTTTAAAGTCCAAATCCCATGATCCCTGTATGAGAACTGTTGAGGCAATGAGTCCAGATGTATCCACAGGGTTTGTATTCCCACTGCAGTCATTTTAGGAATTAAGTGGTTTGGTTTATTGTTTGGCTCTGTGAACTCACTCAAACCCATCCTCTTTCTCTACCTCTCTCTTTCCCCTGTTTCTCTAAAGTAACAACCTCTGCCTTGTGCCTGATAGAAGGTCTAACTATAGACACACACACACAAACACACACAGGCAGCAGGATACTCACACAGACACACACACTGAAATCTCAGAGGCTATAGAAAGTAAACAGGATTAACTGGCTATCCCTCGCTCCACTGTAAACGGCCTGTAATGGCAGCACCGCTTCTAAATCCTTCCCCCACCACCACCACCACCCTCCACCCCCCTCCATCCCTCCCCTCCCTTCCCTTTTCTATTAAACATGGAGGTTAATCCTCAGCCCTCCTTGTCCCTAGCGCCGTGGCCTGGGATAAGCTGTCAGAGCTGGGCTGCTGATACTCAGCTCTGCTCCAGCAGCCACACAGGCTGGACGCGGCATACGAATGTGTCTTTTGATCAAAAGTTTCTTTGCATGCCGACCTGTTATGCACGCACAGAAACGTCGTCGTCCATGTTGGCATGTCTGGATGTGGCTGTTTTTTTTTTTATGCCAAATTCAATCCGTCGCTCCCTCCCTCCCTATACACAGTCCAATCTCCTGCTGAAACAAAATCCAACTCTAAAGGACCCTGAAGCTACAAAGTGCACTCAGCATTGGCCACAACAGCTCATGACTGAGAGCCACGGTCACGAACACACTGACCCATATCCCCCAGGCCTCTTCATCAAGTCTAATGGTGGCACCAGAGGCTGACTGGTGAATCAGTAATGACTAACCCACTTTTTACAAATGCAACAAATGTAAAAAAAAAAAAAAAAAAGTCAATGTGTTTCCTGTTTTTCTACACACGTCTGACATGCTTGCAGCAGTGATGGTAAAGTCAATATTGTTCAGTCGGAAGAGGAGTCACAGGAGCCAGAAATAGCGAGGGGAATGACCCTTTCACCTTAAAGGTCGCAGCCGTTGCCGTTTTCCATATAATAGAGAATTAACATTTCCCCCAGTTCTTTAATAGGTTCCAGACCCCTGTGAAGTAATTCAAGCTTTGAGGGACAAAATAATGAATAACTGCGGTTACTCTACTGAAGGCAATCACCTTATTTTGACCCTCTTTACATTTAATAAAAATAGGAAAGGGGGGTGGAGTTATCCAGGGGAAATGGAGAAGGGAATAAAATGACAACTGTTACAATTCATCCGAGGATTAAATATCATGTAGCTATCAAGCATTTTGGGTAAAAAAAACCAAAAAAAAAAACCTTTAGCATTGGGAAGGGCATCCAAAAGTTACAGCATCAGTTAGTGACTCACTGAGTCATCTCGCCCTCTCAGCTGTGTCACCGGGGACACCAGCAAGTTTCATCTTGGCTTATCCAAATTTGGATGGATTAAATTACTTGATCCACCCGAATGGAAGTCCACAGCAGCTGTAACCCGAATGACCCATCCCAGTACGATCCCCTTTAAGCTTTGTGGAACCTTTAACATCCTCATAATACCCCTGGTGTGCGGCCTATGTGGCACTGTTCAAGTATACTTTCTGTCTTCAAAGAAATCCCTCCAGCAAGCGCTGGCTGCAGAGGTGCCTCTGTTTAAAAAGCACTTCTTTTCTTTTTTTTTATTTTGCATTTAAAAAAAGAGTCAAATGTGTCCAAGCAGCCTCAGCATCTGGACATCAAAGATGTGCTTGTGAATTTCCGATGACAGTTAAAGCACTTTTAAATGAATCAAGCCTAACTTTAAGAGACACGGTGCTGGGGGAAAAAAAAAGTGAGCATATGGTGAAAAACTGGCTATTATATAAAAATATAATGACAGTTGTAAAGTTGGAGGAACTTTTTCTGGCACGCTTGGTTTCTACAAGGGAAAGTTTTAATCATATCCTCATGACACTGTTAAGTATTTAACAGTTCCATGCTGTATGAAAGCCTTAAAGAAGGGAAATAATGGCACCAGAAAAAAAAATGCTGCTTCTTTGACATATGCGGCCGAACGCTCTTTGTTTTCTTTTGACAGCTGTAAAGTCCTCCATTATTCATAATGTATTAATTATCAAAGCAATCTGTCCAACAACACAACGTGGGATACTGAAATCTACTGTGCAACACTCTTGTAATATCTTTCTGTTAATACCGCCCTTTTGTACATATTGCTTATTTCCTTCAACCTTCTGCACACTGTACATAGCTTGTTCTTTCATAACATGCCCTTGGTTCACAGCTTTATTTAACACTCTTGTACTCATTGCTTGATCTCTTAATTACGCTCCTTATTGTATTCATGTTTTCTATTCTTATATTCCTTCTACGATGTGTTGTGTGTAAGAGCAACTGTAACGACTCGATTTCCCCTGGGGGATAAATAAAGTATTTCTGATGCTGACAACTAAAACAGATAAAAACTCTAGACATGAAACAAACTCTACCTCTGAGTGTGGTGCAGAAGTGTGCAGAAGCTGGGTCTGGATATTCTGGTGACGGTGCCAGATGCTGATGGGTATTACGGTGTGTAGAAACCATTACACAGTGGATGGATGTATTATCCAATGATCTCAGAGAAACATCATTTATTTCGAAACATTTTTAGTTGGGAATAATGGTGCATTCATGTGGTGTCGGACACATAGGTAAAACCAGTTGTATAATGCACATTGTCGAAGTCAAACAATGCACCACCAAATTTGAAGGGGTCTACAAATCTAAGCAATAAACTTTTGTTACAAATCTCTCACTGAAAAACATCTCTGTGGCTTTAAATCTATTCATTTACCAGTCAAACCGTTCGTATTATAGTAATTCAATCCCAAAAGGACACTTGCTCACGTAGGAACAACAACTCGGGAAAGAATCAGTTGCCCGACATCCCGACTTGACGTCAGAATCGTCATCACATTAGGGCCGAAATATATATTTTTTAATGTTAGCATACATTTTTATTCACATTCCAAACATCTTCAACGCATTTGCTGTTGTTACAACATTCCGACTTTCTCAACTGAAATCTTGTGAACACACTGAACGACTTCCCAACTCGGAAACTTGGACCACCCAAGCAATCACATGAATGCAGCATTACTTCTTGTGCAACCAGCAGCCAACAAGTTTCATTTATACTCCATTAGACCTCACCATTAAGGTTCGTCTTTAATTACAAAACTGTAAGACGGCATAAAACAAAGCCAGAATAAAGATGAAGAGAACATACTGTAAAGTAACAAAGCCACAGCGCCTTCTTTATGACCTGTTTATGACAAGAAGAAGATATACTTTATTAATCCCACGAGGGAATATTCAGTTTCACACTCTGTTGCTGAACATGCTACACACACATAGGTTGAAATACACACACATGCACAAACAGGATCCTATGGACATGAACAAATGTCGAGATGTCAGAGTGAGGGGGCTGCCCACAGTGAGCACTCCTGAGCTGGTTGGGGGATTTTGGCGCCTTGCTCAAGGGCACCTTCGGTAGTGCTCAGGAAGGGGACTCATTCTTAACTGAAGTTTGTGGCGAAATGGAAAATCAGAGGAACCTTGAGTTTTATATGGAAGCACTGTTTTACTCTGAAAAGGTTACACAGGGATAGATGTCCGCACAGGCCTGCAGCTCTTTATCTCAGCGACACTGCTTGTTAATGTATTATTACTTAGCACAGACAACATATCCCTCCCATCTCTCTGCCCCACTCTGTCTTGCTCTCGCTTTCCGCCAGCTGAGACCAGTCTGCCTTTTCCTTCTGTTTGGTTGAACATTTCCTCCCAGAAAATCCGCCGTTCTTCACAATCACTTCCCATTTGTGTGACACCTGGAGTTACCCTCCAGTGCTTACCAGGGATCTGCTTTACTGGCTCCATTTTCTAAAACCAAAGACAATCACACAGACACACACTCACAGGAACAAGCACACAAAACTTCTACAGAGTCCTGTGCGTGAAAACAAACTGCAGCTCCTTTCACGCCCTCATTATTTAACCGCTGTCCTTGTGGGCATTAAGTGCAGAGTAAGCATTGAGGAAATCTAGCAGACAAGCTAAAAGGGAAGGTTTTACGACCATCACAGTCAAGGAGAATAAAGCGAGGAGTGAAGGTGTTAATAAGATGAAAAGGAGAGTGAAAGATGTGTAAAAAAGCAACAAGTCAAGGAGGAGGAGAGTAAGACGTTGATGCGATGGCAAACCAGTGGATGGAAAAACGGGAACAGGAACAGTAAATGAGTTAAAGTCTGACAGACGAGGACGAGGCTGTTAAGAGGAAAAGGTGGACTAAGAGCTGTCGGGTCATCAGATGTCCATTAGCGCCATTCGGGAGAATGGGTCAATGTTTCCGAACAGGCATTATTACCGTGCACCGCTCTAAAGCCGCCTTTAATCATGTCAAACACACACTGCGAGCCCGCGTGGACTATTTATAGGAGCGCAGGTTATGTGCTGCAGGCAGAAAAAAATCACACGCAGACACAAAAACAAAATCCCTTCCTATCTTTTGATTGAAGTCACTCGCCGAACATCCCGACCTCCTGTAAGTTAAAAGCTGAACAAGACAAAAGGAGCTTAATGCGGAGAGTGACAGCCGATCAGCGTATAATTAGACAAGCAAAGAGACGCCGGCACAAACAAAGTTGGAAGTGACAGCGCTCTTCAGTCGGCAGCTGTTTTTCTTTCTTGCCGAGTGGTGCAGGTAAAGTAAGCAATCTTCCCAGCAACACTACAGAAAACAACGCACCTATACCGGTCCAGTCATCAGCCATCCTGACCCGCTCCATAGTACGAGTTACCTTGTTGCCCACAGAGTTCATCAGGCTGTGCATAAGTGACTCACCGGGTCTTTAGCTTGCTGCGTTAACAGGGCGTAGGTGGAAATCCTGCTGCACCGGCATTTGGTGTGGACAGTGGTGGACGTTTGCGTTTCGCAGCCTTCTGTGCCCCAGTTTTCTGCGCCAGCTTCCCTGGAGGAGGAGGTGGGGGAGAAAGGGGATGGAGTGGAGGGGGGTGCACAGGGGACATAAGCAGCATCTGTGAGACAATTACGCACTACAAACTTGTCACATGACTAAACACGCATTAAAGAAGTTCCATCTCAAAAGGGGGATTAAACGAGGTACAAGATTTAGAGCTATTGGGCCTACCAGATGTTCTAATAAATAATATTCTTTTTTTTTCACCCACTTAAACGGTTTTCAAGAAGATTTTGATGTTCAACACAGTTTTCTCATCTTGGATTTGTTCTGAGGTTGGAACAAACAAACATTCAACAGCGTACTGGTGCACACTGGAGTGCTGATGTGCTTCTGCAAAATGTTGGTTATTGTGGGTTTTTTTATGGTTCTGCATGCTATTTAAGCTCCTCTTATCTCTGCTGATTGTGTCATGTAAAATGTACAAGCAGTGTTTTAGTGCCCCCCCCCTCCTCACAAATCTCATCCTTCTTTTAACCTTTAAATGATTCCCTCATTGAGAAGCTTTGCTGTGGAAAAAAACAAATCTGTTTTGGCAGCATGATGTTAATCACTCTGTCTTTGACACCTGCCCCTCCAAAGCAGTTTCAGTTATCCAAATTAACTATATTTAAAAAGTGTGTCTTTATTCTGATGGGCTGGTTGGCCTTTGTGGCTCGTATAGAGGAGCTTATATTCATTTTAATCTGTTTCATTTACAACTAAAAAAAAAAGCCTCACAGGGGCTTTAAAATACAACAAAACATGATTAAAATGTCGTTAACTTTCATTTAAACTACACAATGTTTGTTCTAAACTGCAAAAGTGAATGTTAAATCTAAAATAAATGACAAGCACTCTGGTTGTAATTTAAAAAATTATGAAAAGAGATCACATATTCGCAACAGCAATGAGAACAACAAACACGATGTTGAAATGACAAATCTTTCATGTTGCATTTTTTATTTTATTTTTTACAGCTTTTCAGAAGAATTGTACTTTGAAATCACATTATTTCTCAAGTCTGTTTTCTGTGTCTGGCCTTTGCTTCGTATCAGATTTGAAACCATAACATTTTATTTCATCTGATGGCGTCCTTTAACTCTGATGACATGCGGTAGCTCTTCTCTTGTAAAATAAATCAGCCTGTTTGTTGTTCCAATCCCACCAGCGCTTCCATCCTGCATTCCCTTCTTCTTTCCACTTCTCTTTTCGACTCTGTGTGCTTGCCTTGCAGTCTCGTGCCCTTTTATGGCCGTTGAGCCAATATTGAAAAAAAACTGGCACAAGCTAACGCCCAAGCAAATGGCATTCATCAATTAGAGAATTAAAAGTACAAACAATTCCTTGGAATTTTCTTTAAAACTAAAACTAAAAAAAAAAAAAGAATCTATGTAAGGTATTGGTGAATGCTGCCCATTCCTCACTTTAAATCTCACCAGATTCACTCCTCTCTACAGGTTTAAGATGCAGAGATCACCACTCACACACCCCGACAGGCTCATTTATTCTGCTGCCAATGTCAACCTCTCTTCTTCCTGAGTCCGTATTTAGCACCGTTAAACACTCTCTTTCTCATCTTTTCTTTCTTTTCTTCCATCTCCCTTTTCCTGGAAGAACACTCTTGGAGCCTCAGCTAACACCAAACAAAGACCAATGCGGCTTAAACGCTGGATGGGGGATTATTCAGCACTAAATGGTCAATTGCCTTGACACGCAACACGTAACTGAGGAAGGAACAGAGTGCCAAGGAGCCCATACAATAGAGCCTTGAAAGTTTTATTGTTCGACATCTTTCTTCTTCCCCTTTATTTTTCCCCAACCGTTCTTCCACGTCCCGCTGAATGCATTAAATCGGAGGTTGAGTGAGGAGGTCAATCAATACGATTCTAAATGAACTAATTACTCCAGCAGCTCACACTACACATTAACCTTACATTTAACCCGGGACATCCTTCTATCCTAGCCACCAGAGACGGGGGGGGGGGGGGGGGGGGGGAGGCTGAAAGATACAGCTGTAGAGATGCTCCGATTGGGTCAAGAAGGTCAACTTCACGAGTGGCGGACAAAAATGCGGCAAGAAACACCAACTTTTTTAAATTAGCACTGTGATCCAACATGAGTGCACTCTTTTTTCTGCTGATGGAAAAAAAAAAACAATGTTTCTTTCCTTGTTGTTTCAAGTGGCTGTTACGAGAGAAAAAAAAGAAGCCACATGTCACATACTGTTGCGTACCAATTAGTATTATGTAACACTTGAATTTGAATCTGAGGACATTTGTGGGATGTTTGGTCAAATCTGGAAAATAAACCCACACACAGTGTCGTGATGAAGCAGATTTGTATTTTTTTTTTTCTTTGTGAAACTCCTCATAAATAACACCTACAAATGCTTTTCAAACTTTACTTATGAATATTAATTGCAATATTGGAGCACGAAGGGCATTAGGAATAGTGGATATGGCTTTTCTTTTTTCTTTTGTGAAATCCATGGAAAAGCAGTAAAAAGTGTGATTTGTATGACAAATAGACGTTTTGTCTTGGTGTATAGCCAGGCCAGATTACACAACAACTTCACTATAAAGCCTCTGGGTGCAAGCTTAGGTGCTTCTACTGTAAACCTTCAAGAACTACAAACTAACTTTTCAATGTGGAGACCTCAGGGAGGTATGACAAATGGAGCGCAGCGTAAATTCAAGCAGGAAGACTGGTTATATTCTCTCACACATACATTCCATTTTCTTCATTCAATTTAGCCACTCCCTCCTGACCACTCCCTCCATCTCCCTGCTCTGGTGATCAGCTGATTTTTGGCGTTTACTCTTTCAAGGAATAATGAATGAATGAAACCTTTATTGCCCCTAGGGGAATTTGCCTTGCACAGAGAGCTAAAAAACACAATACAAACAAAAATGTACAGGACAGCACATAAAAACACACTAAAGCATCACATGATTCAATGAGGGATTTCAGCAAGTTAAATAAAGTGCAGAGTGCCGAGTTCATCCTGTATAATCAGCTCTTATTAAGCAGCTGAATACTGCGCGGTACAAAGGATGTAAAGCCTCTTTTAGTCCTCATCCTGGGCATTCTGTACCTGCGCCCTGACTTCAAGAGTTCATACTCTGACCAAAGGGGGTGCAGAGGGTCAGCTGTGATCTTGATGGCTAAATTCACCGGTACCGGTCTGTCAGGAAAGAAATGCTGTACATTTGTTTCCCAGTTATCTTGCTGCCTAGTTTAACAACTTTGTCCAGTTTGTTCTTATTTTGTAAGGACAGTGCTCCTCCCCAACACTGAATACAAAAGGTCAGCACACTTTCAATAAAAGTCTTGTAACATAATTTCAGCATAGTGCTGTCAACATTAAAATCTCTTAGTTTCCTCAAAAAATAGAGGCGCTGTTGAGCCTTTGCATATCTTGCTTTTGTGTTGGTGTTCCATGTCAGTTTGTTGTCAATTATTGTGCCAAGATACTTATACTCTGGTACAATTTCAATTTCTGTGTCCTTCATATTTCCAGGGGAGAGAGATGACTGTCTTCTAAAATCAAGAATCATTTCTTTGGTTTTCTTTGTATTTAAAATCAATGAGTTATCAGAGCACCAGTTGTAAAAGTTGTCTAGCTCAGCTCTGTAATTGGTCTCATCGTCATTTAAAATACCTATCAGAGCAATTGAATTAAACTAACCAGATTCTGCCACAACACCTCTCTCAACCAATCATCCTGCTGCGGTCAAATTTTAAAAACCTCCTTCTGCCACAGTCAGTCTGTCGTTTCAGTCGCTGCGACTTTCCTCCGCCTCAGACACCTCCGTTCCAGCTCAGCAGAGTTCAGATACAGCGTCAGAAACCCACTCCTCATCACATCCTGCATCCTTCTATCACCACCACCACCACCAGTGTCCAACCTCCATAAGGGGGCATCCTATCCTGCTGTTGGCCTCGCTACCCCTCTGAGTGCATGAAGTCATCATGACGGAATCTTCATCGAAAAAGACATTGCATATTTATCGTTTCGTAAACTGTCCATTAAATAACTTTAACTCTTAATTAAGTATCTCCTGATTGAAATGACATCTGTGGATGTTTTCCAACAGAATCAAAATGATATTTTTACATTTTGTTCTTTGCTATTCAAAGTTTTTTTTTTTTTTTTTTTTTAGAGCAGAAGGGCATGTAGTCATTCTCCAGAGAGCTCAGTATGCACTGCTCTTTCACCGCTAATGCTTTGGTGGAGAAAGTAATAACCTCCTCTCAAGCTAATAGTGATGAGCATCCTTAAGATAAGCTGGAGAGTAAATGTACCAGTGTTGACCATACAGCTCTACAGACGGCTCTCTATAGGGATTTGCTTGAGATCTGCACTCAAATCACTCGATGCATAGGAATATGTGGGCTTTGACAGGCAATGTTGTAGAGTATATCAGAGCTACGCTAACACCAGGGAGGCTTCGGTGGCCATTTCTCTTTTTGAGACCTGATAAGCTAGCTCGTTGTTTTGGACATATCTTTTGATATTGTCAGGTTGGCGTGTTTCCTCTGGAGTTGTTCATTGACAGAATCGTGAGACAGACCGTGGATTATTTTACATTCATTCGGCCGAGGTCAGACAGAACAGCGACAGGGCATGAATGGCTGACAAGCTTTTCATGTCAACAGTCCTGCTTAAAATCTGTTAGCAGGATGTTACAGAGCATATCGTCTCCAAAGCAAAAATGTTGATTCTCTTTGAGAAATGTTGATGTTCTAGGCCGAGAAGAAGGTGCACATTCCTTTATGTTTATTTAACTAGAAGTACTTACAATTACTCAAATTAATTAGTGAATTAAACTTGTTCAAAGTTAAAGAGAACTGAACATCTACGTTATCTGTTTCTTTGATATGATTGGACTTAAGAAGGGACAATTTTTTGTTCTGGAACAAAAACTCATTCACTCCAGGGGAGGTGAGATTAATGACACCTGGAGTCAATCTGTCACTGAGTGAAGCTCCTCTCTGCAGAGTTTTATTGTCACATGAGACAAATCCTATGTTAATATTTGACGCAATGCAGTTTAAAAAGGGAAAGCAAATCACATATTTTGGTATCTTTCATCATTTAATGACACTACACGTGAGTGAAATCACTAACCTATCATGTGAAAGTATACGGTTGAGGATCATCGCAGGTATCTTTCTCGACCGAAATAGGTTAGAACTTTAACAATTGCAAGTTTCTCTGCTTTTATTCTAAAGGCTTGACCATGAATCAAGAAGTCTTGCTTGGATGTAACTTGCCCGCTTAGCTTGGCAAAAATCATGAAAAAAAGAACGCTTACAGTAAAAGAGAAAGATGTATCTCTGCATCTTGACTTCAGGAAGAAAAGAAAATGCAGTGATGTTGTTGTTTCTACTGCCGTCAATCAATTAAAGCAAACATACTGTTAAAGAATACACGAACCACCCAGGATTAACGAGACGCACTAAAATATGTCACTCAAGACTAAATATACTTCAGCTCTGACAAGGCCACTCGAACAACGTGAACGGGACGATATATGACGAGAAAGAATCAACATTTATCTTTAAAAAAATATATATATGTGAACATGAAGTGCACACAAACAAGCCAGTCAATTCATAATGTCAGTAATGAGATGGGAGCAGAATTCCCTGATGACAATCATCTGCACAGTGACACTTCAAAGACTGCAGGATCGGAAAACGAGACAGCTTGACAGGTAGCAACACGGTGTGCAGGGCTGTGCTTTTATGTGTCAGTGTGTGTGTGTGTGTGTGTGTGTGTGTGTGTGTGTGTGTGTGTGTGTGTGTGTGTGTGTGTGCGATAAACAAGAATAGATTGACTGACAGATATGTGCACTTGTTACCTTTCATGAGGAAATCACACTTTGAAGTATTTTTTGCCTGCTTTTTGGGTTACATTTACATGTCTTATATAAAAAAAAAAAATTAAAAAAAAACATGTATGAGGAATCCACCGAGCCTGCAGTGATTCTGTCGATGTTACTCGCATACATGAATAGGAAACGTGCGAGCTTTTTCTGTGCGAGCTCCCAGGAGAAGTCAAGTAAAAGGATTTACAAATGGTTCCGTTCACACAAGTAATCCACAGCCACATGGACTGCGACAACACGTGCATTAATGATTGCGCTAAATGCGCAGATAAAGAGGGGAAATGTTGCACGCTGATCCATGCATGTTGCTTGACTTTAGAGTACAGTGGACGGACTTGTGAGAACATGCATGCCAGCCGCTTAACTGCCACAAATCAATCACTTAGCCGTAGAAAGGCGAGCACATGCACGCGCACACATCGAGTAGATGCCAGTCTGGCTGCAAACAGGAAGTTTGGGTAATGAGAAACTGTCTGACAGCTCACAACAGGGGGTTGATAACAAGCTAGAGATAGCAGCAACACACAAACACACATTATCTGTGACCTCTTTGTTTTCACTGCTGAATTTCAAGCTTAATTTACTGCTGACCGCCCCAATCCAGTTTAGCTGGATTTGATTGCTGTTGTAAAAGACAGCTTGGACTTTTTTTTTTTTGTTCTATTTAGCCCACAATGTTGGATCAAATCTTTGTTATTGCAGATACACTACAGCAACAAAAACACACTGCTGCTGTGGACCCCGTTGGGCTCATATAGGCATTAGATTATCAGTTGGATACATAACTGTTGTTTTACTTTTGCACTTGAACGGTCCCATCACCTGCTGCTGCTGCTGCTGCCGACTACTCTTATCGTGGAAAACAGGTACCAGATGTACAAACAGGTGTACAAATCAGTATAGTCAGTTTTTTAGGCTATGGATCCCAAATGTATACTGCAAAGATATCAACCTGGCAGAATCCGAACCAAGTGTTAAGACGTGTAAATATACTCAAGCGCATCCAGTTTGCTAGCGTTGCGATAATCATTACATCTGTTGTTTGGTCTTGGCTTTGATAAGGTATAACGTTTTATTTAATGGATGTTTTATCTGGCGCCGTTTTGACTGATAGTTATCCCTGAGTGCACATCGGGATTACACAGTTATATCCATCAAAATCACATATCAAAGCACCAGTTTTTAGCTGGTTATGAAACATACTGAAATGAACATGGATGCCTCCATATAAACTCCTGAAGCAAACCTGACCATGAAGCCTGAAGATGAACTCTTTCTCTACAATTATTTTTAATAACTGCCACCAGGTATGGCGCAGACGAGGATTTTCAAAACAGGCTTGCTTACATATTTCACGGAAAAGCTTCCATCGTTTTTCTTTTGGAAGAAATAATGATGAGGCTTTTCATTACATCACTACTTAATAATATACAGGCCAGGGATTATAGAAGATATAAGACGTACTAATTTGTTCACAGGGGTCGGCAAAATTGACACAAAACAAAAGTTTTAGTTCAGCTTTGAATATATGCAACAGAACTGAAAGTGTACAGCAATGCTAGCTGTACTGTAAGGCTAGAGGCAAACTATGTTCTTGGAACTCGATTCCTTAGATAGCATCCAAACATGCTCATACTGGCAAGCTAACATTTTGACTTTTAGCTTGGTCATTTGTATCTAGTCCATTATCTTAATTGAGCCTGTTTGCAACTTAAAATGTGCTCATTGCACAAGATCCGTAAAAGAACACAACATGCCTAATGTATTTTGTCAGCGGTTTACATGGTTATGTGCTTCTCTGTTAAAGTGGATTGTTGTTTGTTCCCATAGTTTTTATTAGGTGCTTGTAGATGTAGCTAAATGTTTGCAGCACTGGAGGGTACATTATAGTTGGCTACTGTAATGTACCTTGCAGTGTATGGTATGGTATGGTATGGTATGGTATGGTAAATATTCATTCCATTATGGCGATAAAAAGATATGACTGTCATGACAAACAGCCCCATAGTGGTCGTGTAGGAGAAGTCATGTAAACACTTGGGATATATCCACAAAGATCTGTCCAAAAATTTGCAGTATTGAGCTTTTAGCAGTACAAAAAAGGTCAGCAAATCTTGAATGTCAGTTGTGTGTAAGGATGATCAATTAACCAAAGTGTTAAAGCAAACCATGCAACAGTTGCAGACTTTTGTTAGAGTGCCCAAATGTTGATCCGACCAACTAAAACTGTCATCCCTAAAGCCACACAATGGCTTAACAAAGTACACCGTGTCAAACATGGACAAAGCAACATATTCTAATGCTTTGTAGTTTGTTTCCTAATTGGTATTATAATGAGGCTGCAGCTGTTAAGTAAAATAGGAAAATACCTCCTTAACAACAGCATAAAATGACCTTTTATGTCCACTGAGAATAAATTGGCACCAACTCTTGACTGAAAGGGCAGCACTATGAAAGCCAATTGCACCCTGTTAAGAAACAAAAAAAGGTTAAACATGCTTTGAATTCTTAAAACTGAAGGGCTTGATGTGGAGGTTTGATGCGGCTGGTAAAGTCAGGGGAAAAAGCAAAACCCCTCCATCTGCCTGAAAAGTGATGTGTTGCCAATGTCTCTCTCTAAAAAGCAACCTTTTATCCTCAGCAGGCAGAATGACATAACGTCAGGAAGGGAAGAAAGAGGATAGTGTTGGAGATGCAAATTGAGTCTCATTACACAGCAGCTAGAGTACTGTTTGTCAACACGTTTAACTTCTGGTCATTTCTAAACATTTAAACCAGTTTTCCATGGGAAAATGCGGCCCTACTTAACCGTCATCTATGTAATGAGGATTAACGTTATCGGCTAATTTCAGCTGCTGGCATACACTGTCAAAACTGATTAACCAGATGACAAAAAGTGAAATAGTAAAATAGTATGCTCTATAGGCCTCATTCTAGTAATCAGATTGGGTTGTAATTATTTGTGTCATCAGTGGTCAGAAGTGCACACAAGCAATGGAAACAACTGAAAATGCAGAAGGAATAAGGCCAAAAGAAAAATGCAAAGAGAGGATTAAAGCATTGACGGATGGCAAAAGAATTTCACACGCAGATGGGAATCAAAAGCATAAAAACAAGAAGTTGCATCCTCATTACGCAGAGAATACTTTCATCTCAAATTGCCGTGGAAGTGTAAAAGAAGAGATTGGTTGAATATTCAGCGCAGGATGTTGTGAAGCCATTGAGAAGTGCAACAGATACTGTATAAGCCGATGTTTAGATGTCTTTGTCTGGAAGAGTCCTTTTGAATACAGCCTATAGTCTCAAACGGGGGGGGGGGGGGGGGGTACAGAATGTATACAGAGAGCAAATAAGAGATAGGGATAGAGACAGTTAGCCGTTAATTGAGAGGGATTTTGAGGATCATGAACGTAAGAGGCCCGAGTGGAGGCAATTGCACGAACACCTAAAGGTTAGAACTGGTCACTATAGGTCAGCAACAATCATACTCTGGCAGATTAACATGGGTTGTTTAATCAGTTATGTGTGCATTCTTTTTCAGCTTGCGGTGACTTTCTCCACCAAGGGCATGATTTTGCCCAAGAAGGCTTGACGGTTTGTGCAATATTTTATCATGTCTCCAGCATTTCTTGACTTTTTTTTTGTTGTTACGGTAAAAGCACATGTATTCATGATCACACAATCAATGGCTGGATTACATTTAGCTGTTCAGATGTAGATTTTGAACATGCTTGCTTACTGTAAAACAAATCCTGACAAACTGAGGCAGTTGGAAGTCATGCAGCCAGGTTTAACTCCCTCTGTTTATTCTAGTACTGACTGAATGTCGTATTGGGGGGAAAAAAAAGGTCAGTTGACATCTTATGTATCTGCCTACCTTCAGCATAAGCGGAGGTTAATCAGCCTGGAATCCTTTGCATAATGGCCAATAAGCAGCTGTTTTAATTTTCTCCTTGTATGGTAAGACAAGGTCCTTGAGCCGCTGCAACTCGGTTCTCATTGACTACACAGTAGATCTATTAAGACAGATTCACACAGTGACTTTTTTGTATCATTCAGCAACTATTTGCTTTGACTTAATTGAACAACACAAACTGTGTTGAGGTAACCTGCCGGCCTAGCTAATGACATTGCTTTTTGTTTCTTCAACAAAAAAAAGGTTAAAAACAGCTTTTTCTTTCTTTTATCTTAATTTCAACTTTTTTGACGTAACTCTGACAGTGTTTCCAAAAGACTTTCTAAATACAATGTCTTTACTGTGAGAACGTTACATTGTCCAAATGTATGATTTGTTTGATTTAATAAATGCAAATTATGTCGTTGGTCTGGCCAAAGACAGAACATTTAGATTTTGTAGCAAAATCCACCCAAAACTCAGTAAATCTCTTATAATCTAGGGTTAGGGTTAGGATTCTTTCGTGTTGAACTGAGTCTGCTTTAGACTGATAATTGTAAAGTCTGTTCATCCTGTAAAACAAGCTTTTTTTTCAAATGTCTTATTGTTTTTCATTTCATGGAAAGGACACGGAGGTTTCCCTCATTTCCAATGCTTCCGAGATTGCAAGCAAGGTAAAAGAAGCAAAACACAACAACACTCGGAATCAGTGACAAAAACCACTGAGATCCATTAAAAACAGTGCCAGAATCTTCATATTTTAAGAACGTAGTCAATAGTAGTAGGATGGTGGTTTCCAGCCTAATGCCTGTGTGAACAGGTCCAATCTAAAAGCCTCTGTTTAGGGTGCCAGGAGTTTAGTGCTATGATGTATAGACCACTGAAAGACATGGGGGAAATTGTGTGCTGTAGAGAATATCTATTTCTGCTGATGGAACCTATTCCAGTCCACATTACATCCCGATCACCAGGGAGCTAGAGTACACATTCACCAGAGGCGCCTCAGATTGGCCTTTTCCTCTTTATACAGCTCGAAACCACTGAAGTGTATCTTTATATGACACAAATCGCCTCTGTTACTCAACCTATCATCGCACCTATTATGAGGGACTGTCCCGCACACATTTATATCTCAGTATTTGCCATGATGTAAGCCCGTGTTTGCATTTCAGTGCACGTGTGCATAAATGTATTTGACCCAGATTTTAAGGTGGCATCGAAGCTTAACTCTCCTTCCGCAGACTGATGTAAAGATGGGTTTTATAAGCACAAGAACATGCTCTAGGATTATCTTAAGTATGCTGTTAGGTTGATGTGCAAGACTGTACAGCTCATGTTTTAAAATGTTGGCTCTGGTGCGGTATAACTTGAACAAGAAATATAAATCTGGGTGAAAGTTAATGTGCAATGCAGTGATTCAGGGAAAACATCAACACAAAATTAAAAAATAATAAAGTGAGGAGTCGCAACAAGCCAGATAAGCAAACACTTCAGATATATTGATATAGGATGGTGCACACGCTGTTTGTTACCCCGTTATTCCTCCTCTACATATTGATTTCTGGCTCACTTAAATACAAATGGAATCTTGAGTAGGTCCGTGATGAAGACAAGGCGACTGTCCTTGCTTAATCCGACTCGTCTTTCTTGTGGTTCCTGTCATGGGAGCTTGTGACTTCCAACTTCTTCCCCGACTCTCGTGTGAGCAGGATGCTTTGTCATTGACCCGCACTGCTCCAATCTGCTCTCTGGCGTGGCCACTGGCTAATTTATAAGCTTCTTTCCCCGAGATTATCTTTCTTCCTGCTATGCAAGCTAGTGTGCGGATGGGAAAAGCAGAGATACAGTATGGGGTTTGTCTGCAGCAACTCGCCTTTCATCCTGACTGTTTGCATCTTGGGTTAACATGGCTCTGAAGTCGGCGCTCTCATGCAGAAAATCAATCACTAATTCTGATGCTTAAAAAAAGCACAAATTGTTTTTTTTGTGCTTTTGCAAGCTGACAATTGTTACATCTTGAAGAACATTTTTTGACCATCTTGCACATGACTTAAAGACCTCAAAGGCCCAACAGAAAACTCATACAGTGTCCCATAAAGCACTAACACAGTGTCCTGTCAACCTACTTCCAGCAAGACCAAAGTAAAGAGGATCATGTGCACATAAACAAGATAAGCAACAGCAACTGTACTTCCCTGCACTGTACATGTTAAGGTCCCTTAAGAGTAGACCTTCGGTGCAAAAACAGCCATGAAACAAAAGCCACAAAACTAAGATTTGAGATGGTGTAAATTTGACTTACCTATTTGCTCTCAAAATGTGCAGCGGTGGAGTGGTGAGGAGGTTATGTATTCCAGCAGAGACTTCAAATGCTAATCACTACAAATGCTAACATCATCTTTCCCTGGGGGAAACCTCATCACTTCTAAAGGGTATCCCTGACCGTACAGAGAGATACGATGCTCCATTCCACTTTCACCGGTCACATGATGATGCGATCAATAAGAAAAATACATGAAGAGGAAAACCTGGGTCAAGCAATCCTAGATAGCTTTCAACAAATGCATCACCCAAAGTAAAAAAAAAAAAAGAGAACTTTACTCAGGTGTCAGCAGCTATCATCCAGAAATAAATCAAATCTAAAGTTCAGACTCATCCCAACATGTTTCACCTGCTAAAAGCTATTAAAAGTACCCTAAAGTCGCTCATCTTCAACAAAAACCTGAGCAAGAATCCAAGCTTCTGTGTCAACGCGCTCTCTAAGGACTGTTGCGACAGCCGGGGGGGGGGGGAGGAATGAGCTGAGAGCCCGTCCACGTCCGTGACGCCCGGTGCAGGCAAGAGCCCACATAAGCCCTACCGGCCGACTCCCTCTTGCCGCTCTGACTCGTTGTTTGACACAGTCTTGATCCCTTCTGCTCTGTCAGATGGAAAAGTGGAGCAAAGCCCTATCTGCCCTCCACCTCCTCCCCCTCCCTCTCCTCCTCCTGGTGGCTACACTGTTAAGTGTGTTAGTGTGTGGGTGTTGCTGTGCAAGTGGTTGGTCTGTGATAATGGGGAGAAAGACATAGAAATAATCAAAGCTGTGGTTAATTAATACAAGAAATCTCCACCTGCGATTGTGTCACAGAAAAGCCAACAGAAAGCTGTCTCATTCTATGATAAAAGTTACACTAATGTTCAGTTGTCGTATTTCCATCCACTGTCCATTGGTCTATACCAATTTGTCCAGTTCAGGATTGAAGTGAACTGAAGTATCCTGAAGCGTTCAGCCTCTGAGTGTTACTGTGCGTACTTCTAAATTTGCTATTTAAGGGTCTGAACGGTAACCACTGACATACAGCAAAAATCCCTTCCAAATGTAAATAAAATGTGTAATGTACAAAGGCATGAGGAGCATGAGGTATGACACATACCTCAAATGTGAGCTCAAGTGACCTCAAAGTGATGTCACTTGAGTTCACATTAATTGGGGCCTAATACTGCAAGACATATAATACGTTAGCATACCTTTCATCTCTGAAGGAGGTTAGCCGCTAAATGCTACACAAGCTGCATCTGGCAACACATATATCTTAAACTTAACTGTTGGTGGACATAATGCAGTTTGGGTAATGTAGTGTGCCAGGAAAAAGACTAAGAATTATAAAATGGGTGATGTCCCTGTTTCTGCTGCCCTACTTTAGATCTTTTTTTTTTTTTTTTTTTGAAAGGTCAGTTATGAGTCTGACTTTTATGATTTGAATTCTACATGAATGCAGTACTCTGAGAATTTAAAAGATTATATGGTTTGAAAGTTAAGCTTTATTGATAGGAGTATTTTATTGTTGCCATTCATCAACGTGCTTGTTTGTTTCACAGGAGAGCAATAGATGGCATGTAGCACTGCCAATATGAGAATGAAAATACACTTGGCTGAGGTCAGGACTTGCCGCTATGCCTTTTTGTGAAATAAATGTGATTACATTTTGGCCAGATTTGTGTCCAGCTAGTTTTTTGGCAGCGGGCAGAATGTGCCTTTTGACTTTTCACTTCATTTAAGGTTGAGACCTGCCAGTGCCAGAGCTGATAGCTGTGCCAGATCAGTCTGAGCCCAAAGCAAGCCTCAATCTACCGTGTCAGATTGAGGATGTCAGAGTGACTTCTCTGCAAACCAGGCCATTATTACTCTGTGGCAGTGATGGGTAGGAGAGGGTGGTGGAGCAGGGTGGGTTGCCTGGGTCTTTTACCACTGATCTCCGATCAGGCTGAGGACCACTGGGGGATTAGAAATAGGATTAAGTGACCCTCAACCCTCTGCAAGCTTACTGCCATGCATCCATCTAGAGCATATATCTATCTGTAACTACTGGGTCAGGTTGTTAAGCTCGCTTTAAAACGAGACTGCTCGATTGCACGCCCGTGATGCATTTGCACATCTGTATGTTTCTTTTCTGCATCTCGGATGAGCATCATGATATCTAAAAGGCTTGAGTATTACAATGAATAGATGCAAGCGGAAAGGCAGTTTGTTCAGCAGCTATAAAACCAGTGTAGCACATCTGGGATTGTCGCACGTACAATCTAGCAGAGCCACGGTAATGCACCAGACATAAGATAAGTGCCCCACTGTACAGCGGGTGCGTGCATGTCAGCAGGGGTTCAGAACAGATTTCCCATGCTGAGGCAGAGTGAGGGTCAAATAATGGAAATGCCTGAGGCAAGGTCAGCCACCATGAACACCAATCATGGTTACTTTCCATGAAACGAAGACAGAGAGCTAGTATGAGGCAATAGAAAGAAATAAAAAGTGGGACTTAATCAAGATATTTGATGTACAAAACATGAATATTTCTTATTTTTTCTGGTAAAGACAAACATTTTCTCTCTAAATTTCCCAATTTTCTAACAATTTTCAGTATCGTGAAACTTTTACAGAAGCGCATCATGAGCGCAGTATTTATTCGAGCCGGCAGTGCAGAAATGAATGAGAGTAGGTTGAGGAGACAGGCGCACGGGGAAAAGACAGGGAGGGATGGCAAGCGCGGCGATTTGGGTGGGCAGATGGTGCCGACATATGGGCCTGTTAGGGGCAAAATAAATAAATAAACACTCACACATAAATACTGAGATGAACTGTGAGTGCCACAAACTGTTGGCCAACTAAGCCAGCTGAGCGAGAGCGCAAATGGGAGAGAGACAGCTAGCACTGGAATCGCTCGCAGATTTCCGCCGCTGAGAAAAAAAGGCATGTGCACACAGACCATTGTGATGCAAAGCGTCAGAGATTTGAGCCTCTGTGCGATCCCTAATCTTCATGTAAATGTACACTGCACATGTGCGCATCATTGAAATTACAGTATATCATCTTTGTTTGAATGTAGCTGCATCTGTGCACTCTAAATATAGCCTCCATATTTCTGTAAACGGGTCGTAGACTTTGCAGTTTTTTTTCCCTCCCTATCTGAGCTGAACTTCTTTCTCCTGCTGTCTGCTTCAGCTGCTGCCATGTTTGCCTCCCCTCTTGCCTTTGCTATCTATACATTCTCCACCTCTTGCCCGCCTCCTGCTCAACCTCAAAAGCCCACGGCTCAGTCAGAGAGACAGCCAGGTTGAGAGAGGTGATATCCTCCAGCAAACAAATGGCTGCTTGGTACAACATGTTCTCCGGCCGTATCAACTGCACACCGGCTGCCCAGCTCAAATTTAAGATCTGCAAACGGGGTTGGGATTGTGATACCAAAACTGTACAGCCAACGTGTATGTATGCATGCTTATTGTACACCCATGCAGGTCTTCTTCCCTGTCCTTGTATATTGTGTAATATATATATATATAAACTAAATGTACATCTTGTAAAGACAATTTATCCACTGTGATTTTTGCTTCTAATTCCTGGTTTATTTTAAATGAAGCACAGCAGTTAGCTGGGCTTAGCAGGCTGACACTTCCTCCTAACAGCATCTGTGCAACCAAATAGGATGTTGTAATGACTTGAGGCTGTTTACACAGAAGAGGTCAAGTCTCAAAGTGTAAACAACCCACAGAGATCATGAGCAGCATATCCTTGAGCTGAAATGAGCATCACTCCATGATGCTTCTGGGTGGTGAAGACAGCTTCAGTTATTTTAACTGGAACTTTCAGTTTTGCTGCTGGGGTTGGTAAATACGTATGATATTAAAAGAAGAACTCTACAGTTGCATCTTAGTGAGCCTCACAGTAACCTAGGTCCACATGCAAGCGTGTAAGTCAAAGCTATTTTTGTGTGTTCGTGTGCAAACAGATCACCTAATCCCCGGTAAACACATTTGGATGTTTCACCTCACCCTTCACAGTTTGGAGTATGTTTTGTAGATAGACATCGCTGCCATCTTGCCACTTTATATTCTGTTTGGCTCTCTGCCCTCGCTATGTCTGCGAATTTAATTTGTTTGCAGCTGTAATCTGCCGGCTAGTTAATTGACTTTGCCGAGCTTTGTTCCTCTCCTACCTTGATGGAGAGGGGTAAGTTACAATGTCTTATCCTCTCGCTTTGGCCACTAGAGATTGTACTCCTGGAGCGCTGCATGAAATAATGTGATCTCCGGGGGACAAATGACCAGAATTCTACTGTCAGTCATCTGATTGTCACCATGGACAGAGAGGCTTACTCTAATGACCACATGGAAATGTCAATTCTTATTAAAATCCAATCTCTTGTACAATATTTAACTGTCAACGTTGTCTGTTAAAATTGGTATTTGGAGACAAATAAAAATCCCCCTTTAAAGTGTGGTTATTTCTTTATTTTTGCTGTTATTTAGGCTGCCAAAAAACAGAACTTTAACATTAACTTTCAACAAATTTCATTGTGCCTCTTAAGAGAGTAAATTTGACGCACGACTGGATGCCATTAGCTTCAGGTGACGAGAGACTGATTCCAGCTTGGTTAAAGTGGCTCTTTTAACAGAGCTCCTCTCTGATTGGCCAATGTCATCAGGTAACATGGGGTTTGGAAAGCCAGCAAACTGTTTGGCCTGTTTTTGTCACACTTTTTCTGCTTTGTTTAGTCCGTTGCTGTCTGCACAGGACTTGGGCTATAATCCTAATGAATGTGTTTCTTTTTTTTTTGTAGTCCCCATGACCACCACCCGCCATCCTCGAAAAGAACAACTTTCATGATAACAGTCTTTTGGCAATATTCAGGAAACTGAAAGGATGTTACTTTGCTTCTGTTTCTGTCAAAATATAACTTAATGCAAGTGACACAATGGATTGACTTTCAAAACCACAACTGCAAGATTTCCTTAAACATTCAAAAGTAAAGTATAGCTTTTAGGGGTAAGGGTTTCATCAGTTTAGTTACGCTGGCTTTGGAAGAGGAAATGGGCCATCCAAAGTCAGCTAACATATGGGTCATGGGAATACCTCGTCTGGTGATTGTGAAAGTGTGAATAGAACATGACCTGGAACCACATGCTGGTGAAATGGAGTGTGCATTTGTTATTGATGATAAAGCTAATCACTATGTGGGCTAATGGTTAAAACAGGATGATCAATTGTGCTGGTTTACATTATGTAGTTCAGTTATGTGGTTCACTGGATGGTGACAGTACAATGTCAAAGAGTCAGTGGCCTACTTAGATGATGAATAAAAGAAACCCCATTGGGTAGAAAGTGAGGGTTCAAGTCACTGGTTGGATGGAAATGGACTTCTAGGGATTCAGAGATTGAAAGTGAAATCTCTACTGGTGTTAGTGAAATTGAAATCTTTTAGTGGGGTTAGTGAAGGTAAAGAGGACTGATCCAAAGGGGAAACTTGCTCCTCAAAGGCATTCTGACTGATGATCCTTTTTAAATTCTTCGCACCACAGAGAGAATGCTGTTTGTTCTCATTGACTAATTTAATTAACACTTACACTGGAAACTTCATTAGACTGTTTGCGCTTCATTAATAAAATTAATTTGACTGGGCACGAGCACACACGAGATAAACATCAACACACACACACACTAACACACACACTGGCAGACACAAGCATTGCTGCACTGTACCCACACGAGTGTCAGAATCATTTAGAATAACTTACAGGTTGCCATAGTCCCAGACCACGCACTGAGGATCCGATGTACCCTGCAAGATATAAAGGGGGAGGAGGGAGAAGAGAAAAGATAAGCTGTTATTGCCAGTCGAGAGGATGAGTGAGAGCGAGGCAGAGAAGACAGAATAGCTGCTTGCCAGAGGGGAAAGAATGATGCTGCATGGGCGATGGAGAGAGGTAAACAGACAATGAAAGAGAAGGATTGAGACGGACGTATGGGGGGGGGGGGGGAAAGATGGAGAAAGAGTCATTGTCACAGGACGGAGTATAGTGAATCGCTGCTGCAGCGAAATGAAGGGATGGTGTGTGAGCAGTGAATCGAGAGAGTTAAGAGACGAACGAAAGAAAAGCCATTTCATGGACAATAATACACAGCAAGTTGGGGTCATAAACATCCCTTAGTGGAAAAGCATTCAAATTCCTTCCTTAAGTACAACAAGTGGAAAGTAGTAAAGTTAAAGTAAATAACTATTCAGCAGTAAAATGTGCTTAGTAGAACAAGTAGTTGTTGTGGAGCACAGGCCCTGTTAGCCCGCTCTCCAAAGACAAGTCAAGTACTTAATAAATGTATATTTCTTCCAGTACTTCCAAGCATCCTCATAAGTATCCTCGGAAATTATTAAAAACATGTTAAAACCCCAAAAAATGAAGGTCAGACTGGTTGACACAGTCTGACAGCTGCTGATTTGCTCTCAGCTCGCTCTCAATCCATGGACTCGCTGTAAGAGCCAACGAGTCAATGGTTTGGGGTCCAGTGGCAGGTGAATCATCTGGTAATCAAAGCCCAGTCATGCCTGATGCCCAAGGAAGACTCCCCATGACTCAATCAGGGAATCAATCACACGATCGATATCTTCTAACTGACTCATCACATCTCGTTGCACTGGTGATCCTCTGTGATCCAGGCATTGATTACTTCTAAGGATCGTCTGCGCCCTTTCAACCCGTGTGTCTCATTTGGAAAAAGGACTGGATTGTGATTGGTTTCAGGGTGAACTCTTTGGTCTGGCTGGTCTGAATTTAAAGACTCTGTTCGCTCACATTCCTTCCTACATCAAAAAAGCATTCTGAGAGTGGAGTCTTTGGACTCAAAATGAAAGTACAACAACAGCCGTGGAGAGATGCCACCGGCAAGCACTTTTTCTTTAGAGTGAGACTGAGTAGGTCCTCAAAAAGATACTCTGGATTGAGATGTTATGTATCCACTGGACTGATGCAAAGGGGAATAGAGCCCTCTCTCTGTCACCAGTCTGTTGGTCCTTCCTTAGTCCTGCAGGAACGGTTTGCCTTTGAGCTCCCCCTCATGGTAAAGGGGATTATGGCATTTATTCCACAGCCACACTGCTAAGTCCAGTCAAAACAGGATGATGCCCACTGCAAGTACACTCACTACAGCCGGAGGAACATTTAAAGGAATTTGCTTTTCTTGAGTAGAGAGCGAACTGAATCCTTTTCTGAATATTAACCACGTTTAAGTGAGCAAAAAAGGAGGGGAAAAAGGAGGTGATTCACATTAAGGTATGCATCATGAGGATTTATTTCTCCAAAGGCAAGGTCAACCCTCCCTCTCTGCACGGTGTGCCACTGATCTCCCATGAATCACTGAGTCCTGGGGTCTCTGCATGGTTGGACTTGAGAGGACTGGATGATGCAACGTGTCTAAACTCAGGATCAAAGGCGATATGACACAGACTGATGGACGACGGCGCTTTTGTTCAGGCCACCGTCCCGCCACCGACATCAGATGTCCCTGGGCGTGCATCAGCGTTGCGAGCTCTCTTAGCGCTCAACTATCAATCAGTGGGCACCGTGCCTGACTGTACGCTTCGGCCTTGAGTGACATCCCCGTGTACTCCCACAGTGTCTGCCTCCTCTTTAGCGTCGGTGCGTTGCATAATGACAGCGTCTGCTCGACTGATGCCTCTCAAAAGGGAGCAGCGTGTGTCTGATTCTAACAGCCTTATTGATGAACGGTAATAATGGCATCATCCTTAACAGCTCCGTCGTATTTCTTCCCTCTCAGAAGGATCAGCCATTTTCTTCAAGGTACTTACTAGCACACACTAAAGAAAATTGGTGGTAAAACTCCTAATGCATATTGCCTGTGAACGGTAACCTAATCAAATGAAACGAGCGAGAGCAACACAACAAGATTGTACTGGTTCAGAGTCTTAAAAGCCTTTTACTCCATTTCACTGATTATGGATTCAGAAAAATTAAATGGAGCAACTGGGTGATGCTTTTTGACTGATGAAGGTAAACTACATTACAGCGAAATGACCAGAAAGGCTCAGGGTTAATGTTTCATAAAGCCAACCAGAGCTGCCTTTTCTAATTGAAGAGGCAAGCTGAAGGGTATTGCTGGAGGAGGAGCTGTGGGAAAACATTTGGCATCTGGCCTACTGGTCCACCATAACGACACAGATCTTTCTGGCCTTCTGCTTCTTACTCACCATTAAAGGCACGCACACACTTTGACACTCGGGGAAGTACGCGGGGAGTCTGGCTGGAGCAGATGTCATCTCAGTGAAGACATGGCAGAGCATAGAGACCCCTAAACCCCCCCGCCCCCCCCCCCCGGTGAGAGTGAAGCCTGAGGCAGCTGTTGTCAGGGTATCGCATCAGCAGCTGGGGTTTTTCTACACTGGCCAAGGTCGACACCTACTGCAGCTAAAGACCTTGTCACGAGACCCTGCACTTTTTTTTTTTTTTTTTTTTACTTCCATGTCTTTGCTGGTTGCCATCTAAATGCTCAGCATTTCCAAGCGAGTGAAGTTTATTCCAAGCAAGGATGAACAAAGGTGAACACAACCTTCGATTATAACATAAGAAATGTGCGAGCTAGTTGTTTTTGGGAAGCCTTGGCAGATAGTTTCTCTGAACAAAACAAAAGTCTTTTAAAGGAAGAGCTTAAAGTTAAATGCAGATACATGCTCTCTCAGGCAGAGATGGAAAAGTGGATTGATTTGTCTTCCATCAGTTGATGAAATATGTAACTAATAATAATACATTGGTTTTATATAGCACTTTTCTGAAAGCTCAAAGACGCTTTGACAAAAACATAAAACAATAAAACAAAACAAAAAACGCCGAGGATGGTACAATGAAGAAGTAATGGAGGGAGGGGAGGGGAGGGGGGGAGTTAGTGGTTGTAGACAGTGATGAAGAGGTGAGTTTTGAGGGATGTCTTGAAGGAGGGGAGTATGGGGAGATGTTATTTGGGAGTGAGTTCCAGAGGGTGGGAGCAGCAAAGGAGAAGGCCCTGTCCCCCCAGGACCGACAGTTTGTCCTGCAGGGGGAGGGGGGGGGGGGGGGGGGGGGTTGCATCAGCAGACCTGAGAGTGCGGGTGGGAGTGTGGGAGTGTGGCAGTGGAGGACGTCAGACAGCTAGGGGGGAGCCAGGTTGTGAAGGGCTTTGTAGGTGATGATGAGGAGCTTGGGGATGGGGAGCCAGTGGAGGTCATGAAGAACGGGGGTGATGTGGTCTCTAACTGCATATTCTAAGGTAAGCTAATGGACCGCTTGCTCTTCATTAATACTGAACAAACACTCATGAAAGTGATGCTGAACATCCAACCATAGGATAAAAATACATGATAAAGTTGTATTTTCCATTATGATGATCGCGTAATCATACTCGTTATTAAGTGAAGTCATCACTTGAATCTATTCTTATTTTCATAATGAGGCAGATATTAATTATTGTATCCGTGTAGCTTTAATTTGAGTCGCCACCCTTTTCCAAATTTCACTTTTTAAAAAATGTTTATGCTGTAGTTGAACTTGTTCTGATTCTGATTGTTTCCTAATTTTGGTGGAAAAAGCTTACAAATAGATTTGAAAAGAGCGACAACTTTCTAGGACAGGAAAAGTCTAATAACAAAAGAAGTATTCTGGTAAATATAGGTTTGAGCAGTGCTGGTGCTTGACCTCTCGACCTACTCATGGTATATCATTTGGCATATTTTTCTAAATATATTTTTTATATTTTTTTTCTAAATATATTTTTTGAAAATCTCACAGTTTGACAGTCTGGAATATTCATAATAAATACATATAGCATCACAACCACAATTGGTCAAAGCATGCATATGTGCATTTTCCCTGCACAGTGTCCATCTTCAGCTGGAGCTCTCAGGTTAGCGGTCCAGAACAGCATGCTACCATCGGCATTAAGACATCATCATCCTCTGGACAGGTTGTGAAACCTGCAGTCAGAGCTGGACTGGTAATCTGCATGTGTGCCAGACACTGTGAATGTTCTCCATTACGAGTGCAAGTTCTGCATTCAAACCGTAGTAAGGTTCAACTATGTCAGTATTTAAAACAATGTCAAGTTTGACTACCTGTCCCAAAGTATTGATACAGTGAAATGTTCCCTGTGACTATTTTAGTATTATACCATTATCACAGCTGCATTATGTGGGGTTTTATTATTGTCTAGTCAAACCGGAGTTTGATCTGTTAGAAAATAAATGAATTAATAGATCAGATAAATAAATGAAGTTCGATTAGTTCAAGAAAGGAAAAGATAAGATTTGAATCAAAACCAGAAGGGGAAGATTAAATTAGCAGCCTAAACATTTAGATTAATTTAATAAATAGGTTATGTTATTGAAAGGTATTGTTTGCTAAAATTGGAGATAAACGGGTAGCAGAGAGTAGAGTTCAGTTGATAAATAAGTTTTAAAAAATCACACCTAACCGGAAGGTATCAATCCTCACGGCACCGGAGTCATTAGAGCAAACGCACAGACAGCATGAGAAGGGAGGAGAGGCAGACCGACAGGTAGCTCGCGGAAACTAAAAGAAAACCAGCCCAAAGAACTGAAGTGTGCGAAATTGATCATCTACGACAAAACCAAGGAGGCAGCCGGTAAGGTGCTGTAAGAACTGTAAAAAGACTGTTTGCTGGCGTGAAAAGTGCCGCAGCGGTGCCGGCTCGGACACGCGCTGTTTGGTTTGTTTAGTTTGGTAGCGTGCCTGTTTATGTTTAATGATTTGATTGTTTGTTATTCTCTACTGCGAGATACATTTAATTGATTAAGGGGATGGTTATAAACTGTTGCGGAAGCACAGGGTGAGGACAGGCTTTTTGAATTGATGAATTGATTGATGGATCGGGCATATCATCACGAGTGGGTATGTCAGAATAAGGTGAGGGGTTTGTTAAAAAGACATGAGTTTGCACGGGTGTAAATTTATATATTAAAATGGAGAAAGATGAAAATGTGTTTAAAATACAAAATATATGTTAAAATACAGAAATATTCAAATGTGTTTCAAATGCAAAATAAATGTTAAGATGCAGAGAGATTAAAATGTGTTTAAAACACAAAATAAGTTAAAGGGTGGGTCGAAGGCATTCATTTAATTTAGCGTGTATTCTGCTTGAATGGTGGAGGTGCATGGTTTAAATTAAGCACATATTAACTTGTTTTATTTATTCTTTTCAACAGCTTCTTCTTCTTCTTTTTTTAAGGATTTATTTTTGGGCCTTTTGCCTTTGTATTTAGAGATAGTACAGTGGATAGAGTCAGAAAACCGAAGAGAGAAAGATCTGGGAACAACATGCTGGAAAGGAGCCACAGGTTGGACCCAAACCTGGGGCCGCCTGCGTGAAGGATCACAGCCTCCACATGTGGGGCGCGCTCACCAACCGCTAGGCCACTGGCGCCCCAGAAAATCATTATTCCAGCTAATGTGTTTAATAACATTGAAACAATAAACCTACTATTGCAAACATGTTAAATAAAGGCATTTAGACTGAAATAAGAATGAGTTCTTGCAGAATATGCCTGCTTCCTTTTTTTTAACAAACTCCCACTTAAATTTGAACTCCATGGTCACTTCAGCCCACAAGTGGTTCCGTCAAAACAGAGTGAATACACACCCATCATGTGTGTCTATGGCACTTGCTTCTCAGATTTTGTACTGATTTAAGGGAATAATGTGGTAGACCTATTTAAGGGGGACACATGGTTGTTGTACAGTTATGCCATGTTGGTCCCGTTGTAAGGACCCGGTTTGAGCCAAAAATGCCTGAGACAAGTTTTCTTCCAGGTCGCTGCCTGCAGTACTTCTGCTTCTACAAAAAAACAGGCTGCATAACAGGAAAATAAAGAGTGTTATAAAAGAAATACCATAATTAAGTAATGAATCAGCAGTTTAGAGCAGAGAGATGAAGTGGCTGGGGGTGGGAAATGAATACAACGTCCTTTTAATGAAACAATGTGCAATAACTTTGACCCTGAGGTGCTGGTTGACACAGCAAGAGGCTGGCTATATCGGAATTCACTATATATTAGAGTATTTATTTCTGTGTGTGTTTATGTTGTCTAAGGAGAGCTGTTAATATTCAACGTTATTTTAAAAAAAACTCACCTTTTGCACAGAAGAATGCCTAACGAAAACCTGCATCTTATTGAGGTTGTGGAGAGGGCCCCTCATTAAACTTGCACTTAGTCCTCTCTCCAGTGAAGACACCCCACGAGTCATTTATAATAACACACTCCACTGTAATATAAACCGAATAGGCACCAAGAGACACTACGATATAAGGGAAGTCAAAAAGGTCCGCATTTATTCAGGCGATTCAGCGAGCGCCATGGCGCTTTATAGCATGCAGCACTTTTTCTTTCATCTGAACTCAGGGAAACATGGGTCAGCTGGGATAGAAGAAATCCTTTTAAAGCCTTAAACAAATGTAGTCTCTTGGCTAAAGCATGCTCGGTGTACAAGTAATGCCATAAAAAAAATGCAAACTCTTGCATCTGAGCATTCCTTATATGGACTAATTTTTTGTCTCAGTTGCACATACCACACTTTGAACTTGAAGCTCACAGTGCACACTCATTTGAAGGAGTCATGTTTTTCCAAATCCAACTCATAACCCTTGATGTGGATGTTGAAGACTCATGACCCATTTTTTGTGGGGTTTCTATGTAAGCACATACAAAGAGTGTGGCTGAGAATTTTAAACAGAAAAACTTACGTTGATCAGCGGTGACAGCTCGACTACCACCTTGGGCTCACTGGGTTGAGGTTCTGGCCGCACTGTCACTGTCAGGATCTTGGAGTTGATCATGGCAGGGGGACTGCAAAGATACACACAGTCAGACATGAAGGATGTTATTTTTAAGATAAAATCAAAAAGAACATTGTGTTGCACATTCAAGTTTGGCTTGAACTGTCTCTCTGTTTTTTGGGCAAAAATGTCCAAAATGTGGAATATGTTTGCTTTTTTTGTCTGCTGTTTTTACAACAAAACAGATGCATGAATACATCCAAACACGCTCAGAGGACGACACACTCCAAATGCCCTGTCATGCTTTTGATGGTTGTTGGGAGTGTGTTTGCAAAATATATGCATACATGCATAAAAATACATATTAACACGAAACCTCAAGAGAGAATGAGAAAGCCGGAGCCAGCGTCTGAGTTAAAACAAATCGCTGGACCTATTAGCATTCAGCAGAGCTACGGGGAGAAAAGGGCTTTAAACAGATCCAGCTCAACCACGACCAAGAGCACTGACCTGAATAAAATGGCCGAGGGCCAGCACAAACACCACATCACAGTGGCCTTTTGACAACCTTCTGATTCCTCCTAATTTCTATTTTTTTTATTTTATCTTTTTTATGCAAGTTTCAGGAACTATTAGGCCCACACACTCTCAAAGCCCAACTGTACATTTCCAAAAATACATTGACAATGCAAAAGAAAGGGAAAAACATCTAGGGAAATGTACTGTTACAGACATCCAAGACATTTGTCTGATAACTAGGCAGGCACCGGGAAAGGAGAGGAGGCAATACAGAGGAAGACAGATGGAGAATTGGACGTTGGAATCAGATAGAGACAAGAAGAAAGAAGAAAGGGTATAGAAATAGAAAAGTGTTGAGGAAGGGAGCTTGAAGAAAAAGAAAATACATCGGAGATGAAAAGTTGTCAGACAATGTATTAGAAAAAAAGAGAGGCAAGAAGGTGAAAGAGAGGACAAGTGCCAATGAGATGTAATTTATAATGTAAACTTTAGGGAAACAAATATTTTATTGCACGCCACATATTGTAGTACTCACTTTGGTGCAGGTAGAATGACACCCAGTGTCCTGTACAGGATGGCTCCAATGACATAGTACATGGTAGCCTCTGAGTCCGTCTCTGTCTCTGAAAAAAAAATAAAAATTGCAACAGATTAGCATCAAGATGCCAGGTCAAATGAAAGAACAACATATCTCTTTACTCTATATGAACTGCAAATCAGGCATACTGTGAAGGCACTTTTGTTGTAGTTTGAAAGAGCTTGTGTTGATTTTGGCGCCCCCTGTGGACAAAGTGGTACCTTTCATCTCCATGCTGATATTGATCTGTTTTTGGGAAAGTTTTCTTGACTTTTGACAGTCAAAAACATATCAGTCGTCACATATCTTAGCTGTTAAAAAATGTGAACAGGCTGTTTTTGGAGGGGTGCTGTCTGACAGCTACCTTGCAACAGAGTTTACAGGTATTCAAAATAACTTTATAGTAAATAGTAACTAACTCATTGTTCATTTATTTTTCATCTATTTATTTATATTTTTGTTTGTTTTCTCGCTACTCCCCACTCAGTTCAGCACTTTGATGCATTACACTGCCACGCACACATTCACACCTTTCTAACACACTACCTGAACATAAAAATCATTGCTTGACTTTCATTATATCTCATTTAAATGTATTTGTCTGTATTGTTGCTTTGTATCTTTGCTAATGTTTTGCTATGTTGTGTCTATTTTGTCTTGGTTTATTTGTTTTCACTTTAGTTATCATGTCTATGTCATGTCTATATTGTTGTTTCGTTTTGTTCACCTTATCACCAATAAAAATAAAATGAAAATAAAAACTTTATAGAATTTGTACTCTTGCTGACGGTCTCTTTTGCTTTTGTTTGTCAAAGAGAGGAATACGTTTTAAGTTCACTCTGTTTTCGAACCAGCTAAAGACTCCTCACTGGAGCTTTAAAGTGATAGATTTGTTTGTGGTGTTGTAATTGATTTCAGCCGACCATCACTTACAGCTGAGACATACACATGATAAATATAGCTGCCGACAAACAAGCACAGCCTACTGTCACATCAACGTCCAATTTCAGCCACACAGTCACAAACAAAAGTTCATTTGACAACAACTGATTTAAAAAAAAAAACTTGGTTAACTGTTTCACCTCTCAGCAGCTTGGTAGGATGGAAACATGACTCATGTTCACACTTAATATGTTAAAAATAAATTATTAATGCAGGTGCAAGATTCTGGATTCACACTTTGAGTTGGCACAGAAATCATTTCTGTTTGCCTTTCAGCAGCCAGGAGTTCTGTCTCATTTCTAATACAAGTCAATTTTCTTGAAGATGCAATTTATTTATCTCCAGCGTTCTCTTTTCTTTTTGAAATCCCTCTCCTCTCTTCATCTTCTTTTGTCCCCGCCCTTCTGGTCCTTCCCTGTTGTTGCCGCCATTCCCCAACCCACTTTTTTAACTTCTCCGTCCTTTTTCAAAGTCAGTCTTTACAAGTCCTTGTCTTCCATCCATCCCTTCAGTGGTCTTTAGCCAAAAAGAAGCCAAAGCTCCCACAGAGACATACATAGTGTCCCTCTGTAAATGTCACTTTGTCTCAAGTGAGGGTGGCAGAAGGACGCCGAGAGGAAAAAGGAAGAGGTGGAGAGTTCATGTTGAGAGATGCCACTCCCTCCTTTGCCCTTTTAGGCTTAGAGAAGCGACGGATGAGCATATAGGCACAAAGAGAGGAAAGCGAGGATAGACGGAGGGAGCTGATGGTATCAGACGCATTGGATGACTCATCCAAAAATCTGTCTGCCTGCTGCCTGAGAGGTAATACTCAGGAAGAGAGATAGCTGTGAGAGAAGGACCAGGAGAGAAAGACCCAAAAAGATCTCGACAGTGGGGGGGAAAAAAGCAATTGTGAGAGTGCGAGGAGGCAAAAAGAACCCAGATCAAAGTCAGCATGAGAAAGCTTGTGATTGTGATGGATCCTAATTGGACAGTGTCTGCAAAAGCATGCAAATGAGAAAGTCAGTGTATTGTGGGTAAATAGCAAATCAGTGTTTGAGGGGGTGGAAGTCCTGCGCTCCAGAATGATTAATAACATAAAAGCACTCAATCACCAAACTTTAATTTCCCATGAAGTGGCTTTTCGTCACTGTTCGCTTGCTGAACATCTAAATGATTGGTGGTCAGCCGTAATCCGGCAAAATGGCAAACCACCAGTCACCAGCTGCGAACTTTAATATGCCGTTTGTCAGGGAAAGATATGCTTGGAGTTGAAGCTGAGCCATAATTTATGGTTTTAATCAAATATCGAAAGCTCCATCCAAACAGTTCCGTGTGAGTTACTTTTCATTCCCTTTTTGTTTCTTTCCTCTGCTAGTTTGCTTCCTTCCAAACTTTTGTACACAGAACAGAAAAAAATTAAAAGAAAAAACTTTAAAACCAGAAGAATACAATTAATACACCCTGTTTAAACAGACTGACAGGATAATGTGCTCCAGCTCACAAAAAAATAATTGCCTGCAGTTCTTCCTTTTAAAGGGATTGGTATTTTAATTTTTTTTGCACACAGAATAACCCCTGCACAATTCATCACTTCAGACAAAATCTATTTTTAGTTAATTGTATCTATTCTCAACTAATCAAGCAGTTTATTCTAGATAGCCAGCTTAAATATATAGGCTAAGGCTATTAACCTTTTAGCCAAGAGGTAAATGAGAAAATCTATGGCACTTCTAATTCATGACTAAGGAGCTGGAGACAAGAAGCTAATAGCTTAGCTAAGCTAGCTGTAAACACGGCTAAAGGGCTAACTCGACTTGGTCCAAAGTTAAAAACAAGACTATAGGACCAAAGCTAGCTACAATAGTATTCACTGTACTAACTGTAGGAACAGAAAATGTTTTTAATTGTATTTACTTAAAACTTAAAACATGCTATAACTATCTCTTTGTGAACAAAAGTGGAGTGCAGTATTTTCAGAAGTCTAGCCTTGTAATTGTATGGTTTCCAAATAATATAGTCACACTCAAATTATGTTTATGAACAGACTAAACAACAGAGGAACATGATAGTCATTAATAACGTGACTATGATGCGTTTATTCATTTTTAAACTTCTGGGAAAGCAATGGACAAACATGGATAGTGAATGAATAGGCCAAATTGCTTAACTGTGAAGATACACTAACTTTGTTAAGTATCAATTATCAACCCCAAAGCGTCAAATCTTAGGCTCTCTTGTTTTTAATCTTCAAGCTCAAAACAGTAACAGTTCAAACCGTGGGTAAGTAAGTCAGTCTCAAACAAATTCTAGGCAGCTGGAGCTACCGCCGTTTGTGTTCTTGCTTGATTAATATTAAAGCTAATGGAACATGTAAAGATAAAGATAAGATAAAGATAAACTTTATTGATCCCCTGTGGGGGAAATTTGTGCATTACAGCAGCTCCAGAAAACAGGGGACGGGAATACAATTATTAAAAATAAAAATAGAAGTTAAAATCAAATCAAACATATTTACATTCAGTTAAATAAAAAAATACAATAATGTAACGTTACACAGTAACTACAAAAAAGGTTTTGTTCTTAAAAAAACACACAGTGTGTAGCATGAGGTGGTGATGTTGTTAAAGAGTCTGATTGAACAGTCTGACTGCAGATGGGATAAACGACCTGCGGTAGCGCTCTGTCTTACTGGTATGCATGTAAGTATATATAACCAGCTATAGTAAGTCAATGCTGGCTTTGAGGCTCTTACAGAATGCCTGCTAATTTGTTTGTGATAGTAAGTGAAAGACAATGGAGGAAGAGAAGGAGTATGTCACCTCTAAAACCAATGAAGAACACTCCCAAGCCTCTGCCAAGTCATGCGTGTCAAGAATCTATCAATTGGCTGTGTGTGCATGCAACGGTGTATGTGAGTGCACACAAGGGTGCCAATGGTTCTTTATGAGCACGTTTAAGCTGTCAATCCTGGACAGGCCTTCATTATGGGGTAAATGAGCCAATCAGACTTATAGCAGTCATCTAAAGACGAATACCATTGGGAAGCGGAAGACTCGCCACAGGGGCAAAGGGTATGAAGAGTGTTATTACTCATGAAGGTACATGCAGGATGGATGGAACAATTACCTAAATAGCATATGCTTAAATGTCAATGGCATGTCCTGAATATATAATAAAGATTTGGTGAAAAAGGTATCAAACCAAAAGTAAAGGTAAATGGCAGAAAAGTAAGAAGACAAAGGTTTAAAAAAGGTGTAGGTGTTTTTTCTCCAGTTCCACCATAACACTCATCCTGTTACTAGCGGGCAAATCATGAAAAAGTTTTTGTCACATAAAAGCAAGATGGAGAAATGGTTTGAAGAAGAGCACACATAAACATATAACGTTGTGCATAATAATTAGACAAAGTGTGTAGGTGATGTGAGGTAAAGTGCCCTGAGGTTAGAACACAGGTTGTCTTGAACGCCAATCAAAGCGAGTCTGTGTCATCAGTGCGAGTCAGAGGTCAGAGCCAGCTCTGCCTTCATCAGCCTGCAGCCACTCTGAACTTTAATTTGGGCCGAGGACCATGTGCCAGACAGGAAGTCTGCCAGTCTAATTTCCTATGAGATGTGACCTTTGCCTTGGTTTGTAGACAACTGCATCTGCCACAGTTTCATGTCCCCTTGTTTCCCTTTTTCAAACTTTCACTCCTTTACTTCCTGGGTTCTTTTTTTCTCTTGTTATTCTCCACAATGTTCATTTCTTGATTTGTGTTTGGACAATCACTCTGCTCATTTCTTGGCTCCACTTTCAACCACATGGAAATTAATTCACAGCCATTAACGCTAACAGCAGGTAACTTTCTCGTGTCGCTAAAAGCGAAGACACATCTTTCAAAATGGTTCGGAGGACTTATCGCTCTCGAGGGGACGCATCACATGTCTTCACAGATTAAAGCCCCTCAAGGGTCACTTTACAGTCGAAGTCCTCCTCGGCATTACTCTTGAAAAGACGTCCGTCTGCTTCCAGGAGACACAACTCTGAGAGTGTGAAATCACACCAGTGTAACTTCTTGTTCTGACCTTGGCTTAACGAGAAGGCTGAGTGAGGGTGATGAAAGGTGCTCCTTCATCTCAGAGTCAATACTGCCACTGAGAATGGCAATAATGATCAAGAAATATTTCAAAGTAGCCACTCAGTTGTGGTACTTTTTTCAAGTTGAAGAAATATCCTCAAAAGTATAACATCTATATGACACGTTACATTATTTAAGTAGTTGATGGTTCGTGAAGACAGAGAGGGTAAATGAATGCTATAATTTTGTGTATGCTTGTACATACGTCTTGCCACCCTTGCCAAGTAGGGCCAAGTTATGAAACTCTAGATACTCCCTCTGTCAATACACAGGAAATGTTGACCAAACCCTGGACAATAGATCGAGTGTCGTTATTTTACCTTCAGTCGGGTTGGTGAAGAACTCTTTAGGGATGTAGAGTTTGTCCTCAGCAGTTCTGGCCCAGTCCTTCATCCCTCTCCGGCCCTTCATTGGGAAGTTGATATTGCTTGAAACTGCTGACACTGGTTCTCGCTGGATGGTTATCACTGGGCAAAAAAAAAAAGAGATACAGAGAGGAGGAAAAAAAAAAACCTTAAATGTCACTGCATTGCAGGACAAGGTTGAAACCGAGGACTCTTGTGGAAAAATGCCCATTTTAAAAAAAAAGTCTGTTAGTCATGTTTTAATTTTAAAAACCATCAATGACTAATGCATATTTAAAACCAGGGTTATTTGGAAGTAAAACTATGTCAAGTGAAAAGTTAAAGTACAAGATTTGGCAGTCTAATCTATATGATAGAGAGACTTTGGCCGTGACTGACGAAAGAGAGGCAGTTAAAATTCACTATAATTGAATCTTTCACAGATACTGGTGTTGTAATCTTTTTAAATGTCTTTTGAGGACATTATGTGACACTTACTGAGGTTGTTGGTAACCACCAGGAAACTCTGAAAAGGCTTCTGGGCTTCTCCGATGAGGTGAATGAAATCCTCTAATATCCTCATCAGCAGAGCGGCACCGGGAGCGACCTGTTGATTGGAGGAATGAAAAGAAAAGGAGAGGCGAGCATCCATCACCATGTCATCATAATTATAATCCTTGGACAACATTCAATGAGACTTGTCTCCCCATTTGACACATTTTTTTTTTACCCCATTGCATTATGCAGACCACTGAATTTCTTCCATGGTGGTAAATTGTAAACCCTCAGGCTAATAGATCATATTTTGTTGCTTGTTTATTGTGTCCAGATGGCAAAGTAAACACACCTAGACTCAAGGGCGTTAAGCTGGGTCACACACCAAAACATAAAAAACGTGCACGCATACTGAAACTTAAGTAGTAAAATGAATAGATGGCTATTGTGTTTAGGAAACAGGTGTGTTTTTATGGCTATAATGAAAAGTTAATAGGGGATGTGGTCATATTTTACTATACACTCAAATTCACTTATGCACATGCAAATAAAGTATTTAATGACACACACACTTTGGCCACACTCTGGTACAGAAGTAAACAGAACAGATTATGTTGAAAAAAAAGGTGTATACAGAGGCACACTTAAGAGTGACACATATAGTGAGTTTTACCTGATGAGCGTCCTCCCATTTCTCTACATTTTCCATGTCCAACATGAGGCTGATTATCTGGAAGAATTTCTAGATGCAAGAAGAAGATGTTCTCATTAAGTGCTACAGACGGCCATTAGAGTTTGTTACCTCATTTGTATGCATGCACACTGGAATGCCAGCCTTTGTCCTGTAATTTGTAGCTGAAATGCACCCATCTACAATTAGCAGTGCAACAGTGCTGCAGTTTATTCCCTGTCAAGTCTCGTACAGTTAGTCATCTGTATATTGGTATTGTGTAAAACATAAAATAATGGCTGTCAAACAGAAGCATTTTGCTATCTTACAGTGCTAAAAAATATCCCTTTGAGGCCGTAGCAACTGTGTAGCTGTAGTTCATTGTTATGCACACCTTGTGCAGCAAAAAGTCGAGCTTCTACATTGAATACATTTGCAAGCGTTGCAAGAGAATCTCTGTGTGGGAGTGTGTCTGTGACTGCTTGTTTGGCACGGTTTTTTGCGACTTGAAGGCGGCTTCAAAGGAAGGCTCGGCGAAAATGTGCTTACCTGCACGTCGTCGGGAGCTGGGATGTAGGTTGCTCTTTTGAAGGTGTCCGTCACATTTCGCAGAATCTCCGTGGAAAAGAGAAGGTCGCCACTGTAGTAGCTCCTCCTCTGCAAGAGCTCCAGGAGACTCCTTACGATCTGAGACATGCCCTCCCCGGCCAGGGTCCTCTGACCCTTCGCGAGATGCTCTCGTAACTAAAAGGTGTGAAGAAAGACAAGACATTTAGAGTTCATGGTTTTATGTCTGCTGGTTAATCAGATAATTGGCCATTTTCTCTTACTTTTACATTCTTGCTCCTAATCAAAAATGTATAGCTAATAAAAAATATCAACAAAAAAAAAAGCACCAAACAAACCAAGACCACGTTTTGTTATTCTGAAGAAATCACAGGAATGTTTTGGATGTGAGCCGAGGGAACGTTTCAAGACAGGAGTATAAATATGACATGGTTGGATTTTTTTGTGTTTGTGCTTAAAATAGTCGAGCGAAGAAGAGGCCTACAGCACTCTCAGGCAGAAATTGGATCGCATCACTTCAGAGAAAGAGCATACAGAAAGCAAGACTTTGTGAATGTGAAATGCAACAAGAGGGGCAGAGAGAGTGAGGGAAAGATAGATAGAGAGAGAGAGAGAGAGAGAGAGAGCCTGGTAGAACAGAAGATAACAGCAATCACAGAAAATTAATCATTGACTCCTGGTGTTAATGAAAGGTTGGAACAGAAGCTATCGGTGCAATCAGCTCTGTCAGGCAGAATCCTTAACCGTCATCTCCTTCTGCCCTCACCGCAGAGATTGGAAGAGGTTGAAGTTCACAGACCAGGAAAAACAGTGTGGCTGATGAACACATTAATTAGCTATGTTTATTAATTGATAAGTACGAGCACAAAGCTCTGGAAAAAAAGCTAATTAGAGATACCGTCAAGCCTTGAGTAAAGACTCAGTATTCTTAGTAAATGTTTTTGCAAAGTTAAAAAAAAAGGTCGAACAAAGGGTACATGATAGGTGAAACCGAAAAAAAGTGAGGCAGTGAGTAACTTTAAAAACAGAGCCTTAGCTTTCTCCTAAATCACTAATGAAGGTGACGGTATTTATAAAGGTGAGTTATGAAAGAGAAATACTGCAATTCAGACGAAGACTCTTATTGTTTTCTGCGGAAGATGTGTTTGAAAAGCTGTAGAAAAGTCCCTGAGTTTGGGAGTACTTCTTCATTCAAAGGGAACTTACAGATAAATGTAAATATCTATAATCAAGTGAGACGCATCTGGCGAAGCTCGGAGGACCCCAGAAAGCAACTCCATTATTGTCCAGCATGCAACGACGACTAGCAGATCCTAAAGACAGAGAAAGAGACAATTACTTACAGGGAATCTGTCACATATTACAGATGAAACAGGCTCAGGAACACATGATAATGTAATTACTTTCATAGTTAGAGAAGTTGCTGTTGTGCCAGAGTAACACATACAGGACTCAGAATTGAGAAAATAACTTTTTTTTTTACTGCCAGAAATACATTAATATATTGCTGGTATTATATAACTGAGAGGAATTCTGATTAATAACAGTGTTAAGGTCAGGGGCCCTACAATAGGTTTCTGTTAAATCATTCCAATCAATAACAGGCAAACCACAGCACAGTTACAACACTTACTGTAAAAGTGACTTTCACTTTTCCTGGAGTAAAATAATATCTGGATGGTTCCATCTATTGAATATTTCATTTGTAGCAGGGTTATTCTGTTTGGCAACGCACACCTGCTGGCTATTCTAACCAGCCAACAAATAAACTGTTGATGGCTGCCAAAACACAGTACTTTACTAAGACAAAACCTATTCCATAGCCAATAATAATCACTCACTGTCTCTGGCTTTTTATGCAAAATATGGACATAAATAAACTGTGAAGTTTCTCAGTTAATTACATTTATCACTATGATTTACCTTAAATGGGATGTACTTTAAGCTATAATGTTTTCTTGGCAGAAAAACCTGATTGAAGCGGACATGTTTTGAGGATAGAGCCAACACTGTAGTTTGAAAGATGTATAAATCTATTTATTTTTCAGGCGCCACATCTTTTATTGACTTCAATTTTGAAAGAAAAAAAAGACATAATTAGTTCTTGCTATTGCTCTGGAAGTTAAAAGAAGAAGGTGAGGCAGCAAATTGTTTGAAAAACTGTGCTGTTTAGTTAAAGCGATGGTTTGTACACAGAAAAGGTTTAACTATGTTCAAGCAGGATATGTTAACTTCTATGAAAGAAACTATTGGAAATATACACAAGTTTAAAATGCTGTTATGATCACCTTTTAATATCAGAGCTGAATAGTTATCTATTAATACCCCTCTACCTATTTATTCCAGACAAAGACACATTCATTTCCGACCTTGAGTTTTGGTTAATTCAGCTACATCTACTTTAATCATTTACAATGTTGTTTGATATGTATACAATTACCCATGTGCTGAACATCCCACAAATTACCAGAGGTTACTCTTAACAATATAGGCAGTGAAAACCAATTGTTGATTATCTTCTGTGTGAAGCTTAAGTACCCTCTCCCTCTAGGCATATGTGGGTGAGCCTGCCAATGTTACCACCTGGTAGCTAGCTTGAGCAGTTGCTAACTAACAGATGGTAGCCTAACAAACTTCTGTTTCTCTTGCTGGACATTTTGAGATTACCTTTTGGATCTTTTTTTGTTTCCTTTAAATGTTTATTAAGATCAAGTTTATTTATGTTTCCTTACTATAGCTCCTTCTTTATGGGCACAATGTAGGCTACATTTCAAACATTACTTGAGTATTTTTAGATAAAATAAAAGTCTGTTTCATGTTTTTTTTTTTTTTTAAATTAAATTCATGATACACACAGACATTTTTTGCCATTTGAATATGAAAATAAATATTTTGGTATGTGTAAAAGGTTCACTTTAAATTGATGAACATTACTTCTTTCTCTCACTTAGCTAGCTAGCTTGACTCATCATAACTTGCCTTCAAACCTATATGCTAACTCAAATGCAGGTGCTTACATCCTTTTTTGCTTCTGTTGTAGGCCTACGTGTAGTCGTCAGTGTACTATGTCAGCAATGCTAGTGATAAACAACTGCTAACTAGGCAACTATGCTAGGTGTTTAGGACAATTGTGTGGGACTATCAAAACAACCCATTAGGCAATTTCTAATATCAGCTTGTGGATGGTTTGTATCTGGTTGTATCCTAGTTTAAGCAAATGTGGTGCGATTTCCTAAAAAGGGGGGGGGGGAACTGAATCATTAATTCACACAAGCTGTGACCAAAACATGCTAACAGCTAACATACAATGACTAAAGGATATGTTACTGACCAGTGGCGTTAGTTGGACACTTGTTGTATACAGTTTCTCCAGCCGATGCTCTCTTCCATGCCATAGCAAGAAGGTGCTCGTCTTTACATATCTCATGAGGAGCTGTAGATGTGGGCGAGAAATACACACAAAAAGTGAAATGAAGCACATTCTCACATGCACAAAGCAAAAAAGAATTATCCCCACGCACACGCTCCCACAGACACTATAGCCAACGAAAAAAAAAATCTGATACAGAAAAGCACAAAAAAAAAAGATTCAAATCAATGTTCTCCTACAGCGGCTCCCTATCTTATTCCCTTGTACATTGCTCAGTGCTCTCTGTCAGTGTCACTGCCTCAGTACAGTATCTCATTCCCTCTTCATCTTACTCCCTCTTTTTATTCATCTGTTTTCCCCCTCCCTCTCTTTCATAACCCTGATGAAAAACAGGGGAGAGTGCTCTGAAGATATTCCGAGGGGGGCAGACGAGTGCTGGCAGAGGCGATGCAGAAAGATGAAGAGGGACGAAGAGAGCGAAAATAGAGAGATGTGGAGAGTGAGAGAAAATATGATATTATGTTCCCCTTGCAATGCCAACAGACAAGATCCTAGCCTGGTGTCAAAGCAGCTTGAGGGGTACTCAAAACAAAGGGGTCATGGTGGAAGCTGCACTTTAGAGTTTGTCTTTTGTAGACTGAAAGAGCTCATTGCATGAATGTACATTGTTTCATACAGGGTTGAAGAGAAAAATAAGCTTTCATATTCACACGCACAGACAGATTCAGTCAAGGGGGATGTTTATTAAAACACACTGTTCCCTGCAGCGGCTGACACCCTGACATTGAACATCTCTCCCTCTATCAGGGAGAGAGAGAGAACAGAGAGCGAGCGGGCGAGATTAGTGCGACAAAAACAATGTTAAAGAGGAGAGATATGAGGAGAAATGGAGTATCTCTCAGGTAAACAGAGAGGATAAAATGAAAGCGCCACAAGACAAGGACAAGCAAAATCAATGAAGAGGTAAAGATGGATGGGTATGTGAATCGACAGGATGGCAGACAAGAGGCAGATAAAGATGAGAAGAATGCAGTTCTGAAATTGCAATAGAAGCCTTTGGCTGTGGTGCGAACCACTGGGAATCTCTTCAATTCTGCCTGACAAATAGTGCACAGATGCAGATTGGGCACACGCACACACGCACACACACACACACACACACACACACACACACACACACACAGATAAACACACTCTTTAGTCTCTGACAGGGATTCACTAGTCGAGGTATATAAAAAAAAATGCAGCCACACAGAAAAAATGTGAACTAAAATGTGTTTATGCAGACTTTTAAAGCATAAATATATACATGAAGACAAGAACATTGGTTCTCCCTCGTTATCTAAAGTCACAGACACATGCAGCGACTCACTGACCTGGGCATTTCTTCTCGTTACAGGACCGGACCTCCTCTCCTGAGCCTTCGCAGGGGTATCCCTGTAATCCGGTGCCCTCACACATCCTGAAGCGACGCTGCCACCCAGAGTCACATGTTTTGCTGCAGAGACTCCAGTGGTTCCAGCTACCCCAGTTACCTCCACCTGGAAGAGGAGAAGAGAACCGCACATTTAGAGAAAAGGGAGGAAGCAAGGACCTGATTTATCCTAGTACCAGCATCCTCTGGGACAGACTGAGCCAAGACTGTAAGGCAACAGTTTCAAGGCTTTTCAAATGTTTAGAGTGGTTTTCAAAGTAAGTCAGACAGGAAGAAACCTCAAGCGATACCAAACACTCCGGTGTACATCCATCTACTGCAACCTGCTAACCTGAGAGCGTAAAGCAACAGTTGCAATTATTTTAAATTTTTTTGTGTGGTATTCAAAGTAAGTCAGTATGATCCTATAGTACCAGGTTCATTAAAACACAGCGGTACTTTGTCCTATGGGGGTACATGTAGAATTCGACCACCAGCCAAATTGGATCCCAACCCACTAATTATATGAGCATTCAGAACAGGAATCAGAGAAGACCATATAGATACCTTTTAGATAATGCATGTTTCATGTTTGCATAATACCGTTTGAGAGCATGTCAGTGTGAATACTAAGCAAATCACATTGATTTGTATGCCTTACCACTGCAGGAAGGGTTGGTGCATTCTCTGCTCTCCTCATGGGGGCCCTTACATTCGGCCCAGCCGTGAACGGACGCACTGCAGCGCCTCTGCCTCTGCTGCGATCCCGTGTTACAGGTCACGCTGCATCTCGACCAAGGCCCCCACTCTAACCATTGGCCCTCGACTGCAGGAGGGCATGGGGGTAGATATGGAGAGACAGGGAAAAAAATGGATGAAAATGGAAGGAGGAAGATTTTGAGAGACAAGGAGAAATCAGGGGAAATAGATTCCGAGGTTTGAAGGATAGGAAGGACGATGTGGGGGAGAAGAAAGGTGCAAAGGGAGAAAAGAGAGAATAAATAAAGTGAGTGGGCTACAAGCAAACAGAATATAGAACGAGTTCGTGGGAAGAACAAATACATTACAAGGGGGTATCTGATTTTCCATAAATAGAAACAAACACACATAGTGCACTTCATGGCTCTATAGACATTTTAAATATTTCAATCTAGGAAATAGCTGATTAGAATTCCTTTTATGCTTTGTTTTATAAAGAGTTCACGCAGAGTACAGTCAGTCGGATTGTCCTTTAAAGCGTTATTAGAAAGGAACCACATTTCAACTCTCGACTGGTGTTTGTGCAGACACAGAAAAAAATGCAGTATACAATCCAGGAGCGCCTGTCAGACAATGCATGAATACCAAATAGCTTAACTAAAGCCTGACGACATGCACAGGTGTAATCAAAGCATTTTCTGTCCGCTTTTATAAGGGAGCATAGATGAAGTAATTGAGTTGTCAAATAAAATATTCAAAAGGCAATTAATAGGATATTCAAAAACTGGCAGATTAGTCATTTGTAGGTTGGGATGGTCGCAATGAAGTCTTGAACTCTGCGATCACACAGATATCTGTTGGCTTTTAATACTTGGCAGTCCTCTAAATTGAAGGTCGGAGTCACTCCAACACCTTGCTGATATTCATCGCTTTAGTCAAAAATGTGAGAAATAAAAGTCCAAGAAGCCTGTGTGTTGTGCAATTAAACTGTCTGTATACTATTCTCCAGATGTTCTGCATAAATTATCTATACCTTTAGTGCAGTATGTTGCAACTTAATAACATTGTATTGTCAGAAAGCTTCATTTTTTTAATCATTGTTGCAGATGTCAAACATCAATGAACCTGATAAGTATATGTTCTTCTTTATGTGGCTTTGGTGACAGGTCATAGTTTCAATGTGATGCAGTAAAGGCTGTGTTCAAAAATAATATCCCTCTAATGAACTAATTACCTCTAGAGTTTTATTACTTAATGCTAGGTGGAGTAATAATTTTGTATTTATTGCTCAATCTCCCCCCCCCCCCCCCCAAAATGTGCCAGCCGCAGAGTTAAGCTGTCAAAATTTGCACTTTGTCGAGCTAAATATAGCACTTTTCAAAGCACTGGTGACATAGTTTTCCATTTGTTTCCATTGATTGGTTTTAACTAGTGCTTATTATTCTAACATTTCACACAAATAAGAGTTTTATTCAAACGGTAATGAAATATCCTGAACAGTTGATTGTTTTTTTCCTCAAATACATTTTTTTAATGCTTACTTTATTTGTGTCAAAAAAACACCGTCCTAGAGCTAATGATTCGAGTAAAAGAAAACAATGCCTTCTTTTGTTGGAGGCTGTGTTTGTAGAAAAAGAAAATGAACCCATGTGTTGCCTCCAGTTGGATTATTGACTTTAAATTGTTTTATTTCCCATCCCTTTTTACAACAGAAATGAAACAATGCTGAATAATGTTGTGTCCACTGTCTATTAGCTTTAAAAAAGTGATAAAGTGAACATTTAAGGACAAGAAACCGCCCTTTTTTCCCCCCTATACCCTTAACTATTTAGGATGGAAGTCATGTTTCAAGCCACCTAATGAAAGAGTCTAATTTTCATTTCCCATTTAGGCTTGTTTTGCTCTGTACCAAGTCTAGAGGGAAATATGGGGCTCTTTAGCCACTAATTGCTCCACTGTCTTCACAATGTAGTTGCTACTTCGTCTGCCTACTTCCCTCCCAAGTGCTAGACAGGTAGCGTCAAGAGGTATAAGCAGAATAATGCTTGCTCACAAAAAAAGTTGCCTGTTGCTGTAAACAAGTCTGCAACAAAACAAGAAAGTTACAGACTGTAAAACCAAAACAAGTGAGCTAAAAGTCAGTAAAACGCCTCATAAGTTACATGGGAATTCTCGGGGGGTTAAAACCTTTCTAATTACAAAGTCAATTAATCATTGTAGATTTAAAATAAAGTGTGTGATGCAGTTTTAAATATTTATTCAAACTAATAGAGTTTTTTTTAGCCTGTTTATTGTAACGTCAATTCAAAACAGCCAATTTTAGGGTTGTACTTTTTGGTCCAAAGATGAATTCATGATTAGAAAAAAATATATTGTTCTTACTCTTTGCTGCTCGTTGCTGTAAATCAAATAACACAGTGCTATCATTAAATCATACATACAACAATCCGAAATAAATTTTCCTTCTTCACAGCTGTTCAACTAACACTTGATTCTGCACTGATATTGAGTGTGTGCTCTCGGGCAGTTCAGTTTCCTGTCTATTTGTCACTGTATTAACAAGAGAACAAAACTCAAAGTGAGAACTTTGGGTTCAGAATGATATATCGAGGCAACATATTGTACACACACAGGGGGCTTTGAGTAGCGGAGAAAGTGAAATACAGTGCAGTAAGTGTATTTGTCTGCTTCTCCCAAGTGGGAAAACATTGCCAACTCTCCTCGGTGATGTGGTCAATCACGGCGGTGTGCGACTTGCACAATGTTCCAACTGGCTGGGGCCGACGCTGAGTGGGCTGTAGCACCGAGTGAGCTCTGAACTAGTAGGAATCAAGGTAGAACCAGACATTTTCAAAATCCAATTCGGAGTGATTAAAGTGACAAATCTCAAACCCGCTTCCAAAAGAAGTACTGACAGAAATATGTTTTCATAATGGATTTTAAGGCTTCCCAGATATTTGCAACATCTGAGAACAGTTGCCACTAATTGCAACACATGCATACATCCAATTCAACAAAAATCTATAAATCGGGGTGGTAAGAACAGTACATCAGTGTGTTTCAATTTAGACATATATGGTACAATCTAGCAATGTAACACGTCTGTACATTTATTTTCCACTGTAATGTGTTATACTTACAACAGACCTATAGGTGACTCTGGGGACCTTCAAGCTCCATAATGTACTAATGCTCTAGTACAAAACCCTTCTCTGTTCTTCTTCTTCTCCATTCTTTTGCTTTATTCCCTTTGTCTCCTCTCCTCTCCTCTCTCTCTCTCTCTCTTTTCAGTTCCCCTGTGGGTGGTGAGCGTTAATAGTTTTGACTATAATCCTAATCCATCCCCTGATTAATCATACCCTTTGATGTTGTTGATGATGATGATGATGATAATGATTAAATATATTCTATAATCTGTGTGCATTGCTATATGTGATCTGCATGTAGGCGCCTGTGTCTGATCAGAATTCAAGCTCTTCCTTGGCATTTAAACCTAATTTATACTTCTGTGTCCAATCTACCCAGTAGCTATACACTGTCGAGGCCCACACACTGTCGTGAGCATTACATATTTGTGCGTTGGTGTGTCTTTGTTGATGATGAAAGCATATGCTTTTGTTGAGTTGTAGGAGATCTTTCTGTGTTTTTACCCCGACAATACCAGTCACAACCTCTCCATATACTGATTTCCTTCAGTGGAATCAACAGGTTCTGTTTCACTAAAACTTCATCAGAATAAACAGTGGTTAACCATCAAACAAATCCTGATGTCACAGCTTCATTTCTCTCCCTCCAACACAATGCAAAAGTCCGATCGATCAAACCTATTTCGACTCAGCAGCAGGAACCACTGCATGTTGCGTTCATGACAAGCGATCTAGGAGTACAAATTACCATAAGACACTTCCCAGCAGAAAAAACAATGTCTCATTTGATCATAACAGTGTTTTTTGATCAATCAGAACATAACATGTCAGTGGGAACGAGGCTGTTTTCTGGCCAAAGCCATGTTTTCAATTCCCCATATTACAAAAAAAACGATTAATACCTGTATATGCTTGACTCTGAGCTCATTTTTAATCAGCTGCCTTTCACTTCTCACTTGAAGTCAGACTCACACACACGTAATAGGGTTGCGGGTCGACTTACTCTTGACACCACAATCAGCCTCAAACTGTGCATGCCCCACAGTTCCCGCAATGGACTTCAACCCACAAATCAACCTAGCTTGCTGCTAGCTAGCTAGGTATCGCTACTAACATTGAAGAGTCAAACATGCTTCCCCTGAATAAGTCCATTCTTCCCCAATGCTAGACTGGGACAAGGAGAGTAGTCCAATTGAATGGCCTAATCAAGTTATAACTGTAGCTCTTAACTGAGTGTTTACCGAGCATGTAAACATATTGAGCGTTGATTGTCTTTTTTTTAATCTAACACCTGTAGTATTAACATTAGCAGCTCTGCCCACACATACAGTTAATTGATGTGTTGGCTAAGAATATGCCTGCATTAGGGAAAAACACTGAAAAAAAATAACAGCAAAGGAGTGCGACTTGACCAAGAAATATATAATCTGTGACACTTTAAGATATTGTCATATAGTCACTAAAGAGAACGCTCAATGGCGTGGTATCCGGTCTGAGTAAATATTGTTTACAGTGAAATCATGTCTCTGAAAGCATACAATGTGTGTACATATGCACACATAAACACAGGCACTCACACACACACACACCAATAGAAAAGATCCATCAAAGCTCTATTTTCCATGCATGGCCGTTTGTGCCAAAAGGCCTTCGCTGGTATTCATAATTTCAAAGGCCCATGCCTTTGAACTCCCGAAAGCTCGCTGAATCTGTTGTGATATATTCGCACACAAATACACAAACACATACAGCATACCAAGACACAAATACACAGATTTCCTTAAAGCCCTTGAAGGACGAGCCCACCCTTTTCTCCCCAAAAAACCCTTTGCTTCCATCACTGTTCCCAAAAACAGCATGCCGAAACTTCCCGCAGGCCATACTTTAGATTACGACGGCTCCTTATTCCTCCCTCTTTGAGACATAACTTTGCAGCCGCTTTGGCTATGAGGACAATTTTTGTTTTATTTAAATATTAACCTTATAAAAACCTTGCTATGGAAAAACATGAAAACAAACCAAAATAATCATGATAAAAACAGAAAATGCTGTCAGTAGAGAGGTTGGGCTGCAGTCCAGAAAGGCTCCAGCAACATTGACATGAATATAATTATGATTTACTAAGGGGAAACAAGAGGATTCTTTCCTTTAGCAATGATAAATAAAGAGCTCTTACCCTGTGATAATTGCACAGCCTGTGAGTGGTTATATACTATACAAGCACACACACACACACACACTCTCGCTCATTTGGACTGAGATCAATTCAGGAAAAAATAAAAAAGCAACCAATTCTGTTATAAGCTGTCTGATGTTTTAATGTCTGTACATCCATTAATGTCCTATGTTATGCAGAAACTATTTATATTCCGCCGACGCAGAAAGCATGGCACAAATTAAACCGGGGAAATGAAAGTTCCTTTCTGATGTCAATCCTTTCAAAGTAAGTGTTTTTTATAGAAGAACACTTGAAATACAAAAATAAAAGAGCACGGGGACAATGCGCGATGAGTCCATTCTTGTAGGTTATTTATATCAGGAGGTATAAGCTTGACATCTCAAAATAGAAAGGGATAGGCTCCAGTAATTGCTGGCTAAAACGTGCCCTACTTTTCCTTCAGGGTCGGCTCCATTGAGACGTTATTTCAATTGTCCAATTCCACTCCAATGGCAGCCTGATAAAGATGTCTCAGCTGGACAGACAGAGCAAGATTGGAATTAAGTCCTGAGGTAGCCTTGACACTGGAATTAGATGGGGCTGCACTGGAGACTTATAGCCGTTCTTGACAAGGTATAGGCCTAACAGGTAATCTCTGAGACTATAGCTAGAGCGCTCCACCGATGGACCTGCTCTGCAATCTAATCCAAGCCAACCATGGAGGAAACGTAGAAGTCCAACCTAAAGGCTTTGCTACGCTACAGACCTGCAGGGCAGCTGAGTGAAAAAATGTGGAAAGTCGGTCATGTATTCCATGGCTGACCAGGGATTGATGTTAATGTTAAAGTTAATGCAATGAGAATAAGCAGACAGGAAAAGGTTTGGATTCATGCAATGTCAGCAGAGCAGAGAAAAGAACGGTGAAAAAAAAGTGTTCATTCGTTAATCAAACATGATTAAACGGCTAAGATTAGCTTTTTTAAATAGCACATTAGTCTTTGTGAACTGTGATATTCAGGCTCAGAGGAAGGTTGCACATTCCTCAGTCTTGTAATCAACGTTTATTTGATGTTATTAGTTTGATTTATTTGCCGTTTAACAGTGTGTTTGGCTTATTTCATCTTTATTCTGTTTTGTAAAATCCCAACAAAAGGGAAAATAAAAGGAGTTTTCTTTTCCATGGTAAATCATGAGTCTCGTTACCTCCAGGTGAGGGGAGATTGATTCCACCTGACTCAAGCTGGCACTTATTACAGAGCTCCTCTCTGATTGGCCAGGACAGCAGGTGACATGGTATAAAAGGTGTGATTAATCAGCTGACTGGTTTGGCCTATTTTGTCACTTCCTAGGAGAAGGCCCAGATAGAGGTTCTCCCCAATGTTTTGCCAACATACAAAGTTATTTTAGTAATTTTCCTTTGTGGCTGGACTGAATGAACTGTTGTTTTTATCTGTGGAGGCAAAATCCTGCATGCTTGGCCCATACTTAGTTTCCACTCTGCCCGCTTGGTATGAATCAGTGAAACAGTTAACATTGCTATTATACTCACAATGACAAAGGCTTGAACACGGGTTTTCAGCAGGCTAATAAATATCAAGCTGACTATTCTAACATGGCTACTCAAAGTACAATTGAGCTTGAAGGTTGTTTTCAGGTTATTTATCAATGCCATTCCAAGATGTGTCTGAATATCCCACAATAAACCATAAAATGTCAACTTTGGAGTACAGGGAAATCTGGACCTGTGATCAAATGTGCCTTTGGGCTAAATAATCTGGGCACCATTATGTTTCTACAAAATGGAATGATTATACACTAAACAGTTAAGGGTTTTCAGTTAGTTTGAAATATGAGAATTAAGTAATTCAATTTAGCTGAAATGCTGTTTTTTTTTTTTTACATAACTGCCAGTGACAGTGTTTTTGCAGCCATCTGTCTGTTGACTGTTTGTATTTCTATTTAACTAAATGACCAATAATCCATGGGGGGAATTGCAGGAGGCTGAAATGCACGGTTTTTGAGGCAGCTGCTCTTAAATGCAACATTGGTCCACGTTTAGGCAGATGAAGAGCAACACTAGGTTGAATTGTAGAGTTGAAATGGAAGAACATGAAATATAAATGCATGTAAATTCAAGAGCTGTGACAGCAAACCCAGTTGTTTTTGGAAGAAATGAAGATAGCCAGACTTGAATGGGCAGACAGACCAAGAAAGGGAGGGAGAGAGAAATAAAGAGAGAGACTGGGTGTATCATGTAAATGGGGATGGTACTAACCAGGACACACTGCTATGTTGCAGAGTTTGGTCTGAATCTCGGGCCTCCCACAAGCCAAGGCCCCTCCTCCGTTCACACACTTCCTGGTTCGCGTCCTGGAGCCCCGCCCACAGGTCACGGAGCACAGACTCCATAACGACCACTCCTCCCACAGCCCATGCACTACAAACACACGCACAAATACGCACACGACATGGGCATGAGGGATGAGGAAAGGAGGGGAGCATCCCACCGCAGGCAAGAGGGTTAGAAAATGAGAGAAACACAAGATATTAAATGAGGCTTAGCACATTCCTTTAAAAAAAAAAAAACATGAAAGAGGTGACCTTTAGACCTCCATACCAACATTCCCATTACAATGGAAAAGATATGCTGAGAATGAATCTATACTTACATGTTGCTACATGAAAGAAAATGGAGGTTAGGAATGGACATTTGAAGACATGCAGTTGTACAGCATGAGTCATGAGGAGGAAATGAACGTGGTAAATTTGCTTCTGAAACTATTAGAGCATTCAGTTAGTGAACCAAAGGATCAAAAGACTTCAAACACTTCAAACACCACTTAAAATATTGAAAATGTTTCTTCCCCCCCCCCCTTCTTCTTTCCCACTTTACTGCACTCCTCGTCCTATTTAAGCAACAGATGTAGCTGAAATGAATCAAAATGAACTGTGGACTTGCACAAAACTTTGCAGATAATGATGGTCACTTGAGACTTCTCGTGTTGCTGCCTTATTGATCGCTAGACTTTGCTGGATGCTTGATCTGAATTTGAACATATGTAGCAGATTGTGCCCTGTTTAAAAAAAAAAAAAAAAAAAAAAAAAAGACACGCATTTGCGCAAACACATAATTGCCAAAATCATTAGGTGACGTCTGAACTGAGATAGGAAGGTATAATGATGGCAGTCAGATTTTAAAGGGAAAAGAACACAAGAAAGGTGCAACAAGTAACTCAAAATTCACTAAAAGAAAAAGGGAATTATTTGTTAAAGCAGGGACTCAAAATAACAGATTAACATAAGAATAAAAAAAAACTTATAGAAGGAAAAGCAGAGGCCAAGAAAAGGAATTTTGTATTTTGAAGATGTAGGCTTGTTCAGCGAGACACCATAGGAGATTAGCCTTGTTGAAAGAGATGGGAGGAAGCGAGAGGAAGCCGATTTAGAGAGATGCAGCAAGAAAAGCTACAGAGCCAAGTTATAGAGCGAGGAGGCAGAGGCAGTGAGGGAAGGGGAAAAAAAAAGTTTGAGACAGCAAGATGGAGATTGCTGGTCCTGTGTTGAGCAAAGCTAAATAAATCATGGCAATAAATAATTAAGTCTACTCTGTGAAGGAAGGCTCAGAGGAGCGGGAGGAGAAGGCTGAGAGAGAGGGAGAAGATGGTGGTATAAAAAAAAAGTTCAGAGAAATGGGTAGCTGGTTAAACAGTGAGACGTCTTTAAATTCAGTAACACAATCAATGCTTTTAAAACTGCTGTGCTAAGTGGCTATATATTGCAATAATGGCAGTGATAAAACAAGAATGTGGACTGTATCCACTCATTAGCATTCAAGTTGCTGATTGCTGTAGCTACTGTTTACCGTTTAATTTGTAGTTCTAGATAACGTAGATTGAGTTTCATCAACTGCTCTCAAATTAGGAAAGTTTTTAAGTGAGTTCAAACAAATACAGACACTTTATTTTTTTTAAAGTTGCAAGTTAAGCAAAGAAATAGGTTTTCACAGAAACTGACAGGCGTGTCACTTACAGTAGGTAGCTGACTCACCAACAGATGAAGCTAGCATTAGGCATTAGCTTGTTATAGTGATAGCTATAGCTGTTGTACAAATATGGAGGGAATACTTGATAATGTGCTTTTCTTTTTTTAGCGCACATCGCAATTGTGAGACTACATTTATCATTCAGCCCTACCCTCAAGCACAGTGAAGCTAGCCATAGCTAGCATGTTGTACAAATATAGGAGAAGTCCTTCATCTAGTAAGTCCTTCCAAAGGTGATTTTTTTTTTTTTTCTTTTTTTTTTTACTTGTTGAGGTTCTTACAGCATGAGTACGTTTCACACTAATAGAGCTGGTGGCTCTACAGTAGAGCTACACTTACTTCCAAATGTCTAATTCAATGAATCATTTTAATAGTGAATTGAAACTGTGGGGCCGGCACATTTCTAACCCCCAAATTGCAAAAGTTTCCCAGAAGACTCCAGAAGTTTATACAATTGGATGCAGAGAAAAGATAAACATAATTCAGCAAGAGTTATTTTATTTAGCTTAGGTTTGTAGAGGATTGCTTGTAAGACATTACTAATTCATCCAAATTGGATCACCCTCTTTAGAACTTGGTGTTTCTGAAGTCTGACTGTGCAAAAACCAATCGATTTGTCTATAAAATCAAGCTGGAAGCAGCTTTGGGATTAAGACACATTCAAAGGAGAAAATCAGTAGAACACTACAAAAATGTCATCAGATACTTATGATGATTGTATTACACCACCCATTGGTAACAAAAACACACCACCCAACCTAGAGGAATAAACAAAGCTTCATTGTCCATCATGACACCAACCACTGCATGAACATATTACAGCACATCTTTTAGTCTAACTGTGCACATTAAAGTGAGATGTTGTTCCATCGGGGTTGCAGTCACAGGGGGAGGTGAAAAAGAGCGTGTTTACAGCAGCATAGAATGAAGAGTGAAATAACGAGTCGATCAGTTCTCATCAAACCTCATGCGACAGATCTGTGGATGAACCCGCTCCCCAAATCAAGTTCATGAACTCCTAGAAATTCAGCTTCGTGAGGAGCAGATTAGGGGAAATATATTTTACATAAAAAAGGAGGCATATCACTTATTCTGGTGCACCATTCTGATGCAATGCAAGTAATCTCTGATAAAAGATAAAGATAAAAAGTCCATGCTTATCTTTCTTTATTCAACATTATGCACATTCGCACTCTTAACATACAGCACACAAAGCACCTCAGGGACTACAGCTATGTGAAACACTTATGATTTATGCATGTATTTAAAATCAATGTGCCTATTAGATTAACCAAGGCTTGCAACAATGCATTCTGTTTGAAGATATACACTTTAAGAATTTCTAGTTGCTGCTGTTGAAACATGTATAGCACTTAATCTGAGAACTGCCATCATTAACAGCAATTTGAATTGATCACAGCGCAGCATGGCAACATTATCTAATACTGTGTGCGTGTTTTAAGTTTGTGTGTTGGCCATCTGCACAAGTCTGCCATCGCTCAATGACTGGATCCTCGCATGCACCCCGAGTCTCTCGCTTGAATGGTTACTGGAAGTGTGTTGTTGCAGCGTTTGACTACGCACTGACCCAGACACACTGTATTCATAATGCACCATTGTTCCACTCCATGTTTTAAATGTCACTGAATCTATGGGAAATGAGCAGTAGCTAAGTAGAACAGAAATATACGGGTACTACTTTACTTTGCACGCTTTGGGCCATGAAGGCCGTATATACTTCAGCACATATTCCAAAAAAAGAAAAGTTAATTTGCTGGACCAATTACTGCCTAGTTTGCTTTGTCAAGAGCTACACCATTACTTAAAATTGATTATCTGTACCACCTCAATTTAAGAGTTTTTAGCCATGATAAAACAGGGAGGAAAAAAAAAGTATATTTTCACTTCATTGGCTTTATGTCCAAACTACTTTTCTTTGATTTTCCCTAACTTGAACAGACACACATAAAAGCATGCACAGAGATGCGCCCCAGAGACATATCCACCCACACTCGCACTCATAACACACCCACTTCCATACCCTAATCTTGAGCACTAACATAAATAAATATATATATTTAAAAAATCTGACTAGAAGATTCTGGAAAACACTGCTTAAAAATTAAGTATGCAGACTAAGCATACTCCCCAGCTCAGGATGCTTTGGGAGAAACTGTGAAAGTGTGTGTGAGCTGAATATTTGAGAGTTTGAGTAAATTCAAATGAAACAGAATGAAGGATGTTGGTTTAAAACATCTATCGGATAAATCAGAAAGCTGGCACGACTGGTATGTTCTGAAAACAGAAACTTTTGAATACAAGCAGGAAAACATGTAAATTCAACTTACAGGCACAGGCAACATGTGCGGACAACATGTTGTTTATTACGAGTTGTTTTTAGATAATTAATATTTCAGTGTTTGTATTGAAAGCTCAAACCACTGCTGTCCTAATTTCTGTACCATTCTTTGTTCCGTTGGTTTGGTTTTTTAATCCCTAGGACTTCATCAAACAACAAATATCAAAGACCAGTGTAGATTCCACCCAGAAAATGGCATAATAAAGAAAATAAAAACATCTACTTCATCTAATTCATTTCACACGTTTATGTGCAACCCTCCCAGCCCACTTGAATTTGACGTGATCCCATTTTGAGGCAATCCCTGGAGTGCCCCTACAACCCCTCCAGAACTACGTCAGGAAACATCAGAGGAGCTCAGGGAGGAAAAATGAAATAATAAACGGAACATAACACAGCTACCAATATTCCATCAAAGGAGCAGCTGAGGATATTAATATCGACACTGAATGGAAAATGAGGCACTTAGACATACAAATCGCGTTGACACATTTGCATAAAAACAAGATTAGCATATGCACTGACAGGGAAGGAGAAATGTTCCTCTCGCTTCCCTTGTTTTTTTTTTCTCACTTTATTTCATTTGGTTTAGGTCGGGGGCGCATTGCATGAGTAAACACTGAGTGACTTCTAACTGATTTGTGAACGTGTGCTTGTGCTGCAAATGTACACAGTAACATTATGTGGTGTCACATGTAACACAAACTTTCAAAACTCTCACACAGGAAATGCAAATAGGGCAGTGCAATTATGTGACAAATGAACAGAGCACTCTTACTGATGACACTACATTGACAATAAATCATGAAGAGCAAAGACAAAAAAAACACCCACAGCTTCCCATACACACAAGAACAATACAATCAACACAAATATTTAAAAATGTTGAAGCCTTCTGTTGAGAACCTACTTGCTAAACCACTTTCCTGTTCTGTGTAAAAGTATGCTCTGCCAATCCAGACAAGCACATTTTAAGAGAGGCTGCTTTCGTAGATGTGTTCAAACTGCAGGAGCTTTCCAACATGATAATGGGACTTTTGGAGGTACTCAAATTTCCACCACAGTGACCAGAGCTTAAATAAAATCCGTGGTTCACCCCAAAAGTATAGTACTTCCTGAAAGTATAGGTACTGTACTTTTGGGGTCTGCCTGATTGGTTGAGGAAAGTTGAACAAACACTAGCACAGCATTCAGTGCTTCAACTGTCTTGAAGTGTTACATTACGTTGCTTTAATACCTTTTATGCTCTGAGAGGGTATAGTTGCATTTCTATTTCACCCTACTCCACTGTGCCATTTTTTTAAACAGGGCATATCACATGGGAAATATTGCGTAAAGGTCTTAATACTGTATCATTTGTGATTGATATGTTAAGATAGTATTCATTAATACAAATAAATGGAAGGAATGACCCTTTTAAACTCTAAATTTCCCAGGTCTTTAGACCTTAGTGGACATATAGATGACAGTTTGCTGGGAGAACCTTTGAGTTCCTTTTTAAAAGAACCTACTGTATAGGAAATAAAAGTCCCTGTGCTATAGAGGTTCCTCAACCACTATCTTTTAAGCTACCATTGGTAAGCCCTATCCTATAATTAGGCTCTAGATTTAGCAGCTAAATCCTAATGACTATACACTCTGACATTTAGAAAGTAGTGGCCCCACTTTCCCTTTCAGTTATATGTCCCAAGCGGAGTTATGAGCACTGATTTTTCCATATAACGTTCTGTCCTCAAACCCATCACTATCTTTATTAGAATGGCTGTGAATGGAGGACGTTGGTGCCATATTCCTGTGACGCACTCTCTTATGGAACCATTTAGCGCAGAGAGGTTATCCTAGAGAATTCCCCTGTCTGCCAACCACAATAATCCAGGCCAGGCGTTCTTCCTTTCTTTCCAGTGAAGCGACAATGCAAGCTTTTTTGACATGTTCCTTTGGCAGTCAACTGTCAGTCCCTGAACGCTGCATAGGCAGGGTCACTCTCTTTGTCATATTCTACTGCAAAAAAGGGCTGGTGGAGTACACTGTCTGATATCATATCTGGCTCAGACTTGGATTTATTTGACTCCACTGGGTAGCCTGCAGGGTGGATATTTCAAACAGTATATTCCTTTCTTCTTGTCAAAATGTGGCTGCTAGACTACCAATGACACAACTTAAGCACCTGTAGTTTACTTGGAGATTATGCTAGTAGCTGGTATGCTAGTATGTGTTATGCTAGTAGCAGCCCAGTTAGCTTTAGATGCCTGACTCAAGCAGGAATTGGAAAACCTCTAAATAGTTGCCTTCACCTTCAATTTCGTTTCATTTCCAAACTTAAAGTCCCTTTCCCCAACATAACTCATCAAAGGTGACATCATTTGAGTATAATATGGTACTTTAAGTGAACTAAAACTTTACTGCCTCAGCTGGCCTGTGGGACAAAGACTGCTTATATGGCAGCAGAGGCTAGCAGTTAGCTTTCTAGATACCAAGTATGGGGAAAATACACTGTCTTACATACATTGTCTTTATTTTCCCAAACAGACTGTGTTTTGATTTCCTAGGGTTGAGGACTGTGCATTAGCAGAATAATAGGGCAGGGACAGAAGCCAGGCAAGAGGGAGTCAATGAAATTCTGGTTTTCAGTTCAATTGCAATCATCACAATCAAATCAGAGGACAGGCACCACTTCACAATTTCATCCAGGAAAGACTCCATGCCAGCAATCAATCAAGAGCAAAGCCCCATTATTCAGGATGAGCGGCACACAAGGTCCCTCGGTGACTTGATCTGGCGTGATTGTGTTGTGTGTTGCTGGGAAAAAAAAATTGGGTGCCGTTCTCATTTAACTGCTGCCTCTTTGAAGCAGCACTAAATACATCAGCACTGATTGGCAAAGCATTAATGCCTATGTTTTTTTTGATGGTTTTTTGATTGGTTGGAACTTAGATTTCATCTGGGGCAAAAATGACTTTCTAATTTGAAACAAAAGCCTGGCTGTTACATTGACTTTTTCTGAGCTTTTTAATGCAATTGCAGATATAATGTACCTTTATTTAAAAATGTCCTCTCTTTATGGCTTACACCATTTTGAGTTTTATTTTAAATACAATTACCTAAAATGTTTCTATTGATATATCCATATCAATAGATATCATATGGAAAAGATAAGGTTAATGAGTACAATACTAAAAGAAAATTGAAAGAGCAGAGAGGAGCTAAAGATAGAGGAGCTAAGAAGTATGAACTTCTGAGCTGTGACATCTCTAATAGACTTGCTGACATCGGCTCAGGTGTCATGTCTGCCTGCCTGTATTTTTCACTTTCCCTCTCTCAGCTGGCCAGTAGTGTGAATTAAAGTGACAAAAATGACATTCTCATTCTGCTGTGGAATTTTCTCCTGCTTCACCAAGGATAGATGATGTTTTGGCTGAGCGCACCCCGAGTTATGTGTGTAATTGTGTGTGTGTTCATACCGCCCACCTCCTTCAGAAGTGAATTTCACACCGTCATTATTTTCTTGAGTTTTGCAGCTTTCTTAACACATTGTAAATAGACAAGTAAATGCTGCATGGGTGAGATATGTGTTAAGCAGAAAGCCTGTGATTTAAAGCTGCATTTGTCAAATTGTGTTTATTTTTTCAAATTCCACAATGCAAATTGCATGGTATTTGTTTGACATATTACAACACTGCTTAACCTTGTTCAACCGTCTTATCATGACTCGGGGTTACAAAGGCTGGTTGTACATCCCAGCATGCCTTTTGGGAGGCAGGCATCCTGGAGACGACACCATGCTACAGCATATTTTGAGATATAATCAAGCAGCAACCTCTGGTGTTGAAGCCCATGCAATTTTGCAAAAAAACTGTAGTCCCTCTAGTGTCCACTTGAAGCTGGTTGCAACAGCAGCGGAATCCTCATTAGATCCTATTGAATAAGTCCATTTTTACCACAGAAATAAACATGTTACAAAGTAAAAAAAAAATGTTGTTGGTTTCAACAGCTCATTTCTTTATTGTTAAAACTGCACAGGGTGAGATTTTTTATAACTCATAAGTTTAGATTTTATGAAACCTAAGAGTTCTGCATACATTTGCGTTGTCTTGGGTGTGGTTGAGTTGACTGACAGGTGGGTGAATTGTAGCTGTTTGACAGGAGGCTTATTGCCTGCCCCACTTCCAGCTCTTGTCTTTTTTTTCCAGACTCATTACAGGTTAGTATGGATAGCATTTCAAACACGGTGACCTCCACATCGGGCTTTAAAATGCCTGTTCAGGGTGACGTCACTGAGAATACGTCCATGTTTATACATTCCATGGTAGGGACCCCATATTCTTGAACATTCTGCATCAAAGCACACGTGATGGAAATAGAACCTGTTCAAATATAGTCAGTGGAATGTTCAGTTAACATACCTGAGCCTGCGATCCCAGGATCACCTGGACAGGACGCCGTGTTGTTGCACATGCGTGTTTCCCGCAGGGCACCACTGCACAGGGTCCCATAGGGAGAAGAAACACACGATCGTGTCCTCACTTGCCAACCTTGGCCACATGTCAGAGAACACACACTCCACTGCGACCACTCCTCTGCCGCTGGGTCACCTGAAGAGCAAGGAGGAGATGGACATAGTGAGTTCAGCCATCAGGTCATTATAGAAACAGGCACGGAAAATAACGGATCAAAGAATGTATTAGATTGCCCCCATTGCCTCATTCCGAAGAAATACAATATACTTGACAGTTTTGTAAACTTGTCTTTTATAGAACACAATTTTAGTGTGTAAACAACCTCGCTACAGAAACAATCTGTCAGCTGGTAAACAAGCCAGACAGTGAAATCCGAACGAGGGCTACATCGGATGGAAACTGTAAAGCACCAAACAAGGAACTACACTTGGGCAGTCATCCTTCTCAGTAAGAGGAACACACCTGTAGAACACATTACCACCTGAGTTCAAGGTTTTTAAGACATAAGTGAAACACTGGCTGAAACTGAAGTAAGTCTATGACCATTGACTGTGTTTCCTCTTATTATCCTCATTTTACTGTTTGTCCTTATTTCAGTATTTTAGTTGTATTTCACTATGATATCTGTATTTGTATAGTTTCACTATTTCTGTAACTCTTTATGTGTAATGATTCTGTTTTAATCCTAAAAGCCTAGGGGGGTCGGAAATTAGCCACAGCTGGAAACTTGAATGCAAGGTGTCTACTTTGTATTTTGATGCAATTTTCATGGTGTTCTAGTTTCCTTTTTCTTATATTTCTACAAGTGGGAGTACACAAAGATGATGCTGAACTTCAATATGTGTGGTAGCAAGGGCACACACTTTTCTGCTCTGCTGTTTAAAGCAAACAAAACCAACCGCAAGTTTTACTCAATCAATGAAAAAACAATGTGTCATGTGAACGGAGGCAGAACACATCAATGCTCGTCTTCAGGAACTAATCCATACACGAGTGCAACGTTCCCTGCCAGAGGGTTTTATGTGATAACTGTCTCGAAATGTGAAACATCTGTTTGTATTAGAAGTCTTAAAAGTTAACTTACTTTTTAAGAGTCACACAAAGGCACAACGGTGGTGTCAGAGTTCCAGGATGTCTGAATCGTTTATGCTACATTCCCCCCACAACAATAAAAATTTGCTTTATTGATTCCTGTTAGCAAATCTTTGTGCGTCTTTGCTCTTTATTTACGGAAATAAAAAAGAAAGCTCCCGAGGACGACTGTGACGCCAATACAAATTCACTGCAACGGAAAAAGACAAACAAAATCATAATCTGTATGAGTGTCAAGGGAAAAGTGCTGGCTTATCTGACAGGTGATGAAAGAGCTTGATTGTGTAGTTATAGGACCTTGTTTTCCCCTTTCCTCTACTGAATTATTGACTAAAAATACCTCAAGATCATCATTTATTGGAGCTAGGATACCTATATTTTTTAATTTTAATATGGCCCTGACTGCTATTGTATCACAAACACATATATAATATTCTAACATTCTCTATACTTGTGGGGATATGTCATTTGTGTTTCAAATCTGAGTAACGCTCTCAAATGAGGAGTAATAGTTAAGTCATTCTACTTCTCTTCCTCTAAATTGTTTATGAGCGCCGTGTCCTTTGACGGAGGCATCATCACATGGCACAGAAGGAAATCAAATTAATTGCATGTCCGTTAATCGCATTACATCTTCATTAACATGCCGTGTGAGTCAGGGCTTAAGCTCGTCACACATGCCTTCAGGAACCGAAGAATGGGCAGAAGTGAGGAGGGGGAGAGAACAGCGAAGGACAAGACGGAGCCAGGGGTTTCCCTCGCAGTATAGGGACTCCTTCCTCCACGCTCAGTGAATACAGAGTGTGTGTATGTGTAACACAAATGACTATTTGGCCTATCCCTGTTTGGATAAAGCAGCTACATGTATGTGATATATGTATAAAGATGATTTTCTTAATATGCTCATGTGTTATGTCATGAATAATTCAATCATTTCATTTCCTATCTGTTTAATTATGTACGATTTGTAAGTCAAGCACACTCAGGAGTCATTCTTTTACATATTTAAACATCACTATATGGACAAACGAAGCAGCTGCCCTGTGGCTCTGCAATGCCTTAAATGGCAAATGGAAATAAACTCTATTGTATTCATCTTTGAGTTAAACATTAAGCCTGAAAAAAGTCAAGTTGGCAGCTTTTGCATTCATGGCCTATGGCAGCACATACACACACAAACACTCGAACTCTCACACACTCGCACACGCTGCCGCATACACACTCACATTACTCACCTGTTTGTGCCTGAAACACACCTGGCTGGTCAGCTGATCTTGGTCTTTGGGTCTTCACCTTCAGATCATCATCATCATATTGGTCTGGAAAAGACAAGGATACATCTTTGTCCTTTTGTTTCTGTTTATTCAGAAAGAATGCTTTTTTTTCCCCTGGTATGTTTTCAATCAATGCGGAACACAGAGGCTAAATGTGTGAAGAAAAAAAAAAGCACAATCTGCTAAGTGGATGCTCTTGCTTGTTTACTACTCGACATACATCTTTGCCATAGCATATAGAAAGATAACTTGAAAGCTATAGTAAATAAGTGCTCATAAACACCCTCTGCTACTTTTGTACATCCAGAGTAAGTCCAAAGAGGCAACTTTTTCAGTACATCCAGAACACGACTCTGGCAAAATAAAAATACAAACGCCTACATTCCCTTGGCTTGCTACTTGTAGCAGAATATTTAAAGAACACACTGATACATTCCAGCACACATCGTGCTGAAAACAAATAACAGAATGTCAAGCTTGCAATACAATCTCAGAGGGGAAGTCAATTCCTACTGGCTCATTAGCTTAGCGGGAAAACATTGTCAGTGTCAATAAAAAGTCTATACATGTTGAAATGAAATGTCACGACTCAGAATAGAATACAATGGTCAAAGAGCCTGATTATAAACACATCACATATTTCATATAGGGCTTATTGAAAGTGGAACATGTCATGAAGTTGTGAAAATGTGTTCAAACAGAACCATTGCCTAGAGAGAGTGAGGGGAAAAAAAGGGAAATCATGCAACATATCTAAGTCGGTTTTATCTCCATTGGTACGAACATATGGAGGCATGAGCACACACTGTTCTGATCTGTGCAAATGGATTTGTAGGCTTAGTTTCAGCAACACAAGACTTAATCAACTCCCTCGGCAGGCGAAACAATCTTGGATTTAGAAGATCTTCCTCACTTGGGTACATCCTGCTTGTGGGATTTTGCATTAACGCAAAGAAGAGAACATATACTACGTATCAGAGGTACATTATACACAGGAGATGTGTGTGTGTGTGCGCTTGTGTGTGAATTAGATCACAGAGCACAAAAGTGATTGACACTGAAATTACCTCACATTAGCCTCTATTAAGGAGATGATTGAGGGAGCATAGACACATCAATGCAAGCCTGGGACATTCTCCCATATTACACACACACAGAACCATAGAAATCTTCACAGTCATTCATGCTTTATGACTTGATTGCTCAAATACACATTGCAAAAAGCATTCCAACTTGGTCTTATACAAAAACACTTTGCCTAGGTAAAAACAAGATTTCTTTAAATCCTATCTCTGGCTCTCTCATTCATACTTAATATATTTTGTGTGTTATTCTCAACTGGACAATTTGTGGTTATGCTGTAGGCCAAAGTTAAATATTCTACCACGGGAACAATACAATAATTGTAAATTTTGCTTTTTAGATGATATCTGCAGTCGACTAACAGCAACTGAGACGATGAATGACCTATTATGTTCACTTGTGTGGGTTGCTACTTTCACTTTCTTTTTGAAACAAACTTAAATCATCAAGAGGTGCCCCGGTGCACTTGAGACTTTTTCCGAAGAAAATAAACAATAAAAAGGTTTAATTTTGCCCCAAAAAAGACAGCTACTGTTGCATGTAACTTAACGATCAAACTGAGGCTGCAGATATGTATGTATATGCCAACAGCCCAAGGAGTTATGAGCCCTCCCAGGGTCAGCACACAGTACAAACGCCTACTTATTTAGCTGCAGGTTTTACAGTAACAGATTTTACATGGAAAACGTTAAACCCTGTGCCAGGAGAGAGTGCTCCTATATTTTTTTTGTGGCTTGTATTCCCACTCACTGCATTGCTGAACTCTCCCTGGATTTATTCTACACTCATCTACTCCATCAGCCCCGGCAAAATCACTTCACCACTCTCTGAATTCAGAGGTCAGAGTTTCCAAAGTACATTTTTTAACAGGTTCAATGCAGATAAAAGCATCCAGTTACTTACTGTATTCTTATTAAAATAATAAGTCTCTTTGATTCTAAACATGAGAGAAGAACCAATGATGAAGATCTAACGATCAAGGGAAATTAACAAGTCACTTTTAAATGTTAAAATGTATGAACTATTTCTTATTTTATGCAATACTTTTTTTTAAACATTGGATGCGAAGTATTAAGGTCAGTGCTTTATACTTGGGTAACGCAGAGAGGATTTTCAGCAGGAACATGGTCAACTTTTCTCTGTAGATGAATGTTGCAGGTAAATAAAATGTGTGAAACATTTTTTCATGATGCCACATTTTTTCCCCAGTTGTCTTTAATGTCCACATTTTATTGAATCCAGAAAGGGCTCCATTGACAAACCATTGTTTATTGCTGGGTTAATTCAAAGACGCAAAAAAAACCTACAAATCCCATTTAAAAAAATGTTGCCATTGTTTCTCAATTAACAGTTTATGTAATGTGCTAGAGTTGGTAGCTTCTGTCAAGCAGAAGTAAGGGGGACTTGGTCATAGTGAAACCTTTTCATTATCCACCTGCTGCTCTGCAAACTGGTGCAACAAAGTCAGTATTGCTGCTCATAATCTTACCAAATCTTGCCCTGACAATATTACCACTGATCCAATGAAGTAAGTTAAGTGGGTTAAGGGTCTGAGTCCTGTAGAGCATCATAAGTAACTTGTAAAAATTCATTCGAAAAATGAATTCCACATTTGAGGGATTCCAGCACCAGAGGCTGGTCCAGTAAGAGAGTCTTGATAACCTGCAGGGTATTTTGCTGCCAGGCTTCTTTAAGAAATAATGTCACCACAGCATGGGATTTGGTTATCCATTCTATTATGCCTTGCCAAAATCCCAGCTTCAGACCCTAAGTGAAGAAAAGGGGGAGCTCCTTTGGCAAGGGGGGATCTTTCTCCTTTTTGAACTTTACAGCGTTTCAAAAATATATTCCACCCGCTGTCATAAAGTGGCCTGCTAGATGGCGCCATTAAGCTCATAATGATTTGGTTTATATCCTGTAGTACCTTTTTGAGTGGGTTCTGCCCCTCTGTGTCATGGGCTCAGATACCAGATGTTGCCCCCCTGTAGTGCCAGAGCAGTATCAGTCACTACTGCTTCCTGATAAGGGCTATAAATACATTTTAATTTGGGGATCAACTCAAATGAGTACTCCAAGCCACATATGTCCCTAGCTCAAGGAATCATAGCCTGGATCGTCTGATCTTCTTGGATCTGTGTAGCCTCAGATCTTACTGAAAGCCATTGATGAAAACTTCTATTGGCCCAATTACAGGAAGGTCAACAGACATAAGTTTGTCATTGATGTCAGCATGCCCAACAGCCTGGGAACATGAACATAGGTTGTCAATACAGCCCATGTGTCCTGCCGTATCAAAACACATCACTTAAAATGTTCCTGTAAAGCAACACTTTAACTGTACAGTTTACTGTAAGGGAAAACAATTTCTTGGGAGCAGTGGATTTTTAATAAACCTAATCGGAGGTACACACTTTCACATAAGATCACTTCGCACTTAGGCAACACTATCAATAATCGCATTAGTCGTTGCATGACTTATAGAACAACTTAAAAGAAATCCACCACTAATTGGCGGGACAATTGTGATGTTAGCTTGCTGATAAGTGCTACTTAGCCTAGCAACAAAAAACTTTGTTTTGACCCAAACACAGGCTACTCTTACATGATTAACTTGCTTTAAGCTTAATAAAAGACCATACTTAGCATGCTATCCTAGCTTAGGTCTTGCTAAGTCCTCTATAGACATCTGGATTATTTATCCAAATTGAATGGTGAAGTGACACTGGTCTGACAGGTAGGAGTTAGAAATGCATTGATTGACTTTTAGCAAGTCTTCCAGGATTAAAAATTCAGTTCTAACTATGCAATTGTACAACTTCAAGAAAAAAGTCACCGTCACATTTGCGTTAAACCTGGTTTCACCCAGAAGACAAATAAGATAAGTGCACTGATGTACTTCCTTTAGGCTTATGTTGGCATGTTCCAATTGTCCAACTTCATTGATATAAAATGCTATGCAAATTGGAAAACTGAATAACATCCTGTATTAAGTACTGGATCTGGGGATCGGAAAAAATTGATAGAACTGGGGGTTTCTCAATCCATTTTCTAGTAGACTTCTCACAAATAAAGCCATTTTTCAGAGTACTGTGCGTCTGAGACATAGAGATCATTGAAGCAGGGAAGAGAAGTAATGTCTCACATAAAATGACCAGTGAGAACTACTTCTTTCCGTATCTCTTTATTTCTCACCATCTCTATCCGCCTTTCGTCTGTCTCTTTCTTTTGGTTTGGTCTACAGCACAGTAGAGGATTTAGAGGGACACCAGTGCAGAGTCCAGCAGAATGGAAAAGAGAGATCAATATGGATAAACCTCCTCAAGAGTACTGACCTTTACCAACCCCACTATATTGTTTAATGTTCTGGACTGCACTTTAATGGATACATCATCACACACTTCATCACATCTTCTTGCTCTCTCTCTTATCCCAAGTCCCCCCCCCCCCCACACACACACACACACACCATTTCAGCCCTTTCTCCATCTCCCAAGGGAATCTTTTTTCGATCTATAGTTACCAGTATCACTTCCAATCGCGAGCAGGGTCGATAATCCTATGATTGGTCGGGAGCAGAGGTGGAGATGTGATATTTTACTTTATTTTCATCTGACTGAAGTGTCAAGGGAATGCAAAAGTGTTTGAGAATCTGCCACTGACAGCTGAAGAGATCATAACATAAAGATGCAATGTAGTCCATTAAGCATATAACATGATAGGCTACCATGAATATGGGATGTGAAGGCATTTGAGTCACAAGTCTTGACTTTTGTGAATCTGCTGCCTTCATGGAGTTGAATTAATAACACTTGAGAGAACAGATATAAAACTGTGAAGAAGACCAGTCATTCTTGATCTTGTCCCCACTTGGCTCTTTCTTGTCTCTTTATGGGAATACATTAAGGACAATAATCCTCTGATTGGCCATGTGCAAATGATGGACTTAATATTGATGATTCATATTTTTGGGTGTAAATTAACCATATCAAGTACCGACTTTCATACTGGCAGCTATACAGATTGGTACAAAGACTGTAAATGGATTGATTGATGTTAAGAGCCTCTGTCATATTCTGGGATCAGACTTTTACACGAGAGTATTTGTGATTTGAAGAGGCGTTTTGTGTTTTTTGCTATGGTGGGAACTGAAATTAGTACAATATGTGGACGTCCAAACAGTAGACTTATTTAAGTTAACAGAAAAGCTGTATGTTTTGGTGTGAGTTATGGCCTTAGTTCTGTTACATGGTTTCACATTGATAAGACAATTGGAAGACTATGAACTAATGGATCATGTTTGATGAACGGCGAGGGCCCGAAACGTTACAGCTGTTAATTTTTCCATTAAATTTAATTTAATTGGAGCAGCTCCTGGTGTGCGGACTATTCTTTCTACTTTTGGATGTTTTTCTGTTCAAGCACCCAGTACTTTTGTTTGCGGATGTGCATGCTCTTTGATATTTTTGTATGACGACTATGAATCACCAAATGTTTGTTTTTTTTCAGCAAAAATTTCAAACATTCACTTAGTCAGGACTTCCTGCTTTTGCCATTTAAGAAAAATAATGTGCGTTTTGGACTGATTTAACAAACAAAAAAACACAAGTTAGAGACGTCCCTTCACAACATATTGGTGTTTTATGTAATTTTGTGATAAATTATTATGAGAATAATCTCAAGATTAATCACTAACCAACATATCCGATAGTTTTGGCCCTATGCTCTTTGCTCATAAAATGTCAACAAAGCCAGGACTTTTCTCATTGTAGTGAACATGAAGTGATAATCTGTGATATTTTCAGCTACAGAAAAATCATCCCACTCATGCAAGTTCATCAAATGGAAAATGCACATAAAAAAGCATCTCAGTGCTGGTCCTTTCATGCAACTGATTCTATTTTTTGGTAACTGTGGTTCAGGAATGGCATAAGAATCCTACACAGTCTCAAGGTTTGCTGGTTACCTAAGGATAAGCTTGATTTGTTTGCCTGTATCCAACTGCTAAGAATAAAGCAGTGGCTCTAAATCCATCTCCACCACCTCTCTGCTCGAGGCAATTTCCTCTCTTTCTTCCAGACAAACAAACAGTTGATAAAGTAGCATGTAGAAAAACAAAGTCCCATTCACAGCCTGCTGAGCGCTATCACTCAGCAGGCAGAGGCTTTTGTCAGCCTCCTCAACTCAATGCAATGAGCGGTGGGATACCCTCAATAAACACAGACGAGCATGAAGACGAGAACACATCTTATGAACATCTAAATGCTCACATTTACAATGGCAGTGCAGCTCAAATATACCTTGATGTGGCATGCACACAAACATGATGAGTCACACCCACACACCTTACACAATAGGAAGTAAATATGGCTGATAAATAAACGTCGTGCAGTAAGCGGTTTTGAGCCTTACAAAGCAGCAGGCAGGGGAAGGGGATTGGGCCAGAGCCAGTTAGAGCCACAGGCTCCTTTGTCAGACTGAGCCGGGATTTAAGCCTGCTGGGAAGACTTTATGTGTGTGTTTGTGTGTGGCAAGGGAGCACATATGGTAATACGCTCAAACAGCTGTGTTAAGTAAAAGGCATGCACAAAAACAGTGGCACGGAAATGTTCGCCATCGACTACCGTCAGCTCTTTCGGTGCTGCACATATGATTGAATGCACACGCACAAACTCGCACACGCTCACAAACACTCACAGCTATTCCTCAGCCGTATATCAAATCTGGGCTTATAGCTCTCTGGTGCTGTCTATTTACTCCAGGGTCCATCTGGGAGAGCCCAAACTGATAGAAGTGCACTATAATGGACTTTTTATAAGCTACTGGACAGACAGACCCACTCCATCTCTCTCTCTCTCTCGCTCTCTCTCTCTCAGCAGATATGAAGAGAGAAGTTGGTGCAGGACAGCATCTGCCTGACTATGGGGGCCTCAAGGTCATTTGTTTGCCCTCAAAATGGATTTAAAATCTAGTTTTCTCAGCCCCACAGGCAGACTGCGGTTTTTGCCCCACACATTCACACATACACACATATACGCATATATACACACACAGATCAACACAAACCCAGCTATAGCTCCAAACTGCCAAATTGGCTTTGTTTCATTTCACTTTCATTCTCAATCTCAAATTGCCCCTTTTCCTCTGTTTTTCTTTCTTTTATTGGATATTTTTCAAATCTTCAACTCCCACACCGCACAGTCATCCGGTCTATCGTTTTGCCCTCCCACCCCCTCATCCTCTGTCTTCCACCAAAGTCTTTCTTTTTACTCGGTACCATAACAAGATGAGCGTCTGGATGGATTTACAGTCCACTGGACTCCCAGCAATGCTACAGAGCAAAAATCAAAGAGAAATCAATGCAGGGGATGGTCAGAACAAATCATTCAAAGGGGGGGTAAGCTACTGCATTGCATTGGCCTGATAAATTACAGACAATTACACCCATGGTTTAGCATGTCGTTTTTGTTGCAGTGACATCTGTATGCAGCATTTACATTAAGCCTGTGTAGCACTGTTTACAATCATGGTAGGGAGCGTTTCAAATGGATCGATGTAAGATAAGCTTGAGCTTCTGGTGAACTTGTTGCAAAGCCTACATGCACTTTGTATTTCTGTTTCAGTCTGATGCACACTATTCAAAGGTGAAAGCATTGGCTCCAGATTTACACAGCTGATTATCTGTCAGTTCATCAGGGAAATGTCCTAAACATTGACAAATTCAATTCTTAAACTACTCCAGATAGGAGTAAGATTCTTCCGGCTACGGTCCTTAGGATAATCCTCCTGTCATCGAGATATTTAAAATAAAAATTCACACCATTCAAACAAATAATCAGAAGCAAAACATATTTAGTTTGACATGCTGGTGCTGTGTAAAGCTACTGGAACTCTTACTTAGTTTCAACGTTTGGCTGACCCAGTGGACAAACCAGTATGTCTTTTTCTCTTAGTTCTTTATGATCCCATCAAGTGAATGTAGGTGTAGTTTTCTGTAAACGTGCTATACTGTGAAAATGAAAACAAAGGCTTTTTCAATGTCCATGATATCAGCTTTTTAGGAATCCAACCTGGTTGCAGCTGTGACATACAAAAAAAAATAACAATACAAGACAGACTCAGTCTTCTTTCTGATGGTCTTTTAATGCATTAGTATTTATTTTCATAATCACTTCACTCATGAGTTGGGACAAGGGAACAATCAAAGTCAGTAGAAATCAGACTTTTCTTTTGTTGGGCTGGTGACGTTACTTCTAAATGTGGCCTGTCTGAGATTCTTATGTGAACTGGAAGCAGTCCTAAAGTGACCGGCATGTGGAAAGGAAAAACAGAGACGACACAAGCAGCACATTCATTTGCATAAACAGGTCGGTTACAAAATGACCCTTGAAGTTTAGCTTGTAAGTGTCACCCCCTAATACTTAAGAGGTCTAACACATCACCGTTCCTCGACTCACTGCCTCCATTGCAGCTGTCTTCCATGTTTATATTCACTGAGTGCAACAGACTCCAGCTCCCACCCGACCTGCCAGCTCAGGACCCTGACGTATGTCATTTACTGTAAGAATGACGTCCAAGTTACATGCATTCCAACCTGGCTGTTCAGTCTGAGGATGCATTGCAAAAGATTTAACCTGTATTAGATTTAGGAGCATATAATGAAGGTGTCCCCAAAACTGGTTTGAAAAGATAAGATTCCATGACTTGTGCTGTTCAAACTGACATTAAAACAAAATCTGATCTGAGTCACACATGAGCAAAAAAAAACCCCAAAAAAACCTATTAAATTCACTTCTTGCCTGCAGTGTTATTGTAGCCTTAATGAAGGACTTACCAGCTGACAATGCTGGTAGAGCTTTGCTACAAGCATGGATAAGAACAAAATAATTCATCCAAAATATTACACTAAGAAGGAGTCCAAGTTTGATCTTTTTTTTCCTGTAAGGATAATACATTTTTGTCACCCAAAAAGAATCTTTAATCTCTGAAAAAGATTGAAGACTATAAAGCTGCTCCAGGAACTCAGCTGACAGAGCGGGGATACAATACATGTCACATGTCATCTCCTTCTTTTCTACCGTCCTCTTTTCCCTGCTTCACTCAATGTCTACCCTGTCTGGCTCTACGTTTCACCGTGTTGATTTTCACATGCAGAGAGTGATGTGTATGTACATGACACAGCCACACGAAAAGATCGATTACTGCACACATTTTGCCTCTGCAGTGCCCATAGTTGCCATAGCAACATCGTCATGCTGACGCCGTAAAGGAGAAGAAAAGGGGCGAGGGTGGCGGTGATAGTGTGGGTGTGTGGAGGGGGGGGGGGGGGGTTGCAGAAGGACAGCGGGAGGGAGGTGGATTATAAATCAGTGTCCACACGCGGTCGTCGGTCCTGTGTCTGAGCGGTGAGCGGAGGAAGCAGACGGATGTTCTTAGCCATAGTGAAGGGCAGCTGCTGTGCTGGAGTTATTAGACTAGAATTGTTTTCTTTTTTCATGCCTCTTTTTCACTTGTTTAAAGGAGCAACATAAAAGATATCTACTGAATTAATTCATGAAATGATTTTACTATGTGATCAGACATTAAGGAAACATGCCATGTTGAAGTGCTGTCTTCTCTGACACCAATGAAGCAGCCAGTATGTCCTCCTTCTAAGTTTTGTTTCCGGTGCAGAAGGGTTTGTTTTTGTTTTGACCAGACATGATAGGCGGTTTTGAGGCACCCCCACATGGCCGTTTTGGACGCCCTTCGGTTTGTGCAGCAGACGGCAAACCAGCAGGTGTTGCGGCGATGGAATCAGACAGAACTGATTCTACCGGCTTAGCATTTTTCTTCTAAGCTCCAGAAACGTCGTATAACTAGGATAAAGATTGAAGATGCTTTTGAATAATGGGAGAGAGGCTAGGACGCAGAAAAGTTTCAAGACCGATGCAGAGCTGGCTAAACACTGAAGCTTTCGTGTCCAACATGGCAACCAGCATGGACATCAACTCTAGGGAGGAGGGGGCGGACGGAGACAGCTCTCTTCAATGTTTGAATTGTGACTGAAGTACCAATTTTAAACACTATGTGTCAGAGTTACTATAGCTCCTTTAAGTTATTATATTAATACATATGTTTATTTTTTTTTCATCTGTGTTCAGGGACATTTTTACGCGGTGGCGAAAACAGAATCGCTGTTATTGGCTTTCAGCACAGTCAGAGGAGGGACATGTGTTGATATTGAACATTTACAGTGTAGCACTTTTTTGGTGCCACTCTGTTGTGTTATTTTTGCAATTGCTGAAAACCATTATCATCTGAAATATACCTCAATGTTAATAGTTCAAGTAAATACCACCGGTGAAGACAGGAATGGTAATAAATTCATATATTTGTATGTGTTACACATATGTATGCACTCCCTGCGGAAGTCAGTGCCCGAGTGGCCCCTTCTTGTATTAGCAGTACCTGTATCTCCATCGAGTGCATTAACACTAATGCTGCCTGTTTATGTTCATTCATGCATGGCCTTGATTCCACTTGTAATCAACAATGAAAGCAGCCTGAGCACCCTGCGAATAAGAGAACCATGTGCAATATAAGATCGCTGCCAGATCTGCACACACACTGAAATGCATTCATGCAAGTGTTGCTTTCGTATACACACAGACACACACGCTACATTTGCATGAGCACTTAGCTCGCGGGCCGAAGCAGCCCTGAGCGCACTCTGGCAGGTGTTTCTCATGAATCACGGCGGAGTAGCATGAGAAGGGGTCTAGTATTACTAGACTTTGGATCTCCACTCGTTTGAGCGGGCAGAAAGAAACGATACTCTCACGCTGACTCTCGCCCTCAACCCCTCCCCTGAGTAAACCAACACTCACACACCACTTACCTCTGTTCCGTCAACTACCTTTCATCAGAGCGAAGGGTCAGCGCAGCAGGACAGCGGGGGCAATCATTGGGGCCATGCACACCAACGGGCACCTCAACAATTGTGCTCAAATACGCACACACACAAACACACGGACACACAAACACGTCTCAGCATAGTTTGGCCTAGCTCCAGTCTACAAGAGCTGAAACAGTCCCATTTTCTACAATTCATTTTCTTTTAGGGGAGAGAGAAAGGTGAATCCTTGTGAGAAAAAACGCTAATAAAGCAGGAAATTGAGGTGGATCCTTAAAATAAGCAGCAACTCAGCAAGTTGGTCGCATAACCAGGCTTCAATATCAATCCTTTGAACCATCCAAATCAGACGATGTCCTAGATTTCTACATTGTTACATTCTTCTTCCTGCTGGGAACGGGAAGGCTGAATTTGCAGTAAACAAAACTGTAACTTACAATATATCACCTTTGTCTCATTGTTTCTGTGTTTTCATGAATGGATGGTCTCTGAGATTTTTTTTCTCTAATATATACACTTTTATTCCACTGAAAGATGCAGCTCCATTTGGACATTTCATTAAAGAGTATGTTCTGTTCCAGACAAGTAATAACCCTTAGCTTCAGCACTATTAGCTTACATAACAGCAAATGAATGTTATTTAACCTAATGTCTCTAGTTCTCTAGACAGGAACAGTATAATAACTAATACACAAAGATAAATTATGTGCCCCTTCACACAAACACACAGCCATGACTTCATGGCAGTGTATTTAAAAAAATAAAAGAAGCATATTGGCTTGTACAAACATACTCCTATCCACCCATATGTTATTACCTCCTGCCTGTACAGGGTGACCTTGATGACTTGTGCAGAGGAATCAAATATGGTTGAAATACTGGAGATGGATTCTTAAGTAACCAGCAGTTCAGGTCCTCAAAGTGGTGGTGAGAATCTATAAAGCCAACGTAAATAACTGTGGAAACAAACTGCACAGTGACATATTGAAGGCTCCTACAGTTTCAGGGCTGCACTTATGAGGAAATGTATTGCGTCATTTTGCATAAATAAAGAAAATCATTAGTTGCGGCACAGCACTTAAGTCAGGCTTAGATTTGCTGATTTGCATCAGCTGCATTTGGCAGTTCACTGTATCTAAGTCACGTCTTGACCAAAATCTTGCAGTCCAGTTTGGTTTGAAATAGGGATGTGCACCACGAGCCAACTTAACAATTAAACACTGTCGCCCTCACCACTGGGCAACAGAAATACTGGTCAGTTAAACAAGTCATAGTTGGCCCGAAATGCCAGTCTAAAGTCGTAACCAAGCTGTAACACAGCCACCTGACACTAGTTTGGGCTGTAACCACATTGGCTGTAGCCATGGTTATTGGTCCTTCTCTCACTGCTCTACTGCTGGGATGTAAAACAAGCACTGTGAACGGATAGCATCTTGTAGCACTGAGTGGTTTGGCAGGATTTTGATATACAAAATGGAGATAAAGTTGTATGTATGATGTGTAAAGTAAAACTGGCATATAACCACTCCACAAGAGCAAAGTATAACCACAATTAGCACAGGCAAGTGGACGTTAACGTGCAAGGAGAACTGGATTGTGGTGGTGCTAGCACAGCAGGATGGTGATAGATGGTGTCTCAGACCACCACCACTTATGAGGGATGTTTTTTTTTTTTAACCTTTAAAAAAATGGCTTCTTCATCACCCCTTTCAAACCAACAGTCTTCCCTGGCCAGGATGTGTCCTTTTCCCTTCAAATGTACAGTATGTGGACAACAGAATCTTGTCCTGATGAGCTAGCTCTCCCGCTGCGCCACGGGTTTGTGTAGTGGTTGTTTAGTCTCTCCAATGTATAAATCCCTGCATTCCTCATTGCACTGAAAAGCATAAACAGCATTGCTTTGCTTCTGTCTGAGAGTTTTGTCCTTGGGGTGGACCAACTTCTGCCTCAAGGTAGTGGATAGTTTGAAGTGTACCAGGATGTTGTGTCAATGAAATATCCTCAAGTTTTTCGGATAATCCAGACAAGTATGTCATTTCTGCTGTGACGTTTGTTTTTCAACTCCTTTTGTTGGTGTTGTGTTTTTTGGATGTCTTGACAAAGGCCCAGTTTGGGTAACCACATGTATTAAGTGCTTCCCTACGTCTTGGCAAACATATTTGACATTATTTAAACACACAGACCCTGTCATCCTGCTTGGTTTAAATCAGCTTATCATATGATGATAACTGCACAATAAATTCTTCCTCTTACATTTTTTTTTGTCCAGTTTGGCTATTTTCTGAGTGTTTTCTGAATTTCAATGTCCATTTAATAGACTGGGAAATTAGTCACTAGGAACATGCCAAGAAAATTTGTTGAAGGGAAGCCACATATATTTGTAAAAAGTTCATAAAAGCTTTGCCATTTCTGTCAGCCCAATAAAGAGAGAGAGAGTACAATTTGTATATGCTTCTTTTTTTGTAATAGTTGGACTGACCATTGACCATGCTTATGCGACACAGCTTTATCACGTTTTTTCCACTTGGTGAAAAATTATACTTGCCCAAACAAGTTAATGCAAATTTACATTCAGTGATTCATTGTTGAATGAATTTGGCGTCTTGTTGCTGCTTTGCACTGACTTTAGGAAACAGCAGTAAAAAGAATTAACCCCTTTTTTTCCTGAAGAGAATTATTCATGAATTATTATCTGTTTCAACATATTTGTATCCTGACTTCCATCATTTATTTCTAGTGTAGGAAGTACAAGTGGTATGTACTGTAGCTCTTCCCCAGTAATGCAACCTAAAGCTCTTTAAACTACTGCCACTATCAACCTGTCATACACATTCCCACACTGATGGGGGAGGCTGTCATACAAGATGCAAATCTTCCCATCAGGATCTAATGTAATTCATTCACACCCTGACATTCACACCATGAACTATGCTTTTTTGTCACTTTGACACCTCTACGTGTGAAACATTGGAGCTGAGGGTCTTCTGATTGGTGAGCCACTCTCCCCCTTAGGCAGGGGAAATCTGCAAGATTTACTCAGACTTACATCTGGAGTAATGAATAAGGTTTGGGTTATGCTGCAAAGCTAGTTTTTGGTAAAAGTTAATGATATTTCTTTGTAATATTGGCAGCATCACGTTTCTTCCAGAACATGCAATGCTGTTTCAAATGACTTTGAATTGAACTTTCTTCAGACTGACTGATATCTTTGTTCAGGGAATCAGTATTTGGCACTTCCTATTCAGGGGAATTAAATGGATCACAACTAAAATCTTTCTAAATTCCTGTTTTCCATTCTGGTGTTTTAGAAGACTAAGTGGACATTTATTCATGGATGATCAAGTACTTTCCATTAGAATCCATATAATATGGTATATTCTCTGATGACAGTTTTAAACTGTTAAAGATGTTACCTACTGTACACTTAAAAATACTTTGCTTGCTTAGAGTGCACTTTGAGCCTCTTGCACATACTCATCTGTAATATGCCTGCTGGGTAGGGTCGAAGTTTTACCGGGATGTGAAGCATTAATCACAGCAGTCCTCATTCTCAATAACTCTCGATTTTGGCAGAGAGGGATAATGTGTGGCATTTATAAATGTGTCTCTGGTGCTGTCGTTTGGCAAGAATTTCACAACACCTGCAATGGATTGCATTTGGTAAAACTGCAATCGTAACTTTGAGCTTGTATAAGCTTTATGGATGGCAAAAAAGAAAGGATGGCTGACAATGTTGAGATAACCCTGACACTACAACCAGAGGGAAGTAACATAAAGACGGAGCGAGGGGACACAAGGACAGTTGATAGATACTGCAGAAAGACAGATCAAGGAAAACGTATCAAACATTCTTTGACCATCTAGAATATTATTGTATTTATTACTTTTGAAAACTTTCAAGTAATTCAGCAACTAAATGCTCTCGCCAGATTGGGTGCCTAGATCACTTAAGGGGCTTTCAACTTTTTGTTGAAGCAGTCATAGAGGTTTTAGATTTGACTTAGAGATATATTTATGTTGTATTTTGTGCTGCTGTTGAACTACATTGCAATTTACAGACATCCAGATATTCAGCAGGTTATTGACATAAATGGGACAAAAGAAACAACTCCTGAGTTCTTAAAACCACAAAGGTCAGCTACCACAACAATCATGCAGCGAATCAAATAATCTATAAAAAAAAAAAAAAACAACATAGAGGTTACCATGACCTTTCTAAAACTCATTTAGCATGTAATCATCTGACACAATTGTTGGTATATTTTGCAGGCATTAACAGGACAGCTGAAGAGAGAAAGGACATATAGGGGGGAGAGCATCAAAGGGCCAAGGCTGGAAGTCCACCCTGTAGCCAATGCATCAAGGACTGTATAGCCTAACTAATGTACATGGAGCAACTCCTCTCTGCACTACACACTGAGCTAAACTGGCGCATCAAGGAGGCATTCTGGTTTCTCTTTGTAGTCTGATTGGTATTATCTACCATTGTTCATCAGGCAATAGCTGTATACAGTAAAATAGTCAGTGTATGGAACAAAAGGGGTCGGAATCCATTGGCCGTAATGCAATCCTAGAACCCATCGGGTTGTTGGGTTCTGACAATGATTTAGCGTTAATGTATCTGTAAACAAATATCTGCATGCAAATGTACCTTTACAACTCCTATTTATTATCCCATCCCAATTGGCTATCAGCACTGAAAAAACATTAGTGAAGCGTGGAAAAGAAAGTCTTGGACTGAAGTCTTTTATGGCTAATGCTGGCAACACCGGAAGCCCAAAAAAGTTTACTGTCCCTCCCAGAGGCTGTAGGATTGTAGCCAATGGGTTCAGAGATTGTAACCTTTTACGGGGCTCATGTTGGATTAAAGAGTCTAAAGACTCCAAGACCCAGACGGAGGCCAGAAGCCTGAAATTGTTATGCCTTTCAATAACATTCTTTGTACTACAAGTGTTGCTCATGTTTTCACCTCTTCAGACCATTACCCCACTCAATGCATCTTGGAAGAAGATGATATCTGCTGGAAGTAGCTACTTCTAGAGTGATGTTTTAGACTGCATTTGTTTTGGCAGGATTCCAATAAATACAAATCAACTGTGAGCCGTGTGTGTGTGAGCAGTGTATTAATTGATACCAAATGTGGTAACCATCGTATCAGTATTCTAGTTTAGGTATTTCATTGGTTTATTAGAGAGTAGGGGAACAGAAAGCAGTTTTTTGACTGATAATAATTCATAATTCATTACTTTCTGGGTCAGTCACCAGAATTTGCAGTGCTGATGCTGCAGGGGGGCATCACCTAAAATGTATAATGAATGAGTTACCTGCCATTCCATGCTAGCATACACCATCATTTGTAATGAGCCACTGGGACCATGGACAACATGACACGCTATGTCTCTATTTTTAACAAGGTAGTGCCAAATTAACCAAACTATACTATTGTTTCAACAACCAGCTTATTTAATCAAACTTATGGGCACAGATCTTGTGAGGTTGTATTATATTTACTAGTCCTGGAAAGCCATACACCCCCCATCATCCATCCTCTATCCTCCACCCTCCCAATGATCCCTGTCTCCTCCTCTTTATGCCCTAGTCTCCTATATTATTACCCTCTCTATCTCTCTCTCTCTCTCTTCCTCTCACTCCCTCTCAATGTGTCTCCTAGGAAAGTAAAAAAAATTGCAGACACAGGAGTATGGACTTGACCTACAGCATAATACTTCCTCACACCTCCTCAGTGTGCAATAGTCCACACACAGCAAACACACACACACACACACACACACACACACACACACGCACACAAATGGCTAGCATTGAGAACAGTCTTCCCCTTTACAGGGGCTCAAGGACTAGGCCTCATCAGTTCTTGATATGCTCGTTCTTACCTTCTCCTGCCCCGCTATGCAATGTCTCAGGCAATTTAGTCCAAGGAGAGAAAAGGTGTTGTGCAGAACTAGCTTCAGGATAAATATCTTAAAGGCCGTAATGCCACAAGGCTAATCGAGCGAGCAATGCAGTCATGCAGCATTCAGGGGTGCAATCTGCTAAAGAGTTAATTTCAGCCATGGAGGTCAGCAGGGGTAATCAGAGCTGTGCTGTTTTTTTTTTTTTCTCAGGGAGAATTGCTGTGTAATACCCACCAAGTATAAGGTCGCCGTGGGAATTAAAACGCCCCTAATTTTCAGAGAACAGCATGCTTAGCTAAATGATCCTGTCTTGAATCATCAAAATAAGACTCTGTCCTAGATTTCCGTATGGGAAGTGGAGCCAAAGCAAAGTCTGTGTGGGCGTGCAAATGTGCGTGCATGTGCACGTTTTTTCAGTGTGTATTAGTGTGAGATGTGACAGGAAGCTTTTTTTTTCTCTGAATAAGTTTAAGTGAGACGTGATTAAAATTAAATAAAATAGATTTTGTCATATTTTTTCCCAAAAAGTTTGTTCCTCTATGCCCTCATTTGCTCTCTCTGGCATATTTCTTCTTGCATTTATTCTCACTTTTACTTTACTTTAGAGAGCAAACTTGTAGATATTCAACAGATATTCAGATGTTACACAATCTGCCATTCTAAAAAAAAAAGCCTTCTACTGTTATAGCAGTGATTTCCTTGGTGTTTCTATCCTGGAGCAATAATTGTGAAATTAACTGTAAATAAAAGTACCCTTTAATGTGAAGAGGTTGTTATACTGCCAATCCCACTGATAATCAACCTCCTAGTCTGCCGTAATAGAAGGCTCCTTTGGCATTTGCAATGTATTATTTATGTTAAATGTGATAATGGGGTTAGGATCTCAATCATATAAAAACGTGGGCAGTTGCTTGTTAGTTCAAAAGTCTCTGAATCTTCCTCAGAAATGATTTCATAATAAAATCTGCCCATAAAATAGCAGAGAGATGTGGTAAATAAGTGCTTGCTGTAGAGTCAAATGCAAAGGAATGCAATGAGAAGTCCATGTCGCTTAGTTTCTGCCGAATGAGGCAACAGATTTGTTGCTGTCATGTAAGAGCCTTATGATTTCACAAGAATCAAGGTTTAATCTCCATACTTCAGTCTAATTATATACGTCACTACAAGAGAGGGGGGGGGGGGGCATTATGTAGTCACTGTGGCTTTGATACTACAGAATTTAATGAGCAACGTAGAGAACATCTCTACATCTAAAGTGTTTCATGCAGCAACAAAACATGTATTTTTAGGATTCAGTCATCCAGTGGGACTGAGGCATATAGCAATTCTTCCCCCCCTACTGTGGTACAGTACAGGATAAAAAAAAAATGTACAGTGTTCTCTTTTCCTACAGTTTGCCTTGCAGTACCATAAGACATTTCAAGCATGTCCCAGTGGGAGGCATAACCCTAACCCCTGCAGTGTTAGAGCCATACGCAATTCACTGAGCTGCATGATCCTGTGCTGTAAAGAATAAAGCCCACAAGCTATTTACGCTGTTGGGAAAGAAGACTACAGTGTTGTTGTCATTCTTTTTCACATACAAAAACGTTCAATTCTGAGTCTCTTGTAGCAGTTACATTGGACGTACATAATCAATACATCAAGGATTGATCAATACATCAAAAAGGGGTTTTAGAGTTCACTGTAAAAAAATAAGTGTTTGGCTATTATCGGACAGTAGTTTCATTTCAGTGACAATAAATAGGAATTCAGAGGTGAACCCTGACTTTGTTGACTGATGTTTCTCAACTGGAGCACTGAATTATGCAGGGCCGGCAGGAGGTTTGTGCCACACAAACAAGAACGGCAAGAAAAAACAATCGTCTCAGCTTATCTCATTGGAACTGGAGAAATTGTTTTTTTTTTCCAAAAGTCTAGCTTATAGAGACAAAGAAAGTAAATGTACCACATTTGCTCAATGACAGCTTTGAGCAGCCTAATGCAACAGAGCCCAAATAGTTGCTTTTACAATAAGTCCTTCCTCTGACAAGGCAAATAGCCAATAAAGGATGTTTGGCTGGCACTTGAGATGGCTTATATCAGACTTCATCTGCTGGCCATCCCCTGAACTCGACCTAGTATGGATGGGATAACACTTTGATGCTGCTACTACTACTATTTGTTTACAGGCCATCAATCAATCGTTTTTTCATTCATATGGTGGAAAATAAAGGCGAAAGTAAAAAAATGACAGAAAAAAGCAGAACTAGAAAATACTGTTTGTAATATAATGAACACATCCAGCATTATTTTACCAATAAGATAGCACTTGGGAAAATTAGAATGAAAAATCGTCCTTTTACGGAGCAGAAATCTTGAACGGAAGCAAAGTCATTGGTAGACATCCATCTCCCGGGACTGAATGACTTATTTTGTTGGATGGTTAACATCGCATTGTCTGTTTAAAGACGAAAGTCATACCATTCAAATTTCTATTTCTCAAGAACAACCCATCAGCCATCACACTCTTGTCCCCTTCGAGGCAACAATGTGCCACCCCAACCTCAGTATCTCCCCTATCACTATCAGTCACTCTTGGCACCTGCCTACTACACATCCGTCCATTACTGTTGCATCATGGCTGTCTTCCTTTCGTTGCTGTCACCAATTCCTGGCTACCGGTAGCCCCCTTGACCCATCCTCCGCTCTCTTTTATCCCATCACCTCTCTGTCAATCGCTTCATCTCCTGCCGACCCCCTCAGCAGTCATACCTTTGAATGAAACTGGAAATCTAATATCACTTCCTCTGATCTTTGCTCACCTCCATCATTTCTGCCCCCACTTGCCTCGCCTTGGCCGTCCAAAAACTGAAAATATGAACCGCGCAAGCTTTTCACCAGCCTGCAGATTGGATTTGTTTGGTTATTTGCACAAAGATTGCATGGCTTCTTTTGCAAAACAACAAAGAAGAGACACTTTTTATCACAATGGACCTAAAAACAATTTTTTCACTGATGAAGGCACATCTCAAGCCAATCACTATCGCTACTACCGTCATAGTTTCAGTGAGTTTTGTTAGAAGTCTTGCTTTTTTCTTCAGGACAAAATCGTGTTATACCAGGGAGTGTTATAAGCAATATAAGAGACAAAACCAAATTATCTACTACAATGCAGCCAATACTGAGCTTTGTTTCATAGTGCAGTGTTACAGATTGCGCAGATTGGTGCACGAGTTTTGGTGTAGAAATGAGAAGACAGGACAAGAAATCTCTGGAAACCCCTATGTTTGATTGAAAATGAGTGTCTGCAAGGCAAACTAAAGATTACCTCGAATCATGACAAAAAGAAGGAAGTGTGAGCTTGTGCGTTTATAAAGTCCAGGTATGTGTGTATTCATGGCTCTCTTTTTAGGCTATATGAGAAACCCGTCAAATAATATTATTTCTTCAAACATGTCCTAAAGAAAGCTGCCAGCAGGCGAGATGGAAGCAGTTGAACTTGCCTTCAACACATTGCATCATTGCATGAAAATTCATAGTAGCTCAGGGATAATACTTTTTATACCTTGTCAACTTGAACTCTGAAGCCTCTTTTCTCCCTTTTCACCGTCCATCTTTTCCTCTTGAATTAGAAATGAATGGTTGCACCATCGCTGTCTGAAAGAACAGTACTGTTTTTAAGCACTCATCTACCCCATTTTATCTCTCTTTTATTTACTCTAGCTGAGCTATTTTCCTCTACATCCGCTACATCCCCAATTACCATTTGTGGACTTTAATTCATGTTTACTTGCTTTCACTGTGAGTCGAACACTGTGTTTCTCTATTTCCTCTTCCCTCGCTTTCCGTATCCATAAGTCTCTCACTGCAGAATTCCCTGCGTCAGCTGAACGTCGAGCTGATTAATCACTTGATTACTCCCAGCCAATAGTCACATTGATTAACTTTGCCACATGATGGCTTTCTGGTTGGCTCCCAAGAGAGTAAGGACTCGCTTTTTTTTGCACACTTCTGATGTAAAGCAAGTCATGACCAAGGAGGATGTATAAGCACTGCTGTGCCATGGAGGGTCATCCCAGTCTGTGTCTTCTTGGAGGGATCACGCGACAAAAGAACATTGAGATCCCTTTTGCCAAATGAAAGAGATAAAGCCTTCTGTTCAGACTGCTACAAAATCCCTTTAGGGTTGTTAGAGAGAAGTTATAGAGAAATAAAACATCTTAAACCCAAAGTGATTTTGAAACTGGATCTTTTACTTGCCCCCCTTTGAACCTGAGCCGTTTCAAGTACAAGAAAAAGGAGAGTGATGCAACATATATACTATCACTCCTGTTTTTTGGTGGTTCAAGTGGAGCGCTGCCACATCCAAGAAGCATTCAAGGACCTCTGCTGCCTTATATCAGTGTCTCACTCAACCTCGGCGCAACTTCACTTGAATGCTTCAAACAGTGCTCGATATGAAAAGCATTCACATAACACTGACAAGCATTCACACACACACACACACACACACACACACACAATCGCACTCATAGAAGTCACCAAAGGTAATAGAACAGCATGTCTATCTCCAGCTCTGTAGGTGTTGGTGCTGGAGCTGCGGGATCAAAAGTGAAACGAAACACAAAAGGAAAAAAAAATGGAAAAGAAGATGAGCTAGAAGACGAGAGAAGTCAAAGTTTCAACATATTCCCTCAGCGTTGGAATAGTCTAAACGTCTGTGACTGTATGACTAGTTGCGTCATTTGACTTATTTAAGGAACGGTAGATTCCAAAGAGACTATGATGGAAAACATTGGGCAAAAGTTTGAAGTGAATGAAAAGAGACGGAAAGAGACTGATTCGAGGGGAGTGTAGTTTCACTGAGCTCATGCAGTCTCAAGCTGTGATTAAACACTCTGGAGGTGGAGGGCATAGGGAGCTTAAATAGCTGTACTTAGGTACTTGGAATAGTGAATACACCTTAATGAAGCTTGCATATCAAACACAAGCAGCATGTGGAATTAACAAAGCTGACTTGAGAGTTCGTTTTAGCTTTTATCGTTGGAGATGTGATATAGTGGGATCTGGTTTCACTCTCCTGAATAGTTGGGGCATCAATCATTGTGTGATCCACGCACCATTACAGTGGGAATGACCTCTTAAGCCAAAAGGTTGATAAGGGACAGGGCAGCTGTCCTAGCAAGCTACCGCAACCTAGCAGCCAGCTCCGTTTCACTGCATCAAAGCCAGCAGCTGTGTGCGTGCAAGAGCTTTTCCTTTAGCTCTACGAGCTGCCGCTGCACATTCACGACTGTGTGCGCCTGCGTCTGTGTCCGTGAGTGCGCCCAGGGAAAGGGTAATGAGGACCGCTGGGGCTCGTTTAAACAACCAGGGTTCACTAGCGGAGAAGCGAGCTAGAGCTTCAACACTCCCAGGAGCTGGAGACGAGCAGAGCAGCTCCAGTGCTTCCAAGTCTTCTAAGCTCATGCCGACATTGCAACAGGATTTAGCCACATGATTCCAAAACCCACACCCTTGACCCCCTCAGGCCCCTCAACCATCAAGGAAAGGAGCAGCACTGTGTGGGTGTTACTGTAGCGACGGAAAAGGTCTTTCCACTACTAACTGTCTTACCACCTCCGAATTCGCCATCTGGGTCCATGCTTTGTTTCTTTCTTTGAACATCTGCAGGATGCTTAAATTAGTTGTTCGAAAGTATATACGATGGAATACAAGAAGTATTGAAAGCTTCTGTTAGGTACTTCCAGATTCTGTTTATTTCGGTGCCCCATGGTAACAAAGTGGTAACTCTAATCTCTTTTTTGCTGATATTATGTAAGCACTGCTCTCTGATGAGAAAAGTCAGCTACAAACTCCTCACAGGAGCTTTGGTTTGTAAATATCCTCATCTGTATCCACTGTCTCTTTAAGATTACACTGTAGATGATGCTAACACCTAAGAAAAATCCAAAGTTTTTCTCAGTTCTTTTCCCCTCTGTCTTCATGTAAGGTTATGCACATAGACACACAGGAGCACAGGTACACATAAAAAAAAAAAAAAACACACAAACAGACACACTCACGCGCACACAGTAGCCTCATCACCTAACATTGATTTCCCGCTGGCCAACCAACTGCTTAGCCATCTTTGTGGTGACAGGTTGACCCATGAGGCCAGTTAGATGCTCACACACACACACACACACACACACACACACACACACACACACACACACACACACACACACACACACACACACACACACACACACACGCACACACACACTCACGGGAAGCCATCCTGCAGCCTTTAGGGAACTCCCCAAAGCATTTATTGACCGCGGAGAGAAAGTGGCTATTAATCTGACAAAGGCTTAAAAGCCTGTCACCGTCTGTTTGTGTGTGTGTGTGTGTGCGCTTGCATGACATGTGAGTTCACGCATGTTGGTGTTTTGTTGCTTGCAATTTCATGCTACACGTACTGCTATAAACATGAATGTGTGTATTTCTATTTATTTGCATGCATGAATGTGTGTAGCGTTCCTGTGTTAGCATGTAATTAGAACGTAAATCCAGTGAGGGGACAAAGAAAAACTTCCCCGCATGTGATGTGCAAGTAATCGTGGTGTCAAAGGTTCCCCCGTTCGGCCCCTCGTGTGACACTTTGTAAAAGGCAAGGTGAGCCCATCCAGCCTTCCATTCCAGCAAATTACCATCATACTGTTACTTCTGCCAGTTCAACACCCCAGAGGCAAAGCTATGGGCCCGACAGAGCAACAAGATAATGAGCGGACTGAGAGAGAGAGAGAGAGAGAGAGAGAGAGAATGAAGCGCACACAAAAATGGCACACAATTGTCTGCGCATGTATCCCTGTGTGTGCACTCGTGCCGCCATCTCTCAATTCAAGTAGTCAGATCCCTTACTTCAAATGCCAGTAACAAAGAAGTTTCTCACTTGTTGAGCGCCAAAGATTCCCCGCTGCAGAAGCAGCAAGGTGCTGTGAGGTCAGAGGAGGCGCGCGCGCGAGAGAGAGAACAGATCTGTCTTATGTCGCTGTGTTTCTCTGCCAAGAACATCAACTAAGAGGAATTTGTCTCCGGAGTCTTGTTATTGTCGACTCAATGTTAGAGGCCATGTGCTCTGAAGTGTCGCAGCATCAGAAGGAAACGAACACAAACTTGTGCACGAACAAGCATTAGCAGTATTTTAGCTTTTTTTTTTCCCTTTTTCTTTTCGTTACTGGTATAAAGAACAGCTTCACGTGTGGTTGGGCTTTGTTATTGTGTCCTCCTTATGAATGCGGGCGCGCTCGCTTTCGAGAAGCGTGCGTGCCTTTGGTGTGTCCTTTTTTTCTTGTGAATGATGGCTTTGCTAAAGTGCTGTGAAGAGAAACATTGCTTTTGCTACGCCTTTGATTCATTGCTGGTGTGGGAGAAATTTGCATAGCAGGCAGACTCGGGGCAGATCTGGGCTCTCGTTAGCCGGGTGGCTAGATACTTCATCATTATCATCAGGCTGTGTGCTTTGGTCTCAGCCACTCCGCACTCGCTCATAATCTTCGAGCCGGCTTGGCAGAGCAAGGAAAAAAAAAAAAACTGTAAAAGTCTTGAAACAAATTAGGAGGCTTTGGCACTTGAGGCAATGCAGTGTGAGGCTAACAACACAATACCTACTATCTCTGGATGTCATCTCCCATGCATCAATGTTTGTTTGCAGATTTGTGCTCATTCACAAACTGGAGGTTTTACCTGTCACATTTTTGTTCAGTCTACGCATGTACACCACATTTCCTCTCTCTCGCTCTCTCTCGCCCTCTATTTTTTTCTGTTTCTCTCGTCCTGACAGGCTTTGCTGCAGCGCTTTCGGGGACAGTGCTTGTTATAGAGGACATGCTGACGAGTGTCAATCGATACTGACTCCCAATCCGCAGCTTCCGTCTGGGCACTTTCTGTGTGTTTGTGTGTGAGCGTGCGGGTGGAGTGTATGGGCATTCCGGCCGTGCCTATCCATTGGTTGTATGAGCAAGATGTTTGGCACTCCGGAGAGACGCATGCAGGTGCTGCTGTCATTCAATTCATCGTGCCCTTGAGGCTTTCAGCTCTCGTTGCGCGGGGTACGCCGGTGTGTGTTTGTGTGTGTGCATGTATGTGTGTGATGGATTTAGCTATCAGTTTATGTGGGGGATTATACAGACAGCTTTCACAAGCTATTTTTCCCCATGAATATTTTACCGTCACATAAACAAAAAACGCAATTTCTAGGCAGCTGTGCACATGGTTCAGACAGAGGTGGCAGAGAGGAGCTGTGGATCCATGCCAAGTGTGTTGCCATCAACAGAAATTATGGGTCAGGATTAAAGTGGGCCGGCCCGCATGTAGATGCTCCCTTAGTAACTAAATTTGCACTCCAAAAAGGCCCATTTGGAGTTCCACTCGAACACATTTTGAGTGAGGAATGCATGCAGTGGCATATAAGTACTTGCAGCAGGGTGCAAGGGAAAAAGGGAAAACAAGACCGAGATGGAGACTAAGAGTGTTTCTTCTTTCCTGAGTCTTAAATCCGCCATGGGTAACTGCTGTAGTGTGACAGTAGGCTTATAACAGCCAGTGTGTCGATAAATCCCAAGCGCATTTATTTCCTGCAAGACCAGGGAAGCATACCCCGCTTTATGTCCCCCTGCAAGAACAAGAAGGCAAGGTGATTTTTTTTTTTTCACCCCGTATCCACTTATTTGTCCCATTATTTATGTATTAACGGGTTCACTTGCATCATAAACCTTTATAGTAGACCTAGTCCGTGTCCCTGGTACAGTATGTGCAATGAATTGTCTGCAGCCTCTTTAACTTTGTATCCTCCATCTGAATATCTCTCTTTCTCTCTTTGTTTTGCATTGACAGAATAATGTTCTCTACATTTGCATGATGGCCTGCTCGTCGCCTCAGTGAAACATTAGGCAGCAATGTTAGTGATTAAGTTCATTCCTCCAAACATCACATTAGAGATGCAGATTACTGCATTGTCCAACAACAAAAAAAAAGCCGTAAAACACTAATGGACGATTTTCAATAATTAAAAAAAAAAAAAAAAAAAAGCTAATGGGATCATTATTCAAAGTCGCTCTGACAATTAAGGAAAACATGTTTATTTGAAAGGAGAGAAATTCTCTGAATCACCACAACCTCACCGAGGGAAACTCTGTAATTTGAGGCAAACTCATGACATCAGAGACCTTCTCATTTCATTTTTTATTTTTTTTAATTATTTTTGTGTGTTGTTCGAAAAGCAACATATAATTAAATACTACACTAATACCACTATCATCATATATGAATAGTCATACACAGTCTACATTGTATGTCTGGGATTATGCCTGAAACAGTTGTGGATTATTAGATTTGTATGGACATAGATACTGTTGAGTCTATAAAATCCTGGTTATGGACACCTTTGAATTGTGAAAGTATGCTCGCGCCATTGTTACTTTCTAAAAAAAAGAAACTTGATTAAGCCATATTATTATGTCTGCAATCAAACAGATACTTTTTTGATCAAGCGATGACTCACTTTTTCAGGTTTTGGTAAATACCCTGATGATGGAGCGCTGGTTGGTGCTCATTGGTGAGTGCGCGCGCCCCATGTATGGAGGCTATAGTCCTTCTCCTTTCTCGCATGTCTTTCTCCTCTCTCTCCATGATTTCTGACCCCATCCACTATCTATACTGAGAGTAAGAGTCTGTGATTAGAGCTGCTGTATTACCAAGTGTGTGTACAGTCTGCTATAGAGAAATAAAAGGTCTTAGAATAAAGTGATTGACCAAACAGAATTAAATATTCAACACAGCTGTACTGTATGATATAGCAGCAACAGGAGGAGACGTGTGAGGTCGGTATTCCCACTAATCCTTAAAAGGAATTCAGAGACATTCATAATGTTAATACATGAAAAAAAATGCCACACACACACACAATGAACAGTCGAGGACACTGGAATTTGAAAGTCCTTAGCACCTTAACATCCATTTCTGAGACACAAAAGCCCCCAGACTATCTATCTCTATCTCTCTTTCTTTCACACACACACACACACACACACAATTTTGTAGTTGACCATGGCGTCCCCCCCATGGCTCTGTTAGACGCCCATGCAGATGATATTATCGCCAATCGGCATGCGTAGAAGGATGCAGGGAGGGAGGGGGGGAGGGAGGAAGGGAGGGGAGGATTCACTGCCCTGCATCAGTCTGTCTGAGGGGGGAGACTTATCTCAGAAGCAAACAGCCATGGATGAGTGGAACAGAATGACGGATGTGCAGAGGTATAGTGCGCACACAGAGACACAAACACTCCCTAAAACACACACACATACACACACACACGCATGGCGGACTCAGAAAGCTTCCCATGTGTTTTTCCGCTAAACTCGAGGGGGCAAGATTTCCATGTCTTGTAATGATTTCTAAATAGGGCCTCATTGCCCAGGGATACATTTAATTGCCACACACCGGCTGGTGATGCTAATGCGCACTGACAAAAAGAGTTAGAGAGGCAGAGGGGGGCGGGGAGAGAGAAGCTAGTCACACTTGTTTTGAAGTTACTTTGACTTAGCAAGGGCATGAAAGACTGTCAGGGAATGGTCAGGATTACACATCCATTTGTCCAAACACATTTTTTTCATGGCTTTTTAAGGAGGTTGTGTTGTTGGACCTCCTGCTGTCACATGTCTGCTTCCTCACCGACATCACCCTCACACACACACACACACACACACACACACACACACACACACACACACACACACGTGTCCACTTTCATGCCAAGCTATTGTCTTCCTCTCGACTGTGTTGCCAGGTTCCCTTGCAGTGACAATTACGTCTCTTTTCTCTCTTCTAATATTGTTTGTGTGTGTGTGTGTGTTTTTTTTTTTTTGTTTTTTTTTTTTGTGCTCACTTGGTTGTCCGTGTGTGCCCGTGTGCGTTTGTGCATCTATGTGGGACAATCAAGTATTTCATCGGGTGTCATCACTACGCAGTGAGACCCTGCCTCAGGAAGAGGGCCACAGTGGGTTTTTTTTTTATTCCCCCTTTTTACTGTCACTTTAGACAATGGATGATGCATTGTTTACAACACACAAAAATCAAAGATGCAACGAACACACACACACACACACACACACACACACACACACGTGCAAACACGGTCGCACTCTCTTGTGGCAGGTGTGTGGGTGTTTGTATTATGTACAGATGCTCTTAGAATGAATGTGTGACCACCTTCCCAAAAAATAAAACAGAAACAGGAGAGAAGCAGCACAGAGAGAGAGAACATCTCTATACTTCATGACCAGGGGTGATTTCATAACAAACTTAAAAATAGCTTATTGTGGCCGCTTGCATGAGTGAGCAAATCCCAGAATTTTTGCCTATGAATTAGTGCACATGGAAAAGTATATGTGGGTGTGTTTGTGTGTGTGAGGGGGGGGGGGGACCTCCCCTACAGTATTAGGATAAATAGCCCTGTCTATCATACAAGCCTGTGTCTGGCAAACAGATTCCCCTCACGTCAAGCCAGATGAACACAAATGAGCTCCCCAGAGGAGACGCTTCAGGGGGAGGGGAGGGGGGGGGGAGTAAGACCATCCCGGTGACAGTTATCGTGAAGGACATCGGAGGAGTTGTGGGTGACAACCGGAGAGTATATAGGCATGGCTGCACCTTACGTCAGCCTTGTATTTAACCACAGCAACCCCTCAGGACTACATTACCATACATGCCTTTGCATTAACTTTGCGGTAACAGCACAGATATGCACTTTTTTTTCCCCTCTTGGGTTGCGTTTCAAAATAATGCATTTCCATAAAGGCAGGCTTGACATTTGTCATACCACCCCCCCCCCCCACCCCCCCCCACTGCTTGGAATCAATAACTCCAGTCTGTCTCAGTGTGTCTCTCCTGGTGACAATACCATCAACTCACTTCTACAAATGGATGGAAGCCCACACGTATAGCACCCTGAGAATAGCATTAGATAACCACTGGCTGTCAAAAAGCCACACCGCTTCCAGTGTCATTCCACCTCAGAGGTGACAGGATCCATGCGCGCTAAATCACTGCACTGTACGGAAAGGTAATTATACAGCCGCTGTAAATCTTCTCCATGGCTTCAAGCGAGTAAGATCATCTCCTCACATGCCTGCGTGCGCACATACGGTCAGGGATGCACACATGCTTTATGGTGTGCATGTTAGTGCAGAGGCAAAAGAAGAAAAAAAAAAAACACACCCAGCAAGGCAACCGCTGTGGGCTCAGATGGCCAGTTGTTTAGCACATGGGTCACAACGGTGCACTGTTAATGCACGATTGCATCCAAAGTGCACTAAACTAAACAGTAACTTACAAGACATGCACTGTTTTTAGAAATCGAGTAACCCCCGGCTATATGTCCTTTTTTTTATAGCTCCATTCTCATCTTCTTTTATTGCTGCATAATGGAGGATGTCACACACATGTTTCCTACAACATCAAGGGCGACGCAGTTCACCGAAGCTCTTCATATAATGCCTTTAAGATGAGCAGCTCTTTGAATGAGGCCAAAGCCCATTGGAAACCGGAGTCCTTTATTTCCAAAGTGACTCAGAGGACCTTTAACAAGATGAAACAAATAGATCAGTGTGGTAAACTAAAAGCTGGGTGCATTACGAGATCAAACACGTGACTATGAAAAGGAAATGGAACCAGGATAATGAAATATTATTTTTGTTCTTCCAAGCTTTAGATGCTTTCAATTAGTCCAACACGGATAATTAATGGACTCCTCGCCCCAAATATAGAAAAGCCAAAAAACATCAAATATCTGACCCAGGGGTTTGTATTACTCAGAGCTGCATGAGCACATGTCCGTGAATCCTTTGAATATAAATTATCAGCATTATTATTATTATTTTTTTTTACATGGATGTAATTCAAAAAAATGATTAACGGGTCATTTAACTTCCAATATATTTTGTCTCTGTTAACTTTTTTGTTTCTCTGAAAACACCTGTCCCCTCAGACAGTAATAAAAATGAATCAGAATGAGGTGTTCAGCACTTTGCCATTTGGTGTCTTTAAGGATGCTTTAAATGCAGACACAAGGAGGATTAAACCACTATTTTGGAGGATGACCAGCACTACCGCTTAGTCACAGCTGCCCCAGTGTCCCCAGCCACATGCTCTAATGTCTTTTGTAAAACAAGTATATCAATACCACCTATTAAAATTATTGAACCTATACCCACGTTTTGTCTCTTTGAAGCCTTCGTCGGTCATTTTTTACGACTTCAATGCAAATAAGACAGAACCCATGAAGGCTGTGAAGGCCCTCGGTTTACAGAGTCCATCAAAGAAAATTCAACAACCCCTATACTGGTATGGTTGTGTCCTCCCAGTATGGGGCCTGTGTTCAGTCTCTGTCTGAATCACTGCAGGACACAGCTGTCCGCCTGTTCAAAGCACTGAGATAAAAGAATCTTTTCATGCACTTGAACCATCACTCAGTCCTCACAAATAAATCAAATGCTTTGCTCTGAACTGCATGGCAAGGCTTTGTACGCACAAAATGTCATTGTTGCCACAACAGCAACACAGGGGTTTTGAGAATCAATGTGCAGTGTCGCGCAAACGTTCTTTTTTTCTTTTTTTGCTTATATTAAGCACAATGACTGATATTCACATAAAATGTCAAACCTGTCATACTGATTTTCACGGTTGGGGTTTGAGATGGCAAAAAATTTTACAAATCATCACGCAAACCAGAACTTTGGCAAGCGGATGCACACACAAATAGACACGCACACACACACACACACACACACACACACACACACACAAAGGCACACACAAAGGCACATGAAAACGCAGGCCTGCAGGGATTGTATCACATGACCATGGGCACAGCTGCACTCTGGGATGCCCGTCTATTTTCTGCAGTTAATCGATCACATGAAGCCATTGGAGCTTGACTAGGAGTCAGTGGGCCAGAGAGTGATATAGACTGCACGCGTCTGTGTGTGTGTGTGCGTGTGTGTGTGTGTGTGTGTGTGCGGTGCAGTAATACATCTCTGTACTCCATTATCATCGAATTGCTCTACGACCACTCTAGAGCTGCATGAGCCTTTTGAGACAGACTGTAGCTCTAAGGCTTTTTGTCATCCATTCAGCCACACACACACAATGTACACACTTTCTCACCCACAGACACACTGAAATGCACACAATCCCCTGGCACATGGAGGGGAGGGGGGGGTTCTCCAGAGGTTAGCTAATTTGGCCCACTGGTGCCTTAGCCACGTCTTCATTGCTTCACTCCATCACGTCGCTCCAAACTCCCGCTCCCCCTTCTCAAATATCCTGCTCACAAATCGACTCTCCCTTCAGTGCAGCTCTGCTCCCAACATCATGCAACTTTCATAAGGTGCAGTGATGGTGATGGACCTAATTCAGAGCCAACCTTTAGCCCCATATCCTTTCCCTTAGGTCCCCTGTGATCTGAGAAGGGTTTGAAGCAAGGAAGGGGTTTCTATATCCTGCTGTACTCTACTCTATGTGCCGTATATATTCAAGTCATCTGTTAAGGTTAGGTATTATGTTACATGTTATTGTAAAATATCTCAAATGTACAATCAAGGTCAGTGATCTAATTGTCTCCGCACACTTACATCCCTACTCCACATTCATACATATTTAACGGGCATTTTTAAAATTTATTAATAAGTCTTTTTTCTTAGTTTATAGTTTTATACTCAGAGGGCCTGATTCACAAAATGATTGCGCTGGTTTTGTTAAACCTGTGCAAATGACATCCATCATGGACAACCCCTCTCACCCCCTGCATGACACTGTGGGAGCCCTGAGCAGCTCCTTCAGCAGCAGACTGAGACACCCACCCTGCAAGACAGAGCGCTACCGCAGGTCGTTCATCCCATCTGCCGTCAGACTGTTTAATCAGACTCTTTAACAGCATCACCACCTCATGCTACACACTGTGTGTGTTTTTTATTTTAACTGATGTAAATATGTTGATTTTTAACTTCTATTTTAACTTTTAATAATTATATTCCCGTCCCCTGTTTTCTTGAGCTGCTGTAATGCAAAAATTTCCCCCATGGGGGATCATTAAAGTTTATCTTTATCTTTATCTTTATGAGAGAAAAAGATAGCGTGCAATCCAAGAGGAACGCGCTCCAGGTGAAATGCATGGAAGCTGCACCGCCAAGCAGAGAGCTTCCTGGCTGTGCCTCTGTCATTTGCATCCATGTCAAATTGGGAATATTAAAAAATTCCGTCCAAAATGACCCCCTTCCTCTCTAAATAAGCTTGTTACAAACACCATGTAATTCCCAAAGACCAGTGCTAATTGCTACAGACAATTACAGTGGTCCTATTTAACACCATTGAGACCTGTGTATTAAATAGGTGTAATGTCTCTCTTTCTCTCTCTCTCTCTCTCTCTCTCTGCTTATTCAATTAAACATAAAGGAGGAAAAATTGCACTCAGCGTGGTAACACTATTTATAAAAGATGTCATACACAAACTTTCCAGCGATCAGGAAAATAATTCTGCTTGTGTGTGCTTTTAAAATAAAAAAAAAGTAAAATCTACCGTGTGACATCAAGCATTTACGACTTTTTTCAGCAACCTCTCTGGCTGTTCTTTATTTACTTTTATGTTCCTTTTTTGTGTTTACATTTAGGTTGTAACATTTTGTCTGTCACAAGTTCCTTGTTTTCTTTCTCAGTTTTGAAAAAACTGACATGCATGTTAAAAAGATGTTGTGTTGAAACGATCGACATTCCCATACTTTTGATCTACTCCCTCTGGGTCTATAAGGTTCTCTTGATCTCTTTGCAACTTTCCAGTTGTGTCGAAAATTATGGAATAATAGTATATGAAATACTTTCTGGTATTTTGAAGCATAATTATCAGTTAAGTATTTATGTAAATGGCACACATAAAACATGTATGTTACAAGTAAATGAAGCATACATATCTGCAGATCTATTTCCAATCTACAGGAAACAAGTTTCCCCCGTTGTGGTTGATGCAGTGGGACAGAGAGGTCTATTTATTGGAAGGTACACACTATAAGTCTTCCTATATTTTTGATTCATGACACTTTTAATAGCATCAACAGGAAGTTGGCCTGTGTTTCATTGCTGTTGAAATACAGCCAGGGCCAGACGGTCTACAAATCCATACTGATCCGAAGAGATCTGTTGAGAAAACGGGAATGGATATAAATGACACGGTTTGTGTGTGTGTGTGTGTGTGTGTGTGTGTGTGTGTGAGTGTGTGCGTGTGTGTGCACGTGTGTGTGTGTGCGCACATGTGTGTGTGTGTGTCTCTGTCTGTATGGTGTGTCAGGCCTTTGCTGGAGCATAAAGGGGCTCAGTGCTCTCACAGAGAGAGCCATAGCTCATGAGCACAGAATACTAATCCTCTCACAGTCACCCTGAGCAGACAGTCCTTCACCCACACACGCACACACACGCACACACACACACACAGACACGCACACACACACACACACACACACACACACACAAACTCACACACATATCCAGACCCATGCAGCTCTGTTTCATTCATTTTAGGAAAATTCACAGCGACTGTGTTGCGCAGCACGCAATTACTCTTTGTCGTACATTGTGGCATGTGTACATTTTTCACTGTGTGTGTGTGTGTGTGTGTGTGTGTGTTTATTGTGAGAGTTAAAGGTTAGTAAAACACCTGTATGTACTGGATGCCAGCACAGTGTGAAAAAATAAACACCTCCCTCAACCATGCACTCACACAAAAACACACACTTCTCTCTGCTCTAATTACCAGGAAGCAGATAGTATTCCACAAGGATGGGATGAGCGTTGTGTGGGTGTGTGTGTGTGTGTGTGTGTGTGTGTGTGTGTGTGTGTAGGTGTCTTTGTGTGTGTAGGTGTGTGTATAAGCCTATATGTGCATGCATTCTTAAGTGACGGAACACTGGCTCCTGCTCAGTGCAGGGTGATCTAGTCCCACGAGTTCTGTCCAAATCCCCGTCCTCTCTCTCTCTCTCTCTCTCTCTCTCTACCCCCTCCCCCTTTCCATCATAAAACACAACATATTTAGGCTCGCGTGTGCGTTTGAGTGTATGAGTGTCTGCACAGATTATACCACAGGGAGGTCTGCCTGTCAAGGGACCGAGGCAGGTGTCCCGTGACAAAGCAGACTTGCAGGACAAGTTGACAATGGAACATAAACCTGAATCAAGGCAAAGAAAGTGAAAGAAAAACCTGCAGTAAATACAATACTACCTCCTTTGCACTGCTGCCTCTGTAACACTTTGGACATAACAACCGTGACCTGGATGTGTGGTGACAGCTTGGAGCCAGATTGCACCTGGGTGTTGGAGGCATCTCTTAGAGTCCCTCAGCACTTCAAATGTTGTCACGCTTTATCCATGAAACAAAACGCATTCTCAAAAGGAAATACTCATGATTACTTTATTGAATGGTAATGATTGTTCAGCGACTGTTTGCTGGTTATGCCATTATTACAAATGCAGCTGATTACCTGCATGGAACATTTTTTTTAAATTTGCACAACAGTGCACATTGTTAAAATGATGACCAAAAAAAATACATCAATTTGCTCAGATATGATTTAATACGGCTGCCACTTGGAAACAAGTGTTTTTGGAGGACAAGGGGTCCAGAGTGCCTGATTCACTAAATGCGTTTGTGGCTTTTTTTTGGCTGCTAAACCTCTAAATAGGAGACAAAAAGACAAATGACATGCAAAGGGGTTAAATGCTCCCTAAAATAGGCTGCAGAGCAAACAGTGTCAGTGTGCTCCGGTGCTGTTTGCACATATTTTAAATGAGTTTTTGTTTGTGAATTTGTTTGGCGCAAAATTGACCCCTTTCTCTGTAAATGAGCCTCATTAAAAAAGCTTCCAACGTCCTGTACTAAAGACTCGTGCTAACAGCCACACACAGTGAGGTGGAAAAATATGAGTCTGCTGAGAGTTTGGTGGTAACAGGGCTTCAGTTGTCACACTCAAACCTTCTGGTGATAATGACAACAATTCCACATTGTCTGTGAATAAAGGTCTGTAAAAAACATTTTAACCATACGGCGTATAGCCTAGCGGATATTTCACGTGCCAGAGGCTATATTACTTGTGGCAGTGGTGGTGGGTTCGAATCCGACCTCATCCCTTTGCTGCATTGTATCCTTCCAGAGATGTCTGAAGCGAAACCTGAGCACATACAGAGAAACCAATCTCCCCTCCCAGCTCACCACCTACCAATATGTGGACAGAAATGAGCTCTGAGTTGAGTGGCGAGTGAAAATGCAGCTAGTTTCTATCCATAATTAAATGCAAAACCAGATTAAATTGACTGGAGCAGGACAACTTTATGGGCGTGTTTGCGTGTGAATATCATTCGTGAAAATGCTTTGTTAATAGGAACTTGAGACAGAGGAAATAATGGTGGTAATTGATTGATAACCATGATGCTATATGAGCTGCAATCTATTCTTAGTGTATTTGCCCCAGAGTGTTTCAGCCTTTAATCAATTTTTAGAAGCCAAAGACACTTTTTCAAGCTAGCTTGGAGTAACTTTAACCACATTTTAGATCATTAATTAATGTAAATACACATACTTTTTTATTACAAGTAATTCATTAATATTCCATGTAATTACATTTTTAATTAAATTGTTTAATTGCATTGCTAAGCGTACTGTAATCTTAGCCTAAGGTGCTTTTAATTTAGGTTTTGCTGCAGTGATACCAAAACTCTTTAAATCATACCATGATAAGCAAAAAGTTAAGAAAGAAAATAAACCAACATTCAGCCCACTCTGAAAAGAAAGACTTAGAAGACAGAAGCTTCCGTTTTGCAGCCACAAGTTAATGCGTGCAAGCAAACTAATTAAATTACAGGACAGCAGCAGTGGTGGCTTGCAGCATGATGGATGAGCCAACACTGAGAGGATGGTGTAATTTCCCCCATGAATGATTGATGCAGATTGAGAACAATAATGTCCAAGATATTCTTTGCACAAACGAGATGTCTTTACAACCTATCACAGCTGATAACCTTAAGAAGCCTATACAAGCATTATAAGATAGATCTGACGTCGCAGTGCACTTTTATTCTAATGGTGATTGAAGCAGAAGTGATGCAATAAGGAGCTCGACATTATGTTTCCAGATCACAGCACCGACCCCCTAACGACATATCCGCTGTTATGCTAGCAGAATAACATATTCTACGGCAAGCAGGAGCTCATTTATGTCAACACATAAGCCCATGTGAATGATCCTTATTGATCCATTCCTAATGTTGAACTACTTGTGAGTGGATACATCTTCCATATCTGACATATCAAACTGAGGGGGGGAAAAAGAGAAAAATGTAGTTGATAGCATATTGGATAAATATTTGATAAAGACCAACAAGGGTTTCGTCAGCATCACATCATAGGACTCCTTTTGAAGTTTTGAAGTTGGTACACAAGAACAGTCTTTGATTGCACTGGTAACACTGTCCTGACGTACAAGTTAATGCTGTTGCTGGAAATCTACCAATCCCTTCATGTGACTGAGTAACAGTTTGACCTGAAGATGGTGCTAAGTTAATGTGTCTCCACAGTCATGGATAAGAGACAGAAATCAAATCAATAAAGTCATACACACCGCAAAGCAAACATCAGTTCACACAAGTGATCATATACACGTACACACACATACAAAAAGTAACTATTGGTATGCTTGGGAGAGTAGATAGGTTTTGAGTTTTACTTTAAAAGTAGAGACAATAGTGATGGACCCTCAGGTCAGCAGTTTGTTTCAGAGAGAAGGACCACAGTAACTAAAGGCCCCCTCTCCGGTCTTTGATCTAATTCTTGGCACCTCCACCTGAGGACCTGAGTTCCACCACTACTGTATCTACTGTTTTTCATGAAATATTTACACTGAGGTTTTTTTTACCCACATTGCTTTGCATGCAAACATTTCAATCAAAAGAGAAACTAGACTTTGAAAAAGGTTAAATCCCTCACTCTCAGTTGAAATCCTTAGAATACCGTCTATGTCCACATCACAGTCAATTTCAATGGAATCACTCAATGGCATCTTGAGCCCCTTATTATTTATCCTTTTATCTTGTGACCTTATACCTACAGTGTCCTTCATTTTGATTTTACATTAATGCTGCTATAGGTATTTTTTTTTATAAAGATTCCTTATTGTCATTATTGTTATTCTATCCTTTTTGAATAGCACTGCTACAGAAATGTACAAAAACCTTCTAATCCAACCTTTTCAAAAAGGTTAATGCTTGCTTTCATTCTTTCTAGAACATTCCAAGGTCCTTATTTGAAATCAGTAGGTAGTCCAAAATACAGTGGAGTTGGTACTTCATGCTGCATTTGTAAGGGCAGTAAGAGCACTTTTTCTGGTTACCAGTCAGGCAGAGGAGTTTAGCAGAAAATCAACCAGCAACTGAATGTGTAGTTACTGGTTCATTTAGGCTGAAAGAAAAAGTGAGCTATTTGAAGAGCGAGGGAGGGAGAGATAATACCAGGATCAATACGATGAAAATGTTACCATGCTGAGGAGCAGAAAATTAGTGCAGATGAGTAGGTGATACACAGCGGTGTGTTTGTTTCTGCTTCAAACACTTTCCATGTCGGTTATGATGGGGTTTGATTGACAGGTGAACCACTGGGGAACTTTCTTTTTTCCTGTCTTTCTTTCCAGCAGACCTGACAGTCAGTCACTCGTCACAGGAGCTCAAAAGAAAGAAAAAAAAAAAAGGTTGGAATGTGTGTGGGAATGTTGGAGGTTCTGTGACATTATATGGTTTCTACAACTTGCATCATAAGCAAGGCAGAATTTTGAATTTTAACCATGTTAGTCAAGTGTTGGAATGTGCTGTGAGTTGACATTTTGTGTATCTATGTAACTATGCAGCACAAGTCATGTCCAAGTACAGTGCTTGAAACTTTATTTGGCCAAAAGTAGCAAGAGTATGAGCCTAGAATTAGATGTGCGCAAAAGTGCTTTGAGGCATGTTTTTCTTTCTCTGTTCCTTCTGAATGTTATTTAGTTGGACTGAGGTAACCTTTCAGAAGTTTAATAAGACAATCTCAGGACTTTCCTGAAACTCAAAATTTGCCATTCTACTCACTTGGTTATGGCATGTAAATAAAACATCTCTTACTTAGCTTTCTTTTTCCCATTACGCACTGATCCGTTCACCTGTGGTAAAAATTCACTGACAATTTTTGTTCAACCTGTGAGGCACCAGAGCTGTTTGAAAGAGTGTGTCCATCTATTATCTATACCGCTTATTCAGGGTCGCAGGGGGCTTGAGTCTATACAACCAGCCACAATCACATGCACACCTACGGGTAATGTAAAGTCACCAATTAACCTAACGAGCATGTCTTGGGATTGTGGGCAGAAGCCGGAGTACCCAGAGAGAACCCATGCATGCACGGGGAGAACATGCAAACTCCACAAAGAGAGGCACCTGTCAGGCAGGGATTCAAACCAGGAACCTTGTCGCTGTGATGCATCAACTTGCAGCCCCTGTTTAAGTATATTGTGTGTTATAAATATAGTGTGTGTATGGCTGGAAGCTTGTCAGACACAAGATAATTTTTGCATCAGAACGTCTTTTGAGTTTGATATAAGACAGGGAAATAAACGTATAAAGTCACGCATTTCACACACACCTCCATGCAAATTTAAAGCAAGGAAATATATCTTCACTAAGTAAATAAGTGGGAATGATATAGCAAACTTGTTTTATATAGCATAACTCTGCTTGCCTTGCCCCCTTAATACCCAATTTATATGGAAATGAGACAACATTTGTTTAACCCTGTTTTACATAGATACGTGGTTCAAATCTGTTTTGTGGCACTAGGTAATACATTCATATATTTGATGGACAAAGACCCAAAGGACCTCTCTGCCGAAAATTAAAAATATACACGTGGATTGCAAATACGATGTCACAGTACAGACATCAGAGAGCAAATCATTTACAGGTCTACTTTTAAAAAAATGAATCCTTTTCTTATGCTCCATTTGGGAGTAACCAGTACAAATAGGCCTCTTCTTAATTATTGACAGATTCTATGGTGCAGAAAAGTGATGTCCTTTCAGGTCACCGAATGCCATGCCAAAGGTAATTTGGCCACTGTTCCTGTCATGCACACCCCATAATAAAGATGCATTATCCTCGAGAAAAACCATTCCTCAGTTTTAGGCAGAGAGGCCTGCAGGGGGGATTTTGCCGATACAGAAATAATACAATAAGCTTAGTGAAGGTCAGTCAGTATGGGAAGACCCATTACAGCTCAATGTAATTGGGCAGATAAAAACTGGTATTGTCCAGAAAAGAAGATATATAATTTCACAGTCCATCTAGTTTGGAGGCAAAAACACCATCCACATTAAATTAAAGTTAATTACTTGCTTATCAGTATTTCTATAAGGGAATTATGCATAATTAAACTCCTCAAAAGACAAAAATATTACCTCAGTGTCATAAGGTGTATTGATATTTCAAAAAGATAAAGACTGGAGTAATAGAAAGCCGTAATGCTGAGGCTTTTAATCTACATTTCATGCTTTTTGGGTATTGTTTAATCAACAGTGACTGTCCAGGCACAAGAATTAATATTGTGATTAGACTCACAACCATATCTCTAGCTTTTGTCTCTGATATGAACGATTTCTGGACAGTGATGATGAAATGCTGGACATACACAGAGAACAACTTCAGCTTCAGTCAGGCTGGTTTAATAGTCAGCTGAGGAGAAGGGCATACAGAAGTTTTCTCATTAAAGGCAACACTAGCAAGGTTGATATACTCTTCTGACCAACATCTGGAATGTCACCCTTTAACATGTTCCACTTTTTGTGCTCCTGTCTCGGTCCTCTCCTACATGCCATTACCAGATCAACACTACCTTATTCAGGGTCAACAGCAAGCACACCTTGCTCCCAGGATCAACCGACCCTAAATTCCTAACCTTACCATCTCATGCATTTTACAGTTCATCTCGATCATCACAAAGGAGCATTATGCTTCTTTGTAATGATCAAGATTGACTGTAAAACTGGGAGGCCACTGTGATTAGCAGAAGTCATAAAAACATCATTGAATGTCTCTATGAGGATAGCTCAGCCTTAGAAGGTTAGTGTGCTCTGTTAAAGGACATTTAATGCAAAGCAATTAAATTCAATATATTTCAATTCAACGGCACAGCTGGCTTGACATTGGACATTGTGTTGCCACATCACAATTCTACAGACACTCTAAAACATATTTGTAAATTGTGTTAGAGCTTATCATAAAGGTTATCATGAATAAAAGGTACATAAGAATACATATCTAGTTTTATTATTAAAATGTATCTTCATGGTTAATACATATTGATTGGAGTGTGAAATGGCATTCACCAACCAATTGGTGGATGACCCATGTACCCTCTGTTATACAGCTTTGAGTAAACTTTAAAGCTGCTGAATTTGTTAGTTGAGGGGATGTTTGGTGGGGTATTGTGCCAATGCTCCTTTGCTAGAATTACCAGAATGTTGTGATTACATGACATGTGTCTTACGGGCGTTACATATTCCTTCCTTCAACTTGCCTCAAAAAGGAAAAGCCTCTAATGTCTACAGTGGAAATGAAGAGCTGCAGGAAGGGGGGCAGAGTCAAAACAAAAAGGCCTGAAAGAAGGAGATGGAGAGTGATGTGGGAAGCATAAGAGCTTTGTTTTCAAGAGTCTCTGACTCAGCGAGGGCGCAAGTGTTTGTCTTTCAGTGAATAGAGAAATGGGACAGGAGAGGGAAACAGGATGGAGGCGAGATCCCCCACACTCTCTCTCTCGCTCTCTCTGACAGCTTGATGTTGGGTTTACAGTATATCTGATATTATAGGGTAATTAGGACATTGGGGAATTGGTAAGAAAAAGACAACTCTGCACACACCAAGGTTTGCACACACTACTTCAGGGCGTCTTCTCATCAACGGTCTCTCTAAGGTTCACTGTAATCTCTGTGAGTTGTGAGTCATCGCTCATTGAGTGACCAGCAGCTAAGCAAGAATGTGTGCATCATCAGTGGCTTTGAGGTGAGATGCAAAAAAAAAACTAACAGAGCGTCCAGACAATTGGCATATGTCAAGAATTACCCTCACACTGAGGCCTCAAATTTTGGAGTTGCGCTTTTCGTTTTGCTTTCGTCTAAAGAAACAGTGCTTCAGTGTGACTCAAACCTAATGGGAGATTCTCCCTATCGCTTCTGCTCTGCCCCTCCCTTTTCCCCTCTCTGAGTTTATTAAATGATAACAACCTCTCTGCTGATTAAATCCAGTGAAAGATAACCTTCCCGTCAGCGAGGTAACACTTTCCCTGGAGCCCTGAGTGTGTATGTTAGTGTGTTTTCGAAGGGTCTTACAATAAGAGTGATGGCCAGTCTCTAATTAGTGCTGTTAATTTTGCTAACGTGCCTATATGCACCCTGAGGAATATGATTACATCATTCTTGGAACTACAAGACGAAAAACACATTGTTTCTCACGTCTAGATTGATCTACTTCAAGGAAACTACTGTTGTAGCAGTGCGATGCACTAGAATAAAGGTTAATAAAGTTTTGGTAAGCCCTTGTCAAGCTTTGTATGATTAAAGCAGTTTTCTATGTCTTTTAAAGCCCCGGTACACACAATGAACACTCACACATATTCATTCAGATGCAGAAATGCATACATATTCCCATGTGTTACTGTGCAAAGGGATCATCGGCTTCGTGTCCAACCCACTGATGTATGAATGACCATGTGCACATGTGTGCATTGGTGTCAAATCTGATCGTGTCTTAACATTGTCAACAGATGGTTTCACTCTCTCTCTTTCTCTCACACACACACACACACACACACACACACACACACACACACACACACACACACACACACACACACACACACACAGATAAACACACAATTATGTGCAGCATGCAAACTGAGGTCCATGAGCCACACCTCTTGGCCACATGGGGAGATCTCTAAAATATAGATCAGACGGCTGAAATTCTGACAGTCATTTACAAATCTTTTGATGGGAGGTTTAATGGTCTCCCTTTGAACTGCTTCGTTTTTTAATTAAAGGCCAACAAACAAAATTCAAATAATACATTCTCTGTCAAGTGGAGGCTCGTGACCTCCCTGAGGTGGCATCAAAAAGCAGGAAAACAGGGCAAAGTTTTCTGGTCTGTTTGCCGTTACTGCAAGCTGGGTAGCATTAGGTACACAGTAGACAACTGTTTAAAAGTGAGTTGATTGTTGTATGAGCATTGGGAAACGGGGTACTAAATTGGTGTGCTTATGTGTCATAATCCTACCTTGTCGGACGTCTCTGGGTGCTATGGCGATCGCATCATTGGAATGCAGCTCGGTGACGCAGCAGTCGTCTGGAAATACCGAACCATTGCTGAAACTGTGAGGCGTCTCGGGAAGTAATGGTACAGGCGGTGCCATGATGTTGTGGTTTGGGCAGATACATCCTGTCTGGGTCATTCCACACCCATCTCCGTCCGAAATCTCCTGGTCTCCGTTGTGTCCTGTGCGTAAACACTCCTCGAACCATTTACAAAGCACGCCACAGGTAAACTGACTGGAGTTCTCGTTGTTTATGAGTAACACCTCCACCAATCTTAACTCCAGCAAATCCTTCGTAACCTGAGGCTCATCTGCAGCTGGATGTCTGGTTAGACATAGTTGGACAAAGTTTTTATCAAACTGTAGGAATGAGTATGGTCCATCTGAGTTGGTTTGGCTGCCACACAGATCAATGACTTCTTGATCCCTGGCAGTAGCTGTCTGTACATGATGGGGACAACTTTGATTGGCCTGGTGATGGTCGAGGGACAGTAGCATGGGGGAGTGTGTCCTGCAGATGACAGGGTGCCGAGTGAAGCGGAGGTAGAGGGAGTACTTGGTGGGATCGGGGTTTTCCAGGGACCAGGAACAGCCCGGCGCCCTCGAGGGGAAGAGCTCCCTTAGGGAGAAAGAGCCATAGAGCACCCCAGCTACAAGGCTGGAGCATGATGAGGAGACGGGTGATGGGGCGCCCTCTGCCCCATTGCTGGGGATGCCGTCGGCAGCCCCATAGGCGGCCTCAGCCAGGGCAGAGAGAGGAGCTAGAGCGAGGGCAGACAAGGCAGCCAGGGCCCCAGCCACAGCCAGGAGCGAGGACAGCACAGACAGACACACCCCACCAGCAGTGTTCATCCTATGACATTCGTCCTGGAAGACAAAAAAAAAAATGGAAGAGCTGAGTATTAGATGGAGCTGTGAATGAGACACACAAGGAAATATCTTCAAACCGAGCCTGAAAAAAACAACACAATATGGACAAATCAAGAGTTAATCATTGTTCCTGTTTGGAATCAAGATGTTCACCTTTGGAAATATTTCTGGACAGACTAACATCTTGCCTCAGTGTATAACACAGCCAAGTTTATGGCAGGAGCTGTCATGAAGTTCTTCCTCAAACACACACACACAGACACACACACACACACACACACACACACACACACACACGCACTGTCAAAAACACAAACACATCCCTGCTGGGCTGGATTAAAAAGGTTGATGACTTGGCTGTTGAGACATGCACTGTGGGGCCTGCTCTACCCTTTCCTGCTGTTATGTGCACACAAACACACACACAGCATCGCCTGCTGAGCAGCTCCCCCAAGGCTCTGGCAAACTATTACCATCACCGACACAGTGAGGGTCCGCCAACAGCCTGATTTTGACTCACACAATACAAACACACTGATGACAAAACGCTATATACAGCGTACTGTGTTTTAGTATTTTTTGCTTGAAACCACTTCAATATCCACTACATTTTTATACGCCACTTGTGTCTGCTGCATCACGTGGGATTTTTTGAGTGTCTCTGCATAAATGCAGTTTGAGGAGGATGTGTGGGAGACGGGAAATGTTTGAACCACTCTTATCGATAACCTCATAACATGATACCCAGACAACTTCAATTAAAGTATCACCATAGGCTCTGAAAAACAACAGAAGCCTCCCTGCAACATTAAGTTTCAACAGAGACACAACTTTATATACTGGATTTAAGAAATAGTTCGCAAAACTACAGCATATTTGGGTTTTTCTCCACCAGATATGATGTTGTAATGATTTAACCCAATGAATGCGGTATTTGAGTAAATGGAAATGATAACACATTTGGACACAATAGCTTATTTTCTGTCAGTTGGCTTAAATCAGTACAATTGTTAGTTTGACATTTTATGGCTTAAATATGATACATTTACTTGATTGTGATATCATGATTGTAATTGTCAGCTTATTATCTAGCCATTTTTTTGGCAGCATCATGCTTTAATGCTACCATTTGGTTGACTGGCTGACTCTATATATACTTACAACATATATCTAGTACCTGTTACTCGTTCTATTCCTAAAGTAAAATACGTTTCATCAAATATTTTCCTCATATTATAAGCAGCCTGAAAGCCACCAAAATAGTCTAACAGACAACCTTGCTAAACTCAATAAACATACAGCTGTAAAGCAAATTGCCCCTCGGGGATAATGAAGTTTACCTTGACCTTGAGCTATCAAAGTGGTACACCTAAAACATTGAATGAGACTACATTTTCCTTAGCATAGTAAGACTCTGGGTCAGGGGATGTGCTACACTAGTGTAAATGACTGCCCACTTAGCCCTTTCCTCTCAATCCAATTCAGCTGACATGGTTTGAAAGGGAATGTAGCATGAGATATGTTTTATCAATACCGTTTATTGCATAGAGACTAGCATTAGCATTGGCTTGTCTTTTGCCTTTGCTTCCCATGCTAAATATGCAAGTGTGTCAACTAGAAAGCTGAATAACGCAGGGGGTGGGAAGGAGAGGAAAAAAAACTATATTGAACTGAACACACTGATTTCAATATAACATACTGCATTGAAGAGGACTACATGGCTCAGGTTAGAGATTAGACCTGCTGTTTTTTGTGATGTTTACAAAAAAAACAAGGCAGTTCTTTTTCTCACTAGCTAAACATCAATGTGTCCTTTGCTTGTCTGATTGCTTCAATTTGCGTCTTCATGATAGCACCAACCAAGGTTATTAAATGTGTAAGAGCCTCTGTATGAAGCATGTGTGTGACTTTACAGCAGGTAGTCCACTTCCCCAAGGCCTAGGTTAATGAAACACAGCAGTAGCCTGCACTTCACAGGATTTATGTAAGTCTGTGAAGGCTCGCCAGCATTGGACACCTAGTCCACAGGGCCTGGGTAAGAGCTGAGACTATAGGAACAGTGCTTACTTCACCATGTCAAGAGGTGATCCTACAGTAGTCAGACAGTAAGAGGCACTTATGCTTGAGGGAGGGAGCCATTAATGATGGCTAGAAACACAACATGACTGAGGATGGGCAGGATATGAAAGAGGAGTGATGTAGAGAGTCATCATCTTTCTTATTATATTATGTTCCTGAGGTTAGCTGGGTCTCTAAAGAGATAGGGAGACAGCCTCACTCTTAATGTATTACATCAGGCCAACAAAGACATCTTTGCAATGTTAGCATAGCATGACTCAGCGTAGTGAATTTAACACCAAAAACACATATCCTGGTGAGTCAGAGATCAGCACACAGTATGTTTTGTAAAAAGATTAAACAGGGTATTCTAACAAATACAGTTTTTTCTATTGTGTAACATGATTGTCACTTGTTGGTGCTCTGCTAATATTTCACTCCAATGCTGAAAAGCAGGACTGCCAAACCAAACAGCAGCAAGGCAGTGCCTAATAAGGAGGTGTTCCCATTGGAAGGAGCCAAATATGCTGGAGGTGGAAGGGTGCTTTGCAAGTTGCTATATTAAGATCTTCTGTTTAGATTTGATTTTGGATTCATTAATTACCTGGACTTGAATCATGCTTTTCACTGGGAAAAAGTGACAATGTCTAAGGCTATGTTTTTTCCTTCCTTTTTTCAGTTTGAATTAACCTTTCTCTATTTCTATTTTTTTTTGTGTGTTTTTGCATGCCTAATGTTTTCTCAGGTATTTATTTTTGGTACCAGACTTGCAATGTAAATGTTGGTGCACATAATGTGTACGTTTAATTGGAAAATACATGAATTCCACCTCATTTGTGCTTTTGCAAATTATGCACATTTGGTTATTGTGTAAAAATGGAAAATGGAATATTTTTCTATACACAAAGAGAACATAAATATTTTCTTGGGTTTTAGGCAGTAGATGCTGACTCAAAGTAATGCACAATACAAAGGTGGTTACTGTCAAGAATGATTTTACACCACATGTTTCGATCAGCTCAGATTTGCAGCCATTGAAGCTGTCACCATGAGGTCATGGATTGTTTTTTATCTCTTTTTTTTAATTTACTGACCTTTCCCTCCCTTCTTTGTACTTTCCTTTAGTTACTATTATTATGAGTATTAAGGGGTACTGTTGGATCTGTTTTTTTTTTTTTTTTTACATCATTCACATATTTCCCAGTAAAACATTTGACATAAGGCGTTTTTAAATAGCACTGGCTCCGGCTGTGGTGACACCTTGACAAATGTGTTGCACAGTTAGGGCTGAGGGATGGCTAATGTAGCATGTTGCGAAATATGCCCAAAGGACATCATGCTGTCTTACATATGAAAGGGTTATAGACTCTGCCACTGGAGCACAGTCTCATACTTTCAAACAATGTGATACATCCATCCACACATGTCTTGCTAGCAATGTGTAACTGAATTGTAACATCCAGAAATGCATGTATAGTTTTGTACAGAGACTGACAAACAGATTTGCTTGATCCCAACTGGAACTCAGGAGAATAGGCTGATGCATATGGAAACCTTTAGTACAATGTCAGAAAGTTTATGATGCCACATACATCAAAAGTACAAATAATTAGCATTATAGGCCAATCCATGCATAGGTAAAATCTTGCGCACATTATACGGATGATAAGAAGTCCAAAGCGTTAAGCAAATTGTTTTTGGGACAATGAACAATGAATATTCATAGAGCCACAGTCTGTGCAAGAGTAGGCCCTAAAGTGCTGTCTTCATGAGGCCATTCTGTCCCACTTCACTCTAAAACAGCACTTTACTGTGGGCATCCATAAATATTCATTAGCTTTGATGTCTTCCTTCCCCCTTCCACCTTGACATTAATGTTATCACCAAGGATGGCAAAATATGTATATCCCTCACTCCCTGTCACTTGCTCCCCCCCCCCCCCCCCCCCACTCTCTCTCTCTCTCTCTTTCTGATTTTCTCCTCTCGGCTCCGTTTTCATTTTTTAATGCACTGAAGTGACAATATGACTCATCTGATTTTTTTTTTTCTCCACTGTAAAATTCATGCAGGAGAGAGAACAGTGCTGGGACACTCCAGTTCTAAACTACTATCAAGGCTCTGAAAGTATCACTGAGCCCACATAAGGGATAATTCCACCAAATATTCATGATACTCTACGATGGCATCAAGTTTTAATGTTTGCTTAAAAACATCCCGTGTGTTTTGAGTGCTTTACTTTCAGAGAAGAAACTTTGCAAGTCTTTGTCGCTAGTTGCAGTAAAACTGAAATATGTGACCCGTCTCCGCACCCATTTATTCAGCTTTTGGAATGGCTTGAAAGAATGTTTATTGTTTTTGTTTTTTTCTCCACACACTGTGAGCCTGCAAATTCTCCATGCTGGTAAAAACAACTGGAAACTATATCAAATTATTCCATTATCTGTACCTGTCTATGGAAGCCCCTGAGTCTTGTTATGCATGCTGAAAGGCTTTATCAGGATCCTATCTAGCTGTGTCAAAATGCCAATGCACCATGGCATGGAACTACCAAATAAATTCTTGAAGAATGTCCAAATTATAAAACAGCGAGGTTTAAGGATCTCATTCTTTAGAGTTAATGTTACACCTCATGATTCATACTGTTCATACCCCACCATATACTTGTTTGAAACTAATTATTAAGTCCCTTGTGAATAATTGCTGGCTTCCAAAAAAAACAAAAGGTGTTTTTTTTAATCTATGAATCTGCAGTCTCACTGTCCAAGAGGTCAGACTTTTTGGACAGCCAGTTCATTCTATAACCCACACAGACAGTCGTGTTATGTGTCAAGTTTTTGATGAGGGGAATTTGCCCCAAACAACACAGAAGCCACAATAAGTCGAATCTATGACAATGTCTAACAGATGAGTTAGAATAATCCACCTTCACTCAAAATGAGCCTGACACATTAATGAAAAAAATAAATAAATAAATGAAATAAAAATGGCAATGGTTGAGTTACATAACCCCCCTGCCCCCTACCATTTTTAGGAACAAAGAAAAAAAACGACCAAAACAGTTTTCTTTTTATTTACTTTAAAAAATAATAATAATAATTAAATGTGTATTTCTGCTGTAGAAATGGCCATTTTATTAGGGTTAGAGTTATCCCCAATTTTTGCCTTTTGAGCCAGCCTCAAGTGGACACTCAAGGAACTGCAGTTTTTTTTGGACATTGGATTCATATTTTAAAACTGGATGTTGCTGCTTGAGCCCAACTCAAACACAATGGTCATTTTGATGCTGGTGGGACCATGAACATTGACTGGCATTTCATTCATATAAGTAAATTAGGGCTGCACTAACCCGTTGACGGTGATGAGACAAATGTCCAAAATTCCTTCTTTTTTAATCACATTGATCCCATACTATTTTGTCCCTTTAGGCCCACCGTAAGTAAGCCACTGCACTCCAACAGTGATGGCAAAGAACGACACATCTGTGCCTATGAATGATTTAAGAACTTAAAAACTTTAAAAAATTGATATCCACCTCTTGACATCAAACTTTTCACCTTTTTTACCGTCGTTTTAGCTGTTTTCGTTTACTTTTCCATCCATAATAAGTTCCTTATAACCTAAATTAATGGTGTAACCTTCAGTCTATCACAAATTCTGTATTTTCTTTCAAAATAAAAGTAAGATTTGTATCTGAACAGGAAATAAAGAACCCTTAGCTTAAGACAGTGCAAAAATAGAAAATAACGCTTTTATTTTGTAACAGAAACTTATTTTGAAATGCAGAATACTGGAATTTCAAACATGTGATTAAAAATGTAATTCATCGCAATTTTTCTGCGCTTGAGCACACTGAAAAAATGTCATTCTTTGACATCCCTAAAGTAAATACATTCTTATTCAATAAAAAAATGTGCTAGATGAGAAGCAATTCATGCACTAAACCTTGAGTACTTTCCCATGAGCCTTCATGTTCTGGAGAAATAATAGAGTGAAATAGCTTTTGGGCACTATAGACCTAATAATATCCCTGGGTAGGGTGCTTGTGTTTGGGGAAATGCATTACTGTGGGGCTGACACCCTCTCTTATCTCATTCTGGTTCCCTCCTCTTTGCCTCTGCCTCCACCCTAATCTCTCATTCTAAGCACAGACATCTAAGTGCACTGTGGTGGAGAATTCTATTGTCTGATTTATTGATGTGGAGTATTTCTCTCATTTGCAGTCCTCAGTGTAGATCAGCATGTGGGCCTTGTGTGAGCTTTCACACGTGCCAACAATGCACCCTGACTAATCCATGCACATTCTTGCACATGCCAGACATGTTTGAAGGCTAACTCATCCAAGCCTGTGTTTGGAGTATATATCTTACTGGTGATCCAATCATAAAATGTTCATCTTCTCTCTACATGTTCCAACAGAAAAATCCTCACTTCTTACCCGTTTCATCTTTGACTTCAACCCTTCACAAATCTCAGCCATCCTCAAAGCAAAACTTAATTTATTTACCCACGCAGACACACGGCCATGTCTGCTTCTTTTTCAGTCTTTTTATCTTGATGTGATCTTTTGGATGTAAACCACAAACCAAATGTTGTTGGAGTGATTAAGCCCGGTTGACATTTTTAGAAGTCAGTATTCTGTTTGTCCTTTTATCAAGCTCACACCAGTGTACCATCAAGTCAGTGCTTTTCACTCTGCCTTATCAGTTATTAACAAATGGCAGACAGGCAGAGAGCATCTCATGCTGTGAAAAGAGACAGCACTACTAAACCCCTCAAGCAAAGGGCATTTTCTTTCTGCAGGTTATGGTGTACGCTAACATCACACACACACACACACGCATGTCCCCATACATATTCATACACTCATGTCAGCGTGACATGTGACATGTGACATGTGACATGTGTGGTGATGGGAGAACAAGGCATAAATCATAAGTGTGTGATTAAACTGAGTAGGGAATTAATTGTGCATATGAAATCCAGTGCATGACTGGGTCAACACATGACATACAGAGGTTTTTACAGGAAACTGTGCAACAGTTATACAGTTTTCAAGCATGTGATGGCAGGTTGCGATTCCAGTAAAATGCACCTGAGACCACAGTGGAGGTGAATGAAGAAAATGCATTATATATCAGGGACAAAGGGGCTCTGTGTTGCCACCAGGGGATCAGGTTGGGTGGTAAATTTGCGTAAGGATCACTCTATTTTCAACAGTTCTCAACTCATTCATTTTTTTTTAGCGCGCATTACCTGTGGGCTCAGGTAGAAATGTCTGCGTGGAGAGCGAAATACGCACAGGTCCTCTGACCGGTTTCCATCGTCGGTCACTCATAGGGGAGGATAAAACGTTGATTTATCTCTGCAATTAATCTTTGTTAGCTGTGAGTTCAGTTAACAATCCCTTCTTGGACGTCGTCTCTGAACTACAACTCCATTGGCTTCTCAGGTTGCCGGCCTGACTGGCAACAGTGTGCCACTGCCGGCGCAGGGTTTAAAAAGCGACAGAAAGTTACGCGACCAACAGCTGGCTACATGGGAAGTGTAGTCTTTAAAGTTAGAGCTGTGTGAACGTGTGTGACACGTGAACAAACAATTATCCTATGGGTATTAAATGTATATAAAATAAGCATATATATAAGGTTAGTTTGAGGGGATCACAACAGATTGAAACTTGTTTTTATAAGATGTTGAAAATTATTTTGTCCCATGCAAAAATAGACTTACTTGCCTATTTAAATATATTGAAAAAAAAACTGTTTTATATTTATTATAACAATGTATCTATTAGTACAGCTATCAAATATGAATTGCAGAGTTAAGTCAACGTTTAATCCCGTTATTGTAAATTCAGAATATCAAGTTGGGTACACCGTAAATAAAGGCCTAGAACTCAAAACAAAAGGACACAAGTGAAGTATTTGAACAGAGATTATTACTCTTAAAGAAGTCAGGTGATTTGTTAGTCCCAAGCAAGATAGAAGTGTTGTACGTCATCAACAAGCAACAACCACCCAAAGACCAATACGATGAGCTAACTGCCAATTCCCACATTTCTGTACTCCATGCGGGCTGCTCTCCGTCAGCACCAAGGTCTTTGCTCCGTCGGACGGCGTGCGCCCTGCCCCACTGGGTCCATTTCTGGAGCACAGTGGAGCGCAACCATAATCAGCTGTAAGCACATCACTGGAGAACAAGAAGATCACGCGGGAATAAAGACAAAAACGTGCAAACAACATTTTGCTTTGTGTTTCTGAGGTTGCTTTGTCATTCATTTGGTGCCCAGACAATACGATTGTGAGTCCGCTCTGTGTGTTTCCTTGTCTGACGTCTGACTTCCTGTCCAGGTCATTCTTTTTTTCTGTCCACAGGTCCTGATAGTGCATGTGTGTGTTTATCGGGCCGATGTGTGTGAAAAGCACGTCTCTCAATAACAGAGTGTAAACCAGAATTTCTCCTGGGGGATTAAAAAAGTATGTAAAATGAAATTTTAATTAAAATAAATAATGGAAGAGGTTTACTGATGTGAGGAGAATCTACAGATACGGAAGACGATTTTATGAAAAGCTGATCAAACTTAAATGTTCAATTAAAGAGTCTGCAAAAAATTGGCTTCAAGAAAGTAAAACAAATAGACAGCATATGTTTGTGTGTGTTGTCAGTGCAAAGCGTCACCTCCTGAATAACAACTCCATAACTGCAATTTTCACCAATATGAGATCCATAATGTCTGTAATCAGCAGTGAAACAGAAACAGACAGTATAAGCGGAGAAAATGAGCTCTGATTAAACAGGACAGAAATGGCCATCATTGCTGCCAACACTATCAGGAAGCTATTTTCTGTGAGATTATGAAACCCAATAGCAACTGTTAGCTTGCTGCATCTCATTTGCTCTATATCAGAGCTGTATTATGCAGTGCAGTTTGTGTCATTATCCATACTACATAAACAAACAGAAGGAATGACAATGCCATTAGTAATGTGATATGGTGGTAGAAATGGATTGACATGTCATCTCGCAATGCTGCGACAAAATAACACCTCATTTGTCAGTGTCTAGACTCATATATTTACACTTAGAGCGAGAGTTTAATCCAATAACTTCAGGGGTAACACATTTAAGATCATTATTAGATGGTCTAATAGCCTTTGAAAACAATTTGCTGGCACCGTAACATTTATTCAATAAGTTCTAAATCTGAATTTCAATATTGATCTCTGTTACATTCAAAGGGAGATATTGATAATGGCGCCCATTCATTTGACATGAGCGATTAAACGGCTGTGTTGGACATGGTGGCACACAACGGTAAGAATTGCCTTGCAGAGCAGCAATTTGTGCAGAGATTTATGCCCTCTCTTTCTGTGCTATTTTGTCTTCTAAATATAGTAAAAAAGATCATTCACAATGTGTCTCAAATGTATTTTGTCCTAGCTTGTACAAAGACGTGCACACTGAGGTCCTATTCAAGGGCTCATGAGCGAGCAACCTCACCCCCATCGCCCAAATCCATGGTGAAGGACTCAGTGTTGCATGCAAACATTTGAATTTTTTTTTTAAACACAAAAATTAATTTGAAAGGGAATACTTTAATAATAATCATGCATCATTCCTTTTCATTATTTGTTTAAACCATTTCACTTTACAGGACACGTATTATTCTCCTTTTCAACAATTTAAAAAAAAGTCTCAGAGCTCCACAAAACATGTCTGTGCCAAGTTTTTTTTTTCTCCAAAATTCCACTAAGATTCTGTAATTTGGCATGTCTTTAAACCCCTCAATTACAGCCCTGCTCAGAACAGACTATTTCTGTGTCTGTAGCTTTAAATGCAAACTGAGCTGTGTTTGACCACGCCCCTCTGGAAGGGCTTCGGTGGCTTAGGCTTTCTCGCTCCATGCCCTATTGTTTACAATGAGAAGGCAGAATCAGAGGACAGATAAGACACTTAGCTGTGGGGGTGTCACAACCTGGGGGAGGAGTTACTGCCCTTTGTGATGTCATGAGGGGAAATCTCAAAACGGCCTGTTTCAGTACACATTTTCTGAAAAATGGAGCAGGCAAAAGACACAGGATGTCTATAATTGGGGGTTTTGTAGACAAGCTAGAGACACTTATTAGTGTTCAGAAAGTGTATTTTGCACAATATGTGACCTTTAAACTCAGGCATATACTTGTAATAATGATGATAGTGGCAACTACAATAATATCTACACTCTCATTATAAAGAAGTGTAGCCTAATGGAAATGATGTTTTATTTAAATGTGCTACAGTTAGCTTGCTCTTCATCCAGAGACATGAAGTCTTCAGTATGTTAGCTTTCTTGATGGATGTGTTCATGTGACACAGGTCTACTGAATGCACACCCTTGCCAGTGTCATTCACATACAACCTTAGTCTAACTGCTGCCACAGGCTTATCTCTGACATCATCACAGCTTTAACACACTGGAGATTAAAACATTGCTAAAACATTTTAGCTGTGGTGGTGCAGATGGCCTAACAGCTATAGTCCTCAAAGCAGACGGTCCGGCTTTCAAGTCCAACCTGTAGCTCCTTCCCTGCATTCATTCCTCCCCTTTTCTCCCCATTTTCAACTCTGTCCAATGGAATAGAGGATAAAAGCCCCCAAAAACAAATACATATGTACTATACTATCAATTTTAAACTAAGAATTAGGCTAAGTTAGCAAAATATGTCTAGCTTGGGGTCACAGTAGAAGAGCTAAGGCAGCTAGCTGGCTAATATTACTTTAGCCTTGATTTTTCTTTTTTTGGTGAAAGGTAGCATGGGTAATATACTGTATTTGGGCTGTGGGTAATAAAGTGGCAGCATTATCCAAACGTGAGCCACACCAGTGTCTGCTACATTTACATTTGCCAAACCTTACAGCATCAGCAGGCAATCTCTATGGGTTCTAATAAAGTGGGACTTTTAGCAGATGATAGATTTACAGATGCAGAAGCATATGTCAGGTTTGACCCTGAAAACCCCCCAACACACCCACTCAGGCAGAACACCCTTAACCTTGTTGTCATGGCGGGGGAAAGATATCTAAATGTCACCATCTGTTGAGTGTTTGGACCCAAATGTGATGTGACACACATGCACACGCAGTCATATTCCATTGAACTGAAAATGAAGCAGACCAATTCCTTTTGTGTAGAGAACACAGAGGCATGTGTACGCATACACGTATACATCTGCATAAATCTGTGTCTGGAGTGTGTGTGAGTTTGGGGGTGCGGGTGGTGGGCATCCAGCAAGGCGTTGGAAAATGGCCTTGTAGTATTGTTGTGGGCCCCGGAGGGAATTTTGGGTTTTCATTGTGAAAAAGAGAATCCCAGAGTAAGGGAGAGGTTGATCGGCTTTGCTCTGCGATGTAGCCCTGCCAACATCTCAGCTTACGCACGTCTTTTCTTTTCTTTTCTTTTTTCTCATAAAGACACAGATGTATGGTGCGGATTGGAGGTAAGAACAGAAAAATCGTGTAACCGAGGCTGAAACACCGACATAATTGCTTTGGTTAAAACTTGGTTCCTGTGCAGGTAATTTAAAGAGAATTGTGTTTTTAGAGGCTTAATCCAAAAGTCACACACGCAAAAATAATTCCCCCCAAATTGCAAGACCTACTGATGAGGAAATAGTCTATTTTAATTACAAAGTCTGCGAGAAATAGTAGCTGAGGTCTATTTCTCAGACATAATTAAAAAAAAGGAAATGAATCGCCCTGAAGAAGTCATTTAGGAGAAGAAAAAAAACATGATGATTAAAAACACCTGACTACTGTTTTTTCAATTTGAATGAACTTGTGGTAAGACTTGAATGAGTTCCTATGTAAGCGAAAGAACACAAAGATGTGCAGTGTGCAGTAAACAGGTGTCTGTCTAATCTAATATGAGGTTCATCAGAATAAATGCAACAAAAAAAACCCCACATATTGATTGAAGACCTTGAGCGTACAACAAAGCCACCCAAAAATGAGATTTTCATTTCCTCTGCGACCGTGTTAAGGGGAAATGTTGCGAGCAAATGATTAGTTTTCAAGGCAAAAAAATACGTGCAGAAATTGATTCCCGCCGATGTAAATAGGGAAAGCTGCACATCACTGCTCCGATTCCCCTGCTGCAAACCTGATCTTCAATTTAATTAAGGCCTGAAATATTGAAGACTATGGCTCGACACGTTACATGAAAAGCAAGGTCATCTAAACGGGATACAGGAGGCATTAAAAGAAGCTTTTTAAATTCCAAAACTCATTGATTGAGCAGGGAATGGGCTGCGTGTAGAGACATTCATTAAGAAAAAAGACAATACGTCTCACAAAGCAAAAGTGTGCTTAATGTAATTGTGGCCTCGGGATGAGGAATAAAAAACCAGCCGAAGTGAAATTTATTGTTAGTGTCGACAGAAATATTACGGTTAAAGGGGAGAAATGAAGTGAGATGGAAAGATAGAGTGCATATTAGAAAGGTTCTTTGTGTGTGTGTGTGTGTGTGTGTGTGAGGGTGTGTAAACTAATGAACAACTGAAGCAGGGGAGTCGCACACTCATCATGCAGGCGGGTGGCTAACAGCAGAAGTTACACTTTAATATAAATATATACACACAGAATATGTGTACATGTGTAAAAGCTTTCTCCTCCTTTTTAACTTTAAGTTGCTCTAGTAAGAACTTTACATTATTTCAACATGGGGAAAGACGACTGGATATGATGTGAATTTCTTTGTGTGCATGAAGTATTGTGTTTTTTAAAAAAACTTTTATAACATTGTTTTTCCACTATGTATAAAATATTTAAGAACTATATTCTGTATTCTTATTGGTTTTCTTTTTATTGCATTTTCATCATCCAGAGAGGTTGTCATAGTTACCTCCCGTCCATCACAGGGCTTCTTAACCTATTGGTTTGAATAATGCATGTACAGTTTATGGCTGCTACCAATTGTTTTCCTATACTTTAAACCTGCAGTGGATTCAGGTAAGAAGTAAATGTTCTTATTTTTTTATTTATGTCTAGGCTGATGGAAATCACATATTCTTCACTAAAGGTAGGTAAATCTGTTCATGGTCACAAATATAAAGCATGTATGTTTGACAGACATATGCATTTGTATGTCACTTTACATGTGAGTGCAGAACATGACCCACAAAATCGGGACAGCGCTTGAGACAAACAGCATGTCACACTTTTACACACTCACGGCCCTGTGGACATCGAAGAATATTTCAAAAATCTCTCTCCTGTCCGTCTGCACGCCAATACTACATGAATACATGAATGATTAAAGCAACGACATGAGAGCATGGGACGAGAGAAAGCCCATGCTTGTTCAACGGCAGAAATAAATGTGAATCATTTCTTTGCTCAGCTTTGACAGCGCTTCCATTCAGCCTATGGCAAGATGGTGGGATAACTTATGTGAATACCTTGATTATTAACCAACAAGCTCCAAATCAGTCAAATGTATCATTGTGATTCTCTGCATGAATGTGTGTGTATGTGTGTGTGTGTGTGTGTGTGTGTGTGTGTGTGTGTGTGGAGGTTCTAGCTGCTCCTATCTCCCATCTTTTTCTCTTTATGTAACATTGCTCGCTGCAGTAGAGCACATCAGGCTCTCCCTGTCTCTTTGAAGTGTTGCCAGGCAGGGTATTTATTTCATTATCTCCTCTCCCTCTCTATTTCCTCGTCTTGTTTTTTAGGGCTCGGTATCAAGGGGAAGACAGCAGCCGAGGCGGGAGAAAGCTGACGCTGCAGGTGCAGGTCTAACAACTCAGGACTGTGCGTAAGTGTGTCGTTCACAGCCTCTTTGTGGCCCCATATGTTCTCACTGGGATTGGGAAGACGGGCAATCCTGCAAAGTGAGGACACAGAGTCTATATAGTTCTTGTCTCTATACTTGAGGATGTATTTTATGTCAAGGATGACATGTTAACGTTCTACTTTTTAGGTCTGAAAGCTCCTGTGAGGAACTTTTTGGTGTGCATTGATTTTGCCGACAATGCAAAATATCTTTATCGCCTGCACATGTGTAAAAGGGTTTTATGATGTCATCCTGCTTCATTTTAACAGTCAAAAGTGCCACTCTGTCAATTTTATATAATGGAAAAACAAGAGCAGTTTCTGCAGTTTGCCGCAACTCTCTTCATCTGATATCCCCCTCCCACCCCCACCCTCCACCCCTAGAAGTGTATGGATTGCTTTTGCAGGTCATATTGAGGCATCAGCCTTTTTTCATATATCATTCGTAAAAAAAAAAAAAAAAATCCTCACAAAAGATGAATGTAAAATACAATTCAATACCTGTTTTGTGTTTTGGTTTCATGCATCTTTCTTATTAAGTTACAGAAATACCTTAAGCATTCAGAAATAGTTAACATATATATAACATAGCCTGCTCCACTCCTGTAAGTGTCCATCATGTCAGCATTGAATACACTGAAACCTTGAAGGGAACATACATTTACTGAGCACCCTCATCTGTGTTTGACCTTTCTCCCTGCGACTGTGACTCATGTCACACCTCCTCAGGGTTCAGGGGTTAAAGTCAGCCGTGTCCACAATGAAGCTGTACCACCCACAGGGCCTCTGGGGAGAGCTGACCTTTCGCATACAGCTATCGACCCGGCGCACAATATGTCTGGATGGAGCAGTATTGCAGGTTTTTCCCCTCACAAATACAGACAAAAAACGGATTAGTAAACACATGATGACAAAATTGTGTTAAAATTGTGTAATATATAATTATAAAATCTCTTTTTGTTCCACCTCATGAGATTCACTGACTGGCGCTCACACCTGCAGTCTGATTTGACATCTACTGTATCTTCCAGCACTAATTACTCTAATTGCACACAAGTATATCGTAACCTTTACCCTTCTAAACATTTTTCACACTGGTATGTTCATTAAGATAGCTTTAAGCTACAAACTAATTGCAGTCATGGAGGCTTAAGTACATGATCTGCATGCCTGTGTGGAGCTTCTGGATCTGACTGCAAAGTGAGTGGGTGGTCACATGATGCACGTTGATTTAAAAGAAGTAGTCTTGATAGAATCATGATCACTTGTTAAAGATCAACTGCTTGCACAGCTTAAAACGTTTAGTCATTCAATGTTATAGTAAGAATAAATGTAATACACTATTTTAGAAAGAAAACTTGACTTTCAATTCAAATTTGCTAAAATTCCTGTCAAGAAATTTCATACACAAGCTCAGTAGTTCCCAAACTTTTCAACTCGCAAACCTGACAATATGGGTGCCAGAGACCGGGGACCCCCAATGTACCTGGAGGTGGTTAAGACATAGCTCACAGCCATCAGACTCACTTATAGGCATATCCAAACACTGGCAATACAAAAGAATACAACAAATTGTTTTAGTATTATTAATTCATTGAGGTCAAAAAGTTGATCTTCATGCTACAGTTACAAGTGTTGCTGGAATTTTTTCTACATCCTCAGGCCTTTCACTCTTCATGCACCTTGGTAGATGGTGAAGCTGTGCCGGAAAATCCCACTCTGCTTATACAGTAGTAATTTATTGTAAGAAAGGCTAGAAGCAGAATACAAGTCATTTCCTTATAAAGACTTTAGCACTGAGTGGGCATACATGATTTAATAGAATAGTAAATGGTAAATGGACTTGAGCTTGTATAGCACTTCTGCTGACTATTCAAAGCGCTTTTACACCGCAGGTCAAACCTACCCATTCACACACTGATGCCAATGGTTGCTATGTAAAGTGACCATCAGAACTAACTAATCCCATTCATACACACTCGTACGCCGCTGACGAAGCAGGCACTGGCTGAGAGCAGGAGTGTGTGATGAGTTTGTCCGCCTTTGAGAGCTCCTAGAGCGGATAGAAGCGTGTGGAAGGCGACCTCTGGCTGTGGAGGTGAAGACCGGGAGTGTGTGATGAGTTTGTACTGTTGATCTCTGTAAGCGGAGCGGAGTGAGGAGGACGTTGAGAACGTGCATAAAATGTCACTTCCTGGAGCTTTCGCAGAAAATACGGCCCGGGGGAAACTTTTTATACAGGTAACACAGATAGACAGTGAACATCTACTTTTTCACATCAGTTAACCGTTGGCTTATTAATGGGCGATACAAAACGATTTATACATGTAAGTACATATAGCCCCTTTAATGATGCGGTTTTGTTTGAAATTGAAATACTATTTTATTTGTAGACTATACATTTTACAATAACGGGATTAAACGTTGACTTAACTCTGCAATTCATATTTGTTAGCTGTACAAATAGATACATTGGTATAATAAATATAAAACAAACGTTTTTTTTTTCAATATATTTAAATAGGCAAGTAAGTCTATTTTTGCATGGGACAAAATAATTTTCAACATCTTATAAAAACAAGTTTCAATCTGTTGTGATCCCCTCGAACTAACCAGTGCTTATTTTATGTACATTTAGTTGGTTTGAGGTGTGTTGTTTGGAAACTTTAAACCATTACTGTGTAATGGGGGTGCTGGTTTGCTCGAAAAATGGAAAAGCTCCACGGACATTTAGTGGCATTGTACAGTTCAACCACATGCTCAGTACTTTGCCAGTAGAAGAGTCAAAACACTCCTCTGCAGTGTTAATTAGAAACAGGCTAACATTAGAGCCAATGTTATTAAAAGGAACATTGCTGAAGGCTCTCAATATGACTAGCCTGACATATGATTATCAGTACAGAGAATGGCTACTGTTCTTGTATTTCATTATTTTTTTAAAGAAATTAGTCATCATGTGGCCTGCAGCACTCTTAGCTGACTCAGATTTTATTCATACTTAAAAAAATCCACATTTATATTAAGAACACATCCAAAGTTCTCCAGCTAGTCCACAGCCTTAATAATATTCACGAGACAATGTATCAATAAACACCAACATTCTTAGTGCTCCAACAGTTAGCCAAACAAGTGTTGGCAATGTACACCTTTGGCTCTCTGCTGAATATGTCTTAAAAGGAAATGAGGATGAAATCCTGGAATAAACCAGAGGCAGCGCTGTATTTGTAAGGAAAAGTAATCCCATAACAGGGGAAAGCTGGGTTTGCCAAACGGCAGTGGAAGACACTTGGTTTGCCAAGTACATTCTCATTGAGTACAGTGAGGAACAAATAAGGACAACAGCCAGTATCTTGTTAAGAACACATTTAGAAAAGTCAAGTCCAGCTTTCCGGGATCTATTCCAGTCATGTCTGGCATGTTCAAAAGAATGATAGATCCCCTTCACGATATAACTAAGGTGATAATCGAAGAATGACCTATTATCGTGTTGTATTATAACACAAGCAGGCAGTTTTTTATGTATCTTTATGACTTCGTTTTGAGGTGTTTTAACCTATATTTCTACAACTGATGTCTGACAGTCACCATACTCAAACCACTGAAAAACACATAGTAACTTTACTAAAGTAATGCTTTCAATTGTATCTTTGGAAATTATTTTCAAAGGATCTTAAAGATTCTTCCATTCTACGACTTTTCTGTGTTTCCACTGAGCTTTAAAGACCAGTATCTTATAGAAGATTAAGTGGACTTGGACAATACTCTGGCCGGCCGCCCAAGTATATTTCAAACTTTAAAAATGTATTCATAAAATTGCCGCAACGCATGAAAGAGCGTCAGGTCCGTTGGCCATACGGTCCTCGCGTAAATACATAGGTTGAGGTGCAATGGTCGCGTTGAAACTGAAGCTTCTCCTGTTTCGTTTTTATAATCTGTTGCAGCTGCTTGCTGCTGATGCTGTCCTGCACTTGTAGTTCATGATTGTTGTGAAACGCACCATCATCAATGAGCCTCCCTATGCGTGGATCACCTGATGTGATAACAGAATATTGTGTGGAATTTTTGAAAACATGAGTCAATTTATGTGAACCTTTTTACCGTACTACTGATGACTATCTTTCAGCCTAAAGTATATTTAAGTCTGTACCAGAATTAATTGATTGCAGATGATACAGCTAAAGGAAGTTGTAGAAAAAACACTGTTTAATGGGGGAGCAAATCACTTAAAGTCTTTGGAGTAGCTGTTATGCTTATCGTAAGGAGTTACTCTACTTTAGTCACATCCAGACCTCTAGATGCACCAACTTTAATGCTCATCTTCAAAGTTTTGTACTTTGGAGTGGAGTTGAGACTGAAATAGATCTACTTAAAAGTCTGGAAAGTGAGATGTGAGGGCCCATTAGTACGTTGCTAATTTGACATATCACAGCTGGCAGGTACTGTAGAAAAAAGATGTTATTGCAATTTTGTTTTTTTAAGTTTTAACTTTCACTGCGGTCTTCTGTGATCCTCGGCGGGTCATGGGAATAGCTGTTGGGTTTAAAAACACCTTTTTCAGAACTAATTAATTTCATGAAAACACTTTTAAATAGCTAGTGGAAAGCTGAAATTTTGAGGTTATGTGGTCTTTACCCAACAAGAGTGATATGAAAAATGTCCTTAAACAAGCTATATCTATGTAGGTCTACTGCCATTAGGATATATTGTCTTTTTGTCAATGTTTTGATTCTTTTTATGTTGTTATATTGTTAACATTTTGTCAATAAGACCATGTTTTACACAATTGTAACTAACTCAGCAAAAATGCCCCCATACTTCTTCAGTGGCTCTACGTATGCCTCTAGAGGCCACATTTCCTCCACGGCCATCTCCTTTTCTAGAGATAATCTCATCCCAATATCTTATTATCCCGTCCAGCCCAACATATCTCCCACAACCTTTCCTTCATTTACCTTTTTTCCACCCCTGTTCATCGTCCTCTCATATTCTGACAGCTGCCCCCAGTAAAAGAAGAAAAAAGAATCCCTCTAGCCTTTTCTCTTGGGTAGGGCTGAGTATACCTCTTCTTTATTTATCCGGAACCTGTCTTTCACCAGGATGTATTTCTTGTCTGCTTCAGTTCTTCCTCTCACGTCATGCACTGACAGATATATAAAAGTGAGATGCAGGTGGCAGTGGGAGGGGGAGGAGGAACAGTTGGTAGATGGGTAGAAATTATTTTGCCTTTCATAAAAGGAGAACCCTAGAGGGGGACTGACATTGGTTTCAGATGGTCAAAGATAATTAAATGATCAAATCAAAGACAGCTGGATGAGACACAGCAGTAAAAGTATGTTATAACTGGTAAGACATTTAGGAGGAGGCAGATAGAGACATATGAGCCAGAATGATTGTCATACATGCCTCCATCTTCACACATCTCTGCTCTCACATATTCACGACTGACATGTACGGGTCTGTTGTGGAAGATGAAACATGTCACCTTTTTGTAAAGGCTGACACCATTTCCTTTAAACTCACATGTCTGTGCATGTGTGCAGTGTTACTTCCTGTAATATGTGTCTCGGGTATGGGTATTTCTACATCAGAATGTGATTGCCCAACAGTCCTATGAGAAGCTTTTCCTTCATCACACATTTATATTACAGGACGTGAAACAGACATCGTTGGGGAAAAAAGGAGAGAAGGGAATGCCAGGTCGACAGCACAGGGCTTTCAAAATAAGATCCTCAAAATAAGAATGCATATGTGTGGGTGTGTAAGCATGCTAATATTAGCTTATTAGCACTAAGCACAAAGTCAAACTGAGGCTAAATGGAAAGCCATTAGGTATGTATGTGTAATTTAAAAAAATAAACGACTAACTATGACATAGGAAGAGGACCATAAGAAGCACTTTTGGCACTGTCGGGCATAACCAAACTCATCAGAATTCCTAACTTAATGTGAATCCTTCGAGTAGATAGTGATATATTTCACTGTATCAGTGAACCAATCTGCTGTTGGTTCTGGGGGTCAGGGTGGGGGTTGGGATAAGCAAAGTCATTTTTTATCGTATAACGTTTCATGGCAATCCATCAAATACTTTTTAAGACATCTAATCCTGGGTTAAAGTGAACAACAAACAGACTTTGCCCTCCGTGCTCTCTTCCACAAAGCTAGCGTTACTGAACACTGATATTCAAATGATCATCTTGCATTTCTATCCCATTGCCATCTGGACAACAGTTCCCAGAATCCCATAACATTTACACGAGAGACATAATACAACAAAGTATCCTTAATATGCCATATTCACTAGAACAGAAGAGTCGCCACATTTACCTTGTATGACCTTGACCTTTGACTACCAAAATTGTATCGGTTCATCCTTGAGTCCAAGTGGAGTTTTGAGCCAAATTGAATCATTTATCCAAGTAAAAAATTTGAATGAGTCATTGATGAAAAAGTATTTTCAGGGATAAGGATTGTCAAGAACGTACAAAGAAGTAGTAGGAGCCCAATATTGGGTAATTTCTTATTGGTAATCACTAAGAATAGTAGGCACATTCGGACACGCTGTCTAGATGGCCTGAAACATTGACTACATTTCGAAACATTGCAATGCAGTTTGGAAGGTATCAACTCCTCTCCTCTCTTCTGTTCGTACAAGACATAAACACAACTTTTGCATCTTTATGAGCAATGTCAATATTTTCCAAATGGAACACCGCTGCTCTCTCTTCTGGAGGTTTATCTTGCTTTTAAGCTTGGGTACTTTTTGATACTATTAATCACCAAGATTATGGAGTTTGTATCATTTTTTAGACACATGGCATAAAACGTATTTGAGTATCAAAAATGTAGACAATCTTAGCTAACAGTGACCTTGACATTTTACCATTTACTTCCAAATCTATTGAGTTTATCCATGTATGGGCCAATTTGTAAGATATTTCCTTCAGCCAGTCCTCACATATCATGTGAACAAGCATATGGAGGACCTACACACAGCAGTATCAACAAAATGAAACGCTAATGAGTCGATGGCATCTATGATGAAAAGACTCAGTATCAAAGACAGGAAATGGAATAAATAACAAAGATAAAGCGAAAACAAGAAATGCAAAGCAAAATATAGATGTAATATTCTACAGCAGACAAAATGAAAGCATTACACAATGTCTGAGTCGTGTTTCTGATGAAGAGAAACATCAATAAGTGTGGATGTTTGTTTTGAAGCAAAAAGGAAATTGCCATGCCGAACCACTTATGCTGCTGTTGGTGTTCAATCAAGCGAGGACTATTGAAATGCAAATGTTAATGACAGTGGCAGAGGACAATCAGTCTCACACAGACACAAAGAGACACCAAATTTAGCTCACAAATCACACTAAACAATCCCGCTAGATCGTACATCGTATTCCATTCTGGACTCATTCGTCTCTAATATGTTAAAGATTGGCCTAAACTGTCCAGATATGCGCTGATATAATGGAAGAGGGTTTGGAAGAGCATCCTTGAAGACATAACTTTGAGGAAAGCCTAATATTTCAAGCAAGGGTAGAGATTGTGTGGGCGTCTTAGATTTATTCCAACTCTAGAGATTGCCAATAGCCAGAGAGCTAAGTTCACTGAGAAGTCAGAGAGAAGGAAAGTCAAGTCAATGATAAAGAAATACATGCCAATATGCCTGAGTATGTTACAGAGTTCTTGAAGTTAAATGTCAGCCTTGAAACAATTTAAAGAACAACCATCATTGGCTAAAAAGTTGCTTTTACTTTTTCTTTTTTACCCTGTAAACAATGGACTAGGCATTACTCGTCCTTTGTTACCATATGGATGGCAGTGACATTTTCATAATGCTTAAATGAATGGGCTGTGTACAGATTCCATTTTTGAGGTGCAATTAAAAAAAAAAACATGACATCTTCATTGATGGCTTCCTACATCCATTTCATTCACGGGATATGCTTACAAGAAGAAAAGCCATCAACATCAGGAAAATGATAACATGTCAGCCTCTTGCATATATAAGATGCTTGTTTGACATATGCCGCTCAAAGTCCCTTTAAACATATTACCAGGAAGCATGTGTTACATAAATATCTGCATTACATAACATAAACTTAATGTTCTCTAGTCTATGCAAGTTGATTTCATACTGGTGAAAAAAATGAGAGTCTAGAGGTAGAAAATCAATTTGAAAACTTAGTATAGTTAAAAAAAATGGTGTACCTTCTTATCAGGCAAGAGCAGTGCCCAATTACTTTCATTAAATGTATTTTTAAATGTCTGCGATATCTCAAATGTTCCCCTGTGATCAGTAAAGCCCTCAATGCTTTTAGCTGGGGGAAACTATTGACGCGCTCATCCTCACCGGTGCAGAAGAGGTTATAGGAAGAAATTCATAGAAAATTGAAAGCCAAATCTTCCTATTTTCCTGCTCAAGTGCCATTATGTCAACCATTGAGTGTTGTTTGGGAAACAGCATTCAGCAGAATCTATACGGTACAGTGTAAATTACTGTTTTACCAAGGAAGAATCATCTCTGTTTTTTTTGTAAGAATACTAACCCAGACAGTGTATTTTATTTTTTTCTCAATGTAAGCTGCTTTTTTTTTTTTAAATGATGATGAAATACAGGACTCGAAGAACTTTAGAGGTATGGAGTAACAAATCCAAAAAGAGAGAAATTTCTCAGACCAGCAAATATGCACGTCACCGATTAAGGGGAAAAAATAATCTGCACTAGCAAAACCACATCTTAATTCTAACATATTTTACTGTGCCAAATTAAGAAACCGTACAGAGGGAGTAAGACCAATTTTGACAGGGAGAAACAAAGTCTGAACATAATGATGGACTTTACAAAACAATATATTTTAAAGGTTTTGGATGTATATTTTGTGTATATTTTAACTAACATGTAAGTCATTCTAAGCTTTCTCTTGTCCAATTCGTAGACGTTCTTTTGAAGACAGAAACAACAAAACATCTATGATTTAAAAATGGAAGAAAAACTAAATTGAATGCACTGCCCTAAAACCAGCAATGTGGGAAATAAAGGCCAAGAGGAAAGCCTCTACAACTGATTCCTGACCAATAGAAAGACGGAGCTTGTTTGAGGATACAGTAATCCACCTTCAGGGGTGATTTAAAGAACATTTAACAAAAAATAATTGTCAGAGTCAGAAGAGATAGATACAGGAGCAACAGGGAAGCTAATATAGAATGGTCTGGCAGGGCAGATGAAAACTAAAATAAAATGTAGACAGACAGGGCAGAGGGAGGCAGCAGCAGGAGGAAAGGCGAGGGGAAATAAACCAATGGAGATACGTTGGTGAGAGAGTGTGTGGGGTATTGAAGGACACAGGTCGGAGAGGTGGTAAGCAAGAGGAGAGATAGCGATAGGGAACAAGGGAGGGGATGAGAGGGAGAGAAGGCGGATTAAGCAGAGAGAGGGTGGATGTGGTCCGCTGTCTCTCCTTTAGGCCAGAACTTTATCTCGAGTTGCAGGCTGGCAGCAGCACGCTGGAGAGGACCCACGAACCCAGCGTGATTCAGAAGCAGAGCCCATGAACACACACGCACACGCACACACACACACACACACACACACACACACACACACACACACACACACACTGCTGATTGCAACAGGCTGATAGGAAGAGCACTAACAGGCTCACAGATTCACCACATAAACACCACGGGGGACATGCACTTCATATGTTTATGCATCATACAAACCAGAGTTAAAAAAACAACCTACATCTGGAGTACTGAAAAATTGAAAAACAATTTGATAAGGCTTTTATTAGCATCAGCATGAGTAGAAAATAAGTTCTGTTCTTGCATCAAGTCTAATCTTAAAGAAACCAGACATATTTTACCTTCTAATCACCAAAAAACAGATTTATTAGTTTTGTATAGTTGGATAACTTTGACCGGTCAAACAATAATCTAAAGGGGGAAAAATAACACGCCTTCTCTAAATCTTTTATTTTTATTTGACCAGGATTATCCACTCAGCATCAACATACCTCTCCAGGGAGTCCAACACGGTTCATTAAAGTTTTTATTTCATGAAGACGTGGTGTCAGTTGTTCCCTCGTAGACTTTTAGAGAACATTTATTTACAGATGACGGGATTAATATCCCCTTACTGATCACATTTGAATGTTCATACTGCATGATGCCCTTGATTACATCATGTTTGGCTTCACAGATTTCCAGCAGATGTGGGTGTCACCACTGAAAAGCATCTGCTGTTGACCTTGTGCGAGCATTAGTGAAGCAAACCTTAACAGTTATGTCATTTTTTTCTCCTATCTTTGCCAGTTTAAATTTCATTAGTTTTTGAACATTTTTGATTTTGATTGCAACTTGGGAAATCACTGGTTAAAATTAGTTGACTTATATTTGTAAAATAGCAGTTCTGATTAGATAAAGATGTATCTGATTGAGGCCCAAAATATAATCGGTTTAGTCTTTCTAAAGCTAATGTTTAAGACCAAGTTAAGATTAGTGTTTCCAGGCTGTTTGGAGTATCTCACTAGAGAGCAGCCCACATAAATCAGCTGGAATATTAGTTTATGGGAAATTAAACCTATTTGGATTCCCTAATCATTTACACTCAGCTGAAACAATTAAATCATCTTCACTTCGGAAGGTCACAAAGAATGCAATTGGCAATTTGAAGGGTGTAATGCGGAGGTAATATATAAAGACTAGTGTGATAAATGCACTCCTCATAGGAGGTAATCACTATGACTTACCAAATTTGTTGTATGTTGAGTAACAGACACACTTAGAAACACACTTAGAGCACCTCATAACAGAATAATGACACCCTATTGTAACAGACTAAACACCCATCTGAGGTTCAGAGGTGGCCAGGTCAGTGTCAGTGTCCTCCACCTCTAGTCTATTGAGTTCTATATATTGGCTTGGAGGGCTTTCTTCACTGTGACAGGCAGAAAGTCGATTCCACATGCTGGTCAAAGCGGGTGGCTAACCCAGCAGCCAATCAATGATGAGATGAGGAGGCGCTGACTGTTGGGGTAAATGAAATGGCTTTGTCTTGAATATCATTTCATCTTGCTCCATATCCGCATTACAGCTTTGATGGATGAAATGCTCAAAGTGCAAGAAAAGGAAGCTTGTCTTAGTTGTTGAAATGTCCAAATGAAAACATCTCACTCCATGAAGAGTTCAGAAATGCCACAACCTCCCGAGTTGTACATTTTGCCAACTGATGGGACCCTTTTCTCCCCCAGCCAAAATGACCTGGTGTTGTCAGCTCTTTGTCTGTTGCTTTGGTTGCCATATATCCTGAGTCAGCTTTGGCCAGAGGAACAGAATAGACAGAATGAGACTGTGTGTGCAGAATGGTTTGTGTGGGTGTGTGTGTGTAGGGATGAGAGATTGAGTGGGTATTACGGTACTGCTGAGCAGAGCAGGACTATGGTACACCGACCAAAAGGGTTGGCTGTCAAATCCAGACTAGGACTAATAATTTAATTGTTAATTAAACACTAAATAAAGTTTGGACTAGTGGAACGCGTACAACTCTGGTTAATTATGGTTTGCTGATTGTGGCCAACGTTAGCAGTGCTAGCAAGCCTTCAGTTCTCCTCCAGGTTAACGTCCATCTGCCTGTGCTGAATGTGGTTACACCTTGCTTTGGTCGAGTGGTTTTATGCCAGGTTGGAAGGTTGATGACAGTTAGTGGTTGAGTTGGCTAATCGCACACATCCCTGTTCCAGACACGTATGCACACTCATACACGAATACCCACACATTTTCAAGCAATAGTCCTATTTTCTTTATTCTTTTTAAACCCTTTTGAATACTCCCAGGCATTGAAAATGTAGGCAGAAGTCAAATTCTCCGAGTTCAGCATGGTTTTACTGTGGATTCAAAAAGGTTTGTCATGGTGGCTCCTCCTTGTCACTGGTTACGCTCTTCAAATAAAGCTCTTGAAGACATGCAAATCTCCCTTTTTCGATCTACAGAACAGATAGCTCAGTGAAGAAATGACTTTACTGTGCACCTCTGAAAGTTGTTCACACTTAATCGACCGCACATCTTCAGGTTCCTGTTGGGGCCGTGAAATTAAGATGTTTGAGAAGTTGAAACATTCTCACATCAGGAATCATTTTAAGAATAATCTCAGGGAGCACAAAGTCTTACGCATCAGTCCTCACATATCAACCTTACGTGATTTTTTTCCCCTCCTCTTCGCTCCAGTAACCTGTAAATGCACTGTTTTTTTTCTCTGTCACTGAAATGGTTCAATCATGACTCCATTTTGTTAACGGCAATTTACTTGACTCGGTGGCAATTTAGTCTGTGCGTGTTCTGAGACAAGCACTCAGTTTTATTCATGATTTCATTCCTTTTCAGACAACATAACCTTTCAGAGTTACTACGAAAATTACTATGTTTATGCTTGAATCTCAGATTGCACCCTGGGGACAAAAATCAATCTCACTTCTGTCTTACTGACTTTGTTTGGGGGAGTCAAGGGCTTGGGATAGATTTGTCTCTTTGGCCCATGTGGAACTGTAACAACAGATTGGAAAATTAAGGACAAGTGGTCAAAAAATACACGATACATACAAGAAGAAATACAAGAAAATTGTTTTTCTTCCCTTTCTGTTGCTCTTTTCTCAAACACGCGCATTCATTTTTTGTGCACACATCAACAAAGCTGCTGTATACAGCTTAAGCATCATCTTTCACCCATATTTCCCCATGCTTAAAAGTATCCAGTAGATATATTTGCCGCTTGAGGCTCCTGTAGGTGCAACCATCAACACAAAATCAGGATGGGAAATAAACATTTTCATCCTTCAAGTATCCCACTGTAAGGCAGCTCTGATGGCTCTCCAGCCTACATAATGATCTTGTTCTGCTGGTCATTCAGTGCCAGACTTGGATTACCCTGCAATGCTGTGGGCGAAGCATTGCCACTCAAGTTGTGTGGGTAGCAGCGAGGAGGGCAGTAAGATGTCAGAATGCAAAGGGAAAAAAAGGAGAAGTTGTGCTGTTAACTCAAGCTCAGCTCAGGGCTGCATGCTTGGACTCGGACAAACATGTGGGGAAAATTTTAAATACGTTGGAATCAGCACCCAAATTTGATCTATGACAGTGAACGCAGCGAGAGAAGGCTGCTGCCGCTTGAGGCTCAAGCAGAACAATCAGGGAGGAAGCCGCCGAGTTATTTTTGGAGGCCAAGAAGCTTTGACTGATTGTGGTTACTCGAATGCTCCCATTGCTGATTTGAACGATTTACCCATAAATGACTGTCTGCCACTCTTCATTGTCAGTCAATGCGTGGAAATTCAACCTCAGCCTGCAGCTAATAAATGTTAAAGAGCCCATATTATGCCCTTTTTGGGGTTCGTATATTTAATCTATGTACCTACTAAAGTATGTTCACAATAGCTAAACTTCGAAAAAAGTGTCTGTTTTCATGTACTGCCGCTCCATGCACCAGCTCGCTTCTGACTCTCTCTCTAAGGCTCTGAAGTGCCCATGTTCAGAGTCCCCTCGTGTGCCAAGTCTGATCTGATTGGTCGGCCTGTCGGCTCTGCCGTAATTGGTCAGTTGCTCAGCACGGTTCTCGGAAATGTCCCACCTCTTTTACCATATTAGGAATGCAGCCACTGGCTCCGTCCGAGGGGAGCATAAACGTTAGCACCTTAGCACTACTGTGCTACCGCAGGCTACGGCATATCGTGGGCGTGCTACAGAAGTTAATGGGCGTGCAACATGAGCTGCTGGGCTTGCCACAACGAGCCAATGGGCTCAGATCAGTGATATCACACTGACAATGACGTCGGACTGACACATTTTTATCGAGGGGGGCTAGAACCAAGCGTTACATGCAGCTAATGCTACAGCTAACAGGAGGACGTAGGAGAAGCTGCGTTTCCGCGGACTTTGAATTTTTGCAAATAGATGTGCCTAAACATGCACAGGACACTTGGAAAACACACTAAAGAGCATATAAAACCAGAAAAAGCATAATATGGGACCTTTAACTGTGTGACCCTGATTGTCAGGTAGCTTTTGCATGAAAAACAACAATCCACTTGTGGAGATTAAGTAAAACATTTTGGGGGACATCTTTGAATTCCTTTCAAAAAAATCAACTCTTTGTACCCCTTTGTTGCTCAATCAACAGACATTACAGGAGCTTTAATGGCAATAAGCGAACCAAATCTGTGTTGTTGTGATTGAAAGTTCTAACTGAAGACCATGAAGTCCTCAGCTCCTCTTAACTCTCTTAATATGGAAGCCTGGCTAGAGGCAGCCTGGCCAGTGGTTCAATGATTCAGAATAGATAACCTTCTGGCATAAGTTTTGGATGTGTTGGGCTCCCCGTCAAGTTAGCAATACTTTTGTAAGATCTGGTTAGAATTCCATGAGAAAGTGGTCAAGTAACCAAAAATCAATTTAGCCTTTCCAAAAGCAACATTTCAATCTCTGCAGCATAAAACATTTTTCCCTCAGGAAATGTAAAGATAAATATTATTTCAAAAAATGTCATCATGTTGTTTCAAGTTAAAATGGATTCGACCACTTTCTAGTAAGAAACAAAGATAAAACTCTGCTCTAGCCTTTTTTTCCTTTTCTTGTCTGGTAACTAAAAAGAGAAGGTGAAAACCATTATTATGACCTTTCCGCCCTCTTTGTCTCTCTTCACACACACTGTGTCCTCTCGCTCTCTTAAGATAAAATGTGGAGCTGTCCAAAGAACTTGACCTTCAAAGTACCCTTGGGGGTTTGGGAGCGTTGTTAGCCCCAATCTCCCGCTATCTTTCACCCCGTTTCTCTCAACCTCAAAGACCAGCATGGGGGGGGGGAGATGGGGATGAAGGGGTCAGTCCCAGCGGGCTCGGCCCCTGCCACTGCAGCTGCCTGTCATCAGTCCATGAAGGCACCACGCTAATAGACTTCCCCCACTCTTTTCCTGTCAAACAAATGGTCTGACCATGGGTTCCCCTGAGAGAGAGGCCATGTCATAATCGATGCAGCTCCTTGCATACATCTCTCCCTCCCCTCCCCTCCCCTCCCCTACCCTACTGCCTCAGTCTCAGTCTCACTGTAGAACTGAAATCAAATACATGCAAGGTGAGAACAATGGCACTGAATAAAAAAAATTAAACTCTCTGTATAAAATGATTCCACCCCTTGAGAAGGACTCAGACTAATTGTAAATTGACAAACACCCATATTACCAATTAACTTTGCTCGCTTTTTCCAAATTCACTAATCACCATGCAACTTCTCTTTGGGCTCAATGTCTGTCTTTGACTTTTTTTTTTCCTTCCATTGCTCTACCACCAGCCTTCAGTGGCATGGTCTCCTAATTAAAAAAATAAGGAAAATGCAGGACACGCAAAATCGAATCCAATTACAGGCGTGATAAACCACATGTGTCCCCATGGCAACATGCCTGGCCAGGTTTACCCAAAAGACAACAACAGCTGAACAACAACTCTGATTAAAATGGCGCGCCTTCAAACAGCATGCACTCCCATTGGAGCAGAGCTAAACAAACATGGCTCCCATTGGGCACCCACTAATGGGCAGAGCAGAGAGTGTAATTTACAAAGTTGAGGAGAGGGGATGTATCACATAATAATGTTAACTCTGTGAACTGTCGAGCCTTGGAAATTGGAGGTTCAGTGTTAAGTGATGCTCTAATTTCTTTACTTGGAAAATTTCCAAAACTGGGGACAATCCTGAGAACACGTTGTGTAGTCGGGGAGACTTTGAACTTGAACCTCACTGAATTTGAGAGGAAATTGTTTCTTTCATGTTAAGGTTTGACATAGAGAAAACTATTGTAAAAATAATTGGAAATAACTATACAAGGTAACAGATTAAACCAGTCCTACGCACATTTTAAGATTGTTACTGCTTACAGAAAAGTACAGACAATTTCTCTGGGTTGTTAGCATTCTTTCTATTGGCTATAACCTTCCCAGATTGTTAAATATAATTAACAGCAATACAGCACAGAGATTATCAAAGAATTAAAAAAAAGCTAGAAAATGATGAGAAACACGTTTATAGGTCCATTTTTGGGTCAGACAATTACTTTTGTCCAAACCTTATTTATTATCCTACATCCCTCGACCCTCAGCTTGAGAAATGCTCTACTAAAGAAGGTCTTTGACTTTGTGTTTTTAATGCATTGACACATGGTGTCTCACACTTCTTCCATCAATGAAAACATTACAGAAACCACAGATTCAATCAATATGTAAAAGCTTAACTACAGACTGATCTGAACGAGCAATTACAGGATTTCAACACAGCAAACTCAATCACCAAGAAATTAAGCTCTCGCTCGTGTCCAAGTGTTGATTGTGGGAAAAGAACAAAACGTTTTCTCTCAATAAAGGCCGGAGAAGAATCTGCTCAATCCCCGTTAAACATATCTTATAACAATTTTGGGAATCTCATTACTTCGGGGAGCGCGTATGTCGCAAATCCAAATGCATGTGTGTGGAGCACTTCAGGAGACACTGTGCAAACTCACCGGGGGGTGTGTGGAAAGCTTGCCTCCTTAATTTAATTGCCAATTATATTAGCGCCTCGGCTCTTCTGAATACAACACGGCTATCGAGTCAAAATAATCACAGGCTGAAACTTAATGTGTAAATACTCCCAGAGGGACAGGACACATTCACAGAGACGGTCGGGCTGAGTGCAAACACACAGGAATGTACACAGACACAAGCGAAAAAGAGGACTTACAAACATACTTCTCCAAACTTTTCCCGCTGTATGTCACACTTTATCAAAGGCTGAAGACATGGGCAAAAAAAGAGAGAGTATGTGAGGAGAAGGTGACCAAAAATGAGTGCGAGAACAAAGGAAATGCAGCAAAAGCTATGGATCAAGTGCTGTTATGTACACTATATGAATAATCCAAAAGGGGTCTGGAGAATGTGTGTGTGTGTGTGTGTGTGTGTGTGTGTGTGTGTGTGTGTCCACCCACCACACATTGAGAAGAATAAAAAGAGAGAATGCAGTATTTATGACTTGCCACAGCAGTCATGGCTGCTGAATAAGTGGGTTTGATCAATGTGGCTTTCACTTCTAGCCAAGACCAGTTATATTTCTGAAACCTGGCAAAACAGCACAACAAAGTTTGGGGTCAAGTGTTGTAGTTCTGTGGCGAATACCTTCTGTCAGTCTCAGGTAGGCTTTGAACATCACAATGAGCCGGGCAGTGGTTGTGATGATATTGAGTAGGTTGTATGAAACAATCACTTAGCTTAAGTCATGTTGTTGTTTTGCAGGTCGCCGTGTACCGACTCTTTCAGAAGCGGGACAGTCGGAGAGAGGCAGGCAGGTACCGGGGCTGACAGGCAGACTTACTAAATCCACTCCAAGTGAGTAAGACATTTTTTTTTTTTTTAAACGTTCAAACCCACTTTTCCCCTGGAGAATGAAAAGAAAAAAAAAAAAAGAAGCCATATAAAAGGAAGAAAGGAAATACTGAGGTCTTTTGTGAGAGAGGGCAGGCACGCAAGAGTGGCACCTGAAGCAAATAGATTAGACGTACAGCTGCATAAAAGGAAGTCGAAAAAAGGTACAAAAATAAAAGGAACTTGATGCAAGAGATACTTTTGGGATGAGGAATGACATCAGCTGTTCTGCCATTGTCGTTTCTTCCCCCCCGACATGGTTCTTTAAGCCGAGAAAAGAAAGAAAGCTAGGGGAGAGGTCACTAGCTCTCATGCCAATTTGGCTTTATTAGCAGGGTAAAAAAAGGAAGAGAGAGAGAGAGAGGGAAGGAAAGGGGATAGAGAGAAAAAGAGGAAAGTGGGGGAGGGGGGGGGGGGGGGGGGGGGGCAAAGGAGTTCTCAGAATGAAAAGGAAGCTATTGATGTCTCTTGCTCCGAGGCCCTCTTTCTTTCTTTTTTCTTTTTTTTTTTAACCCGACTCCTAATTTAGCATTTCACACACAGCACAGAGCGAAAATAAATTAGAGGGGCAGGGAGAAGAGAGAAAGCTGGAAAGCAAGAGAAGATATTGTAGATGCCGAGAAGGTAAGGTAAAAAAAAAAAAAAAAGAGGAAAAAGAACTGAAGAGAGAAGGCAGATAAGGAATCACAGGCAAGAAATGTGAGAAGAGGAAGCAAAGAGAAAAAGGGGGAATTATTTTTTATCAAGGCGTCCTTATCGGTGAAAGGATTTGAGAGCAACCCAATTAAATCAGCTTTTTCACTAAAGAGAATTCATCAACCGGAGGCTTCTTTTAACTAGTGTCTCAATGCAAGGCTAATCCGCACACGCACACACATACACCCACATACACCCACACACATCAAGAATATAACACAAAGCTTATAGAAAAGATGAATACTCCCACACCTAATTGTTACTAATGTTGTTTAACTATAAGAAGGCTGAGGAAAGAAGAACATCTGAGGCCTTGCTTTCCTTTAAACTACTATATCTCACACACACACACACACACACACACACACACACACACCTTCCTATGATTTATGAGTGCTCATTCCTGACGCCACAGTTTCATTTCTGTGATTTTTTATTCTGGACACAGAGTCTTTTCATCTTAACAACAAAATATCCAAACACAAACACCCCACCCACCTGTGCTTACACACCCCGCGCTCTCACACGTCTCGCTCAAACACACACACACACACACACACACACACACATACACAAACAGATTTATGACCGCCGCAAATCCCCAGCTCAGGAAGATAGCAGTGTCCGCGGACGTAGCGAGACAGAGAAGGGTAATTTCATCCACTGTAGTGTGAGTGAATGCTGATAAGGCTTCTCTCTTGCTCCCTCTCTCTCTTTTGTCATCTGCACTCCTTTTCCCTCCGTCCTTTTCTCCTCTCCTTTCCTCGACCCCTTTAATCCCCTCGCCTTCCCTCCTTCTTCAACTCCCTTTTGTGTTATAGCTTGAGAATTCATCCATCCATCTATTCGCCACTATTCACTTGGGAACCTCTGTGTCACCCTGTCTTTAATGCTCATGTGTAAGATTTCACAATGTAACAGGTGAGATAAGCAGTAACAAGTGACTCACTCCTCGAACAAAAAAAGAACCAACAAAAAAATAAAAACCCAGTGTGTGTGAAAGCTGGAGCGACGGGGGGAGAAAGAGACACAGGGAGAAAAGAAGGAGCTTATAAGAGCAAAAATGTCATCATGGATCTACTCGCTGTGGATTGAATAAATGTATTATTGTGTGAGAGGATTACACTTCAGGGCAGCAGCAGCACCCTCCTCCCACCGCCACTGAATGGGGAGAGCATTGTGACAGAACGGCTTCATATCAGTTTGTACAAAATGAAAAACCAACAGCTTAGAGTGATAAGATCAGGCAGCGTTATTAGTATTTGTCTTTATTTTTTCGTTCCTTGTTCTTAAGCAAAAAGCAGACTTTATTTCACGTTCGAAGATGAAGGTGTAGCGCAGCACCGTTTACCTCTCTCTTTCATTTTCAGCAGATGACTGGCTGCTGGGAGAAGGACTCTTCTACTCTAATTCTGTGTAATGCTTCTACTTTTCTCGTTTTAAGTATGCTTTGATGTTGTTCAGAACGAGCTATACCCCTTTAGTAAGCTACCCAATCATAAGCCCTTTTCAGACTGCTTTTTTTTCTTCTTCTTAAAAGGGACTTAACTAAGCTTAAATCATCACGTCTTTGTCCATTCATATTGATTCCGCAATGGCGTTATTATCTTGTCCCAGTCCGCCAATTCACTGCAAATTGGTCTGCGATCTTTAGACGAGCATTGGTTACAAAACCTTCGAAAGAGACTGCATATGAACTCTGCACACCTGCGCGTGTGTCATAGGTGCGCTCTCCAGTACTAATAAAATAGCAGAAATGGTAAATGGACTTGAGCTTGTGTCCTGCTTTTCTAGTCTTCCGACTACTCAAAGCGCATCTACACCGCATGTCACACCTCCCCATTCACACACTGTTGGCAGAGGTTGCAATGTCAAGTGTCCATCAGAAGTAACTAATCCCTTTCATACACACTAATCCCACTTCATACACCGCAGATGCAGCAGGATCAATTGGGGGTTAAGGGTCTTGCCATCAGAGATGTTGCGGCTGGAGCTGGGGATCGAACCCCCAACCTTTCAGTTGAGAGTCGACCAACTCTACCAAATGAGCTACAGCCCACACGGTGTTAACACATTATTCATGCACAACTCCGCGGCTGGAACACCGAAGTTCGTCCTGTGGAAGTGGGGTGCAGGGGGCTCGTGGAGACATCTACAATGAGGATGCTCAGAGACCTAGGAATCAGAGGTCAGATCCTGAAGGCAGCAACCAAAGATATGTCGGAGGCAGTGGAGAGAAGCAGCCAGTGGCTGTGGATGAAGAGGCAGGACCAGGTAGCAGTCCAGGTTGACACAGAGCGGGGGTGTTTCTGGGACACCAGAATTCACTGTTGAGCCCTCCTGAGACGTCGTGGGCTTATCAACGAAGCGTTGAGGAATGAAGGTGCCCACTTGAAAACCCCTCTGTGTCTACATTCCCCAGCTAGGCACACCTTATTAGGTGCTTGCATATAAGGGATTTTCTACATCTTGTCGTGTATTTCGTAAATCTAAATATGATGCGATAAAGGTCCAAAGTCAGTGCATTGCATTTTTTAAATCGTGTTAATCACGTTCGATTTTGTCCCTCTTGGTCCACCATAGTGATGCAGTATCTCCCTGCAGCTGTGATGGAAAATAATGACACCACTGCGCTTTTGATTGGACCATTTCACTTTCAAGAAAAACTCCCAGATGGCTCAGTAGACTATGCAAAAAGTACTGTGCACCTTGTGTCAAAATATCACCAAGTTACTTTAAGTTTGAGCTTTTTCAGTTCAATCAGCCTCACGTCAGTGGGCAACCTCGTCACCAAAGCTCGCAGAGCACCATAGGTTGGTTGAACAGCTTTATATATAGCTAAGGTGGTCATGTTTAAACAGCCAGGTGGATATTCTGTCTGTCTGATACAAAGTAGATTCTCTTGGTTTGAGCCCTTCTGATAAACACTGTGTTCTGAGGTGTGTGTGTGTGTGTGTGTGTGTGTGATGCAAACCAACCCTTTTCACTGACCTTAGCCAACTGATCAATTCCAAATTTTGAAGAAACTTCGACTCAGTGCAGACTGTTCTTGTGTGTATGTGTGTGTGTGAGTCCAGCTGCAGACTGCTTGTCAGCGACTTATCGACGTAAACATTCCAGCTTGACTTTGACTGACTGGCTCTTTTTCACTCTTTCCAAGTATTAAAAAAAAAAAAAAAAAAAACTTGGACAGTTTGACGTTTTTCCCCTTCTCAACCATATTGTCAGACTCCTATGATGAATCACCTCAAAGAGGATGTGCAATGTAATTTTAGATCCTTCACTGTCTGCTGAGCTGATTTGATCTTTGGGTTAATGTCGTGACCAGAATGTTCTTATTAAGATTCCCACCTGAACAGTATGACAAAGCCCACCTAAGAGGTCAACGTTGTGAGGGAATCTTTCTCTCTTTGATGTAAAAAAAAAAAAAAAAAAAAGAAAAGCGAGGTCCGTGGGTTATTTAGATTGATAGACCACAGGACAAGCACTGTTTTACTTAGACACACTCCCATGAGCCTTCACAATCAAGTTGAAGTGTTAAATTAGATTACTTGGACAATATTGATTGGTGGCCGCACCTGAACTTTAAAAACGCCACCTGACAAATCTTATGAGGTACAGAGCTACACAAATGACTGAGTACTTTACAGCCCTGAAGCTACAGTGGCACTGGGATTTCATTAATTCCAAACCACCTTGAACTCGAGCTGAACCATCATACAAATAACAACCCGATGTGCATGGATATTTCTACAAGCATGAGCCAAAGAAAGATATATGAAATCAAACTTACATCAAACCATAGCAGACATTTCAGAGGCCATGTTGAAGAGAAGACGGGCATATGGGGATCTTTTTATTTCAGGTCAGAGGAGAGGTGGAGGAGACTGGGTCTACTGAGGGAACATAACAGCTGGAGTGTGTGTTCTTGCTGTTTTTTTTAGTGAGTCTGTGTTTGTGTAATCCCCATTTCTCATGCATGCTACCTTAGTGTGAAAACCTTCACAGACTGACCTATTTTCTGTGTTCTTCACTTCTGACTTATTGCCTGGTGAACAGTGAAAACATCACACTTGTTCTGATATCAATCATCGAGCTTCATATGTGTTGATTCATCGTGTGTTCCAGGTGGGTAAAAAAAGTGCTTCTTCCTCGAAGGCCAGCCATGTTTTTCATCAGCCTTCACACCCCCCCTGCTTGACCCCAACAGAGATAATAAGATACCCAGGAGATATTTTAGGGTTCACACGCATACATCAAAACCTCCCGCTTCCCATGAGGTGTGACATTTCACATCGCCCTGACTTGTACCTGCAAACACCCTCACACACACAAACATGAAAGGAAAAAAAGCATGCATGCACATGAAAGTACACAAATTCCATTTACCACGCTAATGCTCCCCCCCTTCCAGCTGTGACATTAATAGCTATGTTAACGCACCATTAATGCGCCTGTTTGCAAACATACATACACACACACAATCACTAAGCTAGCCTCCAAGCTGCCCTGAAGTCAATTAAAATCTCTCACAGCTGTGTTCTACCCCCAGGATTAGTTGTGAGAGGGACACACTATAACATAAATATACATACACAACAAACATGGGGCGGCCATATGCAGATCAGGACACACACCATCCACTGGCAGGCACACTGCTGGTTTAGTGGAAAAAGAAAACAAGCAAAGAGGCTGAACAGTTTACAACCAACGCCACAGTTCCTCCTTAGTAACTTTTGTCGTTTCTCTCTCTAAATATAATTAATCCATCACTGGCAGACATCTTTCAACCAATTCTGGGTTCTCCTTGAGTGTCTCCCTGTTGAAAGGGAAAGGTTTCCTTCCAGCTGTTGCTACGTGCTTGCTAGGTGTGGATTTGATTGGGTCTTTTAGATCACCTGTTTTGGGGTATTTTCTATACCTGTCTTTTATGTTAGTGTCATGGGATGACTTCAAATCGGATTTGGAGCAAATAAGTCCTACTGATTAATTGATTGTCTAATTAGCTTCCTGCTGACCACATCTCCAAGCCTTGGAAATATCAGCATGACCAACAGAGGCTTCTAAAACCCTGCCAACCTAGACATTTTGGAAACACAACAAAACATTCCAGTTCAATTAGTAAAAGGAGCTCATCTTAGGTCATACCATGGGCCAGTTTTATGTCAAGCTAAGTGTACCCACAACTCAAAGTAAGCTGTTGTTGACCTTGTGGAAAGCACATTTGTGGCAATGGAAATCCCGATGTTATTTCTTGCTCCCATGTTTAAACCAAGAACTTTGGTCAGAAGAAGTCAAAGACCTTGAATTCATCTGCATTTGATCCTTTAGATCTAGCCGTATGTCCAAATATTTTCACCAGCAGCTAAAGTGCTTAGTGTTCAGCAAAAGTTACATAATCCAAATTTCTTGAAGTCTATGTTTGGTTTAAAAGGACACAAGACATCCAGTTCTGTCTTTCTAAAAATGTACTTGGAAAAAAAAAAAAAAAAAAAAGACAGAACCCTCTAAAGTTTTAATAAACTTCACCGAGCATGCTTTATGTGCACTTGCTCTTCCAGAGTCGAGAAGAAAGCTGCAGATTTAGTGCTGAGTCAAATGCCTTCTCAATGGCCTTCACTTCAAAAAGAGAAATACAATATTACACATTTATCTTTCCAGAGATTAATGTATAACCTTTATTCATCCCTGAGAAGAAGCTGGGTAATGAAAAACAGATATGGCCTAGCGCATAGACTGGCCTTATAATGCTATCTGCTGCAGTCAAACGTGAGTAAACAAGCCGCATATGAGTCAATTCATAGGAAGCCCTGGGCGGTGAAAGCTGAGCCTTATACATATTGCTGTCATAAGGTTTTTCTATGGTGAGGAGCCTCATTTCTACACCTTCACCCCACTCGCAGACAGCAAGTTTTCTAGCACATAAACACACTTAAAAATAAACGTAAACCAACACTTCAGATTTATTTAGTGTATGTTTTTTTTCCCCTCACATGGGCACATATACAAGCACAAGGAAGCACATATTCGGTGTTAAGCTGCAATAAACTATTGAACCAGTTGAAAGGCAAGTTGGCAAGGCTTCAGTGCTTTAGCTGAAAGGAGTAGTAAAGGAAATGCCCCGCCAGCCACTTCCCCCATTCATCAATCCGCTGAGCCCTGTCCTTACCCAGACTAATGGAAGACGGATGGGACAGAAAAGACAGACATGCTTTGATTCATACACTTTCAATGAATTCCCATGAGCCCTCTCAATCGAGTGATATTCAGGATATGAATGCGCAGCCACAGCGATGGCAACGGATAAGAATATTCAACTTCAGGTAGCAACAAGAGCTAAATCTGTGCCGCGGTATAATGAGTAGCTGTTGGTCTACTCATCTTTTTAAAAATGGGCTTTGACTGCAGGCCTTCAGGTCAAAGTGGGCCGTGATTGGCTGGTAAACCAAGGCCACTGTCAGAGCAAATAATGGCGATGATGATTATTCATCGAACAGATGGGGGGGAATTATAAATATTCATCTCTGATTTTACATGGCAATGACCCGGTGTGTTGTTAAGCCGTTCTGACTACACATATTCCCAAGGCTTGTCATTCCTGTGTACATGCCTAATGTAGGCAAATGGAAACTAAATATCCTAAAGTGTTATGCAAATGCAAACAAATAACTTGACTTTTAAAACGAAGGACAGAAGGGTTATATGGGGACAGAAGAATGGCAAAGTTACTGCAGGAAGCTGTGATTCCACATTCTTCACATGGACTGGATATTTGGTCGGCGTCTGGCTGTGTGTGTCCTTGTGTAAAACGGCCCGATCTGTTGAAGGAGAGCATATGAAAAATGGAGAGAATGGGATAAAAGAAAAGGATGGATGTTGAATAAATGAAAGGGGGGAAAAAGGGAAGTGATGAATAGGATGTGACAGGGCCGATTTGTAAACGCAGAGTCAGGGATAAATGGAAAAATTAGTCGAGCTATTCAAAGGATCTGACTCAGAACAAAAACGAAAAAAAAATACTGCAGTCAGAGCATGCACACAAAAAAAAAGAAAATCTTCAAATACGCAAAAAGCCTTTCTACTTTGCTTCTTTACAAGTCCTTCAGCATGCCAACGAAAGCTAAGGCTTGACGCTGGAAATAAAAACAAGACAATGATGGAAAAATAGCAAGTATTCTACTTTAACAATTCTCACTAGTTGACTTATTGGCACACCTGCATCACCATCAGGTACATTTAATGAGTACCTATATGTGTACCAGGCAGACATAATGATTACGAGTCATTTACATTGATTGTGAGCTAGCAATTTTTTTTCCCAAGTAATCTGCACCATTGATCAGGGGTGAGTGCATCCAGCAGCTCCTGCTCTCAAAACCTGGTTAGCAAGATGACTGTTATAATGCAGTGAGAATCAATATACTATTTCAGCTCAGAAGAGGGGAATAAAAGGTGAAAATGAGAAGAGAAGTGTCTGCAACACTCAAGACCTCCAGCATTTCTACCAACGCTAAATCAGTCAAAGTTTGGCAAGTTAGCAAGCGTGTGCCTTTCGCATCATCTTTAAAGTCCTGGAGCCGCGTAGAGGAATAAGACCCTGTGCAGATAAAAAGCCAATGCAAGGATGGATCAATATTAATATTTCTTTTAACTATTTGAAAGAAATCAGACCTTCAGTGTCTCTTATAGTGCCTTTCTACCCCGCGGGCGTACAGGAAAATGTGCTGGAAGAAACTGAGGTGATCAATAAACAGTTGGATTTTCATATTAATGGGTATCAGAGTAATGTGGGATCAGAGCAGGAAATCAAGAGGGAGGAAAGGTGCAAGCGTAGGCTGAAGTATGTTTGTAACATGCTTATATATCTATTTTTATTCCTACCCTCCTAAAAATAGAAAACATCCATGCATGCCTGTCAAAAGTGAAATTAGAATATCGTGCATGCACAGCAGGAGGAGGCCTGCCCTTCAACAGCAGATATGTTTTATCATATAGATTGAGCTGTTATAGAAGCGGCTGTATTTTTGTCCTTATCCAAACAAAGGAGAATGCAGACATTGATTATCCTGCACTAAAATTCAGTCTGCACATGTTTCCTCTCCGAAAGCTCACAGCAGTATCCGAAAAAGAAAGAGTCATACAAAGCGAGATTAAACCGAAAAAGCATTTGCTGAAATGTTGTTCGCCGACATCCCGCTGGGGAATGTCGCTTGCCTGTTTGCATTGGAAAATATGGTTGGATCACACTTCTTAGGCACATTTTTGTCTCGCTGCTTTTAAACCACGTATGAGAAAAAAAACCAATGCATTTGCAATAAACAGTCAGATGATTGATCCGCCAGATGCTGAAATCACTGAGTGGGAGGGTACGCATGTGCTGCAATTATGGTTTGAAAAGATGAGAGCAGAATGGAGAATAGTGTTTTTTTATGTTAATTCTCTTTCAGGTGAATGGGAAGCCACACAGACTACCAAATCTCATTATGCCGGGCTGTCATAGACTCTTTCTGTCTCCTCTCTTCCAGATGAGTTGTTTTCATCCTCCCATTTTCTCTCTCCATCTCTGTTTTCGTCTCTCCGTCTCTACTTCTTCTTACTCTCCCCTTTTTTTTCCTCCACTCCATATCCAATTTCTTGCTTTAAATAACTTCTTTCTGCATGGATGGACTGAAATCATATCCAGGGTGACACATCGCAGATTTGTCTTCCGGAATTAATTTCCTTGACAGAACATAGAACGCTTTAATGAGTTTTTATTGCATATTGATCACACATTGATACCACCGGCAAAGCATTTGGTATACTACACAGCGACTAGTCCTTTTTGACAGCTGCTGTCTTCGTGGAGGTTTGCTAGAGCTACTAGAGCATGCTATTTGGAGCCCGGATACTCATTTGGCTAAATTGAATTGCACAGCACAAGATATGCTCTGGCATGTTAGCTCATAATGGGAACAGGCAGCTGAGGCTCAGCATTCAGGATAAAACTACAAGCTGAGGTTTCAAGTTCCAATGGTGAACGGGGATTCACAATTAGCTTTTGCTGCCAGGTTTTGTCTTATCTTTTTTTTCTCATCTTTTTGCTGCATAGGAAAAGTGCTATACTCAAGTGTGTGATTTCCAATTTGGAGAACGTGCACAGTGTAAATCCAAATCATACCTTTTCTTGAAACTTTAAATATTCCTAAGTTTACTGTCACCCTTGCACCCTTGGCCTTCTCATTACACTATTGTTGTTCAATATTCAGTCTATGGGAACAAGAAACCATGGTTTGTCCAGTACTGTTCCGCTTCCAGCATTGTGTCAAGTCCTGACAAAATAAATCTGTAACATGCTAAAATTCCCAGTTTTTCTCAATAATGCATTACCTGTCTGTATTCAACACTGACTAGTCCATCTTCGTGTCAGTCAATCAACCTTTGTTTATCAAAGCTGTTGCCAGCCTATGAGTCATATGACCCATGGAGCTATTTTAGCGGCATTAGCATACTGACAGAACTTGTCAGTATGCTAATGGTAAGCCGTCATGCCATAGAGAGAGCTGGCCTTTTTGTGGTAGAGCTCCAGGAGGTTTATTCCCTCATTCACTAAGAACCAGGCAATGAAAATGGTGTGTTCATGTCACACTAGGCCTGGGCGATACATCCATTTCATCAATAAATCAGGTTTGTGGAAAATAGAGAATTTGAAAAATGGACGTTTTTGGACATGCCTTTTGTTCGTGCATGAGCAAATAGATGTGCAAAAGCCTGAATTTGCAGTAAACTACAGATTACCTTTTTTTTGCGGGGGGGGGGTCTGTGGATATGGTCATTCTAATGCAACTCACTATTGCAATGCCACCATGGTAATGTTTTGAAGCTAAAATGTAGATCATGTTGCCAATCTTAGTTTACATGATAGCATGCTTCCATTTGCTTATTATCTCTTTACTCAAAGCACAGCTGAAGCTGAACGGAATGCCTTCCAAGCATTCAGTCATTATCCAACACCAAAGCGTATCAGCAAATCCCCTGAGTAATTAGGCTTCAAAATGTTGCAATAGTGGGCTCATTCATTTTGGACCAAAGTTATGAACCATTAGATTGACTGAGCCTCCACCAAGAGACCAACTGACATACCATTCCCCCAAGCCATACCCCCAGCGCACTCGGTATAATGATTACAGAATGGTGGTAAGACTTTATTTTATTTATTCCACTGAAACATCATTGGCAAACCTACAAACCTACTATCTACATTAGGCTGAAAATGAAACACCTTGGCTCATGTTATAGCTTTATAAGAAGTCATTAAACAGAGTGAAGGGGATGTACAAATGTGAGAAAGCTTCACAGTTTGACCGCTGGCTACACACTCAGGACTTAACAACATTCTTGCCCCAGGCAGTGAGGACCCTCCAAGAGTAGAGGGATTAGTTAGAGGGGGGATTAAAGGCACAACCTTCTCTTCAGAGGCTAATCAAACATGTACCCTCTCATCTTCCTCATCCTTCAATGCTCTCTATGACTATGTTTATTCAATCAGCACAAGCTGTTAACTGACATCGACTGACATTGGTTGAAAAGCCTCAATCGCAATCGGTTTCCACTTGCATACCAACTAGTATGCTATCCTAGTTTTCTCATAGGCATAAAGCTAATTCTCAAAGCATTTACCATAAACAAATATAGGTATTATGGTGGTACATAAAAGATGCCAAGCAAGGACATTAGGGTATTAGAGCAAAAGCACTATAATACAATTAACGGTAAAGAAATAAGCTTATCAGTAAGCCGTTAATCTGTGTTTTGTGGGTGAAAGCATTTTTAAAAAAACAATCTTCTCTTTGAATCCACTGTAAACTTTAAACATATTGATGCTGACAGAAAGCAAACAAGAAGACTGAAATAATGATACAAAAGGTTTGGGAACATTATATATCACTGCCTCCACAGCTCAAAGCTCATTTCTGTTCTCTGCTGTTTGGTTCATGGCTTTTCATTGCTGAGTTGGAGCTGTGTTACTGTAAATTAGTTACATAGGAATTGAAGACATCAGAACAAGTCATTATCTAACAATTGAAACAATAAACAGGGTTGGAAATTAGATTGATTACACCCCGTTTGGTTTGCAAATGAACAATATGAGTTGAAAAGATCGTCCTCAGCTTAGGGCAAGAGCAAAAACTTTCTTTTGAAATACACTGTTGCAAATTTTGGACGGCAAATTGATGATTGCTATTGTGAGAATTAGAATTGATAAAGCATGCACCTGTCATATCATCTGTCATGTCAATATAATTTTGCAACACAGTGCACTAAAACAAATATCAATGCAGAAGATGCTGGTCATAAAATATTCCATTTTACAATTTGAAAGCTGCTTTCTTTCATTTTTGGCCACCAGGGGGCAGACAACACATGACAAAAAAAACATACCACACAACTATTTACATTGTTTTGCTCTTAAAGTTGCTGCGACCAATTTCCTACACAGTTAGCTAACACAGAGCAACGTAAACAACAATTTGTCACGTCTTGGGTTAGCTTTTGTTGTTTGAAGATATGAAGAGATTCGGTTCCATTTGGGTCCCTGCCAACCAAAAGACCTGCATCATTCGAGTGTTGCTCTACTGTATTTGTTATCTACTTGCTAACTTTTTTTTGCCATTAAGCACAGGTTAGATTAGCTCAGTGTGTAGGAGCTTTTAAATATAATCAGCTAAAGTTCATGAAGCTGCTCAAACACAATTATACAGTACCTATGAACCCAGCTAACCCATGGAGAGCTTCAAGGTTAGCCGTGAATACTATGATAATGCTAATACTATGATTTACAGTAGCCACTTGAAGGGACCCCTTTCCCATTTCACATGCCACTTGAATCAATATTACCAAAAATACTCATTAATGCAGATTGAGGTCTTTTCAAACACAGTATGTAGACTAAAGATTAGAATGCCCTTATGCTCATTGAATCTACAGTATGTTCATGGTTGTAATGGAGGTCTAAATGGTCCATACATCCTGACGATAAGCCCACCCTCATCATGAGAGCACTGGTATCTGGGTTCAAGCATTTGTTTCATGAGTCTGAGAGCACAGAAATTACGGCGAGAATCACTGACATTTCACTCCTGTCTGATGAACAACGGTAATTGGTTCATGTGAAGAATCGCCCCTGATAGTCTGGCCTTAAAGAGAGGTCGAGATATTGTGTGAGTACAGAGACTAATGGTTCTGAATGGGGTGGGGGGGGGGGGGGGGTGATACGTTCTGCATGGTAAATATCCATCTCTGGATAACCATATTCTCCTCCCATTCACATGTGAGTGGTCAATGCAATTCCGTAGGGCAATGAAGATGGAGAGTGCGGCGGCGGCACGTAGAAGGCAGCCTAATATATCAGTCGGAGCTGCTGGAGAGTCTGCGTGATAAGGAATTTTCTGCATTATACTGAGTGCAGGGACCTCTTATAGACGGGTGTATACCACAAAGAGATCAGAGACTGTTGAGTACTTCTGATATAAGCTATGCTAAAACAGGGCCATTTTTATTTTTATTTGACCTGAAATGTTGTCATTTAGTGTTAATCTGCACAAATCAGCAGCTTAATTGTCTGTTCAACCACTGATGTTTCTTATCTTTATCCAGAAAGGCTGCAAAAAGGATCTGTTTATGTTCTGGCCAACCCTTGAATTAAAAGACAACAGAGCTAATCAGACATGAAACCGACCTAAATAGACACAGCTTTAGCCTCCCATGAATACCATCAGTGGTGCAATGTGACAGAACCATGTCTTTTGTCCTTTAATTCTTCCCCTACCACTAAAACCCATGTCTGTGATCTGCTATTTTGGCAGTATGATGAGGTCGGTATTATTAATGCCTTGATATTAAGTCGTTTCATTTTCGGGAGGCGGCGCGACTGACAGCTCTGAAACAAGCATTTGACACTAAAACCGTCACTAATGCTAATTCCTCCGGTGCTTGTAGAAACATTAATCTGTAATAATGACACAAAGGCCTTATGTCGACAGGGGGGGGGGGGGGGGGGGGTTACTTCCTGCCCCTTTAAAACCCATGACAGCCAAACTTTCTAATAAAACTCACTATATTTTTTCCATTCAGTTTGCAGATAAAGAAAAACAATCTGTTGATTTCAACTCAATAGGACACAAAAAAGAAAAAGAGCAGGCACTGTGATGCATACATAAGAGACTGTATCTATGTTGCTCTCCTTGTGTGTGTGCACCCACGCGTATTGTGAATATCCACTGAGTGGGTCCTTCTTCTTTTCATCATGAAAAGCATTATGATCTGAAACAAGAAAACATTCAACAGAAGCCGAAAGAAAACAAAACAACCCAAAAAAATAGGCAGTAATGGATGTCATGCGGGGCAAGCATCCACACACTTATAATTAAGCACATAAAATTATAAAATGGATTTGCAGCGTCTACTTGTGTCTCTGCCTGTGCATGTGTGCGAACATTTGGCCAAAGATATTTCTCACAGTGCAATTTACCGGTCCAGCGAGACATTTCCATTTTCAACTGAAGGGTTTTGTTATTCACAGACTCCTGCATGTGTGTGTGTGTGTGTGTGTGTGTGTGTGTGTGTGTGTGTGTGTGTGTGTGTGTGTGTGCACACAGCAGCGCACGAACAAGAGATTTAAAGAGAGCGCTTCAAACTGCAGTGAAATGAGTCAGAAGGGGGGATTAGTGAGGGGTTATAAGCCTGTTGTAGGAGTTAGGGCCTTTTTAGCTGAAGATCAGACAGAAGGAAGCACTACAGCCACATCAGACGCTCAGTCGCTGTGTTCTTCCCACACTCTTGCCTCTCCTTATCATTGTTGCGGTGCAATGATTGCTGTGCATGTCCTTGGTTACAGTGCCAGACTGTCAGCAAAAAGGAACGCTTTAATTGTTGAGCAGCAAGACACGGGCAAATGAAGAAAAAGAGGACGCAAAGCACAAGTTGGACGGTGATCATTTTGAACGCATTGGAAAAAAAAAAAAAACCCTGTGGTGACAAAGTGAGCAGTTTAATTTTCACTCAACAAAACAGGAATCACAGGAACAAAACCCTGTGGGCTGTGTCTATGCGTTGAATGTACACATGAATGACACTCCATCACTATCATTAACCCAGTGCAGACATGTGTCTTGCACATAATTGACAGGATGAATGACACTGTTGTCAGTGTTTATTCATGTTCAAAGCACTGCATTAGAAAACATAATGAATCTGTCTTGTTCTCCCATTAGCTCACACAAGAAAGATCCAGTTGGTTGCATTTCCTACACACATATACACACATTTACACATTCCCACATTCATAAATGCATATCACAGACTCCTGTATGTGTATGTAAATGATGTCATGTTAGTGTTACAGATGGAAGTTGGGCATATTTTAGCCTCTCTGGCCAAACACTCTGCATGTCTTCAGGTCTAAAGCCGAATGACTAAGTACCAACTGTGGGATTGGCCCTTTCCCACCAATTAGGATTAGTTATTTTAGACATCTGCCAAAAAACAGGCAGCATCCCAGGACATATTTCACACTGTATAAAAGCGTGCCTGTTTGCCAAGAAGATTTACTTGCAGACTGTCGGAGTATATGGTGGTTATTAAGAATTAATGTCAGCTTAAACACCCAGAGCCTTGTCATTGAAGTGGACTCTTAGGCCCTGTTTACACCTGGTATTAACATGTATCCTAGGTGATCCAAGTGGACAGCTGTAAGTAGTAATACCTCTCCAGTGACCCTTTGTAATCAGATTTCCCTATCTCTATATGCAAATATACACATGGCCTCTATCATTTTCATTCAACTGATTAAAAAAAAACAATGTGTTGCAGACAAGCACCTGAGATACCCCTTTTTCCACCAAAGTGAACCTTTGGCTTGTTCTGGGATGGTGCTAGTGCTGAATTAGAGCTGGTGCAACTATGCGAGTCGTCTTGCTTTTCAACGGTTAAGGGCCGCAAAAGAGTCACACAGCATTTTCAAACAGGGCGTTAGATTGGTTGAGACACTACGGGAGGGTTACTGATTTAGTCCTAGATTCAAATCTAAGGGAATTTACCTAATCAACCAAGTTTTGCAGCCTCTTCTCATTTAAGTGGATGAGGTCATAATTTAGGAAGGGTTATAAAATCATCACAGTGCAAAAAGGAGGAGCAGGACTGTGCATTTTGTATTTAAATGTGCCTGTGTATGATGGACATTTCGGCAAGTAACAGAACAGGGATGGTGATGGCAGATCATTCCACTTAAACAGCTAACACACACACACACACACACACACACATATAGAGTCATCCTGATACAGAAGTGCACACGCATAAACACACGCACACACCTTTAAAATGTGTAGCGAGATGAGATTTGGCTGGCTGCCAGTGGAAGATATTACAGCCATAATTCATTACTCAGCGGCCTGGGCTGATCCCGGATTTTACTGGCACGAATGAATAGTAAAAGATTTTCCAAAAAAAAAAAAAAAAAAAAAGAGTTGCAGCTTTAATAGAAGTGAGACTATAGTAAAAGAGATAGTAGAAATGTATTGGAAAGAGGTAAAAGGATAGAGAAGTATGATGAAAAGAATACGGTGGAAAAATCAAACGTAAATAATTAGAAATTGATTGAAAACTACAAGACATCGGAAAACACTGTCCAAGCTCGGTAAGAGTCCAACATAAAGCTCAAAGATAGACCGTCAAACCACAGAAGAAGGCGGAAGAAACTCGAGGGAAATCGATGACAACAGATTTGACTTAGAGTTATGAGGTGAATAAAACAGCAAAAACATTTATTGCCAACAAACATCTTGAGAGTCATTCTCCTCTTGTCTTCATTTGCCCCAACATCGCCTGTATCCTCTATTTAAGGGCTGAGCGCTGGCTTAGTGCTTTTTAAATAAGCTCAGGCAGAGTTTCTTAAGGCTTTTAAGGCTTGATTCCCCCCCCCCCCCTTCATTAAGTAGATGAATCCCACTATTAGCCAATAATGCACAAGGTCTATATACTCCTTATACACACAATTTACCCTTAATACCTACAGGGGACATCAAATAGAAACATTTGTGTGGTTGAACAGTTAACACACACAAACACACCTAGAAAAGAGTTAGGATAATGGCTAACTACTATGTGTGCCTCGATAAGAGGCCGTTCAGCCTTTAATAAAAAAGGATTACGCTCTTATTGAATAGTCTTTAAGTCAAAAGGTTTACAGTTTTCGTTTTAATGATGCAGATTTTGGAGCTAATTCTTGCAGATAAGCTCAGGATAACAGCTCCTAATGCGGGGAGAGGATTCTCCTTACTATAATCCATACCCACTATACTCCACTTTCTTGGCGTAGGACTTAGAGGCACCACATTGACACCAAAACCACAAAAATCTGTTCACACTTGGTTGTGCTTTATTGAAAGTGTTATTACTGTATGGTTCTCGACAGACTCGGGTCTTTTAGAGTTAGTGGCCATATGTACCGTGTAAAGGCTATGTGTCTAACTAAAGTGACATTTTCTGCATTTAGGGGCGGCTATTATCCCCGTGAGTTGATCTCTCTGCAACCATGCATGCAGAGACGAACCAAAAAAGGCTGTCATTTAAAGAACCAACCACACAAATTGGACTATAACCATACCTTACATTTCTTAATCATTATGTAAATGGGAACGGGAGCAACAATCTGTTCCTGTGAATGTCAGTCTATGCAAGGGTGTTCATCAAAAGTCTGTTCAAGCAAACAGGATGTGTTTGTCAGCCTGTCAGAGCGCATGCCTTGATTGGGTTCAGTTTTCGGTCGTGTCATTTTTCACCTTAGAGGAACCTTTCAGGACAATCAGTCAAAGGGAAGAGACAGAGAAGATGAGTGCCAAAAAAAAAAAAAAAAAAATTGAATGTAGAAAGGATGAGTGGGATAGAAAAAAATAATCTTTTTAGCACCCCACCTCTAGATTTGGAGTGCATTTAAGGGCTTCTCTTCAAACTAGCACTGAGTCACTAGGCAAAATCAAATGCAAAGTTGCGGAAAACATGGGGAGATGGGAGTAGTGTTGTGGGAGAGCTGGTGGAAGAGAGGGTGAGGCGAAGTGACAGACATTAGCACAGTTATCAGTTATCTGGACGATTGCTTTTTAGTCATATTTCCAAACGTTTTGTAAATACGACAGGCAAATTCCTATCTTTCTCCGCCCCGACTTAAGCATCCATTAGCCCAATTAGACGACTTCAAGAAGGCCTTCCCCTTGGCTGTAATAATCAACTATTTAGGCTGTGCTGCAACAGGCTGCGATTAGCTTTCTTCACATTTCAATGTGGCACATTCTGTTGCTTGTGACATTGAACACATGTCTTAAAGATTTAAATGTTGCCAATCTGTATGTTACTTTTAAAAGTTTGAAAACATTAAATTGAAAGTTCAAGGAAATTTTAAGCGTACATTTTGAGCGGCTCCTGCAATTTATTTTACAGTTAATCTTTCTGCACAGCAGGACAATTGACTGTAGTAATTCTTACACTTAAGAAGAAGACAGTAATCTGAACATCAACTTTTGCAGCAAAGTGAACCCTCTTCTTACACCTAGGTAATAATAAACCCTCCTCGACACAGAGACGGGGAGATGCAAAAGATTCAAACAAAGATTCAGCCACTACTGAATATACAAGTAAATTGGAAACGAAGGAGAAACACATAGTGTTTAGTAGTGTGTAGTGTGTAGAAAGGCAAAAAAATGCACTTTTGAGAACTGTGGGCATCTGACCTACTAACCAATTGAGGTGAACATTGATGGATGGCTGACATGTTGCTGATGGTCTGTGGGTGTTAAAAGACAACTCAATCTGTTCCCTTATTGGTCTTGTGAGGCTGTTAATGGGGACGTGAAGGGAAGGCGAGTGAGTCCAGCTCTGGTGTCCACTAAACGTGCTACACTGATGGATCTGCTAACACTTTACTGCAGTGCTCTATGCCCCCCCCTTTCCAAACTCAACCCATCCCATCATAATCTTTCTATCTTGCACAGACACGACAGACCAGGCGGCTGCATCGCCTTCCAATCTTCCTATCACAGCTATAGCTTCGCAGTCAGAAATGAGTGGAAAGAATAGAAAGAAAAAGAAGTGTGAGAGAGAGAAATAGGTATTGATTTGATCAGATATAGTGCTGTGAGCCGGTTCGGCCATGTTCAGCAGCTTAACACCCTGAAATAGAACAGGAGAAGGAGACAGCCCGTGTGGGTGGAAAGTGTACAAGACAATACAAAGATGAAGAATGGAAGCAGTATTCCAGCCTGCTGAGAGAAAAGGGAAGATGCTGCAGAGAAGACAAATGTTATGTAAAGGGAAAACCTTTTTTTTTTTTTACAGATGTTTGTGTAAGCATTGGTGGAACGATACATATTTCTTAAACTACTACTAAATACCACATAAACAGGAGTAGATTTATTATTTTTGTACAAGTGTTTTTAATGTTTGTTTCTGCTGCTGCCGGCTAGGTCGTAGTGTCTAGGTGCCACAAGTTCCTCACTGGAGCTTTAATGGTGCACTCGTTAATTCAGGACTTAGGATTTCAGAACTACTTGCAACACAACAACATTGTGGACTATGTGTAGCACTTCCTCTTCCTTGACTCAGTAGAGACGATGCATAACTCGCATCCCATTAGTTTTGGTGGCACCTGGATGTTTCTACATGTATTTCAAGATCTGCATCCTAAAACAAGCTCTTACTCTGAAACCGTCCATAACGGTCCATTTCTTCATTTTGCTGTGTCACAATTTGCATATTTGTGTCCTCCTTAAAAACAATATATTTTGCGTATCTGTCCAAGAAGAGGGACTCGATCAACTTTAGTATTTCTAAATTTCCTTGAAGCATTATTTGGGTTACTGTAACTGTTGTCTTATTTTTAAATCACTTGACATCATTGCTATTGATTATAGTAACGTTGTCCTCACCAAGTGATTGCACAAATCCACAGAACAACATCAATAGACCAATGTCTAATGGGGCAAGAAACAATCAAAAGCCGACCCTTAGTTCAGCCAAAGATGCACCATTTTGATCTACTGTACTTGGAACTACATTTACTTCGACTTTAGTTCTGTCATCTATATGTTTATTTTAATTTTATATTTTAATTTCACACTTTTTTACATACTTATTAAGTTTTAATTATCCTTTAAGTCAAAGATGACAACTTTCCTGTGTGTGTGCATGTGTGTTTGAGCTGTCTCCCTCTGGCAATGTGACAGCCATGTGACTGGTTGTAATTGCCTGCCCCACTCAACGCAGTGAGGGGTTAATAATGCCAGCAGCCTCGTATTCTTGCCGTCACCTTCTGCTGTCCGGCTCCGACAGCGGCTCTCGCTACTGATAGGCTTCAGCACATACAGTACTCCAACACCCCTATGCACACACACACACACACACACACACACACACACACACACACACACACACACACACAGACACACACACACACACACACACACACACACGCACACTTATATGCAAAAACCTTCACACACAGGTTGTGAAATATAATCCTTAGAGTGTGTGAAACAGTGTAGACATTGGATATACTGCAAACAGAGGCATATCTCTATCACTGCACTGCCGGACGCTCACATAGGCAAATCCATAGTGAGAACCATTCACACACACACACACAGGCTTATACACACTTACACAATGATTAATGTGGTCCAACCTGCACTCTCATTCACTCAATAGGTGTTTACAGCCGTTTAACACCGCCTTAAGGAACTACAAAGACAACAAGGCCAGTGCAGTGGAGTCAGTCCTCTACACTCCAAAGCGCCCATACATGACATGTCCAGACAAGTCATCCAGTGAATCCTATATTCAGTGCTTTTACAGGTCAGTCTTCCACTAGCAGGTCCTTAATAGAGATTTATATATTTGTCATATCATAAGTACCCTGAAAAGCCGTCGCAGCAGCGCTTATTGAAATAAATTTAGTCGCGGCAAGAGTGCCATAATCTACATGATAGATTAAGCTCTGTAGGATTTTAACCACATTTATATCAAGGGTTTAACACATCATCAGCGACTACGATTCAGTTATAATCATACCGGCGATCAAGTCTGTCAGGAAAGTACAACAGTACCTGTTATATATTATAACCAGACTGTGTGACATTAATGGACCTGGATTTTGACTTGTAGTGCTAAGTGCTTTCTTAGTCGTCCGACTACTCAAAAGGGCTTTTCCACTGCATGTCACATTCAAGCCATTTACACCACAGTCACACACTGCTGTCAGAGGCTGCTATGTAAAGTGCCCAACTGGACTGCTCCATACTCACTGATTCACACTCAGTTGGTGGCAGGAGCTGTAGGGTTCAGGGTCTTGCCTAGGGACTCAACATGTGACTGAAGGTGCTGGGGATTCAAAACCCCCCCTGACTTTCTAATTGAGAGATGGCCGACTCTACCACTGAGCCACTGTCGCCTCGAGGCAACACCAAATCTTGTGTATAAAGAATTCATTTAGGAAAAGTGGGATATTTAATGACCTCACTACTTCAATTTTCCCAATAGATGAACTTTTGTTTTTGGGGAAAGCAAAAAATGCAAATACCCCAGCATTCCTAATTATAGAAAGTCTGGTTATGAATGTTCTGAGTTTGTTTTTACAGAACGTGCAAGTTTAACAAAGCATCATTTAGCAAATGAGATCGGATCCAACGAGGGACATTCACAACAACGGGCATTTAAACGAGACACTTTGATGTTTAACATGCCGGTTTGAGTTCTGCTCTACTTCCGAAGGATATGTGCACGCAGAAACCGTCTCCATTAGGAGCCCCACTCGCCCCAGTCCCAAGCCATTGCCAGAGATTGGCAGCATCTAATTACATTCTGCGGCGGTCTATTCCTTTAAGGTACTAGGGGTGCTACTCCACAAAGAGCGCTGTTCTGAATCTCTCGGGTGTCTCGTGTGCTCGTTTTAGGATCACAGACTAAATTGGGTCCGGGAGAAAGGTGCTGATGGTGTGGGGAGGAGAGATTGGGCTGCTGTGATACTGGAAAAAAAACTCTGTCAGTGCTGCAAGCATGAAAACTATCTAAGCCTCACAGAGGATTTTCTTCCTCACTAGAGCAAATATAGAGGAAGTCATGTGGTCTTAATGGATGGTTTAAATGTTCATAGCAGCCGGATACAAGTGTGCTCTCCATATGTATCTAAGAGCAGATTATGTTTGGGATCATGCTGGTGAGACCTCGACATCTGAGCAAACGAATAAGGTCATAAGTATTTTTCAGTTAAAATGAGAACACCCAGAAAACAACTTAGATTGATTAAGTTGTATGCCTTTATATAGGAATTCACTCCTCATAGGCAAAGTTGACAAGTGAAATGTTGAATTGACTTCGTAGCATATTAACATATCTTTGTGTTTTACACAAAGCGGTGTGAATAACTGTAAGAAAGCAACGCAAGAAAATTGACTGCAAAGTATGATGTTGATTGTAGACTGTATAAAACATGGACGTAGTCTCAGTGACATCACCCATTGGTTTCTGAAGCAGATGTTAGAAAACTCAACGACTGGATATCACTTCATTGTAAAAATGCTGCCTTTTGGTCAATGTAGTCACAGACAAAGAGGTGGAGTAGAGGTTGGCCTTAAGTCAAATCAGCCACGCTACTCTTTAGCCAAATCATTCAAAATTTGTAGCCTTAATATAATCAAAGTGGATAACATATAAAAGAATCACCTCTCTTATAGTTTTAACCAATAAAGACATTATCCATAGAGAGCAAAACTGTCTTTTTTTTATTTCACCAGGTTGTTAACATGTTAATTTCTGCTGTAAAAAAATAATTTTAAAATGGGCCTTAGTGGAGATTATTTGGATTTTGGAGCCAGCTTCAAGCAGACACTGACTGCAGATTTGTTCACTTCTGCATTGACTTCATTTTTCAACAAGTGAGGTTGCTGCTTGATATAGACCCACAATACTTTTTTAGAATGTCCCATGAATTGCCATTGTTTGCATGTGTTACAGGGAAATGTTCAAATAATATTTGAAAGAGAGGGTATATCAACGCTGACAACTGAACAGTGGTACATCATTTTGGCCATAAACAAAAAAAGATCGGCATCCTTGTTATGTCCTAATTTAAAACTGTACACAAAATTATTTCTTGCAGTTAGAAACATTTCACAAAGTACTTGGTTGAATCACACAATTCAATTGTTTGACCATTATAGCTCATACATTAAAAACATATCAATTAGATAAAAGCAGCTACCTCCACTAACAGACCCAAAGCAGGAATGTGTGGTGCAATCCAGGAGAACGTGTGGTTACCATGAACAGGTAATGGATCTAAAATGGATGGGCTGAGAAATTCATTTTGAGAATAGGAAATGTCAAATTTGAGTCCACTTTGTTACACGAGAGTAATCAGTTCCTTTCAATGTTAATTTCAGACTGTTAAACTTACTTATTGCTTCTGCAAATCCCATGAAGCAGGAGGAAACAGATAGCAACAGGGAGCCACTCTGTGCACAAAAGCCTAGCACAGTAAGTGTTCTGAGATAATGGAGCTGAGCTCTAATAGTAATATAACAAGGTTTCATGTGTCACAGTGTCTCGCAGTATGTTTATGTAGTATGTGTGCAGTTGTCATGGCTTCATGGGACTATGCACAATGCAAGGCTCAGGAGAAAAGTGCCAATTCAACAGAGGAAAGAATAGAAAAGATGCAGGGAACATGCATGCCATTTGTTCCTGCAGAGTCAATATCCCAAAGTGGGGATGTCATCTGTTGGATATGTATTGACGGAGCTTTCCTCGCCTAGTATTTCTAGAAAGGTGTGATGGTAAATAAGGTGAATGGCAAGTAATGCAATGATTTGCCTCAGACCTAATATTGCAAAGTATGAATTTACAAATATACAATAGAAGGTGAAATGAGAGTATGTATGTGTATTCTGAAAAAAAAACCGTAACATTTGCAAATAATCAATGAAAATGCTTTAGGTTACAACCTTAAAAAGGTAGAGTAGAGCAGAGCAGAGTTTTGGGATTTTCAATGAAAAAAAGGTTGAATTTATTAGGCTTACTGATTAAATTAATGATATAAGATAAGAGAACTATAACAAAGGGCAATATTTCTGGGTTAGCTTCTAGATAAAATCAATAAAACTTAATTACAATCCTCCATATCCATGCAAAACCTTTTTAACTCTAATTGTGCAATCTGCTGTTTAAGACCCTTTATAATCCGTTGCCTGAGCTTTACTGAAAAACATGCATTCATAAAGTTCAGGGTTGGAACAATCACCCTGAGCTTTTCCAAATCATAAAAAAAAAAAAAACTCTGAAAGACATATGAGGGTTCTTCAAGACCCCTGAGGCACTGGTAGTAATTCAAGCATGGAAACGCCAACCGATTAGCAACTCAAATTGAACTGTATGGAGAAGTTGGTTTCCAGTGAGCACAGGCAATATTTGTCCAAGCAGTATGTCACAAATGTTAAGCTCAACACTTGGCCAACAAACAATTTCATTTGGCCTTTTACAGCCTCTATTTACAACAAGCCAAAACACCTCCGTGTCAACAGAGCACACTCGGGGGAGTGTTCTACGCTCAGACCAGATATGATGAGACAAATCAGAGCTTAAATTGTCTTTTGTGGTCCTCTCCCTCTTATTGTCTATTAGCCACATGACCCATCAGGTGGGTTGTTCTTATAGCTTATTTGATCCTGTTTGACCTGGAGAGAGAACCATTCACGCTTCATAGAAATGACGCCTGCTGAACAACATTATATGAGCTCTTAAGAGATGAAAAACACATTTGTTTCACACTATACCTCCATGTTTGGTTATAGTTTGAGCTACATCTATAAATTTTCATTTGTACTATATTCTACAAAGACATGTCAACACGTGAAGGTATTAACCCTTCCCCTGAAACAACCAAAAAAGGGGATTGTGACTCAGAGGTAGAACACATCATCAACTAATTGGTCAACCAGCTGTTTGACCACCAGTTCCTCCAGTCCCTAATTGTCCTTGAACAATACTGGATATTGAACCCTAAATTGGTCCTGAAGGCAAGGGCCCTAGTGATGAGTGTGGAAGTTTGTCACTAAAATGGTTGAAAATTAAGGCAATAATTGGATATACACAGGTAATACTAATGTTGTGAAGTTACTGAAACAGGAATTACCTCATAAGCATTAACTGCAGATACAAGTGTCAATAAGGCAGCTGTTGGTAGAATTATGTCTTCACCTTGAGCAGAGTGAGGCTACCTGTGCTCCCCTGCCTCTGGTCTAAAATGAAGCTAGGCTATAGGAATGGGAACAGTTCGATAGGTTAGCTTAACTCAAGCTCCATATCAACACATGGTCTTTAGGCTGGTATTAACATCTTACCTTGGTAGGCATTTATTTTCACCTTGAGCTATCAGCTAGCCCCTGCCTCTATTGCAAGTGTATGAAAGCATTCCTTATTCAAAATGTGCTAGTTCTGACAGGCTTGTTTAGGTAAACCTGGCTAGCTTAGGTTAGCTAAACTCTATCTCTGTATCATAGCACAGTCTTGAGGCAGGTGTTGACCTTTTATGTTGGTAGGCTAATCTTTCTGTATTAAGAAGAGCCACACTATCTATTAGTTCCCGCTGCGCGAGGTTAGATTAACTTTAGCTCTGTATCAAATGACAGTCACCAGTAGGCCTTTACTGAGCTTTTGAACTTCTTATTTAAAATAATTAATAAAATGATGAGCTAACAGTGAATCACACAATATATAATTAATATATCTCATACTTACATACTAGAATATAACCACATGTAGAAACTGCAATGCTTGTTGAATGTGCTTATCTTGACTTATTGCTTAGCTTTAAGGGGCAATTGTTCACAGAAAAGATTATCTATGATTAGTTGCAGAATATTTCGTCATCAGTGAGTTCAAATTTATAATTTTCTGTCTACACCTGAACATGTAACCGTATTGATGAAGAGCACACTGTGGCAATCCCTGTTTCTACAAAGTGTGTGGGCGAGCTGGGTATTTCTTCATATGAGCCTGGTGGCCTCTCATTCCGAGTTTAATTACATAGCTGGCCTCTGTAACACTCTCATTTCATCTACCTGTCTAATTGCTTTGAAGGTAGCAGGGGGGCCACAAGATGACACAGCCTCTGGTCACGATGTTTAGAGGGGAGACAGTAAATTACGCAACACATCTGTGAGGGGACCTCAGTCTGGCTTCTCAACCTAACCTGCATGAAAATCGGAGTCATTTTATTAACAGCGGTAACTCATTTTGAGGGTTTTAAAACTGCATGGCTTCAGCTTCTGGGGCTTTGCAGAACTTGTTAGTCGTTTTTTTTTTTGCTTTTTATGTTAATTCATTTGATTGGGTTCCCTTGAGATGATAAAATGCTGACACTACAACCAAGAGGGACCTTGTGACTCCACCAGGCCACTTGGGGGATACTATAGTTTGACAGACTTCCTATGAACCTTTTATTATGGTAGTCTGATTTTTGTATGGGGGATATAAGGTCCTTAAGAAAATTGAAGTATTTTGGAGAAGCCAGCCGGAACACCTACAAGAACGCTGAGCATTGCACCACTGTACAAAGGGCTGTAGCATACTCATCTGAACCAATTTAAAAAAAGTCACACCATGTGTAAGGAATAATTCCAAATATTTGTCCATTTTACCTTGCTGTTACGAAGCCCTTTCTTGTGGCACTCAACTGTATTTCAGTTCTACATTCCTACCCAGGTTGCTGTTGGTATCCTGGTCGAACTCCAAAATGGGGGCTTTGCTGACCTGTAACTTCTAAACATGCTATGGCCTTTAATTAGAAGTAACCCACTACCACAAAATTCTAAATATCTCTTTCAGGCCTTAGCCACCAGGACTATATCTGTAAAAATGTGGTAAAGACATTGGCTAGTATACACATGCTTGATAGACACTCAAAATATCAGTATGCCAAGTGTGGGCCAATGGGAAGGGAACCTTTATTTATGAAGGCCTGATACTGTAATTTAAGGGAAACCAATGCAAATCCAAATATGAGGGATAAGGACACCATAAGGCATAAATAGATAAATTCTCCATAAAATGACATTAAATTGAGCACACATAATCCCACGGTTTGTGAGCACAGTAGAATGGGTACAATCCCTCACTGCTCTAAACAGTCTGAATCCTCTCTCTCTCTTCCCAGCTGCTGTTGGTTTTCATATTGGCTGTTCCCCAATCGTTCCCCAGTCATACTGGGAGAAACCTGCCGCAGTACTTTCCATAGTGAATGTGCTGAAAGTTGGTCACTCAGCTGCATAACATAGTACAAAGCGAAGTTTAAAGGCGACATAAAAAGCACATAATGTATGTGAAGATGCTGAAGGAGGCCCACAGGTCCAGATTTGCTGCAGGCGGCAGAAAACTGTGATAAAAACCGTCAGCTCAGGATGAAAATGTTTCAACTTGAGCACAATTCTGATGTTACCCCGAGCTGTAAAGCGCTGTAAATCTCTGCTTGATGAATGTACAGAGACAGCAATGAAGGATGATGGATCCAAAGGGAAATAAGAAGCTGCCTGTACGTTCTGAAAGCAGTCAGTCTGAACTGTCACACACGCAAACAGTCACTTTCCTTTTGTCAAAGCAAACATCTGTGCTGCCATGTAGGGACACATCCTCCTGATGCTGGTGGCCAAGAGACACAGACTGTAAAAAGTGCAAGAGCAATCAAATGCGCTTAGGGGGAGTATGAGAGAAAACCAACATCACGACTTTCAAAAAAAAAACGCTACTTCACACGAAATCACATCGCTCCACTTGCTACCACTCTGCAACACTTACACGCCCTGTGAGGTCCCAGCGCCTATATGAATAGAAAATTGAAGTGGATGGAAGTTGGCATATGCTATTACGTATATTTTCTGAATTTTCTGGCCCCACGTGTGACCTCTGAAGGAGTTATTAAAGGCTTTGCAGTTATACTGGCTCTACCTATCAAACCCACTGGGCTGTAATAGCTGAGGTTCAGGGTAAGAACGTTGTTGGGGTTTAGCAGTCTATGTGTAGATGGATTTGTCCGATCAAAACTGATTTAGAGCCTTGTGGATGTCTACCAATTCAAATAAAACTAAACCTTCTAAAGCTTATGGGCTTGGTTGACACACACACCACATATATTAAATGTTCTAGAAAGTGGTTTATTTCTGTGACACATGGTAATGCAAAGAAGAACTGGTCGTGTTTGAGTTGTGTTGAAGACTTGCTTGGACCGCTATTGTAATAAACTAAGAGTGAGCGGTCCGAACCAAGTTTGACAGACACTGCGTTAAAACTAGGTATGTTACAATTGTCAATATAATATTGAACAGTTTGGTACGGCATCCACAGTGCTTACAAGTACCTTCCATTCGTCCGAATTGGCTCTGTTTGTGTTTGCCTGTGAGTCCATGCGCTGGGATGAAGAAACCCCTCCTCGTGAGTTGATATCCAATCACTGCGTGCTGAAGTTGGGGAAAGCTGACAACACTTCAGTGTGTGATTTCACACATTACTTTAACATGGAGAGCAAAGTGGAGAGGCTGCAGTAGGAGGAAACGCCGCCACCTTTCAAATCAGTGGTGTGGGGACATTTTGGTTTCAGGTTTGAGTATAATGACAAAGAAGAGAACGGTGAACAAACAAATGCTGGAAATGGGAACACTGACTTAATACTTACTTTGGCTAAAAGTTTACAGCTAGTTTGAACATAAGTCAAAGATAGATATCGGCCGATGTATCAGTAACATATTTTTTTCTCTTTCTAATATCAATATCGGTATTTGCCCCCAAAAATCACATATCAGTCAGGCCCTAGTTGAAACCATTGTAACTTACTTAGCCCTGCATGCACAGTGAATGAGAGGAGAGAGCTGTTAATGGAGATCACTTCAAGCAGCATGCACAATGATCAATGAAACCATCCTGATTAAGCAGTTCAACAGACATATAAACATCCAAGGTCGGCACCTCACTGACACCCTCCCTTTTCCTCCGTCTTTCTTTGCCTTTCGTAATCTTCACCAGCTGTACCTTTTTATAAAGTCGCCCCGAAACAACACAACTTTCGATTTAAAACGTTTCACACATGAGGTGACATGGAAAATCTGAGAGAGTGCAGAATAACATCAGCTAAACCAGCTGCACAAAATGTATATAACCGTCTCTCTCTCTCTCTCTCTCTCTCTCTCTCTCTCTCTCTCTCTCTCACTGACCACCTGCACAGCTAACAGATGGTACTCGCGAGGCCTATGGGAGGAGTAAATAAAGAGCGAGGGGAGATTGTCCAGTCTTTCATTGAGTTTAGATGGAGATTGTATACATAAACACAGAAAAACGGTTAATAAACCTGGGCAGCCTGTCAATGGAAAAGTCTAATTGTGAAACACTGGTTCAATTCTAATAATGCATGCAGTGTTTAGACTTCTGCCGACAGGGAGGAGATTCACTTATGTTTGGAGGGCCAAATCTAACATATGTGTACCTAAAGTTGTTTGTCCCATCAGCAGCTGGGTTTTTAAATAAACTGTAGGCATTTTTGCCTGTACACTTTTATGATCTTCTGATAGCCATTGACTGCATGTAATCATTAGGGAAAAAAAATCAAGATTGAAATGATAATAACACATTATGATGATATTTTGACGACCCTGTCCATCAAAAAGCAATTAGCGCTTCTTCTGTCTGCGTTGTTTTTCTTTACTTGCCTCCTATCTCTAGTCTCCTTGATTAATCTGTTTGACAGTATCAAAGATGACTTCATTATTATATGCAGACTTTTAAACACCACGCTACTTTTCAGCATGCAGTCTGAAGCTATGACAGCAGAACCTCTGAACAACTCTCTCTCTCTCTCTCTCACTCACTTACTTGTTCCTCTTCAGCCTCTCTTTTCATTCCGGCCTCAGTGGAAATCAGGAATTAGACAGTGAAGGATGCATATTGTCGGTAAAAAATAACGGCCTTACAAAAGAAACACGATCAATCTTCATTGATACTCTTCTAAACGATTCATCCAGGACAGCAAATGTGACAAATAACTATGCAATACTGGCATTAGGCTAATCATCCCCATGGCAACATTGGACTGTCAAATGTACACACATGGCACACTGTGATTCTACCCAGCAAGCCCTGGGCTGGAAACCCACCTGTCCACTTTATTTCCTCCAAAAACACACAAGCGGCAGCTTTGACAAGCTAGTAGACCCGGGGAGCTTCTCCACACACTGACACGCACAAACACACACACACACACACACGTTTTCAAACACACATTTCAAGCATGGGTAATTGCACTTGCATCAACGTACACACACATATAGCGCACAGGGTCACAGGGAACTAATGAAACATGAAAACTGGCAGCACAGAAAATCACAGCATGTTACTCCTGAATGCCGAGCGGAATTTCTTTTTTGGTCTTAACCTTTATTCAAACAGGCAAGCTGAGCACATTCCAAGAACACATTTCATTTACGGCAACAGCCCAGGGAGTTTGCAAAGCCCCTTTTCCAAGTTAATTGTGGGATCTTACTTTGTCATAAATGTCTTTCTCTCTCTCCTTCACTGAGGATTAGTGTAAAGACGTTAAGAGATGTCAGGCGTTATGGGCCTGTGTGTGTGTTTCATAAGAGCTCTTAAAGACATCAACAACAAAAAAAGGGAAAGAAAGTTTGGAGCAACAAATAATTAATAGAAACATCTCTTTGACCTTTTCTGAACCTGGATTTCTTTTTTTCTACCTCTGTTCCAAAATAAACAAAACCCTTCAGTCGGGTTCTACCGTCATGATATTTCATTATATTTCCTCTGAAAGCACTCAGATGCATGCAGTATCATATTTACCTAACGCCGCACATGCACACATCACATCCCATCAGATCACACCACAAAGGAGTGCAGGCTTCTTCCATCTGCTTCGGCAGAGAGCAGCATTCCACTTGTTGGCCTGCAAACACACAAGGGCGTCCTTTCATAAGGAGCCTTAACAGAGGCCGATGGATGTCACAGCAGGGTGCTTGGCTGATGATGAGGCCAGTGTGCGAAGGCAGATGAGTCTGTGGCCTCTGAACGCTGAGTTAAGCAGTGAAAGGAGCTGCCTGCTTGTGCCTGAGCTGAAAAAGGTAACAACTGTATGTGTGTGTTAACCTGTGTGTGTGTGTGTGTGTGTGTGTGTGTGTGTGTGTGTGTGTGTGTGTGTGTGTGTGTGTGTGTGTGTGTGTGTGTGTGTGTGTGTGTGTGTTTCTAAAAGAAATTGGGGAGTCTGGACATTTTCTGTTACATAATGCGATGAACAAAACAGAGAGAGGAAGGTGCAAAGAGAAGGGAGGCAAGAACAGAAAGAGAGAGCTTCTACATGCTGAGAGATGCATAGTGATGAGGTGGAAATACAAAAGGTAAGACTTTGTAAGTTGCTGAGACGCAGCCCGAGAAACGGCAATCATGAGAAGCCAGTAGCTAAGACGATCCTCGCAGGCCCTCCTGTACCGCACAATAAAACAGCAACTTTAGATGCTTTGAATCAATACAATCTGCCAGCTCTTGCTCTTTCTCTGTCCCCAGGGGCCATGCATTATGAAAAAACATTACATAAAAAAGAGGGGGAATATTGCTGCTGGGACGCACAGGCACCAAACAAGAACACACACACACACACACACACACACACTTGAAATAACCTCGTTGAATTCCACAGTCACCACCCAACAGAAAAAAAACTCCTTCTTCATGGAGTTATTAACACAAAAACTCATCGTATTAACTGCTCTCCTTGGATATATTGTGGCACTTTCTTATCCCACGTGCGATCAATATTAATTAGAGATGTGAATTATCCCCACAATTCCAGGCAATTAATTTGTTTTGTCCCCCCCCCCTCCCCCCCACTTCCTCTTGCAACTCCAACCCATATCTATTCCCAAGGAAGCCCCATCCTCCCACTTCTTCTTGCCAAAAAAAAAGCTTAATTAATTGTAGACAGCGAGTCTATGGGGCAGTTTTTTCTTTTGTTTCCTGTTGATTTTTTTTTCCCTTTAGCTTTAGCCTCGGCCCGAGCCCAGTCGTGTTCATAGAGCTCCCCCCCGAAACCGAAATGGCACTGACTGCAAATATTGACACAGTCACCCAGGGACTGCGCCAAATGAATGCCGCCCCAGCGACAGAGGCATCTGTGGCTCCAAATGGAGCATGGCAGAGCATATGAAGTAGGCGGGCGGAATATATGACAACGAGAAGAGGTGAGGAGGGAAGTCGATGCTGCGAATGCGTTCACTTCTGGCTCTTTTAAAGCCTCCAGACATTTTTGACCCAACTTTGAACTACTTAGTCGTCATTTTTATAGGGATTATTTTTTTTTTACTCCCCCCCATCCCTTCTTTGCCTTCTTTACCTTGCTGAGCGAATGTCTGTGTGGTGGAGGCTGATGTGCAGTGAGTTGACAGCACTGTCTCTAGATGTGATGATGGAAAGTCTCGAGCCCGGTTGTCGGGGCATGTTACTCTTACCGGCTCATCCAAGCACATTGATGGGACAAGACAGGCATACCCGATTTAAAATAACACACCAACCTGGGCATTACCAGTGACGAAGCAAGAGGCCTAGATTAGAAATCACAGAAGACAACAGGAGAATCATTTTTAGACTAAAACAGCAGGATGGATAGGGACTTAAGAAGATCGGAGTGGGAGAAATTAGCATGGGGGCTTGTTAAGAGAAGGCCAGGTAGGGGGAGGAAGTGTGTGTGTTTGTGTGTAGTGGGTGTCAGAGGAACAATGGCCCAGCCAGGGTGCAGTGATCCAGGCAAGACCAAGCTGTCGCCAGCCCCTGCTCCATATGCAACATTTTAACAGCATGCATGTTCGCACAACCACACACAAACACACATAGCTTTATGCACCACTATCACTTTGACTATCGTATCGTCTATCTCCCGGTGTGTGTGTTCACTTCAACTCTCGCACATTAGCTCATCCGAGCAGATTGAGTGGAGGCTAAACAAGGAAGTAGAGAGGGGTAGGTGAGGCAAAAGGTGTGTGTGTGTGTGTGTATGTGTGTGTAAGAGGGAGACAGAGAGAGAGACAGGGAGAAGGAGAAGGATTTAGCATTGCCTGCATTAGTGCATGACATGTGGGCGGATATTGAAGATGTTATTAGTATCACATTTACAGGCCTTATAAAACTGCCACAGAGCCGGCTGGTTTTCATACATCTTCAGCCGATATGTGTCACGCTGTCATTTGTATTGCTCTTCCAGCAGCTGCTCGGGTGATCATTCAGTGATGGAGCCGTCATTACGTGGGGTCTCATCTGTCCGTCCTGTTTAACCTTCCCGCTGAGCTTCGGTCAAAATTGACACATTTTTTTAAATGTAGTTCTGTAATAAATGCGTTGGTCTTTATTTGAAATGAGGCTTTCAGATACCCTTCACAGTTGATTATCAATCTTAAATTCTAAAGCAAATTATCCTTAAAATTATAAAATCCTAAACCTTTATGTTACATGTTTAAAGGGATGAGTTTTCAAAGCCAGCAACAGCCAACTATCCTCTCTAGCAAATGCTCCTTTTTCTCAGATATCCAACTTCTCTCCTTATGTGGCCCAATAATTCTAACCAAGTAAACCTAAATGAATATAATATTCACCGTCATAATGACACTTTGCACACCTTGTAACAAACCTTAGGTCTGGTAAAATGTTCAAATCCAATGTGGAATCACAAATAACTCCCCGTGCATTTCAAGAGGCTTCTCAAAAAAAGAGCAAGTGAGATCTCCAGAGATGTCTGCAAACATTTGCTTCGGCCATCTTGGCAAAGGGAAAAACCCAGAGCTGAGGGTTTTGGTAGTGGACCATGTCCACTTCAAAAATAAGAGAACAAAAGAAAGATAGCAGCCCTGCACGCTAAGAGACCAGCCATTTATTCAGTATGCTCTTTTGCAAGTTAACACCCTTTCACTGTTAATTACTGTAAATCTTGTCAGCACTCTGTCCCACATACTTATAGCCATTCAACTGGACTGCTATAACAGAAGGCTGACCGCGATAACTTCATACTAATTCAATTAAAAACTTTTGCTTGTGCATGTTAAACTTCAGATACTCGAACATAGTTACATAAATGTGTATTTCCTGTGACCTCATGTGACCTCTAGCAGTATAAAGTACTTTTTGTTGCCATGGTTTTGTGTTGTCTTCGTCTGAACCCAAAGCACAGGATTTTAGCAGTAATAAAAAAAATGGAGTACAATGAATTTTCTTGATGGACAACTTCAGATGAAGCATGCTCAACATGGCCTGTGTGTAAACCAGGATAATCCACCAACTGTCCCTGTATAAACATGCTGCCCTGAGCGCTCTCCATGGTGCTGAATCTGAGGCTACTCTGAGTGTATGTCCAACATTGACTACAGCCCATTGGTGGGGACAGATGGACAATAATCTAACAGATAACCTTACCAAACTACCAAACCATACTGTGTACAGCAAAGCTTGGTTTTTTTTTGGGTGATTGTCACAGGGTCAAGCCATAGCTTCCTCCATAGTCCATTGGTACTGTAAGCCACACACCACACACACACACCACATTCCAATCTGCACATTGCACTTTGACACCCTGGACACTTTACACTGTTTACATTATTCTATATTTAATATTTTGTACATTCAAATAATTATTTTTTATTTTTTACATTATATTCTATTTTACTGTATATATGTGTATTAGTAATTTGAGTGTTTATTGCATGGCCTTGCGGAACAGTCCTTACATTTCACTGCACATCTGTATGAGCATGTGACAAATAAAAATCTTGAATCTTGAATCTTGAATCTTGAATCTTGAAGCCTTGGTGAAAGACATTGTTTTGGTCATTCCTTTAACCTGTGATAAGCTTCTTCCTGCCCCTCTTACTCTTACCTATGCATCCCAAAACTAGACTGAGAAGACAACATTCTTGAAATATGGTCAGTAATGTCCCATCTGAGCAGATCTCTTGATATGTGAGATTTGTTTTCTTGTTTTTAGTTTGCTTTTTTTGAAAACTGGGGAAATTGTTGATGTCATGTGATTCAAATACAAGTCTGACAAATGTCTCAGTTTGTCTTAAAACTGTCTCTTGAATTTGGATATTTCAAGAACATAAATGGCTGAAATATGTATCAAATGCTTTAATGGGGTTGAACATGGTTAATTATTGAGTGGTAAGTTTGGGATTCAACTGTCTGTAACACAAAAAAACTCAAATTAGAACTCAGTTTGTGTCACTAACAGCGGAATAAATCCCAGTAGTTTGTAATGAAGCAGTTAGAAAAAGTCATAGCACTAGAACATTGAGTACAAAAGTATCGAAACGGATGTTCATACAAATCCTTCAAATGGACACTAAAAAGCAGACTCGGTCTTTTGGTTGCAACTATAACTGTTTGAACACAGGGAGACCCAGCGTTTCCCCTGCCCACCCTTTGTCCTCCGCATATCTGAGGGTTAAAAAGGAGACTCTTCTCACATCCAGCTTCAGCCATCATCGGTGGGTTGCTCGTATCTGCTAAAAGGGGACATGGCCCTGCAGGCTCCATTAGCTCCGACAGCAGTAAGCCCCCAGAAATAAAAACGAACGAGGTTAGTCAGCGGGTTTTACAAAGAGAGGAGGCGAGGGGCGGGGGGGGGGGGGTTAAAGTTGATCACAGCTCACATTCAGGGCGTAGGCAGGGATACAACACAGCCACTCACTCCAACATCCATTTAATAATGTTCTGGGATCATACTGTATAGTTTCACTTTGTAATGATTACAGCAAGCCTTAACTTTCTTTTGGAAACATGAGTAAAGACTACAGGCTAAATCCGACCTGTTAATCCAAATATAAAATGTGCCAAGACCCAAAGAGACATCTCAATGAATCAGTGTCCCTGTTAAACAGCCTACACCAGTTCCCCCACAGGCTGCCACAGCAGAGTTCTGCTCATTTTTGTAGGGAAATTGTTCAGCATGCCACAGATGGCTACTTGGGGAATAAAATAATGGAGGTCGCTTCATGCTGCCATGTGCGCTCCCTTACATTATTTAAGGGGGATTTGATTGTAACGATGGGAGTTTTTTAGTTGTTTTTTTTTTTAGGTGCGTGCCGAGTTAGCGCACGAGCTGCATGCTCAACAGATGGGTTAGGAAAGAGAGTGAGAGAGAGGGAGAGAGAGAGAGAGAGAGAGAGAGGACGCTCCGAGGCTCCTTTGCACTCCCGCTGTCTCGTCCTGGGTTGTCATTCCCGTTCAGCGTCACCGGAGCCACCTGCTCGCTTCTGAAGAGGGGGAGTCAAGGCCAGAGACTCGAGAACCTCTCTTGCAGACTCCATAAAACACCCCATATATTCATCATTAAACGCAAAAGAACCCGGGATAGACTGGGGCGGAGGAATGGTAACGAGAAGTGGCACTGCGGCAGACAGCCACAAATAAATCGGACTTCAGTGCGTGATCAGGTAGCTTTCAAAGGGCTTTCTGTTGCGTGGTGAGATGCCAGTACGGATGTAAGTCAAGCAACCCCCCCCCCCCCCCCCCGCGCTTACCCATCCCTTCAGTCCCCCCCCCCCCCCCCCCCCCCCACTCCCAGTGCACGCTCACTGGCGTCTTTGGTACATCCTGGCTCTTTAGCATTCAGCAGGAGAAGGCACCCACTCACCCAGGCGCACAGTGCGCACGGAGTGGGGAAGAAACACCGCTATCACAACTCTAAGCCCCCGCTTTATACACGAAGCCGACGCCATCCTGCTTTGAATCATTTCAAGCCATTAGAGAAGCCCTGTCAAAGGAGCTGTGGTTAAAAAAAAAAATCTCATCCTAAAGTCAAAATCGGTATCGTGGAAACTGAGAACACCAGCATCGTGTTTGTGAGCGAGCGAGCGTGTGTGTGTGTGTGTGTGTGTGTGTGTGTGTGTGTGTGTGTGTGTGTGTGTGTGTGTGTGTGTGTGTTGGCTGGGAAAATAGAGCAGGTATGGAAGGTGAGAAAAGAAGTCTGTGCAGCCGGTGTGCGCACGATGGTGCTGTGAGTGTGTGTGCGTGTCTGTGTGTGTGTTTCTTTTGGCCACTGCGCAAAGTTACAGGTCTGCCAGCGGCTTTAGAGGCAACCACTGAGGGATTCAGCATTCAGAAAGGCTCTTTCTCTCCACCTGTGCTCAACTAATGGGCTCCTCTTCAGCTGCAGAGATGGATTTGGGGCTTTTCCTGTGATTAGTTCTCCTGTGTTCAGGTTCACAGATCTCACATCCCCTCGGAACTGTCGATATACTTTAGCTTCTGTTTGCAGCACTGGCTTCTCTGCATGCGTCCATAAAGTATGTACATGTGTAAACTGTGATTTGTACACGAGGAAGTCTGGATTAAAATGAATAAACTAGCCAGCAGACTGTAGAGGAAGAAGAACTGCATGGCGCAAAGAAACAGGCAAACGGCTCTTGACAGAGATGTTCAGTTTAATAGATTAAAAGAATTACCTGATCGCTGTCAGCAGCAGTTATTTGATGCGACGGCTATTCCCCGCTCGGTTCCGTGGATACAAATTAAGTTTCCCATCCATGGCACGTCTCAGATGGAGAGGGGAGACTATCACTCATTCATCCCTCGCTGCTGCGCGGAATCTTCTCCCGATAAATGTTCTTGACTGCGAGGCATTCCACTTCTGCGCCTCCGAAAACCCGACCAAAAAAATCATAAGAGTGGGGGGAAAAAAATAAAAAAATAAGGACATGAAATCATAAAGTGGCCATAGATATAAAAACAGACGAACAGAACAGAGGGACGCAAGAGAAAAAAAGGCAATGCAAAGAAAAAAATGAAAAGAAGAAGGGACGTTGCTGTTGTAGATGTCCAGTTTTGTTCCAAAGATACATCCACGTCAGATAATCTCCATGGTTTTGCGCATATAGGCACGCTGTATATTCCAATGCAAAGAGAGGACGCGCTCACAGGCAGCAGCGCCGCAGCAGCAGCAGCAGGGGCAGAGTGGGATAACGGTTTTTTTTTCTACTGATGCCCGGTACTCCAAGTCCGAGGAAGCTCTTCATTTGAAGCAGAGATTGAAACAGAGACAGCGAGAAAAATGTATTAAATAACAATTCCGGTCACTGTCCCTCTCCTCTTCCCACGCAGAGGCGGAAGTGTGTTTGTGGCTCTCTCGCCTTCGCTGGCATTCGGGATGGGTATCCACAGGCAGCGGCTCACAGTCGGGCATCTGGCTCCCCTGCAGTCGCTTCACAAGCGGAGGACAGAGATGCGCGCCCTCGCTGCCCTCCGCCGGGGATCCGTCAGGCGCGTTCACAGCGGAACCCCTCCTCCCCTCCCTCCCCTCGTGCTCTTCCTACCCCCGCTTCCATTGCCCGTCGTGACGTCAGTACGCGCAGTTTCCAAATACAGAAATGCAAAAATGAGTAGAATGATGCACATACGTTTCAGGGTAACTTGGTTTTTTTTTGTAAAGTGGTTCATGTTTGTTGAGCAGTCACATAGATTTAAAACAGATAATCTTCAAAAATACATTTGTTAAACCTGCACCAAATTTACAAGATAAAGTGCCAATCACATTTCTGCAGGATGATTATTTTTTTGGGCTTTTTATGCTTTTATTAAGAGATGGATAGTTATCTCAGTGGATAGAGGGGGGGAGAGAGAGAAAGAGTGGGGAACGACATGCAGGAAAGAAGCAACAGGTCGGATTCGTACCTGGGCTGCCTGCTTGGAGGACCATAGTTTCTGCACATGGTGTGCGACCACAAACCACAAGGACACCCCCCCCCCCAAAAAAAAAAAAATGTATTTCTATATTTGGTCTTCTGCAAAATATTTTCTAAAATGAAGAAGATATTTGCCCATCTAAAGTCACAATTGTAATGCATGTATTTGTGTAGCCTATTTCAAGCGAGAAGCAAAAAAGAAAAAGCCACAATAAATTTGAAGAAAAACAAATCGGAATATTTAGGGAAACAGTTCAAAAGAACGTAGAAATAAAAATGTCAACTAACTAACAACAAAAAGGTCACAAACAAGACAGGTCAAAACATTGAATTTAATTTCAAAATGCACAACAGAGCTATATTCTGGAAACATGTGAGAGTTTTCAAGTGTTAGAGAACTTTGTAAATTATTCATGAGCCATGATTTAATCATACCCTGTGTATTATAATATGTATGGACATAGCATGTGTGATGTCACACATATGTTCCTGTAGGGGGCTTTTGGAAGCCCGTCTGTGGTGGTCACCATGCTGGAAATGCTGTCTCCCTAGCGACAAACTAAGCCTCCTGACAAACCGTTATATTTTGTTCAGCTGTCAATCAAATTAGACAGCCACCTAATTATGCGTAACACATATCGTTCATGAAATCAAAACGGATGTGTTATGAAAATAAATGCACCCCTGAACAATGTGTTTTGATGAAGACAATAAATAGTCAGACCGATATCGTTTTTTGTACCAGGCTGTAAACTTGTATTTTTTTCCTGGAAAAAAACAGGCATCTGTTTATTTACTGGTCTGTTGGAGCCAACCTCAAACAGACACACCAGCCAATGCAGTTTCTTACACTTCCGCATCGGCTTTTTCTTTTAACACCGGAGGTTGCAACTTGCATTTTAACTCACACGTCAAAACCTGATGGAGCTTCACAGCTAAATCGTCCCTTAAAGTTCCACTGGCTTTAGTTTCACTTACAAACTTATATCACAGGCATCTCCTACACGGTAGATGGTGTGATTACATTTTGAAGCACCATGCTGCATATATTTGCATAGGGATGAATAAAAAGTTGTGGGACAAGTGCTTCTTTTGAAGGCTTGATTGAGGAGGAGGAGGAGGAGGTGGAGGAAGAGGAGGAGCTGTATAGGTTCAGCTTTCATTCATCCATCATCCACATTTGCATTCTTCTTCCAGTTGTGTAACTAGTGATCCATGTTCCTGCACAATTAAGTTTTTCAATAAAGTATTCTCATCATCAAATATGAAAGCGTCTCTCTTCACTGAAGTTTTTTTTTTTTTTGAAAGAACAGTCAACAACTAGGGAGAAGACTTGCTGCCAAACGCAGAGGAAGATGGAGGAACACTGTGTGACAATGAAGTCGCTGAAGACAAAAGTGGACAGCATTACTTCCACAAGCCAGATTTGAAAATCTTTGCTCCTCGATGGGCTTTGTGAGCAGTGCGGCAGAAGATACATAGGAAATAAATGCTATCACGGGAGTGGGACTGTGTCTGCCAGATTACAGTGTGTCAGTGCCCATATATTAAACCCATGGGCACTGCTAGGCTATACATTTGGCATAAAAGAGAGGCAACATTTTCTCCTGATTCCTACACTTTCTTTGACTCTGTAGGTTGCTCTAGATTTACTTCATGCTCGTGCCTACTTATTTATGTTTTTAAAAAAAACTAATTCTGTTATCCAACTTTTTGGTTTGGAAAGTTAACTGGGATGAAGCACGATCCCTTCACGGACTGATGGAATATTTTAGTTCTTCCATGATGATCATATCTGTCTGATTAATGCTACAGTTCCTTCTGTACGGTATATTCAATGGCCCCATGATATATAACATTTCAGGATAGACTTTCAAAATAATCTGCAAATACTACATTTTCTCTTGCTCTGTGAATATTTTGTGAAACGCCTGGGAGGACTCTGCTGAGAATCACATTTTGTGGGCTCCCTAAATTGGACCAAATGAAAGCACAAAGCTGATCAAAAGAGAGACTGTCTGCCACTGTGACAATCACGCTCATTTATAAGCATTATAGAACATGCCGTATCATTTAGTTCTGCAGCTACATAACATTGATGAAAAATTCCCCATTCGCCACCTTCAATTCACTTACTGCCCGATAGGAATCTCGCTTTACAATTTATCATTTCCTTTGACTAATTGGAAAAAAAAAGGGATTCTGATAAGGTTGAATATTTTAATAAGGAGAAGCAGATAATGCTCAGACAATCAGCTCCTCTCCATACCAAACAGACCAGGGTAGTATGTAAACATCCTTCACATATCGACATCAACCAGTTGGCAAGACAGCACCATAGATATCAACAAAAAAGGGACAAGGTTTCATTGTGTACAACAGTCTATTTTGCAACACTCTTGGCAGACACTTTGAATGTTTCCCTGTGCTGTTCAATGGGGATGGTTGGCAGAGGCTTCAAGCAGTATACTTCTGCACTGTCCTAAAGTAAAGGCAAAGCTGACAGTCAAATTCTGATGAGAAATGAGTTCTGAAATAATTTGATACATTCAATCACATCGGGCACAAGATGAATTAAGAGTGCAACTTATCGGGGCACGAGTTAAGCCTAGTTGTCCGAGTGCACTCCACATGTGAAGAGGCACAGGCATCAATGCTGCACGTCATTGTAGCTCTCTTTTCCCCATATTTCCCATCTCTACACCCTATCCAAGTGGTTCCCAATGTGGGGGTCGGGACCCCATGAGTGAGATTCCTTCCAAAAAGATGTGAAAGATTTAAATAGCATATCTTGTCCAATTTTGTGAAAGTATAAACAAAAACATAGTTCAAGAGATTACATATGTTCTACTTCCTGTTTGGGCTGTTGTGTTCTTTTGTGCTGTTCATATGCCACTATTTGGAGAGGCCTAATAGTGTGCGCAACATTAAATGTTTTAACCACCTCCAGGGACAATGGGGGTCCCCATTTGCTAGCATATTTATTTTGGGGGTCATGGGCTGAAATGTTTTGGAACCCCCACTCTATCCTGTCTAATACAGACAAGTACCAAAGATAAAAAAAATATTCCTTATTCCTTATTGACTTAAGTCTTTGTACTCTCATCATCTGACCCACTGTTTGACTTCTTTGATTGGAATTTTCCAGTTTAGTCTTGGGTCTTTGATACCCCTATTATTGGTCAATTATTCCATCGTCCTTGTCTTCTTAAGAGACCTTTGGCTGACCAGGGCTGCTGGTGTGTAAAACCCACTGAGGCATTCAAATAACTGTGTTATTGGACAGTGGACATGGATGACTACTCTCATTATCCTTCCTGCCTGGTTATACTCACTAATGACGACCTTGTTACTCAAAATAAACAGTGAAAGGGAAGCCAAATGGTGACATAATGGAAGTTGGATGATTGAAAGGCACAGAGAGCATCTGCCAAGTTTGTTGCAATTTTAGCACCATGGAAAGCTTATTGAAGCTTAGGAATCGTGCTTTTAGGTATGCACACACGTAGGCACACACACACAAATGGGCTCACACACTCACTCAAAGAGAGACACGAGCACACACACAGACAAAGCCCTTGGAAGATTTCAGCACCATGGAGAGCTCCATCAGCAGCTCGGAGATACATGAAAGGTGATTTGGAGCTTGCTTATATACTTTTGGGCAAAGAGAGACAGACACACACTCACACACACACACACACACACACACACAATAAAGTCAATTAAGCTCGTTTGAGAACAGCACAGAGATTGTTTCTTTTTTTTTCACTTTCAAATTTCAGTATTCTAACCCTTGACTTTTACTGCATTGCAAAATTAAAACTATCCTGCGCGATCCTTTGCTCTTCATTTCAGTCCAGATTTCCAGACGACATCATCAGTAAAGATCGCTTTCAACCAAATTCACACTTAATTAAATGACCTGACTTACAATCTGCGTCTCCGTTTAATCTCCTTTATCCTTTAAATGTTATCAATTCATTTTTAGCCTCTTACATTACACCATGCAGTAATGATTTCTGACCTTCACCTCTGGTAGTCACACTTCAAGAGGCAGCTAGGTTAAGCTTTGCATTGTACAATGCAACAGCATAACACATATAGAATATGTACCATATATGTACATGCCAGTACACTTGGGCCTCTTGACCTGATTAGTAGACATCTGCTGTGGCTGGAGGGTGTTTTTCTGTACAGACACTCTTAAGAAGAACTAGTGTTCAAAGGCAGGAGTAGAACACGAAGAAGCTAATCAGAGGATGATAGAAGAGCGAGCTCTTTATGCATGCACTTTAATGGATGCTGTATATTAAGAAAAAAAAAACATGTTTTACTGCCTTTTTCCTTATTTTTGCTTTAAAGTTGTTTTACAAAAAAATCACCCTCGCCTTTGATTTGCTTTTGTCATTTAAAGAATGGTGGTAATAGTTTGAATAAACACTTCCTTTAGTCACAGCTTTCAAGATTCAGAGTGTGCACGACACGTTTATAGTTCTTCCTTTTGTGTCCAACCTTAATATTCATATTAAATGAAAACACCAGAAGGCATGCAGATAACCACAACTAAACTGCCGGGCACCCCCCTAATCAAAACAAGTGCAATTTTCTACCCTCCCTCTCTGTAATTTAAAAATGCCTGCCCTGCTGAGAAATTGTATGCCCCCTGTTTGATTCATTTTGTCTAGGCTAAATGGTTCCCAAACAATGGTGTGTTTGATTTGCTTCCTATAAATAAAGGCAAAAAAAAAAAAGGACAAGGCAAAGCTTTGGGGTTGAGCTTGCATTGCTAAATTGCTTTTTCATTGCTTTTTTTTCTCTTTACTTGGCTAATGGGGGGGAAAAGACTTAGCCCAATTCAGTCACAGTCATGTTGTCAGCTCACTAAACAGCCACCAACACATGCACTCTTTAAAACCTCTATTTCATTTGAGTTTGAATTATTTTCCTGCGCAACCTCTCTGTGAACCATCAACTCTTTAAATGTCCACTTATTACTCTCCTTCAGGATTTATACTCTCTCCTGTTTCTGATTTCAGTTTGCAGGAATCGCTTTGAAGATTTGACATTTCACCAACTTCCATCAAAGCTAACGCACTCACACACCGTAATGTTTTCACTCCGCCAATTATCCATTCACGCTTTCCAGAGATACACTCCAGTAATCCTTGCCTTCTCTGTGTTACTGCATCTCCCCTCACTTACATTTCAAATCAAGACAGAGAAGAGGGTCATGCTTTTTTTGCGGATGTTGTGTTGAAAGCTAAACCAAAGCACCAAAACACCTGAATAAAACATTCTCAAATAGCCTCAGATTGCCCTATTCATTATCTTGGTGCCGTTATATATCTGTAAATGTGCAAATGTGCATGCTTCTGTGAGCCTAGTCAAATGTTCCCTCATGTGTGGGTTTGTGCGCAGCCGTATATATAAATGCCAACATAAATTTGAGTGTGTAGGTGCACACTTGTGTGTGCTCAGCCTACTGAATCCTCTGTGGGGTGGGAGCTCGGAAAAAAGCAGTGGTCCATAAAGCTAACTAGAGTTCCTCCCTGATCAAATGTGACAATTATGATAGTGCTCCTTGGTACAAAACTCCCCACTGACTCCCCCGTTCCGTTCCTTCCCCTTCTCTCCTAATGCCACCTCCTCTTTCCGTCTTTTAGTGTGCTGCCCTTTTCTCTAACATGCAACCGATGCTCTGTATATTCTGAATTAGTGTTTTTTTTATTTTTGTACTCAGCCAGCTCAAAACGTATATTTCCACCCCTCTCGGCTCCTTTAAACTAATCCAGTCTCCGTCTAGCTTTCCTATACTTGCATTAATCTTTAATCCACTTTAAATATTCATCCCTCAAGGGCCAATTGGAAAGGAAGCGAGTTTGCAAACACCAAATATACACAAACAATTCATTAACATGGCTACAAACTGATAATGTAAGCAGACTGTTGAAGTACATAAGGGTTAACAGCATGGGGCATCAATCCATTGCTGGTAATGAAACCTACACAATGTTTGAAAGATAAAAGTGCATTTACTACACTTTACACAACCTGAACTGACTTATATTTCACATCAGATAGTGTTTGTTTTACATGCAGGTGATGTCAAACTCATTCCTCATTTTATTTAGTACGTTTGGAATAATCTCAGAGTGAGCATGTTCACACCAGTCAAAGCATTATTGCATTATTCCCTTCATTTCACTGTAGCCTGTGCTGTTGCCCTATGTGCAACTCCTCAGAAATATAACTGCACCTTCAGGGGAAGCTTTTGCAACAACTGTAATTGATTCACTATTTAGCATGGTACTGACCCCGAGTAAGAAGCTCGACTTGATGCGAGACCGAAGCTATCCCCTCAAGTTGTGCTTTCAAAGGTCAAAGGTTAAAGGTATCTTTATTGTATCCACAGGGAAATTTGTTTGCAGCCGGAAACATACCAATTTGACATGAAACTTAAACTTGAATTGTGATTATAACTTTAAATAGGCATATCCTGTGATCCTGTTTTTTTGTTAAAAAGTATGCACAGAAACGATAGACATTAAAGAAAGGAACGACATGACAGGAATGGTGAGAAGAAATGGAACAACATTAACACAATACTGCCCTACAAAGCCAAAGTGCAGTATCTGCACTTTTTGTGAAATCCACTTATTCTTCTACTGCTTTATTTCCCAGAGATATTGGGTTTTTTAGTTACGCAGTATCTGTAAAATATACTGTGAAAGAAGGTGTCAGACACTGCAGTTTGCCTTTGTTTTAGGACCAACCGGGATAAGACTTATAACCAGGATACTCAATGTAAACACACTCAATTTTATCGGAACTGGTGGGGAGGTTATTTACAGCACTCATGTAATGGGTAAAAATATGCAGAAAAAAAAGGGAGATATGTAAAGCAAAGTTGTGAAAATGTTTCAGTTATTTTTGATTCCAGATGTTTTAAAATGATTCAACCACTGTTATGTTACTAGCCAAAAGTAGCCTACCTGAACTAAAAATAAATCTACAGATCTTAAAGTAATATTTGTATCCAACGACTGCTGCAAGTGAAAGAGAGAGAACAGTGGTGGTTTCCGTTTCTTGAGTACTTTTGAAGTCTCAAAAAGATGCAAAAGTTATGTTTATATCTTTCACAGCAAGGAGTACATTTTGGTAACTGATGCCCAGGGCGATAAAACTGTTATATAATTACATGTGTGTCACGTGTCTCGTAGAATGCATTCATGTGTTGCATTCAGAGTTAATTAATTAATTGATTTTAATCAATTGTTCAGTTCATATGAATTGTTGCTCACATACCCAAACATATAGGCCTGTAACAGTAAAATTGTATTCATAAGATAAAAATATATTTGAATCTGATCTATAAAATAATAAAATAAAATAGGAAACAAAACAAATGAGTGGAAAAGAATATACATCTTGGCTTTGTAAGGCAGAATAGTCGATGAACTTCCCAGAACTCGCAGTGTCAAACCAACACAAGAATAAAATACGATGAACTTTATTGAACCCCCATTGGGGGAAATGTGGTTGTTATAATATCTCAAAAAAAGAGGAATAGGTATCTGCAAAAACAGCAAAAAAGATTCTTCTGTAGACTGTACCAACTTGAGGGCCGATTTTTCATTAAGTTACATTTGTTTTGATCAGTAGGGATAGGACGTGAGTACTGCTAATCCCCCAGCCTATCTTCAATTCATTGTTTCTGGCTCCAAGTTAGGTCACCAGCACATTGTCTATACCCATACAGGGGTGATTTGGCTTCACTTTTGTACAGTAAAAGGAAGTGGAGACGCATTTTCCATCTTTATACTCAATCGTTGGAACCAAATCATAAACTATTTTCTTTGCTATTGAAATTATAAAAAGATAAGACACATCTAAGCACAAGTATAAACATAACAGTGTAGCATGTGTTTAAAATACAGTGCACAAGTATTAAAGTCATGCTTTGTAACCTGATATAACTATTGGTCATACTATACCTATTAATCTCTGTCTCTTTTCTCATCTTTACGGAAACATGTAGGGTTGTCTGAAAGATGTGATGGTGAGTCCACAAAGTCAGTCTCATCTGAAAGAATCCAGGTTCCATTTCCTCCATGCTATAAATCACCCTTACACTGGATAACATGCAGTGAGTGGTGCATTTCCACATACCTACACAAAGCCATCCTTACCTTCAGCTCCGGTGTTACATTTCAGAGTATCTAAGGGATACTTTTCCTTTAGCTGACAGAGACAGATGACAGGCTGGAAATGGCCCTCCCCTCAGCCCACCTACAGTATAACTTCTCTCTGGTCATCTCAGTCTGTCTATCCCCTTCCTTCTGCTCCCCGTCGTAGACATCTATCACCTCTCTGCGGGCTTCTTCTCATATATCTCCCCTGGTCCCTCCATCTCATCTCTGTCTGCTCTGCTCATCCCATCCCTCCAACCTCCTGCCCATACATTTAAGAGCAGCTGAAGCCCACAGCGTACCATAGTCTGTTGGCTCATCCATCATGGCTGACTGTAGGCCAAACAGGTCCGGAAAAAAAAGAAGCTTTGATTTAAGTCTACCTTGCTTTCAGCTTGGCGGGCTGCTCTGCGGTGCCCCAGATGGCTCTTAGACCTAAAAACCCGCGAGAGATGTGATTTAGGTCCATCTGGAGTTTAGCTATTAAGGCTCATTGCATGCCTATTCCAAAGCCCTGCTCATATCGGCAGCATTTTGATTTTTCTTGAATGATAATGAAAATGGCAATTAAAACACATATTTTCAGGGCAGCTTTCTTAAGATGTTGGTTAAAAACATGAACTGATTAAGTCTTTTTTATTAAGTTTTACATCTAGCAATCAATACAATGAATTGTATCGAGAGAGCAGATAAAAAAAAACAACAACCTATATTGCAGTAAATACCTGGCGGTTCTGTGTTGGAATCAAGTGTACTTTAGTTCATGACTTCTTCCTGTAAGATAGATAATAGCCTTAAACATATAATTCCTCAGAATCAATTTTGATTGGCTTGAAGACACAGCAAATATCTGGATTAAATAAAGTGTCTTGTCAAGTAGTCTTTATGTTCTCAACTCGTATATCTCGCATCAAAGGCCTTTCAAGTCCATGAGTGAATAAGCAGCTAGTGCATAACCCTTGACACACTTTAACTCTTCTGACATTCCAACAAATGGTACAATTGTCTTGGCTGATCATATTGCAACCACTGTATTGTAAATGTAATGAGGCTAATATATTGCTTAGCCAAATGGTGACAGAACAGATTGGTATGATTGGGATCCTTTTAACCTCCACCAAACAGGCTTGTTCATATGTTTGGGAAAATGTTACAGCTGATACAGCAGTTAAGTTATTTTCCGAAAATATTTCAAAAATATATCTATATTTAATGCAGTGTATCCAAAGGGCAACTCTAAGTTTAACAAGCCAGATATCATTGGCCTGACAAATTTGAAGCCCAAAAACTAGTAATCTTTTTTGGCAAAAAATACAAGGAAAGGTACAAGCGTCACAAAGTTTGACTTGACCCACACCATCTGAATATCTGAACAAAGCTAATATCCTTGGCATGTGTACCAATTCCCTGATTTAAACTTGCACAGAAAGTCAAAGGTTGTTTTCTGGGATTTTGAAAGGTGCTAGTTGATGGCATATGTGCTTGAAATGTACTCATACTTTCACTGGTATAAACCTGCGAATAACTAGGTGTCATTATTTAATTATCGTTCAAATGCAACTATAAATGAACAACATCTGTGCACTAAAGTCATTTTGCTGACTGATGGTGGCAACTTGTTATTTGATCTCTATCTGGCCAAATTCCATTAAGGCCAACATGTTAACTTCTAATCAGTGTTATAGTCCCAATGACTCATTATCAAAAGAGGCAGTTTGCCAGGACATGTTTAAAGTCATTGTTTTTATTAATGTTAAATAAAAATAACTGTAAGTTAACCACTAGTAATTTTTTTCACAGTGATGTATGAACACACTGTCTCTGTTTCTAGGCTTCGAATGAAATATCAATCTCAATAAAGTTTAAGTGGAGAACTGATTATGAATGAGGCACACATCTATTCAGCGTTGGCATTGGATGGCACTGGAACTCGTCTGTGCAAATTTTTCAAGTGCCTGCCAGTTGAAGGAGGGTTGACGCTGCACCAAGTATGTGTGCAGTGGTGTTAACATTCCACATACCACGGTTGTCCTGCTGAGCGTTGAACCTAGACCAATGAAAAATCTATGCACAAGGCTACACCTGCAGAGAAAATCAATTTGCATGTTATCATGTCAATGTGTGGGTTCTCTAAAGTTTCCCAATACACTTCAAAGATATTCAAGCTACATTAATCCGGCCCTATGAAATTCCAGAAGTCAAAAATATGATTGTGAATGGTATTCATTTCTGTGATTGACCCAGTGTCAGGAGGGATCAGCTCCTAGCCACCCCTGCAGCAACCTTTTCTGCCTTCTTAGATCAGCCTCTGATTATTACAGGGAATGGTATGTAAATGCAATTGTTGTTTGTGGGATTTAAAAGACAGAAATACCAAACATTTCCAAAAGTTTTGGGGATTTAGTTACCTTATGAGCCACCTCATAGAAGGGATATTCTAAGAAATAGAAGTAAAAATCACCCCAGCTCATCAAACTACTGCTGCATCATGATAGCGACATCCACCTGTGACCGCACTCCTTGCCAGACATGATTCTAATTGAGCGTTTACGGCACATGAAATATGATGCCTCGCTGTACTCTATCACCACAAGGTGGGCAGAGCGAGGCAATGAATATACCCTGGCGTGACAGTAGTGATGACGGTTGATCTTGCCCTGTAGGAGATGAGTTAGCAATTTCATGCCAGCAGAAAACACCCATCACCATTAGAGAGCTGCACTCACTGAGGAATTGCTGCCATTTCCATCATTTTGACAATACCAAAAGGGAATCAAGACAAGAGTGAGATTGCTTGGTCTACTGGGATTGAGAGAGTTGGACTTTGAAGGAGGGGAATGACAAATGCTGGATTCATGAGAGTTGGTGTGGATTGGAACATTTGAGTGACTTATACAGGTGCTGAGTGCTGGGGCACAAAGTTTAATTCCAAGAAGAAAAAGAAAGAAGAGAAAAGGACAAAAGAGAGTGGAATACAAAGATTAACTTAGCTTTCCCAAACAAATTAACCAATAAGAATGAACCATGTATAATAGATTTTTTTAATCTGAAGAGATTGATACCAACTTCTCCCAACCAATAATATAATACAGAGTACCTACTGTAGACTTGCGTATATGCGGACACTTATTAACACACCTCCTATACTATCAAGATAAAATACATTTTTAAAAAGAATCCTTATTTTAATTAACTAATGAGAATCACCAAAGGGTTACTCTTCTCAAGTGATCTTCTGATACCATTTTTCCAATACCTAGACATCATAATTGGCCAACAATGAGTATTACTGAGGTACCATTATGGTAAAAAACTATATAAAGTCTTGGTGGCGAAACACTGATTTATATAAATTGATAACAATACTGATGGCTATGTTCCAATACCAATATCAGTTATCATAAACCAATAACAGTATCAGTATATTTGTGATACAGATACTGATTTTGGTATGGGAACAACTCCACACATCTTCCACTTGTCCTCCTTCGGCTATAGACTCCATCCCACTATTTTGCTCCTCCTTCCCTCTGTGCTACTCTATCTTTAGCCCCAAGACAGGTCCTGTATGGGCTCTTAACTAAATGGGATCTTTGCTGAGGCCATTGTTGAGAGCTGGGCCATGGCATAGACTGCATGCTCCAATAAGCACTGCAAACACTAAAAGGTAAAGGCCGTGGCCTTTAGTCCCAGGGCTGTTTGAGAGTGTGTGTGTGAAAGAGAGAGGGAAAGAAAGTTTAAGTGGAAAAGCAAAAGCATTCATCAATAATCTTACAGATGTAGTACATTTAAGTTTGTTTTTAGTGTAATGTGATGCACAAACATGAACATATAACCTTAATTCCCCTTGTGTGTTGCCTTCGTCCTATTAGATAAGGTTGCATATATAGTATAAATCGAAGTAATGAGCACATACTGCATCTAAAAACTCCAGCCTCATGCACTGTTCTTTAAAGAAGCTCACATTTTGGCTCAGATTTAGCCTCTAACAGTCCATCCATAATTCATATGTGTGCTATCTTTTAATAGCTGGGCATAAAAAAAAAAGAAGAAAAAAAAGTCCCAGCATGTGTTCAGTGACACAGAAAAAAAACATGCTGCACACACTGAATGCAACTCATTCTCTGTGTTCATTGGGTCATAAAATATTTAAAGGAGTATGTTGCATGTTTTTGTTGGTCAGTCGGATTAGTTCACCAGGGCTAGTTATGTTTTTCATCAAGAAGTAGGACCTTCATGACATCAAACGCATTAATGGCACATGGTGGCTGACTGCATGCAAAAGAAGAAGAGGGTGGGAGGGCACGGTAAGGTGACGTAATGCATAACCAGTCAACCACTGGAAAAAAACAAAAGAGGAAAGGAAATGGGGCATATTTTAATTTCCTTTGTCAGTTTGAGAAGAGTAACAGGATTCTTATCTCTCTACGTGTCTAATGTTGTTATTGTCTGCTATTTTTAGTCTTCTTAAGGGTGCTGACAACTTAGTAGATGTTTACATTCAATTCAGACATTAACCCGCATCATTGATATCATAATGTTTTGGGAAAGTCTGTTTCTTTCGCACCTTGTCACCACGTTTTTTTTTTCTCATCAATACACACATTTTCTGGGGTTTTCCTGCAGTTATATCCCTCTTTTTGGCTGCATGGGAAAAACTAATTTAAAAGGTGAATTTCTAGAATTTTAGAACTACTTGTACAATGGTCTATGGCAGAATTAAGATATCTTAGGTATTTCAAAAAATGGCTTTACAGGCTTCAGATGTTGATCAGTGGTTTATCTCAGTTCACCTGTAAGACACTGAACCCCAAATGGCTCCCACTGCATAGCTAGTCTGTGCGAATGGGGTTTTATGGACTAGTACTGTTGGGCAGTTGGGCACTATAAATTGCAGCCTATGCCATCAGTATGTAAGTTAGTAAAGTTTATTTATATAACACCTTTCAAGAACAGAAGTCACAAAGTTCTTCACAATAAAGAATTGAACATCGATAATACAAACAGACAGTCACATAAAATCAAATACAGACGGATCAAACCTCAAACCTCAAAGGCACAGTCTCCTTTGGTTTTGAGCCTTGTGTGAGGAACAACCAGCAGACCCTGGTCAGAGGACCCCAGGGACCTGCTGGTGTTATATAGCCTCAGCAACTCAGTGACATAGGCCAGAGCTTGACCATGCACGGCTCTAAATACAATAACAAGAACTTTATACTGGATTCTGAAACTGACGGGGAGCCAGTGTAAAGGCATAAGGATAGGTGTAACATGAGACCGTCTAGATGATTTAGTCAAACAGCTTAGCAGCAGCATTCTGGACCACAGAAGTGACACTAACACATGTAAACAGAGAATACAATATTCAAGCCTTGATGAAACAAAATAGCTCTAGCTCAGCTCTGGACACAACAGATCTGAGTTTAGCTATATTCCTTAGATGATAAAAGGAGGAGCGGACCAAACTGTTCACATGCTGGTCTAGACTCAGAGCCTAACCGAAATGTGGTGTGAAATGTTCCTCTGTTCAAGTATAGTTTGTCATGTTCTGACAACAAAGAAGGTTAAATCACAAGTAACCATTTGGCTTCTTAAACTTAAGCACAGGAGCAAAAATCTGCCTTTGAATTAGAAATAAATAATTATTAGACATTTAGAGTGATGATTATCGATATCAACTGATATGAAATAATTTATCCTAACACCATTTTTAGTCATATCGCCCAGCCCTATCCGTCACACAATTACCTTTCCAAAAATGTCATTAAAAAGTAGGATTTTAGCATCCATAGTCGGCCATGGCTACTATTAGTAGTATATACTACGCAAATACAGTGTAATGAATTGCTAAAAATGAAAGTAATACAGCCCAACACGCACTTATTGTGCCCTGACACTTAAATGTAAATCCTATACTATCATGCCTCACTTCTTTATTTATGATATGCAAATGGCATTCTGTTTTTTTTTCTTCACATTACTCATATTAGATAAGTCAACCATGTCATGACCCCCAAACACCCACTTCATCAGGCTTGACGAGTTAGTAACGAACTTCTGAAGTTGGTGCATCTTGAACTTGGTGAACTAGTCACAATATTTAAATTTGATTCCTTTTTTATGTGTTCTTTTTTTTGCCGTCAGAGCAACAAATTCTGTGATGTTTCTTTTCAATGAGCAGAGCTCCACCTGTTCGCCTCCGTCACACACATTTTGTTTACTTTTTGATGTGATAAAAGCATCTGCTTTGTGACATCAAGTGGAGTTTTATGACTCTGCATCATGTATCACTGGCCTTGTGGAAGGACGCTGATGCTGCAGTGGCAACTTTTTTTATTTGATAAAAAAAGGGACATTCAGGAATGTCAGAAAACAGAAAAGGAAGTATTTATCAAGTATCTTTTCAGTGAAGCATTTTGTTGCTGTCTGCTGTACTTATGCTGACACAAGATGTACACAGTGGATAAATAAAAGAAACAGCTGAGTACACTAAAGGTATAAAATAGAGACGGAAACAGAGACAAAGTTGATGTTCCTGCTGTGATCTCCTGTAGGTTTTGCCAACCTTTTAAAGCTTCCATTTAATGGCACTGTTAGTCCCAACCTCCCTACAGTGCTTCAACAACTTAAAGAGCTTCAGTTTGTTGTTTCCTGAAGCCAAAAATCCCAGTTTCCTTCAACTTTGTTCAAGTTCTTTATGATGTCCTCATTCCCCTCCTCCCCTCAGATTTATAATACCAACCACTTTATGACTTTATTAACAATAAACATGACGTATTTTTTTTCCAAACTTTTCTGTTTTCTTGTGATCAGCAGTACCATTTTTACATCAAACAGCACTGCTGATCTGAAGCTCCTTTGTACTTTCCATCTCTGTGTAACAATTCAGGTGGGCATTGTTAACTCGAGATGTGTTTGCTTTGCTAAAACTGTCCTCTCCTTTAGTGCTCTTGTATAATAAATAAATCCCCTAAAAACTCATGCCTACCATTACAATGTTTCCTCTTACAATGGTTTATATTTGCATTGTACAAAAAGTGAGGAAATTTGTGTTTGGTAGATTATTTCGTTGTTGTAACCATGCTTCTTGGCAATGAATCTTATACCGTTGGAAAGCCTGTTTATTTCCCTTTTAAATGGTGCCGCATTTGTAAGGAACATGCATTCGTGGGATAAGAAGCAGAGCTGAGGATGTGAGTTGGGCCCATGAAAAACTTGCCAAATCTTCTCTGCCAATGCCAAACATCTTATTCTGCTGTTGCTATTGACTCGTGTGTTGAGCTTCTGGTACCCCAGGTGCTGACAATCAGGTGCCTGATTGACTTTATCCTTTGGGGACCATTAACGTAGGCACAAAGTTTAATGGTAATCATTAAAAAGAAGTTGTTGAGAATTTCAGTCTGGAGCAAAGTGATGGACAAACCAACCCTTCTCTTTTAAGCCATGCAGCTAATGTGGCTAAAAATGAACCAGCAAACATGCTAACAGATACTACAGACAGCCATGTGTCATTTGGGAACATAAAAATGCAACAAAAAATCTAAAGAATGTGTTTTTAAGATTCTTAGCAAGGTTCCTAACGTATACAGGGTTTTTCAGTTTGGGCTTAGACAGTTGTATTAAAATGCCGAACAAAGGCACAATTTTGAACATTCTAATGTTTTACATTTTAAATATCATTTATATCCCAGTGTTGTCAGATGGAAAACTTTTTAATCTCCTTAGCACATTCCTTTGTGAATATAAATAATAGAAAAATTAATTAAACATTACTTTTCTGACCTTCTGTAATGACTCAGAATGAGAAAACACTTTTTATTATTTACCTGTGTATGCCTTTAGGTAACAATAGTCTGGGTGCTATACATACACACAGTTGCTCTGGTGATGACGAAGGAAGTTGAAACAGCTACAATTGTACAACTCATTACGCAGAAGCTTTTGTCCAAAGTGGCATACATCAGAGAGTAAGTACAACACAAGCAAGGATCTCGAGAGGAGCTTTTCATTGACATGTCTGCTGACGAGGCTTAATAGTGCTGTAGTCAAGACTACACTAACTGAGACCAAGACATAGCCAAGACCAGATTTCTCCCAGACTGACCCAAGACCAAGACATTTAGGGATCGAGACCCAGTCAAGACCAAGGTAGGGCGAGACCGGGGCAAGACCAAGCCCATAAATATCAATGAAACATCATCATCTTGTGTGCAGCAGCCATTTCACTCACTAAGACTGTAACAGTGGAAAGGTTGCGGCTGTTACCAGGTGATAAAATCTAACTACAAATGTACTGAAGTAATTAGGGCTGTTAGAAAGGGGCATTTTCCTTTTAATAATAGTAATGACATCGAAAAATAGCCTCTCAATGGTGGTCTTTTCCGGTCTCGGTTTAAAATCCGGTTTCTGCCCAGTCTGAGACCGAGACAAGACCGACAAAAAGTGGTCTCTAGACCGGTCTTGAGACAAAGACCGATTTTGAGAACTAAAACACTACTAAGAGTCGTGGATACTAAGGATATATTTAGAAGAACAGTTGATTAAATGATAATCTAACTGTATTGATAGTTCACTGTGGGGTAGAACATGTATTTAGTTATTGATTTCACTCAAACAGGATAGTGCACATTAACCTATCAGCACTACATGTGAATGTAAATATGACAGAACTAGCATGATAGCTGAAATTCATCTGTAGGCCTAAGGCACATACTTCGAAAAACACAACACAAATTATAGATTTAGGAGACACCTCACAGGACTGTCCACAAATAATACATACTGTAGATATGCTAAAAAAACAGATTTACCTTTAAAAAAAAGGACACATCTTTTAAACAGACCCACATCCAAAATGCTTGTGATGTTACTAGATGACTTAGAAGCCCTCAGGAAAGTCATAAGCACACGACTTGTTTGTTTTTCGCCATTTATTTTTTATTTTTTAAAGGTTAAGTAGTAGTAATTTAAGTCCCTGACATGTGCTGGTAAAATGTTCCAGGAAATGTTTTGCCTGCAACAACATCTGCCATTTGAGTGAATCAGGTTTGTGTCCAACAAAATAAATAAAAAAAAGAACCCTGCACACACACACATATTTGAAAAAGAATCATCTTATTTCTGTATGCACGCAGATTATAAATCTTGAACCTTTGCTGACTTTTATGCATGGAGCGCCTGGTTTTAGGTGTTTTCCTCCTCTCTGTCACCCCGTCTCGTTGGCAGCTTGTTCAGTTGGATCTGCTATCCGGCTAATGTGTGATTGATTGTTGAAATAAGAGACACTCCACTAACCCCGACTTTCCTCCCTCTCACCGTGGTTAATGGTCCAACCAAAGGCAGGTGCAGCTCCCTCTCTGCACATATGTGTGTGTGTGTGTGTAGGTTTGGGTCTGTGGCTGTCATGGACAGAAATCAGTGCAAGCATTTGAGGCCTATTACGTATACTGATGGATATTCATGCCACCGATAAGTGTTTTCATGTGTTCCCTGATTCAGAATGTATTAGGGTGTTTCATAACTGGGAGTCACACTGTCTGGCCTCGGCAGGGCTAAACGAAGCAGAATGAAACACGTGTTTGGCGTCAAAAAACGGATGAATAAAACGGTTGAATCAAACGGCCCACTTATCCCATTACCTCCCCCAACCACAAACCACCACTTTACACCGCCAACCCCTCCTCATGATCCATCATCCCCCAATTGCACACACGCCTCACCCACCTCCCATCAGCTTAAACCTGTCCTTGAAGTGCTGGACATACAGTCCATCAGAGGTCCTTCGTTCACAAATTACTTAAGTATACACCTATCCACCAATCCATCAGCTTCTTTCCCCTCCGCCTGTATCCCTATTATATTTTTCTATAATCCCCCTTTCCATCCTCACAATAAACACTGGGGTCAGAGCGACGCTAAGTGCTTCTTGGCAATCATCATGGGTTTGGAAGAGGAGTGTGTGTTATCTTTTGTGTGTGTGGACTTGTAGGAGAAAGGGGGGCTCCTGATCATTTTATCCCTGTTTTACAAAGGCTCATAATAAGTGATTTACAGAGGATTATCTCTGTAATATATATACACGAGTCAGATTCCTGGCCTTCTTCTTTCCTTGAGTTAGTACCCTCCATGTCTCCCGCTCTCTCGGTGAGTCTCGCTCCTCTTCAGACTCTTATGTAATGCTGTTAACAAAAGCAGGCCGCTGCGCCCAGGCCGTGGAGAGGGGAGAGGGGTTAGGAAGGAAAGTGAGGGAGAAAGGGGAAGAGTCGAGCAGAATTTCAACGAGCTGTCCTTGATGACTGACCGCAGCAGCATCATGGTAACACTGCTGTCCTGTTGCAGGGTAGCCCAGGAATCCAGGGTTTATGTGTGTGTGTGTGTGTGTGTGTGTGTGTGTGTGTGTGTGTGTGTGTGTGTGTGTGTGTTAGGTGCGTGGGAGGACAAGCAGGGGAATGGGAAATAGGTTGATGTGATGAGAAAATGTTGAATGTATTTCCAGCTTGAATTAGCGACGGCAGGCACCTCACATCATGCGCTCAGATGATATAGATCTTTTGCCCACTTCCCCTCCCTCCCTCCCTTCCCTGTTTTTTCTCTTTTCATTTCCTGACATTGCACATCAAACACTTTTCCCCCCCGACATGTGCTAATCGTATGTTTCTACAGCATCAGCACTTGGACGTAATTGAAAACATCAACCTTGATGCAGATAATTTAGCATTACCTTCTTCATTATGCTCCGTAATCTGATTCCACACACTTTAAGACCTCCTTTCATCTCACCAAAGACATTCGGTGCAACCAATCAGAGCCTCACGAGCATACATTTAAACCCAGTGTCCTTTCTCTATTGATGAACTCAAATGTTTTATGTCTTGTCACTTAGCTTCCTTTGAAACAACGACATGAATCCAAGCAACAATTAATCATGAGGGCCATTTACTAAACAATAATGTGATGCTTTTTATGGAAAAGCCAATCAGACTTAAATCAATGCAGCAGGTCAAACGTTTGACATTGGTTGTGACCATCCTTGCCCGCCCCTTTTTGCATTCCCCAGTGGGCTCCACTGGCAACACCCCTCTGGTAGCGAATAGCAGTACCAGCTAGTAGATTTATGAGGCCCCATTACCCTTTTATTACCGTAAGTAACAATGAATAATTGTTTGTAATCAGGACATTGGGTTGGTGAGAACAGTATTAGGTTCAGCTCATATATCATTGGACAAATACCAGCGGTGGGGACAGTGAGGAATGAGGACGATATTGGGGAGAGACCTTAGTTGTTTGTAATTGTTTAACCCCCAAGTGAATATGATCATGTACAGTGGCGTTGTGGCACAAAAGGCTTGGCACAAACAACGCACATCTGCAGGTTCAGATACACCTCCATTGTCAACACTGCCTGAAGTTGCTCTGGAAGACAGTTGTTGTAGAAGTTGCTTATTAGCAAAGTGCAATTAATCACAGCTGTGTTTAGTCACCTGGGCTACTGGAACCCACTCTCTCGGCTCTCTAAATGGCTCTTAGGAAACATGCTGCTCCTTAAACGCTGCCGCTTGGTTGTTTGTCAAAAGAACTCCTGGTGCACGCAAATATTCCAACATTAGATGAGAAAGTCTTTGTTTCATCACCCTGACAAATGGATACCTTGTTCAGCTTGTTTATCCACTTCTGGCCAAATCACTTTGCATTTGACATCTACACTGCCAAGGCACTGCTTTCAATTTTCACTCATGACATCGACTTCTAAACAGCCATCAAATTTCAGAAGGATAACAATGAGATTTACTGCGCACAATAAAAACTGCAATTCCCATATCACACGCTCCCCAAGGAGCGTTAGCTGGTTGGATGATGAAGGCTGGTGAAACTACACTTCCCATGGGGGTGAGCTTCATTGCCAGTGCTCCTTCTGGGGGTAATAAACTGCCATTGATCCAGTGACAGCCCTGATTAAAATCAATTCCGAGCCCATAGTGTCCCAGTGTTGCAGACTACAGGCACCGTCAAAAGAGGAGCGATGGTTGTTGGCTTGCTGGTGTTAGGAGGGAGGAGGTTTGCCTGCAAATGCTTGACAAGTGATACAACCAACAAACAATGTCTGCCTAATTAACCTGCAACACTAGTCCTTGTACCTTTCACCTTCTTTAAAAAAAAGAAAATCAAATCAATCTCACATTTTCTTACTAAATCCACTGGTGTCACTTCTCATTGACAGGAGGTTAAGTCCATCTTTCACTTATTTCAAATGACCACTTAGCTATTTCTTATCAAGGTTTTTTTGATTTTCAACAATTCTCCAAAGTACACATCAATTAATTCTGCTGTATTTCTGTGACATATTAGCAACGTTTTGAAAACCTGAGAGAAAAAAAAAGTATCCCCATACGCTTCATATTTCATGCTGCCTGTTAATTGGACTTGCTTTCACCTCAGCGAAGCTAAAACATGAGTGTAGAGAAAGATTCATTTGTAACGACTTTTCACTGAAGTGAATTATCCTCAAGGTTTTGAATACATCTTTAATGGCCGAATTAGAAAACTTCCTTTAATTCCTTTCATTCGAGTGAAAGAATACCAGTAAGCATTCTTCTTCAGGTCAGCAGTTTAGAAAATGCTAAGAAATATACTTTTTTCAGCAGGAGGGTGTGGCTCAGGGGTGGACAGGATTTACTTCTAATTGGAAGGTTGCTGGTTCAGTCCGAGGTTCTTGTACTCCACATGTCCTTGAGCAAGACACTGAATAGATCCTGATGGGCAGCCTGGTAGCTATCATAGTAGCCTCTGAAGTCAGTCAACAAATTTGAAAGGGTGAACGTTTTAGGTTCTAGTGGTTGGATTTCTAGAGAAGTGCAGCCCATTACCAGTTTTTGTCTCAGCTGCATGCATGCATAGTTATACTTGTGCTGATACACCAATATACAACTCCACAAGCTATTGACTTGTGGCTTTAAGTTAATGTGGTGTTTATATTGTGTCTCTTGCTACCCACTAATGTGTCTTTCTCAGGATTTCTTGATGATGTATTCTCTATCTATCAACAAACTCTACTAGCATCAGAAATGTTCAGGTGGAAACACAAGCACTTTTGTACACCAAAACATCACACTATTTGCAGTTTTCATGTGGTTAATCCAATAGTCTAAGTAGCCCCAATATGTAGTTTTTGAGGAGGCTCATGTCAGGTATGGTGTAGTCATCGATTGAGCCTCTTTTTAGTCTTTGCCTCCCGGAGTGTTTTTGACACGTATTCCGGTCAAACGGCACGTGATAAAGTTTGGAGTTGTGATTTTAAATATTGTCAAAACCAAAGAAATAGAAAAATGCTTATAAAAATTGTATCGGTATTTACACAAAAAAGCTTGATGTAGCAAAATGCTGGCAAGCCTAACACTATTTTCTGTTCATCCTTTCTCCCATGTTATTTGTGTTCCCTTTTCATTACAGATTTAAGCACTTCCCTCTCACCTCTCACTTCACACATCATCACTTTCCCTGGTGGAGTGATGATACAATGTGGCCTCCAAACATGCAGCCATATGTGGACTGCATACATAAGAAACCGAATACACACAGACACAGGCATATTTGTATCCTGTACACACAAGGGTACCAGGAATATATGCAGAATGTGACGCACACACACAGATATATAACAGATGCAACATGGCGTCAGAAAACTTCATTGAATGGAACAAGATGTGTAACATATTATATGGTGTGACATAAACTTGGTTATTTCTCGACCACAAACTGCATAATGTTCTACGATAAACCAACATGCCATTTTTGAGGTATTTTTAATTTGATTAATGAGCTTTAATATTTATTGACAATAAATATTTGGTAAAGGATAGGCTACTAAGACAATTATATAGATCGATAGATAGAGAGGAACTTTATTAATCCCTTGAGAAGGTTCCCTCAGGAAATTCAGATTCCAGCAGCAGGTAACACCGAAGGATAGAACAGCACACAAATACAAAGAACAAAATAAAAACACAAGTTATATACAAATAATATACCTTACACAGTAGCAGCAATAGACATGTCAATATATATCATGATATGGTGCCTTTCTGAAAAAGCACTTTTGTCTTTGAAACATGTAGCATCTCTTTTCAACAGTAGAGGAATAAACCTGATCCTGAATGTAGGTAATAAACAGCATTTCTCATCATTTGTCAGTCATTTTAATTTTGCATCTCATATACAGTATGGGATGCTTCTAACCCAGAGGAGGTGTGGTGCTGTCAAGCCTCTTCATACATCGCTGTTGGGTTATTGTACTACCTGCTATTGATCTGAACACACACGAGTAAGCCTCATAAGCTCTCCTGGGCTGAAGGTTCTGCACTGATGACAGTCCTGCCATGGCTGCAATGTTAACAGGTGATGTTTGCACTGTGATATATCCTTCACCATGATGGTTCACTGGAGTTCAGGTTCAGATTTGGATTTGAAAAAAAATGAAAAATTGCATTATTGCATCAGGATATAGCCCCAAAATAATCTGCAGACAAATTGTTTAATAAGTAGTGGAGTATGAAAGTATCCTAAGTTATGTAATATAATATTGAATTGTTGCTGCCAATTATTGTAATAAAAACAGAATTCCTTTGCAATTTAACTCATATCGCCACTACTTTATCAATCCTCATAGTGGCACTTATGACATCAAATTGCAGTGAACACATAAATGAATCTAGTACTTTACCGTTTAAGGGGCGTTTAGTATTCTTATAGGTCACATGTTATGCAAAATACACTTTACAATAATTTTCTTACTCTAACATGTGTCCCTTAGTCTACAAACCCCCCAATCATAAGAAAAGGTCCAGCATCTCCATCTTTTGCCTGCTCCACTTGTCAGAAACTTGTCAAAAAGGCCGTTTGAAGATTTTACCCTTTGTGACATCACAAAAGGAAGAAGCCCCTCCCACAGGTGGTTGACACTCCCACAGCTAGGTATTTGTTCTGTTCTCTTGAGTCCACCTTTCTACTGTCAACAGTTGGGCATGCGGTGCAAGAAAGCCTGAGCCACACCCCCTTCCAGAGAAGAGCGCGGTCAGTCACAACTCATTTACATTTAAAGCTACAGACACATAAGCAGCCTGTTCTGAGCAGGACGGAAATAGAGGGGTTTATAGGCGTGCTTAAATACGGGATCAGAGTGGATTTTTGGCAAGAAACGTCAAATTCATGTTTTGAGGAGCTCTGAGACTAATTTAAACTGGTTAAAAATGAGGATAATATCACTTAATGTGATTATATGAGTGTCTTTCATCATACCAATTATTGCAGAATCACTGTGTTGTGAAATTAACATTTTTTATGAGTTGCGTATCATATTTCAAAATAAGTTACCTTGAGATTCCCACCAGACTCTTTAATTAATTCTGTTTTGGAATACTGTACATAATATCAGAACTAAAAGAGGAGTTAAAAAAAAAAAGGTAGACCTTGTTGTTTTCAAACTGCTGGGTCATGGCTCAGGAAGGAACTGTTCTTCAAGTCCTTGATATGCTCTGAAGTTTGTATAACTCCTCTTCATGTAATGACATCATACAAATATTTTAACTCTGAATACAAATACACAACTTTGAGTCCCCGACGACATTTAATGAAATTTCAAGGAGTGGCTGTGGCTCAGTTGGTAGAGTCGGTCGACTCTCAACTTAACCCCAAATTGCTCCCTCTGCTTCGTCGGTGGTGTATGAATGTATGAACGAGATTAGTTACTTCTGATGGTCACTTTATAACCTCTGCCATCAGGATGTGAAAGTGTGTGAATGGGTGTGACCTTAGGTGTGTAAAAGCACGTTGAGTAGTCAGAAGACTAGAAAAGCCTGATACAAGCTCAAGTCCATTTACTATTCCATTTAAAGATGTAAAAGTCTGGTCATAGTTGTAAGAAAATAATTTACCAGGTGTCCTTTTCACTATATTTCTATCATCAGAATTCCACATTGAAAATACATTTTGGTACCATAACTTTCCTCTCTCTCTCTTTCCGTGTGTAGAACACAAATTGAATTCAAGCTTTTTGGGATTCGATGTTTAACGTCATTAGTCTGCTTCTGACATCAGTGAAGCTCTGATGCAGTTGATGGAAAAAAAAAAAAAGAATAGAGAAAGATAAAAGAGCTGCAGAGAGCATTGGGAGGAGAATCCATGGTATCTAATACTTGTCCAGATGGGGTTAGAGTGTATCCAGCACTGATCCAATAGTGCTGATTCCCAGCGAAATGTTCAGCATGAGAGAGTACTTAAAGTGAAGCACTCCCAATAACTCTTTTCGAACAGCCCTGCACAAGGCCTTGGGACACCGCATTGATTAAAAAGAAAAGTGAATCTCTGTATCATTCCACTGACCCTGATCGTTTTAAAGCCAAACACCCTGCTGGTTCCCACATGCTAATGATCCAACCGCAGGACATACCCCACATGTAGGTGCCAGCCCCCTTTGGCCTGGACTCGCCATCATAACTGTGTCCAGTACGGCTGCTGAATGGAGGCAGTTGGGCTGGAAACCCGATTATAATTAGCACAACACCATCCACTAAATGGTGTGATTGGCTGCAGGGGAAAAGGCCATTTGAACTTGGAAGAGTTGTAGATTGGAAGGGTGGAAAAAAAAAAAAGGAAAGGATGCTGCAGGATCGAAGATAAGTTTTGACTCATGAATAGAGATAACCTCGCTCTGAGTCTCCAAAGATGAAAAGATATTCTCGAGGTGGGAAGCCAGTTTGATGTGTGCTTGATTGGGTTTTTTTTTTTTGTTGAGAGAGAGAGAGAGATTCCCAGCGTTTCTTTCCCTTTTTGAGAAGTGACAAGCCTGATAATTCTGCATCTCCCTGATCGATAGGCCGGCACGCTATTTGCATTTGACAAGGTGGCGCCGGTGGAGCACACATTTCACAAACAGATTGATTTTGCACCTGACAGAAGGAGCATATGAAGGGAATAAAGGTGTTTCAATTTGCTTTGAATTCTGCAAGAGGACATCATTTTTTGCGAGATCAATATCAATGCACAGTTTACAACACTGAACTCCGACTTTATCTTCCGGAGAGAATAAAAAGTGCGTCATTAAAATGCCTGTGACTCAGTATAGGATGAGAGGGTGGAGGTGGAGCATTTAGAGGACTCCTGAGAAAATATCCATTTGAAGAAACATTGATAGTTTGGTGAACAGAGTTTCTAGTTTCCAAACCAATAGAGATAGAAACACAATATGTATAGCTTCTCTTGGAGTAGAAACACAAGATTACATACAGCATCTATATTTTATGTATGTTTCATTTTTTTTTTTAAAGTACAGGAAAGGAGGTTGGGGAACGATCTCTGCAAAATGCCTTCCCTATAGCTAGAAAGCAAAGCCCCGTGTGAAATTTTAGCAGCACAAGCAAGAATGTTTTATCTGCAGTTACTACTCTTCTTCTGGGCTGCTGCATTCATACTGCAATCTAAAAAAGCCATTATTTAAGCAGTTTTTTCATGAATTTCCAGTATAACCCAACACAAAGCACACAGAGGATGCAAAATCATTATATAAAAGAACAACTATAATGGAACGTATTGTCTTAGCACCCTCAATGTTTTTCTTCACAAGAAGAGAAATAAGTGCACATGAAAACAGACCAATTAAATATTATAACAAGAAGAGAATGCTATAATTACAGGGAGTAAAACACGAACACAAAAGTTATATCAAAAGTAAAAAATCCTGTGCTATTGTAGCCGTAAATGTCCCTGAATGTTAGCCCCTGTTAGCCTTGTGACAATTGATAATGTGGATCATATTTAACCCGGTATCTTTCATATTTTTTATCACAGTTGTCTGCCAATTGTCTGTTGTATGATTGATAGACCTGAGAAGACCTCTGAACTCAGAACCTCCTAACTCTGTTATTTACATCTATTTTCATTTTACACTCTTCCCTCTCCCCTTTTTCAACAATTCACTGTGGGCATATTTTCTTAGTCCTTCCCCTCATTCAGCGTATGTATTCTTTTTGGGTTTATTTAAGTTGTCCACTATTTTTCTCAGTGTCTTTTGATATCTGTTGATAAATGAAATGAATCAGAATTTCCCATAGAACTAGAAAGGCAAGTGCAGCCAACCTAGTGCTCTGTATTTATACATCAGTGTAGGAGCTGGAGAGGAGTAATCAGGTGGTTCTGGGTCTCATTCTGTCTCTTCCAGGATAAATTGTAGTCAATTAAAATAATCCAGCTGTCACAGCACAATTAAACACTACTCCTAACACAACTCGGAAGCTTGAAAGTTACACAAATACACAGTAAGATTGATCAGTCTTTTGTATTTGTGCACCATGTTTATGTGTAAGAGCTCTTGTAGATTTATCTTAAAGGAGCAATATGTAACTCTGACACCTAGAGTTTTAAAATGGGTACTGCAGTCCAAATTCAAAATAGGAGAGAGCTGTCTCCCCCCCGCCCCCCTACTCCAGAGCTGATGATCATACAAGCTTGCCATGTCATGGACACGGAAGCTTCAGTGTTTAACCTGCTCTGCGTTGCTCTTGAAACCTTACCACGTTTCTGGTCGTTGAGCTTATTAGAAAAATGCTGAGGCTTTTTAGATCAGGTAGAATCAGTTACATTTGAAACAGTTCACTTGCCGGCCTACATCGCTGCAACACCTGTTGGTTTGCTGATTGCCTGGCAAACCGACGGGTGTCCAAAACGGCTGTGTGGGGGTTGCCGCCTACTTCTTTGGTCAAAGCAAAAACAAGCCATTCTGCAGCGGAATCTAAATTTCGAAGGAGGACAAACTGGCTGCTGCATTGACAGAGAAGCCAGCACTTCCACATCTGATGATAAAGAAGGGTCATTCCACGATTTAATTCAGTAGATATCTTGTATTTTGGTCCTTTAAATGATAAATCAAATAATTATGATTCTAACTTGTTTCTGTGGGTTAATATTGGCTGAATGGATTGAGACACTGCAACAAGTCTTAGAAAGAAAATATGGGTTATTTTTAGACACTAACACCATTAAAAGACATTTATACACATAATGCAGGTTGCTACATGTATGCATCATATTTCAGAAGAATGACACAACACAGGATCCGCAGCTGCCATTGTTGTTAAGAAATCCCCCGTCACAGCACTCCTCTTTAAAGGACAACTGATAAGCAAAAAGACAGATTGGAATGGTTGGAGCACTGATACATCACTATCCCTGCTGCTGTGAGAGAGTGAGAGTGTGAGAAAGAAACAAACAAATCCATTTCATCACCATCTGCAGTTGGTAACAAAACTATTTTAATCCTATAATACCCAACAGATGACTAGACTTTAATTTAGGACTCACAATAGGCAAACACATGCACGTATAACTGGGCTTAATCTGCTCATATGTTTGACTGTTGGAGTGTCAAAATAAGTGAATAAGTAAAAATCTGATAAACGCAAAACAAAACATTGAAATTACCTCCAAGTGACAGCAAAAGGGACAGAATTTTCCAGTGCAGCAGAGGGAAATACTGTTTTTCACCTTTTCTTTGTGCATTAGTTGTAGCTCCATGTGTCACAGTGCAGGGTGTCGCCCGGGGCAACGAGCCTGCGAGCCAAGGCAGGATTGATGTTTAATGAGGATGACTCTCACTGGCTCCTTATCACAGCAATGTCACACAACAGTGACACTTTTAATACCGCACGTCACTCAAGGTGCATCACACAAAGCCGGGAGGACTATCAACAGCCACTTACCTGCACTAGAACACATATTTACACACACAAACGTGCACTTGGCTGCGTCTGCAAAAAAACATGCAAGTGGTACACTTAATGTGTGCACACACTTCCTAAGGCGAGACGAGCGGTGTGTAGTTCTTCATTGGGTGGTTTCATGACTGCGGTAGAACACGATGGGAGATAAGGAGCCCCAGATCCTTTCAGAGTTTTTTAATGAAACAACGTGGCATCAAAGGGGATCAGAGGCCAGACCGACTGATAGAGGTATTTAGTTTGAGCCACTCCCCAAAACACCTTGTATTGTTGACATTTTTCTCAGGAAACACAAAGGGAGAGCCAGGCCGTCCTAAATCCTTCTTATCTCTCCGGCTTTGTGCTCAACAGGTTGGAGGCTGGTCAAAGTGGTCTTGGCAAATGGCACAATGAAACGGCTGAGCAGCTTGTGTTCGCTCCTGAGTGTATGTGGGCTGGAAAGAGTTCAAATTTATTTTTTATTTTTTTTCCGCTCCTGAGTGCTGCAGTGGAGAGTTAATTGTCAAGCGTTCATCATCTTGTGACACATCAGATCAAAAGCATTATCAGGTGGAGAGCCAGTTGAGGCCCTTGTCCTTGCTTCTGACTCATTGTTGTTTTTCTTCTCATTCATGTTCCACTCGTCACTTTTTTTTTTCCTACCGCTTCAGTACCTCAACAAGGACATTTCTGCATTTCAGTTCAAAAGCGGTGCAAAATGAATATCAACAGTGTACAAAGAAAAATGTAATGGCAAGTCAAGCTAGTGCAACGTTTTTTTTTTTTTATAGGTAACATTCAAGGAAATGGAAGGTGACATTACCCATAAAACAAAGCCTTTTGTGACTCGAAAATTGGATTGTTGGAGTTTCTTGGCAGACAGATTCCTGCTCTTCATCCCGACCAAGGGCACAAACGCAGTCACCTGACATTTCTTTGAATGAGCATCTGTTAGAAATGAATGGGAAACATATTTGAGGGCATTTTAGTGATTTTAATAAGCTGCTGCTTTGTAAGCCGGAAATAGCTGAGCTTGAAGCAGGCCTCTCTGCATGTATTATTAGCCATGTATTTTGTGGGTTATTCAGTTCTGCCAGGTAATATATTGTCTCCTCTGAAGAAATTAGATTTTACGTCACAGGGAAATTTGATTGTTATTGTTATTTGTGAGTTACTAGGGTCGGATCAGTTCTTCCCATAGATGAAGATGAAGCACTGTGAATATTTTTGAAGGCATCTTAAAACTTTCTGTTGACGGTGGAGTACATAATTTCCCTTTTATATTTCCGTACTTTATGAAACATACATTTGTACAATAACAATGTGTTACTCATAGGGCTTTCACACTTGCAGAAATCTTCTGTAAAACTCAGGATATTTCCAGGAGGAGCTGTATATGTGAACGCAAACAGACAAATGTTTCACTCGGACTTCCCCCGGAGTTTTTTCCTGCCGGACCCCTAGTATTTTTTCTGCAGCAAGTCCGATGTGAAGCTGATGTGAGAACGCCGCAGGATATTCTCTGGAGCAGTCACGTCGAGCCAATAGGAGGGGGAATGACGTTTATATACTTTGACTGCCGCACGGTGCATAGAGTGTCTGCACGCGACCACTACGATCTCTGTGCACGTAATTAAATGGCTTCATTAAAAACAGAAATAAGTAGGCATTACGTCATACCTCAGGTGACCCCGCACCCCATTCCATCTGACAGGGATAGTCTCCAGCTGTGAGGTGAATATATGGACAGCCAGGTCAGGAGGATATCTGGAGTAGTCCTCGTGAAATGATCTAGATATAGATATAGTGCATATGTAAACGCTGCTGTTTAGGATTGCTGCTAACAAAGTTTTGTTGTGTCCTTGTATACAATGATAATAAAGATTCTATCTATGTGAAAACGGCTTATACAACTTTCTCCCACCCCATTACAAAGTTGATTTGTTTTGTTATGTTTGTCTTTTCAGGCCATAGAAAGTATTTCCTTCGTTTTGGAAAGTTAATTAGTTAATGTTGCACATTCCTTTTCCTGTTTTAGAAATCGAACATCTTCTGTCATTTCACTTTCTGCCTTCATGTTTCCCTTGATGTGTCATTCCTGGTCTCTTCATTACCAGCACCTGTCCTCATTACACACCTGCCCATGATTATCTAACCACCCAGCTAGTTTATCCACATACTTTGTTTTCCCTCCTCAGTTGCTAGATTGTCTTTCTCTAACTGGATTTGTATGCAGTCTTGCAGGGTCCGGAATAAAAACCTGCCAAGCGCCCAAATGTAGCTTTTCTGTTTGGTGAGTAAATCTAAGAGGTCTCTCTGCCACATGGAGGGTTAATGTTTGTACCCAAACAGTCTTCTTTATCAAGCTCCTCTGCTGCGGGATGCGCTGACAAACACCAACGTAAACCGATGCTCACAGACACAAAGGTCTGCCAGCCCCCATCAGAACAGACAGATTTGTTTGATTCCTGTTCTACCGAACAGGTATCAAACCGTGACCCCAAAACCGAGGTACATACTGAACTGTGATTTCTGTGTACTGTTACACCACTAATTGTAACGTTACACCACAGCCTGCTGTAGTCTTTAAACTTCTCCACATAGACTCTGTTAAGCCTTGTTTGTACAGGTGAGTTTTAAAAAAATGTTTTTTTGAAACATTGCAAAGATTCTGCAGCTCTGACGGATTGTGGGAGTTGATTCTCAGAGGGTGGGGGATAGAAAGAAGACCAAGATTAGACAACGTGATTGAACGAGGCGTGGAATATGGAACAAGGAGGTCAGATATGTTGCTGGTGGTGAGGTCATGCATCCAAACAAATGTATATGTTGTTATGCTAATGCTGAATGTTTATATGTGCAAATGTTAGCTAACAATCCACAACAATTTGACGTGGGCAATTGGCAAAAACACAAATGAAGAAACTGTCACTGCCAGGCTCTTTTTACCTATTTGCATTCAGCTCTGTATCATTAGAAACATGTTAGTATTTTTGAATGGTCGTGCATTCCGCCCCCATTTTCCCCTGAGACGGGAAGGATCTGTATTTCTTGTCTGAAAATGATCCTCCGATGATGCAAAAATCGTCATTTTGGGTCATCGGAGGCTGCTTTGTTTAGAGGGGGTGAATCTAAATCGCTAGTTCCTCATGTTTTCAACCCGCCCATAGGGGGTGGGAGCTATTACAGATCAGTGGGTGGGACCTCACTCCCAGAATCTAAAAGCAACCTCCGCCATCTTGCTTGGAAGCTATGCTAACAGGCTCTCAATAGCAGTTGTATAGTTGACGTCTGTCTTCCACTCATTAAAAAAAAAAAATCTGTCCACTAGTTGAATAACTGGTTAACAATGAAAGATCTAATATTACTGTTTCGTTGATTCCAAGCGGGAGGGCAGTTATGAAAAGACTGGGAGAGGGTGGGGACGCGCTTACTGATGCAATGCTACATTAAAAGATGCCCCGATGATGATGCAAGACTTTCTTTTTCTCAAACCACATTTAAACTTGGGCTGAGACAAGTACATGAGCTGCATTTGGTTTTGTATTTATAGACACAAAGCGTTCCTCGGCGGACTAATCTGAAACATCGGGCCGCTCTGCCACAGACTAAACTGTCGCTAAGGATAGCTAACTGCTGTCTTTACTTGTGTTTGCTTCCAAACATATCGGGCACCAATTAGGCAACATTATTCAAACATTCTCCGACGGCCTTGGCGTACCGTAGCTTTTCGCTCTAGTCCCCTGTCACTTGGCTTATTATGCACACACTCTTCCTCGAAAATGAAACATCCACAAACGCAAACCTCCCTCTCTAGGCACGCCAAGTGAGGAGGAAGTGTACACATGGATCAGACTTGAGTCAACATCATTACCAAGCGCTGCTCCTCTCTGGAGTGGAGTGGAGCTGATATATATATATATATATATATATATATATTTTTTTTTTTTTTATTTTTTTTTTAAGTTCTGACTGTTGGCTTTGATTCCGAGGTCTACTGTATGGACCCCTCCTCCTCATCAGCCGTCACATTTGGTAATGAGCCATCTCGGTCAAAGGAAGAGTAAACATTGCGATGCACACAGCCACACATGTACAAGATGTTTGCATACATATTTATGAGCTCCCCCTTACTCTTAAGCACATGCAAACCACAAACTGCAGGCAGGAGTTCATGCTCTCACGTCTTTTAAATACTGTTTTCTGTCAGATCGGTTGGTACTCATCAACTTTGTCCCAGCCTGTTTTCTAATCTCTCTATTATTTTTGCACATTATTCATTATTTGTCCAAATCTAGCTTGTTTTACCACATCTTCATATTGCTGTCTTGCCCTACTCTAGTCCTCCTCTCACTGTGACTCTGACCCTCTTCCTCTCTCTTCTTTGCCCTTGCAGTCATACCATGTTCTCTTGGCATTTTCATTAGCGAGAGACGGAGAGTGTGGGGGAGAGCTGGAGCCATCTAAAGCTTTCTTTGACAATTCATTCTTCCTTATGTCCCCAAAGACATAATTGGTTTATGCAACGCTATAAATCCCTGTTGTTTATTTTAAGGTTGATGCATTGGAGGCTTGTGTTGTAAATTAGATTTATATTCTTTTGGAGATGGATGTGCAAGAGAACTCTGTGGACTGTTGGTACAAACACAACTTATGGGTTTGGTTTCCCAAAAACGAGAGGAATAGCAAGTAGGCTCAGACTTTTAACAATGAGTACCACCACAGAAAATATTTGGCTCTCCAAAGAACCACCATTATGGCCAACATTGAAATATAGTAGTGTAGGGTTATTAACTACATATACAGTTTACACAGGAGGCCATTGTATTCCTGATTATATATTATTTACTGCACGGACTGTGGCCTGGGCTCTTTCTCTGTGCCTCTCCAAAAGAATCCAAACTGGATGCGACTCCCAGCATATGTCGTTGACTTCAGTTTAGGCTGTGCTGCTCGACGTATCTGCCACACTTTTCCTTCTAATATTTCCAGTTTGGAGCCACAAATGCAAAAAACACTTTGACTGTCATATTTGCTGCCTCTGCTTGCCATCACAGTTTTCCTCGTCAACCATTTGATCTGTACATCTTTTATTTAAAAAAAAAAAAATACAAAAATCAGAGTCTCCCATATAAGAGACTTCCAGTGTACCAAAAGAGGGATCCCGCGTACCACCACTGGTACTCTTATCACAGTTTGAGAATGAATGCGATAAATGAACACAATATAAAGAGAGCATATTAGTTATAACTCAGTTCCATCTGCTTTCTTATTTTATATTCAAAACCCGTGTTTGTAGTATGTCGTCCTCAATCCAAATGCACTTAAATAGCTTTTTCACCACTAAATTGGCACCAATTGATCTGAGGGTAGCGGATTGCTAGCTTAGCCTTTATCTCAGATATAGCATCACAATGGTGTGAAAGTGTTGCCATAATTGAACAGGCCTCCACCTAATGGGGAAAATGTACACATGATGAGTGTAAAATCATTGCTCATTTACATAAAACCATTTTTCAAATACCAAAGCTTTGTCACAGCCCATAGAAGTAAGTGTCTGTAGCTGATGACTTTGGGCAAGACTGCATTGAACAGAGACGGTGAAGGTTTTTACTATGTGTGAGAAATAAAGTAGAGATAAGTCAGCAGCTGTGTTGGATGTTGGTCACAGTCCTTTTATTGATGATGAAAAGAAATGCTCATCGTAGAAATGAATTTGCTGAAAACATTAGGCCATTGTTATGAGAAAACAAGAATCCTCTGCATCTGAGTCTTTGTCTGTGCCTTTTCTATCCCAATGTGATTGACTCCATCCACTTATCCTGTTATCCACTTCATCCAGGTAGTGTGCTTGATGGGGAAAGTCCGTGATGAAATCAGATTTCTGTTAGCAGTTTTCTTGCACCCTTAATTGGAAACTGTCAGGACACAGGACTTTACCTTGGGCATGACTCATTCTTTAAGGGAGTAACTAATGCTCTTTCATCAAAGGAGAGTGAGCGATCAGTGCTTTCATGGAGTATTTAGAGATGTAATGAAATAGTACCCTGGTGTAATACATTTCTGGAGCCCTGCTGTGTCAGAGTCTTTCTCTTCCTTTTCAGTGACTTTTTTTTTGCTCGACTCAGCACTTGCCCTTTTCTTGGATTGGATGTGTGTGTTTCCTCGATTGGTTTATAGTATTAACAGATGTAATAATAGCCTTTTTTCCTACACAAAAATGATTCTGATAATGAGACTTCAGTTGACAGACTATCTAGTCTCTTTTACTGTTCATTTAAAGCCCCGGTGATGTTTTTTTTATCTGGTTGTGAAACAGACTGAAATTAATAAGGATATCTTTTTATGACCTACAAAAGTAAGCCAGACCATAAGGGACGATATAAATGATTTATTTATTGTAATTTTGAATGCCTGTAATCACTGCTACTGGGTAGGTGTCAGAGGCAATTCACAGCTCGCTTGACAAATGGCTTTATTTCAATTCTTCCACAGAAAAGATTAACAGGGAGTTTGACTGTCAAAAGAAAGCTGTGTGACATATTTTTTGTCAAGAAACAATAGCTATACAGGACAAATTCACAAAAGAGACTTACCGCTTTGTCAACACGGGGCGCCAAAGTCGACACAATCTTTAAGTTCCTCACAGGGCCTCTAAGAGCAGAATATCAAGAGATACAATTAAACCTAAGCAGCTCGTCATTTAAGGGTCTCAACCACTTTGCCCTCCCTCTGCTCCTCCTTCTTGTCTTCCTTCCCTCTTGTCCCCACTCCTCACTCTTCCTGTGCCTTTCTCATATTTCACTCAACCATAATCCAATCAGTCTCCTTTGACATTAAAATTGAGTCTCAGCTGGGGGGCCCACTGGACAAAAGAGAACGGAAAAGAGAGGACGAAGCAATTGTCATCATGCCACCCTTTTCTGAGATTCTTTCTGTTTAATGTTACACTGGCAGAAAGGAGAGTGTGTTCATATATTTCTGTGTGTCTTTTTCCACTGGCCAATATGTGTATTTCTGTGTGTATGTGCGAGAGAGGCATGCCTCCAGCGCAGTGCAACGACAGGCAGCCTAATGAAAAGCTGGGCTCTGATTGACTGGCTGACAAAGCGGCCCACTGCATAATTATGTCTTGAATAATAGATGTCCATACTTACACCTCCATGGCCGCACTAGCCTGGCCAACTCAGCCTCTCCATCAGGCCAGCAGAGCTCATGAAGCTTAGCTTTAGCCACAGCCAGCCATGTCCCACATTCACAGATTGCTCACACATCCATATCAGTATTGTTCCCAAATCAGTTGGACGTGCACGGCCAATAACAGGGCGCACATGTTGCAATACGAGTCTTATTATCTCTGAGCATTAGAATCATGTGCTGCAAGTTGTGCTAGCTGGTGCATATGTCAATCAGCACTGCCCCAAGCCGGAAAACAATCACTAGCAGCACAGCTTTAATAGCAGCGGCTTGCCATGTCAGCCCCAGCTCAACAACAAGCTCTAATTTCATTAGCATTTGCCACAAGCTGCCCTGACTTCAGCTCCAGTTGCAGCAGTTTTACAGAATGCTCACATTGGTCCTTGAAGCGCCCCTAAAGTGATCTTAATCTTTATAAATTCACAGCCATTTCACATGCCCACATCTTTTTCCCCCCCTCTCTCCACTTACAGTAGTCAGATTTTATGATGAGCTGCTAGTTAATGTTCCAGATACAATTTCTGCATTATTTCTGCTTGACCTGAGTGAGGCTTTTAATTGGGTCCACCCCCCTTGAAGGCTACATTTGTAAAGCCTTCAAGCTGTAAACACAACATTAACATGCTGTATGAACTTCCTTATAAGGAATAGCAACAATTATTTTATTAATTTGAAGAAATTTATTTGAACACGAAGCATATTTAAGTCCAATATTTACTCTTCAGTCAGCTTAATTTTGATTTTCAAAATATTTAGCTCCATAGTTGAAAAAAGCTACATTGGAAAGATAGGTGCAAAATCTTTCTGGTGTTATGTCATATGAAAATAGGTTTACTGAGAAGTGTGAGACCAGATAATATGTTCTCTGACTCTCCTCTACCTGGCTCTGTGTTTCTTGAATGGGCGGAGCTCCAGAGCCAATATGGGCAGCTGGCTCACCTCCTGCAAACTCTTTGGGAAAAATGGAGCTGGCTGACTTCTTGTGGATGCCTCATCACTGTTCTTAGGCAAGACACTAAACCCCAATCTCCTTCTTTGTTGGGTGTGTGCATGTCTCCCAATTGGACAGTTCTCATAGGGGGATGCTGATGAGAGCACAGAGAAATGCATGCAGGGCGATGACTGAAGAGCAGTATTGGCAGAAAAAATAGTGCTAGCATAATGAGCAGGTTAGCACAGGGACAGCCAGACAGTGAGAGAATATATAGCTCACAGGGAAATCATCAGAGACTCAACATGTCTGTAAAACATTGTAACAAAGTCATTGTGTGTCAACACATTCACTGCAACAGCCACTGTAGAATTATAGAAATACATGTCTCTTGAGATCTGTAGGCCAAACTCATAATTAATATTTTCAACAACCACCTAAAGGCAGCAAAATGCTAATTTGTTTGTTTGACTCAGTCACACTTTTTATTTTTGCTTCTATTTAGGTTAAATGTACCAACGTAGAGCTTTAAATGTGTGATAGATTTATGATGCAAGGTTAATCACAGCGCACACATGGGGAGGCCTGCCAGTCAAGAGAAGCAGTATCACTTCACCGTCAAACATATTCAATCTTTCCAGATGGCCAGTCCATCCCCTGCTGGGATTGAAAACCTTTACTGTACAAAACAGTCTTACCTTAAACTCATGAAGCAAAAAGGGTACAGTTTTTTTAAATAATTGTCTTGATTTACAAGAGCTGTTAGGAATTTCTTGTTGGTTTATCTCATTTATATCTTGATGCCCTGTGCAAACCAGCTACAGCAGTTGTCATTAGAGCACAACTAACTCAGTGTCACTTCTGCTACTGCAGGCTAGAGGTGTGAAAAAGGTGTCAATATGTTCAGAATGTGACTCATGATGATGCAAGTACACTTTAGAAAGGGCAATTCTGCAAAAACAATCAACTGAGTCAAATAGCTTAAATTAGGCTGAATCTGGGTTGAATGGGTGGGGTATCAGAAACTCCTGAGTGGTCATATCTAGTATTAATTGTCAAGTTATGAAATACATTTGACGTGTGTTGCTCTTGTAATCCTGTCTCTGCAGCTATCATTGTCTTTGTAGGGGTCCACGTCCGAAGTCAGACCTTACACGTCTTCAAATAAACAACCTTTCCTCTTCAGGGTTTACTGATTTGCCCTGTCTGTCTTCTCCAGACTGTAGCCTCAAATGGAAACTGTAATCTGCTGTTCTACTCCACTCCTAACAGGAGGCAATCACGTCCTGGGCTTCAGAATCCCACTTCAAAAAAACAAAAAAACAAAATGGTATCTGTAAATATATGGGTGCTATTTTTTCTTGACCATACCTTCAGGGATCATTTAACATCTGTTCAGAACTCTTATAATTACACCAATTGCCAGGAATCATCTCTAATTCAAACTGTATGTTAAAGTCAGCTAGCAGTCGTTTAGTTTCCTCTCAGCCTTTAATTCAAAACATTTATCGAGCTTCCTTGTTCTTAAATTCTAAAGAAATACCCAAGTGGCAACCTTTGGTGTTGAAATATGAAGCCAATGCTTAAGTGTTGAGGTTGGCTGCACAGGGGACTTTTTTCCAGAGCATCCATGTTGATTTTATGAAGGCTAAGAGTTATTCATTTGGTGGTTGAGTCGACTTATTGGTGGGCAAGTTCTAGCTGTTTTTCAGGTAAGGTAAGACATGCCTCTAAGCCCCCACTTTATCTGTTGTTTGACTGATAAAACGTTAGGTTGATGTAGCAATTTCCAATATGGCCACCGTCGCTGTTGGGCCTCATAGCAGCGCAGTGATGTCACTGAGACTATGGCCATGTTTTATACAGATTATTGAAAATACCTCAATGTAAGCTTGCAATACAATACCTTACAACAGAGCACTGCAATATAAAAAAAGTACTGAAGACTAGTGGCAGTCTGGCCTGGATTTGACACCATTTCTTTTCCTGGAATGACTGCCATAGAAAACTGCATCCATGGGAATATATGTCAACAAATATTAGGTTCTACACGAAGCCGGGAAAGTCTTAGTAATTAGAAAAAAAACTATGTTCCAGCTTAAGGGAAAAGGGAGCAGTATTTGACACTTAATATTTGCCAAGTGAATTAACAAATTGGTTTTTCTCTGATGCGTGACCCCCTGACCTTTTCCCTGTGATCACCAGCAAATGCAACAATACTAACAAGTCTCTCCCTACACTCGCCTCTGGCACTGCTTCAGCCTCCCACCCCTTGCCGTCTGCTTGCGCTCCACTGACCTGTTACAAGCAATAAAGTCACAAAAGAGATGAAGCAAGCCAGCTCATCAGAAAGCAAAACCTCTTCATTCAAACAGAGACTCTTGAGTCGAGTGAAGAAGTGATTCCATAGTGTTACAGTACACTGTTTGTTGTTTGCTGTAGAATAACACTTTTCATGTAGCTTATCTGATATGTCTTGCAGCATTTTTTGTTTACTGAAATGCTTTTCTCTATCGCTTAAAGTTTGAAGTTGTGAGTAGGTGGGTATGAGATGGGAATAATTTTTTGTAGTTGAGGATGGGGAGTACACTCTCAAGGCCACACATTTAAGCAATTGGCTTTAACCTCTTCAACCTTAAACAATCGTATTATGGATAATTTTATCTTTTGGGCGATACAAAAAGAAACCAAATGGTGGGCGTTTCATTGTATTTTTCTAGTTTCACCTCCTAGTACTCGCTCGCCCTTCCGTCCGTGCCCTTCTGTCACTGTTGTTATTGCCGGGATATGACACCGACGGGCTTGTTTATTCTGGAATGGTTGGGTACTCATGGGTGACCAAATGCCAAATAAGAGTGTAATTAGGACTGCAGACAGACCTGATTACTCATCATCATTTGCTTCTTTCTTCTTCTTTGCTCCCACAAATGTGGCTTATTTTAGATGCATACACGTGTGCTTACATCTGTCCGTTCAGATTTAGAAGCATTAAAAGAGAAAGAAGGGATATTTTATGTTCTTTTGCTTGCTCTTCTGTCTATTTGTTCATGCTACACATTTGCGTAAGTTTAGATCAGTCTGACAAAGTGTCTCTATGTGCAAGTATGAAAGATAAAGCAATACAAGCAAGCCAAACAAAACAAAGAGAAATAGACTGATAGAGAAAAACAAAAAAGTTACTCATGTCTTCCTGTTTGCTTGCGTTTGTCTTTTTTCCTTTCTGTTTGTAGCCCACACAGCAGGCGGATCACATTATTAACAGTTTTTTGGTGAGAGAGGCGACAGGCAGGCAACGTAATGTGCTAAATTTGCATACTATTTTCCCTCAACTTTGCTAAAAATTCCCATTGTATTTTTGGTCGTGTGACACAAGGTTATTATTCCTAAAGCCTTTTTTCAGGTCTGCCTGATGAACAGTATTGGGTCAAACACTTGTGATGAATGTACCCTACTTTGAGCGGCTGCTCGCACTTTATTCTGTTTTTTCTTTTGTTTTTTTTAACTTTAATTATATGCCATGACTGTTCCCCTCTGGTTGCCTAAATAAAGTCAGTCTCATTATGTGTGTTTGAATTCAAAGTTCTCATTTGCAGGGAAGTGCATCTATCAGAGCTGTAATTCACTCCCTCCATTTCCCAGGGCGCACTCAAAACTCAACTCACTGGCAACAAATCAGCACGGGATAAATTAACCAGTTTGCTGTCACCATGGTAACAAAGCTATATAAGGTGAATATAACAACAGTCCCCCTCCCCCCATTACAGCACATAAATAAGCAGATGTACCTACTTAGCAGTGTGAGTTTGCTTGATGATTATTTTCACTGGGAGAGTTATGAATGATTTAGCTTCACTTTTTTATCCAGTCACAGGAAACCTTATATAAGACTTATATAAGGAGAGAGCAATTTAATATCATATGAAGATGCGGCACTAATGCTAGCTATACAGGGAGCTAATTGATTTAAAAATAATGAGCAACAGAGGGCAAAAACAAAAATGTCCACAGAGATTTTTCCACCATGTGGTGTAAGGGTTTTACGTGTACATGTGGGAATGCATAACTCAGTGTTTTAGTCAAGACTACACTAACCAAGACCAACTCATGACCGAAATGTGAACAAAATACAAGATATATATTGTTCTGAGTTAGCTTTTTAGGCTGATGTGTCAGCGACACAGTCTGACTCTTTCCACTTTTGTGTTTTTGTACTGTAACACTACAAGACACCTTAAAGGTCACATATTACCCAAAATACACTTTACCCTAGTTTTAGCTTGTCTACAGCACCACCCCCCCCCCCCCCACCCCATTAATAAGAAAAGTCCATCCTCTCCGTCTTTTGCCTGCTCCATTTTTCAGAAAATGTGTGCTCAAACAGGCCATTTGCAGATTTGTGACATCACAAACCCCTCCCCCATTTGGGTGACACTCCCACAGCTAGGTGTTTGCTTTGCCTTTTGAGTATGCCTTCTTCCCTTAAGCAGTAGGGCATGGATCGAGAATGCCCCAGCCACCCAAGCCCTTCCAGAGAGGGGCGTGGTCAGACACAGCTCATTTGCATTTCAAGCTACAGACACAAAAACAGCCTGCTCTGAGCAGCGCTGAAATAGAGGTTTTTTTTTAGGCATGATCAAATACAGGATTAGAGAGGATTTATAACAGGTAACTTACTTGTTGAAAATTAGCATACTATGATTTCCAAAGAGATACATTTTCAGTGACTTAACGGCGAGTGTTTCATTCAAATAAATACAAATGTAATTCATTGGGTTAGAGTTGGGGAAAATTAAGACAACATAAACCAAACCAGAAATAACTCCAGTAGCAAAACACTCTTCATTGTTCAGCTCACCACCAAGAATAAACACATGCAGAGGTGGTTGCTAAGCATTTCAACCTCACCTCACCTCACCTCATTTAGCTGAGTGTGTATGTTTGTTCTTCGTGCTCATGCAGTGTGTGTTGTGTGAGTTATATCAAACAACTAACAGGCATGCATTTACAGACTTTATCTTCAGTTTTCTGAGTGTGTAAATTTACAGCTACAGGACGCAGCAGGCAGAATAACGTTAGTGTTTCTGATTGTTGACACACCCGGCAGCTGAAACCAGCAGGAGAAATAATGCAGACAGGATGAGAGTGGACAAGAAAAGACACATTTAACTTATACACTGAACTATATACACTTGTTGACTACTTTCTATGTGAAAGTTTATCAGCCTGTCTTCACATGTGCAGCGGATCTCTCTGGTGCCTGTGCGCACTACTTCTGCGTTGATTCTTCTCACTGACACTCTGCATGAGTAAATGTATTCTATAATGGCTGGTTGTACACACATCACTGAGTAATACTTCAACCTTATGAGAGGGTGAAAGGGGAGCAGAGAGTTGTTCCCAGTTCACTCTGGGATGGGGAAGTCAAAAGTAAAGTATGGACAGATACGTTTTAAAGATGCACCTCATCTTCATGTACCTACACTTTATCTACCTGGCATAAAACGCAATGCAGCATGATGATATTAAAATGAAAAAACAGCTTACTCAAGAAAGTTCCACCAGGAGGCATGGCTCTTGTAATGTGTAAAAGTAGAAAACAGCAGCACAACCACCATGTAGTTGACTTTGTTGTGCAGACCACAAAGAACCCACCCGCTGAGTGTTTTTACTCTCTTCATTCCTGCTCAGTTCAGGGCTTTGACTTCCTTCTGTTCCCCCATCCTTGGCTCAGAGCACAACAAGCTGGGATTCTTTAGGCGAGTGGAGCTATGTGTATGTTTTCTCCATGTGTGGGCTGGGATCAGGTGCACTGTGGCCAAGATAGTGTGAGTAAATGTGTGTACAGAGAGTGACTGTGCGTGTATGTGGTAGAGAAAAAGAGATCAATCTGCCATTCCCTATTTTTTTATGTAGTGTCAGAGCCACTTAACTACCTATTTATCATCAGACCTGTGATGTCTACACAACAAATGAGCAACTAAAAGTGTGACAAATAAATTAACAAAAATAAATTCACTAGCAGGAAAAAGACAGTCCAAAGGAACATATGTTGCTCCACTAAATGTGGGAAATAGTAGTGAAAGAGCCATGAAGTGAACAAACACTTGGGCCTCCATTTGTCTCTGAGTTGATATTAGAATGCACACTACAATAAACAAGTACATTTCACAGTGTATGCACATTTAGTGACATGCTTACAATCATGACAATAGGCACTGTACCATGTGTAACTTTTTACTAAAATATTAAATATAAATAATTAAATATATTTGTAAAGTACTAAGGTATCTCTGATGCCATATATAAAATGTCCAAAGCAACTAATGGGAGCTCCCTGGTGTACTGTATGTGTTTTCTTGCTTCTAAAATAAGATTCTTACATTAAAAGTACACACACACACACATACATTACTGTTGCCTTCAATCGTCTGTACGGAGGTAGGAAGCAGAGCCTGATCTCAACAACTATAACCCTGAAATGATAATAATGCAAATTGGATGACTGAATATTCATTTTAAATATAGTTCAAATAATGCACCTATATTCTGAAAATTAAAATGTGTTTCAGTTAATGCATTTTAAGTTTATTATTTGCATTAGCATTATTATTTGAATTATGATAAAAAAATTATTAGTGGCAAATGTTTTTGAAAATGATAATTTAGTCAAAGATTGTGCATTTTTGATGCTGAAAATTAAATACAAATTAGGTTGAATTAGTAGTAATTTTAGTTTTTGAGTCAAATAATACACCCATATTCTGAAAATTAAAAGGCATTTCTGTTAATGCCTTTTAATTTTTCAAATTAGCTTTTTAATTTGAATTCTGATCACCAGTCGCACCCATAGACCACAGACCTCTGACTATATGCAGACATCATTAACCAGTTTTTGTGTTTTCAAGCCAGAAATTCCAATTCTGCATAACAAATACCTCAATATGTAAATTACACTTCACTGTGCAGGGGATACAATAATATGTAAAATTCTGCATCCATTTTAATTCCTTCAGTTGATCTCCTGTTCCTAATGTTTGTTTGGGTTTTTTTTTACTGTAAAAATAAATAGAATTACAACATACTATTTTGAGAAACACAGTGCCATGTGGTTATTTTCTTTGCCAAATATGGCATTGGAGGAGTGCATATACTTTGTTTTTTTCTGACAATGGGAGAAAAAAAAATGTTATTCGAATGATATTCGTATATTCAATAGAACACATTCAACCCAGCATACAGTATATAACAGCCCATTCACTCGGCTTTAACTAGGTCAGGTTCCCTCAGTGCTCAACAATCTATTAATATCATGGAGAAAAAAAATGCATCCTACTAGCCTGAGACCTCTGCTCCTGACATTCTGCCTTGTCTCCCTTATGACTCGCCCATCCACATAAATATAAATATAAAAGCCATTCCTGCTCTAGCTCTATTCCCATTGGATGCCCCCCTAATCAGGTAGAGAGCGGCCCCACCGTCCTCCTTGTATCCCGCAGGGCTTCAAAAACAGGAGAGCAGAGAAGGAAGTGTCAAACGTTTTCTTCTCCTCCCCGACATAACCCATCCAGGAAGTCATTCCCCTTCCTTTGCTTCTTTGAGAGTTTCTGCATCTCGACATGGCACTTTTGATGTCGGTGAGAGACATGACCCAATGATTAGAACATATGTCATCATCGAAGGAGTGCTGGGATAGGAGAAGGCTTCATTGCTGGATGTTTGAATCAACAGTGAAGCTTTCATCTGAGACTGACACTTCCTTTTATAATGCTGAAGTCTTTGAAATGCATATCCAGGCAATTTTAAATTCAGTAAGGAAGGGGGCATAGGGCATACTACAGAGAAATACTGTACCTGGATGAGCAAAAATAAATATACATCATAATGTGCTGCTGGAATTTATGTTTTTTTTTTAAACTGATTTGGTCATGAGGATCAAAAGAAGTGATTGGGAAATGGGGCAACTGTAATAACTGCTTGAACATCATCAGTGAACTTTTGCAGTCTGCAAGACCTGACAACATTTTTGTCTACACATAAGTCTTCATTACCAGTTTTTACAAAAAAAAGTGAGAGGCATATTACTCGTTATAACGCTGAATCTTAAAAAAGTCTGGGAAAATAAATTGACTTCACATACCCTTCTTTCCTAATGCTTGGTATATGCAAAATTCTATGTATCCAGTATGGCCAGGAAAGAACACAAATAATGAGCTATTTAGCTGAACCACGTTTTATTTTCCATGACATTTCATATCACTAAGAGTTGTTTTCTACAACATATTTGCATATAATCTGCAGCACAGTGATGGAAAGATTGCATTAATATATCAATTGGTTCTTGGACATAGTTCTTATTCTGTATCTGACGTGGAGACTCACAACAGGGCTTTGCCAGTTAATGACAGTTCTATGACAAAGCCAATTTTCATCACGTATTTTGAAGACACTTAAGGGTACAATGAGTGTTGAGGGCACTTAGAGTCCTAGAATAAGGATGCATGAACACAGTCATGAGAGAATAAAGTTGTAATATTACAAGATTTAAGACTTAAATTCTAAATAAAAAGTCTTAATATCTTGAGAATGAAGTTGTAATGCTGGCTATGCTAAACCTTTGAGTAGTGAGCCTATGCGTGAGGAGAATAGAATAACATTAGGGTTTGAAGTTACCCTAATATTCCATTATTCTTGTGAGTTTTTTTTTCCAGTTTGTGCAGAAAATCACCAAGAGGCGCATCTTTGCTAACTCTCCCACCTTTTCCACAGTATGTACCTGAAGCAATTTTATTGAAACTTTAATGAGCTTAACAAGAGCTTGGCTTGGTTGGTCTTGGCTCAGTACCAGGATTTGCTTAGCACTGATGAACACCAACAACTGGCTGTCACTTGTGAAGCTCCGGCCTTTTTTTCCAGTGATTGGCAGCTTCACTGTATCCAGCAAGTCCCACAGCGTACGGGTTTCAGTACAAATGTAGGAACCTATACGCATCATTGATATGATCAACACACAATGTACTTTAGACAAAACCAACATATACATTATTTAAGTAAAGTGTTATTTAGCTGCCCCTACTCAGTACACAAATACAAGCCGAACTAAACCAAGATGGATAATGTATGTAGGAAACAGTACACAGCATGAATATGAGCCTTTATGTTAACACGGTTTGTTACACTGACAAAATGTACAATATTTTAAACATAAATATACATCATTTTATGTAAAGTGCAATGAAGCTGAATGAGCTAATGCTGTAAACGATCAAAATCTAAATGTAAGGCAAAATGATGAGAGTTTCTAAAAACTGGACTCGGCACAAATGTGAGCCTTTTACATAAACATACTTCATATGAAATCAAACTTCAACTGCCCTTTTCAAAAAACCCTTACGCGCGGATAAAACTTGTACAGAATGAATAACATTCATGAACTATGAAGTAAACTGGTACTTTCCACTGTTTCTGCACTTTAAGCTAGTGCACATAAGTACCGCTTTGCTAGCTCAGCCAGGAGAGGATACTCATGACAAAATTCTTTCCACCAGGTTTTCGACAGCGGAAAAGCAGCAGCTGAGTTGCAGTCTCTCACCTCCCTCTATGCACTGTCAAAAGCTGACTTCTGTGATGTTGCTGGTGCCTTAATGGCATCAACAAAAGGGTTTCCAAGTAGTCCAGCTAGTTCACAGGACACTCTTCTTATAGCAGGTGACGACACCTGGAGATCCTTCTCTATTTCCTCATCTGGTGTGCCGTCATTAAGATCCTCCTCCAAGTCTCTCCACCTCTTCATTAAACGGATAATACAGTCCAATCAAATCTTGATCTTTGACTGCGTTCTACGTATTTCTTGGTTTAAATTGCAAAACACACATACACACACACACACACACACACACACACACTACTATACAGAACAAAGTATGAAAGATGAATAATTGTGAATTATTTTATTAAATTATTTATCTGATCATGATGCTTCATCGTTGCAATATTGCAAAAAAAATGATTGCGTCTCCATGTCAGTCAAGAAGGGTAGAACTTTCAATTTTGGAGCAAGAGTTGAAGCTTGGTCGAGCGTGGCCTTCTCCACTTCTCCACTAGTGGGGGCTATAATGGAGAGCGTAGGGTGACGCCACTGGCTGGTGCTTGAGGAAACATTCCACACACACACTGTTCCATCTTGTTGGTACGTCTGTTACCAGTCTGTGCACGGCGACCTCATGAACATTTGTTTTCTCTCTTAAACATGGGGTGCCGTGACACTTTAATGGAATAACCCAGTCACCCGTCGTACTTGTCCAAGTAATCTCGCAACAGCTGGCAACTGAAGTGCATGCTGAGAGATCAGGTTGAGGACGTGTATGTAGCACTTGATGTGAAGTGTGCATCAACAACCATATCAGCTGAGTTGTCTGTGAATAAAGCAGCGTCTTTCTTTCAGCATCTTCCACTCAGTAACTTCACTATGAAGTAGCTCTACAACATTTAACCTTGTGAGAGTCGTGCATACCTCTTGTCTGGAGGACAATGACCAATCTTCTACAACAGACCGGTAAAAGACAGAGTTTACATATTACTTTAGCTATTTCTAGCTCTGCTTTTCCTGACAATTGTATTAACCCAAAGTGCGTCCATACTTTAGATTTAAAATGTAAAGGTGCTGGTTTTAGCCCGTCTCGTGTGTCTTGTTGCCCGCCATTTTCAGCTTTCGGCTACTTTCACCTGCTCTAGGCTTGGAAGCAGTTGTGCAAGCCAATGATGTGACGCTGCCGCCAACTTTGCCTAAAATGTATGAATCAACAGTTTTATTGTAAATATTTAGGTTGAGGGTAAATAAATGTCCTTTCTGAAACCGTCCCAAAAAAGTGTGATACTTCGGGGTGCAGGTGGACTAGCGGTTAGTTTGTGCAACACATGTACAGAGGCTGTAGTTACTGAGGCTGGTGGCAGTGGTTTGAATCGAACCCATGACTCCTTTCCACCCCTGTCAATCCCCACTCTAACCCCCTTCTATCACTTGTCCTGTCGCTTAAAAAGGTTTGAAAAGCCCCAAAAATCTGAAAAAAAAAAAAAGTTAAAAAAATACAGATACTTGAATGAATCAATTTTGTCCCAGCCCAACTATATGGTTAATATCAACTTGAAAGTTCATTCAAGTTCATCAAGGACTCATGAACATTGACATTGTGGTATCTATGTACTTTTGTGTGGGATTAAAGTTGTGTATAATTGTGCGTTTGCATTGACCCAATTTGTTATAGTGTTATGCTGACATCCTTAGTTTATGGTATAAACACATAACGCAACATCCTTACTCAGTGGTTTTACTAAAGTAAGTAACAGGGCACATACTGATGTAGATCGGTGCATCCTGATGTCTGAAATGTTTTGCTGTGATAAATACAGAACATGACTGCAGTTTGTATCTTTGCAAACTGAATTAGAAATGAATTCAAAGCACTTGGAAGTTGGTTTAATGGTTGTTTACATTTCAAAGACTGTTTAATGATGGCACATCAGGGGGCATTCGTGAGTGTGCTTTAATTAATTTGTGGTGTGGGCAGCAATGATAAAAAAGAGGGCATGTGCTCAGAAGATTTGTTTAAGAGCTTTAAAAAAACAAAAATAGAATTAAACATTGAGCAGGACATAATTAACATGTTGTTCACAAACCTGTCTCCGTACAGTTATTGAGTTCCATAATAAAATGGAGATTAAACAAACATAAATGAATAAAACATCAACCAACTATAAAGTTAACATGACAAACTAATGCCCTTTGGTTCCTGCACTCCTACTTACATTGGAGATGGATTTAACCAGCAGCAAACATATTGAGACATCAGCTGTCGCAACAGAGGGTTCAGAGGTCACATTAGGGGAGCGTTGTTGCTTATTTTTGAGTATTAGTAGCCGTAATTATACTATGTGAGACAACAACATGTAGCCGGTCAATACACACAGAGTCTTAGAGTGAACAAGAACAACAAGAAAAACGCTGATCTAGGTCACCAGCAGTCCGGTGAATAGCACCCATCTCCCATTGAACCTGAAAGCAGCAGGGGGAAGAAGCTGCAGAAGAAAGGGCAGACAATGCACCTTGCTTGTGATTCTGATGTGATCTATCATGTCCTGACAGGAGTTATTGAATAATCAATTGTCCTTGTCAAATGTCAGCATGGTGTGTCAGGTCCAATCATACCGGGAAAAACCTGAAGAATATCTGTCATTTAACTCATGTTCACCTTAAGCCAGAGTGGAGGAAAACTGTACTCATCATTTCAACATTAGAGCAAAAGTATATATTTGAAATTATTCTCAATTCACTTCTGTTTTCACAACAACAAACAATGGCAGATGTAATAAATATAGGCTGGATTCTAAGTGTTAACATAATAACTCAGTTTGGAAAATCATTATTCAAAATACTTTAAAAAATATTCAGATTCAGACAATATTCAGGTTCAGACAACTTTATTAATCCCAGAAGGGCAATTCAGTTTCACAGCCTACTGAGCCATTGCAAGAAACCAAGACAACATAAAGGAAACAGTCACAGAAGCATTGAGACAATTCATTTGACATGTCAGTAACAACAATTCAACAGACGCACAGGTAGCCAAATGAGAAGCCAGCGCTAGCTATCTAGATTTTTCAGTCAGAAAAGAGGGTTAGCAGTCAGCTATTTAATTTGTAAATAGAGGTGGAACAATAGATAAACTTAGCATAGCACGAAACTGATTTTAAAAAAGTCACACTTCAGCAATATTTCATGTCATTGTGGGATTCAACTATTCTCTGCTGCCAAAATAGAAATGTTGCTATTATTTCATAAAACTTTGTTATTTTACATCAGGACTATAATAATTGACCAGTGTTGAAAGACAATGTTACCATGGTGATTCCAAAAGTGCTGTCTGAATGGCCGCAGCTTGTGCCAATTTGAACATGCTTGTCAAAACCTAATGTGACTCATGGGCAGTTTAGCCCTGACACTGTTTTCATCTGCAAATCAGCATATTACTGACAACTGTGTCTGAAAATATAAAATTTCACAGAAAATAATGATAATACCATTGTAGAAAACAGACATTTTAACTGTATCTGTGGTGTTCTTGTAGTGGCAGTTGGTATATACATTTGATTGTATAAAACATTGCCATAATCTCAGTGATGTCACCAATGGGTTTCTGAATCAAACTTTTGTGGGCTAATGATGGCAGCTGCCATATTGGCAATGCTTCCAAACTTTCTTTTGTTCAACCAGACAGCAGACAATGAGGTGGAGATGAGACGGGCCTTATGCCTCCCAATCAGTCAATCAGCCACTACCAATTATGCACAACTCTTAGCCTTAATAAAATCATAAGAAATGATTTAAAAAGATCCCCTCTACACAGTGTGTACCAAATGAAAAAGCTACTTCGACCAATTCAGTTTGTTTTGTACCATGCTGTAAACATGTTTAATCTGCTGTAAAAATGTCCATTAAAAAAAAATATAATAATAGAAACAGAGTAGATGACAACCAGCTATGTTCACAAGGGTGTTAATGGGTTTCCCAGGGCTTTTGGAGCAAGCCTGGCATGGACTCTGTCAAATATTTAGCAAACACATATTGGCTTAATTTTTCAGCACCAGATATTGCCGCTTGGTTTGCTTAAGGCAGCAGGAACTGACAGACTATGCTAAAACACACAGATACAATATTGTCCATATTTCTTTCAGTCATTTCTTTTCAAACCTTTCTGGTCACTTAGGTTTTCCACATTTTACAATGCTATCAACTGTAAAGGCACATTAAAACCATGATTAAATAAACATATCATCTGTGATTAATATGGTGTTCACCAAATAGCTTTGATAACTTGGCCAAGGCCTTTCTGACAAAGATCCAATAAAAAAAGCTGAGCCCAAAACTAGTTTGAAGTATTTTCTGTTTGTCTAAATTCTTTGTGACGGTTATACCCAACACTGATTTTGATCTGTGCTTGGAAAGTGTTTATAGAAAAGGCTGTTTTTGCAGGATGTCTCTGCACCTTGTGCTGGAAATTCCTGTTATAAATGCACAAGAAAGAATCTTGAGTCAATCAATGACTTTGTTGGTTTTTATTCTTTTTTGCAAGTAGAAGGAACAAAGCTACAGAGTGTCAAGGCAGTCTGCAAGAAAGTTCAACGTAATCACAATGTTCTTTGGTATGTATACACATGCTTCGCAGGCAGAATAACCTTCACACCTTTATAAGGAGTGGCTATACAGGCGCAGTCACAAATATCTTCTCATAATTGTCAAGGTGGCTTCAAGTTAGGTTATCTTTGGTTTGTCGATATCTGTGAAAAACATTCATCAAACAAGAACATTACTTTTGAAATTATTGTTGCATTTGTCATGCAAGCCGTGATTGCAAAGTGTTCTCGGCAGTAAACAGAATTTTTCCATTACAACCTACCCAACACCAGTCGTTGAAGTCATAAAAACAAGTAATTGCTTTCTATTAGTCTTGACTATAATGTTATGTAATATGTAATATAATTTGCTTTTGTTAGTCAGTTAGATCAGTATGAATTTCAGCTACAAAAACAACACAAGCATTAACAGCCATTGGAACTTTGCAACACGGTTGTATCAGGTAAAACATGTTTTTTACATTACACACTTCCATTAACTGTTGTCAGACCAATGTAAATGTAACCTGGAACACAAACAAGCGCTACAGTCCTTTAAATTGTAATTCTACTGCAGAGGATAGTGATGATGGACATATTGCTTAAACTACCAGAATTCATTGGTTATTTGGTCCAACCATTTCTCCTGACATATACTCACACAAACAAACCCATCACATCTCCAGCGAAGCTTATCCAAAATAGTAAGTCTTATTTTCTAAAGCCTCATTAATCCCTCTCATTAGTTTGCTGGTGCGTGAAAACCCGCCCCATTACCATTGACAGGACAGTGATTATAAAAAAAACAACAAAGAGAAAAAATTATACCTGATTATTTCTCTGATGCACAGCCACTGCCATAATGCTTATTGTTGTCCTACAAAGGAATTAAACATTATAATTTAATATTAACCAAAAATGAAAGACCTTTTACTTTTAAATTGTATAATGTTGAAAACAACAGGGCTTGTAAGCCCCTGTCAGCCTGTTTTATATGCGGGTCAACATCAATAATTCATAAGTCATTATTGACCAACATCTATCATAAATAGACTGAAGACCCAGAAGCTAATAAACAGACTGCCCCACCACAAAAGACCAGCGATTACACACTTACACACTTTATGATAGTGGTGGGATTATTAATGATGGAGATGATACTGATGATGACAATAATACTGATATTTAGGATCTTATTGGTGCTGATTAGAATTCTCTTGAGAAGCTGTTGATGTTGTTGATGATGATAAAGATATTTTTAAGTAAAATAAAATGCTTTGCCTCTGTGCACTGCTTGACATTGTTTTCTCGTCTCTGGATCCTTGCTGGTGTTGTATTTACTCCCTGATGTATGTCGCTTTGGACAAAAGCGTCTGCTAAATGAATTGTCGAATTGAAAATGTGAGCTCAAAACACGGACAGAGGCTGTATAAAAAGTAAACACTAGCGAAAGCTTTGAGCAAAAAGAGTAAGTCACTCAGGAAGACCCTGCATGCTGGTTTCATCATTGGTTTCTTGTATACTGCCCCATGAATTCTGACTTATTTTCCTACTATTTTCACTTCTACTGTCGTCATCAGCTGTTCTCATCACCTTGTCACATCTATGCAATATCTCTGCTCCACTCTCCTTTTGTTGGCCTATCATTTTGCTGCTCTGTTATTGTTTTTTTCTTTTAATATATGGCTTGGGATGCCGTTTGGGTTATGTCATATGCCCCAAGTGTAGAGGCTGTAGTCCTCATGGCAGTGGCCGTGGGTTCGAGTCTGACCTTTGCTCTTTGCTGCATGTCCCACTTTCTCCTCCAAACATTTCCTGTCTTTCTTCAGCTCTCCTGTCCAATAAAGGCAAAAATGTCTTACCCCAGTTGATTTGTGGCATCATCGCATGCAACCCTCCACTTTACAATAAGTCTTTGCAGCTTTATCAACTTCATCATCTCATCAGCCTCAGGTGACAGCACTGGCCAACATTTACCCGTTACCCCCCAGTCTTCACAGTTTCATCAGCCTCATCGTCATCAGCCTCAGTGGAATGATCTGCCAACACCTCCACCACCAGTGTCTCAGCCACACAGGGGGATAGATTTTACTGCTACTCGGGGCAGTAAATCATGTACCCCATTCCCCCTGAAGAATTCAAGTGTCAAAGACTCTGGCGTTATTCATTATTTACAATATCTCTGTGATATGAATATTTATATTTGATTCATTTACTCGTCTCTGTGGATCAACTTGTAAGAATTACCATATATAAATGGGTGAAAAGGTCTCCAAAAGCTTGAATGCACCCGAAAGTGAAAGCCAGAAGACCTTCTAAAGGGCGACACTATCCAACTCCAGCGCCATGAACCAATGAACCAGCAGATTTCAAAGGTTGGAAGACCAACATTGGCCAACAAATAGTTTAGAGGTTAAGAAGCTTATGATGCTCAAGAAGCATATCTATATTCTTCCATTATAAAATTACCAGAGAATACAGATCATAGCCATTAAAAGCTATGGCTTAGAGGAAGAAAAAGGCTTGGAGGTGAAGTCCTGATCTGGGATTTCAAACTGCAGGTATAGATACACGTTAAGGATGTTCATTCATGTGTTTGCCATCGAACCGGTCCTGTTGTCTTCTGAAGTACCAAACCCTTTTCTGCTCATATTTAAAAATAAAGAAAGAAAAGAATATATATCCTTCAAAGCTGATCACATGAAAAGAAACTGTCGACAAATCATCCCATCAAAATTCTGTTACGTCAGAGAATTAGCGACACCTTTGTGCAGTGGAGCACACAATTATGTTTCGTTTTGTTGAAATGTCCTTGAATGAGATGAACAACTGTTGCCAATGTAATTAAGTTCTCTTTGTTTTTACAGCTAGCACAAAGAGAGAAAAAATACAAAAGAATCCCGTCACAAACCATCTTCGATGCAAAGTAGAACACAACGGTCTGAGTTTCTGTTGAACTCCATGTTGTGCTTTTTTTGTGTGTGTACAGGAAAAATAATGAATGAATAAACATGACAGGGCAATGCAATGAAATGATGACCAATGACTCTGTGCCACATCCGTCCTAAGCGACTACAACAACATAGAAGACAACAGCAGCATTAACAAAGAAAGAAAAAAAAGATTAGATGAACAAAAATAGGCCAACAAAGAAACATTAAACTAAAAAATAAGAATGTATATCTTAAATGATTGAGTGACCAACAGGGGATCCCTGAGTTTCATTTAGTGATGTACGCGACTTGTCGTCTAAACGATTAAATGTTGTCACCCTCGCTAGTTGGCTCCAGAATGAATAGTCAGTTAAATAAATTATTAATATTTTTACATGTTGGGCGTCATTGCTGGTCAATTGTTGTGCCAGGCTGTAAAATGCCTGCCTGCCAGTAGCCAAGGCTGTAGCCATAGACTGGCTTTAGCCTTTGCTAATGAACCTTCTCTAATTAAAAAAAAACTACCCAGATGTAAACAAGCATAGTGACACGAAACTTGTTGGATTAGCGTGGTTTGGGAGCAGCTTGAACTACAGAATGGAGAAATATATGTAGGCTGTGTCCAGTTAAACTGACCTATTGACTGAGCAAGGCATAAACCACATTAATGTCAGGCATGTGGACATCGCTTGCGTCAGCCACAATCAGCAAACCAATTCAACATTGCCTACGTGGAAGTGCAGTTGTATTTGATGCATTTTTCTCTGAGAAGAGGGTCAGTTGCTCATAGATGGACCAGGATGTACAGTACATCTTATTTGCTACTAACTCATAAATACAATTGCCATTAATGGGTTAACATAATTTGCATTGCAAAAACTCTCTTAAGTAAAATGGGTTGTTTTCTTAAGTAAAGAAATGATAAGAGGGCAGGATTGATGGTTGTGCATCTATTGTGTAGTAATATTAACTGTGGTGTGTTGATGCAGTTTACTGGAAAATAAAACAAACATGTGAATATGACAGATGGTATCAGTTGTCCAATCATGTGAAACAAAAAAAGCATCAGAACACCTATTCACTGCCAATGAAAGTAGAAGTGTCCACGGTGCAGAGAGCTGCGTTTTGTGGGAACCCCCAGACAAGCCGATAAGAGAGACACATCAGGCCACATGATTGGCAAAAGTACTAACATTCACTTGTATTTGGCCAGCGCCCCATAACCAAGAAGTACGTATGTATTGACATCGCAATGAACCAGTACGAGAACCCATTTGTAATGAATGCTGACATGTCCATGTAACCCATTATATCAATAATCTGTTTAATATGTTAAGGCTTTCTTCCCTTGATGCTCAGAGGGAGTAGCAACCAATGCAACAATTATAACAATATGCTACTGTGTATACGTGAAAATAGTTTTTCATGACACAACAGCACAAGATAGGCTACATCTACACTTAAATTAGTTGTCCCCAATATTGACTGTTTTCTGAATGTTTTCTTACACTGTGGCTCAGTGGTAGAGTTGTTGTCTCTCAACCAGAAGGTTGGGGGTTCGATCCCCAGCTCCTGCAGCTTCATGACGATGTGTCCTTGGGCAAGATACCTAACCCCAAGTAGCTCCCCCCTGCTTTGTCGGCGGTGTATGAATGTGTATGAATGGGATAAGTTACTTCTAGTCAGTTTACATAGCAACCTCCACAAACTGTGTGAATGGGTAGGTGTGACATCAGTGCTTTGAGTAGTCGGAAGACTAAAAAAGTTCTATAGAACCTCAAGTCCATTTACCATTTACCTTTAGTCAGCATTTCTGAATTTAAATTTCAGTTAAACCAACTAGGAAATCAGTTGCTAAGAACATCTCTAGCATTAAAGAGGGTAAAAATAAGGGTTGGGTGCAAATGTCTTGTTACATGAGAAAATATTATATTATATTAGTATTTATGAAACGGTAAAAACTATTGTAACACAGAGTCTAATAAGCAAACAGGCATTGATTCATGTGTGAGTACTCAGGTCATTGCCACACATCTAAAATATAATGCATTGAAGGATACCACACTGTGTCTTTAAATACTTTTGACTTAAGTATATGTCACTCTTCATCTCAGTTCATCTAACATCAGCTTTAATAAATATATTGTGAGTAGAAAACAGTAACACTCAGGCCTTACGCCAGGATAAAATAACTGATGCTCATTCATGCTGTTAAAAATTCCAAGGGGGTAATTTGTTTTCATAAAATAGAATAGATGAATTTAGCCTACCTACACATAAACCCAGGTGAAGTATAGTAATCAGGCAATATTTGGCTATAATGCTCTGCCCAGCTCCTCTGCTCCCTTGTTGTCTAGAATTAGGAGTCTCTTAAATAAAAACTCCTCTCCATAAGCTTTATTTACTAAACAATTTGTATCACTATTTCTTTAAATGTTTTTTATTTGACATAATGAGGGAGAGAGTCTCGTAAAAAGTGGTGCTGCCAGCCTGGTCCACTCCTGGTCCTGGAGCACCCAGTGTTCCAGTGAAGTGGGCTTACAGCTTGAGAGGAAGAGAAGAGCGAGAATGAGGGACGGTACAGTTACGCACAGAGGTGTGTGTGTGTGTGGGGGGGGGGGGGGGAAGAAACAAGAACTTTAATTGATCATCTGTTCTAATGTAACTCAGAATACAGGTACTTAATGCATTAAGTGCTCTTACATGTCTGCACACTCGCTCGTCATCTTCACTGCTCTGTTTATTAAAAATGATAAACTTTAACAACAACGAACAGTATGCACGCTAAGAAAGCGATCTAAATGGGGAGTTCATGTTTGTCTCTGTTGCTCTCAGCTCAGTGCTGCACACAGGTGGGCTCACCTTCACTGCCCACGTATCCCCCCTTAACACCCATCATTCTAAAACAACAGCTTAACATAGCCGCAAATCTAATTGTTTTATTTTTACATTTTTCAATGTTTTTTTGTTTTTTTGTCTTAGGAAGCTCAAACTAAGTGGGCAAAAACTACAACTGAGGGGGCAGAGTCCCCTTAAGCCCACTCTGCTATGACCTTTGAATCTCCTTTTCTTCATCTCTAACTCTCTAACCATGAATCAGAAATGTTTCCCTTCAAAAGCATTGGCATTTATACAAAGATGCTCGAAGGTGCAACATATAGCGCTCCAAGGGCCACCAATTTACCTTGTCTGGCCTGCTACTTTCAATACATATCCAAGCACACACACACACACACACACACACACACAAACACATATGCGTTTCTATTGTGATTGCTGTCCTGGTCTCCCCCCTAATTGGCAATTAAACAGTGCCCACAAAGCAATCAGGCAACGGCTAGGACAGATGTGGCACAGAGAGTCAAAGGCTTGTTTATAATTTTCCCTACAATAACTTTCAGCTCACTTGTAGAGGAGATGAATCATAATGAGGCAGATTGTGCACGAGTTGTGTTTGTTGTTTACTGTAGACAATTCAGCTTGTTAGTCGGCACCCTATAGAGGTTGATTATTACACCAAAGAATATTTGAATGGTCACAATAAATTATAAACTTTGTGTTACCCTTGGCTGGTAAATAATGGGGCTATAAACACCTGAGAGCCTTTCCTGTTTTACAATGCATGCAGCTGGGGATAATATGGAATTTCGTTGGTGCGTGCCATGTACATTATCTTATGGAAACACAGAGTCGTTTTTTCCACCTCCTGCTCTGCTCAGTATTTTTAGAGCTTACGTTTTTCTTTGAAGTTATTTCAAATTGTGAAGCCCGGATGGATGTTAATTAGGATACAGTCATTAATCGTAGGTTGTGCATAAGCAACACAGGAGCTTAGTCACAAAGCTGCTATTGAAGAAGGGAAACTTCACATCACAGCGCTCCATTTAAATACTTTCTTGGAAGTGAGAGGCAGCTGGGAATTTAGGCCGCTGCCAGGTTGTGTTCCCTTCTAGGTTTTGCCCCCTCGTATAAGCGAAGCAATCCAAATAATATGAAACGGGATGAACTGAGGCTTTGGGAAATTAATACGACCTAAAAGTCAAGCTTTGATAGAAATGCTCATTTTATTTAACTGCTGAATTTGTTTTCCATTCCCAGGAAATCAGTCAGCACTCCAAATCCAGATGGGGAATTTAATTTCTCCGTCTCCCGTCTTATTAAACAATGTTTCTAGTCTATTACAGTGAGTTAAATTGTAATTTATTTGGGCCCTCTCTCCACTGTCTATCATAACGTTCTCACTGAAGTAATAGCAGAATTGTTGGAGCACGGGCTATCTCCACACGATACAAAGAAACACAAATGGATTGTGATGTTTGAGGTTAATTTTGCAGGGTACGGTTTTCGATAACAACTTCATCAACTGCCAACGTGCATGGAGTGTGCAATGTTTGAAGAAGATGAAAAGCTCCAGCAACACTTGTAGTATGAAGATCAACTTAATGTGACGTTTCATGTCACCTGATGAAGGCCACAAGCTGAAACGAGTTGGTCTTATAGAGTGAATAAAGCTGATCTTTATACTATAAGTGTTGCTGGAGCTTTTTGACCTATTCAAAGCTTAAATTATCAATATACACACACAACATTATGTTGTAAAGTAATGTTTTTTACCTACAAGGTTAGGTAATTTGGTGTTTTAGCAATGTTATTGCATTGATTTCAGCAAAAAGAGGGATATAAATGTATGATTCATCTTGCTTATGCGAAGTCTACTTGATAAAACCAAGGTCAACACTTGACTTTAGAAATATGTGAACATTGCAGTGGCACATACAATGATGAAGGTGAGGTTAAGGGTTGGCATTTAAATTAAACGGGCAAATGTTTGTTGCTGGTGTATATTATGAGGTCATTTCTGGTCTCCTGAATTTGGATGACACCAATTGAACACTACTTTCTGCATTTGGTACTGACAATTGGTGCTGGACACAAATCATTTAATAGAGCCATAACTCATGGAGATAAGGCTAGTAGATATGCCATGGGACATAAATCTACTTAAATAGATAATTTCACAGGATATATTCAATAGTCACTATCATACAAATTTGGATTTAAGGAAGAATGTGCAACTTTATGATCCAGTAGATGTCGCCCTTGAGCACCAGCATTAATTCAAAACAAACTGCTGTTTGGCAACAACTCCGCTATTCTGAAGCCTCAGCTCTCCTCCAGCAGCAAACCTCCAACTCCTCTCCACTCGAGTTCGCACTAAGGAGTTATCAATTAGAATGCACCATAATTAAGAGCCATTAAGCGCAAGCGGCGGCCAAAATTGCCCTTTGCTCCAGCTGCAATTGCCTGTGGCCTACATTGTTGCAGGCTAATGTTAGCACACTTTGGTTAACTCATAGCTTCATATTGCACATCAAACAAGGCCCGACAACAGTACATCTGGCCGGACTCACATTTCCCAATCATTGCTAATTTAAATTCTGCTACTTACGCTTATACTATGACACTTCATTGTTACCCTTTACAATGTGTTTTATAGAGGTATAAGACAAAACAAGTGAAGTCATCAATGTATTTCAATGTATCCCTTTATAGTGTGATATTACTGGCTTAAATGTTCCTATCCGCCTCTGAACAATACCAGCGGGATTCATCATTTATCTCTGACATTAATTTTCCATCAGCTTGGTATCTCAACATTGTATTACTTATTGTAAGATATTGATTGTCTTATTTGAATGATAGTATACAGTACTCTGTATATTCATGCATCATGTACACATATGTATATGACAGTCCTGTAAAGGTTTTAAAAAGTGTTCATAATAAAAGTCTCTTCAGAATCAGAAAAAGCTTTTGTAAAGTTTTAATCCCTTTTCAACTTGAGTTTTTTTGGTTGATATACCAATTGGTAAATCTACCAATTCTGCCATAGGTCTGGCAGCTCCTCCAGTGACATTTGTGACATTTCTGAGTACCCAGGGCAGGGAATTTGAACTAAGTCTCACATTAGAAAGACTAAGAACCTACCACTTTATGTTATAAATGTCACCAAAGCTCAGCGGAGGCATGCTTTTCCTCAAAATCTAAGGTCCCCGCTCTCCAATGATTTTCTGGAAGTATTGGATGTCCTTTAAAGCCTCTGCTGTCTTGAATTAGATGAGGGAATATTGATATTAGAAAATACCAGGCAGTGTCAAGAATGCAGAGCAAAGTTGAGGCTAACTTTCAGCCACAACCAGGCAGATCCCTCAGAGAGGCCACAAATCTCATTTCCTATTTCCCACCTCTGTGGCAAGATACCAATTCCGACATCAAACAGTGCCCTCATGGGCTCAGCAACAGCGGTGGAAGGATAATAGTGGAAAAACAACATCACACAGGAGGAGAAAGAAAACTGCTGCGCTCATTTCACACTGGCTGACTTCATTATGAAAGTGAAAGTAGTAGAACATGTGAGTCGATTCTACATTATCTAAAATAATACCTTCACATTTTAGTAAGTATACTTGAATAGTTAATATTCAAACTAATCTAATAATGATTAGTCACAGATGCTATATAGGCAGTGGCGGTTTTAGTGGTTTTGAAAGCCCCATTAAAGACTAAAATGAGGTCCTTCCACATTTTCCTAAGAGCAATCATAGCATGTGAACAATACCATTTGAAGGCTTCTCTTTTTGAGTAACAGAGCCAAAAAAATACACAATAGAGCCTCAAATTCAGTATAAATGACCACACAAATAATCACCAGTATGGTTGTGGCTCAGTTGGTAGAGCTGTTTGTCTCTCAACTGGAAGGTTGGGGGTTCAATTCCCAGCTCTGTGTCCTTGGGCAAGACACTTAACCCTGAATAGCTCCTGCGGCATGTGTATTCAAAAGACAGTTCATGAGGGCAATTACCATCTACATCTCAGAAATGCAAAGAATAGAAAATTGGAAAATGTAACTATCTTCTTAACAAGATTAATGTTTTTTTTGTTGATTGTGTCCATCTCATTGACACGGAGACAAATAAGCAATAATATATTTTCAGAGGTCAATTATTGGGTAATTATTGTTTGTAGTAAATATATTTGTTTAATGACTCTTTGGTCCTTAATTAGCTCTCTTTACTTGTTAATTGCCATCTGAGGCCCTTAAAAAGGAATGTTTCTGTTCCGTTACATGATCAGTGTGTTAACCTTTAAGACCTCAGAAGAAAGATAGATCGTTGCTGCAGTTAATGAGGATCCGACCCTTAATTAAAAAAGCTATTTTTGACTCAATCACAGAAAAAAAACATTGGCAAAAAACAAAGTAAGTCAATAATAAGTTGTTTTCAGTCGCAAACAGAATTTTTAATTTGATGCTATATGCATCATTTAAAATATTTTACAATATTTCTGACTGTTTAAGTCACATCAATAAGAGTAAAAACAGGCAAAAAAAAAAAGTACAATAAAATAAATCGCACCTGTTGTTACAACATTCAGACTTCCCAAACGGAAAGCATGTGAACACACTGAAGTTGGAAGAACAACTTCCAAACTAGGAGGCGATCCGAGGATCATCTGAATGCAGCATGGAGCTCAGGTCAGTGACTGCTGCCATCCAGCCTAATGCTGCACTATGTCCTCAAAGTAAACAAAACAGTGGAAGAGTGGCATCTCGTAGTGCAGCACAGTTTGGCAGTATTATGATCTATAACATGGAGATGAAGTAATATGTCTGCTGTGTCAGGTTGAACTGGCATATCGACCGGAGCAATGTGTAACTGCACAGGCATCATCACGTTCAACTCTAAGACTGAAGGATGGTGTTGCTAGCAATGCTAATGTTAGCCACTCCCGGCAAACCTATTTGACATTGGCCAAATTCATGCGTTCTCACCTACGGAGCACCAAACTCTGTTGCACTTGGAAGCGAACTAAGAAGCCTTATTTTAAGCAGACCAGAGTTCAGTTCTTTGGTCCACAGCAGAGTTCGTTTAAGCGTTCACACCACCCCTAACGAAACAAACTATCCCACAGAGCGCACCAGAGTTTGTTTCAAATGGTTTAGGTGTGAATTCACCCTTAGGAGGAGGACATACTGGCTGCTGTGTTGTTGATAGAGAAGCCAGCACTTCAACATGGCATGTTTCCTTAATGTCTGATGATACAGTAATGTGATTTAATTCAGTAGATATCTTACATATTGATCCTTTTAAGTTTTGAACACACTAAGAAACAAACATTATTTTTATCCTTTTTTTCTTATTATTCATCTCTGATATTAAGGCTGAAAATCGCGTTAGAGAAGGGAAACATTAATAAAGTTCTCTTTTTCCACGCTGCCTTTTATCTAAAGGGCAATTTAATCTGAAAAGGGAACACTTCTTTTATCCCCCAGTGCCCCTCCTCATCTTCGCCTCCCTCTCTTCATTCCCCGCTTTGTCATTACATGATGATGCTTTGTTCTGCTAGTACTTTGCACACAGGAGAAGAAGAAGAAGAAGAAGAAGAAGAAAAAAAAAAGTTCTGGGAAGTGAGTTTCCGAGTCGACCGTTCGCTCGCCCGCCCGACAGGCTCCTCCTGATGTGACATTAAATTAATAAAACAAATGTGGTTTGCAGAGATAGAGCACTTTAAAGGAGGTAAGAGGACAGGAGCGAAATCCTCTTCCTGCACCTCAATTGCTTTGCCGTTGTCCTTTTTTCTTTCTCTTTGGTGTATGCCGGGGTTTTTTTTTTATGTGAGAGTGTGTGTGTGTGTGTGTGTGTGTGTGTGTTTGAGTACCTCACCTTCACAGAGTTTAAATCCTCCAAATCCTTCTCTGTTGGACGCTGGCCTGTCTGGCTGTTCTACGGTACGGAGCTGATTCCACCCAGCAGCAGCTGCCTGCTGTAGTTTGTGGACTAGTTCCAACACACACACACACACACACACACACACACACACACACACACACACACACACACACACACACACACACACACACACACACACACACACACAGCCACAGCCACCCCCACACATTATATTTTGAAAGGTGTGTGCCAGGAGAACAAAACAGGCTTTATTCCTCTGATTATTTTGCTGGAATACAATAGAAACATGCTGCAAAAAGGTATTGTGAATACATAAGAAACAGAGGATACACATTGAAAACTTCATATGGTTATCGCTATATAGAATAATGTTGTCGCACATTGCATATCTTTTCTCATATCTTGCAGGCCTGATACATACTTGCCCTAACATGCATTTGAGGGGACACACATACTTTCACTTACTGACCTTTACGCTCACTCATTAAAAAAGACCCAATGTCCCGTCCACATCTATCACCAGGTGATCAGAGAGCTGAGACCTTCAACCTCACCTCTCCCTGGGGGCGGGGAGGAGGCACCACAGCAATCAACACCCCGCCTGCTGAACATCCATCATAGCTGACCAGCACTGGGTGGCAGTTACACGACACACACACACACACACACACACACACACACACACACACACACACACACACACACACACACACACACAACCAACTGTGACTCAGCATGCCCCAGTGTGACTCATGCTCCTAGACTTACTCTTATTTCTATTTCAATATTTCATAATATTTAAAAGTGTTGTACCAAAACTCATGATTTGGCTGTTTGAACAAAGCTTGAATTATTTAACATTTTTTTTTCTTCTTCTGCCTCATCATTAAACCAAACCCCAGTTTTAGCATCCAGGGGCGTTTCCTTGATGCTTCATAGACCCACTGAAATCTGACTGGTCGCCACAGCAGCTTTGTCATGATCTTAAAATATGATTGGCCTTCTGTCCACCCACATGAGGGACTTATTTTCACGCTAATCTATCAGGCTGCAAAAGAGGGCTAGTTGCTATTGCGGCATTACAAAGTATCACACTGACTGTATGATATACTTAATGTTTATAGTTAAAGTAGATATGATTATGGAGATGGAGAATAAATGTATAATGCATTTCACTACCAGAATTGGGTCTACCCAGTCAGTCAGTCAGTCAGTCTTTATTTGTGTAGCAGCAATTCTTAACAAATGTTATCTTAAGACACAAGTAAAAGACCTTACTTTAGCCTCAACCTTTGTTATATTAGTCTAAAGTCTGGACACAGAGCTGCATGATTATCATTGTAACCTGCCAGACTCCCATTTCACATTCATTGATCAGCAATAGCTTTTCCACCACGTACTGTATGAAGACATTTCTAATTGGCCAACTGGGTGACTGGGTGAAAACAGAGATTGAGAAACAAGTCATGCTTAAATATGCAGCAACTCAGGCTGGTATCCACCAAAAAAGCCCAGTCAAGGACCATCAGAAAGACATCAAGTTATAACACAGAACTGCTTCATTTCCTGTTTTGAATGGTTCAAATCAAATGGTCAGCTTTATTGGGCATTTCATTGGGCACATGTCAGCCATTTTTCTGTGATATTACTCTCAGGGTGAGAGCCCAAATGCTGGTAAAATCTTCATCTGCTGTGTCTGAGGGAAAACTTAGGAAAGCTAGCATACCTCTGCTCCCTTAGTGATCAGCAGCTGAATCGACAATCAAAAATAGGAATAATCGACTTCTTCCTTGATAATAATAACTTCAGAAAAACACCCCCATTTACTTGATACATTGAGTTATACAGGATGATAGGAAAGGTTAGAAATCATGTGGTAAAGATGATTTGAGCTTGGAAAGTATTACATGCTAACATCAGCTGTTGTCTGGTGGTAGCTAATGTATTATCATACTTGCTGTTTAAACTTGAATTATAGCCAGATTTTGTCCCAGAGTCTGACTCTCCGTGCATTGACTTTTTAGTTCCTGGTCAATCTTTTAATTTGATAATCCTCAAATGATTAAATTGTCCAATTATCTGTCTTTATACTTAGAAACTTCACTTCACAACAGCACACAAACTTCTATAACACCTCCTGAGCCTCTTACACTTAGGGTGACATCAAAGATGGCTGCTCAAGAATAATGGTGAATACTACTGCTCCCGCATTTGTCAGCACACAATCAGATGGCTTCAAAAAAATGCAGCTATTCAACTTTCAGATAAGCCAACAGACAGGGTCTTTTCTACTGACGTAATATATCATTGCCTTTTTAAGGTCGCAGTCTTAATTATTTCACTCCCATTTTGGCCCGAGCCCCTTTTTCGCTTCTCTTCGTATATGCTTCTACTCACAGCTGGAGTCCTGTCTGACACAAAGTGGCTGATTCATCTCTGATAGAGACTGAAAATTGATGGGACACTTCTCTCCACCTCCTGTGGACATCAACACTTCACAGCGATTAAAAAAACAACAACCATTACGACACCGCCCGGTGCAGTTTGTTGTAATTGGATGTTCTTCATAGAAGCTCTCAAATCTTTTAAATCTGATGTGCTTGACTAATGCATATGAAAGCTGCAGTAATGGAAGAATAAATGTAAGCAATTAGCAGAAATGTCATCACACATTAAATAAAGGTCATATTGAATACTCAAAGGAATAATCATCCACGGGCGTGTTGAATTTGTCATCCTGTAGCTTTGTAAATAAACATGTAGAATTGTCTTCATTCTCATTCGGTGTCTACCTTGCGGCCATTACTCATGCACATTTGCATATGGAGCTGTTAGGAGGCGCCGCCACAGTTTTGTGTGCTCGTGATATCCGTGTGTCTGTGTGCGTCTGTGTGAGTGCATCTGCTTTAATTTCTGTCCAACAAAGTCTGACTGAAGAGCCCCCCGTTTCTCCACTTCATATCGATCCGTTAATTGTGCCGCTTAGGTGTAAACATGAATCAATTCTATGGTGTTGCAACAAAACAAGGCACACCGGCTCTAAATTAATTAGCCAAAATATATCAAGCACGGTCCCCTGTTGGGACAAACAAAAGGTAAGAAGTGGTCCAACAAAAAGTGACAATGTCAGACGCAGTTGGGATGTTTTATCTACAGGAGAGTTGTGTTAGAACACCTGATTTCATATTCTTTCATATGGGGATGTGAGATTATCCCTTCAAACAGGCTGGAAAGTGCATGTTAGTTGGAGAAAGGAGACTGAATTAGATTGAATTTCTGGTGTGCATCATAGGGGACTGCATTCATAATATATGGTAGATAGACTTGAGCTTGTATAGCGCTTTTTCTAGTCTTCTGACTACTCAAAGCGCTTTTACACCGCAGGTCACACCTACCCATTCACACACTGATGGGAGTGGTTGCTATGTCGTGAGACTATCAGAAGTAGGGGTCGGAATTACCAGAGTCCCGGTGATACAATATTATCGCAATATTTGAGACACGATACGATTCTATTGCGATTTTTAACTTTTTGCGATATGCTGAGAATTGCGATACAATAAATTGCTTTAAAGCTTTTTAACTGCATATTATGTCCAGTAAACTAAACTAAATCAAGAACTGTTTTGTCCAATTAGATACATTTCTATGTCTGTTCATCTCACGTCAGTCTTTTTGTTTGTATTTCAGTCTAATTGAACTTTAACATGAATTCTTAACAATGCAACTTGTTCAAAATTAATTGTGCAACCCCTTCAGCAGTTAAAAATAATAAAAAAGCATATCTGAAATATCACATTAAAAATATTGATACTTGGCTACCATGATACAATATAATGTCACCTCACAAAATATCTTGATACCGATACTGGTATAAATTTTTTACCCCACCTCTAATCAGAAGTAACTAATCCCATTCACACACATTCCGGCAAGCAGCAGGAGCAATTTGGGTTTAAGTTTCTTGCTCAAGGACACATTGGACATATTGCTGCAGGAGCTGGGGATCGAACCCTCGACCTCCCGGTGGGGGGGACAACTGACTCTACCAACTGAAGGAGTTTTATACATTCCTTCCAAGTGTTGGCATTTCAAAATCAGAATGTTGGAAGCAGGAAGAATTTTGTGACACACATGCATGCATATATCAACAATATTGTTTCAAAAAGAAAGAAGCCGTGTATCTGAATATGCAGTAATAAAGGAAGGAATCTGTTTCCTGTGCAGGGAGAGTGATGCTTCTTTGAGGCTGCTTAAGAGGTCACGGCAAATATATATATCTGGTCACACGCAGGAGATTGAGTGAAGTATCAGGCCTCGCTGCCTCCGACTTTCATGTTTATAAAACAGCTTCATCATCCCCTGACTTTATTGTGGCGAGCTGTGATCATTTCCCGAGCCCGGCGCCTTGCTATGGAAGTGTTTCATTTAGACACAGACATCTGAAGTATACACAAAAGCCCATGACTCCAGATCTTCACTTTTGCACCATCAAACAAAGTCACAATTCTGAGCGGGAAATGAGCAAAGGAGCAGTGTTTAATCATTTTCATTTTCCTCACAGCAGAGCCTCCTACAGGAGAAAGCCGAGCTCCATGCAGTTGTGTTAGAAGATGAAACGCTTGGTTTATTTTTAAGCAAGGCTTTTAAGACAGTCTTTGCATCTCTGTGTTTTTAAGACTTTTCTGTTAACGCCTTTAAAGCGTTCATCTCTTTGTTCTCTGCTGCTGCCACCCTAATCCAAAACTGCAATTAGTGCAATGAAAAGGGAACACGTGTGTGCTCTTGATACTTTTTGTCACTCATTTATCTTTGAAAGGATTCTAAAGTTTAACAAAAAAAATCTAACTAAAAGTTGTTCAACTTTAAACCCACAGTTTGGATTCTTAGATACTGACTCTTGAACTGAACTATTTAATATCAAGCAAAGACCAATCCCTACAAATGAATGCAAACTAAATTCAAATAAGATAAATCATTGTCTCTACCTCTCAAGCACACAGCAATCTCTTTTATGTTCAAGAGATGTTGTCAGACCGGCCTTACAATAGGGTTTTTCAATTGCTGACAAGCTGCAGCCTCAAAAGACTGCTGAGTGTTGACCCTCCTTCGCATCACACAAGCATGGTGCCACAGAATAAAGGCAACCTTGACTGCTGTAATTATAGGCTACACATCACTACCCACCAATTACAGAGCAATATTTTGATTAGTTTGTCACAGCAAACAGGAGCAAAGGCGGTTCAGTTTGAGCCGCAACAAAGCCTCTTTTGAGAAAGAAGACAAACTAACCATAAGAGTACACATCTCCCAGTGAGGAGAACGACATCACTGCTACTGTTAGCACACCTGACTTTCTACCAAAACTCTTACTATTGGAACAATAAAAACACACTTTTTGTATGAAAAATGCCTGCTTGTGATATATTTTCTTACTTGTTTCTAGAACTTTTTGGCCATGCATATCATTTATGGTTGGACTCTGTGTCCTGAATGTATCCATCTCTTTGCACACAGTTACACATGTCTTAAGGCTGAGCCATGTAGGCTTTAATTGCATGTGCTTAGTCTTATTAAGTATGTATGGACAACATCATATTATCACAAGTCTCAGGCCAGTGTGTAAACTGTCCACAGTGGAGATTCTAGAGTCCTATGGACGGATCATTTCTCTGCATTCTCCTTTGTTGACTTTCATTGAAAAACTTTGGTTTTCCCAGCAATGAAGCATGCAACACTTAGCAAGGCAACAAGAGTGAGTGTGGTCAAATGAGGCCTCCTTTGTCATTGCAAAATTTGCACATTTTGGGGAGATGCTGTGGTTTAAAGTTCGGAAGCCCTCAGGGGCCCCCTACTGGTCTGGGGCCCAAAGCAGTTGCCTGCCTTGTCTGTTGACAAGCAGAGCCTCTGACTGTCCAATGGTGTTGTAGGACTCATTTCATAGTGCCATAATGCACTAGATATATAGTTTTTGACAAAGGCAGTGTGCTCAAACTAGGAATGTTGGCAGGTTTTTCTGCTACAGTTAACACTTCATCACTTACTGTGTTTGTGTCAATCGGTAGGTTTTTATTGTTGGTACAATTGTACATTTCACACAAGCTGTCAGTCCAGAATCTTTGATGATGGTGGATGTAAAATGTAGTTTGTATGTGGTCAGAATAAGCATCAAAAGCTTTTTTTTAAAAAAAGAGTTAACACCATGTCATAGTGATGGAAGCCTTATCATCTTTATTGTTTTCAACTCGAACAAATTCCCCTTTATTCCTTCTGATTTTCATCATTAGTTGTCCAATCAGTTCGAAGATCAATTGACTCATTCTCAAATGATATTGTTGATCAATTTGAAAGAAGTACTTGAAAGAAAGAATTCCCTGTCTTCCATGTAGCGCCATCGTTTACAGTCCGAGTAAGGCAGCCCGACAAATTGAGGATCAAGATTACAGTTGAGAAATTATGTATGCAGCAGATTGTTACCCTAAATTCAATTCAATGCATTTATATGTTTAAAGACATTAATTAAAGCTACATTGGGCTCAGATGTCTGTTGCATAACATCAGACGTTGCCTTGCCCTCCACACATATTATTTTCCCGACCACTATCTACTTGAACGCCAATGTACGATAGTACTCATAACACGTCCATCACCAAAATGCAGTCCAGAAACAGATACTTCATTTTCATACAGAATGTGTTCATATTGGAATGTCATTTTTGACAATACAAACAATCAACAATAATGTTTAACTCCAGAATCAGCCATGCTGTTACTCTGAATAATCCAATAATAATATGTTCGATGACATTCTTGTATTTGTAGCAGTCACATTTGATCAGTAGATTTAGTCTACAATAAAACACACACACACACACACACACACACACACACACACACACACACACACACACACACGCACACGCACACGCACACTTACATGTCTTGATAGCTGTCAGGAATAGTGTGTAAGTTACAGGGAGAAAGTGTGATGGGGGTTGGGATGGAGGCAGAGGCTAAGGTTCTCCTTTGTGAGGAGAATTAGTTTGACCATTTTACCCCTCTTAACACACCGGTCCTTACGTCTCACATACACACACACACACACACACACATATTTCACAAACGTCACTGAGAAGACACCAGGGACTGAGGCTCAACCTTGGAAGAAAAAGCTTAAATGCAGGTTGTTGGGTCAAGAGAGCAGATGAAAACAACATCCCTCTAAACCAGCTGCTTTTCTTTCTGTCAGCCCTCCAATCAATCCATCTTTCCCCCGAAGAATTCATACTGCAGTTCTGCTCTCCATCCTTAACTCCGTCAGTTTTCAAGCCATCTATGTTGGTGTTGTGTCTGACTCTCTCTGATTCTGCCTTTTTTTTTTTTTTTGCATGATAGTCCTGGCATATTGTCCTCTCTCTCCCAGATGGTGGCTGATCTGGGAGACGTCTCACTCGGCTTCCCACATATGGAGCCCCTTCACTGGGCAAGGAGGCTCTTGATCCCCCTCCTCCAATACCGCCACTCCTCTTCCTCCTCCTCGGCTAGCTGGTTTGAAAACCCCCCCAAGAAACTGGATCAGGTCCGTGCAGCAAAACACATCCCTCTCTCAGCGGTTGGCCAGGTAGGGATGGGTATAAATACCTGTTGTTGATTTCATTATTCAAGTTGCGTTTCACTACCCGAGTACCTGTGCATGCATTGTTTTAGGCTACAATAGTTCAAGTCAGTCAGTGTAACACATGAAACAAAACCTTCTGGGTTCACCAAACTAAAAAATAATTACTAAGAAAATAAATACATGGGGGTATAGCCTCTAGCCATGGCTTCAGCTTCATTCAATAGCAAGGTGGCTTACAATATTAACAACTACTTTTACTTCTCACATGAATGAGAGATAAACTGGATAAACTGTCACTGAGAAAGTGACTGGAGATATGCTGCCATGTGGTTTTGTGGCAGGGAAAAGCTTCAGCGAGCTGATGGCATATTTTGAGCTGGAGTACAAGTCACCGTTACATGAAATACATCTATGAGTGGATAAGCCACTTTGTCGTATAGTAGCGTAAAGTTCTGTGAATTTCAGTTTCTCTCTGGTATACATAACGGTATCCGAGGGACTTTTATTTTGAAGGGTGGGAACAGAAATGCCATGCTTTTGTACTGTTCAGGAGTTGACAGTGGACTTTTACAGTTTAGGCGCAACTTAACCCTGGGTTACATTACCATCAATTCTCTTTTCATTCAGACTGCTGTCCTACAGACACGCAGAACTGATGAGTGGCACACTGCAGAAAACATAGCAGGCAACTGGGAGGTCCATATCTGACCTTTGTTTTTCACAGTAAAAAAAAAATAAATGAATCTTGTACTTGTTAATAAGGTAATTGGAGTTCTTACCTACTTGTATCTCCAAGAGGCTGCGCTAGAAAAACACAAATACACAACTCACCAATCTAAACTCCTTTTCATTTTTTAGCAGCTATGGTATCAAATCCATCCCATTGGGCCTGCTGCCACAGTGTAAAACGTCTATTAACAAAGCTCATTCCCCCTCATTGGTTCCTGAAGCCACCTGATTATGGTTCATCATTCCATTAGAATATATATTACTCTAATAGATTCAATTTCATGATTACACAGATAAATATGAGATCATCTCTGGGGTGTTTCATGGAATAATATATCAGCCGGGATACATATTATCATTTTCCCCACTATGCATATTTAGACGGTGTATGTAGCAGATTGAATGCATGGGTTGTTGCTGTGGGAGTTAACAGGAATGTGCTCGCAATCTCTCAGCCTATTAAAATACAGCCATACACGGAGCTGACTTAAATGGATAACTTAACATGCTTGGTGCATAGGGGACGGGCTGCAAAGAGATGACTGTGGGCGAAAGAGAAGGAGCCGAGGGAGCCAAACCAAGCTGCGTTCATAAAGTTTTACTGCAATGTAAAAATGTGCTGATTGTTTGTTATCCGAGCAAGAGGGAGTCAAAATTGGCCAACAAATGCCACTGCGATGAACGTTTATTAATTGTTGTTTGCATTGTTTTAATTTGTTATGAGGCTTGGAATGACATTATGAGATTTGGGAAGTTGATATTACACACTGATGGATTTTTCTCCAAGAATTAGCCTCCATGAAGAAGAAGAATTTACAGAAGAAAGGGGCAGAGGAAGTGAAAATATCCCTAAACAGAAAAGGGAAAAAAATAAGGAGACAGGGAGTTGCTGGGAAATGAAAGTGGGGAACACTGATTGAGCGGAGACACACATGGATGAGGATATGGCTCATAGACACACACACACACACACACACACACACACACACACACACACACACACACACACACACACACACACACCCTGACTGAGTGAGCAGCAGGGCTGTGGAGTGTAAGCAGGTGTCCTATGGGAGAGAGTGTACCATTAGCAGATCATTTCCCTCTCCGCTCCAGCAGGCCCTCCTCTATCATACCTCCGCTGTCAGCATTGCCTCTGAGGATTACTGGGAAAGAGAGAAAGAGAGAGAGAGATAGAGGAAGGGGAGGACGGAGGGAGAGAGAGACTGGGCAAACGGGTTGGGAAGGAGAGTAGAGTGTGAAATTGAAACTTGCATAGCCCCTATGTCCTCAAAACTGTGATTATTACCCCATAGACATTTTTTTCCCCCCCTTCCAATCCCAATGTCCCCCCTCGGACTATATCGCCAGGACATCACTTATATCGCGGAGCTGAAGGTCCATGCTTACCAGCGGCTACTCTAAAGAAAAATTGGTATATAGCTGGTGAAAGAGTTGTATTGGACTTTTTATTCTGGTCCTGGAACACAGAGTAGACACTGCAGAAAAATATCTCTGTGGTTTGTTTTGGTGGAGTGGGTCAGTCCATGACACCTCCCTTGATCCCTGACCTGCAGTCCCTCTTGAAAACAGCGCTAGCTGGGGGCAAAGTGGTGGCCTGGCTGGCAACAAGCCCACTGTCATCAGAGATAAGGACGCCTCTCCACAGCCGATGCCCAGGGATAAGGGGGGAGGAGAGGCTGCGGAGATGGAAGGTCGAACTGGAGGAGGCGGATGGACGAAGGGTGAGAGGGGTGAGGGGGGTGAAAGCAGGGTAATGGAGTGGGAAGAGAGAGAGGGAGGGATAGAGAGAGAGAGAGTGACGAAGGCTCAAATCCTGCACTGCCTTCAGCTGCTGGACATCACATACATGTAAACGCCTGTATAGAGATATCACATAAGGCTTTTTGCAGGGACATGAAAGTAGACTGCAAAACAGAGTCATGCTATAAATAACTGAGTGGTAAGCAGGGTGCAATAGACCACATTAAAACATATTGCCTACATGCTTTCATGCATGTAGGCATATGCTTTGGTAAAAAGAGCATCTTATGCATGAACATATGACTTTCTCTGAATAAAACAGTCACAGTCCAGCTCAGTCATGTTCATATTGAACAATTCTGCAGGGCACAATTTGCATCTAAAGTTCAGTGCCAATGCATATTCCTATTCATCCTGAAGGGTGCCCATATTTTGGGTGAAATTGTTGGGGTAATGGACTTTTTTTGTGGCATGGTAGACCTTTATACCATCGACCACAGTTTCCATCCCGACAAAGACCTCACTAACCTTATGTTAACCCTGTTTATTTTCCGGATCAAATTAAATAATCAAACTTCAATATGCTCATATTGCTCATGAACAGTGTTTCAGTATTATGAGAAAATATTTCTTGTTGTGTTTTATTGTGTTGAAACAATACACTGAAATGAGCAAATAAATCAAATATAAAATAACTATCTATATGCATAGGCACAGTCTGATATAACTATAACTTGAACATAGAAAAACAGAAGCAGTCACTGTGGCTTGCTGATCCTACATTGGCTGCTATTAGCATAACATTTCACATTTCACATTTCACTGCCGGCAGTCTAGTTTCATTGTTGGTAGTGTAGGCAACAGGCTTTGTCAAGGAAGGAGGGAATGCATGGGATATTTAATGGTTGCTGCAGCAAACCATGAACAAAAAAAAAACCTGTCAATCATGATTCTCAATGTGGTGGTGCTCTTTATGAGAAACAGGAGGTAGCATCTCTTTGAGATAGCTAGGGTGTAAAGCATAGATAGTGTAGAAAAACAATGGGAACTTTTTTGAATTCACCTTGAGGGTTAAAGTCCACATGCAATGAAAAATACTTTACTTATTTTAATCCAGCTTTCCTATATATTCAGTATGTCTGCAAAATATATTTCGATATAGCATTCTCTGAGTATTTCTACATCAAAATAACCGCATTGTCTCTTGCTGTAAAACGTTTCAAATGTCAAATGACTCGATCTGTACTCGAGGGGGGCCTTTACTCATGTACCAATTAATAAGCTTTGTCCAAGCTTATGATCCAGTCAAATTCATCCCAAAGTTATGTCCTGCATTCTGTCTTGTGAGTGGTTCCATCCCATTTAAGTTGGAAATATGTCATGACACAGCAGTAAGATACCCTCGCAGTCCCGTTACATGGGGACACCTAAGTTTTATGCATTTTCTCTGACGGGAGGTTCATCTTATCAGACACATAAATGAACAAAAGCAGATGGACTGTTAATTAAGTTTAAAAAAATAAATGAATAAAGATAAACGATGCCTTCCTGGATCCAGAATAACTGAAGATGAATAGCATTCTCTCAGATGAGAAGGCTTTTGGCAAACAGGCTGTGTATTTTATAAGTGTAACTTATAACCCCCCCCCCCCAATAATAAACACGTCTTCATTGCGTTTCCTCTGAAAAGCCTGTCTTGTCAGAACATCAATGTTGTGATGACTTAATGATTTGTGAGTTGTCAGACAGTAGCATCTCTGTCACAGCCAGCTATTGATTAGCTGTCTCCTAAAGAAGCTAGCAACTGCTTCTTCTGTTTTGATTGACTGAAATAATTCACGTGAATACTCAAACTAAACATCTCCATCACAGGATTTATCTGATCTATTTAAAACGTGCATCAGAGAAGAGTTCATACAAACTGTAAATGCAATTTAAAAAAAATAATTCTTCACATACGCCGCTCAAAACATACAGTATTAAAAAGACATAACTCATAATAGAGAGATAGAGTGGAAATGTAATTGTAATGACGATCCATCCGTGCTCCTTTCTGGTTGGTGCAATCTGAAAACTCTCTTCAAAGAGGTCAGCCAATCAGAAGTTGTTTTGGACAGCCACTCCTTGAGAAAAAAAAAAAAAAGAAGCTATTCTGGGTATTTTCTTGTTTCGTGATATTTCCCTCCCAGCTCTGACTGATGCCGAAGGCCTTGCTTGGAGCTTGCTGTAACAATGGAGGACTAAATAAAAAGGCAGAAGGAACTGCAGCAGCAGCTTGATCTCGCATTCAGCTTGTGATTCACGGGTAGCAAGAAATCACAGCATTTGTTTAACCTGTTTCAAATGACCAGTGATCCAACAAATCGGTAATATGACGCCAACTAACGAAGTTCAAGGACAAAAAGAAGCGTCCATTTCACCTGCATTCACAATACAGTCACATGTTAAGCCACATATACTGGTTCAGGTGATGGAGGCCATGTAAGGTCAGCGCTGCCAAGGCTGACCTGACAGACAGAGCTGCTGTCCATTGAGGGGAGGCAGAAATAAAAGCTTCGACCCGGATCAGTGAAGCATCCGACACACTAGCCTGAGCTCTTTGGGTCTCTGTGGCAGGAGCTGCCTCGCTGTCACTCACACACAAAGTCACCAAAGAGGCAGAAACAAAAGCATGCAAACTGCATCCCTGACTTAAAGACTGCTTTAAAGATACTGATTTTTTTTTTCTTTTCTACCAACTCCTTACAAGAAGGCATGGTGTTTGAACACTATATTTTCTGTTAAAGTTAATACCCTTCTCACATGCAGGATTTATGTTCTCATGTGTCTGTCCTTTTTTTTAAAAATGGGTTTAGAGTGGATCTGATGTAACCGACTTTGGTAAACAAACCAAAATTTAGCAACGCTTGTTGCCAGTGCTGTCAATTAAATTTGATCCTGCACTGCGCCTGTGAGGATGACCACCTGAGAAATGGAGTCTGGTGATCTAAATAGATCATGTAACATGGTTTCTAAACCTTATTTTTACTGACTGAATGTGAAGTTTCTTTCTTTCTTTCTTTCTCTATCTCCATAGACCATAAATTCATGACAGATCCCAAAAAAATAATCCATCATTTATTTAGGCCCTCATTGTCTATTACACAGTTCTCAAATCAAAGACAGAAAATGAAAACAGAAAATTAATGTTTCATTTGGCCTTCCTTTCCCAGCTTTGAGACAGTGTATGCAAAATTGATGACAACACATTTAGACCTCTTCCGTCTTTTTGATCATATGATACCCAGGATAATAATAGTGCTTACAACAAAATGATAATCAATGCAATGTAAAAGATAACAGTTCTGAGTTTGACACTAAGGTGTGGCAGCTTTAAAGCCACACTGTATGAGGGACTTTTCATTGAAACAAGTGAAGACAGATTTGATGTATTTTTAAGATAGTTTCTCTTCCTTAAACACAGGTGTTTGGAAGTACAAAGGGCATTGGTAAGGTTTCTATTCGTTACCATATAAGCTTTTTTTTCAATTTTGTACATTTTGTTTGAGTAACGTTATCGTTGTCTCATTTCTTAGAGACATTTCTTATCTGGGGGATGGGCTACATTTACAAACCTCTTTTCTACTCTTCTCTTCCGACCACTCAGAGCACTTTTCTTCACATTCCCACAGGCACTCTCAGGTTTAGCTAACGCAAGCCTCCTGTCCCTGCCCTGCAGGACTAACCACCCGGCTCTGGGGAGGACAGGGCCTTCTCCATTGCTGCTCCCACCCTCTGTAACCCACCCCCCAAAAAAACATATAGATACTCCCCCTGACTCTCGACTTTCCAAAAAATTCCCTAAAAACCAACTTTTTCAACATCGCCTAGAACCACTAACACACTCTGTTCTCATCCTCCTTCTGTAACATTTTTTTTTATTTGTTACTGAGTATTCAGAAAAGCGTTATGTGAGTATTATTATGCATTATACCACGATCACAACGGGAAAGAATTGTGGGTAACAAACATGGACATACAACGCGTCATACCAGCAGCTCTTTTTATCAGACATGTAAACATGACAGAACATAAACACAGTATGAAGGTCACACCTTTTTATGTATTTCTTCTATCCCTTTATCTTTACCCTTTCCTCTGTGCTTGTGCTCGGTTCTCTCCTGGTTAGCAGCTAACCCCACTACAGTACCTCCCCCACAAGAAAGGGTTATGGCTCTCCTGTGAGATAAAAGCTCACAGCCTGCTCCTTTAATCTTTCCCCTTTCATTTTTTGAACATTTCATCTCTATTTCAGCCACCTTTCCTTTGCAGCCCCACACCCCCCCATGCAGCCCTATTTAGGCCACTTTGATCAATGTGTCATGTTGATTGCTCTTTTTTTTTTTTTTTTGCTTCACACACACTAAGTGCTTGAATTCCAATCTGCTCGTCTTTTTTTATGTCTTCCTTCCCCCCCCCCGCCTTCATTCCCCATATTTTCCATCCTTCTCCCACTGTCCTCTCTCTCCTCCCCTCTCGTCCCTCAGCTCCCGCCGTCAAAGTGTTTATACGATTTTGAGAGTTGATAGCAGGACCCTGGGCCATATTTTACTCAGCCACACTTTCATTTTTCCTCCGCCTCATACATCAATCTGTACCTCGCTTTGTCTTTGTCCAGCGGGTTTACAAAAGAGACAGCTCCAGCTGAAGCAAATTTATCTTTGTTTTAAATAAATTTGCTTTCCCAAGCCAGGGACGGAGGCCAGCAATAAGCCCACATTGAAATTCTATTTTTCCTTCCTTACTTTCGTCTGTCCCTCCCACCGCAGTGTCCACCTCTCTCTTAGTCCCTGTGCAGTATCTCTAGTTGACTTAGAGTGAGCTCTTTTATCCATTTAAAGCTTTGAGGCTGTTACAAATGGCATCTGCAATTTAAAAATATTGTGATAAAAGTCGAATGTCCCTAAAAAATAAAACAGCTCTTTGTCTCGCAATTATTGCTGATCATTTTCAGTGAAATCAAACAGGATTGTCATTAAAGGCCCAGATTACATCGGCAGGTGCTCAGCTTCTCCCTCCTCTCAGGATTGGATGGGCGTGATGTTGACCACGCTTTGATTGGAATTTGCTCCACTTCCCTAGCAGTTTGGTTTCAACTGAAGTGGAGCAACTATCAATTCAAGTGTCATTGGGTTTTAGGAAAATCAAGACAACAAAATGTAACCTGTTAGTTGGTTAGAAAACATGTTTTTTTTTTTTTTCTGATTGCAAAGTTAGACCTTTCCTTTTTGCCTCTGTTTCATTGCTTCTTAAAACCATGTTAAGGAGCATACAGCCAGAGGTCAGGTGTTAAAAGGCAATGCTTCTTCTAATATAAGGCGTTACTATGGTACAGCGTTGTTAGAAGATCAATGCTAACACATCTTAGCAGAGGTGTTAAGAGTGCACACATTTCTTGTCAAGCAGAAGTATCCTTGTGAGGACATGGTGGAAGACTGTGATTAAATATACTTAAACAGCATCTTTACTGAAGTAAATGTGAAAAAGCACACTTCTAAACAGTATGTCAATTAAAAGTAGTCCCTTTAGATACTTTAGAAGCTCATATAGCGCTTCTTTCGGAAGCTATATGAGCCTCTCAACAGAGAATATTTTTTATGTGATTATAATAAAATTAAGTAGAGAATACAGAAACACAATTGACTTTGCTTCTTTTTGCTCATTCATTGAACAGTGTTACGGCCTCCATAACCAAATAATTAAAGGGGACGTATTATGAAAATCCACTTTGACAGTGTTTTGGAACATATATTTGGGTAACCTGAGTGTCTACCGACACAAAATGTGAAATAAACCCATCCAGTTCTTTGTTTGTGGTCTGCAAAAGTCTTACAACACAGAGAAAAATGCTCCATGTCAAATTTGCTCAACTTGTGACATCACAAGTGGGATTCTTGTAAAAGAAATATCCTCCCCTCAGCTCCCCTGATATATCCTCCACCCTCCTATATGACTCCACCCCCAGCCTAGAACAAAACTTTTGCGCTGGTGTGATGTCTACTGGAATAACCCGGGGCTGCTCATTGCATTTAAAGAGACACACACTCACCAAAACAGAGCGTTCTGAGAGAGCTGATTTATACAGGGTCACAAACCTCCTCTGGTGCTTGATTCATGTTATATTTTGATCAAAGCACATCACAGATGTTTCATTTAGACTGCAGGGGACTGTTTAAAAAGGTGGAAAAGGGCTATAATATGTCCTCTTTAAATCAAGAGCCAAAACATGGAGACCGAAAAAAAATAAGGATACCACACAGATTTAAAGTTTAACCCCAAGCTTTGGTGAACATAAATACCCCCGAAAGTACCTAAAAGATAAAGAGTGAACCAAAGGGGGAAAAAAAAGTGGAATCTTGTTTGCTAAATGGCAAAAAAAACAAAGTATTTTCAAGTAGTACAAAATGAAGTACAAAAACTGAAGGACACTGTGATACTGAAGAATCCATCATGTGATACTGGGACACTGAGACACTGAGACACTGAGAACAGCAATTACAGTACGGTTCAATCCTTTTTTTGAAATACCAATTTTGTTTCTTATCCATTTTTTCATCACAGACATGATTCAGATTTCTTTTCCTTTCAGTGAATCCAAATGCTGGGCTTTGATACTGAATCATTCTTACACAGTACCTGTTAAACTTTGCAATTTAAATAGTTTTAAATAGTTAATTCCAACTTCAACAACTCATGTTCAAGGTCTTTCCCTTGTATTGAGTCTGAGTCTGATTTGTTTTTCCTTCCATCCTGCATCTTTTTTTTTGTTAAGTTGGTTTGAAATCACTCAAGTGCAGGGATCAAACTACACGTCTTGGGATATCTTGATCCAAAATGTGTTCAGCAAAGAGTTTCTACTGACGCCATCATTTTCATTTGGGCCTGGCCATTATGGGATTTTTGGGGCAAATACCGATATCAAAAAATCTGATTCCAATATATATCGGCCGATGTCCGTCTTAGATCTATGTTCAATTTGTGGAGATGGATAAATTTAAATTTACACATTTATTGGTTAATCCCTCAATTGCAGCATTCAAACACTTGTGGAAATGATATAGAGTATAACGTTAACAAGATAGTCACTCAACTGGAAACTAACTATGCATGTACAGTATGTGCATCACCGCTTGTTGTTATCCATATAGCCTAACAAATGATACTCAAATGAAATGCTATTTGACTGGTGAATAAATCTAGTAATATTGGCACCTAACTGCAATAAAATTAGACGATTGCGATAGTCACTGAATATGCTAATATCGGCAGATATCATTGGCTCACTGATTAATCGGTTGGGCTCTAATTTTAGAGGATGTAACATTTGAGGTTTTATTGACACTATTCACTTTGATCAAAGAAATAAAGACAGCAGAAATTCAATAGCACTGAATATTGAAAGGGCACATCACATAAGGTAAGTGTCACATTGCTGAGATGTAGAGAACACTGCATTTATAATCAGCAACAAAAGTTGCATTTCTATGTGTTTGTGTCTGTAAGTCTCAGTAGAATGTGTGTGGTGCGGAATAGCAGATGGACATTGACGCTAACATACATAGACACCCCTAATCAAGGCTTCCCTCGCTGCTCAGTCGCAGCATAAGGTCACCTGTGATTGATTCAAATGAGAGGAAGCATAGAGCTATTCCTCGCCTGTCTTTGAAGCCTACAGGCCCATAGGGATACTTGTGTGTTTTTTCGCTCTGGTAAAGTTTGGGGTGTACGGATTACAACAACAAAACAGAGCGCAACTCATCGTAGAGATGACAAAACGAGAGTGTTACATATTCAGTCTCATAATTCCTCAAGAGGGCAGCTGCACAGAGGAGTGTGTGCGAACAGCTGCGCCAGTGTTGGTGAACATCCTGGAATGTGTGGGTGTAACGAAATCAATAAGTCCTCCAATTCAAAGCATGTAATGAATGTGAACCAATGCTTTGCCGTGATTTTTTCTTTCCTATTCTCAGCTCTTGTGAAAAAGAATATCATCCACAGCTTCAGAGCAGTCCATCCACCGCTTTCAAGATTTGAGGTTTATTAATTGAAGTTTAACCCTTCAAAAGGCTTCCTCTGCACAAAGAAATAATTATAAACCTGGCAATGACCTTGAATCTGATCAATGGCCTGCATGCGTAGCAGGTTTTTTGTACTTTTGAAATAATTTTTTGTCGAACGGAATGAAATGTGTCATATCCCTGAAAGTACACTATCAAACAAAGACTGGAATTATTAGCATGTGTTAGGGATGTAATGGTACACACTACAGAGGTCACGGCACCAAATGCATTATTCCAGCTTTGTCTAAATTAATTTGAACCGACAGAAGTGCGAGGTTCAAGTTCTATCTAGTGTACTACCTGCAACATATAAAACAGCCTGTAGTGTGTGAACCATCAAACAAAAGAGGAAATAAAAAATTTGCCAAGCTCAATTGGCATTGCAAAACTCTTAATTTCCAAACACAACTGTAAAGAAGCAAGAGGGACACTTAACTCTAACCCGTCAACATGCTACATGAACCTTCTTGTTGTTGTTCTTGACGGGTGTACTTTTCTGCGTTGCATAACAGTAACCAGCATTACCACAACCTGGTTCGGGGATTGGCTACTACAATGTGTGACAACCATTTTAAAAATATTTGATGTATGACTGTTCAGGACGAATACCATTGCATCCCTCTTATTTATTGTCAGAAGATTAAAGTTGCTTGCGCTAATGGCATCAAAGCTTGTTTTTTATCCCAGAACAACCAATAATCCAAGGTTCTTTAGTGAGCCTTAATTTGAATGGATGTATCTTTTTTTTTCCTCATCAGATTTTAAGACCATCTCCCCAAGTAAGCCTTTGTTAAATCCCACAGATAATTCCAAAACAACATGTCCATATGTCTAATTAATTGCACTAATTTGAAAATGATCCTTCTAGTAGAGCCTGTACGGCGGGGTTTTATGCAGTTTTAATGAAATGCAAAAAAACAGAAAAGAACAGATGGATAGTAATCACATAATACCAATAATCCAATTGAGGGATTATCAAAAACATCCTGTCTTGGGTTGACACACACATTTTAGAACAAGGTCATCAATCTTGAAAAATGCACCTAAATAATTTGAGTATCTTATGTATCCTAATACTTGTAGGTACAACATTCAAAAAATGTCACAAACAAAAAATACCTTAGGGGAAATTGTACCTGACCACTGATCTCATTTCTAAAACAGTGCATAGAATCCATGCTAAAAGTGTAGTGGGGAATACAGTGGCAGTTAGACAACACATGTTATTTGTTTGCCACAGCAGGGAGCTTCACAAAGTAAAGAAAAATCAGAGAGTGACACCACGCTCCTGCTGCATTCAACCAGTCCTCCTGCAGCGCCTAAACATCCACCATTACATGAGTGTCACTGCAGCGTATACATGTTTACGGGACCCACACTGATTTCTCCTCATTATGTCAGAGTGATCACTTCAATCAGCGCCGCGCACTACACAGCCGATCGCTGCCACTGATTGTGTTTCCACAGCAAGCGCTGCGGTCCGTCTCCGGAGCGTACCAGCAGTGCCACTACGCTCTGATCCGTTTCAAATACGCTGCGAGTCTATTTTCTGCTGTAGGCACATGTTGAGCTGGACAGAATAGAAGAACCCGGACAGGAAGTCAGACAAGGAAATGTACAGAGCATCCGCTCAATTTCAAAATAAAACACAATATACAGACTCATGATCGGAGGAAATTGGGGGTTAGCCTACTTAAAATTTTGAAATCACACATCATCACATATGCACGCTTTATCACAAACTAAAACTGAGACCAATTACAATCATTTAAAAGTATAATCCTTGGCCTATTGAAAGTCTGCTAACCCGTTTGGATTGGCACATGATGAATCTCAGGATATGTTTTGCCTTGGAGGATGTTGCCCTTGTATCCTTCTTGGCCCAAAAAAGTATAGGACACATTTTTCGGCCACATTTGAAGAAGCCTTTAAAATGAGACAGCCTTGGATGCACCACTGTGATGTAATTGGTCTTCAAATGCAACCTTTAAAGGACACTGAATTGAGACACAGCTGAGGTCTCCATTGATAAAGACAAACTACAGCCAGTCCCTTCTGATAAGAAGTAATTACATACCCCAAAACCCAAAACCATCTCCAACTGAGAAAAAACGATTTTGGAAACAACTCATCCTAAAATGACGTGTCAGTCGTGAGGGGAAATCGAGAACATGGAACTCACAAATACACAGAGCATTAGCAGTATATTCATTATTGTCTTAATTGTCAAACCACTTTAGATTAGTCTGAATAGTATTTGTAATCTAACTGATGTACTTTTAGTGTGTCTATGTATTGTGTTGAATCAGAAATTGCCTCTCTGAGGAGATTAAAGTTTAAAAGTCTAAATAAGATGTGAACAGTCCAGGTTGATAGACACTGCAATACAAAGACAATCAGTACGTAACGAGACACAGGTGAGCACAATCAGGGCGGGGGAGCACAAGGCGGGAAAACAGGAAGGAGAATCTGAAAGACAGAAATACACTAGGGTAAGTACAAAGTAAAACAGGAAATGACAAAACACCTAAACCAATGAACGACAGGAAAAACTTTTTTTTGTGGTTTTATTTTTGGGCTTTTTACGTCTTTAATTCAGAGATAGGACGGTGGATAGAGGCAGAAATCTGGGAGAGAGAGAAAGTGGGGAATGACATGCAGGAAAGGAGCCACGGGTCAGACTTGAACAGTGGCCGTCGGTTCGGAGGACCAAAGCCTCTGTACATGGGGCACACGCCCTAACCGCTAGACTACTGCTGCCCCCGACCTCAAGTAACTTGAGGGGTTGTGTCACAAGGTGGGAGGAGCAGTGGTTACATCTGTGTTTTTATGCCCACTTTGTAACCCCTTTTCAAATGTGTCCATTGGGATTGCAAGATCATTTCTGGGGGCCGCCAGAAGATTGTGTAGAAGAAGAAAGATGATATTTTAAGAATTAACAAAACCAAAGCTTTTAGTATTTGGGGGGCAAGGTTGAGAAACTGTAGATAATGTACCAATCATACCGGAAAATTCAACAGCCACTAAGTTTTTATTTGTTCTTTAGATATCTTGTTTTTGATTGACAACTCCTCTTAGAGGGTTTTATTCCAATCTTAGCCATTGAAGTGATCGTGCTATGAGTCATGTACATTGTACAATGTGGAAAGCAAAAAGAGCTGTCATTTACAGAAACAGCCTCTTCCTCTTCACAACTCCATTTATAGTTTGATTGTACATTTCCACAAGACTGTGATGAGCTGAAATGCTACTTGAGATCGAAGCCAAGGTAATGCACTTACATAGAATCTGACAAGGAGATCGCACACACATACACACAAAGCTCCTTTTATAGCACAGGCACATCTTTAAAAGCCAATCAATGACAGGATACAACCGTTAATGTACAGAAGAAAGAGTAGCTTTACCAATCCAATGAGTGCAGCAACTTGCTACGTAGATGGAAAACTGGCTTTTAAATATGTTGGGCTCAGTCAGACTCAAAATCTCTGGGTGTAACCATTCTCAACAAAGAGCTGTTTTGTCAATAAAGGTGTCTGAAGAGAGACACCGGGTCAATATTGGAGTTTGCTCAACAAAATGTGGTATATCAGGAAAAATAAATAGTACTGAACAGCCTCAGCGGTGTCACGTCTAATACTGATTCCCTCAAAAGCTTGTGAAGGGCAAGAATAGAACGTTTGGATATGAAAGCGACAAAAGTGTGACTGATGTCTATATGAGCTACTAACAGCCTGCAAGCGTTATATGTCGTCACATCGCACACGATCGCACTTTCGCTGTCCACACTGCATCCGTTAAATATTTCATTCTTTGCTCTGTGTATTTGAGTTTCCCCTTGCAAAAATATGACTTCCAATGGTTTTGTAATAAAGGGGTCCAAAGGGAATTGTGGTGCTTTGTATTGAGGAGCTGTTGACTCGAATCACAACACTCAGAGGCTCCGTCAATAAACGGCTCACGGTGAGCACGAAAAACTTGCTGTCAGTTAGGACACCCCAATAGGAAACAATAGAATCAGGCGGATTTTGTCGCTGATGCTCGCTCGCGTCGCTGCTGTTTGGACAGGCTGTTAGACCTGATATGGTAACATATGGTAGGCTGCAACAGGGATGGAGACCGGCAATTAGGAACATTTGTATTGCATGAGGAGACAGTAAATATGAAATCAAATTGCAATTACCACTTAAATGAAATCACGGTTCAATGTGTTAATTTTTCATCAAGGATGTCAGGGATTTTGGATCTCATTCTGCATGCCAGGTAATTGTGGCACCCACAACCTTATGATGATGTCTGAATGAAGTTCTGACCTTCATTTGGCTCTCTTTTATCACCTATTATTTCTTCGTCTTCTCTTTATTTGCCTCTTCCCTTTTATTTATTCAAAGCTGCTGTCTCTTTTTCCAACTCAGACCATAAGCTTCCTCACTGTCTGTTTGGATGCAACCACTGTCCTTGTGGTTTATGACCTCCGGCGCTTGATTTGAAATTGAATCAGAAAACAACACTCAATCATACCTTATATTATATTAAATATGCTCTATATCTATATCCAACATTAGATTCAAATATGAGTTTGTTTCATGAAAAGGGAATCTCTTGAATATCAACATCGCACAAAAAGTAAAAAAACCCACATACTCAGCTCTGCTGCTCATCCCACAAATGCATGTTCCTTACAAATGCAAATATCATTTAAAAGGGAAATAAAAAAGGCTTTCCAACGGTATAACATTCATTGCCAAGAAGCATTGTTACAACAAAGAAATAATCTACCAAACACAAATGTACTTACTTTTTGTGCAATGTTTACATGAGGGTTTCATAACAGCCTTGGTTATGATGTAGCTTTAAATGCAGTCAGGGAATAGAACAGTGCATGCACTTTAAAATTACACTTGCACAATATGCAACAGACGCCCTTTAGGATACCATCTAGAGGAGAAACAAATCACAGCTGATTCATGACCTGACCACACGTGATCTACTGATCAATCTTTTGTACAAATATTAAGTAAATTCAATCTTTTAAAATTTATTTTTACAAAAAAAAATTCCCCAGTCTTCCACATAGAAAGTGTTGTAAAGTGTTAATATTTCATTGTTACAAAGTATGTTTACTTTGTTTCAAACGCTGTTTTGACTTTTCTCCGTTTCATCTGTATTGATGTATTATTGTATCCGTGTCTGTATTGATCATGCATACAACAATCAGACATTAATTGTCAGTAACATAACAGCCTGCTGTACTCTGTAGCTGTAGACAAACAGAATTTGTTGCAGAAGGCTGTATCCACTCCAAAGATAATGGCCCTAAATGCATGCACCTCTTTTGGTGTTTCTTCTGACAACACAACATGTGCTGCAGCTCTGGCTATCTGAGAGGAGTAAAGTGAGATGTCTTTCCCAACATTATCTGATCTATGACAAAAGTCTGTGAGACGATCCGAACAGTGAAATATATGATCTGTTGCAACACTGATTCCCTCAGATATATCTCATTTAGGTATTAGAATGGGGACGGTTCATATTATAGACTCTCATGAACACCCTTCAGGTAAGAAAACAAATTGTCCAATTAAAGAGGTAGAACTGATCAAAACCTGGTCTAATGTTTGTACACATGATGGTTATTTGTAGCTGTTTGAAAAATAACGTGATATAATGTGGGCCTCATTTTAAATTGCATTGAAACTCTTTCCTATTTAAATAACATTTAATTAATGTTTTGCAGTTCCTTTATTCTTCGCTAGCATGATAAATGGAGATTTTCAAGCTGTTTGAACCCTGGTTAGAGTGTTTGTACTCATCTGCCATACAAACCTAAAATTAGTTCCTACCTTTCTGTTTGGAACAACACTTTGACTTTAGGTGTGAGTGAACAACAAGGAGGCAATGGCATGAGAAGAAAGAAAAAAATAGAAAGAAAGGGAGAGTAAAGCAAGGAAACAGCTCATTATTACGACTAATGCTCTTGAGTCACTTATCACTAAGCAACAGCACAGGTGCAGACGAGGCCATTATAAACAGTTGCAAAGTGTGTTGGGATAATGAACGCGCCCCTGCAGACCTCCTTTACTTTCTGGGGAGGCTGGTAACACCTGAAATTACAATTACAGACAAGGAGCAACAATGCACAGGATTCAAGAGTGTTCACAGTATGATTTCTAATTAAACTGTAGGGCAGAGCGATTGAGGAAAAAACACACTAGACATTGTGTTATTGGACAAATAAAGCAAAGACAAATGGATCTTGGGAACACGTAGATACAAAGCAAACAAACTCTACATACAGTAAGGTAATGATTTAAAAAAAACACATATTAGTCTGTATATATGCAGCTTCTTACCTTTGTTCTATGCTGTCTTGATGGCTTACTGTGCCTTTTTCAATGACCAGTACCTGCATTAACTGTAGAGTAAATGATTGATATTATATTTATATTTGCTCCTAGAACATACAGTAAGTTGTCTGATGTAGAGCAAAATATGCAGACATAGACCATGTGTCTCTCTTTTGACACCTTTTTGACTCAACTGCTCTGGATAGAAAACCGGTTACACCCTGAGATTTTAAGGACGCACTCACACTAGGCAATCCGTACCATGCCTAAGCACGCTTCACCCGTAAAGTCCATTTCGTTTGACTGGTGTGAGTGCTCCGACCCGTGCTCCAGAGCGGAACACTTCCTTGGCCCTGGCACACTAGGAAGACGTGTGTTTTGGCACTGTACAGTTCACGGCACACAACGTGGACAGCCTTCATAATCGACCAATCCTGGAGTGTTGTGGCTTTATCTGACTGAAATTCCATGCATGTGTTTATCACAACGTTATGTACAAGAGGTAACCGTGCTCAGGCCCGGTTAGTCCTGGAGCAGTGTGAGTGCAGGGCAGCGGGGGAAATGGTGAGAGGGGGTCAATCGTGCTTAAGCAGGGTACAGGACAACTTTGCTAGTGTGGGGGCACCTTAAGTCTAAAATGAGCCCAAAAGCTTTAAGTAATCTAATCTATTCAGAAAGTTGCAGCATTTTTGGAGGGGTCGGTAAAGCTGTACCTTTTTTTTATATTTAAATATCATCGTATACTTTTATTTATGATTTGCTCTGACGATACAGAGATAGGTATATGTTCTATTAGTTTCTCTGTTATGGTTTCACTTTAAATGCAGCTCTGATGATAGAGAGCTGGTTTTGAGTAACCCTTATTCTGTAAAGAACTCTCCATCCATTTCTTCTCATACACTGGTATAAGTTACTCATCTATAGGTATTTTCAGTGCTTGAAGTGGTATGAAACTGTGTGTGTGTGTGTATGCAGTGATATAGCCAACCCTCCCGGCCCGTGTGTGTGCAGAAAGCTGAGCACCTGAAGGAGCAGTAGGTGATTACCGGCCTTAATGGGCTTAACAAGCATGACAACGGGAGGTCTGCTGTCCGTCAATCAGAGGTGAGGAGGTGACAGAAGCACACAAGCCATTAGTGGCAAACTGAGAAAGAAAGAAGGTGCTCTGGGAAGTGTTGGGTTGATGAAACGGATGAATGAAGGAGGGAGAACGGTGTGGTTAAAAGGTGCATTGAAGGAAACCCCTGTAATGAGCTGCCCGGTCAAAAACAAGAGGGTCATTTAGAGCACTTTAATTCCAGACAATCAAGGTTACATTTATCACTTGACATATCTATCTTCTGCCTTTTTTATAACCTACTTTCCCCATATAAATGTTTCAAAGGTTTACTTTTTATATAGATACATCCACTCGTTGCTTTATTTCACTGTTGCAAGACTGAGCGAAACAGAGTAACAGCTCTCTAATGCAGCACTTCAGCCATCCTGCTGCATTCATCTGAGCCACGGCCTCTTCAGCTCTATTTGTCATCATAGCTGTTAGTATGAATGGAGACCTGGCCTATATAAAGTGTGAGGCATTCTATTGCAAGTGCCTCCCTATGAAGCTCCTTGTGCCATTTTTTATTCTGGAATAAAACATAGTAAAAGTGTGTTCACTTTTGAGATTGTATGGTTATATATAGACCAGATACGAAATGTACTTATTGATTCTAATCTGGATTTTTTGTGTATATCTGAGAGTTGGTTAAAGCCCAATGTTCCTACCGACCTTATTAACATACCAGAATACACATGCTACAGGAAAGATAGGCTTAAAGGAAGGGGAGGGGGGGTTTAATTTATATTAGGGAGCATTTTAAATGCCTAGAGCTTGAACTGAATTCAAACTTGGAGTGCATGGGATTGAATGTAATTCTCTCTTCTAACATGAAATTTACTTTACAATCCTCCATCACATGATGTACATTTCTATAATGAACTGAAGAAGCTTCTTTCTGTTGTTGACAACTCTTGTGAATGTATGTTGTTTGGGGATTTTAACATTTACTTTTACTTTTTTTTTACTTTTGGAAAAAAGTGGTAAATCAAAATTAAAGCCAATTATGGATAAATTTAAATACAAACAGCTGGTTGATAGACCAACTCGAATCACAAGAAAGACTGAAACCCTTATTGATCTAATTTTTACAAATAGACCAGACAGAGTAATAAAAATATACAATCTCATCACTGGCCTTTCGGACCACAACATGACACTGATGGTAAGAAAGCTAACTAGAAAACGCCTAATCCACCACAATAAAACAGAAAATCTAATTTTAACAACAGCAATTCCCAAGTCAAAAATAGTTGACTTTGAACATTTGAAGGAAGTCAACTGGGAACAGGTAACTAAAGAATCAGATCTAAACCACAGTGCAAACATTTTTGCCTCTACCCTATGTGAATTATTAAATAAATACACAAAAACCTGGAAAAGTAGACCCAAGAAATACTCTCTTCCATGGATTAATAGTGATATCCTTCAGATCATAAAAAAGCGAGATCTTGCTCTTAAAAGGTCTCTAATAACTAAAAACAATACTGACCACCTTATTTATACTGGCTTGAGGAACAAAGTGGTGTCTGAACTGCGGAAGGCCAAGACAAATCACTTCTCCAAACTCATTGAAGAGGCCAGTGGCAGTAGTTCTAAATTGTGGCAACACATAAACAAACTAACTAACTCCAGTAAGCAAAAGCACTCCAAAATAAACTGTCTTAAAGTCTGTGATAATTTAATTCATAGTAACGAGTCTATTGCAAATGTATTTAATTGCTTTTTTATTGAGAGTGTACAAGAGTTAGCTACACTACAAAAACTACAAAAAACTACAGAGTCATCTCCTGAAGAACCTGACCATGATCGCACAGACTCCTTTTGTATTAAAGTGGTATCACATGACAAAGTTAAAAAGATGATTTCGAACATGTCAAAGGATATTCATAACTTTCATGCTGCATTAATCAAAAAACACCAGAGCTATTTGTTGGAGCCAATTACTTACTTAGTTAACCTGTCAATACAAACAAAAAAATTCCCAGATAGCTGGAAAACTGCAATAATTACCCCAGTTTTTAAATCAGGAGACAAGGACATAGCAAGTAATTACAGGCCTATTGCTATTCTCCCTGTAGTCTCAAAGATTCTGGAGAAGATTGTAGCTGAGCAATTGATGGAACATTTAGAGTCTAACCAATTGCTTTATCCACAGCAGTTTGGGTTTAGACAAAAATATTCCACTGAAACAGCAAACTGCTATTTGCTTGAAAATATTAACGAAATGTTGTCGGGGCAGTGTTCTTGGACCTGAAAAAGGCCTTTGACACTGTCAATCACACTATTTTACTGAATAAATTAAAGCAATTCCAAATGTCATCAGAAGCTCTGCAGTGGTTTAAATCTTACCTGGGGGGGAGACAGCAATGTGTTAGGGTCAATGGGGTGAAGTCTCATCTGCATGCCAACAGTATGGGAGTACCACAAGGGTCTGTACTTGGTCCACTGTTGTTCTCAATGTACATCAATGACCTACCAAACTGCTGTCCAGGCACCAACTGCCAGATGTATGCAGATGTTACCGTTATCCATGTGTCCCCTAAAACAGCTAGCTTAGCAGGTGAACACCTAACAGAGGCATTACGTAATGTTTCCAAATGGCTCGAGTTGTCTCATTTAACTATTAATGTTAAGAAAACTGTTACCATGTGCTTCTCCATACGTAATAGATCTGGAGACGATGTATTTGAGGTACAGATTAAGAATGAAGCAATTGAAGTAGTAAAAGAAGTTAAGTATCTAGGCATCATCATGGATAAGAATTAAAAATTTGACAGTCAGGTTAAGTACATTGTGAAGAAGGTCAAACCAAATCTAAATTGTTTTTGTTTTATTAGAAGGGACATTTCATGTCAAACTACCAAATTATACATGCATGCAATGATTTTTTCACATCTGTCATATTGCATCACATCATGGTCCCAAACTTCTCCAACTACATTAAAACCTATTGTTTCTTTATATAAGCAGACAATAAAAGTCATGGACCAGAAACCTATGAGATGGCATCACTGCGGCATTTTAAAAAAACACAACCTTTTCACCTTTGACAATTTTATGAATTTTAGTAATCTTAAACTGTTTTTTAAATGTGTAAATAATCATGTGTCACCACTGTTATCTGAATTAGCCATTAGGTGTCAGAGCTCTCGTAGGGCAGTCACACGAGCCTCCATCAGCGGTGATTGTCTTGTCCCAATGTACAAGACATCTTTTGGCCAGTCTGCTTTCTCTGCAAAGGGGGCAAAACTTTGGAACTCTCTGCCCACTGGCATAAAATTAACAGAGCAACAGTAATGCTTTTAACAGAGGACTCAAACAATGGCTAAAATCAAAACAACAGTGCTCACATGAATAGCTTCTGACTGGTTTATTGTTTGATCATGCTGCCTTTGCTCTACAGTTTTATTTATTTATTCTCCAATTATTCTTTTCTCTGTTTATTGCTTTTCTCCCTATCTTAATTGTTTTCTTTTCAAAGGCCTCCTGTGGACAGGTGTTGAGAACTAGCATGCTTGCTTAACCACTTAAACAATGCACCTGGTTCATTCAATGTATCTGTGATGTCCATGCTAAATAAAGTCTATTATTATTATATGAACATTTTGGTCATGGGGTTCTAGACAGGGGCCAGTGCCCCTGTAACACTGAGCTTGTTCCCCCTTGTGGCCACCCCTCCAAAAGGAAGAGCCCCCCCTAATAACACATACACAATATTTGACTCAACAACTGCACTCACAATCTAGAATTAAATACTGTTACTGAAACAGATATAAATCATTGTATTTTATGTTGTGATATTTAATGACGTGCACGATTATTTGGCATTATGTATTTTTTAAAGCGATCATCTATTTTTCACCTGGGTTTTAATGTTCCCCTATGACAAAACAACTGGCCCCAGTTTAGACCCCTCAGTAAAAGTGGTTTAGAACAGCCACTGAGTTTGGTCATGTTCTATTTCTATGTTTGTAACCTTTTTAAAAAACAAGAGATTCAGCCATCACAAGTTTAACTTAAAGCTCCCATGATGATTTTGCATGGTATTATCCACAGCGCTCTCCAAGAGAAACACAAAATGACAATTCCTCACAGGAGCTTTAACTGCAATTTCAAATAATATTTTACGGCAGGGATGAGGACGAACTGAATGTCATTCTCTCCCATCATGCGGAACCCCCTGAGCTGATGTTCCGTTTGTATTAACTCCAGACCGTGCTCGTCCTCCTGTCATCTGTAGAGTGTGGCCACTCCCCTTGTGTGTTCCCCATGATGGGAGGGAGGTACATTTAGCTTGTTATGATAATCTTTCAGAGCTACAATATAAAGAAACCTCGAGTCCAATCGAGTCTGAAGTCTCTGAGGGACGAGTCTAAGCCAAGTCTCAAGTCACATCTGTGTGCGACTCAAGTCTGAGTCTCAATCGAGCCACCATTTCTGTATCACAGTTCAGGAAATCTACTTATTTCAGCTGCTGAAAAACACTCAATCATCACAGATAGACTGACAAAAACCATAACATACACTTCTGGGTCGTCTCTTCAGTTTAAAAGTAGTAGTGATAAGTGGTTGGGGAATAGTGAAAGCCTGTGAAGAGGATGTGATGTGGGTGTGTATGAGAATAGATCTGGATGGATGTTAATGTGCCACAGTGTGATAAAGAGAGCTATAACACCTGTGTCTCACTACAGCAGTTCACAGAGCCTCAGATCAGCAGATGCAATATGACACTGTCTGGGGCCCTGGCATCAAAGCCTAGAAGTATCAAACCTGATTTCATGTGAGAAAAAATGGCACAGCAGACAACAAAAAGTTAACTCAAAGTGAACAAATTTGCTGAGATATTGATTTCATATTCCTTCTTTTGTGTGCTGTTGGCTATGCTAGTAACATGGCTCAATATTTCTCACTGGGTCTATTGAACTTGGCAAATGTTTTTGTTGCTATTTGATACAACTGGTCAATGTTGATTTGAATTTGAGTTAAATATTAATGGAAAAACTGATATAAAAATGGTCGTCTTTGTTAATGGATTAACGGTTAACAGACTTTTATTTTTGATTAACTGTGACCACCTCAGGATATAGGGCTCAACAGTGACCGCCCACTTTTTTGGTGGTTCTGGTTCCAGAATTAAATTTCCCCATTAAAATCCCCCATTGACATTTCATATATCCTTATATTAACAACCAGCTACCCTAATGCTCTGTGACTATAGTACGTTTGATTTGGTGCCAAGACGGCTTTGAAAAACGTGAGAAATGCAAAGGTACAAGACTGAGTACTTCTTCTGGATTCAAGGGACTACCAATCCCACAATCCATTGTGAATGATATCGCTTTTTCTTAAATATGTAACTTTTATAGTTGTTATAGTGTTTATACTAGGGCTGCACGATATTGGTAAAAACTGACATTGCAATATTTTTTTTTCCTGCGCTATATATTGCAATATTTGTAAAGTTTACTGCTTCACTCTGTTCAGCTGAATTCTCCCTGACATGAAATGATGATTGCAGACTCTTACCTGTCTACCTCTGTCTCTCACTTCCTCCGGGAACGCTATTTACATTTGCAAAGACTTTCAATCATGTTGATATCTGTTAATTATTGATATTAATCTATAATATTTCCTGCAAGTGATTCTTCTCACATCCGGTCAGACTTTTTAATATGGCACTCATACACTGAGGTTCCATCATTTAAGATTCCCTCCGCGACCAAATAATATTACGGGGATAGCTGTTAGTATATGTTAACGTGCTGCGCCCCTCCAGCCTGTGCGCGCGCGAGAGAAACACACATCGGAAGCGCGCACATATATTACTGCAGGAGGCGATCCAAACTTTTAAGCAACGGATTACTTCGACATTAGACTACACAAGTGTTTCATGTTTTATGGCAGCTCATGTAATCGTAAGGCGTGGGAAGGAGGACGTGAAATAAACAATAAAATGGGCTATCTGAAGATCAAAACTTCAAAAAGACTTCAAAAAGACCTCAAAAACAAAACCGAGAGCCTGTTCTGACTGAAGACAAAGGTGAGCGCACAGATCTGGAGGCCGCTGCCTTTAACCCCAAAAGTGTTAAATATAGCCCTTTATATGATATTAACTATTAGCAAACTGTCAGATTGTCAAAATCCCTGCTCCTCTCCGCTCATATCATCGCTGCCTCTCTCTCAGTTACTATACTACTCACGCTGCACGTCGCTCTGCCTGACCCTGAGCGGGCGAGATGACAGCGCGCTGAGAAGGTGCTCTAACTATGAGAGTTGTTGCATGTAATGTGGTAAACTATATAAATGTAAGCTCATTTAGATGTATTAGTAATGTGAATGGCTTAGACAGGCTACATAGACTTAATTGAAAGGCTCAAATATATTTTTCAGCTCCAGACGGATTCATTTTTTTTCTTCACATCGCATGTCCTTGCGGTGTGACTATTGCGCATACGCACATCGCAATAACGATGCTGAAACGATATCATGCAGCCCTAATTTATACAAGTGTTGTACTGTCTTGTAGTTTGTGTTGTTGAATATATAAATTACATTCACTGTGGCATTACAAGGTTATTAGTACATTTCATGTCAGCAAACTTACTAGCTAACCTGCTAGCAAAACTATCGTTCACATTCAGGCAGAGGGGCGGAACACAATGGCATGGTTACAGCAAGCTCCACCAATCAGAGACACTCTATGATCGTGGGAAGTGTTGTTCTTTTCCCCAATATTGCGAATAAATCTTGTATTTCTTAAAATTAGATTGATATGATACAAACTAGTGTTTGTCTCCTACAGGATCACATACAGTACCATCGTTTCACCCAGAGTACTTGTGGTAAGGCTACATTATTGCTCATAATCAAATCCACTATGAAGAAAATGAATGGAACTTTTACTTTCAGAACCACACTGTTGAGCCCTATAGGTGTGAGTACATAGCACTCTTTAACGAAGTTCTGCTGGGTTTATAGCGGTACACTAGAGCAGGCTGTAATATTACTCACAAGAAGCTACTGAGTATTGTCACTTGCAGATTCACAATGTGTTAAAACTGGATAGACAAGTTATTTTTAATCATACATACTCACTTGGCTATCAACATACTGACTGAATTCAAGAACATTTTATTTTATCAAATAAGCAGCCTGTTAGCTTATTTAGCACACTTTCACATGGTCTCTCTGCAATCCACCACAAAGCAGTCGAGGAAAATTCCTAACCAGAATATTACAGAGGGGAGGAGTTCTGGAGATACATCAAATATCACAGAGATTTCCATAGGAATTAATGGAACCAATTAGTTAGTTGCTTGGTTTGGGTTGGGCCAGGGGTCTTTTTAGATTTTGAATTGGGCCATGTTATTCCCGAGGTCCAAATAGCTGATCTACAGTTTGAAGTTAAACTCCAGCTTGAACCATTTCAGGAACTAAAAACTTTATTTAAATGTTCAGAGACAAACGATATCACCTCTTCTTATTTATCAATATGGCGGGAATTACATTTTCAATGTCTTCCAAATAACTATCTTAATTGTTTTCCTTTCTTATCACTTGCCTAAATCCTAATTGCTAGCATTTTGTGACTTTTGTCTAATTGAATTTGAATGATCATGCTATGATCATTATATAACAGTTATGATGGGGCTACAGGTGAGAATTTACTCCATAAACTTGCATAATAAAAGCATCCCTCAAATTGTCCTTTCCACAGAAAAGTCAAATAGTAATGGAGATCTTGTCGTTGAATGTCTATCTTTCAAGTACAATGTGAGCATTAGAAGAAGGAACCTCAGAGTGGCTGCACACTGGCGCAATTCCACTTTCTAAGCGGAAGCCGACATAAGTGAAAGAAACATCACAATTTGCTTTAGAAAGAGAAAAAACACTTTCCTCACACAAAGATTAAGGAATCAGAATATTAAATTGCAGTTTCTATTTAACCACTTCACCCATCAAAAGAGAGCACTGTGAATGATGGACATTGTTCAGGGGGTAGAACCTCTTGTTGAGCTGATTCAAGTCTCTGCTCGCTGATTAATAGGTACCTTTTATAGACACTCACATCGAATCAGCTGTCCGCTGATCAGATCTTCCTCTGTTAAGCTGCTGTTTAGTTCACATTTCCTAATGAACCCGTGTCCTGATGGAGCCATTGAACAAAGCAGATTAGATGGGGATTCTCACATACTTTATCGCTCAGGTTGATTATTTGTGTGTCCATGCGTGTGTTGGTGTGAGTCCAGCCCTATTTCCTGGAAAGCTTCTGTTCGCAATGTATTTTTGCTTTGTGAGTCACCTTTTAAAAAAGCTTGAACTTTACGTTGGTATCAGGATTCTCTATCCATTATCCAGTCTTTTGTCGGCTGTGCGGGGCTGTCACATTTTAGCCATCATACTCTTAGGCCTGTGCTACCCAAGGTCTTTTTTTTCTATTTGTCTTTAACATCAGTGTACTGTGAAACAAAGTCCACTTATAAAGCATGTTTTATAAATTAAATACAATTTAAATTTGAGCTAAGAAAAATGGAGCTGTCTTTAGAAATATCATAGCTTCTGTCTTGACCTAATGCATCATTGGGCCTTCAACTCAAAAGACTCCAACTTTGCATCAGATAAAGACAAAGAAGAAGAAGAAATGGAAAAAGAATATTAAGAACAAAAAAAAAAAAAAAAAAAAGAATAGGAAAGGATTTCACAATGAAATGGAATTCCAATACTTTGATACTTTATTCCAAAATGGTTTGGTACTAGAATTCTCCAATGTTCCTTATTTGTTGTGGGTCAAATACTTAGGTGTCAGTAACTGAGAAACTAGTACATATATATATTGGAGTGAAAAGAATATCTGTACTGCCTCTGACTCAACGTGTCCGCTATCAATGACAATAGCATGGAGTCATCTCTGTAGGGATAGCAAAACCCCAGTTCCATTCTGCAATAGTGCTTTTCTAGTCTTCTTACTACTCAAAGCGCTTTTTACACCGCATGTCACACCTACCCATTCACACACTGATAGCAGTGGTTGCTAGTGAGACTATCAGAAGTAACTAATCCCTGTCATACACATTCATACGAAGACGAAGCAGCGGGAGCAATTTGGGTTAAGTGTCTTGCCCAACATTCTGAAGAATTGATGGTGAATGATGCCCAGTGTCTTCATCCCCTTGATACAACCTATATTTTTGGATGACACTTTGGCTCTTTTCAACACAACATTCTATTTTTCAGCCATACTCTCTGTCTTCTGTTTCCTCCCCTCACTCTTCCTCTACGTACATTTTATCTTCAAACACACTGGGCATTTCCCCCAACTGTTTGAAGAAGACCACTGAAACATGGCATGGCAGCCAAATGTACCCAGCCAATTCACAGAGCCTGCTGGATATGATCACAGGGCCAAATACCTTAGAGCTGCAGTACAACACATGCATTTAGTAACTCATTTGTATGGGAGTCAACAGCTTCCCTTACACATGTCAATGATTGCACACATGCTTAGGGGGGCGGAATGGGGGTTGGGGGATAAGGATTTGTAATTCAGAGAGCAATTAACATGTAACATCACTGGCAAATAGGATAGTTATGACTCATTTACATTACTTGTAGATGGGGAGTGGAGAAATGAGGCATGACTGCAGTCGCATAGCATGTCCTAATTGTGCCGGCACTTTCCATCACATACAGGAACCGCCATGTATTCATTTTCAGTCACGCTTACTGTCATGCAAACCAGCTTTCCATTCGTTTTCTTTTGATTGCAGCTCTTAAAAATACATTTTCATGATTATGCTAGGGATGATAGTAAATAAATCACAATTTTGGTTCAAATTATTGTTTCAAATTCTTCATACATCCATTCATCCATCTATCAATCCCTCAAACAACCCATGCATCCATACATCCAGCCAGCCATTCATCTAGCCTAACATCAGTACATCCATCAAGCTATTGTTAATCCATTCATCCATCCATCCATCCATCTGACCACATGTGTTGAATTCTATTACACAGCTCATTGTGTCTTTCAAATTATGGGTTCAAATGATTTATCCATCCATCCATCCATTCTTCCATTTAGCCAGCGAGTCACCTCCATTTAAGTTGAATTGTCTGTCACACAACTTCTTATGTCTTTGATCTGCGCTACCAACCAAAGTCTGGAAGTTGGGACTGTTTGCTAAAGAGTTGCCAGTTCACTACCAGAGCACTGCTGATATGCTCTTGAGCAAAGAACCAACCCTTCAACTGCTTATGCTCTATTTTTGTGGGCAGCCTGGCCTTTGCTTGTAGTATGTTCAACAACAGAGGAAGAAAATTAATTTTCACCTGGGATAAAGTATGTACTTTCATCATTGTATAGGTAAGATGGAGGTAATATTCCACTGTCTGTGATCAGAAATGTGTTGAAGCAAATGACTTGTATCCAATACATGTGTCTCATAGACAGAAAAAAACACCAAATAATGTCCTTATCAACCAATAAGAATCCAGTATTCATTAAAGATTTATATAAATAAACGTTAATGATTGATCCAATTGATGATAAAGCATTCTGATATACGTTCAATGAAAACAATCAGAATACTGTTCTAGGGCCACATTGGAACAACCTTTGTTGCACAATCTATCTACTAATACCAATGTTGGTTCCAACTGTTACCATATGAGCTGCAGCAAGATGTTCTAATAGCGTTGCAGACTTACAGAGGTATAGAAGCGCCAGCATACCTCATATATGTTCTCTTAACAACAGCTTTCATAGACAGCCAGTCATGTAGGGCACACATCACTAAATATGTTTTGGCTGCACCCAGCATGGGTTTTCCAAACTTAATACAGAACTGTCGCCTGAGCTCTTCTGCAATTTCTCACATCTCATCATTTCAAATGTAAAAGGCTCTTTTCTCTTCTTCCCTGTGTAGGTGTAGATCTTAAATGTCACACTGTGCTTATGTTCGAAGTTATTTTTTAAAATAATCTGGGAAATAAAATCTGTATGCTGTGTTGTCTGAACATCTTTGAAGGCCACTTGAGGGCATTAACAAATGAGTGAAAAGTTGTCAAAAGAGGGAATAAAAATCTTGTACTTACTCGACTCCCTTCAGCTGGCCATGATTTCCAAGTTGAGTATAGTTTTTATACCGAAATATTAATATTGTTTGAAGCAGTGTGGATAAAAGTTGGCGTTAAAAGCCTTTTTAGTAGTTTGACCATCTAACAAGTATAATAATGCAATACCATTGCAATATGCTAACACACCTAACCAGAGTTTACACTAGACTCTTTTTTTTGGACCGGTAACATCACCGGCCATATAGAACAACTACCCGACAGCTTTGAATAGTCACATATGCCTAATAACTTTCAACACTAATAACACGCACAAAACCCCACAAATTCTATTATTAATTCATCATCATGGACCAATCAGTCAAGGCAAGAGAACACAGGTTAAAAGTTCAAAAATCAGGCTTCTTTATTCAGAAATGGTATGAAACAAAAGCAAAGACAAGTAACTCAGTCAAAATATACAAGTAGAGGACTTGTTGAAAGAGGTCAACATAACATAACTCTATTGAAAATGTGTGCTAACTGAACAGAATATGAACTCAACTAACAGACCTAACAAAATGAGAACTGAGGGGGATATGTAAACCAGCTGACCAAACCAAAACCAACTCAAAGGGGAGGACTACACACAAATATCTAAAAGTTAACACCAAGGAACTCTGATCCCCGTATGCTGTCCGAGCACTTGGTATGGTCCTCTTCCTCAAAGCCAACCTCCACCCTCAGCCTCATCTTCAAGGCTTCCAAAAGAGAACGTAATATCAACATGCAACAGCACATTCGTCTGTCATCATGAAAAAACAGGCTAAATGTTGGATGATGCAATGATCCAGTACTAAGATTGCAGAGAATCATGGACATAAATAAAGGTTCATTTTAACAAATATTTCAGCTCCATTCCTTAAGTGTTTTTTATGATGTATGCACTACAAAGTATTGTAGCCTCATTTGGATCTTGGCTCTTGTCGTACTGTCAGTGCTTTTGATGATACATCAGTATTGCGGTGGTTGTTTAGTTATATGTCTCAGCACCATCTGAAATTTGAGCTGTCCCAGGTCGACATCAAATCATCTTATGAGCTCCCCCCTCTCTGTCTGCCTCCACCCTTCCCCGGCTGACATGTCTGCTAAGATGAAAGAGGCAGAGTCAGACAGACATAGCGGCTCTGACTGCATTCAACACAAGCAGGATCATCGAGTGGAAAGCTGGACGTCATTATTTTTGTCTTCTTTTCAGTCAGTTTATCTGCGAGTGGGTTAGTCTGTGTGCAAGTCAAAAGTGTCCCCAATCCTTGTTAAAACCATTAATTACATAACACAGAGTCTGTCCTTTTAATGCTTGAAGGGGAGCAAGAAGGGGAAGCATGTGATGTTTTGGACCAAAGTATCCTGTTATTCAGCTGAAGGGTGCCCAACTGAAGTGACAGAAAGGTTCGGCCCACTGAGGAACTCTGAGAGAGAGACATCAAAGAGAAATTAGTGCCATGCAAAGCCCTTCTGTCTCCAATCAGGCTGGTAAGCAGTTGAGTGTAATACCTTATTTTTGAATTAGCCACTGATAGGAGCACCAAGATAAGACAGGCGCTTCACTTGCCGGGGAGTGGAGGGAAGCCTAATGGAAGTGGGATTGCCTTTTTCACCAGCTGAGCCCCGTGGCATTGTCTTCTCTTGTCTCAAATTAGCAATTTACATGTCAATACTTCCTTTAGGGGCTTTTTTTTTTTTTGGCTTCCCTCTTGCTTGATAACATTTCTATTTTTATCCAGGCAACAGGATCAGAACAAATAAAAATCATGAGTGGAGGGTAACCTTGAAAGCAATCTAGGAATCGGAACTTGAGGAGGAATTAGGATCAAATGAGAACTCCCCTTCCAGTTCCGCTGCGCATAATTGAACAAAACCATTTTGGAGCGAAACAGACATTGTCACCTGCAAATCTGTTTGTGCATATGTAACGGTCGAAGTGCAAATAAACAGCTAAATGCCTGACAAGCCCTTAGGCAGAACATTGATCCATAATGTATTTTATTTCATGTTTTATTAAAGCTTGTTTGAGCTGCTTTGAATATTAAAATGTCATGGAATCCTGGATGTGTGTCTGCTATGCTCGGGACATCGCTAACAGACATGCATCATCATGCATCCCGCGCAAACACACCCACATACATCACAAGCCTGTCAGAGAAATGTGTGTGTATGAGTGTGTGTGTGTGTGTGTGTTTGTGTGTGTGTGTGTGTGTGTGTAGGGGGGGGACACAAAAGAAAGGGAGGGAAATTTATCAGACGCAGCAATCCGCCTCTCTTAGTTTTGCAGCTCATCCCACTCTCATCTCACTCTCTCCTGCGTCGATATGTCTTGAGCCATTTAATTAGCCTGACAGGTAATAAATTCCACGTCTTGTGTGCCACTTGCTAGTTTATTTATTTATCTATCAGACTTTTAGAGACATACAGAATCCGAGGGGCCGGACTCCATTATAAGGCGAGTAGCATCTCCAGCCTTTTAAGGTTTGAGTCATTAGTTAATCAGGCTGTCAGCGTGACAAGTCTGGAGCTGTTGTGTCGACCTTGGCAGCCGTTGCATGCAACATTGGCACGAAAGAGAAGATATACTACACATGTATATCTTGCGGATACAAGAAGTAGTTAATATACTTATAGTGCAATGTTATCTTCTATGTGACATTTAAGCGTAAAAAAAAAAATGATCATCCGAGTGTCAGACTACTCTCTGTGTCTGGCTAGCCTGATAAGAGCTCTTGCAGCCGGGTCCTGCCACATCGTGCCACATCATTTAAAACTCAATGAGCTGTCAGTGATCTCACAGCTGGAGGAGATCTGTGTCAAAGCAATGGGATGCAAGTGAGGTCATGGCACTGGGAGTTTCCCTTCTGTTCAATGGTCCTGCAAGATGCCTCAGTCAGCAATTTTTTTTATTATTCCACAATCCTGGGCAAAGTGGGTTCAAAACGCCAAATCTGGATCAGAAATGTCCGGATTTTAAACTCCACTTGTTCTGCCTTCCTGGGTTAGCTAATCCATCTGACTTTTCTTTTTTTTTCTCCCAATTAGAATTAGCTTCGATCATCTTTATCAAGACAGACTTTAAGAGATTAACATATCCTGCTTACCAATGTGCTAAAGAATACTGTGCTACATACTTTGCACATCACCAAATTCCACACTTATTGAAAGCTCCCAACAGTGTCTTTCTTTTATATATTCATGATATCAACACCTTCATACAACCCTAATGCTTTCTTCATCTAATTTGTCACTGTAGCAATACAGCAATCCAAGGACTTTGGACTTTAGTATTAACCTAAAAGTAAAATCAATGAATGACCAAATTAAAAGTTTTATTAGAGTGTTCAATCCAGCCTTAAGCTAGCCCTCTGCTTTGATGAGGATAATCCTAATATTTCTACTCAAAGTTATCCCCAAAAAGAATAGTTGTTACTACGGTAACAACTAATGGTTATCCAACGTCAACAATTAAATACATACCAGTCATAATCAATACTTTAGAACAACAGATAACTGACATTTAGCCCAGATAAAAATCAAGAATGGGTTACCTGAGCCAATCAAAGGTACAGTATTTATTTATTATATTTTCAACAACCCATCTTGATAGCCTTAATCTGATCAGGGAACATTTGAACAACTAGGCCCTGTATATCCTGTATCTACTCAATCCCTCCAAATGGAACCAGTCTGGATTTACTTTGGTGTAGGGCTGTGTAATTCCCTTAACCCCACGATGCGATACATATCACTATATAGAAGCCCTATACGAAACATATTCTGATATACATTGATTTTGGATAATTACCATGTCCTACACAGAATTCACTACAACAGTTGTTCTTACTGTTGGGAATAACAGCAGAAGCATATGGATCCTACAACTTAAAACACTTCAGTTCGGGTCCCCAGAAATACATTAAAATATTTAAATCCCAGCGCTATGGTTATGGTGTCATGGTGAACTCCACTGTGCCGCTTTTTGAAATACTAATATCGGATGACTTCACAAAAGGATAGCACAGATATTGCAGAGGCTGAACTTTCACAAACGAGATGAAAAAGGGATTCTCAAAGCACCCACAAGAGGTGAAATGCACCCAAAGAAAATATCATCTTGATGCTTTGGCAAAATTGTCAGGGATTACAAAGATGTCAATGTGCTTATTTTTGGTGCAGTTCTATCTGTAAGTTAATTGTGTGCTTTGGCAATACTGCAGCTCCACCAGCAGATCCCTTCTGTGCTGAGTCTGGCTTCAAATGCCCAATACTGTATGTCACCACCTATCCCTGGGGGTGTTTTCTCTGTTGTACATAGGAAGATGTGGAGACGTTTCAGCAAATGAAAAATAAAATTTATGAAGGATTTTAACTAATGTGCAAGCTGTTTTAACTGTTTTGTCTTCTGCAAATGAGCGGGCAGCTCATGTTACATTTTGTTTTGAGGAAAAAAGTGCATTAAACTTGACTCAGTGTTGTCATTGAAGCGGCATTAAAGTTAGGGACCAGAGTCGTTGCTTGTTTACAGGCAAGGCAGGCAACTGCTGCATAACCGGTCGACTTGATCTTGAGCAATGTTAATGAATGGTCTCTGCCCATGCCATTTTTACATCAACGTTTACCATGTCAGATTACTGACCCCCACCCCATGTGTTTTTTTTTTTTTTTTGCTCACAGTCCCACTAGACTCTAGACCAGCGTAGGGCAACTGGCGGCCCAGGGGCCACATGCGACCCCCATCAACCCTCAATGTGGCCCTCAGGTAAATTTTTGTCAATTAATTGGAAACATGAAGAAAACATGACAAAATCTGCCATGAAATCTTGAAAACCAGAAATATGCCCATAAAATTATTTGATCACTGGTATTATTTGAGTTAAATTTGAGACATAATTGACTGTAATCGTTTTGTGTCCTTTTTGTGTTTTTGTGGCCCTCCGGCAGTGAAAATTAAATGAATGTGGCCCTTGCTGTGACCAAAGTTTTCCATCCCTGCTCTAGACTCACCACTGGTTAGGAAAACAAGCAAAATTACCATATTCTTAAATATACTCAATTAACTTTGACGTGTATGTTTCATGCAGCTGTTTGGAGGCTTTTCTTTGGGTTTGGGAATTCGGGTTCATTTATGTGAAATAAGGCTGCAGGCATTCTCGTCTTTACAGTAAGAGTTGAGAATGTGTCACTGTGAGTGTGTGTGTGTGTGTGTGTGTGTGTGTGTGTGTGTGTGTGTGTACTAATTCTAGTGAGCTGGTGAAGTGCTTAATGGAGGGCCATTACATTCTCGTTAGTTCAGCTTCAGTGCTCTGGGTCTGGAGCACAGCTGCCCCCGCTCCCTGAACACTGGCAGAATCGGACCCAAAAGACCACCCCTACTCCCCCTTATATCCCTCTCCGCCTCCCCTGTCATCCCTCTCCCACTCTGCCTGACACATTCCTCCACCCAAGTGTCTGTTACCCCACCTCTCTCTCGCCACATCTCTGGCCTTTTTTTTTTAATCACATCACTGCTGTTAGCCACTGGAAGCTGCTGTAATGTGAATTTAAAGTGTACATCCTTGAATGTCAGCAGCCACAACCTTTATTTCCTGCTAGAACAATGGGCTCAGACTTTAAGTCGGACCACGTTAAAAATGTTGCACTCTAGCAAAGCAAAAATACCAGATGATATTTGGCTTCATGTCAATTAAACACACAGCAGCAAATTCTACCACCAGGGGGCTCTCAGTCAAAACAACAACAAAAGAACAAAAGATGATGTCGAGGCTGGCGGGGAATCATGCTACTCCATACTCCACCGCCCACCCACAAACTCAGAGTTGACCATAGTCGACCTTTCTTTTCTGCCTACTTTATATTCTTTTTTTTATCTCCTTTTTTTTTTTGGGGGGGGGGGCTTTTTTGGGCCTTTATTGTAAAGATAGGTCAGTGGATTGAGCTGGAAATCAGGGAGAGAGAGTAGGGAATGACATGCCAGAAATGAGCTGCAGGCTGGATTTGAACCTGGGCCACATTGCACCTTTGAGGACTGTAGCCTCTGCCACCAGGGCCCTTTCTTATCCCCTTTCTTTTCCCCTTTCAAATTGCATTAATACTGTTCCTATTTTTGCTCTTCTATGTCGCATGGTATAGCATGATGCTGCACCACAGTGGGGCAACTAGCTCAGTCTGACAGTAGCTCTGTCAGACTGAGGGTTGGGAACCGGAGGGTCGCCAGTTCAAGTCCCGTTTTGGACCATAATTTGGAAGTTGGCCTGGTAGCTGGAGAGGTGCAAGGTCACTTCCCCTTGGTTGCTCAGACACACTCCCTGCGTAGCAGTGTGTAGAAGCCCCACTCTGACATCTCTCCACTAATGCATGCCCTCAGGTCCTGTTTGTGCATGTGTGTATGCGTGTGAGAAGCATGTCTCTCAGTAAGTGTGAAACAGAATTTCCCTCAAGAATTAATAAAGTATGTCAAAAAGACCAAAGCAACATTTTGAATTTCCGACTCATCATAAACGCACCTGCTTTCACTCGATCTCTCTTCACCATCTATATTTCCAGAACTGCACAGTGTGAGAAAATCTGCCTCTCTGGAATCATTGGTCAGGACATGACCTCAGAAATCTGACAGGAAAACTACAGTAGAATTAGATCCACACTATAATATCTTATTTATAGGCCCTGGTGGTTCTTCCCTGTCATCTTTTCTAAAAAAAAAATAAAGAAAACTACAAAGACAGATGGCAACAACAGAGAGAAATCCAAAAAGAAAAGTCGGATTTAAAAGTTTCCTGGCTTGGGTTTTTAGGGGGGAGGGTGCATGTTGCCGTGTGTGGAGCAGAAGGAAAAGCTGCATTGCCATACGCTGAATAAAGACAGGAGTCAGTCAGCCAGAAATCTAGTAGGAGTATTATTCATCCATGGGCGGCCTTCCATCAAAGTGCTCTTCCCTGAAAAGCACGCAGATACAGAAAAAAAAAAAAGTGGAAAAACAGACACACCCAGGCAGACAAGGGGACAAATGCATTTCTCAACATCATCTCTTTATTCTCATTCAAATCCTGTAGCGAGGCGGGACTTTGAGGACGAGATTTTTCCTCTTTTTATCGCCTGAAATACATTCACCTCAGCTACTGGTTGAAAAGCTTTATCTTAATTAAATCTATCCCTGCTTACCGATCTCGGTGACGTTACGTTGCTCCAGATCTTAAACAAGCGGCTGGAAACCGAAAAAGAACGAGAAGGAGTGATGTTGTCTGTTTGTTAGTGGGTGTGTTTGAACGTGTGTGTTCAGGAGAAAAAAAAGGATTGAGAGAAAGAGACATCTCGTAGCCATCTATACAAAAAACATTGGGGTATTTTTGTCAATGCGTCACAGATAAGACGTTTTTATTTTGTTTGTTTGTTTGTTTATTCCTGGTGAAAAAAAAGGGTGACCCTGATTTTGCACCTCCTGTCTGTGTGAGTGTTTGTCTGTGAGACTCTTCAAAAGTTGCTGACATGCCATAAATAATGCAAAAAACGTAACAACTGAACCAAGACGTTACATTCCAAGTAGATGGAAATATTTGGTGTCTCTTAATATGAACCCATCGCTTATAATGCATCATAAGCACATTTATTAGTGTATTTAAGAGGCTTCATAACAGTCCTTTGAAGTGATTATAAGTAGGGCTGGGAATCTTTGGGTGTCTCACGATTCGATTCGATTCTGATTCTTGGGGTCACGATTCGATTCAGAATCTATTTTTGATTCAAAACGATTCTGGATTCATGATTCAAAGTCAAACTCTGACTAGACCGTAGTCAAGACGAATGGTCAAAACAGACCCGAGGAAGAGAATATGTTTACCTATGAAAAGTATACTTTACATGACATTTTTTTAGTACCGCAGTTTTCAGTAGCAACTCCCACTTCCTTATGAAGCGGTCTTTGACTGTGTTTCCATGCAACGATAAACATGTCGTGTCTATCATGGCAGCTCTATCATGGCGGCCGCCACAACAAGACACGTCTCGTTACATCTATAAAATGACGGATTTCTCTGGCTTTGATAACTGTTGGAAATATTTTTAAAAAATATATATATATAACATAGGTTTAGTTTTTAAAAAATTATAGATTTTTAAAATTTATTTTAGATTTATTTTTTGGCTTTTTTGTGACTTTATTGGAGAGACAGGACAGTGGATAGAAATGGAAATCAGGGAGAGAAAGGGGAATGACATGCGGGAAAGGAGCCATAGGTCGGACTCGAACCCGGACCGCCCGGGTTGAGGACAATAGCCTCCACATATGGGATGCACGCACTAACCACTGCGCCACCAGCGCCCCAAATTAGAGATATTTTAATGGAAACATTATGATACAATTCTACGGATTATACATTTAATGCAAAACTAACAACAACGTAATTTGAATTAAGGCTCTCATAACAAATGATAACTCACAACCACAACTCGATCCAGGTCTAAAGGTTCATAGAGAACTGGTTTAATGTTTTACAAGAGGTTGTAATTTCTAAGATTCTTAAATGGAAGAATCAATACTTATAACATGTTAAACAAGCCAACCCTCTATGTTGCCTCCAGGAAACATAGCCTATTTGGGCTATTCTAAATAAAATGATCCATTCAATTGTCCAATGCTATCTCATGAGTGGGGAACTCATATACTAACCGATGATTATGCAAAAAAATGGTGACCCACATGACCCACAGGGCTCCATGTTGCTTCTTTTTTGAGCATGTGTACAAGTCACACCACCCCATTATTTCCTCCGATGAAAAGTGCATTTCAAATAATCACAAAACAAAAAATCTGAGTTACCTTCATAGATAATTAAAGAATGATTTTAAATATCATCAAATGTTTTTGAGGAAATTACAAAAAATGTCATGTTGCCCTGAAGCAACATTGTACCGTAATGGCATTGCATACCAGCATACTAGGTTGTAATACAAGTATATTGTATTTGTAAGGAATAGACTTAAAATGAACTCATCGGGCTGTATAAATGTGCCCAGATGCATTCATTGTGTTCAAGTGTTACCAACATTATTTCAAAGGAAGTTTGAGGTCAGTCCAGGACATTGACATGTTTTTTTTGGCAAACCGTTTGCCCTCGGATCTGTCTAGCATTCCTAATGAACATAATTGGCTCAGACAAAAACATTTAAACCATGATGAGCAGATGGCATCATTCACACAGGCTGCATAACAAGAAGCTAGCAGGAGTAAAAAAAAAAAAAAAAAAAAAGAAAAAACAGGTGAAACTTAAAAAAAACCAAAAAAAAAAACCTCCTTAACTCAGCACATCACAGCAGTAATGAGATGTAAATTACCTCGCCAAATAAATCTTTGATTAGCTTCACTGCATGCTGTTTCTGTTGTCTCCGGACTGCTACTGGTTGCTGCAAACACACTCGCATCCCATTGTGTCATTGGAAGCATGTTAATACCTGACTGAGCGGTGGTTTGTAGCTGAGACCCCCCCCCCACCCTCTTAAAAATCACCACGATAACTCTACTATGCCAACAAATGCACTAAATCTTTGCAAACATGATAACGAATGCATGCACACTCCTAAGAAGACTATTAGAGTCAAGTGTTTGCACATAGGATTAAATAACAATGCTCCAAATAATAATAATGTTTGCAGAGGTTGACAGGTAAGTCGTCGCTTTCCCATGGCTCGGCTAATTAAAGCCGGCACCGATGGGTTGTGCGAGGGATAACACAGTGTTATAGCTCTGGGCTCGAACAGATGCTGCGCTTTGATGAGCACTGAGGTTAGCCTATCACACATTGTCTCCAATCATCAGGAGAGCAGGAGAAGGTCAGCTTTAATTACAGCGAGGAATATCTGAGGTAGCTTTCATTTAAAGACACAAAGTAGTGTCTTCATCAAGAGGGAAAAAAAAAAAAGTTGATATGACCGGGGATGCAATGTATATTATCTTTGTGTCATTTGTAATATCAGCTCTGGTTATGTTCTTTTGAAGAGAGTCCTTATTTTTTTGTGGCATTGCTTTTTATCCCAATTGATTAATCCTGAAGTGGTAATTTAAGATCGTGTCTCCATATATAAGATCTTATATAATAAGATCTTCATGCATGTTAATCTTAAAGTAGCTTATTTGTAATATCATACCAATTGAAGATGTAAAAACTACATAGCAGCTGCAATAGTGTGACTTGTTTCTTCCTATTGAAAGTGTGCTGACCTTTTGTATTCAGTGTTGGGGAGGAGCACTGTCCTTACAAAATAAGAACAAACTGGACAAGGTTGTTAAACTATGTGAAGCAAATGTACAGCATTTCTTTCCTGACAGACACACTGAATTTCGCCATCAAGATCACAGCTGACCCTCTGCACCCCCTTTGGTCAGAGTATGAACTCTTGAAGTCAGGTCGCAGGTACAGAATGCCCAGGATGAGGACTAAAAGAGGCTTTACATCCTTTGTACCGCACAGTATTCAGCTGCTTAATAAGAGCTGATTATACAGGATGAACTCGGCACTCTGCACTTTATTTAACTTGCTGAAATCCCTCATTGAATCATGTGATGCTTTAGTGTGTTTTTATGTGCTCTTTCGTGCTGTCCTGTAAATGTTTGTTTGTATTGTGTCTTTTATGCTCTCTGTGCAAGGCAAATTCCCCTAGGGGCAATAAAGGTTTCATTCATTCATTCATTCATTACTCACACCACGCGGCTGTGTCGTCTCTCAAGAGGAAGGCCAAGGGTTCGATCCCCGGCTCCTGCAGCCACATCTCGGATGCGTCCTTGGGCAAGACACCAAGTTGCTCCCGCTGCTTTGGTGGCCACGTATGAATGTGTATGAATGTGTATGAATGGGATTAGTTGCTTCTGATTTACATAGCAACCTCTGACATCAGTGTGTGAATGGGTAGTAGTGACCTGCTTTGTAAAAGCTCTTTGAGCAGTCAGAAGACTACAAAAGTGCTATACAAGTTAAGTCCATTTACCATTCCATTACCATTTACTCTTAATAAATCAGTGTTGGGCACTTGTAAAATGTAGTGAGGTAAGCTTCAAGTGACTTTACATTAAATAAGGGTTCACCACCCTGGAGCTTTCCCCCTGAGCGATCAGTTCAACTAAGCTCCAGAAATAGTGATGTAGCTTACTGTATCTAAGCTATTTTCTTTAATGTTTCATCCTATTGATGTTAAAGTTGATCTTATTTATGTATTTTTAATGGGACACCTTCATATTTAAAATAAAATCTATATCTACCTGCACTCTAAATACTGTTGAACAATGTGCTTAATTTATCCACCAGAGCACCACACTTCACCCCAGGGCCACTGTCTTTTTATTGTTTTTTTTTTGTTTTTTTAAACAGACAAAAGAAAGGCTGGTTATCTGTATCGAAATGATTCTTATGGTTTTAAAACAATGTTTTTGACTCAAAGCTTCTGTGAAGAGGTTGAAGCTGTTTATGAAATAGACTGAGATTAATACTGATGCCTCAATATAAACTACAAAAACCACCCATCAGCGTATCATACATATGTATTGTTTATTTTTGAATGCCTGCCAACACTACTGCTAGGTTGGTGTTGGACAAATTAAGTTACAGCATGCAGCCCAAACTCTGTTTGATAAGCAGAGTAGGAATTTCACAACTTCACCAACTACAAGGTGCATGAAGAGTGAAAGAAGAGGTCAAAAAGCTCCAGCAGCTCATGTAGTGTAGTGTGAAGACTTTATTAAAGAAATAGAACAACGTGTTTGGGCTTGTGGCCTTCATCATCAAACACTTTGCAAACATAGTTTAAAAAGGGTCATTCTAAATTGAAAGAAAGGTAAAAAAAAAAATGCATAAAGATAACCAACATTATATATCCACATGTATATCAGAGGCACCTGCAAAGGTTGGCTGGTTCGATTTGTGTGTTAGACCAATGCGTACTGACAGGGGGGTGAGGGGCGTGTCCAGCAGAGGCTACAATGACACCATTCTGTATTTGGTCACCAAGTTGGAAATAAGGGGATGGTTTAGAGTTTGCACAAGGATCTTTAACTCCCTTTGATGACATTTTCCACTGCAAACTTTCACATTGGGTGATATGATGAAGTGTTAAAAGACAGCAGGAGGAGATTTTTCTTCAGAGAATACCACTAACATGTTTTAGACTAGATCAACAGAAACCACAAGAAGTATTTCTTCTTCCTCGAGGGGGAGATCAAAAGTTCATCATAGTAGTTTTCATTCTACTTTTTCCCAACGTCTATCTCCATCACAGCCAGAATTAGATCCTGAAAATGAGATCACATGACAAAAACTTGTTGAAATGGAGTCTGGTCAATATACCCACTGGCTGAGTTTAAGTTTTTGGTGCAAATCTTCCCCCCTTAATCTTTATGTAGATAAGTTGTTTAAAGCTGGTGTCTGCAGAATGCATCAGCGATGTTTACCTTAACTTCTGGAGTGTCTTCCTCTGAAGCCGACAGCTGTGAACTCTGTGGAAACTTTCAAAAGCAGTTGAAGACCCACCTGTTCAGACGTTCCTTTGTTTGATGTGTCTATGTTTGCTTTTATGTCACTGTCTGTATTTAAAGTCTCTGTTTCTCTAATCTTTTATTGCGAAGCACATTGTGACATCTTCTCTTGAAGGCTGCTACATAAATAGGCTTTACTTACCTATTTACTTACTTCTGGTTGTGTCGTGATAACTCAGGAATTACCTGCATGTTTGTCTCCCTGTCAAGTGAACTCAAGCTCCTATGACCCTGCAGCAGAGATATCACAGTCATCGGCCAAAGGATTGGTGATTGATACGAAAACAAAAACCGTTTCAGGCCTAGTAAAAACATATATTTTGTTTTCCTCTATCAAGTCAAAGAAAGTGACAATTTGAAGTTCCTTTAACTTCTGAATTTTCAGGAAAATTTAACAAGACAGTGTTTTTGTGTTCAATGTCAAAAAAAGATGTTTAAATGATAAATGTGTAACTAATTAACAAATTCCGTGCAAATGAATAGATTTAGCCATGAAGACTGATAGGATTTGCATATACACACATTGCATAGATGAACTCCATAAGCACACCATGAAATACTGAAATGTTCCGCCTATTTGTGGTTTAATAAAATAATTTCAATATTTTATTTTCATCACTCTCTTTTCACCGTGGTAAGATTCAATGTGTAACTGTTAAGACCGAGACCTGTAAAATCTGTAGATGAACTCTGATGTGATCTCTGTGAAATGAGCTGTGTGTTTCAGCACCATGGACAGAGACAGCACCTCCCAACACAAATACATTATACGTCATTTTAAAGCCCTTCAGAGAAATTAAAGAGGTTTCTGTTTTTATCAATGACTTTTGGTTTACGCTTAAAAAATCAATCACTGCAGACTTAACTGTTCAAAAACACATAACCCCCCTGGGGCGCTGGTGGCGCAGTGGTTAGTGCACGCGCCCCATGTATGAAGGCTATGGTCCTCCAAGCGGGTGGCTCCTTCCCCGCATGTCATTCCCAACTCTCTCTTCCTGATTTCCGACTCTATCCACTGTCCTATCTCTTCAAGAAGGCACAACAAGCCCATAAATAAATCTTAAATAATAAAAAAAATTAAAAATCAATCACTGCAGACTTAACTGTTCAAAAACACTTACCCCCCCTGGGGCGCTGGTGGCACAGTGGATAGTGCGCGCGCCCCATATGTGGAGGCTATAGTCCTTCAAGTGGGCGGGTTGAAATCCTTTCCCGCACGTCATTCCCCTCTCTCTCTCTCTCTGCCAAAAAAACTCCCAAACAAACACATTACCCCTTCAAATATCCTCAACATTAAACAAATCCAATTAAATTCCATTTATTTAAGGTTTTATGAATCAAAATTGTGCACGGGAGGGGGGTTGCAAAAAAAAAAAAGAAGTTCAAATAATTGATATCGCCAAGTCTGTGTATCAGCTGTTGTTGAAGTGCAGCAAAGATTCATTAGCAACAACAACTCATTAGGTTAAAATTTGAAAATAAACTTTGTTTATCTCCTCATTATAGCTTCGTTTTAATTGTGCCCTGTGTGAAGATCATCTACTGCAGCGGTACTGCAGCAGTACACTGTGGCTGCTGCTGCTCTTCACTTCCAACCAAGGGGCAACCTCCGGTCTCGAAAAATGAAGCCAATGCGGAAGTACAAAAAACTGCAGTTCCTCAAGGTTCTGCTTGAGGCTGGCTGCAGAAGCGCCGAAGTGCCATAAGCCCACAGCCAAAAAAAGCTTGTTTTTACCACAGGAATGAACATGTTTACAGCCTGGTTCAAAAAACGAGATATATCTGATAAGGTAGGGACCTCACGTCCTCCCACTGTGGGGGGGGGGGATTGTTTTATAACTCATCGGATTTTATTCTATTAAGGAAAACGGCTATGCCCATATAAGGGTTGTGGCAGATTTGATTGACAGCTCTGCACGCTGCATCTGTCTGTCAGGTCAGCAGCAGGTCAGGAGGCTAACAGCTTGATCCGTCTGATTTCTCCTCTTTTTTACTTTGTTTGGAGAGTTTGTTTAACACATATCTGACAACATACATGGCTTGCTGTGCGGTTAACAGACCATCCAAGCTGCTTCCGTTTTTTTCGGTAAGTGATATAGTAGTGTTATATTTACTGCATACTCATGTGTCGTTATTTATATTTACGGACCTAGCTTGTTTAGCGTTAGCTTGTAAACCAGTCGGCTAACTGTACTCAGTGTAGCCCATTATTTACGGTCAATGGTTTAGAAATGTTTGTTGTTAAGATGTTGTTGTTGAAAATAATGAGTTTGTGTCATGTTAGAAGCTAAAGGTTCACCTCGGTGGTTAACCACAGACTGTAAATATGGTTATCTGACGTTATGATGAATGTAATACTTCACGTAAATGTCGACATTAAAAAACAAACTTTGTGTAGTAATTATCCGTCAGTAACATAAACTTAACTGAACCTAATATGCTGTGTAGCTTATAGAGGATGACATTAACGTTATATGGTTGATGTAGTGTAAGATTTGTGCAAACTGTTACCAAATTTAAAAACAATTTGGCTTTGTGAGTTCAGGTAAATTTAATATGGTTATTAATATAGTTCTTAATCGTTACAGATGCTCTTACAAAGAATATAGCAGTAGAAATATAAGATATAAAGCAATAAGTACAAGAAATAGTTTGAAGAATACAGCCAGGTACCGAGCTCATGTTAATAACAAATGAGCTACTGTATGTTCTGTACTAAAACTAATTGACACTTTATATTTAGGTTAAAATGTTTCGTCTACTTGCACTGTTGTTAATTTACTGCTCTGTGTGCCTTTGAATTGCCTCCCGGGAACAAATAAAGTTTTTTTGAATTGAATTGAATTGAAAACACAGAGAGTTGGGACCTGTTAATGATTTAAATAATTCAGGTAGTATTTGTTTCATGTAAAGATGAAGTACTATCCACAATAAAGTGCTTAATTTTTCCTCCAAAATCTGAGACAATTTGATGTGGAATATCATTGTGCAAGTGAGTGAGAGAGCTGAAAACAGCATGATTACAATAAGGTTTATCTTCTTAACTTTGAATAGATGTTGATTACCTGAATACTGTACCTTTGTTGTCTGGGTAGTACACTGTTGAATTTATAAATGTACTCTTACACACAGATGAATACAGAAAATGCACAAAAAAATAATTTAATGGATAACTGCTATTTTCTCTCTTTCTTTGCCTTCCTGAAGACCCCGCACTAAAAGTCCATGTTCTCCTGGATCCATGTCACATGCTCGAGCTTCTTCAGAATGATGTTTCAACAGTCGAAGTTCTGGTGAGAGAAGATGGCCAGCAGATAAGACGGCAGTACATGAAGGAGCTCCACAGGCTTCAGGAGGAGGAGGAGGGTTTGCACCTTGGAGGACCGCTGTTCAAATAAAAATAGATCTCCTCCTAACAACTTGCAATCAAACCATTTTCTTCCCATTTTAAAACCCTTTGTCCAGTTTAGATGGGAGAAGTTGATATTATGTGATATTGATCTGGGAAGACAACATTTCTAAATTATTTTTGACTGTGTTTTTATTCACAAGTTATTGATCTTATTTACTCTCCATGTATCTTGATTTAAGAATGGGGCTGTGTTTAAGGGCAAATTTTTGCAATGACTCTGTTCCATCCCATTTCAAGAAATGAACTACATTAGTATTTGGTAAAAAAAAATGTCAAAAGAATAAAAAGTTGTGTAAAAGTAGACTTCCTTTCCTTAAGCTATTGAGTTGAGCATTATTGCACATTTTAGTCTTGTCAATTCAAATCTAAAATGTATACTCATAAGTAGACACAAAGGAGTGCATTTATATAGAAATATTCATCAGTTAGTGACTCATCAGTTTTGATTTGATGAAGGATAAGAGTTATTCACAATAAGGCGTGTAGCTGACCAGCTTGACAGGCGGGTGCGGTGTAACGGTTTGTCAGGAGGTTTAAAACCCGCCTCAGCTCCAGCTCTCAGCCTGTGGGTGACATCACTCAGGCCATCTGGGGGAGACCTCCCTCGCAGCGGAGCAGCAGAGTTGTTGAAGAAGGGAAGCAAGTCTTTCAACCGAAGTCCACCCCAGAAGAACCAACAAATGCAGATGTTGTTGAGGCTCAGGTTTCTTCCTCTGTCTCTGCAGCTCTCTGGGCACCTCGACGGACAAGTCACCAATAATCCACACTGTGTCTATAGGAGAAATACAAAGGTGTTCAATTAATGCCTCAGACAAGACAAAATGTATAGTTAACTACTTGTGACAGCTCAGGGTGTTTTTTTGTTATTAGCCACATCTGCAGGAATAAAATTGAACAAGGTAGCTGCAACTCATAATAATAGATGCCAGTCTTTTTCTAATACTTAAAGTTTTTGGTGTGAAGCTGACACTGTCCACAGACTCCATGACTTCACAGGGTTTTATAGAAAACAAATGTCTTATGATAAATACAAAATAATTATTTATCAATTGTCATGTTCACCCACATCGCTGTTGACATCAGTAAATATAAGACACAGACATTCCCCTTTTTGTAAGAACAGTAACATGAACTGTATACTTTGTAATATTGATTTCTTCTGGATGTCTCACATATTTATTTACAGTCTATGGTCTAACAGTAGTTTTATCAACAACAGCGAAAAGAAAAAAGACGCCAAAGCTCTCGTCTTTTATCGTTTAAAACAGACTTCTTATCCTTAAACATGTAATTACACCCAAGTAATGATTTGCAACACAATGTGAGAATTTAAATGTAAAGATTAGCCTCAAAATGTTTCTTAAATTTTATGATAAAACTTTGCTAATGTATTGCTCTGCTAACCCGGACAAAGTCTAACTGCTCTGACAAATAACTAATAACCATTATTGTATATTTTAAAAAGTGTAGTTTTAAGACTTTAATTACATATTTGGGTTGAATATAATTTGTTTTAACTGTGTTGTAGAAAAGTTAAATGTTAACTTACTGTTTATAGAGTTTTCTCAGGACGAGCAGGAAAGTCGTAGGGGATGATAGCAGCCTAGCTGTTAGCTATGCTGTGAAGTGGACTGCTAACATCGAACTGAATGGGCGGAGTTAAGTCCCGCCTTACTGCTGTAGCTAGGTTGATCCGAAGTTAGGTTGAGACTGCAAATCCAATATGGATGTGGCTGTCAATTGGATTTGAATTCAACAGACGGGTCAGGGTTTGTCCAGTAATATTTACAGTCTATGCTTCCAACCTGTTGATCTGCATACACATGCATGCATGAACGCTTGCACACCCCCCCTCCCCCCTTCCCCTCACACACACACACACACACACACACACACACACACACACAGACACTCACACAAAGCATGCATGCACACAGCTGCAAATACACACACAATAGCTTTGTGTTTCCAACCGCTCTGGAAGATTCCAATTACCTGAGGTTCAATGATTCACAGCAGCACCGCCTACTGTCAGTGTATTCATTTAACTTGTGCTAATTAAATATTCATTTCAACAATCAGTACCACAGGAAGAGGGCTGTGTGTTGGCAGGACCATTGATTGCAGCGGTACAAGAGTTCACATGTGCGTCCATGTGCGTGTCTGAGCGAGCCTCTGCGTGTCACATGTGACCTTTAAAAACATGCCCTGCTTTTCCCTTTTTCTTTTTTTTTTTGACTTTTCCTCCACATGTCTCCTTTCATCCTTACCTCCTCTCTTTTTTTCCAAGGTTCTCTTGTCCTAAGGGCTTGCAATTAGAGACTGCGCTTCCTCTCTCTAATGTGCCGCTGAAAAAGTGAAGGGGGCATCCCACCCTGTGCGGGGGGGGGGGGCGGGGGCTGAGGTGACCACAGGACAATCCCTGAGATTTCATTAAAGCTCCATTTAGGGTTCCATCTGCCCCCGGGAGACAAGAGGGTGGGAGGAAGGTGGAAGACAGCGGTTCGTATCTGTGATTTCCCTTGCTGAATAGAGAAAGGGGTTTGGTGGGGGGAGGCTGTATGTTGCCTTGGCGACCACAGGTGTGCAGGCAGTGTGTGTACCCTCAGTTAGTTAGGAGTTTCCTGTTGCTTACTCAACAACGGCTGGCTCTCAAAGCAGACATGGTCTGTAACCGGAGTCTTTTTTTTTTTAGATTTTAGCCTTATGGCGCTAAGCGTGCGTTCAGATGATCAAACAGAACCAAGGGAAGGATATAAAACTGAGAGAAGCGAAGACATTCAATTCACTGTCTTAACTTTGGTGGCATGCTGTGCAACAGGAACAGAGAGATGTTTGCATCAAAGAAACAGTCGCTGCTAAAGTGAGATATCCCAGCTGCTGTTTCATATTTCAATCTCCAGCTTCATGTAACCTGTTTCTTCTTTCCGTCGAGCCAAACATGCCTGTTTGAAGTAATAAATTATCGATGCAGGTTTTTTTTTTCCCTCTCATGCTAAATACCTTACACGCATCACTGCTAGTTGAGCTCCCACACACACACACACACACACACACACACAGAGTGCATAAAGTAATTAAAAGAGAGGGTGGTTTAACTCTGTTCCATTTCTGACACAAACCACATTATTTTGACAGCCATAGCTTGCTCTTATCCTCTTGTCACACATATATAAAGTCGCAGACATGGACTCAAACGCAGCCCCTTAATCCGGAGGATTAAAGGTGTTTATCCTTAAGATTATCTTATGGAAAATACCGTCTTTATTTCCTGTGTAACCATTTTTTTAGACATAAAAATGAATTAGCATTTTGCGAGCGCTTTTCCAGATATGCTAATTTAATGAATGCACAGGAAATGATGCATTAGTGTAAGTCAGAAAAAAAGGGACGCGTTTCCTATGTTGAAGAGTTGCCTGTGGCTAGTAAGCCAGAGGCTAGCCAGCACTTGATGTTCCGTTGGCTCATTAGCCTGTGGCAGTAGCAGTTTTTTTTGTGTGTGTGCTTTTGTGGTGTAGAAAATTCGGTTATTTTCATCTTCTGCTGAATTTTTGATGCATGCAGTACTGGTGACCCTTGTAAAATTGGAAATACATTTTGGAGTGGAAGACCTGCATATAAAACCAGTCTCCAGCCGTGTCACCAAAATCCATTTTCACACAAGCCAAAAAATAAATGGGATCGATGAGTCTTATCTATTCAACACTGCACTTCCAGATGTATTTCAGTACCAGTGTGCGCACAGTAGTGAAAGTGGGATGAACCCATGATAACGAGTTGGGAGGTTGTGTAAATGAACATGAATAATGCATGGCTCTCCTTTGGGCGGTTGGCAACTGCCTTTGAGAAGCCTGTTTTCAAAGTGGGCCTCTCAGCTTGACGCACACGCAAACTTTCCCATGCTGTGTTATGTGAGGTGAATACAGCTTGGCGATATGTGGCGCTGGAGTCCTGTAGAGAGGTATATATTGGGAAAGGGTGAGAGGAGATGGCATGCTACACAGTGTGTCTACAGTACATTTGAAGCTCGGTGAGGGAACATGGTCTTTAGTACCCTAGAATCAATTTTGCATGCCTTAGAGTCTCTGTTGTACTTATTCAGCCTCTCAATAGCAATTTATTCTGGGTTTACCATTTTTGTAATATATTCCAGGGAGAAATCAATGCTACATATGACATCGAACCACAAAGAGCTACTGTAAATAAGCAGATATTTGATGGAACTGGAGGGCCATAGTCGAGGTCTGAGGTAATTAAATAATGGATTTAAATTCAACAGGTGGAGAGAAAACAACTCCAAGGAGGTGTTTGCTTTTTGTCTGCTTGAAGTGGAATCAGGCAGCTGTTTGCCAACGTAACACATGTTATGCTGCCAGCCAGTGTACAGATGGATGCCAAATGAAAAGATGCATAATAAGAAACGAGTTAAGAAAAATTACAACTCCAGATGCTTCCATATAGGTGTCTATGTATGATCTTGTAATATTAAAAGATACTCTCCAATATGGCTGACCTCCAATAAAAGACCTCCTTTACATTGAGGTATTTAAATGTTTTCACCAGCTGTACTTCTTCCAAAGTCTGTTTTCATTCATGATCTGAGGGGAACATTATTTCACAAAGTCCCTGTACACCAGCTGCTGAAAGCAAATGAAAGACACAGTTGAGAGCAGCTTTTCCAGCAGAAATTGGTAGATACCAAACATTACCCAAAGAGGTAATGGTTATCAGGCCCACGATCATCAATTGTCCAAGAAGTTGAACATAAATGAATGGAAATGATTTGCATGACTACCTAGTTTGTAAACAAGCAAGAGTTTGTAAACATCTTACATGTCACCTTAACAAGTGAAAAATATCTAATATATCTTTCAGAAAACCTGGATCAAAAAACAAAGAGAATTTTCCCATTTGGACCCTTTCACAAGACAATGATTAATCATTTTGATCTAAATCTTCCTCATTAAGCACGAAACAAAACCACATGTTGCAGTTAGCATATAGGACAGATTTTAAGAGTATAGTCTCGTTGTCTAATGGGGATTGAGAGAAGAAAAAACTTGTTAATTTTGTAGGATTAATACCAATGCTTAACTGGCCCAATTCATACCCAATATCAGGAAGAGTATACAGATACTATATTGACAATATTACAAATTTGCTTTGATAATAATTCCTCACTAATTTGGATGTCTACTCTGCCTACACAGATCCAAATTTAATATAGTAACCTGGCTATTGGGGATTTTGGGGAGGCTGTGGATTAGTGGAGGAGTCAGTCGTCTCTTAGGTAGCACTCACACTAGGAAATCCGTATTGTGCCTGGGTGTAGCTGGCGCTGCTTGAGTTAAATAGGTTGCCATAGCAACACATTAAGTTTAAAAGCTTGACTTTTATTTAATGTGATTGCTTATTTGTTTTCCTTTAAATACAATCTTAAAAAGCAGGTTATACTGTTAATTCAGTAATTTATTAGTCAAGATGTTTTTATTGTTGTTTGTTATGTTGTTGTGTCGATAAAGTTTCTTTGAATTTCACATGACGTTATTGACCGGGAAGCTAGGCTACCTGCAGCAGCACGGACTTTGAGGGGGAGAGAAATCGCAGGTACTGCAGAGAACTTTATTATCCCGTCCTTCTTTATTCCTAGCCGTTGGTCAGCAGGCGAACACGGTAAATATTGTTTTACATTGTAACAACGTTTAATTTACCTTTTGAAATATGAGTCATGAAATATGTTTGTTGACATATAACATGAAGTGATTTTAGCTGAAGGCTAAAAATTGTCTTATCTGTTCTGGTTTTCACGGTGTCTCCATGATGTGTCTTCTGTGAAGATTAAAGCTTGTTGTGGACATCAGTATGAATCGTGGACTTTTTACTGACCGGCAGTTATACTGGGCATGCGTCACTGTCAAAGTCCAGTTCTGTTTGACTTGAGTGCACCGATCTGTGCATTGCTGCAGAATAACCCACATCGTGACGAAATGTAGAAATTATTAATTTCAACTCCCCTGATAGAAAGATAAATAAAATAAATTATTAGCTACAGAATGCCTAATACTAAGGACCTCCAAATCAGTCCCTCGTTTATGTTTGGCTGAAGACACATCGGTGCACTGCAACAGAATCCTGACCCCAATGTTAACCATTGTGATTGTTGGACCACTCAATTGTTGCCATGGAAACATCACAGTGTCTTTGGCAGTTCCTGAGATAACCTCCATGGTCACTTGTTTTATATCCTTTTAATACTTATTTAATAAAACATAGTCTATGTTGTGGATTGAACTTTATGGAAGTAAAAATAGTATAATGTATATATTGTGCATCAATACTGTAAGGTATAGTGGCATTTTCACTACTTTAAAGCTTTATCAATACATTATCTAAGTTTTTATATAAATATGGGTCCTTTACTATCCCCAAGGAAACTACTGATTCTCAAACTACAATAGCAGAAAGCAAGTAAAGTGAAAAGATGGATTGAGATGTTGTTTGGGTGATATGATTTAGTGTAGCAGCCACTTAAAATCTTAAACGTCATGAAACATTACCTACAGTAGATTGTCTTCATTGATCATTACATACTAAGTGTATAAAAACTGAAGTATTTAAAGCACAATGATCTTACGCAATCCCTTAAAAAAGGGGTATCTTCTGTACACAAAATCATTCTATGTCATCTGCTGATCAAGGAAGCTGTCATTCCGAAAGCTTGACAGCTGCAACACAAACTCCCACTGCATGTAAAATCTTGACGTGAAAAGAAGAACGGATATGAGAAAAGAAATCACATGCAATTGTGTCGGCGGTAAGCCAGATTTGACAACAAAAGCTTTTGAGCTAAATAAGCAAATAGGGCAGGCTTTTGTTAAAGCGGATAGGTATCCAGCATGGGAGTCTCACCTCTGTTTTGACAGAAAATCTCAGATTGAATTCATGAATATAAACAGAGACTGTGACAGCCAGCGAGGAATTTCGAGTCGGAACAGGGAACATCTGCGAAAGAAGAGGAAATGAAATGCAGCCTCGACTCTCATGTTTCGTCCCACAGTGTACATGTGCCGAGACAGAATCTGGCAATCGGCCTCCGCTGCCTTCTCCCAGTGCTTTAGCTGCTGCTGCTGCTATTACAGTGCGTTCACAGCCAAATGATGGCATATGTCAAATAAAGACACCATAAAGTGGGGGAGTCTCTAACTGGCACAGCTGTTCCTGCATCAGCATTTACAATCCTGAGTTAAACAAGAGAATGAGAATAATGACTCTGACAGGCCGCATCACATATATTCTGTCCATGTGAACACAGGTCTTGATTATCCACATAGCACTGTGCTGTGTGTCAATGATGGGAGATAGTAAAACTATGACTCCACACCCTCAGGAGGCGGTATCGATTTATAGCCGCACTGTGAGCACATGAGACCTTTTACTCACTTTCTAACAGCACACACAGAGACATACACACCCTTGTCCTCACTGACACTGTACTGTGTGAATAACTATTTACCACAGTCTGTGTATCATCCATTCATGAATTTCATACACTTCAGGAGATGGGAAAATATAACCTTTTCTTGTGAGAATCAAAAATGGAATTAAGTGTTTGTGTATCTTTTGAAATGTTGCAGAGAGTTCAATGATTGAAAAAGAAAAACAACAACCAGAAAATTAACCATTGTGTTTTCCTTGTCTTCTTAATCATTTGTTCCATGGATGTGTGAGAAAGAGAGTGCTGGCAAATTGTTGGTGGTAATGCTGAGTTCTTTAGTGGTCACAAAATGAGAGTCAGACTTTTCTACTGTGAACAAATGAGCTAGGTCCAACCTTAAGAACAACACACACAGGTCATATCACCTGTTTTTTTCCCATCATTTTAGCTTCATTTACAAAATAAGTAGATTAATTCGGAGTAGCCATATTTTGCAAATGAATGTAATGGTGGGACAATTAACACTTCTTTGGAGTGCTGGCTTGCATCAACATCTGCGTTTCCTGGTGGGTGTCAAGATACAACCCACATGTGGGCCAATGTAGGAAGCAATGAACAAGGTCCAATTACCAGCTTTCCTTCCCTCCATGTGTCCTGTGGGTAGCTCAGACTGTGTCTGTAGCTATTCACTCACTTACTGCTTCCTACTTGCCTTATAGGATTTAATTAGAGGGAGGAAATCAGTGGCAAAATGGAAAACTAAATAAGCTGTTTATAAATCGTTCTTTCTTCTTCTTTCAGTAAGCTCAGAAAATGATGGTAATACATGTTTAGAATATAATAGAATAGAATGTCTTTATTGTCATTATACAATTGTACAACACAATTATTTGGCTTCACCTTAAAGTGCACACACACACAAGCATGCACAGCTAAAAACAACAAAAGAAGAAAATAAAAAAAAGGAACTCTCATTCAGGTAAGATGGGCAATGTATGGGAGGAGTTATTTACAGGTGGTAGCATAACAGAATATAAATAGATATTGCAGAAATATAAAATAAATATTGCACAGTATGAAATGTAAAATTATTGCAGAAATATAGAATAAGATAAATATTGCACAGTATGAAATGTAAGATATTGCAGAAATATAAAATAAATATTACACAGTATGTGTGGTGAGGGTGGGACGGTCAACGCATGTCCAGGTTCAGTGTGGTTATGGCTCTGGGGAAGAAGCTGTCCTTGAGTCTGTTTGTCCGACAGACCTGTAGCGTCTGCCAGAGGGCAACATGTCGAACAGATGAAAGCCGGGGTGTGAGCTGTCCTTCACAATGTTTTTTGCTCTGTTCAGGCAGCGGGAGTTATAAATGTCCTGAAGTGAGGGGAGTGTGCAGCCGATGATCTTTTGTGCTGTGATTATTATGTCCGGGGAACAGTATTTATCTATGATTATGCTATTGTTGGACCAGTCGTTCTGTACGTAAATGCAAAGACCCCCCTCCTCTGCTCTTACCGGAGTCTTTGTTTCTGTACTGCAACGTCGGGGATCCGCGGGTGAAGCCAGGTCTCAGTTATAATCATAACACAGCAGTTACGAACGTAGCGATTCCCAGCCATTTGTAGTTCCAGCTCGTCCATCTTGTGAGCCATTGATCTCGCGTTTGTGAGGAACATACTGGGCAGAGGAGGCGTGTGTGGCTGTGTTCTGACTTTCACCAGAAGGCCTGCTTTCTCTCCCTCCGCCGCCTCCGCCGCCTGCTGGACTCGATAACAATCCACGGAGAGCCCGGTGGTCTCGCGACGTCGTCGGGTATATTGTGAGTGCGTTGAAAGTCGCCTGTGATAGGCAACTTGTGCCGAAAACCAATGTCGAGTAAGTCCTGGCGGCTATAGCAGCGATTTGCACAAGTATTCACATAAGACACTAACGAAAAACACCGAAAATAGCACAAAAAGGGAGAGCCGTGAGCCGCAGCATCCGTGCTCGCCGCCATCTTGGATCTAATGTGTGACACACACACGTTTGAAAATGCCCATCAATTGCACTTATCAATGCATGTGGGATACTTAAAGTCTATACTTAAGATGCTCAAGTAAGTACTTGAGTCAAGACTTTGAGACTTTATGGTTTAGTTGTATAAATAAACTCACTCAACATTTGGATATCCCTTCAAAACCGTGGCCTTTCTACAAAATGGACTTGAATATGTCGAGGACTATGTGGTAAACTGTGTGTGATAGGAATCAGCATATATTTGACTACATAGTGGGCTTTATATACATAGGGACTTTTTTCCTTTTATAGGATTACTTTTTGGGCTTTTGCCTTTATTTGATAGGGCACTGGATAGAGTAAGTAATTTGGAGAGAGATTGGGGAATGACATGCAGGAAAGGAGGTTGGTCTTAAAAACCCGGGCTTCCAGCTTGGAGGACTATATCCTCCGCACATTGGGCGTGCCAACATACCACTTGCCCACAGGCCCTCCTTGAGGTGGTTTCCAACCTGTTTGTAAATGGTAAATGGACTTGAGCTTGTATAGCACTTTTCTAGTCTTCTGACTACTCAAAGCGCTTTTACACCGCATGTCACACCTACCCATTCGCACATTGATGGTAGAGGTTGCTACTGTATGTAAAGTGTCCATCAGAAGTAACTAATTCCATTCATACACATTCATATGCCACTGACGAAGCAGCGGGAGGAATTTGGGGTTAAGTGTCTTGCCCAAGGACACAATCGGACATGTTGCTGCAGGAGCTGGGGAACGAACCCCCGACCTTCTGGTTGACAGATGACTGACTCTACCAACTGAGCACAAGCGTCCACTTTGTATTTGTATTGTGAACATACACACATTCACCAGACCAGTTTCCCATTGAGAGGCTGCATCGTCTTCAGGGCATCACAAACCTGGACAAAATGTGAAAAGAAACTGGCATTCAGCCTTAAACATAAAAGCCCTTTGTATTGAAATAATGTATGTGCAGATATTTGTCTACTTCATCCATGCCTTAAGAGCTACATATTAATACATGGTGGTACAACACATAACACTTCCTTTGAGGAAGCAAGTGAGTTGCTATTCAAGGCAACAGTGTGACTTAGGGGCTTTTCCATAATTGAATGAATTAGAAGTCGGCTATAATGTAAGATATCAAAGGTAGACATGAAGGAACGCTTATGTTTGAAACTCTTTCTGTTCCTTTTTTATTCCACAATACTTTTTTTCTCTACATGACACTTTGGTGTGAATCTGGTTTCTTGTGATGGTACTTCACCTTAAGTTCTGCATCCTGTTGTAAATATAAAGCAAAGAAATACTGGAAGATTTTTTCAAAAACACGTTTTTTTTTTGTTCAGATTGTGTCTATTCAAATTAAACTATACAAATGGACAAACACAAGCACAAAAGCAAACACATTGATATTACTACCGGCCGGAGAATGAGATTAATGATAATCGCATGATACATTTTAATTTCATATCTCAAAGACGGAGCAAAAAAAAAAAACTCGATAAAGAAATTAATATGGATGGCTGCATGACCACAGTGCTTGTTTAACTATATATGTGTGTGTATACATGTAAATGAAAACGAATGAATGCTCGAGTCCATCAGCCGCTAAAACAATCCATAAATTATTGAATGAGTGCATGAAAATGTACCCGACAAAGCTGATACTGCAAACAAAGCTACAGCATCGAAGGACCTTTCAATAACAAACTGCCCTGTGACTAACGTGAATCGATGCTTTAATGTTTTCCAACCTGTTTCCAACCCTTTCAATCTCCCTTCTTCATGTCAACCCAGGAGGCTGGTCCCCATTAAAACGTCCCCCTGCATTGGAACAGCGGCCCTATGATTCGATTATGAGTCACCCTTTGTAACTTAAACTATTCCTAAGGGGTTGGGCAAGAGGAAAGCAGACAGGCAGCTGAGCGGTCAGCCATCAATAATACAGAGCCACATCCCATTGTGGATGAAATATACATGAAACCTTTCCACAGACCATCTATCCGGTGTGAATATTTGACGTAGTCTGGTGTGTTAACACTTGTCAGAACACACGTCTTTCTGTCTCAGTGTTCACTCTGGTCTAAATGCCACGCAAAGGGCCATGTCACTGTTATTTAAGGACAGATAAAGGAGTGGCATTGATAAAGACTTTGACAAATGAACCATGCTTTTTCTCTTGATTTCGCTCAGCCGTAAAGGCTGTTGTGACAAGTCTCCCCAAACTCACTCGGAAATGATTAAACTGGAAACTTGTTTTTCCCCCCATTTCCTGTTGAGAGCTAATGGCACATGACAGAATGTGTTAGCAGTGCTGTCTGCCCTTCTACTTCTCCTTCGGTTCATTTTTCTCTGGTCTATACTACTTAAATCTCCTTTTAGAAAACATCACTTTACGCCCCATCTTTTCTCTCTACGCTCAGTGCCAATGCCCCCCCCCCCCCCCAATGTGTGGAAGTTGTGATCCGCACACAAACAAGCTACACACAAGACATCGCACACACAGAACGTCCTTCATCTAGTCCCTCTAATGATGGTCCATTTGTAGTCTAGGGCTGCATCCCTTCTCCTTCACTTCCTGCTTTGATCTGGTATCTGATAGGTTGAGGGTCATGCCAGGTATGATGTATGATTGGTTGTTTACTCCTTCCAAGGGAGATGGCTGTGCTGCCCTGAAAGGAAGACCTCATTACTTGGAACATATAAGAGAGGCATGGAGTAGTGGGAGATAAAGGGACACACACTCAGGTAGGGAAGAAAAAAAACAGCAAAGTGTCGGCCAAGGATGGAGACAGAGGGGATGAAAAGGCAAATGGAAAGACCTGCTAAATGGAAAGATGGTGTGTGAAATGAGAATGAAGAGGAGACATCATGAAGTCAGATTGGAACAACTTGACAGACTTAACACAGTCACTCTAGTGTATTTTTAGTTGGAAGAAGTCCCAAAAAGAAAAGTGAAAGATGAGGTTGAAAACTCAGACTTTGTTCCTCCGATCTGAGATGAAAGCAGAGATAGGAAAAGAGTGAGATAGAGGGGGAAGACAAGAGAAACGAGGACTGATGAAGAGAGACGAAGGCAATGAGCAGTCGCTTACAGAGACGGCACTAATGATACTGCATTCGGTGTCACAACCAGATAAAAAAAACAAAAAACAATGAAACAACATGAAAACAAAGCAGAAGCCCTGAACTTCAAAACAATTTAATTGGAAGCGCTGGATGCTACAAGTGCATGGGTGGTTGGGTTTTACATACTATGATCTTACCCTCCTCTCAATAGCGCTCCCAATAAGCTGTTCAATTTGAATTTGTGCTTTAATCGTCTCTTTTGAATCCAAACTCTAGCAAAAGACTTGATATTGATTTCCAATCAGACACCTTTTGAAAACACAGGCAGACATGTCCCATCTTTTCCATGTTAGGCTTTTATTTATCTCCTCTTCTTTTTGAAGAGTAGGAGGGATGAGAAGGAGTTCTGAAGACAAGATGCAGCCAAGAGATTTCTGTTGGGATTCCATCACAGGCCAGTAGGGGCACTTTGGCTCAGAGCTACCGACGTCTCAGAGGAGTTCCTGCTTTCGATATATGGCTGGTGGTTAAAACGAGCGTTACAGTGATTTATATCAAGCATCCTTGGCTGGAGTATCGGTGGATGCACATTGCAAGATTTGAACATTTCTGCTGCTAATTAAGCCCAAAGATAGTACAGCAGATTTTTTTTTTTCCAGATTAGACTTCTGTGAGAAAGCCTCTGAGAAAACTATGATGTTGGATTTTTCATCCAGAGCCTTGAAGAGTGCTTTTTGTAGCATTACCATGTTTGTAATGATGATATAATTGTTTTTCCTAAGAGGAAATAAGCACAAGGTGGTTAAATGTGTGTCCAGACGTGACGCATGTTTTGATCTTCTGTGTGCTCCAAAGCTTCAAGATGTCATTTCTGGAATGAACACAAGTGAGGGAATTTTATCAGACATTTGGGCAATCTGGGAATAAATTCCATACCAAGACATTTCTTTAAACAAACATGTTCATAAAGGTGTCTTCTAACACGTATAAATCCTACTCCTGTTGGAAAATCTGTTAGAGCTACTCAAAGTAGTTTTTTGGGAATATTCCCTTACTACAAAGATGTTTGATGATTTCAAGTATCCAATCCAGCCTGTTCCAGCTGTCTCATGTCTATTTCCGTATATGTCTACATAGTACTGCATGTCTTGTTCTTCTTTTGTTGTTCTTTTTTTTCTTGTTTGAAACCAATCAGGTAACACATGTGCATGTTTTTCCAGAACCTGGAAAAACAGCAACACGTGCACATAGTTTCATAGTATAGTTTTATGCATAAAACATTCCTTACCATAAATACTTTCTATTATGTTTGTTTTTTGAGTAAGAATTTCAACCACACCAAAGAACAGATATCTACAAGACATTCATTTAATTACATACAGCTCAAGTGGTTCAATTTCAGGACCCTACTTTACACCTTGTGTAGACCACCACGGCCCACAATGTGACCACCAAGTGCCTTTGCTATCTTCAGCCTTACCCTGTTGTCATTTTAAAGCAAACACTGTAGTCTCCACAATGTGTAGATAGCCCATTAACTATGTGTATATGTATTCTTTGTGTATAGGGTCACACTGGAATGGGAGCAATTGCATGAGCCTTCAATAGAGAGTGACAGTGGGGGGCTTGGGGGGACTTGGCTTTGGGAAACAGAGGGACACAAGATCAAGACTGAGTACAGAAATGTATGGAAACTGGGACTTGTTTTGGAGAGGTGTCAATTAACTTCTTGGGCTCCTGAAGCAGGTCACTGTACTCACAAGACTGCTCTCTATTAAGTCATGCCCATAGGATCCTGTTTGTACATGTGTGTATTTTGGGTCTGTCTGAGTGTAGTATGTTTCAATCATAACAGAGGGGGAAATTAAATTTACCCTCTGAGATATAGTATATAAAAGTACATCTTCTTCTTCTCAAAGCCCAGTCTATCCAAGAAAAAGGCCGGGAATCTGCTCTGTTGCAGCAGTGTGTCTGCTTGTGCCTTGCTCTTAAGGAAGACACTGCCGAGGCTTATCAATGGTACCCCTTAAGGGACAAAATAGCATGCAATTAATCGCCATTAAAAAAATGGATGCATTAATTTCAGGCCTTAATTTATATGACTTGACTAAGTAATGCTGACAGCTCTACTAAATGTACTAACTGATATTTGTACACAGGTAAACCAACTCATTGAAATATGTCAAAATGTGTGTATATTATGTAGCAAAGCCCATGTGTCAATTCTAGGTTAAAACCTTAAATTAACATCCAATCCCCCTCAGCTGGCTTCTTTAAAAACAAAATTATGTATATTTTTGTTTCTGATTAGTTCACTTCCCACTCCAGTGTGGGACAACCACAAATACACATCAGCTGTGCAACTAAGATAACAAGACCATCTTGCAGTCAGACAGCAAAGACACACAGACACTCTTTCTAGGCTCAGATTATGAACCATAATTGGATTGCATAATAATCCGCTCAAGTGATTTTCTGGATTACGCCGCACTAAAAAGGGTGAGGGGCAGGAATGAGTGTGGGCGCTATCTTGGCTGATAAATATGATTTGTGTGATGGTTTGTGATTAAATGATTACAATAGCACAATGGTTTACCTAAATTGACATGTCACTGCTACATTACTCATGCTGAATTGGTTTCCTGTGAGGCTTTATAGACTAAAAACATCAAAGCAAAAAACAACTGTTTGTTGTAATAATGCCAATTTATCAAGCTTTCAGATGACGCCGACGCTCCTTAATGTTATAAAGAACAGGCAAAACTGACATCCTTAGGTAGTTTATGGATCTGTCATGGTGTGATGAATTCTTTCTTGGGTTGGATATTTTCTAAGCATATGAAAACAAATTTCCTGCTCCAACCCCTCTTAATCAAACAGGTGTTTATATCGAGCCACTGTTGTTGACAGGCAATTCTATTCAGAGATACATATGGTGCAGTTCATAAAAAGGTGCAGTGTTTGTCTTAGCATTGGAGAATTCTTATTCAATGGGAAAATGATGATCTTGTTGTAAATGTGTTTTATTACTTTTCTTAAAAACAACTTGCTGGCACATCAACTGTTTATCTCTTCCTCATTGATGTGGCCTGTTGTGTGTAAATCAGAGCCACGTCACACTGTTCCTCCCTCAATGTAACAATAACCTTTATCTCAATTTGCCAACAAGGATGTAATATGATTTATATATACTTAACTGCAAGTGTATAAACTGAAAACATTTTTTGGCTTTTTTTGATATGCAATGTAGTAGGGGGCAGCTGTGGCTCAGTTGGTAGAGTTGGTCGTCTCTCAACCGGAAAGTTAGGGGTTCAATCCCCAGCTCCTGCAGGCACATGTACAATGTCTTGGGCAAGACACTTAACCACACTTTCCTCCCGCTGCTTGTGCAGCTGCGGTATGCCTGTGTATGAATGGTATTAGGTAATTCTGATGGTCACTTTACAAAGCAGACTCTGCCATCAATTTGTGAATTGGTGTAAATGAGTAGGTGTGACCAGCGGTATATAAGAGCTTTGAGTAGTCAGAAGACTAGAAAGGTTCTATACAAGCTCAAGTACTGTATATATTGCATTTGGTATTGGCGTGGCTTTCACCAATTAGCACATATTTACTTGAAATACACAATGCAAACAATTGGTTTCCCAAAGTATTTGTGCCCTTTTCCCAGCTGAAACTGTCTTGATGGAAGCCAGAATTGACTGACGGTTAACTGTCATCTCACTCTAGGAAGAAGAAAGTAGTATTTCCCAAAAGATTTTGATTTTTCATACCAGAGATTGCTTCATTTCACATTGATTACTTTGAATTAAAAGTGCTTGATCATCCAACCACTTGTATTTAAGTGTGCATACTCTAATCTATATTGGAAAAATATAGAAGGTCTCCCACATATGTGGAGTTTTCACTGCAGTAAACATTGAAGTTATCAGGAAAATACATAAATTATATGATAGGTTCATATAATGGTGGATATTATAGTTTACTTAAGCTGTAGCACAAAAGACCAACCGTTACCAACAACAGAACAGAAGGTTTTTTCACAATGTCATCTGTAAAGAGAAAAGATGGACATAGACTCCAGATGCAGTGTCTGAAAAGGCGTGAGCCAGCTACGCTAACATCATATGCTATTTTTCTATCAGGTCATTTCCAAGACCTGTCCCATGTGGTATAATTCTGACACAGTAGCTGAGAGTCAATCAAATGTTCCAGCATGTCATTTGGCCAACATCAAAACAGCACCATTGAGATGAACCATCCTCCAAATAATAACACTCCAAGAGGTAAAATATACAACCAATGCCAACTGAAGAGTTTACATCAAGCTCAGCTGAAAGAAAAGGGTTATAAAAGCAGTGTATATGTTTACCTAAACTGGTTGGTCATCCAGTTTTATTACAGTAATGTTAGAGGGCTAAATGGTGTGTCTTAAGCCACTTTTAGACCAAAGGTTCCCAGATCTAAAAGTTCCGGGGACCATCGGATCATAATTCTTCTATCTTCAGTGTTTCCTCTATTAATTCCATTCATTTGGAGTGGTGGCCCACCGGGCAAGGTCATACGACTGTCACAAACAGAAAAACCTAGAGGAATCACAGCCATATTCCTGGGGGTGATACAGTAAAAAAAGCAATCCATTATATTGTGTTGCAACAGAGCAGAATCAAAACAAACCATTGCTGATAATTAATGAATATGCATTGCATCTATGCTAATGCTCATGAGAATGGAATCTGATGTGAAGTTTACAAAAGTGGATTATTTCAGTTTTACACATTTTATACCAAATCAAGCCCATCTGGACAGACAGTGGGAAACAAGATACATTACTTGTTTATGTCATTTAACCTCAGTCAATTGGGTATACCAAGTAAGCTTTATCTGAGGATTATGCCATGAGGTTGATATGTTACCTACGGTTTAGGGGCACCAGATCATCATTTACAAACCCTTTATGCATCTTTTGATTATCCATCTGTTGTGGACTTCAGGTGTGTAGCATCTATCTCTTAAAAACTACTGTATATAGGTTCCCCTTTGTGACTGGGACCCCATTATCTTGTTATCCAGCTCCTTAAAGAGATTGTTCCCAGCTTGTTAGAAAGACATTACATTCAAATGATTATTGCCCATACAGGCTGCATGTACTCTTTCATGAGACTGTTAGCAACCAAGAGGAAAGAGAGGGTACATAAGATTCTTAAGAGTGGATGTAATGGAGGAATGGGAGTCGAGGGGTAGCATGTCTAGCATGACAAAAAGTAAACACAGTTCAAATATGAAAAGCATACCTTGTTTGCAAAAGATACAATAGAATAGTATATATAAAGAAAGAAAGACTTAAAAGGATGAGGCAAAATGCACAAAAAAGAAACATTTGTTCTTGAGAAAGCAATGTAAGAGAATGAAAGCGAAAGCAAGAGTCTGGGCTGCCACTAATCCCAATAGAAAAACACTCCGATTAGACTTATCCTTTTCCTCTGAGGATTAGAAGCTTTGATAAAACCTTCAACCCAAATCAATTTAGTCAGGGTGTAACATTCACAAGCAGTATCTCCCTTTTTTCTCCCTATGGAAAAACCTCTTAGAGTGAAGCACTGCGAAATGAGCAGGTCTCTTATTTCGTCTGATTTGTACCACTTTTCAAGATTCCCTGCTCCCAAAAGCTTCTCTAACACAGAGCCTGATGTCCAAACAGCATGGGACCAATGTAAATCTAATTTAGCTAGTGGATGTAGGAATTCTCACAACTTGTTACAGGACTAAAAATTAAATTACAGTTAGATATGGAGGTACAACTTGTTGTAGTGACAATCCCCTGGCTGCAAAAGGAGAATGATTTGAATAAGCTGAAGAGTCCTGGAGTGCAGTGAGACAGAGGGAACTGTAATCAAAACAAGCAGGGCGACCTCAGTGACCCTGCATGAATGATTCATACAAGGACAGAGTGTTTGTCAAAGTTGTCAGTCCCTTAATCACAAAAAGGTCAGGATTAATTGAGTTCTTGCTGGGAAACAATTTGGATTACAAAGCTTGTTGCGACAATAGGTCTCTTTTATAGCCCCAAAGACATTTGACGATGAAGGTTTAACTTGTCTCTTATGGCTCTAGCAAAGTTTATTACCGTGGTGTAATAATTTAATTTAGAAAATTAATGTTGTACTCCATCTTATCTTCATCTTCACAAATCTGCCTACCAATAACACAACTATAAACTTCCAAACAGATTGCAGTGCATGCATCAAAGTCAAATTTAGCTTTTACCATTGCATCACCTTTAGCAAACATTACATGAGCCAACCATTCATTTAATGCTATTTCATTTAACAGATTTGTTGCCTTGCAAGAAATAAAATAATAACAGTTGACCTATCATAGATGTTTTTGGATCAAACAGTTCTGGGGACTTTTGAAGTAGGACATTCCACTAGGGAGTTCCCAGAGAACTACACACAATGGGAACTTTTTTTCGGTCTGCATTTGCACCGTGTTAACTGGATTCTAGGAACTAAAATGGTTCATAGTTCCTGCGGTGCGAAATTAATAAAAAAAGGAGTGTTCCAATAGTTCCTAGAACTATGAAGAAGTTCCTGCAGACCGAAAAAGCTTATTGTCATAGTCAAGTGATCTTTGCTAGCCCTTTTAGTGACAAACAAATTAGGCTTAAACATGAAAACTACTTGATCAAGTTTTAAAAAATACAGCACTACCTACAGATTCTACATAAAACAGTTGTATCTTTACTCAGAGGTAAGGATTTTTCATTGTTGGAATTAGTCTGGTTTCTGTTTGTATTATGTTTGTAGCCACAGTAGGCTAGTATTGACTATCTGCATTGGCAGGCTTTAGTGCTTGCAGGAAAAACAGTTCGTATTGACAACAAAAAAGGGGAATGCAATCTACTCCCAGTTGGGCGTGCCCGGAAAACATCCAAAGGGAGGCGTCCAGGAGGCATCCTGACCAGATACCCAAACCACCTCAACTGGCTCCTTTCTTTCTTTTTCTTAAAATTTATAATTTTTTGAATTCTCTCTGACATTATGAAAGCCTTAGAAGTGTTTTTATCCTCGTTTGCAATTGCACGTAAAACAGAAAATACTTTAAAAAAGCCTTAATGTGAGTTCTCCTTCTGGTTAAGCAAGGGACCATGCAGCAGAATTTTGAATTAATTTAAGCTGATTAATTCTTTGAAAGAGCAGACAACGATCAATAATCTTGTCTACTTGTTAGAAAAGCATCAATCGGTCTCTTTGTGTTTGTGAGGCAGACAGATTGTCTCATAATGAAGCTTCTTTAGGTGACCAACGAACAAAAAGCGAGGTAACATTTGTCGAGTCAATACATGCAAACAAGTCAATTCTAGAGTTTGATAATTCAGAGTTCTAATGGTTGGATAGAAGGATTGCCATGACACATGAACAATAGAGCTAAGTGCCACTGTGAGTGTGTTTAAAAATGTATTACAACATGTGTATGTCTAACTAATATACGACTCCAAGATAAACGCTGTGAACCAAAGAGCGATAAACGGTTGACCCTAAAGTCTAACAGAGGGACATAAGAAAAGACACTGTTTCCCATGTGACTTCATAGTCATACTGCAGGTATAGAAGAAAAACAGAATTATCTTTAGAACTTAAACAAGGACAGAAGAAGAAGATATACTTTATCAATCCCGTGAGAGGAAATTCAGTTTTACATTCTGTTAATGAGACATGCCACACACACAGGCTAAAATACAAACACATGCACAAACAGGATCCTATGTACATGCACTAATAGAGAAATGTCAAAGTGCAGGGTCTGCCCACAGCGAGCCCTTCTGAGCGCCCCCCTGAGGGGGGTTCAGTGCCTTAGCACATTAGCTCAGGAATTGAACTGGCACCTCTCCAGCTACCAGACCAATTTCCAGACTTTGTCTGCACCTGGACTTGAACCGATGACCCTCCAGTTCCCAATCCAATTCCGTACAGACTGAGCTGCTCCCGCCCAGTATTATGTATTTGAATTAAAGACAAGGCCAATATATACAATTCAAGATTGACCAATGCAAATTTCAGCGCAAATATGTGTTACGATTGGCCCAATCTGAGAGTGATAATGCAAAAGTTGAGTTTTTATTCTACTGAAGTTGTTTCTCATTAGTTTCTGTCTGTGGCATTATCTTTTAAAAAGTTGAGTTTACTTGCTTTAAGATGTATAATTTAGCAAGTCAATCTGTATGTTTTGCAATTCAAAGTATTCTGAATGTATGCCAAAAAAGTGTGCATGTATCAGATAGTAAGAATTTGGCATAGAGTCCCTTGTGGACTATAAATAATTATTTTTAAAGCACATTTTTCAGATTTGATCTCATCAACTTTCTGTAAATGATCCCAAGCTGACCTTGGGTGAAAGCTTGGTTATGCCCTGCAGTTGAGTTCCCCCCCTTAGGCAATCCACCTTGACTGGTGTTGTACAGCAATACCGGCCTGTGTGTAAATGTGTGTGCTCCCCTTTCACAACAAATCAGCAGAGAAAAAACTAATTTTTACCCCACTGTGGCACAGTGCTGGGAATTTGAGTGTAGTCTTAACCGTGCTTGGCAAGCAGAACACACAGTGAAGCATAAGTCCTGAGAGACCTGGCAGCTAAAGCTAATCACTGCAAAGACATGACACACATCTGCCTGAGCCCACACAAATTTGCCCATGGAAAGGCACTCCTGCACACATACACACACAGGCTATTACACACACTATTAACAGAAGGGGGATGCAGAAGAGCAGAGGTACGTACTTCTGACCAAATTGGATTAAGAGTGTCATCTAATATGGAACAAGCATGAGAGGGTTCCCTTGAAACTTTGCAGTAACAGGGGTATCTGCATTGAAAAATTAGCAGTAAGCTTTTTGGTTAGAAGACAATTCAGATTCATCATGGATGTGAGGAAAAGGGGAAGACATTGGGGAGTGAAGAGAGGCCTTTACATTCAGGGAGATGATCCTCCTTATGAGCGCCCATCCGATTTTGATCAGTGTCCACGCCTCAATAAATGCAGACATCCAAAAAAAATGAGAACAGATGATACATGGAACCACTTTGTTTCCATTCTTCTGACTCCATCTTGCTCCCTAATGTTCCTTCTGTCCCCCCTCTATCCCTGTTTCTTCCTTTTTCAGCAATTTCCCCTCTCATTTCTGATTATGCTTTCTTGAATTTGCTGGGCAAGCGTTTCCTGCCATCCCATTCCCTTCTAATATATTCCCCATCTGTTCATGCAGGTCCATTTCATGCCGTCTGTCCCTGGGGTGGGCAGAACCCCAGGGGCAGCTGGGGGCGGAAATGCCCACTGGCATACCCATTATACTGCCCAAGGCGTGCCCATGGTAAAAAATGGCCAAGTGTCCTTCACCATAGTGCATCTAATAGGGAGCAATAACACCAATGGTACACATGAGCTTGGACTACATGTTTTCCAGGTTTACCAAGATTTACAAATCAGGTAGTCATCTTACTACTTACTCTCAAACCTGCACACACTACAAGACATGGAAATCATGGCACTCTGCTGACGAGAGGATATTGTTCATGTCAAATGTTCCTCCTTGCATGACCTTGTATGATCTCACACAAATTAAGACCGATCAGTAATTGTATGATGACAATGCACAGAATAGCCTCTGGAAGTGTAGAGCTCAGCAATAAAGGAGCAGCCAAGTCTCCCTTTTTCCCGGAGGGCCATTGTCTACAATTCCAACTCCCAACTTGAGAAGCCAAGACGAGGTCAAAGTTGATGAACAATGTCTAAAAAAGTGGATTGCTAGCTATCAGTTCATAGAAATTAATTAATATTAGGTTTGCAGATGACATTCCACCACCTATCCTCCCCACATGGACAGTTTAAACATATATAGCTAATTCCCATTGAAACACCAGTGTACAATACTAATGAGACTACAAACCAGAACCAGAATGCTTCAAACACAATATGACAATATGCTGCATTATTGGTATTTCTTCCCAACCCTAGTCTGCAAGCTGTTTCAGAGTTCTTAGATTGAATATGTAAAGGCATCAAATTTCCAGATGACTTGGGCTGTCAAGGGTACTTAACAAGGGCCAAAACCATTACCAGCGCTTAATGTCGCGAGAGGCAATTGGGAAATAAATTGGTGTCAACATCCTGTAGTTTGACTTAAACATAGTCTATAGATCCAGGGAAGCTTTCTAAACTACATAGTTGATTGTGATTGGTCATCCATAAGGAAAACTTTCACTTCCTTTTTTTACCACTATTTATATTGAATCAACATCATTCAAAATGTGGCCCACTTTAAATCAGTAATATTATTGGCAAACCTGTTGAAACAGTGAGAGATGAGACAACGTTTTATGTGCTGCACTTACGGTTCAAAAGGTGCAGGGTTAACTGTAATACACAGGATAGGACCTGTGAGGTTATTGGTAATGTGGGTGATTGAAGGACCGTAAGTGTGTCAGCACAATGCTGTCAACCTGTTAAGAGGTAGTAGTCAGTGTGTGTGTGTGTGTAGGTCTGTACCTGCTGTAAAGAGATGTTAAGCTTGTTCCATCATGCTGATGAGCTCTGTAATGCAATGTAGTTGCAGATCCCAGACGAAAGTGAGGACGCTTTACAGAACACCATCTCCATTATCAGTGTATACATTAACCTTGAGCACAGTGGCGGGCAAGGGAAATGTTCTACACACACACACACACACACGCACGCACGCGCACACACACACACACACACAGAGACACAAAATAAATGCACACAACAAACACCTATGCATGCATTGATATACATTTTCCACATTATGAATATTGCACAAAATCCTAGTCATGTAAGACTGGTTACTGTGCAGAACTGTATATATAGCCTATGTAAGTTTTCCGTGCAACTGAATGTAGATATATATTATGCAAAATAAATTATAAAAGATCCCATTTTTTTTTCAGAATCATATAATTTCACTGAATGCAAAGGCTCCATAGCACCAACTCTATACAGACCAAATACACCAAGGACACCGAGCACCATCAACATGACAGTTTATCAGTTTGTCATGATGTCAGTTTTCTGCACCAGGAATAAAGACAGGTAGTACACTGAGTAGAACTCTGAGTCTTCTTCAAGGTTTCTTTACCTTTTACATTTTGTATCTCAAAAGTAGTGATATTGATGGAAAACTCAAGGTTTAGCCTAGGTTTGTGTCTGATATGAAATAAGAATGAGACTTGAACCTCTTCAGAATGTGGATTTTGAAGCAAAATGTATTTTTTTTACCTGTGGAGCTCTAGCATTAAAGCATTCAGAAAGTACTTTTTTCCACACTATTCTACTCACAACTGTTACTTTTACTACTCTGAAAGGTAGCCGAGCAATGGGCACATTACTGTATGATTGACATTATAAACTAATCAACCTGTATTCTAACAATATCTTGCAAGTGCAAGAGTCTGAACGCTTTAATGTACAGTATGTGATAAGATCAATCAATCAATCAATCAACTTTTATTTGTATAGCGTCAACTCATAACAAGTGTTATCTCGAGACACTTTACAAGAAGCAGGTAAAATACCTTACTCATTGTCTGTTAACATTACAAAAGAGCAGGAAAAAAGACCTTACTCATTGTTATGTTACAAAAAGCAGGTAAAAGACCTTACTTATTGCTATGTTACAAAGATCCGGCCTATCCATCATGAGCACTTTAGCAAAGCAGCAAAAGTTACAGTGGTAAGAAAAAACTGCCTTATTAAAAGGCAGAAATCTTCGGCCGGATCCCCGGCTCATGACGAAACAGTCTTCACAGGCCTAGACTGCGCCGGGCTTGGAAAGGGATAGGGGAGAGATGGGATAAGATGCAGGAAGAGGGATAGAGAGCAAGGGGGTGGGGGGAGGTAGACCGTCCATCAGCAATCCGGTGGGGAGGGGAGGGGGTGTGGGGGGGTTGTTCTGGCAGGCCGCCAACCCACGATCCGGTGGGGAGGGGGTAGTGGTGGGGTGGGGGTTGTTCTGGCAAGCCGTCATCCGACGATCTTGAGGAGCCTAGGAGAGCTCAAGAGCTCCCAGGAAAGTAGGTGTTTAGTGACTGAGATTTATAGATAGATACATGCAGTAATATGATGTACTGTATATGCAGAGAGAGAGAGAGAGAGAGAGAGAGAGGAGCTCAGGGTGCCAGTTCCCCCGGTAGTCTAAGCCTATAGCAGCATAACTAAGAGCTGGTCTACACCAGCACCAGCCCTAACTATAAGATTTATCAAAAAGGAAAGTTTTAAGTCTATTCTTAAAAATACAGACTGTGTCTGCCTCCCGGACCCCGGCTGGGGGGTAAAGCCAGAGGAGAGGAGCCCGATAACTGAAGGCTTTACCCCCCATAGTACACTTGGAGACTGTAGGTACCACCAGCAGGCCTGCACTCCGGGACCGCAACGCTCTCGAGGGACAGTACGGCACTAGTAGCTCCTTCAGGTAAGATGGTGCCTGGCCATTTAGAGCTTTGTAGGTGAGAAGAAGGATCTTGAATTCTATTCTAGACTGTATAGGGAGTCATCTGCATAACAATGAAACTGTATGGAGTGTTTCCTCATAATATTTCCCAGAGGAAGCATATATAATGTAAAAATAATTGGTCCAAGCACTGAACCTTGTGGGACTCCATGGCAAACTTTAGTGTGCATAGAGGACTCATCATTAACATGTACAAACTGAGATCGGTCTGATAAGTAGGATTCAAACCAACTTAAAGCAGTCCCTGTAATTCCAAGCAAATGCTCCATTCTGTACAACAGGATCCGATGGTCAATGGTGTCAAAAGCAGCACTAAGATCTAACAAGACGAGCACAGACAGAAGTCCCCTGTCTGAGGCTAGAAGTAGATCGTTTGTAACTCTAACTAGTGCAGTCTCAGTGCTATGGTGGACTCTAAATCCTGACTGGAACTCTTCAAATAAACTGTTGTCATGGAGAAAGTCACACAGCTGTTTAGCTACCACCTTCTCCAGGATCTTCGAGAAAAAAGGAAGGTTGGATATAGGCCTGTAGTTAGCCAGCGTTCCTGAGTCCAGAGTAGGCTTTTTCAGTAGAGGTTTGATTACTGCTACTTTAAATGCCTGTGGTACATAGCCTGCCAGTAAAGACATATTGATCATATCTAATATGGAGTTGCTAACTAAGGGAAAGACTTCCTTAAACAGCTTGGTTGGGATTGGGTCTAAAAGACAGGTTGACGGTTTCGACGCAGAAAAAATGGAATATAACTCTGAAAGGTTGATTGGAGAAAAACAGTCGAGACTAATATCTGGTCCTGGAACTGTCTCTGCCGTATCAGACGTATCTGCACCAGGTAAGGGCAGGAGGTTACCAATTTTGTCTCTGATGTCTAGAACTTTGTTGTTGAAAAAGCTAGGGAAATCATTACTGCTGAGGGCTAGAGGAATACAAGGCTCAATGGAGCCATGACTCTCTGTCAGCCTGGCTACAGTGCTGAAAAGGTATCTAGGATTGCCTTTGTTTTCCTCGATTAGAGAGGAGTAGTAGGCAGCTCGGGCGTGACGTAGAGCCTTCATATATCTTCTATGACTATCCTGCCAGAAAAAACGAGATTCTACCGTTTTGGTCGAACGCCATATTCTTTCAAAATTCCGTGATGATTGTTTCAGAGTACGGGTTTCTGAGTTGAACCATGGAGCCACTCTCTGCCGCTTGACAACCTTCTGTTTCAGGGGAGCAATCGAATCCAGAGTAACTCTCAGCGAATCCACTGCACTATCAACAAACTGATCTAGCTGAGAGGGACTAAAGCTATCGTAAGCGTTTCCAACTGGTTGAAACACGGTACTGAATCAAAAACAGTTGAAATAGCTTCCTTAAATCTAGCCACAGCACTATCCGACAAACTTCTAGAGAGCACACCTCTTCCAGGCAGAGGTAATTCTAGTAGGACAAAATCAAATGTAATAAAAAAATGGTCTGATAGCAGAGGATTTTCTAGGAAAACTGTAAGGTTATGGATTTCAATTCCATAAGCTAAAACAAGATCCAGGGTGTGGTTAAAACGATGAGTAGGTTCGTTTACACCCTGGGTGAAACCAATAGAGTCTAATAGTGACATGAAAGCTGTGCTCAGGCTATCATTTTCAACATCCACATGGATATTGAAGTCACCTACAACAATTATTCTATCACTGCTAAGGACTAAGTCTGATAAAAATTCTGCAAACTCAGATAAAAACTCAGAATATGGGCCAGGAGGGCGGTAAACTACAACAACTAGAACTGGCTGAAAGGTTCTTGAGACTGGATGTGAAAGACTAAGAACAAGGCTTTCAAAAGAAGAAAAATTCAGCTTTGGTCGAGGGTTAACTAAAAGACTGGAATTAAAAATAGCTGCTACTCCACCACCTCGTCCGGTGTCTCGAGGTATATGAGTATTAAAATGACTGGGAGGAGTGGATTCATTCAAACTAACATATTCATCTCGACACAGCCAGGTTTCAGTCAAAAAAAGTAAATCAATGTGCTGATCTGATATCAGATCATTCACTAAAAGAGACTTGGATGCTAAGGACCTAATGTTCAAAAGTCCGCAGTGAATCTTCTGATCTTGTAGCAAAATCGTATTCGTAGTTTTGATTCTAATCAGATTCTGACGATTCACGCCGTTTGGATGACTTATAAAAACGGGTCTGGGCCGGGGGACAGACACAGTACCTATAGTATAACTACAGTTCGATTCAGAATTACATCTATAGTGACTGGGAGACAGATCTAAGGGATCTGTCCACACTCACATGCTCACAATTAATGTGCTGACATTCTTAATAACACTGTGTATGATAGTAATCATGTTTGCCATGTTAGGTTAGCCGTTAGCATGCTGAAAACTAGGGCTTCCAAAGTTAACACATTAATGCACTTGATTAGTTTTTTTTCAATGACAATGAATCATATGACTTATCAGCATCACATGTAATTTAATATAGAGCCTCATTCACATAAATTATCCTTGTAAACTAATATAATGATGGTGACCGTGATGCAAACTCAGTAGAGAGAGAGACGTTGCAATCAATGGAGTGGTTAAAGTAGTTCCGTGACATGAAACTTTGTTTGATCATGAAGCCTGATGTTATTTTTTTGTTCTGTCGTCTATCAGTGACATATAAGTTCTGCACTGCAGACTGGAGTCTCTTTTTAATGTGATAAAAAGGACAAAATATCTGTGTTGAAATGTCTGTCTCCTCCCTGTGCTGCATTATCTTAAATCTTAAGATTGGGTCACATCTCCTGACCGAGTCATTCACAGCATGTAAAGATGTATTCAATCAAAACCATCCTAATTAAATATTGTCATTATCAAACAAAACTCATCATCACCCTCATCAATATCATCAAGTGTGTAGGTGCTCATGAAAGAGCTGGGTCTTTAGCTTTTTCTTAAAGGCTTTATATGCGATTTTTTGATCCAGTAGATGTCACCCTTGAGCACCAGCACGAAATCAAAACAAACGGCTGTTTGGCCACACCTCCTCCATGCTGTAGACTCCCTCTCTACTCCAGCAACACACCTCCGAATCCAACCCCCCTCAACTCGCGTTCGCAAGGAGTCAAGCTCCAGCGGTGGATAACATTTCCCTTCTAAAAGCTTTCTTACGGAAAAATGTGACGAGGTAAGTAAGACGTTTTTAGTAATGTCATTGTTAAAGCGTTATTTTTTATATCCCGAAGATATTCACCTGTGTTAGGAGCTATTTTTTTTTCTACTCCGGAGTAGGCGAAAGTAATTTGTAGCTTGCAGTTTGCACTGCTACTGCTACTGCTAGTTAGCCATCTTTTACTGTTAGAATAATTTTGGTGATTGTAAAATGCTAGAAACAGCAATGAATAAGTGTTTTCACTTGAATCCCTCTGAATGTTTGCCATTTCTTTACAGTCGGATGTCGGTATGGCTGCTGAAGCACGCTGCAGCGACTGGCTACCGTTGATGAGGGGCCGGTCGCGGGCTTTATATATTGGAAACCGGTTGGTAATTCCCAGCTGCTGTGTGTGGAGGATTAGGGAAAAGTGGCCTGATCCCTATGCTCAGTATACTGGATATATTCCTGGCCACAAGAAAAACTTATTTTACATGTGGCTACATGCACATTTGAGGCATCAAATGCCAACACCAACTTGTTATAAGTGCTTTGTATTCCGTTAGAATTATTTAATGTTGCATTTTTTTAAATAAATCTCATTTTGTGATATAAAAGGTCTGATCAATTGCATATCCTCTCTGTGAAAACCACATACACATTTTCTAGTAGGAAGTAAAAGGTTTCCTCTTCTATGCATTAGCTAGTGAAAACACACAAGTAAGCCAGTGTTCTTGCTTATAATTACATGACAGTGAGCTGTTAATATTTACAAAGCAGAAGCATGTATGCATATTTTTGACATGTCTACACAGACAAGTATAGTCATTACAGCATGTGACTATCATACTGTAATTGAGTTTGATTTTTGGGGGGACAAAGATTAAAAACATTTGAAGCAGTCTTCTAAAAATAAAAGATCATTATTTACAGATACAGACTAAATAAGCCAACCAATTTACAGAAAAAAACAATTAAAAAGCTGTTGATAAGTATTTATTTATTGAAATAATGCTCTGAACATTTAGACGAAAAATGCAAAATGTGTTTGTACATCTTGAAAATAAAAAATAGACCATGCTGATACTATTGAACTTAGCAGCCTGTGATAAAACAGCACCATTGGTGCAAAATGAATATTTGTTTGACAAAGTCCATAAAGTCATAGTGCATTAAAAAAAAAAGTGATTGGTTCGAGGGTCGTAGCAAAAGGCACTTTTGTTTTGATGCGGGGAGCAAATTGCTGGTTTTACCACAGCATGCAGTCCTATATTACAGCAGCTGTACTTGTAGCCAGAAACTGCAGATGAATGTTCGTACAAAAGGAGGCCATGTGCTTTCACAACAGCTTTTGTTGTCATTCTGGCTGTGCTGGATCTGCAAATGGGGACCAAAATATCAAATTGTAAGTAAATTATTATAAATTTAATTCAAATATTCACATCTAATACTCTTCAGTTAATTCACATTTTTATGAATTACATACCAAGACCTCGTCTGAGTTGTTTCTCAGCAAGCTCTGCAGTGGGTGGGGGGGGGGATGGGTGCCAATGGTCCAAGCTTCAGAGGGTCGTCTGGACGCTGTTCCCTTGTCAGGGGCATCCCTGCTCCTCGACACAATCGTGACCTGCAGGACCCTTTTCAAATCTGAAAGAAATAACAGCACACATGAATACAATTATCCTTATAAACAGTAAGTTTGATCTCCCCAGCCAAAACATTGTTTTCATGCATCTGTATTGTAGAGAATGTCAAGTATTTATCACATGATGACAGCAACAACAAAAACATTGCGAAACTTAGCCTCATGTGATTTCTGCATAATGAGTGCCAAGCTGATAGCATTATTTAGATTAGTGAGTTTAGTTTAGCCGAGAGCATGCCAACAGACAGCCTGAGCTTGGACGTTACTATACAAGATTTCTAACTACCGTATCTGCTACATCATAGCTGGAGTAGGGAAATTCAAAAAACAAACGACCGTATATATTTTCCTAATAATACCCAACTGTTCATAACCTCTCATGCAACTCGTTAGCTTTGCAACTTCCTCGGCTTGGCCTATTCAGGTGTTGCCTAACGCTTCGAAGCCAGTTCTGTTGTACTATAAAACAGCAAATGAGAATAACCACATTGATCACAATGTCAAACAATCGATGGCTTTTAAATATCTAGAAAGAATGCATGTTTTAGCTCGAGCCTGTGGCCGGCATTGTTGTGCTAGCAGGCTAATGGTAGCATATTGTAGTTAGGTCGTAGCTTTACATTGCACATTACACGGAAAGACCGTGCTTTTAAACACTTACGTACCATTCAAATAAGCAGAGCGTATGATTTTTTTTTTTTTCTCTAGTCAGTGACTTAAAAATAGAAACGTTTATGCCTGGACCACTAGGAATCTATCGGGGTACTTATGCATCCAGGAGAAGCAACGCCAGCTCAGAGTCGTGTTCGAGCCCCTTCGTTGAGCGTAGGGCTCTCCATCGTGGAAAAGCCAGCCCAATGTTGATTCGAGTACTACTCCGGTCTTTGTCTGCTGCTGTTCTAGCAAAAGTCCGTTATTTTTTAGGTGGGGGACCAGCCGGTGGAAGGTCTTCCATCGTACGCGTCGCACTGGAGTCCGCCATTTGTAACATTTCTTCCCTCGGTGTAGGGGCGGTCTGCGGCTGCGCTTTTATACAAGGGGGGGCGGGCCTAAAGAAGGGGGCGGCCGGGCCTGCTAGATAAACATTGCTTCTAGATCAACAAAGCCAGTGGGACTGGAGCTTCTCACTCATTGGAAACAGTCATGACTCAGAGAGTTATATACAATGGACATACTTTATTTCTGATACATTTAAGTGTGAAAAGTCGCATATAAAGCCTTTAAAGGTGCAAAGGGACTCTGCAGATCGAATGGGGTTTGGTAGTTTGTTCCACCACCGGGGGGCAACATAGGAGAAGAGTCTACTTCGAGACTTGGGGCACTGTTTTAAAGGTTGGATCAGAGGCCTTTCATTTGCAGAGCGTATGGGCGGGAGGAAGTGTAGACCTGGATGAGAGAGTTTAGTTAAGGAGGAGCCGTTTTTGTTGATGTTTTGTAAGCCAGCAGCAGAGTTTAGTTTGTACTGTATTAACACTCTTGTATCAGTAAAGGGTGTGATCTGGAATTCATCAGAATCAAACCAAACCAGAAGAGAAACAATACTTGCAGCTTGGCACTCTTTAATGCACCTTTTTGTATGGGCTTGGTTGCTCTCAAAAGACAGATGTTGCTATATCTGAATCTCATCCTCATTTCTGATCAGTCAGGGCAGCAGGATTGCAGGAAAGTGTGCTGTTGCTGTTTAAACTGAAGAAGTGGAACCAGAAGCATCCCTTAGAGAGATGTTGCATAATGAGCCCATCCCTCAGTCAAGATCCTCCATTTTCAAGGACGTACACCATGAGCCTGCTAATGCTTCTCTGAGCATGTGTGTTTCCGAGTGTGTTCCTTTAAGTGGAAGAACACAATCTTAACCAAGGTTCATCATACTTAAAATGCTATATTGATCGAGATGCATTCACTGTTGGATGAGGTTTCATGAAAGTGTCCACTCTCAGGTAAACTTCCTCTCTTTAAAAGTAGAGTTAACACAGCAAATGAGCCACAGTGAGGTTTTTTACTGAGTGCCTCTAAACGGTTGTGAATTCTTGTCGAATCAGGTAAGCTGCTCTTCAACTTGCCACAGACTGTATGTGGTTCGACGCAGATGTAAACCAATGCAAACGAGGGCTTTGACAGATTGTACCCGACGGCAACCACAGTGAGTAGAACACTATTGCAATTAGGGCCAGTGGAGGTCTCCTGGGAAACACACACACTCAGGTCTTTATACATTTTTGTGGCTGCAATGAAACACACTCATACAAAAAAAAATAAAAAAAAACATTCAAGAAGATAGAACAAGACAATTGTTAGCTGGGAAACAATAGGGACTTTATGTTCTGTGAAAAATGATAACTGTGGTGCTTAACACGTGATGACACACATGCAGGTGAAGCCACAGGCACAGGATTTGAAGACATGTTTCCTATTTGAGGTTTGTTGCTAAAGCAGCCTTACTTGTAATTGGTTTCCTGTGATGGAGAGTTGAAGGAGGGGTAAAGATGGGTTTATATCTGAACTGTAAACAACCCTTTTATTTCACGGAGAAACTGCGTACGTTCTCTTCTCTGTGCTGTATAAAAAATACTGAGGGGATAACGTGTTTGTGCACATAGCATGAGATCCAGTTGATGTAGCTGATGGCCGTTTAACAACCTCCATTTTTATAAGCGGTAAGTAAGGGGGGGGGGGGGGGCAGCACTCACTGAAAGTTGCCCTTTACAGCCTCAGCTTTTCAACTGTGAAATTCGACTCGAGCTTGTGTGAGTGGAATTTTAAAAACTATCCCCCCCATTTTGTGTCTTAAGCACTTCTTAATTTATTGGCCATGAGTTACTGTGGTTGACATTTTGATAAATACCACTGCGATTATTATGGTAAATGAATTACATATGTGACTTGGCAGATGCTTTTATCCAGAGTGTTTTATATTCCACTGAATGCACAGATTGAAAGCATAATTGGCCTTCAGTGAAGTGCTGAAGGGCCTTAAACGCTGTGATATTCGAAGGTGGTCCTGAGACATTCATGAAATTATTACCTGTATTCTATGAATCATTTGAAAATCTACATATAAGAAAACCCTGCTGAAAAAAAACATTTGGCTTAGTTGTTACTGTTTTACCTGCAGGGTTTCAGTTTATTTAAGCTTGCCGCAGTTTCTGGAAAAGGCGAACAGATTAAAAAAGTCAAAATTCATGCTTAGTATTAATACAGTAAACCTTTAGTACGACATGCAACTTTAGAAAAGTAGATATTTTTGAACATCGTGCTTTGATTGTGCTGTAAAAAATGAAGACTGTTATCTAACTCATTTCCAACATCTAGTTAGCTGACATTAGCTTAGCAAATATGGCAAATGCTTAGTTGGTCACAATCAACTGATAAATATAAGTTACAAACTGTTACCTTTATGAAGACAACTCTTTAGAAGGGTTTTATATACACATCTTAGCTCCATACATGCTACAATGCTAATCTCCAGGCTAATGCTGTGTAAGTGAAACATAAGAAGCTAAAACATACACCTAGGATGAAATACACACACATGCACGAACAGGATACTATGGACATGCACTAATGGAGTGATGTCAGAGTGAGGGGGGGGGGCTGCCCACAGCAAGAGCTTCTGGGCTGGTTGGGGGGTCTGGTGCTTGCTCAAGGGCACCTCGGCAGTGCTCAGGAACTAAACTGGCACCCCTCCAGCCACCAGACCAATTTCAGGATTGAACAGGCGACCCTCCGGTTCCCAACCCAAGTCCCTACAGGCTGAGCTACTGCCTCCCCCCCTCAAAATGTTTTAAAAAATAAATAATAATTCTCAATAGTTTATGATACTTGTAGGAAGGGCATAACATTGTTACATTCACAAACTGCTCCTCGTGTGTGATATTCCCACTAAATGTAGAAAACACCAAGAGGGAATGAAATACATGTATTTCTCCCTGTAAATAAATAAAACAGACTCCTAAACTGTTTACATGTAGCCATTACCAATCCAGGCTTCAGTGCCAAGGCAAAAAGGCAGGCAATGATACGGAATTTATCCCAAGCAGGAGGAGCTGGGGTTTCAATCTCTGTGGATAATGTGATGTGGCATGGCCAGACTCTAGAGCCAATGCTTTAGTAGGAAAATGCCTCATTGTACAATGAATATGGAACAGAGACAATGAAGCCTGCAGAGATGCTCTTTCCCAGAGGACTTCCTGGAGGTAGCAGCTCCCTACAGCATTGAATCAATCCAGCTACTGAGCACACACTTTACACAAGTGCACCCCACGTACCCATTGGTGAGGAACAAGACATTAAATGCTATGTTCAATCGCTCTGTCATGCTGCGTTGAATGCACATATAATAGGACACACAGGACACATAATAGCACTACAACATGAATTGGGATTTGTTATGTATCTTTCGCTCTGTGGCTCTCTCCACTTCAGTTAATTAGAGATGATGGGCAGATGGTCTGCATTTCTACAGCACGTGTGACGGGGATAGGTGTGGATATCATACCCCTGCCAAAGCCATAGTGCACTCAGACTGGAAGCATGCAACACACTAGGAGACAAAAAAAATAATAAAAACCATAGAGAAGAGAATGAAAAAAGAAAACAGATGTGAGATGTGAGGCTGTGTATTTTTTGCTAACTTTGATTATTTGGAGTAGAGCCTGAAATCTTGACACTACAAGTCAATCATTCAACATAGACGGAAAAATAACTCAGGAAAAAAACATCACAGGAAGGGTTAATAGCTTGCTTCTGAGGCATCCACTTTTCAGACAATTTAGACTTTACCATTATGAACCCATTAGACTCCATTGTATCCCAGAGCACCCCCTTATTTATGTATCTACTGAGCAACAGTTCTTTTGAACCTGTCCCAGGATTTTTAGAAGACGGTAAAATAAATTCCTCGACTTGCACTGATATTTGATACTTCAAGTTCATGTCAATAAGTAAAACTGGAGATATGCATGGTAACATTAAGATTGTTTACGCAGGGTTCCAAACTGTTCCAGTCTAAATCTAGAAATATCTCTCGTAACTTTGGGTTTTTATCTTTGCACAGAATTAGAAGATGTAAGATTATGTTTTAGATGACGATCCTAACCCACTAAGCTTGGTGGAAGGTAAAGAGGATCTTTTGAGACAGGTTTTTATCACTCAAAAATCCTATAAACTGAGCCAACAGTTTGGATTTTTTTCTTTTGTGTTTTATTATGAAAGTCTAGCTTCATCCAGTGATGGATTTGTTTTGTTGTCAGATTCTGAATTTAGCATCAGAAACCAAACACTGCAAAGTGTTTGATCACAGTATTGGTATAAAATGTGAAAACATTAAAACAGTTAGGCATCATAGTGCAAGCATCTGAAATGTTTTGTTAACAGCTTTTTTTGATGTGCTGTGTGATATTATTTTTTAAACTTTGTAGCCAGACTGTTATTCATGCTTTAGGGCCTGAGTCCACACACAGCGATTTATGCGCTGGCAGTTCCTGTTTTCATTACAAAACCTAAATAGTTCAGTATTTTCAGCACTCATGGTCCTAAACACTAAAATGGCCTTGGCGTCAGCTTTATTTTGTTCAACTTTCAGTACAGCGTCACACTCGTCAACGTCACTACTCCCTCACCAACCAATCAAAATCAAGAAGGGACAGGACTTCTGATATAAGCTTTGTCAACAACAATGGCGGAGGAGACGCTAGCCTGACTTGTTCTTTCTAGGGAAGATTTTCCAGCTGCTGCTGATGCAAATAAATTACTCGTTTACATTGTATATGATACTTCCTTTAATTAAAGCTAATATTAAACACACAGACCTATCTAAAACACATCTAGAGGTTAACTTATATCACCTAGCAACCATGAGCGCTGGTGAGAAGCGGTCTGAAAATTAGGACATGGGCACTGTGAGGACAAAAATTGCTGTCTGTGTACACAGGTCCTGATATAGTATGCCACACATTTAGTATCAAAATAAAGATGGAACTATATGATTTATAAAATAACAATTTGCTGTGTTGAATTCTTTGTTCGTAAGAGAGAGCTGTTTGTTTGGATTGAGTCAATAGATGTATCCTTAGTTGAAACTTTTGTATATAGTGTAAATATGTATGTTTCTCTCCCTCCAAGGAGAGAGAAAGGTATAGGATGTGAGCTGCCTCTAAAACAAAATCCTTTTTCAAATTCTAAGAAAGTCGGTGCTGTCAAACAGCTCCAGTCTTTTTGACAGAGAAACACATAAATGGGCATATTTCCACATACATGCATACAAATAGGCACATACGTGGATATCCTACACACATACAGGAGTGTGTATGTGAGGATAATACATGAATGATACAATGAAAACCCATGCATGCACTTGCTTTGTCTTTCTTCCACACAAACACACAAAATCAGATCAATTATTCCAAGCTGTCATTTCAAATAGCTACATCACAACATTAGGGGTGTCTAATTTTGGACCGCTCAGCTCTCTAGTGGGGGTAAATAATGAAAAGCGTTGTCGACTAGAAAGCCCAGGGCTCATTGTGTAACGTCTGCCAGTCTGGGCTGACTAAGTGTATCAGTCACCAGCGTGATATATCTGTTTACCAAATCTTTTGACAAGGGAAACATTATGTAACTCCACTGGATTGGTGTTTGTTTTCGTGTGGGATTGACTTCTTGTACAAAACACCATGAATGACATGTACGAGATAACGAAAATAATATACATGGCATAGGCAAATAATAGCGCAAACATGGTGTCTAATATATTCTTTATCAGGGAGGTTCAGATTACAAAGCCTGTTAGGCGGGATGTAAACCAAATATTCACAGTTTCAAGAACCAAAATGATCGCCTCAGTCCAGGAACTTGTTTCAGAGGTTTTCTTTATTGTGTCTTAGCATTCAGCAAAAAACACAACTTTATTCTTGCCATCAATTAAAACCTCACAAAAAGGAGGGGCTCCACTGCTTACAGAAACAGAGGTCACATTAGAGGTTACACTCCATGCTTTGCTCATGGCATAATGTAAGTGTAACAGACTATTAAAGTTATTGTAAATTTTACCAAACATAAGTCCCTCCAGTTTGGCATTAACATGCACAAAACCTCTAAATACTTTTGAAAAATTGTGCATCCTCTTTCCTATCAAAAGTACACTTTGTGCAGTCCAGATTGCCACAACTCCCGCAGCCCATTTTAGAAAGCAGTTAGGGTTAACTCAATCCCTGCGTCTATAAACCCGGAAATGAGGGGAACTATTTTCAACACCATTCCACCATTTTTCACCTGTAATCTTACATGTGTAAATATTTAATGAATAGACTAACTTCATTCAAACTTACACATTGACTGAAGCAGCAATTTTCTCCCTCACCACTTTTTTCTCGCAGGGGGAAGACCTCTTTTTGTCACCTGTTGCCATGGTGAATCATAGGAGCCGATCAGGGTCCCATCAATGTTGGCTTTTTATAGTTGTGGTGCACTCCGAGTGAACCTACTCAGTTGATTGAACTTACTCAAATCAGCTGTTCTGGAACCTGATACTTAAAGTTTTCTATGTGAGGGTAAATGAACTCAGAGTTCAGGGTCAACCTCAAGAGTTTGTTGAACCTGTTTTTCTGAAACAGATCCCTGGTGGAGTAAGGGGCATTTATTGGTGATGCATTCAGGAGTGCGGCATCCTCAACCAGGAAGTTGACCTCAGAGATAAGAAATCAAAGCAAATGAAAAAACATATACGTTGAAGATACAAAAAAATGCACATGTCTTTTTCAACGGATGTGGATGTTATTTTGAATCGATAATAACAACTCATCTGACCATGACTGAATATTGGACTGAATAACAAATAAAGGAGTTTTTTCCCTGACTGGTAAGAGAGTGAGTGTCGACCAATCAAAGGGATGTGGGGATACTGTTTCTATTGGTTTACGTTATTGTGATTAGTGATTATGTCATTAGTGATGTCACCGGTAGTGTAAGGTCAAGCTTTTACTGTTGCTATGGTGACCTGTCATTTAATGTGTCCTGAGCATTGACTGCTATGTTGACCAATCAGATGAAAGTGATCTGTTGCCATGGAATACAGCCATATAACAGAAATAAAAGCTATAATGTATGTCCTTTGTAAATATGTGATTATCCCGTGTTTAACACTCTCCAAATATAGCTAAAATGAGCTCCTAAAGAGTGTTAATAAATGTAGCAATGGAGTGTTCCTTGCCTGGGTTGAGTTATCCAAGAATTAGAGATGAAGGGATCTTTTTATATATCTTGATTTGGCAATCAATATGAATAGCCTAGCAAATTAACTGTTTTCATATTTAGTGCAGTCATTCAAAAGTGAATCTGAACCGACTGTTAGCTAAAATTGTGAGCGTTCACACCGTTTGTGTCTTTTGATTTGTCAACTAGGAAGTTGGTTTTGGAAAACTTAAAGGAACTTCATACATAGGCCTACAGTAGATCCTAGTTGGATGACTATTAAGTACACACTATACAGTATTTCTCCAGATGTTTTAGCAGCATTTGGGGACAAGAGATGGAGACTAAGCCACCACAACACTACACACATTCACCATTGCAACCACTACTGATTTACTGATTGCACATTATTTGATTAGGATGTTTTGCCTTAGTTTTCAATAAATAATCACTTAAATAACTTTAAAACGTTGTGGTCTCCCTGTTTGTCCTTCTCACTGATCCTGGGTTGTGGCATCAGCCAGACACTAACTCTCAATGTCTTTCAAATATGTTCAGAAATAGAGGCTATTTCGGTTTTCTGCATGTCAGAAAATGGAGCTTGAAGGGAGGAATGAGAACCCAGACTGGTGGGAGATGAAAAAGTGAGAGAAGGGCATGACCTGCGTGTGAAGCGCATTACTTTTGCTGATTTTTCAATGAAAGAAACCTCTGGATTTATGTTGCATTTCTGGCGTGAGTCTCCTTCACAAACAGAATGGTGTGTTAGGGATTTATCCATTACTAATTTTCTTCAAAATAATTCTCTTCACATTCTGAGAGTCACACTAGGAGTTGTCCTGACCATGAGAGGACCTTGTATATTGTAGAATCAGGAGTGTATACCTGCTGTGAAAAGCTCAATATCTCTTGGATTGCTTGGAAAACTCTGGTGAAAAATCGGTTTAAATCTTTCTACTTCTCTGAGATAAAAGGATAAAAAGACAGTGAAACTGAAATCAATGAGTCCTAAAAACTGTTTATTTCATTATAAATATGCTGGCTATTTCCCCCCCTGACAGGCTCTTCTGTACTAAGCAAAGTGTAAGTGTCGTCCCTAACTAATGAAGTATTGTCTATTCTTACATTTTGTACAGTAAGTAAGTGTATCATCGCCTTTTACTACATTAGGCCCTGGAGAGGAATAGAATAGAAAAAGTGTGAGTTCCCTAAACAAAGCCTTTTATAAGGATTAATTTGCCTCCGCACAAAGCTTTCTACTTGTTTGCATTTCTGTCGCTCTGATGTTCCACAAACCCTGTCAGGGTAATGGGCCACGTGCGTAATAATGCAAACAGCAAAGGAAAGCTATTATGAAGTACATTGAATAATAGATGCTCACAATAATGAGTACAGCAAACTCTTTGAAAAAAAACAGTGAGCTGAATAGATGCTACAAGGCCATTCATTAAGAGTTCAGGCCTAAAAAGGAAATTCAATTCTTTATTAAAAGTATGTCAGGTAATAAAAAGATTGCTTTCCTAAAGACGTAGAGATAGAGTGTAAGACTCACTCCACAGTGCTGTGATTACACCATAAGCCTGTTTCAAGTGACTGTGCTCAAGGCTAACAATGCACAGTCATCCCTTTCAAAGTAGATTTAAAGTCAGCACTTCTTCAGGAACTTAGTGTGAAAAATGAAGATTAATAAATAAAGCCGTGTTGCATTTCAAGCTGTGATTGGATGAGAAAATACTTGATAAATTCTGACATAACTCTTCACAAGTCATCAGAGACCCAGTGAGATATGAGTGCTGTAAATAGAGCAACTGGATGGCTCAATAAGTGCTGCGCAAAACTGGTGAAGTGGATGCAAGGAAGAGAATGTTCTTTTGCTGGAGGCACATTATGCTGTGTAGCTGTAAACTGTGTATTTATGAGTTGGCATCCTGCAGAGTTCACCGGGAGGTCAGCGTGGTAGATGGTTAGTTTGTTCAAGCCTTATGTTCACTTCAGGTGTCAAAAAATGAACACGCTGGTTGCATGTAGTAAGGAATGGAGACACATAATGAGAGATACACTAGAATGGAGAGCGTAGACAGTATGTACATTAGATAACTGTAATCAACTGAAAATGAAGCTTTTTTGTCACGGATGCTATAGTGTTACCATTTTTCTTTGACATGAAACAGGCTCTGACAGTGCTCCTTCCTTAGACAAAAAACTACATCTCCCATCAGTCTGAAAGCATTTTAAGTTGTAAACGTTTTACTTTTCATGTTGATAGTTTTCAAACCAGGATCAATTATAATAATCAATCAATTATTATTATTATGAATGGATGAAGAGGCTGTCTGTGTTTCAGGAATACTGTATTAAACCCAAGCTGTCCACATTAATGAAATGTGTAACTAATATGTTTTATGTAGTTTCATACTAAAACTTTATTTTGGTAGTATGAGTGTTACTGTTATAACTGCGGTAACACTTTAAATAAAGGTCACATTAATCAGCATTAACTAGTTGCTTATTAGCATGCTAATTAGTAGCATACTTAGTTGTCATTATTAAGCCCTTTATTAGCACCTTATTCTACATGACCATAGCCTCCTCAATACTCTCCTAAGAATTGCATTGTGTAGAAACTACTTAGTTTCATGTCTCATTCAGAGGTAAGTAAACACTAAATTTTATCATAATACATGTTTAAAAAAAAAAAGGTGAGTATTTTACTGCTCACAACGGCCAGCGACAAACTCAGTGTAAACTCCGTCATCGGTGACGCACTTTGAGTGTGGCCTAGTGTACACAAGGAGACAGGGAGGCTTGATTGGTTCATCAAATTGGCATCTCTGGGCAGATATTGGTTAAAGTTTTGACATGCTTACAACTGCTGCAGATTACAGATTTTCTTCCTTTTTGAGAGCACATCGATAATGACTTTCTGTCAGGACAAAAAGACAATTTCAACCAAAATCTTAAATATCTGGAGAAAATGACCAACCCTGCCTATAATAATGCCTGATAAGCAGCCATAATGCTACTAATTAGCATGCAAATAAACAACTAGTTATTGGTTACCTTAGTTTAAAGTGTTATCGGAACTACAGTTCCTGTAAATAGGCTCTCTAAATAAGAAAGTATTCTGTCCCCTGCTGAAGTCATTGAGTTAGCTTTGGGCTTAGAGCTGGTGCCCCACTTTTTCATCATTTAGTTCGCTTGCATTTTTCCAAACTAAAACATTTAAAGATGTTTCATGAAGTATTTGCAGTTCTCGTTTGCCATGAATCCAATGGATGTATCCACGTGCATTGGACTACTTTGACACAGGAAAAGAGATAACAAATTAAAAGGGCCTTTTCTTTCCATTTTTTTCAGGGGATAAAACACGGACATTAAATGATAGAAAGAATAAAACAAATCATTTCAGGCCAGGTCAAAGAAACCATAAATTAACATAATGAATTCCTGCTTTGAGAGCTGATTTTAACTCACTACAATGATATACATTTATATTTATCCCTAAGCCTAGAAGCCAAAATGCTCTTTCTGTGATGATAATCCTCAAGTCTTTCCATTCATAACCCAACTTAATCGTATTATTGCTGGCGTTAGAGCATTCCTATTATATCTGGATCAAAAGATGAAGCTACAACCTTTTAATCGCTCAGTAATTAATGTGCGGATTTCAGATGATTAGTCATTGCAGACCAAGCGAGAATACTTTACATCAATTTCCTTCTCAGTTGCAGAGAGCGTATGCAGCCCACGTTCATTTTCTTGCTTAAATTAAAGAAATACTCAAAGCCGTAGTTGGCTGATGAATTATGGTTAAATTTTCCATCAATCTCTTCCCTGTGGAGTTAAATGAGCCAAATTTTCTCTCATTTCCACTCCCAGACATAATGGAATTGAAGCCATTAACACCTTTTTCCCCAATGTGATGATGCCTTAACAACAAGTGTTTTAGGTACCGCTCTCTGAACTGTCATATCTAGGACCCACTTCAGTCATATATACGGTGTTTTCCATTTTTTAAAAGCATGCCTGCTCCTTTGTCTTTCACATTGACTACAATCCCTTATTAACTGACTCTTTTGTCCTGTCTCCCAGTCTGAGCCCCTCTGCTCGTCTGTTCTTCTGTTTTGTTCTGCCATCTGTACACATTGAAAATCAAAGCCCCTCCTCTCCCAAACCCATCGTTTCCTCTTTTCCTGCTCTTCTTTGTTCTGTCCCCACAGTTGTTAGACAAAGAAGGTAATGCAAGCGGTTTGCAGCTCAGTTCAGGGAATCGAGCAGTTTGGAGATCAAATATGATACTTTTTGTTATACTTTGCCTCCGGCAGTTTAAATTGTTAGACCTGAGCAATGTAACTGATCTTAAAAACCTGATTCTCCTGAACACTCATGTCAGTAATGACAATGACAAAAAAACAGAAACATGTAAGTGTCTATGTGGTCTATCTGTAAATGTACTGAATTTTAGATGGCTGCTCTAAAAGAACTGAAATTCTCTGTTGGGAAAAGTGATCTGCCAGTATGGTGCAACTAAACATAATTTTTTACTTCAATACAATTTTTCAGAAAGTTTTGCTTTTGTAAAGATGGAATTTTACTATACTGTTTCTGTAAGACAAAAGTACAGAGGCTGGGATATTTCACAACTTTTTTCTCTCTCATATGGAATTGGAATTGATTTGCTACACTGTATTTATTCTTTAAAGAAATAGGCTACATGTGACTTTCCCTGTTCTTCAAAAACAAGGTATACAACACGCCTTTCAACCAAGCAAGTACAGTAATTAAAGCTTTTTTTTTTTAATAGATATGAACTACTTATTCACATTGTAACATTGATCCACAGTGGTCCTCCGGCTCCATGTTCGTCTGGCTTTACCCTGCTGGGTTTTAATGTGTTTTAGTCCTGTGACAACCATTGCAAACACACTTAGCGCTTGGTGTGAGCATGAGTAAAGAGTACGACTTGACAGAGCACTAATGGAATTCTCCCATGAGTCTTTAGAAGCCTTTCATATGTCTTAATGAGAAAAGGCAGAATGACTGCATAATGTGTGTGTGTGTGTGCCTTGTCTTAGCCATTCGTGTGTATATGTGAAGGCATAGATAGAGGTTTCGTACGTGGTGCTAATTCTGTATTAGCAGCTAAGCCTCTTAGCCACTTCCGAGCTATAGGCCTCTTGCCCTGTCTGAGGTTAACACTGTTTTCAAGACCCATCACCACAATTATCCCCAATCTTGTCATTCCTGCCCTTCCACTTCTCTCTACTCCCCCCCAACCACCTCTCCTGACTTTAATACTTGAGCCAAATTACCCAGCATGCCCCCCACTGCTCACATATTCCCTTTATTTATCATTCAGGGACTCAGCTTACTGTTATTGATCCCTCCCATGTTAATTGAGGTAAGGGGTCTTTTTCTACCAATTCCTCTATTGATCTAAAATGCCATCAGTCAGAGGCTTAATTAAGCAGCTAATAGAGGGAAATGCCATTGATCCCATGGTGTCATGGCATTTTTGTATGTGAGTGTGCATGTTCACTAGTGTGTTTATGAGTCTGACTATTCCTGAATGTCACAAGCTGACAATTATTTAATATTCAGCTTTAACAAGGTGACTGAACTGCAGGTAAAAAAGCTTTTCAGGGTTAGCCCAGTTGTCTGTAGTAGCTTATTAATAGTGAGCCAATTTAGCAATGCACCAAATGCCCAATGCCAATGCACCTAATGTCGTTATTTCAAAGGTAGATTTATTGGTGAAATTATTTACGAGAATTACTGTGGATTAGCACTTAAGACCTGGATAAGCAAACAAGCTACATGAAGCCTGGAGGTATCTGGATATATTCATCTGTTAAGAGATCAATTATCAGTACAAGATGTTTTTTGTCAATTTAGACTATAATTTGTCCCATAGAGTATTTTACAATATTGTTATCTGAGACCATTTTTTCATTCAAGTCTCTTTCAGAATATGCTATTTTCTGTTCATTGTGGTAGATTTGACAAGCCTTTGTTGCTCCAGTTGATATACCCAATGTTTTAAAGTGGTTGCTGAAAGACTTGCTCTAAAGAAGGAAATGATGTATGAAACTGTTTCTCCCCGTTGACTTCAGATGATGATACATCGTGAGACTTGACAAGAACACACCTATAGTGAAGGGTCTCAGTAATGAAGAGAAGGCAAAAGACTCTGAATTGCCTTTTAAGATTCTTTAGGCTCATATCTTTGTTCATACTCTGATTGATAACCATGGTTCGTTACCTCATTTAATCCCAAACCAAGTATGATTGGGAGGTAGGGAATCATTAAAGAGTTAAGCATACCAGAAAAAAAAAGTAATCTTGGAGACATCAGCAATGCTTAGTTCAAATAAAGTGACATCAACTACCCTAAGAACACTTTAAGAAGTGTGATGTTGACTTTGTTTGACAAGCCAAAGACATGATACTCCTTATTCAAACAAAAGGAACCCAGAACACTTCCGATACCAAAATCTGACCCTGCAGCTAATCATTTTTTACAGAGTTGTCAATCATGAGGATGAACCCCTCTTTTATACCATCAAGTAGATATTTTAAAACTAAACTTCCGAGAGAATTTAAAAATTTGACAAATATCAGCATGGTAAGAACTCATTTCATGTTGAAAACAATGTTTGTGACGACTGTATTTGCTGTATATTTGACTCATGTCTTCTAACATTGAAAACGTTGGCCTGCATGACCTATACTTGAGCCAGTCACCAGGGGCAATCACAATGTTTGGGTTCCACTTTTTGGGAAATGTCATGCAGTCCATCTTTTTTACAGTCTGTGCAACAAACACGCTTGCCTGATGACATTGATGTCATTGGTGTTGTGTCTCTGTAAATGTTGTGCTATACGATGTTTGTGTTCATACCTACAGAGACATTCAAAGATAAAAGCTTTGCTTGTCAAGAGAGTGCTGTTACTTCACATTTTTAGTGCTTTCAGTCACCTGTCCTGTTCCTCTCCAGCGTGAAAGTGCACTATGACAGAAAATCAACCTGTCCTTGTGTAAATTTAAGTCGTCATCTGGGCAAGGTCAGTACTCTACTTTGAGTGTTTTGTGCCCTTCTTCTTTTTTCTTTCCTCCTCTTACTGAGCACCCCCCTCTCATCTCTTCGTATTTGAACATGTGCCCAAAAACATAAAACAAAGCCTAAAGGAGGTCTGTAAAAATCTCTGCAGTGATTGAGAACTATGTGAGCTTTTGCAGCCCTGAGGCTCTGGTATGCCTCAGACTTCGACCTGGTACATTTAGCATCTTACTCTGGGATGTTTCCTTCCCATGTACTCTTTCTACCTACAATATTTCACATCAAAGATTCCGCTTAAGCTGAACATTACACTTTGAAGAACACTGTGTTCCAAGCCAGCTGCTACTCATACTATAGCCTATAAATGTGAGCATGTAGAGGGTCTTAACTGCACACACTGCTTTAAAGCACCAGTATGTATAGTGAGTGTGTTCTTACTCGGTATTTCAAGTCGTTGCCAGTTTTTCATTCATTTTGATATCATTACCGCCGGTCATGCTCACTCCCATCAGACCTTGGCAGCTTGGTCAATGGCCTAACAGCTCATCAGATGACGCTGTAGATACCTTTCTAACATTCATATACAGTAGACCAACGTGTTACACTTGTTGGTTATGGCTTAATTTAATTTTGGTCATCTGCTTGGCTGCTTTATTTTGATGGTATAACTGGACATGGCACATTTATCAAATCTACTTGAACCATAGAGACCATTGAAACATGCCCAACTGATGCTGGAGGGGAATAATGTTCATCGTACACAAGGCAAGCTTTCAATTATTACTGGAACAATACATAAACTTGAATCATCACAACTGTATGATGCTTGAATATCAAATGCTTTGTAAGAGTAATACTCTTTGACATCAACCGCATAAGGTGTGAGTTGTAAACAAATCTTTAAATGCATAGAAATAATGCTCATCAAGACTTATGTTTGTAATGGTAATGTCACCAACAGTAACCCCTCATTTTTAACAGCAAATTGTCCAATCTTGTGAAAAAATGGCATCTCAGAAATGACTTTCAGACAAACAACTCAACCTGGATGGTTCACATTTCTGTGTTGTTTGGCCCATTTAAAACATAAAACCCTAGAGTCAGTTGGTACCTGAAGAGTTTCAGCAATCTCACAGCTGGGCTCCATCACATTTAAAGATAACATTTTTTCCTGGATGAACCACCACTGTGTTGAGGTCAAATGTCTACTAACTGTTAGCCATTCCACTTCAATTTTTGAAGCATTTCAGATGTTTTATTTATTTATTTTTTTAAATGATGCTTCCTTTCATTTGCATGCACAAGCTTTTCAAAATTGGTCTAATTTTTAAAAAGACATGCAGGATAGTGCACCCTAAAGTGATGCTTTGGCAGCAACCTCTTGTTTGAAAACAAGTGATTGAATAACCAGTGATGTACTGCTATCAGGTGTTTTCGAATAAAAATATTTGAAGCAACAGTGATTGCAAATACCAGTGTTGATAACTTGGAGAAACCAAGTGTTCAAAAAAGAGTGGTAGATTGTGAAGAAAACACCACGATTGGATTGCATATAACCTAGGTCATTTGAGATTCCTCTCCTAGCTTTACTGCTGGAGGTTTTTTGTTTTTGCTCCATGTAACCCTTGTTAAAGTTCTTAATTCTTAATTCTCCTGATTATTTCCTTTGTTGTTGTTTTCCGGTCATTCAGGCGCAGTATTAGCAGTTTCATTTCACACTGTGCTACTCCCTGCTAGGTATCATGCATAACATCAACAGAGAAATTGACACATGTATTAAAGTTCTGCAGGGAATTTTGAAAACAAGAGTGTTTAATCCCATCACTAAGGGAAGACTGGGATTTGTCTCCATTTTTTTGGCAGAGATCTTCACAAAGTTATTTAATTCACATAACAATCTTTGGTGATTCTAAGGTCAATTATGTCTGAAAGTCCGTTTACTCAGCAAGACAAAAGCGGCAACAATATCTGGCACTGATTGATTCAACAGAACCACACAAACAGTGAAGTCCCAGGTTGTCACCTATAACTTGGGCGATAGTTTCATAAAGTGGCTGATCATACAAAAGAACCGTTATTCCATCCATTTCCTGAATTGTAATATCCTGCCTGATTTGATCAAGTATTTGAAAACAAAAATCATACATTTGAATGTCTTGGGCATGAAATAAAGCAACCAAATGAATATTTTGTGAATTTGAGTTAAACTTAGGACAAAAATTGTGCAACGAAAAATAGATTGCACCTAGTTTATGCATTCCCCGTTTTGATCCCAGAGGATTTGCAATCGTCATAGAAAAGTAAAATCTGAATATCATGCATGTAAGTAAACTGAAATGTTTTCAAAATTGGAATGTAAACAAACTTATCAGTTAGAACAACATGAAATCTGATATCAAATATTATAATAAGAACATATTTTACAGGATCCAACCTTCCCCACTTCTCTGTAAAATACTGTGCTCTTTTTACTTCAGAATTCAAATCCCAAAAGGTTTTTCCAACACTACTGATCAATTTCACTTTCAATGTCACTTTTGATGCTTTAGATGCTGCTGAATCTTCAGCTTTAGAGTTGCCTTCACCAGGATCAGAAAAAAACTTGTGAACAACCAGCCTGACCACATTTAAGACAAAGTGTCTTTACAGATCAAAGTCCATGGATCAACTTTCAGTCCTTTAGGAGGAAATAAGCATTTGTCCGGCCTTTGCATATGAAACAGAACATGTTTGAAATAACTCAATGCAGCATCCAAGCTCTCAATGCTAAAACCCTAGGGTTCACCTGAGCGGTACCAAGGTCAATTTTGTAGATGGTTGTTTGCAGAAAGTTGAACACATTTACCAAATCCTGGTAGTATGATGTACCAACAACAAAATTAGCTTTGAAAAGCTAGTCAAAACATGCAAGGGTGTCTGGTGACTTGCAGGGAATGGCATATTTGTCAATGATGATGAAGTACTTGTGAATGAGACTCCTCTGGGACCCCACAGCAAGCAGATAGGGTTGACGGCATTCCAGGATGCTGTCAAGACGCCCCTGGATGCTGGTCCCAGTCTGTAATAGAAACATTTTATTAGTTTAGTTTTACATTTTTTTTAAAGCATGGATACTTGTTCAAACAAGATATAGTATAATGCAATTCAAGTTACAGTTTGGCTGCCGAATAAATTTTAACTTTGAATTTCCCTCGGGATCAATAAAGTATCTATCTATCTGTCTGTCTATCTATCTATCTATCTGTCTATCTGTCTGTCTGTCTGTCTGTCTGTCTGTTTGTCTGTCTGTCTGTCTGTCTGTCTATCTATCTAAATTGCAACTGCAAAGTTGTGGCAATATTGCAATCACAGTCTGAATTGAGTGAGATAAATAAGTGTCGGTGGCAGCAGGTGGGCAAGGATTCAAATTGATGACATCTTTTAATAAATTCGAGTATAATATTTGAGGGGAAAGGAACCTGTATGCTAACAACCATTGCCTTTAGCTTACAAAATAATTCTCCCTCCAATCAGTATAAGCTTTTTATGCCAGCAAACCATTTTCTACTTCTTTTTAGGACATTTGACATTTTGAACCAGGTCTTGAAATTCAGCTGTATGTGTGAGACCACGGCTTTGGACAAGGACTCTCTGTTTGTAAACTGTTTGACATTCTCCAGGACCTTTGCAGAGGTATAGCATCACCAAACATCAAACTATAATACTGCTCCATCTGCAGACAAGTTGAAATAAATCAACACAGAACAGCAAACATTATGATGTGGCACCATCATATAGAGAGACATTACATCCCAAATGATTGTTTCAGGACAGAAAATAAAACGTGTCAATAGTTTCAAGGTAAGCCATTTGAAGCTCCACATACCATTTCCTGCTATGTCTAGGAGGCGTAGAAAGGCAGTGAATATTTCAGAAGACTTCACTGGGTCGTGAACCATTTTTTGACGATAGATGAAGGTCTGCTTCATCATCTTCTTTACAATTGCCTCATCAGCTGTGTGCTTCATTGGTGCAATGGCCTAGCATCAGAGGCTTTCTGAGGTTAGCCAGTTTTCCTCTCTGAAGGATCCTCTATCAGACTGTGGACCACCTGTAACAGTGATGGAAAAATTAAAACTGAGTTTGCATGATGTATGTATGAAACTGAGTCCAGAAGATAACATAAAAACTCTGCAAAAATAACCATATGCAGTTATGTCACTAGATGAAAAGTGATTGTGACTGACAGGTCTTCTTTTGTCCCTCTGATGCTTCCTTTTGAACCAATATCAGTCTCCTTGCCAGATACCCAACTCCATCTTCTCCATTCTAATAATGTTCCTATAGTGAATAGTTGGTTTAAAAGTCTTTGTTTTTCTCCTTAAAAGTAAACTTGCCCATAGCTGTGTATTACTTAATCAACATCTACATGTCTGAACTCTGAACGTGGCAGGGCTAATCCCAACTGGGTCTTCATAACACCAAAGTTTTACAGATCTTAATTTAATGAGAGTTTTACCAAATTAATCACCTAACAGTAAACATCTATTAAAATATTAACATTCCTAGTATATAATATTAAAGGTTAAAAGCCCAAGAGAAGCTGGAAAGTGATATATCTACAAAGGCAACCTTGTTCCTAGGATCAGCAAGGCATGGGAACAAGGTAGTGATACCCTTCCTAGTGTGGGAGCTTTTGGAGATGCACTCTTGGGGAGACGTACTGATTGTTTTTGCTGTGTGTGGGGTCACTGCAGCTGTCTAATAAACTTAAAAAGACCTGCATCCCTGCAATTATTCATCAGAATTTGTACTTGTATGACACCATTTACCCAATCCACAGTGATATGATTGCAATCTGTGCATCAACACAACACATGAACTATGGCTGAACAAGATGGCATTTCCTAAAAAATTAGGAAATCATTAGGACCTTGCTTGAAAACAAAAATAACAAAACTATAACAGTCCTTATCAGTAAATACTCCAGAGACCTGCTCTCGCATGTTCTGAGTCCAAACACAGTTTTATCCAGGGTTAGAGTCTAAGTCCAAGTCATCAGTGCTCAAGTCTGAGTCAAGTCGCAAGTCATAATAAGTCAGTGCTCAAGTCCTTCACTCGAGCACAATTCAAAGAAGTTGCCGGACCCATGTAGGATGATTCCCCCCTAAATGATATACAACTCATGTTGTCATCCAGCTACACACAATGCAAGGTGAAGGGAATATATTTTTTTTTCCCCATCTTGACATATGAAGACATTTCAAACTGTTTTGCAGCTTGGTATAGAACTAAGACTTGAAACAAGGGAGATTCTCTTCAAAAGGTTAAAAATACACTTGCAAGGATGTCAAATTATCAGTAAATTATCACCTCGTATCTTGTTATGTCTAATCTTGGAAAAAAGTAACAGTGTCAAAAAATGAACACCTTCTGGTCTCACAATGTGCCAGAAATGTTATGTGTTAATTAGTGACCTTTAGATCCTTAGTCGGATTGACTTCATTGCTTTATGAAGGAGCTATGTTAGCTTCTTCTTCCTGTAGGTAAGCCAAGGTTAGCTTATTAGCCACTGTCCTCATATACAGGGTGCAGACATCAAGTATAAATATCCTCATGTCACATATGTCCTAAAACCACAGGTTCCATAAAAGCGTCATGTCTACAGAAATGGCATGTTACCAATTAGATTGATGCCACAAAAGTGTTGGAAGGTTTCACAACAAATGCTCCCATGAGGCCAGTTGACATGTATCTAGAATGTGTATGTGCGTGTGATGGCTAGGCGCAGTATAGGCCCTTATTACAGAAGCCATTTTGACATTTCTCAGTAGGAAAAGGACAGGTTTAACAGATCAGATTCATGGAGATGGAATTCTATTTAGCTGCCACAGTTTCTGTGTCCTGGTGTTGTTCATGTAGGCTAACTATCATAATGTTACAACGAACACTTGCTCATGCAGGTTGAAATATCAATGCAGTTTCACACCCATTGGTATCCAAATAGATACAAATGGTTCCCCTATATGTGCATTTGGCATAAATCAAACTGACGTTCAGAGCAACTATGGCTACCATTCAACCCAAATTTAACCCGACTACCATACCATACAATGCAGTGAGCATTGGTTCTATCGCAAAACTATGACCTACCATACATACAATGTTGATTTTGGCAGCAGTTTTGCACAGAGAACATTTAGCATTAAACTGATGACAATACTTTGGATTCAAGACTTGTAGTTGAGTACGTCCACAGGACCTGATTCACAAAAATATTGCAACACTATGGCTCGTGATAAATCTTTTAAAGTCTCCTAAAGTATCATTCACAAAACACACACAAAGGGTTAAATGCACCTTTAACTGCACTGCAGAGCAAACAGCACCTCTATTGCGCCGGTGTTGGATACGCTTATTTCAATAAAGCATTGCAGTGATTTTGGAGAAAATTTGGGACCTTTTTATGCAGATCTGCCTCAACGTAAAAAGTGTCTACTTTACAAATGCCAGCTGTTACAAACAGCTAGACGCAGTTACAGTGAAACAAATATCATCTGCTGAGACTAGGAAGCAACTGTGCCACAGTATTTATAAGAGATGTCACACACAAACTTGACAGTATCAGTTTGAACTGTGCTTTTCTACTATAATGCATTAAAATATCTCAAATGGAAAGGGCAAAAAAAAGTAGCATGGTGGGCTGGGGCATTGCTATTCATGATTGATCGACTTGGCAATGAACTGAAAGCTTCAACAATATGGCTGCCCTGCACACAATAGATTTTGGTAAAATGGCAGCTTGAAAAGATAAAGCCAATGTTTTTTTCTCCAAGATTTATTGATGAAATGGGTCACAACCTTATTTAGAGGTTTTGCAATTTTCAATCAAGAAATGCAAATTTGATGGATCAAGGACTTGATTTGGCTCAATATATAAACACAGGGGTTTCAAATAACATTTTTAAAGGCTGTGTTCCATTTAGATTTGTCAGTAAGCCACGAGTCAGTCGGGGTGCATAAACTGCCCAGAAGGATTCTATTGGCACTCCTGATATTAATAGTTGTACTTTTAACATATCTGCAATGCAGAAGGTCTTTAATCCTGCTGCTTCTGGGTGGCTTTTAAGCTAATTAACATTATTAAGATCAATTTTTAGATGTACTCTATGCAATGCTCAGGACATTTTCTTCACAGGGATTCAAATAATCCATGACGTGGCAGTTCTTTTAATGATAACATAGGTTGGACCTTAATCTTTTGAGCCACACCCTCTGACTTCAAAAGAGCATAATGAAAATGGTGGCGCCAGAGGTTACATGTAACCAATCAGGCTGATTCTCTTTCTTGTTGGTGAATCCATTTAAGATTCCGCTGCTCACTTACTGTTGTGGTGTAATTGATTTTTCTATCAGCTTTTGTCATTTTTCATGTACAATGCATACATTAACTTTTCATTCGCTCGTTGAAAGCTGTTGTAGATCACACTGAAATGCAGTGCATTAAAACGGGGGGGGGGGGAATGATTAGATATCAAGTATATTTTTCAGCAAATATCTGTTGTGAAAACACATGACTGTAAATCTCAATTAAAAAGACTTTAAGCCGCTTTTAATGTTCCTTCTTGAGAGGTATTACTTTGTATTGTTCCATATCTTGACAATTCTATGCAGCGTTCCATTTTTTCTGTACATTACAAATTATATTAACTCTGAAATGTGTTCTCCAGCATCCTTTTATTATTATGAGCATGAGAAAGTCAAGATTTACTCCCTTCAAGATCGGCATGATCCCAGATGCCTAATTGTAAATTTATTCCAGCATTTAAAATGATCAAGTTTAGAGTTGTAGCTTTTATTTTCTCATCATTCCTCTGCCTTGTCCTTGTTGTTCATCATCTGGAAGAATAGGTTTTGTTTGACCCATCTCCACAACTTCACCTCTTCTTTGATTGTTCTTTGAAATGATGGCTATAGTATGCAGTCATCATCTTCTAAGAAATCCACTCAAAGCAGTTTTTTGTTATATTTATCCTTCATTTCTCTTTTTAATACACGCCATGAACATGTGTTTGGAGCATGTTTCTATTGCTGCGAAAAATTAGCCCTTTCAGCCCCCAAGCTGGATATCATTTCTCACTGTAAAGCTGCAAATCCGATGGCTATGCCAACAAAATTACCATCGATTTGATTTGCTGAGATTAATTAAGTAGCATTACATAAACCCTCACTTGCCTGACAGCATTACCACTGATGTCTGATACATTTAATTGTTGTTGTGGGATCAAGTGGGTGGTTGAGTGACGCTGTTTGCGTTTTGACAAGATGATAAGCTCTTCGGCCGTCGCTTTGCCCCAGTGGTTTAAATCCGTTTTTTGAATACACTCATTAATATCATCGACGGATGCTTGTGTACACTCACGGCGCTCTCCACTCCCTTACAATTCCTGTCTATCATCATCCAAACGTCTTGTCAACATAATATTTGAATTTATTCAGCAGTATGCACGAGCTCAAGTACGCATCACTGTACTGTACCATGTAAACAGCTTGTGGAATTGCTAATGCTTGACTGTTTACTGCGATGGTTTAGGAACTCAATCTGCAAACCAGCATAATTCACATGAATAATCACTGTCAGGCGCTGTCGCCGTCAAATGAAAGAAGAGCTTGGGAAGAAAGTTTGTGATAAAATGACAGAACTTTCCTCAAAAATGACTTATGAGGTTTTTTTTAAAGATAGAAACAAAAATATGTGGCTGTATATTTGGAATTTTTACAGTTGTAAGATATAGATGGATCAAACGAGTATGTTTTGTCCAGCTTAATCCTTTTTTTTCTTCGAAGATATCCTGGCCCACCAATCTGTGGCCTTATCCAGGAAGTATCAGTCTTAGCCTATGTTTTTTTACTCGATAATGTTGAGGTCTCTCCTGCCAATCTGATAAGAGATGGGGAAGATTTTGACCAAAGGGCGCTTTCTCTATGCTCCTACACCTTCGGCTAGATCTAATATCTTCTTGTTATCGAGGACAAGGATAGTCCAACCATAGAGGAAATAAATACCTGTACACAACTTTTCTATCCAACAGCAGTATCAATTGTCTAGATGCCTGTACTGCATTCACACTTGAAACTACAATTACTTTTGACTACAGGCAACATAACCACATGTACAAAGTAAAGAAGGACGAAAACTTTGGTACAGTACTTCCATTTTTTGGGCCTTTTTTTTGCCTTTATAAGATATAACAGCTGAAGAGAGACAGGAAATATTGGAATGAGAGAGATAGGGATGACATGCAGCTAAGGGCCGAGGTCGGATGCGAACCCATGACCGCTACTAATAGCACTATAGCCTATGGGGCACCCGTCATAACCGCTAGGCTATCAGCGCTCCCTTCTGGTATCTTTTAACACATTTTAAAAATAGATATATTTATCTATTCATCTATTTATTTATTTATTGAAGCTAGCATTGTTTTAGTCTCTGGATTATGGTATGATAACCACTGCACAGAAAGAGCTTTTACAAATGTCCTTTGGGTTTGTTTTTTTTTTGCCTTTGAGCATATTTCATGCCACTTTTTAACACCAACTTCAGTAAAGAAGTGAGATCAATTATTCTCTTTTTTGTACAAAAGAAACTTAACACTATACGTAATTTGCAGTTTTACATGAGTATAGAATGTGTGCCCCTGTGATGAAAGACTATTAGTCAACATTATTTATTTCATTGTGTGAACAAGATGCATCGATCTAGCTTGTATTACAGAAAACAAAAAGAAGAAAAACATAGTTTTTTTAATTCAGCCCTCTGTCATGTATCTAATTGTAAGTTATGTTTGAGTCAAAGACAGATGTGATCCAGGTTAAAAATCAAAACAGCAAAGTCATGCACGGAGTGCGACACAAACACAATTTCCAATTCCCCCGCCATCCCTCCCTCCCTTCTTCTTTATTGCATAACCTAATGAGGCATCATGAATACACTGTCTGCATATATACAGGCCTATTTGTACGCGCAGGAAGGAATTTGGATAGATGACTGAGGTAATATCAGATGAAAGTCATTTTGACCAAGTCTGAACCTCTGAGCGAGGCTTCCTATCAGCTATTTGTCATGCTATCGTTGGAGGACTCCAGCAACAAATAGAAGAAAAAAAAAGGTCACGATGAGAGCAGACATAACTCTGCAAGAGAAAAAAAAACATGATGAAAAAGGAATGGAAAAAATAGAGGGAAGAAAACAAGTAAGGAGGGGGGGGGAGAGATGTAACTGTACCATTTGTTGGGTTTATCTGAAGGGAGTGGTGCGCGTGGACAGAATAAAAAAGAGAAAAGAAGGAAAAAGGGAAGAGCAGCAGGGTGAATGCTCAAACAATGCTCAGAGGAAGCAACATAATGTCAAGCTCTGGTCCCGACTAATCTCTTGAAGCGTCCGTCATCATGTAGCGGTTTGGTGGGTTAACTCATGTGTCTCACTGGACTCCAGCTCAATGCCTTTTCCCTTCCAGTGTTTAGGCTTGGCTAATTTCAGCTGAGCTCAGCCTTGTAGACAGTGTGGGGGGATTGATCTCACTCATTACAGGACGGAATGTTTCCACTCACACAGCACAGTATTTGTTAGATCGTGGGCATCTGGAGAGATCCCTCTCCACACTGCACATGCTCTGTAGGATAGTTTCTCACCTGGGCAGGAAAGCTCGTACTGTACAGATGTGTGCGAGGGGAGTTCAGACAGAAAGCCAATAGTGGGTTGTGTGACAATCATCTTTAAATGTTGCTGTTTGAAAAAAGTCTGTTCCACAATTTCTCATGCAAATGAAGGACAAGATAATCTCTACTATGAAAGTCTTTTGCAAGGGACACTGGTAGCCTAGTTGTTATTGCGGCCTTGAAAGCAAGCGGCTCAAGTTCGACTCCGACCTGGGGTTCCTTTTCCCGCTTACCATTACCTCTCTCATCTTCTGACTCTTTCCACTGTCCTGAAATAAATAAATACATAAATAAATAAATAAAAAATCACTGACTTTGTACATAATCTTGTTGCACAAAAAACGTTTGCACTGACCACAACCTTTGACATAATACCATATAGGACGACACCTCGATCTTATCTGACTTTAGCAGGGGAGTTTATGTCTGATTTTATGGGGTTGTTGTTCTCAGCTCTGTGTTTTCATAAGGCTTGGGACAGCGCGTCCTCCAGCATGTTTATGTTTCGATCAGCAGCTCAAACATGTTTCATTCCCGTGGACCCCTCCCTGTCCAACTGTTAACCCTGCCACCACGTGAGTGAAGAGAGACGGCACTGCCCACTCATTGGTAGTGTTAGTAGAGACATAATGGAGGAGATTTGTGCAAAGAGTACAACTCAAGGAGAAGTAAGACTTTCCAAACTGGAGAAAATACTTTTTTTATATCGATATAAAATTTTCAAGCAACTAAAGTTGCCTGCAAGAAGTCTCCAAACTAATAATGGATGATCGATGTTACCTAAAGACACAAATGTCACCCAATGTTTCATACCCAAACCAAAATAAAACTGTTTACCGTTGCTGAAAAAAGATGCAAGATTCTATTATATTGTAAATACTCTCTGACTGTTGCTACTTTAAGTGTTCTAAATAAAAGCTTCTGATGGGATTTGATCGTACTGGTATCAGAGAAACACAATTTCAGAAAAAACAGAGCAAAGCATTACTCCTAATTCCAAGACGATTATCTCGCTAACTCAGAAAGATGGAGCTGATTTTTGTTTCCCCATGTGAATGCAATGCACTTCCCTTCGAAAACACACACACACACACACACACACACACACACACACACACACACACACACACACACACACACACACACACACGTTTGTATTGTCTGAGAAGCTTGCTTTTCAAGTCCAATATATACACGGCATTGTAAAATGGTGCTTCCCCCTTTATTAACAATGTATTATGGACATTTAACTGGAAATTGAATTATGATGAACCTTTTCGTAAAGATAGTGTTTGACAAATTCTTTCATTCAAAGCAGTAATGAACTGTAAAATTCTGCATTATGAATAAAATACAGACAACCTCCATTCCCCTGAAAAATGTAGGCTATTTGCTCAGTTTTTATCTATGAAAGGGGGACCAAGCGAGTCGCTGGTAGGAGAAAAGTAGTGGCTTGGTACTGTAGGATGGAGGGGTGGGGGGTGTGGGGGGTGGGGGGTTCAGGATGAAGAGCCACTTCATCAGCACATCTATATTGTATGCCCCGCAGTTGTAAAAAAGCATTTTTCTGCCGGTGTATGTGGAGGCTGTTGGGTAACAGATAACTCAAAGCTTCCAGTCAGGTTGCCTAAATTATTCTGTGCAACACTGGAGTCTTGTATTCACTCTACGTCTGTGGTCTGCCTCTCTGTGGATATTAATACACCCAGCTTTCCCCCAGGTGGAGAGACAGAGCACTCACTGATCTCGCTTTCCTTCCTTTATCACAGAAGACACGACACCTGGTACACATCACCTGATTTCACCCACCCTCTCTCTGTCTCATGCATCACATGCAAACATGTTCACCCCCACACATATGCTCTGCCAGGCACATGACCCCCTCTCTTTCTCAGTTTCACCCTGTCACTGTGTTTTTCATGCAGCTCTAAAACCTAGTCACCCCGTGAAAAGGCCGGCACATACCCGGCCCCAGCCCTAATGCATGAACAGTCTGACATGACCCCACATGTTTCACTAGTGACCTCTCTCCAAAGCTCCAACACTGTTAATAGCACACACGGCCACCCATGGTGACACACATGCTTTGCCCCGGGATACAGCCATGCAGAGGAGTACAAGCACAGAGAACGGAGACCCTGAAGGGACTGCTTGTAAGGAAAGGGTCACATAACCGCTAAAGGCAGCCAAAGGCAATGAATAAACAAGGAAGACATTTTAACTTTGCTTTATATTGAGAAAAAGTATGACACAAAAACACAACGGTATTGGTAATTTCATCGATTCAAGACCAAGTAATAGAGTTTCAGAGGACCAAGGGATAAGCAAATGATTATTTATCAAGGTTCAATGTATGCTCATTCAAAGTCTTACTTCATACTCCTACTTATGTCAAATGTGTTGTTATCCCTTGACAAAGTACCAATGACTAGTAAGATACTAAGTCTATGTACCCTCTGGAATATGATTCTATTTTTGATTACATCTTAAAAATTAGGTCAGTGTTAAAACAAAATTTGAGTCTTTTCTGTGGAAAATGTAAACAAAGACTGTTTCTGGCATGTGCTGTAACTCACTCTGTGTGACACCTTTCCTTTCCTGCCACAGTTTTCACAGGCATGAAAAACAAACATTTAGAAATAGTCAATATTATGGCTGGTACTCTTTGCCTTTGTAGGGAACATATTAGCAGCAATAACAATTGTATTATGTTGCATAACCTGCTAAAAACTCTTAACAAAAGCTTTTAATTCAGGAAAACATCAGAAGTGGACCAAAATGTTTTTTAATTTTCCCTTTTTTTTTAATAACTGATTTGTTGTAATTATCAAGTCTAAGATTTATTGACAGGGGGCTCTGTTGTAGCTGTTTGCCATGTGGCTAGGCTACACTCTCTCCAAATTCTGTTACAGACCTTGAACTGTCAGTTTTGTACATGTCTTTATCGTTTGGTATATTCTAGCTAGATGATGAGCCGGACAAGCTAGACAGGCGTGTTTCAGCAACCAAGATTTTCATTTGTACTGCCTGAACTCCACCTTTTCTCCTTCTTCTTAATTAGCGGGAAGACAGCTGGAGTCAGAATTTATATGGCAACCCCCATTCTGGAGCTTCATGACACCAATATGTGAGTTTACCGAGACTATGTCCATGTTTTATAAAGTCTATGGTGTAAATCTAGAAAAATGCATCACAATTTCTAAAAGACACCAACTTCAAAAACTAAGTTAGAAAGGGGAAGTGCGGTGAGTTGATCCCAAAGGTTGAGTTAACAGTGAAATAATTGCTTTCACAGCCAATTGGGTTATATAAGTTGAAGGAAAACTTTCCTGGTGTTCTGAACCCCTCAAAAGGACTACAAAGACCAATTTACTGATTCTGAACATGCACTGTCTGTGTTGCCATGGCTTAATATAGCTTTCTCCCCTGTGCCATAGAGCTCCATTGTTGTCCAAAAAACACATCAATTAGCCACGGTGTTGCACTGGCTGACATGTTGCTTCATTACAGTGAACATGAGCACCGCAGTTTATTTTGAGAGAATAAAGCTAACATAATTACTCATGACTGCACCAAATACCCGCTGAAAATAGTCCCAAGAAAGTGCACTCCAGTTTGAGTGATATTTCTGACATGTTTATAGATTTACGTCTTCAGTAGAAAAAAATGGCTAGCAGCTTAGGTTGACAAAGAGACTGGAAAAGTGGGAAGGTATTCAATAACAGAAATGGACATTGATTTAGCTTTTTTTTAATCCAATCTGCCGACAAATGAAAAACCAAAACAGCACCAGTCTTTCCAAAAGGGAAGGAATCCCAACAATAATATGATCATGTCATATGCTCCTAATGATAAACACTCTGTAATGTTACCTTTGCGATCATCCTGAGCAGAAAAATCAGAGAAACATGTTTTATGGGGAATGTGAACCCCTTTACGGGTACGTGAGGTGGTCAACAATCATATGATCAAAGGTTATCACAAAGAAAGGCTTTGACAATGGGAAAAAGATTTTCCCACTGAGCCAAAAAGGGAAGTACTGGAATGTTGGATTATGGTTACAGAGCCTACAGAGATTATGTGATGGACATGCCAATAAATCAGCCATTTTTTTTTTTTTTTTGATGCCTCAAAATGATGGCAGTCGCCATGTTAATATTTCAGAGCAAGACATGACCATATTAAGGTAGAGGGTGGAGCTTGAGAGCAGAGAGAAGTTGACTAAGGCAATAAGTGTAAGAGCTTTAGTTTGTGGCCATGGTAAGATAGTTAAGTTAGCCATCATGTCTCTGTTGGAATGCAAGGAAATAAACTGCACATTCACCGACACCTTCAATGGGACAGTGAGTGGCGGGTGAACAACACTCACCAGATAAAAAAAAACAAGACCAATCCACTCCTCATCAACTTTTACACGGACAAAAGCCAACAACAATCCTGACAAGCACTGGCCATCAAACCTAAATCATTCAAGGCAAACACTAAATAAGATAAAAAAAAATAGAAAAAAATAGGTAGGCTGAGTTTAATCATTGTTTCTAATATGATGCTACTAGGATCAAATTATTACAATGCTGATATATCAATATTATAACACTTAATTTTGTTTGAAAAAGAAAAGAAGTGGAGCATTGATATCTTAAAAAGCATGTTTGTCAAACATGTATAGCAGGCCATATTTTTGGGCCCAATGTTAACAGGGCAGAGAGAGGTTGGATTAAGTAGCTTTATTGTGATTATACATGGGTGTGTTCTGGGCATAACATAGATCAAACCAATTTACTGTCATTCCCATAAAGCGCTGGACACATTGTTATTTGCGCGGCAGATTTCACTCTTATTTTCAAATAGGCTGACTTATAATAGAAATAGTGCCCCTGAACACACAGAACACTGTATGAAATATACTGCTGTCGGATTTAAGTTATATGATGCTGAATTATTCCCACAACATAAGAAAGGGAGAGCGAAAAAAAAAAAAAAAATGGTGAACATTCCTGCATGAGGTACAAAAGTGAATCCTTATTATTGATTTAAATCTCCAGACACGTCAATAAGATCGGACGACATCTTTGTAAACTGAATGTTCTGTGTGCTCAACAATAAAAAGAGTTAGACTGTAAAAGTGTTTGTACGTTTTCTTCTCTGCTGTAATCATGGGATATATTCTCTATTGTGTGTGAAAAGAACACTAGACATTCATATGTGTGAGCTAGATTGTCAGTGCACTCAAAGTTATATATAAGAATAATTATACATCCAGCTCTCTGTTGAATGACAGCAGGTGAGTGTGTGTGCTTCTGCATGTGTGTTTTTGTGCGTGTTAGAGAGAGTGCACATTGTAGCAAGTGCCTATGGAGGAGAGCTTGGTGTTGGTCGCCATCTCTCTGCCCTCTGTCCGGTTAAAAGCTCAGTTTGAATGTATCAGTACATGCACTGAAAATGTTGGGCAACCCCTGGTCTGAGCAACAGTCGTTTTCTGAATCTTCGAGATTGGAATGCATCAATTTTGCTGCTGGCCATGCCTCATTTTCAGACCAACACACCCCTGAATGCTAACATGGGCACAAGTTCATTTTGCTATTTAAACAATGTGTAAAAATTACAAATTCATCAGGGGGAAAAACACTGAAAGACACTGCACCTGTGCTCCAAGAAGCTTTGTGCTGTGTGTTGTACAATAGGGCCCTTTAGCTTGTTAAAATGTATACTCCTCCCATACTGTTGTCATTAATATGGAATTTGCACATATGATGCCAAAAATGTATTTTGTAACCAGGCTGTAAACATATTCAATTTTATTATCTAGTTGGGAATTTCTTAAGTTGCCTAATGTTGGTCGACTTGCCTTAAAAGCCAGCCTCAAATTGCCACTTAAAGACTGCAGAGGGTATTCAATTCAAACGTGTGGTCAAGATCATTGCAATTATCAGTCATTTTCTCAATTGTAAGCCAGTGTGAATTGTGAAACTTTGCCCACAGATGGAAGCAGGGTAAAATTACTAAGCCTCACCCACACCATTTGTATTTCAGTGCATTAACATAAATAGCCTGCTTGAATCCACTCGGTCAGTTTCCCCTCCTTTCTCTCTTTCCCTGATTACAGAAGGTGATGCATGGCATTAGCCACAGGAAGCTGATTAATGCTGAGAATAGTCACCAGAATATCCTCAGATTAATATGAGGCCCTGAAGTTACACAGCTGCTCACCAAGGCCTTCACAGCTTCCAGACACAGAAGAGAATATCTAATTTTGAGCCTTTTTTCCTTGTCACTTTTTTTTTTCTCTTCTTCTTTAAACCTGTTACTTAAGACAGACAGTTTCATACACACACAGTGATGAGAAAGGAAGTTCATGTTCATGTGGTGCAAATCTACTTTTATTCCTTTCTCCCCGCCCCTGCATTGAGCGAAGGCAGAAAGCTCCTTAGAGTCCTAGTTTCTCTCTCTCTCTCTCTCTCTCTCTCTCTCTCACACACACACACATACGCGACATTCACGATTTAATCCACTATGTCCGGATCTCCTCCTCGCACGTCTTCAGCTGAAATCTGCCTCTCACCTCTCCTTCTTCTCTGTCCTGATCTTCCACCCTCCTCTGCCGCTCAGTGTCAGATGTGGTTTAAACAAATGCATTCCACACACTTAAACACACAAATGCACAGACATGTACAACTATCAACTTCAAAGTACACCTAAACCAGTATTTCCTTCCACTGTTAGTCCACATATATGCATCCATGTTTGAGTTGTATTACACCATGCATTAATTAGGTGTTATAATCTATATATTCATCGAAGCAAAGACACAACACTCATATTATTAAGAGCACTCTCCTAAAATGCACACCACAGCTAAGAAACAAAGTGCTTATTTCAATAAGAAAGTACTTTCTAGCCTTTGTGACTACATCAACAAATCACTAATAACCAACATTGTTGTGAAGAGGCAGCCGAACAGACTTGCATGTAAATGACTACCTCCATCAATACAACTAGTCATAGCAGCTAGCCAAGCAGGAATCATTACTGCAGTGTTTTTTTTTTGTTTGTAACTAAAGCTTAAGGTTGGCAACTAAGTATTAGTTTACTTCACTTGCTGTCTTTCTACTTGCCTACTTGCAAACACTGGTAAGGCATAAGCTGGGTCCCACTAAACTCAACTAGGTATATAGGTGCACAAAAAGGGCAGAGAAAGCTACTTTGCTATGTTAGTGATAACACATCCTCTCTCCACTGGACTATTCCTGCACCATAATGGAGTTCATGTTCATGTCTCTGGAGAGGTTTACACTCTTATTTCTGCAGTAAGATTCTTTTAAAATCCCTCTAACCCTTGCTGTTTTTTTTTTGCCAAGGATGCCAGCATGAGCTTTAAATTATGAATGCGGTCTAAAAAAAAAAAAAAAATCCCTTTTGGTGACCTAAGAAAGACTTGTGTTTAGGTCACAAGATTCACCAAGCTTGTGTTATGTCCTTTCATGAAGTCTGAATATCACGCTGCATGGTTTGCTGCTTTTGTATTTTGAACTAATCTGAAAAAATCTGACCAGCTCCCGACTGGTCCTAACATCATTCATTCCTCGGTAACAAGCCACAAACTCTAAGCACATGGTAACATTTTTAACTCTTAACTGCATAATGGCCGTTACCACCAGTGGTTAGCAGTGGTGAATATGACATTTTTTTTTTGCACAGAATTGGGTGAATTTAGCCGCAAATGAGTGCATAATGGATCATTTACAAACCTGCAGACAGAACCAGATCACAGTGATGTTATTTGGTCTGCAGGGCATCGAGCGGTGCATTTTACCCTTTGCGCAGCTGTGTGTCTTAGTGTCTCATTTGCACAGGTTTAGCGATAGATTGTTTGAAGTCTTAGAGCATCACCATCACTGAGGATAAAATGTTCTGGTATTTATTCAGTCTTTCATTCTGTCCTCATTGATTCCATGTAAGATACCATACAATAGTGGTACAAATTGTTCCGAGCGCTGTAGCAAAAAAAAAGCTCCAAAGCAGTCTGATCTGAGTGGACTCCCCCAAAGGACCGTCTTTTTTTTTTTTTTTTTTTTGCGATTGATACCCAGAGACGGCTGGATTGAGCAGAGATTTGGTAGTGTATCCGTGTCTCTTCCTCAGACACATTGTCAATATTCTCTTTCGTCTTCCCGTATTTGTTGTCTAAACGCTCTGACCCGTCAGGGAATGCACCTCAAAGGCCACGTTGGGCTTGAACTAAATGGAGAAAAAAAAAAGTGCCGTCCTTCCATTATTCAGCAGCTCGTTAGTAACTCGCCTGCAAAGTCATCTCCTTTTATCCAGTCGAAGGAATTTTCCCCACAGCAGATTATCTTGTTTGTTTACCATGGAATTAAGGCGACTATTATCTGTTTAAATTGCTCACATCTTCGGGTGTCTCTCACAGCACATATTTGCGTATAGGAGAGTGTTACAAGAAAATCTCCAGTAGCTGCTGGATGGAGTCCAACTAATGAGCAGCTCAATACTTCTGACTGCTTGCGTCTGGGCTACTTTTATAAATTCCATCAATATATTTCATTTCAACCTTGCTCCGTCCATTTTTTCCTGTTACTCCACTCTCTTTTTTTCTCTTCTCAGCTTGATTCCAACCTAAATAAACACAAGATGCTGCTTTTTGATTGGACGTCTGTTCTCAGCTTCCTCTCACTTTCAGCCTCTGAACACAAGGGAGTAGGAATAATAAAACAGCAAGTCATAAAGGGACTTTTTATCAACTTGTTCAATCAATAAATTTGCCTTTTTTTTTTTCATTAAATATGGTCAAAGTAAAAAAAAAAAGAAACGTCCCCGCCTTTCAGCTAAGGAGATTTACTAATCCCTATCAAAACGTTGATTTATTTCCATCTCTCCCTGCAAACACTTCCCTGCCTGTCTCCTATCATGTCCCATCTCTTTCACAACTTTATCCATCGTCTAATGGCAGCTTACTTTTCTCGCACAATGCCAAAAGAAAGGGCAACCTAATAAAAGCCGGGAATATCAAAGTGTCCCTTTTTTTGCCAAGAAATGATGAGCGGAAAAGGCCAAGGCGGTTTCTCTTTACAGCGGGCATGTCCTGTTTACTTCACAAAGGACTTGTTTTATGCGACAGAATCGTGAATAATAATAATGATGATGGAGGCTTCGTCCTGGCACTCCATCACAGATTGAACCCCTGGCATCGCTGGACACATATAAACCAACTGCTGACGGAGTGCGAAACAGAAAGAGAGGGAGAGATTTATTTACTAATGTGGTTCGTTTTTATTTTCTTTTGAGTGTTTGGCATTTTGGCCAATTATTAGGCAAGTTTTTAACGAGCTTCATTCCATAAAAAAAGTTCTTAAGATATGTAGAGAGAGAGAGAGAGAGAGAGAGAGGAGACAGATGTGCAAAGAGGAAATAAAGGATGCACAAAAGAGAGGAGGAGGAGCCAACTAGAAGGGGAACTGAGGGAGGAAGAAAAAGCAGCAGGGGAGGTGTTGAATGCAAGAAAAGATGACAAAGAAAGGGAGGTACTGGCAGCAGGAAGAGGATGATGAAAAATGATGCATGAGAGGCGATAAACAGGCGCAGAGGAAGAACAGGGGCGAGTGGGAGATAGACAGTCGTCTATGTGGAGGGGGCGCTGATCGATAGCTGATCCTGGGATGGAAATTAAGAGATCACAGGTCTGGATGTTCCTCGAGACAGGAAACTGATGGATGGAAAACAACATAAAGAGCGAGAGAGAGAGAGAGAGATAATTGTAGCACACAGGGAGAGAAAGTGACAAAAATGAAAGAGTAAGGTACCCAGTGCTTTCACAGCGGTGCTAAAGATTTCTCTCTCCGAGTTGTGACCTTTAAAAATGGACAGCAGGGCGTCTCGCTGCAGTCATCATTCTCTCTCGCCTTACTCGGTTTCATACCAAAAAAAAAAGTTGTAAATCTGTCAGCAGCCATTGACTCTAAACAAATCTGCATTTGAAATAGTTATAGCTGAACCTCCTATGAAGATCCATGGTTGTAAAAAAATTAAATTAAACATCAGCTCCCACTGTGTGCTAATGCACCCATATGTGCTTTGTAAAGAAATGCATGCTCACTAAGATTCCTAATATGTCTTAATGTTAAGTTATCACTCTTTTACCAAACACTCACATTCATACCAAGTTACCTTTACTTTCAAATGTTGGGTATAGGAATGACTAATGTTAAGGATTATCATTTGAAGTTACTTGTCCTTGAATCCCTTTTGACTCTGACATGTTAGGGGAAGATTCATTTACTGTAAGCGACACCCGCTACAAGACTATCAAGTAATCTTGGGCTCAATTTCCCCCTTCTGACAAAAGTGAAACAGTCAGATTTCAATGTAACGTTCGGCTGTGTCATCTTTATCTCAAGCTTTGCAATTTAACCCCGGCACAGAAAGTCATCTCACCCTTGTGGCCTAGTGGTTGGTGTGCGTGCGCCCCCGTGTGCGGAGGCTGCAGTCCTCTGGGCGACCCAGGTTCAGGTCCGGCCTATGGCTCCTTAACTGTGCATAATTCCCCTCTCTCTCTTGCTCAGATTTCTGGCTCTATCCACTGTCCTATCCCTAGAAAAAGGCATTAAATGCCCATAAAAAGTGCAAAAAAACAAAATCCTACATATTGTTGGTTTAAGCCCTGACACCAGTATTGTTAGGATTTATCCTAACTAGCACACAGCACTTGGGTCAAAACTCAAAGCGTGACCAACATGGGTGAATGTTACCCGACTATGGAGATTCTTATATAATCACTGAAATAGATTTATCCTTCTTCGATGCTGCATATTTGAGTCCCTGTTCAGGATACTTTCCTGAAGGTGAACAAACTCTTCACGTTTTCCTCTCCATAAACGCAGCTCTTCATTCATCGTCTGCCTCTCATGTGGAGTCCTAAAAAGAACCTGTACTGAGATGTTTCTCTTTTTTTTTTGTCAGTTTCACAGCCAGGGCCAAGCTTGTTGTGAACACTTAGCTCGGAAACTGTAACGTTGTGGGGACTCCATGAGGAAAGCACACTTGTCTCTCGGTGCTGAATTATCATAGCTGGCTGGCTTGACATGCCTGGGAATGAACAGGGCAGCAGAGGGAGGGAGAAGAGAGAGAGAGAGAGAGAGAGAGAGAACAAGAGACATTGAGGAGCGCAGAGGTTGATGCGTTTGTTTCATTTCTCGTGCATGATCCAGGTGACAGGTTCTGGTGCAGAAAATGGCAGCCCCCACAGGGCTCCACCTAAGGGGGTCGCCGTCACTGACGCACAGGTGTGTGTGTGTGTGTGTGTGTGTGTGTGTGTGTGTGTGTGTGTGTGTGTGTGTGTCCCTCCGTGTATGCCGGTGTGTGTGTGTGTTTGCGTGCACAACGGCTGCCAAAGTGTATCATACATCAGAATCTCGACATCGTATGTGTTTGTACACTTTTGCTGCTCTGTGTACTTGACTATATGTGAGTGAATGCGTGTGTGTGTGTGTGTGTGTGTGTGTGTGTGTGTGTGTGTGTGTGTGTGTGTTTGCATTATGACAGTAATACTCTATGACAGAATGATCACACCCTTCTCCCCACTGCTCCGAGGAGTCTCTCAGCTCCACTCCTCTCCCTCTGCCGCCCCACAGGAGCTGTGTGCTTCCACATATGTCAAAGCCAGTTTCCTGTGGGCAGCAACGCTCCTCTGCATCTCCTTCTCTCCTTCTCTCTCTATCTCTCTCCTCTCTTGCCTGCCCACATAATCTCAGGAGCTTTTTTTACCCGATGCTAAACAACTAAACTAAGAGAAATTACACACAGGAGAACATATGGACCCATGACATGACAACATTAAGCCATTCCGTCCATCTGGCCCCGCTGGAAGTTTGTGTCTGTGGCTGTCCTGTGAGCTGCTTCGCCTTCGCCTGCGGCTCATAATGAGGAAGTACGACTAATTATATCCTTATTTGTTGCTGTTTAATGAGCTGAGAGAAGTTTCAATCACAGATGTGGAAGCCCCCCCCCCCCCAAAAAAAATGGAGACTGTTGACATCTGGCTGACAGACTGATTAAATGCATGCACCATTAATGTAGTTACTTGAACAAAAAAAGAGTGAAATGCATTGATAATATGGAAGGAGTTTATGATGAAGGATTTGAGGATGAGCAATTGTTGTTTAATCATGCAAAAATGGGAGAATGAAAAACAACACGTCGTAGACGCTCCTGCGGGGGGATTACATTCTTGAGTGATCATATTGCATATCTCAATTTTAACAAGTAATTAAATGTAATATTGAAGCTTCAAATATATTTTTCCCCACTTCTATCTGCTAAAACTGATGAAATGTGCCAGTGGCTTGAAATAATTCCACTTGTTTCACAGCAATTTATCTTGTTTGCAGAAAAAAAAGAAAAAAAAAAGAAAAAAAGGAAAAAGCTCGGAGACTCAATTCACCATTTAATTACTCGTTCAGGCTTTTTGGTGCTTCGCTGTGTCTTTGAAAAATCTTTCCTCCTCGTCTCCATCCAGTACGAATCCTTTGCAGTTAGCCGCCACTTGGACCATAAAGCATCTAACCTGCATTAGTCCATTTCCAGTCAATTACTCCTCCTAAATCATGGCTTCCAATAAAGAGTGAACTGGTACTCTCAACAGAGGGACATCGTGTGCAGGTGCTTGGGTTGTCACATCATAAATCCTCCTCAATCGTTCAGTGGCCCGTGCAAGTCATTGTAAAAGGTGGAATGGACAAAAGTTCCCGTCCTTGACTGCTGGTCTGATAAGGTTTGAGAGGTGCCTCCTTGCATTTCAGTGGGAGTGACACGGGAGGCATCATAAGTGTGAGCAGAATGACAAAGAGTGGCAGAGAGAGGGCGATGGGGGGGTCGGGGGGGGGGGGGGGGGGGGGGGGAGACAAGGGCTCTCCTTGTGTCTCTAATGTAATTGCCTGGACCACTTCATCATAAACAAAGCACTCGCGTGCAACGTTGGCTTATCTCCCATCAAACCACCACTCCACCCTCAACCCTTCCATCCCCAGCGACGCTATCTCAGAGAGCGGCTTAAGGACGGGCTTTGGGCCACATCAATACATGCCAGCCAGATCGGCCTGTCAACAGGAGGGGGGAGTCTCATGTCCAGCACGAGCTAGGCTATGTGGTGAAAACGAGAAGGGAATGTGTCTATAAAGCTGGAAAAATATTAATTTGCATGATATATATTCTTAATCAATTGTCTAACAACATAGGAAATATGCCAAGTCATTCACAGCTATCTTGAAATAGAATGTCAACAAATCAAAACCTTTATCAACTTTGAATTTCCAGTGAGGGGAATTTGAGTCTGATTAATTGTCTCAGATGATGTTACTTGGGCAGAATCAGTTTTTACTGGAGACTAAACATGAGGGGAAAATAACAGAATATCTGTAAGTGCAACTGAAGAGATTTTAGCTTACCTGCCCATTTTCTCCGCTACAGGCTAGTGGCTAAAAGCTACATTAGCCACTACTAGCATACCTCACCAAACTGTTGCACTGTTTTTAATGTAGGCAATTATTTTCAGCTCCTCATTGGCAGGTTGCTAAAGTTTCCACCTCTTTTTTGAGGAACCTTTGAATATCAATAACCAATGCAGTATTCCTGTCATACCCATGTGAGTGTTTTAGTATTTTTTAGCTTATTGTTTTGGTTTTAATGCTAGCACTGCTGTTTTGTTTCAGTCTTACCTAGTATGACAATACATTGACAATACATCCAGTGCAAGGTTGTTGCTGTTGCTTAGCTAGCCTAGCTTATTGTACTACAGGACTTATGTAATCTGAAATACAAAGCCATATTAGAATGAGCAAACGGTGGGTACACGTTCAAAGAATAAATGTTGAGAACTACTTCAGTGAGGCAAACACTGGTGATAACCAACTTAAACAAACTGCTCAGGAGGAAACCTTTAACTACCACCTTAAGTGACCAGTGCAGGTCAGCGGTCCGTGGATTGATACATGTGGGTTTGTAGTGAATGAAAGCATGCCAATTTATAGCTTTGAAAATATGGTCACCCTAGTCTCACCACATGAATCACTCCTACTCCTACTAGAACTAGCAACAGTTTCCCATAATAAAGCTCTGATAACACAACCTGCTCAGAACTAAAAAGTAGACACTACCTGGTGAACAGATGAGCTGGAGAGCCTGATATTTCCCTCAAGAGTCGCTAAAAGCCAAAGACGAAGCCTAAAAAAGAATGCATTTTTGGCTTGCATCCATAAAAGACAAGTCAGCTAATGATGCTAATGTGGAGGCATCCACACACTTTGCACAAGTCTTCAAAGCTATTATTTTATTTTGAGATTGTTTTGATTGCAAGTTTGTAACAGCCAGTTGATTGCTTATCTCAACAGATCATGATGTTGGGAAAATATCAGGACATTGTTCTATTTAGCATGGGCGTTAACCTATAATCCTATTTTAAAAGGGAGATTTTGACAGTGGAAACAATCAGACTGAGTAACAATACAAGAATACAAATGAATTAAAGTTCCATTTTAAAAAAGGCGTCAACAAATGATATCTAAAACAGACTTAATATGAGAATATTAAAGGTTGGTCCCATCATAGTACGAGTCATTTGAAAGTCAATTGTACTTTTGAAGGTAAAGGAAGGATTTTCTTTTTGGTTCCCCTTCTTAAACATTGTCACACACTGCTCCTCTTCCTTTGTTTCCTTTCTGCCAAAACTTGTTGGAGGTCTAAGAATATTCATAAAAAAAGCATTTGCACAATACAAATATAAATAACAAATAATATTTGCAACTTTCTTAAACTGGGTCTCCAAGTAGACTGTATTGGATCCTGTTTTTATGAAACTTGACCAACATTCTTAACGCAAGGTTCAGCGTGTTTCTTATAGCTGGAAAATAATAATAATAATAATAATAATAATAATCCATTTTCATCTTGATCATGGGCAACAAACCGGAAGTTTTTCCAAAAACAGTTCAGAGGAGAGGACACGAGTTGAAGAAACTAGTAAAAAGTTAAGTTAAAAAAAGTTAAAAGTTAAAATACACAAACACACAATCACCTGTTGGTATCCATGGCGTAACGCGTAGAGCTCAGTTTACCATTTCCTCCCGTTCTCGCCGGCCACGGTTGAGGAGGTGAATGAGAACGAGTGTTCCAGTCACACTTTGATGGAGAAGTGATAAGAATATTACACAGTATATCGCAAAAGCAAGCATCTTGGACTATTTGGTGGAAATGCCAATACAGTGCGTGCCTAAAGAACGCCCCTAGATGACGTCTTGTCATGACGCTACTACTACTACTACGGTTTATTCAGAATATGCTGATTAACATGTAAACGGGAATATTCCAGTAGATCAGCACTCCGCGGAGCATGTAAACACCTTTTTCGGAATGTTGCCTTAACCAGAATATGGACACTAATAGGAATATGGTGTGCATGTAAACGTAGTCATTGTTGCATTTTTCATTTTGTTTGCGTTCAGACTGCACTCTGTCAAGCGCAACAAAGCCTGTGAAATTGTGTGTACCATAGACACGCGTCACTAGTTGTGGCTGTAGCTGCATTCATGTGGGGTTGGACACATCTATAAATTGAGTTTCCGAGTTGTATAATGTACAGAAAGGCCTGCTCAAGTCGGAAATTGGGGAAAGAATTAGGTGCCCGACTTGCCGGCATTTTCGTCATCAACATGGGGGGCGAAATATGTTTTTTCAATGTTAAGATACTTTTTCAATTCACGCATTTCACATCAACGTTTTACTCAAATATAACTTGTAACAGAGACACACACATATCATCCTCGTACCATCAACGCTGTTCGTTTGAGCATTCACACCACCCCAAACCAAACAAACTATCACACCAAGCGTACTAGAGTTTGTTTCAAACGGACCAAACGGCTTAGGTGTGAACGCACCCTGAGTGAAGGAGTGTGATTTTCCATTTAGGTAAAACAAAAAAATAAAAGATAAAAAATATACTTGCATGACCTCAGTCCAACTGGCTTTGCACACTTCAGCTGCAATTTTGTGCACGGTGTGCATCTGATTTAACAAATACTTTCTTGCCTTTTATATATTTGTTGACAAAGAGGCTGGGTGGAAAGCCTGAGGAGAAATTTTAGATGTGCACGTGTGTGTGTGTGTGTGTGTGCCTGTTGCCTTTGTGTACCCATAGCACGATAAGCAGGCTCTGGTTGACTGGGTGAGTAGCCTTGCATTAGACGCAGCCTCAGACCAGGGCTCCTATCTCTAATGGCTTTTTACTCCTTTTCCTATCAGGACTCATGTTGACTGTGTACGACACACACACAGACACACACACACACACACACACACACACACACACACACACACACACACACACACACACACACACACACACACACGCACACAGCACACACAGCACACACAGCATCCGATCTTGACTCATGTTGACTTTGTACCACATGTAGGGACACACAGAATTCAGAGAGTCGATCGACACACCGATTTTTGACACAGCTCTGTTTACCTGCTGTTTGTTGTGTCATGGCCTGTGTGTAGTTCATTCATGTCAGCGGGATTTTTAAAAAAAAGAGGCAAAAATCTTTCCTTTAGATCATATCTGCTGATCGATCCCTCGTTCACCACCTTGCCTCGCTCAGCCACTCCTGATTGCGGTACACACGCTGTGCCAAGATTGATTCATCGCAGGGTCTCTTCAACCCGTCACCCCCACTGGCATTTTATTTGGTACATGCCACGTTAAAGTTGATCTATATCTGAGCCAACCAACATCCCGACCCCCTCCGCTCTTGTGATCTCGGTGTCATCATTGATCCGCCTCTCGGTTTGCGAAGAGGAAAGAGCTGCGAGGGCTGCATAATTGCACACATTTCTGTACACTGACGCAGGGAGGAGTGGAGGTTTTAAGGAAGTTAACGAGAAGGCGGTTTCCCACTGAAATGATAAAGCAGAATATATGACCCGAAGCTATGACATAGACCTGAATCTGACAACAACAACAGACAAACAAGAAAATGTGTCTTCCAAAGCTCCCCTCCCGTCTCAGATCCTTTCAAACACTATCTCTATCTTTGATATTTATCTCAACATAGTCCACATATATATATATATATATTTATTTTTTTCTGACAGTATAAGATTTCTAGCTTTAAAGAGAAGATTGTGTAAGATGGGGAACACAAAAAGGAGCGGGAGTGAAAGGGCATAATATTCAATAAAAAAGAGTTATGGCAGACAGAGCGATAGACGCCAAGCATTGTCTGCACTGCAGTAAGTGAGCAAATAGACCTTTATAGCCTGATGTAGTTGGCAGGGGGCCAATGGGGGAGCAAATGCCTTTAGTCCTTGAATATTCGGCTTCTATCACAGTGAGGAGACCAAATACTTGAAAATCCTTAACAGGCTTTTGTGCATGATACTGCACGTAAAGGGCTGATGCTGAAGGGCTTCTACTGAAATACTGAATGTGAAATGCCTTAATTTAAAGCTTTTTGTGTAAAGCTTGTTTACTTGCTATAAAAAAAAATGTTCAGCATTGAGGCTATTCATGTCATGTCAGCTTAAATACATAAAGTGTACTCAATGGTAGACTTTAATGTTAAAGTGTTTTGTTTTCCTGCAGAGAGGCACTAGGTGTTATTTTTTTAGATTTACAGCTTAGTATTGAACCCGGGCCGCCTGTTTTGAGGGCTATATAACCTCTGTATATGGGGTGCGACCTAAGCGCCTTCTACGCCCTGAGTAGGGCTGGATATCGTTACATTTTTACCGATATCAATACCTTGACTTCGATACCGATACCTGAACGATACTTTTTCATATATAATACCAATTTTATAAAATCCTAACAATTACATAAAACAGAAACATATTACCACAACTTGAAGTTTTCTGTTAACATAATATCATTAAACATGTTTAAAAGCACAGAATGGCAAACAAATATCTTGCATAGGACAGTTACTACTGTATTTAGGCCTTTTGGTCTAATCAGACTTTTAGACTTGTCTTTGTTCCAAGGTGATACACAACTGGTTTGGATAGGTATATATACAAATAACCAATAAAATACCAATAATTACATTTTTCAGTGTTCAGGATTTGTTTCCTCGGCCTTTGATATAGACACCTCCCTTTGGAGGTTTGGGAATGACTCGGAATGCCCTTTAAGGAACTGGGGACAAAATGGTTAAAGAGGGATGTCAGGATGAACTTGCTTAACCTGCTTTCACCACTACTTGACCCTGGATAAGTGGAAGAAAATGGATTAATGGATATCTAATTTGGAAGCCAACTGTGGTCCAATACACAACTAAACAAGTGTGATGTGGAAACGGGAAGCCTTTCGTCCTGAGAATGGACTTTTCCGTGTCCAGTAAAAAAACTCACAAACCCAAATATTAGCCAATTACAAACAATAGATTGATTTTATTTATATTTCTGGTGGGAAAAGGGAAAATCCTAGTCAACACTATGTATTCAATATTTGTCTGTGCAAACATTTCCGGAGAGGATCTTTACAGACTCATGGGTTGAGTAGGTTTACTCTTATGGATTTTGTTTGCAAGACCCGAGGCTAAGGCAGGCTGTATATTTAAACCAAACTTAAACAGGCATTTGTAAAAATAAAGAATGGAGTCTTTGGGATCGGATCATTTCTCATTGAGGGCATGCTTTTGAGCAGTCCTCCTTACATTTAGTCCACACCAAAGAAACTGTACCTGCTAAAGTCATGTGACAGGCTATCTGTCATATAACTCTTGTAAAATCTATCAGAAGAACAAGAGCCAATTAATTCCCATGTACATATATTTTCTCTGTTCCCAAATATTGTGAAACAATAGTGATAAAAAAATGTGTTAAAGATCGATAATTTTGAGTTGTTTTCTGTTCAGTATAAGTCACAGTTGGGTGAGATGCCAAGAGAACACTCATGTTGGCATTCACTCCAAGCAAGCAATAAACTAATGTACAGTTGAAATAAAATATCATGCTATAAAACTTTATACCTGAATTAGCAGGAGCACAACTAAAATCAGTGTCAGTCAACTCATTTATGAAATATAGCAACATTTGCAGGTGGTACAAATATTCATAGCTTTCACGTGATGTCACACTCTTATGGAACCGCCCACCTGGAGGGCAAGAAAGGCTCTCTGCCACTATACGCTACTGAGAAGTTACTGGTCTCAGTGGCCCCCTACCTGTTTTTATCTGTTTTATTTTTTAAATTTTCAGATGAAATACAGAAAACCGACGTGAAAACCGACGAGGAGACGAGCCTGAGTTTTGCTTCTACAGAAGACATTAAAGACTCTCTGACTGGATTTTCTGCAAGGAATAAAAAGGAGGTGCATGCTATATCTCCCTTGCAGTATGAATCAGAATACCATCATGTAAAACAATGACTTAGACTTGCTAAGCATCACGCTGTATCTCTCAGTCCATTTAACCCTTCTTGGAAAACAGAAGAACACAACATTAAATTCCTCTTCAGGGGGATCAATGGAGTATCACAAGAAGAAAAAAAGAAAAATGTTACATAAAATAAGCACTGCAGAGCTTACAGTGATGGATTACAGCCTCAGAAGTAGTACTCCTGCCAACAGGATATTTAAGCTTCACACAAAGAAAAGAATTCTAACAAAATCTTCTGAGGCGGACTCAAAAGAGACTACAAGTAACACATTATTTCCTTGTGTGTAAGACTCAGACAATGAAGTTGTTATTTGTTTTTTTAAGAGATAGCCATTTTAAGCTGTTGTACACCTACAGTTAACTGAAGATTACTTGCATTGCTTTCTATTTCTGAGCCCTGTCATCTTTATGAAATAGCAAGTTTTACATCTAGAAAAACAAAAAAACTGATTAAGTCATTTATCTTGAGGAATGATGGGTGCCCTCTGCACAGCCATGATATACATCCACATCCACTGCCACTGGAACTTTGCTAAATGTTGCAAAGTGCTGTGCTCATGATGGAATACCATTGGGTCTCTTTGTAATACAGCAATGAGTATGGTCTTTTACCAGCTTTTTGTAAAGTGTATTGAGACAACATTTGGAATTAATTGGCACTATACATATAAAGATTGATTGATCGATCATCCAGGGTTTCAGCTAGAGCAGGAACAGACAGCAACCAGAGAGCGAACCTGAGATAGCCACTATGCGAAACGGGTTGTTCATGAAGTCAATCTTAACTATCCTGGTGTGGGCTGGATTACTCCGATCTTGTGAGTTATGTATCTGTTTATAACAGGTGACTTTGCTCCAATGACTCCATAGGTTGTGGAATCATTTGCGTCATGGTGTGATGAAAAATAAAGTTTATGTGAGTGTTAAAGTATCCCAATGTTGAAACTAGTAAGTACTTGTGCTGTATGGGTATATTTCAATTAAATTGTAAACTTGTGGAGGCACATTAATCCCTGAGTCTGTAGGCTAAGAACAATAGTTTTGTATCATACATGTTCTAGTTTATCTTTTGTACTCCAAATAGTATTGAGCCATCATGTTTGAGCAGGTTTTCTTGTCAACCAGTTGAAGAAAACAGTGGATTTAGTGTATTCCAGGAACTGATGCACAAACATTAAAAAAATAAATAAAGGAAGTACTTGTATGTGCAACTTTTTTTTCCCAATAGATGTCACCCTTGAGCACCAGCATGAAACCAAAACCAACCGCTGTTTGGTCACAACTTTACTATCCTGAAGCCTCCGCTCTCCTCCCGTGACACACCTCCTTTGATTTTCCTGTATGTCCAGTACAAAATTGACAATAAAGTTGAATTTGAGTTTGACTTGAGTTGACCGGATAGCCTAGCGGTCATGTCACGTGCCAAATGTATGGAGGGTATACTCATCGTAGCTCATGCGGTGGGTTCCATTCCCACGTCGGCTCTTCGCTGCATGTCATCCCTCTTCTCCAAACATTTCCTGTCTCTCTTCAGCTGTGCTATCTAATAAAGACAAAAAGACCCAAATAACTTACAAAAATCTATTGGTACAATGTCAGAAGTTCAATTGCCTCATTAGTAGTTGAGTCATCTGTATTTTATAGGTAGGGCACTTTATTTTCCTTGAAGAGCACTCATATTTAAAGGGCTCTTTTGTTGAGAAAAAAATGATTGATATGATGCCCAGTTCCTGATAGACAGCTTGGCTCATCTATCATTGTCTTGTTAGAAAATAGGCTAGAGAAAAGGAAAATCAGCCTCATTACAAACTGACCTTCGACCTAAGTTTGTGTTTGGCACATTTTCTACAATTCATCAGAAGGATAATAAAGCACTGCAAAGATTTGCTCCACCAGAAATGGACTCACACCTCCCCCTCTGTTTTTCCTCTTTCTCCTTTTGCCACGCCATTTTTCCTAGAGGGTAATTGTGATTGGCTGATTATAACAATTAAAGCGATAACAAAATCCAATCAAGTATGGACGTTAGCGTCATGCAGATATGCCGACCACCTGGAATATGCGCTGGATGATTTAGGGCATTTGCCCAAACACTGCAAAGAAGATAAGACAGAAACACTGAAATTAAAAGCTAATCAATACAAGTGTCTACTTCAGTTGTGTGCGGAGGACTAAATAAAGGGATAATGGTTAAAAAATAAGATGAAGAAGGAGGATTCATTAGGTCCTTTTCAGAAGATTATTTACTCTAGAAACATCTCCTTTTCTTTTCTTTGACACCTTCTCTAAAGTATTTTACCCTTTACCTTTAGAACATAATTATTTTGCAGCATATACTTCGCCTGCCTCCCTCATTTTGCACACATTTTTGTGCAATACGGTGCTTCCACTAGCTAAAGAGGTCTGGGACGCCCAGATGTTTGCTGAACTGGAAGCTTGTTTTGGCGGCAGCTGCCAGCGCATCACAGAGGAAGACGGACAGAAAGTAAAACTATCAGCACGCAGTTTAACTTTTACATCCTCCCGCCTCCTCCTCCATCATCTCCCTTAATTTGCTTACTCCAAGTTAGAGAGTGAAGCGTTTCAAAGTCTCATAAACATGCACAGATGGGCGCTGACCACAGAATGGCCTTCGGTTTAAGTTTATAGAGTAGAAAATACTTGTGTTATGACTGGCAGTAAATCTCCTTATCAAGTTTGTACAAAAAAAATATCCAGCATGATCCTGGAAATCCTTCCTCTCTTCCACCAGTGTTTCGTAGACATTACTGTCACTGAGCACACTTCTTTTTTCTTTGTCTGTACATGCCCGATTTTACATCACAACATGCAAAAAGCAGAGAGTGAACCACAGAGGCACAGAGAAAGCAAGAAAGGAAGCAAAAGGGACTTTGGCATGAGGCCAAATCCATTTGGAGCACTTAGCCAGCCAAGAGTCCCCAACTACAAAATTGAGAGAGGGAAAATGACCAGCAGGCAGCAGCTACCATCCTCCCACTGCAGTGACAATAAACTGAAGTAAAATGTAAGCCAGAAATAAAAAAATCAAGTCCATGTGTTCATATCCGTTCGGCATTGTCCAGATTTTCAAGGAAATAACTTTTTTCTTTCTTTGTCCCTTTGTTTAAAGCTCAGCAAAGTTCAATTAGTTCTTCATGATTGTGGTTGATTTAAAGTGGCATGACTACCCTATTATACTGTTGTATATATTGAGTTTGTGGGTCCCTTGATGAGTTTTAAATCCTTGTTGTCCTTACAAGTCACTCCATTTGTTGAATGACCAACCAAGGATGACTATTATATACTCCTGTGCCTTATAGCTGGTCTTTTTTTGTCCTAGCATTTTTCAGTCAAATAACTTCTTACCGGATCTTGTCCTGTTTGGCATGCCTAATACTAGGGGTAAGTATTCTCCTGCTTACTTACAATATACTGTGGAAACTGTCAGGCAAATTTAGGGACAAATTTCAAACCAGTTTAATACTCGTAATTTTTCGAATGTAAGATTCAATTATCCCTCAAAGTTATTTTCAAATACTGAAACAAAAATATCTCAGACTATTCTGCTTCCTGCAACAGGAATGGTGGAGTGCACAATTGTGACTGAACTGGTCTTCTTCACTGGTTTGTTTGGAATGTTGTCTTTGAAATCCCGCTGAATGGGGATTTTCTTAACCCCAGTTCTTTGGTTATTTTTCAGGGTTTGATAGTTTCTACAAGGCTTCATAGATTCCTACATGTCCCTGCAAACAGGTAAAGTAGATGGCTTTAACAGTTTTGCCTTGGTGGAGGACAATCAGTTTAGCTGGTTATAGCTGCTTTAGCTGTTCTACATCTTAATTTACCAATCTCATTCTTATTTAATAATCAATCCTGTTTCATAATGAGAAAGTTTGGGTAACTGATATATTCATGATTGGGTAGTGCATCCAACTCGTAAGGGAGTAAGGCAGCAGACATGGAAAGTCTTTAGGAGCATTAGTCTTAGATTGAATCCATCATTTATCCCATTTAACTCTATCTGCAAAATTCCACTATTCTCTCAATTTGAAAAGGGGAGATGGTTTGAATTTTTAGTTACCACCAGCTGAGTTGGAATTTCACTGAGCTTCAATAAAACATGTAACACAGAATCAATCTTGTATGAGAATTTAGGGAATTTCTACAAAGTTGGAAAGAAGTCATTGCTTACAAAAAAAATAAATCCTTGGAGAGATTCTGATGGAGTGTTTTAGATGAAGGCATTGGGAGCTTCTATTGTCCCACTGAGACAAAAGATTTAGGCAAATCTTTTGGTTTGCGGCGCCGAAGACGACGCTTGCAAGCAAAGAATATATTATATAAAAATATTCACAAAGCTTGTTTGAGCTGTAAGGATGGATTACGACAACCATCTTTCCCGGCCTATTCCTTCGATGCAGTTTGTTGGACGGAATGAAACAATTTTGTTACCATGGCAGTGGACCTAATCCTGTTCAAAGTGTAGTGGGAGGCTGACAACCAGATGTCTGCTCTCCTCAGCTGCAGTTCTGCTTATCAGCGGGGATGAAGTCCGGCAAAAGTGACATTATGTCTCAAATGTCCACGGAGCGGCAGACAGGCCATCCTCACTGTAATCCCTCAGAAAGAGAGAGACCAGGTCAATTACCAGACCTGCGCTTGGCATCGATCCTCATACAGCTGTGGGTCTGACTGTCTATATATGATTTAGAAAGCCCACTGCCATCCACAGCTGAAGCATAGAGCCTGAGACAGAGAAGGAACTTAATGTATTTTTCTGTATTGAACAAAACCATTGTGGTCCTAAAGCGGGTACGTGCCCCTACAATCATGCTTCAATCACTTCCAGACATGAACATGAACACAGATATGTGGGTGAAAAGCCTGCAGCTTCTTTCACAATCTAAGAATTGTGGGAGCTGGCATCTTGTGTGATTGAAAATGTAGCTGAATATAAATAAAGCCTGGTGAGGAAAACAAAACTCATCCAGTACCAGCCATTAAGAAAACAGAATAGAGGGGTTGAAAATATATTACAAAATTATTCATTTTAATGCAACACAATATAGTGCCTCCACTAGCTAAAGCCTTCAAAAATGACAATAGATATCAATCAACAGCTGCTATTGACCCTATTCAATCAAAATGTTCTTTGTATATCGATTTCATTTATAGATAAAGACAAATGTAAGTTAATGAAGAGTAGATCACAGGCACAGAAACTTTGATAAACCTTACTGTACCTGTAAGTCAGCCTGAAAAGGCTCTGACGTGCTGCGATGGTGCTTAAAAATTGATAAATTAAAAAACAAGGTAAAACCTTTTAACTGTCATAAATACCAGTCACTGATGCAGTAAAAGAGAGAGGGACTGGCAAAGAAAGACGGATGTATTCATTGTCTGTAATTATTATTATTATCATTTTTTAAGGACATTTTCACAACAACCAAATGTCACTTGAATGCGGGAAATACAGTTTTTAGAACTTGTATTTCCTGGAGAAGGCCCATCGTATCCCCCAGTTACAATGTGCCATCCTCATTGCTGAATTACGCCTTGTACCTTCATAGAAGATTATTAACAAAACATGTCGTTATTATTCGTTTAAGATTAGAAACTTGTGATATTCAACCACAGCTTTGGATATTAAAAGGATATATGAAAACCTATGAATATGATAGCCTTTATTGATAAAGTAGTCAGGCAGAATGTTGGTTTGCAGAATAACCAAAGCACCAGGAGACATGAGTCTTTCAGACACGTATCAGCAAGAGATTATCATGACACTACAATGTCGACCATTTCATGAACTAACACCTTTGTAAATACCTGGACCTTATGATAAAACAACAAAGCCACAAACCAGCCCTCAGCTTGGCACTTCCACAAATATTAAGTAATCATCAATGAACGCATCCTAGTTATATGTGAAGACTCCAAAAATTGTTTCTGTCTCTCAGTAAGAATTCACTTAGTGTACATTTAGCCTCAAACATGCTGTTTTCATAATCTCCAAAACATTTTCCTACATCATCAGAAATGTGTGTTCTGTATTTTAAATAAATGGAATGCAAGCTGAGCATTTAACTGTGGTGTAATTTTTAAAAATGCAAGCATAGGAAACAACATTTACACAAGATGTAATCTTTATGTTCTAACTCAAAGTAAATTGTCTTACACCTTCCAGATGCACCACAACTTACCAGCCATCATATTTTATTTTATTTTCATTCGGTGATGATGCTGTTGATCACAAGTGAGAAAGAGTCACACATTGAGTAACTAAATGCTTGTTGCCCTGGGTTATAGGACTGCATGTTTATATAGAGGAATACATGTGGTTGTAGTGTCTAATGAAAGATTTATTAGGGTATACTTTATTGCAGCCGCTGTCTATAATGGAATTATAGATCTGGGTAATACTCACTTCATTGTAGTTGGTAATACAACATGTCTGTGACATCAGCTTTCTATCCAACAGAGCAGCTTAATCCCTGACAAAAGAATAATGACACACCTTGAGTACCCTACAATTAAAAAAATAAAAAAAAGACTCTACACACTGATGGATTAACGATCATTAAAGGATGAAGTGAAACAAACGATTTGCGCCTCAAAGAAGCTCAAACATTTTCGATCATTTTGTCACCCGTCCCCTCTAAATACCAGACAAAGATCTGTTTGCAGTGTTTCATTCGATTTAGTTTACCATTTGGTGCTAATTAATCTAAATTTGCCTGCTATCAGGATCAGGCAGCATCTGTTCATCAACACTATTAAACGGCTTTTTGTGTTCTGAGTACAAAGTAGGTCGCACCTTACCTCACCTCCATTTTTTCAAGTAAAATGTACCCTACTGTAACTCATCCTATAAATGCCGTCGTTGTAAAACATATAACATATTCCTGTATATAACAATCCCCGCTCATATTAGTATTTAATGTGTATTGGCTGCTTTTGCCTGTTACATGTAAATTGTTCAGAAACCATGAAGAAACAATGGGGGAAAAAATGTGTGGGAAGTGACATACTGTGAGATTCCCCTTCTGTTGTCCCACTGTAGTGTGGAAGAGGCTGCAATGCAATGTATGCAGGGCCAACACATAACGATATGGGTTCAATATGTTAATAATAGTGTAACACATTTTCATTATCCCAATTTTTGTACATTGGAGCATACTGCTAACCTTAACAGTTTATACAGTTTTATTCAGCATGTTTAAGGAGGTTTGTGTTATGTACCGAGTAACAGATTATTCAATCTGAATTTTTGTTCCATACTTTTGCACAATTTGCACAATAAAACATCTAATTGTCACTGTAATCAGTCCTTCTGATAACTCTGCCCAAGTGATTGACATCATCCTTGGACAGAAAATGAAGGATTTAAGGTATGTTTGAAAGGTATGTTAGTAACTAAACCATATGGCTTATTTCCTTCATTTAAAACATATAATTAATTAAAGATAACTACATAGATAGCTGAGACCAACTGTGACCAATAATTGTTGAATCTATAAAAAGGCATAAATGTAATGGTTTAATTGAAACAAGTTGAGCCTTGGATTTAAAGGGAAAGTCCACCAATTCTGGGAATCTAAGTGTGTTACAGATGTTCAGGAGCACCAATGCGCGTGTGTAAAAAATACTTTTTGTATCTACAGAAGGAGCAACACGATAACTGATTAAAAAATCAAAAGGTGATGTTAATTGAGTCAGCTGATTGATGAATTGGATTTAAAAAATAAATAAATCTGCTTCTCATTTTGCTCCCTTTATTAAAATTTTAAAATGATAACAGTTAAAAAAGTGCACAAATAACAAGTGGTTCCTTTTCCTCTGCTGTTCATATAATAATAAATTGATATCAGATTAACATTATTTTAAAACAGTAATCAGATCCTAAAATACTTGGATTTCAATACTGAAATTCTTTGAATGAAAGACTTTTACTTTTGGTGGGTAACAATGTAACTACGGGTCCTCTCTCCTGCTTGTATTTCAACAGACATATTCTCATTGTCCACTGCTAACATCTAGCCATGTTTCAAGTATTTCCTCCTTTCATTCAAAATATCAGCTCTGTTGTAACTCTGCCACTGACCTAAACAGCTCCGTGACGCACTAGGGATGTTATAATCGCGGGCGCAACAAACTGTTGATTACGTTTGTTGCCATCACTTTGGCTGAGCATTTTTTATCAACTTGACCAATTGCTTGATGCAGTCCTACTGAGCTCCTCACCCTATCTCAAAGGCTGCGCTTCGCCACCTCAGATTAAGCTAATTTTAGCTGCTCGTATCCGGATCTAATTCTTTTGGTCACTACCCAAAGCTCATGACCATAGGTGAGGATTGTAACTTAGACTGACTAGTATACCCAAAGCTTTGCCTTTCAGCTCAGCTCCCACTGCACCATGACGGTCCAGGACAGTGTTTACATGTCTCTTGTTGCTGCACCCATCCTTCTGTTGATCTCACTATCCTTTGAAACAGTCACTGATAAACAAGACACAGATATACTTGAACTATTTAACTTAAGGCAAAGACTTACTCCTCACCTAGTGAAAGTAATCCACCGGCAGAAAGAAGCCAACAGAACTACATCATTTGCAAAAGAGATGATGAAATCCGGAGGTCCCCAAACCAGAGACGCTCCGCCCCCTGGCTGCGCCTCAAGATCCTGTCCATAAAAATCAAAAACAGGATCGCTGACAAGTGTCCTGGTGCTTGTTGACCTCTGCCAGGGTTACTAAAGACAACAAATTCAAAAAGGTAGGTGTGGGGTTCAAATGATTACCAGATCATTGCATATGCTTAAGATCTCTGCTTGAGGGTATACGTGAACGCTACAAGCACAGCCTACCTGGATATCAGTCAAAACTCTGATACTCCAGTTTTACAGTGTGGAGAACAAAAAAAGGACACTTCATCTAATGGAGTTCTTTGCACTGAACTGAAACTTTCTTTTTTTTTGGACAGAATGCTGTGACTGCGGGAAAATATTCAGCAGGATTTATTCAAGTCATTGTCAGTTATGCTAATGCTCACCACCAAACAGCAACGGATAACTGAATTAGCTTTGTGATAAAACATTGTCCATCATGGGCTGTTTCCTCAAAATAGACAGGCAAGATAAATTGAAGTTATTTGAATTTTGAAGAGTGTTTTTGAAAGAGAAATGTCCCACCAAAGCTTCCAGGAAAACTTAAATGTCGAGCTGAATAAACTGAATTGAAAGGGGGAAAGAAACAATGGAATTGATGTGACTGGCAGATGCATACATCGTTTATACAAACAAACTTTTTCTCTTTGGAATTGGATGTCTGCTTTTTGTTTCTTACAAAGTGTTGCACAAAGTATACTATGCCAAAGTCTAGAGGTATCCAAACAAGCAGATTAAGTAAAAGATAGACTTTTTGGCTCTGGTGTTTGTCGGTATGAGCAAAAACAACGGTGATGACTAAAATGGACCAGCCATAAAAGCTTTTTTAATTAGAGCTGCCTCAGTACTCTGTCTATTCTTTTATTAATTAAGCACCAGTGAAGGTTGTCTTTTGGCATGTGCTCCATAGCCATCCTCTGTGCTACCCTCCTTTTTTTTTAAATGCTGCAAATTAGGATGAAGTCTTGCATAAAGTCCCCTCCCAATGGACACATGCACACACAAAGCCCCAGTAGTGTGGATTCAGACAAATAGCCTTGAGATGAGAAAGTTGTAAATTGCTCCCATGGCAGAGGTAGCCAAAAGAGTTGGATGGACCTTTTTTTTTCTTCTCATACTTGGTAAGGAAGTGTTTATAACATCATTGTGAGGTTAAACTCACATCAGTACGAAAATTGGGACACGAGCCCTCTAGGTAGAGTGGAGTTTTTTTTCTCGTTAAGCTACTGTATGGATATAAATACAGAGAAACATGCAGACGTAATCAAATATGCAGCACAGGTTAGCTCGTGAACACAAGCACAGCAAATTCTGGTCATGAAATCAGCAGCAACCAAAGCACCCTGAGCAAAAGTCTACGTTGTTACTCTCCTTTTCTTTTTCCCCTTTACCCCATACTTGGCTTATCCTGATACAACTTCAGCAAGGCAGCATCTTTCAAAGCAACAGTACTACAGAGCCACATTTCAGAGATGACAATAGACATGAATTTCAAAATGGAACATTTCAACTGATGGCTTCTACTTAAAGAGGACTTACCATCATTAGCCAGTCACATGGGCTGATCTATAAGTGGTTAGAAGGTAGTGTGTGATATCCATATAATTATGAAACTTGGAGACAAAATAAACCAATCTTTGTTGTCTCTATGGATACCTCTTTCTACATCTCCCTCTATCCTACTTTCTGAGCCTTACCTAACCTGACAGACGGCCAACAAACGAGTCACGTTCCGCTCAAGGTTTCTGCCTGTTAAAGTTTTTCTTTTCTTTGCCAATAGGGTTGTCAAAAACATTTTTGGCAAAACAAGGCAAACACAACTTTTTGTACGGTGGCTTGGAACCAAACTTACAAAGTGTGAAACACTTTTACAAAGCTTGAGACAAATTGAATTTTTTGAAAACAAATGTACAAGTGGTGGAACACTATACAAGCACTGAGACCAATTTACAAACGACAGAATCTTGTTGGAAAGGGAATGTACCAAATGCTGGAAAAGGACCCAGAAGTTATTTAGTGAGCAGTCACTTATTTGGTTTTGGTGGAAAGACTACATTAGCTGTAGGTGGGTTCCACAAAACAGACGAAACATCATTTGGTAACCATAAATTCAGTGTAACACATTTTGCACAGTCTTTCTGCCAAAATAAACCAATTTACTGCTTACCCAATCACTTCCGGGTCAAATTGGTATATTCCCTTTCAGGCAAGATTTTGATGAAGGCAAATGTGTTTTTAGATTTGTGTTCTGCTGTTGTAAATTATTATTATTATTGTTTATTTATTCTATAAATGTGTTCTATAAATAAAAGTGTTTCACAATTTGGACTTTTGTTTTGCGCTTCCCAGCCTCCGTAGTTTTGTGACCATTAGTGCCATCTTAACTCAATATCATGAATTGAGAATGACCTCTTAAGCTTTAGGTATCTTTTTGGTATGCTCTCAGTCAGGAATCTGGTATTTGTTGTTTACTTACTAATCCACCGATTCAGATCTGACGTCATAATGATGATAACCCTAACCCTTGCCTGATACAGACCTGTTGCTGGTTTTTGATGGACACATTGCCCTCCTATATACGTGTACCAAGTATCTTTCATATTTGAATTATAAGAACTGGAAAATTACCCTATTTTTGGTGCCACCATTTCTAGATCAATTGCTGACCCCCAACCCCCCCATGGTATTATGACAGGTATCCTAAGTGATGGAGTATTTTCCTGCGTCTTATTCAGGTTTAAGGTCAAGGTATTGAGGTTTCCTATTGGTCTTCACAGGAGACATATAGCACCAATAGTATTTTCCTTTCTCACTGACCGTCATCTAATCCCACCTGACATAGACCTTGTGTATGTGTGTGTTTGTATTCAGCTTCTGTTTAGGTTTGCTGCTGTTAGTGTGCATTCCCAACATGTGATCTGGGATCCATGGTGATGGATTAGGGCTGGAACTAATGTGCTCATCCACCTGTGAAATGAGAACCAGGGGAGAAGGGACAGTGGAGTGGAGGGACCTATCACGCTCACATCAAGCTTCCTGCAGACATAACCTGACACTCTGTTTTTTTTTGTTATGTTACACACGCACACACACATATACTCGCTCTACCCCCTGCTTTCTCTCGTTTCACTTTTATTTTTCTAAGAAATCTCTCTACAAAACAGATCTGACAGCTGCACAATTGTGGGAGTCGCCTGTAGTGTGTAACACGTCTGACCAAACTGTCTAGATGGAGAGCATGAACAAGGCACAGCACAGCAGATACCCCTGGAGAGAGATTTTCAAAGTTCTGCAAAGAGGCACTGTAATATAACAGCCACTTTTACTATGACATGACTGATATGTTCCTTTTTTATCTTTCTATTGAATCTCTTCCTGGTGAAAGCCTTTGTGCTAGGTTGTATCGTTATGTCTTGCATGCATCTGAGAAAAATAAATCAGTGTACAGTGGAATTCAGTATTTCAAAATGGTAAAGGTCCAGATGTAAGAAATACATGGGTATTTTGGTTTAAATTGAATACAAATGTATGTTTTATTAGTGTTTGACCTGACAATAATAACTTATTTGTTTGAGTTACGAAAAACCAAAGAGCAACCTAATCTACAGAGGGAGTTAGTCTATGTCTTTGACTTTATCTAAAAATGGACAAATCTTCTCCACCTCCTCCTGTTGAACAAAAGTGAAGTCAAAATGCCCCTGTGCTGAAATAATGCAAATTTTGAGCCAGAGACTCTGCAGTCAGGATCGTCATGCCTTCTCCGCTAAATAAAAACACATTTAACTAAATGATAAAACGGGAAAGATCTCTCCGATCCGCACATTCTACTGCAGAACAGATACTGGTGTCAATTATGGAAAGTATCATAACTCTTGTGTGATTGTTGTTACATTTTCTCTCACCCTTCCACCTCTACTCTGCTACATTTGTCACAATATCAATGTAGATGTTTTACACCTATAGCATCAACAAACTATAAGAAACCTTGTCATTAAAAATAGGACTTTGGAATAATTCAGTGTGAATGTAATTAGCTATCATGTGTAATGACCAATAAACCACGAGAGATTGAACTCAAATACACAATTCAGCCTCAGAGTGCACAAAGCAGTCTTTAATATACTGTAAGTTCCAGGAAAACACAGGCAAACAATTCCAAGAGGGAGCAGCAGGCACATACATAATTCAAAAACACAGCAGAGATTAAAATACCAAACGAGTCAAAACACGAGGAATAAAGGTTGGAACGCTTGAAACTAGGTACAAAGACGAACTGGCACAGAAGGAAGGGGAGACACAGACTAAATACTAAAGTGGACACAGCTGGAGATAATCAGGGCAGGACAGACAATCAAACAGGCAGGAAGTGGAGAATCTGAAACGAGAGGAGAGGTAAGTTACACAAAATAAAACAGGAAATGACTAATGAAACCACAACAATGACAACATGACCTAAGAGGCAGAGCTGGACATGGCATCATGACATAAACTGGAATATTAAAAAATAAAATAAATAAAATATTATTTAAAGTGTATTTTGGGCTTTAAAGGTTGACCAATGACCTATCTGTTAACATGGAGGAGGCTGGATTTATGACCTTTGCTGCATCCAGTCAGCAGGGGGTCTCTTAATATTTTGGCTTCACTTTAAGGAATGTGGTGTTGTTGTCCATCTTTATTGGAGTCTGCCATGTAACATTGCCATGTTTCTACAGAAGCCAAGAATGGACAAATTACACCTTCGCTTTATGGCCTCATATTCTTCATGAGTAACAAATGTTCTCCTGGCTAAGGGGGGATTGAAGGGACCTAAACTCTCATGAATTAATTGGGGCACTCCCAATTAAATCATTCATATACTCATGTTTGTGTTCATTGAGCCTGCAATGAACTTCCCACAAAGTAGAATATTCTTGGATGAAGAACAAAGAAAGAAATAAAATCATAGTAAAGCTGTTGAGAAAATCAATGCTCATTTTAGAGCATTCAAAGACCTTCCTGCAAGCCATCTAAATAGATGTATTTTTAACTGAATAATTGAAAACTTTGGTGATTCCCATTGACTACATTCTCTTCAGAGTAAATATGATATATTGCCTTGAATATCCACAGAGTGTCATGTCAATGCATCAGATGTTTTTGGAGATATCAAAGTCCTGACTCAATGGTCAACCAACTGATGAACTGACATAATCGTCCACAGAGCCATGCCAGGGGCTTTGTTTAGAGGGATGAATGGTTAAATAATACTTCCTATGATTTCATGCCTTGGAAGAGAAACAGGGAAAGCCTGCAAAGTTTATGAATCTGATATGATCGGCATAAAAGTATGCAGCTAGGTTCCTCGAAAATATCCTGCCACATGTTGTGCTGTTTATGGACAGGGCAACAGCAGGCCAGAATAAGTTGCTGTGTTTCTCACCAGTAAACACACCAATCAAATGTAATGTCCTTCTCCATTGCTGGCATGCAAAAGATGGTGAGATGGGAGATTGCGACTGACTGAATCTCCAAGCCAGCTCATAAACATCCGACTTTCTGATTCCTTTCATCATTCAAAAAAAAGTCTTTACCCATGAGTTTATCAAAAGACTAGCCTGAAGGTGTGCCAGCTTTTAGTTTTCTATGATTACTCATTTAAAGTAGAGAGGGGTGTCTGAAACAGGTTGTGCAAGTCCATCTGTTTGCTGTCAGGTATCTGAACATGCTGGTTCCTCTGTGTATTTTTTGTGTGTGCGCGCGCTGTCTACAATTTGCGTGCATCCCTTGCAGATGTCCAAAAACTACTTAAGGGCGATAATTTCCCTCTGATTACTCTAATGCGCTACAGTGCTGCCGTCCTGTCTGTGATTTCTCTGTTGCTTGGCAGGACCACACACACCCTCCATATGCTCGCTGACTGTCAGACACACACACAAACGCACACTTATCACCGAGTATGCGGGCTAGGAAGAAAGGGAAAAGGGAAATGAGAAGGCGGGGGGGGGGGGGGGGGGGGGGGTTCGGGGGAGAGTGAGAAGAGCAGGGAAATTGTCTCCACTTTGTAATTTGTGAATAGTTTATCGAATTCTCCCATGACAGCGCTCAACATTCTTCACAGTGCCTCATTGTGTTCGGAGCTGCTAAACCAGGCTGATAAACAAGGGAGGGAAATTACGTAGTGAGAAACTTTTGAAACAATTGAAGTCTGGGATGAGCTGTGGGGGGATTAATAAATCATATTTGTTCATACATTAGTGAGGAGGGGAGGCAAGGGGTGGGCTGAGCCCAATGTCGTTGACAGATCTCCAACATAAATATTTTACGAGTGTAAACAGATATGATGCAGCGCCACGCTGGCCCCAGACTACGTTATATATTTGAATGTGACTATATGGTGCCACTAGACAAAGACAAATGCCCCTAGTAAACGATAGGTGCATGATTAATGTATTTATTCACTGCAATTTGGTGTCAGTTTTATCTCTTATCATGCTTCATCATAACTTTTTTAACCATTGTTTAACAGTGGTTAAAAGTCGTTGTCTTCTTCTTCCTCCTACTGTCAACTTCTCTTTTGGCCAACTAACTTTAATTTATATGACCCCAATAAATGTCATATACACCACTGTGCATTGCCATTGAAATCTGTTTAGAGTGCTGTATATCTGTACTATTCAAATATCAATATTTGGCAATAATGATTTGATAATTTTATAACAAGATATATTTCCATATTGATATTTTTTCCCATCCTGAGTGTGTGTGTATGCCTGAGGTTACTTAGTCCAGACACAACTTTGAGGGTTTTGATTTAAAAATATTCAGATATGATATCAGGTTTTTCCTTTCATTCTATGTATGGGGATCAGATTTCAATCCAATTAAGCACTGATTTATTACGCAACTGATAAGACGTGTTGAATCAGAAAAAAATAATAAAGCTGAGCATATCCATCCTAGATTTATCAAACACAAAAGAAATTAATGGGAACATTTGGACGGACCCGGTTCTGATTCACATGATCATTTATTTTATTAGAACAGGGGTGGCTGTGCCTCACATCTCGAAGTGTCCTTGCCCAAGATACTGAACCCCAGACGCTGCGTCAGCGAGGTGTGAATGTGTATGAATGGATTAGTTAAAACTGATGGACAATTTACATAGCAGCCTCTGCCATCAGTGTGTGAATGTGGTGTAAATACGACCTACTGTGTAAAAAGCACTCCGAGTAGTCAGAAGACAAGACAAGTGCAATACCTCTGTACTTTACAAAAGCTTACTATATGGTGGATTCCAGATGAGTTGAAGCACAGTCAGCTCTTTACTGAAGCTAGAAGGCAAAATACAACCCAACTTTGGCTCGTACTGTAGCTGCAAGATGTGGTTAGTATTCAGGAATAGAGATTGGAATGGAATAAGAAACAGCTGATCTTATTAGGACTCCGGCCAACTTTGTGCCAACCTATTAAAAAATCTGAGATTAAAAATATCATGTTCATTATCATCATCATCAATCAAAAAGGTTCACCTTTTTCCCATTGTCAACCATCAGTGTACTTAGGGCCTGTTTTGGCTTAAACTCTTTGACAAGTAAGTGAAGGCCAAGAAGAAATCAGTATTGTAACTACTACTTTTTCTTGGCCTTTGGTAGTTTGATCACCATGGTTAGCATTCTGCAATTGCATAATTACCCTTACACAAAGTGCAGAGTTTTTGGGCTAATTTCCACATTTTCGACTATTGTATGGAAACACAAACAAATAAAAACAAGATTCTGCACGAGTCTGCCAGAAACATTGTCAAATAGCCCCACTTTCCTGTGAAACAGTGAAGATCTATTCTCATAGTGCTTCTGTTTGCCACAAGGTCATCTGCAAAATCATCAGGGAGTGGCAGAATGACAATAGGGTTTGCATTGCTGATACATCTTCACATTGGCATCAAAGGGGAAATATAAATGAGTCTTGCATAGTCACAAGATGAGAGAAAAGTAAATGCAACTTCTGTTTAATGGGGACAAAGAAATAAATGAGTGCTGCTGTTGTTATTAGAATATCATTTAGCCTGGGTGTCCAGATGTCACCAACTCTTTTGTACTCGCTAATGAATTCTCTGTTTTTCCCTTGAGCAGCCTTTAAATTTTCTTTTCATGTCCATAATGACCAATTGCTTCAACTGAGATTACATCTCTAGCTCTAGGGGGTGCTCCTTAATATGTGTTTAAAGGGAGAGAAAGTTCCCTTGCACCTGTGTAAGAGACTCCTTGCTGGCTTTCATGTCTGTTTGTAGAGATGTTCTAGCCTGAAGTTTAACTGTAACTGAGGATAAAGAAGCCCTGCGGTCGGTTTCTCTAACTCCCTAATAGCACTGCTGTGACAGAGATGAGTGGCAGCCAGCAATAACCAGCAGGTCGATAAGAATTAAGGCTGCAGAGAAAGAAAGTGGAGCTACAGAGCTGTTTAAAAAAAGAAGTGGCAGATACAGGAGGGGCTGTGAACTAAACCCTAAAGCCAGAATAACATTTCATTTTTAGTCCATCAAAAAATAACTGTCCACAGCAGAGTGAGTCACTAAGCAATTGCTGGAAGCTTCTCGCTTCTGTTTTCTCTTTTTCTCTGGTATGTGTGACTCTGAGAGCACAATGGTTCAGATTATTGTTCCCTTTTCTCTGTACTTCGAAGGGCAAACACTCTCAACCTTCATTTCTCAATCGACAGTTCAATAAACTCTCTCGATTGTCCAATTTTAACTTGGCAACCATTACCAAGCATAGCAGGCTGGTAAGACTTTGGCTTTCTCTGCTTGCTGAAAAGATCTGATGGGGCTTTATTAAATATTCAGCATCATAATTATTTGGTGTCCTTAATACTCACCTCTCCAAGAGCAAAATCATATAGGACTAACAAATGTGGATACACTGTGATCAACTCTATTGCAGTACGGTAGGATGCAGTCATACCTGGATATCAATCAAGCAATTAATCAAAAAAGCAATCAATCATTATTTGTATAGCGCCAATTCATAACAAGTGTTATCTCGAGATGCTTTGCAAAAGAGCACATGGGATGATATGCAGGCAGGATTTCTCTTTTTTATTCCTCGCGTTCCTGTTGTCCACCCTTCATTTCCGCTGAGGTGGAGGTCGGAGCAGGCCGTGCATGAAAGAGGACGGCAGTGGTGGCTGGGCGTTGGGTGGTGTTTGGGACGACACAGTCAGAAGGAGGAGGCTGGTCGTCAGGCGGTGATTGAGAGACACAGTGTGATGGTGGTGACTGGGCGTCAGGCAGTGGTTGTGGGACGACACAGTCCAATGGTAGTGGCTGGGCGTCAGGGACGTCGGGTGGTAGTAGTGTCAGATCACCTCGCTGAAGGTTGGGGGAGCCTATGTCTACTCGAGAGCCTGGCTTCTGCTGCCCGGATAAGGCCTCCTTACCAGAGGCAAAAATCGTATCTCATCAGTAATTCTCCAGTTCAATGTGTCAAGTAAAAGCTCATGAATACTGTTTAATGATATGTTCAAAATTGAATATAACTCAATGAAATCTAGAGATATCGAGCTCAGACATGTTATAACAAACCTTTCTGTGTCTTCTATGGATGACCAACTGTTGAGGGTTTGGATGTTTTGTTTTCCAAAGCAATCAGCTGGAAGATCAAGGTTCGGATACTTTGGTGTACTGCCTTGCACATATCACACTGTATACCTACCTAGATTGTTTACATAGCAAGGAATATTTCCGGGTGTAAATGTGCCACATCACTCTCAAGTCCAAAGAAATTACAGTTGGTGGGCTGTTCTTATGTTCCTATTATCTCAAAATGTGTTTTTTCATTCCAGGCTTTTCAATGGTGCTTTGTAAAGTTGTTTCTCATTGACGCTCAAGGAAGTGTCTGTTTTCTTTCTTTTAACCATAATTAACTTGAAGCAGGTGTTTCAGATCTTCTCATACGTCTGAGTGTTTGAAATTGATGTGAATGGGTTGAGCCTACAGAGCTAGTTAACAATCTGATACATCTCATGAAGGCACTGAAGGGTACTTTGTGCATCTGTGTGACACATTAAGAGTGTCTCTATGATTCAACTGCGGTGTGTTCAAGATGGTATAGTTGTAAGAGCCTATTTTTCCTTGAAAAGTTTCACAAGTTATTGTGTAAGGTTGGGATTGGATTGATTATCAAGTTGCTCTAAGCCCACAGAACGGTTTCAGCCCACACTGGAAGAATATGCATTGAGAGAAAGGGATAGTTTTGGTTTTCGCCATAGCTTACTGTTGGGCAATCTGTGAGTAACAGCTGTCAGCACACTGACAGATTTAACAGCTGGATGTAAATGGGACGTTCTTTTTACCAACTACTAACCGAGAATTTAAAGCGGTTTTAATACCATTGTAAATCGCATTGGTGCTGTGTGAAAACAGACACAGTAAATTGGGGGATGAAGTGTAATGAACAATTGGTCGTCTAAGGTGTTTTAGGTATGTGTTCATATGGTTTCAGTGATTATGTAGCCGTAGAACACAGGCCACAACTACACATGTATTCAGCCATCATCGATTCCTCCCTTGGCCTACATCTGTCTCTCAGTGACCTTGTGTATTAATTATTCACACTGTATGAATGTAGCCTTGCTGGAACATTACCATTCATTAATGTATAGTACTGTACTGACAATACTCATTCACTACTCAAACTACTTTTTTTTCTTTTCCACTCCTTTGTTTTCTGGCTTTTTGGCCTCCATCTGTCATTTTTTTATGTTCTTCTACACCATTTTTTTTATCTTTCTCTTTTATTTTAAGGGCAGCAATAACACCTTTTTCACAACTCCATATCTGACAAGTTTGTGATTTCTCTTCTCCACAACCTCCCTTTTCTTTTTTCTATTGATTCTTACCTTCCATCCTTTTTGTGAGTGACATTGGTCCATCACAGAAAAAAAAAAATCCTCAAACGCTTGGAATGTTTGACAAGTCCATTACTTTTAGATGACCGCTGAACCAGTTGCCAAATTCACATAACGCCTCTCTGACTCCGCTTCAGCTTTATCTTCACCCCCCCCCCCCCCCCCCAGGCTGAGACTAGCACAGTATCAGTATCAGAGAAAGCACAGTGAGTATAGTTCTAAATGTTCACAGAAAACCCCAAAACCTGAATACCCTGAGCTCACTGTGAAATCATAAACCATTTCAGGCTCAGCGAACCAAGCAATCACAACATTAACAGAACATTTCCAGGGGTGACACAAAGTTCCTCTGGGATTTTCATAAAGTTTTGACTAGTTTCATAAAGCTATCATTGGGTTCAATGTATAATTAATCCCTTTTTTACCCACCCTTTCTAATTTTAACGTGACTACATTGCAAAATACATAATTCAATGTGCATCACCTGCTGTGACTGGTTGGCAGCCAACATGAATCTTGTCTCCATTAGCCGAGAGACAATTAATAAGCCGATGATACTCCATCTGCATTGGGTTGCCATAATGTTAATGTTAGGTCAGGGTGTACTGTGAAACTGACATGCAAATGATGCATTTAACCTCCCAAGGCTTTTGCATTTTAATATACAGAAGAAACTATAAAAATGAGTCCTGCGGGAATGATGGAGTTTGGAGTCATGTTTAAACAATGAATAATGTTCAAAACCCATAGGGAGAGTGAACACTGGGTCTCTCTGCTACAAGGCCTGATATGGAGAGTGCTGTTTCAATAATGACCGGCTAAAGTTTCTACAACCTCCACAGTTTCTTTTAAGATAACATCAAAGAGAGGTTTGCTGGGGCGCTGGTGGCGGAGTGGTTAGAGCGCACGCCCCAAGTATGGAGGCTGTAGTCTTCCAAGCGGGCTCCCCAGGTTCGTATCCGACCTGTGGCTCTTCTCCCGCATGTCATTCCCTACTCTCTTTCTCCCTGATTTCTGACTCTATCCACTGTCCTATCGCTCTAATAAAGGCATGAAATGCCCCCCAAAAAAGAGGTTTGCTCTAAACAGTTTTGATATCTGCACTGAACATGGATGGCATCTTTTTGACTGCTTTGTGGGGGGGCTGTGGCTCAGTTTGTAGAGTTGGTCGTCTCTCAATCAGAAGGTTGGGGGTTCAATCCCTAGCTCCTGTAGCCACAGGAGTCAGATGTGTCCAAGGGGAAGACACTATGTTTAATCCATGTATTAAATTCCCAAAATATGTCATTTTTTTAATATAATAAAAAAAAATGTAGCCAGTATAATACACTTCTAACTGAATATTATTTCACTTGATTAATCCTTTGTAGCACCCTGGTCTACAGTTTTCACTGTTTCATTGGATGTTCCCTTTTTACATTGCAAAAAAGAACAAGTAGCATACAAGCCTCTACAACACAATCCTGGCTGACAATCTTCTCATACACTACATTGGTTTTCTTTTGGATCTGGAGAAGTAATCCAGTAGCAGGGGTCAAGTGCTTGCACACCCATGTACTAACACACATGCTGTTAAGTGTGCTAAAGCTTACACACAAACACGTACTCAACCCAACAGATGACAGTTTAATTGTAATACTGGCTAAAAAACACAAAGAATTAGATATACGGAGGTCTATTAGTGTATCCTTTGTAATGGATAACAGGAATAGAAAGGGGAATGAGGCCTAGGCCTTGCTACTGACAGAGCATTAGAATAATCCCTGCTACTTAGGACAACAGTCAGATACTAAATACACCAAATCCACTTCCCTCGCTCGCAAGAGCAAAAGCAAACTAATGAACGAGGCGCCTTTGCATATTCACCGCCATAATAGAAGTCAGACAGAGACCATTTATTTTTATGAAGCGCCAGCAGCATCCTTGTGCCTCGCCAAACAAAAAACGCAAAGGCAAACAACACTGGAATGGACACGCATGCCCACGTTTTCATTTTTTTTTTATTACAGCTTTCAGTGCTATCCTTTGAATCCTGACAGAGAACATTTATTTCTGAGTTGCTATTCTTGAAATATAATCCTGGAGCAAGAGGAAAATAAGCCTTGATACAAAGAATAGATAATACAGCCTGAAAGAAAAGTAGATGCAGCTAACAAAATGCTAAAAGCTGAACCTTCCACAAGCAGTGAAAGTCACTACACCCAGGAGTTAAAGTCATCCTTGATTTCTCATATCTCCCTTGCCATTTATTGCATGTATCTCATTTTAATTCGCAGACACCTCAATATCTACCTATGATAAGAGGGTGAAATCTATTTTCAGAGATCAAAAGGTTATTATGAAATTTCCACACTGACCTTCTATTTGAAGGATATGAACACGTCTCAGAGAGCCTTGAGAATGAAGCAAGGTCATAAAGGCAGAGATTGAATGTCACACCCAAGTGGCTGAATGGCAATATTGATACACTGGTTCATGGCTATATCAATACCACCATCTGTAATTGGTGTAACCTGATGGACTGCATGTCAGTAAGAGGGTTTGTTGGCAGTATTTTATCTGTACTTAAGTATCTGTAAGAGCCGATAATGATCTGTGATGGGTGGTTGTGGTTGTGGAGGACAGGAAATGTGAAAAGAACGTGAATCGTATTGCATTATTCAGTCAATTCTGATCATCTATGAGAGCTAGGAGAGTTTTCTACTGCAAATACTTCAGCTGGAAAACACGTGTCAGTATACATTTTTTGATTGGTGTTTGAATGTTGTGTCAAATGTTTGTGTCTTTATATCTTGTCTTTTATTTTTATGTTGCAAACGGAGCTGCTGTGATGCAAGAAAAAAATCAGACCATGTCTGACAATAAAGTAATACCAAGTAAGTAACAGGTGGCAGCTATGGTACGCCTTAGTATGCCTAGGTATTACAGTTTACTGTGTATTAATGTAAGTATACTTTAATTTAGCAATCGATGGACAGAAAGCTAAAGTACTTTTTTTTTGTGAATGTATTGATGGATAGCCCCTTGGGATGAATCATCTCGTTTTTCGAGGGGGTCCAAGTAAAACCAATTGGTCTTGAGAGTGATATATCAATAAAAACAGCTTTCAGATACGAGCAATTAGAGTTGATCTTCAGGTTCCCATTACACCATTTGAAGAGTGCAATTTGATTCCACATATATAAATTATATGGATTTTGTGCTAAAACCAACCGTTACTGCGAGGTCATGAATACTGATTGGCTTCTACTTCGGTGCATTACGTAAAGTGCAAGAAGCACATTGTAAAATAAAATACATTCTATTATGGTGATACTATATTTTTATAAGTATAGCAGACTGGCAGAATATGACCTTTTATCACACGTGGGGGATATTTGGAAGAAGTTAAACTCCAGAAGAATAGCTGAGAGAGTGGCAAAATGCTAAAACATTGGATCAACTCCAACACCTAGCTTGTAGTTCCTGTGTTCAGGAGATATTGTTTTATTTCTGTCTACCAGGAGCTAACATCATTAAGAATGCTAACAAACCAATTTATCATCATTATCAAAGGAAGGACGCCACTGGCCCTCTTAAAAAAAAAATGATTTATGTAAAAATCAAGATTCTTATCTCTGAGATTTTAAATAGATTAATAACTTCCAAAAAGGCAAGTTTTTCCAGCAAGGCTAATCTGCCACTCCCTGCTAAGGCTAGCTCTTTGACTCAATAGAATGCCAAATGTAGCAGCAAGAAATTCAGCCAGTCTCACAGATGACTGAAGTAGATCCTGAAGTATGCACTAATTCAAAAATAGACTTTGGATCAATGAATCCAGAAACGATTTGAGTCAAAAATAGATTCTGAATCAAATCGTGACCCCAAGAATCAAAATCGAATCGAATCGTGAGACACCCAAAGATTCCCAGCTCTTAAATCTGAACGTAACTGAAAGTCCTATATCTTTTGCTTTTGGTTATTTGGTAGAACAATCAATCACTTTGAAGGCATCACCTTGAGCTTTTAGGACCTTAGCATTGATATTTATTACAATTTAAAGCCAGAACAATTTCTGGACTATTGACATGAGAATGAACCTCAACACTCAATCGGCAGTCTTATCAATATGAAAATAATCATTGGTGGCAGTTAACATGTAATTCTTAAACAATTTATTTCATATGAAATGACCATCGTCCAAAATACCACACACGTCACAACAATAGATCACACACACTGTACTCTATATGCCCGACAAACAAACACACACACAGAAACACACACACATATGGAGTTGTTCTTTTATAATGGCTTTGTGTCAGCGTATAACGGATGTCTCCTAACAGTCCCATTTATTCCCATCTCCAGCTAGCCTATGCCTGTCCAAACAACAGCATGAAACAAAGGATGGAAAACAACAGAGGAGAGACAAACACATCAATCTGCCACCAAACCACACGCACACACAGTCACATCAAATACACACATAGATAGATAGCCTAATAGAAAAAAATGTAGACACAGTTGAGGATTTCAACTCATACATAGTCATGGAGAGATAAAGAGAGTGTTGAATTGCAAAAAAAAACACAGTGATTATTGTTTGCAGACAAAAACTCGGGGACAGCATTTAATCAGCGTTATGAAAACACACCAAAACGGGAACTTGACATGCAAACACACAAGCACAGCGGCTACCACTGCTGTGTACAGAAATCATTTCATTTTCAGTTGCTTTCTTTCTTGAGGGTAAAGGGGAAGAGCGTAAGACACCAGAGTAAATATCAATCAGCTGTCACAGTGCCAAGTATCAGAGAAGGAGAGTGCCCCTCGGAGATGAAGTTAGTCTAATACACGGAGAGGATCTTTGATTGGAGCCAAAAGCTTAATGGGGCTGCGTGGTGAGAGTGGAAAGGGCTGCAGCGTGAGTCCACCCTCAGAGGACAAAGCGCTGGATATTTTGATGGAGGAACGCTCCCGTTTTTTATCTGCGCAAGCTCACCTGAGGAAAGAGAGGGATGAGCCTTGTTCGAAACACACGAGAAACACACTTTCACTTGTTGTCAAAAGCTGATGCTGCAATGAACACGTGCTCCAGCAAAAATCCAAATCAGCTACTTTTATTCCCCATCATGCTTAATACATCTACTCCACTGCTGCTTCTAAATCTCATTCAAATGTGCAGTATAAATGTGTGTACTTATTTTCATCCCAACATTAAGTATTGCACAAACAAACCCCTCTGTTTTCATATTAATCTGTTAAATGCTGATACAGAATTTAAATAGAGGAAACCACAGGCAAACAGCAGTCAAACAACTTTAAACACAAATAAACACAAGTAATGTATGTGTTGAACTCTCACAACAATGTAGCCTGCTAATGTGAATAAGCTTGTTCTAAACCCTGTCTGGTGCCTGTGTGGCAGCTATTGATTAAAGGCTCTTGTTAGCATGTACAGTGCCTCATATGTTTCTGTTGTGTCATTGATAAGGGCTTTGTGTTCACACTCGCTGAAGGGAGTCAGCTAATTAAAAACCAGTGACAGCCAGATTCAAGGAACAAAGGCGTTGGTCCCTCTGTCACACAGATTTGAATACGCATTAATTGTTGTTCTTCTTTTCATCTTGACATTTTTTTTTATAGTAAGCCTTACAGATGTGAGGAATGAAGTGAAGTTTCTTTAGCAAGCTGGTGGTATCACAGAAGTATGACTCAACTTAAGCACTGTAATGCAAGCTCTGATCGTTCTTACAGTGCCTATATTGTAAGTCACATAATAGGCAAAATACACTTTTTTTAACACTAATATGTGTCCCTAGCCTGTCTAGAAACCCCACCAAATTATGACAAAAGTCCATCCTCTCCATCTTTTGCCTGCTCCACTTTTCAGAAAATGTGTGTTCAAACAGGTTGTTTGGAGATTTTCCCCTTGTGACATCACAAAGGGCAGTAACCCCTCCCCCTGGTGGATGACACTCCCACAGCTAGGTGTTTGTTCTGCCCTCTGAGTCTACATTCTCAACGTAAACAATTGGGCATGGAGCGAGAAAGCCCAAGTCAAATCCCCTTCCAGGGAGGGGCGTGGTCAGACTCAACTCACTTAAATTTAAAGGTACAGACACAGAAACAGCCTGTTCTGAGCCGGACTGAAATGGAGTGGTTTATTAGGCTTGATCTAAATACAGTATCGGAATGGATTTATATCACACACACACACACAAACACACATGCACACACACAGCCCATCATCACGCTCAACATACAATGTTACAATATCTCATTATTTCCTGCTCGTTTTTGTTTTTTCTTGTTTTTCCCGACTTTAGTGTGAACACATATTGTCACATCCCCACATAGTATTGCTCTTGTAATGTGTCTCACTTACCCTGTACTGTTGTGCATCACTTAATACACTTAAAGTTAAAGTACATGGACTTGTAGTTTCATGGCAGAATGAAAAATCTCTGAGAATATGTGTGAGTGGCGCTGCTGCTCTAAGAGACACTGAAACCCACTAGCCTCAAGGCACGTCTGAACCATAGACTGAACTGTATATTAGAATTGAATGTAGCCTCCTTGACTACACCCATTGGCTTGTGAACTGTTTTAAAGCCTATTGGTTTTATTTCATCCCTGTTTACCGATTCAGCCTCAAAATCCAGAATTTGTACGCACAGGATCAGATTCTTGTGTCATAGATCTTCTGGTTACTGTTATAAGGACTTTGGTTCTATGCTGGAAAACATTCATGGAACCCATCAACAACCATCAAATGATGAATAAGCTTTTACTGATGTCTTTTAAAAGATACTTGCATAAAAAGGAATTTGAAAAGTGAACAGGCTGCTCTCTGATGTTGTCTTTCAAAATGCTTGTCGGAAATGTAACAGTGGCAATGCATGGAAAAGGAAGTCTTGACTGGAAGTGCTTTATTGCTACCCAACGGCTTCACCAGAAGCCAAAAAAAGTTGGCAGTCACTCACAGGTGCATATATCATCACCGGACGAGACTGGGTGTTTTGAAACCTGGGTAGAAGGTTCTTGCACAACAGGATAGATACTCTTTGTTACATCCCTTTCCTGGTTGACGGGTTTCAGTGGTAGCATTTTTATATCACAGGTAGACACCAGGAAAGCAAACCCTGCTATGTAAGCAGTTTCAGTCTCCATGGAACCATAGTTAACTAAGTTAACAGCTGGTAAAATGTAAAGAAAGTCAATAAAGCAACCATTCTATGTTTGTTTGCAACCAATGGAGAGCCTCCTGCAGGCCATTACAAAGAACACAGCTTTAAAGTACTATCACATCGGCTTTAACATTAAAACCAGGATTAAGTCTACCAACATTCGCATACAGCAATGTGCATTTTATGTTTGTGTAAAGGGTCAAACTGTGTCACCAAGTTAAATTAAGCTTTTTAGTCAACCGGTAATATGTCTCCGCCTGCTAATGTTATGGTCCCTTTTAGCACGTCAGTACAGAACCTTGTAGCCAGTGTTTTACACATTTACTAATGGACTCCATTCCTTGGTGGATTCCAACCACCAGTTATCTTTTTAAGTGGAAAGGCAGACAGCCATATAAAGGAAAGTTTGTCAAGACTTTGGGTGCTATTGCATGTACATGAGGACACAAGTTAAAAATAGGACTGCAGTAGTGAACAAAAGGATCCACAAAATTATATTAAAAGTGGTATGATGGCTTGACGATGATTTTACAAAAGAGCATTTTAATGTGGCTAATGAACTGCAACTGAATTTGTAGGCTATTTACTGATATTCTAGTGTTAATCAACATCCTCGTCAGTCTTTATAGACACATTAAGTACCTTTTTTAAATGTTACTCGATACCCCTCATAGTCAGTACTTAGGGACTTGAGAAATAATGTTGCATAAAAGAGTCATCTGACAGGCAGGTACATTGCAGTAGAGCCATATGCTATCCACTCTAATTAAACCATATGCGGTGGGGCATGAGTGTGTGCAGCCAGGCACCTCAGTGTGCAGCCGAGCGTTAGCACAGAGGGGGCTTTAGCGGGTTACGGAGGTGAAAGAGCCATTTTCCCTCCCTCCCTCTCCCTCTGCCAAACAGTGAACAGCGATCCTGAGCTGTCAGCAGAATCAGCACAGCACTGCCAGTGTAGCAGTCAAACACACTCACATGTACAAGAGTACAATTTTTTTTTTTATCTGTACACTTCTGTGTGTAACTCAGAACAGAGGGTCACCACGCGTATCTACTGTGCTTATCTTCCAATCTTTGTAACTCCAAGGGTGGTGCATCACATTTTGAGCTGCTCAGATGTAATTAGCGGTTGGTAGCACCAAAGAATGCGTCAAGTGGGGATGAGAGGACACATGTTGCTCAGCAAAGGGGAAGAAACTGCGGTAGAGGGACTGGGATGTGGCGGTGGCTGGGTTTTTAATTTTTTATCAGAAGACTGCAGTGAAGTGCAACATGCTGAGTCGAACTTGCACAAGTCATCTCATCACCTCGTGCAAGAGAGCTGCAATACAAAAATTATTGGAACCCTGCTATCAGGAACGGGTGGAAAAATTCCTATTAAGATACCAAATAAATCATTAAAAAAAGCCTCTTATACAAAGTGTTTATCTTCTTTATTTTAATCTCGGTGAACAAGCTTGATGAGTTTTAAGCTGGCCATGAATCAGACTGAAATTAGTACTGATGCATACTGTATATGTGACCTACAAAAGCAAACAAGATCATCAGTGATCACATTCATAATTGCTATAAGTAAATGTTGAATGCTTGCAACTAATACCACAGAGTAGGTGTCAGACTAAAAGTTAAAGGGATTGTTCTGTATTTTGAAGTGGGGTTCTATGGGGTACTTGTCAATAGTAATGTGTCACATGAGATGTTGGTCAGCTTGGCCCCTCTATTGAGAAAATGACAGGATCACAGACACGGAAGCTTGACTATATATGTTTGTTCCAAGTAAATGTGCACATTTTAAGAAAAACCAAGCCAAAAAAACAACGTCCGGTTAAATGTGCGACCTTTGCTGCATGCCATCCCCCACTCTCTCCTCCCAACATTTCCTGTCTCTCTTCAGCTGTCTTATCTGATTAAAGCAAAAAGGGCCCAAAATACCTTAAATTAGAGTAAAAAATGCATGTTTAACAGCAAAACATTGTCTTAAGCATACCTAGGCCTAAATGATACAGAAGTTTAACAGAAAAGCATCCTCCTCTTTTACGCCCCTGTTGTGGTATAGAAACCTCTCCATGCAAGGAAAGCTGTAGTACTCAATGTCAAATATCTACTAAACAAAAGTATCTCTCCAAGCATGGTTTTTAAAAGCAAAACAAAAATATTTGACATGATATTAAATGGTTTGGACGTATTATTTGAGTTTGCAAAAGTTAAGGGTCACAAATGGACAGGTGTCTGAGTTGCCTGAAGCCACTTTAATGACAGTATCAGTTTTGCTTGACTTTGTGTTCCTAGTTTTACCTGCACAGTCAGCTTAGCTCAGCCTTGCCAAGGAAGTGAGGCAATTTGCTGTCATTCATTCATGAGACAAAAAAACACACAATTTAAAAAATTGCCTGTGCAACTGAATCAATCACAGTGAACTGGAAGACCTTTGTTACTTTCGCAAAGGTCTTTGTCTGTGGTATTCTCACTCCATTGTTCCCGTGTTGAGGATATTCATATCAATGTGCAGAGTTCATGATTCTTTGTTTCTGTCAATCATCTGACACCTACAGCCTCCTCCAGGTTAGAATACATTAGATCACTGCAGGAGCTCTATCAAGTCAATGTTTTTGTTATATTAGTCACAACATACACCCCCTAAAAACTCTAAAATTAGTGTAGAAGAGGAAATAGTTTCCTACAAGATGTCTTTGCATGCCTTATTTTGTCATGATCATTCAGAGCTCAGTGTCTGTAATGCTCATCACCACTCAATGAAGTAATAGTTTTCTTAAAATGAGATACATAACTCATCTAACAACCAGAAAGTTACGGATTACATTTGTCTTTTCTGCTTCTGTCCAGTAAAATCTTAAAGGGGGATTTACTTGTTAACTATACCAATCAGTCTGATTGGTCAAGAGGCTGCCAATGAGTGATACTGATAGAGTACCGCATCACTTGGACTTTTCACTTTGTGGAACATTCCAACTAAAGTACTCTGAATAGTGTTAGTTAATATTTCAGCAGAAGATCCATGCCTTGATTGATCAAGCTGGTACTTCTGAATCACACAGGTCAAAGGAGCAATTCTTAACAGACAAATGTACATTATTCAAACACATAGCAGCAGGCTGTCCATACCAACCATCCAGAAGAATCAGAATAACCTACCAGACAAGGGAGCTCAGGAGCTGCTCCCAGGAAGATATATGGTTAGTAACTAAAATGGTACATGAAGATTTACAGATAGTGACATGCAGTAATATGATGTGAATGCATATATAAATATATATAGAGAGAGAGCCAGGAGCTCAGTGTGCCAGGTCCCCTGGTCCATACCTGAGGCGACCCAAATTATAAGCTTTATCAAAAAGGAACGTTTTAAGCCTATTCTGAAAAGTATAGAGGGTGTCTGCCTCCTGTCAGTTTTCTGGTAAAAGATCATATCCATTTTTTGACCATCAGAAGTACAATGTTTTCTACGGTGGCCGGTAGGGGTTAAACGCTCAGCAACTGATGAAACGACATACATTTAGAAAAACGCGTAGCATATATAGAAACGCTGCACATTCCGGCCACCGTAGTTTTCCCTGGAAATCCTGAACATGGCACGTTCTCTCCGATGTGCTGTAATTGCTTATGAAACCTGCCTAATGGCAGCGTAGACAGGCATTAAAAAGGACTCTCTTTTTTGCTTTTGTAGTTCTTATAGAGGCATATGTATTCATTTCAGTCTGATTCATAACCATTTAATAAACACCAGTAGATTCAATTACATGAAAGCATATCTGCATCAGTGTCATAGAATACTGTATTTATCCAGGGTTAACGGAAAGGGAACGTATAGTTGAAAACATACAGGTGAAGTGTAATGGTCTGCCTTTAAAATATGTTGCCAGGTCATCTTATGGTTTTTGTAGTTTGTTATTGCCTAGTAATCTGCCTCACCATGTCCTCCTTATTTTTTTAAAATTGCGTCCATGATGCTCTGACATATTGAGTTATGAGCCAAAGCTGTGTGCCCCCCTCAGTCAGAGCTGCTTAATCATGCACTCAGTGTGAATTGCCCAGCACTAGGGCTGATTTAGTAGCCCATAGCTTTGGGTGCTAGAGTTCAGCATCACATCATTACTTTTTTACACCTTACATTGATTTGTTTAGTGGGGTAACAGGCCTTGTTGTGGTCCGCAAGGGGATAAAATAAACACTCGGAGAGCGTGCAGTCAATTGCACTTCCGTGGATACTGCACTCGGGGTTGGTTAGGGAGAGTCAGGTTGAGGTGGGCAACAAAGAAGAAGAATTACCACCAGCATCTGCTGTAATGGGGAAAGATATTTTTGGGATATTCCCTTTCCCATATGTATTTACTTGTTAAGGTTCTCTGGATGTGCTTCACATGGGAGATGATTTTACACTGCGGCATTTTTCTTAAAGGGCCCATATTATGCCCTTTTTGGGGTTCATATATCATGTACCTACTTTTGTACGTTCACAATAGCTAAAGTCCGAAAAAAGTGTCTGTTTTCATGTACTGCTCCTCCTTGTCTCGGAAATTTCAACATGAGCTGCAGGGCTTGCCACAACGAGCCAATGGGCTTAGATCAGTGATCTCACACATCTCTGACAATGACGCTGGACTGACACATTATTATCGAGGGGGGCTAGAACCGAGTGTTACATGCGGCTAATGCTACAGCTAACAGGAGGAGGTAGGAGAAGCCACGTTTCCGCGGACTTTGAATTTTTGAACATAGATGTGCCTGAACATGCACAGGACACTTGGAAAACACACTAAATGGCATATAAAACCAGAAAAAGCATAATATGGGACCTTTAACTGGTAAAAGTCATACAAATATTGACACGAGAACATTTCTTGATGAAATATATCACTATGCAACATGTCACTGTTTTTTATTTTGGAAGCAAGTCAACATATTGTGTTTTTAGTGAGTAACAAGCAGTAACAACCCAGGATTTATTAATATTAAAAAGTGTTCTTTATTTTACTTTAGTAAATACAAAAGGTGCACACCAAGATTACAACAACTAGGCCTATTAAACAGCAAATCAAAAGATAGCTCCACTTCTTCAGCCTTCAGCCTTTAGCCACACCTTTGCTCAACCATGAAGTGTCATTTCCCCCAAGAGCCATGGTAACTGACTGCATTACTGACCATCAACACTGACTAATCTACCTTAAACTGTCCCGACGCATGGGAATCCACTCGACATATTAGTATGCAAATGCCCATCTTTGAATGATGAGAACCACTACATGAGCCAAAACTGTGAGAGCTTGGAAACGTCCAATCTTGAGAGAAGATAAAGACCCAAATACAGCTCATGAAAGGGTCTTCAGTCCCATTATTGATGTTGGGCATATGGAATTCTGTGAGCAGCTGATATATGTATTTTAAATGAGACAGCACAAAGCGAGTATTTTGTTGGAATTATTATTTTTTTTTTTCTGAAGAGCCGTTGATCCACTGCCATTCTAACGAGCCAACCAAAGAAAACAAGATGCTTGGTACAAAAGCAAAAAAAGAATTATGCAATAAAGAGGAGATAAAGTAATCAAAGACCACCTAGTGAATCAGCTTCAAGACATTACATGTTATGTGGTAAAAGCATGAAATCTATGTGCCTGTTTCTTTGTATAGTATCAAAAGCTCCTACTTGTGTTCATAAAATCCCTGTAGCCATCTCAACACACCAGGGTACATATGTTCATAATCTGCATCAGCTGATCCACAAATGCTGTGCCAAACAATTTGCCGTTAGCACAGCCTTCAACTGTGTTTACCTCCATTTAATTACATGCAAATAACACCAGGCTGCACCAGAATAATCTCAACACACCTCTTCACACAACAGGCTGTGGTCATTTTTCTGTTTGTGCAGAAGATGTTGCATTACCAGGGCTCATTAATTCTGTGCATGACATCCTCTTTATGGACAACAAAAAACAAAGATGAAATGTATAATGGTGCAAACACTGCTTTGTCTAATTTTCAGCTATGACTCGACATTATTTTTTAATTACCGCTATAAAAAATGCCACATCTGCCTTTGCTACAGATTTATGGTGCTGTGTTATTATGTATCTGGCAGCTCTGCAACATCCAGAAAACTAAATGATGTCCTGAAGAAGCATCTCATCATTTGTTGGGCTGTTGTTGTTGTGAGATTAATGCAGCTGTTTCAAAGCAAGGAGACCAGTGATTCGACTGGTTGGGATTGTATTGGACCCTTGAATTTTTTCTTAATACCTCAACAAGCCCTTGAGCACTGTTTGCCTCTTAGAAAAACCCAACGCAAATTGGCAGGTTGGTAATCAAAAGATATACAATCAAAAGACATGCAATAGTCAATGTTGTTGTGCTGCAGTATTGGGTCTTTAGTGTTTATGTCACGTCCACTCCTAATTCTACCTCCCAGCATGCCTCGCCATCATCCCAGTATGAGCGGATGAAAGGCGTGTCCAATCAGCTCTTGGCATAATCATTCCGGAGCACCATGAAAAATGGATTGTGGGTTTACGGATGGGAGAGTGTGTGGGAATGGAAGACGTTGATGTTTGTGGGTGTGTGGAATAAGCAGGACTGCGTGCAGGGGTTGGTTCCCTGGACAACGGCAATCAATAAAGCATTAAAACTATCACAGGAAGGGGAACAAGCTGTTGCAACCATCTGGAACTGGTTATGGTATTAATCCATTTGGGAAGGCCCGCTCTCCACATATATCATCTACAAACACAACAGATTCAATAACACAACACGTGCCCCACAAGCACAATATTGTTGTTGTTGTTGTATTCCACTAGAGGACTGTCCGTTGACATGATAGCCAGGAGAGGATGAACAAATCTTGTAACCTGACGAAGCAACAAATGGACTCATTCCACCCCGTTCTGTTTTTTTCCTTACCCATTTTGAGCGTGCACATGTGCCTGTACAGTTGTCTGATCATACCACTTGCAGCCTCGCATCATAAATTTGTATTCAAGCTGCATAGATTGGATCTGCTCAAAGCAATAAATTCTCCACGCATGTGCCTTTAGTGTTCTCTAAGTATCAAAGGCTACATCACACCACCAAGAGCTTCACAGTTGGCACATATTGATAGATGATCTCTGATCAAGTCAAATGCAATGTCATTACATCATCGGGTGTGAGACAAGTTAGGCAATGGGGAATATTTGATTAATATTCATTATGTTGTTTTCATGATCATGGGAAGCCAAAATTGTCATTGGAATTGAAACTTGATTAATTACCCAGTCCTACTATAAACATAAATTGACCATTTTTATAAACATAACTGTACTTCAGTACATTAGCCTACATTATAAAGTGAATGTAAAGTATCACTTGGGTCAGCTATCTATTCCTGTATTTTCAGGTTCCTCTGTAAAAAGAAGAGCTTGTCGACATTCTCTGCAGCAAGGCGAGAGCAGTGTGCACTTACAATGACTCCTGCAGTGGAGGAAATAGGCTCACTTGCAACAGAGGTTCCCAGGACACAGAAGTGTCTTTGTGCAACTTTTGCTACATGGGGGTACTTGCATTATGTTTGCTTTCCACTACATGAATGGATCAGCATCCACATGGATTCAGTCTGTCAACTTGTATGTGGTGACTTCTTCAATGATCCGGGTAAAGGGCCTGGTCTGTTGTTCCGATGTTCTGAAAAAGCTCCCCCAAATAGGATTTTTTTCCTCTCTGTATTGCACAGGATTCTCTGCTTGACCCTGTGTGACAGAGATAATGACATAAAATTACACCACACACACTGAACACACAGCACAGAACCACAACCACCAGTGTATAGTAACATTACAAATGTAAACAGTTTTTTTACCTGAGAAAATAATACAGATGTAAGATAAATACCAGCCATCTGAATAGATATAAAACAATCTTACTACACATGGTAAAAAAAAACAAACAATCAAATTAAACCTGCTTTTTATGCTCAAGAATTTCTGAGGAGATTCCTGTAGAGCCTGCCACAAGAGTCATCATCAAGGTGAGGCAGGGATTTAAACTTGGTCATGGGTCTGTGGCCTTTTGGAGGTAATCATGAAGACTGTGCCCAGTTAACCTCCTTCCAGGTCGTTTCTGATGGCCTTCTTTGCCCCCTCTGACTGTTGCACTGTGATCGTCTCCTGGTGCCATGGATTTGAGAATCACATTTTTCAGAGGGAGGATCGCCGACATCGTGGTGGTTGTTTCACACCTCATGAGAGTTGTCACTGTTTTCAGTGGTTTGAATAGCTGAATCAGCTCCTCCGCCAGTTTCCGGTCACTATCATTCAACATTGCCATGTCCTTGACAGACGTTTTCAGACCTTTGTCCAGTAAGGCGGAGTAGATATGCAGGTTGCTGTTCAGTGTATCTTTTCAACATTTCATGTATTGTATTCCACCTAGTTGTGATATCATGGATTAACGTGACTTGACAAGTTTAAAGTCTCTTGCTTCACAGGCAAACATGGCTCGGTTGTGATGCTTTTGTTTAAAAAAAAAAAAAAGTCACAATTTTTCTGACCTTCGCCTTCCCGTGGCCTCGATTGACACTGCTTTCTTGGCTAAGAAGTTGACAACATGCGCATAGCAACCGATCTGTGGCCCGAGTCCATCAGCTTCAGGGATGACATTCACAATATTTTCTGCATTATCTGTGGTTACTAGGGGTGACATGTATGGCCTCTCCAACCTCCACATATTCACTGCATTAGTCAACTCCTCTGCCAAATATGCCCTTGTATGAATTTCATGTATGACGGGTAAGGAGTACTGCGTTCTTAATTTCTCAGTCCCACAAATAGTAACTGTTGACCGTGAGGTCCAACTATCTGTAGTGAGGGCAAGGATCTGTGCTTCTGCCAGTTTATTTTCAATTAATTTGCGTGTTGTTTCATAGAGGTCAAGAATCACTTTGGTGCAGAAAGATGGGTACAAGGTACTCTGGGTTCTTTGCACCCGAAGTATCGGCGGAAGCCCATATCTTCAACCAACAAAATGGTAAATGGAGTTGAGCTCATATAGCTTCTGACTACTCACTACTCAAAGCGCTTTTACACTGCATGTCACACCTACCCATTCACACACTGATGGCAAAGGTTGCTATGTAGTGAGACCATCAGAAGTAAGTAATCCATGCATTCATAAGCAATTTGGGGTTAATTGTCTTGCCCAAGGACACATGGGACATGTTGCTGCATGAGCTGGGGATCGAACCCTCGACCTTTCAGTTGAGAGACAACAACTTCTGAAAATCCCTAATTATAATACCCATGTCAAATTTATAACACCCGGACCTGTAAGTATATGACCCACGACCCGACCCGTGACTGAACACAATTTTAAGTAGCTGCACAATCAATCTGTCTCTGCATGAAGGGCAGTAGGCTAATGCACAATTACAGACTTTCACAAATGCCATTGAGCGGACACAAGATACCACAGCACTTTTTCTATCTCTCACACACACTCACTCTCACATATTCTTAATGAATGCATGCTAAAAGTACTGCATATCATTTTCACATATCTGATTTTTCCTTTGTGTGTGTGTGTGTGTGTTAATTAGTTGTCTTCACGTTTTTGTTCATTTTTACCAGTGACTAGGCTGTACCCACACATTTTACATTTATATTTTGCACCCATGACAAAGCGTTTTTCCAGAACCGAACCTGGTGCAGGACTCTGCTCTACAGGTCCTTATTCAAAGCTACTTACTGGTGTAAGCATTGTAGATGTCTGCTAGGGGGCCAATGGCTCGCCTCAACTCCATCTCTCTGCCTGTTACTACGTAGTTTTACCAAAAGTTAATTAGAGTCAACTTTTCTAATATGGAGACCAACATTCTTGGGCTTCACAAGGCCTCTTGAGTAACCAATTGGGGGCACAGTTTCATTGAAATGCAGGTAACTGATGCATACTTAACAGTATTTCACCGGGGCTGCGTGGTTGCAAACAAAACAAGTCATATTTGACGAACCGATTACTGAATATGGATCACTGCAGAAGATTTACTTAAAAGGTTTAAGCGCAGTAACATAATATTTTTAAGAGAGCCTAAGAGACTAATGAGTTGTTGCAACCAGTAAGTTAGTTTTCTCTAACACAATGTATCTCAGTAAGAAAACCATAAGCAGTGCTTCTTATATATTGGGGGAATAATAGTTTAATCAGTGAGCTCTAGCCATGTCTTTTTGTACAAAACCAACAGGCTAAAACAACAGGTCACATTTGCTTTTAGTGACATTGATGCAAAGTTCTTGCAGAGTGGAGCTGGAGGTTATAAATAACGCCTTTTAACCTTGAATACTGCGAGTCAAAAGCCTGTTAACATCAGCATCAGAAGGAATTGTGATGGAGAGAAGGGGATGAAAGGAAGCAAAGACAGGATCTTGTGAATAATGGCTTTTAAATCTATTCTTGGATAAAACATTTAGTAAGAGCAGTGATGTAAGATCAAGCTGGTCTCCTTTGTCCAGACTTCCTGTCGGTTTCCTCTCTCTCTGCAGCAACATGCGATTAATAGCAGTAGGTGTGTGCTGCGGGGTCCTGCTGGTCGGTAAACAAGCTAGCAGCCACCCAGCTTGGCTCTGGAGCACTCCATTACGGAGCTAAGTGCATTCTGTGTTGTTCTTTTTTTACACACTGGATGCACAAATATAATAAAGCTCCATACAGCGCTGGAGGATGCAGAAGCAGTCTGTGGCAAAATGGACAAGATTGAAGATGTATGTGTTCAGGTATTGGCACAGACAGAGATTTCCCCCTTCACCAAATTACCTCCATCCTATACACTCGTGTGGAACACTTTGTCTAAATATACAACGACACACACATCCATGAGAACACGCTTACACTACAAACCCATTCGGACACATAAACCATTAAGTGTTGCATCCTGTAGCAGATTGTATGACCTAGCAATTTCGTGCTCTGCAGCATCATCTGGAAGAGCAAAATTGGCAGAAAATAAAAGCCATATTGAATGATATGGGAATGGGGAAATCAGTGGGATGACAACAGACCTCCGTAAAGAGGTTTAGGAAGAAAACAGTCAGAGATGAGTACAGATGTACGAGACAGCCACTGGAGAGAATACAATATAAAACCAAGGAATACAAATCAAATAGAAGCTGAATATACAAACGCTTTATTTGAAATTGTGCATGCTCAGAGTACATTGCAACAGTAGCTTTTGCTCCATGTGCTTCATGAGTCGGTGTATTTATTTCTACCGGACATTTTCGGTGAACAAAAGAAGTGCATTCATCAACAGCTTCCCACCTTAAACTGTTGCAAAACATGTGAAATATGGTAATTTTTTTTTAATGCAGAAAAAAGTGTAGAACTAAGTGCAATAGATTGCAACGTGTGGAGTGTGTTTTATGGGTGAACTAGTCCAACCTTCCCACCTGCTCATACGACTCGCACGCCAACAATCCACATCTGTTAGTTGAGCGCTGAAATGTAATCCACACCTTCGCATCTGCCCCCGCACATGTCACTCGCGGTGCTGTCTTTCTCACTTTTGCCTCATCCTTGGCTCCAACTCTCAAACATTTTCTCTTTGTATTGTCACTCCTGGGGTTATAAAAAAAAAAGTAACACAGCGAGTCTTTCTCTATACCCTTCCATGTGTGTTCTCCTAGTTCATTTAATGCACAGTGTAAAGCTCAGAGATTAAACTTTGATATCATTAAAAAAGGGATCTATTTTTTTGTCTTATTGCAGACATAAATTTCAAATTCAGTTACTCTGTCAGATCTGGGGCTTCATCTGCCTACAGAGACTAGGAAAAATAACAGCGAGATGACAGCGATGACAAACTCAGTCATACCTTTAGTCTAGCATGTGGAGAAAGAGAGGGGAAAAAAAGAAGCCTAAAGCCACTGAGCGAAATCATTAAGGGAATTCATTTCCCCACGAGGGAAAACAGCTTCAAGCTGTGAGAAACACAACAACAGCCTCTCAGAGTCCCAGCGTTAATCCACTACCACATATGACATACTGTTTGTCTCAGTGCCTCTTTGATCCAACATCACACAGCGGAAGGTGATGGATATCCCATGGAAGGGTAAACACTCCACCATCACTCTGGTGGGCATTCGGCATGGCAACCACAAAGGAGGGGGGGGGGGGGGGGGGGGGGGGGGGGTTGCAGTCACGCGTGAAGCGGGAGACGAACAGCAGTGCGAAGACGTGTTGTGTTTGTGATCGATAGTTGCCGCTGCAAAGCCAATGGATTCTCCCGCATGGCGAGGAGCCGCTCTCGTTCTCTTTTGCGTCACTTGTTCTCTCTGCGTGGTTGACATATTTCCAATGATACATGCGGAGGCCTTCAGCCGAACTTCTCATTAGTGTATCTACAGCTGTGGCTTCATCTTAAACTCAGTGATTTGTTACTTTAGGGAAGATACGATGCCGGTGTTGAAAAAATTGGAGTGTGTACACAAATACACCTTGGCAGCAGGTTTGGCCTGGATGGGAGTGGTTGAATTGAGCACCGCGGGTGCACAGTACAAGAGCAAGGACAGCTGTAAATCAATGGCATTGAGCTGCATGGCATTATCAAATCATACTCTAACAGAAAGCAAGCGCATAGGTACACAGAAAAGTCACGACCAAACACACACAGATGCACACAAGCAGGTCCCTGGTGTTGAGGCTTAACATGAGTTTTTTCTTTCTAGACAGGATAAAGAGATACAGAGGGGACACAAAAATCCTTCATATGAAGTGTTACTTTTCTTTCAATCGTCTGCCATTGTCTTTACGGACAAAACAGCAACAGGGGCTCCGAATAATTCATACCAGTGTTATTTTTGGATGCAGGTGTATAGATTCAGAATGTTACCCACTCATATATCATTCATTCAATCAGTGGTTCACTCATTGTTAGTCCATCTGCCCTTTAGCAGGCGTGAGGATGCATGACAATGTATACAGAAAGGGACATTCCCTGGTCTCCTCTCTGCATTCCCCTTGACCTGCAGGTGCTACATGTCAATGAAACTGTGCAACCTTGTAAGATATTTGCTCTTTTTTTCATTTACCATTCTTCTAGTTTAAATGGCTAGATTAAAGGCCAGTTCTCAACTTTGCAACATTTCTCATTTTTGGAAAACCTTCAATGTTCTATTAAATTACATCACAGCATGATTTTTGTGTTTGTTTCAATGCTTTTGTCACTCAGCTGTTGCAACAATTATTATTTTTCTTGTTTGTTTGTTATTTTTGCAAAAAAATTAAGTTGGCTTTCCAGTTAGCAATTTTACCTTTTACTTGGGTTGAAAATGAAGGTGAGAATTGAATCTATTACATTTAACCTTTTGGACCCCACCAATGGTTTTCGAATGGCTGTCCTTTACACTGCATCTCTGCTGGGAATTGCCAAAGGAAGCAAATCTATCACCAGTCTATGTGCATGCTAATCCCATTTTTGCTATGGTCAACACTGTTCTGCTAGGGGTCACTGTTTGTCTTTAAAATTCAGCCCATTTTATTTAATACAATAAGCGCAAATTCACAGCAAATATATAGTGCTGGTGAAGATTATACTCTTGTATTAAGCCTTTTACTTGAAGAGATCCAACAAGGATTCTATAGAGGCCACAATGACCCAGGCTCTGCTTTTTTTGTTTTACCACTTATACAACATCAGCATATTACTGCTCCAGGGTGTGATTTGAATAAGAATGTACGTGCGATGGGAGCAAAATATATGAACTTTGTTTTCCATTTTAACCTCTACTGTGTGTCCTGGTGTCTGTACCGAGGAACGACAACAACCCCATTTCGTCTTCATGCCCTTTACACAGAATTGCTAAAGAGTCCATGCATAACTTCCCATCTGGCTTGATCAAGCAGTGTAAAACAGTCGTTCTTTACTGAGATGCAGCAATTCCACCATGAGCAAACACTTGGCAACAGTGGCAGGGGGAAAAAACTCCCATATGTCCTGTTTGTATGTTCTTTAAACCATGCCAAACTCAGGAAGTGCCTCTCAAGGATACATTTTTATTTAATTAAATTATCATTGGCTTTGTACAGGGACCACAATAGTGGTGCATTCAAGGACACATCAAAGATAACAAAGTTGGCTTCCATCAAAGTACTGAATCCAAGCCCCAAACCAAAATGGTTTTTGAAAGTCTCGCACGGAAGCCAGATAATGAGCTGACAAATGTTTGACAATGTTAAACAAAAGAAGTATTGGTTGTTTTTTTGGCGTTGAAAAGTGGTTTCCATCTGGCAGCCAACTGTAAAATCTCTAACGTTGGAACTCATTGCATGTACCCAGAGGGATTAAAAAAACTCTTCTTGCTTGGAAATACATTGTAAATACATTATCAACGTGATGATGATACACTGGCATGGTAAAGAATGACATGAAAAAACATATGCAGGTTGACGGATTACACATTGCAAGCAATATTAAATTATTTGCAAGTTGAAAACCATACTTTAGTGAAATGAATGGAGAACAGAGTTCTTGGAAGGTAGAAATTAATGTAGCGGAAAATGAACAGCCGTGATATGAAGCAGTGATATATTTGTAATTTAAGGAGCTAAACATGTCAAATAATTTCCATACTCGAAAGGTTGGAATTTCATTTAAAACTGTTGAAACTTGGGTTTTGAAATGGATTATGTATGATTGCGGCTGAACAGCACTTTGCTTCCATCATGCATCTATGCATACATTTATAAGATGCAGAAATAGTGCAGTAACCCAGCAGCAGATCAGAGACACGAAAAGATACAAAGCACTATTTAGCATTAATAAGGATGTAATTTTTAAGCATCATTTCAGTGACAAACAAGCTGTTAGTGTATCATTTCAACATCTGCTCACAGTTAGCTCATTGTCTACTGTGAACTGTGAGAAATGGTTTAAAAGCTGAGCTGTGCAATGTGCAGGGTTGTTCAAATGGCCGATTCATATGTATACTGGGAATTAAACTTACGAGACATTTCTTTATGTTCATTTTATCAGCTTCAGTGATTGAAAGTACTTTAGAACAAATCATATTATAGAGTCATGGTGGGTACCATTGGTGGTTTATTTGGAAGCAACCAAATGTCCCTGTTGAAATCCTCTTATGTTAGAAAATCATGATGTACTTTCTATACAAAGGCCAAATGTGCAAGAAAACACTGAATACTAATCGCTAGCTTATTTTTTCAGTTGGAGGAATTTTAATGAAATTCCCCATAGAGTATCTTTGTAGTGGAAGACAATTTGCTTCATCCTAAATTGCACTTCCAGTGAAAAAAAAGTAATTAAGTTAACGCAAGGATTCGTAGATGAAATAAAGTTTCTTCCAGGAGAAAATGTTATTGTTTCCCCTTATTGTGGAGAAAATGACGTGTAGTTTCCACTAGGTGTCTGTTGAAGTGGAGAACATGTTGTAAGTTCTCTGAAGGGTGCCCTCTAAATGGAGAAATGTGTTTTCTTTCTTTAAGGGTGACCTTAAAGAAATGTAATTTCTTCCTGTCTGGTTGATCTTCCAGTGGGGAAAAAGGCAAATAAGAAAAAATATATTTTCTTAGGAGAAAACATGATGTTATTCCTTTAAGTCTGTAGAGAACATGTGCTTGAATATCCTGTCAGGTGTCCTTCCATTGGAAAAAGATTTGATAACATGTACTTGAGTGCTCTTCAAGTGTAAAATAAATCGTAACCCCGGAGACTATTCCAGTAGTTGAAATATGATTTTTTTTTTTTACCTCTAGAGTGGCCTTTTAGCAGAGAAAGGAGTTAAGTCCTAACTAAGGTGCCCTTAAGTACAGAAAACCTAATAAAATATCATTCAAGGGTGCCCTTCAGGGGATAACGGGATGAAATATCTTCTAAGGTGCCCTTTTGAAAAAAAGCAATGCAGTAACATTTAACCTAAACGACAAGCTATTCAGGCGCTGCTTGTCAACAGACAAGGCAGGCAACTGCTTGGGGCCCCAGACCAGTAGGGGGCCCAAAAGGACTGACAAACTTAAAACCGCAGCAGTGGCAGAAAACGTGCCAAGATTGCAATGACAGTAGGAATCCTCTCTGAGGGCGTCACATCTGACAGCATTCTTGTTGCACAACCAAGCATCTGTGAAAATGTTTGTCAATGAAAGTCACTGTTGGAAAATTAGGAGGCATTTTAAGATTACTTACAACCTCATAGAGATTAATCCTAGTTAGAGGGACCCTACTGTTAGCCTCATAGCATAATTGCTAATTCATATTTTAAGATTTTCAGAAAAGAAGGAAAAACACATTCCAAGTCATGTGACTTGAGTCCACACCTCTGCAGTTCATAATTCCTATGATCGACTGAAAGTATATTTACTTTATAGAAAGTTGAAGAAATATGAGCTAGCTTACCAGATGAGATGGGGCCGCTATCTTTGTATGTAGCGTCAAAAATAGATAGTGATTTTGGAATGTAACAAGCATTCTGATAGGCTGAGGACATAGCCTATGAAGCACGGTGAATCAGCAGTGTTAGGAGAGTTAGGCAGATATCAAGATTTGGCCAAAATATGACTTAGGCAATTATGCTATGAGGCTAACGCTATGTTAGATTTTTGCCTAGGGTCTCATCAGCCTCTGCAATGGCTGCTGTTTATGTTGCCTTCCATGCTTCTAAAAAGTAATACCTGTGTTTCATTAAAAAATGTTATCAGTTATATTTTAGTTATAATGATATTTATATTTTTTGTTATGATTAGATGTCATCACTTTCCTGTGTACTGGTGTCTTACTGTGTACATCTGTTGCCTTTGAGTTGGCCAATAGTGTGTCGATGCATTTCTAGATGTGTTTGACGAATAAGTTAAATAGAATGTTCTTTTCTGTCTTGACACGTCTTGTTCTATCTCCAGGTTGTAAGTGTCCTGAGGCGCAGCGTCACACCTGCACGCCGCACACAACTTTTTAGTTCTCTAAATTAAAGCAATGTTTTCTCTCCACAAAGAAATCCCCAGTCAAGCATAAAGACGTTGAAGTAAACAAAGATATATGCTGTTTAAGAAGGTAAACAGTTTCAATAAATTAGCCCCGTCTGTTAGGCACACACACAAACAAACTTAGTGTTTGTAGCTCCTTCATTCTCATTCCCTTACTGCCCTCTCCTCTTTCACCATGCAGTTTAAAAGAATGTGATTTGCAGCCTTTCTTCCACCTGTAAAGGTATGCTCTGCCGTTGAAATATTGAGCAGCTTATATTTATTCATTACCTTATGAACTGTCTACTTAACTGAGCCAGAATACATAATTTCCCCCCCCCCCCCCCTCCTGGAATGAAACTGCAGTGACTCAATCTGCATAAAGCACAATTTCATGCACGCACCTGGAAAATTGAGCTATAACTTTTGAGAGGGAGATAAAGATACTAAAACGAAGGCAGCTCCTGAGCACTCAAAAAAAAACATGCATTCACTCTTATACTGTATGCAGATGTACGCAAACTCACTGACAAACTGTCACAACATACAAAAGTGTCAGTGTTATAAGTAAATGGTTGCTAAGTACAAAATAGATCCAAGAAAATAAATGAATAATTTGCAACGTCTGAAACACTCACATAAACCAATATAGAGGTTTGTTTTGTTTGGAGTGCATGACCTTGTAAAGTGAATCTGAAGGACTTGAGGTCCTGACTAATCTCATTCAGGCTTGGCCTCAGCCTTGTTCTAATGGATAATCAGCACTCTATATCTGGCTGACATTTTCCTCTGGCTGATCAGCTGCTTTGTCCATGTGCCGGAGTGATGTTTAGGCCTGTGATTACGCCCTGACCTTTAGTTTGACACAGAGATAAACAACACCAAAAGCTTCTAAATAACAGGCAGCGCACACTCCAGAGACTCTCGCTGTGGTCCAGGTGTTAAGTGAAATGAAATTTTAAAAAGGTAATGTTGTACATAAGTCAGCAGGCGTTACAGAAGTTGCTGAACTTTTTACACAAAAGTGGAATGAGTCATCATGTCCTTCATTTAAAATGTACTAATGTTAATTTCTATATTTTTTCGCCCACTTGAGGGCTCCAGTTTATAAAGATGAATTTGGGGGACTGTTAGACTATTTAGAATTAAGGAAGGGGTATTTATAGTAAACATGGGCACAGGTTCAAATCAGTAGGTAAAGGTACTGTATGTTAGACAACTGGTCTGTTATATTGCTAAGTCTGCAGGAAGTTTTATATGCAATTTTAAAAAAAATCTATCTTTTTTCAGATGTTGTGACATTACAAACTCACGGAGCTCCTTATATGGTCGTGATGCTTTTAGTAAGGGCAGTCAAAAGTCACTTCCTGCTAGACAAAGCAACTACGCGCCCATTTTGGTTAAAAAAAAATAATTCCTGTGAAAGTTGCATGAGAAAAGTGAACAATTCCAAAGAAATGCAATTTGAAAACATCAAGTTTCGAAGTTAAATATTTTTTTTTTTTTTTTTTAACAAGATATAGGGTAAGACAATATTGTTTAAATCAATATAGTTTATGTTAAAATAACCTACATTTCTTCCAGACAACCTCCAGTTTGCTTATTTCTCCTCTTACTGCCTCTCCGTCTTCATCCTGATCTGCCTCTCTTCTGCTCTGAGGAAATAAAAAATGATGATACAGATGCTTGTTCAGCCATCAAACAGTACCGTTTTCATATTTTAAGCTTTTATATAGACCCCGGCATTTTCATTTCCCACCAATTATTTAAAATTGGCTGTTTTACCCCAATTGTGGCAGGGCAAAGTACCCTGATATGCTACTAAAAAAAAGCATTTTGGAAGATTGACCAATCAAAAGAAAGTGGACTTGTAGGGAGAGTTAAAAGGGAGTGTACCTGAGATTGCCTGTGTCAAACAGGAGCTGAACTGAGGGTTTTTCTAGTGTACCTGCAATTTTATTTGTAACTGAACAGCATTGTTGATGTTAGCAAAAGGCTGAGATTAGCTAACACCTGATGTTTAATATTAGATAGAAACAAAACCTTTACCTTTCTTCTCCAACGTTATCATGGTTCATAGACATCCTGACAAGCAGAACACATTCTTTGGACCTGTTGTGTTTGAATGCCGATGTAGGTTTGGAAAGCCAGGAGCAATACTTGATACGAGACGCTAATAGTCCTCCATTGTTGTTGTTGTGCTCGAAGTGTTGCCGGGAAATCAGAGACCTATCTGTGATGTATTCTGTGGAGGTAGGCGGTGATGTGATGACGTGGCAACTTTCTCTGCCCTTGCCCGTGGAAAATAAAACTGGTTCTTAGTAGTGATGGGAAAAGCAGTTCTTTTCAGTGTACTGAATCAGTAGAATCAGTTCAGTAAAGTGATTCTTTCAAAAGATTCGTTCACCGTTTAGTACTTCTCCGCAGCTCTGTCTGTGAATCAGAATTTAATAGCTTCAATGAGTTGGATAAAGTTACAGTTTGCAAACTGAAAGCTGCTAAAACAATCACATTTATTTTCCCCGACCGTTCTGTTCAGTACGTTCAGTACATGAAGAGGAAGAGAGTGACTCGGAGGCGGATCTCTCATTCAGTTTGTTCACTGAACGAACTGACCGGGAGCTCCGCTCTTCCTCTCAGTCAGTCAGTGGAGCTTTTTTCTTTTTTACATACTTTATTAATCCCTTAGGGAAATTCTAGTATTACACTCTGATATTGAGAGACATGCTTCTCACACATATAGGCCCGGAATACACACTTGCACAAACAGGACCTGTGAACATGCATTAGTGGATGCATGTCCAAGCTATGCAGGGAGCGCATCAGAGCTGTTGGGGGTTCGGTGCCTTGTTAAAGGGCACCTCGGCAGTAATTATGAAGTGACCTGGCATCTCTCCATCTACCACACCAACTTCCATATTTTGGTCCGCACTGGGACTTGAACCTGCGACCCTCTTGTTCCCAACCCAAGTCCATAGGGATGAACTACTGCCGTCCCAACATTCTAGCTTTTTATTAAAGTAGTACGGATTAAATGGAACAAGAATATGTAGTTCAAGAGGACATTTTATACCCCTTTTCCACCTTTTCAAACAGTCCCCTGTGGTCTAAATGAAACATCTGTGCTGTGCTTCGGTCAAAAAATAACATGAATCAAGCACCAGAGGAGGTTTGTGACCTTGTATAAACCAGCTCTCTCAGAACGCTCCGTTTTGGTGTGTGTGTCTCTTTAAATGCAATGAGCCCCCCTGAGTTTTCCCAATAGGCATCACTCCTCTGTAGCGAGAATAAAAATGGCCGACCAGCTTAAAAGTTTTGTTCTGGACTGGGGTTGGAGTCTATGGGTGAAGATACCAGGGAGATACCGGGGATTTTTTTTTTTTTTTTACAGAATCCCACTGTGACATCACAAGGAGAGCAAATTTGAAAGAGATCCTTTTGCAGACCACAAACAAAGGACTGGATGGATTTATTTCACATTTTGTGGGTCGGTAGACACTCAGGTTACCCAAATATATGTTCAAAAACACTGTAGAAGTGGATTTTTCATAATATGTCTCAAAGTAAAAGTGTAAAATTAAGTTGCAAAAGTACCTCCAAAATGCACTTCAGGAGGCGAGGTTGTATCTGGAATTTTGGGAATTGTGCCTAAATTCATTACATTGATTCCCTCTGTTGCATTTATGAGTCTCAAAGTTTTACTTTCTAACTGTTAACTTTTATTCAGTCAACTTTGGTCATAGTTGCCTGTGCAGATCTCTTCCATTAGCTCGATGCTTTACCCTGTCTCGACTCATTTGGTATTCACGTTTCTCTCTTCACCTCCCGTCCAACAGTTGTTGATTTTCTCGCTTCCTTTCCTCAGTTCTCTGACTCTCCCTCATTGATTTTTCTACGATCTGCATCTGCAGCCCAAATTAGCGTAATTCTCCCACTGTGGAATAATCATGTCTGGCTGCCTTTGCACTCATTAACACTTTATGTGACAAGTAAAGTAAACCACCCACATCAAGACCTTAATTGTGAAACAGCTCCACTTTCACTGAGACATCTGCATGTCTCCTGATCTATCATGACGGGTAAACATCATCATTAGTCTTTAACTTCTCCTTTTACACAGGGTAAAGATGTTTGTGACAGAAAAAGTGTCAAAGCATCTGGTCAGATATTCGATTCATTCAGTATTTCATCTTGTATGAGCATTTAAACATAAATACACAATTTCAAACAATCCCAGTTTACCCCTCTCATTTGCAAACTTGTGTTTGAGTTAGAATGTTTCCATGAGAACATTAAGAAAGCGGCTCTGGCTCCAGACAAGCACAGTAAAGCAATGAATACAAGCTTGATTACCTCCCTTTGTCATAATGGGACTGTCTTTCATGTTTCTCTGGTGTTTTAAATTCGCAATAGACCCTGACACTAACTGTGTATCTCTTGTAAAATGAATCTGTGCGCTCCACTGCTTTACCTTTAAGCATACAGTCATAATAACAGAGTCTTAAAAACAGTTGCATGTAGACTGGCCTATTTTGGGGCTGGTGTGTTAACGCAGTAAAGACGATGTGATTAAGGCTGCAATTAATGCATCAACTTTTTTTGATCGCATTGAACACGTTCTATTTTGTTCCTTTAGGTGCAGCAAAACTAAGCCATTGCACAGACTGCAGTGTCTCCCTGTAGGCACAGTGATAGAAAAGAACGACACATCTGCACCTTTGAAAGGCTCTTTTACTTAACATACAAACAAACTCCCAGACAGCTCAGTTGACAAGTCAAAAGTTATATCCACCTAGTGACATCAGACATTTCACTTTTTGATGTTTTTACCATTCTCTTTAGCTGTTTCCATTTACTTTTCGATCCATCACAAGTTCATTTTTTTTATGGTTAAGTTCATGTTGTAACCTCTGGGTTACCCAAAGTTCCTTATTTTATTGCAGGTCTGAGCAAGTTTGTAAAGTAAGTAAAGTACCCTAAGCTCAAGACGGTACACAAATACAAAATGAAAGTGTAAAAGAACATGTTTTAAATGCAAAATAATGGATCCCTGGAACCAAAGAGTCCACAGTAGACACTGTACTGTTAAGAATGGGGGGGGGGGGCATCTCCTGAAGTCCACTGTCATCTCCACAGTCTTCAGCGGGTTCAGCTCCAGATGGTTCTGACTGCACCACAGAAAACTTGCAGCATAAGACAGAACTTTTTTTTTTTAAATTTACTAGCAGGTTGCTAAGCTACGTACTAAAACAGGTGGGAAACTATAAAAACCTAAATGATCTGAAACCAAAATGATGCTGCTGATAAGTTTCTGTACAGCCACTTTGAGTTTAGGAGTTATTGATCCTGTTGAGCTTGAAATCATCAACTTGAGAAGAAAGCCTGAGACACAGTCGGCTGCTTTGTAATATGTTTTAGCCTACACCCAGTCATGCATTCTGCGTCACTAACGGAAATGAAGTTGGATGATCTGGTGAATAACATGAGACACAACAATACTTAGGTTCTTGTGACAGAGAAATGTGTGAATTATCAAAAAATAAAGAACACATCATCTATGATTAATTGCAACAGTCTTACATGCACCTGTGTCTTTTTTTTTTGTTAACAGGAAAGTCAGTTTTAGAGATGTACTTATAGAGTGACAGTTTTATAAGTATACGTCTTCTTCCCCCCAAAAAATTGGGATCCTTGAAGTCTCACATTCCACTCAAACTTGTTTCCCCTCCGGCTTTCATCTTCACAGACTCATGGGTGCCGAAGCAGTCACAAAATGACACATTTTTTTTCTCTGGTTTGACGCATCCTAGTGTGTGTGGATATGTACTTGAGCGTGTAAAACAACACATTTGAATGTGTGTGTATGTGTGTGTGTGTGTGTGTGTCAGCCCATTTCACCAAAAAGAGACATGGGATACAGTGTGACACGTGGCCGCTGTAAATTGGATTGAAGATGTTAGAAAGACAATGAGTCACTTGCCGCGGGGTTTTTTCCACACAGTGAACTGGACAAAATAGGAACGAGCCCTTAGAGAGAAGAAAAACCATCAAAGCGGTCAATTCTTTGGGGAAATGTCAAAGGGAGCTGTATCGCCACTGCAAATGAGAATACGCTGTCTGTCATGTCAGCTTAATACGGCACAGTCTCTAAAAGAGTAGCAAAACGTTACACTGAGGAGGAGGGAGCCAGACAATGTCCTTTTCTTTCCTCAAACATTGTGCATTAAGAATACAGAGATTTTTTGTTTCTGTCTTGAGTAAGAAGCCTTTGGCATCACAATGATCTTAATTCACCAGGCAAGTCCATGAAATAATATCCTCATGTTCCTTCCAACACACATTTGTCTCTGGTCTCGTCCCAAAGTGGGTGGCAGATTTTGGCAACAATGGTGTCGAGGATTGTGTTTTCATGGAGAGGGCAGAGAAAAGAAGCGCAGTACACTGTTTGATTGTGTTCCCCAAATTAATTACACTCTTGGAAGAGACAAAGACAAACATTCACACCGTCTGAATTCAGAACAGTAGAGCTACAGTGTGTTATATTTGAGTCAGAAAAGAATCAGAAAGTATTGATGTTTTTCCATTCCAATCTGATACTGGTTGTGATACCTCAGTTTGGGTTTTCCCAATACGACTACCAATCCCATACGAGAGTACCGCTGTGGCCTACAAACCCCATACTGCTTTAGTATGACTGCCAAAAACCTATTTCCTGTATCAAAGAGTCTGTGACAGAGACTTTTGTTTTACATTTGGTGGTTTATCATCAGTTATGCCTAAGATATAAAATAAATAAGTGCATAAATCAAGGAAAAAAGGACATGTCTCTATAAAGGACATGTGACAAAATTCTTGTCTAAACATTTCTTTAACACAAAGCTGCTTAATTCTATGGAGTTAGATAAGTCTCAGTATTCATGAATGCACACAGAAGGATTCAGAAATGTATTAAAATGCACACAAAAATATTTTGTCATTCTATATAAATGTAAAAAAAATCCACAAATAAAAAAATAAGATTCACAAGCGTATTTCTGATTCACACACAAATATTTATAGTTTTATATATACTGTAAGTAATAGAAATCCACAAACATATGATATACATATATATTTAAAAAAACACATTTGGATCTTGTTACATTTATATATGAACTGTTCAGTCTGCATTTACAAACTGTTTGTCATTTGTGAACCTCACTGCATTTGTGTGTGGGATTTTTGAGACCCACCTGCAGTGGTTCGATTCACAAATGTTTTTTTTTATCCCCAGCAGGGAAATGTGTGTAGCCAATCAGATGTCTCCTTCCTATTCAGCCAATCACAGTAGCGTAGATTCAATTGTATGATTTAATATGATCACTAAGCGTTCCAACTTGTTACCATTGGCAGCCATAACACCTCTAAGGTTGTAATACAGCAGTGCCTAACATGCTGGCTATGGTTTTGCGGGAAGCATTAAAATAGAAGAGAAAATGAAAACATGTTGGTTGTGTTTGTTGCTTACAAATTGTGGCATTGGCTCGTTGCAGAGATTATTGTTCTGACCAACAACATAATGCAAGCCTTTTATGAAATAGGAGGCAATTTCAGATACTGGTATCAGCAATGGAACAACTCGAAGAAATGGTTTATTAGCTATAGCAAATGGTTATATCAGACACACACAGATTCAGACACACACATATTGGTGTCATCCCACTGAGGCACTGTGTCTTACTGGATGTCCATGGGTAATTGACCCATAAAGGTCCCACTCACCTTCTCTCACCCTTCACCTCACACTGACGTTAAGGGGATCTCAGGCGCGTTACAGCCTTGTTAGTGTCACTCAACTTGCCCTTGTCATCTCCAAGCCCACACAGACATACAGTAGCGCAGAGACCACTGCATAGCACGCGGTCTAAATATGCAGCATTCTGACACCGTTACTGTGGCATGAGGTGAATCATATTTTCACATTTACTGCTCGTTTGATTTGAGCATAAATCTCAATATTTTATTCAAATGATTACTGCAACTTGTATGGAGGAGGATTCAGCTTCCTCCAACAATGCACGATTTGAAACTTTGATTATTCTTTTCTGGGGGTTCTGGTTCTTCATGGTGTGTTTGTATCTGTGTGTGTGTGTGTGTGTGTGTGTGTGTGTGTGTGTGTGTGTGTGTGTGTGTGTGTGTGTGTGTGTGTGTGTGTGTGTGTGTGTGTGCCATGGTGAGATTTGAAAAGTCAACCAAGGACAAAAATCACAAACACATATGCACACACATAATCTTTTTTTTTTTTTTTTACAATCATTGGCTATCTGTAAGAGCTTTTCTGGCATTTTATTGTCATAGCTTATTGTCTACTACTATATACTGTTACTTTTGTTGGCACACCATTTTTTATTCAAGCAGAGAGCTTTATAAATTGCCAATCTTTTTTTTAACAATTATGTGAATACAAAACTTACCCAGGATGCTTCTATGTCCGTAATTGAAGGAGATGTGATAAGTGGAGACAAGAATGGTAAAAAAAAAAAATTGCAATGAAATCGGGACAAATTCCACCCCCGCTTAAGTCAGTGTAATGGTTGGGCCACCACAGTCTAAAATGTCTGAACACAGCCCTGGTGAAATAGTGTTCCAGTGTTGTGAGGATTTGAATGTTAACCTCTCTGACACACAGTCAGTGATAAGTATTTTAAAGCCCCACAGTGCATCAACCTTTACGGCACTGTGCCTCGCTCAGCAAGATAACTAAGTGATGAAATATTGAGAGGGGGGAGTGTGCCCATTTCCAAGGGAGTGATGGACTCGTGTTGGGAGAGGTGCATTATTTCACTTGATTTCAGGAGTCACTCAGGGAGAAAGGTCGACAGTATGTTGTCAACTAGAGCTAAGAGGGGGTCAAGAAATAAATGTGCACATGGTTTAAAATGTAAAAAAATCAAGTTATAAGATATATACGATGAATACCTGTATTTTTTTTATAAAAGCAACCACTATACTAATTGAATCGGTTTCCTTGTTGTAAATGTATTGCTTTGCTTTGAGTAGAAAAAAAAAGAATGGAAGGATGTTCCCAAAATATATATAGAAAGTAATGTTCTAATAGCTTAGTGCTTGTTAGAAGGTTTACACAAATCAAGATGGATAACCAAGATGGAAAAATAAATGCACAGTTTTGATTCACTTTAAATTGACTTTACACTTTTTAATTTTAATGATTCTCTTTTTTGTTCCTGTATATTATTATTTCACAAGACGAAGCAGCTTCTGAAACACGCTTCCAGTAAAATTCAGAATCCACTACAAAATCCTGTTCCTTACATACAAATGATTGCACGACCTCGCCCCAAGCAACACTTATGACCTCCTCATTCCAAATCCCACCACTCGTCTACTCAGATCATCTAATCTTGGCCTTCTTTCCATCCCCCGCTCTAATTATAAAACTCTCTGGAATCAACTCCCACACACCTTCAGATCGGCAGAATCTTTGGACAGTTTCAAGAAGCAACAAAAAAACTCACCTGTGCAGACACAAGCCTTCTTGTAACCCCTAAACCCTTTCTTATGCCAACTCTTGTGTGTGTGAGTATTTTTCTGATCTTAACTTTGCCTTGTTCGACATTGGGATTATTTATGTACATTTTTTCTCACTGTATGAATTGTTTGATTGTTTTTAATTGTGAAGCACTTACCTACTTAAATTGTGAAGTCTTAGTTTCTTACAAGATAAATTAGATCTCGGGGAAAAAACTGCAACTGTAAATGATTTGATAGTATGGGAAATGTATGGATGCATGTGAGTGGTGAGTGGGACAGTATCATTATTGCCATGTTGGCACCTTACATAGCAGCCTCTACCACCAGTGTACAAATGTGTCTGCTGAAGGATAAATGTGGCAATAGTGTGAAGCTCTCTGAGTGGTTGGAAGCCTGCTGTCCGTTTACAACTTACACTCTCCCAATGTAGTTCATGAAGATGTCAATGAGGATTTATATGTTGAAAGCAGGGGATACATGATTATACATGAAGCACTGATTTAACACGCTTGCATTGATTTAATACGCTTGCCAAGCTACTCGAGAAGCAATCCATAATGAGTGAATCTCTGAATGATGGCCAGACTACGTCATGAACCCCGAGTTGTGCTAAGTCACTGGTGTGCAGTCAGTTGTACTGCTGTTATCTACTCTCTGAAGACAGTGTTCATATCCTTGTCTTGTTGAATGAATAAATTCATTACTGTTTCTTCATGTGAGTTCTTTGGGGCAATGATCCGCCTGACTGCCCAAATCCTTGAGCCACAAATGAATGAATGCTTCTAGGCTTTGATGGCTGTGCCAACACGACGTGCACACACACACACACACACACACACACACACACACACACACACACGTCGTCATCAAATGAGACAGTTGGCAATTACAAGTCCTTGCGTTGGCTGGCTGACTTTAATATTTGATCAAGGTTGTATCATACAAATACCAAGTTAGATACACATAAAATACAACCCTGCAAAGGGCACTGCGTCGATAATAAGTCATAAATAACGCACAACTGCCATCGCTTCTTTTTTATAATTGATTTACTGACTATGCACATGGCACTGCAGACCTTCATATATCAATAAAGTCATCACTAAATCTGCCTATGTGTTTGGAAATGATGAGGTACACACTTTCTATTGTAGTGTCCATGTGACTGAAAGTTTCCTCCATTAGTACTGTTTTCTTAAAACAATTGCCCCTTTTTTTTAATCAAATGTTGGATATTGGTATAATTTGTTTCCTAATAAAATGTAATGGAGATATTTGTAATTGGAGATGAATTGCTATGCTGTAATGTTGTAATTGGTGTCAGCTAATGTTAGCTAACTTGGTACGAAACAACATAACTTTAGTGTGACATCCATTCATTTTCTGGCATGATGTATTTTACGAGGGTTGACATCTACAACATTGACAGGAGCGTTTAGTTTGTGTGGGGGCAGGGTTGCAAGATGCTAATGCCTTTTAGCTAGCAAGCTATCTTGGACAAATGGAAGTTGTGTAAAGATTCACTGATTTGAATCTGTTTCTGATTTTTAATGATGCAAATACATTGGTCCTCGAAGCTCTTGAATGGTATAAATGTATTGTAAGCTTTAACAGTTTAGGCAGTAATGACTGACAGACAGACGGACATAGATTTACATTGTGCCAGAATTCTCCACCTCCACTCTCTTTTGCATCTTTTACTATCTCTCACTGAGCCTCCAGGGATCCCTGACCAGATTGCGTCCCTTGTTAGGACTCGGTTGTTTGTGTGTGCAAATCTCCCTGAAGGTATGTGTGTGTGTTTGTCAGTTTTTGTACGTGTTTCTCTGTGTGTGCTGCTTTAGCAGTCTGCCAAAGGCACATTTGGCCCCCTATTACCCTCGGCATGTGGAGAGCAGTTTGGGTTTTACCTTTTAATGGATGGGTGGGGCGGGAGGTGCCGACTTCTCCGACTCCCTCTTTTTCTCTTTCTGACTGTTATTCCATCACCTGAGACCTGCTTTGGCAGCCAAAAATATCCACAACAGAAGGCAGCTGGAGAAAATGCCTTCACAAACACGGCGCCGCTCATGGACTCGTAGGCTTTGTTGTACTCGGAGAACAAAACATACACACACAGATTATGTAAAACATGTGGAGAGAGATCCACAGGGACCATCAGTCCCAGTTTTAGGTGAGTCAGGCAGCTTGTAGGATCCTTTGAATGTATTATGTGTGTGTCTGTGTTGGATTTCACATGTCAGAATGGTGTGCACTGCTACACCTCCATGTGAACATTATTCCACCTTGTCGACATGTGTCTTCTCAAAAGCACAGGACTTGTTTTATTTGTAATATGAATTTTTGTTTGTGTTGCAGAGGAATGAAAGATTTTCTCTGAAATGAAAGATTTTCTCTGCACTATTTTGGGGATTTGGTTACATACACAGCCTCAAAGGTGATGCATATTTGGAAAAAATACTTCTTGCAAATACTTGTAGACTCATCTTTTCTTAACAGATACTTTAGTGTAGGCTGAACAAAATCAACCCCTTCTAACAACACCTTTGCCTTCCCTGGACTTCAGACATTGCAGACATTGTGTTGTGAAAGTGTAATGATGATTTTCAATTTTCATTCACCATATCATTAAACACCTATTTACGAACTAGACTTTGTTGATATGTATGTCATTTTATCAAATAGCTCTTGAAAAAAGCACAACAGAATCCTAAAATCTATTGCTTTTTATTTGTTTGCAAGTCTGAGCCACCTATATGTTTGAATCAATATAAACTCAAAAAAGTTTTTAAAAATACAGCATGAAAAAAAAGTTAATGAGCGGTCGACCTGAAGATTTAAGTCATTTGGCCGCCCAAACAAAAGCTACCGTAACTACTGCAATACGCTTTTTTGGTATAATGCATAATTATTAAGTCACCTTGATTTCACTAGCACCTCATGTGGTTTTTCAATAGAGTTGGATATGGCCACGATATGATACATATTGTGATATACATTAATTTTGGATAATCACAATGTCCTACACAGAATTTACTGCTGTTCTTTATTGTTGAGAATAACAATAAAGAAGCATATGGATCTTACAACTTAAAACACTAATTCAGGTCCTCGGGGATCCAAGAAATACATTGAAATATTTTAATCCCAGAGCTATGACTATTGTGTTATTGGGAACTGCACCACTGGCCAATTGTCTTTCAAAACTGTAATCACAGCTTTGCAGCCATATTGATTCTGTAACATCTGCATCAACACATGTATTTGCAAGGATTACATGATGATATATATTGCCACATTGATTCTTTGAGCACATTCCTGGTTGCCTCCCTTTTGTACATCAGATTGCATGTAGTTTTCATAGTAACCAGTAACAATAGTTTATTGTCATAGTTTTCCAAAGGGCCAGTCAGCCTAGATTAAATTAAGTTTAGCACACCTAAACTTTCAGTAATAATTTAAGTATGTCTTATATTTTCCTATGCATCAAAATACATACATAAAAAAAATACAGCACTTGTAAAATAAAAGGAACCAACCAACACCACCAAGTCGTAAAGCAACAGTGACACTTCACTCACTGAGTCTCTCTGTCCACAAACAGCTATAGGATAAATGGTCTACAACACTGCTCTGAATAAATGGAGTGTGTGCAAGAGTCTTAGCTTCTCGACAAACAGCTTCAGAAGAAGCATGAAAAGCCACTCGACACCAACCTACAAGCCTGGGGCACCAATATAAATGAATCTACAATCGAAGGAGATGTTGAGGAGACATTCTGCAGAGACAGGAAATCAGAATGATAAAAAACTATTTTTTCAAAGTCCCTGAATCATTCTCCATCATATTCGAAGCAATACAGAATTATGGGAGCTGATAGCACATTTCAGTCCAATAAACCAGTCGTTATCGGGAAAGTCCTTTTCTTTAAATCATTTTCGCTTTTTAAAGACCCTCAATCAATCACCATTAGTGTACCTCTTGGCTCTTGTTCATTCAATTAATTAAATTCAATAGCCCAAGTCAAAGCTTCATGTTGCGCTATCTATTATCATTCATTAAGAATGAAAAGGTTTTAAACCTCAATATGTTGCATATTCAGCAGCACCAAGCACAAATAAATTAGGCTGAGATGAAAGAAATCAAACATGTGGGAATGTGTAATTATCATTCTAACTGCTTTGTTTACCCGCACATGCACACATACCCTCATGCACACATACACATACACACACACACACACACACACACGCGCACACGCACACACACACGCGCACACGCACACACACACACACACACACACACACACACACACACACACACACACATCTCTGCAAATACCCCTAAGGTCCTGAGAAGTAAAGTTCAGCAGATGGGAGTCTAGAGCTTGTAGCAGGTGGCTTTGTCAGAAACACCAACTTTACTTTCATTACAGCCTGCAATGCAAAATGTGAGTTTGTGCAAAAAAAGTGAGTGTGAGGAAAAGAGCCGACTTCCCTGTGATGATAAGAGATAGTATAAACACAAAGATCATGCCTACCAAACTGCTGATTAATGTATGTACTAATGAACTCATAAATGTAAGCATGTTTGCTCGACTAAATGTGGAAGGAAATGTAGAAGTTCTATGCAGTAACAGTGCAGCAGTGCAATTTCCTGTAAGTCTGTTTTACGAGACTGTAAAACACATCTGTTCATTCTTAATGGAGTGACTGATTGCCGAGCCAATGTGTGATAAACACCCAACGGTTTGAACACACAGCCAGCCACTTACACAGAGAATCCACAGGCCCAATTTGTAAATGAGAGGTTGTACAAAACTATAAATGTTCTTTCAAAAAGCTATTATAAACCACTTGTGTGATATTATTACTGACATAGTGTGGTTATTATGAAGATAATGTAAAAAAAAAAAAAAAAAAAAAAAACCTTTTAGATTCAAGTGCAACAGATGATCTTTTGTACAAAATACTTGTAGAAGGTTGAAGACAAAACTAAAAACACAGAAGTGAATCAAAACAAAACACATGAAGGTTTGACTTAGAAGAACTCGATAAAAGCGGAGGCTACAGAAGTTAGTTTCTCAATCATTGATTCATCAGGCCTGATCTCTACTCGGGAGGACTATTTCTGATAGCATATTGATGCTTTGGTTGGAGTAAAGCTGATCATCTTTTACTTATTCAACTTAACCTTTGAACAAAACAAAAGGATCTCAAGGAGTTGATGTCTACTTAGTAATTTAGATATTATATCTAATTCCAAGACACTTTATGAATACAATTTGCTTGCTTCATTGGCAGATATGAATACATTCTACAAGCAATTCAGGCCCCTTTTTTCCCCTTTATATCTTGAAATAATGTGTTTCTGGACTTGTCTGGTGAATGTGGCTTACGATATGAACAATTTGGACTACAAATCAAACAAATAAACGAGCTAAGATCTGAGTTTTTGCAGTGAGCTGTTTGAAGATGTGTTTAGTAGCACCTACTTGAAACCAGGGCCCTGTATTAGTGTTGTTGTTTTTTTTTGTTGTTCTTCCATGCCAAACCTGTTGGCATGGCTCTTTGTATGATTCATTAATTATGAGTAACTGAACTACAAAATACTGTAAACCATCCCAATTTAAGGCCCAGTCCCTTTTACTAGTGCTGTGTTGACCCACATTCTAAGTAAGAAAGGCAGGACTCAATTAGAGGCATCTATGCAATTTAGTATTGAAACGGTATGCAGGTTGGCATAGATGGGCCGACTTACAAAGCTAGATCAAGTAAGTGATTTTTACACAGTTAAATAGTCTTTCTGGTGTTAATTGACTGTTTAATAGACTGTCCAGTCTTTGCTTGCATTGAGGCCTGTCCCAAACAAAGGCAGGGTAATTTAATTGACTCAAGTAAATAAAAGCCTGGGCAGTTAAAACAACATGTTCTACTTAGTGTGCGATTTGACATCCTTCTATTCAATGCTTTGCTTCACAGCAACATTTGCAAGCTAGAATCAATTCCTCATTATCGAGTATGCTTCTGCAAATTCTACATGGTACACAAAGGGTTTACATGCCTTTGATTTCTCCTGCGAGAGCAATTGCCTGATCTTAGATATTAACCTACATTATAGGGGGTTACGTAAACTGTGAGCTGTGAGGTTACATTCACAGCAGCCCGTAAGGTCTCTGGATAATTTGTAAGCAGTACACAAAATCTGGGGACGAGTTATGCATTAAACATATGCTTCAACATATGGTTGGGGTTAAAATTAACACAGTATTCTGTTGTTATTTTGTTTCTACACTCACTTTTTGACCCACATCAAATAGCTCATATCTCGAAACACGTTTTTTTCTGCTATGACTACTGACTTGATGGTCCTATTTTACTATAGGCCTAGCCCCCAGTAAAGCAAAGCTGACCTGAACTTGGCTGCATGTACAATAAAGTTGGTTAAGGGACTATTTACAGTAGATAACAGCTTTTTATAGTACACACTTACAGGTACCAATTGGAGATTGACCACAAGCAATGCTGTAGGGAAACCTTCATTGCTAGTGTTTTAAAAAGATGGAACTCCACCCAAAATGTGTATATTTGTGTGTCCTGAGATTGCAGCCAACCACCATTTACCATTCTTCTTGGCGCTGCAGACTTACAAAGCATGACTTGTTCACTTTTTAAAATCTGTAATGTGTCCCTGCAGTAAACAAGGGGAAAAAAGCCAATGTGTTGCTTGCTAGATACTGTGATGCCGCCAAACAAAGGAGACAGATAGACAGGCAGTCCACAGCTGAAACAAGATGCTGGTAGTTGGTTTCAATCCAAGAAATCCTGGTGCAGAGCCAAACTTTACCTAGCTTTCAGGTTATCCAGCTGGGCACTTGGAAAGCTCTATAAACCGGAAGCAACAGTTAAGTTATTTCAGAGTTCCTGGAGAATTTGGGAAACAAACAAGCTTGTGTGCCCTGGTAATGTCTCAAACCTGTCAGACCGGATGTATCTGGGCTAGGGATATTCTTAGCACCTGTCGGTCAACATATATTATAATTGTTGACCGACAATTGTTGTCTAAATAATTGCTATCTGAAACAATTAATCACATTCCTCAATAACAATATCGACAGATGTTTTAATGCTGCTGACGTTGCATTTTGCAATGTACATAATGAACATGGCACATTCTTTCACAAAGCATGACAGTAAATCACTAAATAACAGTTAGCAATTGAAACCACGAGCCTGCTGGTTAACATTCACATTCCTGTGCTTATTGGTGTTACACATTGCTCTGGTTGAGTGGATGTATGCCAATTTAACCTGACAAGTCTACATACAAATTGTTTCCATTTTCCTGTTCCAAATACTGCCAATGCTGCTGAGACAAAAAGTCATTAGTCGACAATTCTGGTTTACATCCAACCATAGATCAGGTTTATTGACTGGAGCTACAGCCTAGGCTAGCGGTGGGTGGCTGTGTTACAATTTAGACATAGCATTTAACCGCAGCATAGTTTAACCAACCAATAATTCTGGTGTCAACTATAGCAAGGGTTAATGTTTAATCGTTTGTCATCCAATCGTGTGTATCCATCATCTCAAAGGGCAAACGTTTTAGCTTAGAGCAGTTGTTCTCAACTAGCTAGCCTCAGGACCCACCATCAACTCCTCCCAAATTTCTGATATTTATGGAACAATCAGATTTATTCATTGAAAAATTGTGCAGTCTGGACCTCAGTCGGTACAAAACACGAGACAGAAGCAAGAAACTGAACAAAAAATGTTTTAAAAGCCCTTTTACAACTTTTTTTTTTTTTCCAGGCTCACATTAACAACCCACTGAAAATGGCTCCGTGACCCACCTCTGGATCCTAACCCACCAGTTGAGAACCACTGGCCTAGAGTATGTCATGCAAGGCAAGACTATCCTTTGCTTTTTTTCTTGAGAAAACACTAGATCTTGAAGATACATGCAATCTATTTTGAGTAAAACGTTAAAAACAATAACTTTATGCATTTCTACCATGTATCGTGTTGTTACATTTTCCATCGAACCAAACTGCTCCTTTGAAGAAGCAAATATCACCCACTTGGACCTATGCATAGTGGTGTCGCGTTTGCCTCTAATTGAGCATTTTTTATTGCACTTGGAAGCCATAGTGGCCACAAGTGGGGATGACGTGAAGAGAATGTATCTACACATGCTGTGCTGGAGTGCCTCTTGACATTAAGGCTTCTAGAGGATGCCTTTATCTGTAGTTAAAGCTCGGTACACTTTGCAGAATGGCTGCTACAGTACTCAGCCGCTCTTGGCCTTTCACACCCACTCTGTCACCCAAGTTTAAATGTCAAACCCACATTAGCTTGTGAGGCATGACTGCAACTGGTTATCTGACAGTATGGGTACACAGACACACAACAACAATGTTCACGACACATTTCATTTCACTACACAGAACCAGACAAAAAACACATTGTGCATTAGCTATTATTATGCAGATGCTGAAATGTTTTTTTGCTATTTAATATATAGCATCTAGAACTCTATAACTAGAGTGTATGCTTGGTTATAGACACACACATACACAAATACACACACTTGTCCTAAACCTCAGTCATATAGCAACCACCTGTCATGTGGTCATGGCAACATGCAGCGAAGCGGAACAACAAGGCAGGAGGACCATGCACAGTATGTACACACATGCGTACAGAACCTCAACACAAACACGGTCTAAACCACCAACATATCCTCTGTGGCAGACGCCATCCTTCACTTTGACATGGCATCCCATAAGTCACCTGGGGGAGGAGGTGGAGCACATGACAGAGAAGGGGGAGGTTGCAGCGAGAGGAGAACGGGAAGGCAGGTAAAAATGTAGAGGAGGCAGAGGAGGAATAGGCGGAGTGGTGGAGCATGATAACCCAATTTGTTAGTGGTGGATAAATAGAGGTCTGGGAGGTAAATCACCAAGGGGAAGAGCAAATGAAATAAGGAGGGAAAGAAAAGAAAGGGAGGTGGAGGAAGAGGTATGGGCTGGAATGAACAACCTGGTCTAATGTAAATAATGCCAAGAGGCTTGTAGTAGAGAGGCTATATTTCAATATCGAGCATACAAAAAGGCTACACCGAGGAATTATAAGTGCCTCAGACTGCACTTTAAAACCATAAATCACTCCAGTGTAGCAACTGACCTACATTGTTGACACAAATATTTGTTGTGTTGGACGTTTCTTAGTCAGCAAGGTTTCAAGTGTGAGTTTGATAAATTTAATCTTTTCCCTTCTCTCTATGGCCAGAACATTATATTGTTCCTCACTCTGATGGAGGGTTGATGTTTTTTTTTTACAGGGAGTGTAAAGTATACAAGCTTGTACTTAAACTGATCAAAGATCTATATATAATAAAAACAAAAAAACAGAAGGATCTTGATAATGTCACTCATTTAACTCTGCCTCTTTGTGCGTCTAATTAGGCTCCCACCAAAAAACGCCGCTCAGCACTTTACACTTTGTTCCTTGTTCACCGGAGTTGCTTGCCAAAAATCTTTACTCAGAGCACTTTGTTGTGTCGAATTTGCATCAAAATAATGGCCCATAAGGGATCCACGGCTGAATTAAAAAGGACCATGAATTACCTCCAGCTGATCTGCCTCAGAGGATGGGGGGGGGGGGGGGGGGGGGGGGGTATTGAGGTCCTCGCCGGCTCTCGCTGCATTTCATCTTTCAAACACAAAATCCTAGCGCATGACAGGAAATTATAAACATCCATTCGACCTGGGTTTGACTAGACTGCTGATCTTTGGTAAATACCAGGCTTCTCACGCAGGACTGGGATTCAAATAGCAGGGTGTTTGGTAAACGGCCTCACAGTGATCCTGAAACATCACTTTGTGTCCGTGTAGTCTAATATATATACCCTGTAATCTTATCCCATGGCTCAATGGCAGCAGGGGAACTCTCTTGCATTCCCCACCTTCCCGTCTTCATGTCTTCTTATTTCACCTCTGACATCATTAAAAATGATCCAGAGGGGCGCTGGTGGCGCAGTGGTTCGTGCCCCATGTATGGAGGCTTTAGTCTACCAAGCGGGCGGCCCAGGTTCAAATCACACCTGTGGCTCCTTTCCCGCATGTCATTCCCCACTCTCTCTCCCTGATTTCCAACTCTTTATTCACTGTCCTATCTCTCCATTAAAGGCACAAAAAGCCCAAAGAAAACTTAAAAAAAAGGCCAGAAATAATGCACATTACTGAGGTATATCCATCCTTTTCCCAGTAACATTCTGTCCTAAACAGTGTCTTCTGCTTTTAATAGCCAATTCAAAGGTCAAGGGTCAAAGGCTAACTGGCTTTATGTAAATATTGAAATAGAAGTTAACACAGTCTGGCTTCTGCTTCAAGTCAGCTTCTAGTTTTTCACCATATAACCATGATGACACAAGTGCCCAAAATCAACCATTGCAACCTTCAATAATATGCCTCGACAAACAAATATTAGGAAACACAAATGTATTGCCTTGGTTGCGATATGTTTCCTTCAGTGTTTCTTCAGATGTCAATGACTTATTTATCTTTCTTTTCATCAGATAAAGGAACTTACGTCTCGAGATCCAGACTCAGACTTGAGTCCTGACTTGGACTTGCCCATTAAAGACTTAAGATTTGATTTAGACTCATGATTTGGGGCTCATGCCTGATCTTAAGTATTTTTGGTGCTTTATCATTACAAGCTGAATGTATGGATGTCCCTCCCATGATGTGTAACCTTCCATATCTGGTCCTTTAAGTGACCACAGGCCACTCATAACCTGCAGCTATGCGCTATAGGCGGTCCCCGGTGCCAGGTTCAGGAGGATATGATGTTACATAAAGTATAAGTAACTTCCCTCTCTCCTCCGCTTCCCTGTTTTCTCTCTCTCTCGCTCGGTACCCACCGTCTCACACTGTTGCAGCAGGAGGAGAGATGACAGAGCTTTCAGATACAGGAGGAACTCTAGGGAGGGCAAGAAGTCATCCTTTGTAGTAGCATCTCATGAAATGATGATTTATAACATGATGTAGGGTGCATTTCTCTTCATCATGATTGTTAGTCCTATTGTTTAACAAATGGCTCAATACACACCTTATCTCACTGCAGTCCTGTAAAGACAGACAGGCATACAGTGTCTGACAGAGAGAGATAGAGGAAGTAGTGACAGTCGATAAGAGTTGAAAAGTGCAGCCCTACAGTGCATGACGTGTATCTGAAAATCAGTCTATTGTGTCTATTATGAATGCCATGTGAAGAAATAAACACTGATACTACACTGCTACTACTACTAATTATCATCATCATCACTCTTTACCAATGGTAACTAAAAAAAAACCAGAAATGAATTAGTAAATGCCAATGCTGTTAAACTGAGAAATAACACATATTGTCAACATAGGCTAAAGGAAAGTTATTGTTGGTATTTTTGGCTTCATATTTGTAACATAACTGGCTTATTAAGTCACCATTGCACTTGCCTGTAAGAGGCTAGAGGGATTTTTTTTTCACATTTACAGTATAAGTAACCGTCATTAGTTATTCATTTCTTATCCATTTTAGCAGTCTCTCTATGTTTATAGATATTTATGAATATCCTTTTTTATACATATATTTATTGAATTATTATTATTATTCTTCTAAAAACCAAAGGATACTTGAATCCGACTTGCAAGTGTCTTGAGCCCATTAATGCTTCTCCCTCTCCGGTCAATTACAAATCAAGAAGGGGCAGGACTGCTGCCTTGAAACAGGCCTCATCCAGACGCAGCTCTTACACAAGTTAATTATGTTGTCCCAGCTGGGGAAAGTATTTTTCTCTGCTTTTGACTGGACATGATTCCTTCCAATCGATTTTGTCAATAGAAATCCTTGAATAAAAGCAAATGTTTCATAACCAAAGTTTTGTAACCTAAAAACAGCAAGTGCTGGTTAGAAGTGGTCTGAAACTGAGATTGTGAGCACTGCCAGCACAAAACAATCACTGGCATTGGTGAAAACAGGTCCTAAGTATTCACATTGAACGTCTTTGTCAAAGGCAGGGCCATTTACTTGCTCTTTAGAAAAAGAACAATTATTTATTATTTATTTATTCTGAAAATGTATAAAACATGATTAAATAAAATATGGTTGGAGAAACAGTTAGTAAAACAGTACGTCTCCCTTTCTCTATCTCTGTGACTCTCGTCTTTGCACCCAAGCTTTGTTATCTGCTTCAAAGGGCCCGATGAGGTTCTCTGTGTGCACCCGATGAGCTCCCTGACAAACAAACAGCTTGTATCCTCCTCGGCTTCTCCCCTCCACTGCTTGGACATTTAACCTCAATATTTGGACTCTTTAATGGGGAACACTGCGTAGCCTTTGTTTCGCAAACAGTACCTGACAAGAAATATTATGTTGAGGCAAACAGAAGAGCTACCTGATTTTGTGAACCCTGCTGTTTTTATACGATCCAGGAGCCAAATGCATGACCCCTGTGTGAGCACAAAAACTCATGAGAAGAAATGCAAAGAAGTTTGAGGAACTGAATTCAACGTGTAGCTTAGGTTTTTTTTCTGCACAGCTGTGGCTGTCGGTTGTGTCTATAAGAATAATGTATCACGAGTATCTGAAAGTAAAATCTTACTTGTAATTATTAAATGTCAGAAAGATGATCAATGATCATTTTAGAGCGCTTATATTCAAACAGACTTTGTAAAGTGATCCATAACGAAGCATACAATGAAAAGATCATTTATAAGGAAATGATGACTCGGATGTAAATGAAAGGAAAGATACAAGTCCATCAGTTACTAATACATTAGAGTTATGTTCAGAAATCAGTCTTAAGTTAGAATTTATTGAATAGCTTTAATTAAAAAAAGATGGCACATTCATTGACATTTTTCAACAACCTCCATAAAAAATCTTCTACCATGCTGTTCATCCTCACACCTAATATTTCAAGTGCACCTTGTGATAACAGCTGCAGCTATCTACTATCATACTGTTACGCTGTTTGAATTATTCATGAGGTGCAAACATTTTCACTACATATTCTTATTTCATAAAGAGACATTAAATATAGTTTACACATATTGCTACAGATTTTTAAACTTAATATGGTGGAATTTTGAAAGGAGGGGGGGATTCCTCAGGGTACAGGCCACCATATGGATCATTTATGCATTTCTTTTGTCTTACTCTAATCTTTATAGCTGTACTAATAAGGGGGGCTGGAGCCATTTTTATGCAGCATATTTAGTTTGATTTTTTATTCCAAATTCACTTTGCACTTACTTTCCCAACTGTAAGTTTTTCCCAAAAGTGAAAAGTTAAAGGTCAACATATTTAGTCTCAGATGTCTCCAAAACATGTCTGTGAAGTTTCTTACCAAGAATCCACTCTGATCCTGTATTTGATCATGCCTATAAACCCCTTTATTTCAGCCCTGATCAGAACAGTCTGTTTCTGTGTCTGTAGCTTTCAATGCAAATTAGCTGTATCTGACCACGCCCCCCTAGAGGGGCTTTGGTGGTTGGGCTTTCTTGCTTGATTCCCTATTGTAAGGCAGAAGATACACCTCGTTGTGCGAGTGTCATACCACCTGGCGGAGGGGTTACTGCCCTTTGTGATGTCACAAAGGGAGAAATCACCAAATGGCCTGTTTGAGAACACATTTTCTGAAAAGTTGAGAGAGCAACATATGGAGAGGATGGACTTTTCTCATAATTGGGGGGTTTGTAGACCGGCTAACGACAAATATTAGTGTTAGAAAAACATGGTAAAGTGTATTTTACATAACATGTGAACCTTTAATGTAAACCTCTAAAATGTGTAAAAAAGTGTTTCCAAACATGTACCAATGCAAATGAGAAATCACTATTAACTTTGGATACTACACATCAATTACACTTTGTCACACTTTTACAGTATGTCAATTGTGTCAGGGAAAATCTGAATGATCACTCTGTAAATAAAGAAACTCTAATAACAAGCTCAGTGAAAGAATCATCAGATCATGGGAATACCTGTAAGGACTTTGACATCGATCTATGAGCAACAGACAATCAGGCTAGCAGGTCGGATCACGCAGGACCCATCACACGCTCTCTTCCCAGCGTTTGAGTGGCTCCCCTCAGGACGCCGGCTTCGCTGTCCCTGCTGCAGGACACAGAGGAGAAGAGCAACCTTTGTTCCCAGGGCTGTCCAGCTCCTCCTCAACTCCTAACCCCCTCCCCCCAACAGACACCAACACCTCTCACCCAATGCAGACTCTCAGCTGTGAACTTGCTTTTTTACTTCCTTTATATTCACCATGCACCTTAACTGCCTCTGCTTTATCTGGTCTCATGCACTACATCACTTTATTCTGTCCTTCTATATCAGTATTCATACAGTTCTGGTTACTTTATTCCTGTTGTTTCTTATCCATCATTGCACTACGGTCACTTTATTTATCTCATTTTTACCTTTACAGTTATATTGTTTATATTAGTTCTGTTGTTCCATTATTCACCATGCACCTTATAACTTATCATTTAGTATTTAGCCTACTTGCACATAGCTCTGTATATATATGTTTATTTCTCGTTTACGGCACATAGTTATGTTTACATCTGGTCACTACTGCACATAGTTCTGTATATATATATTTATTTCTTGTTTACTGCACATAGTTCTGTATATATATATTTATTTCTTGTTTACTGCACATAGTTCTGTATATATATATTTATTTCTTGTTTACTGCACATAGTTCTGGTTACATCTGTTTACATCTGTTAGTCCGATCACTGTCCACTTATATCTACTCTTTTATATTTTGTATTTTTAAGTTAAGTTTAAGCTTTAAGTTGTATTTAAATTGACACTTTATATTTAGGTTAAAATGTTTCGTTTACTTGCACTGTTGTTAATTTACTGCTCTGTGTGCCTTTGAATTGCCCCACGGGGACAAATACAGTTTTTTGAATTGAATTGAATTGAGAATGTTTTTCTTTCATCAGTTTTATTGACTGAACTGTAACCACAGAATGAAATACCAGGACAGCTCTTGCTCAGGGTTAAAGAAAAGCAGAGTATGTGTGAAATGTTGAAGAATGTATTTGTGTCAGAAGTTTATATTCATTTGTGAATTATTCAATACACCCCATTCAAACCACTTAGCACAACCATGAAATGAAAATTAAAGAACTGTAACCTCAGACAATACAGGCTCTGCCTCTGACAGTACAGTGCATTTCAATATGTGCTATAGGTGAAAACTTGAAAGTCAAACATGTGAATACATACTCTTTTTTTTGTCTGAACAGCATCCAACATCCTCATTAACACAAACTACGATCTTTGTGCACGTAATTAAACAGCTGCATTACGTTTTCTATTCATCAGTAAGTTGTTATCTGCTCTTTTGTTGATAGTGTGATTCAGTTGAACTACACGTCGCGTTGACATAGATGCAAATATTCTCATTAAAGTGTCGTAAAGCGGACTCTGTCGCTTCGTCCGCTGCTTCCACGTGATTTCTTTTTTTTTTTTACATCATGTCTTCCCTGCGGAGACTGAGACTGTCTGGCATGGACAGTCTCCCGCTGTGAGGTGCATATATAGGAACAGCCAGGTCAGGAAAAAAACCCGAGCAGTCCTCCTGAAATTATCTAAATATAATTATTAAAATATTTTCAGCAGTGCATTATGTGAAAACGGCTTTATAAGACTGAATGGAATTTGGCAGTACACTCTGAAGTTCAACCATACTGAACACAAAAAGGAGTTATTCACTTCCCTGTGTGTGTGTGTGTGTGTGTGTGTGTGTGTGTGTTTCTTGATGGCGTGTCGCCCTTAGGGAACAAGTGACTTGTGTCCCTCTGCTGCAGTTTGGACATGGAGGAGATGGAGCAAGCTGGCATGAGGTCAGGGGGCTCCCTGTGGCTTTCCCCACTCGGCACAGCATGGAGGGTCTAACTTTGTGTTGTTGTTGTTGTTGTTGTGTTGTTTAGAAGTATGGCCAGGGGATTACAGGGTTCAGTAAAGGGACACAATGCGGTGCCAGGATGTGTGTGTGTGTATGTGTGTTTGTTTGGCGGGGGGTCCTGGGGAGAGCAAGTGATAGTACAAGGTAGTTCATGACGGGGCAAATAATAATGTGGCAGCGTGACATATCAGTGGAGCATTCACTTCTTTTTCAGCACTTCAGGTAACACACAGACAAACACAATCACAAACACACTGAGGACAAACACCCAGGTGTTGTTTGCTTCAATGTGTCAAAACAGCTGCAGCAGGCTAGCAGTCGAAGAAGTAGAGAGAAATACGGGTACTAGCATGCACACAAACAATCATTTAGTCACACTGTATGCATGACGGAATAAAAGCACAATGTAGATTCATGGGTCAAATTCCAAACACTGCACTGCTGGTGACCAAATAGCCAGTACATTCAGCTCATTCCGGACATAAACGGTGGTTAGTATTGTCACTGTGAGCTCTCTTGGTCAATAACATGGCCAAAATAATAATGTTATCTCTAGGGTACAGTTTTTAGATGGAGTGGATGTACATCTAGGATCACACCAGGACTTATTTATTAAGCAGAAGTCATGACAACCTCTTTTTTTCTTCTTCTTGATTCTTCAGTTCTGTCTCCTCTGTACACACAAAGTTCTGAGGACAGTTTAGCCTGATTGGTTGTTGCTGGGTGTAGCCACGTTTTCAGTCCCCCTGAAACTTCATCCTATGTACATCGTCCATTTTATTGTCCAGTGATTGTACGTTGGCCAGGAGAATGCTTGGCAAGGAAATTGTTTTCCAGATCTCACCATGAAACGTTAAATTTTTTTTTTTTTTTAAAAACCCTGCCGTGTCTTCCTTCTCCTCCTCCTGGGCAAACCGGTTGGCAGGGGAAGCTCCGGGGAGATATCGCTGTCCTGGCCATGTCTCTCTCTATTAGCGCCAGCTGCTGCCCTCAAAATCTCTGGCAGTATTAATCCAGAAAACAAGACTTTATGTGTATGCACGATACAGAAGAGTGTTTTGCAATCGTAACATGATAATGCAAATGCTAAAGGTACAACTAGAGTCACTTGAGAACATCAGTGCTGTAGGGAATTCAGCAGACAACATGCGGTAACGACTGGGCCATCTTAGCCTCATTAGCATGCTGCCAAATACTGAAGATTTTGCATCTCATACACACAAAAGCATCCTTCAGCATCGGTGTGAGATGCACCAGGCTTTGAACTTACTGTGATCTTAACCCACCTGTGGCGGTATTAGAACTTTAGAGACACTTTTTAATAATGCATTAGAAAGCCATCCACTTTGGGTGTTATTAAAGGGACAATGAATGGGCGGAATGGGACAACCCAGGCTTTTTCCCCCTGGAAACAGAGCTCCACTCCCCTGTCGCAATGTTTTTCCTAGGTTCAACCATGTAGCTTTTCTTATTTCCTAAACCTTACCAGAGTGTTGTCCAATGATGTGGTAAGGGCAGGAAGAAAGAAAGCTATCCATGTGCATCTGTATAAAGTCAGGCATACACACTGGAATTTCAGGCTGTTTCTGAGCCGATTTTGTAGTCGCATGACTGATTTGGAAGTCGGACAGAATTTCAGCTCCATCCCCACATCCTTTGCTTTTCAGTGTACAGGTGTAAAAGGCTGATCACGGCCCCGATCTGCCGCTCCCCTCTGGTTGGATGAATATCTGGCATGTTTGAAAATTTTGGCTGCGAACCCCCAACTTTTGGGGCTTTTTTCCAGCTTGTGCCTGTGCAAACTGGCAGTGAGCGTCTGAGAGCACCATGGCAACAGCAGGCATGTCTGTTTGATGTGTCATCCCCATATGACAAAAGATAGGAACGAGAGAAAGGGGGGAAAAAGCTGAAGACCCCAAGCTGCCAGGGAATATTTGTTTTGGTTGGCTTGCTAGTTAGCTTCTGTTTTGTTTGTGACGCTGAATGTGTCAGAGAGTGAGAGCATTTTTGACAGTGTTGGTATTGAAAACACATACACAATGTGAGCACTTAATTCATGATTGACAATCGGACTGTAGAGTGGGAGCTTTTCATTCTTAAGCATTGGTTGTGTGTCTGAAACGTTTAACTCAAACTGTATGAGATGACGTCCCACCACGACAATCTTACAATCTTACTTCCTCATAGTCCATGGGCACCGCGGTCCATCAGCGCCACGCACTACGCTGCCACTCTAGTCAATGCTCATATTTCCACAGCGGGCGCTGCAGCCTGTTTCCAGAGCGAGCTAGCAGTGCCACTACACTCTGTTCTGTCCCTGTATTAATATGCTGCGAGTCTAATTTTCTATGAAGTTGCTGAAAGCACACCTCAAGCTGGACAGAATAGATTTATCTGGACAGGAAGTCAGACAAGGAAACACACAGAGCGTCCGGTCAATTTAAAAATAAAACACAATATACAGACTCCCATCGTTTTTGCCATCACTTTATCAACATTATGCAAAAAACAGACACCAAATGCAGAGAAAGACATCCTCTGAAAGACTAAGCAACATGTTGTTTGCACATTTTTCTCTTTATTCCCACGTGATCTTGTAGTTCTCCTTTGACGTGTGTTCACAGCTCTTGGCTGGGTTCACGCTCCAAGAACTGACCCAGTGGGGCAGAGTGCGCACCTTCCCACGGAGCAAGAATTCGGAGCTGACGGAGCGCAGCGTGCTCAGACTATGTGAAAATTGGCAGTAACATGGAACATGTGAGAATGTTAGGAAGTTTCGGTTTTTGCACATTGTGACAATGTACAGCAGAGAAGACTAGAGGAAAGAAAATTAAGAGCCGAGGCAGATTGTCCAAGTCCTCCTGTCCTATTAATGCAACATATGAATGTGTTCCTCTAATGTGACTTAATATTTAGGATTCAACCAAAAATATTCTTTGTTCCTTTTTTATTACTTACTACATGTAACGTTCCCTGAAATGGCTAAGGGATGAGGTGAGTAACAATAAAAATTGAAAAACTAACAAATTATTAATTCACAACTTAAGTGGATACACAAATGAACTGAAAACAAGCTTCTTTTTAAAACACAACTAAAGAGAAGCCAAACACTGACAAAATGAAACACCAACACAAAATCCTAGTTAACAAAAGAAACTACTTAACTATGGCAACAATACCCTCGTTCCACTGAAGAATCAAGATGAGCTCTCGCTTCCACACAATCACTGCACTGTATGACCCACTGGCAACTGCTCTCTCCTCTCTCCTGCTTTTTAATGCTGAGGCCCTTTCATTGCTAGTTGGCATCAGGTGAGCTCAATCACCAGCTGTAGTAGTTAGAGCAGCAACCTGCAGAGCAGCAGGAGAGGGAGAGAGAGAAACAAATACAAAACACACACACACATGTATCACTACATATTTCAAAATACAATTTTTTTCATTAGAAAATGTATGCATTAAAACAAAGGGGGAAGAGAAACATGTAGTGTCACTTTACATAAAAATACTGGTTATATTATGTGGCCTACAGTTCAAAAATCAACATTTTAATCATGTCCCTCCCCCTCGTTCAAAGCCATCTTTGATAAAATAATTTTCATCTCCCTGATCATTTTAACTCACATTGTATACATACTCACTATTTTAAGCTCTCACTGTAAGCATTAGACATTTACAGAAGGTCATGATTCCAATCAATGCTATCTCAGCTCAAGCTCCCAAAGCAATAATGGGGGATTAATGGGAAGAAAAAAAAACGGGGGAAAAAAAGAAAAAGAGAAAAGGACTGTTTGATGGATGAAATGCTGGAGTACCTGTAAGCTATTGTGAAAAGGAGTGGTCAAGCTACATTAAGTGATCTTTCAACTGGAGCACATCACAGAAGTCAGACCCTGCAGGTAATGGGAAATACCCACGTAGCGTTAAGGTTAAGCAATGCACTTCTGGCTCATATTTAGATTCATAACTCAGGTTGTATTTAAGCAGTAGCTTGAGGGATGATTTAACAAGGGGGTGTAAAAATAAAATAAAAAAAGCTCCAGGTATTGCAGCTGAGAGGAGGCCTCGATGCAAGATCCAGATATCCTCTCCATCTGTCATCTGGGGCTGAACCTTATTGCCTATTCCTCACTGGCTGGGAGATATTATCAAAAGTGAATCATCCGCTCTCTTTATAGATGGTTCCCTGTTCTGTCCTGAGACCTGTATTTCTTTGCAGTTTGATACCATCGCACTCAATATTTTATGACTTCCAAAAGAGTTATGGGGATGAATTTCTCAGAGTCCCCAGCGGTGTTCCATATCTGTGTGTTCCTCCCAGCTGAGTTTTAGCGACAAGACACTTTAAGCTTTTAGCGCTGGAGTCGTACCGTGTTACGGCGGTGTAGACGCTCGGGGAAGAACAGGGTGGCGGAAGTTCAGAGCTTCTTTTCCAGGTCAAGGTGACAGCCTTTTATAGATTTATATAAGTGATTTCACACATTTTCTGATGTTTTCAGAGGTTGTGTGTGTGTGTGTGTGGATTTGTGAGTGTTTGTCTGATAACACAATTCCCCGTAGGGAGGCCACGGGTCATTTGATATGACCCTTCCTGTATGCACAAGCAAACAAACTGCCGCAAACAGATGACACAGCAAACAGCCTCAAATTCCCACTCAAACGCTACAATACCACATTGTGATAGCAGCAACCAAAAGACAGCGTGGAGTAGCTTTTTGGAGTGAGCAGGCAGACAGAGAGTAAAATATGTACAGTACAACATTATTTTATCTGCTGTCTCCTGCTTTTCATTCAATGTCAGGTCATCTGATAAGTGAGAGTGAGTCTAGAGGCAAGAGGCACAACATAAGGTGAAAGAAAGAACTATGACAAGAGTGCTCGATGTAACATTCACACCACACAAATAAGAAAATCTTGATTCCTCTTCACGAACAGTCAGTGGAACTGCGTTTGAACTACTACAAGAAGCAGCTTTATTTTACCTGCCTTCAAACAGCCTTCATTTGAAGCCCTACCCCTAACCTTAAATATCTCAGGTCAAATATGTAAACGGCAGCAGGACAAGGGGCTAGATGTGTGAGGGAGAAGTCGATTTTTCTACCCCCCCCCCCCTTCTTTCTTTCTTTCTACTGAAGGTTAAAAATGGTCAAAGAAAACCCTCTCCCTCCTGTCCATGAATCTAAATTACATTATTTTTGTTTATTTCTTTGTTGCTTCGTTTGATTTATTAAGTTTTAATATTTACATTATGAAGACATTCATATTACATTTAACATGGGCTGTAAAATACCTCTAAAGCAGTGTTGAACTAAAGGTGTTCAACCTTTGTATGTCGATATCGAAGCAGGTGTCCTGGGGTCGTTTGAGCGCGACACTTCCGCCCACACATTTGACGAAACCTGGAAGGTAAACCGAGTGCTCAGTGTCTTCACTTCGACTGAACTTTACCTGTATATTGTAGGGTATGCTCAGCAGAGGTTTGGTAATACTTAACCCTTGTCATACTAAGCTGCATTTATGTTTCCTTTGTGGGGTTTGTTTGTTAAATTGAGCATTTTTAAGGTGCTATTAAAGCCGTCAAATCCCCAAATTGTCCCGCCGCAGGTTTCAGCTTACAGGCTACCACCTGACGTCTTTCTCTCGTTATCTTGCCGGCATGTCAGTAGGTTTGTGTTACAGATATTGTTCAGGTTCATAGCATTAAGGGAAGCTGATGCCTGACGGTATATTTTTTTCTTTCCAGGATATTCATAAATGAATCATACTTGACCATGTTTTTTTTTTCCCCCTTTCTAGAGTATTGCTGTAAAAGTTGTTCTATAACAAAAGTACAGTAGCTCTGCATCACATGTGAAGGTGGCTGTGCACATTTATGTTGTTTGGAGTAGGAAACAGTGAAACTGTGTCAGGTAATTAAAATGTGGAGATGTTAGTAAAGTGACTGTAATTTACTGTTAATAACAGAGGTGGAAAAAACAACAATGCTCTTTGAGACTGAAACAGATGTACATGCAGGCCTTTGTTTTCAGCGTTTAATGACTTTAAAATCGACGTGCAACAGGGAAGCCAAATGGAGTGCTCCATGTCTTCACGCTGCTGACTTACATGTATTTTGCAGGGGTTCATTTTTGTTGCAGTGGTTCCATTCCTGTGAACATTTCAGTTATTAGACCTATTAACACAAAGACCAAGCAGGTATACAGTAGCAACTTCTCCAGCCTATCTTAGCTGTAGGGGTGTAACAGTTCACCGGGGTCACGGTTTGGTATGAATTATGTTCTACAGGTCAAAAAAGCAACAAAAAGTCCTGGATGCATATTTTCTGCTTACTTTCACTAATTCATTTTGAAATGACAGTCATGGAAGTTACAGTTTGTTCCAACTTCTGCTTTTAAGAACTACCTGTGATAGTAGGCACAGCCTGTGGTGTATTAAACAATAAACAATACACAAACAAAAGAGAAGAGAAGAAAAGAAGAAAATAATACATTATAGACAGCAACAAAGAATTAAATCAATATATCTATGAAATAAATTACAACACAACACCAGATCTGATTTGGCTAATAACTGACACAATTAAATAAATGCCTTTGGCAGCGATTAGATGTGATTCATGTATTGTTTTATTTTGCATTAGATTCCCATTAGTTGTTACTTGCAGAAACATCTATTCATCCTGGGTATACAGAGAAAAAAAAAAAGGTCAATCAAATTCACAATATCGGGGCGCTGATGGCGCATTGGTTAGTGCGCGCCCCATGTATGGAGGCTGCATGTCATTCCCCACTCTCTCTCTCCCTGATTTCTGACTCTATCCTCTGTCCTATCTCTCCATTAAAGGCACAAAAAGCCCCCCAAAAAAACCACAATATATTCACAATATCAACAATATTGATGAAGTGTGCAGTTACACACCGATAGTTGTCATCACCACTCGTGTACGACAGTAAGGTACCACTGACTGGCTGTGCTCACAGGCTGAAACACTGTCACGAGGCTTGAACACTTTTAATACACACTTCAGACCAGGGTCGTCTACTGCTGCATAAACGCACAGAGACTCACAAAAAAAGTAGAAGCTTCGACAGTCTTTGACCTTCTCTGCTCTCACTCTCACATCCAGAGGCTTGTTAAACACAGCGGGGATACGATTGTCCGACACCTGCTTTCTTTTGCCGATAGCTCTTGCGATCGGCTCCTCTGTGTGTGACGCCGTCTTGTATTCATTCAAATGTTTGACCGCGCTGCTTATCTGAACTGTCACCCTCACAACTGTTGAAAAGAAGCAGGCGGGTCTTGTAGCTCCGCCATGTCATGTTGCTTTACTGCGTATTACTCTTCTTCTTTGTGTGTTTTGTTGTGTCTGCTTCTTCTTCTTCATTTATTGTTAAGTATCATTTAGCAAACAGTTACGAGCAGATTACCACCTCCTGGATTGGGGTGTGAAACTGCTGTGTGTGGACAATGTGTGGATTGTCTTGTATCTCCACTTAGACCACGTGTCGACCTAGCATTTTTTTCTCAGCGCCAGCGTCCTCTTTCAGTTGTTTTCAATGGGTAGAGAGCGTTCTCAGCAGAAAGCAGCCGCCTGGATGAAAAGCAAAGCGCCCAGCGTCTTTTTTTTTTACATGCGCTCTGCTGTTTTTTGTGCGGCCAATCCGAGCGACTGAAGTTGAAAATCTTTCAACTTTTCAGCAAGGCGCTGTTGACGTCACGGGCACTCTTTACTACAACTCAAATTGTAGGATTTTAGCCTCCTATGGATCGTATCTTGTACTCACATCATCTTTGCGCCGTGTCTGCTGGGGTAAAAAAACGATCTCAAATATAAAACATGCAGTAAAAAGTAACGGAGCCGTGTCTCGGTCATACAGCGGCCGTTGTCAACAAACTGTTGCCACAGAGACAGGACGGAAATCGCTAGGTGGACACGGAGCCTTAGATGTTTTTTTGTCGTGTGACTGCACGCACTGAACCTAACGCCCGAACCGATACGACAAATACAAATAGGGTTACAGGCCTACTGACCTGACTACGATCTTACTCTTGGTTAGAAGCAAGACAGCAGAGTCATATGGACCTCTACTTCCTGGGACTGTGTAGACAAAGAAAAAAGGCACTCCCAGGTAACCCAGCACTGCTTCCAACTTCATCTTCAAAAGCATCCAGATTTTCTTCCAGCTTATTTTTGTGTCCACCCCTTATGTTTTCAGGTGTGTGTAGCTGCGCATGTTTGTTTGTGCATAAATTTTCTAACGTTTCAAGTACAAAAAGAAAATCCCTCTTGACAACAGAAATTCTCTTTCCCTGATTAACTTAACAAGTCTGAAGGGAAACCGGCTTAAGCAGCTATACGTGGGTGAATTAAGGTAGAGATCTCCTGTGAGACAAACAGTTGTACCTGGAAGTTTAATGCATTCTTTATCTGGAGATAACAAGCTTAAAAAGGGAGGACTATTATACCACTACCAGAATAAACACATGCAGAATAAACAACAGCACTGGTTGTTAGTGATAATGATGTGCTATTCTTTCCAAGGTGCCAAGAATTATCTTACTGTCTACCTTCCTCAAACTACCTTGTCTCGGTCTGCAGAGACATGTGTGACTCCATCTGTATTTTCAAGTGATGGAGAAGGAGAGATTCAAAGGGAAACCACGTACAGACACGGCTGGAAGAAAATAGAGAAACTGTACATATAAAGCAGGACAGGAGATTATCAGCCAGCCAGCCAGGTGGAAACCAGCTGTGGGCGAGCTCAGGAAACATTCAAGGAAATCTCGCTCACATCCCAGAAGGCAGGGCAGATTAGACAAATCGCAACGCTCAGAGAACAGCATTAGTCATATCCCAGAGTGCCCTGCTCTGGAGAGCGCTGTAGCACCGGAGAGTCGGGTATCATGGCTGAAATGATAACTCCGGGATGAATAAGTGTTTGCCGTGTGCACCTGGATCACTCGGCAAAAAGCATCCGCGGGGGGGGGGGGGGGGGGGGATGAAAGGAAGATTGCAGACGCTGAGACTAAATGGAGATGGAAGCAGCAAACTTGCCTTCTTTGCATCATGGTTGAACTTTGTGTTAACCTGTATCTCTTTACGTCGGAATCAAGATTACTCGGGGGGGAAAACACACACCGATGACCCGCAAGCTGCCGCTGTCTCATTGTCATTGCGACAGTAAAAACACAAAGCCACAGATAGAAAGAAAGGAGAGAGTGAAAGATTGCGGTTGAGGGCGGAAGGAGGAGTGCAGCATGGACTTTGATGGTTGAAAACGACAGCTGTGTCCCCGGTGAGAGTGTCTTTGAAGAACAAGAGGGAGCCTCAAAATAAATGCATTAATTGTAGACGTGGGGAGGAAATGAAAGAAGAATGATGGAGATGAAGGAGGGGAGAAACAGATTGTGTTTGTTGACTCGGGGGGTGGGAAAAAAAAAAAAAAAAAAAAAACTCCAGCTGAGAGAGATGAAAAGCGTCAGCGGTTATAAAAACTCGACGGAGGAGTTGGGGTGGAGATTGCCTTGGAGCGCTGATTACATATTTTCATATGCAGTGACATCTCCCCGAGAATGGTCACTATAACTATCGACATTCTCTGAAGTTTCTCCGGTGAATGTTGATACTCCTGAACCAGAAGAATTTCTGTAATCTCTTTGCACAAAGAGATTGGAAAGCTGAATTCAACAGTGCTATTGTTGTTCTTCCTTCATCTATAAGTCACAAAGTCAGAGCTGATAGATGAATGCAACTTGTTGAGTCTTTGATATTAGACTTTTTTTTTTTTTTTCACAGACACAGTCAAAGTTTCATCATCCTTCAACCACTTTTACTCTACGGCCTTCCTTGCAATAAATAAATGACAGAAATCCTGGCAATAACAGACGAGCGGCCTACTCCTTTTATCGAAGAGAACGAAAAAGAAAAAGGAGAGGGTAAGACGAGGAGGCGACACATTTTTTATTATTGGTATTATAGGAGGTGAGGAGGAGCAAGACTATAAATGTTAACGGCTTCTTTCTAAATCATCCGGCAGTTCTTGTCAAACTTTGGAAAGCAACCTGGATTTCTCATTAAGGTCCTGCTTCTTTTTTTTTTTTTTTTTTTTTTGACGAAAGTGCGGTCACCGCTTTGACGGCGTCAGATCTCGTCCCTAACAACATCGCCTGACTTTTATCTTCCTTTTTCCACAACCGGGGTATCAATGATTTATCTGAGACAAGCGGAACTCCGCTGCATGCTCAAAGTGGTTTCAGTTGTAGCAGAAGAGGGGAATAAAAAAGCTGGATAAAGAATCCCAGGTGCCCCTTTCTCTCTGGTGGTTTTTCAGAGGCAAGCCTATCTAGAGCGCAGGTACAACCTGATTGTATAAATATCTCCTCCTTCTCCGTCCCCATCAACTAACTTCCCACCCTTTCCCCAGAAGACGTCCTTTTCAACTTTTTATTGCAGAGGCCCCTGAAAGATCCCCTCCTTTTTACCATATAAGCATTACCATACCTTTGATCGCGCTCACCCTACCTTCTCTCCTCTTCATTACCGATGCGTACTTCTCCCCCTCTCTCTCTCGCTCTCTTTTTGGTTTTTTTTCAAAATATCTTTGTCCTAGTCAGCACTTAGGAATGTTCGTTTAACAGCCGCCTTAGATAGATTTATAACGGTTAAAAGGAGACGGCTTTGAAATGGAAATCGAGCGCACGGGAGGGCCCCCGCTGAGCGCTCGGGAACGGTCTCCCGGATCCCGATGACGAACACACCCGTTTCATTCCAACTGACATGAGAGGCAAAAGGGGGGGGGGGGGCACATGAAGAACAAACATGTCGCGGAGAAGAGGCAGAGAAAAGATAGACAAGACACGGCCTTTCCTTAGTTTACAAACAGCTGCTTCTCCTCCCTCCTTTCTTTACTCTCACTTATCCGCTCGGCGGTTTTGCTTTCATCTTCCTCACGATTTGCCGTAATGGTATTATTTACTCGTCATTAAAGCCAGGAGAAATTGCGTCTGTCATTAGCTTGATAACACCTCTGCCAGACTGGATGACAAGCAGGCAGCCATGGTGGCCTGATTTGGCAGAGAAAAAAAGAACCCGGGCGGATCAGAATCAGTGGTTGGGTAGTACCCTTAAAGATGGAAGAATGAGATGAGGACCCAAGAAATGGATACACAGAGAGGGAGGAAGACAGAGGAATGGGTCTAAACGACACAGAATGTTATTAGAGGGCAAATAGATGCATAAAGAGAGAGAGGGGTCAGAAGCAAAGTAGACGAGAACGAGGCGAGAAGCTGATGAAAGAATTATTCCTCCAAAAAATGAAAACACATGCTTTGGATCATTCCTCTTCGTGTACCTGTTCAGAATCACAGAGAACTGAATGAAGTATGCTTCAGCAGACTTTCTTGCTTGATTAATATTTTACCTTTTTTTTTTTTTAAACCACAGATAGAAAAACATGATTCCCTTGAAGGCCTTTTCATAAGAACATGCACACATCATTGTCAGGCTTTTTTGTTGACACCAGTGATGCAACTTTTCTTCTTAAAGAGACAGTCCTTGAGAGTGGCAGGTCAAGTGAATATTGCAAGACTTAAATTTACTCTGGAAATTCAAGGCATATTGAAGTTTTCATGATGTGACTAATGTTGGTAATAAAAGGAGCTTATTTGCCTGTAGAATCTTCTAGAATCAGTTCTCAAAGATATATTATTCGTAACATCATGAAGACATGGTATGCGTCCACATGTATGATGGCAGAAAAAAGGGTAAGGTCTGTACACTGTTTATCAGCTCCCAATCAGCAAACTTTATTAAGGGCAACGTGCACTTATGTTACCATTGCTTTAATAGGATACTTTTCAAAAGGTTTTCCTACAATCACACACATTTTAATACAAGGTAATCAGTTGTGTCTGCACTGTTTTGTCTGCTCATGTCTTTATTCATCATCTGCAGCTGTCTGTCTGGAATCTGAATAGATCACAGGAAGTATTCTGTATGATCTTGAGGCGCACTTTTTAATATACGCGCCCGGGATCATATGATGAAACGTACATACGTTCATGTCATAAATCAACATTAAACACAATCCGGCCGGGGTCTAACTTCTGACCCTCACTAGTGTTTTAGAACAATCAGAAGACATTTCTCCTCTCCTCCCGCTGTTGTGGAGTGCATAGTGATTGAGTTGTCAAGCAAGCCAGATTGAGAAAGAGAGAGAGAGAGACTGAATCAAGCGGAGCTGGGGGACAATACATAGGAAGATAATCAGGAGAAATTACCTATGTGGAATACAGCGGAGAAACAGGTTAAATATATGGCGTGAGTGCTACCAGGTCTGCAGATGCCTATTTTGACAACAACAATTAAAAACTATAAATGGATAGTGGGAGTGACTGGGTTACATGCCACTGCTGAAATCCACACGCATTTCACGCATTTTAATGCCAAGCCCTGGGTGTAATGTAATTCTGAGTGAGTCTGAATATGTCAAACCTTTTTTGAGTCTAAAATTAACTTTTTTTCTAAAAGGCATCTGTTATCAAGGTAATGATTATCCAACCAGCACATGCTATTGAGAGTTGAATCATTTAGAATTTAAGCAAAACATAATAATACAATTTAATCTGAACTGAGCGAACTCTGAAAACATTGCTTACATGCATTACTATGTATGTATCACGCTCATAAGAAAATAAAATAGGAAATGTTTTTTCCAACACATTATGCTGCACAGTGAAGTTGACCTTTAGGTTAACAAGCTGTCATCACATCATCATGTTATCTGTGTGGACATCTGTGTGAAGTTGTGTCACAGTACCTTTAGGAACCTTTTTTGAGTTGTAAACAAAAAAAAGTTGTTCTGAGGGATCAAGTTGAACTTGACCTTTGACCCTCTTTAAAATGATGCTGTGTGGACACCTAACTGGCTGTGTCCATTTATTTTTTCTAAACCTCATGTAGATATATGGAGTAAACCACATGATCTGTTCAGCAAGTTTCAGATTTGATCTAATTTGCATACAAATATCAGTTTGAGGCTGTTTTTCTCCTGAAACAGAAACCCTTGAGATCCAGTTTCCCTGTAGTTCTCTCTTTTTTTTTTTTGTCTGCTGCAGTCCATATTCAAAACATTGGAGAGAGCTGTCTCCCCCCAAGAGCCGATGATGGTTTTTTTATGGCGCGTACATGGAAGCTTCAGTGTTTGGTCAGCTCTGCAAACCTTTCTGCGTTCTCAATTGTCTCCTTTTTTCAAAAGCATTTCCAATATTGATCCTAGTTTTACCACGTTTCTGTTCGTGGAGCTTATTAGAAAACATGATGAGGCTTTTTAGGTTGACTTCACTTCACTTCACTTTGCCTGCTTCCATCGCTGCAAACACCTGTTGGTTTGCCATTTGCCTGGTTAACCGAGGGGTGTCCAAAACAGCCTACCTTTGCTGGTCCAAAAAAAATACAGAGCATAATGGAGAGCAGTTGAAACTGAGAAGGACATACCAGCTGCTGCATCGCTGTCAGAAAAGCCAACACTTCAACATAGCATGTTTCCTTAAAGTCTAATGATATAGTAAAGTCATTTTATGATTCAATCCAAGAGATATCTTACATATTGCTTGTTTAAGAATAAAAACATAACCTGAAGGCAAATAAAAGAAAAACAGCAGAACTTGAAAATATACAGTTTCGTACACTTTTCTTGAGAAACATCTTAATGAATCAATTAATACAATTGGGATTCTCTTGGTGCCTATGTCCAAGGGAGACATATGGGCACATAAATTAAAACAGTTATAATGGCAAGTGAATGCGTGCGTGTGTGTCAGTGTGTCGGCCCCTTCATCATTCATTTTCCTGTAATTAGTGCAAGCTTGTTAATTAAGCCACAAGGCACTCAATTATAGTTCTCCTTTTAGAGCTGACCTAAACCTGAGGGAAAACATGTTGAGCCGTCTCAGAAACAATGGCCCCACTGATCTTTGAGTAATTATCAATTACTATGCTAATTCATCACTCACCGTCAATCCACCTCACAAAAGCCTCACGCAGCCTGACAAACGGGCATGCCCCTTTGACAGATTGCACGTCAAAGTTTTGTAAAAAAGCCACCGTCTTCAAAGTGATGACCTATTGACTTTGCGCCTTCAAAGCGCGGGCGGCTGAAACGCTTTGGCTTCTCAAATTGCAGCCTGCTATTTGCTGTTTAATCAAGGATGAAGGATAAAAATAAGGTACTTGACTGCAAGATTAGGTGTTTTGTTTTTGACATTCCAAGAGGCAGTTTAGGGTTCTTAAAGTTATAAATAAAGAAAACCTAGTGATGGAAAGAAACAGTGCCAGGCTGGATCGCTAGAAACATGTGGAGGTTGGACGGCTTCTTTTATCTCTCATCCTCACCAACCAATGGTATCTAGTCATTTATAAAGCTGTTGTAGTCCTGCGTCTATCTTACCTTTAAATCAGTATCCTACAAATAACTGTGGAAGAATAAGTGGTAAATAAACTGAATTTACACAGTGCTTTTCTAGACCTCCACCATATTCAGCCTTTCACACACAAACTCATACATTTGTTTTTTGCCATGCAACAAGGTTAATAATGATCATTTATTCTTATAGTCATAATGAGAATTTAAAAAGGAATTTCTTTTTTGGCCTAGGAACAGCATGATGTACACAAGAAGCACTCTGGCTCTTCATACCCTCCCATTGTACCGGCAAGGGGATCTTCAAGACCTGCAAGGTATGTACTCAGTGCAATTACGAAAATGTAAATATCAATGACTAGTGTAAACTGTTTTTGTAAAGTAAAATGTGACTTCCTGCATTTAACAGACTTTAATAGAAGTAGGCTGGAGCTAAAATGGTGCTTCAGCAGTCAGAGGTAAATAAAACAAGAATTAGTTGATTTTCTTTTTTTTGTGGCAGGAGGAGGAAGCATGATTATCTTTGATGTGATTTGGCTAAGTCTGAGTTCTAGAGGCCTCGTAATAATAATTAACTTTAGGTCGCATTTTAAAACAGAATTAGGACTTTGAATTTTGTCCTTTCACCCTTACAGTGGCTCACATTCAGCAGGTATTACAGAGCCAGTATAGACAGAGAAAAAAGTGTGACCGCCAGTAACTGCCAACATGCTTATTTACATGCGAGTGTTGTGTCAAGACAGAAACATATTTACTGATGCTTTTAATTGTGTGAGGAGCAAGAGCCTACTGTGCAGGACTTGTAATCTTGTTACTGGGATTATCTCCATCTTTTTTTTCCTTTTATTTTTGCAGTGGGACGATGAGCTAAACTTTGAAGACACCCCTGTAGCTCTCCTCTACGTGGTCACTGACAGCTCCACTGGTACCATCCGGTTCAACCCTGACAGCATTTCTGATGTGATTGAAGCAGACCTTGATGTGACAGTTCTCCCCAGGTTGGATGATGCACATTTTCATAATGTTGGTTTTTATCTGAAGGTAATCATTTTATAAGGTTCCTTATCTACCTCAGCACATGATACGTGTGATTCATTATGTTAAATCATTGGATCTTTATTTGCTTTTGATTCCACAAAAGTTATTTTCTCATATTTTGTTTAAATTTATTGGTTATTTCTAATAATGTCCTTAATTTGCACCTTATAGCACAGTTTAAGGTTCTTTAAATCCTGTGTAAAATAAACACTGTCAATGTTTCCATTAAAATACAGTGCACATGACTGGATCTACAAAACCATTCCAGTTGTTTCAAGTTTTATGAACTGTTTTAAACTTGAATAAAAAAGATGAACTGAACAAAGTGAGTTGTATTAGTATTTTTTAACAATTGTTACTGAAATGAGGGTTTTCTTGTACATTTTGAGCTGATGAGAAGTTATTTTGTATATCTTTCTCCTTTGGTGTATAAGTTTTGTACAATTAAATTTTTTGATTACATTTCCCCCAGGCTTTGGGTTGAGCGCAAATAAATTTATTGAGTAGAAGAGTTGGTTGGATTTAATTTGAATGAGTATCATCAAATCAATTAAAGCGAGTATGCATAACTTAAAAATATATATTTTTAAAGTAATACATTTGAGTTGGGAAAACTTAAAAAATTAAAAAAGCAACTAAGAAAACAATTGAGTGAACTGAAATGATATGTTTTAATTTCAGTTCTACTCAAAATTGTTATTTCTACTACTCAAAAACTTTGAGGTAATCAGTTACAACATTGCATTTTGAGTACTTTCAACTTGTTCAGGTTTACAGTGCAGGAAAGTCAAGGGATGTCAAATGAAAAGAAGGAGTAGGAGGAGAGCTCTGGATAGAACGAGTCCTTTACCTTGTACATAATTAAGGTAACGTCTCTGTTCTACATCCTGTTTCCAGGGAGAGGGCAACACGTTCATAAGCGTTTCTCATAGTGACACCAACCTCTGATTAATTGGCCCCCGAATGCACAGCTTTAAATCACAGAGTCCCAGACACGCACACCCACTCACATGCAAATGCTTCACCAGCACACAGTGAACATGCAGTAGGTCAAAGCTCCGATCCACATGGCATTTAATCACAAAGTTAGGCCAAAACACCTTACTGATCTTTCCCCCATGACAGCACTGAGGCACATGTGACCTTGCATATCGGCTAAAGATAAATGTAGAACGCCATACCAGCATGCACGCCCTCCTTCCTGGCCTTCTTAAAATGAAAGGAAAGGAAAAATAGTAGTCCTCCTGGACAGGCTCTATCTGGCTTAAAGGAACAGCAGTACCCAAAAAAGTCATTTTATATATTAACATGGAGGTGGAAATTCAATACACTCTTTTACATACAAATGAACATTTCATATTGTTATTTTTAGTTTTAGTTTCCACCATTTATTAATTTTAGCTAACCCCCCCAACTTGGGGTTCAGTGTCTTGCCCAAGGACACATCGGACATGTGGCTGCATGAGCTGCGCATGGAACTGCTGACCTTCCAGTTGAGAGAATCGACTCTACCAACGGGGCCCACTGTGGCCTTCAACCTTTTAAAAAACTATTATATCATTTGCCAACTATTCAAACTAATTCTCAATTCCTTTTGCTTACATTTTGAGCCATTTATATTATTAGCTCTTTTTTAACCAGTTATTTAAGCAATTTAAACCATTTATCCATCAATTTGAGCAACTTATTAATACCTACTATCGCAAAAATGTACTATTCTAATAATATCAGCCATTTATCCAATGCTGTTCGCTACATTATGACCATGCTAAGCATTGCAGAGAAGCTAAGCAACAACACATGTATTCCAAGAGTGCAATGTATTGGGGCGGCAGTAGCTCAGTCTGTAGGGACTTGGGTTGGGAATCGGAAGGTCGCCGGTTCAAGTCCCAGCACGGACCAAGTCCGGAAATTGGCCTGGTAGCTGGAGAGGCGCCAGGCCACCTCCTGAGCACTGCCGAGGTGCCCCTGAGCAAGGCACCCAACCCCCCCCCCCCCCCCCCACAAGCCCAGGAGCGCCCGCCGCAGGGCAGCCCCCCCACCCCGAGACCCCCCCATCAGTGCATGTCCACAGGATCCTGCTTGTGCATGTGTGTGTATTTCAGTTCATGTTTGTGTAGCATGTTTACTAGACAGAGTGTAAAAACGAATTTCCCCTCGCGGGATCAATAAAGTATAAATTCTTCTTCTTCTTCTATTTAACATTAAGAATGTATTAAACATACAGAAAAGAAACTCAATTTAGTTCAGTGTTTGATTTGGTTCCAAGACAAACACATCATGGGATGCATTACATTGTATTGACGTCACTCTCCCTGAGTGGCTCACACTCATACATACTGTATATTGCATAGTTCAAGGTGAGGGTATGTATCTCAGCTGCCTCGTGCGCAAGATCAATTGCTTGGATCTATTCTAAGACTAGAGGAAGCTCTCAAGAGTCCTTGTGTCTTGACGCCTCACATCTCAAAAGCACACAATGCCTCTTAGTAATGCCCGGCTATAGAAGAGAGCTTTCAGCTGCTACACTCCAGCATCTGTCCACCTGTCTCTCTTCCTCAGCCCTGTCCTCCCAGCCTGCTTATGCCTTGATGAAGGTATTGGGCATGACATATCAGGTCCTGTCTACCAGTAACTGATTGTTTGCTGTTTGATAATATATAAAAGTAGAGACTTGCGCTTGTCAGCTGTGCTCTAAAATAAATGCAGCCATAGATTTCCAATTAAAGGTGGCAGGCAGGGCTATTAGTTAGCTCTAAAGGTAGCTGTCACGGAGCAGAATAAGCGCGGGTCTATAACCACCATGATAAGGCAGCAGTGAGAGGTGTATTTATCCAGCAGGACACACAATCACACTGTCAACAGTGTAGACACAGAGCTCTGTACAGAGTGTTGGATTGGGTGCTATGATACGTACCATGAAACAATAAAGATCTATCAATGGTTGAGATGATACTATTTACACTAGTTATAACTTTAATACATTAGCAGCAGATGAATAGGGCCATTGAAGTCAATGTAGCAAATCACTGCATGGCTCTACCTTATGGCAACACTGGAGGATTTGAGCATGTGTGATAAAAAGCCAGTTACACAGTTGTTGTGGTGATGGCTCATTTGTTAGCACCTGATTTATGGAGGGAAGTTCTGGCATGTTCTCACATCTGATGATTACAACTCAGCAAAGGGTGCAAAGCCATTGCAGGAAACTATCAGTGGATGTAGCCTCTTAGTTTCAAAAGTAAAGCAAAGTGCCTTCACCCTGCATTCTGTTTGATGGCCAGAAAGGAGCACTTGGATTACTACCCAGTAAACATTTTTTTTCTGATGGACTTATACTCTAAAGTATTATTCAATATACAAAGGTGTTCATTTTGTAAACCAGTTTGGTACAGTTATGGACTGTAAACCCTGAACTGGCTTGCATTTCCACAGCCAACCGTACCCTCATTTGGGAAGCGGAGTGTAAGCCAGATGGAAATAGCCGGAAAAGGCAAAGAACACCACACGTTTGAGATCTAGCTGCTCTTGGAATCTGATGTCTTAGTCAGAAAAAAATTCTGTTCACACTTATTGTGTTTTTTCACTCTAGCTACCCTTGCTGGATATCGCATGGTTCTTGATCTAAAAACAGAAGTCAGAAAATTTGTATCATTTAAAGATTGACACAAGTATTGTGCACTGAACTGCCTAATCTGAGCGTCACTTTGTACACAGATAAGATGTGCTTCTTCTTGTTTTGGGGCCTGTGTATTTACCTGAATGTAATTTCGCCACACTCATATGACCTCCTGAATCTAAATGCCCTAGGGCTGCTACAGATAAATAGCTAATTTTTCGCCAACCAGCCCCTCTAAGCAAACTTAACAAGCTCTTGAGTGTCACATGTCAAAATGTCAGGTTTTCAGAAATGCTTTAATCTGCTTTTTAGGCTTCAGTACAAGCTGTACACATTCTATTTATTTCCACATTTAGCTGATAAGCGGCTGCATTCTGTTCCATGTTCCACAAAGCCTAGACAGGAAAGACAACGTGTACCTTTTCACTTAGGTGTTGGCACTATAGTCTGCACATGCAAAGCTCTAATGAAAGGAAATTGCCTGGGAATTATTTTTAAATGAGGACATGGAAGAGACACAGAAAGCAAATATGAGAACAAATAGGGGGAGGCAAAAAAAATGGAAGTGAGATAGCTGCAGGAAATATGAAAGAAAAGTGAAAGTCAGACAGAATGATAGAGAGAGAAGTGTGTGTCTATTGGGAGAATGAGTGTCCCTTATCACTCTGTCCCATGATACTGCCTGTCACCCCCATTTCTGGATAACAAGGTCTGTTCTATCTCACCCGTTCTAAAAAAAACACCCAGCCTGCCTTGCCTTGGCACTTGAATCCATACAGCCACAGACACACACAGTGTTAGGCTGCACATAGCCTTATTCCATGTGCATGATCCTATAGCATATAGATGAACGGATTTCTTATTCAAAAATGTTACACTGGCAGAACACCACAGTTGCTGGTTTTTCCGTAAACTTCTCAGCATGTCGGGCTGTTTGCTGGCCGTGTTTGCATCTCGATCCCTGTCATACACCATCACAAACACACACACACACACATAAGCAGAGACATCTGATTTGGCTCATGATTCTCAAATCAAACCAATATCCAGAGAAGTGCCTCAGGTCAGTGCTGAAAAAAGGAGATGCCGTCTGATTGAAAGGTTTGTGAATACTAACACACACAAAATCAAAACCGGCCTCATGCCGTCTGAGGTCACACTCAATCAGAGCGGACATGATTTGAGAAGGGGGGGATGAAATATACAAAAAAAAAAGAAGACAGAACTACTTCCACTCTCAGAAAGAACTTTGAAGTACCACTCCTTCATCAAGCTAAAGTTCTATGGAGACGGCAGTCGTCATGGAAATAAGCCTGAAGCATTAACCCATTCTATCAAGCTGCACTAGCCTCCGCCTCCCCTCCCTCCCTCCCTTCCACACATACCATCGAACATTTACGAACACACACACACACACACAAACTAATCACCACTTTCTTCCCAAATCCCTCCTCATAGATCTCTCACTGCTCTCTGGGGGCTCTCCACAGCGTATTAATCAACGTAATTGAAATAGTTGATTACATCACTTCACGCTTCATCCTGGTTTAAGGGACTGTGAGCAGCAAGTGTTAAAGATGTAGTAAAAGGACACCGGGATGTTGTGGTGTATGTGCATATCTGTGGCTAAATGCATTAGCACTGTTGCTATAAATAAGCCCCAGACACTAATAACTGCAACTGTCTCCACTATAGAGCCATTACTCACACTTCCTTTAGAGGAAGGTGCAAGGGCGTTCACACTTTAACACATGCAGTCACGTCCACACTTAATAGGTCACAAAGGTGACTGAAATGTTTTTTCAGTAAAAGGGTCCTAAAATTTTATTGAATGATGCATCAATGCATTAAATAAATTAACTGATATTACCTCTCAATGCCATACAGTACATGCCGTGTCATATGTTTGGTGTGTATTGTCACATGACCAGAGCTGATTACATTTATTACATAGTGGTTGCACCTTTGGAGGAGAATGGCTGTATCAACGCTCTGACAAAAACATATTTAAAAATGATGTTAATATTAAGATAATAAAAAAATATTTTTGGTACACATAACCCTTATCTTTACTTTGTTTAGTGTGGTCACAGAATGAGTAAACATACTGATGGCAACAATAGTGACCAGTGAAATAAGACAATGTATCTATACACAAACATATAAAGACTTCTTGTTCAACACAACGTTCTTCTCTGCTATTTCTTTACATTTACTGTGAATCAAATACTCTGTTGAACCTAGTGGACCATCCAGACAAGACATTCAACATTGACGGTATCCCTAAATTAGAAAGATGCTCTCGCCTCAGAGACTAGAGAGAAAGATGGGCAAGATATGGATAACTAAGGGGAAACAGGCAGTTTACCAGCCCGGTTATCAGTGAAGATAACCACCACCACTACTCCACCCCTCACCACGGTTGGATGAGCCAAGGGGTCCAGACAGAAGAGTTAATGGCCTCTCAGCAATTCATAAAAGGCAAACCAATCTGTTGGGTCAGGTCTGGCTTTGGTCAGGGACCCAATGTTGTTTTCACTCTTCCAGAGCAAGCTCAAGTACCTAAAAAAAATCAGTTCTTCACTTCGCTTGCACTCTTTGATGAATGACAAAAACAGGATGTGGGAGCTCTGGAACAATTATGCCAATCATCTGTTTGATTTCCCATGGAAGCAACAGAAGTACTTCGTGATATTACACTGGGGAACCTCTGAGGTTCTGATCCAAGGAGACTGAGGGGGCTGTGGCTCAGCTGGTAGAGTCGTCATCTCTTAACCAGAGGATCAGGGCTTAGATCTCCAGCTCCTGCAGCATCATGTCCGATGTGTCCACTTGAGGCTCCAAGAGACCCGGAAGTCACATACCCACCTCATATTCCAAAACAGGCATTCAGAAACCAATGGTTGATCTCCCTCAGACTTCATACATGTGTATATACAGTCTATGGAAACAACGTGCCTTTGACAAAGTCACACATCCAAAATTAATCAACAAATACAATGGAGCAGATGGGTGGTGCTGAGCCTTACAAGACCCTAGACCATCAAGGATGTGCTCTGGCGCCAAGGCAACTGCAGCAGAGCCTCTAAGTCCGGTAAATTTGGATGTAGAACCTCCATTGAGACTTAGATCTCTGGAACATCCCACAGAGGTTCGATTTGATTGAGACATTGGGAATATGAAGGCCAAGTCAACACCTTAAACTCATGTCATGTCTTGACATGTTCCTAAACTTTTTCCAGCAAGTCATAACTATAAATGTAATCATTTTAATGACTGTGAAGGAAAAATATCTTAATGTAATATACACACTATCCAACCGGACACAATTGTGACGGATAATGAAATGCACCTTTTCACCAAATTTCCATGAAAATCAAAAAGGAAAAAAAAAATCAGGATTGATTAATTGAATGGGTACTAATGACACATGATTTGAGTATTTTCAAATCTGGGAAAAATCAGGGATTAAATGGGTAATTAATTATTTAATTATATTTAATACTGAATGATGTAGACAAAAGCCAGACAGTCCAATGGGAAAGATCCAGCAGCCACCCACCAACAGCCAGGCTTGCTGAGGACAACACAAAGCCTCCATGCTCCTTACACAGTTGATGACACTGACAAGCTTGCACAAGAAATGCAAAAGATTTAAGAGGGACATTTGTAATACTTTGTAATAATATTATTTTTGGTGCAGTTTAATATCAATACATTTAGATGATAGTGCTAGTTGGTTTACATGCACTTCATAAGGCTTACTAAATAGTAAGATACATGAAGTAGGTCTGGACAGTGGAAGCCTCAGCTTCATGCTGCCCTGATTGCGGAAATAAATTTCCTGTCACTCCAATCACCATCGGTACTCTCTGCATGGTTGCTTGTCTCTGAAGGTCAGCTCAGACACCTATAGCTTCAGCTCTGTCAGGCTTCATTAAGATGTATATATGATGAAAGGAAGGGCTGTAGGTTTGAGCCTGGGGGCATTGAATATGCTAGGTGTTGATGAGGCTGGAAAACTCTAATGGTGTGTGTCACCAAAGTTTATATCATAGCCAACATGCGCAGGTCCAGTTGTCACATGACTGGGAGGCCTTCTGTGTGCAAGCTTTATTCTCTTTGCCAGAGATTTTCTTTTCCAGCTCAGTTCATAACCTAACAGCTCTTAGGTCCACCAACACAGAGTTCTCGGCAAACCAATGCTAGCCACGGTGACTGACTCTTTCCAACCTATCAGCTTGCAAATCTGATGCATTTTTTTAGCAAACCAAAGTTATCTTTGGTTTGCTAAAAAAATTAAAAATAAAGAAATTGCACATGATTGACCCTGCTGGTCAACAGGATGTAACCCTTGGTGAGTATGCTAGTTTTCAGCTGTATACAATAAAACGTATATAAAGAGCTTGCTTTGCCAATTCACATTATATGTGAAGTCCCACTTCTGTCAGTTTGTATTTTCTCTTTTGGGGGTGGGGGTAGTTTCTATGTTTTGTCATTTAACTTAAAACTGGAATATAATTTCCAACTTCGATCAGAGTTTACATAGAGCTCACATTACAGGCTAGCTTCCCCTGAGATTGTTCCATAATAGCCATAGTTTGCAACTAAAATATTTAAATTGTGCCCATAAGAGATGTAAGGTCTTCTTCAAAACACATGTCTTGCACTTAAGTATTTTGAAATGGGATTTTTTCCAAAGGTGGTTGCTGATTCATTCTAAATACATACTGTACAGTAAATCTATTTTGTGTAGAGCAACAAGAGCAAACAGTGTCATGATTTGGTTTCTTATTTTGTAGATTTTCAGAGTTTAGATTTTCTTGTTTTTAGTTTTCATTCTTCCCTGATGGTGTTTCCCTTGTGTTTTTAGTCTTTAGTGTTTCATGTGTTATTTTGTAACTTCATATCCTAGTGTTTATGTTCTAGTGTGTTTTGTTACATTCTTGAGTTCTTTGTGTCTTCAGTGTTTCATGATTTAGTTTTGTAGTTGTGCTCAGTGTTTCTTGTATTGTGTTCATTCCTTCCTCTGTGTGTTTCCCTCTGTGTTGATTGCCCTCATTGTCTTCACCTGTGTTATTAGTCTCACCTGTGTCTGATTACCCCTGTGTCTATTTAGTCTCTGTGTTCCTCCCCTCGTGTTGTCAGATCATTGTTGTAAGTAGAGTGTAGTTTGTCCGTCTATGTCAGAGTTTCCAGTGTTTCTAGTGGCTCCTCGTTTTCCCCTTTTGGATTTTTGTTGAACATTTTTGAATTAGTGAGTTTTGTTTGCCTTTGTCTTTTTGTTTAGTAAATTTAGTTTTCTTTGTATCTGCAATTGGGTCCACCTTGTTTCTTCAACCAATCGTGACAAACAGACCATCATTGTTACTGTACTGTCAAGGTTTCAACCTGTCCAAAGCTCTAACTGACAGCAGGTCATCCTAACATACTTGGCTTTGTTTCGATGTCACCCATATAAGTATTAAGAGACACAAAGACAAAACTTGACCTTTAACATTGAGAGAAACCTCTCAAACAATACTCTTGTGCTGAGCAATTGGATTTTTGGCGATGGTCAACTTGTTAAAATGCTGTGTGACGGCCCTCTTCCCTGCTTTAAACATGGTTTATAACATCAGACCAGATATCGCTGGATCTTAAGCAGCATACAGCATTCATTGGTTTGGGAATCCAGCCCTAGCATCTATTGTGTTTAGGTCAATAAATACATTTTAAACCGTATTGAAAATTTAAACTTTTAAACATTTTTGATACTGTTTCGACAATTTTCCAACACACTTCACAAGTTGGCATAATAGTTTACAACTTGGCTCAGTTAGACTTGTTTTCCTTTCCGAATTAAATACACTTTATTTCTGGTTGTTGCCAATAGCTTTATTGACAACCCTTAAAAACAAGCAGGATAAATAAACAAACTATTCCAATTTCCATCTGTCGGTGAATTACTGTAATATCCTCCACTCTGTTTCAGTACCAGGGACAGCACCACATTAACACACTCATCTCTGGACACAACAAAAAGATCTGTGTGTTTTTTGTAAAACAATGACTCATGCAATTGTATCTAATTGTAAATTTGATTTCATATTTTATCAAGTAAAATCAATCTGCTTTTTGAGTGCTAATTAGCTACTTTGAACAAGGTACTCTTAGAGAATGAACATGCTAAATGGTAAACCTGCAAAATATCTATATGGTGTCATTCGCATTTTGAAGATGATGATGATAGCAAAAGAACTGCCATTGAATAGACTTACAGAGACTCTGTCAACTGTAGACCCTAAGACAAACTTTTGTGCTACATATAAAATTATGTGTGAAGTGTTTTCATTGTGCATTTCTTTTTCGGTTAGGGACCTGCTCCTGCAATCCATAGCCACACATCTAATGATGGAAACATTTCAGTTAAAAGCAATACGTTTGGACAAAGATACAACATGGATACAGAGATTTTGGGATTGGAAATGAGGTAGATTCCAGGTAAAGGAAGATGAAGGGGAGAATGACATGAATGTTGTAGAAGGAAATTACATGTGGTAGACCAGGAAGGGCAAGGGTGTCAACTTAGCAAGTGGAGTAAAGAATTGTCATTTTGGACTTTTTCCTGCCAGTGCCCTAGTAAATCATCTGTGTGACGCCGGGGCGAGCTGATGTGTGAACACAACCTTTTTTGATTTTGTTGCATCAAGTCAAGTTTTTGTTGGTATACAGCGAACATGTCTGTATGAAAAACATCATGAGATTTTCTTTTTATTGATATTAATTATTTGATTTATCAATGAAGACAGTTGATTATATAACATCCTGACAACACAAATACAATCAAGATCCAACAGGGTCAATATGTTGATTTTGCAGTTTCACCCCTTAACTCCATTCATATATGATGATGCACTACTATCTTTAGATCCAGAAGGAAGCACACTGAACTGGTGCAAAAAAGGACGAAACTATAAATATATATAGCACAGAATGCTTGAGGAATTTTGAAAGGATGCACAGTATGTTCTCCCAAATGTGTATTTGTAACATTCAAAAAAGAGGGGAAAAAAGCACAATATCTTTTGTCAGAATCAGAAGTATAGTGCTGTATCGCATTACTTTTCCTCTCCTGTCTCCCCTCCGAATTCATCCTCCTGATATCGATTTCTGTCTTTCTTCTATTTTTCAGATGACCACAAGCACTCAGCCATAACCTTTTGGCCTGTAATGTCTCAATGGCTCACTAGTAGCAAAGTAACTGTTCTGTTTGATACTTACAGTCCATGCCAAGGGATGAGGAAGAAATAAACAGGATTTCTGGAGTCTTTTCGTAATCCTACAAAGAGATAATTAAACTGAGAAATAAGCATGAACCCTGAGGGTATACATGTTTCTTTTAATTCATGTGACTCGAGCAGAGAACACACAGAAGAGCTATTGATTAGCTGTTTACACATTAAGTAAAACCTCTGTTCTGTCAGTGTTGTAAAAAAACTATTTAGCCTGTTGCTACCTTGGCACAGTAACATACAAAGACAAGTGCGTTATACTGTAGAAGCATGGTAGTGGTTAAAAGGAAGTTTATTTCAAGCCTTAGGAATCTTCAAATTGATGTATATTTTGACACTTCATTGTGTGAATTGTTGTTTTTACTTGATTTTAACTAATGCAAACAGAAAGCAAGGTTTTGGCCAGAGTAGTAGTAATAATAATAATAATAATACATTTCATTTGTAACACACTTTACATTTTTGCAAAAAAAATCTCAAAGTGCTACAGGAAAGAAAAGAAAAGAAAATAGAAATAAAAACAACAAAACAAAATCAACTAAGCAACTAACGAAACTAAAAGCGCAAGCAGAAGGCTTTGTTAAAAAGGTGGGTTTTTAGAGCCCTTTTAAAAGCGTCAGCAGACTGTGGAGCCCTCAGCTGCTCAGGGAGAGCGTTCCACAGACTGGGAGCAGAGGAGCAGAAGGCCCGGTCACCCATGGTGTGGAGTTTAGTCCTGGGGGGATGGAGGAGGTTGGTGTTTCCAGAGCGGAGGGTTCGTGTGGAGGATTGTGGGGTGAGGAGTTCTTTGAGACAGAGGGGGGCATTTCCATGGGTGCACTGGTAGGTGAGAAGGGTGACTTTGTATTGAATCCTGAATGAAATAGGAAGCCAGTGTAGTGTCTGAAGGATGGGTGTGATGTGTTCATATGTACGCACCCTCATCAGGACCCTAGCAGCGCTGTTTTGGACATATTGGAGCTTCTGGAGGCTCTTGCTAGGGACCCCGATGAGGAGTGCGTTGCAGTAGTCCAGCCTGGAGGAGACAAAGGCGTGGAAGAGTTTCTCAGCGTCTGACAGGGAGAGTGTAGGACGGAGTTTGGCAATGTTTCTGAGGTGGTAGAATGAGTTTTTGCACAGATGTTTAATGTGGGCTTCAAAGTTCAGTTGAGGGTCCATTTTGATGCCGAGATTTGTGACAGTTGGAGAGAGGTGGATGACTTGGCCAGAAAAGGTGATGGTGGTTATGGGGGATGACCTGATCTGGTGTGGGGTGCCAAGTAGAATCGCTTCTGTTTTGGAGCTGTTTAATTTGAGAAAGTTGTTCTTCATCCACGCCTCTATCTCCTCCAGGCAGGTGGTCAGTGTCGATGATGGCAGGAGTGCAGAGGGGGTTTGATTTGTTTTTAGGTAGATTTGAGTGTCATCAGCAGAACAAGGGAATGAAATTCCATGTTGGCTGATGACGCGGCCAAGGGGTAGCATGTAGATATTGAACAGGGTGGGGCCGAGGACTGATCCTTGAGGGACACCGCAGGTGACAAGGTAAGTCCGGGATTTTTTGTCTCCAAGGGAGACATGTTTGGTTCTTCCAGTGAGGTATGAACAGAACCAGTCTAGGGCTGAGTCAGAAAGACCGATGACAGAGTGAAGGCGGTTGAGGAGGATGGCGTGATCGATGGTGTCAAATGCTGCTGTCAGGTCAAGGAGAACGAGGAGAGATGGAGAACCAGTGTCAGCTGCCATCAGCATGTCATTTGTGACCCTGACCAGAGCTGTTTCTGTACGGTGGACAGAGCGGAAACCAGACTGAAATTTCTCAAATAGTTTGTTGTGTTTTAGATGGTCGTGAAGTTGAGCTGCAACTGCTTTTTCCAGCACTTTGGAAATGAACGGAAGGTTGGAGATGGGCCTGTAGTTGGCAAAGACATCTGGATTTAGGGTGGGTTTTTTGAGAAGTGGTGATATGACAGCAGTTTTCAAGGCAGATGGAACATGGCCAGTCTGTAGGGAGTGATTTATGACTTTGGTGATGAGGGGACTTATGGCAGAGATGTTTGATTTGACCAGGGCTGTGGGAAAGGGATCCAGGGTGCAAGTGGAAGGTTTCATTTTTTTGATGATCTCCTCAGTCTCTCGCTGCGTAATTGCAGAGAGGCAGCAGAGAGGCTGGGTGGTCCCCGGCTGTGGGTCGGCAGTTGGGACAGGTGGAGAGGCGGCGCTGAAGAGGAGAGAGCAGATGGTGTCAACTTTTGTTCTGAAAAAGTCGATGAAATCGTTGCACCCCTCCTCTGTGGTGTCTGAGAGGAAGGGGGTTGGTGGATTTAGGAGATGGGTTATGGTGGAGAAAAGTTGCTTTGAGTTGCCGGGGCTATTATTTATGATATTTGAGTAGAACTGTGACCGGGCATTTCTGAGGGACTTTGAGTAGGCTTTTTGATGTTTCCGATAGGCTAGCCTGTGCACAGTGAGTCCTGAGACCTTGAGACACCGTTCAAGGACACGACCAGTCGCCTTCATATTCCGCAGCTCGGAGGTGTACCAGGGGGCTTTTTTAACAGCTTGAGCAGCAATCCACTCTGATCCTGTATTTTATCATGCCTCTATTTCAGCCCTGCTCAGAACAGGCTGTTTCTGTGTCTGTAGCTTTAAATGTAAGTTAGCTGTGTTTGACCACGCCCCTCTAAAAGCAATTGGGTGATTCTGGCTTTCTTGTTCAATGCCCAATCGTTTACAGTGAGAATGCAGACTCACGGGGCAGAACAAACACTGTGGGAGTGTCACCCACCTGGGGGAGGGGTTGCTGCCCTTTGTGATGTCACAAAGGGAAAATCTCCAAACGACCTGTTTGAGCACACACATTTTAAGAAAGGTGGAGCAGACAAAAGCCAGAGAGGATGGACTTTTCTCATAATTGAGGGGTTTGTAGACGAAACTAGGGACTCATGTTAGAATACTACCAGACCTTTAACTTAAAAAACTTTCTTTTTAAAACAATGTTATGGTATGCACATATTTTGAAGGTAAATTGTAAATTAAGTCAAGCAGAGATTCTAATGCATTGACCTTTAACAAAAACTGTCAGCTATTGGGATTGTTGGAGTTTGAAAGGACTGACAGCTTGGGTAATAATGGTTTAGGAAACATGTGTTGCTCGACGATCAAATTATGAGGTCCTGTTTTGATACTCACACTCTCACACTCTCTCTCTCTCTCTCTCTCACACACACACACACACATATCCTATCATGGGATTATCTGCCAGTTTAGATAATGTGATATAATTAGAACACCCTGTGATTTTGAGACTCATGTTCAATGTTTATAAAGGTATTGCTCAGACTACATTAAACAGATTCTCAGATTCACACTATAATCTCTGTCCATTTATTAAAACTTAATCTCCACTACATGATTAGTCTAAGGACCTGTTAAACCCTGGTTTTAACATAGGCCCTGTTTGAGTGGACAGCCTGAAGTACAAGTGTAAATGTACCGAGGATGCATTGAGGTAGACTTAAAACTTTATCAGCTATAGGGTAAATTCATGGGGGAGATTTTCTGGTAAATTTTTGTCCACCTTTTTATCAGTTTGCATTTGATAGGGATAGGGTTATGCCAATAAAGATGATGAGGCAAGGTTTGAGTTTAGAGTGGAGAAGTAATATCCAATCACAAGAGGTACATGAAGACACATCTTAATGCCAAGTATGAACAGTGGTAGTTAGCTGTCCACTTTAGAGTAATTTACCAAGGTCACAGTTAAGAACAAGATGCAAACAGGCTCTTACTCAGTAAACACTGAAATATTGGAGAAAAAAAAAGATGGAGACGGATGAAAATACCCAAAAGTAAGAGTGCATATTTTACAGGTCAAGTCCAGGTCCATTTTGCACTGATGATACTCCTCAAATGTAAATAAACCTGTTAGACATAAGTACCTGAGGGAGGGAAAAGCACAACTGTTAGAGTGAGTTATGTCTTTCTAGAGCATTTTAAAGGGATTATAAGAGATAAGAAAAAAATCAGGGGGAAAGAGGAGATTTTATTTTCTTGATGAAAAGCCAGGAGTGATTGTGTTTGGATTTCAGGGTGTACTAAGAAAGAGGTAAGTCATTGGCAACATTAAGTTATCAGAGCTTACTCCTGAACAAGCTAGCAAGCATGGTCCAGTGAATAAATAAAACAATGCCTGATAATAAGTGTTATGACATAAATTAAAAACAACTAGAATTTAAATAAGTGAAAAACTGAAACCCTTCTTGGACAGTTTGTACATTAAACTGCTCAGCAAGAATTTTAGTCCAATACTTTCATAAATAAAACCAATATGGCGGAGAAGTTAAGTTTTGTGACTTTAATCACTTGAGGGGACACTTAGAAGACAGCTAGTACCACCTGTGTGTCATTAAAAGCAGCATGTCATGACGTTAAGCCATTATTTAATCTAAAGGAAGAGCAACATTGAAAACTCACGCTCCATAATGTTTTAATGAATACTAATATTTTTTATAGAGACCGAGACAGTTTTTGGACCCAGGTCTAATCATTGTTTTTCGCTGTATAGTGAGTTTGACATGCTTTCGTAACAAGCCTCAAATAAAAACTCAAAAACCTACAAGTTTTTAGCATGCCAAAAATGTCTCAGCCCCAAAGGTTAGCCCACTGTGAGACTTCAGGGTCAATCAATGCATTTGAAAGACGAAACAAAGAATAGTACAGCTCACCAATGGAAGTGAAGGCTATTTTTTGTCAGTGAATATTTTGCAATATTTCCTAATGAAAACACAGATAGTGGTCTAGAGCAGTGGTTCTGAACTCGTCTAGCCTCAGGACCCACAAACGACTCCTCCATGAGAAATTGCGACCCAAATTTCTGATATTTTACAACCAATCAGGTTTATTTAATGAAAACTTCTGCAGTAGACCTTACAAAACGTGATGGAGGCAAGAAACTGAACAAATCAAACAAGTTTAAAAAGTGCTTTGTAGACTTTCTTGACACCATTTTTATCCCAGGACACATTTGGGACCCACTGAAAACGGCTTTGCGATCTACCTTTGGGTCCCGACCCAACCACTTGAGAACCACTGGTCTAGAGATCATCTGATATACTTAAAGGTGATCTAAATTCATACATATGTTGTTACGATGTTGGACGTGTTTATTAATCCTCAGCAGCGTTTTTTAAGCACAAGAAACTTGGCCAAAACCAGACGTCAGGTTCTGCTGACATCTTAGAGGGAAGCATGGAGTGAAGTTGTAGGACATCCCCGCCCAGGCAGCTCTTTCAAGGACATGACCACCCGAAAGCTCAATCAAATCTCCCTTCAACTGCAACAGAGCTGGCCAATCAGAGGAAAGTGGGGAGGGGGGACTTTAAAGAGAAAGCAGCTAAAATGAAGCGTTTCAGGAACAGGCTGAAGTGTTTTGTAATTTACTGACACCGGTATAAATCAGGTGGTTTTTGAGCTACACATCTTGCAACGCCACTCAATAGGTGTCCCAGGCTGACATAATTAATGGTGAAAGTGAGTTTAATAGATTTCCTTACATAATTAGGACCATTTTGTTTCTATTATTATTAAGTTAGTATTTTGGAAATTGGTGAAAAAACTCTTATTCCCTTCCTTGTGGAGTGTTTATTTTTGAAGCCTGAGCAGCTGGTTAGCCTAGCCTGGAAAAGGCCTTAAACAGTAGAACAGATTGCCTGCCTGTTAAAAAGCTGAACAATTTGCCAACCAGTACATGTAAATGTCCCTGGTTAAAATATAATGTCCAGTTGATTAAGAAAAAGAATCTTGACAGGAGTGAGGGTGCATCCCACACTAACGTTTCTTTGTGTCTTAACTTCTTCCAGCGCGGGATTTACAATAGGGATGCACGGAACAGACATAAGGAAAGAGGAAGCAAATTTATCAAATGAGAAATCCTTCACCTCATAGTGTCAGTCTGACATCACGTTAGGTACTGAAGAAGAACTGCACAGCTGATTCACCTGTCACATCCCACTGTACAAACATTCAGACGGAGGATACTCAGCTGTAACCTTGCTCTGAGCGCTGCCAGAAGCTTCCTCTTTCCTCGAGCCTTGCCTCGTCCAGATGCATTTAAGGAATTGGAAGATCCTTCATCATGGAGGAAGGGGAATTAATTCCAGATCAGTCGAGGAGAGCGGACACAAGGATGCACAAATTCATGGAATGAGAAGCATCTCATTCCCCCTGAACATGTTTGTCTGTCTGCTCAGAGGAGTTTTCAGATTCCTCTCACTTATCCAACAAACATTTATAAAACTGTGACTTTGGGTTATTGATTATTATATCATTTATTAGGATTGTGTTGAGTGAGGGGATGTCGGGTCACATGGGTATGGGCGGAGATGTATTGATTTAACTCACCTGTTAAATTTTTGTTCTCAGTGGAAGAGAGGGGGTGAGATGGGTTGCCGTATTTTTTGTTGACCGCTATTGTTACTGGTTCACTGTGATTATGAGTTAATGCACGTTATTATAAGTTAAGTTGATTATCTTTTTTACGTTAATAAAAAAGTCAAACTTATTTTTACGTATCACAGTATTCTTTTGAAAGCGCGTCGGACAGATACATTAGGCCCAACTTTAGCCTCTCAGCGGCTTCATATTCAGGAACACCGCTACATTTTGTCAACAAAAAAAAGGCATCAAAGTAAACAAAAAAGACAGCGCAAAGGATCAAGAGGACACAAAGAGGAAGCGGAGGAAGCGGAGGAATCGGAGGTAGGAGCTGGCTGTGTAACATTAAAGGAGACACTGTTGGAGCGAGCTACAGCCAGGTAAGCTCACCTTTGAATGGAGTGGATGTGCGCATGAGCTGAAGATTATTGGAAGGAATTCGGCTTGCATATTGACTGCAGCTTGTTCAATGGGAATGGATGGTTGGTTGAGGATTGGATCCCTCTATGCATCGGCTGTATCAGTGTTACAAATCGTCTTGATGTTAATGTGAAATTAATGTGAATCTCCGCTCTGTGAATCACTGCTCTGAATCAGAAGTCTCTCTGCTCCGCCGCTGTGTGGAATGATCAATCATGTTTGCTGGATTCATTCGTTTATTGTGTGGAAATCTGTCGCAAACTTGAAGTGGATGTGTTTTAAATACACAAAACTGGAATAAAATCAAATGTGAAATTGAAGAAAGAAATGAGTGAAATAAATGGTGTTGAAATGGAGTGTGGCAAAAGAGAAATTAAACTTTCAGCCAAGGCTTTGGCAAATAAAATCGAAAAGCTTCAACATGAACGCAAAATCACTGTGAATGAAATAAAAGCACTTATGAAAAGAAAGGAAAATACCTCACATGTTGAACCTCATCTGGAAAGTTTGTTGAAACTGTGTGCTGATGCTACCTCAACACATGACATGTTAACTCCTTTACTGCCGGATGATGAACGAAATAAACAAAATGAATGGTTTGCAAGCATCATAACACACAGCAACGCATTTAAAATGGATGTAAAAAGGTGGCTGAGTGACTCTGAGGAATCTCAACAAAATAACTCAAAAATAAACCCGAGTGATAGTGTATCAAAGGTGGGAAGCAAACGATCTGCTACAGGAGGAAAGTCTGGTGTTTCTACAGCTTCTTCTGCACGTCTTAAAACTCAGGCTGACTTGGCAGCTTTAATGGCAAGACATAAATTATTAAAGGACAAACATGAACTGCAGGAGCAGGAGGAACGACTGAGGAGAAAGAAGGACCAACTTAAATATGAAGAGGACATTGCAGCACACATGGCTAAATTAAACGTGTTTCAATCTCGAAGCATCTTTAATGAAAAATCAATTTGAAAACATTCTGATGGGATGAATTCATATGTGGAAAAACAAAAATCACAACCAAGAGCTCTCAATGCTTGTGCAAGTTCATTTAATCCTCAAATGTCAGAAAAACAAAAGGAAATCAAATGTGACTACTTGGATCCAGGAACAAGGCCCAAGGAGGAAACTGCACATCAGTTCATTAATTCAGTACCTGTGTCAAGAAATGATCCTTATCATGCAAGTCGCCATGCTACAGATAACACACAGGCTCCTTATGGCTGCACCTTTAATGCAGGTTTTGGGTCAGAAAATGAAGATCAACACAATATGCTTGGAATTATGAGAAAGCAAAATGAAATAACCACACTCTTAATACAACAACAATGCCTCTCATCATTGCCAAAGAGAGAGATCCCAATCTTTGATGGAGATCCATTAAAATATCATGCATTTATGAAGGCTTTTGAGAATGGTGTGGAGAGAAACACTGAGAGCCACAGTGACAGGCTCTATTTCTTGGAGCAGTACACTAGGGCCCATCCGAAGGAGCTAGTTAGAAGCTGCCAGCACTTCAATCCAGAGAGAGGCTACCTTAAAGCTAAAGCTCTATTAAAGGAGCACTTCGGAAATGAGCTGAAAGTTGCTTCTGCATACATGGACAAGGCTCTTTCATGGCCTCCAATAAAGACAGAGGATGTAAAAGCTCTCCAAGATTTCATTTTTTTCCTCAGAGGCTGTTCTAATGCCATGGAAGCTGTGGAGTATTTGCATGAGCTAGATCTCCCAGCTAATATGCTCACCATTATAAGGAAGCTGCCTTATAAGTTTTGAGATAAGTGGAGAACTGTAGCCTTTGAAATACAGGAGAGACGCAATCAAAGAGCAACATTCAGTGACATCTCAAATGTTATAGAAAGACAAGTAAAAATCTTAAGTGATCCAGTATTTGGAGGTCTGCAGGATGCTTCCCAAGTGACAATGTACAAAGGCATGAGCAAATTCAAACCACAGCCTCGTCCTGGAATGAAAGAAACAAGTTTTGCCACCACTCCTGTGGAGAACAAAACTCAATGGAATGGAAGCAAAGCTAAGGAACAAACCTTATCTGCAAGGAGGATGTGTCTTTGCTGTGGAGGAGGACATACATTGGATTCATGTACCCAGTTGGAGAAACGGACCCACAAAGAGAAGATAGGCTTCTTAAGGGAAAATGGTGTCTGTTTTGGCTGTTTGTGTATTGGACACATCAGCAAGGATTGTAGAAAACAGATTTCCTGTTCAAGATGTGGTCTCCAACATCCAAATGTACTTCACATTCACAAAGAAAAGGACTATGGACAAGCAGAAAATAAACCATATGTAGTAGTGGACAGCACCCTGGTGTCAAGTGGGCTTACTGGGGCTGGTGATAACGATTGCAAGCTTCCGATAGTACCTGTTCAAGTAAAATCACAGAAGGGAAGCAAGATTATCAACACTTATGCTTTCTTGGATCAAGGAAGTACAGCTGTTGTATGTACCAAGTTACTGAAGCACAAGCTAGGCCTCACAGGAAAGAAGGCACACATTCTCTTACGGACAATGGGTCAAGAGAGAGTTGTGACCAGCCATATTGTTTCAAGACTAGAGGTCGCCAGCTTGGAATCTAATGACTTCTGTGAATTGCCAAAGACTTTTACTCAGGAATATATGCCTGTTCACAGAGGAAATATTCCAAGGCAAAGTGATCTTGAGGAATGGCCTCATTTGAAACATGTTGTTTTGCTCGAAATAGATTCAGAAATTGAGCTGTTGATTGGGACAAATGTACCTAAAGCTTCGGAACCACTGGAAGTGATTCACAGTGTGCATGGTGGACCGTATGCAATCCGTACAATGCTGGGCTGGACAGTAAATGGATCTCTAAAAGGAGAAAATGAGGATGCAATGGATTGTGAGCGGCCAGAGTTATCAGTGAACAGAGTGTCAGTGGTGAATTCGGAGGAGCTTTGGCTGCAGCAATTCAAGATGGATTTCCCTGAATGCAGTGTGGACGAGCAACCTGGAATGTCAAAGGAGGAACAAAAGTTTATGGAGTTAGTAACAAACTCTGCAAAAAAGGTTAATGGTCATTACCAGATTGGTTTACCATTAAGAAATGAGGACGTCAACATGCCCAATAATAAAGAAATCATCAAGCAACGTGCTTTGCAGCTGAAGAAAAGGCTTCAAAAGGACTCATCATTTCATGCAGAGTACACAACATTTATGGACAATCTGGTTGCCAAAGGTTATGCTGAGAGAGTACCTGAAGAGGAGTTAGAACGCAGTGATGGTAAAGTCTGGTACATCCCGCACCACAGAGTTTACCATCCAACCAAAAAGAAGATCAGAGTCATCTTTGACTGCGGCGCTAGTTACCAGGGAATGTCTCTTAATGTTCAGCTCCTACAAGGACCAGATCTGACCAGTTCCTTGATTGGGGTGGTGATCAGATTCAGAAAAGAATCAGTGGTGATCATGGCAGATATTGAATCCATGTTTCACCAGGTGAGAGTCCCATCTGAAGATGTCGATCTGTTGAGGTTTCTCTGGTGGCCCAATGGGGATTTAAAGCAAGACCTCACTGAGTTCAGGATGAATGTCCATATCTTTGGAGCAACTTCTTCTCCCAGCTGCGCAAACTTATAAAGGCAATAAAGGACAGTTCAGCCAAGAAGTAACGGACAAGATGCTTCATTGCTTCTATGTTGATGACTGCCTGGTGTCTGTGGCTTCTGAGGAAAAGGCTATATCACTTTATCATGACCTAGTCTCCATCTGTGTAAAAGGTGTGGTTCCAGCTTACTAAATGGATAAGCAACAGACGTAGTGTCATGGCAGCAATACCTGAAAGCCACAGAGCTGAGGACATGAAAGGGTTGGATCTGGATCAGGATCAGCTACCAGTGGAGAGAGTGCTTGGTGTTAAATGATGCATTCAGTCTGATACTTTTAAGTTTAAGATCTTAATCAAGGACAGACCACTTACCAGGAGAGGAATTCTCTCGATTGTAAGCTCCATCTATGATCCCCTTGGGTTTTTGAGTCCTGTTGTATTGTCTGCAAAGAAAATTCTAAGAGATCTGTGCAGGAGAGCACTCAGCTGGGATGACATCATACCTGAATCTGTTGCTAAGGAGTGGATGAGTTGGTTACAGGAACTGTTTCGCTTGGAGGAGTTTAACATGAAGAGATGTTTGAAACCATTGGACTTTGGAGAAACAACATCCCGGCTGCATCATTTCTGTGACGCAAGTGAAGAAGGCTATGGGGCAGTTACTTACCTGCTGTCGCATAATAAACACTCACAAGTACACAGTGCCTTTGTCATGGGAAAGGCTAGGGTGGCACCACTTAAATATGTAACCATCCCTCGAATGGAGCTCATTGCTGCCACCATGGCGAGTCGCATTGATGTCTTGTGGAGGAGAGAGTTACACCAGGATCTTCAAGATTCTGTTTTCTGGACAGACAGTGCATCTGTATTGAAATACATAAAGAACGAGACTTCAAGATTTAAAGTTTTTGTTGCCAACAGAGTCTCAGAAATTCTTAAAGCTTCAAATGCCTGTCAATGGAGGTATGTAGACACTGCAAGCAACCCAACTGATATGGCTTCCAGGTGTTTGAAAGTGGATGCATTCCTCAAAGATGCAACATGGGTGTCAGGTTCACCTTTCCTCCTTCAACCTGAGAGTAGGTGGCCTGTTAATCCTGATGATGTTCATCAACTTCTTTCGGATGACCCTGAGCTCAAGAAAGCTGTAACAGTGAATGCTGTACAAGCTGGAGAAGAGATTGACGCTGTTACTCGCCTGTTCAGATATTTCTCATCTTGGACTAGTCTCAAGAAATCTGCTGCTTGGATGTTGAGATTCAAGAACTGGCTCTTGCCTTGCTGTCAGAAGAGGAAACAGTTAAACCTGAATCTTTCAAAGTCTGACTTCGAAGTGGAACAGAAAAGATGTTCACTGGAGAAGGATATGGAATGCTTCAAGAAGAGAAAGTTCAAAGTTGTCTGTCAGTGGATGAGCTTGAGAAAGCTGAACTGGAAATAATCAGGTTCTGCCAAAGGAAGAGGTTTCCGGAGGAAATCTCTAGGCTGCAGAATGGGGAGAATGTGAAGGGTTGTAGCCACATTTGTAAGCTCTGCCCACTGCTTAAAGATGGCGTTTTAAGAGTTGGTGGCCGTCTGAGCAGGTCCTCTATGCCTGCTGAAGCTAAACATCCCATAATACTGGCCAATGATTCCCATATCTCAGACATTCTCCTAAGGCACATTCATCAAGAAGTGGGACATGGTGGTCGTAACCACGTTATCCAGGCTGCGGGAGAGATATAGGATTACTGGTGCTAGTACAGCCATTAGACTTACCTGTTGATCGAGTAAGGCCAGATGAACCGCCATTTACTCGTGTCGGAGTTGACTATTTCGGACCGTTTGAAGTGAAGAGCAGGAGGTATGGTGTTATTTTTACCTGCCTTGCCATACGTGCAATTCCCATGGAGGTGGCGCCTTCACTAGACACTGATTCCTTCATAAATGCACTCAGACGCTTCATAGCGAGGAGAGGTCAAGTCTTGGAACTGCGGTCTGATAATGGGACGAACTTCATAAGAGGAGAGCGTGAATTGAGAACAGCAATTGAGCACTGGAATCAGTCCCGGATTAATGATGTGTTTCTGCAAAAGGGAATCAAATGGACTTTTAACCCCCCAACTGGCTCACATCATGGAGGATCTTGGGAGAGGTTAATTAGATCTGTGATGAAGGTACTCAATTCCACCTTAAGTTTTCAAAACCTGGATGAAGAAGGCCTCCACACAGTTCTTTGTGAAGTGGAATCGATCATCAACAGCAGACCAATCACTCAAGCATCCACAGATCCTAATGACTTGGAGGCACTGACACCAAATCACCTGTTGCTGTTAAAAACTTCACCATCTTTACCACCAGGAGACTGCCAGGAGGCTGACATTTATGCTCGTAGACGATGGAAGCAGGTGCAATACATGTCTGACTTGTTCTGGAAGAGATGGGTTAAAGAGTACTTACCACAACTGCAGGAGCATCAAAGATGGTCAGGAGTGAAGCGCAACATCATTGCTGGAGATATTGTGCTAATCATGGATAACACAGCACCTCGCAACTCCTGGGTCATGGGAAGAGTTCTGCAGACGTTTCCAGACCGAAGAGGATTTGTGCGTCAGGTGCGGATTAAAACAAAGAGCAGCTGTCTTGACTGGCCAATAACGAAGATCTGCCTAATACAAGAGGCCGAAGCAGGATGAGGAGTGTCTGCTGCATCTTGTAACTTTTTGACCTTTTGATCTGACTCTGATTAACTGACAGATGTGTCACAAATGAATTGACTGAGCATGGATTTTGTGACTTTTGACTTGACTGACCTTCGGCTCAAGAAGAAAGAAGACATTGTATGTGTTATGAACTTTGAATATTTAGATTTAAATTATTCCATGTCTCCTATCAATATTATGACGGGTAATTATAATGGGTAATAACATAATAATTAGGGGCTGGTGTGTTGGAGCCATGGATTGATATAATTGTCTTTGTGGTATTTATTTAAGGTTAAGGTAGTTTGTTATATATTGGTGTTTTGGGTTATTGATTATTATATCATTTATTAGGATTGTGTTGAGTGAGGGGATGTCGGGTCACATGGGTATGGGCAGAGATGTATTGATTTAACTCACCTGTTCAATTTTTGTTCTCAGTAGAAGAGAGGGGGTGAGCTGGGTTGCCGTATTTTTTGTTGACCGCTATTGTCACTGGTTCACTGTGATTATGAGTTAATGCACGTTATTATAAGTTAAGTTGATTATCTTTTTTACGTTAATAAAAAAGTCAAACTTATTTTTACGTATCGCAGTATTCTTTTGAAAGCGCGTCGGACAGATACATTAGGCCCAACCTTAGCCTCTCAGCGGCTTCATATTCAGCAACGCTGCTACACTCAATGACTCAGTTTGAGTATTTGAAAGTATTTTTAGCAAATGCACGACTGATTCTCATTTAATTCCAGGTGATGAGACATTAATTCACCCTTTGTCACAGTTGCGCTTTTAACAGAGCTCCTCTCTGAAGGCAGCAGGTAACGGAGTATAAATGGGATGGAAAGAGTAAACTGGTTGGAGTGTGTTTGGTAAACCTCAGGATTGCATGAGAAGAACCTGTTTTTCCATGTTGTTATAGTTTTTCCTTATGGACTAATATTATGTAAAAAATATTGGCTCTCCTTTTTAAGGCTGGCTTGAATACATTATTTCATTTCGTTCATTCATTCTCATTCCTCCATGCCTGGCTATCTTCTTCTGTCGGACTGCCTGCCATCCTCAAGCACAACACACTAATCACATCCAAGAAATACTGCAAGACATTACTGAAACTTTAAACTGACACTGAACCACAACCAATCTCTTGCTTAATCTTTGTCATCATTTACCAGTTTAATTTCTGATGTTTAGATCTTTGGATACCATTCATCATTACAGTGATTGGAGTTTTTGAGAATCTGCTTGTATTAGAGGAGATATTCTGCATGCATCTTTCAACCGACATTTTTTTCTGGACAGAATGCTGTTTTTTTTTACGCTTGGAGCATGATGTATAATGCATGTCCATTGAGATATAGACACGTTCTGCTGGCATTATGCCTGTGACTGTGTCCATTATTTTTTGTGTGTACAAGAATATGTATCACTGGCCAAGTGTGTGAAAAGGTGGGAGGGTGGATGTGTTTATTTTCCTGAAGCTTCTTTCTGTCAACAACCCAAAATGAATATCTTCACATTAAAAAAAAAACTTCTCAAAGGTTTATATTACATGAAAAGCAGGTGCCTTTCCAAAAAGTCACAGCAAAAATGTTTGCCATTTCTAGTAAGGCATCTTGGGAAGGCAAGAAAGGACAGGTTTTAAAAAATATGTTGATGCAGAGTATTCACTGACTTTCTTTCAAGCTGTGTTGGATAAACATGTATATAGGTTAACTCAGCAAATTATTTGTCCTTTCCTGTCCTTAAGTAGCTCTTAAATGCAGCTCTGACATACAGAACCAGTGGTGTGTGACTGTCTATTCATGATTAGTTAATACTGATGGACACTATACATAGCATACTCTGCCATCAGTATATGTCCATTGCCTGTTCTCCATTTATTCCAATGTTGGGGATTGATCTAAATAACAAACACTGTCCAATTGTAGTAACTGTTTGAACAAATATTCAATGTAAACCACTATGATGAGATTTTAGCTGGTTAAGAAATTGACTAAAATGAATACTGATGACCTACAGAAGCAAACAAGAACATCAGCAACAACATTTCTATAATATTACTATTGAAATGGTAAATGGACTTGAGCTAGCATAGCGCTTTTCTCGTTTTCTGACTACACAAAGCAATTTTTACCCCTCAGATCAAATCTACCCATTCACACACTGATTGCAGAGGCTGCTAAGTATTGTGCCAATCAGTATTAACTAATCCATTCATACACATCACACGGTGCCACTTAAACCTAAGGAGCAATTAGGGGGTTAAGTGTCTTGCCCAAGGACACATCGACATGTGTGACATACTTGAGCTCTAACTCCCTACCTTCTGGTTGAGAGACAACCGACTCTACCACTAATCCAATGCCAGCCCTGGTGGCAGGAGCCGGTTATCTTTTAACATTCATTACTTAATTTATTACTTGTGAGACTAGCCGGACAAAACACAGGAGAAAGGAGGTTCCCAATTGACAACCCTGTTGATGTTCTCACTCTTGCTGCCCATTGGTCTAGACAGTTAAGTCGTTGGGGCCGGAAGGGGCCGTTTGGTAGGGTCGGCAAGATACGTGTAGAAGTTTTATGTGTGGTTATGATGTGAGAGCTAGCATGGGGTTCGGTGACTCTGGGATGCTGGAGCTTACTGTCCAGCCTTCCCAATGTGTCGTGGGACTAATCAGACAAAACACCGGTGAAGAGGGGTTCCCACACACGAGGTGATGTCCTAACTCTTGCTGCTTATCAGTCTACATGGTTGAGTTTTGGGGGCCAGAAGGGGCCATGTGGTAAGGTTGGCAGCATCAGCTTTAGCTCTACCAGGAGCTTGCATAAATGGAGCCTGGGAAGGCGCAAGCTGATACGCGTTGGTGTTTTTTTTTTATCTTGTAGCCCATTGAATTAAAGGCATTTTATATTTTTCAACCATCCTGAGCCATCAATGGCTGAAACCACTTTTGCTCGGTCGGCCACAGATTAAGTGCTTAATCGAAGGCTGCTTTGGTTTACAGTATCAACAGCCAACACTCAGAGTGAGAGATGCCTTTAAATGGTGAGTTTTGTTGTTGTTTTACAGCTCGCACACTTACACACGTAATGGGCTAAATCCTCTATAAGAAGACGTACTGCTTTGTCCACAGGGGGCGCCACAATCGACAAACTAGGGTACCGCACAAGAGCTTCCATGGAAGAGTTAATGGAGGGGTTTTTGAGACTTTCAACAGGGCTGTCAGGGAACATCACAAGACAAAAGTTTGGAATCACTACTTTGGATAACGTCAATTTATTCTTGATGCAATAATCCTTGTTTGAATTATTTTCTTCACATAAACTCAAGTACTCTTATCATCTCATGTCTCACCTCTATCTGAGGCTCTTATTTACTTATTTTCCCCAGAAACAGAAAAAAATGTCATTTTCCTAACATCCTCCATTTCGTGAATGTATGAGCAATAAGAACTTTAAGTGTCTTAACAGCAAATGATTGCTTTCACAAACAAGATGATTCCAGAATAACACTGGCACTTTAGCAGGTGTGGGAAACAAACTGAGTCTAATGAGGGCAGGACACTGTTAGATTTCTGTGGAGACTAGTATGGAGAGATTCAGCCACCTGTTTGTTTTCCGAACCATTTTTTTCTATCTCAGTAATTTTTTAGATTCCACACTGTAATCACAGGCAAGGTGAAGACACTCAACTCAAATGAAAATCAGGAGACTGACATCACGTCAAGCTGTATTGTGTCATGCTGTGTCTTATTCCATCAAATCAGAAACAAAATTAATTGTAGCTTGACCTCTCTGGCATTGCTGCAGCAGGGGTTTGGCAGATGAGGCAGATGAGTTTAAAAAAGAAATGAGAAGCCGGAGAATCTTGACGGGATGGGTAATTATACAGACAAAAAAGACACTTGTTATTCAAAGACTGAGACACTAAGCCAATGCAAGACCTGATTGTTTCAAAAAGTGGGATTTTAGCTTTCATTTTTCTGGTGAACTGGTGAAAACTCTTTTTGGAAAGTGAAAAAAAAAAAAGTTTTAAAGGTTCAAAAATCAACCCTAAAACCATCAATCTTTCATAGCCTGACCCGGTGTTCCAAAGAGTGGATGTGGTGTTATGAATGAAAATGTCACCATCACCAAAAGCCCCCTCACAGGTTATGGCACTCACTGCAACATTGGATGGGGAAGGGGGACCTGTAATGCAGACAGTGAAAATTAAACTGCCACTCACTTAACACCGTACGCTACATAGTTACACATTTTATGAATAACAATGACAGATTGCTGCAGGACCGTGCTGCAAGACGTGATGAGTAATGAGAGTGGCGTTTGAATGAGTAGCCAATTTTGTTTATGCGGCATCATAAATTTTAAACACATCAAACTGTTCAGCTTGTGGGTGTTTTTTGGATATTTCAGATCATGGTACAATCATGATGCAATCTCCGTCTGAAAAAGTAAAATGGTGAAACTGAATTTTAGAACCCATGGCTCTATAAAAAACATAAAAGCTTATTGATTCACAGATTATCTGCAGGGCGCGAGTTGATTTGTGCTTTGCAAAAGTGGTTGAAGATAATATCTAATAGCTGCTTGTGTTGCAGTACTGAGGTTCAGTGTTGACCTGACTTTCACATTATTTTGAAGAGCAGCCTTAAATGGGTACATTTGATTGTTAAGAAAAAAAATGGAGAAAGGAGGAGGATACAATTCATGTAGTCAAAAGTTTTTCCCTGTTTGAACGACAATCTGACACTGAAAAAAAAAAACATAATAATGAAAAAACAGTCCAGTTGCATCACTGCCACATATAAAGAAGATGTCACCTGTCAAGTTTATTTGTCTAGCACGTGTTTGTCAAAAACAGCCTCAGCTGAACAAAGTGCTTAACAGACAGGGCTTAAGAGATCACAGACAAACATCATAGCACTGAATACAGAAAAAGAGAGAGGGAATAAAAAACAATTTTAGTCAAATATTTGTTTAGCTCCTTTCAAAGGCCAGGGGGGAAAATTTGGAATTTGAGCTAATGAGTTAATGAGTAAGTGGCTCTGATGAGTGGTGAGGCAATTGAGTCCACAGACTGTGTCCTGCAACTGAGAAGGCACGGTCGCCCCCTGGGTTTTCACTGAGCTCGAGGAAAGACGAGAAGAGACTGCTCGGAGGACCTGAGAGATCGTCCTGGGGTGTAATTGATTGACGTTCTGATAGATAAAAGGGGGCTCAACAATGGAGTGACTTAATAACAAGTAATACTTTTTAAAATTGAATTCTAAAATCAACAGGTAGCCAGTGAAGGGAGGCGAGTACCCAGGTGATATTGTAAGCGACGTGGGTGTATGTGAAGGGCATATCCCATTTTCACTCTTACAATATGCTCACGTATACCACCGGTTAAAAGTCTTGCAGCAGTGATTTTCACGTACTGCAGATGTGCGAGGGAGGACTGACTGACTCCCTGAAGCTGTAGCATACAACGCTGTAGATCTAAACTTGGAACGTTGGAATTTTTCATCAAGGGCTGTCATCCATGAATTACATTGCCATCTGTAAAGAAATTAATACTATTCTCTTTTTTTAAGTTATTATAATAGTAATTTGTTTGTAGTGATTGGACTTATTTACGGAATTTACGCAATCAGAATTTTGTGTCATGTTGATTATATGCATTTTATGACCATCAAGATAAAAGACACTGATTCGTGAGGAAAATATACCGTGAGCTTAATGTGTGAAATAAAGAAGCAGTAGTTGCAGCTCATCTCATAGTTACAAAAGGAACAAACAGTCTTACCTGAAATACACTGTATGCACTAACGGTGCACGCCAGTGTGAATGAGAGGGCTGATGACAAGCAGCAACCCAGGATGGATGGAGTGAGCTGTGAATTCAGCCCTGACTTGCGCTTGCACTCTGCTCAGACTTATTTTTTTTCACTCTTGCCTTTCTGCCTTTCCTCCTCATCTCACCTCACCCCACCCCCCCCCCCCCCCCCACATAATTCCCCTGCTATTGTACTGCCACTGTACAGCACAGTTTAAATCTCTGTCAAATTCTTATGTGCTTATTACAGAGTTCAAGAGCTTAGGCGGAGATGAAGCTGGATAGAACTGAGTGCATGATCGTGTGTGTTTGTGTGTTTGTTCCCAAGAGGTCAAACAGAGGGAGTGTGTGCAGTGCTTGGATGCTTCCGAATTGCAAAGTGCCTACACAGTCTGACAGTAGACAGTCCCTTCTCTCCGTCCTGCACACATAATGTGTGCGCCTACTGTTCAGTAGGCGCACACATTATGCTGATATTTATTCCTACTTCATTCAGTGTGGAAGTGGCGTCATTAGCCTGCCTCATGTTATTGACACTCCAACTCAGATGTGATATGCACGATGGCTCAGTAAATAATACCAAACATCACATTGAATGTACACAATTGAATAACTTAACATTTGAAAGACCTTCTTCTACTGTCTTTATGCTGCTGCAATGCCCGAATTTCCCCTCTGGGGATAAATAAAGTATTATCCTATCCTATCCTAATCTACTGAGATGGACCCAAAAAATACCCACTGAATGACCAAGAGGGTTCAGTCTACTCAAACCCCCTACTGGAAAATCTGCACTGCATACTGAACTGTGGCTTTTAAGGAAAGGGCCCTTGTGTGGGAATGTGCATGTTGCTAAATGTGGGGGGAAAATAATTTTACAGGCTGAAATAAAACAAGATCAAAATGCCTCAAGGCACAAAGGTAGGAGGAGACATTGGAAATAGAGCATTTCTTATTCACTCCTTATCTTCTCTTGAACTTCACAGACCTCCCTTTCAGATGCAAATGCAGCGCTATTCAAAGAGAGGTCAATGTGTTCATCCTGTGGTTTATGCTATGCGCCCCAATGAATAAAGATACACTTTGAACGTCTGTGTGCTGCTCTTAACATGTGCGGCAAATGGTGATGAGGACGGAGAAAATAGAGATAGTATGTTTTAAGGGACAGAGGTCTTTGGCAAAGAGCTTCTCAGTTGTAATGGCAGACAAGTCCCCAGAAACCTGCTTCAAAGTCACATGTTGACTGTTCAGAATCAAAAAGGTATTTTTCTAAAAAAAAACAAAAAACTGCACTTACAGCATCTGCTGGATAAATACAGCAATTTTCCAGCCAATTCAGTGGAGTTAATGGTGGATGCTGTTTCTTTTTGCAAAAGGTAAAGGAGATATGGCTGCTATTTTAGATACTGAAGTCTGATTTTGGTGAAAATGTAGTCATAAAATCAAACAGCAGGTAATAACTTGGATCTGTGAGGCGCACACCTCTATGTTGTACTTGTGCTACAAATGTATAGCCAATGAAGGGATTCCACAGCCTGTTGGCTACGTGAGCCGAATAAGCCAACGTTAGAAACAATGCGGTCCAAAGTGGTGATGTACTGTACTTGTACCTCTTTGGATGTACTTTTCGTCAGTTGCCTGAAACTGTTAATTATCTGCCTCTGATCAACATGACTATTTGAGAGAATAAAGAACTCAAACTTAGTGTTTATGTGATCTGTGTGCTTCTTACCAAAGCAGCTCTAGAAGTCTTTACACATTACTGTAAGATTAGATCTAAAGATATATCTTGAAGCTGTTTTACACGATCAGAAGTTTGATCAGTTAGTATTGAATGTTATCGTGCATGTCAAACACATACGGTAGCTCTGTCATATGTCTGCTTTATCTTCTGATACATAAAGGCATCTGTCTGCCTGCATGATCTTTCTCTGTGATAGACTGTGCTCGAATACATTTGAATTTGTTGTCTTTCTGTTACAGCTGAAAACAGACTGTATAAATAGTTTTCAAAGTGGCTTCAGGTAACACGTTTCCAACAGATATGGCTGATAAAGTCACAGCGTCTGTATATGATATTGATCATTTTGGTGATGTATCCTGAAGGATGAAACAACAACAACATTCGTCTTTGGTCTTGTCAAACCGGGGCAGCTGTGGCTCAGTTGGTAGAGTCGCTCGTCTCTCACCTGGAAGGTCGAGGGTTCGATCCACATCTCTTGCAGCCATATTTCTGATGTGACCTTTGGCAAGACACTTAACTCCATGTTGCTCCCACTGCCTCGTCAGCGGCGTATGAATATGCATGAATGGGATTGGTTACTTCTGATGGTCTCACTACATAGCAACCACTGCCATCAGTCTGTGGATGTTTAGGTGTGACATTAGGTGTAGAAACGCTTTGAGTAGCCACAAGACTAGAAGAGTTGTCCAGGTGAAAAGATGCTGTGTGTTGGTGCAGAATTCTAAAAAATATGTAGCTGGGAAGACATTTAAGTAATAGAAACACATTTTAAACAACATAACGTAAATTACATTTTGGGGAGCCATTGATGTGTCTGTTAATTGTCAGAGTTGTGGTTATCTGTCAAGGATAAACTCCCAAAGTCAATGTGCATCAATATCTTTGCAGATTTATTCCTCACTGCTGTGCAAACGCACACAAAATCTTTTAAAGTCAGTCAACAGGGATAACAAAACCCATCAATCCTAAGACAAACAAAACACACGGTTATTATCGTTTTTTCTAGCAGAGTGGATCTTCACTCAAAAATCCCCGCAGGAATTAAGAACGCGCCTTTCATGCGACTTAATTAACTCAACGTTTTGCTTTCATCGACTTGTTGGCGTTAGTTTTGCTTGAGATGAGCGCTTATGAAATATTTTGGAGCTATTTTAACGTTAATGAATTCAATCAGTTGTTTGGCATTTGGGAATAACACAAGCTATTGCTTTCTCTAGAGTGCTCTACAGGCTCTGTGTGCACCATTCCAACAGCATGTTTACAAAGAGCTGTCAGTTTGTCTTTACAATTAACAAATATAACAGATACACAGGGATCCCCGTGGACTGCTAGGAGTGTATTAAAGAAGATCTATTTGACGACTATCATATTTCATCAGCACTCTTCAGCACTTTTCAACCGTCATCTCTCCTCAAATACAGTAATCATCCTGCTGTCTGATGTTGGCTCCGTTTTCACATTATGTACCAAAGCACCCTACAACATGCAGAACCCTCCCCCGCCCCCCTTCCCGCCCCCCTCTCCTTTTGATCAGAGCCACTCAAGATTAATTAAGCCATGATTTACTCTAATTAGGCCTGATTAGCAAGCTGATTAGCATTTTTTTTTAAACTCAGGAATGCTTTATCAACCCCTACACCTGGTCATTTTGTGTTAGAAACCAAATGCACTGAAGGAGATTTGGTCATCTCATTAGCATACATAGTAATAAAGAACAATGCAGGTACATAATGATTAGCTATTGTTAGATTGTTATGTAAGTGTACTTTCACGTTTCATGTAAATTATGTTACAGTGAAAGTACGCTTGCAAACAAAAAAAGGATTGCATATGTATTCATTAGGAAGTCATATTTCTCTTAATTTAATCTTTTATTTTTCATTTTGGAAAGGAGAAATACATTTCCATACTCATCCTTCAATTCATGTCTTTTTAAAAAGCTTTTAGAGTATGATAAAATGTCAATGTCAGGGTTTAATGGCATAATATTTCCCTATTTAGCCAATAGCCAGGGTAAACAGGTCAACAAGTAGAGACTCAATATTAGGGATTTGTACAATGTCTTGTGCAGGGGTGATCTTCCTTTACATTCAGTACTTTTGTAACTATCAATCTTTCCCAAGACTCTTCTCAATATTTATTTGAAGCTTGATCCAAAGGCAACTGGACTGGGTTGAAGATCTTGAAGACGTTTCACTTCTCCTCAGAGAGCCTAATTCAGTTCTAAACTAACTGGTGGACGGAGCTGGAAATGTAAGCCTCTGTGGATCATTAGCATGGTAATGATCAAGGATGCCTTTGGATCAAGTTTGGATTTACTATAACCAGGATGACTGAGAACCTACACAGACATCTTCTCAATAATTACTTCCTGGACAATTGATTCATAAGGTAGCTGTCTTTCTAACTATAAGTTGAATGGTAAATTGACTTGAGCTTGTATAGTGCTTTTTAACATTAAGGTCACACCTACCCATTCACACACTGAAGGCAGAGGCTGCTTTGTGTCTATCAGTTTTGACTAATCCATTCATACACATTCAGACACCGCAGCCGAAGCAGCAGAAGCAGCTTGGGGTTAAGTGTCCTGCCTAAGAACACATTGCCATGTGGCTGCAGTAGCTGGGGATCGAACCCTAGATCTTCCAATTAAGAGACCATCGGCTCTACCAACTGATCCACAGCCGCTTTAGTACAACATTTAGACATACATTATGGGAAATACGCTACAGGGATACTTGTCTGTACCCTAAAGATCGTACAAAGCCATGAAATTATAAACTTAGTTGCAGCTCAAAACTCCCAGTGACCATATCTTGGTATTTTCTATAACTTTAAAATGAAACAAAGCATACTGAAAAAAGATCAAAAACACCAGGCATTGAATGTTTATTTGTAAAATCAAGATTTTGGATGGTGGAATCCACCTTAGAGGCAGCAAGCTGTTTCCTCTGCCTTTAGCATTTATGCTAGGTAAAGCTAAAATGTTCTGACTCCAGCTTGACGATTCCAGAAAAGCTTGTTTCAGCTGACTTCAAGTCATTTTTAGATGTCACCAGCTCCGTGATGTTATGCTGCCCAGGACCCTGCGATAGGGCCCTACAGACCAAACCCTTCCAAACTAGATGCAAATAGACTGGACGCATGCAGCGAGAAATTTAGCCTAGGGTTGAGTTACTCTTTACTAAAAATAGATGCGAGAGAGGTATATATCTTCTTATTCACCCTATTACTTAGAAGTAAACAAGCAAACTTCCTGAAATGTCAAGCTTTCCCTTTAAGGCTAATCTCACACGAAGATGATATACCATTATACATCAGCACATTTGAATTTAACAGTGTGTTGTTATAGGCACCCTGCCGTCCTCACAGTCAGGGGTCACATTTTTACGTTAGATTGACAATAAAGTTATGATTTTAATAATACCTATTTGCTCAGTCTGACAAAGATCGGTGTCCTTATTACAGAGCCAGTCTTAATTGCCATTGTTTGAGGCACAAAAGGCAGGTCAGCACATTGCCCTCAGCTCTGATTGTCAATCTGTTCAATTAAATATCAGTTGATGGTGCATGTTGCCTTTACTCAGACCCACTCTCTGACCTGTAATTGACACTACTGGACTGCAAATGCAAAATAATGAGTGTTAGGATTCCAAGGCACCCAACCTGCTGTCATCTTAATTGATTTCAGTTAGACTGCATCAGATTGAACTGTAATGATGATTAAATGAAGTCTTTGCTTGTTATGGGTATCATTTATAACATAATCCAAGGAGTAATTAATGGCACTGGCTTTGTACATCATTAAGAAGCTTAATACTTCTGAAACTCTCAAAGTTGAGCGCAGGTTAGCGGGAGGTAAAGCTCACTTGAACTTCAATAATGGGACTGACAAGTAAAAGAAGAATGGATGACGTTTTTTTAAACAGTTTGCCCTCTCAGTGGTGCAGAGACACAGCAGGATGTGTAATGAAGATGGTGTGAGACTGGACATCCAGTTTCCACTCTTTTGATATGTGACCCTCTCATAATGAGATTTTTTTTTGGAGGGCCAGTGTCATCCTCCCAGTTCCCAGCATGTGCTCGACAGCGGCTCAGAGGAGTCGGTAATGACATTCAGCGGTCTGGCTAAGGACTGATGATTATGACTGGGATTGAAGGAGCACTGGAGCATGAACGTAAACTTCAGTGCATAAAGCTGTGTCAATATTGTACAATGCACACGGAGGACATATAGCCAGTGTCATCTCGGCCTGTATCATAATGTCTTCATATTTACAAGAATGACTCCGGAAATCATCTAATCAGGCGGAAATATGGACAGAAATTGAAGTTGAGCAGTGAGGAGGAAAGGAACTGATGGGATGGTAAGAGAGGGGCTGCTAGACACTGTATTAAGATTAATATATGACTGTGTAGTTTACCCAAGGTGGACAAAGGTTTGTTACTCACCAATAAATAAAATCAGAACAAATACCAAAATATAACTTATATATAATAAAATCTGGTCTTTGTCCCAGTACTCTCCCAAAACAGGTATCTGATGGAGATCAGAACATTCAGATGATAAGAAGTTTTGTCGGAGTTGTAACGTTATTTCAGAAGACTTTTGGCTTAATGTAGGATAACCTCCCTGCTCAATAGAGGAGATCTGACACAAACAACTTTGAACAATAAATATATCATGGACTTTTATCCCCTCCATTCCCATTTTCAATGTTTCTTAGTTCAAATATGAACAATGACGGCCCCATTGGAAAGGAAGCTCTGGACGTCCTGTAAAAATTGTCAATAACCCTTACAGGCTATATGGTCATATATGTCATTTAATAGGTTCAAGATTGGACCTAACAAATTCACTTTTTGTTTCTCATTGGGCAAATGGAAAAAGAAACAGTACTTGATCTAACCATAGATTGATCATCTTTCAACCCATCGTCATGCTATCCAGTGGAATGATTTGTAAAACAACTTTTCTCTAACTGGAGCACCATTCAAAGTTTGTGTGCAAACTTGCTGTTTATTGTAATCAGCCGTCACAAAACTGTGTCACTATTGTGCTTGATTGAGCTGTTTTTAGATGCCTGAAAATACAAATGTGATGTGAAACATGTCACTTCAAGTGTTCTGGCTTTGTTTAAACAGACCTCATTTGAATTGTCAACCAGGACAGCTGTGACCCAAAAAGACAATCAACACTTTGCGATAGCAAAAGCACAGAAAATCTGCTTTTCCTCGATGATACTTGTAGCTAGAAAGAAAGGGGCTTTTTCCAATGCTAAATACTTCCCATTCACAATCAGTAGGACACTTCATGTTTGTTTTATTTTAGATTATTCATCAGTTTGGAGCATTTTGGGCCTTTTTCTTGCCTGTTTTATCTGATACATATAATTTTTGCAGCGATAAGCACCTATCACATTTTCCTAAATATCTCATAAATCCTCTAGACATGCAGTAATGGCTCTCTGTGCCCTTGCTGTCGGATCTGCTTTGAGTTGGTGCAATGCCAATGTGCTATTACCCAATGATGTCCTGTGGCAGGTAGTCCGCCTTGTCTAAACAGCAATGCCCACCAAGGTAGAAAACCAACACTGTCATCTAGGGAAATTAGGGCGTCTGGGAACATCCTCATCTTGGCATATACACTTTTTTTTATCTGCCAGATTCAATATCCAAAGATGTACCTGTTAACTAGCTTAGTCAGGTGTTTGAGGACGAGTGACGGGGCTAGCTGAAGCGGAATTTGGTCCACACATATATAAATGTGTGAAAAACACAGGCTTGATTTGGACAGAGCCTACAGGTTAGTAATCTGCTTTTTGATTTAGATTAACTCAATTAGCATGGAAAGCAATGTTCCAAGCAATGAACTCCCTTCGTCCTTTCAAATAACTGTCAGGGTTTATTAGTGAAATCCTTCCTTCATTAGCTTTATGTTGTGTGCATCAGCATAAGCATATGTGGCTACTTTCTCTGGCGCACAGGTGGGTGATTTAATTACCAAAGGACCCTCAGGGCTCCTACCTCTGTGATTTCATGGTGTCAGAGATGCTTGTTCTCCGTCCTTCTTGTGACGCAGCGCCTTGTTTCGGATTGTCAAAACAAATTTGAATTAATAGAAATATCGCCTTACAGTGGTTAATGTCAAATGGGGTAATGGATTCTCTCTCTCCACGTTCTCTGGCTCACTCTCTGTGTTTATGAGCCCAGATTCTGACTCAGGATCAGGCCATTAACGTGAAAAAAAAAGTGACACATCCCCACGGTGTCAAAGGTCAGCCACCCCATTATAAATGAATAATTTCCACAAGAAAAAAAAAAGTAATGTCACACGCCTCCAGCTAGATTTCTATTCAGTTTTGACAGGGTTTTTTCGACTTGAGGCGAAACTCTAAAACCTATTCAGCAGTCAGTTTGCCTCCCCAACTCTGATTATGAGCCCTGTTGCAGCAGCTTGGTGTGATAGCTGCTATAATACTGCCAGACAGTCCAATTTCTCCCCTCGCTTCTTCCCCCTGCCATTCATACAGAGTCCAACAGAGTCCAACTCTGTATACATAGCCCAAACTAACAGCTTTGATACACTATTGACTCAAAAAAAAAGAAGTAAATCACTTTTCCACGTCTGTGTATTGGGTATCACAAGGAATCCAAAATGCATCATGACAAACAATGGGTTTCCAAATGCACTCGTCCATGACAGTTTGAACAAATTAAAAGTTGTCAATGGCGGTGGCAGGATTTGTGATAGGCTCTGACAGCATCTCCTTCGGTTTCTTTTCTTCGGTTCTCTCCCTCTCTTTGAGACTCCCTATCAGTAATTTGTCTGCAATGCCAGCCACGGACTGATTGTAATAACGCGGCTATTGAATAGCACAATCAGCCCTCTGGCCTCGTATGATTTTCCTTCGGGGATCGCTCGCTCTGTCTTCAGCAAATAGAAAAGACGAAGAGAGAGAGAGAGAGAGAGAGAGAGAGAGAGAGAGAGAGAGAGAGAGAGAGAGAAAGATATGCATCAAGTGAGCATGCGCAGAGAGAAATTCATTATCTTTCATTGAATTCAAGCTAATATGCTTACTATATAACTTATTGCATATCAGTAGGAGAATTGAAAATAACTCAGTTATGCAAAGGTGAATGTCAGGTCAAAGTTTATCATTGGTTTCAATGCAAGTTACTGTTTTTTTGTGTGTTCGTTTCATGGCTCGGCTATGAAAGGAGAAAACACTAACCTTGTTCAGACTGATGATATTTGTGTAAGAGCCCAGCCAACAGCCTCTCCTGGTTAATTGTGGCAGTGGACAATGATACAATCTGTTGTTTCCTCTGTCTACAACTAAGAGGAGCGACTGCTGTTTCATGAGAAATGCTTCCCTGTGGATGCAAGACGCCAAGACAGCAAGGCTTGAAATTGAAAATTGCAATTCCATCACGTAATGGCATGCACAGAGTGAGTCTTAAGTGATGATTGAAAGCTTTGGCAAGATGCCCCATGGGGGTTCTTGCATGAACCCTTTTAGGGTTTTAAGGTCTGCAGCATTTAACACCATGCCCGGGGAGAATCTATTTCTTCAATTTAAAAGCTTTCCGTGATGCTTCTGTTTTTTCTGCACCTGATTGTAAACGGTGAAGTATTGAACAAGCAAATTGAAAAATGATGTATGTGTTTTTTTTTCTCTTGAGAAAATCTGTTTTATTTTGTTTACCCAGTCTTCAAGGCTTGTTCGACCTATACCCATGTAGTCTGTTGGTCCACTTAAGGGTAAATCAAAACTGCTTCTGCACAACTCTCCACGGATGAAACTTTCAAGCAGGTAAAACTTCTAAATAAACCTCCAATCAGGGATGTCAGAGTGGCCTTCTTTGCCTTTGACAGTTGATGAAAACAACTGCTGCAACAACAACTTTTTTTTAGGGTTTAGCCAGAACTGATTTAAAGTTTCAGCCCTTGAAAAATGCATCAGTGGCTTTTTCGCCTTATGATTCAGTACTAAATTAGCCTTTACGCAATTCAAATATGACTTTATTTGATGGATTTCAAGTCAATAGAAGGGGTGTGTAAGCAAGAGAGAGTGCACAGGACTTGCTGCGATGGAAGGAGAGCTTTATTTGAATGGAACAGGATTAGATTAATGTACGTTGACCAAAAGCCACATGCCCTCAAGGTGTGTGCATAGTGAATTTTTAGTGTGACTAGTTTGAATACAAAGTCAATGTGAGGATGCTAATTCTCAGCAGGCGACACAACTTTAGCTTCTCCAATGTTAATATGCACCCTTACATAAATACTCAAAAGAAATCAGTGTGGTGTCGCATTACGTCAAACCTTTTAGGATTGAGATTTTATCAACTTTCATGGAAATAAAGTTCTTTCTTTGTCCTCTTGCAAACAGACCTTACAAATCATGAATTACCACTGTTGATAAATCCTTGAAAACTGTGTAATCACTTCTTCATTCTCTCTCTATGTCTGTTACAAATACATTATTGTGAATGCTATTCATTTTGGTTTATACCAATGCACTAAGTGAGATTGCAGCTGCTGTGTTTTTGTTTTTGGGCTTTTTGCCTTTTTTCAATAGGACAGTGGCTAGAAACAGAAAACAGGGAGAGCGAGAGAGTGGGAACTGACATGCAGCAAAGGAGCCACAGGCCGGATTTGACCCCAGGGGTACTGTAGCCTCTGTACATGGGGTACGACCTAACCACTAGGCCATCTGTGCCCCAGCAGCTGGTGTGTTTCTTGCTATGTCCTGAAAAAAGTTTTTGTCCAATGGAGACAAATTCTCAAGGGCTCTGCCAAAACCTTGGAGCTGAGCAGACATTTACTCAGAACTTCCTCCAGATACGCGTGCATTGCGTCTCCGCTTCACCCTCGTCACCCTGTCAACACCCACAGGCTGTGTTCTCCGGATGTTTTAATGTTGTTTCAGTGTCTGTCTTCCCATCCCGCTTGATATTTTCTTTGGTAAATTAATGTGCCATGCTCCGGAATCCGGCAAAAATAGAAGCCTTGCGTATCTGTTATAGACGGCTCAGGACTGCCGGAGCTGAGACGACGCTGAGATGGAGCGCAGCGGACCGGAGCTAGTGGAAGCACACAACAAAGTGAAAACCTATCAGCTCCGCAGCAGTAATGGAACAGAGACGGACCGAACACCAATCTGGTGGAATTCAGGAGTTAAAGTGAAAGACAGTGACATAATCGGGAAATTGCTAATCTGGAAAGGTTTATATTTGCTGGTCATGTGTGAACATAGAAGATCCTTCAGCCAAGGAACCAAGTCAAACATTCTTTACACTTTCTTTTTGGATTTAAGCGACAGTTGTCTGGATGTCAAGCAATGTCACTTGTTTGTGAGGTGTATTTTGTCAAATAGTAACATCCTTAAAATGATTGATCCCATATATGTTGTAGGTTTATTTTCCTTGACTGACCTTTGTTTTATCTGTTGTGGCCCAATACATCAGCCAATGCTTGCTGGGATTTCCAGCTCTAGCCATTTAAGATTTGGCCAAAAAGTAAAAGAAACTAAATAGAAGACTTGCAACAATTGGTAAATCCAGACAACAACACATGACAAATCCATTCAGAAACCAATGACATTTCCAGACCTATTAATCAATAAATGTACTTTGTGAGTTTGTTCCCAGTTCATGTTTATTTGCATGATCAGCCTGTTTAAATCCTGAGAAAGCTTGTGATGATTTAGCATTTATCCCTAGAGATTAATGGGATTTTGCTATGTCAGTCCTGGAGCAGGATATTGACATAAACTGGGCAAGAAATCCCAGGTTCTTTCAATGAAACTAAATTAAATGTTTCTCATTCAAAATCAGACTTAGTGGTGTGAGGATACCCATCACATTTGTTCTCCACTTAGTGGACCTTTTGCCCCGTACCGAGACATCTTAAATAATTCAGGCCTTATGAGGTGCCCCTGTGATTCTATATGAATTTTTAAAGTTCAATAAACGTTTCTTATCCACTGGCCATACCTAATGGCACCCATTACTGTTTTATGCTCGAGTATTTTGTACTATGTCAAAGTCTATTGTATTGTACAGAATTACTAAAGCAGACTCTATTACTTCCTAACATGACTAAGTCTTTTACAGACATGTGAAGATACATCAGTGCAAACAAAACTATGTATTTAACTTGTTTTTTTTAAACACAACCACTTCCTATTAAACCAACATGGATCACTAAAAATGCTGCTGTAACATTCAGTCATAATTAATGGACTTACACATGGTGGGATCAGAGAGCATAACAATAAATAACTGATATTGTTGAACCTTGCTTTCTTTGCAGAGCCAATATGTCCAATTTGTAACGGAAGGCTTCCTTTATCAACTCCTTTGTGATCATCCTTAGGTGTTTATGGGTGCACAATTCTAGTTTTGTGATGTATTTATCCTGTCATGACTTAGTGTATGTCCCTGAGGAAGCTCACCTTTTTACATGGAGTTGGCATGTTTGAGGTATTCTTATCTTAACTTTGATAAAACACATTTATGGGTAAATTAAATTCTTTGTGTTCTATTTTTTGGCACTACTTTGACATAAAGATGGTGGCTAAAAGTTTAGATACAAGTCTGGCCATGTTGGGTGCTTTTGTCTGTATATGATTTATATTATATTATATATTAAGTTATTAGTATAAAATAACAACTTGAATGGCATCATATTAGTAGTTTACACCCTGAGCCAGACTCATCATTCTGTGTAGGCACTCCCTCAATAGTAGTAGCACTTCCTGAAGTGGTTCTGCTGTGTGTATGTGTTTACTGTGTATATCACTGGGGGATCGTTTTCAGCTGACTGACATTTCTCCTTAAGAATGTTTAATATGTGAAAGTTCTGTACCATGAGTGGGTTTATTAGTTTATTTAGAATGTGAGTTTTGTTTTGAATGTCAGGGCTGAATCAGTTCTATGGAAGCTGAGATTGGATGTGCTTGCAGTAATGTTTAATTTCATCATTCTCTGGCCTTCAAAGGTTAATCAGTGTTTTCTAACCAATAACAAAATTCTACACATTATCATGAGATCAGAAAGGTTGACTCTTGTTATTATTTATAACATTTCTCAGAGATCCGGACTGACATGTCAAACATGAATAGAATGGCTTCATGACCAACTGGAGTAACTGACTTAAATTTAAGATTTCAGATCAGACCAGCATCAAGGTCAAGCAAAGGCAGATATTATATTCAAGATTCAAGATTCAAGAGTTTTATTTGTCACATGCTCATACAGATGTGCAGTGAAATGTAAGGACTGTTCTGCAAGGCCATGCAATAAACACTCAAATTACTAATATACATAAATACAGTAAAATAGAATATAATGTAAAAAATAAAAATAAAAATATTTGAATGTACAAAATATAAAATATAGAGCAATGTAAACAGTGTGAAGTGTCCAGGGTCCAGTAAAATAGAATATAATGTAAAAATTAAAAAAGAATTATTTGAATGTACAAAATATAAAATATAAAGCAATGTAAACAGTGTAAAGTGTCCAGGGTGTCAAAGTGCAATGTGCAGATTGGAATATGTGGTGTGTGTGCATCATGTAATCACAGTTCTGTTTTGTTTAGTTCTGTTTTGTTTTTAATTGAGGAGAGTGGAGTTAACAGTCCGGACAGCCTGAGGAAAGAAGCTCTTCCTGAGTCTTTCTGTGTTCGCCTTGATGTGTCGAAGGAGCCTGCCAGAGGGTAGCCACGTAAACAGTCCGTTACCTGGGTGGTGGGGATCACTCATGATCCTGTTTGCCCTGGCTGTGCTCCTCCTTGTGAAGATGTCCTGGAGGGTGGGGAGTGTTGTACCCATGGTACGCTCTGCTGACTTCAGCACCCTCTGCAGGGCTCTTCGGTCACGTACAGTGCTGTTCCCGTACCACTGGGTGATGTTTCCAGTCAGCACACTCTCCACCGCTCCAGAATAAAAAGTCTTCAGGACCTTCAGAGAGACTTTGAATTTCCTCAGCTGTCTGAGGTGATAGAGGCGCTGCCTCGCCCTCTTCACCTGACTGTCTATGTGGGTTGTCCATGTTAAATCCTCAGAGATGTGCACCCCCAGGTACTTGAAGCTGCACACCCTGTCCACCAGCGTCCCATCAATTCTCAGTGGGGTGTAATCCCTCTGCTGTCCTCTCCTGAAGTCCACAATCAGCTCCTTGGTTTTGCTGACGTTCAGGAGCAGGTTGTTGTCCTGGCACCACTGTGTCAGGTTTCCAACCTCCCCTGTATACGCCTGCTCATCACACCGTGTCATCTGCAAATTTCACGATGATGTTGGAGCTGCTTGTGGCCACACAGTCATGTGTGTACAGGGTGAAGAGCAGGGGGCTGAGGACACAGCCCGGTGGTGCTCCGGTGTTGAGGGTGCAGGGGCTGGAGGTGTGTCTGCCCACTCTGACCACTTACCTTTCTCAGTGTCCTCCTCACGTCGTGCTCTGACACAGTGAGCGGGTGCGAGTCTGCCGCTCTGGCCTCAATTGGCATGCTAATGTTAGCGGTGCTAGCGCTAGCCTCGAATCGCGCATAAAAGTCATTCAGTTCGTCAGCCAGAGCAGTATCTGCACTCACCGAGACATGGGCTCTTTTCCTGTAGTTAGTAATTGTCTGCAGTCCTTGCCACAAGCTCCTTGAATCACGCTGCTGGAACTGTGATTCCACTTTGTCCCTGTACCTCCGCTTAGCGTCTTTCACTGCTCGTCTCAGTCTGTAAGATGCCGCTTTGTATTCCTCCGTCCTGCCGGTGAGAAGTGACGAGTTGTATGAAGCCGTCCGTTCATTCACAGCGGTGCGGATAGATTTATCCACCCATGGCTTCTGGTTCGGGAAAATCCGGACAGACACCATAGGAACAGCGTTGTCTACCAGCGTTGCTATGAAGTCCGTCACAACTTCCGTAAACTTGTCTACGTCTCTCGAGCTGGATTGGAACATGCCCCAGTCGACGTCATCCAGAGCGTCTCGCAGCGTAGCCTCTGATTGGTTGTTCCAGCGCCTAACCTGCCTCGTCACCACCTTTTCACGTACAATCGTCTGTTTGTACCTTGGCAAAAGGTAAATGGCGGAATGGTCTGATTTACCCAGTGGGGGCAGGGAAGTCGCCTTGTAGCCCTTTTTGAATGGCGTGTAGCGGTGATCCAGTGTATTGTTGCCCCTGGTGGAGCAAGTGACGTGTTGGAAAAAGTTCGGCATAACTTTCTTCAGGTTCGCCTTGTTAAAATCCCCAGCCACGATGAGGGCAGTGTTCGGATGTTTGTTTTGGTGCCGGCACAGCACGTCATGCAGGGCCGATAAAGCTGTGTCCGTGTCCGCTTGTGGTGGAATGTAAACAGATGTAGCGATGACCGAAGTGAATTCCCGGGGGAGGTGAAATGGACGGCACAGGATGGTTATGTGCTCCAGATGTGGCGAGTAGGAGTGGGAGAGAGTTTTAATGTTTTGTGGGTTACACCAGCTGTTGTTGGTCCTAAAACAAACCCCTCCACCCTTTGACTTGCCAGATTCCTCCGTCCTGTCCTTGCGAAACACAGAGAACGAGTCCGATGGCATGATGGCTTGATCCGGCACCACAGGAGTGAGCCATGTTTCCGTCAGGCAGATGATGTTACAGTCCCTCATGTCCCGTTGGTATTTTACCCGACCCCTCAGATCATCCATCTTGTTATCCAGGGACTGGACGTTGGCAAGAAGGATGCTTGGCAGGGGTGGGCGGTGGGCCTGAGTTCTTAGCCTGTTTCGGACACCACCTCGTCTTCCGCGGTGCTTTTTCCTCCTCCGGCCATTGTTCCCGTCCTGTGTTGTGTTACGCAGGAGTTCGACCGGCAACCACTGATCATCGTTGGAAACTGTGTTTGTGACCAGTCTCTTTATGTCCAAAAGCGTATTTCGGTCATAGGTTATCTTTGCTGAAAGAGCTGATGTAAAAAAGTTCACAAAAACAACATAAATAAAGAAAAAAACACACAGCCTCAGCGGAGCAACCCGGACGGCGTCTGGACACGGCCTCGCCATCTTAGACATTGTGTCTCCTTTTTAGAGATCACCTTTAAATCAGTCTTAAGCCTGAGTCCATTTCTATTATTTATTTCTGATTTATTTTTGAGCCTTTTGTGCCCCCATTGTCGAGATAGGACAGTGGACAGAGTCTGGAAGAAGGGAGAGAGAGAGAGCAGGGAACGACACAGGGGGGAAAGGAGTCACAGGTCGGACTCTAACCTGGGACGCCTGCCTGGAGAACCATAGCCTCTGCACATGGGTCCCGTGCACCAACCACTACACCACCAGCGCCCCAGCATTTTTATTTTACGATAGTGCTGCCAAACATGTAGCTGCTTCTACTATAATCAATAAACATGAAATAATAGAAAAACACATCCACATGAAAACAGAAAGGCACATACCAATGCAAAACAACTGCTACTACTACTTTGTTGTAAAAGTTATTATATGAGTTGATGATTTGAACGTTATCTGATTCCCTGCTTTTATTGCACCCTTTAATAGTTCAGTGTTAAATGTCAGCTACTGCAGTTGAGCTGACATTTTCAATTTCAAATCTATGGTCGACAAAATACAGAAAAATCATAAAAGTAGTTTAGAACACGGAAAAATAAATTAAAGTCAAAAACTCCTTTGACAATCGTTTTTTTTGTTATTGGTTACAACATCATTATAACTGCCTTGTCAGGTTTCAAGCAGAGGCATCTGCGTCTCACACACACATACATCGACTCTTACTGCTGGTATATTTTCCCTGTGTTTGGTTGGCTGACTGGTAGCAAGTGTAGCCCCCAGCAGCTCTGGCTGGTGACTAATGATGCCTGCACGGCCAAACAGAATTGAAAAACAACAACTTTCACAATTAATAACAAACACAAGGGCAAGTTCTTCATGCTAGGAGCCACACTTACTCTAAAACATGACAACAAGGCGCGCATAATTTGTTCAATTATCTAAAATATCTGAGGAGTGTGGCGGCCATATCCTTGGGCAGCGCAGAGGACCGTGATTAGACCTGGCAGTATGAGGAGAGTGTCTGTGTGGCTTTATGTGACACAGTGTGCATCTCTGAGGAAAAGAGGGAAACAAAGGAGGGGGGGGGGGGGGGGGGGGGGCTGTGCACATGTGGGTGAATGTGAAATTAATGACAGGATACAGGGCTTAAATCCCACCTGACACCAATGTTTTGAAAACAAGAACTGAGTTAAATAGCTAATCTGGTGAAGAAGAGAAATTAACAGAAATTATGCTTTCTTTTCTTTCAAATACTAAATGTCACAAATAAAAGGACATTTCTCACCACACATAAAAAATCTCAAATCATGTAAATATATATTTTTATTGTCTTTATTTGCCATTCTGCTTGTTTGTATCTCGTCAATTGTACTGCGGGCAGTTTATGCAGACAGTGTTTTATGCCTCGTACACTCTGCCATTTTTGCAATCTATAGGTTTATTGCAAGCCACACTGTGTGACACGGATCTTATAATATAGGGTACCACATGCATGTATACCTTTATGATGAAGTACCTTGTGAATTGTGGGTTGCAAGGCAGGTCAACAGCCATCGTCATTAGCGTCATCAGTGTGCGTCATAACGATCGAGCTGAGGTTGTCATGGCGGTCAGCATCAAAGCAAGCACTTGCCATTGTGACATTCGTGTGCATAGAAAAAAAGGACTAAAGGAAAAGAAAATGTGGACACGATTGTGGCTAGAGAAAAGAGGCCATATTGGGAAGCAAATGTTGCAAAGAGAGCTTGAGGCAAAGTCACTTACTGTTACCGCACCGTTTTCACAGCTCTGGCACCGTCTGTGGTCGCGCTGATCGAATGTGTAGTTTCAATCTGCAATTCTGTTGGATGGATGTTGATGTAGATGATCGTCCTTCATTTCTGCGGCACTTTCAATAGCCTGGAAAAAAACCAACGTTTGAAACGTGCTGAAAATGTCACAAATGCGCTGCAAGCACGTCCTGCAAAAGAAACAAATGTTCTGCAAAAAGCTGAAACAACTGCATTACATAAACAAGACAAGGCTAGGCTATTCATACATATTCAGCTTTTTGTCTAGTTTTGGTCACCTTTTACAAGCATTTTGGATGCACTACTGTGTGGTTTCACATCCAGCTTTAAAACATATAAAGGTTTGGAAAGAAACATATATAGGTAGAAATATATGGCGTGGCTAAACTGTTGGCAACAACCTGTCTGATCTGGAATTACACTTTAAGTTTTGCTGAGCAATCTCCTCCCTCTTTGTCTTCATAGGTTCCATTGAGGTCCAGTTTGCTGTGAATGTTTATCTGCATTTTAATACTTCTAAGAGCCCATTTAACAATCTGCATGGATACCTACAAAAAAACGATGTACTGGGAGGAAAACTTGGATTGTAAAAGAGTCTTTTACTCACTGTGTATTCAAGGGATACTTCACCCATTTGCATTAAGCTTTGTATCATTAGAAACCTGGTAGTATTTTTGAATGGTCGTGCATCCAGCCCTCATTTTCCACTGAGACATGAAAACTCTGTATATCTTGTCTAAAAAGGAACCTCAGATGACGCAAAAATCGTCATCTTGCCTCATCGGAGGCTGCTTTGGTTAGAGGGAGTGAAACTACATCGCTAGTTCCTCATGTTTGCAGCCACTGAAGCTACAGACCTATCACAGATCAGTGGGTGGGACCTCACTCCCAGAATCTTAAAGCAGCGTCCGCCATCTTGCTTGGAAGCTATGCTAACAGGCTCTGTGGAGAAAGCTGAGAAGTACTGACAATGGCAGAAAGTATGTTTCAACTTCAAACTGATATGGATGAATGGGATTTTGAAGGTCTTGTGCTCGAATCGGATGCTTGTGGCTATCTCTACAAGCCGCAATATAGCAACGAGCAGTTGAGGCTGATGGAGGAAGGAACAGGAGGCGGCTGTGCATTCTGGGAGTTCTCTTTCATTCACATGAGCCAAAAAGACACTATCTGCCTTTTCTCGGTCAAGAAGGCCCCAACTTCAACATTTATTTCACATTTCTACTACATATATGACCATAGCTCTTAGGGGCACTGGTGGTGCAGTAGTTAGTGCGCGTGCCCCATGTATGGAGGTTGTGGTCCTCCAAGCGGGCAGCCCAGGTTCAAGTCCCACGTGTGGCTCCTTTCCCGCATGTTATTCCCCACTCTCTCTCCCTGATTCTTAACTCTATCCACTGTTTTGTCTCTCCATTAAAGGCACAAAAAGCCCATCAATAAATCTTAAAAAATAAAGTATAAGCTCTTAGTTTGAAAACACAGACAGCAGTTTTGATTAGAACAAAAGTGTACGTGTATTTTTAGACACACATGAGAGACAACTGATGGTGGAATTTAACTTTATCCACACCTTCATTAACCCACAACATTCAAAACATGTATCACATGAATTCACATACATAATGTTCACTCTGCAGACCAAAAAAAATTATAATCTCTAAAAAAAATATTTAAATACATCCGCTCTGCGTGGGCTCCAAGACCCTGTGTGCCCTTTTCTATTAGTATGTGAAACTTGTAAAAATAAAAATCCTCATTAATTTAATTAAAATTCATCCCACTCCTGTTCAACATATTACTATTCAAATGTTAGACTATCTTTGTAATGGAATGCAAAGCCCAAGAGACAAGGCAAAGCATAATGTTATTAAATTATAAAGAAAATGTACAACCATTTTTTTTTTTTTTATCAACTGTTCAGGTGACCTAATCCCTACCTCGTTCTTTTCCCCGTCCTCTTACCATTGCTGCCATTGCGAGAATTCCTAGTAATTTTGCAGTCTGCCCAAGGCCAGGTTCATAAGCAGAGAGAGGTATCTGTCGAAGATTAAGTCCAATGCGTTAGCCTGACAGTGTGCAGAAGTCCAGAGATGCTACAAGTAGAAAAAATAATCAGGACGGAGCTCCATTCTGCAGGGCTCCAGGGCTACACAGGCCAGGGACAGAGAGAGCAAGAGAGAGAGAGAGACCTGAAGGGAAATTCAAACTTTGCCACCGACACGCACACACTCACACGCACAAACGCACGCACACACACTGACAGACACACAGGCATACGGAAATAAAAAATACAAAAACAAGTACAAAAAGAAAAGTTCTCCTTTCTTTTCTTTTAGTATTTGCTATGGATCAGCTGTTAAATGTTTAATTCAGCAAAACTTGAGTCAACCTTGGAGACCTTTGATACCAGCGCTGCACACAGGCCTTAAGAACTGAAAAGCAAGAAAACAATATGTAAGGCAGGCTGTCAGGGCAAAGAATGATAAACGATCAGCCTCCCAATATTAAAAACACATTTTGATTTTGCAAAATTATGTATTTAGAGGGTGACTGAAATCATTTTAAGAGCTAGTTATGAGACTTTCATGGCGTTGTCTGGAAAGGATGCCAATAAAGTGATCGTCCACGTGTCAGCAGTGAGTTATGTTGAGCTTGCAGCTACAAACATGCTTGCATATCTTTGAATAATAGATTTAGAGAGGAAAATAATGTTTTTTTTAAATCCCAAAACGGCTCAAATGTCTTGATATAATTCAGTCGGCTGATACTAGTGTTTCGTATGCAACACAAACACGCAAACAGCTAGCCTGTGATGGTTACTTCCAGATTTAAGAAATAAATAAAGATATATAATTATATAAAGTAATGAGTCCAAAACAGAACAATAGTACAAATAAGTCCAGTCAGAATTTCTCAGCTGTTCTGTGTTAGCTTGAAGAGAAGTTAAAACTTTTTGGCTAACCTTTTTATGTATCCAGCAGGGCTTCTAAAAACAAGAATCTTGTACAACAATACTCTTCAATATGCACTTAAATTAAAGGATTACTATGACACTTTCAGAGCAGATTTTCAGATGAAACTGATTGCTCTCAAAGTTGTCCCATACCGTGCTTAAGCATGATTGTCCCCCCCTCCCCATTCCACCGCTGGCCTGCACTCACACTGCTCCAGGACTAACCGGGCCTCAGCACGCTAACTTCTTGTACATAACATCATAACACATGCATGGCTTTACGTTATTATGAAGCGTGCTTCGTTCACAAGACTGAATTTTCATGAATTTATTCATCTTGGTTGTGTGGATTTAACATTTACATCTGTCTACCGTATAAGAGTCGTTCTTCTTTTAGGTCTCTGAGTATGTACAAGACTTCATAGCAGCAGATCTATATTTGGATAGGAGCCAAGTTTATGTTGCGAGCCCAGAAGGGAATGTGATTCTCTGAGGTTGAAGGGTTACTTGTCTGACATTTACAGATCTCATGGTCATGTCCTGTAGAGCAACTAGTGTGGGGGCAGACGGTGCGGCCGCCCCCGGCACACTGTTGTCTCAAGGGGCCCACTTTGGGCCAAATTGAACATGAATTTTTGTTATTTAGTTGAATCTTTCGAATAAAGTTTGTTTGACGTGGTCCAAGTTGCTCCTTCTTTTGCCACATTCAAGACACACAATGTATTTTTTAGAGCAGAGAGGGGCCCCCCCACCACTCCCAAGGGGGTTCTCAACATAGGCAGCAAACAGCACCAGCGGGGTACTGTGGCCTGTTTGTAATGTCATTGATTCCACCCCTTAGCACCCCCTTTGCTGGGCCCTGCTGCTGTCTGGAGTTTTAAAAACCTATCGTCTGTCTGCATTATTTATCATGTCTTACTGTTTTTCTTAACATTAAAAGTGTAAAAAAAATCCAGATCAGAGTATTTCTCAAACAGTTTTAAAAATCTTCATTACCGATGTTAATCTCTCACAGCTGCTCTCTCAGTTAACTTTATTTAACTTTAGTGAACTGAAAGGGCTAGTTAGTTTTAGTTAACTAAAAACTTTTTGTGGGCATGCATGACGAGAGAGGTACTGATATAAGATCATCGGGTCACATTACTGTAGTTAAGAAATACCAGTATGAAAACCAGTATGTGGTTTTTGGATATTGGACACTTTGGACATTGGCCATTCAGGCTACGACAGATTACATGTGATTACACATTTTGATGGATTAGATTGAAATGGACAGATGCCGGATGAAAACTTCATTGGTAAGTTGTTTCATCATTATATGTGATGACGCTTGTCATAGATGCTGGCCTTTTGTTTGTGGCTGCATGTGTCGAATAGACAGCCATGTCTGCTTGGTTATTGAATGGCAGGCCATTGCTAGCACACAGTTTGTTGTCATGTGTGAGTTGATTATGTGTGGTTATATTGTATAGCCTATTTGGCTGTGTGGCAGTATGGGCATCCAAAATCAATGAATGTCAAACTGTCAGTTGCCTTGTATATTTGGTTTCTCGCTCAGCTAGTTAAGTCTGCATTAGGGCCTACTTGTTTTAAAGAATTGGTCAAATATGTGCACAAACATATCAGCACTTGTTTTGCTTGAATATCAGCAGGTCACTGTTTTAATGATAAATCCATGTCACTGACCATGGTGCTGAAATAGCAACCATTGTAATCCGCATTTCTCTATGTCCCGCCCTTCCGTCTCCGTAAATTTCCCTTTTGATTTGTCTTGGATCTCCATACAGCCGATACTATACCATACTATAATATACCATATATACTATACTTTACTATGATAGGCTACAACATATGCTATAGCCTATAGACTGTAATGGCCCACTATAGGTCACAGCCCCCTCTGTAATGAGCCATAGGCTCTGCGCCTGGTCATGTCATCTTTCTATCCTTTTAGAGGTATACCCAAATAGAAAGGAATCTGTAGGCTTTACCTTCTAACAGACTATAAGAAACACTGTTAAGATGAAAACTTTGTTCGCGGTTTGTGTTCTGTTGCTGTTGTCTGACCTGGGCCAAATAAATTCTCAGATAATCCACAGTCTGTTTCGTGATTACATCATTGGATATCTACAGCAGAAACAACCCCACCTAACACAGAGCGACTCAGAGAAAAAAAAAAAAAACAATTATATCAAATGTATCATGATTGTTTTTGGCTCACATCCTGCTGTCCATCTGCTTTCAGACGGAATGTGCATAGTGGGATACACAAGATCACTCCAAAAGTACACTAAAAGAAGTCAGCAGACAAAAAAAAAATATTATTAAGAAAATAGTTAGCTAAATGCAGACTTGAGATTGGGTCAGAATATTTGTCTTCCAACAAAAACAAAGCATGAATAGTTATTTGTCTGGCAAGCATTTCATGCTACCAAAACAGCTACAGTGATTCTTTGTCTCATATATGTACTAATGAATTGGCTTTAGCTAAAGGAACAAATGCTCACTAACTCACAGTGTGCTAACACCTGGAGGATTCATTGAAGTTTAGATCATCTAAGTTCAGCTGTGCTCTGATATTTTTTCCTCTCAAGTAAGCTTTATACTCAAAGAATAAAAGCTTTATTTTCATCCTTTTTGGTATTCTCCCCCACTCAGGTGCAACATCCACTGAGGTTTTCGAATCAACGTGACCAGTATGTGTTGTAACATTTCCAGAAGAAGAAAAAACACTGTCAACTGTAGAACGCTATTGTACTGGGATGACTGTTAAACAACAGGTGCAGTTTCTGGATAGCAGGCTGAATATTCAAATGACTTATCTTTCTTTTTTCAGATAATTTCCGAGGTTCAACAAGATCTGCAGTACGGAAATGTCGTGGGGAATGGGAACTTTCCAGGCTGTCCTTTTTTGTTACTTATTCTATCTAGAAGTATGCATTTGAGTATAAACATCAACCCTTCAGAAGTTGCATATGATTTGGGAATAGTTGTGAATTAGCAGAAATATCCATAAGTGCTGTGACTCACTGAGGACACATGCATCACCATATCACTGTTGTTTGCTTCACACACGCTCCCTCTTTTGTGCTGTGTGTTTGAGAGTGGGGCAGTGTTTCACAGCCAAAGGCATCACCATTATCCAAGCTGACTTATTGAGGGACATGGTGAGGTCTGTGTGTGTGTGTGTGTGTGTGTGTGTGTGTGTGTGTGTGCACACGAGGCTGACGTGGTGAGCGTGTCATTCTGCAGCGGGGCGACCTCATTCTGTCATAGTGCCAGAGCGCCTAGCTCATGAGCAACCCCGTCACCATGACTCACTCATGCATAAACAAACACACAAACAAACACACACTGTACACAGCTCATACATTGTTGTTATAATGGAGGGGATACTATACTTCCTGAATCAACAGGAGCAGTAATACACAATTTGTAGCCCTCCACAGTGAGTGCACACTTCAAGAACTTCTGTACTGCAAGTGACATGTAATCTGTAAAGTTCAAAGAGAAGTAGCAGCATTAGAAGATAATAAGATGAATTCACTCATTTAAATATGAATTGCACAACTCTGAATAGAGAGCTTTGAATATTTTTAGGTTCCATTATGTTGAGCAGCATTTATAAGCAAGGTCAACTTTTTCCAGATGTGGTCTGATTAGGGGTGACCCCATGTAGTCGAATGTTCGGCTGTGCTGCTCTGTGCTCTGATAACGCAGCCTGTGGACGAACCCGTACATACTGGGGCTTCAGTGTGTGTGTCTGCTGTACTGGACATGTGTACCAAAATGCATCCTACAAAATAGTGATTTATTTAAAACAAAGACCACAAGATGAGAACCATAGCCATGTTTTAATTTTCTCGGGCATCTATACTGGTACCATATGCAAAATACAGTAGAACCAGCGTCCTGGTGATACCCCCGCTGTCTACCACTCAACTCTCAAGATGTTTTTCTGACCCCTGGTTGGCTCTGCCACCATTCACTACACTTTATCCAGATCCACTGGGATGTCGCCTCTGCCCTGCTTGGTGATGTTGGCCACCATCAGCCACTTCCTAGCCAGGCCTTCAATCCCAAGCAGTCCAAGAGCTCTGACTGCTGATTTTCCTGTACTATACAGGCCAATGCAGCAGAAGCTTCTTGGGACGCCCAGCCATCTCCTCAGGTAGGTGTTCATCTTCCTCTCCAGCCCCACAACAGTGAGCATGTGTACCTCGTAAACGAGCAGTGGCCAGAGCAATCTGGTAAGCACCCCATGTTGGTATCCCCAGACTTTATACTTGCTGGGTCATCCAGGTCTCAGCTTGAATGAGCATCTTCTTCACACTCTGCTTGTCGTTGAGGTTGTAAAGGTCAGAAAAAATGGCCAGTCCCAAACCAAGGAGCCTGCTTGAACTCAGCATGACTCCTCACAGCCAAGGAAGCCTTTCTGAAAATGTCCTGAATGTATCTAATTTGGGAAATTAATTCAAGTTGTTCCAAAGGGTCTGCTGGGTCCATGCTGGTCAGTTTTACTGTCAAGAACCAGGATCAAACAAAGGCACAGGAACCAATTGCAGACTTCAAAATTGTGACACTTTATAACATGGCTCTGAAATAAGGGATACAATCAACAGATCCTCCATTGCCTCAAATAGTCTGTTAAAAGATGTTATGACAGAAAGATTAATACTGTAGATTTGGAAAAATGCCTGACTGTCAAATCCTAATATAAGCTCCACAGTCCAGAGTGAGGACTGTGTAATTCAGACCCCATTTTATTTTTACAGTGAGGTCGTCTCAGGAAAGGATCGCTTCAAGGCAAGCAAGAAAATAAATATTGATATCCATGACAAGTGACTCTGTCGATGTAACTTTTGGTATTAAAATATTGTATATACACGTCCTTGGAATAAAAAAGAAATATTTTAAGCAGTTTAACAGATTCATGGTTGTTTGTTGATGGTAGTGCTGAAGTTAACTGTTGAAAATAGATTTAAACATTATATTGATTCTAAGTTGCTTTGCTCAGCTATATTACGATGAATAATGTCTCACTTTCGTGTTAGACCTCAAGGATACAGGGTTTTTTGACCATTTAAACTCAACCAACACCACTATCCTAATGCTTCACAATTTCTACAAAATTTGTAACATAGATTGACTTTTAAATCAAAAGCTCTGCCTTCCGGCCCGGCTCCCTCTTCACCACGAGACTCCGGCACAGCACTCCAAATATTGCTGACGCTGCACCAATCTGCCTGTAAATCTTGCAATCCATTTTACTCTCACTGGTGAACAAGACCCTGAAATACTTGAACTTTTTCACTTTGAGGCAGAAACTCAAACCCCATCTGGATGGAGGAATCCACTGTTTCCTGGCAGAGAACCATGGCCTTGGACTAGGACGTGCTGACCCACATCCCAACTGATTCACACTCCGCTGCAAACCGCCCCAGTGCCTGCTGGGGGTTCCAGCCTGAAGAAGCCAACAGAACAACATCATCTGCAAAGGGCAGAGATAAAATTCTGAGGTCCCTAAACTGGAAACTCTCCTCCCCCTTGGCTGCGCCTTAAGATCCTGTCCTTGTCAGTGCTTCTCAGGAGATGTAAAGCTACAGGGGAGTTAAACTCTTTTTCTTCTACAGTTTAAATTCAGTTGAAAGACCAGCTCAGTGGTGCATCACGTCACCATCTGGACAGGAATGGAACAAAAGTAGTTCAAATACTGGCACAAATGATAAAAAAGAACTCCACTGATTGATATCTGGACTCTTTTCCCCTCTCATCCACTTGACAAGCAAAAAGAAGAAAAACATTCCTCAAAGAGCTATTTAATTAATTCAAAAACCCACTTTTTTGTGTATTCAAGCACTTAAGTTGCTTTTAACTGTGACAACTGAAATGACACAGACCGCCGAATACATCAGCAGGAGAAAGAAGTGGAGAGTGAATTGACAAAACCCTGTGATATGTATGACATTTTGACAATGTGGTATCTCCTTACATTAGGCTTTTAGCAAATGTTAAAGTAAGGTAACTAGGTCATGGCCGAACAGAATTGGAACATCCCATGAACGCCTGTCAACCAATGATCCCACTAGCTGAAGGGAATTACAAGTAGTTTATCACATTTGCAGTCCTTGCTGTGTGTACCATTCGGCCCATCACACAATAAAAATCTGATAGTTTGGTATTTCAATATTTGGCCTTTAAATGCAAAGTAAAGTAATTAACACTTTTTTGGAACATATCCTTGATTTATTTTTGTAGTTCAGACCGACTGTAGGCTTTGCTGTCAATCTCTTTGCAGCCCAGACATACAAACTGTACTGGTTTTCTGCAGCTGTTAAGGTAAGCTCGATGCTCAATGTGAATAACTCCAAGGAAGATGAATACCCTTCTTCACAGTCAACACAGCTTCTGAAGAGCTGCTCTCTTGACCTAAAGGTAGCATCTAAGTTGCCATTTTACTGCTAAAAAATCACTAAACTAGGCCTGTCCCAAACTAAGGATTTACATAGTCAAACCCGATTCAGCAGATTCTGCTCTCCTGATAATAATATTCCACCAAAATGAGACCCCACGATTCTTATTCATTGAAAGATTTAATGCAAGAAGATTAAACCCATAACCACGGAACGCTATTCAGCTGATCTTTTGATGGCACCCCATTACAGCCTCTAAACAGCCAATGAGAGCCTTTGTCAAAAGGAGTTGCCACCCCCTGTTCTGACAGCCAATTGCATGCGACTGTGCCAATGACTGACATTTTTTGGATATGCTGCTTCTATGTCGGGGGTGATTTCTTCATTAACACACTAAGGAGATTAATTTAAAGTATGAGTGGTTTTCAGAACTGCATTAAAATTATTTACAAGTTGATATTCATACCAAGATAGGCTCTAAGCCATGAATTATATGGAGAAAACAAGAAAATCTATGTAAAAATAGATGTTAAACACCCCCATATCGCTGGAGTGGAATGATCCTTGTGCTTGACTGTGAGACTGGCAGTCGACATTAAAGAGGGTCACCCCTAAACTATACATAAGATTACTACTTTTTATTCCAAATATTTGAATCAAACAATAGATAAATCACAGACATGAATACTGACATAACTAACTCTCCTTTCTATTGGCTGGTATGCTGAGCGGTACACACCGCAAGAACAGCAAATGTGATAAGCTACTTGTCATTCTCTTCAGCTGACATAACGCATAGCTAGAATGAAAACCAGTGGTTACTTTAAGTGGTCCTCCCAGTCTGCCATGAACCTCATAAAACCGACCTGTCAAACAGAATGAACATCATGGTCAGTTGTAACATGTTCATTTAAGTGCCTCCAGAAAGAGACAAAACAAACATGACAAAACATGTGAGCAATTTCAATAGTACATGGCTGTCATTTTTCACAGTAAATCACCAAATACACTCACAATGGCATAATTGTAAATACTGTACGTGTTGAAGTATTAAACTCAGTTCCCAACAACAGAAATGCATTTAATGAAGCCGAATGACTTACTCTGAAGCAAAGTAGCAGAAAAACGCTTGTTTCTTACATTTTTTATACCATACGGAAACAATTTAAATCACTACACTATGAATTTTTAAACGAGCTGCCCTAAGCGCTGCTGGGTATCTTGTATTCATCTCACTGCTTCTTCTCATTGAATCCCGACAAGACATTCACAGCATGGAAATCGTGTTTTTTCTCTCAGCGTGCGTCACCTTACGGATCTTGCAAGACATTGTTATAGGTTCTGAGAACATCTGTAGGCGCACTGTTGTCCTGAAAACTCATCTTTAAGAAATGGACAAGATGATTCTATGTACTCTCTCTGGGAAGGATGAAAGTTTTAAATGTACTTGAATACAGCTCGTAAGAAGTAACTAACAAGTATTTGAAAATTGAATTGAATGCATTCATGAGTAGAGGGTTTAAAATGTGTGCAAATCTACCTCCACAGAAACTGAAATATAGTATAGATGATCCTAATTTATGTCCCCCCTCCCCCCATAATGATAATGAGTTGAAAAATGGCAGAATGCATGTGTGGAGAATGTGCCTGTTAACAGCATAAAACTCTGTAATCAAAAAATAGAATGGAAGAGAAAAATTATACCTTTCCTTCGTGCAGACAGTTTGTATCATTTTTCAGAAGCTTTTATAGCGATAAGGTACATAGCAGCACTTGAGAGCGATGAAGTGCTCTTGTAGATCCCCTCCCAGTAGAGTTGAACATGGGCCAGTTGAACATGAAGCATTGAGCAGCGTAATTGCTGTGACACACAAAAAAAGAGCCTAAAGCACCCAGTGTAACACCTCGGGGGTCTTCAGATTCCCTGCTCCTCACTGCGGCTGACAGTTTGGAGGTGTTGTCCAAGATGGAGTTCACTTCAATTCTGATCCTTCATGTCTGCACCTGCCTCAAGGGGGCCAAGTCTCAACAAGACAGCCACCCCTCCCACCCAACACCCCCTTTTTAAACCAAGAGTATGAATCTTACCCTCAGACCCTGCCTTGATGTTCCTTCCCTGGCCACTTGCAAGCAAAGATCGGATGAACATATTAAGCAATTTGATCATAATCTAGAGGTAAAAGGAAACATGATCCTCTTTGATATGAGCCATTGATGTTACTATTTCATTTAATTCCCACAGAGTGACGCATGGTCTCACCAGGAAATGTCCCTGTCATATTTCTGAGCATTGACACGTCAGCTTTCTTGGAAAGGCAGACACTTTGGCCTAAATAGACAGAGACACGCCACTATTACATCACTACTTGCATGTCACCACGCAACACTGTTTGTCTATGCTCGATGTGCGAGGCTCTCAGTATTCTTCTCCTTGTTTGAAACGGAAAGAGGGAAGACTGTCACTTAATTGGGTATATAAGTCTATGTTGAGTTATTTAAGGATACAAATTGGTTATTTATGCTGTTCAGTTGACAGCTCTGCTCCTCCCCAAATAATACAGCCACAGATCTAACAACAAAACAACTAGGCACATGCGTAATTAGCTGACCAGACTATTAAACGTCATAAACCCCTCTAGCTGGCACTAGATATATTACGTCGGTTAAACTATTAATGAATATTTATTGGCCCCATGGGAAGTGACCCGCCATCCTTCACCTTGCTGTGAGCCCAGATCTAAAGATACTTGCCACTAGTCCGAAGAGTTTACCCGGGGGAAACCCTGCTCAGTAAGAACATTCTGTGAGTTAAGACTTGCTTGATTAGCTGCATCAATGAACCCATTGATATTTTTTTTTGGTCATAGTTCCAAACATCAGTCCCAAACCTCCTTTCTACTTTTCCGTGCTTTACTTCCCCCTGTAGTTTCTTACTCTGCGGTTTCAATTTCACAGTCTGAGATACTTCTTTAGGGTCTCTTGCTTTCATCGGCTGATGTCTGTGACATTTTGCCTTAATGATAACGGCACTGAAATTGGACTGCTCTATTAACGGGGTTAATTATTGGCATTTCACTCAGCATTTGTGGGTAAACATGGGGAGGGGACACTTGAATGCACACTTATCCACAATGGTTTGATAATCGCATTGTGAAAGCAAGTGTAGGTGCGGCAGTAGCCATCTGTAGGGACTTGAGACCGACACCCCCGACCCCTACCCCTACCAGCTCAGGAGCGCTCGCTGTGGGCAGCCCCCTCACTCTGTCATCTCTCCATTAGTTCATGTCCATAGAATCCTGTTTTTGCATGTGTGAAGTGGTGATTCTACAGTTTTTGGGGCCCTAGGCAAAAATTATTTGGGGGCCCCTCCAACCAGCATTTATCACCACCAGTGTTCCAACACTTACTCCTCTTCCTTATTGTCTTTTGTCTTTGGTTTTCAAAACACCAATGCTTGCTATGCTTAGCAGGGCAATGAGAGTGAGTGCTGTCAGATGGGGCCCCCTTAGGGAGATTCCTACTGTCATTGGAAAATTTGCACATTTTGAGCCACTGCTGTGGTGTAAAGTTGGGGGCCCCAAGCAGTTGCCTGCCTTGCCTGTTGACAATCAGCACCTCTGCATGTGTGCATATTTCAGTCTATGTGTGTGTAGCGTGTTCAACAACAGAGTGTAAAAGTTAAAGTATAAAGTATTCCTCTTCTAGTGGTCTCTGATTGAGAGAGTCATTTTGGAGAAACACAAACATGTTGTGCTAAATCTCTCAAATCAACCCTCAATACGGATATGATCTGACATATTACTGAATGGCCTCCAAACGTAGTTAGGTTAGAGTAATAATTACTCCATAAATGTCTAGCCTGCATAGGTCATTAAATGTTTCATATCCATCTTAAAGAGAGATATGACAGAGTTGCATGAGTATGTGGTAATGAAAAACAGGTGTCAAGACTGATGCTTAAAATCTTCCATCTGCACTCAGCTGAGAAAGAACATCAAATTTGGAGCATCCAATGATATGCATCAATTACTGCATCCAGTGCCTTCAGGGCTTTTCGTTCTGTGAATGTGAAATGAGGTTCGCAGCAGTCCACCATGAGTGATGCTTTGTTCACTGAGCTTAAAATTATATTTTACATCAGTCACAGCAGGGGAAAAAACTTGCTGTGTTTCTCTGAACATATGGACTGTATTATGTGTGTAACAGTCCTGTGTTTTAGACCTGACCAGAAACACATTTCAGGATCAAAGTGAAGTTGAGGACCTGACAAAGAGGCGGGGAGTCATGTTCTCCAGGATCACATCCAGGTACATTTGCCACGACTCTCCTGCACTCGGCGGCAGTAATGGTGCCCCCTGGCCAGGACTGTGTGCTCTGCTCAGCCCGCTGTGGAAATCACCCAAGGACGGCGGGCAGAAACACATTTTAACCCACGCTGCTGACATCCATCTAGCCCCTCGACACCGCAGGCTCAGACCTGTCTCCTCTGCTCAACAACAACATGGTGGGTCGAAATCACAGTCCCTGACTTAACTCTTCAACCACAAACACACGTCAACACAAGGCCAGATGTGAGCTAAATCTACCCTATGAGAAAGATTACATAAACAGAAACATGGATACACAATGACGTCAACTGTCTTACACAATGACGTCAACTGTCATATTTGATGGTTAGCAATGCTTAAAATGTAGTTGATCATCATGTATATTAAACGAAAGTTGTGTACTTATTTTAGCTTGAAAAAAAATCTGTATTTTTTTTACTTCTGCATGCATTCATTGACACACACAGTTTCTGTTGGTGTTTTTATTATTCATGTTTTCACTGCTGGTCTGCCTGCAAATGAGTTATATAGTGCAATGAGTTCTATTCAATGTTTGCTAATTATCTTCATATTTAACATATTGTATGTCACATGCTGAACTAATTAGTCACATAAATTAGTAATATAATTCCCTAATTATATCTGCACACAGCTCTTGCCTCTTCTCACAAGGGTTAGGTTAACAGAGTGCCCACCATTTCTAAGTTTTGGAAGGGAATAAGCAAATAGGAAGGGTTTAGAGTGGAGGCAAAGCAATTATTGAGATGTGCTTATTAGTGTAAAATAATTTATTTGTATTGAGGGGCGGCAATAGCTCATAGGGATGGCAGTATTTTAGTCTGTAGGGACTATGGGGGAACTGGAGGGTCACCAGTTCAAGTCCCGGCTCGGACCATGTGTAGAATTTAGGACTTGTTGATGGACAGGTGCCAGTTTTTTTCCCATTTAACCCCCATGGCAGTTGGACGGCAGCAAAACGTCACATGGGCGTAAATATTAGAACTTGAAAAGGCAGTCTGAATATTGACTTGTCATTCTCCTTATTTACTACAAAATTGAAAACACATCATTTTAATTGTGGAATCATGTATGTGCTGCATGGTGGTGCAGTGGTTAGCACTGTTGCCTCAAAGCGAGAATGTTGCTTGTTTGAACCGCTGATGGAGAGGGCCTTTCAGTGCATGTGTAGGTTGCAGTCCAGTCGTTAGGTTAATAGCAACCAGTCCAGGGTGCACCCCGCCTCTCGCCCAATGACAGCTTGGATTAGCTCCAGCACCCCCGCCCCCCCCTCCCCGACCCCAAATGGGATGGATGGATGGAATCATCATTATGCACGCCATGATCAGAAAAGACACACTTTGAATATTTTGCTGTTGAATAAATATGCATTAAGGCATTCATGTGGTGAAAGTTAGGAAAATTTAACATTGCGTAGTGGTTTTTTACATTTCCCTGCTACATGTCTTTTTCTCATTCAGCTGCTGTCAGACTACCAAACGACAATTATATGTGAGTGGCAAGAAAAGGAAAACAAGGTGTCAAGCACCATCCACATGTTTTTTTTTTTTTTTTTTTTTTTTTCCGGTTAAAATTGAGCACACACTTGACACTCCAGAAAGCTGTTATTTGATATTTAAAGGCTATAGTAGATTTTCCAGACTTTCAGGCCTTTATAAGGTAAAGGCATGCTTACTTGGATAACATGTAAATCAAGTAAAATCAAAGTCGACTTTACCTTAAGCTACCCTGACAGACTGGGTAGACGACTGTCAAGGTAAGGACACAGTAATCCCCACTCAGATGCTCCACCACTAACCCCAATCTTGATTGCCTTTCTATTTGTCTGGGCTGTTTAAAAATATCAATTCAGAGACTGAAGTGTTTGCACAGGCGATTAACTCCAGCTAATGATAATGAATTAGTGTTGTATTAGCTCCACCTGCACAGCACACACACGTGTCCCTCGTGCAACTCCTTGGTTTGTGTTGCACTCTATTTTCTTCTCTATTAAGAACTAAATCATCAAATAGAATGGAAACATGCATTCTCCCCCTTTTCTGTAATTTATGTTTGTCTTCAAGGGTTTGTTTCGGCCAGATATGTCTATGGCCAGCACAAAGACAGCTTGATTTTCTGAAAATGTATGGTCAATTTCATCATAGTGTTTTTTTTTTTTTCAGCACCAATCTGGCCTTTTGTTGAAGCTTTTATCTATTTCATCTGTGGAAAATGGAAAATTGGGAAGAGTAAGATATTACCTCTTCCATTATGTGAAAGAACATCAGAAGTTTCACAGAAATCACGCCTTTAGACGTAACTGGGTTGGATGCCACAAAAATAAAACTCTGATACTGTTGTGGCATAAATCCCACGCAATAGTACTGCAATGTATGAGAAGGGTTTGTTTCAAAGATTTAAATCATAGATTGCATTTTTGTTGAGTTGTAATAACTTTGGAGATCTGACAAAAAAAAGTTGATTACATATTTTAACAACTTTTTTTAGATGAAACAACTTCCACATTTAAATAAGGTTCTTAATCTTTGACTGGGATTAATACTGCTTTTTGTCATTTCTTCCTCGGTGTAAATGTCTTCATTTGAGTTCTACCTCAGTAGTAATGATGGAGTCGCTATGCAGACGACACATTTGTCAGCAGTCCAAATGTCTGAGGACAACCAAATTAAAGGCCATGAGCGGACCCATCCGATGATTCACATTTGGTCATTTGAATCTCTGCGTGGTTGCTTCTTTTAACTCTGTCTTTGTTGAGTTAACAGTCTGCCATGTATTTAGCCCTACATTACTCCATACAGAGAGTCGAATTAGACATCGAGATTAACCCATCTCAAAAACAGATGGACCTGTTGATTAAACCGGTGAAACTCTGATTAAATACTGCTCATGTTAAAAATCACTGTTTTTGTGTTACTTTAAAAAAGAAATAGAATTAGCCACAGAGGTCTACTGGTCTCCAAAACAAGAGGACACATTGATTCAAACGTGTAATTATTAGTTGGTGTGCTAGGCCACACCAATTTCACTTCACAGGCAGACATCAACAATTCAGACCTTGAGCAGGTTGTCTTCTAATCAGAAGGTTGGGATCCACAGCTCCAGCAGTGCACATTCCAACATGTCCTTGGGCAAAATACTGAACTTTTAATTGCTTCCAAAGACAAAGTCATTGTTTTGAATGTGTGTGGTTGAGATTAAGACTTAATGGGAGTTTTGGCACTTTGCATGTCAGCCTCTGCCATCGGTGCATTAATGTGGGTGTAATGTAGTGTTACAGAGCTTGAAGCTGTTCAAAGGACACAAAAGCATCTTACAAAGGTTGCCCTTTTACCATTCAACCAACTGAATGAAGTGGTTCAAAACATGCCCTAAAATCATTGGAAGGTAGTCTGCTTTTAAGCTGATGTGCATCACAGATGATACTGTTGATTTATGTAGATTGACATTGGAGTTCTATGTTGTGCTAGACTTAAATGGAACAAAATAGTCTGCTTCGTACATCCAAATTTTACTGGAAGGACACGATTTTAACTTTAGTATAGCCCTATTAATAGGGTGATTTTAGAGCTAAAAGTAAGGGAATAATAATTAGTCCAAATGAATCCTAATTCTGTCAACTATAAAGTGTTCCTATCAATGTAAATACACAAAGACATTAGACATTCTTCAAAGCTACTTGGTGTAATAAACTCATGAGCCACCATTCACACCCTTGTTGATCACTCACCAAGAGGAGAAAAGCTAGAACCTGGGGATTCTGCCAAGGATTCACCATCTCAGTTGTTGAGTGTGTACTTCCTGTATGTGTGTTTGAGTATAGAAGTGAAGTGACCTGGCCTGACTTCCCTCTAGCTTCAAAATGAAAAGGTGTCTAATCTTAGGCAGATACTGTGTAACCCCAATATCCTTCAAACTTATAATACTGAAAACAGCTGGCAGTTCTCACAAGGCTAGCTCTCTAGCTCTATTACTGCTGTGTTCTTCTTTCACACACAAACACCAGCGATCACATTCACAAAGGCGATTACACTATTCCCTGGGTTAATCAACTTCCCACAGGCGCGTTCACCCTTCCCCATCTCAATCATGCAGCTTATATACTCCCTCTTTTTCTTTGTCGATTACATTGGTGTGATAACGCTAGAATGTAGAGTTGCCATCGCGTCATTCATGAATAACTACCACAAATGAGGGGGCTTTGCTATCATTTCCACGGCAACATTTGTGTCAAATTGCAAATTTGTCTTGTGGAGAAAGAAAATTGTGGAGGGTTTATACATTTTTGTCAGTCAGTGACGATGATTAAGGCTACACCTGGGATTTCCTGTAAAGTGGAAAAACTCAGGGTTGTTGCAAATTGGGCATAAACAATTTGAGAGCAAAAAACCCCAAGTTGCGAAACCTGCAGACTGATCTCGCTCATTATTCCCCTTTCCCAAGAGAAACCAGATTGAAGTGGAAATAGAAAGGGCACGGGAGAGTCTAGCACATGCCAGGGAGGATGTCAGGTCAGGCAGCCAAGGACGTCAGGATGAAACAACTCCAGGCTGAGAAGCACTTGGCCCCAGCTTTTCTTCGCCTGCCGGCAGCCTGTTTGGCAATCTCTTTCCCTCGTCTTCTTCCCGGGAGATGAGAGACACGAGAAAAAAAAAAGAAGCAGAAAAACACTTGTGAGTGAAATGGTGTCAGATAGAAAGGCTTAGAGCAGTGGCAACATTAACAGAGGAAATGGCATTTCTCTGAGGGGGAAGGAGTCGCCCCATTTTTTTTTAGATTTGATGAGACAGCAGACGGAAAAGCAGCGAGCGGGTCAAGAAAGGAAGTGTGAAATACAGGGGATGGAAAAGGTCAAAGGGAAGTGGATAAGGGCAGAGAGATTGAAGGGTGCAAAATCTCTCCACAGTTTCTACCTCGCCTTGTAATTTCATTCACTTCTGGAGGCGACCTGTAAAACAAGATTGGAATCATTCCTCAGGGATAAATACACAATATGCTCGAAAGCATCTAATGGGAATCATTAAGGAATAATCAGGACAACATATAATAAAAGTTTGTAATGGAACCCTAAGCTTGAGCTTTGTCGACACAGTCAATTCTCTACCTTCTTGTTAGTCAGTTGTTTAAGTTGCCTGAAACAAACTCAGACCAAGCTTCTATGAATATGTGGCAAAATATAATAAGATGGCCAGTTTTACATTATGTCACTGTGCCATGTGAAACTGTGCCTTGAACTAAAAATTAAGAAAGAAGATGTGCCTGCAATCTGAAATGCCACAAAAAGTTAAAATTCAATCAAAATCACAACGTTTCCACCAGAGGTCTTCTTCAGGTGCAAGTTCTTTGCAGAAACATTTCAGAAAAAGGGCAGGCATTATTCCTCAGTCTGCTGTTTTTGCACTGCACTGTACCTTCGTGATGTGTGTATAACTACCGTCCTTTTTCTTCTAAAGTCGACCCTGAATGAACAGCCATCTTCCTTCGAAGTCCCATGCAGTTTGGCAGTTGTATTTAATGATGGCTTTATTAACTCATCTTGAATAGAGACGGTGAGTCTCTTATCAGCATTTCTACTTGATTTAATGAGTGTTTGTGAAGTTTCTTCAACTGTAATCCTAAAAAAAAATACTTTGATGAGGATAACTCAAAGCAACAAGCATCATTGGAAAAATAAGGCCTTTGACTCAGGTGGATACACAAGTTAGCGTTAGCTTAGTGTCAGCCTCTAATATCATCATGAGACAAAAACTCACACAGTGGTCTGCAAACTGTGTGCTGTTGAAGGGCTTGCTCTTACGTTGCTCAGAATGAATTAAATTAGAAACTGGTGCATTTTCTTTTTCAAGGAAAGCAACAAAAAAACAAGAAGAGCATTACATGCTTCTGGTCCTCTGCTTGATTATGCACATCCTGTAACGTTATTTGAGCACTTTGCACTTCACCTTGGTTAAAGAAAAAATGACCCATCACTACAAAAAATAACAGTTTCAATATATTTGGGACACTACTTACATTCATAGCCCAAAAGATAAGGATTGTATTGTTTCTGCAAATGTCTTTTAATACGACTCGGCATAATTAGCCTACCTCTTAAGTAGTAAGTAATCCACAGTATTTAAATAAAATGGAAGTTTAACATATCACTATGGTAACACTCTATTTGTTTCTGCCTACTAACTTCACAGGAATATATTTTATGAAATCCATCTGTAAGTGATTTTAAATGTCACATTGGACTTAATGTGTAGATGTTATAAGTGCTTCAGTCACACAGAGGAAGGAGGTAGATGGAGGAAGCCCAGGCAGGGCTGTGTGTCCTATGTCTTCTGTCAGTCAGTCAGTCGATGGAGCAGTGAGTCTGTGTGAGCTACCTCCATCAAAGTATGCTTCTTGCCTTAGGCTACTGGTGTGTACCACTCTGTGATTTAGTCTTTATACCCCCCTCATCCCCCCACACACACACTTACACGTACACCCTTATCACAGATGTTAAGAGCCATCGGAGTCCCTTGATCAAAGGCGGGTGAAGCAGGGTACTTTGAGGATATCTCTGATTACTGCAGCCTGAGGCAAGAAACTTCATCCCCATCAGCCTTATCCCACCACCACCACCATCATCATCATCCACCACCGCAATCAATACGCTGCCACGAGGCTGAATAGAAGCCTGTTTTATGATTACTTGATACACAGGAAGGAAGAAGTCAGAAAAAGCACCAACTGTAAACCAGTTGATTATATGCAGAACAGTTAAATCAACAAATGTGTTGTACTGTATAATTTGCATGTCCATCTGGGACCACTTTTACATTCTGCCAATCATTCAAATGCCTCTGAAAATGTAATTCCAATTATGAACAACCATTAAAGAATACCCCAGCAAAGTTTTCTGCAATACCAATAGGCCAAAAAAATAGATTTAAATATTAAGTTATCCCTCAATGCCATTAAGTTGGTTAAATTCATGAACACTTCATAAAAAGGTTCTGAATGAATAATGATAAGGTACTTATTTATTAATATTATTTTTTACTTCAGTTAAAAATGCATTTCAGACCTTAAAGGAGCAATTTGTAGCTCTGACACCTAGTGTTGAAAATGGGTACCGCAGTCCGAATTCAAAACTGGAGATATCTATCACCCTCCGCTCAAGAGTTGATGCCCAAACAGGTTGCCATGTTGCGGAGATGGAAAGTTCAGTTTTTAACCAGCGCTGCATTGTTCTTGAAACCTTTCTGCGTTCTAACCTCTTCACATTTTTCAAAAGCATCTCCAATCTTTATCCTAGTTTTACCACGTTTCTGGTTGTGAAGCTTATTAGAAAAATGTTGAGGCTTTTTAAGGTCGGATAGAATCAGAATCATATCTGAACCAGTTCGCTTGGCCGCTTTCATCGCTGCAACACCTGTTGGATTGCTGTTTGCCTGGCAAACTGAAGGGAAAAATTGTCATGTTTGGGTGCCTTAAAACCGCCTACTTCTTTGGTCAAAATGAAAACAAACCATTCTGCACTGGAATCAAAACTTAGAAGGAGGATATAATGGCTGCAGCACTGTTGACAGAGAAGCTACCACGTCAACATAGCATGTTTCCTTAATGTCTGATCATATAGTAAGGTCATTTATGATTTAATTCAGTAGATATCTTACACCTTTAAGAACTGTAATTTGGAAAGCAAAAATCCTTCACCACATGTTTAGCAAAATGCTCTTTTTGTTCTACATGTGCTTTAAGTCTACATGTCATCCCCTCCCTCGTGTCTTCCTCCCACTCTTCTTACTCGATGCTCCATATAATGACAGTAGGATTTAATGGAAGACTGTAATACTATCTATATGTGCTCACACTCATGGGAGCATACAACCCATATATTCATTGTCCAGATCATTCAAGGTTGTGTTTCACTGACCAGACTGAAATGACTAAAAAGATAAGAACTGTATAAGGAACCCAGGGAAGAGAAAAAAAGAATGTTTTTTTCATATAATTGTGTGGGTGGTGGTGAATAAAGCACTTCAAACATGAAGGTTGGTCTACTTTGAAGTATGAATATACTTTTTACTTTCCCAAGGCAGTCGCCCAATGCAAAGGGGACATCTTGGACTGAGGGTTAGTGTCCATGACAGGGTTTTTTTAATTTCTTGGAGCAAGACCTTGGACTGTAAATATCATTGCCAACTCCTCTAAAGATGTATTTTCTCTTGCACAGGCCCACTTTTGGCTCAAATGTTAGGAAGGCGGACAAAATAGAACGAGTTCATGAATGAAAGGTCAGAGTGGTCGCCATGAATATCCCAACCATATTTCATAAAACTTTCCAGGCATTTGTTTTTAGAATTATTTATCAAAGGCCCCAATGTAGTTTAAGTGAGAGACTTGACCTCAAATTGTGAGAATTGAGAAGTCAGGGGGTCAATACATTCATACTGTAGAAGACAGACTCAGGGGGATCATGAATATTCATCTTCAGTTGGACGGTTCTGGACAGATGGAAAGACAAACCTTATTATCATCACTATCTAAAGATGCTGCTGCAGAGGAATCGAATCCCATTATTAAGGGGGCAAATAGTCCCATGAAACCAGTGATCAGCCAATAAATTCCATTGTACTTGTACATTTAGAAGTATTCCAACACAATGTTTTGATGGTGAAATGAGCACAATCCCAGAAAACACAAAGGCAATAGATGTCATTTGCGAATAACTGTCAAAACAGTGAGACTGGCAAAACATCCCCTTTAAGATGATCTCCTTTCAAACTAAATTACAGAGCTGCGGGCTGAGTGACAGCAGCTCCAGTCCTTGAACTTGAATCATATTCACTCAAAACAAATGTGTAACTTTGTACGTGTATGCCTGTGTGTATCGATTTTTCTACAACGACTCTCACTTTCAGGATCAACATCCTCGCTTTTTTGATTGGTACAATAAACACAGGTTTTTTGTTTTGTTTTTAGAACTTCTTAATTAAGGTTTTATCAATCCTAAAGGTGATTCATAAATACTGCTAATTATAGGACTGGCTGATTTGACTTGATTTGACTTACAGGTGGGATCGTAGATGTTTTCTAGGAGGCCTTGGACTTGATTTTCTCCTTTTCTCACTAGATCAAAAGTTAGGTTGAGATAGCATGTCAAGAAGCCAGCATTGGCTTCAAAATGCCTCTTTAGCAACCAACAGGTGACGTCACTAAGTACAGTCTATGATTCGTACATGCCCAAGCAACACACTTTCGCTGTCGGACGAGGGGGTGGTGCAGTTTTTTATTTTGTGTTTGTTCGATTTGGAGACCTCTCCAAAACGAGGTAGTGGCTCAATGTTTTCATCGTTATAAGTGAAGTATGCAGTGCTTGTTTAATCATGTTTTGGTGCAGCCAAGGTGAAAACAGTTTATCCAGTGTGGATGTTTGTGCTGGAAAAAAAAAATGACAGCAACTAAAACATCAATCAAACATTTTCAGTGAGTTCTTCAAACAAGATGGTGGATCGCTCCTTCCTATCTGTTATACCTGAGTCTTCTGTAACCCCTCCTCTAAGCTTTCTTTGGTTAAAGAAATTCTCCCGCCTAGATTTATCTGGCTCAAGAGCCAGCGGGCCACTGCTCAAAGTATTTATGTCGCACTCCTCCCTCTCTAGCACAGGCTTTGTCTCTAAGTCCACTGTCTCTCTTTCACCAGCTAGGCTTGGTCCTGCTCTACAGCAGCTGTCTCCTCAACCTGTAGCCTTGCACGTTCCATGGTAGCAACACAACTCAGTCATTGTCATTACAGCCATAGTAGTCAATGCCATGGTGGTACTGCTTCTTCAAAGATTTTAGTTTGCTGTTTACTTGAGCCTTGGTCTGGTTTACGCCACGGTCTTGAAGCAGGATCCTGTTTTGTACATATTAGGCCGAGTCTCTTCCGATTATTAACCCTCACAGACAGAAGCCTCCAGGTCTCCTCTTCTTACAGATAATGTGCACTCATCGTTGCTGTTCTCGTCTCAGAGTGACTCTTCTTCCTCAAGCTCAGATGTTTTTTATTTCATTCTTTTGTGTCATCCTAATGCTTTTGCACTGGTCGCATGGAATAAATATCATCCCCGCCCCCTTCCCCATGGTGAATGTTCCTGTATACTTGCTGTGTTGACACACACTTCTTGCAAAGGGTATAAAGTTGATGTAAAAAAAAAGGTGTGCGTTTGCATTCACACATTCCAAACATTTTTGCACATTTTCAGCAATTTAGCACCTGTTTGAAAGTGGTTTTAGAGAGTGTCTGTCCTGGCCTACAAGGGCAAACAAGCTGCAAATGCTCCAACCACTTCCATTAGGAGAAACTCAGAAGGGCCATGTGCACTATCTGTCAGCTTGTCTTTTACTCCCAAACCCTTTAGTAACTCTCAAGTGAGCCCTGATTTATCCTTAACTCCCTCATGCCTCCATTAAAAGCAGAAGCCCAAATAACGACTTAAGGTTAAACGGGTGCTTGAGCTGCACATAAAGTTTCTGTTTGTCCCCCCCTGCACCATTTATGAATTTACTTCTTTATTTTCTTTTTGCATTACTCATCTTCTGCAGGGAGACTTCCTGTGCTTGGCGATCAGAAAGCATCAACATTTCCAGCTGTAAAGATGAGAGTCAATGAAGGATGATGTGTTGACTGCAACACTGAGTTAAGATTTTATTGTCACTGTTGTGGGTTCTATTGTCATGGAAACAAACCAAGTACTTATTTCTTTAATAGAAACTTACTCAAAGCAAGCAGACTACCTACACACATGATAGAGATTTTGAACGCCTACACACACGCACCGACTTGACCCGTTTATTCACACCTGAGAGCATCCTGAGCATTCAAATTATTTTCCTTTGAGCTTCAGGAGATTGCACATTCAATTAGGCTCCATATCCTGTTAGGCTGTTTAGCCTCAACTCTCCCAGGGGAGCAGATTAAAATGAGAAACTGCCTCCCATGCTATAGAATGTACTCTTGTTGTTAAGAGAAGTCATGTGCTGTAATTTATTACAATAAACAGAGCGTTAATTTGATGTTTTAATGAGGAGTGGAATTTGAGAGTCTGGAGGTCACTGCGGATGACACACACACACAAACACACACACATACACACACAAATATCCTTTGTTGTCTTGGTAACTAACTAGCAGAACAATTATTTTCTTCTGGCCCCTCCTTCTGAGTTACAAGAGAGAGGACAGAGGTCTTGTGTCTCTCTGAGGCTGCGGCGACCTGCCACCAGGGTCATTCACGAGAAGTAATTACATTAGATCCAAGCCCTGAACTCCAGAGGCTAAAATGCACGCCCTCTTCCCTTTACTGGCCACGGAGGGGTTCAGGGCTGGGAGTCCAGGGTCCAGAGCAGGACAAAGGATGAAAGCCCCTCTATAGGGGATTGAATTAGTTTGCGATATAGATAGAAGGAGGAGGAGTATAGAAAGCTTTACAGAACAGAAGTGGACATGGAGGATGGGGAGGGAATAAACGTTCAGGGTAAAGAAAAGAGATATGGGAGGAGAGCTTTAATGAGCGGCTCAGTAAGTTGCTCGGAGAGCGACTGGAGGTCGCTGACAACTGACACCAGGGAGACAACATGGAGCGTAAATAAAAGTGTTGTGATTAAATTATTATGCTTTTTTAAACACAGTGGGTTTGCTCAAGAACATTTGCACAAGGAAAACACCCTTTTTTTAAAAGAAAAACAAAGAAGTGTCATCTTGAGGCGCTTAACAAAAGAGCAGGTAAAATACATTACTCTTTGTTAGCAAAAATGGGATAGGGGGAGATGGGATAAGATTCAGGAAGGATTTCTTCTTTGTATTCCTCCACACTTCCTTGCCGCTGAGCTGGAGGTCGGAGGAGGCAGTGCATGAATGAGGGCAGCGGTGGTTGTGGGGACGACACAGTCCGATGGTTGTGGCTGGGCGTCAGGGACGTCAGGTGGTAGTAGTGCCAGATCATCGCTGAAGGTTGGGGGAGCTCCGTCTCCTCGAGAGTCCAGCCTCTGCTGCCGGGTCAAGGCCTCTGCTTCTAACACACTGACACAGAACAATTCTGAGGAACCTATACATAAATGATGTGTTGATTCCAAAAAAAACAACTGAATGGTCCTTCCTTTTCTTAGCCCTGCCTATATGTGTGTATATATATATATATATATATATATATATAGGAAACAGAGTCATCAAAGTGATTATATTATATTATTATGTTAAACATCGTACAACTCTCAAGCCACAAAAGACTGTTAATCTAATATTACTAAATGTGATGGTATACAAAATAGGCTAGCCACCCCTAATCAAAGATGAAGTATTAAAGTTCTGTGATCAGGTTGAAAGCAGTATTTAAAGAATAATAATGGAGGGGTTTAGACTTAGCAGTTTGATGAAGGCTATAATTAAGCTATTATAATCACAAACACCAACAACATTATTATCATGATGATCACAGCATCATCACACTGATCCCCCCCCCCCCCCCCCCACACACACACACACACACAGTATATCCATCAGACACCCACATACACCCAGCTTATCTTCAGGTCTCAGCACCCTCTTTAAATGTTTGAGCTGGGAAGCCTGTGAGCCTCTATTTGTTTAGTAATTTCATGACTGGCTAACCTTCCTTCTCCGGGGCATCTCTCTGACTCTGTGCGATCATTCTGTGTGTGAATGGCTGTGCATTTGTGCAAATAATATAACACAACATCTCAATGTAAACCCATTTTCACACCTTTTTTTTTATCTACTTTCTCCACAGCGCCAGCCATCTACAAAATGATCCTCACGGTTGCCCACAGACTTTGGTGCATCCAGAATCCAAAAGAAGGGAACATTTAGTCTCTCTGAGGTTGTCTGTAAAAAAGCTGCCTTTGCAGTTCCGTACATCTAAAACTAATTGAAGGCCTGGCATTTTCCCCGCACACAAACACAGACTATACTTACCACGCTAGTGTGAAAATACCACCAAACAATGTCAAACACAGAAAGCATTTTGTAATTTGTCACAGCAGACTAAGCAGTAGTGATGCCTCCTCCAGGCAAAGAGAGGAAAGTCCCTTTTCCAATTGGCATGTTATTGTGTCTTTAAAATGTGTCATGAAGCACCACATCAGACTCATTTGCATTTCTACCACAGATGAGGAGTTTTCTGCTGTTTAGAGGGCTGAAGCCTGAGGGTCCCCAGGTGGAGGTTTGAATTCAACAAGTGGTCATTAAAGAAAAGCCGGCTTTACTATGTTTGGCCTCCACTTTTTTTTATAGTGCCTGCATCTCTTGTAGTTGCTGAACATTTAAATGAATGTTGGCTCATTGACCAAGGTTAGAGAAAGCCGTGACTCTGTTTTCAAAAAGAGAGGAAAGATTGTGTAAATATTGAATTGTATTTATTTGATAGGGATAAAGCAGTTCCATGACAGAGCCTGAAACTCATGTGTTGCACAGGGAGTGTAGCTATAATTGTCAAGTCTTCTCTCTAGTTGGAACTGTACATGTACAACATAATTCAATTAACAACAGTCAGAAACATTACACCAAAAAAAGTACAAATGTTAAGATAAAATAAAATATAAATACCATACAATGAAATGTGCATAACATTGTACAAAAGGGGCTGCACGATGTGGTGCAGTGGTTGGCACTGTCGCCTGACAGTGAGGAGAATTCCTGGTTCGAATCCTGTCTGACTGTGAGGAGTTTGTATGTTCAATCAATCAATCAATCAATCAATCAAACTTTATTTATAGGGCACCTTTCAGACAAATTAAATTGCAGTTCAAAGTGCTTTCCAAGAGAGCAGAAAAATAGATTGATGAAAAAGTATTTTGAAAAATCATTGAGAGACCAATGCACACCAATAAAAATGTAATAAAATAAAATAAAAAAGACGGACAAAAAAGTTATAAAAGAGAGGACATACAAAGCAATAAGATAACAAAATGAATACACAAAAGACAGATTTCAATTGTAGCACGGTATTCAACCCCGTGCAGAACAGTACTGTATGGATGTGTGACTGTAATGTTACATTTCTATCAAATCACAGTACACCACAATGATGCTGAAATTCTTGGGCAATACTATTAAGAGGAGCAATATACACCGTTTTTGGGAGTCTGTTTGAACTATGAGCATATTTCAAACCAGCCAACCAGATTGTAGAAAAATGCATCCACACTTTCTCAGTCTGTTTAAGACAAACATTGCGAAGAGAAAATTATATTTTTCAGATCTCGAAGCTTCTACCTTTGAGCACATGATCACAGAAACATTTATGATCACAGTAAGAAGGCATACAGGCACATTTTCACACTAGATATATGTGAAGATGCTCTAACGTAGAAGAGATTATTATTATTACATCTGGATGATGATCCGCTATTGTCAGCTGGCTCAAGGAAGTAAGAAGGTTACAGATGGTGAAACTGGTAACACCTGTCAAGTCTGGGTGTGACAACAAACAGTCAAAGAAGCTGCCTCTTCTGCTCCTTGCCGATCATCTATATGTGAATTGAACTGAACTCAGGCAGTGCTGATGTAAAGGGAAACTGCTCTCCACAATCATGCATGAAACCAGACCAAACTTCACTGAGAAAACATAGATGCAGTGGTCCAGTTAAATAATATTGTGCTTGTTGATATTATTCCTATGACTTATTGATTTCCAACTTTTTTTCTCAAGCATTATTGAGCAGACCAGTGGGAATGTCTATCAATGGTTTGGGATACATCCAGCTTTTTAATATGCTTTTAGTTTCGGCCTCTGGTGTGGAATGATTAAGCCAATGAGGAAGTGCAAAATACTGCGGTCTGCGAGGGTCCGCTTTAGGTAGTCACATACACACCACATTAAAACAAGCCTGTTTTTACAGCAGAAATAAACATGTTTACAGCCTGGTGTAAAAAATGATATTGGTCTGATTAGTTATTGTCTTAATGGGCACATGCTGGACGGTGGGTGCGGACATGCGATTTGATTTCATGAACGATACAAGTTATCCATAGTTAGTCGGGAGGCTGACCTGATTGACAGGTGGGCATGATGTAGCTGTTTGTCAGGAGGCTTAAAACCTGCCTCAGCTCCTGCTCTCAGCCTGTTGTTGGTTTGTCTGAAAGTTAGGCTGAGAGTTGATTTCCAGCTGAGAGTTTTCCAATGAACCGTGTCTTGGGATGGAGTTTCTACCCCAGGATATTCAAGTACTGGGGGGTTTTGAAGGTAGTTGAGTGGAGGTCTGAAGAAGCAGGGAGTCCTTCCTCTGTTAGAACTTGTTAATCCACAGGTTCACTGACAGGTGCTAGCAGCAGTGTCTCAGTTCGTCTCTACAGAGTTCTACAAATTCACCAAATGACTTCACATTATCTTTCACTCTCGTTTCCCCCCCTTACTAACTATTTCCAGTGACACATACATACATACACACACACCAGCACACCTGCCTCCTTCTCATCGCCGTCAAAACCTTGGCTGCATTTCAGTCGCTGTTCATTTGAGTGGCAGCGACTTTACCAGTCTGAAACACTGACATATGAGTCACTGAGCTCTTCCTCCCCCAAGACAAACACGAGCCTTTTGTCTCTAGCCTCACATAAATCGAAGGCCCCCGGTCTTCACCAAATGTCTTTTTAATGAAAACTGCTTCGTCTCATCACTCAGCGAGTGTCTAATGGCTCCTGTATCGCTGCAGGTACTAGAGAGAGGTGGGGAAATCTGGCGCAGGGAAGCTCAACCTGAAAGACCTAGACGAAAAACACACACACACATGCACATGCACTTGCACACACCTTTGCACGCCCACAAACACTTTACATGACAGCCTCACTGAGTGTCTCGCAAATCCAAAAATGCAAGCAATTAGTTTGGCTTCTTTTGCTCCCATGACGAGCGGGAACAGTGCGGGTTGTTAGAGCAATAGATCTCTGAGTTCATTTAATCATCAGTGACTGTGAGGTGTTACAAAGAAAGGAGGGAGCAGGAACAAAACCGATATCAGTAAAATGAAGTTGCTAATGAGGACTACGGCTTAAAAATCACACTCCTAATCATACATATGCACGTAATCATGCATGGCAGGTGAATATCGCCTCAGCGGTGATTGCATTGTCTGGACCAAATTTAACGCACACTTCTCACCTCCAGTTTTCTTCCCTACACCCTTCCCTTCATCAATTCTAGATATTTTTTTTTTACTTGCCCTGCCATATCTTTTCTCCCATCTCCACTCCATTCATTGTCTCTCCTCGCCTCGTCTCACCTGCCCCTCCTCACACTATTACTAGTGTCTCCTCTCTGAGTGGAGGATTTGCTTGCTGATCCCGATCCTACACACAAAAGGAGGATGGATAATCAGCTTCCCCCTCTCATCCAGCCCTGAGACGGTCCTCTTCAGTATTTCCGCGCAATGCCATGCCTCCTCAAACCGGACTCTTCCCCATTATCCCTCATCTACTCTGCCAGTCTTCCCTAATCTTTGGCTCTCTTATCCCCCAGTTTTTCTGTGATTCCACTTCCTCCAGCCAGGACGGGCACTGTTCAGTTTTGTATGAGGTAAAGGGTTTGGGGCTAAAGTGGCTGACCAAACACAGAACTGATTCTGGATAGTCTATCAAAAAGCTTGCCGATAAATCTGGCATGTTTAGACTGATACAGCAGCATGATGCAACAGGTGGCTGACACATGAAACAACAAGACTAAAGATATGTCTAAATCAATATCACATACTTATTCTCAGCAAGGCCATGAGTCTGTATATCCAGGGGGTGACCTTGGGTGCTGATTGGACAGGGGCCACCCTATTTCCTAAACTCTGAATGGATTTTTTCCTTGTCAGAAGCTGGAATTACTTAATGTTACAAGCTGTCTTTGCATTCCAATTCAGCATATTTGCTTTTGTTAGTATTTTAAAACATAAAACATTCAAAGACTTATATTATATACCATAGAAAATGTAAAACTTTGCTATAAGTTTGTGTGTGTATGTGCATTCAAACTTCATGCCACTCTTATATAAGTCAGTGCCCCTAATGGGCCCGTCCAGTCAAAAGAGTCTCAATCAACTTATTTGTATATTTTTGATTGATTTTTGAGCATTCTTTTGACGTATCCAGTAGTCCAACTATGTTATAAACAGAAAATTGAGAAACTACTGCATGGAATATGCAAACCATGTGTGGATTGAGGTGACACAGCCAAAGGAACATCCTTGATAACTTAGAAGTAACTTTTTATTTGTACTTAAGTAAAACCTGTATCTACCCCTTTTGATTTAGAATTTAGCAGGGACCTTAAAGAGCTGCAGTGCTCTTGATATACTTGGCACTAGTCTTGTGTTCTTGATTGAAAGGACAGTAAACTCAACATAAATGAGTATTGGCTTTTAAACATAAAAAATATATAGTAGCTGCTCTATGAGGATATGATTGCATTCAGTGTTGATTGAAACTCACTGTGTACTTTAGAATGCTCATCATTATGACAAAAGACAATGCAAAAATCAACGCATTTATTGTTTACCATGTTAACCATTTTGACCACCATCAAAGTAAGGCGGGAAAACCTTAACCCTAACCCTAAGAACTTGGAAGCTTTTTTGTTATAATTAAAAGTTACACAAATTGTATCTTTGACCTAATGATGCTAAATATGAGAAAGTCAAAGGTCACCAAAGTGATGACTGACCATTGTCTGGGGAGTCTGGGTATCTCCAATAATGGTTGACATTGTTCCTCTGAGGACCATCCATATCTGATCTACATTTAATGGCATTCCTTCCAACAGTCGCTTAGATTTTTGAGTCTAAAGTTTTGGAGCAAAATATACTTCCGGCCCCATGCTATTAGCATAGATCCCACTTGCAGTCACTTCAGCTGTAAAGAAGTCTGTTTGGGTCATTATAAAGACATTTGGAGAACTGAAACTTTCCTTTGTATAGACTGAGGCAGGAGTGAAATACCATGTTTCTGTGATTTGTTTTGGTGGTTTGTTGACTGCATAAATCTCTTTCAAGTTATGCTCCAATGATGACAAATGATTCACTGCGATAGGGAACAAAATGATGATGGAAGATAAAAGTTGGAGAACAGACAGGAAACAATACATCCTTTTGCCATTTAGCTATCCGACAAAACATGAACTATGGCCGTGAGATAAAAAAAACAAATCTTCTCTACTTGAATTTCATAGATAGTGTGTGAATATTGTGCTAGGTTGTATTGATTTATTCCCAAGAGTTGGGTAACGTTGCTGGAAACATACACAGATTTCCTGTGTATAATTCCTGCGTATGCAACTAGTTCCCAGGAGTTCAACCTCGTGTTCTCACTTTAAAAGAGCTGTCTCGTAGACTTTTAGGTTAAAAATACGACCTCCCACTTCTACCACTAAAGTTCCTTCAGTTGTCTGTTTTCCTGTCTTCTTTTTCATGCTCTCTCAGAATCCATAAAGAGAACCGGTTTGGTATCGATTACGCTTCTGCTCACATCTCCTCGTCTGCTTTTGTTATCCTGTCTGCTTTAACCAACTCCTTTTTATGCTTTTGCTGTTTTTTTTCTTCTAGATCCCGCATATTCAAATATCACAGAACAGGGAAAATACACATTGTTTTACGTGTTTCACAGTAAACAGATGATGCAAACTCCCCTCTTGCATATGAAATGATGTCAAGCCGCTCAAACAAATCAAGCAGAGCTTGATCTTGCTGTCTTATATCTCTGATAGGAGGATGTTTCTCCTCAAAAACAGTGCGTTACAACATAGCACCGTGCTGGATTTGGAAGTGACAAGATGGAGCATAAAAGGCTGAATAAGAGAGAATGACGAAGTAGCAAGAGGGTAGCGTGGTGTGTTTTGGTGTATTTGTGTGTGTGTGGATCATTACTGATTCATACAGGCCTCTGATCCAAGGCTGCATGAGAATAAAGCTTTAGTTCTTCTCAGACTTTCAAAATTCATTGCCGGGCTCTTGGTATTCCTCAGACCGAGCTCCAAATATCCCATCACCCATCAATGATTCACTGGCATACCCTTGGCTGGGATTTAACAACAAACCACCAAAGATAGCTTGGATGTGGGTGCGTTAGATAGTGAGTTATTGATACAAAATTTAAAGAGTAGTTCAACTTGCCAACTCGAGACATGGTCATCCCTTAAAAATACTTCTGAAAAGAATAAGAATAAAGAACAGAATAAAGCCCTTAACCCTGAAATCAGTCAGGCTGCATGTAGATCTGGTGTACAGTTAGGTCCAGCTCTTAAATCAAAGCACTCTTTGACATGCCTGAGAATGACAGAAATCCTTCGTAGTTCATAAAAGAAAAAAAGAATCCCAAGTGATTCGCAGTCCACTCACAGGGGAGACTTTTGGTCAGCCAGGGGCCCTTTTTGTCTTTTGTTCGGATCCCCTATGCAGTAATTAATGGGAAAAGGTGGTACAGTCAGGCATATGAATCTAGCTTCAAATCACAATGCCCTCAAGCTTTTCTTTCCAAGTCAGCTTTGATGTCTTACTCAGAGTTCGTGAAAGCGAAGACAAATTTAGAGATGACTTCTGACTGGATTTTGCATCAGGAGGGTCATAAATAAGTCATTTTACAGACAGGGTAACATCAACGTTGCTTTCAGTGAAGCTGCAGATTGAGGTTGTCTGAGTGATGTCATCAAGCCAAACGATCACAGCTGCAATATTAGAATTGCTCTCTCTATCTAACTTAAGTTCAATAAAGAGGTGGAGGTTAGGTGGGCCTGAAGCCTCCTTGGAAATTGCTATAATTCAGTTAGTTCAGATGGTTAATCAGTTAACCCTGCCACACCACAAATTCTAGAAACTGACACATAACTGGAAAAACAAAACCATTTTTTTGTTCCAGGCTGAAAACATGTTTATTTCTGCTGTACAAAAATGGGATATAATGGGGATTCATTGGCTTTTGCATCCAACCTCAAGTGGACACTCAAGGAGGCACACTCTCTGTTCCATTGTCATTGCAGTACTTTTCAACAACAGAGGCTTCCTCTAGCTTCAAAACAGCCACTCCACTCCACAGGGCTTCTGTTAACTGTGTATGTTAAAAAAAAAAAAGGATTAGTATTAGACAACTCAATACCTCCCCTCTTAATTTTCTAAAGCTGATATTGGTGGAAGCTGTGGTTCAGTTGGTGGAGTCCGTCGTCTCTCAACCAGAAGGTAGGGGATTCAATACCCACCTCCTGCAGCCACACGTCCGATTTGCCGAAAGCCATTGTCTCTTACTTTGGGAAGTTTTAAGAATCACTGGCTATTTGTTTCCTCCTTTCACTTACAAAATTACTGTCTCTTAACCCTAACCCTACAAAACGAGGCTCTTTGCTTTATAGCTTTATACCCCTTAACTTTGAGACAGCGTCAAACTAATCTTCCATCTGAGCTTAATTCCATACCAAAATTAAATGCAAAGATGTTGCCACTTTTACATTATCTACCTGAGGCACATGGATTTCATTAATTTCTTCAGATAATTTAGAATATGTCAATGAGTGGGGATTCCTCCCCCCAAAAAAATAAAATAAATAATAATAATACTGACTTGGTCGCAGTAGAAGGAAAGAGAAGAAGAATGAAATGCAATAAATAGGGAAATGTTCAGTTTATTTTGGCCTGAGTCTGATCTCCTAAAATGTTTTTTTTTAACTGAATTTGGCTAAAATCAGCTGCTTTGTGTTTCTTTTCATTCTCATCTGTAAACAACAGATGGAAGATAAAAAAGTGTGTACCAAAAGGTACAGCTGTAATAAGTTGATTTATGAGAATATATTGGTGGTCCCAGTCCTCTAACAAAGGATGATTCATAGGTAAACATATATGCTAGGTAGCAGGAAGAGGGCGTTTTATTAGAGGCATATTTCTAGAACGTCTCATCCCCAAAGCATCCTGTTAAGCCTCTGTATTATTTTTACTCCCAGCACTGAAGTGGGGATTCTGTCTTTGTGTCAAAGCCATTCTCAAATATGTCCCACTTGTGCCACACGTTAGCCAGGGCAACGTGGCCCCATCATCTCCTGGGATATCTATCACACAGGTGCTGCTGCTTATTTATCCTTCCCTCGACACATTCAAGCCCCCAGCGAGCATCCCGATCCGCTAACTATATCTGTCGCTACAAGCTAACAGGTTTTAGCGCCTGTTGTCCCCAACCCCCTCCAACAAGCAGCCCCTCTTTCCCTTAAGGCCCCTCCAGCCCTGTTCTGGGCTTTGATAGCTGGCCCGCTAGTCTGTGTGATCTTCACCACAGGCATTTCTCACCGTAGAGTCCTCCAGAGCTGACAGGTGTTGGATAAAAAGTGTCCGGTAAGCTTCTGCCCAGAACACTGAGTCAAAAAGACGGTCATTTTATTTGAGAAAGCACGGGACTGCTGTACTCATTTCTCTCTTTTTTCATTCTCTTTATGTTGAATAAGAACAGACAGAGGGATGGAAATGACTCTGGAACTAAAAAAAAAACCTCTCCCAAAGAGTGAGTGGGCCAAAGCCCAGGGGCAGAGACAATCACCTGAGGCAGAGCACAATTCTACTTTGTACTTTAAGACTTCTTTTTCCTCTCCATTGTCTATTTTAGTCATGAATAGGTATTAGAGGAAAATGAGGTATTTCCTTTAATTAGAAACCTTAGGTACAGGAGAATGTGATCTTTTTGTTCTTTGCATAATTAGGCTGCATGTATCTAGAAATATGCATTGTGTTCGTACCTAGGTGTAAGTTTGGGCCACCCTTAAGGGGGTTGGCCTACTAAAAGTTACAGGGATAGCGTTTGCATATGCATGTATGTGTGTATATGTGTGTGCGTGTGTGTGCGTGTGAACACGAATGAGTGTGAAAACTTTATGCAGTCGTTCAAAGTAAGAAGAGGGCCAGTGTTGTGACAAGAAAGTCACGGCTCTGTCTGTGAAAATGGCAAGTGTGGGTAGAAAATGTCAATTCCCAAAGTGAATAAAACGTGTAATGACTCTCTTGGAGGAAAAGGGTAACGCACACACACTTGCGCACATGGACACACACTAGTTATTTTTACTTGCTATACTGTACCTCCTGCTGCCCCTCAACAGACAGCAGGTCTTTGGGGATTCCTGACAAGAAGTGTGTGTTGGTGTGTGTGTAGCCTATACATTTTATCTTTTGACTCACCCGTCAAACTAAACCAGGTAGCTGTGTGAAGGTTACAACAAGGAGATCGAGTGTCGGAGACAGACAGTCGAAACAGAAAGGCAGATATTTTTTTGTCAGGTATTTTTTTCATGTTTTGTCAGATTTTTGACAAATGATGGAGCTGACCTAAGCTTTTCTTTGCCATGCTTTCAAAATATCAGCACCTCTGTCCATCATTAAAAGTGGAGATCCTCAACTGTACAAGCACCCACATGCCGCCCTGTTTTTTTTCAGTTAAAAAGAAAGACGTCTGTCAAAGCTCTTATTGTGAAGGCTCTTACAAACAATAAGTGTTCTCAATGGTTAGTCCAAAAATTCTGGTGAACACTGTTAGATGAAAATTGGAAAAAGCCCATTTGTTAAGACGGGAGAGTGTAACGTCTAAAAACATTGGAACAGAAGACTAAAATCTATAGCGGTCCTGAAGGCTCAAAACACTAATGTTAAAAAAATACAACTGTGCAAAAAAATAAAAAACAAGCAGAAAAGCATCTTCATCAATTACACAACACATGCAAAGCCTTTAGAAAATGTCCTGCAACTACAGAATACAGAACCATAATGCCAGCACACAACCCTATACTCAACGCATAACAGATTATTGTAAGTCTTTCCATTGGACACTTAGAATGTGTTGGAATGGACAGGAATTCAAACTTTTTGTTTTCCGTGTTTTTTGTATCTCTTAAATTTGACAAAGTCAGTTATCATCAGTGATTTGAAATGTACTGTAGCTTGTTTTGGTCCATGCCTTCATTGTGTTAAAGACTTCTAGCACCTTCTAGTCCAATAGGTAGAATGCAGTTCATACTGTTATTTTAGATGATTATTTGTGATTGGTTGTTTAGTGTTACGCTGTGGAAGTCACATGGTGAGAGTATGGTGGCCATTTTTCTATCACGGAAGCTATTAAAACAGCAGCTGCATTTGGCATGTTTTAATTATTTTGAACACATTATGAAACTACTGAGTGTTAGCCTTCAAGAGAGACTTTATTTGTTCTTGTAATCAAAATGGTTCGAGGATAGTATGAACTTTTGCCGCCTAATGTATGAATTTTTAGGCCAATTTTTACAAAATTCACAGTGAATCATTGCAAATTAACAAAAAAGGAGTGTGGTGGATATGAAATCACAGTAAACTCATTCATTGGACTGAATACAAATAGACCAAAGTACGTGTTTGAATACAATTAATTTATTTAAAGGCATATTTCACTGTTGAAATCCAACTTTGTATTTAGGCAAAGATCTGGTGTGTTGCTCATATATTATACAGGCTCCATCTTCCCCATAATTCCCTTTTTTACTTTCTGAAGCCCTTTTCACACAAGCACTGACATTTTAATTACATTACAGGACATTCATGCCCTGATCATTTTTGGAACTTGCCTTTGACGTACCTCACAGCGGGAGATTATCTGTTACTCTCACAACTTGAAGATTCTGTCACACACACACACAACAGAGGAAAACAATAAACTGACACCTAAGCTGAGCAGTAAACAGTATAGAGCAGGGAAAGTCTGCTCAACATGAACAACAGCATCTTCCCGCCCACTTGCCTGCTTGCTTGTGGTGAATGTTTCAGAGTTTACCTGCTTCGTTCACACATCGGCTAACACCGATTAACATCAGCATTACATTCATGCATGCAGCCCAACCTAGACTTTGTTGAGAAGTCAGTTTCAGACTTTAGATGAATCTGTTATTCAGTGCAGTTAAGGTCAATTTGAATGACACCTTTTAAACAGTCTAAAAGAAAATCTATTTCCTTAGACAAAGTGGTTCAAAAGGAAAATGTTGAAGATGCATTGACGTATCTGAATTTCTTGGTGCTATATTTACTGTATTCCACATCACATTATTATGGGGGGTAAAACAGTGCACATGAATGAACATAAACATGTAAATATGCCCGATTATAGCCACAGGCTAATTTCCATCTGTAGTCCCTTGACAGGTTGGTTTAATTTTCCTTGCCACTTCTTTCTTTCCTTACTAACTTGATTCCTCAAACGTTAGAGGACTCAGTCTTTGTTGGACCAATTACACCTAACTGTGTTTCTGATGAGGTTTCTGCATTTTGCACATTTGCATGACAGTGAGGACGGATAAAAGGGAAAATTTTGCAGTGCTTGTGCTGACTCGTGGACATTGTGTTTCATTCAACCGAAACCAAAGCCAAACTAAACTGACAAAAAAAAAAAAAAAAAAAGATTTGAGCATCCACGGCTGCACAGAAAACGACAGAACACAAGTTGAAAAGTGAAAGTGTATTGAAGAAAAGCAATTAAAATTGTACCTCTTTTATTACAAAATATAGGAGAGGTGAGAGGAGAAGGGTAGAATGAAGTGACACCACATGCAAACCTTTAATCATAAATTCAATTTTATCGGTGCAGCATTTGAACCTGCTGAAATAAAGCCTTTTGGTTTGGAAAAAGTTGAATAAATGAGCAACTGAAACTGGATGCTGCACAGTGAAGAAGTATACACACCTACAGTATTTTCATTTTCAGGACATTCAAGGACCTAAACAGCTTTCATTTTATTTGCAAAATGAAAGAATTTATTGAATATTCCTAATTAAGTTCAGCTGCTATTTTGCCCCTTACATTATTGAAATGAGAATCAGCGTCTATCTGCGCGGTGTGCAATACAGAACAGTGTGACAGACAAGGGCATGTTCTTTGAAGTTTCCACAGCCTGAGTGTATCACATGAACTGTTACTGTTACTGTCAAACTCACGTCTCCTGCTACGAGAGCAGAGATGAAAGTACACCTTGATCTGTGACAGAGAAAATCTCATCTAATGTGAGTAACTAACACATACCCTTGATCTGAAGTGAATAACTAGCATGTCACGGTGAAGTGCGCAATCACTGCTGTGTCATCCAGCCACCTCACCCACATCCTGCCCATCCTCTCCCCTGTCTGTCCTCTTTTTTTTTCTTCTTCTTCCAAAAATCATACATATTTCAAGGGCGGTGCTCTCCTGCCACAGAGCTGCGGACCTGAGGAGGGTCTGAGGGAAGGCAGGAAGCCTTTCAGGTGAAGCCCTGTCAATAGAAGCAGTTCCCTTCTCATCCCACAGCTGAGAGTGAGGAAAAAAAGAGAGATAAACTATTGAAACATTCACTGTGGCAAGGTTATCTATGTGTGCCCTGTTGACTGTGGGAGTTGCTTCAAGGTGTGTGTTACTCCGAGATGTCGCAGAAATATATACCTGCAGTGTCAGTCAATGTGTAGAGCTGAAAATAAACTTTTGTCTGTTTCCTGCACATTTGTTTCATTAAAGTAAAGAAATATGAAACAAAAGTGAAAATGAAATTGGTTGGAAATCTACATAAAGTCACAAAGAAAAAATGATCCAGGGTAAACACATTTCAAAACCATTGTAATGGCTCCATTTCTTACAGGCTGCAATTTATCCATCTTTATATAAAAGGCATGGAAAACATCACTTCATCTCAAAGTTGTTGCTTGTTGAAATTAACCCTCCACTGATCTGCATGTGGTTTTGAATCCCCATGGGAACATGTAGAGATGCTTCTGGACACATCTTCAAGTTTGTTCCTGGGATTATTTTGTGTCTTTCAGAATATTCCCCTCCAGGTGACCCTAGCCAAGGCTGATCAGCCTCCAGCTTGTGTCCAGATTGCTCGCTACTTCAACTCCATGGCTCTCCCAAAGCCACTCTGAAACCTTCTCTCCCTTGTTGCTGAAGCTGCAGGCTATGGCCAGAGAATAGGCGACAAATCTCCAGCATCCAACCTTCACTGGGAGACATCTCATTCTCAATCCAGCCTGCTGACAGTCACTGACTAATCCTGCTAACTTGAGGTCTCCTTCCTTTTAAAGGCCTCCTTCAAGCGATCGTCACATGGAACCGTTAGCTCCAGCATCACAGCTTGCTTGGTGGACTCAGACACAAAGACTATGTCTGGTTGAAGGGACGTGGCTGCAATATGGCTAGAGAACTTAAGCTGACATCTCGGGTCCACCGACAGTTGCTGATCTCCTGCTGAGGTAAGGATGCCTGGCTCTCTTGCTTCGCCCACTCACATCCTGCACTAATGGCTTAAGAAATGGTCGTGAGGACCTGATCTTGCCTCCAACAGTATCATCCCTCCCCAAGTGTCTGCAGATTTGATGGACTTGGCAGCACATCATATACTGCCTGGAGGAATTGATTGCGATGTGGCTCACCCTCAGCTATATTGAGGAGTTATGGAGTTGCGCTTTTGAAATAGTTCACTCTTGTTCTTGTTTACAGCAGCAACAGGCATAGAAAGTTTTAGTTTTTTTTTCAGTTTGGAAAGTCTGATGGTTCTCCTTCACTTGCAGTCTTGTGACAACACTCATGTTGCAATGCTTCTAGAAAACAGCTTTCCTGAGTGGGTGGTGTTGTCACTCTTCCCCCTCGTGGTGGCAGGGCTTACGGTTGGAGAGGGAGGGGTTCTCTCAAAACACATAACGTGTTTTGAGTCTCTGGGCGAGAAAAATTAGAAACTGAAGAAATGGCATCCTGTCCCTGCGAAACACACACCAGAGAACAACAAATCCAGACAGAGTTTTAATTCACTTTATTTTTTAGGAAGACTGAACATTATATTTACATTGATTTATTTTTCTATATTAATAATCAGAATGTCACATATTATGCCTTCAAATAGTTTGGGTTCAGAGGCTTAAAGACAGATATATCTCACAGTACTCACAGAGACCAAAACAGATGTGGAAAATGTACCTTTGATTGTTTTCATATGAATTTCACCTGTCTGTTTATAGGCCATGTTGTACTGTACATTATTCTTCTGCATGCCTGCGCATATCGGTGCATGTGTTGGTGTGTGTTGAATCCTAACCGTGTGTGTTGAGCCTGGGAGATCCAAACATGAGTGTAGACATATATCATGAAATAAAGCCCTGTCGTGCATGATACTCTTCACCGCCACTTTCACACAATGATAATAATTATGAGCGGAAGACTGAAATGCCACACAGAAAGTGTGCTGTAATCACCATAATTGTGTTTCATTATCATTATCATTGCATACAACATGTGTTCGGCAACTAAGAAACTGTTGTGCCATACATAATGTGTTATTGTCCTTCAACAAGATTTATTTTTATTTTTAAATTATCTTTCTGGAATTGATGCCTCAAAGAAATTCTCATGGTGCGTTCCATCAGCACCACGGTTTAACTCCGTCAGACGGCGCGCGCCCTGCCCCACTGGGTCCATTTCTGGATTGTGAGTGTAGCTATGAGCAGCTGTACTCACAACTACAAGGTCACGCGGGAATAAAGAGAAAACATGTCCAAACAACATGTTGCTTTGTCTGTCTGAGGCTAATTCGTTGTTCGTTTGGTGCCTGCTTTGACGTAATGCTGATACAGTGATGAAAAAATACAATCGGGAGTCCGTAAATTGTGTTTTATCTTGAAATTGGCCAGACGCCGTGTGCGATTCCTTCTCTGACTTCCTGTCCGGCTGGATCTATTCTGTCCAGCGTGGCGCGTGCTTGCAGCGGGCTCTGTCGAAAATAGACTTACAGCGTATTTCAAACGGAGCAGAGCAGAGTGGCGCTGCTGGCACGTGCCAGAGACGGGCCACGGTGCTTGCTGTGCGGAAATTGTCAGTAACAATCATAGACTGTAAATATTACTGGACAAACCCTGAGCCGTCTGTTACATAGGCAGCGAATGAGTCCAATCGACGGCCGCATCCATATTGGATTTGCAGTCTCAACCTAACTTCGGATCAACCTAGCAACAGCAGTAAGGCGGGACCGGCGGGACTTAACGCCGCCCATTCGGTTAGCAGTCCACTTCACAGCATAGCTAACGGCTACGGCTGCTATCATCCCCTACGACTTTTCTGCTCGTCCTGAGAAAACTCTATAAACAGTAAGTTAACATTTAACTTTTCTACGACACAGTTAAAACGAATTATATTCAACCCAAATATTTACATACACTTTTTTAAATATACAATTATGGTTATTAGTTATTTGTCAGAGCAGTTAGACTTTGTCCGGGTTAGCAGAGCAATACATTAGCAAAGTTTTATCATAAAATTTAAGAAACATTTTGAGGCTAATCTTAACATTTAAATTCTCACATTGTGTTGCAAATCATTACTTGGGTGTAATTACATGTTAAAGGATAAGAAGTCTGTTTTAAACGATAAAAGACGAGAGCTTTGGCGTCTTTTTTCTTTTCGTTGTTGTTGATAAAACTACTGTTAGACCATAGACTGTAAATAAATATGTGAGACATCCAGAAGAAATCAATATTACAAAGCATACAGTTCATGTTACTGTTCTTACAAAAAGAGGAATGTCTGTGTCTTATATTTACTGATGTCAACAGCGATGTGGGTGAACATGACAATTGATAAATAATTATTTTGTATTTATCATAAGACATTTGTTTTCTATAAAACCCCGTGAAGTCATGGAGTCTGTGGACAGTGTCAGCTTCACACCAAAAACTTTAAGTATTAGAAAAAATAGTGTTTAAGACTGGCATCTATTATTATGAGTTGCAGCTATCTTGTTCAATTTTATTCCTGCAGATGTAGCTAATAACAAAAAAACACCCTGAGCTGTCACATGTAGTTAACTGTACATTTTGTCTTGTCTGAGGCATTAATTGAACACCTTTGTATTTCTCCTATAGACACAGTGTGGATTATTGGTGACTTGTCCGTCGAGGTGCCCAGAGAGCTGCAGAGACAGAGGAAGAAACCTGAGCCTCAACAACATCTGCATTTGTTGGCTCTTCTGGGGTGGACTTCGGTTGAAAGACTTGCTTCCCTTCTTCAACAACTCTGCTGCTCCGCTGCGAGGGAGGTCTCCCCCAGATGGCCTGAGTGATGTCACCCAGAAGCTGAAGCTGAGGCGGGTTTTAAACCTCCTGACAAACCGTTACACCGCACCCCCCTGTCAAGCTGGTCAGCTACACGCCTTATTGTGAATAACTCTTATCCTTCATCAAATCAAACGACCCCTGTACAGTGTGTGTCGATTGAGACATGAGCTAATCAGACCTATTTGTTTGTTTTGTACCAAGCTGTAAACATGTTAATCTCTGCTGTAAAAACAGGCTTTTTGAATGTGTTTTTTCAGATTAAATAAATATTTCTATATAAATGCACTCCTTTATGTCTACTCATGAGTATACATTTCAGATTTGAATTGACAAGACTACAATGTGCAATAATGCTCAACTCAATAGCTTAAGGAAAGGAAGTCTACTTTTACACAACTTTTTATTCTTTTGACATTTTTTTTTACCAAATACTAATGTAGTTCATTTCTTGAAATGGGATGGAACAGAGTCATTGCAAAATTTGCCCTTAAACACAGCCCCATTCTTAAATCAAGATACATGGAGAGTAAATAAGATCAATAACTTGTGAACAAAAACACAGTCAAAAATAATTTAGAAATGTAGTCTTCCCAGATCAATATCACATAATATCAACTTCTCCCATCTAAACTGGACAAAGGGTTTTAAAATGGGAAGAAAATGGTTTGATTGCAAGTTGTTAGGAGGAGATCTATTTTTATTTGAACAGCTGAAGCATGATGCAAGGTGCAAACCCTCCTCCTCCTCCTGAAGCCTGTGGAGCTCCTTCATGTACTGCCGTCTTATCTGCTGGCCATCTTCTCTCACCAGAACTTCGACTGTTGAAAAGTCATTCTGAAGAAGCTCGAGCATGTGACATGGATCCAGGAGAACATGGACTTTTAGTGAGGGGTCTTCAGGAAGGCAAAGAAAGAGAAAAAATAGCAGTTATCCATTAAATTATTTTTTTGTGCATTTTCTGTATTCATCTGTGCGTAAGAGTACATTTATAAATTCAACAGTGTATTACCCAGACAACAAAGGTACAGTATTCAGGTAATCAACATCTATTCAAAGTTAAGGCACTCGAGCAATAAACTGCTACAGAACCCGTGATTCTGTGGATCTATATATATTTTCATCCCCGACCCGGCACAATTCGGACAAATTAAATCACAAAGCAGCTCATTCAATCGCGCAACATGAACAAGCAGCCACTGCTGTGTGGCATGCGCGTCACTTTTATATCTAAATCACCCCCCCGGTTTCCCATCGACAGCTAACAAATCAGATGTATCTCGTTTTTTGAACCGGGCTTTAAACATGTTCATTCCTGTGGTAAAAACTGGCTTTTTTGGCTGTGGGCTTCTGGCACTTCCGGCGCTTCTGCAGCCAGCCTCAAGCAGAACCTCGAGGAACTGCAGTTTTTTGTACTTCCGCATTGCCTTCATTTTTCGAGACCGGAGGTTGCCCCTTGGTAACAATCCAGAGGAACATATGTGAGTCAAGGGAGCTAAAGAGTCAAAAAAAAATGTGTGTGATCGACATTTTGAAAAAAAAGTTGTGCAGTGTTGAAAGCATTTCCGTTGTAATTAAATCAATGCTCCTCAAACAGCAGGTGGTTTGCATGAATGTTTGTCCCAAGTCTGTGTGTTTTTCTTGTAGCTGTGAATGGTTGTGTGCACAACCATTGATGTGCTGGAGCCCCTCAGAGTTTGAAACCCACAACTGTTGATCGTGTCCAACCTCTCTGGTTCTACTCGTGTTCATTTAATGAGCTAACAGTGCAGCGCAGCAGGAGGCGGTCACACTGTATCACAAAGCCAAAATGAGACGATGTAATTATTTGACTGAAGCAAAGACTCCAGTCAGCCAAGGATATCAAAACATGGCTACCCAATCAATGACATATGACTGCATTTATATCACATGAAACACACACACATACACACACACACACAGCTAACACTACTCTAATACTCTCTTTCATGCTGCTGGTGAAGACCCATTAATGAAACCATTGACGTCCAGCATGGAGGTTTTATTCCGTTATGCGTCACAGTTTTTAGTCACATATATCATCCATGAGAATACCATTAATGTCACAGTCGAACTTGTTTCCATCGCAGTCACACTGCTGTGAAAAACACTCAAGGTCAGACCCTTTTCATCCTTCCCAGGAGTGGGGAAATGTAGATTTATTCTGCCTAACTAATGCATTCATCGATTTATCTTTATAACCCTTCACAGCGGTGGATTGGATGGAGATATTTGTCTCAATTTATAACTATTTTGCCATTTCTGTTGACTGCTTATCTTAACCAGTATTGGTGGAATGTCGGATAGACAGATTTCTGAATTTAAAACAAATTGAGCCTTATATTTGATGGCATCTCACAAAGAATTGCAAAGTGACAGACACTCATGGTGCAAGAATGTCTCTTTGTGATTGCTCTGTTTTTCCTCTCCAGCTCCTCAAAAAAAAAAAAAACATCATTCTTCCCTCTCTCTGCTTTTGTGCATCATATCTCCCTGGAGGCCCAACCTAACTTTAGCCCCTCATTATATGCCAGCACATTGTTTCTGCCTTGCCTCTCGGTTGCTTGTGTTCTACGTCGGCAATTCATGATTGGGTCCCTGAGGATGGGTGCTTAGTGCCTCCATAGTCGGTAAACATTGAGAAAACTGACTTTTACATGTGAGAGCTAGGAGAGCAGTGGAAGACACACATAAGTAAGACGCACACATTATTGATGTGCACGAAACACATCCTGACACATACAGATCACATGGCAAACATCAACATTAAGTAGTTCAGGGAATAAAATTGCTACCTCACTCGGACCTTTCCTTCATATCACCCGCTCTTCTCTCTCTCTTATGGTTTTGTCATGTCACCTTAAGTCTCCGGAGGGGGGGGGGGGGGCATTTTTCCCTGACAGCCGAGAACTTGAATGCCACACTGCGCTAAAGTCACTCATTTCTCTCCCCAGCTGTCACTTAGCACCTCCCCAAGCTCTGTCTTTGTGTCTACCTGTCGGTTTTGCTGTCTGCTTGGATGTCTGTCTCTCTGTGTCCCTGTCACAAGGTCTGTCGAAACTTTGTCTTCGAGCAGCCGTCACAGCCTTTATCTCACTGCTAGTCAGATGACAGGCAGACAGGCATGTAGACACACAAACACACTCCCACACTCAACACACACACACTACACTACATGTTAATCAAGTCTTATTGTTAGGGAGGTTTTCTGTCACTGTATGTCAGCACCTTGGCATGCATCATTTTCATAATAGGATATGACTTTATACAAATCATATTAGCATCTTGCCAACAAATGCATGACATACATGACTTATGACTTTATAAGATGTTTATGCATTGCACAGCAGTGCAGTGGTTAGCACTGTCGCCTCACAGCAAGGTTTCTGGTTTGAATCCCCAGATGCAGGAGCCTTTTTGTGTGGAGTTTGTATGTTCTTCCCTGCACATGCATGGGTACCCTTCTGATACTTTAGCTTCCCCCAGCAGTCCAAAGACATGCTCTTTAGGTTGATTTCTGATTCACACTGACTGCATTGTGAATGTTGTGGTGTTTACCAGTGTTTACCCAAGTGGCAACATTCGGTGTTGAAAAATGAAGCCAATGTGGAAGGGAAAAATCCTGCAGTCCGTCCAGTGTCCGCTTGAGGCTGGGGTCCAAGAGCCCTGGAAGTCACATACACACCTCAGCCAAAAATAAAAAAAAAAAAAGCCAGTTTTTACAGCAGAAATTCCTCACGGGCACACACCGTCCTGGGGCGGATTTTTTTAATAACGTGATTTTGTGAACGATACGTGTTATCCAGATGGTGGGCCAGATGTAGCGGTTTGTCAAGAGGCTTGAACCTCAGCTCCAGCTCTCAGCCTGTTGTTAGGTTGACTGAAAGTCAGACTGAGACGGGATTTCCAGCACCGCGGCTGCTGCAGATGAGCCTCCAGGTATGAGCTCCCTGCCGTAACCGGTAACAGATGGGTGACGTCACTCAGGCTTCGTCCATTAATATTTACAGTCTACGTGTTCACCTACGCCTCTCGCCAACTGATAGCTGGGGTTTGCATTTTAAAACATGTCATTTTAGTTTTATAAAATGGAGTGTTTCGGGGGCGCTGGTAGCCTAGTGGCTAGTGCGTGCAGCCCATGTACAGAGACTGAAGCCTTTGAAGGCGGGGGGTTCGAATCCGACCTGTGTCTCCTTTCCCATATGTCATTCCCCACTTCCTCTCTCCCTGATTTCTAATTATGTCCTCTGTCCTGTCTCTAAATAATGCCATAAAAAAAAGACAAATAAATATTTTTGATGGACCACAAACTAGGATTGGTTAGAATTGAATCCAATTGGCAAAGTCAAGGTAAGATCATTGTTGAATAATCTGACATAGTGACCATGTGTAAATACAGCTAAACATGTGGAATCTGGATTCACCTGCACTCTTTCCACTTGAAAAATAATACAGATTAAGAGTGTGGTCATGGTTTGCCAATAAGCATCCAGGTAGCTCCTTTTCCAGCTCAAATGAAAATAGTTCGTATTGATCATGTTACTGTTCTATTGATTCTAACATTTAACAGTACTTCCACAATGCCAAGAAACCAATGTACTCTGCTTTGCATTTAAAATAAAAAAGATAACACAGACAGTACATCTCCTGCATATCCAATTGACTCGGTCAACATTCAGAGTGTTTTCTTCCTGCTGTCTTTCTCTTCTTCGTGTCTGGCCACATCCTGCTCCTCCCTCCATAAACACGCACTCACAAAGTCACGGCAAGAAAGGCAGCAAGGACACCATCTACCTCTGCTCCCCTCTCCTTCACCTCCACACTTCTTCTCTGTTTAAACTACCTTTGTCCATTGTGGTTAATATTTCTGTGTGACACGAGGTGTGGCTCCTCAGTTAATAGCTTGCCAACTGCTCCTGTGAGCTTTGCTTTTGGGGAAAAGCTAAATTACAGGGTGCTGAAACTGACAGGCGAGGCGAAGAGGATCCTCTGAGCCCCCCTTTTTTTTTTGGCTATGAAAGGCGTCTCTCAGGTGAATTAGCACTGACACCAAATGAGCAAAGTAAACACAGGTACATAAGTACTTGAAACACTTTCACTCACTGCTGGTTTGCAATTATGGAGACTCATTCATGCAACAAAAAAGGAATCAAACATGCACAAATCAAAGCAGCAGGTCTTGTTAGGAAAACTCTGTTTACTCTGCGGTACTTGACCACACTTGCAATGATGAGCACAAAGGTTTAGGCTTATTCTGGAAAAAAAAAAAAAATCAGAAAACAACATAATAAAAGCAACATAAAAAGAAGACAAGAAATTCAAGGCCGCTGCCGTCAACGAGGGGAGGTAAAGTGCACAAGCTGAAACTCAAAAGACGGAGAGAAAACATTTTACAGATGGCAGGTCAGTCTCGCTTTGCTATTCTTTCCTCGGATATCAAACAGGGAGAGGAGATTGAAGAGGCGTGAAGACAAATGTTATTGAACTGTATGAGAGGGGGAGAGAAAAAAAAAATGGGGAACAACGACAGACAGCTGTCAGAAAGAAAGGGAGGGCATTATGGGGGTTGTTATGAGAGAGACGCATGCAGGGAGAGGGGATCGAAGAGGGAGAGAGAAACAGACAGAGGACGTCCATCAAAGTGGTTCTCTCTGCTGTGCACAGCAGCCCGACACACTACAAGTAGAGGAGATGGTGTCAGAAGAGAACAGGCTGCCCATTAAAATCGAGGAGAAGAAGAAAAGAAAGGGGAAGGAAGAGTGGGAAGAACCAACGCCGGCTCTCTCCAGGCCTGCTGAGAGGCGATGATCAGACTCTGAGTTTAACATCAGCAGCTGATGGGCATCATGGTCCCCCCCGATCCTCACAGGCTCACTCACCTTCTTCTTCTTCTTCTTCTTCTTCTTCTTCTACACTTTTCATCTCTCTATGTTTTTCTCTTCCCCCCCCCCCCAGGCTGCTGCTGTTGTAATTGGCTGTCCAACAGTGCAGAATCTTGTGCTGCATGTCTGTGCCTGTGCTGTCTATCTACATGTGTATGTTTCTCTTATTCATTGTGCGCTTTTTCTCCTGAGCTCATCTACATTTTATGTCTTTATGACTTTTAGATGATGCACAGGAGAGGGGATCGCTTCTGAATTTGTTTTTCTTTCTCGCGTTCTTCCTGTCTCTACTATCACTATCTCTTCCTCTAAAACACACACATACACACACACTGAAAGAGCCATATGAGCTCATTGTATTTTTCACAGGTAGAATCCTCGCAATGTTAGAATCTCATTTTGTCTTTTATGAACAAGTGATATTTGGTAAAAGCAAACCTGGTGTCATATTAATCCTTTCAAACATTTGTTTGGATGGCGTATCAGTTGAAGTAAGCTCCACGGCAGCTGATGTATAGGCTGTTTTCATTTTTCATGCTCCCTCATACAGACTATTATCTATTTACAGCTGTTAGAATGATGAATGGCTCTTACACTCGTCATGGATAAATTCATTTTACATTTGACACATCATAAATAAGCAGACAGCAGCTAATATGTGAAAATGTGTGCAGCTTATTTTGTCAAGATACAGAGAGGTTGCTAGCATGGTGGTTGCCAAGCAACCAAGAAGTTGATTGCTCAATGAGATGCACCTGTTCAAACCAAAAATCAAATGGGTAACTTAGAAGATAGAGGCTTCTGGTGTGGGTTGTTTATTGCCTTACAGACAAGGTTTTGGGTTAAATCTTTTGGTCCTTCGTTGGTTTTTGGTAGGTAGACTTACTCAGTCTACCCAATTTCATATTTGTTGTTTACTACTTCCCTTTTTGTAGTGTACTTTCCTTTGTCCTATTAACGAGGTTATCCTGTGCTCTCTGTAGACATCTCCCCCTACCCACACACACACACACACACACACACACACACACACACACACACACACACACACCTTTCAGTAGATCCTACTTCTGCCAGGTACTTGAGGGGTAGAGAGTGAAGGGAGACTGTCCACTAATTAATTGAATGTGGGTGTTGTTCCCTTGGATGGGAAATAACAAAAATTAAAAGTCAAATTAAGATGTGTCGTGTGTTTCCATCACGCTAACAAAGTGACATGGAGACAGCTGTGTGCTCAGTGACATACGACGTAGTATATCTTAAAAATTCATGAAGGAAAATCATTTCTGCATGAATCATAATTTGCATTCAGAAAAAACACACAACTGCTTAAATTATGAATCTGTATTAATACACCAGCATTTATGCCACCCACTCACAATTCCATCACCCACAGATACTACACAGGGTCACATCATTGATCCTTCGCTGACACAGGCCAGTTCTTCGGTAGGTCAGCACTGCCATGCAGCACAGGATGAACACGAGGTCATCGGTCTTTTCATTCCTTGTCTGATATGATTTTCTATCTGCACCGATCAATACTTGTAGTTTATTTGTGGCCCTGTATGCGGCTGCTGTGTCTTCATTAGAGGCGCGGAGTAAGAAAGACGGATATTCAATCAGTAATTGTTTTTTTTCTTTAGTAGAGTAAATTCTGAAGAATTGTTTGTTGTGCAAAGCTCTTGCTAGCTTGCTAGCTTTTTTTGTTCCAACGTATTGTTATGTATGTCATAAGCTCACTTTGGCTAATTCATCGGTTGTACAGCAGTGAATGACATCTGTTACATCTATTGGCCGTTTCTCTCTCTCCCTTGTCAGTTGATCAAAGCTTCTGGCTCATCCATGTGACCCATTAAGTCACTACGTGACTGAAAATGAAGGTGCCACTTCTGACTGTTACCACGGTGAGATTACCAAATTAGATCCGTTTGCTCTGAAAATTCATTATCACAATTTGTAAAAGTCTAAATTCACCCTCCGAGCTTTAACTGAAGCGCTAATGGTCGTTACAAAATACGACTGAAAAATGCTGGAGATCAGACACTCCCGGCAAACTCAAAAACGAAGAGCTAATTACACAGCACCTCATCTACTCCCCTCGTAACCATGTCTCGATTTTACTTCTGAAACTTTCTCAAGCATAAAGACATTAATATCAACTCGCTGTGTGCTCTCTGCTTAAGTGCTCCTTTTTCTGCCACTTTAGCTTAGATTAAAAGCAGAAGTGAGTTAAACCTCCCTGCTCTCTTCCACCCCCGACACTCCATCTCAGTTTGTACCGCTTTCCTCTTTAACTTTCCCCATGTGTGGATGTTCCTTAACTCTCCTTTTAATGCCAGTCACTCTATAACGACTGTCTTCAGCCGGGGCCCACGAGACGGGGGGGGGGGGTCTATGTTTGCGCTCCCTCATGCATACACATGACCACACTGTGAGTGTGGGGAGATTCCTTAGAGAGCACCCAGTCCGATTGAGAATGATGTCACATACACATCCCCAGTGTCTGCAAATAACAAATCACCATCTACCCATCTATAATACATATCCCCATCCAACCCTGCAGGCTTTATCAGCTAAATATCCTCAAGTTGGAGATCCCAGTTATAAGCCAAAGTGTAAATTTGCTCTGCAGCTTAGAGGACATGTTGCTCTAGGAGACAGCCGATAAAAGTCACCATTAAAACAGCATTCGGGGCCTTTTCTTTGTAATAAAGATGGAAGAACTGCACTCCAGACAATGTCGCTAGATAAACAAACCTAGGCTGTATTTGAAGTTGGAGCTGTAGGAAGGTTAAGGTAAAAGATGGAAAAACTAATACACAACATGTTTGTATTTGAGCACATGTTACAAGTAAGGATTTATGTACATGTGGGACCTTTTCTCTTTGTGACTGCCTGCTTTCCCAGCAAATCAAAACATGAAAGGAGACAAGATGGCTGGAGCATTTAGAGTGGTTTAACATGTGACAAACAAAACCACAGTTGTTCAGAAAGTTGGTCTGATGTACATTCCCACTTGAACTACATGGGTCCTATATTTGTAGACGCACAGGTTATGTACACTACACATGCAGTTAGCAGGTAGCTAAAACACTACTCGTTTTTATCAAAAATTCCTTATTGAATAATACCTTCAACCTTACCAGCGTTTGGTCAACATGTAAAAGTGATTTAAAGGATTCTGATTAGCAGAAGGTGTTGTGCACAATAGAGGTCAATGGTTTTTGACTGTTGCACGTCATGGCAAAATATTATGAGAGAACGGGTGGTATATTTGATGCCATTAATAAATCGCTTATTTTTGTTGTTGTAATCATTAAATTAATTTCAATATCCATCATGAATTATTTGGCCTCGTGAACATTTTGTGTTTGAGTGATGACTTTTATTGGACTCACGCCAGCTACAAGAAGCCACAAGCACAAACCCGACCTAGCAAGAAAGGTGCGTCAACACCGGGGATGTTATGTGCTAGGATTGTTTTTCGGAAATGTGCACGCTAACCCTCAAAAAGTCACTAATACCACAAAAAAAACGGTGCAGAGGTTAAGTTGAGTATGATAGTATAGCTGAAGGTGAAGCAGGACAGGTTGTTGGCAGCGTCCACCTGTCACTCAATGCAGACATGCTCTAACTTACAAATAAGTTTTAGCCTTGATATAATTGAAAAGTCCATTATTATAAAAATGTAACCCCTGTACCGTTAGGGAAATGAGTTACAGAGACCAAATGTGAAACTGTAGTTGTTGGCACTTTGCGGTTTGCTGTTGGTTTATCTGCCCAATGCTGATGGCATCCTTATCCCTGCATGTGCATTCAGCAAGTGTACCGTGTATTCATGTGTGTGACCTCATAAATCTAATCTTGTGTCTGTGGTTGCAGATGGGAGCAGCCTTGCAACAGAGAAGATGTGTGTTTCATTAATTTGCACTAGTGACCTCTTGGGCAGCTCACCTTCATCAGGCCTGCTGTTGAATCCTAAAAACCACTCTCCAGCACACAGACAGCACCTCTGTCAGAGTAAGTAGTGGGGAAGTGGGAGGCTCTATTGGGAATATGGAGGCCACAGGTTTAATTTAGGGAAACGTATACTAGTGTCTCCTCATGAGCTTGTGTATGTTTCCAATGGGAGTTCAAGCAAAGTGGCTCTACTTCCTGGACATTCCCTTGGTGAAAAAAAAAATCCTCAGCTGAAGGGGATTTTCGATGCGCCAACGGAGGTGATGGGTTATTAAGACCTGGGGTGAAAGAGTCAGGTCAAGATCAGAACACAGAGGGAATCCTGGATTACTTCTTCGCTTCCTGGGAGATTGCCTTGAAACACAGTGCAGCAGCTCTCGAGTTAATAAACACAGCTGTGTGTGTGTGTGTGTGTGCGGAGGGTCATTCAGAATATTGAATAACAAGTGATAAAACTCCAACTAGTGTTTCACACTTTCCCTCTCCCCCCACACTTGGCGCATTGCAGTGAAGAAGTATTATGTATCTGCAGTGTAGCAGATACAGAAAAAGCGTATGAGTTCACTCACGAACCAGTATGCTAGGGACAGCCTCACATCCTGGTTACAGCTGTTTTCAAGGAGCCTTCAATGTGCTTGGATGTTAAAATGCAATCGCCGATACCTCAACGTGAAATTTCTCTTCTTGCCTGTACAAAAAGTAGATAACATTTCTGCCTCCTGTGTGTTCACCTGCCAATGATTTAGCACACTGAGTAAGCCAGTTATGACTACAGTGAATCTGCAGAGGCTGTAAAAACTGAAAGTACCATGTTTACAGCTCAGATTAACAGAATCTTTCAGATGCTTTGCTCAATTCTCTCAAACTGAGATGGATTCTCATTCAGTTTTCTGTAAGCAGAACACATTTGTACCACAGCTCATGAATGGAGATTATTTGAAGCTTAAAAAACTTAGCTTAAGGCAATAAAGTATTTTACCAAGCATCAATATTCATGACTAAAAAAGTTAAACAAAACACATTTTTATGAATTTTTTGTGACTTCTGACAAAAGTTTTGAGCCCGTAAAACTCAGCCAATCTGTACCAGGACTGTGTGGATGAAGTTTGATTAGACCTGATTGACAAACAACCCTGCTGGGCCTGTCATCACATTTTGATTCAAATGTTGCTGGAGCCTGATTGGTTTGTTGAAATGTGAGAAATCAGTTTGCTCCGCAGGCAGACACAGCTGATGATTACCTCCAAAACATTATGACAGATGTTAGCAGACACTTACTGAATGCGCTGGAACGCATTAAGTAATGTGAATTCTTCTTCAGTTAAGAGTAGTGTGAGAGACTACATTTAAGCAATCAGTAATATAACAATTAGCTGGTTACAGTGAAGTGACACTCAGTTACTTCAACTTTTTCAGGTTGTAGTAGTAAATATTTATTTCGGTCCATGACCACAAAGCATAGAACATACACGAACAATAATAAAAAATAAAAAATAAAAACAATGGCCAAAAAGGTGTAGGATGAAGCCGAGGCTTATTATGCCTACCCTTTGAACATTTCATTTATACAGTATATCAAAACAAGAATAGCTGCAAAAAAAAAAGAAACAAACAAAGTAAACCTGTTTTCACAAAACAGAAAACAGTTGTCAGTTAACCAAATCAAAACAATAAAAGGAAAAAGACAAATAAATGAAAAGCTTCCATAAATGATTAATTATAGTCAGACTATAGTTCTAAACATTATCATAATGATGTTTTATATTTTTCTATTACCCTGAATTTGAACAGTTTTTGATTTTTTTTTAATTGAGCTGCACATTTTTAATTTGTTGTCTAAGTTGTTCCATAGGTTAACCCCTTTAACAGATAAGCACCTACTTTTGGTCTTAGTTCTTGCCCTTGAATTTTTGAACATACATGTTCCCCTTAGTTTAAATTTGCTTTCTCTAGCCCTGAACAGTTCCTGGAGCTTGTGTGGTTAAGCTTGTGTGTTGTCTTTCTGGGAGTTTAAGGGAGATGCGCTTGTTTCTTTTTAAGTGTAAACGCAGAGTAACAGCAGCATCTTGAACCTCCCGCTCTGTGTACACAGGATGCTTACAGGTGAAGATCCATGCTGATTCCATCAGCCAAAAATGATCACTTTTGTCAGGCATGTGGAAAGCACAGCTCGTATGTGTGACACAGCTGCATGACATCTGTATTTTTCTAATCTTGTAGAACATCTGCTTCATTACTTGTGGAAAAATAGCCTAGAACAAATGCTCTCTTAAAAAGTAAGTTTTTCCTAATATGGTTTCAGACACTACAAGAAGCATGCTTCAAATAGCAAATAACAAGTTTGTAATAGAGCCAATCAATACTATAATATACATATGTTTTGGTGCAGTCAGTCTTTTCATTTTATTTTTTACGTTTTTATTTATTTACATATATTTTATTCATCCTGCTTTATTCTAATTTTTGTTTGTTAGGTCTGTTTTTTTTTTCCCTTGTTGGGTATTGTTCTATATCATTTGTTGTCTGGTATTGTACTGTTGTAAAAAAATTGAAAACAATAAAAATGTTGGTCATACTAAAGTTATACTTTTCAGTAATGAGCTCACTAATACAGTTTTTGGTGGGATAAGATGTCTTGCCACTATACAAAAAGAAAAGCAAAAAAGTAGTTTAATAACCACTTAGTTATATTGAAAATTGTGTAAAAAAAACATTTTAGATTAATGGTTGACCCTGTTCTGCTGTCATGTAGGCTAACACCCAATCCCCACACATTTCTGGAACATGAGCACAGCCATGATAAGCAGCTGTCCACTAATCACAGGAGAACTACAAGATTTAGGAATAAAGAGAAAAATGTGCAAACAACATGTTGCTTTGTCTTGGATGATTTGTTGCTTATTCGGTGCCTGTTTTGACGTAATGTTGATAAAGTGATGAAAAATACCATCCCGAGTCTGTATATTGTGAAGTTGACCTTGTCTGACTTCCTGTCCCGGTTGTCATATTCTGTCCAGCTCGACGCGCATTTGCAGCGTACTCTGTCCAAACATAGACTCACAGCGTATTTGAAACGGAGCAGAGCGTAGTGGCGCTGGTGGCACGCTCCGGAGACGGAGGGCGGCGCTCGCTGTGGAAACACAATGATTGACTAGAGTGGCAGCAAACTAAGGCTGATGGACCACGCAGGCACAGGGTATTATATGCGGTGGTTTATGTAGGTGAAAAATTAAGTTTAAAAATCCATCCACAAATCAAAAAAACAGCTAATTCAGACCTGCTGGTGTCATTCCAGACTTCAGTATAACACCTTCATAATCTTAAATCTTGTGTAAATCAGTGTACTTCTTGTGATGAAAGATACAACAGAAAACTCAAAGTACTTGGTCTTTTTCGATTCTCTGATTTTTTCAAATTTTCAAAATCCAAAACAAAAAATGCCAACCAGAATTTACATTTAAGAACACTTCAGGGGTTAGGGGTTCATCATTATAAGCAAGAGTAAACAAATGTGGACTTCTACAAACAAATAAACCGTAAGATAACAGGGAGATAGCGTTCTTTGATGTTTTGAATTTGGACTGCATTTCCCCCTAAAGGTGGGAGTTGGATGGTAGACCAATCAACCGTTTGCTCATGAAACCCCCTCATTAATGGCCCAGTTTGATCCAGTTTGTGCTGCATTAGCTCTTTGGCCCAAACAGAGAAGAGGCAGCTAGTTTTCTTTGCAATCTATCCACAGGAATCCATTCTGCTTTATTATCATCAGTTGCATTCTGGTTGTTCTGGTTTCTTGTTGTAACTTTACACTTAAATCTGATGCTGTTGGAGCACATATATGTTTGCAATTCTTCCACTTGGGCAGTATTTTCTCCTTCTTATGTTACTGGGTTACAACTGCATAGGATGTCACAGATGGTTCCCAGATAAGCTCTGTATGTGCCTGAGTGATCCTTGAAGCATACTGGGTGAATTTAAACCTGTAGTTAAGGCTCTCCACTAGTTGATACCAAATGTAAACAGGGTCTAATATGAGTTAATAGCCCTTGCTAATAGTTAAGTTTTCTCTGGAAATGTAGAAGAAACTGAAAAATGTGCTGTAGATAAAAGAAAACAAGTAGCCCAGATGGAGAAGATTAACCTTGAATGTCTCAGCAACCAGCCCATTTAAAGTGGGAAAATGGCTTTGGAAGGCATTTCATGACCAGTGGGCAGGTGCTATCACTGGGATGGATGGGCTGAAGGAGAGATGCAGCGATAGAGAGATAGAAGAACAACTGTGAGCTGGTCTCAGCTATAGGGCGAGATGAAATCAACGTGGGGCTGACAGAAGGAGGATGGGATCTTAAGGAGTAGCAGAGAGGGAGGTCAGAAGGTTGAGGAGAACGGCGGCGGGGGGAAAGGGGGTCCAGAGGGCAGATTGCCCTGCTGACCACTGATAAGGATGGGTACCCGTGGGTGGTGGCACCAAGCAGTTGTTTACTTCAAGAGACGCTCTCTTTGGGATAAAATACGTGAGAGGCAATGGAGATTTGGAAATGAGGGTATTAAGAAAACAGAGAATAAGTAGAGGTGTTAAATGTTGATGAAACTGTCCTTGGTGAAATCTTTGTTTGTTTATGAGGTGTGATAAATTGTGAAAATGAAGTCTGATTAAACACAAATCTGCCTCATTTTAAGCATTCAAAAGTTTAAAGAACCAAGAATAACCCCAATTATTTCAGTAACCACTAATTCTGCAGGAGGAAATCACAGTGCAAGAATGTTTTATTCAATATCACTTGCTGTGTGATACTATTTCAACAACAATGAGATCAATGTTAGCGTTTCCCCTTGTTCAATTGTTGTGGTATTCTAATGCAGAAAGATAATGAGTTATACACTTTAGACTTCACAGACTTGAACTGAATAAAAGTTTGGTCTGCAGGAAGTCAATTTTTATAAAGAAGGTAAGAATGTTAAGTCGATTCAATTTAATTCAGTCTGGAAATGTCATTGGAAATGACCATGTTTTATAGGGTTAATGGTGTTGAAATTAATTGAACTTTCGAAAAATGCTAGTTTGATTCGGAAAATCAGACGGGGACAGCCCAAATTTGGAGCTGGCCTTTTTCATCAGTTTGTTGAGTCCTGTCTGCTGCTGTGATGCTGCTGCTCCAGGAGACCACTACATGAAGAGAGTCATAAGAGGCCCTGAGGAGTTCTCCCTGAATGATTGATTGATTAATTGGTTGATTGATTGGTGACTGATTGATTGTTTGATTGGTTGGTTGGTTTATTGATATCTTTATTTCAAACGTGTAAAAAAATAATATGGAAAACAAATCAAACAAACACACAACAAAAGCAATAAAAGACAAATCCCCTTCATTTGCCATCACTGCTATATTACATTTTACATGCCCAAAAAGCAGTAGAAAGAGGTATAAACTTGCATTTCAAAGGACCTGAGTCTCCTCCGTAGATGGAGTTTGCTTTGGCATTTCTTACACAAGTGCATTTGCAGTCGAGTCTAGCCAGGAGTGGGTCTGTGTCTGTGAAAATACACCACCAGGTCTTTGGTTTTCCCAGAATATGGATATACATCTGCTGGCACCAGGTCACAGATTCCTGGTTCAGGAGAAAAGGAGAATTGGTCACAGTCATCAAAGCTTCCTGGCAGTAACCTGGCTAGTGTATGAATGCAAACCCACTCCAATGAAAGCAGAACATTGTCTCTACCTAAGGAATAATACAGGGTGTTCTTTTGTCTGAAAATTATACAATACAATTATATATGATTCTAGTTCATTTGGTTTCAAATATTTAATACCATAAATAAATATTTATCCTAACACCTTCTCAAAATCGGAACTTTTAGTGGTCACATTTTCCATCTCACTCTGGTCAAGCACAAGCATGCCCTCGGACATCAAGGTCACAGGCACAGTGTGATTATATGTGCAACCAATGGCACCTCTTACCACACATTACACCCATCACTTAAGCTGTGTGAGAAGTGGTGTTAACTTTAACTTGACTTTTGAGTTTGAAACCAACTTCTGAAGGGCTTTAAACTTTTCCTGTGTCTGTTCTTCAGGACTGATGGCATATTCACAAGTCTTCATGAACTTTAATGTGGTTGTGTTAACATTCTCTGGACTCTAAATGGCAGATAGATTATAAAGAAATTCTAAGTTCTGGGAAAGTTAGCAAAGAAAATTACAGCTTACACTTTCAAGCAGCTTGTGTATGTAACGTGGCAAAAATTAGCAACTTATTAAAACAAGTTATAAACCAGTTAGTTACCAATTAAAGAGCCATCTCTGGAGTTGGTTATTCTGACACCTACTTTTCTGGTACTGTAAGCATTAAAGCTTTAGATCTGCTATGGTGTTATTTGTTTTATGTACAAAGTCAAAAACATTTGAATAGTATTTGATTCCTGCACGACAAAGACTAATTCAAAATGTTCTCCAAGACAAAAGACAAATTAAAATAGTTTCCGCTGTCATCCTACAGAGGGAGCTCTATTCATTCACCATAAGCTTGACCTCTCGGGCACACATTGGACTTATCAGTAAACTACACTGTAAAAATTCTGATCCAAGCAAATGTATTTGTCTAATTTATAGTCAAAAATATCTAATACACCTATTTAAAGCCACATTCACAAGACCCAGTTTTACTTGTAGAGTTTCTTGAAATTAGACGTATTGTCTTATTGTCTAATAGTTAGTACGTCTTATTTCAAGAAACTCGAGTAAGTAAAATATCTTCCCCCGTTGGCAAACTTTAATGTAACATATTACAAACAATTCAGGTCTCAGTTTTTGCTTTTAATGTGTTAAAATAAGATTTGTATATGTACTTGTCAGGTAAACATGACTTAAAATATGTGTAATTATATTTTTTCCGCCAACAAATTAGACACATTTGTTTGCATTTGAGTTTTTTCAGTGAAATGTTATATTGTTTGCTTTGAAAGGGAGCACACTAGTAAGCCAGAAGGTCTTGAGTTGACAATCATAACACTAAGGACCTCAGAAGCAGCTTTTGGCTAGACAGATTTAATATTAGAGAAATCTATAAGCCTCTAAGTACACTCACCGTTAAACTGCAACATATCTGCAGACTCGCCTGGCTTACCTATCAAGTAAGGCACTGCATGCATTACAGGCAAGCAGTACTATGTCAAGTCACCAACTTTGTCTGAATTTCTACTCTACAGCACCCTTAGTCTCAGAAGGGCCTGATGTGAGGAGCTCGTAGAAAAATATGGTACCGAAAAGAAAGCATGATTCATCTGAAAGGGTATACTTCATGTAGTATATTATCCACATGATGACATTTAACTGCTGTTGAAAAGTTCAACATTTACTCGCTGAAAGAGGGTGATCATGTCAGACTGATTCAACTGTAAATTAAGAAATGCAACCCTATCATCTGGGTTCTGACATGTTGAAACTAGTTCCTCTCTGCAGTGTACTGGGACCCTCGCATTCAGACCTGCATTACCTTTTCTTCTTTGGAATCCACACTTGTATCAGTGCAGTAAGAGGAGAAACAGAGTGAGTAAGGGAGAACAGAGGAAGAACAACTGTGCAAAGGGGATAAGGGTGCGAGCCACTTTAACTGTTTGGGATTAGAAATAAAATATATTACCCTCAAAAAATGAGGCACATTATTGAATGGGCTCATGCATTCACAGATGAGAACTCCCAAGCAGCATGAAATATGTATCAGGCTGAGATATGGTTTTCTCTCTGAATAATAATCAACACTGCAGACAGCACAGAGCAGTAAAGACAAAATCAAATTCCACAGTCACCCGCAGATACAGAGTTAGCCTGCTCGCATCGCAGCCACAACCAGCACCATCCCAGGGGGATTCTAAATTATGATGCACAGGGCTCAAAGTTCATGCAGGCAAGACAAAGTTGTCATTGAATCGCCAACTGTGCGTGTGCATCCCCAGCTGCTTCCTGCTAGTTAAGCTGTCAGAATCTCTGAATCTCTGAATTTCTGAATAAAGAGCCCATATTCCAGTCTTTTGGGAATCATTTTGTCAAGAAATGTCAAAGGTTTTACTCTGTCTCTATCTGGCGCTGAGCCTGCACTGTGTCTTTTACACATCAGTGTGTTTGTGTTTACAGGACTTGTAACTGTGGCCACCTTGTGATAGAATAGTTAACAGTGATATATATATTCCTGCCATTTCCCAGACATTTGCATATCTGCTGAAATACCAGCAGTTTGCACATTGCTTTTCAAAGCAGCTGCACCGGCAACTGTTCACAGGTTCACGTTGGGTTGGAAAACCATCAAATATCCACTGTCTGCGGTTCATCAGCATTATAATTTTAGCCCACTTTTACAGGCAATGGCTAAAATAACTGGCAGCTAGTGAATCTATAAATGATTCAGAGCATACAGTGTGCGAAAAAAACAGTTAACTGCTGAGCTGAAACTGTGCCAAATTTGACCTGTTTTTGCTGCCTATGATGAGCCACAGGGATACGTGACTGTTTCGTGAACCTATAAATTGTTCTTTAGTGCAACCAAAAATGTAAGAAAAAATCATGAAATATGATCGAGTCAGCAATTTACAGGAACTATCAATGACTTAAACTTCTCCGAGGGATGAAACTGGGTATGCTGTACTGCTGCTCCGACTGACAATCAACCAACCAGTCTGTGAATTCTCAAATCTTTTAGCCCCTTTCAGCTTCTTAGGTCTGCTTCACAGATGGTACCACTGAGTTCGAATGTTCAAAGTTGTTAGTCCTGTGACTCTATCTAGCTCCACCACCTAGTTAAACTTATCACTTGACATCACAAATATCTCAATATATTTAATATGGATTGTCACAAACACTTCTGTTTCTCCAGTGGAAGGATACCAAAGATGTGTGTGCTCCTCCAATCTCCTAACCCATTGGTTATCATCTGACAAAGATGAAGCCCCCTCACTTCTGAGGCATCTGGTGTAGCTAGCAGTTCACGATAAAGGACTTCTCGCCAAGACTTCCCTTTCAATGCATTGCTGTAATGGATATAAGATTGTGCACTAAGTTAAATTAATAATACATGTTAAAACTAGTGTCTTTCTAAAATGTTATATATCCTTTAAAAACGCTAAAAAGCTAGTTATAAATTAATGTTAATTCATGTTGCTAAGGTTAAGTTTAAAAGCATATCGGTAATTGATTGGTTTGGTCTTAAGCTTTTGTTATTGTTTTACACTTCCGGTTTTACGCCAGCAGGGGGAGCGTGTTGTCTGAGCCTCATTCATTACACCATTGAATGAAAGCCAGCAACAACGTGTTTGTTTGTTTCTTCTTTATTTCTCCTCTTACAGGTAAGAATACTGGTTAAAAGTGAATAAAACCAAGTATAAATGTGTTGTAAGTTTCCGAGAACAAGTTAGTGATATGTTTTCTGTATACAAGGTCATTTCAGTATGTTTATGAAGCAGTTTAAGCATGAATGTGTTTGCCGTGATGCGTGCATGCTAGCTTGAATCACACAGACAGAGCGCGATAGAGACACGTGTAGTGCGTCTACTGAGAGTGTGTTATTTAAGTTGTATCGGTCAGTTGAACAATTACAGTTACATGGTACAGTTTAAAGAGATATTACTTTGCAAGTGTGTATGTGTATAACTACTAAAGCAACTAAGAAAGAGTTAAATGTGTTATTTCATTCATTTCATATTTATTGTCATTAAAACAAGCAGTAGATTATACAATATTGAGAAATGCTAGCCTGTTATATGACAGATGTAAAGGTATTAAACAGTGCATGTATGTTCCTCTAAGTGTATAATATTGAACAATGATAATGTGATGTGTTATTGCATATTATTCATTACACCATTGAATGAAAGCCAGCAACAACGTGTTTGTTTGTTTCTTCTTTATTTCTCCCCTTACAGTACGCTGTACAGGGGTGTAACATTGCCATCATTTAAAATCTGAATGGCATCTTGAGAAGTAAGAATGGAGTCAAGAGACAACGTCAAAGTGATTGTTAGCCCATCGTCCTTGTGGTTACATTTAACAAACACTGATTCACCATAGGGCATGAAAAACAAATGACAGCTACCTGCATTGTCGTCAGACTATTTGTGGATTGATCTGCTCTTTATAGACTCTGGCTATGTCCAAATTGAAGGGCTGCATTTGAAGGCCAATTGCATCACAGCTGTGCATCGAAAACGCTGTCCCTTTTTCAACGGGCTCCTTCAAATGCAGCAGACAGCTTGTAACACAAATGGGTAAACACCAAACTGTCTTGGCCTGAGCGAGCTATGCAGGTTTTTGTAGGTGAATGATGCTCTAATCGAAATGAGACACCGTTATAGTGGATCTACAGAGCAGTGTCCCCTTGCTTCTCATGGGAAAAAAACTAAATATGATTCCTATAGCCACAAGAGGACATTATCACCTGAAATTGTCGAACTTTGGATATCCACTGGAATAAAAAACCTTTCTTGTAAGGTTTGTCTTGTAGTTGACTTTCTAAATACAAAGGCTGAAGAGACCCATGACATGAACATACTGTATTTTACTGACAGCAAAACATTTACATCATATACAGATTTTATGCATTTGTTTTTATTGACACCATTTCTTCATTTACTTCACCATATCGAAAAATATTTTAGAATTGATTTAAATTCTGCTTTTTTAGTGCTTTTTTTTAAAGCTTTAGAGCATTTCAGAGCTGTCAGCAGGGTTGTAAACCCTCAGTCTTGTTGTCTATAGTACATGTGGTTCATGCTGTTTTTTTCACTCACAACAGCTTATTGTACGCTACCTGCCCAGTATGAAATGGCAGAGAACCAAATAAAACAAGCGGTCATCAGAGATTAACATCTGTCCAGCTAGAATCTTGGGATTTGAATTACCTGTAACAGCTGGCGAGAGTACTTCATGAGCTGCCCATGCTGCTCTGTGTCTGCTAGTTGTTTCTATATTTAGATTTATATAAGGCTTGCTGTTGTGAGTAGACATGTTTTGCCCCCCAGTGCTCACAAACCGCTAAATAGAGCTTTAATAAAGAGCTTTGTCAAGAAAGAACAGATTTTCTCAGAAAGGATGACAGATAGAAGAAAATCTAAGTGGTTTAATAAAGGGTCTCATTAGCCCAGGATCAAAGGGCACCTGCCTGAAATGTTCACTGATCATGTCTTGTCTTACATGGAAGAGCAGCAGGGAAATACAAAGACCTGAGACAAGCCTCTTCTGTGGAATTGAATTGCTTTCGACATTTAAGCTACTTCAGCAGTCACTGATAAAGTTAATAGCTAAGAGAACTGGGAATTGTGACTTCTTCACATCCTGACAAGAGAGGAAGAGGAATAATCAATGTTGAAGCCTGGTTGCAGGATAGCAGCTATTTACATCTGATCTTTTAACTCCGTCTTCCTGTTGACAGAAATGAGACGCGGCTGCAGCAGAGTTGTTTCAGCTCTTGGTGCATTTTGGTGTTCTGAAGACTGACAGCTCTCTACAGGCTCAGACTTGAGGAATCTTCATATCTTAATGACGTCTAAAGCTTCTGTTAATACTCTTCTCTGTTCTTAAAACTGACATGTCACATTGTTTTTACTGCATGTTGCTGTCACTTTCCACCTTCAACAGACATGTTTGCTAGGCCTCAGGGAGCGTGGCACTGGCTAATGTACTGCAGTATTCATTGATCTGTAATGCTATTTGGACAGAGGCACTCCTTTTGATAGTTTAATTATTTGCTCTTATCATGTTGACTGTCAAATCACACTACAGCTCTAAGGGTAATGTACCAAAAAGCTTTGCTTGGTGATGTTTTTTTCCCCTCCATCTTCATTAGATGAATAATTAGGAGCATGACAGCACTGAAATTACAGAGTTCCTGATTTCCCTCACAACTACAAGTAAGTTAGTTTCTGTGTTTTATACAAAATTCAACCCCCAATCACTTGACTTTTGGTATTTAATTTTAACAGACTTATTCATTTTTTGACTTATCCATTTGAGAATTTTCACCAGACATGTAACTCATGACAGTTGCTACATGGAATGGATGAAAAAAGTTTTAAGTGCTAAAATAAATTATTTCCAAACCATTGCTAGCATGCAAAAGTATTTTTAAATTAACGTGATACCCCATACCCAGGGTTATTAGAAGAAGCAGATTTGTTAATTGGCCCCCAAAACTCGTGGTCCCGGTACAAACATATTTTATAAAAAGCCACATTTCAACATTCACCACATTTTTCACATTTGAGATCTTTGAACACTCAAGAGCATAATTATAAAATTGTGTTTTGGCATGCCAGTGCTAAATGATTGCTTTTTGTACTTTATTTAATTCTGGACCCGTATATTAAAATATATCAAAACATATATAAAAACAGATATAAAACAAATACGTTTTCGATCATCCAATGTTGGGTCTTAAATGCAAAAAGCTCAGTTCCTTTAAACAAACCACTTCAATACTATATTTCAACTATGAAGAGAGAACATTTTCTTCACAAGAATAATAACCTGCCTTTGGTACCTGAAGGAGCTACTCATATGTTGCATTTAGCAGCCACGGCGTATATGTTTGTGTCCATTGGACATCAAGTCATGGTTTACATCAAATCAAAGCCAACAAGTGTTAGTCAGTGTATGTTCATTTAGTATGTTCTTTACACAGCCGACCTTTACACACTGTAATTTACTGAAAAATCAAGCCCTAAAGTTTATTGTTTGACAGCTGCATCTTTTTGAATAAATATACCAATTAATTGATTCTCAAAAAAAAATAAAATACTGGCAGCCTCTCTTCTAATTCTGGCAATTTGTTCTCCTCATGAATCAAATGAAACTTTTTTGTTTGACTTTATCTGGTGTGCACCATTTCCTTTTGACATTGTTCCCTAAACGATTGCGTCTGGCATCTGATTGTATATATTTTAAAACCAGTATTGCGCTGCAGTCTCAGGCACTTTATGGTGAAATGGGTGGTGTGTGTGTGTGTGTGTGTGTGTGTGTGTGTGTGTGTGTGTGTGTGTGTGGGGGGGGGGGGGGGGGGGGGGGGGGGGCTGCATTTACCTACGCTGAACAACTGGCCAATGCCTCCAACTTATGAAAACATGACATTAATCAATTTAAGAATACAGGAACAAAAACAGTGTTATGAATCTGCCTTGGCTTTTCTTATCAACTGTCTTAAGAACCAATTTAAGAGAACGAAACAAACAAAGACTCATCTAGTTCTGAGCATCTACTCATAATCATACACTGATCCATCACCTAAAGTGCACTCTAAACGTACCTCTCACGCCTTCTAAAATGAGTCCAGCAGAAATTCATTGTTGCTCACATCAGATCTTCGACCTGTTATTTTCTGTGTCCTCTGCGGAATTCTGAATAAGATAATTTTCTCTTTCCAAATCATCCTCTCCTCTTTCACATGGACAATTTTGCCTACTTTTAAACCATCCAAAAATCCCCTCCATCAGTACACCGCAATTACCTTAGGCCTATTCCAAATCACGTTACACAACCCAAGTGTCAGGGTTTTTTAAGGTTGTATAACAGTATTTTGTTATACAGTTTTTCTGTTTAATTCCAGCCCCAGCAATAATGACGATTCCTGACCACAGCCCAGACTGCCTTGTCTCAGGTCACAAAGCTCCAGACAAGGCCACAATTAAGCATCTTATTGCTGTGGAAAATGGCCTGCAGGCCACCCTGTTCTACTTCACTTCCCTGCAACATTTCTTTATTATCGGTCATGCTCCCAGATTGCTTTGTAACCTGAGCTGAGAAAAAAAAGGATAGAACCTGGAACTGGCTCATATCCTAGTTTTCTGTCAGTTGGAGTAAAGTACTTTTTCTTTTTTTTTTTCTGTAAAATGTGGAGCCATCAAAGCAGATTTCCAGGTCTTGCGTCATAGTCTATTATTTCCACTGGTGTGACATTTTGCTCATTTACTCATCGAGAATCATGTTTGTAGTTATTTGTCTTACATGAAAATTGCATTTCTTTATACTTAAAGCCCATATCCAGGAATGTTCAGACAGGTAGATGTTAGACTCACAATAACATTATCTTAGACAGTGTCACCTGACATATGCATTACCTGCAATGCAGTTGTCAAGATTTATCCACAAAAATATACCATTGCACCAAACTCCATAAACCTTTTAACACTCAGTCTTGTGACCGGACAGGAGTATAAAGTCTAATCACACCGGGGATGTGATCCATTACACCGAAAAAGGGTCTCAGATACAATATGTGTTTATAGGTCCATTACCTAGCTTCTCTGAACAAAAGAAAAGTCACACAACCAGGATTTGTTCTGACATTTTGGACAGAAAACACCTTTAGTTTAACAGAGAGATTACATTACAGTTCAACCATGCCAAAAAACCTATATTTTGTGATACACAGTGAGGTACTCAGGCAATAGCATCTACTGTATTGAGGGAATTATTTCAAAATATACTGTACATGGTCTCTCTTTAGACAGATATATCATTATTTTTCCCATTTGTGAGATCTCACTTAAACGTACAGTATGTAGAATTATATTACAATGTTTACATTAAATGGAATAAAAGTGAATAAAAATGATATATTTTACATCTCACATTACCTCAAATATTTCCAACAGTTATCTTTGCCAGAGTAATCCTTAATTGTTAAGTTGTAACGAGATGTGTCTTGTCGTGGCCACTGCCATGTTCATCGTTGCCGTGGAAACACTGGACGTCAAAGATCGCTGCATAAAGAAGGGAAAATTGCTAAAACTGTTGCTGTATGTGTGGCTGTGATAAGAACATCATGTTTACACTAGAACCGCCAAGACCGTCTGACGGACAGTTTGGGTTTTTATAATACAAATAACTATTTTTAAATAAAAACTACGAGCCTCTCATCCTATGACTTTTCTTAAATATGTGTCGTCTATGTTTTCTGAAGCCTATGTGTTACTAACATAAAACACACAAGATTTCTAAACATTTATACCTCTAACCGTCGCCGCCGTTGTAGCGTAATTAATTTCTTAAGATGTTATATCTTTATTTAACCTCGGATTTAGAAGGGGCACCACTTCCTGTTAAAGGAAGAAAATAACTTTAACGGTATAAGTTAATTAATTAATCAGTCAGTTTCATATCTTGAAAGAAGTAAGTTCTGGAAATGCTAAACAAGAAAACACACAGACAAAGTCCTGAATTTTATGTGTAAAATTTAATATAAAAAAGGGGTAAACAATGAGGTATAGATGAAACAGATAAAGAATATGATTATTATGATCAGGATAATGCAATTATAATGTATGGTGACATTATATATTTAGTAACGAGATAAGACGCGGTATTGTTTGAATGACTTAATCAGCAAATTATCAACAAAGGGAAAAAGTTGATAAACGAATTTTGGGATTCTATTTGGATTTAAAGGACTCTAAATAGACACGACTCAAGACTCAATCTTCCAACACCCCTTGCCACCAGCAGTCTTACTGTGAGTTGTGTTCAATTGAACTCTGCCGGCTGGTCCCGTTTTCAGTCTCTGGCAAGCGGTTCTTTTCAGGCCCAGAGAGGTCCACGGGCCAGATTAGATGCCTTAACACCTTGGTCGGAGGGTGCAGCTGGGATGGAGATTGTACGTCGGTTCAGGCGTCGTCTCAGAAGCTCCAAGAGGATCCAACAGGAAAAGTATTAAAGAGTCTTTTGATACGTAGATTTCCAATTCAGATTAACAGGATGGCCATCTCGATGAATCCAAACTAAGGAATTAGCGTTCAAAATTGAAGAGCAAAGACTTTGGAGAAGAAAGTTCAAAAGCCTTGCTTGAGCCAGAAAGAATTGATGTTTCCAAAAATTGTGCGTTGGAGATAAAAGTTTGGCAGAGAGTCGTCTCTACGGCACAAACTTTAAAGAAATGATTCGGACCGAAGTCCGAAGAGAAGCGAGCAAGAGCTGAAGCTCTAAACTTCAACAAACCAAAAACTAAAACAACTAAAAACTGGAGATTTGAGCTCAGTGTGAGCTCTTATCTGCTAGCTGAGAGGAGGGGGGCCTGCAGGAGAAGAGGGGGGCTGCCCACGGGTTACTCCCATTCTGACCGGAGGACAATTGTTTAAACTAAACCGAGTTTACGCCATAAGATTAAGAATAAGAATCTAAACATATATACGTCACCATACATTAATTTTGATATTATTTCTATCAGATCCACGTTGATGTAGGTTCACGTCATATATTTAGACAAACATTTCTATCAGATTCATGTTGAGATGAAAATCACACCATCTGGGAACATCCTCAGTTAATCCCAGCCAGTAGATAAACAAAACCATGTTATACAGTCAACATTCTTAATAAGACATATTAATAAAGTAGGAAAAGAAATTGGTGTCTTTAAATAACACCTTCTATAGCTAATATCAAAGAGTATGCTTTATAACACGTCTAAATGTATAATTATGAAGGTTACGTATTCATGGATATTCTAACACTAGATGGCAATAGCGCTCCACGTCAAATTCCTATTAAACTATTATAACTCTTATTCCTATTCTGAAAATCACATTTTGAGTTTAAAAAGATGATTATAATACATTCAATGTGACAATTACAAATATCTAGATGAAGAAAGACATAAATGTTCATTTGATGGAGAATTGAACGCTGTGGTTTAATTCAGCTCTTCAGCAGCATTTCCCCAGATGGTCAATTTTTACGACTTTACAGAGACTAGTTTCGGTCACAGTTCATGTCTTTGGGGTCAATTCGTAGATAGCAGAGTGTTCTGTTTCCGCTTGGTTGTTTACTCAAGGCGTTGTAAAACTTTATAATATCCTGTCCTCCAGAGCCTGTCTGAGAGGGAGACTTAAATCATTGATCAGTTCCTTTGTTTCTTGGTAAAAAGTAACCCAGATGTTAATCCACAGTCCTGAGTCCTGCAGGAAGAGAGGTTGTAAAACGTGGCTGCTAATATCGGCTACACCGTCATACAGACGGCAGTTGCACCAAGGTGCCGATCGTTCATTTGTTCATCTGTTTGTTTGTTCGCCACTGCATCTGTTATGGATTTCTGCAGTTATTTTTGTAGGGTATATAGCTTTTCATGCCCATAGATAGCCGTGTTTTTGTTGTTGTTGTTGTTTTTGGTGTGCGTGCGTGCGTGCGTGTGTGGGTTGTTCAATGATGTCGGGGAAACAAACCCAGTTGCAGAGAGGAGGAGGAGCATCGGTGTCTGCTTACGATTCTTCACTATGGGGCAATTCAAGAGCCACTGAAGTTACACTTGCATTTAGCAGTTTCTGAGTTTCTTTTTGTGTCCAAGGTGCACCACGTCATGGTTTACATCAAACCAACGTCAACAAGAGGCAGTCACTGGAAATACTGCCTTTACATGGCAAATTGAGTTTATGCTGGATCAGTACATGTAGAACCTTAATTTCAAATGTCTGTGCAAATAGAGTGGAAGTGGAAACTTTGTGTGCATTTGTGTCACAGAGTGTATATATTGTACACACGTTGCATCGTTTCTCCCTGCGCTGCAATCAATCCCTTTAATTACTCTGTCGTCGCTGCAACCAAAGCCATCATCACAGCCCCAAACATCACAATGCTGGCAGAGTACAGACACAGAGGGAATGATACAAGGCTCAAAGAGAGAGAGAGTGTGTTAGAGATTATTTAAGTTTTATCTTACCTGCCACAGAATTGATAACTCTAATTTCCATTCCCGGCAGCTCAACGTGTTTGATATTTTTATCAAATGACTGAAGAATATATTAGCTATTAATAATCAAATATCACTTCATTTCATATTTGCAGACTGGAGAAGAGAGTTCTTTATTACTTCTATTTTTAAGACATACAAGCCAAGGGTAATAAACGTTTTAATATTCACTTTTGCAATTTCCCTGGCAAACTCAAAGAGGATTTAAAATGAACGGCCAACAGTCTTTACCCCAATCATCCATATTCTTGATATGGCAGTGTTCTTCTACACACACTGAACACTTGTGTAGTGGACTTGTAGACCAGTTGTTCTCATTTAGACTAAATCTACATCTTGTAACCCCTTAGCTAATGTCTAATGACCATATTCCTTCCATGAGAAACAGATCATTTTGAGGAACTTTTAGCTATAGCTAGCAGTAATTGGAATGAGTCAGCCCCCTCTTCACCACAATGGTTGCTTCCACAACCACCGCAGCACTGAGCAACCCGATGCCCGTCAGCTGTTTCCAGAGACTAGGCAAAGGGCTCTTTCTTCATTCTCCCTGAGGGCGGTGGGCCTACAGGGCCAACTAGCTAGGTTTGAACATTGTACAATTTTAGCCAGATGTTACTATCACAACCAGTAAAAGCAGAATGATAGACCCAAGAATGCTCATCCGCACAATGGCAGAGTTTGATAAAAAGGCAGAATTTAATAGACAGTCCAGGTAGGTACACAGGTAATCCATTATTTACAAGCTCAGTTCAAGTTCAAAATGGGTCAGGCAAGAGGCAACAGCCAAAATACAGGCAATGGTCAAACACTAGAATGAGAAAGATTTCTGGAATGAGGTAACACTAGAGAACACACAATGAACTGGCAACATGAAGGAGGGAACACGGGGAGTAGATACTCAGACAATCAGGGGATAACGAGACGCAGGTGAGTACAATCAGGGCTGAGATGAAACAAGTCGGGGAACACGGGCCGTATCCGAATTGCCAAGTACATACTCAATCTTTCAGTAGGCAGTATGCAGTATGCAGTACGTACTATCTGTGCTGCATACTGTTAATATCTACTATTCAGTATGCGCACACAGTAGGCAGATATTTGTGCCTACTTCATCTGACTCATTCAGTATGGAAGTGACGTCATTTACGTTACCCGAACCGGCAGCATCCACCCGTTTTTCTTTTCGTTTTTTTTTTTTTAGCTTTATTCAAGAAGAGTAATGCTCATATACAGTCAGGTAAACAAAACAATATCACAATGTAAATCAAGTAAAAGGCAGATTAAATAACTAAATCACATACAGTACATAAAGGAAAGTACAAATGAAAGACAGTAAGATACGGAATATAAAGTAAAATAAACAAATAAAGACGCACTTAAATAGTGAAATCATTATTTAAATAGAGGGGGAAAGGTTTTATAATTATGCAGACATTTGTTATATTTTCTGTTGTTAATTTAAAGTAGTGATTTCAGTCTGGACTTTAACTCTAGATTAAAAATTGATTCAATTAATCCATGCTCGTTTGTTTTGATTTGGAGGCGGACGTGACGATTTACGTTTAATTTCGCACAGCATTGTGGGAGTTAGTATACAATTCATTTCCTGAAAGCACGCATCCGATCCATACTGCATGAAACCCGGAAGTTAGTATCCATACTGAAATGTTCAGTATACTGAGGTGGACCCAAAAAATGCATACTGAATGACCACGAAAGTTCAGTATACTGAAACTCCATACTGAATAGTACGTACTGCATACTGAACTGAGACAATTCGGAAAGGGCCACGGGGAGCAAGATCTGGACGACAAAGGGTAAGTATTTCAAAATAAAACAGGAAATGTCGATAAAAAATACAACAATTAACTTGACCATGGTTGTCAGTTACACCCCAACTTCAGCAAACAAGTGTATAGTCTACGATTTGAAGGCAATGAATGGCTCACATAGTGCAAAACAAAGAGGGTCTCTTCTTTACATTCTCTTCTCTACATTTTTAGTGGCGGTTGTGATGTCAGCTCTCCCCCATTAGAATGCATTAACTAGATCTCCACATGCTGAGAATGATTAGATTGGGAGCCTCTTGTTTTTTTTCCAAACAAACTGTTACAACCAAATATTTGGAAAATATTACTCAGACTAAATATGAAAACCACACCATTTGGAGTCTGACCCCCTGAACTTTGTCCTACGCCTAGATATAGGACTTTCATATGCAGATATGTTACAAGGGATAAGTGACCCTTTCTATATGGATATAAATTGATATCACTCATTACTGTTTGCATGTCTATAAATTGTGAGTGGTGTCATTTGAAATTTGTCGCATCCACCCAGGTTTGGAACCATTGCTCTAAAAGCATCACAAGTAAAGAAAACCATTCTTTGTCTAAAGAATATTTATTAAAAGCTTAGCTGGTTTTCTCATTGAAAGTCAACCACAGACATCAAAGTGCACATGTTCTATCAAGCATAGGGGCCTTATGTTTATCTGTAGGAAAGGGGCCATATAATTAGGGATTTATAGCCTGGTAAGGTCAACCCCTCACTGGTAATCTTTTTAATTCACTGCATCTTTTTTAATCTCATAACTCACAGTTGTTCTGATGTACCGCTGTGTATCAAACCAACAAACTGCAAACATCTATAAATGGCACCAGTTCACTTTGTGGTAAAACTCTTTAATCCTTTCCCTCACTTTGAGATTGGAGGGTTCAGTTTTCAGTTCTCTGGTTGACTTGCTGAGAGTGCAGTACTCTGCTCGCCTGTAGGCAGTGTTCTGAGGCTGGCCCGCGGGGTGTTACTGTGCTTTTCATCATTCTCAACCTTTAGAAGGAGCCCATAGGAGGTGACAACACTGAGGCTGGGAACTGCTGTTTGTTGTTGTCATTCACCTCTGCTGCACTTTGTTCTGATGTCCTGGCAGCTTGTTGTTGCTCTGGTCTAAAAAGGATCACACGGAAAACCATCAAAAAAAGAGACATTGTTGAGGGAGAAAAGGGTCCACAGTAAAGGCTCACACATTCATAATAATCATATCACTACAACCACAGCTACTGTGTGAATGCTGTGGACAAAAGGAGGGATTTTTCTGCTGAGTAACACTGCCCAACCGGCTGATAGATTGACGGCTGAATTGCTGACTGATTGGAAACAAACAGTTTGATCAAGCCGTCACAAACTAATATCCTCCCTTTGCGTCAGCCTGCACTGTGATTCAGACTAAATTAACTTCTTTGAGGTTCCAATTCAACAAGCTCTGCAGGGGCTTTAGCACTGCTGTTACTTGTTTGGTAAAAAATAATGTATTGTGCCTTCTGTGGTTTTCAGTTGTTAAAGCGATTTTTCATACTCAAAAATTGGCATATGCTGGATGGAATTTTTTCGTTACAAAGGTGAATAAAGGAGATTAAAAACTCAAATATATATGACAAAAACATGGTTCAATTATTGTTAGTAAACCTTTTTCTCTGTGAATATCCCAATGGGCCTACTTGAAGCTCATATGTTATTTTAAATACCTTCCTTAGAGCAAAGAGCTCCAGTCATTCACTTTGAAAACCTGGAATTAAGTTGTGTTTTGTCAGTAAAATTCCTGCACTTCTGGTTTTTAACTTAGTCATGGTACACAGAGCAATGCAGAAACAACAGCAAGGTATATATCTGTTTATGGAAAACTGAAGTACATGTGCCCTTTAGGTCAACCCATGTATGATTACAACAATTTAGAGTGGCCCTGAATTAGGAAGAAAGTGAATAAATATTTGCAGCTTCATGTTAACCATCCAATTCTAATGAGACAAAAACCACTGAGCTGGATGTACAGCAGTGCTGAAAACCTTAGCAGAAACTGCATGCATCAATTCATTTGATTTAACTCTGTTTCCCCTTAACAAGTACATGGAAATAGGTGGTGTTTTTTTTCTAAATCTCAATGCATGCATCTTACAATCTAAAGAATTACTTAATTTTTGTTGTTTAATGTTTTCTCAATATCAAGAGAAATTAACTCATTATCAATGGAACACCAGTGTTGCCATCCTGAGACAATGAGATAAGTAAGTCAAGATCTCGAGAAAACAACAGACATGTACCCGTTAGCACAGGAAAATGGAGTACCATAAAATGTATGTATGCACTGTAAGTCTGTCCTTCCGTACATAAGATGTTACATTTTATAACGTGTGTATGAGTACAGAAAATTAGTTACAACCTGTCAGCTTGGTACCAATTTCTGAATTCCGTATTGGGCTCATTTAAATTACTCTAAAGAGAGAAAAAGTGGGACAAGCTGTATGGATAATGAATGGATGGATGGATAAAAAGAAACAACATTTATCTAAAGTATTGACAAAAACTTGACAGTGCTTTGAGTTTTCATTGACTAAAATCTTAAAATATAAAGGGTAAAAATGATTAAAATGTGACTAAAACTGGGGCGCCAGATGGCCTAGCGGTTATTTTGTGCCTCCACAGAGTCCTCATGGCAGCGCAGTGGCTTCGAATCTGACCTCGACCCTTTTTCTGCATGTGACCCCCCCACTCTCTCATCCCAACACTTCCTGTCTCTTTACCAGCTTTATCTATCAAAGGCACTCCCCCAACACACACACCCACACAAAAGTGACTAAAACTTAGAAGTGCTTTCGTGTAGAAACTTAGACAAAGACTAAATCTAAAACAGGTGCCAAAATAAACATTAACTTTTTATACTTAGATATTTTTCACAGGCATAGCTTTAGTGGAGTATAATGTTTATTATAATGTTTAAAAGTGTTTTTAACCTTCTCATGAAGAAGTTCTACACAAGAACTGTGACTGCAACCTGGTGAGAAACATTAATTCAAACATAAATGACTCTTCACCCTTCCCTGTACAAAACAACTGAGGCGCACCTTACAAATTTCTTGTCACATTCAATAGCAGGAGCAGCGATATCTCCTTTTGGTTCAGAGATCGTATCTCTATAAGATTGTAAGATGAATTTTTGAGAAGGGGCGGGCTAATAGCATATCAATATCATACTGTGAAAGGGAAAGGAGCCAAAAGGCATTCTGCATTCAGCATCTCAAACAGCCCACAGGAAAATAAATTGGATTTTCAACCAAATGCCCTTCAATGTGAGTATATAGTAATCCTCTCTATACGATGGTTAAATAAATATCCTCTCTGCCACAACCCATTTGTCTCACAAAAAACGTTGTGCGACTATGTGTCTAAGTACTGAGTACATATAGCACCTCTTTTCAACAACTTAATGATGGGAGATTTCTCTATGATGTGATGGGTCCTCTCCATCATTATCTGTTCATTATAATGTTGACGGTATTTGCCACAACACCAGCAGGAATCATCCTAAATGATCACTGTGTCGGCTGTAATTCTTCTTTGGACCATCACATTGGCGTAAAGCATCACATTTGAAATCATAGCAGTGACATCTTGAAATCAGCAACAAATATAAATTTGATTTATATTTGCTGCCTATTTTTGACTTTTCTAATGTTGATTTAATGTTGTATTTCTTTACATTTTGCAACTGTTTTTTTTAAGTCTTATATAAATGGAGTCACCAATAATTATTATAAATATTATTTGTATTTAAATGTCAAGGCCAATGTTGCTTTTGGCGGTGATAGGGGACGGCTTGAAGTCAGTCGTCGTGGTGATGATGAAGATGATGATGATGATGATGATGATGATGATGATGATGATTTTGAGGGGGAGGTGGAGGAGCAGGAGGAAAACAGCAGAAACCAGCAAAAAAACAAAACTGGCAGTCACAGGTCCAATGTGCAGGGCTGGGTAGGCAACCATTTTCAGTTATGCATAGAGTTGGATAAGAATGAGTCATATATGGTGAAGTCTGAATAACACTAGTCTTGAGTATTTAAACGTAATGGCTGCATTAGAGAAAAGCAGCAATTATTATGTGTGGCGTTGTGCTGAAATTGAATTTCATAAAATACTAGTTTTCTTGGAACAACCACATATTTGGTGTCACCGTAATTAGGGCTTCTTCATCTCAAAGTCCTGAGCTGAATTTATGTCCCAGTGCTCCCCTGGTTGGGGCCAATCTCTGGATGCCAGGACAGAAGTTCTTCAAGGGGGCCCATGTGCCCTTGGGAGGCCAGGATCCAAACCTGCTAAGAAAATCCCCTCGCTACAGAATATTCTGACTTCTGTTGGTCTTGGGGTATTGTTCATCTTGAAGCAGCCATGTATCCTATACTGCATGCCTGAAAAAGTTATCCTCCCAGGTATAAAATGAACCTTTGTCAATGATTTTCCCTGTATATGTTTAGCGGCTAAGTCCAGTTAGCAGCTGTTACAGGCTCACAGCACATTGGTTGTGATGACATCGGTATACAGTGGCTTATTGTTATTGAGCATTCCCTATTTAGCAGATGTGATTCAGGAGCAAACCAAGGTTGGTTTTGTCAGAAGTGTTAGATGAAATGTGTGTGTGTGTGTGTGTGTTTGTGACAGTGCATGGCTGCAGAGAAACCCTCGCAAACTATTGATTTCCACACTATTTTTGCAGTTCATGTATCTCAGACTTCTACCTGAATGACTGTCAACATGTGGCGTAATATTCCAGGGACACCTAGTTTATCTGTAATGTGCCTCAACGATACAGCGAGACCTTCACCAAGCTCAGGTCTTTCTTCTTCAGCGCCTTCTTTTTTTCTCATCTTATTTTCTCCTTCTGGCTTGTTTGTTGTGGACTGTCCTTCTGGCTGTATCCTGAACACAAGAGTTCCAGCAAGCAGCAAAAAAAATAACAAGAAAAGGACTCCTAGTGCACTTGTGGTTTGGCATCATTTCCATACGGGACTTCCTGGGCCAATCAGAATTGCAGCAGAGGAAGCTCAGGTGTTTGCAAGATTCTTTTTATAACAAACAATAGGAACAAAAGCTCAGGCAATGTGAGATACACAAATTGAAAATAATGCAGGGATGGGAGTGCAAACATACTTGTTAATGACTCGCAGAAGAAGTCTTGCAAACCACGCTCTGTATGTTACACCTCTCTTCTTCACTTTCTTTCTCCCCTTGTTACACTCAAATCTACAGTGAGATGCTCTCTGACCCAGAAGTGCCTTAGCAAAGAGAGTGCATTTAGCTGCCGTTGTGTATAATGCACTTTGATCATGTCTGATCAGAATTTGTGACACATCCCGGCTCGTTCTATTTTGCCTTTCGGGGATTTGAATAATACAAAGTAACAACCCCTTAAAGGTGCTTTTAGTTTCTCCATTTCCTCTATTTCATATATCAGTGAGAGGCACATCTCAGTCGCTCTGCTTTGCTGCTTCATTTGAAGCAGGCGAGGCTGGAGGGGTTTCCAATCCGGGTTAGTTTTTCAAGGTGAGGTTACATCAGGTAATAAGGATTAATATTCAGATTTTATTGCAGAAGTGTATGTACAATTGCATTTCCTGATGTCGTGTGTCTCCTCCTTTGATCCCAAACAAGCGAGCATGCCTATCAAGTGCGGAAGGAAAATTATTTTATAAGAGAAGCTGTGGCCACTCAGGCAGTCATAATGAATCCAATTACTATAAGTATGAATAAGGCATCTGGAATCTTCCAGAAAACAGAAAATCAAGTCACCTTAACCCCTCTGCTCCTTACACTTTTGTATAAACACCAACAGAAATCTTTGTCTTTTTCTCTCTCCTGTAACACACACACACACACGCACACACACTAAATCTGATCCAGTGTTTAAAACTGAAAAAGAACAGTGTACCCAGGAGACAAAGTAAAAGCTGTAAATTCAGGGACCTTCTTATTTCCATACTGTGACTTTAATCAAGACTCGCTATAGGTCAGCTCTGTGCTGCTCTGTCTCTATAATTGCAGTGTGGAGGGTAGACGGTCATGCCACGTTATTCCCATGGTCATCTTCTCCTTAGGTAAGTGAGATCCGGATAAGGCGAGTAAAGGAAAAAGAGCGAGATCCGCAGGTTGTAAATGAGTCCCTGTTTACTTTCTTTTTTTTTATGTAACATAGAAAAGTCGAGGCAAGGACTAACTGAGTCAGTCATACTGTATGCCTACTTACACCTTTATCTGAAAGAGAAACCAACATTGTGTTTCACCTGTAACAATCATCAATCAGTCTTTATTTGTAAAGCGCCAATTCATAAAAATGTTTTATCTCAAGACACTTTACAAATTATTTTTTGTTACATTATCTTCAAAGACCCAACATGAATCCATCAAGAGCAATAAGCAACATTTAGCAAAGTTACAGTGGCGAGGAAAAAACGTCCTTTAAGAGGCAGAAACCTTAAGCAGAACCAGACTCATGATGAACAGCCAACTGTGTTGGGCTTGGAAAGGGGGGTAGAGGGAGAAGCAGGAAGAAAATATAGACAAAAAGAGCAACAACAACAACAATGAGTGCCTCCTGGTTTGGGTTTTCTTTAGCTTCAAAAGATCAGCCCTTTCAATGTGAGTGATGGTATTAAGTAGAAGCATGGCCTCTTAAAAGATTATTTAAAAAACAAACCATTTATTTCCTGCTTGGCCAATTAACCAATGCGCCATCATAATCTTTCTCTGCCACAAGAGCTTATTTTCCTTTTTCCCATCTTCTTTAATTTGTCTCTTTCTTGTTTTGCTTTCTTTTACACCTTATTGAGTATGTGTTCTTGTTAGCTTTATTGTTTTTGCTTGGACTACATTAATAGTTTGTCTCTGTGTTACATGTTTCTCTTTAGGAGGGCCACTCGAGGGCCTCCTCCAGCACATTTCTTTCAAAATGTATAGTTTGTTAATTAACTAATCATTATGTACTGTCTGTTTTTCCATTGATCTATTATGTTTATGTTTTTTGTGCAATAAATAAAAAAAGAAAAAAAAAAGATGAATCCCAAAATGGCAGGGCTTTAATGAACTGCTTTTATTGCTGTTTGTGTGAAATTAAAGACCCACTTCTGAAAAATGAGTTACACCGCGCAAATAAGTATTTGTTAGTTATAATGGTTGTAGTTGACCAAATCTTGAGATAAAAAAATTAAGTAGCTAGCGATGCAACCAATCCGATCTATCGGTATCAGGTCCGATATTGAAGCAAGTCATCGACGGACGACTGACGGTGCTGATCCACATCCCTGATCAAGAAATAGAGTTGGAAACTTTGAACATTCTCAGCTCGCACAGTCACACTCAAAACACTTTCAGACTGAACTGTAAGAAGTGCCCACAAATTGTCTCCATGACGACGTTCAGATGAGATGGAACCCATATGTTAAAAAGTACAACTCTTTACACTTTTTGTGTAAGTTTACAATATTTAATTTGAAAAACCTGACTGTTGCTGCTTCCTGTTTGTATGGGAAGCCAGCACAATGCAATACAATGCAGGGTTTACTAAAGCTTTATGAAGCCTTACACAAACTACCTAGACAACAATATAACATTATCAGTTATGATGTAAAAATATATCGGAATCAGTACCGTTATTGGTACATGTGTATAATGAAATCAGATCAAAAAAGAAAAAATGTGGATCAGTGCATCTGTATAGGTAACCAGTAAGTTTCTCCCTTCATCAAGAGAAGTATCTGACCACATAAATCTTTATTGAACCATCAAAGAAGACAATGGAAAGATAAACTTTCAGGAAGGTATTTCAAATATAAATCACCAATGTTTCTGTAAATCGATCTTTCCATGTCAAATTAGCATTGTTATATTTGGCTTGCTACATGGTTAAAGCAATTTAAAATAAGTAGAACTTTCTAATCCAATGAAAATGCAGATGACATTCAAAATATACACTTCTTAAACCACAGTAAAGGTGCATCAGGTGCAGGTACAGACACTTATGAAGCCCTTCCTCTCTGGATCACACGAGTTAAGATGTATTATAGTCCCTCGAGAGATCCTTTTATCCCCCAATCCCTCCTCAGTCCACATGTATCATGATCCCCCAGTTTGGATGGCGGATGGCCTTATTGCTCCAGGTCAATCCAGGTTTCTCAACTTGAGCAAATAGAGGAGTCTCAGAAAATCTTTTTTTGGCTCTGTCCTTTTATTTTTTTTTCTTCAAGCTTGTTAAAAGAAATGCTCACTCTCATATATGAAGTGGGTAATGGTTTTCTATTCAAACCAGAATGTGAACATGGTACAGGTCTTGGTGAGGGTTCCATAAGGACGTTTTGCAGAGAAGTTTCCCACTCCTTAAGTGTAGGAGGTTAAGTACTGTGAGGCATTTGAACTCTAACTAAAACGACTTTTGTGAACTCCAATCAAATATGAATAAGAAGAATCAAGTTAGAACATGAAGGGGTTGAGGTGGAGTTTCATTCAGAACATTGTCTTTGCTTTAAAGAACGATCACATACACTCATCTTCTCTTACCCTGTACTTTAATGCAAACTATCTCTCTCACACACACACACACACACACACACTCAATCTTTACACCCTCTAATTAAGCCCTTGTGGATAATGCTTCCAATCTGACACAGGTTTCCACACCGACAACGCCGCTGTTGCTAAGATACAGCCGCTCTAAGATATGTTGATACTCATTGTCAGTACCAAACAGATTTTTCTTCACTTACCAAAACTGTTGGTCAATTTGGCTCTGCACTCATTTATATTTCATTGCCTTCGGCTCAAATTCTCACCAGATGTTGATACTCATGGTCGAGTGAAAGAAACTACTCAGAAAAGAAACCAAAGATCAAAGAAGTAAAAAGTCGAGTATATTACATTATGTATTTTCTGTCTTTTTCTGATGTGATGTGCGCGGTAATGGTCAACTTCAAACGAACCCTAAACTCTCAAATATTCCTTTCTGAATGTCTCCTTTGCTTCTGCTACCAGAGAACAAAGAACCGTAACTGTATTTTTTTTATTGCAATCCTAAGTAAGGCAGGCTTTAAAGGGGCACATTTCAACACAGTTGGTTTTCTTACTGCCGGGCAATTGTCCTCAAAATGCTGGACGTTGGATGCCTAGTGTTTGGCCATTTCTGAGAATTGGAAGAGTGTGCAATCTTCCCCTTCATTGATGGCCATATTCCATGATGGATTTGATAACCGGGTGTCGTTTCCTTCCCCTTTAACCCACCATGGGGTTTAATGTGAAATGTCATTGGATTATCCCGTAGCAGTAGAAAGTGGACAAGGAGCACATTTCTGAAGAGTTCATGTGGGGAAGGCATGATGAGAATGGGAGAGTGTGGAAATGCCTTTTCATGGCTGTATGTGGTTGTATATTTGTCATATCACAAAAAAACTTGTAAAATAATTACATTATATCATTGTATACATATCATTTTATCTATACTATTCCCTAAAATTCCCATTATTCCCTGGTACAAATGACACTCTGGTGGATGAGGCATTGAAGTGCATGCATTTGGGCGTCAGCTCCTTGGACCTGCTCACCAGACCTCTTTCCCTTACCCCCCATGAGAACACAGCCAACACAGATGTAGCCCACCTGTGTTGTCAGTGTTCTTGTCAATGGAGAATGTTCAGGAATAAGCTGTTGTCTCGTATTCCATCACAAGGGCACACCACAGGGGACATTATATTTACCAAACCGAAAGAGTTGTTTCAGCTGCATTCACTGTCATTTGAGAACGTAAACCTAATCATACAAATGGGGCTCCTGCTATGGGGGGCTAGGGAAATTAATTTAGCTGAAATACTAAAGTATTTAGACCACTTATTAAAACTCCCTGCATAGCATTGGGTGGCGTCTATGCCACAGGTAGAAGACCTTGCAGAAAGGAAAACCTGTTTCACTGAAGAAATGATTCCATCCATCAACTTTCTGTAGCCATTTCCTCCAAAACTGTCACTAGGAACTTCTTTAAAAAACCTCTGCATCAGTGAATGGCCTTTTGTGCTGCGCATGCACCTACAATGCTTTTAGGGACGCACTTGTCACATGGTGAGCTGTGAGGTCTTGCGCTAGGAGCCTGCTGCTGTGTGTACAGTTTGCTGTCAGTGCTTCAATTGTGTTCCTTTGTGCCTCTGTCTGGAGTGGAACGACCACTTTGAAGGTGCCATGCTGTGCCTCGTGATGCCGTCTTACATTATATTTCTTGCAGCTACAGCTGACACACTGGCTTCGCATTCATTAAACCAGGTAAGATGAACGCATAGTTGTCTTTCCATTCTTCTTTGCCCTTTTTCGCTTGAAATGTCCTCTTTAAAGCTTTTTGATAGAGACATTTGCCTTGCTTGCTAGCTTCAATGTTAAGCTAATTTTGCACATGATGTAATGCTGTAGCTGCACATAAACAATAATAATGCTATACTAGTAAGTGAGGGGGTAGTTGCTGATGCAAAGCAATAATTCTGAGGGTAAAAGTTTCTAAAAAAAATATATCAGAAAAAGTAAGGCTCTGGTGCGATAAAAAGAAGCAGACAGTCATTCAGGCATTTTTTTTTTCAGTATGGACAGGTAAAAAAAAAATGTAATCCACAATATTTCCTGACTCGGTTAGGCCAATAATAATCGTATTTATGACCCTCACATACGATGATGAGACTCAGAATGATTTTGCTTCATGCAGAGCAAAGCCCAAACACCGTCACAACTGTGGCTTTTTGTTTATGATGGTGCTACAAAATGTAACCACAGGGTGGCGCAGTTGAATGAGCATGTACAAAAGACACTGTATATTAGTCTGTAACAGTGTATTGCAAATTCAAGTTGCATTATTTTAATAAATCAACTCCATACATGCGGGTCCATCTATAGGTGTCAAAAAACTTTGGCCCAAGTCTAAATTTACTTGTCAACCCCTTATGTATAGTTTAATGGCAGCTACCATGTTTAGCCTGTTAGCATGCTAACATTTCTCTTCTTGGTCAAATATTTAAGTATTGGACAGCTAGGCCATTAATGCCTTTTTTTGTAATGTCAGGGATATTCATTCAAAAGACTAGAGATGCTATCATGTTCAAATCCCAGCCCCAATGACCAACAATCCCCATTTCTGGTTAGGAAAACTTAAACCATAAATGTACAATTAATACAGAAAAAATGACCTAAAAAGACTTTAAACGGCCTTTTTTCCCCATTGTTTCTGCTGCAGATCAGTATTTAAGCATTGGCCATTTATAGCATTTGCGTCCAGAAAAAAACAAGTTTGAAACAATAGCGGTCCATTTTCAAAGACTCGTATGATAGGGATTTAACTACTCCAAAGCCAAGGCTGGCCTCATACATGCCAAACTTGCTTGGGACAGAATTTATTTTTGTAGACAAAGGCCATCAGGTCATGTTAATTGTTGTGATGTTTGAGTCTTCAAAAAGGTGATTGGCAACTAACCAAAGATCTTATGAGAGACTTATTATATCATCACTATCTACACAGATCTAAAGATCCAATGCATCCAGTAAAAAAGAACTTATCACATGTTAAAAATTGTTGAAATGAATCATGTCAGTGTTAATTCATTGACTTTATTTAAACACTAATTGGTTAGCATCACTAACTAGTGTCTGCTCACCAAGTAAACTGGCCTTCAGATGCCTATAGCATACAACTTTTTAAAATAAGTTATATTTTCTGCTCTTTGGGATGGAGTCTCCTTTTTAAGTGTCTCAACTGTCAAGTTGTATTTTTTAGCCTTGAGCACACTACACTTGAATACTGATGCAACAACACCTCCTTTGCCACACAGCAGGAGTATTTTGATACCACTGATCTAAAGCTGAATTCATCACCTTGTCATGTGTCATTGCATCAATCAAACTCCCCTCGCTGTGAGTCTGACCTCATTTGTATCTGTTTTCTTTGGTGTCCGCTGGAAGGAAGAAAGAAAAAAACACCTTTACCTCTGACTATTCATGCTGGATGACTAAGTGAGCAATTCATCTCAATCTTTTTAAGAACAAGCACAACACTGTCTCGGTTGTTCTTTGAGTATACTCTGTCTTTATAGGATGAGACAGCACTGCTGACCTCCTTCACTTGCCGACAGACACAGAAAAAGATTGAGGAGAAAATATATATGAACCCTCAGTGCTAACTCCCCACTGAGCTTGATTCAAGTTTTCAAGAGTGCAGATCCAACATTACTTTCCTCACCTAGCCAGACTGAGCAACAGCACGACATCAGTCAGGATTAAATCAAGACATGCTTCAAAAGTTGGGAACTGATGATTCAGTCTATAATACATCATTTCCGGTTAACAGAAGAAATAGAGGATCTTGTTTTGGGCACATTCTCTGTTAAACACAAGCCTACCATTCAGCCTTTTACTCCCAATCTCTTGCTAGAAATGATCTGGATAAAAATATCACATCTTCACAAAGCTTCTCTGCCAATGCTCAGTTATCTTTTCATTTAACCGTTCAGCATCTTTACACCCAATTTTACAGCATTCACTGTGACAGAACTACATCCAGTATAGAAGTGGTATAAACTATCGTATGAGAAAGTAAAAATATATTTTAAAAACAGCGAGTTATATATATATATATATATATATATATATATATATATATATATATATATCTACTACCAATGGACATCCCTAATGCCCAGCCACAACCATCGGACTGTGTCGTCCCCACGACCACCGCCATCCTCATTTATACAAGGTCTGCTCCAACATCCACCTCAACGGCAAGGAAGTGTGGACAACAGAACACAGGGAATTGAAAGGAGAAATCCTTTCTGCATCTTATCCCATCTCCCCCTATCCCATTTTTCTTTTGTAACATAACAATAAGTAAGGTCTTTTACCTGCTCTTTTTAAAGCATCTTAAGATAAAGTTGTTATGAATTGGCACTTTCCAAATAATGATTGATTGATTGCTTGATGTATGAACATGTACAACATATGAGCACCACTACATGTGATGGAACATGAAACAGCAAATGTCAATGGGAAACCATTCAACCTCTTGAAAAGCAAAGTTTCAATATAAAAAGTGGGAACGCATCGGTTTCTTCAATTTGGCGTCCCACCATTCATTACCCTGTCTATCTCTGTGTGCTTATGTGATTGAGCTTTACCAGCAGTTCTGTCCAGTTGTCTGTAGTAATGGCTCATGAGCCATCAGAATTCTGACGACACCACAGCTTATGATTTCAAACCCACACTGATGTGACGTTATCTGAGCCATTAGCTGCAAATCATTTGTCTTACACGTTAAAACATTATAATTCAGTTTATTTGTGCATTGGTAAAAAAAAAAAAAACACCCACACAGATAGTTGGCGCTGATATATCTCGTCTGTCAGCGCCTGTATGTGAGACGTGTTTGTCTATGTGAAATCCTTCACACACCACAGGAATAGTAGCATTTGTGGTAACACTTTACAATAAGTGTACATTAACTAACAGTTAACTAATGTGTCTAGTTATCATTTATTAAGGGTGTTCATGTTAACTACGGTATTAATTAATACATTATTTAATCCTTATTAAGGATGCTATTAACATTAGTTAATGCAGTAATAAGCCTTAATTAACAGTAAAGTCATACAATAATTAACATTAAGAAACCCTTAACAGAAGTTAACATTAATTAAGGGTTTACATGTTAATTAAGCCTATTAACTAATATTACTAAATACTTGATAAAGATGTTCATTTCGATGTATGTCTTGAGGTTCACAGCTAAGTCATGTCATTAAGACAAAAGTGTTTGTTTTTATTCATGTTTATTTAAGGTTAATGACTGTTCACATACTTGTCCATCCTCCAACTGGTGACTTATTTTGGTAAAGGTTGAGATCAGTGGACCACACCATGGTCTTCATGTAGACGTTAGATTGTCCCTTTATCTTCATGTAGATGTTCTTAACTTACAGCCTAACCTATCATTGATGTTATAAGCATTACTTAAAATGCTCTGAATAAGCATTACTTATCCATTATTAACCATTTATTAATGATCTGAATAAACCTAACTTAACCATAATTAACGATTTAATAATGCACTTTGTGACCCTTATTGTAAAGTGGCAAACATATATCACTTAAGTAACACTTTATAAATGCTTAAAAGTGCTGAATAAGCATTACTTAACCATAATTAACCATTTATTAATGCATTTTAAATCAATCACAGAGCTATTAAACTTCAGGGAAACATTAACAAATCGAATACAATCATCATGACAACCATCTGTTTTCCATACTTAAAAATTTAAAAAAGATAGCAACTTTTTACTTCATGCTCAACATCCTAGAAATGTAAGAATTTTAGCATTCTTTGAAAGGAAGAGTCTCCAAGAGGAGTTAACCATATAGAACATGTTTTTGAATGATCTCTAAGATTAAGGACTAATTCACTTCAACATGAACACCAAAACAGAATACCTGCACAAGGTGGGTTTAAGAGCTTCTGTTGAAGCGACTCTCACTTGTAATGACTCTAGACAAAATGAAACATGAAAAAAAAGGATGCACCAACAGTCAGGAAATTAAATATATAATTACATAAATAGGATAATTGGACGAGAGTCATGCAGTGAGTGCAAGAGCATTGTGTATGGATAAGCATATGTGGGTCTTGTTAACAGTCCAGTTCCAGTCAAATTCCAATACATTGAGTTGAACATTACCACTGGTAATTGTACAGTAAGACAAGGTTAACAGAAACAGAATAATCATGCACCTGCTCATTATTTTGTGTCACATCTTTTCCATTCCCATCTTTATTCACAGTCCTATTTAGCACTGTTCTCCTTGGTGTTATTTCATGTGCTTTCATTTATTTAGATGATTTATCAGCTCCAGCTTTTAGTGTGTTTTAACCTCCTGCCTTTTCTCTGCTGTTTTTGTCTCCTTTCTTTTTTGTACCACAGAAAACATCATGTTAACTGGATTCCTTTCAGTGGTTTTAGTGGTGATATGATTGTTAGTGTTAACCCTCTTCTTAACTCTGCGATAAGAGGTCTGGCCCTAGTTCTTCATAGCAAGGGTCTACAATAAAGAAATACCTCAGAATGCCATAATTGACCAATCAGAACCAGCAATACCATGTGGTTCAAAAAAGCAAGACAAAACCTAGTGATGCTGTTGAATATCAGCATGGCTGTGATTTCCTTTGCTACTGAGCCTGCAGCCTTTAACAGCTGTGCTCACATTCTGTACAACATCACCCCCTCCAGTGTGGCTTCACTTAAATGTAGTACATTTTAAATATTGTATTTTGTAGTACATTATTTTTGTTTTCCCAATAAGAAACTAGCCTTTAAGCTTCTTTTGATGCATATATTGGCATATTTTTTTGGATGTCCCTTTTGTTATAAAAACATGTATTATTGTTTTTTTTTGTTTTTTTTTTACAGTAAAAAAAAAGTAAAACCATGACAAGTGCAAAACATACAAAAAAAGAGAGGGAGGACAGTAAAAACAGTTGGGCAGTCATCATATAGCAGGGTTAACAAATTAGCATAAACAAAAAAACAAAGGCAAAAAAAATCACACAAAAGGAAGGAAGGAAGGAAATACATTTCTAAATTCAAGAGGTGGCTTGTAAGAATAATAGTGGGGTGTAGGAATAGGTATCTACAGAGGGGTAGGTATGTGTGCGTGTATTTGTGTAAACGGTGATAGTTGTAGGGGATGGGTGGGGTTGATGGTGAGGGGTTACAACCCTATGTTAAGCTTTTCAGACTGGAACTTGACTGCAGATCATGCAGGTGGAAGGAGGGGCTGAGAATGGTGAACTGACAATATCTTTCTGGCCAGGCCCCACAGTGGCAGTCCCCAGACTGCTAAGAGGGTTACAAAAAGATTTAATTGGAAATAAGAGGGAAAAAATTAAATAAAAATAACAGGCTTTTATATAGTTTTATATTATATATTATATTATATATATATAAAAAACTGAGTAGTACTGCATTATTAATAATTATTTGTAATTGTTGCAGTGGGGCTCAGGTTACTGATGTTGGTTTATTCTGTGATGATGCAGAAAGAATAAATAGTTTATTGTGTCAAAATAATGGTCACATATTATAACATCAGTTCCTGGTTCCAAGTAGGTGTTGAGTCTCTTATAGGGCTCTATTGGTTTCTTGTAAGTTAATGTGGCAACTCTCCTCTGGAGTCTACGCTTCTCCTGCATTGATCATTGTGCTGGTTCCTCTTCCAGTATTGTGACTACAAATGTTGACCCATAGAGACCAACCCATCAATGTGATAATCATGGTATAATCTGTACAGTATAGCCGTTTTCACATATGCACTCTGGATAATATCTAGATAATTACGGGAGGACTGCTCCGGAGATTCTCCTGACCCGACTGTTCATATATGCTCCTCACAGCTGGAGACTATCCATGTCAGACGGGAGGGGGGGCGGGGGGTCTCCTGAGGTAAGACATGACGTAAAAAAAAACGTGGAAGTAGCGTACTAAGCAACAGAAACCGCTACATGACACTATAATAAGAATATTTGCCTTTATATCAATGCTATGTGTAGTCCAATGGAATGACGGAGTTCGTAGTGGTCGCGTGCAAACACTCTATGCACCGTGCAGCAGTCACAATATATAAACGTCACCACACCTCCTATTGGCTCGAGGTGAATTCTCCGGAGAATTCTCACATCAGCCCACTCAGACTTGCTGCGAAAAAATACTAGGGGTCTGGCAGGAGAAACTCCGAGTGAAGTCCAAGGGATAAATTTGGCTGTTTGTGTTCACATTTACAGCTCCTCCTGGAAAAATCCTAAGTTTTACAGGAAATTTCTGCTAGTGTGAAAACAGTACAAGTGTTGCATATAAAAGCACAAATTATCAACATCAGTGTTATTGCATAATAATCTGTAGCTTTTTATTTCTTAGTGAGGATGAATTGATGTTGGTCTCTAAATCAAAATGCAACTCTCAAGAACATGTTGAGGAGGCACACTCTTGTTCCAGTTGGTAATTATACTGTACAAGATGATTAGCATACATTGTTTCCTCACCTCTGAAAACCAAATGAAATAATTTAAACAGACATGCTTGCACATATTTTTATACATCCAGCTGTACATGCCCACTCCTACACAAACACTGTTCCGTTGAGGAGCTGAGATATTCCCCACCATCTGCTGTGCAATCCACAAATCAAATATTGATGACACTTAATGTATATGGCTGTTTTGGAGACAGGAAAAAATGGCAATTCTCCAGGAAAAATCTTTTCAACAGGCTTTCATGAATGTCGTCGGATGCTAAGAATGTCACCGCCGTTGTCATGTAAATTGACAGTCCTATCAAAACTCTTCACAGGTGTGCTTAATTTGCATAATTTGCAAGAATATCATCGATTTCAGATGTTGTTTTGTTCAGATATATGTATATTTGTCTGGGAAAGTTTGAGTTTTTCTTTCAAGATTGATGACAAGGTTGAAAATAAAAGTTAGTTGACGCTTAAAATAACTTCTCAATGATAATTAGGCGGTTCATTTCATGCGACAATCTGTCTTTGACAACTTCACCGTTAAAAGTGACTGACTTCTTGTCTCTTTTTATACAGAGGCGCTGCTTGTCAACAGGCAAGGCAGGCAACTACTTGGGGCCACAGGTCGAGGGGCCCCCAAGGGCTGACAAACTTGAAACTATAGCAATGGATCAAAATGTGCAAATTTAGCAACAACAGTAAGAATCATCCCTAAGAGGGCCCCATCTGACAGCAATCACTCTCATTGAGCTGTTCTCATTCATTATTCCTGGCAAAACCTAAATTTGTCAAAGTCACAGAAGATAAATGAGGATTCATTTGGGAGTAAAAAAAAAAAACAAGAAGGAAAAAAAGAAAGCGAGACATTGGATAATTTCTGACACCAGCAAAAGAGAGGGATGAAGTGCCCCCCATTTTTTTAAAGCAATAGCCATTTTATTCACGCTGATATTGATAACTATTATTTATAACATAAAGGTGATGAACCCTGGTTGGATGGCTTTCTATAAGTTTTTGCCTAGGGCCCCAACAGACTCTTTTTATGAAGCCTCTTTCAGCATTAACAAGTTATTTTCCATTCTATATGGGAACTAAAAACATTTCCACTCACAGAAAAAGCAACGTTACATGTTTGACAATGTGATAATTAGATTAATTTGATGGAGAAAAGTAGGAAGTTATTTCCAGAAAAGGCCAAATGAACATGTCAACACTTTGTCATGGCACTGTGAAGACACTGGGAAGTCACTGTAATCTTCATAACAAGAGAAGTGGTGAACAACATTGAAATATTCTCAGCTCCATGTTACACTATGTGACAATGACATGATGAAAAAGTAGTGTAAAAACTTCTGTATTGTTCCTGTAACATGAGGAAGACAGCATTGACCTGCCAGGTCACTACTTTTCAAATGGATCAAATAATATAATGAAGTGGGTTTCTTAGCTATTTGAAAAACATTTTAGATGAGATATTTCTTTGGACATACTGACAGAAATCAGAATGCTAATAGAGATAGTGTTGGCTTATTTTAAGTTCTTGATTTCAAAGCTGAAAGCCCCTCTGCCCTTAATCAGCGGGCAGTGCCACAGCCAGATATCCCCCTTTCCTGAAAAGCAAAATATAGAATTTAGTTCAATGATACCTGTGCTGTACTGAGATATGTCACAACAATTACAGATTTAAAAAATCTGTGGCATCAGGGTTTGGGCTGTCAGATGATGATGAACCCCCAGGATAAAAATAGAGGTTTACTTTGCAGCATCATCATCCGCACAAAGAAATCAATTTGGTGATAAACTATCAGGATTATGAGCTTAGAATCAGCATTTATTTTATACTGATATGATAAAAGAGTTGTAGAAAGAGGCTGAATACGTTTAAGGCTTTTTTCTAATGGAACAGAAAAACAAGTCCGATAAGTCAGGTGTACATCTCTCTACATAAGTTTTCTTTTTTAAACAGTGGTGCTCAACAGGGGGGGAGTGGGGGGCAGGATCCCTCCAATGACCTCCTTGTTGGTCTCAGGTGTTTGAAAAGATCACATTTTTCCTTATCAATGACAAATGTGTTAGTAGTGATAGGTTGTTTTTTTCTGAGCAATGTATGAATACTCTGTCAGTCTTTGAGCAAGGAAGTTCATTTCAAACCTGGGATCAATTATCTCGGACATCAATGTGACTGCATCCATAGCTTATATCAACAGCACTATCTAGATTAAATCTAAAATAATGTTCTGGGAAATTCTAAGGCTTTCCATATATACACACACACACACACACACACACACACACACACACAGATACAGTACATACCCTATAACTTGGTCATTTTAAATAGTGAGCATGGGGGGGGGGTTGTTGTCTTACTTGGTCCTTCCTACATACATACATACATACATACAGACAGACAGACAGACAGACAGACAGACAGACAGACAGACAGACAGACATCAACAAAGCCCAAATAGCCACTCATAATTTATGATTTTGGGATAACTAATGGGGGCGACAAACCAGGCTGACAACTGCTTTCATGTGAAAAATTATTTGAGGAGGTTCAAATCAGTCTTCTTCAACTTTGTCAAGGATTCCTTTTTAAACAGCAAGTTGTCCAATTTGACAAAGCACAATTGACATTTACTTAAACAGGAGAAACTGTTGTGCATATCGACTTTTTGTCCGATTAATTCAAGTTTTAATATCAAGAAAACAATGATTACTATGTCACCACTATGCTACCAATATGAATGTGCGATTTGAATGAATTTGAGTATACATTGTTGTAAAGGTGGCATATTAAATCCCTCTTCTATTTTGGGCAAACAAAGGGGAAAAAACAAATATGCAAAACCAAGGTGTGTTTGTTATAATAAAATCTAAAGAATACATGGGAACCTTCTCATGTATGCCTTGAGTGTGCATCTTTATGTTTCTGACAGCCACTCTGTGATGAGGAGTTACAGCATGTCTAAAGACATCTGTGAGGGAGCATATTGATATTCATGTTTCCCTGATTTTAGGGAAACACACAGAGATGCTCCCTGCTATTGATTGTATGATGAAAGTGTGTCTCTGCCTTACTACCGTAAACCTCCATAAATAAATGAATGAATAAATAAGCAGAACTCATAAGCCAAAAAGCAGATATGATGAACATGCTTTTTGATCATTGCTGTAATGTATTCACACACATACACATGCTTGAGTGTCTCTCCTTCTCGGCTTGACTAATATTTTTCTGAATATTGCTTGCTTTTATTACCATATTAGTCTGCATTATGATGAAAGAGTTTGTGCACAGATAGCAGAATGCGGAAGCCTTCCTCGCTACAGACGGCCTGCTGCAATCTCGTCGTAATACGGGAAATGCATGCTGCCTCACACCCTAAGAAGCTCACAAACACACACACACACACACACACACACACACACAGGCATCTGCCCAAGCACCTGTAGAGGTCTTAAAGCTTTGCCAGCTGCCCAGCCACAGAGCCAGCGCCTGTCATAATCTACAATGGTGCCTTGCAGAGATGCATTGAAAGCTGGCTAATGTGCATGTGTGTGTGTGTGTGTGTGTGTGTATGTGTGTGTATACAGGACCAGTTTAATGAGAATAGTTACATACTTGTGCTTTAGAGAATCCTGTTTATTATGCAGCCTTCCTTTGAGGTAGAAGGCGAGTAATTACTTTTTCTTTATAAAACCAGGGATTGAATCTAGCTTCCTTTAAGAGTAAACACTTAATCTAAGAGGCTTTGGTGAGGGAGAAAAAAAAAAGTTTTCTAGTCTATTCTTTTCATTTTTTATTTGTGTACTCGCAGTCATTTGCTTTTTCTCTGTTATCACTAAAAGGCACAAATGGTAAGGGGGAGTCATTTTCCCCCTCCTCTTCTACTTCTTCTTCTACTACCACTTTTTCCCAACAACCAATGCCTCACAAGCTACTCCTCCTTTGTTCTTCTTTGTTCTGTGTTGCTTTTCACTTCAGTACACAAACTTTTCTCATCTGCCTGAGCTCCTCCTCCTGTACCTCAGCCTCTTTGTCTCTTTTCCTCTCCGTGCGTCTCCTCTTTTCTCTGTGCTCCTCTGTTCTGTGCTGTGTTTCATTTTCTGTTCACATTTCTAGAATTTTTCCCCCTCAGCTATTTTGGCTATCATGCTTAGGCTTGGAAATGTGGTTCCTTTAAGTCAACATACTATCCAACATTTTCTTTAGCAACCTATCACTACAAAATGAGAAAAATACAACCTCAATAATGATGAAAATGTGAGTTTCTACATTTCCATGACTACTGGCTGAATATCTTTGATGGGAAAGATTCAGTTTTCGAGTAATGCCCCTAAACAGCTACTGAAAGGACCTTGTGTTGAGTTGTTCATTGTGAATTTCATTATAGTGTAAATGTAATGCAATGAAGCATATTTTTTTACACATCCAGCCTTTAATTCTGTGTTTCGTAATAGATACATTTCCCAATTTAATTTATAACAAAATTGATTTGGGAAAAAATTAATGGGTGTAAAAGGGATGGGAGGGTTCTTACTCTAACCACTTGATGTGTTTCTTTCCATTAGCACAAAACAGCATCCAAAACCTTTGACACCATGTGTAGTTGAAAGATTGATATTTGAAACTTCTTGTAATGCAGTGGTCAAAAACATTCTGATATTTGCCAGTTTACTTAATCAGTGCAACTTATATGACCAATATGTAAGATATAAAATGAATTGAACCATAAAATGACCTTACTATATCAATTTTCGATTCCGGTGCAGAATGGTTTGTTTTTCTTTTGACTTGAGAAGACAGAGCGGTTTTAAGCCACTGGCATGTGGCTGTTTTGTATGCCCCTTGGTTTGCCAAAAGCGATGGAAGCAGGCAAGCAACCTGGTTCAGATATGACTGATTCTAGCCGACCTAAAAAGTCTCTGCATTTTCGAATAAACTCCAATACTAGAAACGTGGTAAAATTAGGAGAACTATTGGAGATTCTTTTGAAATATAGAGAGAGGTTAGAATGCAGAAAGGTTTCAAGGCTGATGCAGAGCTGGTTAAACACTGAAGCTTCAGAGTCCATGACATAGCAACCTGCTTGTGCATGGACTCTTGGGAGGAGGGGGCAAGTGGAGACAGCTCTCTCCAATGTTTTGAATTTGGACTGCAGTACTAACTTTAAACGCTAGGTGTCAGAGTAACATATAGCTCCTTTGGCAAGACAGCGTCTGGTTTCTCTGTATGTCAAGGATGAAGCTTACGTCATAGAATTGCAGGTCTGGGTGTCTGGCTGAAGGCAAATCTGTGCTACCTATACACACACAGCAACTGGGCATGTTAGGAGGGGCGAACTATAAATGTTGCCTCAACAATCAGCAACAGAAAAATCCTACACAGTATACCTTTGAGGCTTGTCTCGTACAGACAGGGCGGTTTCTCAAACCAATGGACAAGATTATCTTCTTTCCTTCATCCAAAACTCTGCCATTTACAACAGCCGAAAGTTTGTTTCTGACTTTACCTTCTGGCCTGGCTTCAAGCTGATTGGCTGTTGGATCAGGGGCGATGCCTTTGTGTTCTGAAACCAACCATTGGGGATTTGACAAGCTGGGTTGCTGGAAACGCTAGAGATATTGCAATACTACCAAACGATTTGGATACCTAGACTTTAATATTGGCCAATAAAGAGTGCCCTTCTGATATCAGTTCCATTTAAATAGATATGAATAGTATTTGTGGAAAATAGCCAACATTTAATTTGATTTAACTTATACTACTCTCTCTTTAGATTGTTAGGGGCTATCTAGATGTGGTGATATGTGCATTGAGTGGCAAACTTGCCATATACCCAACACCACTTTTAAGGCAGTACCAGTGGCCAATACACATACTGGTACCAGTAGTAAACCTCTACAAAACACCATTAAACTGCATGTATCAAGCAAGAATAAGCAGTTCTCACAGCTGCAGACTTTCTCTGCAACACTCTCAAATAGTTTGAATGGTTGAACTGGCTTTTATTTTCTAATGGTCGGTGGTTAACTGATGGTGAGAATGAATGAGAATTAGGTTAGTGTCAGTTTAAGTCTTGTAACCTCTTTCTTGATTCTTCTTCGTAATTTTTCCACTTCCTTTTTCTCTTCCACACACTCACGATTTCCTGCCAAGGCCCATCACAAGCAGTCTTTCCTACCTCCCTTTCATCAGTGTCGTTTATTTTTCCCTATGATTAATATATTCACTCCTCCCTCCCTTGCCTTATCATCCATTTATTATTTCCTTACCCATACTCCACCTCCTCATATGTCCTCTTGACCCCTCCATCCTCCACTGCATTACCATGCCATGTCCGGCGAAGCATCCTTCCAGCAGAGTGGGCCCCATGATTCTGACCAGGAGCTTGCCAAGAGCACTGGCCCGGGACCAGAGCAGTGATCCTGGGCGGCCCTTGCCCAGATTAGCCCTCCTCACTGGGGGCGGCACTGGAGCTCCCCAGCTCCCTCAGCTCCAGCTGGAGGAGAGGAGATTAGCGTAAGAGGGAGGAGGAGATTGAGACACAAGAGATTCCAAAAGCCGTTTTTAGACCGCCTGTGAAATTGGATAACAGATTACTCTCAAATGTCCTCCTAACACTTTATATTAAGTAGAACTAATAACATTAATCTAATAAATTGCCAAATACTTCAGTGGCGCTTTGAAAGGAGTGCAGGCAGGATTCAAACTGGCTGTGTTCTCTGTCTTGTTACCAGGCAGCACATACAGATGCTGTTTTTGTTAGTGGTTTATTGAGGTTCGTTGGAGTTGTTGCTGGATTTTAGAGTTTTTTTATTCAAAGTTGAATTAAACTTTCAAAAGAAGTATTGGTCCAAAAGACACTGACTATGTGTTGCTTTACTTAAGCAAACTGAACTGAACGAAGTGATGTGACAGCCTTCATTATGGAGAAATCCGGAGTTTCATGGCTGTATCTGACTAATTGACACAATATAAGCCACAAAGTAGCTGTCATGTTCTCTGTGTTGTTCTCTGATGTGCGGCCTCAGCCGTGCGTCTGTTTTATTTACTTATTTATTTATGGCTGTGTCTGATAAATTTGGCTTAAATTAAGCCGCAAAGTCAGTAAAGTAGCTGTCATGCTCTCTGTGTGGTTCTCGGATGTGCAGACGCGGACTCGACTGCGTGTCCCTTTTTCTCTCTCTCTCTCGTCCGCCTGTTTGTCAACTGAGCACGCTTCATAATAACCTAAAGCATACATGCGTTGTATTACGACGTTATGTACAGGAGGTAATCGTGCTTAAGCACAGATAGTCCTGTGTAGTGTGACCGCAGGCCGTGCCGGCAGTGTGGGAATGGCGCAGCGGGGGGCCAATCGTGCTTGAGTATGGCACGGTACAGATGGCCAGTGTGACCGCGCCCTTAATGTTGTTAAATCTGTCAAATATGTATTTGGTTAATAGACTTATCCCATGGCCTTTTAAGCACCAGAAAGCAGTAAAAAAAATGGATATGAATGCGGCCATTAGAGGGCTTTGTTCTGCCCAACAAAAGCAAGTAAAGTACATTTAAGTACAGTGTTAGACAGATACAAGCAGCCAACCATTTTGTAGTCTTTTTTTTCTTGAAAACTGACTTATATTGATATCAATTGTAGTCAATTTCATTAACAACATACAATAGTTGAGTAATTTCAGTTGATCAAAAACTGATTCATTGACTTATTACAGCTGAAAATATGGTTACTTTTTAACTTCCTTTGTAATGACAGATAATTTTGTCAGATGATTTAATAGAAGGGCACTGAAATGCAAAATAACTGCATAACTAATGACAGCCAGCCGTGCTTTTTAAAAAAAAAATTGTGGAACTTCCAATAAATAATGAATATGTGAACATGTATGTGTTCTGGTTTAGCTCTGTGTGTAGAGCAGGTCCACCATGTACAGAGGCTACAGTCATTGTTGCGCTGGGCACAGGTCCAACTCTGATTCTGAATGCTGTTTGGTGCATGTCATAACTCACTCTCTCTCCCAACATTTCCTGTCTTTCTTCAGCTGTCCTGTCAAATAATCGCAAAGTCCCCCCCTTGCAAAAAAGTGAACATGTGTAACTGAAAAAAAATGAAAACAGGTGAAAAACCAAAAAACAAGTTTAAAATCCAGATGAGCAAAAAAATACTGTGAATAGATTTTCAGCCAATGAGAATCTTGTATCACCTGACTGTTTAATCCCCACATAGTACAGTAATTATAGACAGAGGCATAAAAAAAACACCCACAGTACGTCAGTATATCAATCTCTAACTGATTATTTTCTTACTAAAGAAAGACAACATAACAAAAACAGAAGCTGCTTACATGAGATACCATGCTTCTCTGCTCTTCCATTTATTTTGTATTCTATTTTACTCCTTTAATTTCGTCACAGTTCCACAGCAAGACATGGGTTGCATCACCATAAGAGAAGTGAGACTGACACAAATCAGCTAAGGTAACCCCTCACGCTGTCAATCACAACACATGCTCTCCTCCTGCAGGAGCAACATGACTGCAGTCTCCATTCCTCTCACATAAAAAACATGAATAGATGGTGTCAGAAGAAACGCCCCCGCATTTTCTGTTGTGATCACGTACAGGAGTGATCATTTCACGCTTTCAAATTGGATTTGGCTTTCGTGTTTGTGTGCTTATGCACCCAGCTCTGTTTGTAGAAAAGAAACAGATTCCAGGCGATCCACAGGTCAAATCAATATGGATTCTACGGTTGGGGGAATCAATAGAAAGAGGCAAAGGTTACTGCTTCAGACTCTGTGATGGGTCACTGCAAGCAGCTAGTAACCCTTAACCCTTTAGCATGGCATTGTTCACTACTGCTCACTTGGTGTGCCCTTGTTTAACCATAAATAGCCTATACATGTACCTGTCACTAACCTGTAGCTAACCAGGGAATTGTGTAGAATCTTATATTACAACAGCAACACACAATCCCTGTAAATTAGCAGTTAACTGCCAGCTGCAGTTTATGTTCGCCCTTGGCAGCACATAACACAAGTAGCCATTACTTTTAGCTCACAATTCCTTACTTACGATAGAAGTACAGCTTTGTCCTCTTTCACTCCTCTACCCAAATGTTTCCACAACATTAACATTGCCTATAACTGAATTAGCAGTTTGTTAGCATTGCTACCAACATTATCGATAATCCCTATTTCTTTTTGTCATTCAAAATGTGTCAATAATCCCCCTGTTACACACTAAGATGGAAAACTTTGTGTTTTTTTACCAAACTGATTTCACACTTAGTAAGCTATACTGTCAGCTACTCACTGACACACTGCGCATTCCTGTGTTTGGCACCATTTCTCACCAATGTTGGATCATCATTGCATTGACAGGGCTGCACAACTCCACTTTTGATTGCTGGTAATATGGGCGATGCAGGAATTAAATTGCTGCAATAGCTCACCCGTGATAAGAGCATCAGATAAATGGCTGAAATGTGAAATCTTAATGCCTGAATCTACTTGATGGATCTCATAATGTGAGAGATTATTTTACACCATCCATCACCAGCAGCGCACTTCTGACAAGAAATGTTACTTTTATTACAATGAAACACGGAGAGGAGGAGAGAGATGAGAGAGACTGTGAAGGGAGAATCCAGCCCTCCTGAATATACTCTGACACTCTTGCTGTTAAGTTGACTCAAGTGCCACACTTCTAATAACTCAGAAAGATCTTGACGTTCTTCAGATATTTATAGAGAAACTGTGAGGGGGACTTGTGTAGCGCTAAGTTTCATCAAAGCAATCTGATGTCTAAGACAAATTTCAACTTCTACCCAATAAGCTTGAACTTATTTATTTCTGTCAGAATTTAGGATAGTAGTGATTTCTTTTTGTAACTTTATTATTGATTAAGTAAATGTTTTCTCATAAAGGTTATGTACAAACCGACAGTCATTAAAATCAACCACACTGTAAAAATGTTCCTTGACTGTTAAAATAAGTCAAAAAAGAGTCTAACCATAGAATGTTTACAAAGATGGACAACAGCTTCCCAAAATTGAAGGCAAAACATTTAGAGCTCCCCCTACTGACAGGCTGCAGTATTGGTAATTAACTCAGCCTCCTCCATGTGAACAGATGGGTCATGGGTAAAACTATAAGGCCAGACGAGTTCATTTATGTAGCACATTTCAGCAAGAAGACCATTCAAAGTGCTTCACATCATCATGACAAAGGGAAAAATAATTGTTAAAATCACATTTCTCATTCTCATACATGGTTCCTGTCATCAAAGTTGATTCTTCAAGTGCTTATGTATGCCTGATTGATCACTTTTTAGTTTAGTTTCAAATAACTATGTTATGCTATAAACATATGATGTGACATTATGTCTGACAGCGGGAGATACAGAGTAGAAGTGAAAAAAGAGAGGTAACAAACACTAAGACAAGAGTCAGTGGTGACCAGAGGCAGGACGCAACCCGCACAGGTGTGCTGGACAACTGTAATGCATGTGACAGTTACAATCTTACCTCCAGCTCATACTAAAGAATACAGCCCATGTTGTCCGCTTCTCCCCAGCCATTTTTTTACCCAGACCCAGACTTTATTTTAAAACTTTATGTGCTTGTTTGGGAATATACATGGAGGCTGGTTTGGCCTCAGGGGCAGATGTATTAGGATGGTCCCAGTTGCCTTAAAACCTCAACATTTTACAGTTCTTATTTCTTCAAAGATGTCTTCAATTTTTTGTCTTACGTATACATTTTGAGTGGTATGACAGTATTCATAAAAATGGCTTAAATTATATTTTCTTTGAGTTGATATTAAAGGAAATCAGGTTTGACATCCCAGCATTACATTTTCACCAAAGTGAGTTTTTCTAATGCATAATTGGTAGTCCTCCTACAAAGCAGTGGAATGTAAGTCTTCAGAGAAAAGGCTGTATAAAATAAAATGTTTTGAATAAAGAATTGTTAGCAACATAACCTCCGACTTTCCGACTTTTGAGTTCCGTGGTAAATGGAATGTGGCATAACCTCGGAACTCGAAAATTCTGAGTTAATTTTTGTTTGAAGTCGGAAGTTGGAAATTACGACTTCCGACTTCCAAGGTAAATAAATGCGGCATAACCTCGGAAATCATAATTTCCGAGTTCCGAGGTAAATTGAACGCGGCATAACCCCGGAAGTCGGAAATTCCGAGTTCCGAGGTAAATGGAACACAGCATAACCTTGGAACTCAGAATTTCCGACTTCCAAAGGTAAATAAATGCAGAATAACCCTTTGAATTTCCGACTTCCGAGGTAGATAAACGCGGGGAAGATGGAAAGTCCGAGTTCTGAGGTTATGCCTCGTAACTTGGAATTTCCGACTTCCGAGGTAAATGGAATGCAGCATAACCTTGGAAGTCAGATGTCAGAAATTCCGAGTGAGTTCTAGTCTGAGAGTTTAAAGCTTTGAAGTTTAGTTTCAAAGGAACTGCGGATTGTTGCAGTCATGGCCGAACCAAAGTACAAAATGTGAGGCTGGTTGAAAGCACAAAAAGACAAATAACCCGCTGTAGCTCTGTCATATTATTTTTTCTTCATCTGCTTTAATTTGATTCAGTCTGGCTTTACTTTCCGCTTGCCTTACTTAAACAAAGTTTAAATTGAGTCATGAGTCAGCAATAATTCGCTTCACACGGAGGCTCTTGTGATGACGCATTACTACTCACAGCTGGAGCTAAATACTGCTGACATTAACACTAAAACGCTGTCAGTGGCACTGCACAGTAGCTGAGGGAACATGTTTTGTATACGTGGGGAATGGCAATCTTTACCTCAGGAAATGCAACTATTTCTGTTCATCTCAAGATCTAACATGATGTCGTGCTTTTCAGCTACAGCTTTTTTACTTTTCTGTCAGTTGTGAATGTCATGAGGTTTGCAGAACACAAATAATCTCACAGTTGCGGCAGTTAAATTCTTTCAGATGTCTGTGTTCTTTAAAAACATCTCTGAGTGAGTTTACACAATTCAGGGGTGCCGTGTGTCCATGAGTTTTGGCTCTACAGCTTCATCTTTCACTGATGCAATCAATGATTCCGAGAAGGTTTCAGAAGCACAGTTTACATGGTAAGCAGCCTTTTAAAAGAAACGTGACACACTTCACAAAACCTTCCCTTGACTTTTAAAGAGCCAATTATTTAAAAGGGAGTATGTGGATCTCCTTGTGTGAGGTGAGAGAGAGAGAGAGAGAGAGAGAGAGAGATGCAGAAGGAGGTTAAGAATATGTGTGGCAAAGCAAAAGCAGCTCTATCCATGCAATCACAGAAAATGACACATGACATTTCGAACTCAATTTGTTCCATAACGCAATTGGCGCTGTAAATTACCAAACCAATACCCCATGACCACTTTCTTTCTCCTCTCTTTTCCTTTTTTTGCAGTCAACACGTGCACGTGACAGGACAAACCTTCCCAGCATGACCTCTCTGTTAAATTAGCTACATATATTTCAAGGTCAAAAGGCACATGTGACCTTGGGATGCACTCCATGCATGAGAGGTGATATTAAATCAATGGGGTTGCAGGCTAATGGAGCCGGTGAGAGGATTCCAGAGAAGTGGCCTTAATACAGCTGGCCTTTTGTCTGATACCTTTTATCTCCAGTGTGCTTTTTCTGGGCTTCTTTATCGACACTTTCTTTACCGAGCTTCCATATAGATTAAATAATACTATTGAATTATCCCTGACCATTTGTGGTTGTTTTAATCCACGGAACATATTATGGGATTTTTAATGACAAGATCCGACTACACAAAGGCAGCTCCATAATGGCCTGACACAAAATAACTTATCTTCTTCGTCTGGTTAAGTTAAGGGAAATAAATATGTCCCCCGCCTCTATCTCTTGTTCTCATCCCATCCGGTAAAGGGAGATGGTATTTCCACCTTTAAGACAGGTTTGTAGTCTTTCGTCTACTAGAATGTCATTGGGGACTGGCTGTGCACAGGATAACAGTTGGTGTGGAAAGTTAAAAGGACAATGAAATCCTGGAATCCACATTGGCAATTTTTCTGTAGTTTTCTAGAGTATGTTTTTAAACAGGAGTCTGTATAAGTGCACTTAACACTTTCCCTTCAATGCTGTTTTTCGAATCCTATTACTTCCTGCTCTTCAAGTTTCTAGTCAAACTGAAACAATGCACTGTCTGGAAACAGATGTCTTGGCTGGAAGTCCATTATTGCTAACCGCTTGTGGCAACAGAAGCCCAGAAAAGTTTGCTTCCTTACCATAGGCTTTGTTGCCTTCAGATGTAGCTGTTGGGTTTGCAGAATGTAGGTAGAACAATGGATCAGCTCGATATGTGTCATGACATAACGTTTGTTGTTATTTGGCACGATATGAATAAAATACAATGTAGCATGACTTCTGTTCACTTTGAATACCCTCTTCTGTCGACAATGTACACTCAAAAGACTCAAAAGACAATGTACACTCAAAAGACAAGAAATTGTTACAGATTCCCTTTTCTTTAAAAATGGTGATAACTTACATAACCATTCATTGTCTGTGGCATCAGGGGAGCAGTGACGTTGGTCCCTGGCACCTTATCATAATATACCCTCCTATAATTGGCTTGGTCTGGGTCCAACTGGAAATCTGCCATGTGTCACTGTCAGGTCACAGCAGGAATTATGGCTCTATGATCCCCTAATCAGACACACGGATTATCTCAAGACAGATGAAATTTTACTCTCATTAACTCTAAATGAACACACAAAGTTTCTTTCAACAAAATGAGCTATTCTCAACAACGTTGGTAAGAAGAGAAGCAGCCTCGAGACGAAATAGACATTTTAAATGCTCAAACTAAACGACAGTTGACCAAATATTTGGAAATGCCAAAAAAATCTGCAAATACGCTGAAAGTCAGATAATTGTTAATGAAGGAAATAAATGACATCATGACTTTCTTAAACTGTACAAGAAATGGTTGGCAAAATCCAGCGAGATTCTAAAATGAGTCGGTGTTGACTGATTTGGGCCTTAAATAAGATATAGGTCCAACTGTGTTACAGGATGAGCTCTAAACCAGACAAGTCCAGGTTCATGGTGTTGAAGAGGGGCAAGGTGGTGGACATGTTTCCATTCCTACTTGGAATGCATCAGAAATTATCAATCTGGCATTAATTCAACAAACAGACAAACATTTTAAAATTTGTTTTCTTCTCCTCTTGTTAACAGACCTGACAACACTGGAATTATTACTTTACAAATCTACACGATGATGTTATTACTTTAGAAAGTAAATCACTAGAAAATCTGTTTCTTTTTCGGGCTCATACAGCTGAAGTGAGCCAAAGTGACCCTTGTTGAACTGAAACTCAACAGATAAACAAGCGCTACTCCGAGAAGTTATGGCACAAGACATGAGTTCACGTTTGTGACCTCAACATCGCATGGAAAAAGGAAGTCTTTCCTTTTAGTAAATGTTGTAGTATCAATCAATCAATCAATCAATCAATCTTAATTTGTATAGCGCCAAATTATAACAAATGTTATCTCAAGACACTTTACAAAAAGAGCAGGTAAAAGACCTTACTCATTGTTATATTATTTACAAAGACCCCACATTAATCCACCATGATCGTAACAATAAGCAACATTTAGCAAAGTTTAAGTGGCAAAGAAAAACTGACTTTAAGAGGCAGAAACCTCGAGCAGGTCAGGCTCATGTTGATCAGCCATCTGCCGAAACTGTGTTGGGCTTAGAGGGGATAGAGGGACATTCAGAAAGAGAGAGACCGAACAACAATGATTTAAATAGATTTATAGCTAAAATGCCAGTAATAATGGTAAAATGGTATGGTTAGTATTAGCAGCAACAGCTAAGTATGATAATCAACTCATCAGTCGAATATAACCTTGGCAAAATTGGGAACGAAACATGGAGGACTGATTATGTTAATGAAAGAGGTTGATGTTGAGCAGCAATTAAATTCACTTTAATATTTCAATAATGATGGTAGACGTAAGGCTAATATGAATAGTTGCAACTCTAACATTCTTTTTAATATTTATAATAATGATGGTAGATGTAAGGCTGATATTATAGTTGTAGCAATTGGAATCGCATGGGCGGGGGTGGGGGGTGGGGGTTGGGGGGCAGCACACCAACGATCCAGGAGACCCTATAGGTGTGTGATGTATGACACTATGGTGTGTTTGGAGACCTTTGTCATTGCTACCCCTTTATCACCAGGATCACAGAAAGCCCTGATTGTACCTGGATGGAGCAAGCAATTGAGATCTGAACACAGACACTCCGATAAAGAGCTAAAGGCAACGGGGGACTCAAGATTGAGAGGGGAGTGCATGGAGAGACATTTTTCTTCTTTTTGGTGATCTGCAGGTGGGAAGGCCAACATGTTACAATATCAATGATTCTGTGTCAAAAAGCATTGATATAGCTGTATATATTTGTTGTTTATGCTCATTTTTTTTCTACTTTCCTGACTATTTTGAACACAGTATGAGATGGTATGATATTGGTACGTGTCTGAACATGCTACTGGGCATTTGCACAGTGTGTCTGTGTTGGAGTCGGTAACATGTCAGTGTGACCGTAACAATGGGAGGAAAGAGGGTCAGGAGCGCAGAGAGAGAGAGGGCAGTATGAGTGTCTCAGGTGCACGACAGGAAATGAAAAAGGAAAAAAGAAAAGAAAATTGGATGCGAGGAGCACTTGTCATGGAAGGCGGCTGCCATTTCTGACGGGAAAATTAATAAGGTATTCTTGCAAATTTGCCGTGTTATTCTGTGTTGGGAGGCTTAGATGAGAGCTGCTGCACACTAGAAGCAGAGAAGAATGCTGATCAACTGAAGGGAAGGAGACAAAACACACACATGACATTTTTTTTCTCATCCAAATTCCTTTTATGAAAACTCATTCAAACACATTCATATCCAATTATCTGGATGTTGTATGTGCACAGATGTGCATACATGTCATTTCCATCCCTCTCAAAGCTCAGCATTATTCGACCTTAATGGCTGACATGTATTGTGAGTGATTACAATCAATGCAAAGTATAGATTTGCAAAATGCAGCAGTCTCCAAGGGCGAGTAAAGATATTTAGATTGATGGGTTGCAGGAAACAAAGAGAAATTGATTGAAAGAGACGAGTTGATGATTTCCATCGTTTTAAGGCAACCATCGGTGTAGGAAAACCCTCCATTACATTTGCATTAAAACCTTCAAATTAACTCATGATCCTCTGCAGCACATAAATCAACACAACCTGACTTTACACATGCCACACACACATATGGCCAATCATTTTGTAAATTGCTCTTTCATTCGCTCCTAAACGTGTGTGGCAGCCATCAGCTGCATGCAGGCAGTTGTAAAAACACAGCCAAATCATTCATATAAGAGACGCTTGACTACATTTGAATGTTCACAGCTGTACAGCACATGGCTGAAGCTGCCTAGTTAATACAGCTCTCAATTGCTTCAGTAATATCCTTAGGTCCTATTCTCATTTTAAGGAGGCATTCTCTCAGCAGTTGTGAGTGTGAGTGCATGCAGGACCAGTTGTGGAGTGTGTAAGAGCTCTTAAGGCCTCTATGTTTGGATCAATTTCATGGCTGGCTTCATCAAGATGCCATGTCTCATACAGACATCAGGTTTCCATGTGGCTTGCAAGGGCTGTATGATATTTGTAATGATTTTTCAGTAAATGCAGTGTGTAATTGATTTACAGATACATACAGGATTTACAAGTTTGATACTTCTTGGATTCTTCAAAGAAAATAAACACTTGTACTAGTCTTAGCAAAACCAGGGGTCTTTCTCAAACTCCCCAACACCCTTTCCCTGAACACTGCCCCCCCCCCCCTCCAGCTGACATGATCTGTGACAGTAGCCTGGTTTACAAACATGTGACAAGTGAGAATTTAAGACTTTTTTGTACATTAGTCATCTTTATGACATCTTTTTTATTTTTGCATCAAACTGCAAAAAAACATAGCTGCATGACAGCCTACGATGTGACTTTGTCACATGCGCACATCCCAGTGGTGATGCTTTATCAATATATTGTGCAGCCCTAAGCTTTGCAGTTTCCAAATCCTGTCTCAATCATGCAGCAACCATGTTTGCCCCATTATCCTAATTCGACTCCTTTTCTTAGCAGCTCTGGTTTCAAATCCAAGTATGCGTCTCTTTCCTTTGGCATGTCATGCTATCCTGTTTACTCCTTTTTTCCCACTTTTCCTACTTCAGTTTGATTTGATCTATCCCTCAGATGACTTTGGTCAGATGGTTTTAAAAATTAAGTCTTTCTGTCAAAGACTGGTTGCTTTTGGGCATTGCGAGTGAAGCCTCCTTTTCACTTTCGAAACCCAACCAGTGGGATATAAAGAAAACCAGTATGAGAAGGAGATGGAAAAAACAAACAAGACAGATAAAAAAAAGAGGTTACAACACCCTACCACTAAATGGACACATCCATTAATTATTGATGCAGACAGCATGTCCCAACATTTTATAGTCTCTTACGTGTCATAAAGGATGACTCAATCTTGGCAAAGTGAGATCAAGGACGGGGCAAAGTGTGACTCTCACTTTGATACCACCATCAACACTGTCATGAAGGGGGAAATATGGAGCTCAACCATCACATATGACTTCAGAAGAGATGTTTGATGTCTAAAAATGTAAAGCAAAACCGAATGTAAGTTATTATAAATTAGGTCCCAGTGGTGTAGTGAAGCTGGGAAAAGAATACAACAGAACTAAAACATGAATTGAACATCAATATTTAATACGTATGTGTGCAAAATTAGACTATTTTTTGTTCTACATATAGCCAACATTCCAAGCTAACTGCTTCAAGAGCTAGCAAGAGCATGGACATGCACATAGGAGTAAGTTATGGAAAAGACAGACACTGCAATCCTTTCATCCTAGGATGCACCTGGAAACATTATCAGTGATGTAGCCTGAGTTTTGGGTGTCTCGGGTCTCACAACATGAGACACCCTCTCTCAGGCAACCCAGCCAGGCTTGATCAGGCGCTGACTTGTGTCCCTGCAGCATTGGACCCCGGGTCGGACCTCTTGATCCAAAGTCACCTAGTGGCCTTCTCTGCAGCCTCAATGGTGGTCTTGAGGGCTTCCCTTTTGGCAGCTCATGTGATGTCAAGCAGTGCAAAGACCTTGCGCAATATGCGGCCTGCAAAGCCTCTACATTCCACCTCGACGGGCTTGCAGCAAGCTTTCCAGACCCTCATCCGGCACCGCTCTACCAGCTCCTGGTATTTTAGCCACTTGCGCTAATTCGCCTCTTCGATGTGGTCTTCCCAGGGGAGCATCAGTTCTATCAGGAGCACCTGCTTGGAAAACACAGATATAAGCACCACGTCTGGCATCAATGAAGTTGAGATAACATGGTCTGGAAATTTGAGCTGCCTGCCCAACTCAGCTCGTAGCTCCCAGTCTGATGCAGTTGTTAGCAGGCAGCTGCTGGTGTTGTCTTTGGCTGTGGTTATTCACCAGCTCGAACATGCATGTTGTTAGCCACCGCTCTAGAGATGGCTTCAGCCACTGCTTTCAGTAGCTATTCATGTCACCAGCGGTAGCTGCCCTCTCCAAGAGCTTTTGAGCTGCTCAGGATGTGCTCCAGTGAACCCTTACCTGGGCAAAGAGGACATGCAGAACACTCACTCTTGCCCCAGGTATAGAGATTCGCTGGGCTATAGGCAACAGGTGAACACTGATTGGACCATGAACTTGATATGCTGTAGTTCAGTCAGCCAGATGCCATTCCAGGTTACCTTGCTCTCCAGCGCTCCCTGCCACATTTTCCACGCTCCTTGTTACCACATGCCCACCATTCTCCTAGACAGCTCTTCCTTGTGGATGGCATTGCAATGCCTTCTATCACTGAGAAACCATTCACAAGCCTGTAATGTATTTGACTGCCGCCTCAGGGATGAAACATCAGTCCAAGGGCAAACAGAAAGAGGTTTGAAACTTGGCTCACAGCAGTACACAAGTCTGGCTTACCTGGCAGGTTCAATGCTTGGATGTACCAACATGTAATCCTACCACATGTTCTCAGGCCTCTGCCTTAGTATGAGGTGACCATTACAACAGTGGAGTGTCTGTAGAGGAAGATCTGTGGTTACCTCTGTAGGGGGCTTGATCTGCCACGCAGTTTAAGCAGTGCAGCAACAAACTCCAGCTTCCCATCAGCAGCCTGGGCGAGGAGTTCAGAGTGTCCCGTACAAGAGAGGCATTGCTGTACCGGGACTCTGCGGAGTTTAGAGTGGCAACAGCAGGCATCACGCTGCAGACAGGTCTGGAGCTAGTTTGGTTGTGTCTTTAGGTCTTGTGAGTATAGTTGAACTGGGCAGGGCTGGGATCCATAAAGCAGCCTGAAAAAGCCAGTAGCAAGGACAAACAAGGACATCTGATCCTGTAGGAGGTGCAGGCAGGTAAGGAGGAAGGGAATTTACTGAAAAAAAACAGGAGACATAAGTATTTACAATTAAGACAGAAACAATAAATGAGTGACATGAAACAAAATAAAAGCATATTTTCAGAAGCATCAGAAATACATTTCTTACAGATGCCGTGCACATCATGAAAAATAAAAAAACATTTTGGTTAGACTCCTTAACCTCCTCATGCAGCGTTACAACACAAGGACACAAAAAACACACATTAAAGTACCTGATAAGGTCAAACATACACTTGGCAGATGTAACCTTCAAAATAAAAGCATTAAATTAAAGTTATTGCTGTAATGTAATGGGAAAAAAAGAAAAATTGTACTTACAGAATTTATGTGTATAAATCATTAACTATTTAATTGATCAAAACTTGTATTTTAGTTTATAAAGTACATGTATTCAGCTATACTTTGACATTCAAATGACTTAGTTTATTATAAAACTCATCTCTCTGCAGAATGATACATGTCCCACCATTTCACCAACCATTAGACAAAATGTATTTCTCATGTATCATTGCCCAAACTTCAAATCATGACTAAAGTAGAATTAAGATTTAGCTGGCTTGTTCCTCACAGTGCCAGGGTGATGGGAAATTAATTGGGGGTGTGGAGCTTTGGAAACATCAGCGAAATAAACTTTGAAATTATTCCATAAAAGTTTTTTCGGTTTTTGATATTAACCGCCATAACCCTCAGTTTTCCCTTTCATCAAATTAGTCCTGGCAACATTAAGCTGTTAAATGTTGTTTTTCCAAAGAAGGATCTTTTTCATATATTTATAGTTAATCATTATTTTCTATATCATTCAATTATTCTGTCCTCAGTGGCACTGTTATGGCAAATTAAAGACAGTTTGTGAAAAACATGCATACACGCTTTAGCAATGTTGACAACAGTGACATATCTTCATTAAAAATATCACTCATTGTATATGCATCAAGTCATTGTCATGCACACATGCTTTGTTAATCATCTTTGGCAATAATGTGATTATTTGCAAGTGTAATGAAGCTCTGACTACATTGTGAAGAAGGGGGGGCGATGCTGAGGGGGAGGGCACATGTTCATGCCGTTCATGAAAGAATATAACGAAAGGATGAAAAGGAGCTGGAAGGGTAAAGTGCTGATTGGATAATTGAGCATTTCTTTTTGGAGCTAAGCCATAACAATAATTGTTCAAACACACTGCGCAAGGTCCAACCCTCCTGAGGGACAGAACAATGATTGTTTACGGGCGATTAGGCAAATTGCAAACTAAAAATATGTGTGTTTAGGAACAAAACAAAAAAGGGCTAAGAAGACTAATGGAGTTGTTAGGGCACACTTTCCAATGGCGAGTTCCCATTAACGATCCAAGGAGTATTAAATGGACCTGGAGACAAATGTTTAAAAGATAACAGGTCAGCCCACAACTCTGACTTCCACATCTTTCCTGCCAGCATTTGGTTAATGATGAGGTTAACATTATTTAAAACAAAGTTCCAATGAGGTCCTCCATCTTTGTCAGTCGGAAAAGCCATTTATTAATGGGTAAAAGACTGCAGAGTGAATCCAAAGGTTGTTTTCATTTTGCCAGGCATCCCTGAAAAAGGTTCAGTCAGATGCATCTCAGTCAGGATTTGCAGTCTCATATCTATTCTTATGGATACATTACTCAAAGCAAAAGCCATATTTTTTTTATTTATTGATCATTATTTTATTAAGAATTTAAAGGAATAGTCTGATATTGAGTGAAACCAGATTTTTCAAGTTTAGGGAGATCATTAAAATCACACTAACATCAGTGTGTTAGTCATAGAGCTTAGCTCCGCAAAAACTCAGAAAACAGAAAAACATAGAGAGACCATACTTCCTGATAAGACCGGGACCGTCCCCTTTTCAAGCTCTGTGTCATAAGTCCCAACAATTATCTATAAAACACGAATATGTGAAGGTTTTGAACAGTCCCTGTCCTGGTTTTAACCAACCAAAACAATACACAACGCTTGCAACACTGATTTGTCTGAATATATCAATTAATGTTGTTACTAAGGCTGTTGCTGTTTTAACCCACAGAAAAATATCACCAAGTCAAAGGTCAATACTGATTTGATTTGTCTGAACATGTGTCAATCAATCTCAGGGTTGCGACTGTTGCTTAGCTACCCTAGCTTATCATACTAACAATAATGACAGGTAGGCTAGCTGTCGTGTCAAAAAGGAAGTCAGAGTTTTCCAAAATGCTCCAGGAGCTTTATAGCTACCTTTGGAAAGCGCCAGGCAAAGAACATGCTGCGTTTTGCACACAATGCAAGTGACCATTCTCAGTTGTCCATGGTGGAAATGCCAACATGCAAAGCTCTTTTAAAACAAGCAAACACAAACAGTGGGTGCAGGCGGCAAGGAGCAGTGTTGCGAGCTACTTAAGTGAAGCAAACGCTGGTGATCCAATTTAAACGGGCTGCTCAGGAGGGCAGCTTTACCCATAAACTTGTGTGATAAGTGTAGGCCACCAATGGATCAATATCACATCGGGGTTTTGCTGTAAAATTAAAGTGTCCCAATTTGGAGGTTTGAAAATATGGCCACCTGAGGTAAACACCATGCTTGGCTCTGGGCATTGATGAAACGACATGCCTGTCAATATGTCTGAAGCTTCCTAATTAACTTCTAAAATAGATCAGAAAAGTATTCTTTATAAGTAACACCCTCTCACTTGCTTTCACTCCTTTTTCAGCCTGCAAGTCATGCTTAAAAATACTTCAAACAAGTGCCAGTGGAAAAATATAGATGGTCTTCATAAAATGCCCCTCATATCAAGGAAACCAAACAAAGAAATTATTTCAGCTTAGGTATAAATATGTAGAGGCAATCATTCAGATTTTACCAGCATTTTGAAGGAACCAAGACGCCTGCTGTGTTACATTGTGCACTAATTATAAAGAATATTTTCTCCTGTTAAAACTCAAGCCATGGGTGTGTGCTGAGTGAAATACATAATTAAGTCAGAAGAAAATCTCAAAGTTAGCTAACCCTGAGTTTAAGGGGATACTGTGAATGAACATACAAATTATAAAAGATACAGAGAAAGATACAGTAAAACTGGCTATCGCTGCAGAAATGATGTATGTTATCTTACTTAATAGAAATATTTAGATCTGTATGAAAGAATTTTCACAGTCACTGTAACCAATATCATTGAGCTAGCAGTTGCCAGTTTTAATGCTATGTAAGCTAAAGGGTTGCTAGCTTAAAAGAGTTTAAAAGCAGACCCTTGTTCACTCATTGTTTACTGTCTACATTACCGGTAACCACAGAAGCAGAGATAAGCAGAATGGACTCAAGTTGCTCCACCTCACATTTCACTGTGTCATGCTGCAATGTCTGCTAAACCTACTTTGGAACGTTTACAACTTGAGTGCACTTGATTCTGCATTGCTCTTATGGTGTACAATTATGTAACCAAAAAAACAAAAAGACCATCAAGCCATACTGTAACTACTGAATTCGGTAAATCTTGCCATACCCAACGTCATATTTTAACTTTAAAATTGTATAAAGGGTTTTCAATAAAACGACAGATTAAAAATGACCATTACTCAACATTCAAATCCATCCAAATGCTGACATTTTAGCTTTGACTGACATGAGTGCTAACATCACAGTCTACCACACATTGCAGTGGAGTGCCACATGGATTCCTACTTAGACCTCAATTTATTGAATATATAACTCAAAGTAGAAAACAATAACAGAGAAGGTTATAGGTGCATAAGCAATATATGATAAAAGTATCAGATTGTTGCAACCACATGCTTCTGTGTGTAAGAGCAATTGTAGGGTTCGCTTCTGATTTTCCCAAAGCATGAGTTTCGGGTATGGATGGGTAATTGTAAAAATAATATACTATTTGAATCTCTGTGGGAAACAGTTTTCTTTTCTTTTTTACCTCTGGGTGGCTTTATTTTTATATAGTCTGAGTCTAGGTGCCTTCCTACAGTTTCTGTATTTTATCTGTATTTTTTTTACTATTGTAAATCTTTCTTTCAAGTAACACAAAGACGGCTTTGTGTACGCAAGCTGCAGACACATGCAGCCATTTTGCTAAAGAATAGTACAAAAAATATCAAAGCAGACACAAATCCTGCAGACTAATCCATAAGCAGTGCAGTCTTAACAGTAATGACAAGGCGCTCGGTTTGGTCAGACACATTCCTATAGGCGCTCTTGATATTGTGACATTTCAACAAACAGCCTGCCAGAATTGGTCCGTCCACAGAGAGGAGACAGAAGCCAGCAGAAAGTGCTCAGAGGAGGCTCTCTCCTCGAGGGATGGAGTCTGCGCAATACCCTGGAAGCCCCTCGCAACTTCAAGGACAAGCCTGCGTCTGAGCACAATGAGCAGACCCGGGCTGCTTCTAGCAGGCTGAACTTTTAACACTGTTGTGGACAAATCCCTGAGCCAAAATTAGAGCTTTCTGTAGGGGAGAGGGCGCGATAAGCTGATGAGGCAGTTATCAGAAAATGGACTAGAATGACGTCTTTTCATTTGAGCTGTAATGTTTCATGAATTGCTAATCTCTCCCATGACCTGAATGAACCGTATTCGTGCCTGTGTGTGAATGTGAGACGATATCAATACTTATTGATCTTTGAATTATTTTCCACTTTACCTTAACAAGGAAACCATAAATAAAACCAAGTTTTATTTAAAAAGAGAAGAATGTGATTGTATTGAATGCTTGAAGAACTCTTGACTGCAATTAAGGTATCTGTTATTTTTCCTCAAATTGATTTCTTGCAGATTTTTGGCATATTTTAAGTATTAACTTCTCAATCATGAACCTGTATCAGACACAAGATATATAATGATGTACAGTGGGAGAACAGGTTTATGTAATTCATCGAAAACTGACAAAGTGGGCCATGTAACTTTGATAACAGTGGTTATTTTCAGACTTTCAGTGCTGCATTTGAATATTCCTTCTAAAGCAGGAGAAAAAATCCAATGCGATGAAAGTTCCTTTCATCAAACTGAGGGTAAATCTAAATATCAAAACAAGCTCTGATGAAACAGGGGGGGGGAGGACGTTGCTTTTTGACAGCTGAATCCACGTTTCACTCTCGTCTTCTCGGCCCATCGGTCGTCGAGGCAGATCATTCCTGCTGAGCGCGGATATTTGGGCTTGTTTGTTATGGTTGAAGTGTATCACTCACTGCGCTCTGCTGTGGTGCATCGCATGAATTAATGATGAACGCGAGAAGAGATAGAAAGAGGGAAAAGAGAGAGAAGGCAGACAGCTGCAGAGAGACGACGAGGGAGAGATGGACCAAACGTGAATCGGGGATTAGTCAGAGACATCAGAAGCGTCTCATTTTAGGAGACAAAATAAGTTAAAGGAATGGAGAACGAAGGGAAAAGAGAGGAAGAGGGATACAATGAACAAAAATGGGAGAAGCTACTCTGTAGATTACACACATGATCTTATCTCCCTGTTCCTTTTGTGCTGGCGTAATCATGGACCTCATTTGATTACAAGTGTCTCATTGAAAAACATGGGTTTTCACAAGTGCATCCAAATGCCTCAATCACAACCGCATGGCATTCGGTAACTGGGGGTTTGTAATGAGGACAATATTAACATGATGATTCATCTCATCTGATGTTGTGACCAGCAGTGGTACACACTATGGTGATTGGTTATTTTAGCTTACCACTTTGAAAAGCCATGTATGCCATATTGCTGCATTTGTTGTTCCTACATTATCTACTTCAGATTTCAGTTCAGGACCTGCAAGACTCTAATCTAATGCCTATCCGCCATCTGTGATGTCAAATTTGCAGAATTCACAATTTTTCTGCTGGAGCAGAGGGTAACATAGCAGCCAACAGATCAGAGATGTGTTGTATTGCACACACAATGACCAGAGTCACACAAACTTTTTATTCTATCGGCCTCCTCATAGCTCCTACAGTCAAATAATCCCTGCCCCAGTTTAGAATGTTCCTGCTGCTGCACAAACTGTATGCATGCCCTAACACACATCTTTTTTATTTATTTTTTTGCTCAAGCTTCAGCCCTTCTTTTCACACTCATTCTGCTTCTGTGCACTTGTGAAAAGTCTGTTTACAGACTTTTGAAACCTCTCAGATTTATTTTTTGGGAGGGGGAGGTGGTCCTTTAAAAATCCCCACACCAAAAGTATGCAAGATGTTATCTCGTCCAATGAAAACTATCGACCTTTCATGGTTTTTTTTTTAGCTTTACCTTGCATGTTGTGTAGCACAATAGATCACCATTAGTGAGTAGGAGGTACAGATTTTAATATAAATATAATAATCATATCAGCAGCATTAGGATCCATTCATAATAATATCCTTAGCTTTGAAGTGTACATAATGGAAACACTGTTGCTTGGCAACAGAGTTATTAACATTTCATTTCATCATTGGAAAAAAAAGAAAGGCTCAATGTAGTCCTGGAAAAGCCATATATAGCCATCAATAATGAATATTTTCCAGTGTTTGTCAGATGTTTTTATTTCTTGATAACTGTTAATAAAAATGGATATCCTTCTAAAATAAATGGCCTCCCCTTACTTTAAAGATTAGTGACAGCATTACTGTATACCGTAAAACTCCAAATAAAAGCCCATCCTAATTTTAAACCTGGACACTTTTACTAGCCTGGTTTTTCCATATGACATGATGTTCATAAAAGCAGATCTCAGTTAGAGGCCCATATGCATTTAGTTAGAAATTGGTTTGTGGATCAGAAATAAGGAGAAAATGCACAAAAAAGATGAACTATAATATCCTGCTTGGGTTCAAGTCTGACCAGTGGCTCCTGTCCTGCATGTCATTCCCCCCTCCTGCTTTTCCAATTTCCTACTCTATCCACTAATGCAAAAACACAAAAAATAAATCTTAAAAAAAAAAAAAAAGTCAGGTTTCAGGTTGTTTATGTGTTTCCTGAGTTTACAAAGTTTGGAAATAGAGCTTACCTGTCACTTTGTTACCAATTTCTGATACCGAGATAAAGCTCATCGAATTATTTTGGAAGAGAGAGAATGTTTTGTCTAACAGTGAAAAATGCAAACGACTACATTTGAATGACTTTTATCGACTTAAACTTGAATACAATGTTTTGAGTTGTCGTGACTAAAAGTAAAGTTAAAAAAAGCTCATATCGGTCGGGCCTTACTTAAACACTAAAGGGTAAAAAATGACTCAGATCTGACGAAAAAAAACGAATATGATTTGTGTCTAAAGACGAAGACGTAATCTAAAATAGCGGCAAAAAATGAACACTGCTTCAAAGAAAAAACATCCTGAAACAAGGAATAGGAAACATTAGAAAATTAGTTGCAGCTCAGCTCGCAGCTTCTGTTTACAGATCATGGTCACATATATGCTTCATACAGGACTTTGCAGACTTTTTAGTCGGCACCATGGTAGCTTTAATCAGAGATTCTGTATTGTTTTCAAAACTGTAAGCCCTGTTTGATCCTTTTGGTTCTACTGAAAAAGTAAGTAACATTCCTGTTTTACAGAAGAAGGTTGATAAATTCAATCTCCTTTCTCTTTTTAAGTGTAAAGCCTCCCATTGTTCACAGAAGGAAATGCTTTACCTGCTCAGCCCTGAACATGCCAACTTAACAGGACAATTGCTGAAGAGACAAAAAATGCTGCCACTCCTGTCTAAAGTTTCTTAAGAATCATTTGAACCATGAAGTTGTTGGTGCATGCGTAAGTTTGAGTGTGTTCATTTCCCTTAACATCGCCGTACTATCTGGTCCTTTCCACTTATCATTGCAGCAGGGATCTATTACCTCAAAGCCTGCTGGGAAAAACATTCTACTCCAGACCCACTGCTCATCTGCCAGCGTATTTTACTTTCTGCCTCTCAGGAGATATCTCATAAGATGAAAATGAAATATGAGAGTAATCAATATCAAAGTGGTTTTTTTCTCCGTCTCATGAAGAGTCATTACCACAGGCACATCTAGAGGAAAGTGTGATTTTTATAACCGGGGAAACATACTGTGACTGTTAATGTCTCTATTCACTGTCAAAAGCACCTATAAAAAGGGGTTTTATTTCTTAAAATCAGAGCAATTGACAGGATGCTCATGTATGAATTTGATTGCTGATTGTTGGTGTGAACATTTGTGCTATTTTCTAACAATTCCCCAAAGGCTGTGCGTACAGAGGAAAGTGATCAGATTGATGACGAAGTTTATCAGGAAAAAATGATTTCTTACATTGAGCCACTCCAGTTTTGTTCTTCCCTGGTATCATCATCATCATTTCACCTGAGAGAGTCTGGTTCATTTTTAAAGACCACTGCCCAGAATTCCAATTTTCAAAATATGACACAATAGGAGTGTCCTACTTCTCCGAATAAACAATACAACAAGATTTTTTACCATGTGAACTTTACCTTTAAGCACAAACAACCGTGTCATTGTCTGAATAGCAAGACTTGTTTTGTAGAGATTAGTAGATCTTTGGTTTTGTGCCATGCCAAGTGTTATTTTCGTGTTTAAAGGTCATGTATTATCCTCCTCTTCAACCAGTGTAAAAAAGTCATGACCGTGAAGTTTCTTATCCTGTATTTTATCACGCCTATAAACTCCTCGTTTTTCAGCCCTGCTCCGAACAGGCTGTTTCTGTGTCTGTAGCTTTAAATGCAAATGAGCTGTGTCTTACCACATCTGTCTCTGGGAGGGCTTGGGTGTCTCTGGCTTTCTCATCCCATGCCCTATTGTTTAGAAGTTAGAAATTCCGAGTTGCTGGTCTGATCCGTCATCAGGCCATCAATGCCCCCTGAAGTTGGAATTCCGACTCGGAAACCTTGGAGAATCTTCAGTAGCCCGAGTTCAAATCCAACATGGCTGCTACATGCATCGACAGGGATGTTTAAGCTGTAACTGTTGTGTTTATTAGCAGCTTAGTCCTCTTTTTGTGTTATTAAATCAATCACACCGATGGTATCGTGTTGTTATCGCCTGGTATTAGCTAACAAAATAAAGGTACTCCTGGAGGCGTCCATGTTGCTTGTCCGACTCGCAATTGGAACGCAGTCAACTCAGGTGTGACGTCAGCTCCGTGATCTCAGTCCTGAGGTAAATGGAAAGCAGCATTAGAAGGCAGACGCAGAGGGCAGAACAAACATCTAGCTGTGGGAGTGTCACCAACCTGCGGGACGGGTTACTGCCCTTTGTGATGTCACAAAGGGAAAATCTCTAAACAGCCTGATTGAGCACACTTTTTCTGAAACGTGGAGCAGGCAGAAGCAAATTTTCTCATAATTTGGGGGGTTTCTAGACAGGCTAGGGACACATAGAAAAACATGGAAAAGTGTATTTTGCTCAATATTTTTCTTAGTTTTTCTTAGGACAGAGTGAGAATGGTGATAAAACCACCATATTCTAGGAATGTACCACAGTGAAAGCAAATAAACTAGTGATGTCTCATTTGTAACAAGTCGGTTCTGTGAGCCAGCTCTTTCATGTGAATGATGAGAACGGCTTTCTCCTTTTTGTTGTCCTTTAATACACAACACAGTGAAGAGATGATCTTTTCTCCACACCGCTCAGCAACAGGCAACACACTGACTGAATGCCGTGTCGATGAGTGCTCCATTTGGAGTTTGACATATCTTAAATAATTTGTCTTGGACTGAATATTAGTTATTTTATTATGATATCTTATGAAATACAGATATCATAGTAGACTAGTTTCACTGTGTGTTTGAAGTAAATTCATAATCTTCAGCGCTCAACATAAATAACAAGTTCCTTGTGGAGTTGTGCTCGATGGTATTCACAATTGTTTTAATGATGTAAAATGTGTGCATGTGAATTATGCCATTCATTATTTATTCTAGTTGTTTAAAATTCACCCTCTGTTTGGTGTCAAATGTATCACTACAGCCAAGGCCAATGCACATCCTCTGTAAATACTACATCTACATCTTTAGATTCCCTATCAATAACTGTATTTCAATCAGGAGAGACTTCATTAAGAGCAAATAATTATTTATTAAACAGTTTAGGAAAAGATAAATATGCAATGTCTTTGATGATTAGACTCCGTCATGATGACTTCATGCACTCAGAGGGGTAGCGAGGCCGGCAGCAGGATAGGATGCCCCCTTATGGAGGCTGGACACTGGTGGTGGTGGTGGTGATAGAAGGATGCAGGATGTGATGAGGAGTGGGTTTCTGACGCTGTATCTGAACTCTGCTGAGCTGGAACGGAGGTGTCTGAGGCGGAGGCTCACAGTGATCGCACTGACGGTAATAATAACGCACAAGTAGAGCTGGGGGATAAAATCAGCTGGATGTGGAATGGAAATGAAATATACGTCTTAAACAATGATTCACTTTTTTTCCTCAAGCAGTAAATTGTAAATGGACTTTGTAGTCTTCTGGCTACTCAAAGTGCTTTTACACTGCAGGTCACACCTACACATTCACACACTGACGGCAGAGGTTGCCATAGTGTCCTATTCACTTCATATAACTTGGGGTCAAGTGTCTCGCCTAAAGACACATCGGACATGTGGCTGCAGGAGCTGGGGATTGAACTTGTGTTCTTCTGGTTGAGAGACGACCAACTCTACCGACTTAGCCACAGCCGCCCATAACTTGTGGCATGATATCTATTGTATGAATTTTAGTGGCACCTTGATGAGCAATCCCCTTCCCCAATGTCGTGTGTGTTCCAAATCATTGAGCAGAAAAAATGTTTTCAGACAGTAACTGCTTTTTATAATTATAATAATTTATTGGTCCTGTGAGGGGAAATTTGTTTTTACACTCTGTCTAGTAAACATGCTACACAAACATAGGCTGAAATACACACACATGCACAAACAGGATCCTATGGACATGCACTAATGGAGAGGTTTCAGGGTGAGGGGGCTGCACAGCAGCGGGCACTCCTGAGCTTGTGGGGGGGGGGTTAGGTGCCTTGCTCAGGGGCACCTTGGCAGTGCTCAGGTAGTGGCCTGGCACCTCTCCAGCTACCAGACCAATTTCCAGACTTGGTCCATGCTGGGACTTGAACTGGCGACCCTCTGATTCCCAACCCAAGTCCCTACAGACTGAGCTACTGCTGCCCACAAGTTTTTTGAGAACTGTTTTGACTGATGTTTTGGACAGGTGTGGACAGGTGTGGGACTGTTTACTACTGTGTGGTAAACAGTTCAAAATATCCTGAGGTGAGCTAATGTGACGGTCAGTTTGGCAAATCGGCAGATGTTAATTGGAAACAAAAACAACTTTTGATTTGATCAAAACTGAAAAGCTAATTTGGGAGGCCTTTTCGTTTAGGTGAAAAACAAATGTGAAGCTTGGATCTATAATACACAATCACAAAAAAAAGTCTGTTGTTCAGTGCTCCCGATATCTTTCTTCAGCAGTGCCTCAGAGATTCTCCCAGTCAGTATGTTTCTGTCTCTGAGCTGCCTCTAACTTCATTCTGTGAACATTGTCTTGTAAATCTCAAAAAATTCATATACTCTCTTTTATTTGGCTGTCGAGTCGTCTGCTGTCTGCAGAAGCAATCCTTTTAAAAGCCTGTACCAGATCTATATACAGCCAGTGTAGCCCGGATGATTAAACACTGTCTGGCTGTGTTTGTGTTGGGCTGTGTGCGTCCATGTTTCCTTTTGTATCTCTCATCCTGAACATGAAAATCCTTCCCAACACCCAAGTTCTCCTCTCTACAACTTCTCTCCTTTTGTCTTTTGCTTTGCTCCGACTGCAGCGAGTAAGACTGGAATAATATGACTAATGTCTGAGCCAGTGAAAAATGCTTCCCATCTGCAGAGTAATGAAGAGAAAGACAACAACGGGGGGGGGGGGGGGGGTGGGGGTGTGAAGCGGGCAGCAGAGGAACCAGAGTGAAAACACACACAAGGCCTCAGGCAGCCTAAGGAGCGCTCAGTGTAATCGAAAGTGACAGCACAATGCAGCCATTGTGGATATTTGATCATGGCCAGAGATACAATATGCACACACTGACAGGAGCATACACATGTACACACACTATTATTTTTAAGAAAACATGCTGGTCTTCATGTGCACACACATGCTTTGTGTTTTTTTTTACATTACACTCAATGTTGATTGGCTATTAATTCTATTTTTGGTGCTTTAAAAACTAACGAAAGAGGAAAAAACTGATGGTTAATTTAACATTTGATCCAAGTATTTTTTACAGCAAGTCAGAGTTATCAAATGTCTTCATCTCCCTCAACGCTAAATATGACAAACTTGACTTTTTCTCCCTGCTCTGGTGCAGTGCTACAATCCTATAGTTATGTTCTTGCTCTTAAAAAAAAGTGACATTTCTCCAGCATGATTCTGAGCCGTTCTCTGCCCCAAAATAACAACTAAATGTGGTAAAAACACAGACATTTGTAATAATAATAATAATAATAATCTTTGTTTATAGAGCACTTTTCAAAAACACGTTACAAAGTGCTTTACAAGGACAGCAAAAACAGGCAGGTAATAGAGTAACAAAAGACATACAGACTTTTTTTAAAAGTGAAATTCAAAAGTTAAAATTCAACTGAAATTAGGAAAGGCTCGCCAGTAAAAGTGTGTCTTAAAGGTCCCATATTATGCTTTTTCTGGTTTTATATGCCCTTTAGTGTGTTTTCCAAGTGTCCTGTGCATGTTTAGGCACATCTATGTGAAAAAATTCAAAGTCCGCGGAAACGCAGCTTCTCCTACCTCCTCCTGTTAGCTGTAGCATTAGCCGCATGTAACGCTCAGTTCTAGCCCCCCTCGATAAAAATGTGTCAGTCCAGCGTCATTGTCAGTGTGAGATCACTGATCTAAGCCCATTGGCTCGTTGTGGCAAGCCCTGCAGCTCATGTTGAAATTTCCGAGAAGCGTGCTGAGCAACTGACCAGTAACGACAGAGCGGATCGGCAGACCAATCAGAGCAGACTTGGCCCACGTGGGGTCTAACAGTGTGGGCTCAGCAGAGCATAGCTGACGGACTCAGAGCGGAGAGGGGGCAAGGAGGAGCAGTACATGAAAACAGACACTTTTTTCGGACTTTAGCTCTTGTGAACGTACAAAAGTAGGTACATAGATTAAATATACGAACCCCAAAAAGGGCATAATATGGGCTCTTTAAGAAAGGACTTAAAAGAGATGAGTGGTTCGGCTGACCTGATCATTTCGGGCATGTCAATCCTTAGTTTTGGAGCACTCACAGCAAACGCTCTATCCCAACTCTATCACAAAAAAAAGACCCTGTAAGTAATATCGCAAACACAAAAGTCTATTAGTCGATGATATTGATCTATTTTAAGTCACGTTCACCTGAAAAGTCTGCATAAAGATCTTATTTGAAGATGTAAAAAGAAAAAAAAAAAGAAAACTTGAGCTGCAGCAAGTTAATCTTACTTGTTAAAGTAAGTGTCTGGAAATCAGACAACAAATTTAGATAGCACATCTCATATCAAGACACTTAACATGACCATCATCATGCAGTGAATATTCAACAATGGGTGCTTGTGCCAGCGTCAAATCAGAGCAAGGAGATAATGCTGGAAATGTCAGGATCATGGAAACAATCTGACTTTTTGTAATTGTATGGAAGCCCTGAATGGACACACATCCATACCTTTTATTAACTCTTTTTTTCTTCACATCGTAACTTATCTCGTCACCTCAGGATAACAAAGCCGGTGCAGATTATAATTCATTATTTTTTCTCATTGTGTGAAGGTTACAAAGCTTGTTTACTCCTGTTGACTGGCTCATTCTCTGGGGGCTCTGGAAAGAAAACAACAACAATATAGGCTGTTCGCTGTGATATGTCAGACCACGACATGCCATACCATTGCCCAAATTAGGTAAATTAAGCCTATTTCTGTGGGGGGGGGGGGGGTTGTGCTCTGATCTGGAGAAAATAACAAGAAATTACTTACGCCTAACTTGTTGTCAGGCCTAACTCTTATTTCTCCTCTTCATAGAAGTATCTGCCTCTTTCCAGAGAATACAGAAAAAACATAAAATATACCATAGGTGTTGTTTTGACAGTCTGAGGGAGCAGGTGAGAACAACGGGGGGGGGAGGGAGGTGGGGGACGCCTGACATGGGATGATAAATGTATGGCAGAGGTGGAAATGGCTTCCACCTGATTTGATATGGAACGATCTGCCTGTCCCTCTTAATCTCGAAGACTTGGTAACATATTCATTGGTGCTGTCAGCAGACACTCTGCTTTACTGGCTCGAGGTGGGGAGTGTTGCCTCGTGCTCGTATCTGAAGAGACCCATGTGCATCTTTTGGCATTTCTGTGTAGCACAAACCGGCGTCGAGGATGTTCATGAAGGGGGTTTAAGGTCACGGAGGCGTTGGAATATTTATGTAAATTCAAACATTATTGATTTTTTTTTTTTTTTTAAAGCCGAGTGAGACGCACAGCTTCAGCTTGTTTCAACATGATGACTGAATTTGCAAAGTTTTCGAGCAGACAGAAACAGATTCTCGTCAGTAAAATATCCATCTTTCAGTCTGTATCTCTTCGACTTTCTGACACATATTCCATCCTCTGCATGGAGAAGTGGCTGAGCTGCCGCTGCTGCTGCTGGTGATATAGAGAGACTGCAGAGCTCCCAGCTGACCTGGGCTCTGCTGCGCTATGAATCTTTTATCACATCACCTCTGCAACTCTTCCTCTCCACTTTGCCCTCCCCTTTTTCCTCCCTCCTCTTCACCATTTTACTGCAAAAATATCCTTATCAAAAGTCCAATATTTACATCCTCTTTTTAAAATAAATAAGATAGTAGAGGGATTGTGTTTGGAACAGCCATGACGGCAAGACCAGCGTCCTCAAGCAGACATTTCAATACAACATGCAGTGTTCACATCGTCTCTATTCTGTGTTATGACTGTATCACTATGCAAAGTCATTGATTAATCATTTGAAGAGAAGAGTTGCTTGCTGCAACAGTTCTAGACACAGAATGAGTTGAAGTTGGATGAGATGTTTTCCTTTTGATCTCCTTTCTTTATATTTGCTTTCACTTCATAGTCAATTAAATCTGGCTGAGTTCTGATCACACACAAAAAAAAAATCAATTTTGGTCTGCCTATCCAATCTCATTTCTAACAAAATTGTCCTTTGCATGTATGCTGCAGTACCGTTCAAGTTATTCCTTAAAGTATCTTATTTATAAATACAAAAACCTGATTGCATTTAATTTGACATTTCTTCTATGTTTTTATACTCAGCCTGACGGGTCATCATCATTCTAGCTTTCTTTGATAATACAGCTTAACTTTCCAAAGTTAAATGTCTACAAAGGATGATCCTTAACTGCATTTTCCAAAATAAGATGACTAGTGAATCATATATGATTTTATTTTGAAATGATTAGAGCCATCCTTATTCACCAAAATTCACTAGCATTTTAAGGTTTTAGAGGTGCTCTGTTTGAACTTATCATACAGATGCAGCCCCAGCGCTAAATAAGTTTAAGCCTACTCTAAAATTCCATCCATCTATTATCAATACCAATTTCCTGTTTGGAGTTGCAGAGGGCTGGAGCTGACCCCAGGGAGAGAGGCCTGGTACACCTTGAAGTGGTTGGCAGTCAGTCTCAGGGCTCACATATGCAGACTTACCCCTAATTTCCACATACTCGTCGAATGCGCCCTGCATTCATGAAAAAACACATTCTGTGAGTTGTTAAATGCTCATAAATGCCTGCTCAAGTAGGAACAACAATTCGGGAAACAATTTTGTGCCCGACTTGACAACTTGACGTTATATTCGTGATCAAATGGGTGGCAAAAACATGTTTTTTTAATGTTATGGTACTTTCCCTCATAACAGGGTCATAAGACGCTGACTATAAGACTCTTCTCCTCTGTCGCCCCCCGGTGGTAGAACAAACTGCCAAACTCCATTCGATCTGCAGAGTCCCTCTGCCCCTTTAAGAAAAAGCTAAAGACCCAGCTCTTTCATGAATACCTACGACCTTAATGATGATGATGACGATGGCCTCAGTATTATTGATGAAGATGATGGTAATGACGATGACGATGATTTTGTTGATAACAATAAGACTTATAAGACGGTTTCTATACTGATTAGAGCTCTCAAAAACTGCCCTCAATGTTGTGCTTTGCCTCTGTGCAATGCCTGTCAGCACCTGTGTGTCCAATCGGACTCAAAGCTGATCGTTTGCTCTTACTGACATTGTTTCCTTTTTCTAGATCCTTGCTTGTGTTGTACTTACACTCTGATGTACGTCGCTTTGGATAAAAGTGTCTGCTAAGTGAATTGTAGAAAGTAGAAAAAAAGCAAGTAGAAAAGCAGTAGCAAAAACCAGCATAACAACATCTTAGACATGGCCTTTCAGACTTTAATGTCCCCTTGTATGCTGAAAAGATCTTTAATTGAAGAGGGTAAAAGCGACGTCTCTTGTTTTTAGGGAAATATCTAAGAGTGAACTCTATGCACACTCAGTAGTTGACACAAATATGTATCTAGTGCATGTACACTTCTTCTGCTTCTCATTCCAAACTATAATGCTTCACTTTGCTCAATGTTTAATCCACAGTTATGCAACCCCGTTTTTATCAGACTAGCAGAGAGATTTGTTTCAAAAACATCGACAAAACTGCCAACACTAATCCAAATCTGCTCGGCAAACAGAGACACTGTTACTGCCACACTAAAGTCTGATGTTTCTGATGATATTTGTTGCTATGAGACACGACTCACTATCCAAGACTTGTTGTCACTATGTGCATCATGTTGAATCCATTTTTAGTTCCCAGAGCCTCGAGCTGCAACATTTGTTGGTTCCGCTGCTAATTCTGTACATTTTCAAAACAAACCTTGATAGTTGTTGAAAATTCTTGCAGAGCCTAAAAAATAAATGCCTTGTGAGAAAATAATGTCTTTTTTGACGGCATAATTTAAGCTGCAAAAATCATCAATCAATGCAGAGTTTCATTTGAGCTGTGCACTGTTTGTGTTATGGAAAAGTATCGGAAAAGACCGTTTAATGTATAGCCTGAAGGTATGAAACTCAATGCTTATAAATACATGTATAACTTATCATTTTATTTTGAATCAGAAAATCACTAAAGCGGTTTATTATGCAGGTATGGATCCAAGGACATGCCGCGTGTCAAATAGTAAAAATGTACACAGTACACAAGGTGTGTCAGAGAGGGTTGATGTGTTTTACGCTTATAGGTGGAGAGGATAAATAAGGAATAAGTGTAGCTGTGAGCTCATGAGATCTACTGCACAATCAATGCAACACTTGCCTAATGATTTGAAATTACATTAAAGGAAGATAAATACAGCAGAAATCAAGTTCATCCCCATATATGTTAATGTCTCTCTGAGTCATGACTGTCTACAATGAGTGAGAAGCGTGAGTCCCGCCAGCTGTACTGTTGTCAGAGTCGTGTTTACATAAATGGACGGGACAGTCTTGCCTATAAAGCTGTTTCAGTCAAGGACTAGAGAAAAGAATAATAACATACTAACTGCTTATTTGGATGTCAGATAAGTGTCTTTAGATCTTGGTCATTCCATGTAAATTTTATGTGCAAGTTAACCAAAGTGTGCTAACATTAGCATGCTAACACAACAATGCAGGCCACAGGCAATCGCAGCTCGAAGCAAAGGGCAATTTTGTCCGGTGCTTGTGCCTCATTATGGGGCGCTCTCGTTGATAACTCCTTCGCGTGAACTCGAGTGGAGAGGGGTTGGTGGTGTGCCGCTGGAGGAGAGCGGAGGCTTCAGAATAGCTGAGGTGTCGCCAAACAGCAGTTTGTTTTGGTTTCGTGCTGGTGCTCAAGGTTGACATCTGCTGGATCAAAAAGTCACACGTTCTTCTATCCTCCACATATGCAAAGGACAATCTATATCTTTTTTTTACTTTTATTAAATTGACACTGTTCTGCTTCTTTTTTTTCCGGTGCTATGCTGGTTTTAAAACCACTGATAAGAGACAGAGGGATTGTTTTTCTTTCCGCAAACCACTGCTCGTTTGGCAGTGCGCTGACTGATGTTTTGTCACAGAGCCCCTGGTTGGTTGAAAGGAGGGACAAGTTCATTAATATTTTAAAAAAGGAAAGAAGAAACAAAATGGTGGAAATCTCTCCTTGTCCATGGGAAAATATCCTTTTGAATTTAAGAAGAATGGATTTAATATGTCCCCCCTTTCAGCGCCGGATGAAAAGAGGACAGAGATGAAGGACTGAAGAGAGAGAGAGTTAGAGAGTTAGAGAGAGAATGACAACAAGATATAAAGTCACCCCGAGCCTGAGCACAACTGTGTAAACACTCCAGCAACACCAACACATCTCAGAAGCTGCATTCAAAGTCATATGCCTCTCTTTTACCCCTCCGTCACTCTTGACACTGCTGACACTCCGTCTTGTGGCGGTCCAGAGAGAAGGTGTGCCGTTTAATTATCCCTCACTTTACAGGATGAGGGCAGCGACCTTGGCCACCCATAGCTTAACTTGAAATGAATAACAGAGGAGTGGGGGGAGGGGGGGGCTTTTATGTGGAACGTGAAACAGTACGGCACATGACAGGCAATTACTCACTGTGATGTCACTCTGTCAAGGGGTCACACCCGCCGCCATTGTTGTTATTCGCTGCGCCGCCGGATCGCCTGACTCTTGATGGACGTTTCTTTAGAGTTTAGGTCGAGCGTTGCTGGCAGTTTGCGGCTGCGCCTGGACAGAAACTCAATATGGGACAGTGCTTGTATGAATGAACTTGGAGAAACAGACGGCGGGAGGAAGAAAGGATGCCGTGAAGGGCGAGGGAGTGAGACAACAGCTTTCGATGTCACACAGAGGGAGAGACGGATTAAAAGAGCGACTCCCAAAGAAGAGCAATCTTTGTCCCGGGGTTTTTCGGTGGAACGCAGGCATTGTTTATTCATGCCAACGTCTTTTAATTTCTATTTCCATTCATCACATATTATTCCACAGTTAGCCTCGTCCAAGTCCTTCGAGACATCTCACACTACATGATGAAATTTGGAGTGACAGTGGACCAACATGGCTGATTTTGAAAAGCGCTGCATCATTCAGGGAGGGAAAGACAGACCTACTGTTTTATGAAAACAAACACAAACAGAAACATTTACGAACATAGCAAGGCATCCTTTTATTTATTTTGTATTTTTTTTAAATTTCATCAACATATCAGCATCCCATTTCCCAGTTGGGCATCGGCTTGCTGCTCATCTTTCCCATAAAGAGAAGAGAGAATTTGCAGGAACGGGAGGAGCTCCTCTCCCCTGGGCCCCAATTAAAACTTCCTTTGGCAAAGTGGCAGCTTTTTATCCCTCGCTCCCCCCAATGTTTCTTTTTCGCCACATCTCTTCACAAAACTGCAGGAAAGAAGCAGCGAAAGCCGGCTATTAGAAACAAGCGAGGGAGGAAGGAGGGGACGAGATAGGCTGAAAGACGGAAAGAGCAAGAAAGCTATTAGTCACGCATTAGTCAGAAATTATGGAATAATTTCAAATGTTAAAACTCCATATCTGGTATTCAGAGTCATTATTATACGGTTTATATGAACCTTAGGGAAAGTGTGGACTGCTTATGTAGAACAAGAATGACAACTACTGAATGGAGGGGAGTTTATAATGCCAAGAAACCAAGAAGAGGCTGCGACAGAGCTTTTAAGTTGAGCTATGACGCAGGTTACCTTATGTATGAAGTGGCCGTGTGATGCAAAAGTGATTTCTAGATCAACATCAGATTGAAATGTTGTCGTTTTTTGAACACTGTAAAGAATGGGATCCTGCTGTGAGTTTACTGCTGTTGGGGTTGTATCAAGTCAACTTTGGTTATATTCTTTAATAATTATTTCTAATTATTAATAATATAAATAAAATATCATCAAACTATGTTTAATCTCGTTTTGGGGCACCACCCTGTACTCAGGGAAATATAACCAAAATATCACTCAAATCAGTCTCAAATGAGTTATTTAATTACTAATATTATTCATAATTAATAACTATATTTAATAAATTGAAGGCGTGAATCCGTACACAAAGCCTTCGCACCCAGCTTATATCACAATGTAAATACAACCAGTAATCACAAACAACTGCTCTCTTAAATTATAACAGAATTTATTTAAACAAAGCAACATCAATCCAAAATCAATGAACTTAATCAAACAAATAACTATTATAAACTAATCTAAGCAAACAAACATTATCAAGCACACCTTGTGAATGAGGTGTAAATGTGTGTGTGTGTGTGTGTGTGTGTGTGTGTGTGTGTGTGTGTGTGTGTGTGTGTGTGTGTAGGAGAGAGAGAGAGAGAGAGAGAGAGAGAGAGAGAGAGAGAAAACAAGATGGTGGAGAGAGACAATGCACCATGTGACTTCGTCACATGGACTTCGTCACATGTGGACAAAATGGTGGACAACAAAAGAAGCCATGTGGATACCTTTTGAAATAGTTTTGAGCTCTCTGAGCTGAGTTCAGTAACTGTTACTTAAACACCAGAAAGCCAGTGGCCGGACTTTGATTCAACGGCGGGTACACTGGTCTTTCTGATTGTGAAAGCCGTTGACTGAAGGTAAACTAGCATAGCATTACACACATAGGTGAACACAGCAGTTCATCACAATAAAACAAATGCAGCAGTTGACAACAGATAATAAACAGAATGTGACGTCTCGTCAACAATGATGCATAATTATCAGTGGTTATAAAAGAAACATAACTATTTCTGAAACTATTTCTGCCCAGACCAAAGCTCTTACTTGGGGTAACTCCTGGTGATCATTGCACAGTTGGTTAGATCGTCAGTCTGTTGAATGTTGACTCATCAGATTCAGGCAGGTTTCCTTCGTGGCAGATGTAGGAGGAGGGTAGCGGGATTCAGATCTTCGACCAGAGCGCTGCTCTATAGGGTCTTCTGGTTGCAGGAGCCGAGTTCTTTATGTGTCCTTGTGGATTCAGGGATCAGTGGGCTTCCTTCAGCGCTCCTGTCCAGTTGCGTTCAATGACGTCTTACGAAAAATCAAAGGAAAGAAACTCTTCTTTTTGCTCGAACCTGATAGCATCTGATTGCGCCCAAAACTCCTAAAAATATGCCATGGAAGTAGTCAGCTGAATCCTCTGATGCTTGAATTCAGCATGTGAAGAGCTACCTATACTGAGCTAGGAGATCAGCTCTGGAGTTTAACCTATGTAAGCCAAGAGGAGGAAAGGCTTTGTCTCGAATGCTGGAGTCCATCTTGTTGGAGAGGGTATCCTCTGGTGTCGGCAGACCACACTTGAAGAGAAGGAAGCAATGCCTGGTGATTGCTTTTAAAGACTGGAGCTGCCTGTGGGTTTACCTCAGGTTCCGGTCCCCCCTTTACGTCACACGTAGGTGTGAAGTACCGCAGGGGATTCTGGGATAAAGAGTCCTTTTAGGCCTCTTTGTGATCTCAGTAAATAACTCAAAGGCACAGACTGTCCTAAGCCTGCGTGGCCCAACACTGCTGATCCTAAAAGATTGCACAATCCCCGATGTTTGCAGTCACAGCATGACGCAACCGCTAAGGTTCAAACTGAAATGTTAGCTGATTCATGTAGAATTTATCTATATTTTGGCATTCACATTGATGCTCACTGAGTTCTGCTTCAGTTACAGTGCACTTTAAAAAAAAAACAACATGGTTCTGCTGCTTTAAAGAGAGGCAGTATCTTCTGTGCAATGATTAGTTGTACTCATGGGATTGGGATGGCTGGATAGATGTGCTTTCTTTTTCAACGTTAAGCCAACAGCTCAGCTAGCTTTTTTCTTTAGAATACAAAGTTCCCAGCTGTACCAGACACATGAGATTCAATTTGGGAGCACAAAGCCAAAAGCAGCACAAAGTTTCAGAAAGATTAAATATTGAAATTCAGATATAACTTTAATCATATAAATGAGGATTGAGGAAGTTGTCATCAGCTATTTTTTTGCATGATTTGTTGAATATAGGTTTAATTTCAATTTTAAAAAACGTGCCTGATTTTAGTGTCACGATATATTCAAATGAATTTGCTTCCAAGCTTCTATTGCCGTTAGACTTGTTAGTCAACACGATTCAAACAGAATGTCAAGGATGATGTAAATGCAGTATTGTTGGGCCTTTGTGAAAATGATTCAATAAGTTATTCCTCTGGCATACAGTACAGATGGTTTTGACCCCAGAAAAATCAAACCCAGAAGAAAATAGAGGCAGCCATGCACGCTGGGTAGGTACCTATCTTCCAGAACCGTAGTCAGAATCAAATTCACACTGAATATCAGCACATAAAATTCAAGAAACGCCTGCGTTTATCTGAACTTTCCATTATCGCCTGCAACTCCCAGAAGCTCCACTGTAGCTTTCTGCAGCATGTAAACACGCCATCAGTTTGAGACTGACATATTAACGACATTGATCCACAGCTATTTCACTCCTGCACAGATAAGAGAGCCACCATTGCTCCACATAAATGAAATCAGGGACAATATCTCACACTGCTACATGACGCATTTTGAAATATAGAGGCAGCCATGCAAGCTGGCTAGGTACTATGTTGGCAGTGAAATGTGTGTATATGTGTGTGTTGCTTTCGAATGTGACAGCGGGGATCAGATAGCCGGCGAATGCATCCCACCCTGGATTTAGAGTCTGCCTGATATAAGGGTTGGAATCGGGGAAGATTGTCTTGGATATTTATTGACTGCCGCGCTTGTGGAAGCAGTAGTGGCGCTTGTGGAAGCAAAGGAAACTTTCATGCTTTGTGTTTGTGCCGTTCCAAACTTGGATCAGAAACAAAGATAACCATCATCTGAGGCCTTGCACAGTACGTTCTGTTGTTGTGAACGTCTTTGCAAGACATGTAATCATGTTCCAAACTGGAATTGAGCATTCTGCTCAGAAGTCTGTCCCTCAAAGCGAATGATTTGCACCTTGTCAGCTAAGTATTACAGTTGTCAGACCCTCACTCTGTCATGCCAACATCCACTTATTGCCAAGTCTTTGTTGAGGTCCTGCAAAGGCCATTTTGGGACGTTAGGCCTCTGAATCCTGTCACTTAAGATTAATGCATGCCACTCTGGCTTCACCAGTGATGGAGCAGGATGGACTCCATGCCTCAGGAAGAAAGACGGGTAGATAGACAATCGTTGATTTAATCTTTGCAGGAAGACCAAGGAATGCTATGAAGGTAGCCAAGAAGATATGGTTGTGTGAGCATAAAGAGAAAGTACAGTGGTTATACTCTTTCCCTTTCTGCATGACTGAATGTCATGCATGCAAACTGCACAGCCCTCCATGCCCTGCCTGGGGTGACGACACGGTTTGTCACCAGGAGTTTATGTCCTAACAAGTCTTTGTCTGCAGTCAGATTGAGGCAAAGGCCTTGAATGGACAAGCAGCCTGGAGAGAAAGTCTGATTAGATACAAGAGGCCAAGCCCTCGGCAGACCTTTCCAAAGACCTTTCCCTGTCTTCCTCCTCTTGCTTGTGGAGACAGCTGAAGACAAAGCCTTGGGTGTCTGGCACTGAATGTAAAATAGCCATCTGACAGTAAACACTGTAAGACAATGGGGCTATATTTGGCAGAGACAGTGCATCATGTTTCCCCATATATATGTATAGATATATATATATATATATATATATATATATAAATATGCATACAAGCAACCACTCAAGTGTGCATATCCTGATTTGCCCTCTGTCTTCAGCTTATTTTTCTGCCATTTGCGGGGAAGATTGCCTCTGAGTCTTAAATGGCCTGTTTGTATTACCATCAAGGTGGTGCTCCACAAACAAATTTGAGGAAACACACCATATAGCCCACTAGTGCATTTGCATGAAGGCAAGTTCATCAGTTCCTCAACCTCTTGTCCCCATTCTGATTTCCTTCCCCACCGCTCCTATTACCTGGACCAACAGGAAAGCGTTTATACATCCTGACAGTGGGTGTTTGCCTGTGAGCCAGAGCAGTAAATGGTCGGAATACTAAAAAAGGGTTTATACATTGTTTCTGTACAGGCTGTGTGCTGCACAAGGTTGAATTATACATGCATTTGGAGATCACTGTGAGTGTGTGTGAATGGAGAGGGAAGGGTGGGAGAGAAAACAAAGCAGGATAGGTCGGAGGTCCGCAATGTAAAATCAGCTGTCAATTACACCAGGCTCATATTCACCCACTCCTCTCCCTGCCTCTGGTGCCCTCTGTCAACTGCACTTGTTGAATTTGGATGTATTATTGTTTGTTCCCTCCCACCACCTCACCCACTGGCCCACTCGCTCCCCCTGATTGCAATCCAGCCTTTCCCGACATTAAGTATGCATGCTCTGCCGCATGTGGCGCTTTCGCTATCTGCAATCAGCAAAAAGCCACCTTCTCTTGCATTTTCTTTTTTCTCCTACAGATGGGATGAAAAAAAAGATGCAAACAGACAGAAAACTGATGCTGGAGAAAATTCAACCCACTGTGCAACCAAGGTAGTTAGAATGAAGAAAGCCCCCTGTTACCTCATTATCTCAATCTACTGACCTGAAACTGAACCAGCCTATACAGCCTCATCTTTAAACTTGACTTTTACATGACCTTTTTCTGCTCAAGTCACAGGTGGTCTGAACTTATGAACATTTGACTCAGCCAAAACTGGCTTGCGATTTAGAAAAAAATAGTGTTTTATTACTGAGCCCATTTTGGAGATTTTCTTAACAAACCTTGTAAAAAGACAGGGAAGCAGAGGTGTATGTTTCATGACAAGTTAACAAGGTTGCTGTCTAAATCTCTGTTCAGGAATGTGAATGCATCCAAAAGAGAGATTATTCAGGTTTGAGGAGATAAAAGGCATTTTTTTCCAGACAGATGCATGTTGTCTGTCATTTAATGAGAACATCAGTGACTGCACTTTTATCTACTGAGCAGGCAGACATCGCTAATGATCACAGCTATACCCGGAGAAGCTGCAGAGCTTTTACAGATGCCTCAATCTCACACACTGATGAGCTCAACATATATACTTCTTAACTGTGACAGCTACAGCAAAGCCTGCATTTAAATCACTGGCTTTCCAAGGTTGAATACTTGAGTTTGGTGGTTTGTTCTTTAAATGATTCAATGGCTGCATCGATAGGTGATGATGAAAAATTGCTGATTGCATATTCTTGTTGGCCAAGATTAAGCTGGGAAAACTCTTAGACTGTTTATTTATTTTAGTTTTTATAAAGAAGCCAATGAAGAAGTCCCTTAAACATGCATTCTTTCTAATGGCCACCGGGGGATGACACCACTGGTTCCAAAAGGAATTTGAGAGAATGACATCAGATGAGAAAACAACCCTATTACTCACTTGATTCATTACCTCAGTAAACAGTTTTCTAACAATTTTATTGTCACATTGTAACTCCCCAGTCTCCTCTCTTATTTCTGTAATTATGGTCCCGTCTAGAATCAGATAAAACAGGGCATTTTTAAGAGCTAAACAATTTTCTACCACAGCAGCTTGCCAGCTAGGAGGGAGACGTATCAAGGCCTGTTTCCTCTGCTCTGGAGATATGTTAAGTAAAAAAAAAAAAAAAAAAAGACAAATTTGTCTGAAATGAGGCTTCCAAAGGGTTGGCCAAATCCAATGGATTAAATCCCAGAGGCTGTGTTCATTTCTTTTATACATTGTGTGGCAAAACCCACTTTCATGTCTGACTCTTTGCTGGATGTTTTACCTTTTGAAACAACGGTTTGCTACTTGATCAAGTTTACATTATTTATGATAATACAGGCCGCTTTCTGCAGCAACATATTTACCACAAATACATGAGATTGGTTTCCATTTACTCATATTACTCTGCAAGAGAGGATAACTGAATTCTCAATATATCCCACCACTCATTTAAAAGAGAAGAGCCTTCTACATGCAGATACTCAACATTTCATTGGCTCGCATGAGCCTGATGGGCCCTTTTTGATCTTCCATCTGATGATTTTAGGCCAACAACCTTTCATCCATTCATGGAGAGGCTTTTATACTACATGAGTATACTTCTCCACAGCAGTATGACATGCACATATCCAGAGGCCCAGCATAAATACCACTTTGATCTGCCCACAATAGAAGAGCAGCTTAGGGATAATGGTGAGATCACCTCTCCAACCCCCACTCATCCACTGCCTGGAATATCACTCTGGTAGTAGTCAATGAGCAAAGCTTTATACTGGGAGTCAATAGTAGAAAAAGGGCAGCACTGAAAAGAAAGCATTATTGAGTCAATGATTTGACCATTACTGTGAGATAGCATTGCTTGAATTAATGATTCAGTCTATACAAGGACTATCCTTGAAACTCTTGTGAAGCAAGGTTGTAAGTCAGCGGGTGGAGTGTTTGTTGTGCGCTGCAAAAGAATAGCTAATGCCTTTGTTTTGATTAGCAGTTTGACCCCAGAGATGGACTTGGCTCGCTTGTTGTCAGTGAGAGACTGGAGGGGAGCGTTGGCATTCAGACCGGATTCTTTGGCAGCCGTTTCACTCAGCGGGGGAATCAGCTGTCTGCCAGCACAGATTACACCTGGGATGCTGAGGGCCGTCTCCGGAGAGTGTTTTGACAGCTGACCCCCGAACAAAGCGATCTCTCAAGGAATCACCAGTGTACAGCAGCGGGGCAAGAGTTAATACATATTAAATAAAAGATTGGTTGAAGTATTTGGATTGCATATGGATGCATCCAATCGCAGCTAAGCCGCCTGAAACTCACTCTTAGAATTTCACTTGGCAAGGACATTCAACCATGGAGGAACTTCAAAGACTGTGCGGGCCATTGGATAAACTTTTTAATGCTACACTCTCTAACACAGCATTCACTCACATATTTTACATCAGATTTATTAAACTGTGATGGTAAAGGTAAACGGTAAATGGACTTCTGACTACTCAAAGCGCTTTTACACCGCACGTCACACCTACCCATTCACACACTGATGGCAGAGGTTGCTAATCCCATTCATACACTTGCATACATTGCCAACGAAGCAGCAAGCAATTTGGGGTTAAGTGTCTTGCCCAAGGACACATAGGACATGTTGTTGCTGGAGCTAGGGATTGAACCCCCAACCTGTGCTGTATGTTATTAGTTCAATAAGTCTAACCAGTTGAAAGAGGGGAGTCTACTAAGCAAAAGGGAAAGAGGGTCTACATCATAGATAGAGTCATTCTTTTTTTAGCTGCAGTTTTGATGCCTCAAAGTAAGCATTTTGTATGTGAGTATGTTGTGTTTTTAAAGCCAGGGGTGACGAGTGTAAGTAATTAAAATGTATTTATAGAGCTCCTTTCAAGAACAGACGTCACAAGGTGCTTCACAGTAAAAGATTTAAAGGCAAAACAGACAGATTGCAACCAACATTTGGTGTAAAAATGTAATGTTTGATGTTTTCTAAATGATTTAAAGAGGGGGTGAACCAAAACTTTTAAAAGCTGCCCAGACTAAGCCTGGCCCGTATACCTAGGTTACGCAGGGCCAGTTTAACAGCAGAAGACAGAGAACCAAGCCAACACATATGTTGCCAAGGTGGAAGAGCTGCAACAAAGTCAACGCAAAGTTGCCAAAGTTTGCCCACTGAACATGCCCACTGTCTCTCCTGTGGGGAAAAGCCAATAACAACTCCGAGTGACGTGGTAGAAAGGCCTGATATTAATTTATGCATGAGAAACAGAAATCTGTCAACCAAGTCTGGAATATTAAGAGCAGACACCAATACCTGCTAATTATAAATTAATTATCAAAAATGTGAGATCAGTCATGGCAAAACATGATAGAAATTCTGAAAGGCATGAACAACACAAACACAAGTGACACAGCAGACAGCTAGTGGCACCCACCATCCTTAATGTAGACTAGGAGCTGCTAAGATCTAGTGTCTTTGGAATTATTTAATGGGTAACTATACCCCCCTCCCCCTGCAATTGTCATTCAAGTTATTTGCAGCTATAACCATGTTTCAAAACTAGTGTAAACTTCAGCGTTTTAAATGGGCTTCTATAGGAATGGACTCACCTTTGGGACGTGCCTCAGGTGGTCGTTCAAGAAACTAAAGTTGCGGACTGTCTTAATATTATGTTGGTCTACATGTCAGTAAATAATCATCCTCCACTAGAAATAGGCTTCAAATAAAAGGCTGTCTGTATACTGTAAGAGATAGGCTCTTGTAATAAAAAGCTTTAGTGTGCTTTGCCCCTCTCTTTTTTCTAAACAGGTGGGGGGAAAAAACAAGGAATGATTGCTAATTAAGTTGCTCTTGTAGTGTGTCTGAGCAGATAAAATTATTTTGAACATTGTTGGTTTCTAATCATGTAGGTGCTGAAGTGTAAGAAATGTTACACAGAACACCTCCTGCTCATCACATATAGCGACAGAGCAGAAGTTAAAAAGGGGAAAACAACAAATATTAAAAACAAAGGTATGCATACACCTGCCCGCCTCCTGGAATAGCGTGACACAAACGGCTAATAATTAGAGAGCTCAGACACAGCCAATTAGTCGAGGTGCTTGCTGAAATGGGTCACTTAACACATGCTGTGTCAGGATGGATTGAACACCCATGGCTGCTTTGGGGGCTATTGATATGGCTGCTGAAGAGTGCATTAAGAGAAGAGAAGAGCTACCAGGCCGTCCTCTCTGCTGTGATAGGCAGCACTGGATGACTATTTCATTTTCAGTGAGAAAATAAACCAAATTATGCAGGCTGAACAGCAATCAGAAACCACTCGTCTGGTCTTTAGCTGCACTTTCAGTTTTTGTCTCTTTCCAGCCCATGCTAACCCCCCGACTCATCAATTGGTGACATAATCCATCAGAATCTGACACTCTAAGTACCCCTCTAGTGACATTTTTAGACACTGACCTTTTGCTTTCTTTTCTAAGATTTTTTTTTTTTTTTTTTCTTTGTAGAGGACAGTGGATACAATTCTGATACCTATACATAATAGTTAATGCTAATAGGGATGTAACGGTCCCCCAGTTCACAGAATTCAGTTCAACAGGTGAAAAGCAAGAAAAAGTCCTGGATGCTTTTTTCTAGGTTTCTCTAATTTATTTTGAAATGACATTCATGGGAGTTAGAGTTTGATCCAACTTGTGTAGTTAAAAAAAAACGACCTGCGATAGTAGGTACATGAAGAGGCTTGTTAAAAACAGCGGGGATACATTGTTGGACACCTCTTTTCTTCTGCATAGCGCCGGCGACCAGCCCCTCCGGCTGATTCCGTCTTATTCATTCAAACCCAAACTGTCCCCATACAACCGATTGAAACTAGCAGGCGGGTCTCTATCTTACTCTTCTTCTTCGTGTGTTTTGTTGTTTGTATTTCTTCTTCTGCATTTGTTGTTTAGTAGCGGTTAGCAAACAGTTACCAGCATATTACCGTCACCTGGATTGGGTTGTGAATACTGCCTTTTAGCTCCAATCAGACATGCTGTATACGTCATGTGACTGCATGTTAAGCCTGTGCCGTAATCGTTCGGGACAAATACAAAAACAGTTACAGGCCTCGTTGCTAACTTGAATGAGGAGCCCTGCATGTTGAAAGCTGATGTAAAAGAGGTACTGAGGTGGTCATGTGGTTTTTGCAGCTCAGAGCCTCAGACCAAGCTGCCAGATTCAATGTGTTTGAGAGGAAGATTGTGTTGCTCATACCACCTCTGAGAGGAAAAGAGGGGAGCAGGGATGGTGCATACGGGGGGGGGGGGGAGAGATGGAACAGTGAATAAGATCTGGATGGGGTTAGCGGGTGAAGCTGTGAGGTACTGCAGAGCAGCAAATCCACAGGAAAAAGAGTGGAGATGGAGAGTAGCAGCTGGAGTTGAAGATGAGAGTGAGGCTGATAAGAAAACAAGTGAATAAAGATGTAAAGGAGGAGGTAGCAGAGGAAAGAAGAGACTTCCGCAGAAATAAGCCAGAGGGGATAAAATAAAATAAAAACTGTGGACAAACTAGCAGGGAGAAGCAGGGCAGGGTTGGGGAGGACTCGGCTCAGCAGAGGGAGGGTGCAGGCTGCGCCGTGGTGAGATCCCTCCCGGGAGGATGACACATATCGTATCCCCGAGAGAGAGGAGGAGAGGGGCCAGACTACCCTGCTGATTGACTGGCAGAGTCTTGGCCTGTCATTCACCATCCACTCACACTCATCAACACTGGCCGGGCTCCATGCGATGGAGCCGAAAGGCAGGAAGCGAACCCTTGCACAATGGGACTCAGCCACATAAAGCTGCTCGGTGCCAACACACTGCATTGCATATAAAAAAAAGGAGCTTTTAAAATATGCGAGTCCCTGTCCTCAGCTCTTTTTTCAATAAACACCCGTGTTATTCTGGCAAGACATCTGAGAGATATGTCAGAGCATTTATGATAAAAACAAACAGTGTTTAATTTGCTGTCATCTCGGGTAAAAAGATTAAAACAAATAGGCTGTTTTTGTTCTTATTTAAAAAAGATTTATGAATTTAGCTTCTGCTTGTAAAATAGAATCAAAAAACTCCTTTCCTTGTGGCAGTCTCGTCTCACCTGCTAAAGAAAAGGCTGATTTACATAGAGGTTCAACTCTCTCCATTTCCCACCGCTTTTGTTCCACTATCACTAAATACCTGGTTATTAATTACTGCCCAGCCTCTGCTGCTCAATCCAAACATCCTGCATACAGTGGCACGATGACTCACCAGACTGCCGCTGTCCAAGGTGCTGCCAGAGCGACTGCATCACACGTCTCAACACTGTAGCCGTCCAGGAGCATCTGAGGGAGTGGGGGGGGGGGGGGGGTTGTGCGTTATTACTGCCCTCTAGTGATACTTACATGTACTACTCAACTGCTTATATAGGTCTCTGTCGCCATCTGGTGGATAGGAGACACACTACAGTCTTTTTCCATGTGCTTCATGGAAAATCCAATATGGTGATGTTCTGAATGCACTGGTACTGTATGAAGGATCTGTACGCTTTTCTTAATTACAATTTATCGACTTAATGAAAGACTTTGATATAATATAATGCCATAGATAGATAGATAGATAGATAGAGAGATAGATAGATAGATAGATAGACAGATAGATAGATAGATAGAGAGAGAGAGAGATAGATAGATAGATAGATAGATAGATAAAGGTTATGGTGCTCGCCCCATGTATGGAGGCCATGGGTGTGTTCGAATTGTCCCTCCTATCTCCTTTCACTATCCACTTCACCTTAACCCCGGGTAAAACGTCATGAGGTTAAGGAAAGATGTCAGGAGAATTCATAAAGGACTTAGGGAAAGGCGATCGCGTTGCTCTGACAATCCGACCGCATTTTCCACTAGGCGACGCAATTAAATGCGACGGGGGCCGGCGGAGGTTAATGACGTGGGTCCGCCGTGTTGAAACTACAATGTTCTGAAAATGGACTACAAAAAGTGCATCTAAAAAACTTTCCCCTGTGCCTTCTTACCGGTGAAATAATCCTAATCACCACAAGGTTGGGATTGAAATAAAGCAATATAGACTACCAGGCTACAAGTAACAAAAGTGAAACCATCACCTTCCTGTCCACTCAGAAATCAACATCAAAATAAACATGAAATTAATTGTTACGTTTATGCAAGACAAGAATGTACAACAGAAGAAATGCACAAAACATTCTGAATTGAATGAAATATGTTGACTAAAACATCATCTGGCTCAAAATGTCTCTGATCCCTTCTTACCTGAAAGACAGGGTGATGTTTTTTTATGGTGATTATAATCTGATTATATGGCTTTGCATAGTATCTCAAGAACCTTAATCAAGGCAAGGGTTTCAGCATCTGTGACTGAAGGAAAGTGTAACGTTATTTATGATATTGCTTACGGCTGCCAAAACACTCAAAGTGGATAAATAACGAATGCAAACTGAGCATAGGCTGCAATAAAAGTTAAAACTCACTTTGATCGTTTTACAACATCAGCATAACGTTCATAGTTCGCCTACGGGTTAAAGATTGTTGAAAGTTGTTCAAGGCATATTATTGCAGCGGTAACTTTCATGATCTCCGTCCCTTTTCTGTCATCGTTAATGTTCGTGAACGGTCGGATGCGCGAGTCGCTTTAAATGTTGCGGCCGCAAGGAATTGTGGGGCGTCATATCTCATCTCCTTTGGTAAAGGATGGTCCAGTGTAATCCTATGCTAAAGGAGGTTATAAAGGAAGCATTGACCCACCTTTCCTTAACTTTTAGAGAATTCGAACGGCTCTTATCATGGCCGCCTCTTAAATGCTTCCGGGGTTAAGGTAAAGTGGATAGTGAAAGGAGATAGGAGGGACAATTCGAACGCACCCCATGTATCTTCAGCTGTCCTATCTAATAAAGACAAAATGCTAAAAAATAGCCTACATTCGAGCCCAACGCTGCCCCTAAACAGGATAAGCGACAGGTGGAAAGGAAAAACTGACCTATACAACATTAGAGGAGACCTATGTCATGAAGTTCTACAGCAATACACATTTCTGGCAAGGTACAGCAGAGGAGACAGTGCAAATTCAAGCATTTTGATTTGATTTTGAAATACTTCATTAATCCCTGAAGGAAATTCTGGTTTACACTATATTGGTTATTTTAGAGACGTGCTTCTCACACACATATGCCCGAATAACACACATGCACAAATAGGACCTGTGGACATGCATTAGTGGAGAGATGTCAGAGTGGGGCCGGAGCGGTTGTGGGTTCGGTGCCTTGCTCAAGGGCACCTCGGCAGTACTCTGGAAGTGCCCTGGCACCTCTCCAGCAACTTCTGTATTTTTGGTCCGCAACCGGGACAACTTGACCCCTTTGGTTCCCAACCCAAGTCCCTAAGGACTGAGCTACTGCTGCCCCCCAAACATAAGTATGTATATACCTTAAGGTAAACTGGTGCACTCGTATTGTATAGTGTACAGTATGTAATGTATTATTTGGTTTACATGAAAGTTTTTAAAACCAAAAGCTATCTGTTTGAAACAGCTAATTTAAATGCTTTAAGTCCAGGACTAGATCACTGTGTTAAGGGTCATTAATCAGAAGTTGCCCCAACACCACATGGCCTTCATGTCTTTCTTTTTTTAAGAATAGTTGCAAAGACATTTCATGGTTTGGATTTGTTTCATTGAAACTTCTTGTCCAAAGTACTTTTAAGAGCATAAAAAAGTCTGCAGGTTTCTGATGGTCTTACACTTGAGTTTACTGACCTTGACTGACCGCGGTCACAGGCCTCTGAGGGGACGTCCTCACAAATATTTTCTGCAAGGTCACATTTGTGATTTTTTTCACATCCCTATTCATTCCTCCTTCAAGCAACACATTCTAATGTGACAAACATCCATTTTATAAATGTGCCTCAGTGCCGAGTGAAAATTGAAATAGTCTTTGAGTGTGCTCGGGCTTAAAAGATGCTAAAATCCCACTTTGAAAATTAAATGGTTTTGCTCTGAAGCAGTGGAGAATGATATGCACCAGTGTAGCCTGTGGGAAGTCACTGTGCGGAAACACTCGGTCTGCATGAGACGGAGACAATTGATCAAAACAGACTAATTAATGTATGTGTTTTACATATATTCATTTCCGCATCAAATATTAATGGAAATAAACGTATTTGTTTTTCAAATGAGCGCGAGGCTATCAAATATTTCAGACACACCTCATTAAAGATACAGAGCCAAGAGCGAGCATGCATTTTTAAAGTGCCACGATTCACAATGGGGGTTTCTGCAGAGCCGGCTGCTCAGTAGTGTGGCCTAGATCAGCTCTGCAGAGGGCTGAGTGCTGCTCGAGATCAAGTTGTGTTTTGTAGAGGAATCTCGACCCCTGTGCCTTTTTCATCACGCCCTTTTAAATCCAGTAAAAAATAATTAATGTAACTTTTAAGGGAGTTAAAAGAGGCTTCAGCCCAGAGTTGGAGGGTATGTTCACTTTTAGACTGTACAGCCAGAAGTTTAAAAATGATTATACTGCCATGGAATGATGCAAAGTTTTTTTTTAGTTTTTTTTTTTAATATGAGCCATTTTCTTGAATATAATATGCCTTAGTGTTCACTAATCGAGACAAAGACATACCCGAGACCAGAGTGCTCTGAGACCGAGACAAGACCAAGACCAAGACCATAATATCTATTATAAAATCCTCGACTTGTGTGCAGCGGCCGTGTCACTCACTTAGACAGTAACACTGGGAAGGTTGCAGCCGTAACCGGGGGATAGACTATCAGTGGTGGTCTTGACTGGTCTTGATTTTAAATTCGGAGATGCCCAGTCCGAGACCGAGACATGACCGAGTAAAAAATGCTTTTGATTCCGAGACCTTCAAAAAGTGGTCTCAGAGCTTCTAACTTACAAATATATATTTATTGGTTTACTAAGTCACCTGTGAGGTAAACAGGATCTTTAAATATTTGATATCTCTCTGGTTAATTCTTACAAGCAAACTTCTACCAATGGACAAACAAATTGAAGGTTTTAATATGAATATTTGCAATCAGTTAATTGATTGATTTAGAAAATAATGTGTTGATGAATAATAAATATAACCATGAATTAAACATGACACCCTCTGTGATATCAGGTGTGTTAACTGCTTTAGTTTTACCTTTTGTTCTTAAAATACTGCCAGACAGTTTTGAGATTCAAAGATGCTGCATAATCATAAAATACTTTTCCATAACTGAGAGGAAATCAAAAGCTTACAGATTATACACCATTAGTTGAGAGAGTAAGACTGGCCTCAATGATACTGCAACACTAACATCATCAACAACAACAACAACAACAACAACAACAACAACAACAACAACACAGATCCAGGAGTCGCTCTGCGTAGAAGCTGAATGAACTGCTTAATGACTGACGACTTTAAGCTTTACAGACTTCTGCTCATTTGACGCACACGCTGAATCAAACTTACACATAGCTTAAAAGACAAAAGCTCCTAAAGTCTGAACAGGTAGGTAGAATAGCTGCTCACATACACAGCAAATAAAAACAATTAACTTGTTTTTTATTTGTCTAATCTCCATGAAATCAAGTTCATTCTTTTGAATTAGTTCCTTCTGCATGTCGCTGATGAACTTGTTATTAGTTTTTATTCAATACGTTTTTATTTTAGTCTCATATTCTTCCATTTTTAACTAACTTATTTTAATGTTTCTTGAATCATAAATGCACTTTTATTTTATTTTTTTAAGGTTTATTTTTGGGGCTTTTTATGCCTTTATTTGAGAGACAGGGTAGTGGATAGTCAGAAATCAAGGGAGAGAGTGGGGAATGACTTGAGGGAAAGGAGCCACAGGTCGGATTTGAGCCCGGGTCGCCCGCCTGGAGGACCATGGCCTCCACTGGTAACCACTAGGCTACAGGCTAGAGCGCACTTCTATTCTACCAGACACTTAACGTCACATTCACCCGTTCATACACACAGGTTTATTGCAGAGGATGTGACATAATACATATAATGTGCCTTTCAGTATTGACTTGTCCCGTTTGATACATATTCACACACTACTGGCTGTCACTGGGAGAAGCTCGGGATTGAGTTTCCTGCGCAATGACACCTCGACATGTAGACCGCAGGAGCGACCAAACCAACAACCTCTGAGCCACAGCCGCCCCAATAGCTATAAAAGTTTATCCATCTACCTTAGGTTTGTATCACAGCAATTCATGTGATGATTCACTTTAGCTTATCACAGGTTGTGGCCTCTGTGTTAAAACCAAGTAGTAACACTTAGAGGATTTCAAGTAAGACAGAAAAAGTACCACCAGGCTACACTGTGAGCTAAAAGGCAATTGATATATTTATATATTATCAGCTCTCCAGGTTATTACAGCAGATATTCATAAATCAAATTGTCCAGGTTATCTGCTGCACTAGCAAACACGTAGTGATATTAAATTATTATTAATGACTTCTGCGTGCCTCCTATTAAAGGTTGGTAGAGTCGTCATCGCTAAACCAGAAAGTCAGGGTTCGATCCCCTTCTCCTGCAGCCTCATGTCTGATGTGGCCTTGGGTAAGACACCCAACTCGCTCCCACTGCGTATGAATACGTATGAATGGTATTATGTAAAACTGATGGGACACTTCACAAAGCAGCATTTGCCATCAGTGTGACTAGAAAAGTTATGTACAACCTCAAGTCCATTTTCCATACCGTCGCTATACGTGTGAAAACAACTAAACTGTGAGTGATTTTAAACCAGATCATTATTTGGATAACCTGAGATGAAAATACAAAGACGTCTTTTATAACCTGCTGAGAGAGAAATACACACGGCCTTCATATTGCCTTGTGCTTTCCACTCATAACACACGCACAACAGGTTTGTGGCTCTGATCACTACCTCACCCATGATGATGAAAAAACACTGAGTCATTCATTTCCTGGGCTGTAACCCCCGAGATCCTGTTGGCTCCTCGGTGACATCAATTGGCGTTAGTCATACTGTCGCACTGCAATTAATACAGCGTCCATAACTGGAACAATCACTGCCGAGGCTGAAACAGAGGCTTCTGATTGTCACTCTAAATGAAATCCACTGAACAAGCAACACAATCTTATTTGTTTACAGTTTGTTTCACTTTAGTTTACAGTTACACAGCCTAATCACACGAGTGCTTATTCAGCTGAAGCTCTACTTGTTCAGTCAGAGTATTAATCATTTAATTTAATTACAGTCCAAATAAGTGGATCAGTGACTCAATTAAACACTAACAACACAATGAGGTTAGCCATGTTGCAGACACACTTGTTCTGCCTTGTTCTTAGTGAGGCACTTAGTTTAATCAACGTTTACCGGTGTATTTCAGTGCAGACTGGTCATGTTTTCCTACTGGATTTGAGGAGTTTTGTTATGGCAGGCTTTGACCAGCAGGGGGGGGGGCGCTCTTTCTAAAGGGTTCAGGTGTTGGCTGGAGTCGTGATTACTAGTTGTGGACGCGTGAGTCATTTCTCAGTATCGCCGTGTCCTGTGCCTTCCACGTGGTGCTGAGTCACCCGCCGCCACTGAGGACAGGACATGTAGGACACACTTCGACTGACAGATCCTAATGAGCACACTCAGTCTGGGGAAACACCGAGTGTGTTTATCAGCTGAGTGCAAGGTGTCAGCATTGTCACTGCGTTTCAAAACAGGATCAAAATGAACAGGGACAACAAACTCCATGACTTATCTTTCACTTTCATACTTCCGTGTACACCATTGGTTTATGGTATGAGTAGGGAAAAGAGCAGCTGGTGGCTCAGATTTTCCCCAATCATATATAAAGCAACATTTAACAGTGATGTTAAACTCACAGCACAACTGCCAGTGGAGGCAGAAAAAAAGACACATGAATGCTTTTTATTTCAATTTATTTATCTTTAAAGAACCGATACGAATTGGGGATGTTTTTTCAAAATGGGTACAATGATAAAAAACTGACCCTTTCCATTCTTCTCAACGTTGTCTTTCAGGTTGGATCTTAGGCTCTCTGTGTGTGTGTGTGTGGCGTTAACTATGCATATTTCTGGATGTCCTATTGTAGCCCGTTTTATGAATGCAAGCAGGAGAAGTACCTGTTTGTAGGAGCTGATACATTGTTTCCTGTTTTTCTTACTGAATGAGTGACATGTGAGTGTTTGCATTATGTGTAGAAAATGCTCAGCAGGGTCTGGTGGGCGTCTGAGGTGGACTGATTATTGCACTCCAACAAGGTAAAAAAAAAAAAAAAAAGAAAAAGAAAAGACATGGCTCTCGAAGGATAAAAATAAAACAACAAAAACTATTGGATAACAAAGTGTCCTTGCCCCCTGCCAAACTCATCACTGCCACACATATATCTTGTGAATAAATATCTCAGACATATTCAAACTCAGTGAACTTCTAAACTGAAAGTGACTTTATGTTCAGTGAAGGGTAAGAGGAAGAAGAAACGTTACTGCATTTTCAGGTGAACTTTTTGAGTTTTGTGCAAAAAAAATAATAACACCCCAATACCAAAACGGACAGTCGTAATGTGTTCAAAGTTTAAAAAGTTGTTTCTGTTTTTTTTTTTTAAAAAGGTACATTATTCTGGCCTAATCATAATATCAATAATTAGTGGAAGTAAAAATCAGAGTATCATTTGACATTACATCTTCCCATCACCATTGCGCTTGTAAAAATAAAAATTCACGAAGTGGAATATTGTTATCCCATGATTACAACTGAAATAAAAAAAAAAAAAGGAAAAATAATAAAATAAAGTTAACAGGATGGACTCGAGTTGACAAAATTGGCCCGTGGTTGAACAGTGTAACCGGGAGGCGGGCCTATCTGTGTGCTTTGACCTTCCATTCATTGGTTCGGCTGGTGGATCCCCAGATCTGGATTCATTCATTCGATCACTGGCTTGCTCTCTGATCAAAAAACCATGACTCAGTGTTTACAAATCATCACAATAATTACTGATAGCACTCTTCATATTTTTTTTTTCTTTTTTAAATCTCCCCTTGATGGAAGATTACCCCACTAGATGCGCATAAGAAAGATGCACTGACAGGCAGCCTACTGCACACAGCAGTTGTGGCCGTTGGTATCCTTGAACCGCAGACGCATTTTGGGTCTGTATTTCTCGAGGTAAAGAAGCTGTTTGGAGTTGAAGGCTCCACGTCTCTTCCTGTAAGGAAACAAAAGAAGGGCAGACGATTTAAACACTAATTTCTTTCTATAATAAAGAGAAGCTTTTGCTGCAGTAATCAAACAAGTCATTCAAAGTTAGAGGAGACAGCTGATACAAAACGGTTATATCCGTCTTTTAAATATAAGGCTATGGCCAAGAGCAGCTGAGCTTAAAACAAAGAGTTACTGAAATGGTTAGCCTGGCACTGTTTAAGAGCAACAGCAAAAACCTGCCAGAACCTCTAAAACACAGTAATCCACACAGTAAACAAAAAAAAACAGAGTGTGGATGACAATTGGTCATTTATTTGGGTTTATGTGGAGGACTATTTCTTGGCTGCATGAAGCACCTCACTGTATTTTCAGACAGCCAGGAGGCAAAATAAAAGTATTTCACAAAATGTATAACTACTCCTATAAAAGCAGACATTGTTCAGGGCATAACTTTGTTTCTATTGGTGGTACTGTACTGGCTTGCATGTTCAGAAATTGTCCAAAAAACACAGACACACCCTAAAGACTATTCCTTTTCACATGCACTCTGTTAATAAATAATGTAAATAATAATAAATCCCTGGAATCTCCATTAAAACATGCAAGTGCAGAGGGAGGGGGGTACTTACTGCCTTATGAACTGCACAGCATCCTCGTACTTCACTCCACTCTCAATGAGGGCTAAGGCCACCAGGACTGGAGCTCTGAGGGGTAAATAAATGCAGAGGAGACGTTAGAGGAGAGAAGGAGAACAGGAGATCTAAAGGCCTGGTTCACATGCTTCCATAGTAATATTCTGAAGGCAGAGGGAGTGTTAAACCTGGGAAAGGGGCCTGGGAAATCAACAGGGGGTGCACATGTTCACTGTTTCCCTGCTGGGGCACTTTGTGTATGTGTGTGTTAGCAGGCACCCACATACACACACACTTAACTGAGATAAGTTACAGTAAGAAAAGCATCTCCGTTCTCGCAGGATGAGAGAAAAATAAATAACCTACTAGACCACTCTGCGGGTCAAATCTCCGTGCTGACAGAGCATTTCCTCAAGCGGCTTTTCTCTCACACAAAAATTTACAAGGGATAAAAAAAAAAAAAAGAAATGTGAGAACGCAGGGATTCAAAGAAAGTCAGAAGAAGAAAGAAACTGTGATACAGTGGACGGCGGGGTGAGAAAATGGTTTAAGAAAGGACAAACAACAACAAGGCACATAGCTGCAGCCTCCCACACAGGCCTGTAAAAGTATGGAAAAACCAGCTGACTGTAGTAAACAGAAGAAGAAGAAGAAGAGGGTCTGAATTCAGAAAATGCCAATCCAACCAATACTGCTAATTATACAACCACTGGAATGCCCCAGAAATGCAGAGCGCTGAAGGCCATTGAGGAATTGTGCCTTTGTGGTTGAGAAAGACGTTTTCACACTAGCCTGCCGACGTCATACGTGCTTCTGCCTCGGTCTGTGAATATGACTGTGCGGATCTGCGCATCGCCTGTGCAAACTCATGACCAACAGACGGATCACATGCAAGTGTAATTGCCCCAGCTTTTCCAAGTCTGTCCAGGCAACAGCAACAGACTGTTGTGTCACTGATGTCAGATAAGCAGCTGATTGTCTATTTATAGAGCACATGCAGGAGCTCGAAGAGAGGGAGACATTTAGAAGATACTGGATCAATGGTTGGGTTTTTTTTGTTTTTTTTTAGATGACACAACAGAACACCATGTAGTTCAGCACATTCAGTTTTCACACCAAGTGTTAGAGGCAAGAGAGGAGGGGGTGAGAGAAAAGCTACAGGCAGTAAGAATGTGAGAAAAACATTCAGAGTCGACCGATTCTGAATTCTATGTTCCAAAATCAATGAATTCAGAGATACTAAGTAACCAACAATGGGGTTTGTGTTATCATGATTTGTATCAAGGCAGGTTGTCAGATATGTAGTAGAGGGTTTTAGGCTCGTGTCCATTTAAAAGTTGTCCATAAAATACCTTTGTGACAGTGCAGCCTTTTGTCCCTAAATGTCAAGTCTCTCTCTCTGCACTTTCAGACTCTGCTTAAGTAACAACTAATGCTACTGAATATGCAACAATACTCTGAAGTAGAGAACACAGTGTTTAAGTGCACAATGCTCTAGCCTGCATGTGTTCATGTCAGTGTGCTGCGTCTGCCCTGTAGTGGCACGTGAAGTTTAGGATTGAGGATTACATGATTATTTGTTATTCACGTAACTGATTTCCTCATTGAGACAATGCCTGTTCATGTGCATTAACTCTTACATTATTTACTTACATAGTATCAAAAACTTTAGTGGTTTACATATTTGAATTAAGGATGAAACCTACTGTAAAATCTGGAATATAAATCGCACCGATACCGACGCATTCGGTTTTTGAAGGTCTCTCAGAGAGAAAAAAAAAAGTTTAAACTGTCTTCAAGCGTGACGATTTCTTTTGTGATCAGCAAAGTCCACAACATGCAGTTTCTGTGCTGCCGTGTTGCTCTTTTAGTTCCATTAGTTTTTTTCCACTTTGTGGAGTTTGCACTCCTACTAGCTACAGTACGGTAGTTGAGCTCTAAGTCTGCAGCGAAAGTTGTGGCGCAGACTCCCTCTAGCTTGCGAGGACGCCGCTGGTCACTCTTTAACTTTAATATAGGACTCTTTCAAGCAAAAGAGCACTATGCAAGGTTTATTTACAGGACAATATACCACTGTTTTCTGTAAATGCATCATTATGACCTCGTGAGTAAATAAATGTGAAAAAGTCGCGCAGCCAGCCTGGTCTGTGTCGCTATCTTCCCCAGCACAGCGTGCGATTAGCTATCAATACACAATGAATGGGGATGAATTTACAATCGCGTCAGGTCGGGTGCAGTGTGTGATGACGCCGCTTGTGACAGCATTTTATACAGGTATATTGGTCGCACCGGTGTATAACACGCAGCCAACTTTTAACATGAAAAAAAAAGGTATTAAAAGTGCGTACACCGGCTGTTACTGTATTTAATTTAAAACATTTCTGTTTCTCTATTATAACAAAAACAGATATATACTGGCACATGATTTTTTGTGTGACGCACATGGAATTGCCTTGTGGGTGAAATTTGCTATGTTAATAAATTGATCTTGCCTTCTATAAAACAATCTTTGCGATCAGTGCTGCATTTTGAGTCAATGTCAAATCTCCAGAAAAACAACGACTCTCGTCACTAACCTTCCAAGCCCTGCAACGCAGTGCACGGCAATGCAGCAGCCGGGTTCATCTCGAAACTTGGTGTTAAGCAGCTTGAGCCAGTCATCCACGATCTGGGTGGGAGGAGGGGCGCCATCGTCAAAAGGCCAGTCCTTATGGAGACAGAGGGGACACGATCGCATGTGTAACGTGGACATAAACAGAAATAGACAAGGCTTACACAAATGTGTTTCTAATCTTACCACAACTTGTATCCCCTCCTTCTCCACGGGAGCCTTATCATAGGTGGCATCACAAACTCTCACCAGTGTGTTCACATGAAAGTTCTTTAGCTCCTGAAGATCAAGAAGAGAGGGGGTTTTAGATGCGGGACATGCAAAAAGTATCCTCACAGATCAAAGCATTGAAATGCAGGCGTACCTCAGTGAACTTGTTGAGCGTGGCATTGGTGGGGTTGTGGGTGATGAGGAACCTCATGCACTCGTGGACAATCTCGACTGCAGCGGGGCGGTTCATGTTGGCGAGACGGCTTAAAAAACAATTACAATACAATACTCTTACAAAAACGAAAGCGACTTTTTGGCTCAGAAGTCAGCAAAGAATGCTAGGATATATATATATATATATGTGTATGTTCAAGGAAGGGTTGAATAAATAAAAATGACAACACGTTGAGGAGGATGGGTCAAGAGGACAACAGGTGTTCAAATATGGGATGATGTACACAGAGAAATGTTACAAAAAGGGTTCACTAGTCCACAGTACTCCAAGATGTAAAAAAAATGAATTGAAATGAAAAAAAAAAAGAATAAAAAAAGAAAAAAAAGATGGAGAGACTATCCAGGAGTCATCCAATCAGTTTACCCCATTCAGGAGAGCTGTTTGTGATTGGCTGTTCGAGGAGAAAGCGGAAAGCAAAGGTCTTTTCGTATTGGTCAGGACACGCAGGGCGGTCGGGCCAAGGACTACGCAATATCCCAGGGTGGGGGGCCTTTGGAGGAGTCAGCAGTTCCTAGCGAGCTGGCAGTCAGGGGGGTTTCTGGGTAGCGTAGTCCCTTGGGGGGCGGCCGATTCACTTCTCCGCGCAGGTGAGGTGCTGTGCCTGGCAAAATTCTCCGCTCACACACGCCATATAGGTGCAGCTCAAGTCAACACAGAAACCCTGCCAAGAGAGAGAGGAGAGAGAGAGTGAGGTTGTATAATAATAATTTAAATGACATCACACACACGGCTTTTGTGTCTTTATGTTGAACTGGCAATTTGAATAAGTGTTACTTCGAAGAGCCATTATTTTAAATGACATAATAAGCAGCTTCTTAAAACGTGTTAGCAGGCTGGTCTAAGCCAATCATTTCACTATAATCACAACTGCTGCTGGTCTGTTCACAAAGTAGTCATTTATAAACATTAATTCTACGAGTTAGTGAGTGACTAGTCTTTACACTGAATGCAAGTGTCCATACATGTTTCATAAAATAGATCAAGTTGTTAAATATTTATCTGTTGACTGTGTCATGTCAACAATATAAAATGGGAAACTGAATTACATAGTAGCTTTTAATACAAACTCATAGTATATGGAAAAGATGTAACCCTAACCTGGGATTTAATGTAGATTTTTGAAAAAAGACTAGTACACAACAGGATAGCAAAGCAGCCCACCTCAGAGCAGCCACTGAGAAGAACTTGTGTCCATGACAACTCAAGTACCCTGGCAAACCAGTGCACCATAACAAAGCTATAACGAAGCCATCATTCAATCTTTGTACATTTGTATTGATTCTGCTTATCACAGCTTAATGTGTGTGTCTCAGTATCTCGATTCACATTGCGTTATGGCATTGCAGAAACACGACGAGTTAAGTCACAGCAAAGGCAAAAGGTGACAGGGCTTATGTTGGCAGCACACTGCAACTTGCTGTACAGAATACTGTTTGAGAGGTCAAGAAGAGTTGATATCTGGTAGGGTGTGCATTGTTTTCATGATTCCCCCCCCCCCCCAACAAAAAAAAAATCAAGACTTGTGTACTCTCTTGTTCCTTATCTTGCATTTTAGATTGAATTGAGATATTTCCAATACCAGTACTGCTATTTGAACAGCATTCACAACGAGAGAAGGCAGTTGTCTTTTGAAACTAAAAATTTTCATCAGACCTCTCTGCTATTGAAATACCAGCTTTCAGCATTTAAGCTAATTTAAGTCCAGTCTCCAGAGAAAGATACAATCATGACTGCAGCTACTTTCCAGACTGTGGACTGACTATACCTTTTGATTACAGCACTTGTTTAATTCACTACCTGTCACCAAAATGGAAACTAATAACATGCACAGTACAGAGCACACATGCTTCACAGGGGTCTCAGAGAACAGGTAATGTCTGGTTGGTAACCAGCCAAGGAGCAGTCCCTCAAACTGTGCCAAGTCCTTGACAGTCTAAACCCAGCCGCCACAAACTGGCTAGAACCATCCCAGAGCAACACAGGGGATAGGGAGAAGGAAAGGAAGGGGAGGGAGCAGAGAGAGGAGGGAAAGTCTATGACGAAGGCCAATTATTGCTACACCCACTACGTACACAACGTAGTGGGAGGGTAACGGAGGGAAACAGCTTGGACTTCAGCACCGTGTCACAGGCAGTAGTCACAAGGTGAGGATTGTGGTGTGGGCAAAGCTTCAAACAGCCTCAGACATTTCAGTCCCACGCTCCCTCTTTTCACCTCCTCGAGATTGACACAAGACTCTCTGTAGTCTGTTTCTCTTTCGATTCCTATTTCATTCAGGCAATTTAACATTACTGCAAGATGGTACAAACATTTTAAATGTGTCTCTCAACTGCCAACCTGTTTGACTACTATTGCAGTTTGACTACTACTTCTTTTTAGAGGGCCACTCCTCAACAACACCAACTTTCTTCTCTATTCTTTTTTCCCACCCACTACCCACTGTCACAGGGCACTATGACTTCCGTCCCTCCCCTTCATTTTTTTGTATGTATTGGCACTCAAACCTAGCCTTGCTTTTTTGTTTTTAGTGACAGCCTATTCTGTGTGACGCCTTTAATTACCACCTCTAAGCAGTACTGAAAACAATGCGTCACTGCTGCAGGCATACGACTGAAGTTTGGAAAAAGAGGAACCAGATTTGAAACCCTTTTCACTTCTGAACTTCAAGAGATTGAGGGGTAAAAGTTAGATAAGGGGCGACAGGGGGCAGGTTACCTGCTTTTTTCCTATGAAATGTGAAAATCAAAAAGCATGGCAGAAAGTCAAAAAGAGGCTGAAACATTGAGGAAACACTGAAGAACAAAAGGAGTTAATGGAAGAACAAAGGGCACCACAATGACAGCTTTTGCTTAAATAATGAAAAGCACTCAGATTGTGGGTGGTTGCCAGAGTGTCTTCATACATTCTGCTTTTTAAATGTAGGGTAGTAGCTGGCACAAAGGCAGACATCTGGGCAAAGGGACAGCACGAGAAGTTGTTTGCTGACATCATCAATATTACACTTTGCATGGGAGTCACAAAGACATTATCTGAATTGGTTGCCATTCTCTCATGATTAACTGTTCAAGTCCACAAAACTCTCTTTGCACTGATTTGATGGGGACAATGTAAACAATGCATTGTGTGTACTTCATGACAAGTGAGCTTGACAAAAATATTTGCCAAAGACAGATAGATTAAGGTTATGGAATTCCAAAAAAATGTAGTGTTTGAAGAGCAGTTAAACTTTGGGCCTCAGTCTTCAGCTTGTCAAAAGAGAAGTGAGTTTTGGTTGTGACATTAGCCCTGCCCAGCTGTATGCCAGCCTGTTTCAGGGAACACATGCAAATCACTCTGAAATATGCAAACTGGTTCCGCAGTGACACTCTGCACAGATGCAGAAGGAACAAAACAAACACACATACGCACACACCAAATGTGTTTGTAAAAGCAAAAGAGTGTTAAACCACACAGGAAACAAGAGTCGGTGTATACTAAAGCTTTGAATACTGACAGAGCATGTCAGCAACCTTGAGCTTGAATGTGAAATACAACATTCATTGTCACACACTGTAAAATACAGCTGCTATGATTATCCCAGCTGTACAGTCCTCAAATTCATTATCTTGGCACAGCTGAGCTTAACGGAATATGCAAACAGCTAAAGATAATATGAACAATTATATCTCAAATGACCAAGTGTAAACATTGTATAAAGAAAAAAGCTCATGGAGGAATCAATTTTAAATTCTAAAATCTATGTGTTGCAGTCTATCACAGAAGGATCAGAGTTTCTGTGGCTGGTACTATTAATGCAGTATTGATAATGGATTAATACCAAGCTGTGGATCTTTACTTTACTCAATCACTAAATGAGGACACATGCAGACAGCCATAAAGACAGTAACCATTCAAACGCTTTTTATATCCATCACCGACAGTCCTGAGGATAGCTTTGCATCAGGAGAAAAAAAGTGTTTAGATAAATATCAATTGAAGGACTTTTTGAATTAAAACACTGTAATTAGAGGTGCTGGGTATACGCCTCATTTACAGAGGCTGCATGTTGTCTCAGTTCTCTTTCCTTTTTTCTCTTGTACGTCTTTCGACTGTGGTATCCAAAAAGAGGAAAATATTACAGAAATCTTGTCTCTGTAAAATGTGTTGTTTTTTTCTTTCTCACTGAATAGTTGAAATCTTGATCATCCACCACAGGGGAATACACACCCTGAGTTATAAAATGCTCTAAATATGAATCAGTTCAGAGAAAAATAATAATGATGGAAAAGGGGAGATTTAGGTAAAACAATGAAACAGAATTAGACAATTGTTGCATGGTTTTAAATGGCCTTAAAAGATGAACTTCTATCAAGTATATTTGTGTTACATCCGGCCATTTGCGCATGTTTGTCTTTGTACAAGTATATATACTAAACTGGGAGAAAGGTCACTGAGTAAAGGCCGAGGCCCACGCAGCCGCCCAGAGAAAACCCCCTTGGTGCCCTGCTCTTCATCACGTGTTCTACTGCTGGAGTAGCACTGCAAGAAAAAAAAAGGGAGAGTCATGGAGAGACTGGAGAGCGATAGGGGCAACTTCCCAAATCAGCTGGCCTCTCACAGAAATCTCGTACAGTGACACGGGAGAAAGAACAGAGAGGAGAGAGAAGCAGATGGGAAGTGTGGGAGAGCAGGGAGTAGCGGGTAAGGGCTGATAAGGACCATGGTATCTCAGAACAGAAAGGGACACGTAAACCTAAACAGGTGATTAAGCTGCAGAAGAATGGGAATCAGGGCATGGGTAGCTTGCAAACCGTTTCAGGCTGAGTCATCAGTTTTGACAGGCGTTCGCCAAGCCATCCAGGTTTTTAGAGCAAATTGAATGAAGAACATTCAACATGAGGAAGCTCAACTTTACAGCGTTGTTATTTATCAATGAAAACAAAACTATCTATGCAACAAGTTGGAGAAGTGATAGCTGGAAAGATAGCATGAAAACAAAGGAAAATGCAGCAGTGGGAGGGCTAACTGTGAAGTGTTTCACTGTAATTAGGATTATCCAACCACAGGTCTTAAATTCTAGAGCTAGTGCAGAGTAGTGCTTCAATATTGTACTGGCTTTTCATTTTCACTAGATTGATCACATTTAGAAAATCTTATTGTGCTTGATGCGGTTGTTCATTAATAACAAAACAGTTAAGATGTTATGAAGGAAAAGTTTTTTTGATTTCCGATTTTACAACTTGCGGCTGGGAAAAACTGCTAAAATGCACAAATTTCCCCCACGGGGGATCAATAAAGTTTATCTTTATCTTTAAAAGAGGGAGACTTGAAAAACTTGTTCTGAACTCTATTAGATGTTTTTGGAACATTTAAGTTCACATTAATGTTACCTCTAATTGAAACATGGTCAATGTTAGCAAGTTTTTCAATAAATGTTTGAGCAGAATCCGAGTAAAACCAAGATTTTTTACCCCGTCCGTTAGTGAGTGTGACACCACTATGAGCCTATTCATGTGTTCAGTCCTATTGATTGTGACAAAAAAAAAAAATTGTCCGGCCCCCGATGAGGTCTCTTTTGACAAATCCGGCCCACTACCATATGTGAGTTTTGACACCCCTGATGTAGACAGTCAGAAGCTGGGTTTGGCAATGCATTTGCCAAAAGGGCAAGTGGGGTGTTCTAAAATTAGACAAAAAAAACACACTCAAGCTTTAAGTAAGCTGCACGTGTCTAGACATAGAAAACACAACCTGGAAAGACATGGAGGCAAATATCAGATGTAGAAAAACAAAAATTGAAACGTCTGAGTCTATCTCCTTCCCGCTTTGCGAAAGATGTTGGTATTACATGCAGCCCTGTCTAGTGGTCTGAGGTTGTGCTTGAGCCTCGCTGATGTTTTGTCTGAAGCCAGACTGGGCATGACCAGACTGTACTGCCTCAAAGCAGCTGTAGGGTTGCACAGCTGAGTGAGAGCCAAGTCACAGAGAAGGGTAAGCGCCTGTCATCCATGGCAAGGCAGACAGGGAGGGGAGAAGGGAGGAAGCCCTGAACGCCTCTGAGTTAGAGCAGTGTGGAGAGAGATAACACTCAAACACTCCTGCTGCACCTGTTAGATACACCCAAAGCACACCTTTCTCATTTCACTGTCTTGCTCACAATTTACTCAGCCTGCATGCTTTTATAAAAACAAAAGCAATGCATGTATGAATACAAGTGAAGCCAAGTATTGCCTCTTCCTTTCAAATGCATGGACATGAAAACTGCAGAAGCCTTATTAAGATGAAACAATTGACAGTTGCAATCAAACAGCTGGAATAGAAATGGGGCCAAGTGTCACAGAGCTATGTCTTTGTTCTCAGTGAATGACAAAAACGAGATAACATGTTTGAAAATGTCAAAGAGAGCATGGACCAGGGAGTACGTTACAAGAAGAAATTGGAGTGATGTGGAGAGAAAAAAGCTCCAAGAGACATAACAATGGATAAGAAAATTAAACAAGTGAAAAAGCAGTAATGAAAGACCGGAGTAAAGAGTGAAAAAAAGTGAAGCTAAGGACGCACTCAAACTAGGCCCAGTTGTCCTGTGCCGTACTGCAGCATGATCGCCCCCTACGTCCCCTCTACCCCCGCTGGCCTGCTCTCATATTGCTCCAGCCCAAACCGGGACTGGACAATGGTTACCTCTTGCACAAACATCATCATACGTGTAGTGCTGCCAGAGCGCTCCGGAACAAGGTCACGTTCCAAGTGAGGAAATAAAATACTTGCAGTTTGCATAATCCAGTTGAAATTCATTAACTTGCTTTACCGCTTCAAGAACTGATTGTCACTGAATTGTAGGTCATATAAGACAATAAAAACTAATACAATGGTCCGTTATTGTTTCGACATTTAAGGTGGCTTGATTGAATCACAACTTCATCTAATGACAGTAAGATGAAAGAAAACACTCCACCTTAAAATTACTGGTAGTTGTGAAATAGCGGCCATACACTGAATGATAGTGGCTGTGCAGCGTGCTGATTTTTCTCTGGTCTAACAACCGAGGATAACACAGAAACATGACTGCAACTTTACTGACTTATTCTGTCTTATGTTGAATCCTTTTTTGACAGAGAAATCCCTTCGCGTTTCCATGCTTGTGCTTGTACATGAGCAACTGCACACTAGTCCTATCTAGACTTTGGGGGTCTATCGTGCTTGTGTGGGTGCTCCTAAGAGTTTGCAGTTACTGGGGCTGAGCTATAACAGAGGACCACACTTGCCGATGGTCCAGCTGGTTCCCTGCAGTGACGTCAATGCTGTTGATAGGCCCGTAGGGTGGATCCACCTCCACCCCCCCTCCCCCTGCATTGGAGCTTTCCTCAACTTATCTGTGTGCTCTAATAAACCACTCCAACAAGAAATTAAGAAATCTCTCCATTCATTTGAAACTAAAGAAGGGACAGAAAGAGGAAAAGCATAAGCTGGTCAGGATCTTGGTTACTTGTTGAAAGGGAAAAGTTAAGCATAGGCCAACTTTATAATACCAGCAGCCCTGCTGAGAGACACATACGACTACTTTAGATGTTTTTTTTTTTTTTTGTACTTGCGCCAACTTTCTTCTTGCCTGAAGGAATTTACAGGGAACTTGGTACATTTGGTTGAGAGTGACAGTTGGTGTTAAACTTGGGTGTTGGCTAGACCAGCAGTTTTGGAGTTTTGTTCACCTAAAAAGTTTGGTCACCCCCCCAGCAAGCTCCACTGGTGCATCAAACTATTAATTCTACAGTCTGCTGCTATGCCTTGTTGTTGTTGTTTAAAAAAGAGAAATAGTTGCAGCTTCATTACACGGGCAGGCTACATCTCTTTATACATGATAACAGGACAGAAGTATCAAGTGAAAATTAAGAAGTAACTTGAGATTTTAATGTGTTGCATTGTTGGCATACTTTCACATGAATGCCTGTTGAACAATCAATCACCAGGTTAGGACTTTTTTTTTTTTTTTTTTTTTTTTTTAAAGCACACCTCCAGTTTAATTTCTTTCATGCTTAAAATGCTTTGGATGCACTGTCCAAAAGCATTTGGCATTTCATTTTATCATTATTTACAAAGACCCAACATTAATCCGCCACGAGAACAGCACCAAGCAACATTTAGCAAAGTTACAGGCAAGGGAAATTTGCTTTTAAATAAAGACAAAAGCAGGCTGTGAATTTTTTGGACACAGTCCCAGACTGCAGGGGCCTTTGAGTGGGGGGTATAGTAACAGGTCAACATGCCCTCCAGTAAACACAACACACATTAAGGAAGTAGTGTGCACAACTCTTAATATCAGTCATGCTTGAAAAGGGGGACAGTCAAACGCATAGGCAAGCCTGAAAGAACACACGTATAACTACAATGAGCAACGATAGTTAAGCTTCTAATCCCTTTTCTTTTTAGCTTCACCAGTTTATCTGGTGTAATTAGCAAACAGTGAAATCCCACAACATGTCGAGACATGCAAGAAGATACAGAAGCATGTATGCAAAACCGGAATCCACCAAAAATCCTAAACTGCTACAGCGTCCCACATGAGGTGTGCACAACCGGGGGTGTACAAACAGGAGTTTCAGCCTAAAAGTGATACTTCAAGTCAGTGGATTCTATGTGGCCTCATGCTTTGTTGACTGAATTCTGATAACGTGCCACCCTGTAGTTTTCCCAGAATGGTGTCATGGATGGGGGAAAACAGGTACATGTACACTCAAAACTTCTGCTGAGAATAGCACCTTAACTTCACTTGTCATGAGGGTTGGCTTAGCTTAATTATAGCTCTGTGAGAAGCATGTCTAGCCCTACCAGCACCATAACCAAACCTCAGACTCTGTATTTTGAGACATAGTACTTCTTTTGCCACTTTTTAAAGCATGAAAAAAAATGATGAAACTGCAATGCTGTTGCTGTTGTTAAGTAAAACATCGACACAGTACTGTGTCGATGTTTTACTTACGCAATGTTTTTTTTGTCAAAGCTTAACCATAAATCCTCCTGATTTACTGTGAAGATAATGTCACATTCTAAGTCAAATATTCACTAGAAATGTGCTGTAGAGAAGTGGTATAATAGAACACTGCATCAATAATTACTCATTTACTGTCAAAAATGAGGGACACAGAAACGGAATCTCAATTCTGATTCCATTTCCCTCCCTCACCGACCAATCAAAATCACGAAGGGACGGGACCTCTGATTTCAGCTTTGTCAACAACAATGGCGGGCAAGGTACTAGTAAGTCTGACTCGTCTTTTCGAGGGAACAATGTCCAGGTCTAGAGCTGCAGCCAATGCCAGGACACAAATCATGTCAAGTTTTCTTGTTATTTCTTTGAATTATAATAGAACTATCTTAAACACACCTAACAGACATTACCCAAGAAAGTTTACTTTCGTAATCTAGCAACAATGAGCGCTGGTGAGAAGCGCTCTGAAACGGATGTTGTGTGTTAGCACAAAAAGCGACGTCTGTGGCAAAAAGGTTGCGCTGTTCGTCTATGCAGAACTCCTGCTGTGCCGTGCTTCTGCAACGCCCAAACACTGGATTCACAGATGGAAACAGCCCTCTTTCCTCCTGCTTCTGGCCAAACATTTCAAGTTTATAAGGATGTTGGTTCAACATGCAGGGCCGAATCCAGACTTGTTTGACTGGGGTGGTCAAGCACGGGCCCTGACTTATGCAGGGGTGTCATGAGGACTTTGTGTGAACGAAAAAAGACCCATCAGTTATTTACCCATTTTAACAAATGTTAACAAAAATAACAATGAAAAATGTATTTCTTTTGGGCATCCTTTCAACACAGTAAATAATTTACATTACAGTGTTATTAACTTAAATGATGTTAATCCAGGACTATATGAACTTGAAGTATTTCCTGGGATCGATAATAGTGTGATCATTTAGAAAAACAGCCCACTTGAGCTGTGAGCAGCCCGAAGAGCAAAAAAGCAGACAAGACGTGCCTTGTTTTCTCAGAAGCCCAGATAACCTTCCCTGTTATTAATAAAGATATAACTTGTGTCACCCCCTATCAGTCTGACTGAACGGAATAATAAATGAAGAGAGATTTATTCATGAGGAAATGACCGATCGGTTGTTCCATCATATGTGGGTGTTCATAAAATCTGTCTCACTTCCATGAGCTAGCTAATTAGCTTACGAGCTGATGTAATGAACATGCAGGTTTTTTTTTTTAAGAGAAGACTTACAGCAACAATGACCATCCACAATGTAAAAGATTAATCCAGTTAACTGCAGGTATTTGTTTCAGGTAAGTTGCCTGTAGCAGACAGCTGGTGAGGTGAACATTGATTAATGTAAGATAATAATGATAGCTCAAACGCTACTTAACTCCATTTATCTTTTAACAGAGCTGTTCTAAATGAAGAGAGCAAAATAAGCAATGTTTGGGTACTTGCAAGGCAACGGCTGCACACAGTGTCTTTTTTCAGGGTTCACAGTGTTTGTTTAGTGTTTATTCAGCCGCCCTAGGTGATACTCCTGAAACATCTTGGCCTGTACTAAGGGGTCCTTGTTTGCTCTGAAGTTGTCAAAATGACATAATTTGCACATAAGTAGAATCATGATAACACACACTTACTAGATCGTTTCTGGATAGTTTATACAAAGGTCTTTTGGTAAGAAGAATGTAGGGCTATTCCGTTGGGCTTTTAAAAGAAATGTTTACCTTAAACCAGAAACGGCACATTTATCTATAGTGCTTTCACACTGCATAAATACAACACACCATCCCTGCTGACACAAAAATCTTCAGTGCTGCCCACAGGTCAGATTGAAGCCAAGGCAGAAGCCTGGTGAAGCTATAAACCTTCTTCAGGGGTTATAGATTTACTACAATGGCTCACCTAGCTTAATCCCAATTTTAACTCAATTGAAAACAATTGTAACAATTGATAAAGTCTGCAGACAAGATATGCTGAGTCTAGACATGACAGAGGTCCTGAAACGCCTGTACCTAATTATATCCGCTTATCATTTACTGTTAACTCCTTCAACAGTAGCCAAGTATGTTATGGTGTTGTAAACTGATGTGTATACACTATATTTGCCCTTTTATTGGCTTTTAGCTAAGGATGCTGAGACAAGTTCAGTTACTGCTCATTACTAGACTATATATAGTTTGTGTGTTTTTTTTTTAAATTGAGAAAAAATGAATAATCATTTAAAAAATGCTGAAATTAAGGACAACTGATAAAGACAGTTGTATAGGCCATCCAAATGTTGTTGACTTTTAAGCAAACAGATATCCCCTATCTAACACAACAGGTTACCTCTCTCTGCTCCCAGAGGACAGGAGCTAATCTTCCCCCAGAGTACTTGTTGTTCTGGCTTCTTCTGTCCGTGTAATTTAGGCTGGAGACGGGAGGTGAGAGAATATGTAACCCCGCTATTTCCATGAACAGAAGAACACTCCACTACGCACGCATGCACTGGCACATGGCAAAGCCCACTTATCACACTGCTTTACAGCCTCTGAGTGAGCACCGATAAACAGTATGACGATCAAAGGCCTCTGATAGCGCTTAGGGGGAGGGGGAGGGCGAGGGGGACAAGGACTGATCGGCCTCTGGAAAGGACTGAAAGAGACCAGGGCTCAGTACCTTAGAAATGGGAATGAAAAGAGGAGAACGCAAACAAAGACCTGTCCTGTCCTCGCTGCAGCCTACTTGCACTTTTTAATTACACTTTACATTAAACAATAACATCTGAAAGAGGAACAAAGTCAGGCACAACATTTGCCTATGATTTGAATTTGGATTAAGAGGGGAAACACAAGAGGAAATTGATTCCCTGCTGACAAAAGAACCAGAGGAGGTAAGATGGGTTATCATCACAAACAAAAGTGTTCCTGCCAAAAAAACACGCTCCATGAAAGCCTGGACAAAATATTAAAAACTGTACTTCATGACCGATTGTTCTGTTTAGAATCACACAAAAAACAAGAGAGAAACTATCTCGTATTCTCTAATTGATTTATGGATATTCAACAGAACTCATGGGCTTGAGGAAAACTGGACCTGCTGCTTTAGCTTTTCCTCGCGATTAAAAGGAGCTAATCATTTCATGTTGCACTCAAGGGGTTTATCGAAGTTGAAAATATTTGTTTTAATTTTTGATGACATATCAACAAAATACCTTACTGGGACGTCACTAGTTATGAGCTTAAAGACCTGAAAGATTTGTTTGAGCCACAGCTGTTGAAACAGTTTCCCTAATGTTTCAGTGGATCACTGAATGATTGGTAAAACTCATCCATTCAGAACAACCATTAAGATATGATGTTGCAATCTAGTCACGGTTTAAGGTAGGGCATCAGACTGCAAAGACTCTGCGTGAAAAGTAGAACCGTCCATCAGCTGACAGTGTATAAAATGACCACCTGCACTTTAACCAACCTTTTTAAAAAGGGCCACTAACATAGCTATCTAGATTCATGTCAATAATGATGGGTGACTGATCTTATTTAGGGCAGAAAAGTAAGTTCTTCATATGAATCTATATCTGGAATATGTTTTTTTACAAATTATAATCTTGGATCTTAATCCACAAATTAACTGAAGAAATCTACAGGTGTAGAAGAACATGTGATACTAAGGAGTACGGCACAAGATATAAGCAGGCAGAGCAAAAATTTGCACAGCTCTAGTGCTGATGAGTCAGTAATAGGACAAGGTGTCACTACACAGACGTGCAGATCTAGTGTCAATCCAGGAATCATATGCTTTCACTGAAACCAACCTAGAGGAAAGTAAATGAATATTAACATGAAATTAAGAGGTCAACCCTCTGTAACAGAGATGGACCCAGACAGGAGAATGTCTGCTAACACTTCTTGCTGAGAGGTGCACAGTCCCGCTGTGCCATCAATTCTTCTGACATTTGGAAACTAACATGGCCTTCTTAGAGCAGCATGGGGTTGGGGAAGGGGGGGGGGGGGGGTGCGGCTGTTGCCATAACTACCATTATCTCAGCAGTAGCAACAAGTATCCCTGTAGGGAGTTTTGATGTCCCTCGCGAAGAGATCAGAGAAGAGCAACGGTGCTCATCTTTATACATTCATTGAGCAAAGCTTAAGAAGCCGAAAGAGCTTTGAAGAGGGTTGGGGTTCAGAATCTAGGAGTCTATCCTTTCACCTATGAAATCCATTACTCACCAGGGACAGAAGATGTACCTTGTGGTCTTCGATTACATTTTGGTACCAAAACAATCTTTTCAGATTGTGGCCTAAATTAACACATTAGATTGAGGCCAAGAGGTGGTCACACATTTCATGAGTTTAATAAGCTGCTTAATGAAATAAAGAAAAGCTGGGAAACAAAACAGCACCTCTGTAACAGGAAAAACAGTGAACTTGTTTACACGCAACAACCAAGCATTTTCTAGACTACAGTTGCTCCCAACTAAAACACTTTCTGGATCAGTAAAGGAGAGCAGCTACATATGCCTACAAACAACAGCTCTAATAACAATAACAACACCCTTCCCTTTAGCATGTTTAGGACAGTGTTTTTTTACCCAGCTAACTGAAGCTCTTCCAGCTGTAGTTAGACAAGGTAGCTATAAACACAAATATAAAAGGAAGACTATGTTCCTACCTGTTGCTATAGTTTCAGATGGCAGCAATGCAGCAGCATCTAGAAGAGGTGTCAATCTGTCAGGCACTGCCAGTGCTACAGAGACTGTGCCTTTGCTTTATCCCAGCGCTGTGGCAACAACAGTAAACGAACACTGTGCCGACCAGGGCATGATAGATTCATTAACTAACACGAAACACAAGGTGCCCATGGTTCCTAATACTGATCTTTCAAGGCTTTTTATTTAATGGCTTTAAACAAGGAAAAAGGTGTGGGCATTTCATCCTCCCTTTCCTCTTTGAGCTCATCACAACAAAACAACATAGCTGTAGAGAGGGGGATTTTAGCAGTCCAACACAACCGAACCATAGCTTGTGTTTCTTAGTTAACACAATCAGGCCCCTGGAGGCAAAACTAGATTTCAAGGAGGATAATTATGTAAATCTGGAAAGACTTTCAACCCAACTTTTCAACACTCAAGACACCCTGTAGTGAGATGGGCCCAATGCCAGCAGGCTACAACATAGGTCTCACTCTACCCCAGTAACCTTCCTTGTAATTTGGAGTCATGTTACTGTAAACTTGGGCTCACCTTTCACAGTTACGGTAACCAAGGCTGAGAACTTCCCTTCTTCTGAAATTGCCCTATTTCATGCTGTAGACAGAGGAACTACTTTTGTGTTAGTATTAAATGTCAATTAGGCTACAGCTCAACCTAAAACATACAAAAAGGTATGTAAGCAGTACAAAGCAATGGTAACGCATGCGGTAGAAGAGACCTTTATGAAGGGGGATGTACAGCTACATCCAAAAACCGGGAAAATAATGCCCAAAATAGCTATATTTGTGGGTCTTATCATTAAAAACAAAGTAATACCTAGATTTGAGAATAATTTGTATGTGTTTAACAGAGATGCAGCACAAATTAAATATAGGATAGTCTTACATTATATAGTTTAAAAACTATGTGCAAAAATAAGTACACAATGCTCCTAGAGACTAGAACCTAGGGTATATGGACTTTGGCTTGCAGTGTGGTATCTCATGAATGAGAGCATCCCACTGTACAGGTCTGTCTTTAGCTGGACTGAGAGGAGCCATACTATTTCTAGTTTGAACTGCATGTCAGCTATGGTCACAGGTGGAAGTGACCTACTTTCACAATAAACAGCAAATAAAGACTCAGTATTATTCTGTGATAGTTGTGAAACACTAGTCAAGCAAGTGCGTGTGTACACCATCGCTGCCTGCTAGCGCAACACAAAGTGATACACTTCTTTAATTTAGCTTGAAACATTATGATATATAACAATATGTTCTGTTCCATCAACTATCCATCCCCATGCCCTCAGTTTGTTGTGATAACTGGATACATGAATGCATCTTATCTCTTATATTCTCTGCCAGCAAATTAGGTCACCTTGCAGTGACTCACAGGAAGGAATGTATAATTAGCTTACCTGTTACACCAGTTACACATTGACTCACCCACCTAAGTTGTTAGGAGTGTACAAAGCTATTCATTTGTATTAGCTGCCCACTAGAATTTATTACCAGAGGGGAGACTGAAACCATTGGAAGGTCATAAATTGAAAACTGAGAGGCATGGGAATGTGCTGCGGCCTTTAGTGTCACAGCTGCTCTAGTCAACTTCCTCTCCAAGTGCATTTCCTCATTTCACTTCAACCAACATGGCTAAATGGTAGGGCGCTTTCTGTGTTAGGAAACCAGACATGTCTAAATCGAAGGCCCGCCTAACCCTGTTGTTAAATACAGTTCACTTGAACGGCTTACGAATGGACTTTGTCAAACCGGCTAGTTTAGTACCGTGACAGTAGTTTTACAATACAAACGCGTATCCAAAAGACGACAAAAGCCAGCACACCGGAAATATGAGGTTGTCACCCGCCTTTCTGTCGTTAATAACCCATTTGCTTCGCTCCAAATAAATGGGTCAACCACGCTCTGGGTCAAGATTTGTCACAAAGGGCGGAAGGCAGCTAGCTCAGTCGCTATCTACCTTTAGCGAACACTTACGCCGCTACCTACGTCCGTGGGTTCAGAATTAACTACAAATTAAAGTTAAAAACACATTAAATCACAACCTTGTTTCACAGTTTCAACATATTTGGTAAAGTGGGAGCCTCTGTGGCCAGCGGTTGCCAAGACAACTGTTAAAACTATAACCAGACCATCGTCCACGTTAAGCTAGCTTCCCGAGAGCAGACACACCAAATAGCTTATCGTATATCTCGGGATAACGCTAGCTCTTATTTTATGAAATTGGAGACGGCATTCCGTGCAGACATTTGTAAGATGTTGTACAAGACAAAAAAAATAGAATGTGTTGGGGAAAAATAAAAATAAAGCTAGTGGCCGCAAACTGCTTAGGTGGTCGTAAAGTTAACCATATATGTTGTCTTATTGTTCGAGGAAGAACCTCTGCTAATGTGGCTAAGTTAGCCAGCAAGCTAACTCGGCTCCCGTCACTTTGCTTTTCCCAGCAACGATTAGCAACCGGTCCAGAGAAAACATTAAGGCTGGCTTTGTGAGACTTCCCTGGATTCAGGGTGAGTTACACTGATTGGCAAAAAATAATCAGGCTGAAATTAAAAGACGTCGACACCATTTTCTTTTTTTTTTTTAACAGTATACGTAACGACAGCAAAAGGTTTTGATCATCCCAAGCTGTACTTACGTTAACGTGGCTACATACTGTTTCATTTACTCGGGTTAACTTAGCTCCCTTCTGTTGTGCTAATCATCCAACAACGTGTATCCCCAAGTTCTTAATAGGCTCTTGCGGATGTGTGATAGTGTAACCGGGCACGATCATATCACAGTCAAGTTTCAAACGATCTGGTTTTTTATTTTTATTAGGATATCGGTTACTTACAAATAGCAGGCTGAACATTGAAATCCCGTGACTACCCGGAGAAAGTGGAGGGAGTGTAATAACCGCTGCCAGGTCGCCTTTTTGTTCCTCTTCAATGTGGCAGCTTGTATTCTCGTCGGAGGTCGGGAACTGTTGTTGGGGAGGAGCCTCCTCGGTTTGTGGGGACGTTCATGGACTGTCGGATATACGGCATGCGAGGTAAAGCCTATAGTAAGTAAGAAGTTAACACAATGGAAAACAACGTGGACATCTGTCACTTTCCATAGAACGACCGAGTTTGTAAATATTGAAAACAAAAACACAGTGAGATGTAGACTTGAAAACAAAGCCGTTGTTTGTAAAATGAAGAATAATGCTGACAGTATAAACATTACTAGGCTACAACGTTTTCCTTTACTTGGCCTGTGACAGAGTTGTGTGTGACTTCAATTCAAACGTCTGAAGAAAAAACATTATTGTGTCGTGTATTTATTGTTTTTCTTTCTTTTTTCTTTCTTACATCAGATACATTGGTAGAAGCTTTATAAGTGAAATACTAAATAATAGGCAACATTTCATCATGTGTTACATCTGCGTTCCTTTTTTTTGTTTCTCCGCTGTAGCCAAATATGAACCATGTTAATTTAATAACAAACTATAGAATATATAATGTATGCTACTTTTACGGGGTTAATGTTATCACCCGAACGCAGCATGCAGGTTCTGGCGTCAGTGCGACGTCAGAAGAATCCGGGGTGCACGATGACAGCTCACCATGGTGACGATAGTTCCAGAAAATAACAGCTCAATTTTATCCATGCGCTCATGGGTTGTTTTGTAACATAGGCTACATTTAATCTATTGCATGCATCCAGTCAGATTTCTAGATGCTTTATGGACACTTGAAGATTCGCATATTACGGGCCATTGGAAAGGCGTTTAGACCATACGGTAGTTGTAAGAGATTTTTCTTTAAATCAAGTGTTTTTATTTTATTTGCGTTGTTTTTTTGTGAGATTAAAAATCCTATTTATGTTTAAGACCATTTATGTTGTAACTAAATGTAGCCTACTACAATACCACAGAAAAAAAAAAAAGTGCAATACCATAGCTAAAAAAAACACAAGCCTTACACAATGCAAATCAGGACATTAGAAAAGTGAAATGTTCTAGGAGGATAAAATAAGAGACACATGTCCTTAATAGATACAGTCTATGGGTTTCCCCAGGGGATCTTCCACAAATGGGCTACCCCAGAAGGTGTGTCTCACCTACACCTGGGGAAAACTAATAAAAAGATTAATATTTTTCATGTTTTTCTGATATACTATTTTGAATAACTATTTGTTAACTAAATCATCTGAACTGACAAGAAAAGCCATTTCTTCTGCCCTGAGCTCACTGGTAGATCAGACAAGGATCCCCTTACACAAAAAAAGTGTATAACTGCACATCACCCTCTACTGTTGACACACTGTATACAGAATTTGCATTGCATCCTGACCTAGCCTATTGAGTAGTGACTTATCTGTGTGCAGTTGCGTAATATATTTTTAATGCTCACACACAGTATACAAACAGGGAGTCTGACACCGACATACAAGAATGTTTTTATTGATGTGGTATCAATACAATCAAGTACTGTAGATTTTGTATAAGCAGACAAACATTTCAATCAAAAAGAGTGCATTTTATACCCATATTCTATTGCATAGAGTGCCTTGTATGACAAAAATCCTATACGTTGATACATAGAACATTACACAATTAGAAAATAAAAGTCCACAAATAATCCTTCACAAACAACGCTAGAATGCTAACTAAATGTTGTAAATGCTCTTAACTCATCAATGCTGTTAAATACCATATATACGTTCTCGGCTTCGGTGGTCGGTTTTGGCATCCCTATTAAATTATCATAAATGTATAAATACATCTTCATTAGTTCATGTGCAAATGGGAATGGCCGTTTGTATTTACTGACACTAAAACAAACAAATATCCCTTAATAACCGAAGCAAGGCTTTTTATTAATCTTTTTTTTTTTTTTTTTTTAAAGAACAGAAAACACTTAAAAGCTATTTTGTTTCAGACAGTACATGGATCTTACTGACACTTGTTCAATGATTTGCACCCGGGGCAAACTCTGCAAGCAAGTGACATTGTCTATGAAAACACAAGGACAGAAAGTAATAGTGACAAGTAACTCACACCATGCTTCATATGTCCAAAATTATATAGCGAGAAAAAAAAGGCAACATACAGTACATAACAAGCCTTGGACTGTCTTGCAGACTCACAGTGATACAGGGCCATTGTGATTGTGTTCATGTTATTAGAGGCAAAGGCCAAGCGAATTGTTTGCATTACATGGGTGTCATATACTGATGAGACCTAAATGCTAGCACTGCTTTTCCAAAGTAACATATAAAAGGTTAGTGTTTTATAGTGACACATGCAGCAATGAATTCTTTTATAATTGCTGTAAATCAGTCAAACATTTTACATTCATTCTGATTGCAGGCTATGATCATATTTGTCACAATCCTCCCACTCCTCCATCAAGGTGTAAGGCACTCCAAATAATCTTTGTGATAATGTTGTTCTGGCAGCCTTAGTATGACTGGGATCCTCAATTTAGGAATCAAAAGGCACGGAATCGGCAACTAAAGCACAAATGTTTTAACTCATTTTGCCCAAACCTGAACAGCTCCTCCCTTCTGTCACCATTCATAAACATTCTGGTACACTTCATCAAAATGTTATTCAATTATTTTGACCAGTTTCAATTATGCCAAAACAATTTGCCACTCATTGGACTGAAGTGTTCAGTTTTTATAAGTATTTTAACTCTATTTAATGATGTAACATCATTTTCTAATGATGATTGTGCAATGATAATGAAACTATTTTTTTCGTCTCTCACAATCTATATTTTACATTCACGATTTACCTGTTTTATATATAGTTTTTCCCTTACTTTAAAAAGGCACTAGAATAGTATGCAACACTATTTTAAAACCCAAAAGATACTGAAACACTTTAAAGTCAAATTTATTGTGGATCATTGTTGGCTGCCCACAATGCTTGGGGGACTACGTGAAACATCTACTCGCACACTTAAATCGACAGAAGGGCACACGTACTACAACACACACACACACACACACACACACACACACACACACACAAGGTATATTTAATGCCTCATCCAGCAGAGGAGTAAATAAATGGCTCTCACCTATGGCCCACCAACTCTCCCAGAAATCTGGCAGGAGTTTGTTATATGTTACACAACCTGTATTTCACAACCTGTGGGCCACTGCCTGTCCCTTTACTTATTCATGGAGTTTATGCAGATTGATTCTCATTTCACATTTAACATTACTGAGTTATAAAACATGTAGTCCTTTTAGCCATGGATAAAGCTTAAAAATTATTCAGCTAGTTTGGACAAAATGGGCTGGAACTTAAAAAAGGCCTTTGTATTTAGAACCACAAATGACTCAGAATTCCTCTTATTTGCCTTATCTTGCATTGAAGAAAGAACTGATTGTTTTCTATTATAGTCCATCTGCCTCCCTGTTTTTTGAAGCCCAGTTTACAGCATGTTCACAGATTATGTTACAGTATATGTGGTCAGAGGCTTTCATGGAAGTACAGATTTCTCACTTTGATTGTTGATTGGTTTATCACAAAGTTATATAACATTTGTAAGCAGTGACGTCATGGTCAGAATGTCTGAAGTAGGTTGCCTGTAATAGATCAATAAAGTGAAACAGGCTATCAATCCAGCTATGGTTGTGTCCTTCCTGTCCATTATGCAGTTCCTCTAAGTATCTTTTCTATGGCACGTAAACATTGACTGTATGCATACATATCAGCCTCAATTATTGTTGTTCAAACAGTAACAATAAGGCATTGTTTTGAATGATATTCATTTCTGATGTTCGTGAAATGGGCAATTAAAAAAAATTCCAATACTGCAAGATCTTTTTAATTCGTTCATTGCATTTCTAGGATTTATCCACATTTCAGTCAATTAACCAAAGACAAAGATCCATTATTTTAAATGGTTTGATATATCGGCCTTTGAATGTTATGCTCAAACTGCAACACATCTACCCGCCACTAACCAGGGCTGAAGCCATGGACTGGCTGCTGCTTCATTTAATGGGCCTGCTCTCCACATTTTCTACCGATATGTAAAAAAGCACCATGGGAGGGGTAGCATCTAGTAGAAGCAGCACAGTTTGGTGGTATTTTGATCTAGAAAATTTAGAGGGAAATATGCTGTGTCAGGTTAAATTGGCATATTGACTGGAGCAATGCATAACCACATTTAGTAGAGGCATGTGGATGTTATCTTGCAGGAAGAACCTAAGGCTGGCAGTGCTAGCCCTGAAAACATTAGCCACACATTGCCAATCAAATAACATAATTTACCTGCAGAACATTAAGAAAAAAAGTGCGCTCAATTTGGACTTCTCACTGAATTTTCTTACCTTTTGCCTAATTGGTTAGTCTGAATTTAAATTTCTATTTAACCCACTAGGTAATTAGTTGCCTAGGAACATCCCTAATTAAAGCACCAAATGCCTTGTTGTTGCTTGTGTATGTTTGTATGTATGTTGTATTGTTATGTCAGACTTGCCATTCACTGTCTTAATAAGAACATGAGGGGGGATGACTGCAACAGGAGCCCATCAGGGTCTGGTGATGTTGTCCGTATGAAGCATGAAGGCAGGATGTGCAGTCACATGGGAGGGTTTGTCACTAGCACATTTCAAAGTAAGTCACATAATTGTCTGAATCCAACAATGATGATGATGAGGACCAAGCAATAAAAATAAAATTATGACAATATAATAATTAACATAATATAAGCTAAAAAACACTGACATAAAATATAACCCAAAACACACATTTGAAGGACATTGAAACAAATAACAAAGTATGAAATTCCTTCCCCTGTTTTTAAAAACGTTTCCATTCACAGAGTTTTTCTTTTCTTTCGCAGATGTTGTTGAGGGTGAGACGGATAATGATGATGGCAATCATATTGAGAATCCTATGGGTTTTGTGTTTCTATTATGGCTGCAGGTGTTTTAGGTTAAGGGCTGCTCTGAGATGCCAATACAGGAACGTGTTTGAAAAAAAAAGGGGACGGGGTTATGTTGGACAGAGTAAGAATCCTGAGAAGGAGGAATGGATGTACTCGGTCGAATAGAGACCATTCGCCTGATCTGATGGCATCTGGACCCAGACCTGATCCCCCTCCTTCAGCTCTAGGACAGCACTGCCAGACGCCTGGTCCATGTAGCCTTTCTTGTACTCATCATAGGTGTAAGTGGCAGGTACATTGTTCTTGTACAGTGCCACCCACAGGCTAGTTCCCTTTACGTGCATGTGGTATGCAAAGTAGTAGACACCGGATAAAGGAGCAGTGAACATGCCAGTAGCAGAGCTGTAGGCGTTTTGCCCATTGTACAGGGTCCTGTCAAATTTGATTGGCATGGCAGAGGGAGGGAAAGGTGTGGTGAGGATGGCTGTGAAGGCAGGGGCCACAGAGGCAGAGAGTGGAACTTGACTGTACGCAGGCCCCTTCCTGTCTCCTGGTACTTCATCCCCTTCTAGCTGTGAACCTGTTGGCCCTGCAACCACTGTCTGGCCATTTCCTGGAGGACCAGGGGGCCCTGGAGGCCCAGGTGGTCCACTGTTACCATTAAGCCCAGAAGGGCCTGGTTTCCCTTGGGGACCTTGGGGACCAATAGCTCCCTTTTCTCCCAACTTACCAAGGCCTGGAGACCCTGTGAGTCCAGGTTCACCCTTATGACCTGGAATACCCTGTGGCCCCATGGGACCCATAGGGCCCTGAAGACCTGGGATGCCTGACTGCCCCCTAGGCCCTGGGGTCCCTATAAACCCTGTCTCACCTTTGGGACCTGGAGAACCTGTCAGTCCTGGATTCCCTGGTAGGCCAATATGTCCTGACTCACCTTTTGGTCCAGGTTTTCCAATAGGACCATTAGGCCCGGGGATGCCTTTTTCCCCAGGGATGCCTGGTCTTCCAGAGGGTCCACTTGTCCCTTGGTCTCCTCTGAGGCCAGGTAGCCCTGGGGGACCCTGGGGCCCCAACTCGCCCTTCTGTCCTGGCATTCCGTGTTTTCCTGGGAGTCCCATTGGCCCTTGAAGTCCTGGGGGTCCAGATAGTCCATCAAGGCCTGGTTCCCCAATTGGGCCCACCATCCCTGGCTCTCCTTTGTCCCCTGGGAGACCTGGCAATCCACTATGGCCCTTATCTCCTTTTGTCCCACTCAGACCAGGTTTTCCATAGCCAGGAGTCCCAGGAAAGCCAGGAGAACCCCTTGGTCCTGGCTCACCTTTTGGACCGAATGGACCTGGTCCTCCAGGCAGTCCGTCGACACCAGGCTTCCCTAATCCAACTGGCCCTGGTAAACCTTGTGAACCTGGAGCCCCAGCCTCCCCTGGTTCTCCTAGATCCCCTGGGGGTCCTTGATCACCTTTAAGACCAGGCAATCCAGGCAAACCTTTGAGTCCTGGTTTGCCTATACCCGGAAGACCAGGTGGTCCTGGACTTCCTTTTAGACCAGGTGGACCCCTTATACCAGTAGGCCCTGGTTTCCCGTTTCCATCTTCACCTTTAAACCCACGCTCACCTGGTGGGCCAGATAAACCCTTAAGTCCTGGTTCACCACGAGACCCGCCGGGGCCTCTGATGCCTGGAAGCCCTGGTTTCCCATTCAGAGAGAGACCAGCTGGTCCAGGTAGTCCTGGCTGACCTGAAGGACCTCTGGGACCTGGTTCACCTCGAGGGCCAACCTCTCCATTAATACCAGGCATGCCCTTTGGCCCAATCTTTCCTGGTAGACCTGTTAGTCCAGGCTTCCCAATTCCTGGAAAACCAGAAGGTCCCTGGGGGCCTGGCTGGCCATTGAGACCTGGCTTGCCTAGTCCAGGTTTTCCTGGAAGCCCTGATGGCCCTGGGGGACCTCTTGGTCCAGGTTTCCCTTGGGGGCCTGGTTCCCCCTTCACCTCCATCATGGGTGGCATATCTGAAAAAAGAGATGTCCACATGGTTAGCACAAAAAAGTACTATATATATATATTGTATATAAATATATACAGTATGACTGTACTCATTGGGGTCTCCAAACACGTACTAAGGATGTATTTCAATAGAGTTTTCAACCATCATGTATTGTGGGATTACCCGAGACAAGTGCTCCACTATTTAAAGGTCCCATATTATGCTTTTTCTGGTTTTATATGCTCTTTAGTGTGTTTTCCAAGTGTCCTGTACATGTTTAGGCACATCTATGTGCAAAAATTCAAAGTCCGTGGAAACGCGGCTTCTCCTACCTCCTCCTGTTAGCTGTAGCATTAGCCGCATGTAACGCTCGGTTCTAGCCCCCCTCGATAAAAATTTGTCAGTGCGGCGTCATTGTCAGTGTGAGATCACTGATCTAAGTCCATTGGCTCGTTGTGGCAAGCCCTGCAGCTCATGTTGAAATTTCCGAGACGCGTGCTGAGCAACTGACCAATAACGACAGAGCGGATCGGCAGACCAATCAGAGCAGACTTGGCCCACGTGGGGTCTAACAGTGTGGGCTCAGCAGAGTGCAGCTGACGGACTCAGAGCGTAGAGGGAGCAAGGAGGAGCAGTACATGAAAACAGACACTTTTTTCAAACTTTAGCTCTTGTGAACGTACAAAAGTAGGTACACAGATTAAATATACAAACCCCAAAAAGAGCATAATATGGGCTCTTTAAGTAAAAATATACATTTTTGTGGAACAGTTAAATGGAAGCTGTAAAGGAAATTAGGGAGAAGATAGGATTGATCAAAATACACCTACAACTGTCTTCCAGTCTGTTCGAAAATTTGTCTAATTTCATGTTTATATCCTAATTAACCGTATAACCCTCTCCATTAATGATGTCATATTTTGACCATAAAGTTATACACTAGTTCAGTTTCATGCATGACTAAAGCATATCTCAACACATGTTGAACCTAAAATCCATACATAAAAAGTACTCAGAAAGGCAAAAGTGCAGACAGACAGTAGCGGAATTGGACAGTAGTTAATTTTTCTGATTTCCAGCCGACTGACCAGGTGGTCTTATTGGGATTTCAAGTGTAAATTGCAAATATTTTGAGTGTAACAAAGAGGGGCCTTAACAAAAGAAATACGGCACAAGTCCCTTAATTCTGTACAAACAGGGACACGGCCCATTAATCATAGACTTTTTCTTGTTTCTTGTTTCAAGACACTGCTTCATCCCTGCACACATTTCCTCTATGTTAGTCCTCATGGTAGGTCCAGTGATAAAACTTATATATAAAAAGTATCCACATTTTAAAACGTGTAGATTATTTGGGATCTCTGTTTAATAATATTTTAATGCATTTAAGAACCAACTGCTTAAGCCAGCCTAAGCTATTCAAATACTCAGTTGTCAAGTCAGTCCAAGCCAGCTTAAGTAGAGTATTTTACACAGTCATTAGTTGTCTCCACATTTTCTCCTAATTTTAATAATATCCAAAGAAGCCCTTATGAAGTATCACCTCTGGATCTGGATAAAACCTTGGATCTGAGGCTACATCTTTAACAGTATACAGCCTATGCCAATTTATTTTACTAATTTGATAACTGAAAGGTCTCAAGTGGCTCATTAAAGAAAATCTCAATAAATAAATGAAAATAGAATGGGGAAACATACAGTTTCCTTTTTTTGCTTGAAGCCATCAAGGGAAACTGAGGTTGGAAATTGTAAAACATCCCCTAATATAACCTATAGGCAACTGCTACCCCCTACTGGCACTTAGTGAGAAAGCAGCCTTTTTAAGATCAGTTTTGTTACTGATGTTCTTGTTTGGTCATGTTGAAGCAGTATAATTATTTCCAGTCCATCTCGAGGGCATTAAATTGCCTTATTTTAGGAGAGTTTTATTCTATGGCGTTGTGGTCATTTTTTTTATTTAGAAAGCTTTATTATAAACAGAAGCTCTAGAAAAATCAAACAGGAAGAGCAACACAGATTGTCAGATGGCTAAAAAGAACATAAGTTGTTACAACTGTAAAATTCTTACAATACTGTTAATTTTCTGTACAACACTTACATTTGACTGTGCTCACTTAGGGTCTTAACCTCTCGTTGAAGTATCTATATCTAGCTTTGGTTTGTATGAATCAATAGAGTGCCATCCTAAGGCCAGATTACATTTTATGGCAGAATTAAGGGATGTAAGAAAACCAAGACTGTTACTTCATTATTTTAAATGTATTTTTGGTGCTTTTTGTGCCCTGTGTCCACAGGACAGTGGATAGAGTTTGAAATCAGGGAGAGAGAGAGAGAGAGAGAGAGAGAGAGGGAGAGAGAGAGAGAGAGAGAGGGAGAGAGAGAGTGAGTGGGGAACGAGACGCGAGAAAGGAGCCACAGGTCGGATTTGAACCAGGGCCTCCTGGTCCACTTATCCACTTAAGCCTCTGTACATGGTATACACGCTAGGTTACCAGTGCTCGTTACTTCATTCTTTACATATTCACAAAAAAAAACATAGTGTTCATGTGTGTAATGAGCTTTTTAGCCTCCACATTGTTTGTTTTATCTGTAGTCCACATCTTCACTGCAGACCATCTTAATACATCACCCAGACAAAAGAAATAAGGTGCTTCACACTTGAGAGGATTTAATGGCTTCTTCATTACTCGCTGCAACAGCCTCCGGGGATATATAGAATTAAGTTGTGCTTTCAAATACATTTGAACTGACAAGGGGAAGAAATGTCTTCTAATCTATTTTTTTTTTCTAAGAGTACTTTTTTGTAGGCATCAAGGCAAGCGGTCACATTGCAGCGATACGGACTCCTTTCTAGCTACAACCGATATGTAACCCACATCTCAGAGTTTGTGTTAATGAAAAACTGGGAAGTAAATTAGGAAGCTTTGAAGTAAATATTAAAAATAGTTAAGGTTACTCTCAATATGCTAAGTTGTGACCATTTGTAGCCTTGTTGGATATATTTAGTTTTGTAAAAATGCTTTTAACACCATGCTGTTATCCACCAAGACATTATTTTCTTCATTTTTCCTTGTTTTACAAATGATACAAACCAGGCACAGAACATTCTATTAATATCATCTATGTATATATGACTCAATCGTTATATAAATTATTCAAATGTTGATGTAATGTGGGCATATGGCCACTGAGCTGCAGTAGAGTCATTCTATTCGTATGCAGCATTAGTTTCACAGGAAATTTAAATCTTATTTGACCATTGTTTAGCACCTCATTTCAAAGCATAGCTTCTTTCAAAATTTTTTTATTTTTTTCTAACTCTGTGAGGCTTTTACATGCAAAACCTTAACACTTAATTTGATCTGAGTCCAACTTCATAAGTATTTCTTGCTCTTGGGTGTTATGGTCCTGAAATGAACATGTGCCCCTTATATCCTTTGAAACTAACTTTGAAGAAGGGGCCTCTGATAACACAAGGCACATCGTATATGATCCAGAGCGTGTTTTGGTCGTTACAGTCAAATATGATAATGATGACAGCATGCACATTTCTTCAGGATGATTATCACCCCCTCCTTCTTCTCTCCGATCCCTCGCCTCAGCCTTTTATTTCTTCTATTTTTATTTCCTTCACACTTTCTCCTTCATCCCACAGCTGAGGAATATGTGATAAACAGTGGGGTAACAGCATCCAGATGGCAGGAGGAACAACTGGCCTGGTGGAGCTCAGCAAACTGTGGGTAATCAGACCTCCATTAGGCCCCAACTGAGGACTTGCCAAATGCTGCTGGACCCACAGGGCAGGGAGACACACACACTTCAATGAGCCCTTAAAACTGCCTGAAGAGAGCTGGCGGCTGATTCCTGGAAGGGTCTCTGTATCAATCACATCATAAAATACGATGTTGGATGCTTCTTTTGTTCATTGGAAGTTGTTTTAATGTGTGTTGTTTTATTATTTTCTATGTCGTTGTGGAGCTGTGCTTATGATCAACATCATACCGGTAATAGCTTTCGTTCTGCTGGTTGTAAAGAGTTGAAATTCTCAAGACTACTGCCAACAGGATACTTTAAAGGAAGTTGGTTGAAATATCAAAAGGCAAATGGATTTTCCTGTAGTTTAATTATGGTTTCGCATGGACTTACTAAGGTTAAATCATGTAGAGATTGTTTTTTTAAAAATGACTCAGTTGAATCAGTTGTTTTATTGACCCAGCTGTTTATGGGAAGTCAGCCTTTATGTAGCGCAGAGCGAGACACAGAAGTAGAAGGGCTACAGATACAATACACCCACAGGGATTACTCACCGACATAATGCCCCTTGCCCTCTCTGAAAGGCGGTCCAATTGGCCCTTTCATCATGGGCTGCATGTACTTCATATGGGGTATGGGGGGATAGCCACCAGCAAGAGCACGCTCCCCCAGCATCAGCAGCAAACACAGAGGAGCCAACAGCATGGTCACCAGCGTCCCAGGCTTCAGATGTCACACACAAAGACCTGCAGGCAGAAACACAAGAGGATAGTGTTTGTTTCAATATTCTCTAGGATTAAACACAACATCACATCGAATATTTTGATGGGAAAATGAACATCGTGTCACAATTAATTGTAGTATTGAATGAATCTGATACAAGGAGTAAGGAGTGAGGCACATGTGTTTTGTCATAAAAAGTTGTCTTTTAAAAGCTTCCAAAAAACCAATTCTCATCAAGCCAGAAAATAACACTTTGAAATCAAAGGATTTAGGTTTCTTCAAAGAAGAGAAGAAGATATTATTGCTTAGCTACTCAGCTATAAATGGGCTAAAGCTTGGCTGACTTCTTCTAACACATTCTTTACTTTTATGTGCAGCTTTTTGCAGACATCTTCTAAAGACCAGACAGACTCCCCAAAAACATGAGACGCAAACAGCAAAAAAAAAAACCTGTTAGCATACTGCTCACAGCTGCTTTGATGGCCCTCAGGAGATGTGACGGGCGAAGATTTGTTGACTTTAATTTGACTCCAGGATGGAGTGACCACAGCACCCCCTCTGCCAAATATTTTCACGACCGTGGTCAGGTGCGAACAGGAAACCACCAGAGGTATTAGTGAGGGTGTTTTTCGTGTTATAAGCTTCAACTGTAGGCGTCAGGTGCTGGCTTTAACTGGTGAAATGATGTGTGAAAAGAGGCATAAAGTCCTCTCCAACTCTCCCCCGAGGTGTTCTTATCAGCTGTTTTTGGACTGATGGCTGTCAGAAGTCGTTTTGTGGAAAAGTGGAATGTAAAATGTAAGTGGGGTTCGGACAGCTACTAGTTTAACGCTGTGCTTATTCATAGAGAAATGAGATACAACTGTATCATAGCAACTGTTTGGATCTACTTTAATAAAGCTATGGTGTTTTGCTCTTCATACTGCAGAACATCCTGCAACGTTCTGGCCTCAATCTTTGAAGTGTTGCAAAATCTGATCACAGAGCGTAATAATTTGCATCACTCTTCTTAATTTTTTTCCTGCTTCATATGATTCTCATTTTGTCATTGTGTGTGTGTGTGTGTGTGTGTGTGTGTGTGTGTGTGTATGTCATGCTTTGAAAACTGCAGGGTTGAGCATGCCAGAAAGGAGAATTCCCTCTGAGAGAGCACAACAATGGCATGAATACAAGCTGATATTTTGAAAATTGAAAAATTATCCGACACTTTCTAAGTTGAAAATTACACCGAATAAAACACTGCAGTTAACCGGGAGCAGAGACGGAAAGCAACGTGTGTGTTCACAGTTAACTGCACATGTGTGCAGAGATCAGGCCTAACCTACAACTTTCTCTTGCCTATAATCCGTGATTGTTTAGCAACCACACGGCTAGGCAGTCAAATCTTTGTTTTACAACCATTTAACTGTGTAAAAGCAGGTTTCTGTTTAGCTAGTTCTCTTGTAATTAGTCAGTGGTGTGCGTGTGTCAGCCGCATCTGTTACTGCTTGTTTATAATGCTTTGTGTTCCTGCCAGGAAGAAAGATTAACTCAAACTTTCACACTAAATGTCCGCGTATGAAATATGAAGAAACCAAATACAAAGATGTTAGAAGAAATAAACAAAGAGAAAAAAGAGAGGAGTATTTGGTGCTGCAGTGTTTGGTCGTTGGCCGACTTGCTGGCTGGCTGGAAGGGAAGCTCGTCTGGTATGGAGGTCTGTGGTTTTGGTGTAGATGTAATTTAGCAGGCAGCTCTGGATGCCCACCATTCTGCAGGCGTCAAACTCTCTAAAGAACCAGAGCGACACGCTCTTACTCAGACTGGGAGACTGTGCATGAACAGGGATCAGACACAGACGGTGGTTTCAGAGACCTCAACAATCTGTTTATCAAGTGTTTTTTGTTGAAAAGCTCAGCAGACTTTGCGAAAAAATCTCACGCAATCCTCGCTGGCTGGCCACCACGAGCCACTGCTGGACCGAGATTAGCGCACGCTCTCAACAACACAAGAACACCCACGTAACAAAACACGTACTCTCCACTTGCATGGGAATGCGACATTCTTCTGATAAGTGGTTACGCAGGGGCATTTTGAAAATACTCAAACTCCTCAACTCCTCATTTTCTCATAAAAGGAGTCCTTAGAAAACAAGCCATCATGAAAGGACTGGCGAGTAGTGAATCAAAGCCTCCCTCAGTCTTTAAACACCAGAGGCATCCAAAGCTACAGCGAAGGAGCCTTGCCTGGCAGGCTGAGTGACATTTTATATAAAACAGATTTAGCTGAATTAACTACACACATTACAGTATTAGATCCAGAAATACACAAAGAACACAAAGGCAGAACAGAAAAGAGGCATTAATGAGGAAATAAGGGACAGTCGGACCCTCGGTTTGGAAAAGGGCAGCGCCATCATTACTCATTGTGATCACTTCACTGTTCCAACTTCCAGAGGGCTGTCAAATAACTGAACGCCATGTCTGATGACAACATCCATGTACAGATTATGAGAAAAAGGGCCTCTGGGCACAGACATGTAAAACGAACCCCCACCCTTCCTAAAAAAAAAAAAAAGGAGCAAATCAACCAGACTCAAAGAACATCCCTGTGTAGCTTTCTTTATAGATTTTTTTGTTTCTTGTTGTTATCTTTATGTGTCTCTTTGTATTTGTGGTTAATTAGTGTATCTTTGTAGTCATTTTGTGACTCTTTTAAGTTGTTGTTTTGTTTTTTTGGATCTGTTAGTAGTCATTTTGCATTTTTGATTTTAGTCTCTTTAAAGTAATTTTTGTGGCTCTTTTAATGATTTTTCAGTGACATTTTGGGAATGTGCTAAACTCTAAGGTACAACTATTCATTCACATCTCCACCAGAACTTATTTTGTTCAGACAGATAAAGAGAGGCTTTCTACCACAGCAGATTTGCAGTCAAAGTGCTCTAGTATAGCAGCAACTTGAGTTACAAGAACATCGAATCGACTGAAGAGACAGCACAGAATGTGTACGAGTCTGTATAGCAGTCTGAGTTTCCGCTGGTCCTGGGTCAGAAAACAGTACTAAAGCAATTTTTTTTGGGGGGAAAGGGTTTTGGGGGTTAGGGTTAGGGTTAACCCAAAGAGATACTTTTTTCCACAGATACTACAAAGACCTCAGCGCGCATCAAAAATATGATATGAAAACATCAATTCCAGTCCGTCTCTATTTTCCTAAGCAGGGCTTCTCTTCTGTCTCCCTGATTTGACACTTTATTTCAGCATACACATATCAGACAATAGCCAAAACAAATGGATTGTGTTTAGTTAAATGAGATTTGATATCAACATATAAGAAAAGAACAATCAAGACATCTGTGGGAACTTCAGGACAGAAATGCCACTGCTGCCCTTGGCTTGTGCTTTGTTCGCCCCATCCAGAAATCCATCCAGGTCCAAATGAAACACATAGACACATGTTGGCAAGTGTACCTGATGAACTGAAACTGAAATGCCACTTTACCCATCTTTCTCCAAACCAGATGGAAATCCAAGTCAAAGACACAAACCAAACCTGAAACTTGCAGTCTTTCTCCGACATGTGTTGGATACCATTTCTGCAGAGCTGAAATGCTCATCTGCGAAAGCTTTGGGCAAACAAAGAGCAGACTCAACAGCTATCGAATCCAAACTCAGCATCATCTCAAGTGGCCTCCTCAGATAAGGCAGAAGAGACACAGACACCACAGCTCAGTGCAAGCCAAGCACTCATTTCCCTAACTGCTCTGTTTACCCACTAATGAAATCAACAGCATCGGGGAGGTGAGGTTGAAGGTGCTCTGCCTCCACTTTCCTTAAGTAGTATGTGTGTGAATCCAGACTGCCAGGCATTTCCTGAACCACAATGCCACAGAGGGATTATAGGTACACCAAGGGTGAGGATTTGGTGTCACGGAGGGAAGAGGGGACGTTTGTTTTTGTGGTGAACATTTGAGCCGCTCCCCGAGTGGAGGAATCATCACCCAAACATCATGTACCACATAATGCCAGCTGGTAAAAAAACAAACACCAAATGGTTCACCAACAACTGAGGTCCATGATGGTTTGGTTACAGCCACAAGTCTAGCTCTTAAAAACCAACCACATATTTTAGCTGATTCATCCAATTCTCACAGAACCTGAGCCACAACTACTGCCATAACCATTCCTGACTTTTACCGTCAAGCCACATGGGTGGCCCGCTGCTATTCAACCACAAACATCATCCCTTAATAAAGCCAATGTTGGAAGCATTCTTTTTTTACAGCCAAAATTAACTTCCAACACTCTCGGGGGAAGAAAAAACACTTAGAATAAGCTCAATTTATACATCTGTGGTTTCCTATTAAATCTGCAGTCTAGACATACAAGTATGATCGGATTTTACAGATTTGCTGTCAAAGAAAAAAAGACATGCACCTGCACACATTTGGAAAATTTGACACAAACAGGCCCAAACATTGCTAACAGACAACACAGAGCTCCATTGACTATTGACCTGTGTGTACGCCTTGTATACCTTCAGATGAGATTGAAGGACAGAGAGAGGTGGGAGAGAGTGAGCAAAGCAGTTATACAACCTGCTGTCGGCCAGAGTTACACAGCTCTTACTGAGTCTGATGCTGTGTGTGTGTGTGTGTGTGTGTGTGTGTGTGAGAGAGAGGGACAGAGGAAATTGAGCGTGTTGGGTTCTATTTAGAGAATTACCTTGTGTTGAATGAGGTAATCTCTCCTGAGTGGCATTTGGCCCATTACGCCTTTCCGGTGTCAGCTCACTGCGTAATATTTGAGTAGTGGTCACAGTTTTTGGTGGCTTTGAACGCACCCTGTATTACTCAACACTGTATAAATAAGCAGTTGGGAAACAGTATGGCCGTTCACATAACGTGTCCATGTGTGTTTATAAGAGTAGCCACAGAGCTAATGCACACACCACGAGACATTAACATCTGTTACTACAGTTGCAACCAGTTGGAAAGTGAAGGTTTTGTTTGGTTGATTCTCAGGAAAAAAAAAAATCCCCTCTGCCCCGCCACAATAAAGGCTCCCGTTTGATCACTTAAGTGTTTCCATTGAATCATTATTAATTAAAGGGCAACCATTCAAAATACAGTAAATAATTATTTTTTACATCAAGACATGATAGATTACTGTTTACATTGCTACTGTAACATGCCCAATACATACACACATTACTCACATACAAATAAACTATATGGTATTAGCTCACTCGATAAACACATCACATTTTCCATCTTTTATTCAAAGTCAAATGGACTCCAAAGTATCCTCTGCTCTTCTAGTCAGGGGTTGTTTTTGGCCCTTCCTGATGAATTACAGATTACAAAGCTGTATTGTCATTTTACTGATGTGACATCAAAACTATTTAAATATTATAAACAGTTTAAAAAAATGCACCAATAGGGGCCTAGCAGTTATGTCGTGCCCCATGAGGCTATAGTTGTCGTCGCAGCGGCCGTGGGTTCGAATGCGACCTCTGCCCTTTGCTCACTCTCTCCTCACAATATCTCCTGTCTCTCTTCAGCTGGCTTATCCAATTAAGGCAAAACATTGGGGAAACAAATAATCTATAAAAAGAAAATGCACCAATAAGGGCATCAAATAGCAAAGTGATGTGATGTGCAAAAAGGATTAGACAGACCATACTTTATAAAGAAATATTTAATTAGCATGTTGCATGCAGGGTAGCAAAAAAGTTAGTTCCAATTACAGTGAATCTGAATGCTTTAGTTACTGCTCATCTTCTTCATGATTCATTAACATGAATGTATTATCATTCATTGATCAATAACTTGGTTGGTCTAAAAAAGGTAAGTAAAAATGACATTTATATGCAACACAAGTTTCCCAAGCATAAGGTGGTTGACCTACACTCCAAAACCTACAAATGTTTACAGTTGTTTCCCGCATTAGCAAAACCTTTGAGTTAAGAAGCTTACTTATAAACAGCTGCATGTTTTCAAAGTCAAGAATTTTCGGATCAGATGCTCATTGTCTGACACTATTCATAGATTTCTTGCTCAAACCATTACATTTTATGATACTCTGGACCAAATTTGTTTCAACCAAACAACGATCCCTTGCTAAATGTCAGCGTCATATTATCATTTTTGCTTTTACCATAATTACATTGCAGCTATAAATCTATCTCATTTGTTGTTGCTCTGTTTTTTCCCTATATTCTTCTTTCTGTATCTCCCTCTGTCCCACCTTCCAAGCCCAACACAGTTTCTGCAGATGGCTGCTCATCTGGTCTTGCCCAATATTTCTGCCTCTTAAAAGGACGTTCTCATGGTGGATTAATGTTGGGTTACAGCTGTATGTCGTTCCATGTGCTGTTTGTCCCTTCTCCCCTGCTGTTGTCTCCAGCAGGTGCTGCTAATGATTGCACAACGAGGCGCACCTGGCCTCAGTGCTTCAAAGCTCATTGCTGGCTTCAGGAGGAGAGGCTTGCAAAAGTAATTATTAATTGTCTACATGCCACAAAATTGTATTCAGCAATTTAAAGTAATGTTTTGTACAATGACGTAGTTCCTGACTACCTGTGGAGGGCAGTAACACTGCTAAATGTGACCAAACTGCCGAAATATATACAAGAAGAAGAAGAAGGAGGAGGAGAGGCTTGAGGAGTTGGGACCGTTGGGACTGCTGTGCCACTCAGTCTGGGTCTGTTGTGTTTCCTTATATTAGATTCTCAGTTGATCTTTGTTATCTGGCTGTTCTTGTTATCCTCTTAAAAGGACGTTTTTTCTAGCCACTGTAACTTTGGTTAATGTTGCCTAGCGCTGTGCTAATGGTGTTTTAATGTCGGGTCTTTGTAGATAATATGAGTGTCTTGGGAGAATGTGTGTTATGTAAACTATAAGCACATCTCAAGAGCCTGGTTTTTTTTAGAAGTCCAGAAGTCATTTAAGCTGCCAATGTGACAGAAAAGAGTGTAGCATTGGTTGTCTCCACACTTTCTTCCAAGTTAGTGTATTTCTTATTTATTTATTTTTACTCATCTGCATGCTACTCAGTTAACCTGAGTTTCTTTTTACAGCCGTTGTTAGGAATCCACTCTGTACAGATACCATCACATTTCAACTTTCTGGGTGGCTAAAATGATGACATACAGATATCTGCATTGCATATGACACAATGGACTCTTTGACTTTGCACAGGTGCATGCACACATTTATGTGCCTGTCAGACTTCTGTCTGTATCTATATCATTTGTCATGTTTATGGTCTTCAGTGACTGATGCATCCTTGGCTTTGAACCGTATCAGTCGGAATCTTCCTCACAAAAAGCAAAATACAAGATGAAAGTAAAATGTATTAAGAGTGAAGTCAAGACAAGTTTGAGCAAGGCCTCTCTATCCTTCAGGGGAAAGAAGAAAAAACTCGTAAAACAGAGAGGAGAGGATGAAGTACAAGAGGAGAGCCTCATCAATTCAGGAAACGGTACCTGTGGAGCAGGGGCTGTGTTTTTCTGACATCCCCGAAGGTTGGAGCGGGTGAGTAAAGGGCTGAGAGACGGTCAGAGAGGGGTGAGTTTATGCTGATGGAGAGGTTTAAGAGGGAACGAGTGTGTGTGTAAAAAGGAAACGGAGGGTGTGAGGTGTTAAGTTGAGAGGTGGGAGGTGGGGGGGCGGGTAGTGAAGAAAACATGGGGAGTGAAAAGAAAAGGTCAGACGGAGGGTTTTCATTTCTTGATGACTTCATTCAAAGGAACACGTTTAAAACCCCAGGGTACTTATTTGAGTGCAGAAGCAGACGTGCTAATCATAAAACTGGTAGGGGGTGTATTGTGCATTAAATGTGTGTTTGGGGTTGTGTGCGTGCGTTGCTGTATAAGGAAGGCAAATTAGTCTCAGGATTATTAACCTGCAGGACCTCACACATGTACAGTTGCATGTCAGTTGTAAAACGAGACCTCTGCTTCTTCTTTCCCCTCCGGCAGGAACAATTCCAAGTCATGGGGAAAGTTAATAATTACAATAAATAACTGATACATGCTCTATCACCTCAACTTTCTGTGAAGCAATTTAAAGTCAGGATATAGCAAATGTCTGAAAGTCTGCAGTACATCCAGACTTACCCTGGACTTGCCAAGGAAGCAGATGCAGTAAGAGGGGAGAAGCGAGAAGCGAGAGAGTCTGTGTGCAGGCAGACACAGCTATAGCTTTCCTGCTGACCCGCCCGTGTACCTGAACTTAATATGAGCGTCTGATTAGGCAATAGAGAGAAAAAAAGATCTCATAGAGCGCAATCTGCTTCCACCTTTCCAGTGCAAAAAAAAAAAAAAGATGATCTGACATGAGTCACTGAGAGGTGACAACAAAGCACAAACTGACACTACTGGCTTTTTTTTTTTTATCATTTCCTCATTCTGAAAAATGAGATATTTATAAAAGATTGACTATTTATGTTTTTAAATAGAGACACATACAGGGAAGTGTCCGTCAGAGAACCCTGTGGAGATGGTTTTACCGCAGAAGGAAAACTTTGAGGACATTCATGAATTGGATTTCTGTAAATCTGAGCGATCGTTGTGTCTGTTCATGCCTCCAGAACAAGATTAGCAGCCTCAGTACTTTTCTCTCCTCGTTTCTGTAACATTTCATGTTATCCTTCTTAAGCCTCCTGCTCTCTGCGGTGCTCATTACTGGTGTGAATACTTTTACTGTGTGTTGCCAAGGCCTGATCAAGCAAGACACCCCCCCCCCCGAAAGTCCACTTGTACCTGCAGAGGCCTCATATCCGGTCTCCGTTATTCTCAGTTAACATTAAAAGTAAATGTACAGAAAGGCAAAAATGTGAGAAAGGCACAGAGAGTGGTAACAGCAAAGGCAACAGGAAGCAATACTGACTCTTCATTTTCCATTCCACCACATTGAATACCATTTGAGCCAGATAAGTTAGCAATGTTTGAAACAAACATTTGGAAACACAAGTACAAACAACTCCATCGCTGTTTGACTTCTTAATTTTTGACATTGAGAACCCAAGAAAAGGGCCCCTAATTTGCACATATTGGCCATATAATGTATGACCAAGTCAAAGAAAAGTCAGCATTTAGTCCTTGTCGTTGATGCTGCAATGTCCAATAAATACTGGAGGTAGATTTTAGAAGAATTGCAGTAGTGGAGAATGATGCTATTAAAATGCTAATCATTGAAGTTGCATATTGTCTCTGACACAGGGGACCTGGTCACCTGGGATTTTTCTATCATCTGTGACCATTCAACAAATGTAGGTTGTTTGGTAATGACTAATCTTTAAAAAAAAAAAAAAATCTCTTTTTAGAGTCCCATTTTGGCATCTGGAGATATCCAAAGCTTCACAGGCCTGATGTATTTAGTTCAGTAACTGGATACTGTACAAGATCAGGGACTGGATGTAGGACTCCTTTGGGCTTTAAAGTACTGAGTTGGACTTTGTCTCTGTTTTGTTGTGTGTTCCTGTGCCATGTCTCCAAGTAACTGTTACCTTGTTCACTACACTGAGTGGGTGGCTTTGCATTTGCCAGAATGAACTCTCTGAAATGTGCAGAAGACAAACAGGCCGGGCAAAACACAGAACACTGGCCAATAATTGAGACAAAGAAAAAGGTCTCAAAACAAGCCACAGCAAGAATGAAATCAAATTTTCCCTTATAACTTCTTTTTTTTTTTTGCAACCGAGCTTCATTATTTCCTGACTGGGTGTCAAAATATTCATGGTGTCAGGTCGTCCAAAGGCAAAGCTGGGTGTTGCGAGGAATAAAGCCCATGTGGAGATTATGTGCACAGATCTGTGTGCGATTCATTGCCCTGAAGGTGAGAAATGCTCTGGTGCGCAGAAATAAGACGACTAAACCCGGAACAATTGCACACCATCAATTGTTCCATTCTTTTTTGTCAGGACTGGAAAAAATCCCGAGCAGCACGTAGCCGGGGCTCGCTGCCAGGAGGGAAAAGCCCAGAAAAGTCCTCTCGTAGTCTGTTTCTATCAAAGGATTCCACAGTTTGACACATAAAAAAAAAAAAAAAAGATACAGATCACATTGTCAAAAGGCTACCACTGGCGGTGAGACGGAAACTTGTGTCGAGGGACAAAAACAAGAGGAAGTGGAAAGCGCCTTATAAACGTAATTGAAGCAGCAGAAGAGAGGAGAAAGAAACCATGAAGGAGACACGAAGTCATAACGACAGGCAAGGAGGGAAAAAAAACAGGGACATGGAGGAGAAAAATGAAAGGGAGCAGAAAGTAAAAGCTTTAGCTCTTGATCTCCCAGTTGACCCACTTCAGATGCGTGCCCCGCCAATCATAGTACACACTTCTTCCCCTGGCAGCCCAAAACCGCTTCACACATGCACATGTTGTACACACACACACACAAACACACACATCAGTTGGCAGGAAAACAGACAGGGAGGCCTATTTTCTCTGTCCAAAATGGAGAAAAAAGGGGAACAAGAAAGAGAGGTAGAAGGGAGATTATAATTTAATAAGGGGCAGGAAATCTTGGTCAAATCCCCCTGAAGGAGCTGAAATGCCTCCGTGCTGGAGGCTACTGGACTACAGACTGACTGGGCTCCATCTGAATGGGCTCCTCTGGCACAGGCAGCAGGGCAGAAACCCAGAAAAGCAATCAATAGACCAGGAAGAAAGAAATTCCACTATACAATGGTTTGAAGCCATTTTCCCTTATGAAATAATGAGACAGCATGTTGTGAATACAATGTATCAGATATGTGATTACTGCTGGATCCAAACTGATGAATTTTGTGGCTCAGAAAGCTCAGAACCAAAATGTTGGAGGAGTACTAAATTCTCCAAAGTTTTTTCTTATCTCTGCAGCATTTTTAACCTCTCTTTGTCAGTGTGCATCTCATTTTGAATATCTTTATACCCAATTAGCACTTTACCTTAGTTTAAGAATGTATGCAAACATTATATTTATTTTGATTTGGTAGTTTGAAACGTTTTCAAAGCCTTTTTAGATTCATAGGAAGAACCTTTTGTGAAAGAGGAAAGACGTTGGGGGCGCCGATAGCCTGGTTAGTGCGCGCACCCATGTACGGAGGCAATGGTCGTCCAAGCGGGCGGCCTGGGCTAGTGTACGTTGAAAACTGAAACTGGTCAAAGTCAGGGGGAAATGCAGTGTAAAATCAAGGCCATGAATCAAAGGACGGCACCAGTTGATTTCCAATTACAAAGTAGGATTTTGTATCTTATGTTAGAAAGCATTCACTTTGGCCGTGTGTACGCATCATCAACAGAATATGAATATCCATATTTTTTCCCAATTTTTCTTGATTTCATTCGTCCAAAATAAACATCTTTAGAAGACTGTGCTGAGAGCAAGTGAAACAGAAAAGAATAGAACAGACTAGATGTTTATTGCCATTTGAACAGAGCACTACAGGTACATTGAAATTTGAGAGTCAGCTTTATCACAAAAATATGTAGAGCAGCAATATTAAAGATAAAACATCAGCAACTTGGAACAAAATCCAACTTTTAAAAAACACAAGAAATACACTCTGTATAAAAATTACCCACTTTCTACATAGAGTATAAAAGGAGACATTGGCCTAAACAGTAAAACAAAACTTCTAGTTGAGAGATTTTGACATAATGCAACACGTTATTCCCGCAATCTTTTGGTTTAACATCTCTTGAGGTGAGGGAGTATGTGTTTTATTTTGTAACCTGGAATATTGGAATATTAATATAATAAAGGAATATTTGCCTTTATAGCAATGCCATGTGTAGTTCGACAGAAACACAATACCACACAGCTCACAGGTAAAACTCCAGGAGTTATTAAGGTTATAAAGTGTGAAAGCACTTGCAACCATACTTGTAACCAGTAGCATCCTCACAAAGTCAGAAAACCGTTCATTAAAGGCAGCAACACAAACACAGTCAAGTTAGCATTATCCACCATAAACTGTTAGCTTTAAGGCCGCAGCAACAATCCCTTGAGAGGATAGATGAATGAGTCTTTGGCCATTAAAAGTCCTATAGTCTCACTTGTAACCAGAGGAATGTAATAAACTTAAGGGAAATGCTCAGGAAATCACACAAGGAACCAGCTGGAATAAAATCCTGAAGCTTATTTCAAGACGATACAAGCTCCTCTTGACAGTCTACAATAAAAAGGACTAACTCAATGCATTGTGGGCTTTAAAAATAAAGCCACTATGAGGAAATGAGCCAGAAAGTGAACAGTTGTTTCCCGAGGACCTAGACAATGAGACACGGGGCTATCATAGTACAAGGAGGTCGGATGAGGTTTGAGCCCTTAGATACGCCAATTATGTTGCTGTCGTTCTAATAGTGTGTAGGTGTTACTTCAGTGTTTTTGCACTTTGGAATCTTTAAATAACCGCAAACATAGATGAGGATATCAGGTCACACAGACAGCCTCTCTGCTCAGAAATACCTTATAAACTACTTCCACCTCACACTAAGTTTTCACAGACATTACATTGGTTGGTTTGATTCACAGTTGTGAACCATTAATTGTTCACTGGACTCTGTTTGATTGATCACTCACTTAAAACTCCACTGAACCCCAACTGGGTGTTTCATTCTCCAGCCAGCTGAAAACAGCCCACAAAGCACCTCATATACACACACACACACACACACACATGATCATTCATGCATATTAACCAGACCACCAGCGTACAGTCATAGCCCCTCTGACTGTGGTCCTCGCTGAAGCCCACCCCACCCATCAGGATCAATGCAAGTCTTTATTAGTCGCTGGCTAAGAGCTGCTGGCTGTGTAAGAGGACCCTGCCAGTTCTGGCCTGACACCTCCCAAAATCCACCGCTGGGCTGTATAAACATGGCTGTCTGTGTGTGTGTGGGCGCGTCTGGCATGCATTTGTACCAAATTATTTATTTTTTAAATGAAGAATTAATTATGAATAATATGATAATTAAAAAAAAAAAACAATGATGATGTGATGCAGCAAAAAAAAATAGAAAAGATGCCATATTGTGTAATAATTCTTCAAGACAGTAGAGGTTCTAGCAAAGTTGCTGTAACAATAGTGCAGTGTGAGAATGTAAGGCATAAAATAAGCTATTTCACTGCTGACGTGGTGTGAGAAAACCAACAGATACATCCCGTCCAAGTATTGTTCAGTGAGTCCACACCGGGCCTTATGGAGGCTAAAAGAGCCACCAGAGAGCAGCACAGGTCAGACCAGACAGTAGCTCTGGGTAGTGTCAGACACTCAGGGAGGAGAGGATGACAAGCTGAAATCAAGCCAAAGATCTGTTTCACACTATGATACTTTACTGGAAGTCTGACTTACTTTGTGAGTTACAAAGATACAGTCTCAAGGAAGTTCTTGTTGACCAGTACTCTAATGTTCTTGAAAATACAAGAAGCAATTTTACATTTTATTGTTAAAAATACAAAAACTTCAAGTAAAAAGTACAACCATACTGCTGATGTTCAATTAATATAAAGATAATCATGTGTTTTCAACACACTCTGCAACCAAAAGTTTGATGTTGTTTTTTAAACTGTAATATCCTCTTGAATTCCCACTTAACCTAAAGGGGGACCCAAACCCTGATCAGAATCGATATTTGCATCAGTATTTATCAAACCAAGGTTTCAGTTATGTACAAATGCTAAGTGTTGGCTACTTATATATGTCATGCCATAGCTGTCGATCTATTAAGTACATTTGGTTGTTCTGATTGGTTGTAACTTCAGGGAAACAATTTGTTTGTTTTTTGCTTGTTGATAAAACCTCTTGCAGATCCAAAATGACAAATTTTCCTTTCCCCAATATATCTGTTCATCTCAGGCTTCTAAAGAGTAAACTGAGCATTGGATGGGGATTATTATTTTTTTCAGTCTTTGAATACATAAACATAGTTATTAGTGAATGGATGAATTCATGGTTGGTTTTGGTTTTTCATTGACCATAAAGACAACATTTTACCAGACCTATCCTTTTACAAAACAAATGCTATGGTCGTAAAATGATATGGCTATATTAGATAGTATGTATCTATAGGTTATTATTAATGGATATAAAAAATATCAATACATACAAAGAAAGGCTCTTAGGATCACTGTCTTATATTATAACACACTAAAACACCATGAGTAGATACCAGAGACATTTCCTTGTGGAAGTACACCGTGTTCTACAGATCACTCAATTAGAAACAGGCCTACATGCAAAGTTGAATAAAAATGTGAGCAACATTTATCAAACTGAATCATATTTGGATTAACTTTTATAATTAACTGAGGTTTTCCGGCTTTTTGACAGAAGACAAATTGGGCGTACTGTTTGCTAATTTGCTTGTGATCCAATGCAGCTCACCAAGCGTGTTTTTTTTTAAATATCAAGGAAGAAAAAAAGAGACACATGGCATGTTGATTTGCCAAGAGCACTGTGTCTTGTTTCAATAGTCACAGTTTGTATAATGAACAGAAGGATACAAAAAGTTGCTAAATGAGATGTTGCAGGTTTACAGCTGGGGCCAAGATAAAGACTACCGCCAAAGGGCTCACAGTTTCAAAAATAAAGGCTGCGATACAACTCACTTTAGCAAACACAGGCCTTAGGCCTGTTTTCTTCTTGCTAATATCAACTTTGCCACTGCAACTTTCTTCCCTAGCTGTCACTGTCATCAGTCAAGAATGATTTCAGGCTGAGCATGTGTGGTAGATACAGGGGTTAACTTAATATTTCCTCCCCCCCAAAGAAATTACGACGCAGAGGGGAAAGAAGAGATCCTTTTTCTCTTTATCTCTCCCTCGCTGACACTGCTTCCCCCTATGACCTTCCCACCCGTCTTGTCAACACCCATCAACTCTCCTGACACTAATCGCGATCCGGGTGACTCCCTGTTCAGTTCCCTTTAGTGTGATTGATTTCATCAGGTCGCCGTTTTTATATTAAAACCAGATCTCTTCATTCCTCCTTTTCTCTTATCTCCACATCCCAGTCATCAGGAGGTGATCCGAGACACACAATGGAATGTTCAAGTTGCTATGAGACAAGGACGACGAACATTGAAGATCAAAGAAACTCGACATTGTCAGTCTGGGACAGTTTAGAGGGGACCAAAAGCTAGCTGCATAACAATGATGCAAACTTCAAGAATCTGGATATGACTTTTAAATCCCTCTGTATGCTGTAGGAAAGGTGGTATACAAAGTATGGTTTAGTAAAAAGGAATCATTTGCACATTTTTCATTGTTGTAAATGAAAAAAACTCAGGACGCATTTATAGTTCGTGGGCTTCAAAAGTGCCTGGTCTGCTCCCCTGAATGTCAAGTCTGAGTGCTGTTTCTCAGTAAAGGCAGAAAAAAAACTAAAGAACTTTTAATGACAACAAACATTCAGATAATTGTGTAGTGTTGAATGAACTCCATTTCCTTGTTCACCTGCCTCATGGAATTCCTGCAGTGCTGCCAAGAGCCAATAATATGGTACATTCAACCTTCACAAAGCCAGACGCAATAACAACTTTCTCATTGTACATCAGAATCATGAAGCAATTGGTTGGAATTACGTGGAAATAAAGCAACACTGAGGAAGTATTTTTTCTCTTTTTGAATACTGGGATCATTGCTCGGTGCCTTTAATCACATCATATCAGTCTATCTAGAATAATGGAGCACCATTTGGCAGGTTATGATAAGTGTAAAGAGGCTACATCAGCTTGCATGCACCTATAATGGTTCATTAAGGGCTGGTTTCTCAAAATCAGATTTGTGTTTATCTAAAACCTGGCAGCCAGGAGAAGAGGACATTCTTGAGAGTCTGGAGTTAGTTTAGATTGATGGGCCCTCGCTTAGATAATCACCAGACCAAAGGAAGGCTGAAGCAGCTTCTTTGTCTCCACTTGGCAGCTGGATAGGGACGGGAGGATTGGTTGGGAGGAATATGAGAGTTAGAGAGGAATAAAACTTACACCACAGACTTGAGAATAAGACACATCCTTGGACACAAGAGAAGTGGTAGGGAAAGATGAAACTACGCAGGGAGGCAGCAGAGGCCAGGCTCTTAAAAGACAGAGTTTATCCAGAGCAAATGAATCTAAAAAGAAACAGAGACCGATGTTGTAGGCAGAACAAGGTGCACATGTTCTTCAAAAAAAATGCCCTGACCTTTGAAACATCTGGGCGAGCAGCTGATGTTCTGTTTAACCTTTGAGAGTTTTCCTATTAAAGCTGCTGTAGTAACTCTTTCATATCTATAGTAGATAACATTTTCAATGCACAGTATAAATGATTCACTTGTATTACACAGAAAATGTTCAACCACTCAAACACTTGAGTTTTTTCAGTTCAACAGAGTATTATGGCAATTTGAGCTCAGTGTTGTAGGTTTTACAGCTCACATCTTGATGCTAATCTTTGAGAAAAAGCTCCTAAAAAGCTGACTGTGTGATACCTGTATACAACAATTTGATACATTACCAGTACATTGATATTCTACGGTACTTCAGACATACTAGCTGGGAGGGGTCCCAGGCCTGCCCATGGGAATAGCTGGTCCTGAGTGAACAGACCCTTGGATGTCATTTAATAATTTGAATGCATGCGTGTTGGATCAGTAGCAATGGCGCTAACCTCCTGGCTAACATTTGCTTCTTTGTTTGGCTCCGATCTTCTTTTGGCACTGACTGAACAAAGTTTGTTTAGGTAAAAAGCCTTAGCCTCCATGCTTACTTTTGTGCAGATCTCTGGCATGACCTACACAGTCAGACATCAAGTGAAGTTCAAAGGGCACGTCCAACAATAAATCAAATGTCTATTTCTGCGTCAATTAGAAATGGTCAGTATTTATAGTTGTTGTTTTTTAGGGTTAGGGGGTTGTTGTTTAAATCTAGGCTGGACTATGTTTTTGCTAACCTTCATGAGCCCCTCTTGACCTTTTCCCCCCCTTAAGGGCGACCCTGTACCCTATACACTTACCAGCTCCTCCCCTCAAACAGACAATACTGGGTTATCTCAGTAATAATAATAACCTTTATTTATACAGCACTTTTTTTTTTTAATTACACAGTGCTTAAGCAGGCACAAGTGCTTTACACATGCCATGTCACAGAAAGAAAGTCTAACTTGTCTTATTTTACTATGTTTGCATCTCGCCTGTTATCAGTGTAGTATTTGGATGTAAATAATAATAAAGGTTAAAAGGCATATTGAATCTTAACATACAGCCAGAAAAAATACTTCAAAATTGTAAATGCTTATTGTGGTGTTATATTCACTGCCCTCAAGTGGCCAAAACATGTTTCCTTGTTGCCTGCTGTACATGAATTACTTACAATGAAACGTCTGTGTGGTATGATACATAAATGGTCTTAGAGGGTTGCTAAAGGTTAAAAAAGAGGACAGAGTGAAAGGTATACCCTCATGAAGTCATATTCATTTCTTCCAGTGAGCTAAATCTCTCCAAGGGTGGGAGTCTCAGCTATGTTATTACTCCAAACAAACTGAAATGGCCGACACGCCAAAATAAGGAATGGCAGGGATGAAGAGGGATTTGAGAGAGAAGTGGGTGTTGAGTGACCTCTTTCACCAAGTTTGTTTACAAGTTGTCAGTTGGCAAATACGCGCTAAGTGGAGTGTGCAAGTGTGGTCGGAAAATGGGACGGGAACAGTGACTAAGACCAGGTTGACCATGTGGTCTTGCCCCATGGGCAGATGCCTCCAATCCAAGTGCAAAGTGTTTGAGTGAGATCATCGATGTGGAAACGTGTTGTTTCCTCTGGTATACACCCTTTGACATGGTCTATCAAACTGTACACACAGCAGACTTTATGTTCTGTTAAATATTCTGAGAATCCTCTCAGAGAGCTCCTAATTTAGCTTAAAAAATCCTAGCAAGCGTTTTAAGCTTAGGAGTGATTTGGGAACTCAGAGCAACTCTGAGCGAGGAAGAGACAGAAACGTTCATCTCAGTGAGGAGGTGTGGTTAACCCTGTTGCTTGGTATGACACATTTGTTTTCAGAAGCTGTGATTGGTTAATCCAACAAAATGGAGAAAAAAAGGAAATCATAGAATATAGTCAGACATTGTGTAATTATGAACACTATGAAATTAACATCTGTGTGATAAAATGTAAGACGCACTTTAAAAGTATATAGCCTACAAGATGTTTGAAATCACATGGCCACTTCTGTAGCAGCTGCTTCACATGCTGAGCGATATCAACATGAGCCTTAATCAGTGATTGGATGCACCTGTGGAGGTAACCACATGCAGAGAAACACAACATGCATGTCTCTCTTTTCAATGAGAAAAGTCATAGATGGATTGAAATGTCTGCGCAGATCATTTTTGTCTGTTCAGCCCATGAGTCAATAATATTCTTCATGTGTTTTAAGAACCTTTCTCCATTTTCTCCCCAGCTTGAGAAACTCTTAAGACTGTTGAAAGTCATCCTCACTACTCCTAACAGTTGTACACTTGAGGAGCTCTCTTAAGGGCTAAGACACTTTGTGAATGACTTTCATCTTTACCAGGATCTAGTCTTAACTTTAAGGGGAAATTCTTCGAAAATGTCCTGATTCTAAGAATGTTCTTAGAATTTTGTCACTAGGAGCAACTCTAAGTGTGTTAAGGAGCTATGTGAATACGGCCCCTGATCCTTTCATGGCAACAGAATGTGACTGAGAAAGTTTGTCTGTGAATTATTCGATGCTTTTTCGAGTCATTTCATTGAAAGTAGAACGGTAGTATGGATCCACATGGCAGACAGGTTTAACAGAGGGCCATTTTAACTGTCAGAGCAAAAGATATCATCTGCAGACTTATTAGGGAACTCAAAGCAAAGTCCAGACTTACTTCCAACAAATGACAGAGCAGATTAATTGCAAGAATGGGGGAGAGACAGTAGAGAGAAATGGAAAAGCTGCTTGAGTTCTTCGGGAAGACACAGAGCAGGCCGCCATAGGAAACCTCAGCTCCTGCATTCATTGTGGTCTGCGAACATGAAACGCACCACATCTTTTGATCTCCACGCTCTCTTAGGAAAAAAACAACACAGCTTTGGAAACCATATTCACAGATTATTCCCTCATTACTCCCCCCAGATTTTTTTATACCTCTCACACTCTCCTTTCTTCTATTCCTCCCACATTAGTGATTCTGTCTTTGATATCAAAGTTAGATGAAGATTAAAGTCTGGGGAGAGAAGAGTTGTGAGGTATGGGGCAGCTCGGCACTTTGCCACGGCTTAGGATAGATGGCTTAGATCCAGGGAGTTATTCGCCCTCTGTCTGCCCACTGTTAACTCCGTTCTATTGACAGAAGATGGGCAGGAAATGAGGGAGGGCTCTTGTTTCCTCTCATCAAAGCCGACTTACTCAACACGTCTTGAAGGCACTATGTCAGTTGCCTTGTTGAGAAATAATCACTTAATAAACACCTGTTGTTTAACCTCTCCTGGAGGAAAGTCCATCTGGGTGAAATGTGAACTTTTAGCACAGTCAGTAAAGGCTAAGATTGGCTTTGAACCTCCAGTCTGCCCTCCAGTCTGTCACATACCTTAACATCATCTGCCCCCCCGTTTAGCACCTGTAAGTCAAATACCACCAGACCATCACCTCTCTCAAATGAGCATGCACTGTGACAAGGAAATGTCACCAATTACTAAGCAGTTGGGAGAGGTCAGAGGGTCAAATCCAAAATCACTTGCGTTCAAGGATTACGTTTGTTACCCTTGTCACCCAGTCTCTGCTGGTTCTTTACCACAAGAGAGTGGTATTTGCATTAGGACAAGTCAGTATTACAAAGTATATAGAAGCTTTGCATTAGTGTTGGGAAACTGATACTATCATTACATCGTGTTAAAATGTTTTTGACATTACAAGTAAAAAGGAAATCACTAAACCTTTATTGATTCTCTTAATGGCCAACAGGGTACCACGTGCACAGCCTTAACACGTTCTCAGGACCGCACGGTTGCAGGAACATACCATGAAAAATAAATCAGAAGTCCGTGGCACACTGTGAATAACTTAATTATTTTTCACCTGAGGCGAACCATGAGGAAGCTTGGCTAAACGTTGCGTTGTGCGCTCACAATAATAAAAAAAAATGGTTACATTATTTCCAGTGTGCCACGGACTTTTGATTTACTTTATTGCTTGTCATTGAGTTTGCCTTTTGTGGCCTTGAGTGATCATCATCATCATATGATTTGAGGATTTCTGTCACTTAAAAATATTATGTAGACGAGACATGCAATACTCAAGCCAGTCACTCTGTTGTGACTATTTGTGGCTCTTTAAGTTCTACTTGAAAACACATGTATATAAAAAGGAAAACATTGTTCGCAGAAATTGTTCATTGCAAGTCGCATCAATCAATTAAAGGGTTTCTCACACATAGATGATGCTCGGATGGGTATATTCACGGATTAGTCTAGTTTCCAACCTTTTGTTAATCTGTATATTTTTTGCCAACTCATTTAGCCAGAGTAAGAAGAAACGAAAGAGAGAGAAATCCAGTAGATGTGATGTCTCTAGTTAAAACTGAAGATTCTCCTACTTTGGACATTTTTCTGCAACTGCTTGCTGCCTATGCTGTACTGCATGCATAGTTTATGATGATTACTGTCATATGCGTAATCATCAAAAAGCATGTTGATCACCTGCTGTGATAACAGAAAATTACTCCAAAGGCCTTAAATCTTATTAAACTGTCTTTAGAGTACTGCTGATATATAAACTCCTCAAAAAAAGTCTGGAAACATTATTTTGGTCAATTATTTCCCCCCTTTAATAATACTAATATGTGTTGTATCTTATATCATTGGAAAGCCTGATTAGTCACCTTTACAACGAGGTATAACTTGTAAGGATCGTGCATTCATGGAATGAGCAACACTGCTAAACGTGTGGGTAGCGCCCCAAAAAAATGTGCCAAAATCCCCTGCATTGGAACTTGGAGTTAAGTATCTTGCCCAAGGAGACGTCGACATGTGGCTGCTGGAGCTGGGCATTGAACCCCGACCTTCTGGTTGTGAGACAACAGACTTCACTGAAACACAACCCCCCCCCCTATCAGAACTAATAATTGCAGTTGCTCTACATATAATGCTTTTAATCTCTTAATAACTCATAACCACTATCCCTATTCTCAAATGTATTATTTTTTTGTTTCAAGGGAAGAAAGGGACAATTTTGGTTTGTGGGACATGTGGGTCTACTTGTTGGTTGATTATTTTCTGACTTCGTCAATGTGGCTCCTGAGTCAGGCAAGCTTGAGTACCACTGGTGTAGACAGCGTCCAATTTGCATTTATGGTATGTTTTTAGTGGCCTAACCCTAATCAAGGAAAGGAATTCTAAAAACTTGCTAATTAACATACCACCACCACTTCTTAAAGCAGACACCCAGCAGTAGATACACAAACATGGCCAAATGGTTTTTCATTATGGCAAACAAATCTGTTGATGTCTTTATGCTTATTAAAGCTAGAATATTTTCAGATTTTCTCTTTTTTTTGTTCTGCCAGGGCCAGTGAATGCAAAAAAAATCTATTTAAATTTACAAAAAGCTAATTGACTTACTGACTAACAAAATTACTTGTTGAAAGAATAACACTGAACAATGAGGCTTATATTTGTCCTTGAATAGCCCTTTAAGTTAACCATGAATCATATGGCTCTTTGAGTCTGTATAGGTAGAGCATTGGTGCTGTGAGACAAATGAATGTCATCATGCTTAAATGCTTTCTGTCCACATTTAGTGGCCTTTACCTTGCACATTATCTTAGTATATTATGCTATAAGCACTCAACAGAAAGAAGAGCTGAGGCTGAAGAAGTGAACGGCTTTGCAGGTACAAAGTCATGAAACAAAGTAATTTCAGTATTAAAACTTTGACTCGATTATGGTTTAATTAGGATAAATCAAATGAAACAAATGGGTATCAGGCCACTTCTAATGTCTAGTTCACATACGGCCTATAAGCAGGCCCGGTTCTACGAGGTTGCAAAGGGTGCATTGCACCCACATTTTAAATTTCTGCAACCTCAATTGAATGGACGCAACAAAATAACCATAGATTTGTTTTTCTTACAATAATGTAATTACGACTTTGAAATGACAACAGTGACTCAGATCGTGTTTATTACATCCATGATGTGATGGTCATGACAGGTGCAGGTGACCTGTCACATGTGGGACCTATAACACCTACGCTATTTTTTTTTATTTCTGTTGCTGGTTACTGTAGCTGCACCCCCTTTAATCTCAGATGCACCCCAAGTCATGTTGTACTAGAACCGGGTCCGCCTATAAGGGTGCTACAGGGATTTACCCAAGTTTACCAGGTCTCCTTGTTTGGGAGGCTAAATTATCTGCTTGTCCAACATGAAGATGAAGAGATCTGCCTTACCAACATAGCCATCTCTAAATCCAAGTGGGAATCATTCTAAAAATATAGACTTCCTCATGCACAGGCTTTAATTAAGTGGCACATGATGAAGTAAAAATTAATAGAACTATAATCGTAACAGAAAGCCATTGGCAAATACTTTCTAGCCAAATAACTAACAAAAGCATGTCTACTTTTCAGCGTAAAAGACCCCATCCCAAGCTTATCATTATAAATCACTCCCAAATTGCAAGAGACACTCTTAAAGATCATTTCCGATAACTTTCGCCATCACTGACTTCAAAGAGTGAAAAAGGCAGCAACAAGCCGAGTGATTGCATCAGTGGAAAGCCTCAAACAAACCTCTAATGCTACCAGGACCACTTCCATACCGCATTTTGGCTTCTAATCCTCACTGACCTCATAAAACCTTTAAAGGCATATCACAGTTGTCAGCTCAAAACAAAACAAACACAAAAAAAAGAAACACAAAAAAGAAAGAAAGAAAACTGTGTTTTTTTCCACTTGACAGCATCTCGCTATTATTTAAATGGCTATGAAATTGTGTCATGCAACTTGGGAGCACAAGTTTAATCGACACAGTGATTCAATTTCATGTAAAAGATGCACATGTTTTTTTTAGAAAATGTAAAATTTTTCCAAGGGATAAAATGGTTTCCACCAACACCATCTATACCAAATTGACATTCCTCTATTAATTTGAAAACAGCAGCAGCATGCATTGATACTGTGCTTTTTTCTAAAAGATTTTTGCAGCACATGGGCCAGAGTCCGACTATGAGAACCAGGGATAGAGAGTTCAGGCTGGAGTCTCTGCAAAAGCAATTATCTTGTTCCTCAAACCTGCAGTTTAATGGAAATCCTAGGCGTTCGCCAAGCTACACGCCTGTCTTTAGGTATGAACCTTCGAACTGATCCGTGCCCCCCCTTCTCCCCCTCTATCATTCCACAAAATATTTTCATAGGACATCTGACTTCAGTGGCTCGCTATTAGTTCCACAGGTGTGGAGAGACAAACTCCATTAAAAACACCCTGGGACATTCCAGCGCTGCACTTGCCATGGGCCCAATACATGCTGTACTATTTTACTCTTTTTCGCCATACAAGTCAGAACTTTAACTTCTCTTCAATACCTTTCTGCCCTACCACGACTGTGAAAGTAATCAGTCGCTAGACATTCGATTTATATCAGTGAAACTGTTAAATACATGGGCTCCTCTGAGCGTGAACATGTGTCTCTGTGTGAGTGTGTTTATTGCTACAGTAGCTGGAAATATGCAACCAGTCATCTCGACTGTGAACTGCTGTTGTTTTAAACGCCTTGGAGGTCTCTGTATCACTCCCACTCAAACTGGCACGAGATATAAACTGCATCCAGATGGAGGACTTCTGACGTTGTTTTCCAGTTGAGCAACATTATGCTAACAGGCAACACAGAGATGAGGGAGGTGGTTAAGGGTATCATCAACCCAATTTGAGATCTGTGCTCCAAGGGCACGCAGTATGCAATGGAAATGGATTGTTTGCCTTGTTTCCATCTATTGTCTCCCCTTCTGCAGTTTTTTTCTCTGTTTCCCACTCTTCCCTCTCAAATGCAAACATAATTATATAATTTCACTCTTGAAAAGCAAGATTTGAATAGAAAATGAATCAGAGGACACATGGGGATGAGGTGACATCAAACACAGATTTAACTGTCTGTAAAAAGTCTAAGGAATGGGCGCCTGCAGCCCACAAATGACCCCAGGATGACTCAAGTCCCGTGTATGTAAATTGCACACAAACCGCTCTTTCCCCTCAAATCACTCATCCACTGCTGAGAAAGCATAACCCCCAGGCCCCGTCTGATGCGTCTCTTCAGCGCGACTCTGTATGGTTTGGAAGCCAGCCTGTTTACTTAGGTTTAGAGAGGTAGGAGCGAAAACCCCAACACTTTTTTTTTCTGTGCAAAACAAAACAAGATGGGGACCAGAAACATGGACTCATACAAAAACCTTAAGAAAACTTGACATGTGTTTGAGGTGGAGGTGGTGCACGATGGGGTAAGTGGGTATAAAAGAGAACCAGCTCGTATATGTTCTGTTAATCAGAAGCAACAGTTTTGAATGATGATGGAGGCTGTGCATACCTGTTCATGATGATGGTATACATATTGTAAAGGATAGATCCAGTTAAAGGGAAAACTGTAGAATAAAGCATCAATTATAGAAAACATTTTTTTTCTGATTTCAATGTAAAAATCCCATTCAATCACACTGTGGTTGAGTGAAGGCAAAAATCAGTCAATTCAAGCCCAGATTGTCAGAGCAATTATTACGCACATGGTTTGACAAAGCTAGAAGTGGATGTTTAAATGCACTTGGTAATTTGCATGCTTGGATAAAGTAAGAGTTTGTAGAATTTGTAGATAAAGAAAGAGTCAAGTAGCAACGATTATCTGAAGTCATTCTGCTCCATATTTGCACTCACCCGTCTATGCTAACACTGGCCAGGATCGCTTGGTATGAGAGCGCTGTGTTTAGACGGCTTTCCGTAGCCTCAGTTGAGAGCAGTGTAAATAGACATAATGCCGAAATAACAGTCACTGGAATGCAATGCTGCTGATGGGGTTGTTGGCCTTGGATGGAGATTTAAAGTTGTGAGGCAGATAGATACATTCCCCACTTCTTTTCCTGTTACATGTTGATCTGGTCTGTCATGTCTTTTGGGGAGGGTAGTTTAGGTTGTCAATGAGAAGGGTGAGGGAGTCCAACACCAGTAGCCCAGTGGTGATGGGATGACACAAGAGAGAGATTGGTGATATTAGGATAATGGTAGCAAACTGGATAAAGTATTTTCTTTTGTAATAGGTTGCCAAACTCATTGCCAAAGGTCAGTATTTGAGACACAGAGTTGCATGTCTACCTCCAAGTCCAAAGAACTACCGCAGTGGGAAATATTGTATGTTTTGATGTGGGAAGAACTAAATTGATCTCTGGTAGCACTGAGATGAATATAAACCCTTCAGATATCCATCCTATCACTAAATCATTTTTCCAGACTTCAGAGGTCAGTGAGAAGTTAGTAGAAAGAATCACAAGAGAACGATTCACAGCACAGACTTAAAAACAAACATTGTCTGACTTACTTTTCCTGTATTTTCTGTCCACTGCCCCCTTTCCCGATCCCTGCCCGTGCCATAACTCTCTCTCGCGCTGTCTGCCCTGGACATCGTTTCATAACCAATGGAGGTTTTTGTTGGAATGACATAAATGGCCCTTAAATGCTGTTTGAGTGATGGGTGCTGGTATCTGTCCTCTGCTTGTCTGTATGTTATGTGTTTATGTGTGAATGTGTGCCAGCTCCAGACCCTGTTTCCGTGAGAGATGCCAAATATCTTTCATCCACCCCAAAAAAAAAAAACGCTTCTCCCCTACTCCTCCACTTCCACCGTCACTTCTTGATGTATACCACATCTCCCACAGTGGTCACACTCATTTTTGCTACTTTTCTTTTTTTTTTCCCTTCTCCTGCACACAATTGCCCTCTTACACTCATAAGGCAATTCCTACAATTTGCTTATCGCACGAGCACAGATGTGAAAATAAAGGGAGTCTAGACTGAGACCAAAACGACTGAGTTTTAAAAACTTGGGTTTTCCAAAATCATCATGAGTCAACAGAACAACGATGTTTTTTTGTACAACGACACAGAAATTGCCAAGCCAGTATTAATTCCATTATCTGTAGATCAGATGATTTTGTAAGCGAAAAAACATCACTACCACTTTGTCTGCCTGCCTCTCTCTCTACATATGCTCCCACTCATTGTACACACTTTGCGTTACTGTCTGAGCTCCCCTCTTGTTGCAGAAAAATGCACCAAAAGTGATTACAGACACATTCCAGACGCCCTCTATGGAGTGAATGATGGACCATTGGAGAAATGCAGAGAGAGACAACCCAAGAAGGACATAGGATTAAGTTCATCTGAGGTCGTCAATGAAACATGACAGCACCTTGACTCTGTGAAGCTCAGCGTATGTTCAGGAAAGAGTAGACACAAAGTTTCAGTCCCTGCACAGAGAACACAGCTGTGTTTCTGCAAACTATGGTTTCTGCCAACAGTGTTGCTATGCCATCACTTGACAATAGACAGAAAAGATGTGTAGGCGGTATCCAAGCAAAATGCCAAAGTGCTAAGGACACAACAGAAGATAGAATCAAAATGTCCTAGACTGAATTGAATCCACAGACAGGCGGAATGGGAATATGCCATGTGTCTGGCAGGGCTGAGAAATATTTGAACAATTTTTGACCCTGGCAGAATTACAACTAACGCTTTTGCTTCCCCCCATCCTTTCTGAACACACCGTATTGAGAGCAGTGTAATGGGAAGGGATGAAAGCAAGAGTTGTCACATGGAAGACATTTTCAGATTAATCAATGCAAATTCCATGTATTCCACTTTATTAAGAACAAGTATGGTACAAGAACAAAAACTGAAGGGCAGGTCTTTAATAGAACACATTGTTTCTTGCATGAAGTCCAAATGTGCTTCACACCCACCAACCACCCAACACAATCTGATGATTTTCCCCCTTAGTTTTGCATCGCTACATAGAAGGATTTGGTAAAGAATGTCAGCTTGTGTGGTTGAGTGTGAGTTTCACAAATAAAGCATTACCTCTCTGTAGGAAGAGCTCTCAGCTAAGACTGTTCAACTATCACCACTCTCTGATCACTTGAGCTACCATGTTTAGAGTAAACCTCCAACAAAAACAGCAGATTATTTTTTGATCAAAATTAATTATGCATCAGAACATAAAGAGACACAAAACTGGGAGAAATGTCGGTAATAGGGTTTTTTGTATCATGCATTCATAAAAAGGACCAACAGGGAAAGTTCCTCAATTCATCCGGGATCTGAATAATCAGTGTGAGCAACTTGGGGTTTACTGTGTTGCAAGAGGTCACTCTAGACATGTGGCTGCAGGAGCTGGGTATCAAACCCCGACATTCCAGTTGAGATACGACCGGCTCTACCACTGAGCCACAGCCCACCGATCAATCAATGCAGCAAAGGCCAAGACATCATGGATCTTAGTTCATTCAATGGTTGAATCCCCCCCCCCCCCAAAAAAAAAAAAAACACACTGTATGCTACATGTTACATCATTCAACCCAATAACATCTATCAGGTGGACTAAACCGCAATATCTTTTAGTCTTTAGGCTCCTGCCAAAATGACAATGATGATTGAAATTTTGTTATTTGTACCCTTTCTGGCTATTTGCCGAAAAGCTAAAGTCTCACCAAACTTTTATTGTAAATTTAATCTAGCGAATACAGCATAGCATTACAACTTTTGTTGAATAGTATGTTTGACAAGTCCAGTATTCACGAGTATCAAGGTCTGTGGACACTGAGTCATTTTCTTTTCCATCTGAAACTGCCTTACATTTAAAAAGAAATATGATCCAATGTTGTGTCAATTGTGCTTCCATCTTGAATTTTTTCCCATCTATCCCTGTGTGTCTGTGTGTCCCTACCTCAAACATACTGCCAGCAGAAATTGGTGTTCTTTTTTTAATGTGTGGTTCCAGTCAAGCTAGCAGCGTATCAAACTGGACCACTGACATCCTGAAATACACCTGGAAGTGATCAGTATGATTCCGAAGCTCCTTTATCAACAATTGAAACTCTCTTTGTCTTGATTTTAGGAGTGGATGAACCAAACAGTAAAGGCCTTTACTTTGTTTTAGCTCTGCTTTGTTCATCACAAACTGCTTAACAAATGTAGTCCCTGTAGCTCCATGATATTAACCAGCTAGTCTCTCAGCTTGCTTGGTATCTGTCTTGTGCTGTGCAGGCAGTTTAAGATGACATTGAGCTTTCAGAAATCCACTGCTGCATTTGGAATCAACACTGTTAACAGCAATGACAGTATAAGGAAAATAATAAGGTAAAAGATCCTTAAGGTTACCTCGTACTTAAGGAAAATTCAAAAGGAAGGGTTATGTGGCTGTGTCACACTGTACATAGTCGTTCAAGGTAACTGTGAAGTCCTCTAACTCTGTTGTCCTTGCGCTGTCTCTTTGCTGCAAAACATGAGGTTTGAATTAGCAGGATTTCATATGGCAGAGACACAGCATTCAGGACACATCCTCTCACTGTTAAGATCTGGCGCGGACATGTCTGCATCCTCATCTTTCCCTTCCGCCTACTTGTTATCCCTCCTCTTCCTTCCAGACTACGAGGGATAGCCATGTCTCGTCCCCTTGACGGAAGAAAATGACGGGAAAGTAATGTACATAATCTGTTTTACAGGAATGAACTAAAAATAACTCTGTTGCTGAATAAATAACGTAACACACAGGCAGCACTGTTAGACTTAAATGTATTGTCTAAATGCTCAAGACTACCCAGATTTCTGCTTCCCAGCAGAGATTAACAGCATAGAAAGTTTAGCTGATTGCAGAAGTTCTTGGGTATTACTGAGCTCGTTGCTCAACTTGGGGAATGGCCCGGGTGTTTCCGACAGGGTAAATAAACATTGGTGTAGTAGAGAGGTTGCGGCAAACTTAAGCATATAGTAATTCGGAAAGGAATGATCCGTGTCTGGGAGCAAACAGTTGCCTTAGTGTCAAAACAGTTTACATTTTCCTGGTTCTGTATTCAAGTTTAAAAGTCTGGTATTGTGACAACCCTAGATTTGAAGCAAACCCCCAGAGTGAGCGTGGATTCTTTGTTTCTGCATATCAAATCCTGTTCAAAGGCAGCACACGGTTGCTACAAACTTTTTGCTCCTTAGTCCAAGCTTGTTTCCTATTTTTTTGTCTCTTCTACCTTCAAGTCTTTCCTCTGCTCACACCTCTCCTTGCCTCTTTTCTCCAAATACCGCCCCTTCCAATTTCCATGGTTTCTTCAACGTACCTCTTTCCTTATTTCCTTCTTCCCATATCCCTATCGCACTTTCACCACAAGACAGGAAGACTTTGGTTTGTGCAGTTTTTCTGCCCAGCTTTGGAATTAATACAGCTCAGGCTCCATTGGGCTGGTTGTTGTTTCGGCTTGAAGAGGAGACCGGGGCCCACTGTAAGGAAATGACCACTTCTCTGGTTCAAATTAGCAGTGAGGCAACGCAACATGACTATATGCTGGCGGCTCGTAAAGGAAAAGGCAGGAAAAGTGGAGCGAGAGAGTGCGCAGCCATCTGTAAACCACATGAAAGTGAGTGGTAATTGAGTCAAAGCCCAACCTAATTAACTATTTTGTTCACTGGCCAAAGAACATCCTCCTGGAAGTGGTCTTACATGTGTAGCATTCACTGTCCAATCACAGTGGCAGACTTACATGGTTATCATCAAGTGGAGAAATGTATTTCCATCACATCATTCAGCAATCTATCATCTGTAGAACATCCATGCTTTATCTCAGGTCATGTAAATCTTTGACCTTCCTCACTTTTGAATGATCCCCTTTACTTCTGTGTTGCAACAGCAAACAGCTGCTTTCCAATCTCCTCAATCTTGTTGTCATACATAGAAAAGTGTAGCAGCATTGGTCCCATATGGATGGATTAGTTTGAGCTATAAACCGGCTTTTATTTGTAGGATATGTCATTGCTGTGCATGTTATGGCGGTTTTACAGCGTTGGGTTGGTGAATCTTTACTGAATTTCCATTTTAAAAACAAATTCTTCTGTAATTTCTTGCTTGCATGTGTTTCCATAAAAAGATGGCTTTGATGGACAAACCAAAGAGCAAATGATTAATGGAGAGGCAAATGGCTCATCCAATTAGGCTCGTGTTTGTTTATCCAAGTCTTCACTGTGCAGCATCTCAAATGTTCTCAATGAAACTCGACACCACTTGTATCCCATCCTAAATTGTTTGCAAGACCATAACCCTTCCTATCCTGTAAGCATGAAACGAAAAAAAACAGCTGCTTTGAGCACTTTGCAACACTTCCAAACTGCATCGTGTCTCTTGTCTAGCTCCAGGAACAATCACTTATATTGTAGGGATAAAAAGAAACAAGAGAAATGGAGTCAAGACCACATAAGTACACACACACATGCAGCAATGCTCAAATGCATTCACCTCAAACAAGCTGGAATGAGCACAAAGTTGTTGGGTTTTTTTTTTTCCATTGTATGATTTCACTACTTTGCTACTGATTACAGGAAATTATTAGGACAAAAGCCTTAGAGGACTGGTTGTGTTGTGCGCAGCATAATACCTCCGAGTGTTGCATTATGAAACACATGTTGCTCAACGGGCTCAAAGTCTGTGCAGAAAGGATTAAGTCTCAAAGCCAAGGCCATTTAAACATAAAGTCTGTGAGAACCCTGCATCCAACAACCCTGAGATACTGTAATGGCTTATGCTAATGTTTGTGTTTTGTCCAATGTGTTTGTTTTAAGTGTTTTATTCACATGGATACAGCGCCTTTGTAAATACATCATAGTGTACAAAAAAATGTATGAACCAATGCTGGTGTAATTTGCCCTCTTGAAATGTGTAATACAGTGTGACAAATTTCAAAAGCAACTTTAAAAAGCCTAGGGTGGTCCACTGTGGGGGATAAGTCGTCTTAAATCCATCTCTTTGAGGAGCGCTGTGAGCAAGCTAGTGTAGGCGTTTATCTGGGCAGAAAATGGCTAATGGGTCTGTTTGTTAGACAAGGGGGGCTGCAGATATATGTGGTTGGGTTTTTACTTCACAACATACTCAGTAATACTCATACTCAAAATCATAGAACAATATAAGGTTATTGTTGGCTGGAATATTTGTCAGATTTAAGGGAGCTATTTAACTGGTATGGATCTTCTCTACAGAAAAATCAAACAAGTGTATTTCTCAATTTGTCACACTATTTCTTTCGCAGCTACACGTTTAAACAGAAGTAGCTTGTAGCACTAAACCTGCTGATTGATGGTAGTGCTGTCTTCTACTAAAGACTTTGTAAAAACTATGAGTAAGGAGTGCAAATACATGTGTCACATAGCAAGCATCCATTTCCTTCTCCAAAAATCTGGCTCTGTGGAATGAAATGCTTTTTTATTATCCCCCTCCAAGGGAGCTATAACATCACAATAACCCCGGTTCTCTTTTTTTCGTTCTACGAACACCTACGCGCATGTCTAAATCAAGCTCAGACTGAACAATAACAAAGTCTGGAGCGTTTCAAAATGGTCTCTGAAGAGCTGTTTCCAATCTCTTTCTCAATATTGACCCATCAGAGAGAGATATATCCATCCTGCATTTGAAGTGAAATAATAAAAATAAACAGTTGGCTTGGGGAGTACGTCTGTAACGAGATGAAAAGAGGGATAATGTGAGTTTTATTCTGAGGAGTTGACCCCTGTTAAGAGTTGGCCTAACATCCTGCTTTTGGAAGCCCCAAACAAAATTCTTGCCAGACGGTGAAACAAAGGGCAATGAAGGAGAGGTAGCAGACTCAAAGGCAAATAAACCTACCCCATGTACTGTACACACATGCTCATTTGTACAGCTACCTGAACCAATCAAACATAAAAAAAATATATCCAATTAGCTTTGCTTGGTGTTGCAGGGTTTTCCCCTACTAAGACCAGTGTGCGAAGGGGTCAAACACATCCTCCAAGACACAGGGAAACTCTTTCTTCCTCGCGTCCAGTGTTGAATCAGGGAACACTCAGCCTCAGCGGTAGAGCATGAGCTGTCATATCCCATTAAGAAAGAACAGCACTGTTCCTGGATAAGCACTGAGGCTCTTGTTCCTGTTTGTTCCTGTTGGAATTGAAAACATAAATTTCTGTCCCAGGAAAAAAAACAACATCAAACCGTTGGGAAAGTAAAGACTTGACTCCAGGAAGCATTGCTCAATCGTGTTTTTACCCATTGGCTTGGTTTCTGCCCCTTGTTCAGGCTTCACTGACAGAAAGCAATGCCTGACATTGAGGAACAAGGTTGTTCACTGCAGGAGGTTTAGTTCGAGGGCAGTAAACTTTAGATTCATAAGGGATTTGTAGTCTGAAATAGTAAAATATATGGAAAAGCATAAAGAAGTTGTGAGATCATGACAAAAGTCAAGAATCAAGCAGAATGTTATAAGTTGAAAAAATGGCAATGACGAAGGTCCCATGTCTCCTCCTGCTTCTGTCTGCTAAGTGTGCCTACGATAAGTTCCCTCTGATAGCTGAAGAAGGCCTGTTTATCAAGCCCCTCTAAGCCTGTGAAGACTGAGCCACCGCTGACAGAGTCAATGGGAAGTAGATGAAAAATAACAACGAGCGTCTGCCAAGCCTTCCCACTGCTTGCTCTCCCTGACTCTCTCTCTCTCTCTCTCTCTCGCGCTGTTCCCCCTGTTGCCGCCAGAGCAGTGGAAAAACTCCCTCTGGTCCAGACACAGTTATGAGAGAATGAAAGAGAAAGTGGGAGACAGATAAACACAAATAAAGACAGAGGTAGACAAACGAATGAGAGACTGACGAGGAGAAAAATATTAAGGAGTTAAGCTTCCCTTTTCTGGTTTTTTTCAAGTCTCAAAAAAAAAAGCTTAGAGCCAAAGCCACGTCCTTCAAAACAGGGACCTGATTAATAATGTCCTCATCCTTTCTCTCCAGAGGGCCGTATGTTTACGCAGACTCACCATCTGCCATATAGCTGACTGACTATCACATATATTAGCTACATGTCCAGGCCAGAATGGATACCAATGATGTGCAAACAAGCTTAGAGAGTATAAACAAACCAAGCAAAAAGGAAGTAATGGGAGACAAGATGAAAATCTCAAGGAATCTGCGTGCCAAGATATGTTTCCATCTTCATGTCTGTCTTTTCTTTTCCCCCCCTTTCAGTTGAAAAAAAAAATCCAGCCATTTAATCCTGAATGTTATGGGTCACACTGTGATTAAGACCAGGGCCTGTATTTTGTTTCCACCGCCCTTTGCTGCAATTCTTCATTCTTTTCATCAACGGCACCAGTGAGCATGCCTTACAATACAAACTGAAGATTGTGCACACTTACAGTGTGGGTGCGTGTGTGTGTGTGTGTGTGTGTGTGTGTGTGTGCATGTTGGGCTGTAATTACAGACATGGGCTTCCGGCTGAAAAGTGCCCTTTAAGAAAACATACTCATTGTTGGTGTAGCCATTAAGGGAGTGGCCTGTTTTCACCTACGAAACAAAAGGCACAGATGAGAGAAGTGTGTGTGTGTGTGTGTTCCGAAGGTGTTTGGGTTCAAGGGAAGTAAAGGAATAAGTGGGCGTTTAATTTTCTTTGAGAATGACTGGCATTCTCCTTCATTTCCTGCAAGAACGGCACAACACTTTGAGTAACAGAAGCACATGTGCACTCTGATACACGCTCAGGCAAAAGCATAAACAAACATGTACCGAGGCACAAATTAAATCCAGGGGAAAGTCATTTACATTCATGTGACACACAAAAGCTTGGAGAAAATCTCAAAAGTAAATCTGGCGTCCTTGGACAAGACAAGTCAAGACAGGCTGGGTGAAAATATCTTTGACCCTCTAAGTCAATAATGATGTGAATAAGCAATGATGATGCTTGAGTAAAATGGAAAAAAGGAAATCTCGTTGATATATTGATTTTATGATTGGTATGAGATTATTCAGATCAGAATGACATTATTTTAAGATAAATAAAATAATAAAGACTCAGGATTCTCCAGAAATACAGCAACAGGTTTCCCTTCACTACAAGCAGCCATGTCTTTGTGTTAGTGTGAGACAGTCAACTGCCTGGTATTCTGCCCCCTTGTGGAAACAAGGTGAAGGATATTTTACAAACCAGAAAAGGTATTTAGGCCTTGGCACCTTCTATTACTGGTTGAACCTTTTCTCCTATCTACTGTACTGTGTGTCTTTGATGAAGCTAGGATAAGAGATGTTTAATCATAGACTGATCTGAGGAGCAGTACAGTAAGGAGCCATAAATAAGTCCTTGACATTGGGAACAGGAATTTTCCTCAAATATTTTCAAAAACTCAAAGAGCTGGATGTTGAGTTAAGGGTCTTAAAATCACCCGTCTTCAACACGTTCAGGCCTATAAAGTAACAGCAGTGGGGCGTGAGAGTCTCAGCGCTGTGTGAGCAGGCGGTTTGGCAAAGCACTACGTGAGAGTGTTCATCTGTTTGAAATGTGTGTGTCTGTGTGAAGGACTGTTGAATCCTTGTAGGTCCCTGTTGTAATGCACAGGGTATAAAGTTTTGCTGTGTGTGTGCTGCTGTGCATACCGCATGACCGTTGTTTGTACATAGTTGGTCACGCTTCAACACTTGTAGCAAAAGCCCTGAAAGTGCAGCTGGTTGGAGGTTGTTATTTAAGGTTAAATGATGTTACAGCACGCAAACACGCTTGAGCTGCTTGTAACCACAATCAACAAACTAAAGGATCAGGTGCCGCCCACTTGGGAGCACAGAATCCCAGTCAGTGGCATGACCTTACCATGGTTACAACCCAATGTTGCCAATCATGCATATGCCAAGAATGGAGAGTATATGCCAAGGAAAAAAGGCAAGTGATACCGGCAAAAGCAGAGAAGGAACATAAATCTCCTCACGTATAGGTACTTTAATGCAAATGAAGAGAAGGTGGGAAGCTGAGTGGAAAACAGTAAATCTATATGAAGGGCTCTGAACTTTATGGGCAAATATACTTTACAAAGTAAAGCAGACGCTGCTGTGCACCAGCAGCTTCTCAGACCTGAGTACTCCTGTTGCAGCTCAGTGCCAGGAGGAGAGTTCACACCTTGGTGTGTATCCATTCACCCACTCCTCTTGAAGATTCTGTAACACACTTTGATGCCAGCTAGGACCATGCATGTATGATTGCATGTGGAACGAAAATACACACACACCGGTACACACACAGGTACATATCCAGTTGAATTTTCTTTTTGTGCCGCAAGCCAATGAAATAAAGCAGTGCTGCCAAATGTTTTTTGATTTCAGAAAACCATCCACTGTCTTTTCCAGACTCTCTCCCCCCTGCCCCCCTCCCTCTTTCCTTCTTCTTACCTCACCCTACACCTTTCTCTCTCTCACGTCTCCCTCCTTTTGCTAAAAAAAAAAAAAAGAAGGAAAAAGCCTGCTGCTGGTGCACTGAAACACGTGTTAGAAAAATGTATCTCCTCTGCAAAGCGTGCATTTTGGAATTCTCTCTTAATCTTTTCACTTTGTTTTTGTTTCTTAATGGTCTTTTCCCTTTTCAGTTTACCTCGTTCTATCTCTGTCAGTTTGTCATTGATAAGAAAGTCTGCTGTCTGTGCACTGAAACACGTGGTGGAAAGATGTATCTCCCCTGCAAAACATGCGTTTTGGAATTCTTTCTAGTCTTTAGCACATTGTTCCCCTTGGTCTTGTCCCTTTTCATTTTTGCCTATCGAAAGTTTGTCATGCGTGATACCTGAAGACTCAAAGTCAAGGCAATTTCTCCTCTCTCTCTGCTGCTATGAAGGGATGTCGTTACAATGGAATGCAGTGTCACTTGCCAGAGGCGTCACAGTGGATGGACAGAGTGAAGCAACAGGGGAACGAGGGATAGACAAGAGAAGAGAGGGCCATGTGTCCATTTGTTGTACTCCTTTACTTTGGTACATTCCATTCACTATATATGCCGTTAAACTCCCAAAATATCCAACGAGCTGCAGTCTATGCAAACCGAATAGGCAATATGAGAAAAAAACTATGTCCAAGTTTGAAAACACAACATTTAACTGCATGCAGGACACTCCTCTTAATCAGAATTTCTGTTATTGAGCAAATGCCATTGTACATATCCAACTTACACACTGCCCCATCAGTCCAAATACCCACCACGCCCACTTCAACATAATCAACGATAGTCCAGAGTATGTGGGTATTGATGAAACAAAATCTCAGCCCCAACACCTGAAAAATCCAGTACCCAGGACTGAATCAGTAATCAATAACATCTCACACACACATAAGGTTCCTTTTTCTTCATTACAGATGAATTCAGGATCCCCAAAGTAAATTAATAAAGGGATCACATCCACAAATTCTATAGTGTAATGAGTGCCCATTCAATATGTTTGTCCTGGTGGGAGCTTGATGAAAAAACTGTACCGGTTTCTTTTAATCTGCAAGCTGCTACTCTGTGCACTAGCTTAGGACTGAGGAGAATTATGCAGGTCCCATGACTAAGATATTTCTGCGTCTGCTTTTTATTTTAATTTTTTCTCCTTTCCTTTTTTCCACTCCTGTTTCTTTTGGCTTGGGCCACTCGTGCCACATGTGATAAAAGCGACAACAAAGAAAGGACAACAGCTGACAGGATGAGAGGATGCTGACGGAGCCAGGGCAGGTAAGACTTACCTTTCTCTGTTCAGAGCGTTGAGGGGGCAGGGAGGGGGGTGGGGGGGATTGCACTGGATAAGAGCAGCGGTAGGTGTGAGCGTCAGGTGGATCTCTTCTACCTCCCTCCTTGCTTCAGCCACGAGTGTCTCCCATGGGACGCAACAGCATCAGATACTCAATTGAACATGCATACAAAAAGTGTGTTGTCCTCTTGCAAAGCTCAGCTGGCACCCAAAATTGGTCACGTGCTCACAAAAAAAACAACCTAGCAAGTTGAAAATTAAATAACTCCAGGTGGAGTCTGTTCAGCTTTTAGTTTACTGTTTCCAACAAAACAAACCAAAGTCCATCCATGTGCTTTTTCGGCAGAGGTGGCAAAAGTGAGAGAGCAGATTAAAGTGAGAGTGAAAAATCCTCTAAGTGCTGTCTTCAAGCTGTCCACACGCAGGTCTGAGGAGCACCTTCCCAATCTGTTAGCTCTCGCTCTCCAGGGTGGAAAGTAGGAGGGAAGGACTGAGGGAGCAGGACAGAGAGGGAGCGAGACGGAGAAACAGTGGAGGGAGAGTCAGTCAGTCAGTCAAGTCAGTCAGGCATTCAGGCAGGCAGCAATGCGCTGTATATTGAGCTAAAGGCTGTGGGTCCAAGCAGGCAGAGCTCCCACTCCCAAGACTTATAACCAGGAGCTGTGCACCTCGCTGCTCCAATCTCCCTGGCTCACTCCGTTATCCCTCTCCCACTGAATTATTTTGGGAAAGACAGACAGGATTGTTCATTGGGTTAAACCCCTTCACACAGAAAGAAAGTGTCTGTGGCTGGTTTCTCTGAGGAAGGAGGGGAGTGAGCAGGATGGGGTGGGGTAGCACCGGCGCAGGGAGGGGTGGGGTAGGATGAAGAGGAGGGATGGGAACGAAACATAAACTAGAAGAGTAGAGTTAGGAGGTTTCAAATGCTCATGAGCAGCCTCCCTCAATTCCATTATTGCCAAAAATGTACCTTCCAAGAAATCCTGCTTTATGCTTCTGTTAAAACATGCTCATGAACACAAAAATCTAACCAAGAAATCAAGCTCAACTAGCCACAAAAAACTCAGAGAATTTAAACATAAAGTCTCTTTCCAAAACTTCTCTCCGTCCCTGCCTTCTAGCTCAATTGGACAATTAATAATCTCTTTGCATTACATAACGCTGGATAAGGGTAATACATAAAGGGGCATTGTGTTGCCACCTACAACCTCCATCTGTTTGTGTATAATCATTACATGATGGCACTGTCTTGGGGATGCCTCCAAAGCAAAGCAGCAAATGACATTTCAAATTCCGCCACTGCTGTTATTCATTGCTACATGATGTATTACAAGCATAAGACAGCTCAGACATGCCAAGTATTTGCTGGAAAAATGCATGAATTCTTATCAACATGGGTAGTTGGAAATCATGTTTTGAAAGTTAGCTTACAACCGAGAAACTACAGGTCATATCTTTCCAACAGAAGTTCACTTAGACCAGTACAAGATTAGCATTCTGTGTTTTAAATTGGCACTGTGTTAGCTGGCTCTGTGCAACGGTAGTGGACCTTGAAGAGAAATCCGCTCCGTGGCTGTGATTGGACAAGCCAGAGAAAAGCTGGCCTTGCCTTTTCCTGGAAGACCTACTGGGACAGAGCCATTGGCAATGTCCGAGATCAGATAGAGACTCGGATGTCGAGTAGATCTTGAAATGCTAGAGCAAGGGGGAAGAGAGGTAAAAGAAATGTAGAGAAAACTGTGTAGAACTTGGTCCACTGTTTTCGTGCTATTGCTAGTCTTTCTGTTGTGCCGTTTTAGATTGACTGATAAAAAGGACTGACATTTTAGTGGCATCCACTTATTCCTAACTTTGGTGGATGCTTAAATTCCAGCAACTTAACATCTGAGCAAGTTATATTCAGATATTCTGCTTTTGTATTTGTCTTGGCTGTATTGTTGATGTTCTGGGTTATATTAAGGGTTTGTGGGATAGGCAGAAATAAGCATTGAGCTTGAGCCCATTGCTTGTATGGTCATGAAGTTTATTGTTGACCAAAATAAAAAATTTCCTTTCATTCATTTTATACTTTTATTCATTTGTAATGCTTATTGTATTTAGTTGGACCCACTATTTGAAAAATATCACGATAGTACATTTATGAGCCAGACAAAGTTTCTAAAAGGGTTTCTCTGCTTTGTTTTTTGGCAATTTCTTTTGGAAAATTCCATCAAAAGCAAGAGAGCAAAATGGCGAAACATTCATTGGAAGGATTTATTTTGCATACATTCTATTGGAGAAACCTCTAATCTATTACAGTAATCAATAATTGGTGAGTTTATTGGAAGGTCATCAACAGGCTAATTATTGATTGCGTCACCAGAGTCAAAAGCAAAAGTGTTCATGACTGGAGCCGTCAAAATGGAATAATCATTAAAGAAATAAGCAATTTGCGTCATTTCTGTGAAAGACCCATGGTGTAGTTTGAATAGCCCTCTGAAACATGGAAAGGGTGGAGTGACCAGATGCACAGCCATGATGTCATCAATAGGAGCCCTGTGTGGTGGTCAGGCCTGCCATTCATCCGTCCACAGTGTGAGCATGTGTGTGTTGTTGTCGATCCCACCCTAGCACAACAGCAATCGCTTTCTGTAGATCAATGAGGCAAAGAATTGTTAGTTAGTGGCGGCTAAAACATAGACATGAGAAAACCCTTTCATATACGAGCTACAGCTATGTTACAGTGCCACAAAGACTCCTGCTTCTGGCTCCAACGGAATATCTGCTCACCTTCTAATACTCTCACTAAACAAACGTTCATTCCCAATCAAAACCTTTGGTCAGCACACACCCTTCAGAAAATCCCCTAACCATTCAATGCAGCTTAGTACACAAGTCCCCTCCCACTCGCTTGCTTTTACAAGGTGAAACATTCCCGAGAAGAGGGAAAAAACACCTGGTCGTCAAAAGTTTCTCTTTTTCACTCCACTTTTCCCCTTTTTGCTCCATTCCATTAGTAAGAGTAAAAACAAAAAGTGGCCGTTAACCGAGTGGAAACTGTTGCATTGCATCACACAGACCTGTCTTTGGCCTTGATGTGCGTTAAAAGCCCCAAAATAAGCCGTGAAGGGCAGGTTGGCGTCACCGATACACTCCACCCTACACCACACCCATTGCACAGAACATAGACCCACTATGTGTTAATGTAGGGGGGTCTGTTCTACTCAAAGGTGATGTGTTTAGGGTGGGTTGATTTTGTTTGGGGTTGCAATGAGCATGTGTGTTCCTTGAGTGGGTTGTGTAAATGGCAGGAGTGTGTTGAAGGGTGGAGTTGCTTGTGTTTGTAAGCTTGATTGGAATTAACTTTTGGGTTGTAATCTGAACTTGTTTATTCTACTTAGTGGCCACACTGAGATAAGTATTGTACAGTGGTAATAGAGTCGATAGCATAAGCTAATATGGTTTTGACAGTGTTAAATCTCATTACCCTTATGTACAAACAGCCTTTAAAAGCAAGCTTTTATCAAGCCTTCATTTAGGGTTTGCAGGAAAACATCATGAACTTTCTTTCAGTGTACCTGCTTTTATTCAGACAAGGCCTCGATATCAAGTAACAAAGGTCAAAGGTAAAAGTTCACGCAAGGACAGCAGAGGACAGATGTTCCTCTTTTCCATCGCTGGCTTTCCTCCTCAGCTTTTATACTCTCTCTTTTTTTTCACTATCAGCCTCTTTTTCCCTTGGGCATTGACTCAAAGGGCCGTTTTCTCTCAGGTGATGTGGTCCACCTTTGTCTGTTCTAACCTTACAAAGGAATGCCTGGCATTCACCAGGCTGTGCCTACACAGGGCTGTTAAGGAGAGTGAAAGGAAGGCAGTGAGGAAAGTAAGTAGGTAGAAGAAAACAAAGTTTAAAAGATACAAAATGTGTTATGGAGAATCAAAAGGGGAAGAATTTAACATTCCCAAAAGCCAGAAGGCAGGAAAGAAACAAAAATAATAAAGAATGCTGGAGGGTTAGGGGGAGTTTGATTCTTTTCACACGCTTTGGATAAAACTTGAGAGCTCTGAAATTGATATAAATTTCAACAGGGAAATTCCTCTGAAATGGGTTTGGGGCTCTGCCACCACGCTTGGCTGGCACAAGGATGGAGGGGGTTAGGGGTGGAGATTTTGGATTGGGTTTACAGAGGGCATATGAGAGGAGGGGAGTAAAGTGGAATGATGGATAGAACAGGTAGAGTCGAAAATGTTTCTGGCTAGATCACGCTGGTTAACCTGATGGATATTGTTGCAGTGCTCAGTTATCCCCATTTCATTTGACACTGATGAAGGCAGGAAGGTGGGACAGAAAAAGGATGGCAGTGTTCCACCATGGGAAAAGTCACGATAGCAATTTGAGAGGACAGAGGGGGGAATTCTTCCATTTGTTGCACCATACAAGAGTAAGCAAAAAGATAGAGGTATAGAGACTAACAGGAAATATAACAGGTAATTTGATGGGCTGGCAAGGTATTCACTTCACTTTCTACATGCAGAACATAAGGAGGAGGTGGAGGCGGGTGCACATTTTTAAGTGTTTTCACAGTAGCTATCGTCCACCTTTCTTGCTCTTGCACATACACACACACTCACACACTTCTGAGCAGGCATGCAAGATGCTGCAGCATGTGCAAATAAAAGAGTGGCGACTGAATGGTATTTTACTGCTTCTGTATTTGTGGCTCTGGGTGGTCCCCGCTGAAAGGGTCATTAATCATCAGTCGGGAATCAGATGTCAGGTGTGTGTGTTTGTGACAGAAAGAGAAGGGGGCTGGTTGGTAACCAAATAGGAAGCAAGAGCACCTACTGTACTGTGCTGTATGAAAGAACAGTTAAATGTGCGAGAGTGTGAGAGCATGTTTGAGGTTAGCCCTGCGTACCAGTGGATATCCTAATCAGCCAAGATGAATGAATGTGAATATTTTTGCCTGGTAATTGTTTCCAGAGAGCAAAAGTGCTGCTATATCTTAAACAGAAGAACTTTTTTTTTTGCAGTGTATGTGTATTAAATACCATCTATGTTCAGTACCACAAGTCAAGGTTATGCGATACAAGCAGGAGCAATACCTCAAAGGAGTGTCAATGCTTGGTTTTTTTAAGCCAAGCTACACCAATCTGATTTTAGAGTAAGTGGAAATAATCAAATTCATTACTCCTCTTTTATAATTTACAATCTCAAAAAAAAAAAAAAAAAAAGCCACACATAATTGGTTATTTTAATCCCCCTGCCTCCAATCTAGCCTATATCCTGCTAATCTTCAGTTCAGGCTTACACACTAACAGAACAAACAACACACCCAACAATCTGTACCCAACTGATAAACTCATCAATCTACAAATAATTCCAATTCTGTTTTTCTAATCCTTCTTGATGACAGACTTGTCTCGACCCACCATCCATAACAAGGCAAAGAGAAGGACAATCCAATCCAAGTACAAAGACAGGGAAATAAACTTTTAGGTTTGTTTTGTTACTCCTTTTAAAAACCATTTTCCGTTTCAGAACCAGCAGGCAGCAGAGTAATTTCCTTCGCCGCTGAAGCAACAGAATCCCCTAACCCAAACAATCAGGTTAGAATAAATAAAGTCAACTGCCGGAGTTTAGAGAGCTCAGCATCTCATCCAAAAACTCCACCCTAGCTGGATATGAGGGGCTTGCACTTTGGTCCAAAGATGAGTAAAGTTCATTTATGGGTGTCTTAAACCAGGAAATGATTAGGGGGACAGATCTGACTTGAAACTTCTAAACCATCCCAGTACAGCACATGAGGTTTATTATTTAAGATCACATGTATTGAAGCCAAAAGCTACACACTTGATTCACAATGTGTTGAGGACCTTTATCTCTGTATCACGTCTTAATGATATCATTCATTCCTCACATAGCGAACGGTGTTCTCATGACTTTATCTCATTATCTTGATATCAGAGATAGCAATTGTTGTTTTGCAAATAGTGAGATTTTTAGGCCCACCTGGAATAACATCTGAATCATACAGTTATTGAAATTTCAAAAATGTTAATTTAATGATGACTTGCATTATCCAATGAGTATTCAGTATTTTATCATCTTGACCAAATGTAATTAATTGTATTGTGCATAATGCTTAACAAAAATAGATTCAGATTAAGACGCTTATCTGATTCTCGATTCAGATTTGATTGTATGAAAATCTAATTTTACTGAAAACTCACAGGCTGTACCCAATTGAAATGAAAAGCTTATATAGGTTTGATATCCCAGGCACTTCAACAACCTGGTTTGTGACCTTTTGAGTGGCAGCAATCCTTTCCCTGAACTTTGCCCTCTGCTTTTACTAAGTAGCTTCTGTGTTCCCAAGATGCCTTGGGAGGTCACTCCTGTCCTTTCCAACCTGCAGTTGTAGGTTTAGTCCTCTTATAACAAACTCATCCACTCACTTGACCACTCTCTGACCCTGGAGGACCTCCAGTATTGTTTGCCGTGTGTTATCCCCGCTGTGAAGCTTTTCTCTGTGAAGCTGTCAGCTGTGCTGTCTGTAAAGAGGCACATACACTCACGCATCTTGCTTAATGGTATGACATACATTTTAGTAAAATGGTGCCCTTTCCCACCTGGCTTCCTGTCTAGCTTTGTGAATGTGTCCTGACCTTCATGCTTACAGGAACCTCCTCCCTAAACAGCTGTTTCCACTAGTCCCACCATCCACCATCTTCCAAACACAAAGAAACAGAGAAACTGCAACTGTAGTCACTGTCCTAGCGCTCAGTTCACACACAATGTATGGATATCACATCATGAATTTCAGATTCTGAATGGGTCATATGTCATGATAAATGGATCTGGGAAAAGAGTTTGAAAAACACAAAATTGGCCCTCAGCGAGACATTTAGAAATATTAACTGTAGGAAGGGATCATTTTCCGCCTTTGATCATTCTGGGAGTATAAATAGGGAACAATGTGACCTTGTTCAGTGAGGGGGGAATTAGCCATAAACCGCTGGTGACTGAGTGACTGTTTGATCCACAACACACCCTTTGGAGACACACTGTTTTTTCATGCAAAATTCATTAACTTGACTTATTCCTGCAAGACCAAGAAGACAGGGTGGCGCAAGGATGGAAATACGTGTGTATATATTACACAAAACAAGCTGTCAAGCTGGAGTATAAATAATGAGGCTGTCAACATGAGTGCCAAGCCTTTGCCAACAAACCACAGTTTATGTCAGGGGAGCCCAGCTAACACTGACTCTCCCATACACCTTCACAGAGTGGCAAATCGAGTTTTCGTGTTTCTCTGCCTTTCTGCTTCTCCGCCCTCTTTCTGTTTTTCTGCTTTTTGCCCAGTCTCTCCTCGGAAGCCTGCAGATGTGTAGCTATGCGAAAGAAAACAGGCAGCAGGCCTCCGGCTTTGGTTAGCATGGAGAACATGCCAGAAAAACAAAGATTTCTGAACTGTACAAACACTACAGCAGAAAAACTGCCGCAAGGACCACCCATGGAGGTGGCAAGTGAGCAACCGAGACCAAAACCAGCTTCTTGGATCATGCTGCTACTAGATAAAAAGCACAACATGCATGGGAGGATCAGGAGTCACGGACACATTATGGGGCTGAATGAAATAGAAGGGAAAGGGTGTAAATGGAGAAGTGGGAGTGTTCTAGTGCAGCCCAGTACCGCTAAAGATTGTTTCTCTTGATAATGATTCCATACCTCACAATTTACATCCATTAAAGGGTTCCCTCCACAAAATGTGTAAGGCCCGATGGCAATTTTTTTTTTATGAAGGCCAAGCTCCCATTCTTAGGGTCTGAAATAAAGTCAATACTAAAACTGACCTGAGTCATTAATTAAAATGCTTTTTTTAAATACATTATTTATTCATGACAAATGTAAAAAAGATGAACATATAAAGCAGAGTCCATCCTTTATTTTTTTTCCCCAGTCCCCATTGGCTTCGATGCTAAACCAACCATAAGGGATGCGACCTGATCACTCTCAGGCCTGGGGAAAAATCTGCACTTGGTGCATTCCATTTGCTTATTATTGTGTCCTCTTTCATGAGCAATGAAGCCAAAAAAGATTGTAGATGAAAGCAAGCAGACCTTTTTCAAACTAGTTCAGATGAAGGAGAGGATATAAGTTTATGTTAATGAAATTGATAACGATTTTCATCTATGCTACATGAGATAGGGTTCTTGTTCTAACAGCTTTACAGAGGGCTGAAGAATGAGGTGCTAGCTGACTTAGGAACTCCAACAACCCAAAGTCTGGCTTAATGTGTTGACTCTGTACCATGAATTTAAACTTTCTTCTCTTCTCCTTTCAAAAATATCAAACAGCGCGCACATCTGAATAGTTTAATACTGTGTGCTGGACAAAATATGTATCCAAAGACAGAGGAAGACAAAGTCTGCACACCAGACGCTGCTCAAATTAACATTAACATTAACATTCCAGTGGGGCCAACCTTTTGTATCCATAGTGTTAAGTGTCACTAGTTAGGATTGGGGGAAAAATCAGCTAACCTTACAACAGGTGTCTGGTGATCTTAAGCCATGTGGGCCACCAGGTCTACAATATTCTAGTAGAAACCTTACACTTGAGAATATTTTTTTTCGCTTAGAATAAAAGCGCTGCACGAGCGTCTTGAATAGTTGAGTACTGTGTGCTGGACAACAGTCTCTTGACAACAGCCACTGTATGTCGGACACCGCTCCGTTGCTTTCTACTGTTTGTTTTATATTTGAGATATAAAAACCAAAAAAGCTTGCCCTCCTACTTGGTCTGCATGTTGAGCTTACAATAATACATTATAATAATAAATAATTATGACGGCCCCGATATCACGGCTCTGATCAGACACTGAGTAAGAAGGATGTGGGTACACGACGTGATCCACGGGAGATAGAAAATAGGGGGATTATCATGTATTTTGAACAGAGCCGTCAACAGTGCCCTACTGAAAAGTTGAAAGATTTTAGACTAGAAGCGCTCAAAGGAGCCGCACAAAAAAAGGAGGAGCGCTTTGAAAAAGGATGCTGGGCACTGCGCCTTTTCCCTGGGCAGCTGCCTGCTGCTGAAAACGCTCTGTCCTCATTGGGAACAATTGAAAAATGAAGCTGGTACTTAGAATACGAATTTTCAGTGGTGTGTCCATAAAGATGTGCCTCCAATATAGCCTATAATGAAGTTAGGGTGTGGAGGTTTAGCTGTTGGAGAGGCATGTAGCTCCAACCTTTCTGAATTGCATTCTATCCGAGGCCCACAGTCTGTTTGCTTTAGCCCCTTTTACACTGCCTGTTTAAAACAGAACTGTTATACCTCTGTCAAAAGGTACTGATACAAATTCACCAAAGATGCTTCCAGATCTGGAGACAGAAGACAAAAAAAAAAAATTCTGACTTCCATTTGTAGTTCAAGGTTTAATCATTATCTTGTTTGCATGTTTAGATTCTGGGAGGAAAACATGCCACCCTGAAATCATGGATAGTGATCATTTGGCAATTTTTTTTTTTTAGCTTTTTTATAAAACACCACGGACAAAACAATTCTCAGTCATCCTTCGATCCTTTATCACTTCGATGAAGCCCTATAAATGTATCTGTCACTCGCAGGGTCTATATTGTCATCAGAGGGTAGCCAATGGGTTTCAAGATTGAGTGTAATATTACAAAATTGCAGGCTGCGAGGTTTTGAAGGATTGTCCATTAAATACACTTGTTTGGCAGTGGAGTTTCATGTTGTGGCTAAGCTCTTGAAAAGCTTTTTTTTTTTATCCTCCACAGTCCTTTTCAGTTACCTGCCTCCAAATCTTACACACAGCCCCTGCAACTTATCATCACTTTACCAATTAGAACCCCTCTCAATTACAAATGCCTGCTGCAGGCTTGTGGCACAATCCTGTTACTCTGCAAGTTTGTCTGCGTCTGTTTGCACACTAATGGATGTTTATGTGCAGGAGATGTAGGCTGGGACATGTACAGGACATTTACGTTTTCTCTCAGATTTCCTGCTTTGACTTGCAGCTAGCGGAAGGCGTGTCTTTTCTTTCCTGAGACAGACTAATAAACATTATTGTTGGAGCTAGGGAAAAAAGCTGGAATAGGACAAGGTCGTGACTTGTGTCAGTTGTGCATGTGCGTGTGTTCAGGAAACACACGTGAAGGATGGGCTGTGTAAATGCATAGAGAATAGTAGAGAAAATAAACTGGAGGGATTAGAAAGGAACATTAGAAAGTGTATTACTAACAGTGCCTCTAAAGTCACAGTGATTGTGTGTCGGTTGTTGGAGCACATGATTGTTAATTCAGGCTGCCAAATAAATGTTTTTTTCAAGTTTCACTCAGCCAGGCTTTTTCCTTCTGCTAACCTTAGCAATTAGTTGGGCAGCATACTCTGAGACTTTAGCCAGTTCCAACAAAAAACAATGTTATCATTTTGGTACAAATGGCCAAAATCACTAGTCCAGCACGGTTAAAATTCCAGGACAAACAAATGCTCACACTTTGCTCACACTTTGCATCCAACCTTGTGCTACTTTTGGGCTGTTAAATGCAAATAACTTGCAGAAGGACAGAGCTGTTCTCTTCTGGGCCAGTTTCTCAAGGGAAGAGAACAAGATTGTAAATTGCAGACAAGAATGTTCTGTCAAATACGAATCAATTATTTGTTAGTACTGCAATTCAACTAAATTGCATACAATTGTCACAATTGTAGATGTTGGAATTGTGAAAAATCACACTGAAACCCAGACAGGATGCTGGGGTTTTTTATGATGTTGTTTCATTTCCAAAGTATGTTTAGGTGTCTAGATGTTGAGGTGGTAGATCGCAGTAACAGTGGAAAATCAAACACAATATCTAAATTTGCGCTACATGACCTTTTAATCTGATTTTTACAGATCCCTTAAAGGTTAACAGACTTTATATACAAGTGCTTTCATTTCTTTGCTTTGGGTTTATTGCTCTTCTCTGCTTTGCCTTAAAAAAAAGCTGAAGCTGATGCTATTCTGGAAAAGATATTAGCCTGTTTTCTGTTTGAAACCTAAAGCTACATTAGTCAATTCCCCACCACCATGTCATATCGTGTATCTAGATTCTATGTCAATTTTGGCCAGCTGTAATGGATGAATTTGAAAGAAAGTTCTAGATAAAGCAGAGTGAACATGTAGAGAAACATGGATGCAAATGTACTGGACAGCACGTCAGATTCCTCCACGCTTTTCTGACTGTCTTCATCATTGTTTTTCCTAAATTCTCAGGATCTACCTCTTCTCTTGCCTCCTGCCCTTCATCCTCTACATATTTCTCCCTTGGTGTGGGTTTTAAAGGCTGAGACTTCAACCCAACCAGTGGGCTGTGGTTCCCTCCTAAACCATTCACATGGAACTGGTTAGGAAGACATTCCTTCCATGGAGGGAATGTCTGGCACCAAGCGCCTGTAATACAGAAATCATAAACGGGAGGTCCAGCCTAATCGTATCCCATGGCACTCTCACCCTCTCTGAGCTCCCTCTTCCTCCTTCCTCTTCCTCTCGTCCTCTCTGAGGAGCTATTAAGAAAGGGACGGGGAGACCAAGAGCATTAGCTGATCCTATCTTTTCCTTTCCTGTGTAAAATAAGGGTGTTAATCACTTGTGGAAGTTCAGCCGATCAGATTCTGGTAGTTGGCAAATATTCTTTCTGATCTGTTGCCACAAATCAAGTGTTTAATATTTCCAGCAATAAAAAAACCGATACAATGTTATGGATTGGTGTTATAGATAAGTCTGTCTTTGCACTTTACATGCAGTCACAACAAAAGAACACAATTACTAAGTGAATGTAAAAAACATCCTCCCTCAGAGACAGGTTTGCGTTCCATTTTTAACACTGTTGAGAGGCTCCAAGGATTCTCAATCTCCAAGCATGTTTGTTATTGTCAACTTCAAGTCGGATAACAAAAAAAAAAATCATCCTGGATACTACTTTAAAAGCTTCTGCACCTCACAGACAGGAGCTCATGATAAATCAAGCAAACTGAAATGTAAGCTGAGTGCAAGTGAAACATTTCTTCAAATCTATGACAGCAGGCTAACCTAAAGTCCTAGAGCCCATGGGTAATAACAACCTGACACCTGAGGGGACTAATAGCAGGTCCCCTCAGCGCTATAAGCCAATATAGCTTTTTTCTTCACTCTTAAGGCCCTCATCTCATTTTTTCAAGAACAACTTGTCCAACACCAAGCAGTGGACAAAATGATCAAATCGCTGTTGAAGAAAACAGATGATTTGAAGCAGTAAACTTTATTGCTGTAAAACCAAAACAGTCCTAAACAATTATTGGGTTCACATTTTTGGGTAGCCAGAAACACGACATCATATGAATAAAAACAGTGGTTCCCAACCCTTTCTCCTTGGAGCCCACCCTATTTGCATCTAAGAAAAGTTGAGCCCCCCACAGTGATACACTGCTGTCAACCCCCATCCCAATCATTTTCAAGAATTCTTTCCAATAGGGTGAATAGACGGTAGCTCTGCCTCCATGCAGCTTTTCTTTCGTCTTTTTCTGGTACTGGTTTTCGTACCTTAGATGTTCCAACAGTCTCTGTCGGACTTTCTGGCTCAATTCAGAGAACCTACAGATGTCTCCAGCCTCTGTTTCCTTCTCCTGTTTCTCCACTGCCGCACTTGGCCCTGATTTGTCCTCTTGGATAAAGGTGATGAGAAAAGAAGCAGCAGAGGATTGCCTCTGTCCCAGTGCCACATACATGAGAACTAACAAGTGCCAAGCACAAGCAGTGGATTTTTCACTTCACGATCATTTGCACGACCTTTCATGGCTGAAGCTTGGGATCATTTTAAGAAGACTTTGACCTCTGAAAAGACAGTTGTCACTCTTGATTGTTATTAGCTGAAAGTAATTAACATTAAAGGTAACATATTGTGCAAAATTCACTTTACCATGTTTTTCTAACACTAATATGTGTCCCTAGCCTGTCTACAAACCCCCCAATTATGAGAAAAGTGCATCCTTACCGCCTTTTCGTTCTCCACTTTTCTAAAAAATGTGTGCAAAGCATTCCGTTTGGAGATTTTCCCTTCGTGACATCACAAAGGGCAGTTACCCCTCCCCCAGCTGGATGACACTCCCACAGCTAGGTGTTTGTTCTGTCCTCTGAATCTTCCTTTCCGCCTTAGGCAATGGAGCATGGTGTGAGAAAGCCCAAGCAAGCTAATCTCTTCCAGAGGGGCGTGGTCCAACACAGTTCACTTGCATTTAAAGCTACAGACACAGAAACAGCCTGTTATGAGCCGGGCTGAAAAAGAGGGCATAAGCGGCATGATAAAATACAGGATCAGAGTGGATTTTTTGGAAAGAAACTTCACAGAGATGGTTTAGGGGCCTGGCACTTAATTAATCTTTGTTGAAAATGATTATAATATGTGACCTTTAATTGCTTGAGTAAGCTTTGATTGATTAATTAGGTTTTTGATTGATTGACCCTATTACAAAATAAAAAGACAGAAAAGAAAGTTTTAGCTTTTCAGCCTGACCTTCTCCCTCCTATCTTTCTGATCTTAGGTCGCTCCTTTAAGTGTGCTGAAATGCTGTAAGTGGCAGCTCCACATCTCTCCTGGTTTGGGTTTCTTAAGGAAACACTCTATCATTGAGACCCTGAAAATCTGAGCGAGGGAAACAATGGTGCCCTTGAATTTCTCCTCCTCATTTTGCATGAAATGATATCTAGATTAAACACAATATTATTGTTGGCCCTTGCAAGCTAATCACAATTTTCTCTCACCCATGCACTAGAGTATGGTGCATGTGGAAATAGCCCTTATTCCAAAACACAAGTTGTACTTACTGCTTCCTGATGGTAGAGTTTGGGAGAGAGGTAAGGAGAAGGGAGTTGGCAGAGTATTGGGTGAAAATGACATTGAAGCAGTATGGGAACAATATGGCATATCAGAAAATAAACAATTGCACTGCACACGGAAATAAAAACAAAGAGCTTTTTTATTCTGGCCTTAATGTCTGTGCACATGCTCTGCCTTGCCAAGGGACAAATGAAAATATATCAATCTAATGCCTTTGTGTTTACAATGGAGCTATAGAGCTCATTAGCTTAGTTGATCATAAATGAAGCTAAGGGAAACAGCTTGCCTGATTGTTAATGGTCCAACAACCAGCCTACTAGTACATCTTAACCTTTTTGTTCATAATTTGTTTGTACAAAAGCAGTACTGTCAAAAGTTAGAATACTGTTTTACTGGGTGTTAGTGGCTGACAAGAGCAAGAGGCTTTCTGCATGTTCATGAAATCCAATGGAAACACAGCATCATTGTAGGGATACAAAATAGTCACATTTTTGCCTAACTAATATACCATAATAGGTATCTGTTTGTGTCTTTGCACTCTTAACATTGAGTGGTAGGCATTTGTTTTGGCTTATGGAAAGAAACAGAGCTTGTCCTAGCGCCATGCTTTACAAACATCAGAGTTGTTAACCAATTCATCTGAAACATTTAATTTTGAGATCAAGTTCAACTGGTTTTTCTGAATAATTACCAGTGTTTCCCCCTAGGTTTATCTGTTTGGGGTGGTAGCCTTGTCCCCAGTTATGAGTCTTGCTCACATGCTGTAACTAAGACATGAGGGGAGTGAGTATTTAGTAAATAATATTTAGAGGTAATGGTGCTTTCAGAGAAAATCCATTTTTTCATACATGACAAAGTTCAGTGTGAATGTGCAAATGACTGGTTGGGGAAACACTGAATAGTGTTCATGAGCATTTGATTGCCCGTCACTGATCACTTAAAGCATCAGTATCAGCTCAGCAAGGACAAAACTTACAAAAAGACAAGAAAATACAAGGAAGGCCTTTCTCCACTGGGGACACCATGTGCCTCAAGTGCTACTGTAAGTGGCCACAGGGCTAGGCACGCCTGTTGGGGCCTGGGTTGGGGGGGTTACAGACCAACACTGGTACAGGTTGTCACTATCATTATTGTTTTACATGTCTCTGCTTCATAATAATGGAGTCCTGTGAGACACCATGCTGGCAATAGTCTTCCATTATTTTTCCCCTACCATGTATGTCCTTACCTGGGTCCCCTGAAAAACAGGAGTACACAGGAACTTAGGATAATCTCTCTGGTCCTGTGTGCTGGGCTATGCATGGGCTCATGTTGAGGCCAGCCTAATCACCTTTTGGATCAGCATGGAGAACAGAAGAGGCTGTACCTTTTATCCCAAACCAAAGTCAACAAGGCAGGATTCCTGGGTAGCATTGCCGACATTCTTGAAGTAGAAAAGAGGGGTAGAAAAACAGCCATAGACCCCTCTTTCGCAAATTTAAGAGGGGTAGAAAGGTAAGAAGAGAGGAGGGCATGTGAAAACAAAACATGCCTATAAGTGTGTTGTTGCAGAAGAAGACAAGCTGGGATAAAGTTTACGACTAACTTTCTCTAAGGTATGCTTTTCAGAAAACCCTATTTCAGTCATATTTAACGTCAGATTTGTAATTAATTAAAATCTCTCAACAGTTGCTATTTGCACAGATGGACCTTCATTTTCAGAACTGGCCCCCCTTTTTGACTATGCTATTTCCTCCCCCCTGTTAGCCCAAGCTATCAGATGCTCTGTAAACATTGACACTCTGAACTTACCGGTCACTGTTGAGAGTGTCGCAGTTTTCCTATTTGGTGGTTGGCCAAATTGTTGTCCATGCAGCATTTGTGTCCGATCATTTTCTTTGTCTGGCGCATAACCTTGTTGACAAAAGAGTATGTGTTCTTTGAGTCTTACCAACTTTAACCCCAGTTAATGGAACTTACAATTTCAGTCATCAGTCATGTTTTTGGGATGAAGACTGCAGCTCTTGTGAGCCTCAGCAAACATGTCCTCAGTTTTCCTTTCAGAAGTAAAGATTCTCAACTATTCTGTTGTGTGTAAGTCATCGTGAAGATAATCCCTGAAAGCTTATTGTTGCGGATTTGCTCGATAAATGTTGCTTACGTTAGGTAAAGTGTTATCAAATGTAGCTTGTCTTAGCTTCTAGTTTAGCTACTAACAATGTTTTATTTTGAAATAAAAAAAACATGTTGCAGTGAAAAAAGAAATAACTTATGACATACCTGCATAGTAGAAATAAGACCTATTCAGTTTTTTCGGTAAAATATCCCTTAGTCCTCTCCCTCTTAAAAACCTGACCAAGGTTGACTCGTGTTTTAGCCTGTGATCTATCACTTTCCCATTTAGCTTTCCTACATTCTTCGGTCTTTTCTTGTCTTTTTCTTTTTGCTATCAGCCATAACTAGCAAATTTAACGCAAAAATCAATTCATCTAAACAAAAGGCCTCCTCCCACCAGCTAACATACTTCTCATTGTGAAACTTTGCCGACTGGCAAATGTTCCATTCCGACCCAACCTGAGGCACTGAGAGAGATTATGAAAGGTACCAGTACAAGACTGAGGCTATTTCAAAATCAGTCAAAAACTCATCACAGCCACTTTTTTTTAAGTATAAAGAGAAATATTAGGGTACATAGAAAAAGTTAGAAGTGGTGGAAGTAATGGGCTGGGGTAGGAGAGCAATGTCAGAGAGGAATGAATGAATAACTTGGCTTGTATCTTTGTGGTGAGAACAGCATGGGCTGGAAGCTTAAGCCAGAGCCCACAATGTCTAGCCTGGAAGGTTCTCTCATTAGAGATGTTGGAGCACACAACCTCCTGGAAACCAAAGCACAAGAGCACAACACTCATCTGAGCCCTGGGAACGCTTACCCCTCAAGGCCATCTCAGGTACAAAGTTATGGAAATTTGAGTGTTTTATTTTTTCCCCCGTAATGGCTCGTCACTCTCGTCTTCTGTCTCAATGCACCATGTGTCTTGAGTTTGTGGAGATACTTGGAATTACCATGAGAATATCCCACCCCTCTGTGTTTGCAGATTGACAACAAGTCTTAGAGTATCCAGCAAGACATAGGTTGAGTCCATAAAGCCAGAAAAGTCCCCTTTGAAGGGATGCAAAGGCCTCCCAGTGATTTATTTTGGCATTTTATGGTTGCAGGAACAAAGCTTTGCTAGTTGGTAAGAGAAATGACAAAATACCAAGAAGGAGAAAGGGGGGAATTTGTGTACTCAGCCGGAAACCATAAAATGTCAGGAGCCTAAGCAAGAGCCAAGCAAATTAAATAAGAACAATCACAAAGTTACAAGGATACACATGTAGAAGTGTACCCTCTCCGTAATTACCCCTGGCATGTCGATCCAATTGCCCAATACCTTTTAAACGGTCATTTTTGAGCTAGCAAGTGGTTTAACCTCAGCAATACTGTATGTGTGAGTGTGTATGTATGTTTGTGCGTTGGCATGAATGACAAGAATTGTTGAAGCTTATGCACCAATGGGATATCATAGTGTATTAGCCTTAGATATATATACTTGTCCGTCCTCCTTTGTCTTCAACAATCACCTTCCCATTTCGGGAGGTTCCCTGTTATTCTCTACGCTTTTCCCCAAACACACACCTTTTTTAGTTTTTCTACAGTAGTTCACTAATCAGTATCATTTCATATGAAACAACTATTTATTTAGCCTATTTGCACATTTGTCCTTTTTACATTGCTGTCACCATGCTTGTTGTTCTTAAGCCTTGTCTTTTACATTTTTTCAATTTGTTTTGTTCATCTACATGGACCTGCCTAACTACTGTACCTAAGCCCATCACAATCACAATCAGCCGTCATCCACCCCGGTAGCCTCAAGCCCAATACACTGTCTTCTCTGCTTCAGTCTGCCTACCCACTTTTGGCAACAGGTATGTAGTCCAGCACCCAACCTGAGATGAAGATTTGCCTTGCTATTTTCAGTTGGTACCTTAGAGTACCTAAAGACAGGTGTGATCTCCAAGGCACGTATCCATGGTTCTTTCAGTGGTTCAGTGCCAATTGTCTGGTTGGTGCCCAGCACCAAAGAAACTCAGCTGTCAAGCCTCAAAGAGACTCAACTGCCCCTTGTTCCCCATCAGCTGTCCCCACTGACTAACTGACTTAGTCCTTGTTGGTCTTCGATGTTGAACTTTGCCTAAAAAACAGAGGGCTGGTCCTGATGTCTTATAGCCTGAACTCTCGAAACCTCAGTGGGCCATTCCACAGAGGTTATAACCTCACTTGCAGCATGATCTCCCCAAACCCTAGTCAGCTATCCCTGCAGATGCAGAGCCTGGACTCTCTGAACGCAAGTAGGGTCTACCTGTGAACTCACAGCAAAAGTTCTCTAAATCCTGTTGACATCCAGCCTGACCTCCAAAATGCTGACAGACCAGCTCCTTAAAAAGCTCATCACTGCAATAATTAACTTCAGATTAGTGCTTTGGAGATAAAAATGTCAAAGTACTCACTGTTGTTTTAAACCTCAATACATGTCAGTGCTTCCTACTAACACATCAACCCTTTATAATTCAAATATATCTTTATATCTTTATAAGATCTCCTTATAGAAGCCATTCTTGATAAATGATATAAGAAGCAATACTTTTTCTATTGGCCACAAAAGTATGACAGAGCAATAACCAAGTGCACTCTAAAGGCCAAAAAAGAGCACTTCTCCTGGAAGCTGCAGGTGTTTCAGGAGTGGCTTCAGTCCTCAGCAAAAACAGCAGGCGGCTTTACATCTGGGGCTTTTAATGCAGGTTCACTCTTTATTTTAACTAACATTTGTGGCTTAGCTTGTGCTTTCAGACACATTGGCAGCTGGTTGTAATTGAGAAAAGTGCTGGCTAGGATCTTGTTACCACAGGTGAATAAGTGATTTTTACAGAGTTTCAGCCACCTCAAAGCTATGACTCAGCAATCCATTTTTCTACACAGCTTTCAGTCTGGAGGCAGAAAAAAAAGACACAAGCAAGATTGAAGCTGTTGAATCGGGCAAAAGTTCAACAGTCAAAACTGTCATTCAAATTAAAGACTAAACACAGGCAAGATTTTCAGATCACCACTCTCTTCTCACGCCACTTTTTCCAAAATGTGAGTCTTTTTCAAATTAAGCAAAGCCTACAGTTGCTACCCTCATCATTTTCTTCTACGTCAATTCTAAAAGGTCAAGAGCCTGCTCTTTCCTAAAATATGCAGCCATAACCTTTTCAAAATTCACCTCATGACTCGTTTGAATGAGAGAACTTCCTGTATGGAAAACTGGAAGATTAAATTTGCCCCCAGCATCACAACTGTGTTGATTGTATTTGCCCTGCAGGGACACATATCCGAATTGGCCTGAATGAACGGTATGACGTTCCTTTTACAAACAGAGCCTTTGTGAAAACAGTCAACCATCCTCAGCAAATTGCAAAATGCAATGTTTTTGACACTGCCTTGGAGTTGTAATATGGCCATGTGCAAAATGAGGTTTTTTTAAGAGAGACCTTGTACTCATTTCTTAAATTCAAATTCTTAACTATATTGAAATCCTTCTCACTAATACATACAAATATTTTTAAAGAAACAATGTGCAACTTTTTGATCCAGTAGATGTGGCCCTTGAGCAGAGGTGTCAAGTAACAAAGTACAAATACTTACATACATACTTATAATACTACATTTTCACACAATTATCTGTACTTTCTACTCCTTACATTTTAAAAATAGCCTCGTTACTCCTATTTCATTTCGGCTTGTTTTCATTCCGGCTCGTCATCGTTCAAAAAAACACACACAAAAAAAAAAACCTATCCAGATAAATCGCGCCATCCGGATAGAAAGAATTTGATTGTGATTGGATGAGAAGTATAAACATATACCATTCCGACACCCTATTGGTTTGTACGCGATCCATCGCGCCTGCACTTGACACAAATCACGTCACATTCCAGCAAGGAAATAGCAGACGTATGTAGCCTAGTACGAAAATGTCCGTGGCAGAGACTCAAGAGAACTCGAGCGAATTGTCCCATAGGCAACTAGTGATCATATCTTCTGATCAAATCATATATGTAGTACACATATATGGTTCTTTAATGTATTTGCATTGTACTAAAATGCGTTCATTTTCAATGGGGATAAATGCAGCTGAAACAGGTGCATCCCAAATTTTTCAACATTAACATTTTAATATAACATTATAGTCATTATGGCCTTTAGAAAAATGTTTTTTGGGGGAGGTGGGGTAGTGCACTATAGGCCCCTGTGGCGCGGCCTAAGCTTTTGTCCTTAATGGCATTTTTTTTCCCCTTATATTACTTTTACTTTTATACTTTAAGTAGTTTTGAAAACAGTACTTTTACACTTTTACTTGAGTAAAAAGCTTGAGTTGATACTTCAACTTCTAAAGAAGTCTTTTTAAACCCTAGTATCTATACTTCTACCTGAGTAATGCATGTGAATACTTTTGACACCTCTGCCCTTGAGCACCAGCATGAAACTAAAACAAACTGTTGTTCTTCAGCCATACTGAAGCCTCCATTGAAACAACTTCTGCAGCTCTCCATCAAACTCAAAGGAGTTTAGCGCAAGTGTCCTTGGCTTGAGCAGCAATTGCCATGTAACATGGCTATAAGCTAGGAAAAAATGGAAAGCTACTTACAGTACTTCAATGTAGGACTAGACAGATGGCCCTTGTTGACCATAAACAAAAGAATGTAAGCAATCTTGCATTTGCTTCACTTTCTAATGCAAGAATCTTAACCTTCTGTTTTTAAAGCCATGGTCTAGATGGGGACTATTGACATGTGTTTGTCTCTCCATAAATGGTAAATGGACTTGAGCTTATATAGCGCTTTTCTAGTCTTCCGACTACTCAAAGCGCTTTTACGCCACCTGTCACACCCACCCATTCATACCCTTTCACACACTGATGGTAGTGATCGCTATGTAATATCATCCATCAGAAGTAACTAATCCCATTCATACACCACCACTGAGGCAGTGGGAGCAATTCAGGGTTAAGTGTCTTGCCCAAGGACACATTGGACATGTTGCTCAGCTGGGGATCGAACCCTCAACCTTCCAACCTTCCGGTTGAGAGGCGACAACTCTACCAACTGAGCCACAGCCGCCAGTATGTAGTAGTCCTTTGATTTGAAACAAGTTCTGCAGATTTCAGTGGTGATAAAAAAAAATGCAAGGAGGGACTGGTGGGAGTGGGTTGATAAATGAGCCACAGAAACATTCTAACCAGGGCTGTCAGCGTAAACGCATTAATCCTGATGCAATTAAGGTCAAAATAATGCTTTAGTTTGTATTGCATGGATCGCATGCTACTTTGCCATTTGAGGCACATTGAAGCTAAGTCACTGTACAGACAGCAGAGTCTCCCTGTAGGGGCAGTAATGGAAAAGGCACCTCTGCGCCTCTGAATGGCCAATATCACTTAAAAAAACACTCCTCAGCTCCGTTGACAAGTCAAAAGTAATATCCAGCTCGTGACATCAAACATTTCCCTTTTTGACTTCCTCTTTAGCTGTTTTACTTTTTGATCTGTCACAAGTTCCTTTATTCCGTGGTTATGTCAGTGTTGTAACCGTTCTACCACAAGTTCTGTATTTTCTTTCAAAATAAAAGCAAAATGTTTGTATCCAAACGTGAAATAAAGTACTAAAAAAATGAAATAAAAGCATAAAAACCTTTTTGAAATGCAAAATAATGGAATTTCAAACATGTAATTCAAAATGTGATTAATCACCATTAACTATTGTGTGTTAGCACTTAATCAGGTATTTAAAAAATGTATAATTTGACAGTCCCGATTAAAACATATGTTTAAAAAAACAATTGAAGTAATAGATGCATTCATTTCAGTGTTCACTAAATGCCAAATGCTGCAAAACAGCATCTAAATAGGAAGAAATTTGCAATATTCGCATTTTTGGGGCTTTTCTCCCCAGGAACGCATAAAAAATACAGTGTTCATTACAAACCCTGATCCTGTATTGCATTTCATGCTCTGCACTTTAATTAGAAAGCCACAGCAATGCTACTTGACATTTAGCTGCTTCTTAAGAGAAGGGTGCCATCTCCTGTTTATATCTTTGAAACCTCTGCAGAACTCACATCCCCAGCAGTACTTCTGTTTCTTTGTCCAACACAGCTTGTGGAATAGGCAATAGAGGCATTGGCAAAGAAAGTTGTCAAGATTAGCCATGACAACACCTGTGACATTAACGACAGCATATACTCCCACCCTGCCTCCACCTTCCCAACCCTACAGTGGGCTAGTGAACTGTGAACCCAAGGTGTGCATGTTATCACAAATATCACTTAATCCTTTCCAGACATAAACCAAAATACTACCAGAAAACATTGTTTCTGACACATCCTGAATCAGTGGCTTTGCTCTAGTTCACACATACAGTATGATTTTAACTTGCATGCACAGGTGTACATGCCCTGTTATCTAAATTTCCCTTACCCGTCAATCACCCTACAAAGAGTACATCCTGATAAATCAAGGCCTCTGATCTTCCAGCCAGGAATTCCAGACTGCCTGGGCCACACCATTCAGATCCGTGAAAATACAGAAACAGTGGTCCATGCACCAAGAATTCAAAGAATGCCATTAGATTCCATTTGTTTTCAGCTGAGGTGACAAGAAGAGGGAGGGAAGGAGGATGAAGATATTTTCAGACAATTGAAATAATCCACTTTAACCACGGCCACATGTTGTTCTTAAGAAGACCACACATGAACATTGGGATATGTATATATTTAGTGCTAAGCCCTGCATGCAAAAGAAGAGAGAGTGCAAAACACAAAAGCCAAAACAGATGATTGAATCGACCTGCAAGCAGAAGTTCACTTACATTACGGTGAATCCCAAATATGAACCAAAATATGAAAATGCCCTGCTCTAGTTTATGCTGCATAAGAACAGATTTTTCACCAGAAACTTCCATCCCATCATACCATCTACTGCCAGCGCATTAGTGGGATTGGTGTTGAGTTTCATGAAGAAGGACAAAATGGGTGGAACGCAATGAACTGCACAATGTTTTAGAACGAGAAATAGCATGCAGCAGCATCCCCAACAGTTGCCTTCAAATCCTCTTCATGTCTTCTGCTTATGCATAGTTTGAGGAACGTTTCAGGTGTTTATGATGAAGAAGAGAAAGGCTTGTAGTTTTGAGTTAATATGGATGTTGCAACCAAAGCTACCACAGAAGTGGAACACCATTCGAAAACTTAGTGAAAGAGTACATGCATGTATGTGAGGAAATATTTAAAGAGACACCATAAGCAGAGTCACAACACTGGAATGGAATTTGCACAGAGAGGAGCGTAAAGCATATCTTAATATCCCTGATCAAAAGCCAATAGGATGACACTTGGCATCATAATTTGAGTTGAAAGCCCGCAGTTTAGGGCTCAGTGCTTTGTTGTAGTTTTGGCGCTCTAGCTCTTTTCTTTCAGGGTTGAAAAATAACATTTACACTTGATGAAATGTGAGGCACTTTTAGCTTTAAGGCTTCATAATTGATTTAATATCTAACAGGGCACAGTTAAGTGCTAGTAGGGAATTTTTGTTGAGTCTAAAAATAATATAACAAATACATTTATACTGCTAGATTAAAAAATATCAGGAATTTGGGTTGCGATTTTTCATGAATGAGTTGGTGGTGGGTCCTGAAGCTAGACTAGTTGAGGACCATTGTCTAGATAGTCTAGAACTTGTATTACACTTGGTTGAGTTAACTTTTCCTATGTGATGGTTCTAATTAAATGAAAATGTATTGCCCAACTCATTGATTGACCAATTGAATGATAAAGCAACATTGGTAAAGATGTTAATGTTGTCCCCTGTCTACACAAAAGAAAAGTCATATAGTAGACTTTGAAGACTGACAGTTTAGATTGGCCCAATCAGCCACAAACCAAATTGAACATGACATAGCAGCTTTGTTGATTTTTGGGAGCCAAGTCTTGACAACAAAAAATGGGGTTCTCACATACGGTTGCTGCACACAAAAGAACGTCCTGCTATTCTGCTATAATTGATGTTATCTCTGAATTTTATGACTTCATGTATCAGCTGAATAGGATCAAGCTGATGACTGTAAATCTGTATCCATATGGCAGTGACCTCTGGAGTAATAAAAATGACAAACGGCATGATGGACAAAACTGGTGATATCTTGTGAGAACTGCTGAGTGGGAATCGTTTGTAGGCAGCCTTTTGTTCAGCTTTACACAACATTTCCTCCTTACTGTTTCCATAAATGTCTTTTATTACAAAAGTGAAACAATGTCAAACTCTGAGAAATCCTCTCAGTGCTGTCCTTATTATCGTTCTTGTTTGAAACTCCAAATCTGAATGGATGAAACATGGAATGCTGTGCCTTATTGCCTAGAACAGAACATGAGTGAGAGCTCATCAAACTGCAATTTGCAGTATATCACTTCCCCAATGCAGGTATCCCAACTTGTACCTCAGCGGCAGGTATTCTTGGTAGGAGATAGAGAAGAGTCTAGGTTCGCTTGGTAACCTTTGGAGTCGAGGAATGGTAGATCATTAAGACAGCTGCTTAATTGGGGGATGTGAACTGCTATAAACCATTGTAAGTTGTATTTTATGTTACATCAGTTTCTTGGGAAAAATGAATTATTTCAAATATTTTACAAATGGTTCAGCAGCACAATGAGAGGCAACATTCTTCAAGAAGTGTGTTATGCATTTTAACATAAAGCAAATAATAAGTACTGAGTATTTGAGAGTTGGATAGTAGGTGTAAATGGAGAACTGGATACCATGTTCTAAGAATTTTGACCATTGATTTCAAGGAAAGATATGTTGGCCAATCTTCAATAAAAGTTTCTTAGTTTTTAAGACCCATGGAGCATGTCATTTTCATTCCCTTTCAAGAGATACCACTTGTTTTCACGTGACTGTAGAAAACGATGATCAAGGCTATGAAAAATGGATGAAGCACCAGGACATCACGTAAGCCGTTAAGTTGAGAATTATTTTCAGACTCATTTTGTAGTTAAATTTATTCAGTTTATTCTTAATACGATATTTGTTACTGTGATTATGAGGAATTAGAGGGAGAAATTAGACCAATCATGTGATGTGGTCTGATAAATTGGACTGTGGTCTCTGGGCTGAAATAGCAGCACAGATTGCACAGTTCTTAAGCACCGTATTGATTGCTTTTCAAATTCAAGATTTAGTTCTCTGTAACCATGGTCTTTTATTTAAAAATAACGGTAGACTTTTTGAAATACTTGATATATTATCTATAGCGTCACTGTAGTGACTTTATCAGAGAATGGTAGCCAACAACAAACATAAGAAGAAATTAATGGAGAATGCTTTGAAAAAGGGCTTCTGTCTCAGACATATATAGGAATTTGCAATTAAATGGTCATCTTCCTAAACCCATTAGTCTCAAAGACAAACCATTTACCATTTTCGGGACCAATTGGTTTAGTTCTCTGCTATCATCAATATTTTGCTTTCTTTGTTGCTAGTAGTCGCATACATAGAATACAGTATTTATTTTAGTGATGCTCAAAAATACATAATGACAATAAAAAAATGTAATTCAATATTTGTAAAAAAAAAAAAAAGATCTTAGTTTAAACTATGGTGTCAACTTGAATGAAGGTCTGACAAGGTGTTGCTCTAATGCTATTGGAACGAAGAGTGGCTTGGAGCCCGTTTTCAGGACATAGTTATTAGTTTAATGTCAAAATGTTGAAACTGAGACTTAATTGACACCATGCCTTGACATAGCCCTTCAATAGGTAGCTTAAAATGAAGCTAATTCAAAAAGCACATTAGAGTGTTTCATTCACTCTTGCACTGGCGAGCACACATGCAAGCCAGCCAGGTGTATCCACTCAGGAGGTGATACAGCTCAGTCCACCGTTTATGGACCCTTATAGCTCATAAAAGCTGTGAACCTTCCTATGGAAAATATCTGCCTTCTCCGAGGAAGAAATTTACATCACCTGAAACATATTTCTATTCTATAAAATGTTGGGTCTGAGGCTTATTTGTCTGAGAAGGTTTACCAGGGGTCTCATATAACCTGTGTTTCAACATACCATTACGTTGTAACATTGAGACGACCTGCTTCTGTTGAATGTTGTTCCCAATTTTAAATGGCCACTCTTTGGCTCAACCCTTCGACTGTCTGTGTCAAAGGGACACATTTCATGAGGTATTCTGGTGTGGGCAAAGAATGCTGAAAATGTGAAGGGAATTGCTAAGATGGGATCAGAGAGTGCAGGGGGTGAGCCTGGAATTTGTTGCTGTTGATAGCATCGCGCCCCAAGCACAGTGAAGGATTATCCCTAATGTAACACAGATAGGAAGGGCAGCTACATCAGCGCAAAGCTAAACATTGACTTCTTATTTATACAATTGCATTTTTTTTGTATTGAAACTGCCTCCTCCCTTGTATTTTCACAGTTCGAATAACCAATTCTGTCTCCCCTTACTTTCTCTAACTCCGTGTCTGTCTGGACAAACTATAAGAGTCACAGATTGATGGCAGTAGGTCAACATTTTGGCCGTGGGTGCTTTTACACCTTGTTCAAATCCCTTTTCTTTCTCCAACACACATGAGAACAGCTGGAGGCTGCTAAAATAAATTTGACCCTTAACCCCCATTTGACCTGGAAGTTAAAACAAATTCAAACATTGCTCCCTGAACAGCTTTGCATTTTTCCCCTATGTGTCTTTGCCTGAGTTAAACAAACGATTAGAAAAACCCTTCTCCTGAGTCTGGTCTTCCCATGACTTTTTTTTTTTTTTTAAATGTCATCACTTTTTATCAGATTGTATTAGACTGTATTCAACTTTATTGTTGGTAAGATACCAAATACATCCATCTCACACCTCTGTTTGAATGGTCCAGTCATGGAGGGATGATGACATTATTTAGCAGTGAGAGCGCAAACTGATGAGTGATGGCTGGGGCAATTACTGTACTTAATTGGCTCCAAGTCCTCTGAGGTCTGGCTCTCATAAAGGCTGATGATTCCAATCCCATCTCTGCCCTTTCTGTTCATAGCAGAACAATTCACAGTAAATCAGTGTAGTGACTTTTCTGCACATCTCCCCTGGATTTATTTTGACTAGTATCTCAACACAGAAGTCTAGATTTTACTATTAATTGCCGATTTTTTTGTAAAGCTTGTGTGGGGAAAATGAGAAAGAGAATGATGAGATAATTCCTTGTAGCTCCTGAAGTTTAGTGTTTCACCAAAGACTATACTAGGGCGGGCCACCCAATTATATTTCCTATCCTCACCATAAGTCTGTTGTAAAGACTGTTGGCGTCCGCTGACCTGCTGCCCCAGCACACAACAGCAAACAGTATAGCATTGGCACCACAGCCTCATAAAACATCCTCAGCATTTTCCTGCAGATGTTGAAGGGCCTCAGCCTCTCCAGGAAGTAGAGGCAGTTCAGGCCCCTCTTGTACATGACACACATTTTTTGAATGACACACTGTTTGGGCTTCAACCAGCTAGGTTTCAGTGTTGAAGCCTCCAACATACAAGCCAGCAGTCTTGACCTCATTCTTGTTCTCCATTATTATTATTCATAAGCAGCCAGTCTGCATCCATGTCAGCTAGTATTTGGGCCTTCTTGCAGACAATCTGATTCCAGGTGGTTAACCTGCAATTCCATAGGGTCCCATTGAGGCACCTTTCCACAAATCCCTTATCAGTAGTCAACAATACATTTCAACTCACCGTGTCTGTGCCAATGCAGCTAAGAAACAAAGGTCAGCTGAAGCAAAAGTCTGCCATCTTTACTAAGTGTCAGCAAAAGGCTTCTTTTCCTGCTAAGTTGCAGTCCAGATCTCATATTTGTGCCAAGCTTTGACGTGATTCAGATTGTATGTGTGTGAGAGTGTTTGAGCCGCGCATATAAGACAACTGAAATACACATAAATCTGACTTCATTCCAGCCATCCATGGGAGTTTTCTACTGACAATTGTGAATGCTCTGTCCCAATTCAACCCATACAGTGTGAGCTCTCAGGTCATGCGCGACAATCCGGGGCAAGTATGAGCCCATACACTTTCATGTTTTGGTCGTGTGTCTTGGTCAATTCAGTTGTATAATTTGAGCTGACATTACAATATTACTTTTCTACAAGCATATAGTGTCTGCCGGGTTTACTCACCCACATTCATTCTCGAAAGAAATATTCACTCAAGCAAAGAATGAGTGAGCATAAGTGATAAATGATAGGGATTAGCCAACAACAGTACATTTCAGTGACTTAATTTATGACTTTTCATCATTTGGTTTCCAGGGCATTGAAAAGGTAATAAAGTCACCAACTTAAGATACAAATACTGGACTTCTGAGGATAATACTTTCTGAATGATTTATGAATGTATAAATAGGTTCAATTATGTGTGATAGTGTCTCATTTGTTTAATTATGTATATCTGGTCTCGGTCCTTGGGGCGTGTTCCTTTAAAATGTATTTCTTTCTTCATATATGTGGACTTTGTGGTGAGTGATTCTGCATGTCACTGTTGATGATTGAGGGACACTCCCAAGTACATATTACATAGCCAACACCTGTGCACACTCAGTGGTCAGAACATTGTCTGCTCAAGACCATGGTTGAAGGAAATGTTTGAGAACACATAGGAAAAAAGTTTCAGAGGGACCCAAACGAACGCTGTGTAATTTAAATGGTGATGCCAAACAAGAGCTGGGAGAAGGATTTATTTTCAAGACTACAGTTATACCTCCTACTTGGAAGTCCAAACGACTTTAAACCTAGGAGGAAAACCCTTTCTCTCTGTCTTTCTTGCAAACTCCGTCCATGGGCAGCTGTGAGCAGCAGTGGGCCAGCTAATCATTTGCGGAATGTAGCGTGGATATAAGATAGGCCCAGATTGGGAACGCAAAAAGCCAGAGGAATGGTAATTACTGAGGAAATCAAACACCATCAATTGTGAGGTTTTTCAGCATTTTACAGTGTCCCTCTCTCCCCTTCTCCTCCCAAAGCCCCTTCTCCTCTCCACCAACTCAAATGACCCTTACCACCACTCCCTCAGGCCCTCAGCCCTCCCTCCTAACATTCTTATTTTTTCCATTATTTTCACCCTATTTCACTTCTCTACCTCTACTTGCCTCTCTCTACCCTCCAATTTATTTTCCTTTATTTTCTCCCCCCCTCCTCACTCCACCCTCTCACTTTGTCTTCCTTTACTTTGTTTTTCTGTCTTTTGCAGTACACCCATCTAACCTAATCCCTTCTTCCAATGGCTTTGTTTCCCATCCTGTTAACCACACCCACACTCATCGGCACACATATATGGATGCCGGATTGCAACACAAATGACTGCACAAGACAAATGACCCCCATCACTGTATGTCTGGAATGTAAAAACACTGAAATGCGGCGCCTGAAACATTTGTTAAACATTCCAAGACATTTTAAAGACTCTCACTTACCTTGCATTCTGCTGTCTAGAAATAATTAATGACCTAAAAGTAGTTTCCTCTTCCTCTGTAGTTCTAGTTTTTCTGTGTCTGCCTCTAGCCTCATTGTTAAAACCACACACGCTTGCATGGCCTCAGAAGTAGTTAAAGCCTTGTGAAGTGTAGGGTGATTACAGGCCAGTTTTTAAAGTCTCTTTTCCTCACAGGGTAGTTATTTCATGAACCTCAAATATACCCACACAAAGGACACATGACATTTACCAGCCTTAATGCAATCTAGGGGTTCCCACAATTAAGGATTTGCATAGTCGAACCTGATTAGTCAGACTTTGTCTATCCCCACATGCTGTTGTTTTTTTTTTTTTTTGTGCTCATTCCATATTCTCATTTGCAACAAGTCTTCTAGACTTGGAAAAACCATTTGTTTTATGAAATGACTTCATCCATTCTTTTTCTCACTCATTAAGTTTGCATAACAGTGACCTTATAGCATTACACGTGCCCATTTACAATGCAGAAGGCTCCCGTGGGGCATCACTGTAGAAGTTTTAACTATATAGCTTACCATTGGAAAATTAAATGTTCTTTTCTGACCATAATATTCCAACAAAAATGGCCCTGCTGTATCGGCAAGTCTACCAACAATCCAAATCAGGTCAACGATTAAATCCAAACAAATGCCGGCAGAAAGGCAGTGCCTGCCCCTGTTTCTTTGTCATTTCTGAACCGGTGGATGTGTTGCTTGAATTACTCATGCACACAATAAGAAGATTGATTAAAAGTACGAGATACGTTAAGAATTGCTTAAGTATTAATACATTGATATAAATACCAATATAGGCAATGAGTCACAATTTATTTTGGAAAACAGACAAATCACTGTCAAATGAGACATTGAGTATCCCCATACAGCTGGAATGGCCGTGTTTGACTGTAAGATTGGCAGTCAACTGACAGCCTGTCCTAACAGCATGCAAGCGTCAGCGACAAAACCTGCCTAATTCTATTGTTTCCTAAATGAGTTTCCTAACTGCCTGCGCCGTTTTAACCCCAACGCCCTGTTTCTATTTTCCTCTCTGTCGCTCACGTAGATGAATATCAGTTATTGAAGTCAAAAACTTTTTTGGCCGGCATACTTCGAGCCGTTTATTGACGAGCCTCTGTGTTGTGATTTGAGTCAACAGCTACTAAATCCAAAGCACCATACTTCAGTTTGTCCACCTTCAATACAAAAGCACTAGATGTCGTATTTTTTGCTATTGGAAACTGAAATTCATAGAGCAAAGAATTATATATTTAACAGGTGCCGTGTGGACAGCCAGTGTGTGATCATGTGCGATATTACACGGTCGCATGCTGTTCGGATAGGTGTGAGGCTCTTTTGAACGAATCGTTGCAATCCCTGGTTTTGACAGACCGCTGCATGTCTTTTTGAGTTTGAGTACCATTTTGGATAATGGCTCAAAGGCAAAGCTATCAATGTGCTTGTATTATGTAACATTGACAGCCACACACACTAAGCTTCTGTCCCTTTTCTTTATTCCATCATTCCTCTCCTTTTTGAATAAAGCCAATAGGGCTTTGTCAGGAGTGACTTCCAGGGATAAAGATAAGCAGGTTTTAGGGAAGGAAAGAATTGGAGGTCGGTGCTGACACTTTATCCAACTTCCCTGAGCACCAGCCGACTCAACCAGCACCAGCCAAATGTATATTCCTTTAGATTGTAGATTTCTCTTGAAAGTGCTTTTGCGAGACTGAAGTTCTAACTTCTTACTTGGCATCAATAATGGTATTTTCCCAGGCCAGAAATGTGTCAAATTTTATTAAGTCCAGTTTGTTCCATTTTCATTTTATTATTTTTTTGGGAACTAACTAAAATGTTATTTGGCGATGAAGAACTCTAGTGAGGTTTTAAAAACATCTCAGCATGGTGAACCGTTCCAACTACGAGAGGGCTTTTTTAGCATGTTGTGACCTCTGAAGCTTATCTACCAGGAGCCTCCCTGTACAAAGTCAACCCCCCAGTCTATGAGAAGACAAATACATTGAGGAAGCGACACATTAGAAGGCAGGAAAACTTGCACAGACATGGACACGTGCACGCGCGTCTACACATTCACAGGGCAGTCCAGACAGAAACAATGTTCCTTGCCAAGTGTCACTCGGCAGTGTTTGTCAGAATATAACATTCACGCTGCACAAAAGCAACAAGAACTTCCTGCTTCCTGTTCTTGCTGTAGGATGGGACAATCTAAGGAAATCAATTTTGTTGCAACGGTGCAAAGGAGAGCAAAGACAAACATGCTAATACACAAAATGCATGGTTGTAAAAAATGTAATTCAGGAGTTTTATGATGATGCTGACAAAGAAAGAGGGAGCAAAATAAAGTATGCATAAATTAGCTTCTAGTGAAATGTGTTAATTTTTCTAGAAACAGACAACAGTGTTCAATTACATCCTTGTTTGGCCTGACGGAAAACAGTACAAACAATAAACTTTTTCATGTTCAGTTTCATTGATCAAAACCAAACATTAGATGAAGAAAAAGGGGGGAGGGGGGTGCCTCACCAAATTAAATGGATACAGCGGCTACGTCATTGCCGGGATGAGCATGCAGGCATATCAAATTGAATGACAAAATAGCATACAATCCTGTTGAAAGAAATATTGTGCAGGTCTCAACAAATGATAATCAAAATAAACTGCAATGTTGCTTGGGTAAAAAGCTTTCTGTTTGTTATAGTAGGCCTATCCTGTCTGCACTCGGGCGAAAAACAGCCGATTAGACATTTAGTTACACAAAACATATCTGAGGCAAAACTGCAATGGAGGCAATGAGTAGAAAGAAGAATATAAAGTATAACATGGAAAAAAGAAATGGTTTCTTATCATTACCATATCATTCAGAATGTCATAATAAGACTTCTTAATTAATTGACTCCTTTTTTACAATACTTTCTGTTGATAAAGTTTCAAACTTGGCTTGGATGCCATCCCTAAGTTAGTCTGAAGAAAAATCTAATTTATGTCGAACCCCTAGTTGGCAGTAGGCCAAGGCCACAGTAAATGAATGATGTAATTGACATTTTTCATGGTGAATGTTGACTATAAAAACATTTGGGAACTGTGGGTCCACACACCACTACTGATTACATTGTGTTTCATGCTTTCCTTCATATTTGTCCTTTTCTAGATACAGTGTCATTTAAAGTAATTTCTGTACTTTGAATTTGGTGCTGTGTGCCTATGAAACAGATTTGAGCTGCTAGCTTTCTGTGTCATGGGTTTCTGGTTTAGTTTTGTATTTCAGTGTTTAAAGTTCCTTGTTTTAATTTCTCATTCTTCCTATAGTGTTGCTTGTTTCCCTTGTGTTTTAATGTTTCCTCGTTTGGTCTTTAGTGTTTCCTGTTTTATTTTGTAATTTCTTATCCTTGTGTTTCTCTATGTTCTAGTGTGTATTGTAATTGTGACATTCTTGAGTTCTTTGTGTCTTCAGTGTTTCAGGATTCATTTTGTAGTTGTTCTCAGTGTTTCTTGTCTTGTGTTCATTCCTGCCTCTGTGTTTCCCTCCAGTCTTGATTGCCCTGATTGTCTTCACCTGTGTTGTTAGTCTCACCTGTGTCTGATTACCCCAGGTCTATTTAGTCTCAGTGTTCCTTCCAGCTTGTTGTCAGTTCATTGTTAGTTGTTGGTTAGTCCACGGCAATCTATAGCCCTATTTGGACTAGAATTACCTGGAGAGCTCATGTGATTTAGAATGAATTGAGCTTTATAGCTTGCTCTTTCTAGGGATTGGTCTCCATGCAGTGTAGCTAGATGAGCCTCCTGAATTTGCACCCAAAAAGCTGTCAAAACTTTCACTTATAATTGCGAACGCAGCCTCCATAATTCTCGCCGGGACTCACGGGACTAATATTATCACATAATCTCTGTGTTTGGTGAAATATGGTAGGTAATTGGCAATGGAATTTTTACTTAAAAGTTAAATTACAGACATGGCAGATTTGCACGGGATTAAGATCACAGACGACCTCCGCATTTATTACAAATTACTAGAGGTCCCCAGGCAATACTAGTCCTGTGCGAATAGGGCTATAGGCAGCGTTTCTCAGTGATTACCAGTTTTGGGATTTTCTCAGTTTGGACATTGGTTAAGGTAGTAAGTTTTTTTTGTTTTAAAATAAATGTACTTTGGGTTTTCTGCAATTGGGTCCACCTCTTTGTTTTTTCAACATGTACTGTGATATTCTGTATGAAAGTATATCTCATAAAACCAGTTACTTGGGAGTCGAAGATGTAGCTGGAAAAGAGCTTTTACAGCAAAATTGCCACGGGATGCATTTTCAAACATAAATAGTATACAGTATATCTATATATGGGCAGCTTTGGCTCTCAGTCCCAGAAGGTCTAGGGTTTGATTCCTACCTCCAGCTGCTACTTGTTTGATGTGTCTTTGGGCAGGTTGTTCCCATTGCTTTGTGTTTGGAGGGAGGTTGGGGAGTGACCACTGAAAGGAGACAACTTGACCAGATTAAAGTAAATTGTGTATTCCCTTCTAATAAAGTGAAGAACAAGTTAAATTAAAATGTGGAAGGGAGATATAACAAAGTGACAACAGGCTTATGCAGCAACTCTAACTGCTAACTCTAATACGTCCTTCTCATGCATCCAGTATGTGTTTCTTTTGATCCGTCACAGTACAGACGTCACAGTTTGGTGAATGCAGTCATAGGAAGAATAAGTCTCTGTGAGTGAACAAAAAAGATTGGCAACGTCACTGCAATTTAGGTAGCTGTGACACATGCAAAACCCTTGCCAACCGCCATTAAAGAACATATGAAGAAGACCTAAATTAAACAAAAGAGGAAGAAGAGTAAATGGCAAGTGCAGACAACACACCGGAGCTTGAAGACCCGCCAGCTACATTTAAATCTGCTGTGTGGGAAAATGCTTCTGTACACATGGCCTACTACAGCGATGGAGTGCAAGTGGTGGACCAGTCGAGGACGGTGTGTTGGCGTTGTTCGACAGTTGTGTGTGGAAACATGTCAACTGGCTCACCCAGATGTCCCAATCACCTGAGTGAGGTTAAAGAGAACAGATGTCCAAAAACGTATCTCTGCCTCATTTAAAACTGCACAGCACTTACATTCAGTTAAGTTACAGTGGCAAGATAGAACTACCTTTTTAACAGGCACAACCAGACTTATGTTGAACAGCCATCTGCATTATATTGCATTATTAAATTAGCTGTATCTATTTTGAAAATACAAGTTTTCTCTGTCTGCTTTTAGGTCAAGGGACTTTGCAATTTGCCAGCAGTTCAATTTGGATATCAAATTAACTGAGATTGAAAAATATTCAGAAGACATTTTAATTCAGTCATGGTCTTGAGTTAAGCACAAGCCAACAGAAACTAACAAACTCCTCAACAACAACAACAACTAGCTTGTTAAAGACTGTGGCTCATGTACTGTATTGTACAAACCTTGAAGTCTGAACATGTTTCCCGAGCAGCCTGCATTATGGTGACAATCAATCAATTATATGGCTATAAGTAAAGAGACTTAACAATGCACTAACATATCACTGAACTTTTATGATAACATTCTACTGTTTAATAAATCACCAGGGACCAACCGTGAAGTGAATAGTCGCAGACGCACACATTCACATTATGCACACAGACACATAGGCAAGCAAACGAGACCTAATAAAAGAATCAAAGCAGAGAGCTCTACTTGGTGATGACAGAGTGCCCCAGGCCTCCGTCACACAACCCCCGGATGGTCTGTCTGCTCCCATGGTAACCATGCTCTCTGATCTCATCTCGCTCATGAATGGCATTGGATACCTCAGTACACAAACACAGCAGCCAGCATCCATCATCCAGTGGTCAGAACATACTTTTGATTTACACTTCATGGCTTTGTTGGCTTGTTTTCCCTTTTGTTCCCAGAATTCTTTTTCTTTCTTTTTTTTAACGTTTGGATTTGCATTCCTGTGTTATGACATCTTGTTGCATTGAAAGCTGTGTTTGCGGGTGACTGCGACCCTGAGACCTGGCACTGACTGATATGAAAACAGCACACCCACTGTCAAAAACTATGCTCACAATTATTCTGGAGCTAAAGTGATGTTTTTTTTCCCTCAACCTCAGTTGTATGCTTACATCACATGTGCAGACAGAGATAAGGAAAATGTCAGTGAGTGAGTGTATGCCTGGTTCATTCCCTCATACAGCAGCTTCTCCTACAGTGTGAGGCCAATAACTTAAGTCATCGTCACAAAAAACGTCTGGAGAGTTAAGAAATACCGATAATATGCTGATGAGAGAAATATGAACAAAAAGAAAATGGAAAGTAAAGAGATATTTCACATGTTTAAGTTAGAGCTGAAGCAAAATCTTAAAATGTAGCAAAGTTGGAGTCAAGACATGTTGGTTACTCAAGTATACTTAAAAACTGGTCATTTAAAAAAAATTCATGCAGTTGGTAATTTATTCAAACATGGATACGCATGTATGCATGATGTATACTCATATAGTCACATAATAACTGTGAGGTGATGCTGCCAATTGAAATATAACATATTTACATGACTTCTTTCCATATAAAGTCTTGGCAGCAGTCTTTCCACCCTATGAGGCAGTGCAGGGCACCTTTTCAGCAAAGTCCACAAAGTCCTGTCCATTAATCTCAATTTGGATGTATATAGCACCATTCCTTGCCGCCACCATTAAACCAAGTCACTGTGCTCCCAGCCCATTTATCACTGGAATCATACAGAAAGCGTCAGGGACCATTTCAGGAAATGGACTGCCTCATTTTGGCCTCAGTTGTGTCCTTCGTTCCTCTTGCTTCATTTCGTCCAGGTCTGTAGATTCAATGTTTGTTTTGCAATGGCAGCAGGAAATGCTACACTTTGCACCAGCAGTGTAAATGGCATTGAAGGAGACATGACAGGTTACATGATACGGCATATAGAAAATGTGTATACTTGACAGTAAGTGTTCTAAAATGTGTAAGACCAACTTTCCCTAATTAAGTTTATGCACTTTTTGACTCAGTATTCCATTTAGATTTACAGGAAGTTGTACATATTTAAATCTGAATGAAGTGGAAATACATAGGCAAAAAGAAAGTCACCTGATCGGCTCACACAGACATTGAAGCCTGCAAAAGACTCAAAGCTTGTAAGTGTCTTTAATCTGGGGCATGTTTGAGTATTTTGCTCAATGCCATCAACACTGTCTTTGGACTTTTATCTGATCCTGAAGCTAAAAATAAAAGATACTTACAAGCACAGTTCCCTGGCTCTGTTTAGTAACCTCACAGAAAAAATAAGCTCTAAAGGGCTCTGAGATGGTATGAATGAATTTTCAAAAAAGAGGGTGGCTGGGTTCCCACATCCACCTGTATTCTACATCCAGGAGTTCAAGATATATACACACACACACGCGCGATGCAATCATGATTGCAAATAGTTGAAAGGAGCAAAAGTGCACATGCCGAGACATAAAAGACAACAATCCATCCTTTTCTAAAATCGTTATCCTGTTCACAGTCTCCCTTATCTTATAGAGCAAACATAAACACACACATCCCTACACACAAATGCACACACACACACACACAAGATGTTCAAAACCAAACAGTGCAGACGTTGCCCAAAGGGGTGTTCAGCTGCTGAACAGATGTGCTGAGTAGAATGGATGGAGCTAGCTACAGTACATACACACATGTACATATACACATACACACCTTTGCTGACCAGTGGGAGGGAGGTTTAAGATGGGGTAGGGGTTCAGAGGGCAAGTGATAAGCATCACATACCATCTTCAACCAGGTAATATATTAAGACACTCTGATCAAATAGAGGATGAAAGGAACTAAGGGAATATTGTTCCATATCAGCTGCAGGGTCATGAGGCAGAAAGCAAGAGGAAGTTGGAATGAAAGGGAAAATAAATGAAGATGGTAGCAAATGGAACCATGACTTCAACATGTGGTTCAGATTATGTCTCGATGCCATGAACATCCTAATGGAAGAAGCCATGTGTTGATCTAAGAAATATTGCGATGTGTGGCTGAGATATTCGAAGGGGCATAAACTTTCTGCATCACTGGCAGTGTTATACAACAGCACTTTGGGTTCATTTATTAAACACATTATCATCTGGCTGCCTCAATCAAGCACTCCAGAGAGAAGGGACCACATTGAGCACAAACAACATTTATACACACAAACAAAACTGTTGGCCATTCATTCCCTCGCTGAGTTGCACAAGGTCAGGAAGCATCCGATTTTTCAATAAACAGTTTAGATTAGCCAGCTGTCAACCTGCAAACAATATAGACAAAACGACATACAATTATTTGTGTCAAGTCATATTCACTCAGAAGCTGAAGGGATCCTGAGTGAATAATGTTCATGGTTGTCTGAATTAGAAAAGAAAGAAAAAAGACATGCGTTCATATTCTAAGGCTCTTCCAGAACCAATACTTCATGTTTTTGTTTCAGCCGTCGTACAGGTCCTCTGACAAACAGGTAACAGAGATAAAGCATTGTCCTAATCTTGAAGTAATCAAAGCAGGGTTGTCCCTGAATGTGTTTCCTATGGACCCAAGGTTTAAAACTTGTGCAAATCAGTGTACTTCTAGTGATGAAAGATACAACAGAAAAGTCAAATTACTTGGTCTTTTTCGATTCTATGGATAGACTATTCTGCGGCATGTTTCTGATACGCAAGAAAACAAAACAAAAAATTCCACAGGACTTCAACCCCCCGCAAAAAAAGACACACCCGCATCTTTGAAAGGACCACCAACTTCATGTAGAAAGACCGGAAGTTAGTATTAATGTGTGTCAGAATATATGACCCAAACCCACATGGTTATGACCACAGATACCCATGTTGAGTATCATATTCCCAGTCAACAAACTTTTGTCATCTTCCTCTCTCTTTCCACATTTTACCAAGATAACACTTCAGAGTTTCTGTTGGAGTGCCTCTTGGTATTTTATCTATTTTCCTTGGGAGAGAAAAATACTGATAAACTATTCTTGTTAAAGGCAGAATGTGTGACATTTTACACATAAATATAGCAGAAATCAAGTACATTCTATGTAAAGATATATGTCTGAGTCATGACTGTCTACAATGAATGAGAAGCGTGAGTCCCGCTGGCTGTGTTGTTGTCTGAGCCGTATTTACATCGTGTTCACTTGGACGTGACGGCCAGCCGGCTTCTCGTCTTGCATATAAAAGCTTTTTAAGTCAAGGACTAGAGAGAAGAAGAATAACATACTCACTGCTTATTTGAATGTCGCATAAGCGTTTTTGTTCATGTCATTTTGTGTCAATTTATATGCAATGTGAAGCTACAAGCTAACTTAAACATGCTAACATTAGCCTGCTAACACAACAATGCAGGCCACAGGAAATTGCTGCTTGAGCCAAGGACAATGTTGTGCAACTTTTTGTTAATTAAATGGTGTTTAACTATGGTGCATTCCAATTTATAACTCCTTTGTGTGAACTCGATGTGAGGGGGGGGGTTGATGGTGTGTTGCTTGGGGAAAGCGAAGGCTTCACTATGGCGAAGGTGTCACCAAACAGCAGTTTGTTTTGGTTTCATGCTGGTGCTCAAGGGCGACGACTACTGGATCAAAAAGGCACACATTCTTCTTTTAATATTATGTCTGATCTACCAGATTAACAATTATCTCCATATCAATCAAAAGCCAGTGTCATGGAGGCACTAATGTCAGTCAAAAATCTTTGACTGACTGGCGGCGCGACCAGTTGCAGCGGCCCCTCTCTCTCCCGATAGAGCGGTGTTTTCTTCTTTTTCTATCTTTCTTTTGACTTTTCTCCGTGTTTTACTATGGAAAAACACAATTACAGCCGTCGCTTTTTACTGGACTTAAACAGTAACAGCCTTTCTGTGGAGTTATTACCCGAATCACTGAGACAACAGCTTCAAACTTTGGGACTGCTTCGCGAGCCGGTTTACCCCCCGGAGAGGAGACATAAACGGTGCGAGCAGAAACAAAAGCGAGGTAAACGTGGAGGCATAAGAGCGAGACTGGCTAAAATACCACACAGGTCCGCTCTTCCAACTCTTCTACTGGCAAATGTAAGATCTCTGGACAATAAAATGGACCATATAGAGCTACTGAGAGCTGCGCACCGCGACGTGAGGGACGGCTGCGCGTACATTTTCACAGAGACATGGCTGAACGAACGCATCCCAGACTCCGCCGTTCAGCTTGAACAACTCACATGCCACCGTTCGGACAGAATCCTCATTAAAGGAGGAAAGAAGAAAGGTGGTGGAGTCTGTGTTTACAACAGTGATGCACCAGCATGAAGAGAACCTTCTCCAAGATCAACACCCGCAAGGCTGCAGGTCCAGACAAAATTCCTGGCCGTGTGCTGAAGGACTGTGCAGAGGAGCTCAAAGATGTCTTCACGGACATTTTCAACACTTCTGAGTCAGGCTGTTGTTCCGTCGTGTTTCAAAGCCACCACCATCATACCCGTTCCAAAGAAGCCCTCACCATCCACTTTCAATGACTATCGACCCGTTGCACTGACCTCCATCGCCATGAAGTGCTTTGAAAGGTTAGTCATGGCCCACATCAAATCCACCCTCCCCGCCACCCTGGACCCCTACCAGTTTGCATACCGAGGTAACAGATCCACAGAGGATGCCATCTGTTCTGCTCTTCACCCAGCCCTCACCCACCTGGACGCCAAAAACTCATACGTCAGAATGCTGTTCATAGACTTCAGTTCAGCATTCAACACCATCATCCCTCAGCAGCTGATCGGCAAACTGGACCAGCTGGGGCTCAGCACTTCCCTGTGCAACTGGCTGCTGGACTTCCTTAGCGAGAGGCCTCAGACAGTGCGGGTCGGCGGCAGCACATCAAAAACCACCGTCATGAGCACTGGGGCCCCCCAAGGTTGTGTGCTCAGCCCCCTGCTCTTCACGCTGCTGACCCACGACTGCGCTCCATCCTTCAGCAGCAACCACATTGTGAAGTTCGCGGACGACACAACAGTGGTTGGTCTCATCTCCAACAACGATGAGACGCACTACAGGATGGAGGCAGCCAACTGGCCACGTGGTGCAGAGACAACAACCTCTTCCTGAATGTCGACAAGACCAAGGAGGTTGTTGTCGACTTCCGGAGAGTCCCCACTCCTAAACCCCCACTGACCATCGACGGTGCTGCTGTGGAGAGAGTGAGCAGCACCAAGTTCCTGGGGGTTCACATCAGTGAGGATCTCTCCTGGACAACCAACACCACATCACTGGCCAAGAAGTCCCAGCAGCGCCTCTACATCCTCCGCAAGCTGAAGAGAGCACGAGCCCCCCCAACCATCATGTGCTCCTTCTACAGAGGCACCATCGAGAGCATCATGACCAGCTGCATCACTGTGTGGCTTGGGAGCTGCACTGCTGCCAACCGCAAGACCCTGCAGCGCACAGTGAAGGCTGCTGAACGGATTATCGGTGTCCCACTCCCCTCTCTTCTGGACCTCTACGGTACCCGCCTCACCCGCAAAGCAACCAGCATTGTGCGTGACCCCACCCACCCCTCACACAGCCTCTTCAGCCTCCTGCCATCGGGGAGACGGTACCGCAGCCTGCGGGCCGGCTCCACCAGACTGGGAAACAGCTTCTTCCACCAAGCTGTCAGGAAGCTTAACTCTTCCCTCTCTTCCTTCCCTCCCCTCTGCCCCCACGAACACTGGACGTTGAAATCCCCTCCCGTTTGCCACCAAGAACTCTGGACTAATGCACATTTACAGTTTGCTGCACATTGCACAAGTTTACAGAACTCTGGACTAATAACTCTGAAGCTAACATCTCAAAAGTACAATCAGTTTACTGCACATTGCACATATTGCACAAGTTTACTTTTTCTTTAAATTTAATTTAATTTAATTTACCATTTTGTACCTTTTGCACAATTTAGAATTTATTACTGTAAATATTATTTATCTTATTTTTACCTCATTTTATTTTATCTATTTTACCTTATCTTATTTTATCTTATTTTGGTTGTATTGCACCGCAGGACGGAGACAAACGAAATTTCGATTCCACTGTATGTCTGGCATATTTTGAAATTGACAATAAAGTTGACTTTGACTTTGATTGAATATCAAGGGACATTTGTAAGAAGCAAGACCCTTTGGACTTGAGGTGCTCTGTACCCCTGAGGGGCAGAGACAACAATACACTGGACGGACCCCACTATCCCACAGATATCATTCCTGGAAGAGACTCTGCTAGTCTGTTTCCTATTTCAAACCTCAATGAATCCCATCCTCAAGTCCACAGACACACACACCCATCATGGCCTGGATGAATGCTTAAACTGTACAACAACTCAGTGGAAATTTCAGAACCACAGAGAAAGTGTTTTGTACAAAGTAGAATCAGGATATAGAGCTCTATATATTTGAAGGGGTATGTTCTTGAACAGTTATTATAAATGTGGGGGTTTTATGAGGTGCATCTTATACCTGCTAGAGATTCAAAAAGTATGAGAAAGTATGATACTTAAACATTGTCTGTGACAGCAAGACCTGACCCTTCAATGAGTTGATCTATTTAAAGACAGTCATAAATAGTCATTCCTAAAGCACTCTGCTCTTTCCTTTTCCATTATCTGTGTTACAAAATGGAAAACGTGTTTTTAAGTTGTAACATTCACTTGTATGAGCTTGTTTCAAAGATGGTCTTGGCTAGAACCCTGTGTTTCCAGTGTGGGTTCTGAGGATCAAAATGGAAACATATTGAAACATGGGTACAAATCCAGCTCTCTTTCAGTTGTGTACATTCCTCATCAGCAGTGAGCACTGCTGATTGCGAAACCAAAGGGCTCAGGGCAACAAAATGCCCTCGGTCCTATCAGCTGTGTGACAACCTAAGTCCAAATGATAATGCTCAAGTATTATATTCCTTTCAGCTGATAGATTCATGTACATGTTACTGGAATTTCAAACTGTAAGAAAAGTGGAGGTCCTCTTAGTGAATTTGAAGTCGATAATAAAGGTTTGAAATAGAACCTCTGTCGCCAGTTTGGCTCTGATAAACCACAGCCAGAACTGGACAACATCCCAAATGGTTGGAAGCAATCAGATTAATTCAAAAGGGAATGAAGCCAAATTGGCAGTGCAGTGTGCAACCACAAAATGGGACTGAATACAAACATACTCTCCTACCCTTTGGTTAAAACCAATCCATCCAGCATGGTCACAATGATATTTAACATGATCTAGTTTATTTCATTTGGTCCAGGACTTTGCTTCACTGCTTTTGAGATCCTTCAACACGTTCTCTTCCTATCATGAGGTTGATATTTGTGGTGAGGGATCTCATGAATTGCCATGAAATACCATACATGGATTAATATTCTACTTGGGACTAACGGTTATAGTTCTCAGAAACCCTTGACTTTGTTTTAACAAAATCATCCAGGCAAATCCCCTGCTGGTTTTAACTTTGAATAATCCCTTCAGAAATAACTACATCAATTTTAGCCTTAGGTTTATTTTTGTTGAGTGCTAATATAATTTTGTAAGAATGCAGATTATACTAAATAAAATGGCTTATGGTGAAATGTAAATAAGAATCCAGAAGACTTTTAGTCTTGTTGACATAGCATGCCTGTAATAAAGCCATACCCCTTGTTGTGCAAGGACAAAAGAATACATAAGCAGAAGTCGATAAGAATCTGTGTCGTAGTAAATTGGTAAAGCAGTCACAGACTTTCCTTCAGAATGTAATTTAAGGAAAATGTTAACACCAGTGTTTAGAGTCTGGATTTGTTTTGTGGCTTTATTTTTCATACTTTTAAATGTGTGGTGTCCATCAAAGTAAAATCATATGGATGTGTAGACATGATGTCGTTTAGACCTTATTGGTAATATGATGCAAATTTTCCCTGGTAAGAAAAAAAGATCCTCCCTTTGGGGCAAGCAGTGAAAACAATACTTAAACTGCCTCTTACTTTTTTCTGTGTGCAATAAAGGGCAAGCCACAGTATGTCATGCTTAAGAATCATTAAAAAAAATGTGCAAATGGGAAAGAAAGTTCAAAGTTTTCAGGGGACCAAGGAAACATGTGAGGCACAGATTTGTATACCCATAATTGTTCAGGTTTTTATTGAAAAATGACTCATTGGTTTGAGAGGCTGAAACACAAAACACAAGCTGTTAGGGGAGAAAAAGAGGTAAATAATGTCAATGAAGAGACACAGTTAGGGAATAAAGACAGACTTCAAGCTCACAGGATTTATATAAGACAAATATTTCCGAAGAAAAAAGTTAGAAAATCAACATGACTTTTCAACTCAAACACACAAATACATACAATTGTTTTGGGTTTTTGTTTTTGTCTGTTATGATACTATAGTCAGTAGCAGCTCAGCATCTATGTGGAGTTTAGCAGGTAGGGGAAATACTCCTTTAGGACCCGCCACTTAAATCTCCAGGGCTTTGCAGCGCGTCATTGGCCCGACACTTCAAAACACTCCTTAAATCCTGGAGATCACCCTGAGAGGGAACATCTGGGGGCTGCAAAGGCCAGCAGATGGGAATAGATTGCACTGTGTGTATGTGTGTGTGTGTGTGTGTGTGTGTGTGTGCATTTCTGAGAGAGAGATTCTGGTTGAATGTAGTGGAAAAAATAGGTAGCGTTTAAGTTCATGTGACATGAATAGGTCCTTGACACCCTTATTGTTTATTTATGTGTTACTCTGTGTGTAAGTGTGTGGCTCTGTGTGTGTCGTCAAGTGCTACAGTTCTGACTCACAGTCCCAAAGTCATCAGTTTTAAGGAAAAGAAGGGTTATTCACATGTACAATTCTGTATTATGATTTAGCGCTGGATGGAACTAGAAGTTGTATTGTGTGCCCCATGTGCAGAAGCACTAGTCCTCTTTGCAACAGCCATGCATTGGAATCTGACCACGACTCTTTGCTGCATGTCATCCCCCACTTTCTTCTCCCAGCATTTCCTGTCTATCGTCAGCTGTTCTATCAAATAAAGGCCCAATACATAACAAAAAAAAAGAATCTGCATTCAGTATCATTTAAGTTAACATGCAGCAGCACACACCACGCAGAGTGATTATAGATAAGATGGATGTCTAAGCACAGGAGCTGGCAAATGCTGATGTGAAAAGTGAATCAGATAAAACTGCTGACTCTCACAGCAGTTGGTCATTATAATAATTATGTCTGGGTTATCTCACGTAACTATAGGTCAATATTTATTTACAATTATGTATTGGTCGATTTTACTTATTGGACTGAGCAGCCCCTTGTGTGTAAAAAGACCTTGTGTGGGACAGAGTTGTTGAAAAATACATTGTACTGTACATCCTCTATGGGGGCATTTCAATGTTGCCCTTCTGACTGGGGATGGGTTATGATTTTTGATTATGAAAAGTCATGAATTTATAAAAATGCAAATGTTATGTCATTTTTTTAAAAGGAATAATTTCCCCTTATTTGTCACTGTAATGCCGTACTACTGCCAGACAGTGGCTGTAGCGCTTCTGAAAACTGTTTGCTAACAACAAAAGAAGAAGAAAAAGTTAGTGTCAGGCTACACAATTATTGCATTAAAGACTGTTGAACTGTTGGGACAGTCTAACACTAATTAACACTGTTAACTATCTATTTTAGTTGACAATGTTTAGTCAAACTGATCATTTCTTAAGTAATCGCCATGCAGTGCGAAGAGTATTGCATTAGCTTCAGGCTAACATAGTGAAATGTACGTATGTAGGCTACATGAGAGAATGAGTCACTGGCAATTTGAATTATTGCCAGTGACGTTTGAATAGTAATATTGCTTGAAATTCAAATCAGTACTTCTGTCCAAAAAATTCATGCCTCTGTGAAGGCAAACCTTTTGCATTGGGCACACTACATTTACTTATTCAAAGGCCACAGGACACTTAAATTTCACACACTGCAGAATATACCTCACAGTTCATAACCATGGTACATTAAGATGATCCACACAACTTCTGCATACATTCTGCACCAAAACCACACAAAGCAAACACACACTGACACACTGTAGATCTATTACACATACACACCACCCACACATGCTGCTCTTGTAGCCAAGACCAACTCTAACTGACAACTTAAGCAGATTCAGCTATCTGTTCCCATCAGGTGTGATGACTGGTGGCGCGAGGGGTTAAATTCAAAACTCCACTCTAAACAGAGAAAGGGGCGGATGTTTAAACAGGTTGTTGCCAACTAGCCAAGGAAAGCAGGACTTTGTGGCCACCTCAGCAAACATCTCGATTAAAAGGATTTACCATTGATTTCTTGGTTAAAGTTACATTAAAAATATTTGGACAAAAGACCACTATCAACATGAATTACCACTGACATGTTTGCACGTTTGAAAAAAGGAACAAGAGGGGGAAAAAGGGTTAATTTGGTGAAACCCTAAGAAAAACAAGTTATAAAGAAAGGAAGAGAGACAAAGAAACAGAAAGAGATGGTGAAGATGAACGTGGGGTGTAGATTTTATAAGCGGCCTAGAATGTCCCTGATGTGTGGGTTTCTTGGGGGGGAAGTATGAAGGAGGCTGAGTACACTGTATGTGGTTTTCCCAAGGCCAAGCAGATCCAACTCCAACCCACCTATCTTGCACATAGTTACACACCACTGCTCAGAAGGAGGGAGAGCCGGGGTTTTCCTGTTCATTTGAAAAAGGAGGAAAGAAGGGAGGGACTATTGAGCAGTGGTTACTCCAGACACTGAAGTGGCCATCACTTTAAGACAAAATCTCTGCCTCTCCCACTTGGGAACTGAACACATGGTGCTAGGCATCGTTCCTGCACATTGGCAGTTGGGTGGGGTCTGGACACTTACTGAAGCCTCTCCCTCTTTTCAGACCACAGTTGTGTTATATGCCATATGCCATGAAAAATAAAGCAGTGTATGGGCCCAGGCCAGTTCCACATACTGTATAAGCATAAGTATTTAACACAGGAATCCAATTTCCAAAGGTATGAATTTAACAGAGCTCTTCAGTTCTACCTCACTGTGGTGTGGAGCTGACACCACACAGAGTGATTATAGATAAGATGGATGTCCAAGAGCAGGGAAATGCTGATGCTCACTGTGATAATTTCCCTTACAGATTCTTTGAAAATAGCAAGAGTAGAGATTTCTGGATTTGCAGGTTTGCAAAGTAGATGATTGAACGGTCACTGTCAGACACAGGGGGATCTGTCTTTGTCATTATATGGAATTCTCTTTCTTCCCGCTCTCTTCATCATCTTTCCTCTTCACTCTATTCGCTCTTTGCTCTCGTGCTGTCTCTCTCTGGGGGACATTGTGCAGTCAGGCGAGTGTGTTGCTGCTCTGATCCCAAAGAGGGCCCCCGGTGAGGAGTGAATATGGATCCCATAACGCACTCAGCGTCTCCAAATCCACATTCAGCACCTGGCTAAATATTATCTCAGCAATGCATTGGTGACGTTCTCAGAAAATATGACTGTATTGTCTGATGAAAAAAAATTCTATCGTAATTAATGATGTGCCACTCATTGGTTTCTCCAAACAGAAGAGATGAAGTTTACACTGACCACAGGGACTCGAAAGAGTCCTTGATTCCACAAAGTAAAAGAATTATTATCCGCAGTAGCTACACTGCACTCTTTGCTAACTTGACCTATAGTTCGGTTGAAAAAAATGGTCTCTGGTTGGTCTTGTCTCAAGCTGGGCTAATTTAAAATATGGGACATTCACAAGGACTTTCAAGTATTTGATGGCTATGCACAATGTGCTAGAAGACTGAAGTCCAAGCAACATCATAGGCAGCTTCGATCCAATGTTCCATGTAGTAATGTTGTTGTGTGACTGTAATAAGTCTTATCATTGTAAGCTCTACAAATATTGTAAATGCCTGTTCATATCTTAAAACAGTGTTTAGTAACTTTTACCTTTGAGAGCAAAGATTCAAAGAATGAACTAATTATTTTGGCAAATAGCACCTACTTACAGAACTTACCAATTTCACCAAATTGCTAGCATTAGCCTCAACTGTGATAGCATCAAGGACCAGCTTCAAATGAGTGGGAAAATAGAGCAAAGGAGATGTGTGGGATGGCTGTTTGACCTAAAGGGCCCTAAACTAAACACACATAGAGATGGCATCTACAAATGACCTTTAAAAAAAAAGCTCACAAGCAGGACAGAGCATGTTTCCTCATGGTTACTACGGGTAATAGTTTGACTTTGTGTAAGAGTGTTGTGAATATACAAACTTGTGTTTGTGCTTATCACTGTACATCTGGTACAAAGATGGTAATTTAAATCAGGCTAGATGTCAAAAAACACCCACCTCAGTATGTTGCTGCATTTAGATGATTTAACAAGCAACAGTGCATTAAGAGTTAAATTAAAACACTTTTTTAATCAGGAAAGCATCTTTGGCTACCGTGCATGGGAACCAACAAGCTACAACATAAGCATGTGACACTTCAGCAACCCTCGCCTCCACATGGAATGACTTATACTCAGCCACTGATTGCCAGAATGCTTTGAATTTTGGACTACAACCACAGTCGTGTTTTTAGGATTTTATGATGAGAACTTCTTAACTCAGAGTCACACTGTTAAATAATAAGTACAGGCTTACTGGACAGGCAGTAGAGGAAGGACTGAGAGAAAAAGAAGAATGAGACATAGATTAGAAAAGGGAGCCTCAGTTTTTATACTTTGCCTTCATTGCTAAATAATCTATTACTAATTGTATGACATTTATTACAAACATATCACTGGCTTCGACAGAAAAACCCGTTAGCAGATTGTGTTGCTGCCATATGACCTTACAGTCAATCCATGTCTAACCAGATATCTCAAATTAAGTCACAAATCTCTATCAAGATATAGTTTGATAAGCCCGTTTGTCCCTCTAGTTCAATCAGAAAACCACTGTCAGATGTCAAACATGCTCATTTTTAATGGACTCTGGCGGCTAAAAAACTGCAACAGAAAGCTCAGGTTACCACAGCTGCACTCTGCACGGTTCCCAATTTGGGAAAACCGACTTGGACGGATGGATCTAAGATAGAGACAGTATCCACTGGACTCGATGCGACCTGGACTACCTCAGCCAGTGCACACTGACAGTGATGGAGAAGAAAAACAAAGGGCTGGAGGGAGAGAGAGGAATCACAGAGGAAATTAATATCTTACAGTAACACATGGTGTGAAAGAAAAAAATGTCTCTCTAGCTGACCTCCTTGTGTTTTTCATTCCTCCCCCACCCCTCGCTTGCGCTCCATGCCGATTGAAATATGCAAGGATAATAGTCTGGGAAATAGGATCGAGAGGTTTATGATAGACAGTGCATTTGGGCTGGGTCCGTGTTGAAGACCAGTTAAAAAAGATTTATGCTGTGTGAAGGTAAATTTGAATTATAATACCATAAAAGGAAATTCTGGAGAAGAAGAGCTGAATGTGATGGACATCAGATTATACATACAGAGGAATTAAACAGTGGTTTATGCCAAACTCTGAGGAATTACTTAATGGATGTATGGTTTCCACCATTACATGTTCCGGGGCCAGACCACAGCCAAATTAACTCTTTATTCAATCTTCTATCTTGCAATTATGACAACTTCATTAAACAATTTTGCCAAATTATTTCTTATCTCTTCTCCCATATCTCATCTCCTCAGCTTTGGCCAAAAATCTTACACAACATGGGATGTCTTCTCCAGTTTCACTACATAGTGGCTTATGACTGTTGTTCACCTTCTCTGCAGGACAGCTTTGTTTGCCTTCAATAATCCAGACAAGGGTAATATAAGACAATCATTTTGCACCACTGACTTCATAATTACTTCTGGAGGGCTGTATAACTGATCTATTTGCACCATATTTTTTTGAAGAGAAACCAATCAGGATGTTCAATTGTAATGCGCAAGTGGGGGGGGGGGGCGTTACTTTGCCAGAGCGACTCCTGACACGGCTCAGAACAGAAACCTCTCTGTGATCAGGAAAGCCACCCTGATCACAGAGGACCCCGCACCCCCTCCACCCCTCATTCCCGTGACCACCACTACAAGGTCCCTCTAGCTTGGAAAACACATCTGCAAAAAATCCTTCACACCCTCTGCAATAACCACCCCGAACAAAATAAAATAGACACGTTTTATCAGCTGTTGTTTTTAACAGTCCCCTTTTTATTGTCTGTACTTTGTGTTGTGTTCTTAAAGGTGTTGAAGTGTAAGTTGTGTTTATCGTTTGAGCCTGCTTGTCAAACGAGAATTTCTGTCACTGTTGGGACAGACAATAAAGTTTATCTATTTATCTATCTGATTAAATGGATTGATTTGGACGCAGTGGAACCTTTTTTTTTAAATCTATTCTCTATCACAAATTGATGGTTATTTCTTCTTATTGGAAAAACAATAAAGGGTTCTGTGTGCTTTAAACCAATCTGTAACTTTTTGTTCGTTACATCTGTAACGACATACATGCCATGAAAGCATTTTGTTACCCACATTTGGGGAAAAAATATTCAAATCCTCCCTAACCCTAACCCTGTTATCTATGATGGTAGGCTTTTTATTCGGCATATAGGAGTGGGACTGATTGGAATATCACATTTCCTCCACTGAAAGGTCAAACAAGCTCATCCCACTTGACTGTCCTACATTGCTCTCATCTGTCAGCTGAAGCAGGAAAGACACTCCTTCCAACTTACACCCAGGTGCCCTCCAACCGAGTCATCAGACAGGAAACACTGGTACAGTCCCATCACATCTTTCCAACATTTAGATGTTTCTGTCAGCTTTCAGGACATAGACATTGCTTGCTACAACCTGTCTGAAAAGATACAAATTTGAGGTATTTATTCTTGAATAGTTTCTTATTACTATCAAAGACCAATGTGAACAGACTGTACACACATAGCCACAGAAAGACAGCCTACAAATATTGTGGACATTCAGGACATGGAAAAAACTATGAATGTCCTTGGAGCTGCTGGTTATTGTAACCAGTCTACTTGGCCTTTAGAGCACAAGTAGCAAGGGCGGGTCTACCCACTGGTGTGATGTGTATTTAAAAACATTACACCACCTTTATTTTTGTTTAAAACCTGCCCCACACTTGACGTAGGTGCCTTATATGTGAAAATGGAAACATCAGATGCAGTTTTCCAAGTATCCCTATTTTTAGAGTAGTGTTTTAAAAATGAAGTACAAAACGCTTTTAAGAGGTGCTAATGAATGACTCACCTTACATGTCGTCCTCCACTTTATACTCGTCATTCTTTCCTCGCTAATTCAAGCATCACCACGTTGCACCTCGGACCACAGTCCTTCTGTTGTTTTCATTGGTGCTATGAATATTGGAGCTCAGGCTCAATTCATGACACTTTCAAAGTTATTTTTATTCTGATGAGAATTTATCATACAGTGATTAAAGGGATAGTAGGTTTACCTTCAACTTTACAACTCATTTACCACTCTATCCAAATCTCTTCCTTCTTGGCAACCTCTGGTTTCAGACTACTCATGTTATAAAGTCCGAACTTGCTTCACATTACTCAATACAATGCATTCTGCTTTATGAATCCAGTTAATCAAAATCTTGATTATGGCTGTATAAGCTTATATGGCTACCACCCACCAATGATCTGCCTTTTAGGTAGCCACTGTTTTTAATAGCTTGGCACTAAAGCAATGTCGTGTGAGATCACTCTGTCAAGTCTTTGTTTTAGCAAATGACTTGAAAAACAGGACTTCCTTTAAGGGGTCATATTATGCTTTTTCTGGTTTTATATGCTCTTAAGTGTGTTTTCCAAGTGTCCTGTGCATGTTTAGGCACATCTATGTGCAAAAATTCAAAGTCCGTGGAAACGTGGCTTCTCCTACATTCTCCTGTTAGCTGCAACATTAGCTGCATGTCACGCTCAGTTCTAGCCCCCCTCGAAACAAATTTGCCAGTGTGACGTCTTGTCAGTGTGAGATCACTGATCTAAGCCCATTGGTTCGTTGTGGCAAGCCCAGCAGCTCATGTTGCACGCCCATTAACTTCTGTAGCACGTCCACGATATGCCGTAGCCTGCGGTAGCACAGTAGTGAGCCAAAGTGGCTGCATTCCCAATATGGTAAAAGGGGCGTGACATTTCCGAGAACTGTGCTGAGCGACTGACCAATTACGACAGGCCGACCAATCAGATCAGACTTGGCACACGTGGGGACTCTGAACGTGGGCACTTCAGAGCCTTAGAGAGAGAGTCAGAAGCAAGCCGGTGCATGGAGCGGCAGTACATGAAAACAGACACTTTTTTCGAACTTTAGCTATTGTGAACATACTTTAGTAGGTACATAGATTAAATATACGAACCCCAAAAAGGGCATAATATGATCTCTTTAAGACATGACAAACACGTTATGAAATTGCACAGCACAGTGAATTTGCTTTACATTGTAATTAAAAAGCAGGAAGGAAACACCTGTCAGTCTTAAATCAACCTTAATGTATTTGATTTGTGTATATGGCTTTACAGTAGATGTATATGACTGTCATACAGAAGGTTAAGTATGAAGGTGTAGAGAGGCAGCTCACATGTCACATAGAGCACAATGTTGATGATATGGTGAGTGCGGGGGGAGATCAGGGGGCACTGAGGTGTACAGGAAGGGCTAGAAGGGATGTGGCACCAGTTGAGGGAGCTGAAGCTGTGACTGACGACACCTTCTTATAATTACAGACTGTTGTTCAAACCTGGATTTCTTCCAACATATGTAACACCTGGGTTATTGTTTTATTTTCCTCTCCTCACCGTTGTGTGCCAATTTCAGTTTTCTCCCCCCTTGACATGTTTTCCCAGAGCTGGTGTTATTGCTAATATGGTTAGGGCTGGAAAACCAAACAAGGAGTGACACAGCACTCTATCACCTGACCTGATGATGTCATGATGTCATAAATACCCTGCCCATACCATGGCCCCACCTTCTTTCAGTCACTTGTTAAAGACTGGTGAGCCATGAGCAGGGGTGGGTGTGTGTGTGTGTATGTGCAAATCAGTAGCATTTTTTGGAGGTTGAGTAGTGACAGGGCATGTTTTTAGGACCCCCCTTGATGTTGTAAAGTTGAACCAGACCGTGCACCACCAGAGCTGGGTGTGAATGGGGGGTGTTGTGTCTCTGAACAGTCCCCTCTTTGAGCCTCCATTACCAGGTCCACCCTAGCGGATCGAGCATTCAGGGGAGAGGTGTCGCCATCAGGATGGTTGGTGCCTCTGGCTTCAGGTGTTAAAGTAAATGTAGTGTTCCAACTCAATTCTGGTTTCAACACACCCCATTGTTACAAAAACATAGCAACATCAGTGAAATGTATTTATGGCTATTAATGGCCTTGGCAGTTTTGTACAAACTGTAAATACAATTTCGGAGTTGTGAACTTCCTGTGTTTGATTATTTAAATCCAAATGTCATGCCAATGGAATGATTTCAACATAACACACTGATGAAACTGAATACAATCCAATAAATTGACTTGATATAGTTTAGTAAAATTACAAATAGTAATTCCAGTGGCTCTGTGAGGTACATGCCAACAGTAAAGCAAAACAAGCTAATTTTTTATGTTTCAAAGTTCACCAGGCATTAGGATGCTAAAATGTGCTTATAAACTCTCAACACAATGTTCAGCAGGGTTAGGGTTAATATTAATCTACAATTCTACAATTCTACAATTCACTTAGCAGACGCTTTTATCCAAAGCGACGTACATCAGAGAGTAAGTACAACACTAATCCATTCATACACCGCCGCTGAAGCAGTGGGAGCAATGCAGGGTTAAGTGTCTTGCCCAAGGACACATCGGACATGTTGCTCAGCTGGGGATTCCGGTTGAGAGGCAACCAACTGTGCCACAGCCGCCCACCCATTAACCACAATAGTTTACTAGATAATGGGTCAATACAGTGTTTTTGGATAAATTTAAAATTTGGGCTTGATGATGATGTTGATGATCAAAGGTGACTGGATCAAAAAGTGATTCCATTTCATTCTGATTGTGACAATATTTGTGCCATATTTCAATGCAATACATAGAATAGCTGTGGATGTAAAGTAAGCAGTGCACCAAAGTCAGCAGAATATATCCTCCGATGGCTATGAAGGTCCGCACAAAATTTTGGCAAGCCATGCAATAGTGCTTGAACATGCAAGGCTACAATAGTAGTTTAAGTGACTCAGTATCATTGCCATAGAACCGTACAATGTGTGTAGTGAAATATGTAAGTTTCAAAGGATTAGCTGCTAATGTTACTTTCTTTGTAAATTTTTATTTTTTGGTTATTTTAATATTGGATTCCTTAACTGATTAGTTATTTATTCCAGACTTATCATTAAGTCAAATCTAATGAGTGATAACTTATATTTTAAAACAAAGCATTCATAATGACTATTAGGCTTTGTAATGTGAAGAAATATTTTGGAAAAACTGCCATATGGACAAATACATACATTAATACATGGTTACTCGTTTTATAAACAAGTACTGCTCAAAAGAAAGTATAACTTTTATATTGGCAGATATCCTAAATTTCTCATATCACACATAACTGAACTCATTCATACCTGGTAGGCGGGAAAACGACTAAGACAGACAAGAGAAAGATAAAAACAAAGGGGAAAATTGGGATGTTTGGATGCGCCCTCTGAGTTCAAGTCATGCTTTTGTCTTCCAATGCACTTCTCAAAGGACATCCAGGTCTCATTCATTCAGCTCCACTGGCTTTTATGTCTACTGAAAATGTCTCAGTGGTGCATTCTGCATACCAAGTGCAAAAGAAACCAAATGTGGTATTCTGAAAACAGACTGTTTTCAGTTATTATGTTTCACTTTCCTTTGTTTCTTCAGAATACAATTTTGGTTTAGCTAATTATGGTTTGAATTTCTGAATCATAGAAACGCATTCATAGAATTTGGGGGTGAGGGCTAGGAAATAATAACATGGTCTCAAAACATATTACCAATAAATTGAGTTCAAAGTGACTATGTAACTTAAACCACAGTATGCTCAGATGACAGTGACTGGAAACACCAACAAACACAAAGAACACACTTGGTGACAATCAGCTTCCTGCTGTTTACTGCAAAACAAGAGAGCATTCTGCTGACATGAGGTATGTCTCTTGTTCAGTCAGTCCTGAGAGACATTTTGCATGGCGCTGTTTGTGGCTGCAGATGTACACGTGTGTGGTTGTAACAAGGTCACAGAGACCAAACTGGCTTTCTTAATATTTTCCTGCATGAAACCATATGAATTTCTGTAACTGGCTAACTGATGTGGATGCTGACAGTCAGAGGGCCAGACACTGACCTGCAGCATGAGAGGCCCGGAAACCATCCGACAAAATGCTACACAGCTTTTGACAGCTTCCTCTCTCTTCCTCTCTCAATCTGTCCCTTTGGAGCAGGACCCAGTGGGTGTTTTTGTCTGGGTCAGATTAACAGTAGATCCAAGCACCACTGAGTCAAACCTGGCAAGCTAAGTGGAAAAAGGTTTGTGCGTTATGAGGCCCGCTGAGAGTGCTTTCAGCACCTCAACATTGAAATGAGTAAGAAAATCACACAGGGAGGCACATAGGTAAAGCAGATGCATATAAGTGCATGTGTTGGGGGGAATTCTCTATGTACACACGCAGACACAAACGTCAGGTTTTCAAGGCCATAAAATTAAGTCAAATTTTTGGCACAGAGCTTGCATTACTGAAAGACACAAGCAAGGAAACCGGAAAGGAAAAAGTTGAACATTCAGCTTAAGGTTTGGCAAGAACATTGCCTTTTAAGACTAAAAACAAGTAATTTTGTATGCATGTGTTGTATTTGAAGGACGATATATACACAGAGGTATCCTCATTGGAAGAATATGTTTTATTTTTGCTACAACTTGTTACATTAGCATGTTCACCAACACTTTGCGTTTTGTAATATCATACTGCTGGAAACATACGACATTCATGACAGATAATAAAAATAAAAAAGAATGTGATGAATGTGGCTAATTCCATAAATCTCTCATCATTCTGGGGCCTTTGTATTTTAGCCCACGAGGTGAACAAGAGGTCTTGAACTTGGCAGGAGTAGAAACACTTCAAAGGCTTTACAGTTGGCCAGACGGACAACCAGACTTCAACAGTAGCAGTTAAATATTGTTCTTGATAAACACAATATGTAGAGTAACAGAAGTAACATGATGCCTTAGTTTTCTGATTAACAAGGACCAATTTATAGTTTTCATGAAACACACTAGTAATGACAACACATCCTCCACTTAAAGAGGTCATATTATGCCCTTTTTGGGGTTCATATATTTAATCTATGTACCTACTAAAGTATTATTCACAATAGCTAAAGTTCGAAAAAAGTGTCTGTTTTCATGTACTGCCGCTCCATGCACCGGCTCGCTTCTGACTCTCTCTCTAAGGCTCTGAAGTGCCCACGTTCAGAGTCCCCACGTGTGCCAAGTCTGATCCGATTGGTCGGCCTGTCGGCTCTGCTGTAATTGGTCAGTCGCTCATCACACTGACATGACGTCACACTGGCAAAAAAATTTCGAGGGGGGCTAGAACCGAGCGTTACATGCGGCTAATGCTACAGCTAACAGGAGAACGTAGGAGAAGGCGCGTTTCCGCTGACTTTTTCTGAATTTTTGCACATAGATGTGCCTAAACATGCACAGGACACTTGGAAAACACGAGCACATAAAACCAGAAAAAGCATAATATGACCCCTTTAAATCTGGACAGAAAAAAACACCCAATGACTAGGCCATTGGATTTTTCTGCAACATTCTTAGGTTAACAGCAAGAATTTTGTAAGAATATGTATATGTAACTTTTCTCCAGTGCAACAAGCATGTCATTTGACATTGACAATGACATTTATCCAGTAAAACATCACATCATCTATTGAATGGATCAGCCTTGATTTTTTATTTCTTTTGCCAGCATTGAGGATTCCTAAATGATGTATCCTAAGTCTCATAAATGTGGTTGTCCCCAGACCTGTAACACCATCAGCAGTTTGATATTTATGGTTTTGAATGATTAACTATTGAACACATTGCTATTTTTGTCGATGTTTCATGTTTCCAACTGGACAAATTGCCATAAACTTTGGTGTCCCCATGACTTTTTATTAAGCATCACATTAAGGTCAAGATCAGATGCTTTCCAATTATTTTTAGACCAACACCAAATATAAAAGCATACGTCTTTAGCTGAACTTTGTGTTCAGTGATCATTAGCAATTGTAAGCACATGCAAGGTACAGTAGCAACCATGGCACATGTAACAGAAAATAAATTGTCTTGGTAACATTATCCTGATTTTTGCATTCTAACAGAGCTGACATTAAGGGAATTTTAGGGATAGATTTCCATTTGAAATGTCTGCAAAAACTAAATTATTTAATCTTTAATAAAATGGCAGAATTCCCAATTCCCATTAACTGGTCAACAGGTCACTTTAAGAAGACAGTGGGAAACTAAGGAACTCTGAGCAGACAATCTAAAACCAAGCGATCTAAGAACTAGTGAGTCACTTTCACACCAAAGATGGAATAAAAATAATTATGATTGTGGATAACATTACCACAAACAAAACTTCTTAACTCAATGGTTAGCTTGCAAACATCAAGCAAAGGCAGTGCCATAAATAAATAATTCTACTTAACAGCATGGCTTGGAGTACATGAATAGGTTTAAATTAATTACAGCAAAAGGTTATTCTTAAAGAGCCCATATTATGCCCTTTTTGGGGTTCGTATATTTAATCTATGTACCTACTTTTGTATGTTCACAATAGCTAAAGTTTGAAAAAAGTGTGTTTTCACTGCTCCTCCTTGCTCCCTCTACGGTGAGTCCATCAGCTGCACTCTGTTGAGCCCACACTGTTAGACCCCACGTGGGCCAAGTCTGCTCTGATTGGTCTGCCGATCCGCTCTGTCGTTATTGGTCAGTTGCTCAGCACGCATTCGTAAATTTCAACATGAGCTGCAGGGCTTGCCACAACGAGCCAATGGGCTTAGATCAGTGATCTCACACTGACAATGACGCTGCACTGACACATTTTTATCAAGGGGGGCTAGAACCGAGCGTTACATGCTGCTAATGCTACAGCTAACAGGAGGAGGTAGGAGAAGCCGCGTTTCCGCGGACTTTGGATTTTTGCACATAGATGTGCCTAAACATGTACAGGACACTTGAAAAATACACTAAAGGGCATATAAAACCAGAAAATGCATAATATGGGACGTTTAACGTTTTGGAAGACTTTCAACTTTAAGATAAACTGGGAGCTTTTTACTGTGCAGTTGTTTTTTTTTTGTAAAACCAAATAAAGGACACATACAATTTCTTATTATTTCGTTAATAGTTGAATGGAAACCGTTTAAGCTCATTACTCATATTGCACCTTGGGATTTTCTCATAGACTTCAGTTTACTTGTCAGATTCTAGCCAGCCTATATTACACAGCATGACTCCATATGACAGCATGAGGAGTTTCATATGAAAGTCATACTCACAGACCTGAATATCCAACCTGCAGAATAGGACATCCAGACCCCTTACAATCACACACACTGTGTGTGAAAGGTGGATGAAGGGGGCGGATAATAAATGACTTGCTGAAGATATAAAGCCTTACACCTTGTATGTCGATTTATGCTTTTTCAACTGCTCGGATATCATGTTTTAAAAGTTAGAAGGAAAAAAAGTGCCATTAGAGGTAAATTGCTTTTTGTATGGTTTCTTTTGTCCCTCAAAGATTTTGATGTGGCACACTCACATGGTAGGTTCATGCTTGGCATTGGCGATTGGTGACTTCCTGTCCATTGCAGCTGGTGTGCAGCCTCCAGGCAACCCTGTGCTCTAGAAGGGAAGCCTGGTTTGATTTTTGTCTAGGCAAACCAGGACTTCCACTTTCATGTTTTTCATTTAGAACTAGTGTATTTGTTTCTAGACTGATATTTATATATTTCTTCTTATGAATAGGAATTTGAAGAAAAGGCCCTGGAATAATTAAGTCAAAGGACAGGTGCTGCTAAGCCTCAGGATAAAACAAGCATATAAAACCAGCATATTATTACATGACACTTCTTTTTTTTTTTTCTTTCTCCCACCTATTCTCCCTGCTCCTCGTTGAAGTGAGGCTGTTCCAAGCTGGAAAGCTCTGACGCTGTTACATAAACTCCAGCTTGAACGGCTGCAGGGTCAAGAAAAAAGGGATGAAGACAGGAGGGAGAAAAACAAGACAAAAAGTTGAGTGTACTATGGGAAAATGAGGCACAAAAGATAAAAAGGATCTGGAACGGGTAAAACTTGTATCATCAGAAATGTCTCAAAACTCCTCTGCTTCAGAATCTGGAGAAAAGAGGAAGAACAAAAGAGCAGGAGGAAATTGGAAGCAGAGCGAAGTCAGCTTAGCAGCTCCCATCCAAAAAGCCTTGAAGAAAAAGAAGAAGGAAAGTCTAAAAACAAGGCATTAAATGGCTTCGGGAGAGTCCAGGACTCCGGCTGAAACCCTTCTGTGATACAGAAAAGAGACCCAACTTTGAACCCGACATGTCTTCCTGCTTTCTTTTTTAACATGAGTAAACATGATTCCCCTGTGATGCTTGTGTTTAGCGTACATAGTAAGCTGGATCTGATCCATGCTTTTATTTTCAAACTTGGAGAGGTGATTTTCGCTTGGTTTGTTTCTCATTTAAACCCTTCCTGCCAACACTCCCGATGACCAAAACATAACTGCGGGAGGTCTACAAAGCTCTTAACTGTCTGTTGGATGCATTGTTCTTGCTAAATAGTTGAGCAAAGCATGAGTTATTAGATTTATAGGAAGTGCTAAACAGTTTTTCTGGAAGTGGGTGATGATTCATATTCCAAATGGCTTGCAGATGCTGTTTGCAGATTTCACTGGGTACATACTGTGACTGCATAACAAATCAACTCGTGATTACCTCTCAAAACCACATCCAGGTTTATTTACTAGGGTGTTTATGAACATTAAAATCCCAAACGAACATCCCTCTCAACCACTAAATTCACACTTTCACCAGGGTGTGCTTTAGTAGACAAGTGTACAGAGTGTGAGTTATGTAACGACTCTCGTGTTCATGGGAGCATCTTTTTCAGGTGCACACAAGAGACAAGCTTGTTAAATCAACCACATATTCCCACCACATCGCTGCCTAAAAAAAAAATTATTCGGGCTGTCTGGGATTTTTACCATGAGCACACTTGTTTGCTGACTCACCGCATTTCTCTCCGAAAAGAGGGCTGTCTACCTGCTGTTGTATCAGCTCTTTCCACTAACTGACGCAAAGAAACACAAACTCTGGAAGCCTCTGGAAATCATGGGTAACTGCCTCTTCAGTCAACCCTTACCGTACCTCAGAGGCAGCACGATTTCAATCTGATGCAGGACATTCCCAAAATGTTGACTATATCACACATCCTTTCTTTTGCTTCGAGATTGTTGGCTCTACTTCTAAACGCTGGCAACACATAAATAAAACCAAGAAAATGTAATAAAACAGGGAGAGTAATTCAATTAAAGTGGCCGAGAAAATTAAGTGGGGAAACTCAGAGTAAAGGTAGAAGAAAGGGATGCAATACTCAATAAGCAAAGGTCAATAACAGTCTGTGCGCTGGGCTTTACTGTCACAGCGTGCCTTTCACCATTTGTTTCCCATAAAGGCCACATGGAAACGTTTAGTTGGCTCAAAGCAGATCGGCGCACGTTGTCTAGGGCCCGTAACATTTGCTACTTGTTTTCCAGGTCTGTCCTAATAAAGTTTTTCTGGAAGAATATGGGAAACTAGAATAAATATCAACGATACATACGTTACATAAAATATGATATCTCTGAAGCACTTATCATGGGTTTTGTAAGAGAACCTGAAGTCTCCCCCCCCCCCCTTGTGTTTTCATTCTGCAACATCTGCTCTTCTCTTGCATGGAGATTAGAAATCACAGATGCACAGGTTATGAGGAGTGAAGCCCTGGTGTAGCGTTGGTCATTTTGTTGTCTTTATACAACGTTTAAAACAACAAAAAACGTTCCCTAGACCTACTGGTAGACGTGGTGGGAGACAGAAAATTGCCTTTTTTCCATGTTTGAACAGGGTCCTTCCAGTGTGTTTTAACACCTATTTGTGAGTACAGTGATGATAATAAATTCATCCTCACCTCGGCTTGAGTGTACATTATGTGTGCTTATATATGTGTGTTTGTCAAGTCAAATTCCTGTAAGCATATGGCAGAGTAATACGGGTTTTCACAAATATACAAACCCAGCTGTTTATCCATCCCCAAGGTACATGGCTCTAATTCTGCCAATTCATTTACATTGAGCTTCTGCACAAAAACTATTTCCTGCCCACTTCCATCCAACATCCACATCACAGGCCTACAGGGTGCATAGATATGTGCACGTAATGTGTTGAGAGCTAAACGAATGGCTCGCCGGGCTTATTGCACGCCGACGGCTGTCGGGTTGCTTCCACTTTCCACTCTTCATCCTTCTGAATGAGCACTCCCCCAGACGAGAGTTGGCAGGGAGCTTAAGACAGTGAATAATACAAAAGAATCCCACCGTCATACATCTTTCCCAGGATTATACACTACAAAGAGTACATGTTGTCATCGTTTGTCTAATCTCCAGCCAAATCAAAGCGAAAGACAACCCGGCAAAGGACCACTCAACTCAACTGCTGCAAATTCTTTGCTCTTCCCATATTCCTGATCTTAAAACAAACCTTTTATTTATGTTTTCTGGCAGCTCTGTTCTTTACTCCTACAAATAAGGGAATGTTTTTCTCCCACAGTACCCATCTTTGGCCAAAAAATGCTAAAAACTACCTTACTTAAGCCTTATATTGGGAACGATCCGGCCTCCAGCAGAGGAACTCAATGTACACAGCAACCTCTGGTGGCTTTTAGGGGAACTTAACATCAAGTGGCTGAGTTCTCAAAACTGTAAAAGCAGAAATGGGTTCATGTAATAGCAGCTATAAAATAGGATGTGTAGAGCCTGGAGGTTTCCAGCAGCTAATAGCTGACAGATTTTTCCAAAAGGAAATCCCTATCTAACAATCTCATCCTCTAAAGTGCTTTCAGCAGAGTCGTGAGTTTGGTACAAATGTTATTGTAAGGTTACACAATAACAAGACAAAAAAAAAAAAAAAAAAAAAAGACCACGAATTAGAAAAACATTGCAAATGTTTTAGTTGTGTCCAGGCCAGATGATTGCTTCTAAAGAAAGAGCAGGGTTTGATTTGTGTGTGCATGTGTTTGTGAAAGGCCACCTGTGTTTCCAGTTATTGACGAGGTGTGCAGCAGGGTCTCTCAATGAGACGTTCTGTTCGTTACTTCTGGGTAAAACCATTCACAGGTGTGACAACCAGAACCAAGCAGAGTTTTTTGGGGGGGGTTTTTTAAACGCACAAGCTAGCACGCACGCACACACTGAAGCATGCAAATCACTTCCATGAACCCTGAACAAACATAAGAGAGGCATTAGGCCTGTTATTGTTTTGCCTTTGCAGAGCGGCTGCGGTAATCAAAAGGACTAACGCTCCCACAGTACACTGAAGCAGAGCTGACAAGGTGCTACAGAGGACACAGTGTGTGTGTGTGTGTGTGTGTGTGTGTAACGTGGCTGGTTACAACTCTTCCAAGTTGCCCTACAGGTACATGTCAAGGCTCTCCACTCTCACAAACATGAAAAAAGAATCATATCAAATATTTCAACTTTATTTGACATATCCGACAACATAAATTAACATGCCTTATAATTGGCAGCAGTGAAGGGTTATTTCATTAAAAGAAAAAAAAAAACATAAATCATTACATTTTCAGGTTTTCCAGCCTTGAAACACACAAAAACAGAAGACATTTTATACATTGCCAAATAAAAAGGCTTTTCTTTTATCAACTAAAAAATAAATCTGCTCTCCTTAACAGCAACAGCTGTTATATTTAGATGTTTTTCCCTCAGTCATAAACACAGAGATCTGCCAAGAAACCTTATGTCCACCTAAGGTGTCCGTGTGATAATCTGTGTTTCAATGGTGTATAGGTTGTTTTTTTTATTCTCAGAACATCTCCATAGTATCTTCTAACTCCTGGTCTTCTTCAGCAAATCATGGGCGGTAACGATGTTAGAAAATTGAGGAGTGTTTTTTCAATCATTTCAGACAAGTGAGGTTGCAGGGAAAAGTAAACAGCTGTCTGCCTAATTTACCGCTCATCATGATGTTCTTAGTTTTGCCGACTCATCCTTTCAGTGTTTTTTTTTTTTGTTTGGTTGTTTCTATCACTCATCTCCTGCAGGGAGATTTTCTTCGATCCTCTTGATAAACTTCATGCGGATTTCCGTCACATTGTCCCCTCTCAGAGTGTCCTGAGAAAATTTCACATCCACAGCCATCTGGACCTGAAACAGAATCAGATTTGTTCACTTTTTATTCACACAAACGGTTCTTTTCTTGATGAATTTGATGGACGATTGATTACTGTAATTCTCTTTTCACATGTCTTGGCATCACGTCGTTGGACCGCCTACAAGCGATCCAAAATGCTGCCGCTAAGCTGGTAGCATGGTCAAGCACTTTCTTATATGGAAGAACTTTTTGAAGCCGTGTAACACCAGCAGGCCTCTGAGGTCTCCTGATAAGGGTCTGCTGGTGTTTCCTTGCAGTAAACTTAAACTTAAGGAGAGTGCTTTTCAGGTTTTTGCTCCTAAACTTGGAACTGGGTACCACTGGAACTGAGAACTGAGAACTGTGAACTCGGTTGACATTTTTAAAAAGCAGTTAAAGACCCATCTGTTTAGACTTTTATTGTTCTTTGACTTATTTTATTGTGAAGCACTGTGTAGCGTCTGCTCTTGGAAGGTGCCACATAAATACACTTTACTAACCTTTACGTAATGTGAGTAAAGGTAGACTTTGTCAATATGGATCTTGTACATATTTAAAATGTCTCTTTGAAATGAGTATTTCTCTTGACCCTACCATCTCCAGGGCTCCTCTGAGGACTCCACACAGCAGGTTTGAGTAAACCAGCGTGCTGTGGTTATCCGGCAGCTCCACGAAGTCCACAAGTGGGTTGTTCTCAAGGATGAGGGAGAACTCGTCCCCTGCTGGGCTCCAGTTAGTCACACTCGGGGTGACCCCCAGGTACATCTTAAAGGCAACCTAACAGCACAGAGAGGAGTGGATGAAAAACAAATGAGGGCAGGACTTAGGACAAAACAGGTGTAAGAATATGTCAGCTTATATTGATAACTATTTATGATGATTTACTCAGCGCACACGCATGTAACTAAATGTTCATCAGCAAACCAGTGAACATGTGAAAAACAGAGGCACTAACCATCCTCATGACTATAACTCAGATGTTCCTACAGCTTTTAATGCAAACTTCACATTGCTTCACGCCAGGCAAACATTAAATGAATACCTGCACACACCTGAAATCTGAGAACTCTTGTCTCCTGCTTCCTTTCCTCTGCAGCACTCCTGTGATTTGTCACAGGAGGGTTTGCATGCTTTCTCAAAATCATCTCAAATTAGAGAAAGTGTAGGCGCTCCAGTGAAAATATTCACAGGCACTAGGCAGATTTTCTATTTCTGCTTATAAGTGAAATGATAAGGTAGTTTGAAAAAATGTTTTTCAGAACATACAACAGACCTCCTTCATTTTTATTGAACCGATGAAGGACGGGTGGTGGTTTCTGAGTTAGCTAAAGGGTCACGTGATATCCTCAAGCAGGGCCATACGAACCGCTGTCCCTCAGTGGTCCTCGGTTTACAGACACGGCCCTTCTCTCTATGACCACGAGCCAGGTCCCTGAGCTAGTGTGGGGTTACATCTGTGGAACGACTCCATGAGCGAGCTGCAGAAACAGCTGGGGTACTAAACACAATCAGGTGCATACATGCATTAAAATCAAACTAAAAGTACCTGAACAGTGACACAGGTCACTAAATGTGCTCTGAGGGAGAAGACTGCATTCCACATGTGTGAATCCTCACCTTTTGAAGATTAGAACTGTCAGCCTCTAAAAGGCAATGACGAATGTGATCTTGTACTCAGGTTTATTAGGATGCACACTTGGACTGAGTCAAAAACATCAGTTTCCCCCCCACCTCCCCCCTACATCCTTCTCTTCTGAACCTCATCTAGGGGTTAGGATGTTTCATCACAATCATTCGTTCTAAGCTTTCTTTTCCTGTCGTCCTTCTTCCTGCCTCAGTCTTGGGAAAAAGTCCACGGTCATGCTCTGGTTGGCCCGCAAACCTTCCAATTACCTTAGCGATGACATCCGCCGTTTCTCGGAAATCCTGACACCTGCCGATGCTGGAGCGTGCCAGGAAGTCCTCGATCAGACGCACTCCGATGTTATAACCCCTTATGAGAGGAAAAAACACAAATGAAAAATGTTAGCAGAGATATAGAGGGTTGCAAATGTTCCAACACATCTTAAGGTCATTCACTTGGCAGATGCTGATAATCATGATAGAAAAGCCATGGCAACGTATCCTAACGAGAGGATCTGAAGACAACTGATGCGTCCCAGCCCCAAAAATGGCGTGCCTCGGACGAGTTAGCTTGCGACGCGCAGAGTGGGCACATCAGACTCACTACCTTCTAAGGCCAGATGAGACAACCCTCATCATGATTAGCTTGGAGAGAGCTTAGGGTTGCTCCACAACCAGAAAAGCAAAGTACATCCAGGCCAAAGTCCTGTCAGCGTTAAAAGGATGTTATGACTTTTTTTTTTTTTTTTTTTTTTTTTACCCATCTATTTTTCTTAATCTTATTTTGTGGAAAAAAAAAAACGTTTCCAGCAGTACCTTCCAAAGAAATGTTCTCGCTTTAAAAAAAAAAAAAAAAACATGACTGTAGTCTCTGCTTCAAAGGACTTTAAACATTTTTAGAAATACCAAGACCTTAGGTGGAACCTCTGACACAGAAGTGGTAGAAATCAAACCTGATTATGTCAGCTCTCTGCATAGTAGTGTCAAGTGATGTTGAGAGGAGAGCCCAGCAGAAGTGTGAAGGTGTGGGTTAAAGGTAGAGAGGCCAGATATATCTTTACTTTCCTCTTGGTTAAACAAGCAAAGGGCAAACTTTGACATTTCAATTTGTGCAGATGGTGTACCGCTTATTAATGCACAGAAATCAGTAACATTTAAACATCCATTTAATACATTACTATGATCCCTGTGTTTTCAGTGACTACAGTGATAAATTACACACATACAGTAGTATAGTAGTGCTTTCACACTTGCTGATATATTCTCCTTAAGTTTTGGGGTGAGCTGCATGTGTGAACGCAAACAGCTGAATTTTTTTAACTCGGACTGTGTCCCAGAGTTTTTCCTGCCAGCCCCTTGGTATTTTTTCTGCATGTAGTCAGAGTGAGCCGATGTAAGAACGCAGCAGGATTCTATCAGGAGAGATCACCTTGAGCGAGCGGGAGAGGGTGGAGACTTTTTTTTCTCATCGATCAGTGCATGTCTGTTGACTGAATGCATGCGACATCTAAGACCTCCGTGCGTGTAATTAAACTGCTTTCTGTTCACCAGTTTGTTCTTCCCCGCTCTTCTGTTGATATTGTTATTCTGTCAACCTACACATAGCATTGATATAAACGCAAATATTCTCATTACAGTGTCGCAAAGCGGACTCTGTTGCTTCACCTGACACTTCTGCGTCATTCTTTTTACATCACGTCTTGCCTCAGGACACCACCAGACCTCATGATAAGTACAAGACCTATGCATTTAATGAAGCAAAGATAATACATGGGATAATCTGAACATAAACACAGGTAATGACAGAATATAAGGTTGTTTTTTTTTTACATCTTGTCCAGTTGTTTATTGACTTCCTCGTCATTCTCGTAGTCTTTACACAGCTGGGTGACGAGGGCTCCATAGGTCAGCGTGAACAGCTCTGAGTTCTACAAAACAGAAAAACAACAACATTCTCTTAAAATACCAAAGCTCTCAATATTTATGTACATCTATTTGGAAGTAATCAGTTGGAGGTTGTTGTTGTTTCTTTTTATAAAAAACAGATCAGGTTAAATGTCAAGTTATATATCTGATTCTTTCCATAATCTTAATGACTCAAGTCACCCTCAATAATTAACAAAAATAGATGGGATCTTGGCAGTAAAATGTTATCATCATGATCCACACTTTTTAAGAAGTAGGTGCCTCTCCTATGCTTATTATTATAAACACCATCACAGGCTACAGGAAGTCTGATGGTCCATGCTATGGACTGCTCATGGTTCTAAAAAGGAAAGTCTAAACCCCCTTTATCTGGTCTCATGCACTACATCACTTTATTCTATCCATTTTATATCAGTATTCATACAGTTCTGGTTACTTTATTCCTGTTGTTTCTTATCCATCATTGCACTACGGTCACTTTATTTATCTAATATTTACCTTTAAAGTTATATTGTTTATATTAGTTCTGTTGTTCCATTATTCACCATGCACCTTATAACTTATCATTTAGTATTTAGCCTACTTGCACATAGTTCTGTATATATATATTTATTTCTTGTTTACTGCACATAGTTCTGGTTACATCTGTTTACATCTGTTAGTCCGATCACTGTCCACTTATATCTACTCTTTTATATTTTGTATTTTTAAGTTAAGTTTAAGCTTTAAGTTGTATTTAAATTGACACTTTATATTTAGGTTAAAATGTTTCGTTTACTTGCACTGTTGTTAATTTACTGCTCTGTGTGCCTTTGAATTGCCCCCCGGGGACAAATAAAGTTTTTTTTTTAATTTTTTTTATTTGAATTAAAGTAAGCAGTTTATGTGCAGGTTTGTTATAAAACTTTACTTCTTACACTTTGTATACTATTCACTTGTAGTCACAATAACAGTTGTGTCTTTTCTGAAATTGTAATAGCTCAAACAAAAACAGACCCAAAGCTTCACAAGTTTACTGATATGTGTCATATGCTATGATTTATAAATTATGTTTTAATGAACTTGGTGGTGTTTCGGCTGTGTTCGTGTTATCTTGTATTACAGAGCAATTCGGTCAGTAGCTATGTTGATTTATGTAACTTTTCGTTTGGCAATGTTTTCTGTAATCGCATCATTTTTTTTATTTAAGGTGTTTTAAGTTATCTGGGATGTAAAGTGTTTTAAGTTATCTGGGATGTAAAGAGGGGATAATGTTCAACTGAGGATGCTAGATATTTAGCTTGGAGGCTACGACTCACTGCACTTGTTTACAAGGCCGTAAATATTGAATAACGCCACATTACACTGGTTGAAATGCTTTTCATACATCTAGCAAAGCTCATGAGACACACAGAAGGAAATGACATGCAGTCTAGTTCACAGAAACATTAGGTCGCAAGTTGAATTGTTAGCTGTTCGGCATTAGCATTGTGCTAGCTGGTGTAGCTATGTTTGGCTGTCATTAATCCTGCGGGAGTCGCCTACCATCTTCTTGCTGTCTGTCGTTCGGTTGGATTGCCTGGACATTGTGGACAGTGTTACAGGATTACACAGGTGGCGACGCGATATTAATCCTTTATTTATTTTATTCTGGTTGAGCAGATATTTCCGTAATCACCAGTTCAGTCACGCACTTCCGTACACGTCAAGCCAGCTAGATTCAAAGCGTCACTTCCGGTTATCGTGTAAATTAAAAGTTTGATTGTGAAATATTCCTAAATAATATAAAACACAGAGAACCACGATAAACAACGTCCGAGATAAATACTACTAACATGAATAAATTTACCTTATTGTTGATTTAATTTTCTTGCATACGAAATGTATTTTTAAAGCAGAAACATATTAAACACTTTACGTTGAAGGGAAATAAATGGTGATTCCGGTATAAGCGTATCTAGCTTCACGTTTAGGCATCTGTCTCACCTTTTCTCGGCTGTTTTCCTCTTTGCACGTTGTTTTATCGCCGTCTCGCGTTTTGGAGGGGGACAACGTGAGACTGTCCTTCTGGTACCTTCTCATGGTTGACCACATGGTGGCGTAGTTTCATTTTCTTAAAGGCCTACAGTCTATGAAATGAATTGATAGTAAGATAAGTCACAATACCAGCTACTCTTTTTACAAATCGAGAAACACACTTTAAATAGTGTTACTTTTAAATCTGATAATACTTTTGGTTTTTCTTAATATGTAAATGAAAAGTGTGCGTGTTTAAGGATGTTTGTGTGCGCGCGCACATGTGAGTATTTTAGCGAGAGAGAGAGAGGGGGGAGAGAGAGGGAGGGAGGGAGGGAGAGAGAGAGAGAGGGAGAGAGAGAGAGGGGGAGAGGGAGAGGGAGGGAGAGAGAGAGAGAGGGGGGAGAGAGAGAGCGAGAGAGAGAGGGAGGGAGAGGGAGAGAGAGAGAGAGAGAGGAGGAGAGAGAGAGAGAGGGAGGGAGAGAGAGAGGGGGGAGCTGTCTGAGAGCTGCTGGAGTCAGTACCAATCAGAGATAGGTTTCAGATGTATGTTTAAATTACAATTGTATCTTATCAGTCTCATTGTGATTTTTTTTGTTGTTGACTAGTGTATTTGCATCTCTAATAACCCGTATGGTTGGCAGGAAGGCAATCATCCCGTCGCTGTGAAACAAAGTCGCTCTGCTGTCCATCCAGGAGGAAGAGGACCGGAGCACATCGCGCTGCACGCTGTGTGTTAGTTCGCATTAGAGGCTATTTGACAAATAGCCGGCTCGGACTGTTTGGGGGTCTGTGGAGGAGGTGGACCGGTGCGATGATGACGGGTAAATCTGTGAAAGACGTTGACAGATACCAGACTGTCCTCAACTCTTTACTGGCACTGGAAGAGAATAAATTCTGCGCTGACTGCGAATCTAAAGGTAGGTGTCTTGATCATCTCCTCTGACTGCAAACAGCCGACTCTCCTGCTCGTTTACTACGCTAGAAAATGCGGCATTGCATTCATCACCCATCGACCAATTAGGTTGTACAATGGTGCAAGACACGGGGCCACATCCTTACAAGGCTGGAGCATGGCAGGCAGCTTTTTTTAACATGACATTAATTAGGGTATCCATTAACACCATGTAGCCAATAGGTAAGGTTTGATGAGTAATTCCTCTCGTCTAAAATCATTTTTTTGATTAGGGAGAAGTTGGAAACTATGAAATTGTCCTCCACATGTCAAACATTACTTGGGCTAATTTACAAGAGCGCTTCTTAGAAATCTGATGCTCAGTGAACACTGTTCTTTCAGAGAAATAGAAACACTTAGATTGATTTTGAGTCACCCTGAACACATTGTTTCTGCATGGTGAGTGTTAATGGGAACAAGGGCATGCCTTACACTTAACAGAAGTGGACTACAACATTTCGACTTTATTGTGGCATTATTATAGCTTCATGTATGCGACTTCTTGTAATTCCTTCAGCCTCAGTAATTACGTGTGGCAGACAATGGATCAGGGAAGTCATTGTTCTGACGTCACACTGTCCTTCATGTTTCTTTTTTTATTCAAGGATGTCTATAACCTGCTGCAGTCAATCTTAAGATGTTTTATAGGATAATTTAACATATTAGAGTCGCCGCACTGAGGCCTCGAACTTTGCCATCATTTGCTAAACCAGATTTACTATGATGCTGCTGGTGGTTGTGGGTCAACAGTAAACACTGCTGCTTTGGTAACAAATACACTGAGCTGGAGACTGAAACAACAAAGTGACTCTACACGATCTCTCTCAGTTTAATGCTAGGATTTACTGTCAATAAGTAAATTACATATGTGACTTTAGGTAGGTCTGTACATCATTGCAGATAAAGTGCAATGCCACATAACAATCATTTGTGTCGAAAACCTATAGATGGTGAGTGATCAACTCCATTGTGTTGTTAGTGATGACAGAATATCATGTTGTAGAGAGTTGTTACATCAGTTTTAGGATAATGATTTGTTAATACTTTTATAATTAAATGTCTCAGTACCATTTGGTCCTCTTGATACTAATTCACAAACCTAGACTTGAGTTAACCTTGACCAGTCTAATACCAAGTACCTCACCATTACTAGTTTTAAAAAAAAGTATCACCATAACTACTTGAACCAACTTTTATTATCTTAAATGAACATTTCTACACACTGGTTGTGAAATGCTGCTAGCTCTGACTAATGTTACCCTCTTTCCTAGAAGCACACTGTTGTTTGTTGCTGCTCTAAAATACTGTCTGCGTATGAGAGCAATAAAAGGAAACAAGTTGCTTGTTTTTTGTTAGGCCTGCACAATATGAGGAAAAACATACAGTGCGTTAACATTGTTCGATACTCTGATGGCAGATATAACATGTGCTAAATAAACAAATGATAGAGTTTGCATAGTAGCTTTGCAGTTCCTGTGTCTTTCTGCTGTTGAGCATGTACACACTGTACCTGTGTTTGTAACACCATTTCCAAATAACTCAAAGTATGAGGAAGTTCTTTTTCAACAATAGGTCCTTATAAATTAGAGCCCGACCGATTCATATACCGATAATATCGGCCGATATCAGTTTATCCAGTAGCTATCTGTAACAGCTAATTTTATCTCTGATATGCGCAGATATTACTAGATTTATTTACCAGTCAAACAGCATTTCATTTAAGTTTCATTGTTTTACAATAGCAGTTCTCTTTCACAACAGAGTGTGCTGTATGGATTACAACAAGCATTATCACTCCACAGTGTGGAGTGTTAAGCGTGTGCAGTTACTGCAGTTGACTGACAATCTTGTCTACATTATACTGTATATCAACACAGTAAATACGCAAATTTATATCTATCTATCACTACAGATTTCATAGATTTTAGAAAGATATCAGCCGATATATCAGTATCAGATTTTTTTCCCTCCCCAATATCGATATCAGCCCAGAAAATCTCATATCGGTCGTGCCCTATTATGAACGACATTTTCCTCCTCTCTCTTTCCCAAGCAAAGGTGCAAGCGAACCTCACCTTTGCAACCAAATTGTGTCTGTGAAACGGAGCTAGGGGCTTCATCTGATTGGCCAAATGGTATGAATGCATGGCCCACACATCCATTGCAACATTTGATAGGACAATCGTTTGCATGTAAGGGTGTAAATCCATGACACAAATGGTTGAACTAAGGTTTCCATATGTTTATTGTGCATGCTCATATCCTTATTCATTATGCAGCTCTATTAACAGTATTCAAGCATCTCTACTATTGGTCTATTTGATGATTTATAGGATTCCATTGTGTGCGTTTGAAGTGGTTCTGTTGTCACTCAATGGCACTGCTGGTGTTAAGATTAATGAGATTGGCCTTTCCATGGCTTATCTGAGAAATGATTTAAGCGGACAGCTGAACGTCACTCAGTTTCCACCTCAGTCATAAATTCTCAAGAGCAGACCTTGAGTGTACCTAAATCAGTGCATGCTGTCACTCAGGTGAAACCCTTGGGATTCCTCATGAAAACTTCATGAATAGTATGAGTAGAGCGCTTCCCATAATAACTAAGGTTACATTTATTTTGTGGTGCATGGTTTCAGGTTCAGGGCTTCCTTAACAGACAGTTAGACTGTTGAGGAAATGGAAAAGAAAACAGCGTCAGGGGTTGACAAAAAAAGCACAAAGATGGTTTAAAATCCCCTTTGATCTGTTACAGCGCCTGCAAGAATACTTCTGCTTTATGACAGAGAGGGATGTAAGCTATTAGCTTTTCTCTGGATTTAGGCTGTGTCACGGCAAAGGAAAACATTTGATGCAAACATTTACACAGTAGAGATGTGTACGCTTTGGCCGGAACAATTCCGGTGTCCAGTCTCTGTCTGCATCTCTGTATCTCTTTCTGGCCGCTGTCAAATGCAGGGGAAAGTGATCTGAGGTGCTGATGCTGCACCACAAATATTTCATAAGAAACACTTAAGGGGTCAGGTGGCTGCCGAAAAAAAAAGAGGCTCTGATGTAGAGAGAATTATTTATTACTAGCATCCTTGCATAACACAAAATATCACCATTACACTGACTTGAATTAGTTATCCTAATGATGGTGATTTTGCATAAAGACATTTTCTACACCGTTATTTTTATCCTGTTTTTTTTTTTTCTTAGCTTTTTTTGTTCAACAAGCCATGTTGCTAGACAATAGCGGGTTTGTATAGTGTTTGTCTCTGGTTGGGATGACGTAATGGGAAGGTCTTGGATGGATATAATCAAGAGATGTAACAAGAACACAGTGAATACTTTGTTTAGTAATACAAGGTTTTTGTTTCAGTGCACATTGCCTTTGGATGCCTCTTATAATAAGACATAAATAGAACCTTCAAACATTGTTAGATTTCAAGCAAACACACTTGGAACTGTTCAGAAGTCAATAAAAAAAAGAAAAGAAAACTGTGATCAGACGCTTGCGGCTTTTCTGAGGAAGTGACTCTTTTAGAACTGCAGTCCAAGAGAGCACAGGAAATAAATCACGAGGCGCCATTTTTTTTCTTTTGTTTAGGGGTAGACTTTGTATATAAAAGAATGTGAATTTCTGTCATTACATTCTTTGTCTCACATTTTCAAACATGCACTTTCCAACCCATGCCTCTGCGTTGGCTTTTTTGATTGGCGTGACTTTTCTCTTTGAAACAGACGAGTCTAATTAGGCTGCAGAAGAGATTAGCGAAGAGCAGAAAATAGCAACCACACACACACACATGCATGCACATACCTGGAAAGCGGAGGTTCTACATAAGCTTTTAATACTTATAATCCATGATATTTTTCTGACATTTTGGTTAAAAGAACATGTTGTGCATTTATTATTTCACATGTAAGTATGTCTCCACAAAGGTCACACATACGCCGTAGCTCCCACCTCCTTGCATGTGACTGAGCTAATGTATCATATGACACTGTAATCTAGGTTTATGCTTGAAGAGAGGCATTTATCCTCCTACCTGATTAGCACTTTTCTGTTTTCAAATCTGTATGTGTTACTCGACCGTGCTTTACAGTAGTTGACGAGCACACACTCCTACTAATCCACACACGTGCACACACACACATGTGCACACCTTTAAGAAGCATGCCTGCTCTCTAGTCAGGTGCTAAGGCCATATGGTGGGTGATGAGGTTTGGTGTAATCTTGTTTGCTTTGTCAGAGATTACTGCGCGTTTGTCACCGGGCCTCCCTCCGGGTGATTGAGGAGGAAGTGGACATTCATATGGAGGGAAGTGCATGCTTACACCAACAGATGAAAACACGCAAAAACATATTAGTGGTTTTATCATGGCCATCAACTGAAGCGATAGCGCAGCAATGAAACATGATCTCTGCTCTCTGACTGTGGTTTACTACCTGTGGTGCAACTTTCAGTCTCTTCCTCTGTACTGCATGACATGTATTTTTTTTTAATTACCACTTCCTCACAGTGTGTCTCTTCTACCGTAAATCCTTAAAACTGCCAGGAAATAACAATGTGATGGTGGAGAGAGGGCGAGGCGAGTGCATAATGTAGTCAACAATTCAACCTCTGGCTTCAGTCTCAAGGGGAAGCGTGCATATGTGTGTGTGTGTGTGTGTGTGTGTGTGTGTGTGTGTGTGTGTGTGTGTGTGTGTGTGTGTGTGTGTGTGTGTGTGTGTGTGTGTGTGTGTGTGTGTGTGTGTGTGTGTGTGTGTGTGTGCTTGTGTGTGTTTCCATAAAAGCCTTCCTCCTTTATTGTCTCCATTGTAAGTGTGTTTACGTACACGCCTGGCCCTGATTGCCATGGTGATATCACCTGGCGATATCATGCCTTATCCCACCTAGCCTGCCTCCTTTCAAATCTCATCCAATGAGAAGCCAGCAGGAATTTCCTTTGAGACGAGGAGGTGATTGGCTGTTTGTGTCCCCTGACTGGCACAGAGGTTAGACTCCCGGAGAACAAAGGAGGAGGTGGCAGCATGGTTTCAGTCTTCAGTATACAGTACAACTTTGTGTATATCTTTCTCTCATATACTGCCATGGCTGGCAGATGTTTGAGTAGTACAAGTAAGTGTCATCCTCCAGTTTTGAAAAAATAAAGACAGATGTGTAAAAAACTGCAGTTCCTTGAATGTCCACTTGGAAAAGGCTCCAAAATCCAAGGATTCTCCATTAAGCCCCAAGTTAACGTGCTCATTTTACAGCAAGAAATTAACATATTTACAGTCTGGTACATAAAACAGTTTCGGTCTCTATGGCTTACATTTCTCTCAATATCGTATACAAACATATTAGCAATTCTAGTACAATTATTTGCGTTGTAAAATGAATCATCACGGACATTTAGTCTGGATTACTGTTTGTCACAGACTCATTGTCAAAGTTCCGTTTTTCATTTTTAGCACCCTACAAGATGGCATTAATATCTCTTATGTTTATGTATTACTCCCAAGCAGCAACCTCCAGTGATGACAAGGGAAGCCACTATGAAAGTGCAAATAACTGTGGTTCCTTAGTTGTCCACTTGAGGCTGGCTTCCCAAACAAAGGACTTCCCAATAGGTCCCATGTTAAAATGCCCATTTGCACACAGCAGACATAAACATGTCTACAGCAAGTTTAGTATTTAGAGCTAATTCGTAAATGTACTGTGGTTGATTTTGTTAACTAATCTGTTGTAACTATATAACTGCCGTGAGTTATACCTAAGACATAAAGACAGGTGAGAGCGATGTAGCTTTAGCTAAATCCTGTTACTGACCTTTAGCTGTCGGCTTTTTCCTGACTTTCTAATCTTGCTATCAACATGACTGGCTGGACGAGCCAGGTGGGTGTGCTTCAGCAACCAAGAGCCACATTTGGCCTTCATCGACTCAGCGTCTTTGCCTTCTTTTAGATAAGCCGGAAGTTAGCGTTAGCAGCGTCATAACGCCTCCTCAGAGACAAATGGGTGACGTCAACGAGAGTACATCAATGTTTATACAGTCTCTATTTACAACATGCTATTGTTTTATGAAAAAAAGTTTGTTTTGTACTATTTAGCTCTAATAGCCAAACAACATAGACAAATGTACATTCAACACAATAAGCCTTTTGAAAGAATGAAATAATAACCACATTTATTACAATGAGTTAAAACCATTGTATTAGTAAAAGGCTTAAATGAAGCACAACATGATGAGCAAAAAGCGGGTTTAAGAGACTCTAAACTCTATAACAGCGATGACGTGTCTTACTCATCTTTGGATGTATAACCCATTTAACTTGACTGACTCACCTGCAGCATCACAGTCGTGACTCTTGCAATGTAACACAGATGGTGGGTGTGTATTAGTAAATTATCAATAGGGGTCCATCTGTTTTGCTCAGACTGGGACTGGGTCACTTGGTGGCCTCGGGGTTTATGGAGGGGTTTAGACGCTGAGGGGCTGAAGGAGGGAGTGAGTGTACGATGGTGTGTGTTGTCTGGAGTGCGTAGGAGGATGCAGAATCCACTAATGACTGAGGCTCTGTGGGATTATCTGGACACATGTAGAGAGCACCTTTTATCCTTGTGGGATATGGGCTAATGAGCCTTATCTTTCTGTTTGTGTATGTGTGTTGTTGTTATTTTTTTGGCATTATATTTAGTTTGTGGGGGACCATGTTGGTGCTGCATGGCGATTTGAAACATTGACTCTTGTGTTTTGGACATTTGTTTCCCCAATCCAAAGGACATCTTTGAGTTTCCCAGCAGTTCCTCTATTATACATTTTTGTTCCACATTGACTTAGGCTGTTGGAGCTGATCAAAAGGCTTGTTTTTCTACACCTTTCAGGGAATGTGCAAGTGGAGTAAAAGCAGCTCAAAGCAGTAGAATTAGACAGGTGGCTTTGATTTTCTTCATCAATTAACTTAGTTTGTCTCGCCAAAAATCCTGTTTTGTTGTCCACTTCCCCTGTCTCCATTCAAATTAATGTCGAACAAAAAAACCTGGATAACAAACAGAGGCTCGGCAGAAGAAGGGAAAAAAAACGAAAATTAGGCAATACTGTGTTTATCTGTGTGTCTGGAGGAGAAAGAGAGAGAAAAAGTATGTGAGCATGTGTGATATGCTATGAAAACATATTGCAGGTCAAGGCATTTTATAATTATTCATCATCATGGAGGATAGAGTACCATTGTCTTTAAGAGTTCAAAAACAATTGGGTGTGGTGAAAAACGGAGAGAGAGAGAGAGAGAGAGAGTGGGGAATGACATGCAGGAGAGGAGCCACAGGTCGGATTCGAACCTGGGCCGTCTGTTTGGAGGACTACAGCCTCCGTACATGGAGCATGCGCACTAACCGCGAGGCTTGAGGTTGTACAATCGCCCACATTCAAAAAGATGTTACAGGCATTAACATTTACTGTCAGGGGATTACACAAGCGTCCTTTATTTATTCAGCGGAACATTTCCCAAACTGGTTTTAAATGGTTTTAACTTTACAACTCAACAAGTTTTGAGTTTGCTCATTGTTTTTTATGCAATACTGAAAGGTATAGGATCCATTGGCTGCTCCGAAAATGAATAAAAAAGCTTAATCTGACCGATACTGTTTTGTATACATAATAAATATATACATAGAAGTTGTGAGAAAAGAAATCCAAATACACTGCTGTGGCTCTTAACACATAACAGTTTATTTGTAAAGGATAAAAGTTCATCATCTACTGGGAGAACCATCTTTGAAAGTGTTGAATTACAAAATGAATGCGGTCACTAAATGTCCTCATAAGTGTTGCAATACGACAGAGTGTGTGGGTGACTGAGTGACAGAGAGGTTAATTACGGATCTCTGTTTGCGCTTGTTGTTCGTCATATCCCCTCTTCATCCCAGCAGGTCATCAAACAGCTAAAAGTCCATCGTTTGATGACTCTAAAAATCCCCTCTTGTTTGTCTCTGTTCTTGGCTCTCGATCCAGCTCTGCCTTCCTCTCCCCTGATGTGCTCCAAGCCGCATGTTGAACAACCACAAACGCAGTCTGTTTATGCCAGGATGATTCATCAAGCTCCGATGAAAACCCACCACTTTTGGGTCGTTTGCCCTAAAATAAAATTGAGGACAGATTTATTAGTCATTTGTAATAAATCTTTAACTATACCTCAAAAGATGATGTTTGCATTCTTTCTTTGATTACAAAAACAAGAAGAAGCTTGTTCTCTTTTTTTTTTCAAACAGTTGAGAAACAGGACGCTGTAATGCAAACTCTTCAACAGAGAAAATCTGATTTGTACAGATTTTTCCCTTGCAGCTCTCCTTCCATTTTTAGACGTCTATTCCACCTACTCTCATTCTGCTATATCTGTTCAAAGTACCTGGAGGTGTGCATTGTTGCTGGACAGACATGTTTTTATATGGGCTCCTTACTCAAGCTCTGCATTGATTGGAAACAGAGGTTACTGTGGTGCATTGAGCAGGAGTGATCGCTTCAAACAACTTCAACTTCGCCCTGCTTAGTCCTGCATGTGTGCGTACACCGATCGACACATGAACATACCCGGGAACAGAACACATATTGCAGTGAAACAAGAGGCTGCAGTCATGCTAACGGCTATGCAAGGTTTCATTTTTCTCCGAGGAGAGCTAAGAGCTAAATGCTAACATCAGCATGTTCACAATGAGTGTTTACATTGTGATGATCAGCAGATTGAAAGTTTACCAAGTTAATCATCTTACATGTTCACTTGTGAGAATTGGTCTATTAGCACTTAATAGTGAATTTTGCAAGGAGAGAAATCTGGAAAAATGCCTTTATTGTCATTGTACATTAACAGTTTGATTTGCATCTTTTCAGACAAAATATGAATGCCCAAATGCATTCACATTTTACACACATGCTGTATAAAGTTAGAAAAAAAATAGCAAGACAAAAAGTGCATTCAAAGCAGTCTCAAGTGTTCAATGATCTTTTTTTATAACAATATTATTGCACATTAAATATAATAGCATATTGGATAATATTGCACACTAAGCATTATTGCACACTGTTTCCCATTGTATATGTTTATGCTGTTGACTTGTAAGTCCAGTTGTGTTAGGTGTTGGGGGTTTCGTATGGGTTAAGTTTGTATTTGAGCCTGGATGTATGATTAGAATTCAGATTCAGCCCCATAATTATGCATAGCTAACGTCACTGTGTCCATCACACAGTTGATGATATATTTAAGACAAGACTACAAAGGTCAACCTCATGGTATGATAGAAAAAGAGAATTAGAACTGTGAGCAAGAGATGCCAGACAGACAGGGGAAGACAGTAAGAGGGCAGTGCTGGTCGAATGGGTTGAGATAAGAAAAATGGCAGAGCAGGACACAGAGCAGCACTAGAACGAGGATGAAGAGGAAAAACTAATTCCAGTGTTCTGGGAGTTTGACACAATTGACAATCTCTCTCTTCCTCTGTGTCGGTGCCAATGTTTACAGCAGTTAAGCTGGCTTTGCTGAGTAATTCTGCTATTATGAGCCGGCATGACAGCTAATGCTGCAGCCAGACAGGCGCAGGATGATGGACACGCTCTTTACTGTCTAGTGACCGTGCGTTTATTTTTTTCTGTTTTGCTCTTTGTACTTCAATTTGCTTTTGTGCCCATTGGTGCCTTTCTATTTTGTAATCTATATAGGTGCAGCCTGCAAACTAGGCAACCTAGGAATAAATCAAAAGAAACTGCTGGTCTTATGCTTGCCTTTTAACAATGCATGATCCCATTTGGCAGTAGTTCAGGATGCATCCACAAGACAAGATGCCATTATTTTCACTCTGCAACCAGACAGTGTTTCCGCAGCTTGCAGAAAGAAGAAGGCTTTGCATGTTTGTCTTCTCAAACTTCCTCTTTCATTTGCATGGCTTCTCTTAAAAAAATGCACCATGACTGGGTTGGTTGTCAGGAAATGTGCAATCCAAATCGAAAAACTGCTCTCCCACCTAGTGGCGAGAGGGCCAAAGTGCAACCACTTGCAGAAAGGTTGCCAGCAAGGACTCGTGGAGAAGATGAGTGGAGAGATGGAGACAGAGGACGAGAGTGGTTCAGCTGGTTCAGAGAGCGGGCAGGGGAGGAGGGAGCAGAAAAAAAAAAGATGGAGGACACAGAAGTGGAGGAGGAGGAGGAAGAGGAGGAGGGGCAAGAAGAAAGGGAGATGTAGGAAGAGATGAGAGGGAAAAGCTCCAGGATTCTCTTTGAAGCTGACTCTATTCTCTGAAGAGGAAAGTTGCATAATTCCGGCAGAAAAATAGCCTGACAGTGTTTTTATTTTTGCCCTCTAAGAGTTGTCTGTTCAGGAAAGTGTCCTCACAGCTCTGCAGACAGAAGGAAGAGACACAGATGTGAACATTACACAACGTAAAATTAAAATCTATAGAGCAATTATGCACACATATAAGAAGGACAAAATGTCCCACTCTGAAATCCACGCACCCACATACACAGGCTCATGACCAAATGAGTAATCTTCCCTGCAGGTATCCAGGCTCTGAGTGTGTAAGTGTGTGTTTAAGTGTGTGTGTGTGTGTGTGTGTTTGTGTCTGACTTCCCACTCCCCCACTCTCCTCTCAGTCTCAGTTATGTAGGCTAGCTTTCCTATTGGTTCCCATTATGTGTCAGGGCAGCGCATGACTTACACAGGATTAGATGTGTTCCCAGCTGAATTCAAACTCATAATTGAATTTCAGGCTTGTCAGTCTTTAATTGGACTAAAATATATTTTTCTCGTCATTTCTCAGCCTTTCAAAGGTCGATTCTTCCACTCTTTAACTCTCCTACATTAACTCTGGATCTTTATTAACTTCTTCTTCTTCTGATCTGTTGCCTGGTGTCTTTATTGGCCCTCTGTTGCTCACATATGTTTCACTCTGCCCTCTTCTCTCTGCCAGGTCCAAGATGGGCATCCTGGAATTTGGGCATCTTCATTTGTATCCGCTGTGCTGGAATCCACAGAAACCTGGGGGTCCACATCTCCAAAGTCAAGTCTGTGAATCTGGACCAGTGGACGCAGGAGCAGGTCCAGGTAAAAGGTCACAGCACACATTCAAAGATTCAAGATGGTAACATTTGCTGCATGCTAATATATCTAACAAAATGTCATGGGTCTAACAAGCAGTACATGTGGTTTCCAAAAATATGAAAGTGATACATACAGTGTACGGTTATTGTATTCATTTATGTTAGTCAGCATCAGTCATAATGTTTTTCCTTAAAGTTTGTATTGCTCCTAATATACAAGACTTTTTAATGGCTGCTAATGAGAAAGTTAACTATAATCATAATCTATTATAATCTATATTTATAGCCACAAACTGTGTAATGTTACAACATGTGTCATTGTTGACTAAACTGTGAGCGAAAAAGTCAACCTCGTGTTTGGATGAGAGGAGACGGAGCAAGCCTGCACCAAATCAGTAAGACAAATCAAGGCTGCCAAGTAATACAGGACGGCTCCGATCTGGTTCAAAATAACACACAAGTATACAACAATAGAATACAGAGGGCGGCTGTGACTCAGTGGTAGATTTAGTTGTCTTTCAATCGAAAGGGTGGGAGTTTGATCCCCAGCTCCTGCGGCCACATGTCCGGTGTGTCCTTGGGAAGGAGCAGACTCTGCCGTCAGTGTGTCACCTGCGGCGTAAATGCACTTTGAGTAGTCAGAAGACCAGGAAGTCCATTTACCATATGCTATAAAAAAAAAAAAATAGTTTATGTTTTCAGTCACTAATTTCAAATGTAAAGAACAAAAACAAAAAATGCATTTTGAAAACAGAACCAAAGCCAAAATAGTTAGAAGAGAAAAATATCCCCCTAAAATTAGCTTAGCTTAGCTTAGCCTAAGGACTGGAAAAAGTACTTGTTTGCATTCTGATAGCACCAAAAAATGGCATTGGAAATCGCAAGCTCCTAGAATCCAATCTTGGAATAATGAGGACTTGTCAATCATATACAAAGTACATAAACATACTTATATACTGGTAGTAAGACTAACTTTATTAAACAAACTTTAAACCCACTTGATGCCCTGGTACCAGTAAATGTTCTTTGACCACAGAGTAGGTGTGTGTCCGGTTTTCTTCTACAGTAGTAATAGAGGAAGTTCTAGAAGACCAGTAATTTCTACTTTCGCCAAAATAAGAAAAAAAACTGCTGTGTAGAAATAGTTCCTAGAATTCACTGTGCAACTCTTTTTATCTTACTGCTTCTTTCCTCTTCCTGTCCAATTTCTCCTCCCTTGTTCCCTGTAGTCTTGTTTTCTTCCATAGTACCTTCAGTTAAGTGCCAATATGTCTTGCTTTGCCAGGCCTATTTCCATACTTGTTTTAGCACTGTGTTGCAGACAGTAGATATTTAATTAGGTGATTCAAAGTGTATTCATGCAGTTAATTGCAGGCTTTTATTTTTTACATTATACCCAAATTAAACAAAATCTTGTGTTAGGAATGACCACCAGTCAGAGAAATATTATTTTTCTGAGTGCAGGACAATCTAACAAAAAGGACTGGTTGCTGCAGACACAGGCCATATTCTGAATATTTGCACATACACATTCAGTAGAGAAGGAGACACTTTCTTATTAGTATGCTGTACAGCTTGTCAGAGTCTGACAGGCAAGAATGTAAGCATTATGCTTCCCAGTGAGATTTTCCCTACACTCAGCATCTTTATTTTAGTCTCTTACAATAAAAAAATCACAGTGTTTTATCAGCATGCCTCCCCCACAGGCTGGAAATAAGGCCTTGGATATTAAATCATTCTTTTATTACCCTGCTTCACAATGAGAAATGGTTTGTCATGTGTTTCGCTGTCACCAGTGTGTTCAGGAGATGGGAAATGCCAAAGCCAGACGCCTGTATGAGGCTTTCTTACCCGAGTGCTTCCAGAGGCCTGAGACGGACCAGTCTGCAGAGATCTTCATCAGGGACAAGTATGATAGGAAGAAGTACATTGATAAGGTCATTGACATCCAGATGCTCAGGGTAAGTCCTCACATACGCTTGTGAGCTTATGTCTCAGACCGAAACAGCAGAAATAACAAGTGAATATTTCTAGTCTAGTCTCCCCTGAACAAGGCCAGTCCACTAAAATTGTCTGCTTGCTGAACAAAAAAATGTATTGTGTCTTTACAGAAAGAAAAGAGCTGTGACAACATACCCAAAGAGCCAGTGGTGTTTGAGAAGATGAAATTGGTGAGTTTGCAAAACCTCAAAGTTGACACTTATGCTTGTTTCATCATAACATTTATTCAGCTGCAGTGAAGTTGAAGCTTTATTTTTTCTTGACATATTCCAAAGTTGGATTCTTTTTGTATACGTCCAGACTACTTAGGAACACGGCCTTAAGAGTTTGTTTTTTTTAAAACAACAAGCAGACGGGGTTTGAGTCAGTGAGGAGAAGGGGACACCAGGTATATCTCAAAGAGATTAGGTTGTTAGCAAGCAGCAAGGGGGAAAGTGGGAATAAATCTGCTGGGGTGTTTTTTGTTGTTTTTACGAGAGTGGGATTGTCATTTCAGCATGAGAGAGTCTGCAGAAAAAGGATTGTGCTCATTCGTCAATTCAGACATGCGGCATTCATTCTGCCGACTTTCTATGTTATGACAGAAAAAAGACGCCAGCCCGAAGACAAATACCCTGTGTCTAACTGACCTGCTTGGATTAGGTATTGCACCTCACACCCAACATCCATTGTAGCTAGAAATATAATAGCCTTTAAAACTTTTGTTACTTATTTGGTTTTTTTTAGAGGCAAGTAGGCAAACAAAACACAAAGGTTGACTATTTGAATTATGATAAGAAGTTATTGACAGGTTACACTGGAAATAATCATTATAATGCTTCCATCTACCCTCCATTAGATGCCCCTGCTCCCTGCCATGCAGTGTCTAATGGTGGAGGATGTGTTCCAGACAGTAATAAGAGCCCAGCGGTGTCCAATCCAACTCTGGCACACTCCGCACTGGATCTCTTCAGCTCCCTGCCAGCACCCTCCTCTGCGTCCTCCTCTAAAACCACGGTGGGAGATAACACACCGTACATACTGTACTCTGTCTGCTCTCCACAGAGCCTTTATGTTCTTAGGCATGCTAGCAGCGGGGCTCTACGGGGATGGCAGTGTGGATTTAATAGGCTGTCAAACACTTTGGTCTTGACTGCAATGCATCAACAACTTCTATATGGATTGCTATCATTTTTTCTACAGACATTATTAATGAAGGATAAATGTTACTCAATTTGCCAGTCTTATCCTTTTTTTTTTAAATTGTCATCTGTTTATTGGATGGATTGAAAATAAGCTCAGATGTTCATGTTACCACCAGGATGAGTGGCAAACATGTAGGAATCCTACTTTTTATCTCGCCATGGCATGACATTTAATTTCAATTAGTCATTTATAGCCGAATACCTCCAAAGTAAAAGGCAAGCGCAATAACCTCGGATGAACTTTGGTTAGGCCAATTAGCTTATAGTAGCATGTTTGCAACATCATAGTAAATATGTTAGAATGCCAAAGTTGGCATTGAGGTCAAAGCACCACTGTCCCTTAGTTCATAGATGAATTAGAGAAAGGAATGGGGGGGGGGGGGGGAATAGACCACAGTCTCTGTGACCACAACGACATATAAAAGCTACCCAGGGAGGAAAAGCAACAACATGGATCATCGATACACCAATGAACTCCAAAGATAAGAAAGAAGATCAAGGCAATAAAAAACTTAATTACAAGATACATGCAGGTCTTTTTGTGATATAGGAGGGTTGGGATCTTCTATATTTTTGTGCCCATGCAAAGTCACTTTGTCCCTTAATCTGCTAATGCCCAAATATGTTCTCATGGTGCTAATTGCAGGTACCGAGACTTCTCGTCCACGTTAAATCTGTGTTTGTAGCATGCTATCTTTCCCCCCTTTGTCACCCTTGCTTATATTCTTTTCGACGACAACTGAATCCTCCCTCCCTTTCGTCGCACTCTCCTTTCTTACTGTCTACCCCCTACCCATCCCTGATCTCGCCTCTCCAGCCTGTTTCCAATTCCATGCCTCAGAACAGAGTGACTGCCTCGGTGCCTGAAAACCTCAGTCTGTTCCTGGATCCTGCTCGCAAAGGAGAGGGGGGCACTGTCAAGAAGCTGTCCAAGGACTCTATTCTCTCCCTGTATGCCTCCACCCCCTCGATACATGCCAGCAGTATGGCTACTCACGGTGAGAATTGGAGAAATGTCTGTCAAATGTTGTTTTCTCCATGTGTTATTGAGTCTTGAATTTGCATCAAATATTCCTTATTGATTGCCAAAATGGCATCCTTCCTTCCTTTTTATTTTCAACAGGCTTGTATATGAACCAAATGGGATATCCGACGCACCCGTACGGATCGTACCATTCTTTAGCGCAGGCAGGTGGAATGGGAGGTGCCATGATGACATCTCACATGGCCGTGATGGGGCAGCAACAGGGAGGCATGATTGGAGCCCAACAGAATGGCATGATGGGACAGCAGAATGGCCTAATGGGTGCCCAGGGCGTCATGGCTCAGCCTGGGGGTGTTATGTCGTCACCCTACATGACCCAGGGCATGATGGGACATCAGCAGAATGGAATTATGGGACAGCAGCAGAGCAGGATTATGGGACAGCAGCAGAGCGGGATGATGGGACAACAGCAGGTTGGAGGTGTTGGCGCATTACCTCATCAGCAGGTGTATGGAGTGCAACAAGCCCAGCAGCTACAGTGGAACCTGGCTCAGGTGTGTGTGTGTGTGTGTGTGTGTGTGTGTGTGTGTGTGTGCGTGTGTTTGTTTCTGACCATATTAACTTTAAAGTGGAAAAACATTGTTTTATACCAAAGTGTGTTTTATGGCTTTCAGGTGACTCAGCACATGGCAGGCGTGAATGTGTACAACACCAATGGCATGACTGGATATAGCAGTCAACACATGGGAGGCTCAACAGCTCCAAGCTCAGCACACATGACAGCTCACGTTTGGAAATGATCTCATCCGTCCTGAAGGTGGTGCAACGCCAATTTGCCACAAAAGAGAGGAGAGCTGAGTAGTAGGAATCTGTGAATTAGACTCCCCAAGAGATATTTTCTAATACAAGGGAGGAGGAGGAGGAGGAGGAGGAGGAAGAGAAGACAGGTGTGAAGAATAATAAGGTTCAGGAAACCATTGCTACCTCTCTCTTTCTCTCTCCTCTCTGCCCATGCGTCCTCTTCTCGTCTTTTCCGTGGCCATGTTTTGCATATCTCCGTGCTTGCCTTCAATACATTTTCTCAAAACGACCAAGACAACAGGGTTCAAATGTTCACTGTTGAGGAGTATATTTCCCTCTTTGTACTTTTAGCCCAGCACATCTGCTCTTTATGGGTGTCACTGACTGCTTGATTTAAAAAAAACAAAAAAAACAAAAAAAAAAAACAGTTGTTTTACTTTGAGAGTTTTTCGAGTTTTTCATATTTGGTCAAAATCAGACAAGACAAGAGGTTAGTCTATGAAAACTCAATTGGTTGATGGCATAGCCTGCATACAAAGATGGACGACATGACAGCTCCCCAAAAGTAAAACCAAAACATTTTGAGCTCCCCCAGTTGATTGGCTGCAACACAGGTCATAAGGCCCGCCTCCTCCATGATAAAAGATGGTCAATGAAGACTTAAGTCACATCCTTTTTTTTCAAGCACAGTGTCTGTAACTGTGTTCTTATTGTGCTGAGTGTGTTTGCTTCAGAAGTTTAGTTTATATCAGTTATTTGATGCTATAAAAGAGGTCAAATTCAATGATTGACTGCTCTGTCAGCAAATGCGGCTCCTGCGGTGCGAGAGGAACCACTTTAAGAACACGAACAATAGAGTCATTAAACTTTCCATAACTGTGAGTGTCCGCTTCAAAACCGATACAAGAATCTGTTTTGCTGTAGACGGTACCAGCCTGAAGGATCTCTGTTGTTTTATCACTTAAAAAGTTAAATGAATGTTTTGGTTATCAGAAGGAGCAGGACGTCATAACCATAGCAAAGTATCCTGCACAGACTCCAACACCAAACCAGCGCAATATGTCAGTGCCTGTCCAGCAGGTAATTTGGCTTCACTTTTGTACAACGGTAGGGGGTGAAGGTGCTACGTCCATCTTTATATACAGTCTATGATTGACGTGCTTGAACAGTGGCATTCAAGAACAAGGCTAATGTTAGCTTTAGGACACGTCTCATCAAGTCTTTTTTTTTGTAAGAGGATGTCAAAAGTTTAAGTGTTAAAGGTCACATATTATGCTCCTTTTCAACAAGTTTAAATGCGTCTCAAAGGTCCTCAAAACATGTCTGTGAAGTTTCTCGCTAAACACCCACTCTGATCCTGTATTTGAGCATGCCTATAAACCCCTCTGAATCAGCCCTGCTCAGAACAGGCTGTTTCTGTGTCTGTAGCTTTAAATGCAAATGAGCTGTGTCTCACCACGCCCCTCTCTGGAAGGTCCTGGGTGGCTTGGACTTTCTCGCTCCATGCCCTATTGTTGATGGCAGTGTCATCCACCTGGGGGAGGGGTTACTGCCCTTTGTGATGTCATGAAGGGAAAATCTCCAAATGGCCTGTTTGAGCACACATTTTCTAAAAAGTGGAGCAGACAAAAGATGGAGAGGATGGCCTTTTCTCATAATTGGGTGGTTTTTAGACGGACTTGAGACACTTATTAGTGTCAGAAAAACATAGTAAAGTGTATTTTGCATAATATGTGACCTTTAAGCATATTAAAGGTACATTTTTAATAAAAACGATATACACCTTACTGAATAATTTTATAACTATCCATATCTACCAATATTATTGTTAAGAAAATCCCTTTAAGTTTTGATATGTTCTTAGATTCTTAGTGTCTCACAAGTTAAAGCAGCTACAGCTCTTAATGATGATGTCTTCTACTCAAGTCACTGAGGGCTTACGTAAGAATTAATATTGGGAGACCAAAGACAAATGCTAGCTTTACGATGGTTGTGCAGTATTCTAGTGCTTTGCTACAGCCTGTGTAACCACTTAACTAGTGATACGTAGAACATTCAAATCCTCAGTCCTTTATAACTATTATACAAACTAATGTTAAGGCATATCAATCACTGTGCTATATCCTCAGCAAAGGATGGGACACTTCAAAGTCACTTGCATGCAGTGTGATCACGTAAACGTGGAGTTAAAGCTACACACCTCAAGTTAATCTACCTTGTACAATAGAGGCCTCAAATAACGTTGAATGTCTGTAAATTAGAATGTATTTGAGGGAAAGTGACATTTCAAGGTGCGATATCAGACATGTTTCAGATTCTTCCACTGAATTGCATGAAGAGAATGTGTTTTTGTACGTACTGTATCTTCATTAAGATATCCGAATGTGTATCTCTGAATGTTTCTCTCTGAAAAAAAAAAACAGACCAAGACCAACAAAACATCTCGGTGAATGTGTGTCCATGAATGTTTTCATGAACCGTGAACTGCACTAACCCAAGGGCGTTGCTTGGGTGTGTTTGTTTTTTTGATATTCTATGACTCTTGTCAAACATTGTGCACTCCTGTCCCTTGAATGTTCTGTGCTAAACAGTGGACTTTCTGATTTTGGAGAACGGTTCTGTTCAGTTTTAATGTAACTGTCTTACCGTCAAGATGGCAGAAACTGGGACCAGGTTTACAATTTGGCCGAACCACATTGTGAATGTACGACCAAAATCTGTCACCCCCTCATGTTTATTTAACATTGCTTCTTCCTCTCCGTTGAAAGACTTTGCTATTTCTAAATACTGTACGTCTGTTTTCATGAAATGCATGAAGCCACTAGTGTAAATAATCTCAGTCTTTCCATTATATAACACCAAGGCAATCTGGTAAAAGTTATAAATTAACATCATATAAGATTCATAGCATACTAAGAATTGTATTGATTGCTGCCAACATATAAGGAGTAAAGCCTTTAAATCCCAGAAACTCATCGATTCCTTCCTGGGGTTTGTTTGTTTTTTTCATTTGAGCTTGTTCTGATATTTGAGGCAAAAGTGTGGTGGCAGCAGCAGTCACCATGTCTGCTGAGAGCAATATCACCAGACGACAATGTGTCACTCTGCACTGTGACAGCAGATCTGTCAGCTATAGAGATGAGAAGCTTCTGGTACAATCAGCCAAAGGTCCAGCTCTAAGGCTTCAACAGAGCTTTTTTCATTTTGTAAAAACTTCAACTTTAGGTCGCGTATATTTTCTGTGAAATAAGAGCAAATGACTGAATGTATCTTTTTATGTATTTTGTCAATCAAGACAACGTGTCCTTTATTCTTTATCAGAATATCTCTGTATATTGTTTCTAAAACAAGGTTGATGAACATTGACCGTACTGTATATTAGTTCTGCTTTGGCCTGTTTGATTTCATGTTCGTACAAACTAGTCATTCACATTTAAGAATATGTCTGTAACAAACAATACTTGTCTGTGAATATACAGTAAACAAAATAAATATTGTTTTGATTAAAGTATATGTATCTTGCATTGATTTCAAATGTTGATTAAAAATGTTTAATACGATTATTTTGGGCCCAGTTATAAAAAAAATAAAAAATAAAAAATGTGCAAAAATCCAAGTTTGGGGGGCACCAGGTAGCCCAGTGGTTAGTGCGCCCACCCCATGTGCGGAGGCTATCTGGCCCTCTCTAGTGGGTGGCCTGGGTTTGAATCATAGACCGTAAATATTCATGGACAAGGCATGAGTGACGTCAGCCATCTGTTACTACTGGGGTATCTGGAGGCTCATCAGCAGCAGCCGCCATGCTGGAAATGCACTCTCAGCCGTTCATAAAATCAAAACAGCTTTCTGCTGTAAAAACTGGCTTCATTGGCTGTGGTGTGAATGTGACTGGAGCCAGTCTTAAGCGGACAATCAATGAACTGTAGGATTTTGCACTTCCGCCATTGGCTTCATTTTTCAAGACCCGAGGTTGCCGCTCGGTTGGAATCGGACCAGTGGCTCCTTTTTCTGCATGTCATTCCCCAATCTCTCTCCCCCATTTCTGACCCGATCCACTGTCCTTTCTCTAAATAAAGGCATAAAAAAGCCTCAAAATAAACCTTGAATAAAAAGAAATCCAAGCTTGTAGCTAATTATAGAGCAGTTCCAGATTCAAACGGCTATAATCATTTCTGAGTCAGTGCATAAATTGTTCAATAGGAGACTCTTTCTGGGTGAAGCAGTTCCTCTCAGCTCAACAAAGCTTCTTCATAATTATCAGCTGATTCTTTTGTTGACAGATTGTTTTTAGTTCACTCTTGTGACTTAAGAGTGTCATTTTGTTTTTTGATACAGCAGGCAGCTGTTAAAAGCTAAAAAAAAAAAACAATTTTGAAAAAATCCTGGTAAATGGTAAGCAACAGGTTGTGCTGGAGAATATAAGGAGAGCAAAACAAGGTTAAAGAGAGTTAACAATGGCAAAAAACATACAACCCAGAATCCATTTTTTGGCTGCAGTGCACCTGCTGATACACAGGACATGTTAGTCACTTCCCCGTGTAAATAAGTCTATTATTTCAGTGTTTGCAAATTCTGACTTCTGCCCCCAAGTGGCCGAGAAGTCAGCTGTTTAAGAATGAAGGGAAAAGGTCAATGGATGATGTCTAACTGAACATGTTTAAGGTTGACAAGGCAAAAACACAAATGAGACAATTGGTTTGTGATTCAAATTAACTTTATTGACTTTGCGTCCAGATGTCAAAGGGCATGCAAATACAGGCTTCTGAATCCGAAACAGTTTTCCCCCCCACCCTCAGTTTGGTTCTATTTTCTTACAAAACTACGTGCACCTTAAGTAATCAATTCTGCAGCGTACAAACCACAAAAATACCAGTTTTACATTATCAAATACTGCACATAGAAAACATTTACAAAGCACAGGTAGAAAATTACAGCTCCCCCTTTTTGTCCTCTTTGCCATAAATCTCGTCCTCTCATTAAGACTGCTACGCTTTGCCCTTTAAATACATACTCGAAGAATAGTGCTCGGTGGAAAGTTAAGGCTGGTTTTAGAGAAGACAACCGCTCACCTACCAAAACCAGCAAACCAAATTGAACTGGGCTGAATGTTTCCAATGCTCCTGTGCATCTTTGCATTTGATTCCAAGGTGCAGGTCTACTACATGTGCTATAGTGTAGAAAAAAACCTCCTTCAGATGAATTGATTAACAGGATCCAGATCCAGGCATTAGTTCAGGGTTGTGTTAGTGAGGTTTGTGCTTTGCTGGGCTTGATATAATGAAGGTTGTCTTTATATAGGGGAGCTACAGTGGCCTTAATATAGTCTGACAGACAGCTAAAAGGACAGGATGGCTACTCAAGAGTCTTGTGCTGTGATTACAGACATTTATAGACGTGGATGAAGACAAACTGGCATATTCAGCAGCATAAATAAAAGAACTTCAATTTCGACCCTCGGCTCAGAATCACGTCTGTTTTGTTCTTGTTTACAGCTGCTACATCGGCAAATAGAAATATGGACTACATGCTTCATTAGAAGATGAGAGCTCATTAGGGTCTATCGTAAAATATCAGATGTTCATAATGCTCTGCATGTCCTGTTGCTGCTAAAATGCTAGTCCAGCTTTAGCATCTGATTTGACTTCAAATCATATTTCTCGTTAAAGTCAGCAGACCCAGCTTTTAATGAGTGAAACAGAGGCCAGGTCCAGAAGTGACAGCCCCATCGCTACAGTTCATGATTATTGCCAGAAAAAAAACGTGTTTCAGAAAACGGAAGGCTACGTCCATGCTACTTTAAGATACAGCATTTTTTCTTTTTGACAAATTTGCTTCCTGTTTGTACTGGGTCTAATTGCCTCTTCACCACTTTTCAATATACGTTTTTATCTTCATAATAATTCAATTTTAAAGATTAAATACAAGAAAGTCATCAGAGATACCATGCTGCAAACATCCTCTAGTTCAATATAAAAAAAAAAATAAAAAAAACATTTCCATCAGCTGGAGAAAAGTTAAATCAGTGCAGGGGAGGGAGAGCAATCCTTTCTCTTATGAAACCCATTGTGGCGATTTATATATCAATAAAATGCATTTCGCCTGACAAGGGTTCATGCTTATATCGACCACGGAGCTGTTCTTTTAAACAGACACACAAAGAATAAGACATACAGTATACAGTACAGTTAGAGTAGGGGGCTGCCTGAGCTTAACGCAGGCGAGGGTCCCTGGAAAGTCTTCAAAGAGACGGTATAGCAAACAAGATGACAAAGAAATGTACACTCAGTTCTGGTGTCAGAGTTAAGAAATACATTCATAAAACTATACATATACACATATATAGAACTTCAGTACAATATTTCAAGCAAAATACATTTGTCAAAACTTTCAGTTGTGTGCTACAATAGTGAAGCGACGTCTCCTACACAAAATAAGGCCATTGTAAACTGAACAAGCCCTCGGTTTTTTTTTCTCTCTCCCCCTGCCAAAATCTCAAGGCAGGTTTTGAACACACCGCCTCACTCGCCTCCTCGTCTGAATAATACCTCTCTCTCGCTCTCTCCATCGTACAAAAATAAAATACATTTTCGACATAGCGCTCAAGAAACGACTCCGCTTGATTGAAGATACATTAGAAAAGTTTTACACACAATAAGTTGGGAGAATGCTCGGGGTGGATTTTACAGTGAAGCAAGCAAGCAAAACGGGGTTTTACATTCCCAAGCATTCACTCTCAAACCTTTACTGAGCCACATCCAACTGAACTTTATACTCTCTGAAACACTGTGTGCTACATGCTGTTTTCCAATAAACGGCTGTAAAGCGTCTTGACACTCTACAGCACAAAACCCGCCCTGCCATTGCTAAACCCGCTTCTTCCTTCTTCTTTCTTTTTGACTCTGACAAAATGTAGAGTCTGCGGAATCAAATGTGATGAGACAATGCATTAGAATCATGTGATACATCAATAAATTATTCTTAATCTATGGTAAATGCTATAACTGGAGGAAAGGAGTCAAAATGTTCTGAAATCCCTGATCCTGAAATTCTCTTCACGGGGATAATGCAATGCTTGAATTTGACTTTTTGCTTTTTCATAAATATCTACACATTTAAATCTCTCTCACTCACATTGTAGTGTCTTGACATGTCATGTGCACCCTGCAGCTAAGTGAGTGCACCTCACAAAATGACACATCACCCACCTACACCGAAAGAAAGACGATATCTAATAACTCTCCTTTTGGTTGCAGGAATTAAAAAATTTGGCAAACGCTCTCTGCTCTCAATATAAACTTTTATAGAATAATTCCTCTGTGTCTTTGCTTTCAACCCCCTGAAACCAGTAATGTTACTCAAAATTCAATAAAAGGACACATAAAGGTTTCATATAAGCTCCATAATATTGTAAATAACATGTATTCATATTAACAGTACTTTAAAGCGTTACCAAGAACATTCAGCAGGGAAAGTCTAGAAATATTTATACATCACTTTTCCTTTTTTTCTAGTTTGAGTTTTCTGCTCCTTCAGTATCTCTCTCCAAGTCTTTTAACCACGCTGTTCCTGTCTTCACAAAAGGTGCCCACTGAAGAGAATATGTGCAAATATCAAGAGTACAAGTCCTTATTTTTTTACATCATGCCAGCCGTCCACAAAAATAGATACAAATGAATAGATACAGATTCATATACTTGACCGTACAGTTACAGCAAGGAATATCTCCGAGATATCAAAAAGAAATACCAACTAACACCATGATGGTTTGTTTACCTGATGGGAGGTCTAAACATCCTCCGACCAAAAAAAATTCAAGAATGCCAGGGATCCCTTTATCCAAAGTTCAAAGAGCGCTGAAGTGTGAACTCTGTTTTCTCTGAGGTACCGCGACCACAACACAAATGTTTCCCTTTGTGAAGAAAGACCAGAAGGGGAATGAGCTACGTAAGTTCTTAGCAGACGACAGAACATATGGTGGTGGTGATAAAACCAAATGTGAGCCTCGTAAAAACGCGTCGTCCTCGTAATAGCTTCTAGTCTGAGACACTCATGTCTAAAACTACTAAAAACAACGAGACAGTTTAGTGTCTTTATCCAGAAACAAGGTTTGGTTTTCGACGGATTATGAACAGAAAAAATAAATTGTTCATCTTGAAGAAAAACATTGAAGACAAGAAGCTTCGATTGCCCTTTCAGTAAAGATTCAGCCATTGCACATTCGACTTCTATCTTTGTGTGTTTTAAAATGCCAATAAATGATTTTGAAGAAACGGTTATTTTTGGTTGACTTATTTCTTATAAATAACTCTCATATGTAAAGGTCATTTTTAAAATGTTTTGGAACAGGTGAAATTATTCTTAAATACGTTCATTTTTAGGAAGAAATTAACGTGATGATGAAAAGGATTAAAAAGGAATTGAAATTTTCCCCCATGCTCATATTAAAGTTTATAATCGTTTGCAAAACTGACCCTTTTTCAGCTGTCTAAGTGGAACTCCACAGTGAAATAAAAAAAAAATAATACACTCAAGTTACATTTCCATGCTGGCATTCAATAAAAGGAACCAGAGGTGCACTGCAGTGCGACCGATACAAGTAGAAATCAATCAATCGACAGGTGGTCAACCACTGCTTGTTTGGAATAATTACACACATTATTTTACATTAAAGTGCAATCTTAAGAAACTGCCTGACAGGTAACATGAAGCATGACATATTGCACTTAAAATACAACACGGCAGGTTAACAATGTAACCTGCTAGCAAAGTAACAAATGGTGTTAATAGTCAGAACATCTGGAAACAAATACGTGTTTCCCCTTCTACAACAGGAGACTGACTGTAAGTCAGTGTGAGGAGAAAAAGAAGTAGGAGCACTAAGGTTGTAGTTCTGTTTGTCTGTGATCTGAACCGATGAGATGAATCAGTTAGGAAGAAAAAAAAAATCAAACTTGGAAAACAACTGGGACAGTCAAACAAGTCTAGATGCTGGTATACAAAGAGAGAGAGAGAAAGTGAGAATGTTGCACCCCCTGGATGTGGGGGGGAAAAAAATATCCCCAGACTGACTAACTGGATACATTTCCCAGACTCCCTTTGTGTAATGAAACACTCCTTTATGATCTAATGATGAAAACAGGATCAGAGATGTGTTGACTGTCGGCCAACTGAATCATTTGCTTCCCTTTATTTTGCACAAGGCGATGATAGCGTCACTAAATCCTCATCCTTCTCCCTAACTGCAGTCAGTGCTCTTCTCTCTCTCTCTCAAATAAAGTGGCACTACTCTCCTGTTTACTTCAGTCAAGGCAAGCTAAATCAAAAAGTAAGATTCAAGCACTTGAAAATGTCTCAACAAGGGTTGCAAGTAAACATGCAGAATGCAGCCGATACATACATAAACACAAATAAGTTTGGAACTATCTATTTATATATATTCATGTATATTTATATATATAAACTCTGCCCTGTGGAAATTATAGAATAGCAGTGTTGCTACCTCACATAATAGCCATTATGTGAATATCCAGGCCTGTTGCCCAGGTATGTGTGTGTGTGTGTGTGTTCGTCCCGCCGCTCTCAGCTCATGTGTGTAGAATGTATCTTCTTTTTTTTTGCATTACATCTAAGTCATTGACTCTGCTACATATCCATACTTTATAATGTATACTACTTCAACTACTACATATGCTTAGAATAACAACATGAACAATTGCTTTGGTTTTTAAAAATAAAGTAGGTCTTTTTTCTTAGTTTGGCATAGAGAGTTAAGAAACTGGCATCAGAATGGCCCTGCGATGAGTCATGTGATGGGAATCTGGTGCCTTTTGAATGCAGAGTACGGCACCCTGTGGATCGCTGTATCGTGGCAGGAAATGTTGACATGAGAGGGTGAAAAATGCTACATGTTCAGTTAAGTTATGTCTACGTCAAGTTTGATTAACTCTAAACTGAAAACACTGATTTGTGAGTGAGAATGTGTGTGTGTGTGTGTAATGTCCAAGGAAAACATTTTAAAAATGTGTCATCTTGTACAGATGGGTATGTGTGTGTATGTCTACCTGTCCTGCACTTCAAATACAGTCGTTGTGTATATACAGTACGTGTGTCCATGTCTGCATGACTCTGCCTGTGCCCCCTATTTTGCGGGTGTCTACTGGGTGTCTAGGTGCACGAGGGGCTGGTGGCGCTCTCCAGGGAGGACTGGGAGAGGCGTCTGGTGAGGGGTCCGATGCTGGGGTCTGCCAGAGAGGAGGTAGGGAACAGCTTGTACCAGCCGCTGATCGTGGCAGACAGGTCCAAGTCCTCCAGAAGGATCTGGGCCATTCCCATGAAGCACTTGTGGTCCATACGCCCGTAATCCCCCCACACTATAACCTTTAGGAGCGGAAAGAATCATTTTCACATGTGGTCATTGTATTTATTCGGGATTCATTTGTATACTGCAGGAATAAATGTCTTAAAAGAGGAAGTAGGGAAGGATACCTGTAGGACTTTGCCCTGAGGACTCTCATCAAACAACAGAGCCTGCTGGTAGGTGGGGTCCAGGTTCTTCTTTACTACTTTGGTTTTCTTCTTGGCCAAGCACACACCGTTCTCCAGCACATACACCTTCACGTAGGTCGCTGCACGCAGAGCAACAAGATTACAACTCAGAGATAAATCCTACATGGGTCAACAGATTGACGAATAAGCTCTTCATATATACATTCAGCTATACCTGGTATGTTCTTAGAGCCCGGTTTGGGGGTCAATCCTCTAGCCTGGTTGACCTCTACCTCCAGCTGGCCTCCTCTGTCCACCATGCCCACATGGACATCCCCTTTAAAGGAAAAAAAAACACACTATCTGTAAACCTCCAACATCAATCCTAACGATAAAGAACTGACTTTAACCACTGTGGTTGTTCAGTACACCCTGTTGTGCTATTAGCTTTTGTTGCAATGGCAAATATCCTACTGCAGAGGGCGACAGAGAACCGTGACCCCCGTCTTTACCATCAGGTTTCAAAGAGCACAACACTCTGCTCTGCTGTGTTTCACAAGCAGTGACCTTTACATGAAAGATTTATACCTCATGCAAGAATAACATCTTCCCTGCTGAGTGAATAGACTTTTTTTTCTCTCTCTGTATTTTTAGATTCTGCTGTGCGTCTAACAGTTCGTATGTTGGTATACGGGTGTAGAAGTGTTTGGTGATTTGATTCTCTGTCATTCTACAATCCAACAATATTTAGATACTTTTGTTTTACAGAAATAAAAGCAAGAATGTGCCACTTTGTACACATAACTATAGCAGAAATCAAGCATATCCTTTGTGAATGTCTCTCTGAGTTATGTCTGTCTACGATGAGTGAGAAGAGTGAGTCCTGCTGGCTGTGTGATTGTTTACATCAGCCCTGTTTCCATCAGGTTTACATGGACAAGACAGCCAGCCCCCTTGCATATTAAAGCTGTTTTAGTCAAGGACTAGAGAGGGGATCATCAACAGGCGGCCGTTGATGATCCGGCCCCCCAAAGCTCCCCATCCAGGCCTTAGAATATAAATTATCTTTGGTGATTAAACAATAATAAAAATAGAAAAAATACCCATGGCTAAAATACTCGCATTAGGTGTCACCAACTTCTGCTGTTTTAAAGTCTAGCCCCCACATTGTCTGTCAAGCAAAAAGCTGGCCCTTGTACAGATGTAGTTGATGACCCCTGGACTAGAGGAGAGAAGAATAACATACTCACTGCTTATTTCAAAAGGTGTTTTCGCACCAAAAAGTTCTGAGGACTTTTTGAAGAGGAACTATCCACTGGGGAGTTCCCTGAGAACTACACATCATGGGATCTTTTTTTTTTTATGTCTGCATTCGCACCGCCAACCTTCCTCTGAAGCTAAAGGTTCCTCTTAACAGGGTTCTAGTAACTCAAATAGTTCATAGTTCTAATGGTTCCTAGAACTATGAAGAAGTTCCTGCCGTCCATAAATGCCTAAATTTACACAAGCATTTTTCTGATCACGCTCAATTCTGTGTCAATTTCCATGCAATGTGAAGCTACTGGCTAACTTAAGTGTGCTATCATTAGCCTGTTAACACAGCAATTCAGGCCACAGGCAATTGCAGCGCTGCTTGTGCTTGACTCCTTTGTTTGAACACGAGGGGAGGGGAGATGTAGATGTGTTGCTAGGGGGGGAGTGGAGGCTTAAATATGGCAGAGGTGTCACCAAACAGCAGGTTGTTTTGGTTTCATGCTGGAGCTCAAGGGTGACATCTACTGGACGGGATTGAACTACCCATGAGTGCTTGGTTGATTTTGTATTAAAATGTACTGTAACATGTGTGATATATTTAGCTATGATTTAACAAGCCTACATTTTGAGCTTAAAAAGGTGAAAGTATTTCTTGAAATCTCAGAAAGAATCAACAATAGTGATGAATTGAAACAGTAAAAAAAAAAGGCATCATTGGTCATCGTCATTCTGGCATACCCATGGATGGTGTAGCTAGTGTTTGCCGGCCTACGATCTGAGCAGGGCCTAGTCCGTCCAGGAAGTCGCTGAACTGGCTTTCAGGCCCGAGGCGTGTGGTAGGGAAGACAAACCTGACAGAGTGGACATAGAATTAATATAATGATCGCTCAATTGATACTGTATATAGATGAATGAGCGCTGATTTTGTTTGATACTCACGTTCCATCAGAGCTGTTCGAGTTGGTGCTGCCGTCGGTCGAGTCCTTGCTGCCTTGCCGTGTCACCCGGTTCCTCATCTCCACGGCGATGCCCGTCTCCGTGCTCCTCCGGATGGTGCTGCGGAGCTTCTTCGTCCCACCGTCTGGAAAACAAAAAAAAAACAAAGAGAGAGGTCACGGCTCCTTCTCTTAGTGCCCTTATTTCAGCAGGATAATCCAATAATCAGATGGAGTCAAAAAGCTGTCTGATAAGGAAGTCAGGTATTACACAGGATCTGTACCTGCGTGATAAGCCTTTTATTGGGATGTGCGCGGAAAAGAAGTCGGTGTGAAAATCTCTGAGCCCTGACTTTATTGTTCTGCGAAAGTAGATGTTTCCTAGAGTGAGGATTAGAAGGTCGTATTCAGATCTCTAAATGCTTTCTTAGTTTCCGAGAATGCATTTAGAAATGCCTACAACAGACAGAGGATGGATGTTTCTGTCTTCTGGGTGTTTTTAAACCCTCAATGCCTTTTAGAAAACACCCTCACTAGAGTAGGACTTAGTTCAGATCCGCCTTGAGAAAACAAAAATTTCTCTGCTATTTATTCTGAAGCATATACACTAAGGCAAGAAGGCAATCTCACCTAATTTCCACTGGGATGTCCCTGCACTACTGGAGTGATTCGCAGGTATTACTACGGCCCATTGTAAACACATGAAGCTCATTTTAAAAAAGGTAGTTATGGACAGGGGGCACTAAGCTTAGATAGGGGACTCCTGAGCCTGACTCGCAAATATGTAGCTTGAGAATTGTTGAGTGTGGCTAAGAAGAAAGAGGGTAAGGACGCAGAGCTGTTGTGTGTGTGTGTGTGTGTGTGTGTCTGTGTTTGTGTGTGGCTTTACTGCTCTGCTGACGCTAAGAACGAGAGCGAGCCTGAGCGCCACTAATGCCAGAAGAGGCTTTCAGGTCATCACCCCTGTAATGACACACTGAATCGCCGTGCGGCTTGACTCGCCGAGTTCCAAGTAGTGTGACGTGTGTGAGGTTGTGCAGGTTCTCGCGTGGTACTGCCAGACAGCCGTTTCCTTATCCACTTTGTTTGCTCCTGTCCTTGTCTCGCTAACCCGAGTTCTTAGGGTGAAAAGAGGTCACGTCTATACCATGATGAAGACTTTTATTTTTGATTTTTGAAACTTTACAGACAAAATCATTAATTGTAGGAGTAACAGTTTAGTTATCAGGTTAACAAATGGAATTAATGAAACACTTGTTTACAGCCATTGTGATTACAGTGTTTCCCTTAGGGGATGGATTTGTAGTCCCGTGAGAAGGAGATGTCAAAAAGAGCTGCTAATAAGAAATAAACATCCCTGAGGCCAACAAGTGCAAATAATAAAGCGACATGGAAGGAAAGAAAGCGGCTCGCCACAATTAATCCACAGAGACAACCCGTGCGCACATTCATACACACATGTCATGCTGACACTAGACAGCACTAGTGTCTGTACACTCACACCTTCGTGCGACAGTTACACTCTGCACGTGAGCAGTCTGGGCTTCAGGATGACACTTACAGTGTGCTGTGCAGAAACAAGGATGCAGAGCTGCTACTGAGAGTGTTTGTTTCAGCAAGGCTTTCTTTTTAAAGACCTCTACAGAGTCTAGGAGTAATGTGTGGGACTTTATCAAGGAATATTTTTTTTAAATACTTAAAAGGTTTTTCAGACTTAAATGTAATAGAAATCAAGTATTTCCTCTGAAAATAACTCTGTGAGTCCTGACTGTCTACAATGGGTGTAACACCCGAATCCCACTGTCTGTGATGTTTTCCAAGCTTTCCTAGCCGTAGCTGCAGTTTGTTTACATCGCCGGGACGGCCGGCCGGCTCCTCCCCTCGCGTATAAAAGTTGTTTAATTGAGGGACTAGAGAAAAGAAGAATAACATACTGTACTCACTGCTTAATTGAATGTCACGTAAGCGTAGATCACGGTCATTTCGGGTAAATTTACATGCAGTGTGAATATATACGAGTATAATAAAGATCGCTAGCATTAGCATGCTAACACAACAATGCAGCGCAAGTTATTTTGGTTTCATGCTGGTGCTCAAGGGCGACATCTGCTGGATCAAAAAAAATAGCATATTAAGGATTTTAAGGATTAAAAAGAAAAAAGAGGAGGGATTTAGAGTCTTGAAAATATCTTCACCATGTATGTCTCTTATTGTACATTTTCTTGATCATTTCAGGAAATTCAGGCAGAACTTGTCTTTTACACCTGTACCTCTCAACAGGGTTATCTGTGTCCAAAGGGCTGTCACAACTGAAAATAGTCCGGGGGGGGGGGTGGGGAGTCTTCCATAATGTTGGTGACCGCATGTCAGGGTGGAGCAGAGTAGGCCATTAGCATTCACACATACAACATATCTAAACAATGTCAGGAAATGTTCGGGTGTGAAAAGGGGCTACGGCTAATTCGTGGGACTTTATTTTGACAGTCGCTTTTAATCATGCGTTAGGGATTTAGAGTCCTGACAATATCTATTTAGAGATGTCTCTAAGTTTGAATCAAGTCAATTGGGTTCTAAATCACTGCAACAACAAGAGGAAGAAATGGATTATGCTTCCTCTGCTTTAGTGCTGCACCTGTGCAGCTCATTAAGAGTGCAGCTGTGGTTGCAGTGCAAACTTGAACATCTTCCCTCTACGAGGAGCTCGGATTGTTGAGCGATGCAGTGAAGTCACCAAAGGAGACGTTTAACAAGCCATTCTTCGTTGTTGCCAGTTAAGCGCAAACCCAGGTACAGCCGTCCCACCTCATTAGCCTGAGCAACTCCATGCTCATTAAGCATCCTTCCTGGTGATGATCGCGTCGCCATGACAACAAAAGACACCCCACATGATCACCATTGCTATGGATATAAACAAAGAGCAAACAAAGCCACCTGATGAGAATTTGAGTTGGGAGAGTGTTTGCAAGAGAAGAGGGGTGACAAGAGAAAAAGAGGAAAAGAGGGGAGGAGAAACGGGTGAGATAGAAGATGAGAATGATGGGGTCCCATGGGTGCAGGAGATGAGGTGCTGCCTTCTGCTTCTTTCTATTTTTAATCCTGCAGTCAAGACTATTGCTAACAGACATTGTGTGTGTGTGCGTGTGTGTGTGCGTGCGTGTGCTTGAGTGTGAGTGAGTGTGTGTGTGTGTGTGTGTGTGTGTGTGTGTGTGCAGCATATCACATCCAGACAAACTCCATGTACTCCTGCTGCCATGACAACCCCCGCCCTCAGATCTGGACCCAGACAATGCCACCTGAGACAACTGGCGCCATGGCGACAGGCTCATCCCCCATCACTTTTTTTTTTTTAATTGCTCTATGGAGGCAACATTTCACAGAAACTCCTGCACTTTAGGCTGACACACAGTGACTGCCAAAGTAATCCCTATTCACAGATTCAACATACAAATCCAGAATCTGTACACACGGGACTAGACTGTGTATGGATGTGGGGGGGGGGGGGGGGGGGTTCAGCTTGTAGCATGTTTGGAATGTGAGTAGTATTGATCCATCTCAGGATTTGATGCATGCAGAAAAAACAGTCTGTATGGGGAGCAAAAAAAGGCAGAACGCAATCCGTCCAAGAGACATCTGAGCTCCAATCCACGGTCATCTCAGAAGGTTTATTAGTTTTTATACAAACGGATATCAGCATGCAATTGTAATTTTTACCTCAGCAAAAAAGCTGCTTGATGTGTGCAACAAAGCAAATCAGCATTTAGATTTCCCAGTTTTCTTGAATGCATTACGATAATCAATCTGACCTTCATTAAAATCAGAAGCATTTTTCATCCTGACAAAGCTTGCGTTTTTCCATTTTTAAAATCTGAATCAAGATGTTGTCATTTTGGCAAACCTAAAGACCTGCTAGTTGCATGTAAACACAAATAAAAATATCAATTTCTGTCTTGGATTCTGCGGGAATAAGCCAGTGTGAAGCCTCTGTGTGATTCACTAGTTGCAGTTAAACTGAGACTCACCAGAAATGGATAAACAGGCATTACTCTGTGGACTGAACCATGAAATGAAGTTGTTCATTTTGCAGACATATCTGGAGAGGGCGAAAGTTGCTTCACTTGAACACACGACCGCTTCTCAAGTTGCTAACTGGACTGTAAACAACGCAGCACTCACGTCTGCTTGAACCACACAGGTCTGCTGGTCATTAACAGACTTGTTTCAGATTTTAAATTTCAACCTAACTAGATACGAAGTGTCAGCATTGAGGCGGTTAAATGAGTTTATAATGACAAAGAATCAGTCAAACACCCAGTTCACACACACAAGTGGCACATCTCCACTCTTCCCATCTTTGAACCATCAGTCCATTTAACTCCATATCCACACTTGTTACTCATTGTTCAGCCAGCCCCTCATCCAAAAAGCCCCCCCCCCCCCCCCCATCATCCTCCTGCAGCCCTCCATGGTGCGAAGCTCTTCCTTCCTATTTAATCCCCTCCTCCTCGTCTGCGCTTTCCCTCCATTCGTTTCCATGGCAATGCCGTCTGCATTGCACCAAGAGCCCCGGCCGGCGTGTTTTGCCTCTCTGTGTCTTTTATTCCCCCCGTATTGTCCTCTCTATGAGTCTGATCAGCCACTTCTTCTTCATCTATTTCAAACCATACCTCTTCTTTTGGTTTGTTACTGATCTTTATCTCTAGCTCTTTGTTTCTTTGCTGTCTTTGTCCTCGTCCTATCTTCCTCCTTTCCCAGGGCACACACACACACACACACACACACACACACACACACACACACTCACAACACACAAGTTCCTTCATTAAATTTGGTGTCACATTTTCAAATCACTTTCAGTTGTCTTTCTCCGGTTCCTCGGACCTCTGTCCATCTTTACCACACAACTCTTACCTCCAAATCCTGCTTCATCCCGTCTAAATTATTTAGCATGTTTCCCCCTCTGCTGAAGTAACTCCGTTATTCAGTGTTAACATCAAATACACACACATCCTGGAGGAAGTAATTAGAGGTAGTTTGACATGCAGTATATGCCGTTTGAGCGGCTAAAAAAAACAACATTACATAAGCTGTTGTGCTTTACTGTGCAAGAGTGAAGGGTTCCTTGGTATTTGTGCTCTACAGGACTGTTAGAAGTGTCTCCTGTTGGCTTCACTAGGATGAGTAATGCCTCATCCCTGAAGACTCAAACGCAGGAATCTGCAGCCCGGGGAGAGATCGCACACTCAAAACTTTCTATGTGTGAGTTCATACCAAGGTATTCTTCGAAGCTCCTTCCGCAAGTCAGGGCTGATAATCAGGATAAGGCAAGTTTAAGTAACAGGGAAGAAGATTAGGCTAGAAGAAAGACAGAAGTGATAGGGATGAAGAGAATTAAAAGCTCCAGTGGGGATAATTAATACAAGAGAAGGCAATAAAGAAAGGTGGGAATACTAAAAACGCCAGCAATGCAGAAAAGAGCCACACAGTGTGACTGCATGCACATGCACACATGATATATATCCTCTGTGTGTGTGTGTGTGTGTGTGTGTGTGTGTGTGTGTGTGTGTGTGTGTGTGTGTGTGTGTGTGTGTGTGTGCTCAGTAGATCATTAAAGCTGCTCTGACATTTGGAGAGAGCCCTGATGAAGCCTTTCTCATTATATGCTGTAATATAGGATGCTGTTTTTAGACTCCCCGGCTGCCCCGACATGCCAACTGGATGCACCGGTGACGGCAACGATCCACCATGCATAGCAACAGTAACCAAGCACTAGTGTTGGAGATGAAGGATCTGTTCTGGTATCTTTACCTCGGTACCTTGGCTAAATTTGGAAGAAAAGGGACATTCAAGGTAAATGATTAAGTAAGAGGAGAGATTATCTGTGATTCATATTTATGTATCTCATAGTTTCATAACACTACAGCTGCTGGTTTGGTGGTTTACACAACAGATACATTCATATTTTGTTTGTTTACCGAACTATATAACATACAAAGCTTTATGTAACTTAGAACAGACTAACTTGATTAAGATTTTGAAAAATTAGGGCCACATCTTTCTACAAATGACAGTAAACTATTCTGAAAATTAAAAAAGAAAATCAGATTTTATGATTTCACCCTCCAGGATATCCATAGATGTAACAAAACCCTGTGAGCACAATTAGTATACTGAATCTGCAACCATATTCTTCAACGCTTGGCTGTTCAGGCCCTACAACTCTGAGGAAAAGACTAATGTAAAGTACCAAAAAAAAAACATTATTTGCCAAGCTTAACTTGTAGATACTCTGAAAGCCATGAAAACTAAAACTATATCCAAGCGTCTTACTTTTGTTTTTTGGATCCAGCATGGAACAGTAATATTAAATTTTTTTATTTTCTGTGCTCTTCTTGCTGGTTTGATGTTGGTGGGAAAAAAGCAACAATTGCACCAGTCAGGTTAACGCCCCATTTCGATAATTACTGTGTGTGTGTGTGTGTGTGTGTGTGTGTGTGTGTGTGTGTGTGTGTGTGTGTGTGTGTGTGTGTGTGTGTGTGTGTGTGTGTGTGTGTGTGTGTGTGTGTGAGTGTGTGTGTGTGAGAGTGAATCACAATTATCAGCTCAGGTCAATCAGCGGTCAATATAAAGCGATAAGCCTTGCTCAGCACCACGTTGCATCGGAAATAATTTCTTCAAATCTTCAACCTTTATGTGCGGCAGGACGTCTGTGGGCAAGCTAATATGCTACACGGGATCCGCTCTAACTAACAATTAGTTGCAAAGTAATCTAATTCAGATGTAATTTCCTCTTGATGTCTTTTCTCTGCTCTTCCTGATGAGCGAAGGACGCAAGATGGCCGAAACATGTGTGAAGAAGCAGATGAAATACGGTTGTTGGAGACAATCATGAAGTCATTCGTTGCATGTGAAGCGCTAAACGTTACTTTTGCACCGATCAAACCAGGAAGCATAAGGACAAAAAAGAAACAACACCATTGGAAGAAGAACATAAATGAGATGAGGAAGATGAGCTATATCCATTTCCTTCTTTTTCTTATTGTAGTAGAACAATTCGCCTTTCTGGGGGGAAAAAATTAGACATAAGTCAAGAAATTTTCCAGACAAATTGACCTACATTGAGCAGAGGGGAAAATATCTCACTACCTTGGCAGCTTTGTGCTCTCTGATCAGAATTTAAGTCTCAAAATGTAACAATACCCCTCATTCAGTTTACCCCGCTGTGCAGCTGCAGCCTCTCTGTGCCATGAAACAGATTTAGAAAAAAACCTGTAAATGTTCACGTTGACTGAGGCCTAAGTGTGAGTTGATCGTATGTACCGAATGCTGCTACCGATGACTTACAGCACATTTTATTTAACAGCACGATACACTACACCAGTAGTTCTCAAACTTGTCTCGCCTCAGGACCCACCACCAAATCCTCCATGAGAGACTGCGACTCAGATTTCTGATCATTTTCAACCAATCAGATTCATTTAATGAAAAATTGTGCAGTTTGGACTTCAGATGCTTACATGTGGCAAAAGAAAGAAACTGAACAAAAAGCGCTTCACAAACTTTTTGACTAACTTTTTTCTTTCACACGCACATTTGCGACCTACAAAAATGACTCCGCGACCTACTTTTGAGAGTGTGTTTACAACACTCTGTGACGAGAGACGTTGTAATGACAGCCTGATTATAGGTCTTTAACACACAGGATTTCATAGAAATCACACACATAATCACCGCACACACCTTTTGAGCCTGGTGACACTTTACAGCCTGTTAAAGCCTTGCTGGGGTTCTACTAAGTGCTCTTTCTCATTTTCTTCCCAGGTTGCTCCGTTTGAGATCTCTTACTCTAATAGAGCAGTTTTCCAGTTTCACTTTAAACCCCCAACATATACGAGAAACAACACCTCCGCTGGCTCTGCTGTGTGAAAACATTGATGTGATTTATAACACATATCAAGAGAAATGGCAATTCAAATATTTTCATGAACAGAGCACAAGCTTTAAGAGAAGGACTGTGATGTTGTTGTTTAGTTTGGCATCCTTGAATTACGGTTTAAAGATGAAGATGTTAATGTGATGCTTCAGCTTGTATGATAGGTTATGACATTACAAGCCTGATCGGTTCAAATGTAGAAAACTGGACAACCAGCCACCCTTAAGCTTCATATTTAACATGTTATATCTGTTTGGCTTAATTGGTACAATAATTAAAGGGTAAAAAAACAGTTTTGTATTTTTGTCATCTGTAGCAGTTGTAGCAGCCTGTAAAAACTTCGACCAATGTCTGCCACGAGGTACCAATCTGATGAACCAATCATGCCTCCCTTTCTCCCTGCTCGTTCTCTACCCCATGCGTGCACGAGCCCAAACTCAAAACATGAGCCGAGGTCCGCTTCTGGACCAATGGCGCTTGTGCATGTAAGTGAGGGAGCACAGAGGGGAGGGGTTGGGTGCAGACGGAGCACTGAGGGAATGCTACATTCAAAATCATGCTAGTTTTTTAAAAAAAATTACCAACCCTGCCTTTAAGGCCTTATCACTTAAGACTGTTTTAAGACTGTATTTGTATAGCGTCAACTCATAACAAGTGTTATCTCGAGACACTTTACAAGAAGCAGGTAAAAAGACCTTACTCTTTGTTATGTTACAAAGATCCGGCCTATCCATCATGAGCACTTTAGCAAAGCAGCAAAAGTTACAGTGGTAAGAAAAAATGAGATGGGATAAGATGCAGGAAGAGGGATAGAGAGCAAGGGGGTGGGGGGAGGCAGACCGTCCATCAGCAATCCGGTGGGGAGGGGAGGGGGTGTGTGTGTGTGTGTGGGGGGGTTCTGGCAGGCCGCCAACCCACGATCCGGTGGGGAGGGGGTAGGGGTGGGGTGGGTATTGTTCTGGCAGGCCGTCAACCGACGATAGAGATAGATTTATCCTTAAACTGTGATGTAGACTTTTGTGACCTTTTGGCAGGGCAAGAGTTGTTGTTGTCCGCCTCATTCCAAGCCCAGGGCTAAGCTAAGCTATGTTAAACTTAACTAAGATAAGTTAAGCTAAGTGCTCCTAGTAGTGGATTCATATAGCCGACTATTTACACACTTACATGATTTTTTGGAAATCATCTGCAATAAAGCAAAGACGCAAATTTATATCATTTCACAATACAGATTTCCAGAGAACGTTGCATGAGACTGCAGGTAACGTGCCTTTCAACTGAAACAAATGTCACTCCTGGTTGAGAGGCAGGTGTATTACATTCAGAAGCTAGCTATACACACACGTTTGTGCACACAATAGCAGATTCATACTGTAGGTACAAAGGAAAGAGATTCACAGCTGAGTGCTTCAGCAATCTGTCTCGCTAAGAATAGAGCATTAAGCAGAAAGGAGTCGGTGGGCGAGATTAAGAAAACATGATATAAGCCTTGCCTGAAAGTGAGAGTAACAAAAGAGTGCGATGACGGGAGGAGAGATAAAGGAGAGGGAAAATGAAGATGTCAGTGAGATGGAGGAAACACAAAGAGGGAGAAGGGGGTATTTGGCAGGAGGAGAGATGAGAAACAGAAGAGAGGGAGAAGGGAGAGAAAGTGATCGCCGGGCAGCTTTAGCTGTTGTTTGGTAGCCTCTAAAAGCACCAGAGGGGAAGAGAAAGCTTTTAGAGACATGAGTAAGGTTTCGGTTTGTATTTGTCAGGAGAGTCAGTGACTCAATACACTTCAAAGGAAAAATGTGCTGGTGGAGTAGGAGGTGGTTTGAGGGAGACAACAGAGCAGCAGTCTCACCTGAAATAGCAGTTTGGAAGACAGAAGGAGGATTTTTTTCTGTTAGTCATAGCAGATATAAATATCTAGGTCATCCTGTAAAATAGCTATTATTACATGAAAGGGTATTGTAAGTGATACAGCACTTCAGACGTATCTTCCATTGTTACTACTCAGACAAGTGACAGCTCTTGTCTTTATACCACGCCGCTCATTTTCTTCATAGGTCTTTTATACTTATTTTAATTAACTTTTTGTTCTTGCTGTGAAGAACACTTTCTCTTTTTGGGGGGTGGGTGTGGGTTGGTTGGGGGGGGGGGGTGTTGAAGTTTCCCTCAAAGGATGAGAGCACCATAAGCTTTCCAAAATGTCTGCCAAAATTCCTCAAGTGTGTTTCCTAGCTGTGACTCAGACACTGAGCTAAAAGTAGGGCATGAATGAGTCACCCTGAAAAACACCCATGCCAGGTTTAGTTTCTGGTCTGCTGCAATCCAGACTGCAAGCTTTATAAATGGAGGGTCACTGTTGTTATCTAGTGGACATAGTAGACTGTGGCCTTTCACCATGTTATTGTTGTACTTTGTTGTGTTTGCATTTAAAAAAAAAAAAACACTCAGTCTCTTGGAATTTGGATTGTAATGACATAGCAGCATCTTGATCCAACGAATAAACGTCATACATCTTCATCTGACTACAGTGGAAGTCTTTCAGCTTAGTGTTTTGCTTCTCTTAAGTGAGTGATCATGAAACACGGGTGCAGGGTTGAACATGTTATGTATAGCTATCACCTGTCTGCATCACATCAGCCTGTCCTATCCTTCCTATGCTGGAGAACACAATGTTTACATTTCAAAAATGTACAGAATAAAGAATTTCGATGTTCATTGCAAACTGATCAAAGCAGAGCTTCAACCAAACACAGAGTTACATAATGTCAGCGCTGGGTTTTTTTTTTACCTCAAGTAATAACCAGAACTGCAGGCTTATGTAAGCTGAAGATAGAAAAGCCTTAAACATTACAGCCTTTGCCTGATAGTGTAAGTTCCTATAACATGTATGCAAGCAACTCTAAACAATACAATTATATCAGTCTATAACTAAAAATGTACAAAGCATTTGTTAGTATACCAAACAAGCATGAAACGTGCTAGTGCCAGCACACTGCAAAAACTTAAACATTTTTATGTTCTTACAGGGACATTTTATGAAAAATCCATGTTTACAGTGTTCTTGAACATATATTTGGGTAACCTGAGTTTTAAACCTGAGAAATAAATCCATCCAGTCCTTTGTTTGTGGTCTGCATAGGTCTTACAACAGAGAAAAATGCTCTGTTTCAAATTTGCTCAAGTTGTGACATCACAGTGGGATTCTGTAAAAGAAAAAAAAAAAAAAAAAAACTCCCTTTCCCTGATATCTCCACCCATGGACTCCATCCCCAGTCTAGAGCAAAACTTTTGCGCAGGTCTGCCATTTCTATTCTCGCTGCAAAGGAGTGATGTCTACTGGGAAAACTCAGGGGGAGCTCATTGCATTTAAAGAGACACACACACCAAAACGGAGCGTTCTGAGAGAGCTGGTTTATACCGGGTCAGAAACCTCCTCTGGTGCTTGATTCATGTTATACTTTGACCAAAGCTCAGCACAGATGTTTCATTTAGACCACAGGGGACTGTTTAAAAAGGTGGAAAAGGGGTACATGTCCTCTCTAAAGTTAACATGGCACGTATCTTTTTAAGAGTAAATTCTTCTTGTTTAAGTGCTTTTAAAGACCTCTAAAAGACTAAAATTGTCACCACTCTGATTTTCAATGACACAATCAGTGGATGCAAATCATATACAAAGCAGAAATGCTACTTTGAAGTCAGACATTTTCCGTAGCTCTGTTGACATAATGGACCTGTGCTGCTCTTGTAAAACTGAATTCGGATGTTTTTTTATCGCATGGCAAATAAAACAGAAACACCTGTGTTTATTTCACTGAGATACATTTTTTTTATAAGATTGCAGTCGACGAGGATAGCCTCTTCACATATCTTTACTCCCAGGATGGAGCTGGATTTTCAGCCAGGCCGCCTTAAATTGTTGTTTATCAACAATACACACAAAATATGTGCTTGCTGTTGTCTAAGAACAAGGTTGGAGTAATGTGCAAAACCAACAAGCAAGCTCTTGCATTGTCTGACACATTTCCTTCTGTCTCTGTTTCTTTTCTGTGTCTCTGGTGTTCTTCCAACAGCATCTATTGCAGCACCAAAATAAACACGCAGCGGAAAGAAAAGTATTTAAAGACACTGAGAAACTGAAGTTGACAAAAGATGAGGAGGGGTGTTGAGAGGGATGCGTGAAAGCTCAATGGTGTGTGAATGTGCACCAGTAAATACACACACACACACACACACACACACACACATGTACAGTGTACATAAACCTGAGGGGGGATCAGGTTGAAGCCATGCACTGGGAAACAAGCAAACAGCATAAACCATCATACACACACATGTTCGCCTGGTTTCTTTTAATCTAACTCTCCGTGGTGCACTGCATCTCATCAGGGGGCGCTTGTTTCTTTGTGAGCCGCGTCCCTCCGTACAGACTGACGGTGTACTGGGAGCCGCTCTGTTGGCTCTGTTTTCACAGTCATGGATAAACCTGCTCAGGAGATACGAACAGCGGAGGAGTGACTCATCCATAAACCTGGGGAACCATTGGTGTGTGTGTGTGTGTGTGTGTGTGTGTGTGTGTGTGTGTGTGTGTGTGTGTGTGTGTGTGTGTGCTCGATCCTCACTGATGCTAATAATAGGCGATAATATATAGAACAGACAGAACCAAAACACCATCCAGAAACACTCGCCTGTTACAAAACCAGTAATAATGAGACAACGACAAAGTGGGTGGTGGGGCTATGAATGAGAAAACATAATGGAATAAAAACATCCACCACATCTGCCGCAAAGCATGAAAATAGTATCAAGGGAACTAAATATGGAAGCGAACCTTATCGAACTATAACTACAACAAAGATATAACATCCTGATCTAACTCTACTCCCTCGATCCTTTCATTTTTGAAGGTTTATTTTATGAACCCATATCTGTCTTTTTAACTATAATCAACCAAACTGTATTCACCATATTCACATAGATAACCTTGAGCACATAAGACCCCACTGACCAGATATGATTAATGATGGTAAAATACAGTGTAGCTGTTGAAGTGTTCAGAAAACGTTTCATGAAAAATGGATTCTTGGTAATAAATAAATCTGATGGCCCCCTTCAATTTACACATTGTTGTTTGGAAACACCAGAGGGCACAATTAAAAGACAAGCATTAACACTAAAACTGTCTGAGGTCTCAGCTGCTGCGTGAACATGTTGACAAGGCAGCAAAGTTGTCGGTGGTGTAGTTTTATTTTTGTTCATTCTTGTGTTGTGACCTTCTTGTGGCGGAGTTGGTTTGGGGGTTTGTCAAAATAAATTATTCTTTGATATTTTTCATAAAAAGCATCATTTTAAATGTTTCCCAGCTCATTGTGCCTTTTTTGATTATGGGCGATTTTAGAAAAGACTAAAACATGGTTGTGGTCTCAAAGACATCACCCATTGGTTTCTGAAGAGGCGTTATGAAAACCATAATGGCGGTGGCCATATTAGAAATGCCGACTCTGACTGATTGTCAATCAATCTAGAAACAGGCAAAGAGGTGGTGCTAAAGCGTACCTTAGGACTCCTGCAACCATCTGTCAGTCAACTCATCTGCACCCCTAATTATGTTAATTTATGCTCAACTTTTGGACTTAATGTAATCAGAACGGACAAGTTATATAAAAGCATATACTGTTTCAGCTTGTATTGTTTTTGGGGAATAAAAAAATGAGCTAAAGAGATTAATACGGTTTTCTTGTACCAGACTGTAAACATGTTTATTTCTGCTGTAACAATGGGCATTTTAACATGCTAACAAGCTAAAGGTGATTCCATGTTTTCTGGAGCCAGCCTCAAGTGGACAGTCAAGGAACTGCATTTTTTTACACTTCAGCACTGGCTTTCTTTTTCAACATCAGAGGTTGCCACTTGGATATTACAAAAAGGAAATTCTCCTATTAAGAGGAATATTTTACTTTTCACAACTGTGCAAAAAGAGGGGTTTTCTGTACTAGCTTTGTGTGTCAGCGTTTAATTCTGGTATTGCATAAACCCATGCAAGTCATTTGAATTCACTGCAGACTTTCACAAACACAGGGGGAAGGTCCGAATGCGGTGCTACAAAAAAATATTTAACGTAACAAAATAGCAAAACGGAAAAACAAACGCTTACTCGTGAAGAGTCCGACAAATAGTCCATGAATCCACAAAATGGAAAAACAAAAAAAAAAAGGAAGTAAGACAAGAAACACTATGGACAAGAACTACAAAATAAAACAGGAAACACTGAAGACACACAGAGAACTCAGTTATAATACACAGAAGAGTGAGAAACACAAGGAAAAGAAAAGACTAAATTAAACAGAACACACAAACAAGCAGCAGGAAAAACAAACTAAAGAGGAGTATATCATGACAGGTTTGGCCAAGGCAGATGTTTCTCTGACCTGTCTCAGAGCTGTGACGGATAAAAGAGCCAATAAGTGCTTCATATGGGGGAGTGCTAACTATACTAAAAGGATAAAGGATGATAAAGGGGACTGTTGTTGCCACCTGAAGAGGTGAAGTATTGACTGCTGCATCACTGGACGATAATCAAGCCAAAGCTGCATTAAGAACCCCTACATACATTTATATCAACACATCTGTTTTTCACAACATGCAACCATTAATTGTATTCGTTTGAGATTTATTTTGGGGAGATACTTTTTTTAGAAACACTTCAGATTGCTCCACAACAACACCGCTTGCTTAAGAGCTCACCAGGACAGATTCTGCTAAATTTGTCCCGATCCAATTCACAAATGGAGGCACGACGAGAACATGCCCTGAAGAAACTGTGACACAATAAACAACATAATAACCACATTAGCTCTTAATAGCACTTTAATGGTGAGACACTGACTTATCTCCCCGTCGACTCCATTCACTCTGTCTTTTCTATATCTCTGTGTCATCAGCAGCATGCCTTGTGTTTAAACACATTAGACATTCAACATAAATCTGATTAATAGATATGAAAATAAATCAAATGAACCGCTATCATTATCCAATTTCTGCAACCAAAGTCTCAAATATGACTCTCACACATCATTCCTTCCTGGGGACCAGTTCAACTTGTGTTTTTTTTCTTCAGCTGTTAGATGAGCAACCAAGCAAGGCAGGGGGCCGACCCGCTCCTGTGGCCTATCGATGAATGTGTCTGGGAGCATGGAGCAGTGACAGCTGACCAGATTAAGCCGTTAATGATCATCAGAAGGGAGAAGATAGGACCCTAATCGAACTTGACCGACGAAGCCGGAATGTTTGCCTGGCGCTCTGTTCATCCTTCGCTCTGGGACCCGCCTGTCTCATCAGAACTAACTCTTAATAATGCGCAACAAATATTTGCCTCCGTAGCTGCAGTAATTTACAGAGGTGAAGAAGACAACATAGTCAATGGTTCTGTTGATTTCAAGGAGCAAGATGTTGTGTAGAAATTGCAAATTCCTGGTTGAACAGTCGGTATATTTACACACAGTCAGAAAAAAAGATTTATTGTGTTAGTCCGACAAAAACTGGACTTTTAAAATTCATGTGAACATGTCAGTCATGCTGAAATGTTACCAAATATTTCTCAAGTGGAACTAACACACCTAGATAATGAAGTAGGAGATTGATTAACTCTTGTGTATAACACATATGTATAAACTTCAATCGGGCCCAATCTGGACAAGGCTTTGTGGAGGTGCTCCACAGTCTCCATGCTGGGCTTTAAACCAGAAGTCGAACTGCTTCAGTGCGTAGAAGTCACATTTTTGTCTGCCTTATATCACAATAAGCTCAAGGGATAACGTGCATCGCAGTCATACTGTAAGTAATAAGTGAAGTTGTCCCTGTTTTTCTTTGTTCGACTTACAACCACCACTTTGCCTTTTGCTAACTTGCTAACTTGTTTGCAAGGTCAAATAGGAGCTGAAAGGAGGCATATCCCCACAGTATGGGCAGTAGGTATGGTATACGCTGTGCAAGGAAGAGGTGGAGGGAGTGGTTCATACGTTCTATGTTTCAGGCTTAATGTGCTCTTACGGCAGCTGAGAACATCTAAATTTAGACACACACCCCACTTCTCCCCTTCCTCTTCTCCTTATCTTCAGCCCCTCCTCGTCCACCCTTTCCCCTCCATAGTGCTCTCCTCATCAGCACCAACACAGAGACATGAAAGCCCCTGTGTTGAAAATATCGACAGCTCTCCCTGCGTCAGACAAGTGTCAGCTGTGCATGAATGCACCAAGCTTTGTTGTGTGTGTGTGTGTGTGTGTGTGTGTGTGTGTGTGTGTGTGTTGACTAGTGTATTAAAAGACTTCTCAAACTGATACATGCCAAAAACAGGTAACACCCTAATATGATACAGGGTTTAGATGAGAGTGTGTTTGTCAAATGTTGACCATGTCGCCATGCCATACAGCCTCTGTACATGGTGCCCGCCAACTAACCGCTAGGCCACTGGTGCCCCTGTATGTACATATTTTGATAGACCCATGACATAAAACAGCAGGCAGAGAGCGGTATAACTTCAAAAGGGAACAAGGGAGGGACCTTTCTTTGGATATTAATTGACGTCTACAGTAGAAGACAAAGGAGGACAAGCCTGCACTCTTACCCAATACCACATACATTTTAAATAATCATACATTTCTACCACACGTTCTTCGTCAGGTGACCACTTTCAGTAGCCAACAGCATAAAAAAAGAGCTAGCAATCTCCTTTGCACTTCGTGTCACAGGGGAAGGAAAAACAGAAATTCTGAGGCATTTCTTTCAAGGTTCATGTTTGTAACTTTGTGCAGAGGGGGTCATCAACGTTATTTCATGATTCTGAGAAAAAGTGTGTTTTTTTGTGTGTGGTTTGGTTCGTGTGAATGTGAATGTGAATGTGTGAATATTTTCTCTATAAATTATTGGAACGATCAAAGGAGCACTAAGCCCAATGCTAAGAATGACTGAAAATGTTCTCCGCCCAAAAGAAAATTCGAAAAGCTGGATCCTTCCATCATGTTTGTTTTAGATTGTATGGTGAATAGCTTGTTTGTTCCAACGAAAGCAAATCAAACTAACACATTAAAAAAAAAAAAAGTTTGTCATATCTGGATGGGTGCACTTATCCTTGGGGAGCCAGCCTGCTGTGACACAAACTGAAGAACCCACATACCTTGTAAGAAGACTGAATGTTCTCTCAGACAAAGACGCACAGACTGTACAAAAATAAAAGCGAGCATCCGAGCAGAAAGAAGCGTGCAGACGCTGCTCTGAAAAGGTTACAGTTCAATGTGCTGTAAGGAGAAACAGAGTGTGCTAAGACTAAGAGGATGTGGAAAAATGAACGATAACTGCATTGAAATAAGCTGCACCTCTGCCCCCCCCCCCGCCCCAGGAACTGACTTGGTGTGTGACATGTTTTCCCTTTCTCCCTCCAGGAGTGACTGTGTTTGTGTTCCACCCTGCATCACAAAACACTTTAGTTACCGTTGCACAGTTTCCCTAATTGTACCCCACAGGACAAACCTACAAACATAGCACTGTTATCATTGACGTACAGGCACCTTGTATACAAGCCGATCCTGCCGCACTTCCCACTTCAGAGTTTAACACACAATGATGCTCACAATGCTGATACAGGCTTTTTAAAAGAGCTCATTACAATGATAATAGGAAAAAAGGTAAAAGGCTTGTTGAGTAAGATATTACAGGTATTATGGCAATGGAAGTGCACTACAAAATCAGCTTTGAAGGGGTTTATGCTAATTTAATTGGTGGTGAAAACACTCAAAAATCACTGTCTGCTAACATCCGTTTAGCGATTTACAGCCGCAGAATATTTAGCTTGAAATAGTTCAAAAGCATGCATGACATCATAGTTGAGAGTCTCATTAAGCATCCTCGTAATCGGATGAGAATAAATGTTTAAAATATTACAAAACCAGCTAATTTAGCTGTTTTGTTTAATAAACACTAAGTGCATGCAATCAGTGAAGTCCTGTTTGTTTGGCTGCGGGATTCAGAATCAGACCAGGAATTTAAAATGATTCTTTGAAGGAGATCTATTATACTCACTTTCACTGTAATGTTTTAATTATCTATTGAGTAGCATTACGAGATGTGTAGCTCAAAAACCTCCTTATTTATCTTATACTGGTGTCAGTAAAAAACAAAACATTTTGGCCTCAGCCTGAAAGGGTTCATTTCAGCTGCTGTCTCTTTCAAGACCCCCCCCCCCATGTGCACACTATCCTCAGTGACCTTCCAGGTGGGCGAATCGGTCGGGGTCTACAGTAATTATTATTCTTATAAGACAATGAATTTAATTGTTAAAGGGTTAAAGTGGATTTGGAGTTTCCTGTTACTTAAACTAAAACAGCTCAGCTAAGTTAGGAAAGTTCAGATTAATTCATTGTAAAAAATCTTCCAAAAACAAAAAACACATTTCATTTGCATCATTCATGAACCTTTACTGAAAGAGGCAACATCCAAGAGAATCTTTTCAGACTGGGAACTGACCTTGCTGGTTGAGCTGCTGTGTGCTCTTGCTCCACTGCGACAACCCAACAATGGCCACCATCTTGGCACCAAGACTTGAGCGCCGCTTCTTGTTGCCGCTCAGTGACGAGGAGTCCGGGCCCCCGCTGCCGGGACTCTTCTCCAGGTTGTACATGGCTCCTGAGATGCTGGAGGAGCGCACCACATTCCGGGCCGCCGCACTCAGCCCGCTAAGGCCGCTTAACCCACCCGGGCTGGGCACCTCCACAGAGCTGCTGAGCATCATGGTCCTGCTGGACTGGAGGGGCCGATCGGCTGGGGAGTGGGAGTGGGGGGGGGGGAGGGGGAGGGCAAGAGAGTTGGAGCAGGGCTGAGGGAAGAAGATGAGAGAGGACATAAAGTAAGGATGGGAGGTAGAGAAGAGAGACGGGGGGAGCTCAAATAAAAAGGACAGCGTGTCTCGTGAAATACAGAATTAAAAACTCATCTTACAGCCGACGTAGCTCCCCGAGGCTGAAGGAGGCCGAGTTTAACTTTCAACCACAGTTTGGTTTTCAATTAAATCCTCAAAGTTATTGCAGAGGCAGCAGAACTGACTCTCACACATGAAAAGATGGATGGGAAATGAAACACTCTGAAAAAGTACTTTTATTTGAAAATCTCAAATAGCTGTGCAACAGAGAAACAAAGAAGAGAAAGGTCAGCAGATGAGGACAGTGCAGATGGCAGCAGACTGTTCAAGTGAGTTAAGAAATATCTCCAGTCACACACACAAACACACACAAACACACACACAAATGTCAGGGCTGGCCTGCTGTTGAGGGGTGACCCTGTCAGCTGGTATTTGTCTTGTGTGTTCTTTTATGGAATCTTAGTCCGTGTTTGACCTTAAACAGTGACAGATAATCAACTCACACAGCTCCAAGTTATGACAGGTTGGCTGAATCCTGCGAGGGTACAAGTGTGTGTTTGTGCACACATTCGCTCAAAAGTTTGAAAAGTTTGTAATATTCAAGTGACGCTAACCACAGACATTTTTTTAAGGCTGGAAAAGATGATGAAATAACCTAAATGGGCCGCACGGTCACCTCACAGCAAGAAGGTGCCTGGTTCAAACCCCCGTCTGACAGGGCCTTTCTGTGTGGAGTTAGTATATGTCATATGTGATTGTCCGGTGAACAGTCCAGGGTGTACCCCGCCTCTCACCCAATCACAGCTGGGATCTGCTCCTGACCCCCCCCCCCCCCCCCCCCCCCCCGGCGGCCCTGCGTCCCGGTAATCCACCACAGTGAACTAGCATGCAAACTGCATGGAAATTGAGCCATCTTTGATTTGATCATTTACTCCTGAGCTTTGCCCAATGCGACATGTCAAAACATACTCAGTAAAATGAACTTGTGTCACTCTTCATTTCTGCACTCTTCCTACTCTCCTTCCCTCTCTCTCGCCCCGCTTCATTATACTGAAGCTAAACCAACGGCCCAAGGGTGCATAAAATATATATCTGCGCTGTGGCCAACATCCTGCTTTCACGCGCCCTCTTTAATATTTCTCTTTCTTCTTTTTAACACTTCCATAAAACTTTTCCTGCCACCTGCTTTCTCACTGTGTTAATTATTACAGTCCCCGCTGTATGCTCTTTTTTTTTTCTTCTGTCTTCTCACCTTTTTTGTTATGAAGAAAGTACAGCAATGCAGTATTTCTCTGTCTTTGAACCCGCTTTAAAAAGAACCGTGCTAAATGAAGTCGATGCCACGAGGCAACCTCACATGCTTAGAGAACACAACAGACGATGTTATGATTGTAAACCAAACTAAAGCTGCACAAATAATCAGGGGAATCTGACCAAATTATTTTTATAATTCATCCCATCAAAATGATTTGTAGTTTTACTCTTTAAAGATGATCATGATCTACAACCCTTATTCCTAATTATTAATTAATTAATTTGAGTATTTTGTAAAATGTAAATAAAACCATATGCAATGATTTGCAAAACATTCATACCCTACATTTTATAAAAAGAGAACATGCCAAAGAGAACATGCCAAATCTTGAAATTAGGAAATGTTGTTGTTTTTTAAAAATGTTATGCCCAATTTGAATTTGATGCATACAACACATTTTGGGTCATGTCTGCTACTCTGTTGTATACACTTTTCCTTTAACAACACTTTGTTCAGGTTTTTGGAACTGAGGAGACCAGATTGTACCATTTTTTAAAAGTGGACTGTCCCTCTCAATTTGCATATTTCTATCTCTATCCTCTGTTCTATCAAAAAGAAGAGAAAGGCCAAAAACATAATCCAAACATAAAAAAAAAAGTAAAGGGATCAACAAAGTGTTTACAATTCATCGTGTTGAGATGAAATGATGTGGGCCGTGATTGCACTAGAAAAAGAAAGAGGAAGGGGATTCAAACGCACTCAACAACTGAGGACTATGAACTCCTGTCAAGTTGCTGAGATATTTCACTCTGAACAAAACTGGAATGGCAACCGTGCAGTAGAATCTCGAGCGCCATGCTTCTTGTGTGACTTAAAGGTAACGACGACATACCACCAACACAAGGGAATGCTGCACATGTTCTCCATGCAACTGAAACACTCAGTCCCATTGGCTGTTATCGTAAATTATACATGCAGAGTACAGTGAACACTTTCCAGTGGCCTCAATATGTCTTTGGATATCAAATGTAAAGGCTCTCTGTGCTCATCATGGTTGCCCTGCTTTGTCACACCAGCACGTTTATGATCCTTCTAAACCAAAAGAACGGCTGAACGGCATTTTTTTAGAGGGATGCATTCAGTAATACCAAAACAACTGAAGAGGGTGCTATTCATGTACAATCAATGGATGTTAGAAAAGGGCAGATTTCCGCATTATGGGTTAAAACTCATTATAATAGCCAAGTAGGGAGGAGGAAGAAGACTGACTGCTTTATACAGAGCTACCGTGACATTTGTTATTATGGCAAAGTGGTAAAAAAAAGGGAGCGAGAGGGGTATAAAAATCTGAAATTCAGGTGACTCCACATGACCTTAATTTCGTCCCATTTTCCTTTTCCCTCCTTTAACACTCTTATTTCATTCCGGCCCATACGCACTCCTCTCTGCAGCTCTCCGGGGGGTCCTCTGTACTTTGAACGCACAGCGAGCAGAGCAGCAGGAAAATGAGGATAAGGGAGGGATGAGGAAGTTCCGTTGAGACAAGGGAGATAAACAGAATAATTCTGCTTCCAGAGAGCCACAAGGACTGACAAGAACAAGTGAGGGAAGACGGAGGACAGGGAGAGAGAACCGTAGGAGGAGGGGACGCTTCATAATGAATGGACACAGAGAAGAACACCGAAGGAAGCATGGGGTCTGGTTCTGTGTGGACTAATGGAGTGAAGGGCAGACAAGGAGAGGGAAGATATGACACTGATGGGGACAAGCATGAGACATGCATCCATGCCTCTTAATGATGAGATCTTCAGGTCATGTGCGTGTGTGTGTGTGTGTGTGTGTGTGTGTGTGTGTGTGTGTGTGTGTGTGTGTGTGTGTGTGTGTGTGTACCTGTCTGTCTTTGGCTGAAGAAATGCTCCAGAGTGAAACCCTGTACATAGTATAATGTATATATGTTTGCCCCGGTATTGGTAATGTTGCAGCTTAATTTTAGAGAAATACAAAAAAAATGACCCTGACCTCTAAAAAGCATCACATAGTGCTCGCACAAAAATGGCCAACGCAAAGTGTGCAAGAGAAATATAAAAGTCTTAGGGAAAGAATGACCTACCCCTTGACATCAATTCACAACACTGATACAACATGACAGAGGGTCAATACTTGATTTAACATCACATGCACGTCACATCACATCATGTTTATTCTCGTACGGTCGACAATTCGTAACATCAAGTCACATTACTATTTGTCTAGACGTTACTTTGTCATGTAATGTGAGGCTTTGTTACCTTGTTGATTCTAGAACATAAAACTACTTCAGGTTATGTTAATGAATGTATTGATGTGTTATGTAAAGGGCTGAAGTTACTTCTAGTTAAATGACATAACAAGTCAACCTTGACCCACCCCCCTCTGAGACTCCAAGCACACTATTTGTCTCTTCATACATCGTGATCAGACTTTTTTGAAGGATTTATCTCCACCATGAAAAAAAAGATCATTGATTTCAGATTGGCATTTACTTCATGTTTCCAGCAAAAAAAAAATTCAATGACTTCTAAAATTGTTTTAAAAAAGAGCTTTGGGCCTTTTAGGTACTGTATTTTTTTGACACCTCACTGGTTTCCTTGCTGCTAATTTAATCCTATCTTGAATTTATTCTTGAGTTTGGAGAAAACTATACGAAAAGCAGTGCTGTTACAATCTGTTTCGTCCTTTAGGTGTGCTCTTATAAGATCATTTCTAAATACTGAGTGACTTACTTGTTCGCTTATTTACTTATCTGCTGTTTGAACATCACGTCTAACAAATCAAACCACAAAAAGAACAAATCAAAACCTGTGTATTTAAAGTAGCCCTTCTTTTTCAGTATAAAGAACATGAGCCGAAAAAATCCACCCTGTGTTTAAACCCTTGAATAAATCTGGAGATACATTATAGTTTAATTACAGTTACACTAAAAGTCATCCCTGCAGGTCCTTTACTCACTAATGTCCACAGATGAAGATGTCACCATGTACCTCGTCCCCACACTGTGTACCTGGAGGTTCACCCGGAGCCAATCTATCTTCATCTCAGTGCCAGACAGCTCCTCTGCCATATGTCACTGTGCACTCTAACTTCTCATCTCAGAGCTCATTTATTTCTCCTCCTGTCAGCAAATTGTCCCACTCCACCCAGCCTGGTGGTTGCCATCAGCTCCTCCTCTGCACCTTGATGCCACCTGTCTCCCTCCCACACAGACCACTGCCATGTATGACCTGGATCGTCTTTATTTGTAAAGGTATAACACCTTGTCCACACGTAAGGGAGGCAGAGGGTTAGCAGCCTAATTCATTTATTCATACACATTCAATGAAACAATAGTCCTTTTTTTGAACATACAAACAGTATACAAAAAGTTGTGAATTACTGAGTTCTAGATGTGCTGGTAGGCTTTTCTCATCTTTGAAAAGGCCATGCTAGCTGTTTTTCTGTGTTAAGAGTAAAGCCTGACCGATTAATCGTCCAGCCGATAATATCGGCCGATATAAGCTTATCCAGTGATGATCGGTATCGGCTAATTTTATCGCAGACATGTGCCGTTAATATTACTCCATTTATTCAACAGTCAAATATCATTTCATTTGAGGTTCATTGTATTACACTAGCCTTTCTTTTTCACCAGCAGAGTGTGCTGACAAGTTTTTGATAACTGAGGGATTTGAGGGATCACTTTCAATAAATGTGTATATCTATATCTATCTATCTCTATAGATTGAACATAGATATATGAAAGATATCGGTGTCAGATTTTCTTCTCTTCCCAATATCAATATCAGCATCAGCCCCCAAAAAAACCTATATTGGTCGGGCCCTAGTTAAGAGTTTGTGATAATTAGCTTAATAATAATATTTCCTATTTATGGCTATTTCTCCAAACATTTTACAGTGACTCACTAATGGGTAAAGCTGTCACAGATTTAACTGAAAAACAACAAACTGGTTTAAAAAAGTTGCCATGCTTTAGCATAAGACCATAAAACTACAACTTCAGCTGTGAGTCAACCAAGCATAGCTGCAGTCAGTGTGAGCTGGTGTAGCGAAGCAAGAAGTTCAAATGTGATCTCTCCCTTCAGTTTCTCCCACAAACACAAGTGCCACAACCTTGTAATTAGACATGGATGAGCGATCCATTAATGGTCTGTTTAAAGTCGCTCTATAACGTTGAAGCCACTCTCACACTGCTGGTCAGTTAATTAAGAGTTAGCTGCAAAGTAGATGGTGGAGATAGACTGCAGGCCTGACAGTCTGACAGGACACAAACAATGAATAGGCAGGGTGGTTAATGTTAATAAACACAGAGCTGAAACATACATTTATGTTCTTAACAATAGATTTGACCAATTGTCAATATGTCTTCATTATTTACTACGACATGTAACCATTTCTAAATGATGCTTTTGTGTGCTTCCTGTTGAATAAGTACGTTTTGAATTTTTTTTGCAAAGTTTTATTGAGACTTCTGGAAGCCAAGTTTTCCACGTGGGAGTTTTAAAAAGTGAAGTGACCTGGCTAATGTTCCGAAAACAGAACGCCAAGACTTATCAGCCAATTGTCATCTCTCGGATGTCATGATCAATGTCAATTATCTGTCCTGACTGTTCAATTGTTGTGTGGGGTAACCTGCCAACTACCGGTGTTTCCCTTAATGAAGCTGTGCGTCAGCCTTAATTTAATTAAGGCCATGACTGAAATAAAACAAAGCATTTCTATTTCAACTAAGGAGCTGATCTTTTCCTTACATGGCCAGGGGTGCATCCTGCATCTGCTCATTTGAACGATAGGAGAAAATATATAAATTAAAATGGGAAGAAAAAAGCTGGAGTGGAAAAGCTGTGATGAAATAGACAAGGAACTGGTTTTAAAAAGTGAATTCATGAAAATGTCTTGAGTAAATCCTGAACATGTTCATAGCACATGTTGTATGGTGTGTACATGCACTTTGTAATGAGTGTAAGAGAGAAAATAGCTGGAATAAAAAAAACATTTTCATGATAATGGATAATCACCCCGGCAGTGCACAAGGACAGACAGGAGCTGTAATGTACTTCCTGCTGAGGCTACCATGGATACTTCCCAGGTCATGATAGCGCATGGGTCACTGTGATTGGCCTGGTGTCGTGTTTGTGTGTGTGTGTGTGTGTGTGTGTGTGTGTGTGTGGGTGTGTGTGTGTGTGTGCGTGTGTGTGCGTGTGTGTGTGTGCATGTGTGTGTGTTGCTTTGTAGTTTAACCTATAAGCTGTAGACACTAACATAACAATAGACCTCGTAGACTTCCAGCACTATATCATAAGATTGAATTCATTGCAATTCAGCTAACAATAAAACTGCATGAGAGATGTTTTCAATATCTCTCTATCGTTCCTACTAAAGCTTCAAACATACAAAAAGCCATAACAGATATGATTTTCTCTGGTCTCATCTAAAATTAAAAAAAAAAAATCAGTCATGTATTAATAAGAATCATGTTTTAGTTTATTACAATAGGAATACTTTCCATCTGCACTGACAGATCAATACAGTCAATCCGAGTGCTTGCTTATTTCATTAATGTATCATTCATTACTTTTTGTTCATCTTTGTTTATTGTTTAGACTTTGTTTATTATTTGATGGCTGTATAATTTCAGTTTCGAATGGCAGCAATTAATAACCTATTCAAGTCTCGAAATTCTGTCCATGTGATTTTATACATTAGCAATGTTATGAAATTCAACTACGCATAATAATAGTGATAATAATGAAACAGTGGTTATTTCTAAGACTACAAAGGTTCCACCAGATTCTCCTATCTTGGCATCCCTAGAAAAAAAAAGCAGAAGGCTGGTTTTGCAGCTCCGCACAGAGACGGAGTGAGAGTGCCAGGTTGTTGGACGACTCGGAGCCAAATGGATCACACACAAAATCACGCACAGTGAAACCCAGTGTAGCGCAAACAAACATATGCTGTACTGAACGGACTTGCCAGAAGGGTGGCCGAAGAAAGACACAAAATATGAAATGATGGGGGCAGTGACACTGGTGTCTTCGCTAAATGACTTGAAATGACTTCCAAATGAAACACAAAATTAGATTTGACAGTATCACTTTGACCGAGAGTGCTCTGTGTACCCAATAAAAAGAAGAACATCAGATACAGTCACAGGACCATTAGATATTAACAAATTACCCATTTCACACTTTGCAGAGGGATATTATGTCGGGTACGCACACACACACAAATCTGAATCAAATCCTAACATCCATGAAATGAACAGAAAAAGGAGTACATGAGAAGCTTTCGCTTTGCCTCCCCCAGTGGACCAATCAACACCTTTTTTTTCAGTCTTTAATGAGGTGAGTCATTGAGTCAGACCCTCTACATCACCTTGTGACAGCAGACATAAATTCGATCCGTCACACCATGTTTTCAAACAAATTGCCTGGATCATGTTGAATCAGCAATGGCATTGAAGCCACAGTTCACATTTTCTCCCTCAGCGCTACAATTAAAGGGTCAAATGAGCTTGACTGAGAAGGTTTAAAATGCAATAAGGCATCGCAAAGGTTCATTTAAAATATTAGCCACACACATGTTAGCAGTGCTAGCAGTAGACAAGGACATCGATATGCCTCTTGTTACTATAAGGCAAATACCAGTATGTGACAAACATCAACTCAATCTGTGTTATAAATGTTATAAAATCAATCTGTGCATGCAAATGCATTTTTTCACGAAAGCAGCTTACATTAAAGTGCTTTTTAAACGCCTTCATACACATGGCAGTATAAAACTATAGCCCATGCCTGATTAGTTTGCCTCGATTCAGCGAAGATGGGAGCACCAAAAACACAGCAAATACATTATCAGGTAACAAATATAGGATCTATATCTAAGAAATCTACTGGATTCAATCATAACATGACCTTATTATATCATCAGACATTAAGGAAACACGCTATGTTGAAGTGTTGTCTTCTCTGTCAACAATGCAGCAGCCAGTATTTTCTCCTTCCAAGTTTTGATTCCGGTCTTGAATGGTTTGTTTTTGTTTTGACCAGAGAAGTAGGCAAACAGTAGTAGTAGTAGAGAAGGCAAACCCATAAGGCTGTTTTGGACGCCCCTTGGTTTGCCAGACAAACGTCAAACCAACAGGTGTTTCAGCGATGAAAGCAGGCAAGCAAACTGGTTCAGCTATAACTGATTCACGACCATAAACATGGCAACACTTGGATAAATATTGGAGATGCTTTTGAAAAATGAAGCGAGCGAAGACAGGTTCCACAAAGTGTCCACAACATGGAAACATCGATTCTAGGGAGGAGTGGGGTAGAAAGCACTCTTTAATGTTTTGAATTTGGACTGCAGTAACCAGTTTAAACGCTAGGTGTCAGAGTAACACATTGCTCCTTTAAAAGACTAGTTTGAGTTGGAGGGCTACTTTTAAAAGTAAAAAAAAAAAATCATTGTTTAGCAAGATTTCAAAACACTTATGTCAACTCTAGTTTATGTGCTAAACAACATGCTCATATTTCACTAATTTTGTTTTGAAGGTGCTGAAAAAGTTATCAGGTTAAAAAGTGATCAAATGACAGGACAAACATGGTTTTTCAAAAGCGTCATTTGTCCGTCATTTTTAGCAATTTTTACAACATAGACCGGCAGAAAATGACATGTGGGCCAACAGCAACATGAGAACTACAAAGGAAAATCTGAATGTGGAACATGCAGCAGTCCGAGAACAAGCTTACACTTCAGCAGGATTCATTTAAACACGTTATTAAGAGGAAAAGCCAGTCACTACAACTAAGAGGTTGAGATTAAATTGTACACACTTTAAGGTATGGTAGCTGGCCGTTCATAGTTTCAACAGTAACATCAATTTAAAAAATGCTGGCACTAAACCACATTGATAGCCATTAAATCACTGCCGTGCTGAGTATCATTTCAAATGTTCATTCACTCATCCCCTGCTCCCACCATATTCCAGGATAATCCCTCCACTGCTGAGCTAGCAATACAATGTTTTGTCTCTGCAGTGAATCAAATACCTCATCCAGGATTTGAGCCAGGAGTCTTTTCGAGAAGTGAGACCGCTCTAATATCCACACTTATCACTCTTCAGTAGTCTCACCAGCTTACAGGGTTTCTCTCCACACACCACCACAGGGAATCTGGTGTGAGGATGAGACACACTATGTCACTGTGTTATCCTCTTTCTTTCCACAATCACACAGATTCAACAAACCGGCTCTAACCGCTGTATTCGTTTTTCTTCAAATTTAGGAAAACAACGCACGGTTTTTTAAACTGTGTGCCTAAAAGGTCGACCCTAAATCTCCTCTCAATCTGCAATCTGTCCAGCACCGAACCTCTCTCGTCGCTCCCGCTTCTCCTTTTCATCACAATAAAAAGAGGGATGGCAAAGTGACTCTGTCAGCAGCTGGGGGATGGAGCGCTAGCAGAAAATAGAAAAATAAAAAAGTCGGAGTGGCTGGACTGGAAGGAAAGTGGGTTAAGAGGGGCGTGATGGATGAGACTTGGAGCTTTCCTGACTCATGGCCTGCTTTCTCTGATGACTAATGTGGTCAGTGACATCTCTCTCACTACCCCTTAAGCCACGCCTCCTCCCCGCCTTCACTCGTCTCTCAATCCCACCTGGGATGTGGTAACCAGCCTGGGCTGAAGAAGTGCGTGCAATGCCTGGATCACTAGTTCCAGTTAAAAAAAGCACAAGTTGTGTGGTCCTGAGGTGGGGGGCTACAACAGTCCTGTGGGGATGAGGCCGGGGTCAAAGAAGCTCGCCTCCCTTTCTTATTTACAGCTAGACTCTGGACTTTGGAATGTAGTCTGATCCTGCAGGAGGACAAGATACAAGCTGTATATCTGTCTCTCTGCACTAAAAGACTTCTTTCTAAAGCTTTATTTCATTAATTATGAATTTAAATATGTACCGTCTTGCTTTTATATGTATCTCCATCAATGGTTGCTTGTGTGTTTATGGCTGACCAGTCAAGCTGGTAGTGGGCTTTAATAGTAGAGTCTAGCCCCTCTCTATGTGAGAACTTTTGTTGTGATTTGGCACCATGAAAAAAAAACACTTTTCTGGTTTACGATTATGACCTACATAATAATTCATTCTAAGAAAAAGAAATAAGTCAGCTTGCATGTTACGCAATCTGCAGTTAAATTGTTCAATATTGCGTAAACGGTATGCAGTGCAGTAATTCAACAAATACATCAGTATTTGGATAAATCAAGCTCACACTTTCTGTCTTTCTGCTGTGTTCCATGTTTTACACGATCCCTGTGCTTGCTACATGAACCTCCTGAAGCCAAAATCAATCCAACACTATTTCTTTCTTTCCACTAAATTTCCACCTATTTGTCTGAGGGTTGCAGTTAGCTCGTTTTAGCTTCATCTGACTACATTAAGATAGTGTGGATCCAGGCAACCGACCAATGTGAACAACTTACACATGCTGAGTGAGAAAGTGAGAAAGCATTGCATGTTAACATGAAATATATTTTTTTAATTCATTGCAAAAAGAATCAGACTTTTGCTGTGGCCATTGCAAATGCATTAATCACTTATTATGAGTTACTATGAAGCCCTACTTTATTTCCTACTAAGCTGTTCGACCAGCAAGTGAGTGACTCACATGCATATCATGGAGGTCACCTTTGCTCCTGCAGCAGCCTCAAACACAGATCATGTGTTGAGTGGAATTGATTTTCTGAGGATTGCTGTATAGCTTGGAAAAATACAGCCGTGTTCAACTGTGTGATCACCTGACTCTGTGTAATGTATACTTCAAAAATATAGGTCAATACCAGCACCCACATCTATACGGGTTGAGCTCATCTGGATGCGAGTTCAATGTGTGCGTGTGTGTGTGTGTGTGTGTGTGTGCGTGTGTGTGTGTGTGTGTGTGTGTGTGTGTGTGCGCGAGTGTGTAACATAATCTCTTTTACACTATCTAGTCTCATTAGCAAGCCCAGTATGAAGAGGGAAGTGAGAGGAGATACGGGGCAACCAATCATTGTCAGCCAGTCACAGCACTTCTCTTTGACGATGCGTATACCACTTGGCCAGAAAATTGTGCAGAGGGTTGTCTTCAAGTGTACACTGCTGCAACAACACACACACACACACACACACACACACACACAAAGGCTGCTCATTACTATGATAAGTGTCTGCTCTGCCCCTTGGTTGTTTTCATTTTATTTTCATTGAAACAACCAGCAGCTGCCAGCTACAGATCTGAAGTGTGGTCAGATGTGTCACTGCATATCTGAGCGTGTGTGTGTGTGTGTGTCTGTGTGCGTGTGTGTGGGAGCTGTACTGGACTTTGCCTTTGCCCTTTCCTGCTATAAATGTTGAGGAGTGCGTGCGGTCGCTGCATGTGAGCTTTGATGGAAGATGATACACTGAACAACCAGCAAGTCTGGCCTTTTGAGTTGCCGGTTTCTCTTTAACAATCTGACACATCTCTTTCTGTAAATAGACATATACAAAGAAAGGCATAGTTTTCTCTGCCCTTTGAAGCTGTTTCAAACACATTGCACATGTGATTGGCAGCCACACCTCTCCAAATATGAAACTATTGTGTCACAGCCATCCATTATCAATACCGCTTTTTCCATTTGCAGATGTGGGGGGGGGGGGGCTGGATCTGGACTGTTCGCCCGACAATCACAGGGCTAACATATAGAGACACACAACCAGCCACACATTCACACCTACGGGCAATTTTCCAGTCACCAATTAACCTTACGAGCATGTCTTTGGACTGTGTGAGGAAGCCGGAGTGCCCGGAGAGACAGGGAGAACATGCAACCTCCACAGAGACCCTGTCCGAAGGGGATTAGAACCAGGACCTTCCTCGCTGTGAGGCAACCACTCTAACCACTGCACCACCATACAGCCCCTACAGTGTTCCATGAATACATATATTCTTTATAAACATTCATTTCACTGCATTGTACCTCAGTAAAAACATTTTTTACACTGGTACAGAATGCAGAATTTATGGAAAAAAATTCAGATTTTATACGTTTTAGAAATATTTACATGTAGGTATAGAAACTTAAACTTTCCACATAGAGGGGTGAGTCTCTGCGCAGCTTTTACTGTCTCAATTCTGTCTCAATGGATTATTCAGCGGATCAAGTATGAGTCAGGAAAGGATTTTAGGAGTTAAGCGCAGGGATAATTATTCTCTTTCTCCTCAACGCGATCCAAGGAGAGCCCTCTCCTAAGAGCTGCTTAATGTACCCAATGTATGCGTCACACTCTATTCAACACTAGAGCCTGACCAGTATATCAGTCAGCCAATACAATTAAGGCCATTGGGTTTATATAACAGATGTGTTTTCTGACATATAATATATAATATAATACAGATAAATATTTGGCCATGATATTCGTTGGGGTTGTCTTGTTGTTTTTTCCAGCAGAGCTCAGTTCGACGCAATAATGTCAACACTGTGTGCTGCGCATGCGAGTTGAGACACACCAAAACTAATAACCAATGTACAATAATGTTAAGTATCCATTGTTGAAGTTATGAATAAAGAAAGCAGGCTTCCTCTCAAGGCTTTTTTTTTTTCCACCACAAAAAAATATTGGGTGCCATATCTCCAATCTGCACATTTTACATAATGTAAAATGAGTCTGACTCTATTTAACCCAAACAAAAATGTGAGCAACAGCTTCTGTCAGATTCTCTTCAACATTTAGAGACTGTGCAAGCCCCATCACGTGTTTCTACCCCCCCCCCCCCCCCCCCCCCATTCCCAGGTGGAGGCGCACAGTTTGAGTTGAGATCTGGACTTTGTTGTGTTTGTGTTTGCCGCTGCGTATGCATTCATGTGCATGCGTGCAGCCATCTGATATAATCTAACACCTCAGCATGCTCTTGGCCTACACCGAGTGCTGGCTCAGGCGTCTCCAAATGTGATTCTACTCTCTCCCACCCCCTCACGCTGACACCCTCACTTACATGCGCTCGCACATACAAACACAATCAAAACTGGAGTAGCAGTTTAAAATCTCACCTTTCCTAAACCCACCTCTGTGCCTTTGACCCCTTGCAGTGTTTCCATAGATGAACCTAACCCTAACCCTGAAAGGGCAGAGCTGAACTCTGGCATGGTCCCTACATTCCTAAATCAATACTGACAATTAGAGTCTTATTTCTCCAACACCAACGCAGGGACATGTAAATGCCAAAGCACAATATGCTATCAATTATAGTTATTGGCTAAATAGGGAAAGTGGTATTACATTCTCTTAACGGCCTTAATCTGCAATGTCTAGTCCACACAATCTCCCATTTAAACAGTTAATGAGATTGACTGAAGTAACAGAAGGCATGAAACTGAAGCCGTAAACTGCTTTGGCATTGCGAGGCTTAAAATGTTTCCAAGGTGAGAGAATAAAAGACGATGAAGTATATCCAGCTGATTACATCTAATCTGGTGCATATTGCTTACAATGGGCCTGTACATTGTAATAATTAAAGACATTTCTGTATGACTGCGCCCAGTTTAATAAGCCGACATGCTTCCCTTGTCATCGATCATCTGCTCTGCTATTAATGACATTATTCACATCATCAGTGCATTGGCGCTATCGATGCTCCGTGCGGGAAATTGAGCGTTGCGAGCTCTGCAACTAAAAATGTTTTTTTTTTTTTTTTTTTTTTAGAGCACTTACCGCTTACAGCAAGAAGCAGCGAAGGCAAGGTGCGGACTCGGAAGTTGTCAAATGATTGTTTGCTTCTGTCTTTTCTGTAAGAATGTCATCGTTTAGGTTGTATATATATATATTTTTTTTTTTTTGCGGTGCTGGTGTTCTTGACGGCGATGTGCTGGACGGCTTCTCCGCTCACTGCTGCTGGTCACACGGCATCCAAGGCGCGGTGAGAGACGCGCTGCTGTGGAGAGGAGGAGAGAGGAGAGAGGAGGTAGAGAGGAGGAGAGGAGGAGGAGGGAAGAGATTGTGGAGCTGTCAGCGACCACGTGTGGCCTAGTGAGGGAAAAGCATTTGTTAGCACTGTAGTTTTATAATTTAACTAAATTAGATGCACTACAGCAGGGATGGGGCAACTTTGGCCACAGCAAGGGCCACATTCATTTAATTCTCACTGCCAGAGGGCCAAATTGTAGGATACAAAAGGATTACAGTCATTTATATCTCAAACGTAACTCAACATATGCCAGTGATCAAATATTATTATTGACATATTTCTGGTTTTCATGATTTCATGGCAGATTTTGTCATGTTTTCTTCATGTTTCCAATTAATTGATATGTAAAAATTGACCTGAGGGCCACATTGATGGTTGATATGGGCCGCATGTGGCCCCCGGGCCGCCAGTTGCCCACCCCTGCACTACAGCACATTTTCAATAATTTGGCCCCAGAAGTGCATGGTCGTATTAAAAAGCATGAGGGCTATAATGGCAAAACTTAAATGGCCTCTTTCACCAACCCGGTTTTGGAATTTGGCTAAACGGAAACAAGCCTGATAGTGAAATATAGGCCTACTAGTGGAGAAATTGTTTGACATTTTGTGGAGCAAGTTTATCAACTTTTGTGCTGAGAGGTAGATTAGGTTCATGATCCAAATATGAAGCTACAGGCATTAGCATGTTAGCTTTGCATAACATTAAGACAGGAAGTAGCAAGAAATAGCAATGTAGAACCACTGTGTAAAAATCAGAGACTGTAACAGTTATTTACAGTCTATATGTAAAATACAGACCTGCATGAACTCCAAAGCGCATCTAGCCTATTTGATAAAAGAGAATACTAAACAGGGCCATATTTTACAATAACAACAACAAAAAACAAAACGATAAAACATTAAATAATATGAACTAGGAGGCACCTATGTGGCAATTTCTGATTGACAAGGCTCAAGAAAGAGAAACCTTTGGCCAATAACTAGCCTGGCACATGACACATTTTGTGTTATCAAATGAGCTGTAGATGTGCTGGGACACTTTACAAAATAAAATAACAAGTGCAACAACAACCTTAAAGTTAATGCTAACACCACATGTGATATGAAAGCACACTGGGACCATGGGAGCTGCCTATACAGCCTGTCGCCCCCCGGTGGTGGAATGAACTTCCAGACTCCATTCGATCTGCAGAGTCCCTCTGCTCCTTTAAGAAAAAGCTAAAGACCCAGCTCTTTCATGAATACCTACTAACTTAATGATGATGGTTTCGATATTATTGATGATGATGATGATGGTTGTGACGATTGTTTTTGTTTGATAACAATGACTTATAAGATGGTTTCTATACTGATTAGAGCTCTCTAGAACTGCCGTCAATGTTGTGCTTTGCCTCTGGTCGCTTCCTGTCAGCACCTGTGTGTCCAATCGGACTCAAAGCTGATCGTTTGCTCTGACATTGTTCCCTTTTTTCTAGATCCTTGCTTGTGTTGTACTTACTCTCTGACAATAATAATTTATACTTTATTGATCCCGCAAGGGGAAATTCATTTTTACACTCTGTCTAGTTAACATGCTACACAAACATAGGCCGAAATACACACACATGCACAAACAGGAGCCTATGGACATGCACTAATGGAGAGGTTTCAGAGGGAGGGGGCTGCCCACAGTGGGTGCTCCTGAGCTGGTGGGGGGGGGGGGGGGGGGTGCCTTGCTGAGGGGCACCTTGGCAGTGCTCAGGCACCTCTGCAGCTACCAGACAAATTTCTGGACTTGGTCCATGTCAGGACTTGAACCAGCAACCCTCCGATTCCAAACCCAAGTCCCTACAGACTGAGCTACTGCCGCCCACATGATGTATGTCGCTTTGGATAAAAGCGTCTGCTAAGTGAATTGTAGAATTGTAGAATTGTATACACAGCAAACAACCAACAATGTCTACAGGTTTATGTAACAATAATCGGAAATGTAACACACAGGACATTCTTACAGCAAAAGCAAAACTGTTTTTCTTTGACAACAGAAATACCGGTAGCTAACTCGAAACACAACTAGAGTAAGTGGAGATTGTGAAAGTGGTAAAGCCCATTGAAGGAGGGAAATAATGTTGTTTTAACCCAGATAGCTGCTCAACTATTATGAAGTACAGTGGATAAAGCGTTTAAGTTTTGATCTCTTTGCAAATTACATTTCAAACGTGTTTTTCCACTCACTAATTTAATAAACTTAACTTGGTCTTGCTTGGAAAAGAAAACCTGTCACATAATGCTGGCGGAGTTTCATCTGTGTCGCTCTGTCTGCGTTGCACAATGATCATAACGTTGAAGAAGAAAACAAAGCGAGCAGACATGATGTTCCCTGAAAAGTATTCGTAATTTGTTTTAGAAATGGAAACGCATGCCAAACCTTTAAATGCATAAACCAGATGCATAAAGAGAGAGCTTTAGAGGGCTTTAGATGTTTTTTTCCCCTCTCTGCTTAGGGAGCATGCAACACCGTCTGCATACACAGATGAAATTAACATAATGAATGTATGTAACATCATTTTCTGCCAAGCCTTTTCGTGCCTCTCCAGGTCAGAGGATCCAGGCTGTTCCCGCTCTGCCATCATATACAGCACATATATATTCTCTTTGCTGACAGTATTTACTCACTATGGTGTGTTATTACTGTCAGAGGAACGCGGTGCACTGATCCTTATATGAACCCATAAACATCTGCAGCACAAGAAATTCAGTTCCAGGACCTTGTAGGTGAAATATGTGCCACTCAGTCAGCCATGTGGCAAGTCACTATAATAGGCATATATCACCGGCCTTGGATCAATGCCCTGTTTCCCATAGGCGAAACCGATGTGGCACAGCATAATCAATTCTCGTTCCCCGATGCAGCAGAAAGGAGGGTCGAGCGGAATAAGCCCCCAACCAACATTAATACCAGCGCTGAATCCGAATCAGCTCATTAACATTCTGAAGAGAGCGGGGATTCAAGCCACGGTGAGAGCATCTGTTGCTGCAATCAGCTGATGCAGAGACCACAATGGCTTTGTAATCACAATGAACAAAGTGTGCATTTAGATAGCGCAAAATAAAACACAGTGATCTGGAGGAGCCACCCTAGGAGGAGGAATTTTAATAGCTGCAGCAGCAGTCATAACTCAAAGGATTGATCCGTTCACAGCTTGGAAAAGACATACACAGCTGCACAAACCAAAACCAGGAGTTAACTAGACCGGCTGACTATACTGCCCCTATGGAAAAAAAGTTAAAGCATAGTATGGCTACAGTGTGTGTCTGCTCCGTGTAGCTGGAGTCAGGTCACAGTCAATTGAATTACAGTACACATGATGGTCATGTGATCAGGTTTGTGTAAGCTACGCTTTCACAGGAGGGTGGGGTAGGTTAGAGGAGACGAGGAGAGTGTTCAGTACATGAAAGGTGTGAGTGTGTGCGCGTGTTCATTTCAACTCAAATGTCATCCCTGCAAATCCAAGCTCCCTGTTGGGAATACTGAAGAATCCCCAGGAGGGAATGACTCACAAATCAGGTTGGTGGACTGTGATATCCTTAGAATAAAATGACTGAAACGTGCGCCCTAGTGTTATACAGGTATTCATGAGGTGTGTCTGTGTGTGTGTGTGTGTGTGTGTGTGTGCAGGCATCCACACGCTCATCACTCATCTTTAATTTTCATCCACCCTGTTCAGCTCATGCATACGTTGCATAAACACAGTTAGTCTTGCAGTTTGTCAGCGCAGCAGTTAGTGATTAAATCTGATTATTTTCTTTGCAGAAGCAGCTGATTCTCAAATGCCTATATCTCTCCGTTAAGACGTACTAAAGCGTCACCGGGCGGGCAATTTTTTTGTAATAAGTTGCATTCAAACGAGCAGGCCAGTGCCTTTTCATGAGCTAGTCTGTTTCAATTGCTCATTAATCTGCTGCATTATTTATGTGTTATCTGCAGGCAGGGGGTGGGTGGGAGGTTACTGCTGACAGACTGAGTTGTAGGATGGAGAATTATGTTGCCTACCGTCACTGGCAGTGTGAAAGAGGTGATGCGGCACGTAAAATACTCTGTTACAAGTAAATCTCTGCATTTTAAAAATCATGCTCGAATGAAGAATTTCAGTGGAATAGAAGTATGAAGTCGCATGAAATGGAAATATTCAAGAATAGAACTTTAAATGTGTATTTGAGTGCAGTGCTTGGGTAAATCTACTTGTGTGTGTGTTGGCATTTGAAGGTGCCTACAAACACAATTTCCTTGACCATCAATTAGATACTGACTTGGGATACTTTCGCACGCACACACACACATACACAATCCACACCAAGACACACACACACACACAACCCACACCAAGACACACACACAACCCACACCAAGACACACACACAGCCCAATTTCACCCCCTCCTGATATCACAAGCCCCCTGTCAGCTGAAAATATGCCCCAGTCAGCAGAGCAGGAGCCCCTATAGCAGCAGAATAGGTTATTGCTGTCTCTTTCCTCTTCTTGTGGTCCCACTGGATGCTCAACACCTAATGAATACGTAGTGAATGGTTCACTCACTCACTGTCATATACACAAACTGCCAAATTCTAGCCCCCCCCCCATTCATTTAGCAGATGCTTTTATCCAAAGCTACGTTCATCAGAGAGTAAGAACAACACAAGCAAGAATCTGGAAAGAAGGAATCAACGTCAGTGAGTGCTAACGAACAGCTTTAAGTCCCATCAGACAACCCGGGACTGTAAGGTAATGGACAGAGGCAAAAAAAAGTTAATATATCTGCATTAACAACATCGACAGCTTTTCTTGAGAGTTCTAATCAGCAACAAAACCATCGTTAATATTGTCACGCTGGTGTGGATGGATGGTTTTGGAATGATGGGCCTCGACGAGTTTTTTCAATATTGTGTCATGGTACAATCTGAGCTCGCACTCTTCTTGCTGCTTCTGTGGATTCTATTCCTGTTCTTTTTTTAGCTGTTGTGGCAACTAACTTTCCCCCAATGGGGAATCAATAACACTTTAAACAGTTTAATACATGGCATTCAAATTAGTGTTAGGTTGTGCAGGTATTTACAGTTACCATATCTGTTTATTCTTGTAGCCTCTTTAAAGACAGATGTTTTTTTTATTTCTTTTTTAGCATGACACCCTCTTCTGTTTCTGTGTTGCTATTACAACTTTATAAAATGAATGAACGTGGACATAAGAGAACAGATTCTGAAGAAATGGCATCAACTCCCAATAAATCCTGTGAAGTGAATTTGTTTCTAAGGATATTATGAATGATTTACTCCACTTTTATTATGCAGATAAAAGTGTCCAATCAAGTGAAAGGTATGTTTTTTTTATTAAGATTGTACTTGATTTCATAAAAAGGCAAATTGATGAGCAGAAATGTCGCACATCAAATTCATTGTTGAGTGTCAGCATCTTCACAAATGGAGAAAAGTGAAATTGGTAATCCGATTCAAAAGACATTCAGTCATCTGGAAAAAACTAAGCCAATATGACAAAAAAAAAATACAAAAATAAATGCTGTGTTTAAGCAGCTTTATATGAAGCACACTTTGCATTCACACAAAAATCTAAGATGTAAACAAAGAAAGTTCCCCCCTTATATAAGCCATATGTTTATAAAGAGTATAACCACATTGGTTTAAATGTAGCACTACTCAGAAGGAACTGATAAGAAATCTTAGCTTTGTATAAATTATTGTTTTATTTCATAAACTTCTTGGAGGTTTTTCCCAAAGCATCATACTGTCAACATGTCTACTGGAGGAGGTTTTAAAGGGATCTGGCCTAGAGTGAACTTCTTCGCCTTAAACTGGTTCAGTTCCTCTGGAGTCAGTTCGCTCGCTGGTGAAAAAAGACAGTCTGACGCCCCGCCAGCGGACCCACCTCCTGCTGCAGGTGGAGCAGATTGACCAAAACCGCTGCTGCTTCCTGCTGATGCTGCTGGTGCTCCGGCCCCGAAACCGCCTCCGAATCCTCCTCCTGTGCCGGCTGTCGAGGAGAAGCTGAACCCGGAGGCCGAGCCGAATCCTGAAGTGGCTGCCGGCGTGCTTGTAGTTGTAGAGTTGAAGGAGAAAGAAGAAGCTGAGGGAGCAGAGGGGGCCGAGGAGGACTGACCAAACCCAGAGGGAGGCTGTGTAGGCGCAGCTAAGGCACTGCCAAAACCTGCGGACGATGATGGCGGTGGTGCTGAGGAACCAAATCCCCCACTGGGAGCAGCAAAGCTGAAAGTGCTGGCCTGGGCTGGTGCTGCAGCTCCAAAACCTACATGATAAGAAATTACAGTTCAAAGACGAGGAATAGCCAGCGCAGATCATATTAAATCCTATTACCATATTCAGACAAGATGAAGAAAGAAAATTGTGATCTATAAACCTACACACTCAAATTCAGATGCAGTCATGTTCTTCACAATCACTTGGCACGGCAGTCAGAAAGTCACATCTCACATGTAGTTCAGTTATTTGCTCCAGTACTATAGTCATAGGTTATTATGGAGTAAGTTGAATTAACGCTACAGACAGAAGCACCAAGGGTAGAACAATGAAAACAGCTAGTCTGGGTCTGTAGGGTCATCTAAAAAGAAATAATTGTGGTTCAAATAAAAAGTTTTGACAATAAGTGTGTCTCCCTAAAAAAAGAAGGACACTACGTTCATTTACCTATAAAAAGGTACAGCTGCGTAACTTCATGGACAGATACAAATCTCCAGACACAGGGCGGCTTAAAAGGAATCTTGCCGTCTGTCTGGGAACCGGTTAGGCTCTGTCTGCCGCCTTGGCTCTGTGCAGGATTCTAACAGCTACTAAAGCGTCCTGATGTGAGGTCCTTTTCTGCTTACATCACCACAACGATTGCACAAAACCAAAATGCTTTAATGGCGCATGGAGATGTTTGTAACACAAGCTTGCCTTCCTGTGCTCCTGTGTGCAATCAGCAAATCAATTGGACAGCAGATGAGCAAATAATCAGGTATTTAAAGATGGAGTGGGAGCGCTGCAGTGTATCCCTGTTTGTGTAACAAGCAGAGTGGAAGTGCTTTTTTCTCTTAATCAATGGCAGAAATAGTCCGACAATGCACCTGACAAATTTAATTTTTAAGACCCACCAGGCCATGGCAGCATAGATTGGGGTGTCATGACATTTGCTCCAAAAAAAAAAAAATGGAGCTTGGTGTCAAAATGACAAACGCAAAGAACTCTGTCTAACCTTTGCTTTCGAAGCCAGATGAAGAGGATCCGAATCCAGTCACTGTCCCTGAATCGAAGCCGCCTGACGATGCCTGAGGTGCTGGGTTGTTTAACTCTGCAAGCTGTAAAAGAGTAAACGCAGAAAAAAAATCATGACATGTTTACCGTTTTCTTAAAGAGCCTTCATAAACATAAACAGGAGTACTAGACGGTGTGTGTGCTTGTGTCTCACCACAGCTGTGCGGGTGGCTGGACTCATGACTTTCAGCTCCTGGACTCTGCTTCTCCACTGGTTGAACAACTGGTTGACCCCGTTAACCTAAAAACATTCAACATTGTTAGACTGATTTTGAAAATGACTGTCTGATCAGACTCTGAGATTACCTTGGAATAGTAGACTTTATTCAGGAAGTCAAGAGTCTACAGAAGTTCACTGCAGAAGTTCACCTCTTTATTTTCTTAATGGCCTGGACACAAACATCAGGAGTAACATTCTAGACACTTACATAACTCTGCAGATCTCCTGAGACTCTTGTGGCGTTAAACTCCAGCCTGAGCTCTTCAGGAGAGAGGTCAGTGAAACCTGTGGACAAGAAATATCACACATTACTCAGTTGTTGTGTCTTGGTTATTGGTTTTATCATTCAAAACTAAGATTGTTTGTGACTTCAAACAACACCAGAAATCAAGTATTCAAATGTACACATTATACGGACCAGATAAAGGGTCCTTTGAGCCCGAGTAACACGAGAACCTCCACTGTCCTGAGCTTTCCCAAATGTCCATGTCCATCTGAATGATCTCCCTGTGGGACAGTAAGACAGACATCACACGAGTGAATTCCTTTTCAAAACTGTCTTTTTTTTTTTGCCACCCCTAAAAAAAAATAATAATCAAGCAGACTCACAGTTTTTTGTCATCATCTTCATCTCCAGTCGGCACCTGCTGCCCTCCACCTCCTCTTCCTCCTCTGTCAAAGGTACTGGACGGAGCCAGCGATGAAAATCTGTTCTGATTAGAGAAGCTGAATTCAGAGGACTTCAAGTTGTCTCTTCTCCCTGCACCTCCTGCTTGACCCCAGTCATTCCCTCCTCCTCCTCCTCCTCCTCCTGCTTGACCCCAGTCATTCCCTCCTCCTCCTCCTCCTGCTTGACCCCAGTCATTCCCTCCTCCTCCACCTCCTCCACCTCCCCAGTCATTGCTCCCTTGAGAGGAGAAGGATGAAGGCTGGATATAGCCTCCTTTTTGCTGTGAAGGATTCACCCACACTCGGTTTCCATACCCTGAAATCAAAACGCAAACAACAGTCATTAAAGAGGGAAAAGATGTAGATCCTAAACCAGTGAGCAGCAACAACAACAACAACAACAACAACAACAACAACAACAACAATACACTACAACAGCATGACTGTCTGTCAAGAGAGAGGGATCCCTCTTCCATTCATCCATCTTTCAGCCCTGTGATAAGTGGGTTGTGTGTCCTTATGTTTCCTTATCGGAAATGAGGGTTCAAAAGCAGTGGATGCTGTATGTTTGTTATTTTGCATAGTAAACAGACTTGTAGATTGTTATGCTCCGAGACATATCTGGTAGCAGAATGACAGATAGTAGCAAATAGTGCCTTCTACTTTCTAACATTTGAATCCCTGCATGTTTAGTTGTCCATTACTGTTTGTTTTTGTCCACTGGCCTTGCTGACTTCACTTCAATGCATTCATATGAATAATGAGCAGCTAGTCTTTTTTTTGTAAAGAGGCTGTAATGATTAAATAAAGTTCATTAAAAGTCTTAAATCGACTGAGAATGTCTAGCTAGTGTTATCATTACTGTTTGTTTTCCAAGTGAAAACTTGACGACCTATTTATTGGTGAGTTTATTGGTCGTTACCTCCACCTCCTCCTCTGGGCTGTTGTTGAGCAGAGGAGCGGTTGTAGTTGGTGTTGTTGTTGTTGTATCCTCCTCCACCTCCTCCACCACCTCCACCACCTCCTCCTCCTCCTCCTCCTCGGCTTCCCCCCCTCGGGTGTTCATTCCAACATTTTTCGCCATAACGACAACGTCCCTGAAGAAAGAAATTGCACACTGGCATTTCCACACGATGTTGTTTGTAAAAAAATAAACAAACCCTTTCTTCAATAGTTCCCCCTATCAACAGCGCAGCATGTTTTCATGCGACCGAGGAAGAAGAATGAGCTGCCGTCGCAGAGAATTTACGTCATCGGCCAATCACAACGAGAACACAAACAGCGACCTCTGGTGATGATATGAATATTTACCTTACAGTTTAGAGCAGTGGTGTCCAAACTTTATTTCTTGCGGGCCAAAATTGTCGTGTTAGAATCGCTCGCGGGCCACAGGTTTTGTTTTTTAAAATATAGTTGAAAAAATAGTAAGGCTTTGTAGATCAGAATCAAAAGGCTCGCTAAAGAAACCTTTTAATAAAAGGAAATCAAATATTTAGATTTCTTCGTTCTACTTTATTTGTTTTTTTTCTCAGAATCAAGCCTGTAACGTGGTTCATTTTTTTAGAAAAGCTTTCTGCATTTAGCTCAGGTCATTAAATGGTTAAACAACAGTCAGCTTGTTTGAAAAAACTTTGCATACGGTTTTTTTCATAGTTTACAAAAATGTGTGTAAAATAGTAAAAACTGTAGAAAAACAAACAACAACATACATGTTACTGAACATTTTCTATTTTAGGAATATTGTTCCGCCCTTGTTAACATGAAAAAGAAAAATAAGATAATGTGCCAATCTTAATCGAGGCCTCGGGCCAAAATCTTCTGATTCTTTATTTGAAGTCACGGGCCGCAAAAAAAATCCCCTCAAGGGCCACAAATGGCCCTCGGGCCGCACTTTGGACACCCCTGGTCTATGGTGATGATACAATGGTAATTTTCAGGAACCTAAATCTTTACTTACATTTTTTTTTTCTCATATTAATGTTACATCAGTGATCCCCGCTGAAGCATGGGTAGTATTTCATCAGCGCAGTTTTTCATTGTTGCTGTGTAACATTGCTGCAAATTTGCAATCCAGAAAAAAATGCTTGATGTAACTGACGTGATTTTAATGTAAACTGATGGCCCTTTTACACTCACACAGCTGTGTGCAATGTTTTTGTCTGACTATAATTCCTAAAAAGGGAGGAGCTATGTTTTTGAAACTATACTTTCAAAGTTGAAATTTTACAAGACAAGAAGATATCCAACATTTCTAACAACTAAAGAAATTACTCATTTCCCAAACCCTGAAACAGGTTGAACTGGGGCTCGTAAGGCCATGTACAGGATATTTGTCCTCTAAAACCTGATTAGTAATTCAGCCCTGAAGCTAAACTAACTGGATTCTGACTACACAATAACAATAGATGATGTAACCTGTCTCATACTAACAGGAGCTGCAAACACAATGATCATAGTCTGTGAGCCGTGTTCACACAAAAGGTCTTCAGCCATAAAAGAAACACACCCAACACAACATGGGTGACTGTGGTTTATTTAGTATGTGAAAATAAACATGATTTCTGACAACATATGAAAATGAATTATATCAAAACATCATACAAAGGCGGATTGAGACCTCAGACATTAAAACTCTGTAATGAGCAGTTTCAATAAAATATGTAAAAATATGATAAAAGTGTATCTGATGCGACCTTTTTTTAAATAGACTACACAGGTTAATCCCAATGATAAACGTTTACCAAAAATACATTGATTCAGGATCAATGATATACTGTTGTAACTTTATTAAAACATTGACCCAAAGACTCACATGAAAACTTTGTTTTTCAAAGAATATGAAATAAATATGTAAAGTACTTTTCTTAACACAAAATATGAAATATGAATGTTAACCGAGAGTGGTAATAGTTGCATTTCAAAGGTAGCTTCATAAACTTTATAGCTCATGTACACATGATTTGAACAATAAAACATCAATACAAATCATAAATCATAACATTATGTTTCGTATGATTTTGCATTAAATTCCAATATATCAGGGAATGCTTAAAATGTTGTTTTCTTCGTAAATAAAACTAGAAAATGAATGCATGGTTTAATCAAGAGCAGTAGCAGCAATAAAATACAGACTCTGTGTAGGTTCTCAGTCCTCCAGGTCATAGTAAATTTGAAGCTTGATCCAAAGGCAACAGGACCTGATTTTCTCTTGACCTGACCTTGAAGACGTTTCACCTCTCCGCTGAAAGTTTTCTTTGGTTCTAAACTGTCTGGTGGACGGAGCTGATGATCCTCAGAGGCTTAAATTTCCAGCTCCATCCACCAGTTAGTTTAGAACTGAAGGAGAGGTGAAACGTCTTCAATATCTTTTCACAAGTCCAGTTTCACTTGGATCAAGCTTCCAAAAAGCTGGACAGAGTCGATACAACAAGGTAATGGTAAGTATTGGTGTAAAAACAAGTTTTAGCATATGTTTTTTTTAAAAACTGGATTTTTAAAATACACAAATCATCTGTTGGACAGATTAATATAAGGTGCATTATAAAGTTCAATGGCTTACAAGCAATACTAGTGAGACACTCGTATGAACCATTTATGAGCTGCCCCAACTTACACAAATTCATTGTATAAAATATATTTATTTCTTTATACAAAAATACGAAGTCTTTGCCTGGTAATAGAAACATTTGGGAGAACAATACAATTATATAATATCTCTACGTTACATACTTATTAATAAAATGTTGTTTTTTCAAAGAAATGTTTTATAACAGACTCCAATAAGCTTAATCCAAATTCATTTTACAATAAAGAAATAAACGTCTTGAATAAAGTCTATAGAAATTGGAAGAAAGTGCAGATGCAGACACCTCTACTCCTCCAGCCCTCTGCTCAGCATTGACAAACCCCGTATGCTGAGACAGAGGACCACGCAGGGAACTCCGGCTTGGTTTCCTGTCTCCATCTGTAGCCAGTCTGCATCTCTCCTCAAAGCCACGTTGGTGGAACTGAGCAGCTGCTCAGCAAGTTGGAAGGTCTGGTTGTCCTGCAGCAGGACCGGAAGACACTGGATGGAGAGAGGCTCGCTGCTGTCCTTTAACCTGGTCATCTGGTTTGATGGATAAATGGATGGAGAGATTGGAAAAAAATACATGTAGAATTTTTCACATTTTGCTTTTGGTTTGGTTTGGTTACCTTCACATAGGCTGTTTTCTCCTTATGCTAAGCTAGGCTAACTAGCTGCAGTGCACACTCAAGAGTGGTATCAATCAAATAAGCATATTTCTTATAAAGGCCAAACTATAAACTCATATATGTATTCTGCCAATACACATTCAAATATTAGACTTGTTTAGCTTCATATCAAATTCATAACTGATCATTATATTTTCAACAGTTTTGAAGTCAGTAGTGTAAAAGTGTGTATGAACTGACCAGTGTGTCGAAGGCCTCCAGGAATTCAGGACAGCTTCCCGCCAGGAGGCTCAGAGTTTTATCAGGCAACTCTAATAAAACAACAAATATGACACACATGATTAGGTTTTGGAAATGTTTTCTTTAATTCAAAAATGTTTCTGGAATAATGTTTCAGCCTGAAGCTGACCCCCTTACCTTCCATGGCGCTGACCAGCAGGTGAGCAGCCATTAGGTGAGCAGGTACACCACCCTGGCTGTCCTCAGGGTAACCGTCCAGTATGGCTGAAAACGTTATTTCCTGACTGCCCGATAGCTGTCCATGTTCGGCCATGTCGAGTGTTTCACCGCTACACAAGTCCTCCAGCTGACAGAGGGGTGGGGCAACAGAGAAAACTGAATATTTCCTGTGTCACAGATTCTGTCTTTGACTTTATTAAACTGCTGTTCTGGGATTCTGTTTGGGGAAGCCAATTGTAACACAATCATCTACATGTGTAACTTTGAAAACGAACCCAAAACAACAAGTGGCCATCATAAAAACCTGCGGTGTATTGCTGTCATTGTATCACTTACCAAACACTGCAGGTATGACAGAGCACCTCTGTCCCTCAGAGTGTCCTGGAGGCGCTTGAACAAGGCAAATCGAGCAGACTCGGGCAGCTCTGCCAGAGGAGAAAGGTCCATCTCATGTGAGCCTGTAAGAGAGAGGAACATTCTATATCAGGATTTAAACAGAAGCTACAGCAGCATGAAAATGTGGCTGATCTTAGCCTAAGTCTTACACCTTTATTATTATCCTGGATAATTGTATAATCCTTGTTAGTTTGTTAGAAATGTATGATCTTTTTTTAGGATTTAAAGATTATTTTTACAATAACTATCATCCTAAAATAAACAAATGTAATGTTTCAACACATATCTGTCCAAATCTGCCCTTTAAATACTCACATGACCATCAGTTTTGATATTGATAATAGTGGTTCATATGCTTATTATTGTAATTCCTCACAGCATTATGCGATCAACATTTTTTGAATGCTGCTTAAATTTCTAGTGAGGCAACATTACTCATTTAAATTAAGCTACCGTATAGTCATAAGTGTGACACAGTTTACTCCACTATAAAATCTTACTTCTCCCAGGAATGAGGACGCATAACAAAACCAGCATCAGTTTATATCACCACCTTGATTTTGAATCAGTTCCACAAATAAGACAAAGATGACATAACTTCAAAATATTTTTAAAATGACACAATGAGAGAATTGTGTTTTTCTTTAAATTGGGAACAAAGTATGGATTTGTTTTTGGATGTGTAGGTTGGTTTGACAATTGGTATTTTAAGGTCATTTGGAAATCTGGGAATGGAAACGGAGATCTCTAGCAAAATAAGAACATGAAGTAACTATATGTATAATTGTTACAGGGGAATAAATAAACCCAACTGAGCACCATGAGAAGTCAGTTTTTTCTTTGTATTGTGATCATAGTATTTTTTTGTAACCATCGTAACACCAGCTTCCATACAAGTAGTAGTATAGTTAAATGACAGGCACTTTTTCATTGAAGCCACAAAGTCATTTGTTCCCGGAAAAAAGGAACTCATTGGGGTCCCACAAAATCCTCACTTCCTCACAGAAAAAGAGAAATATGGGAAAGATAAGTTATAGCTGAATAACTGAATTTTATCGTCTGTGTTACTGGCCAAATGTATGAATGAATTAACTGTTACAAACCATTTTGTGACGCACTCAATGGTACTGTTTCTGGAGCTTTCTGCCCATTGCGTTGTCCGTCTACTGTGTCCAAGAAATCATGGGATGGCGTTGTCACGGGTGAGTCTGCCTCAATTCCTCCTATTGCTCCAGGTCTTAGACAAATACCTGAAAATATGGAAAAACACGTGTTAAAAAGATACAGAGGAGGACATTTACAGTGAAAAAAAAATTAAGTCAAAACTATCAAGTGATCCACTTCCCTTTTCCAAGCGCTTTATTACTGTGGACACGGTGTTATCTGCTATTTCAACATCTTGACACTGTACGTTTTTCATTGCATAATCTTTAAGATGCAAAGCTGCAACATGACAAAGTTTTTCAGGGAACTTGGTTGTACGTATTTGACATCATTGAAAACAACCAGCAATGGAGAAGTGTCATAAATCAAAGTTTCCCTCTCTTTAACAAAACATACACACACACACACACACACACACACACACACACACACACACACACACACACACACAAATACTCACCATAGTGTCCATTTTTCTTAATCTCCAGCTCAAGGACGCTATATGCGACAACTGTACCGGAGGGGATCTTCAAGGAAACATCGCTGTCAGCCTCAATCTTGTTTCTCTCCTTAACACACAACTTAAAAGACACATAATACACACGTGTTTTCATCGAATCCAGGGGAAATGCTTTGCATCAATGTTCTGACCAGTAACTTAACGACTGTTTGCAGAGCACCCATATTACCGATAACCGTTTTCCGGGCGCTGAGAGTCGGCAGCCTGTTGCAGCAGCTCCGACTCTTTTTTCTTTATTTTGTCTATTTTCTTGCTTTTATTAAGTATTTTTGCACTGTTTCAGTGTTTATTGTTGGCCCCTGTTTTTATTTTTATTTTTATTTTTATTTATCTTATCTATTCTGTTTAATGTGTATTTTTGAGCTTTCTTGTCTGTACTGCTGTAACGCCCGAATTTCCCCTCGGGAAGTACTATCCTATCCTATCCTATTAAATCAGTGTCATCCGCACCCACCTTAAAAGGGCTTCCCAGCATGCCAATGAGACCAAGCACCCCCTGAAAGAGGCACTGCTCCTTTTTGGTCTGGCTGACGGAGCAGGAGTCGGTGGTGAAGATGCGCTCCTTCACCACTGCCAGCACCTCAGCTGGCTTCTCCAGCTGCTGCACCAGCACATGCTCCATGTTAACCAGCCTACAGAAGAAAAAAAAAGGCTTTTATCTACAACTGCTTAGCAGTGTGTGTGTGTGTGTGTGTGTGTGGGTGTGTGTGTGTGTGTGTGTGTGTGTGTGTGTGTGTGTGTGTGTGTGTGTGTGTGTGTGTGTGTGTGTGTGTGTGTGTGTGTGTACCTTTGGGTTGTATAAATCATTAATGGGCTTGGTTGCATTCACATAAAAAGGTGAGATTAGAAATAGTTAAATTGACAGAGGTGATTGAAATCAAAAGTCTGTAGTTGAACTACATTTAGAAAGGGTTCACCTCATTAATAATGGAATCATCTTCCTGTTAGCTTTTGCACTGTGCGAATACTTAACAAAGGGATATTTTAACACCTGCTGCTGGAGTCTTCCAGCAGCTTCTTCACATCCAGAGTCTCTTTCTTCAGCTTGCCAAAACACGACTTCAGTTTGGAGGTGCCATACCCCTCCAGTGTGGCGCTGACGGAGCTAGCCTCAGTGTCCAGCTTCGCTGAGAGTTTGTCCCAATACTTCCCCTCGAAGGAAAGAAACTCTTCCTCAGACACACCTGAAAACAAATGTTGACAGACAGGATGGGTTTAAGTGGCTTCGTGCAATGTGAAAATATCTACAGAGAAGTTTATATTTTGTGCATGTGCACACCTACATACCAGGACTGAGTCCCTTGTCTCCCTGCAACAAGTCGCTGAGGCTGAAATCTGTGGTATGGTACTTCGGTTTCTGCCAGAACCAGATGCGATTGCGTTTGACGACAAGCGCCATGGGAACCAGTTTGTGTGAGTCATTCACTCGGGACACGTGGATGAGGCTTCCTTCGGGGTCAATGTCGCGAACAAAGTTGGCGGTGGCTTTGGAAAACATGGCTTCAGCAGACGAGGGCTGCAGACAGCTGCAAAAGAGAGGAATTAAAGGCTTTAACTTTGTCCACAAAGAGCAAGAACCAAGCTTAGGGGGGGTTTCCATTCAAGACTACAGTAGGTATTCTCCCTATTTTAACCCTCCTGATGTAGTTTATTCAGTTTCAGAAACCTGCAGCCTTTTTGTTTGTGTGGGGTCTCCCGTAACCCGGCACCACTCTTGCAGTTACAGTGACTCAGTTGGCATTAAGGAAGTTCCCCTACACTCAGCTCAGCTTTTATTGCTTAAATATTTAAAGTAATCAGGCGTCAAAGGGGATTTGTGCTGTGAGGCGAAAGAGAGCAGACGGTTTGGAAGAAAGTTTAAAGGTATGTTTAAACAAACTCTAAGTGTTGGCAGGAGGACCGAGGGAGAAGTCAGTTTGGGTGAATACATAAGAGAGGGAGAGGCTTAGATTTCTGATGCTTTTTCCCTTCATGAACTCAAGAACAGCCCCTGGTTTGCATAAACCAGTGTTTCCCCTAGGTTTACAGCATTGGGGGGGGGGGGGGCATGCTGACACGCCATCACAAACACTTGAAGGAATCTTGCTGTTCATGCTACTTGTAATGACAGCTGTCCTTTTCTATCGGAAAGGTATCCTTAAATGGATACAATGACCTTACTTCTTTCCCTGATTTCCGACTCTATCCACTATCCTATCTCTACAATAAAGGCACAAAAAGCCCAAAAATAAATCTTAATTTTTTTTTTTTACTTGACCTTCAAGGGGGGTGGGTGGGGGGGGGACCGGGGGCGGGGGTGGTAGGGGAAACACTGTAAACACAAACCCTATTTGACTCGACATGGTTTCAGCGTGTTGAGTCATTAGATTTGAATTATTGAAGAGTTAGGAGTACATCAGCTGGGACCTTTCTCTACGCCATAACCCCAAACTCCAGTACCAAAAGCTGAAATATGCTTTATCCAAATATTTTATGTTTCTGTCTTTCAGGATGAACAAAACTGAAACAAGACTATACGTGAAAGAGCAAAATACATGATAGAAATAACCTCCATTTAGGCTAGTTTACGTGGTTAAAGTTATGTGTAAGCGTATTTATATTAGTGTTGTAAAGTTTATTATAATGGTTCCTAAAATATCATCGGAAGCATATTACCATAAAGCAAACAGCAAAGTACATTAAAATGTTTCTATAAAAAGTATTGTCCTATTTTTAGCATTAAGCTCATGTAAAACACTATAAGTAAGAGCTGAAATGTGATTCACAAAAGCGAAAGTTCAAAGGAAGCTCCAATAAAAAAAAAAGATATTCCCATTAAAAACCTCGTCAATACAAACAGTTAACCTAACTCGCAAAAAATGTCTCCCACAACATTCCTGCCGCAAGTGCCCAGCGCGCGTGTCTGATTCCCGGCAGTCCACTTTCTCTAATGTATCCCGGCTGCAGAGCTGCGCGTGCTCGTATTAATGAGGTCAGTTGTGCTCGAGTCTTGGGAACGCATGACTCGGATTATGAGTGTAAAAGTAAATAAAAACATTTTTTTTCTGACGAACAAAGTGTATTCAAAACATTAACATGCGTTTCTCATCCGACTAGAGTGAAAACAGAGTCATTAGTTCTGCTTCTCAAAGTCATTGACGAATGTTCTTAATTAGAAAATGAAGTTTTAGCCTACCTCAATTAGCTTAAAACTTCCCGAACGATTCAGGGCTTTGAGTCGTGACGCGACGAGGTCCTGCTGTCACCCCAGAAGTGTCATCGAAGTCGTCATGCGTAAAAGTGTCCAAATGTGTCCCACAAGATAGTCCCCTGGTTGGAACAATCACTGAATCGATATTGTCCGTTAGGTACAACAACAGAAAAAGTAAAAAATAATAATAATAATCTGTGATAGCAGCTGTGTTGGGTCAGAGCTGTGGCTGAATGGAGGGAGAAGGTTGTACTGTACCGTTATTCACTTCACAGCGCAAGACAGAGACCGCCTCCCCTCCCACTCTCACTGTGGAGTTAATTATGAACATATGAACTCTTTGTATGCGCGTGCGTGTTTGATACTACTGGACATGAGTAGACTTGCCTCTTTTATTTTTATTTTTTTAGACAAAAAAAGTAGAGAATATGTGAGAATACAGTAAATGGTGCCTTATTGATTCATTTAATTCCCTCTTGCTCTGAATCTGCACAAAGGTGATGCTTTGAACCTAGCACAGGTGGTGTTTTCCCCTGCAACACCACATCCTGACTAATGAGAAAAAGAATTCATCAAACAAACTACTTTAGAGTTTATAAACTTTGTCAAAAAGGTAAAAAAAAAAAAAAATCACACAAAGCCCCAAACTCAATGAAATCAGTCGGCCTATACCTTCTCTGCTCATGGAGCAGAGCAAGATGATTATCCTCCTGAGAGAGCGGCACACGTTCACCTTTCTTTCAGTAACCCCAATTAAAACATACCATGTGGTAATTCTTGAAATGGGTTACAATAACAGTGAAGGAAACCACATTGTGGGTAGTTGTTGGCATAGTATGTGATGATGCAAGGACTTGGGCCAGAAGTGTAAAGAGGAGGGTGTAGTTTGTTCCATCACATGCTTTGTAGCAGTGATAAGTGGAGGGTTTGTAAAGACTAACAGGGAGTTGTCAAACAGATGTAGTGATAACAGGCCTCTGTCCCCCTGAGCTATGGATACACAAATAGCCACACATGTCGTCACATTATTTGGGGCTTTGGTGAAAGAAGCATTGAAATGTTTTACAGACATAAAGGTACTTTACTTTTTTTTTTTTTCATCATTAAGTGGTACGCTAAATTTTAGCTGTAGCAGCATAATGTACAAAAATCAAGTAACAAGACTGATATTGAGACAGTTGCCAGTTTCAAAAACTCACTAATAATATTCCTGTATTACTTTGTATTAGCATTTATGTACTGTTGTAGTAGGATAGGGTAAAGATATAATTCAGTCTCTACAAATTGAAATTAAAACCAAACATTTGAGGTCAAACCCTTTGGTTAGGCTGTTACGGTTAACTGAGTGCATACTTAACTATTAATAAAGCTTGATGACCTCACCTCTCTGTGTGAGTCAAATTTTTATTCTGCGGTCCAAACATGCCCAACCCCACTCATAATCCTATCTGACCGTGTTAAAAATGACTATTATCAATGGTTACAACTGGTATAAAATTATTTTATTTCCACTGCAATACTAATTTTAAACAAGGCTAGATAAACACTAACTTTTAACATGCTTTGCGTCATGTGCTTTCATTTATAGAACCTTTGGTATGATTTCATGTGAGTCTAATGGGTGTGAAAGTTTTTCTGTTATGTTACTGTGTGATAAACGATAAAGTTCTTGGAATCTTGAATCTTATATTTGTAACCGTAAACACACAGATATAATAAGAAGACTATACACCAGAAAATTCAAACTACAAATAAAGCGATATAACTAATAACTACTGAAATTGTGTCATTTTGTGGGGTTTTTTTAAAATGGAAAACAACACACTGTAATTATTTTTGGGCAAATTAGTATCCTTTGTCTAACTTATTTTTATTTCTTAGAAGTGCTCATTTTGTCCAGTCTGTGTCAGCATAATAACACAAACTATCTGTGATTCTCTCTGCGTTTCTGTGAGTCGTATCAACACATTGAGCTAACCTGTGGATCAAAATGTGTAGTGTCAACGGTTTGGAAATGCAAGGATAGGAAGGCTATTACATACATATTTTAAAGAGCAGAAAAAGGGGCAAACTCAATCAGTGATAAATCTGCAAGTGCACAACCTCATATAGGCTAGAAGGAAACAGAAGAGTCAGCACACTCATAACCTTTGAAGTTAGTACCACCGGGGCAGAGCAGCAGCTTACAGATCAACAACAAACATGGGCACAGTGGGCAGAAATGCCCCAAATATACAGGAAGTACTTCCTGTAGGGTCTTTTGCACATAGTGGAAAAGCTCTGTAAAATAGGAAATAGACCAACACATCAACGCAATTAAACATAGAAAAATATAAACATTTTTACAATCGCTATGAATCTGCACATAATTATAACAATGCTTATGTCATTGGACATTTTAATGCATTTTTGAAGGTAGATGTTTAAGTGGTCTCCTTTGTTTGTTGTTGATCATTCTTTTAAGTACATCTTAGAAATAAAAATCACAAAAAAATAACAACTCACTTTGATTCAATAACTAAAACGTAATAGTGAATATAAGCTAAAGCTCAGTTCATGTAATTAAAGAACTTTTTTCACCACCTAATTGGCACCCATCACACCGAGGTTAGCTGATAGCTAGCTTTAGCTTCATCTTATTGCATCATAATAGTGTTAAGGCATGGCCATTATGCTCATGCCTCTATCCAGTGGGTAAATGGTAAAAATGTACACATCATGAGTGCACAATCATTGCTTGTTTATGTAAAAGTAAATATTTATTGATATAAATTCAGAATATTTAAGGTGTTTATTGCAAATGCTCAAATCTCGACAATGAAGACGTTGCGATTAATTGCCCTTATTGACATCATTTTCATTCTCATTAAATCAGTCGGTGAACACTTGTGCCCCATGGATTGAGGCACCGCTTCATCATAGGATAAAGATCATTTGTATCGATCAACAGAGTGGACTCAGACAAGGACAGCAACAACAGGGCCACCTGATCTCCAGCATGTTAAATGACTTGGAGGCGGACACATCTGGCTGTAGATGTTCCCCCAGATGTTTTTCGAGGCTGATATTTGACAAACATTTGTTGTTCAGATTTGTTTTTGGTGTCTTTTAATGCCTAATGATGTATTTTTGTATTTGGATGTTTGGCTGCTCGTTGTTCGTGTGAAACTCTGTTAATTGTGCTGCTGCCCGTCTTGGCCAGGACACTCTTGAACAAGAGATTTTTAATCTCAATGAGTTTCTTTCCTGGTTAAATAAAAAAAATTTAAAAATATGTTTTTTTTCGGTCGGGGGATTGTATTTCATTCTATAATTCTACATGCCACCTACGTGACATTATCCTTGGAGAGACTTTCTAACAGCATTTGTGGAGGCGAGCAAAACAATTTAAAACAAAGAGTGACACAGAATAACTTGTCCATCCATTGTACAGTTTATTATTATTTTCTTTAAACATGGAATATTATTGCTGTTTTGACAAACATGGTATACAGTCCTATGACAGCCATGACGGATTATTACAAGGCAGCATAAAAAGGCTGAAGTCCCTCTTTTAGAACGATATCCTCCAGTCAGACACTGGTTGAAGTCATGGAAACATCCACGGATCATGATGCTGCATTGATGGAGTAATACTTGAACAGGTTTGGACCTAAAGAACAAGTCCACTTCTAAATCTGATCCTTTACTCTCCAGCGAGGTCCACATGTGATACTGACATCATCCTAACAGGTTAAAAAGTTTTTGTTTTTTTTGCATTAATGCAAGAGCAGCAGATTTAGTGAGGCACTGCAATAAAAGGCACTTTGGTAAATGCTGAGATGCAACAGAACATGATGATATGCCTCTACAGTCTACACTGATACTGTGTAAATAAAAGTCAGTATAATGTGAGGAGAAAATGTGCACCTGTGGAAAAATTTTATAAACAACAGAAAGAAAAAAAAAAAGAATTGTACAGGCTCCGCTCAGTCCTGAAAGAGGAAGCAGGAACTCCATATAAGTTCAGGTTAACATGACATCTCCTGATTCATGTTCACCAGGTCAGGACCATGGCAGACTGGTCTCAGTTCAGTTTTATACTTCCCTCTTTATGATAGATTGTGGTGGAGAGATTTGGTTAAATCCAACGGTCACCACAACACAGGGAAGTCAGAAATACTGAAGCCGGGGTCTCTGCGGGTCTCCCAGTACGTGTTGTTGCTCACCCACGTGTCGTCTTTAGACTTCCTGAAGACAAAAACAGAAAAGAAATCAGTTTTTACTACCATTTCCAAATGAATTTATACATGTCAAATGATCAATGGTTAAATCATATAATAATAAAAAAAAAAAAAAAAAAAAAGGTTTTTGTCTTCAAAATGGGCTTTGTGGAAATTATTTTGGGGTGTAACACAAAGTTCATTACGGTTAGAGCATCTGATGAGTTATATCTCACGCAATGTGACTTATGGAACTGATGTGATGTCATTGACAATAAAAACTTTTTTTGGTAAGGATGAGCACAACTGCTTTCTCCTCACATGTTCACGAGTCCGCAGACTATTACAGTCACAGACATTTTGATCAAATGAGACTCTGGGTCAGGAGGTGGAGGTGATCTCTGAACATGTGTGGACACATGTAACCGCACACAAACTGCTGTGTCTGATTGCGCACAAAGACATTCAGACAAACAAATAAGCAAACAGCCTCGTACTTGAAGAAGTGTGGCTGGTGGGTCAGGTTGTTTTCCTGCAGCACTTTCCTCCTCTCCCTCTGGAGCTGCTCGATTCGTTGTTTCTGCTCCTCAGCTTCTTCTGTGTTCCCCTCCTCCAGAAACCTGGACGGAAGAGACAAGAAGAGTGAGTGAGGAAATGAAAGAAGAGATATTCAGTTCCAACACCACCATTCATCCTACATTTTGCTGACAAAAAGTACAACTACTTTACAATACAAACTTAATACATTCATACAACAATGAAGTCCTAGTTGAGTGACCCTCTGGGATCTGTCAATCTTGGCCAGTGTTAATTGATTGAAATGTGGCATCAGATATAACACTGACATTAGAACATGTCTGTAGATAAAACAATATTAGATGTCCTCTCCTGGTTTAGGTTTTAACGTTTGGGATTTTTATGTCTTTATTTATTTGATAGACAGGATAGTCGATAGAGTTGGAAAAGTGTCATGACTTTGAAACTTTTTTTCTGCATTTCAGTTGAATAAATCCACAATATTAATGTACTTCTCTACCTAACCGTCTTTGTTCTTTCTACCAGAACTCCCTCCCTCACACTTTGCTTCTCTTTTTATGAGATATTATGTTTCCAACATGTCCCGCCCCTTAAAACCCTTTTTGTAAAGAAAGTTCGCTCTACTTCAGCAACTTTAAATCCATTCAACAACAGAGTCATCTTTACAGGCCTTCATGATATTTCACAAAACAGTAAAAAAAACAGTAACAAAGTATGAAGTCTGTAAAATGTGTTGAAATTATAAATGTGGACTGACTCGTAGAAATCACAATTTCAGACAAGAATAAAAAGTGCCAACCTCTGGTCCGGTCTAAAGCGTGTGTCTGTGGGGGGCAGAAGAAGTCTCAGGGTGGGGTCCAGCTCATTCAGCTCCACTGCGTACTGGGTGAAGCCGTAGTACTGCTCCTGGTCCACTGGCATGGGATCTTAACAAAAAGAAAGACAATTTAAAAACCGTCAGGCAAAGCCAGTTTTCTTGTGTGTTTGTAGTCTCCCGTCGTAAAAACGTCCTGTGACATTTCCAAGGACCAATCACTCACTTGTCCTCCAGATACAGGTGGCCGCAGGTGGGTCTCCTTGAAAAATGGAGTCGTGCCACTTTCCAAAAATGGAGTGCATGACTTTTCCATTTGAATCTGTGACCACGCCCTCTATCTCGTTCACCGTAGAGCTCCAGGATTTAGCCTGAAAACAAGGTAAACAAGTTAGTATATGTGAGATGGAAGGTAAATGTTACATTCAATGAGGGCAAACACATTTTACGCTTCTATAATGATGTTGTACACGTATAAAGGTTTTCTCATGCTTGTGGCTCCTTTCCTGCATGTCATCCCCCACTCTCTCTCTCTCCCTGATTTCTGACTCTATCCACTGTCCCCACACGCCCAAAAATAAATCTTAAAAAAAAAAAAAAAAAAAAAAAGAATCGAGTTCCTATATTTGTCCAGCAGATGGCAGCGATCGCAAGAAAAGTAAGATCATATATCTGAGAAGACAGCAAGACATATTGCAGCATCTTTTTACTAAAGGGCTTATTCAGCATGTCTGCTCAGGGAATGCAGACAGAGTCTCATGTTCTAACAGGAGGGAAACAAAAACAATAGCATGTTTAGAGAAAACTAGGAACAGTTTGTCTTTACAATTGACCACACAAACAAATCTGCGAAAAGAGCTCGACACATCTCATCAGAACTTAACCATTTGTTTCTGCTTTGTGATGCTGTTAAGATATATATATATGTATATATATATATAAAACATATATCTGTGTTTTCTGACCTTAACAAATGTGACTTTGCACTGGCAAACATCACTGTTGATATTCTTGATAGACATCTCTCCGTAGTGTTCTATCCAGCGCTGACCGCTCAGGATGTTATGGATGCAGGACGTCACTTTGTTCCATTCATAGTGTTCCCCGAAGCTGCAGAAATCACACATGCCTTTTTTTTTTTTCATGTTGTCTTTTTCTCCCAAATACTTACAAGCCTATACAGCGTACCCTCGCCTTCAACATTTGTGCAGATCAGAACACACACCTATGCACAATAAGGAAAGGACTTACGCAGGTAGCGTGACATGGGTGGTTCCCATGGGAACAATTTCCATGGATTTGCCCCAGAATTTATTTTTCCATCGGACGTCTAAAAAAAAAAAAAAAAAAAAACAGATCACAAAGGAAAAAGTGAGCGCTTGTGATGATGAAGATTGCCACATTCTCTCAATTTGAAATCTCTGAGGTATTATCTGGTCTCTTCAGTAAACAGTAGTATCTCTTGAAAAATCTGATCTTTATTTGTGTGCACAGAGGAAAGTCAAACAAGGCAACAACCCTACATCCACTACAGATAGCTGATAAGTTGTTTGGAACAAAATACCAGAGTTGTATGTGCCAGAGTTTACAGATAGGGTTACTTTAGTGTAACCTTCCATTAAATGATTATTTAGTGCTCTACAAACGATTACAGAGGTGTCATTAGGTTAAAAAAAGTCACATAATCTACCAATACACCAATTTCTACCTTAAAAATAATCAGCAGCAAGTAAGAAAATTTCAGAAAAAAGTATGTGGCAGCAGTGGATTCATCTCAAATTTAACTGGAGGAGAAACGGAGATCTTTATTTCCAAACAGGCTGTCTGCTGCTCACCTTGCCAAAAGCTGAAGTTCTTTGAATCAGAGTGACAAGCTGACACAGGAGGGTGATGACTCACCTAGGAAACAAGTTAAGAGACGCCAGATAAGATACACAACACTTCATCAAAAGTTGCACAACAGTACACACTGCGGCTCTGGAATTACTTATCAGTTAAAAAGTAAATGTGACATGGTGACACCATTAATTTCCTGTAAATACCAATTACTTTATTAACTCTGAGATATCAGTAAACATGCTACAAAACAAAGGATCACAGAAAAGAATGACAGGTCAGTGCATTACTAAATAGCTTTAAGGTAAAAAGAAGGATAAGTATAAACTCTACATTTTATAGTGATGCTTAAAATTACCTAAATGTAGAATCTTAATTAAACCAAGATTCCAGATAAAAGGGAATACATTTAAAAATCTGACTTCAACTACTCCACATATTAAATTACTGTATATTTCATTTGTTCTCAAGATCTCAAACATTCATCTTTAAGGTAGACTATCCTGTGAGGAGAGTGTAATCTCATGCAGTAAATCACATGTGTTGGGAATTTTGTGATCTCTACCTGTTCAGCTATAAACCTGAAGCCTTTGTCCGGCCGGTCACACTCGTACGTCTCTCCCAGGACCGGGTTAAAGGGTTTACTTCCTGCTCGGTGGTAGGAGGACGCATATGCAGATATTGCAAAAGTAGCAACATACACCTGCACAGAAAATAAGACATTGATTCCATTTGTTGAGTTCATTTGTTACATATTGTGTTTCAGATGTGATTGTGTTTACATGGGAAAACTGTATGGCTGTAGAAACCATAAATAATTTACATACATACTATTTTACTATAGTATAGTATGACTTTTTTCTATTAAATTTGGTGATACTGAGCAAGAGTAGTGTGCAGGATTTTTCTTTTCAAGTCATAGTTTGTTGCCCTACGCAGCTACCTGAAGAGACAATTGGATGTGCGAACGCCTCCTTAAAAAACTATAGTTTAGTAACAATAAGTGTACTTCAAATCCTTTGGAAATAAGGTCAAGGTATAACAACTTTCTTCTTAAGTGTTTAATAGAAGTCTAGCCACAGAGCAAATGAGGAACATCAGAGTATTATTCAACAAGCTTCCTGGTCAACACATTCCCTATCTATGCAACATGCTCTTGCTGGTTTTGTCATGCATCTATCTGTGTTTTCGTCCTCTCACCATGCGCTGGTAGGGATCATGGGTCTGGTTGGCGGTGTCCAGCAGCTCGCTGTACTCCATCTCCTCACACAGCCTCTGCAGGGTGTTGAGCGGCTCATTCAGCTGCACCGGCATGGCCACCTTGGACAGGTCCTTACCAATGTTGTTTTTCAGGATGTTCCACAGGCTCACGCTGCTGGTCGGGCTGGTAGAGGGCAGTGTGGAGCGCCGACGAGCCAAGGTCACCACACTGCTAACTGGAGGGGCGTAAAGCGTGGAGGGAAGGGTGGTAAGAGGGGAAGGCGGGAAGAAGGCAGGAAGAGTGCGTGTGAGAAGGGAGATGGAGGAGAGGTTGCTGCTTGAATGGGAATTTAACACCTGGTCTGAGAAATGTAGATTAAAGAGCAATTCTCAAAGTGACCTGCACAGGTTCTACATTTATAATCAAGAACAGGAAAATCCATGAAAATCTTGCTTTTTGGCACTGAATGAATTCATTATGTCTGTGTCTTTATATAAAACTAACACCATCTGTCATAGTGAATGAATGATGCATGCATACCGATGCATTGTCAAATAATGAATGATGAAATGTCAAGTTTGTAAACAAGTCTGGAGACTGACTGTGGTCGTGTTAAACACATTGTTAAACACATTGTCTTAACAAGTGAGTCATTACAAGGATTCCAGACATTAAACAAACATTTAATAGAGGATATTTTAGGATAGAGGTAAGGTCCTGCACACACAAAGATGGAGAAGCCCCGCCTCTTTTTGACTGTATAAAGCTCTGTGCAACTCTCTGTTTTATCAGGAGATTAATGTTTTTCTCACACAGACATACACAGACACACACAACTAGTAACTGTTTCAAGTACCAGAGTTGTGTCTCTCACTTCCTCCCTCATTGCTGTAGGTATCCATGGAAACACTGTCACTGACATCACTGATGTACGAGTCGTCGTCAGATACCTGGAGACAGAGAATGGACGATGAAAGGTCAGTGGGCGACCAGGACATAGAATCAGAAGACACACACACACACACGCACACGCACACGCACATGAATAACATACATCCCCAATTGTCTTAAATCATCAGAATAGAAAAACTCCCGCAGTGTGTACAGATGTTTGTCAAAACTATCCAGGCCCCTTCTTGATTACTTTCCCTGCACAAACATCCAATTATTAGACCTGAATTTAAGCTTTTCCACTTAATTTAGTGCTAAAAAAAATAGCCTAAAATATGTATTAATTTCAAAAAATGTTAAAATGACTTTGAATATATAAGTCCTTTAGAACACAAAAACCCCCTAAACTCTCAAATCTTATAATAAGCAGCTTTTAAAACACCATTCTAAACCCAACATCTTCTGAGTTTTGGACTTTTATTGAAATGAAAACAGTCAAATGAAAAAGTGACCCCTATGCTGGAAAAAATTCCCATCAGTTTGTCACATTTATTTATACGTACAACATAATCATCATAGCAATGCATTTGGATTCAAACACAGAGTTGAGGAAGAGAATAAAGCAGTAGAATTCTCACTTCATTCTCCGAGGAGGAAGAGGAGAGGAGGTACTCCTGAGCATCAAAAAACTCGGAGATGGACTCTGGGATTGATGCTCTGCTCTCATTGGACGTCTGGTGAACCAAAGAGTGGGATCCACTTGGACTTTCCTGATAATGAGAACAAGCGAAGTGGGTGAAACAGATCCCTGGTGAAAATGTAAAGGACATGTGTGATGTGTGATGCAGACCCATGATAATCTGAATCACAGAGACACTCACTGAGGAATAGGCGCTCTTCAGACCCATGACCTGTGCCGGCTGTGGGGCCTGCAGGGTTTGTTTCAGTCTGTCTTTTTCTGCTGCGAGGGAACTAAAGGCTGATTTCAGTGTGGCGTGGACTGGAGAGAGGCAAACAGAGACAGTACAGAGTTGTCATGGAAACTATATCTCACCACAGAAAGCAGATAAACAGAAAGCAAAGGGACTCACTGTTGTTGGCCAGCTGGCAGAAGTCCTCCTGTAAACGGGACACATCTGTAGGTGAGTCTGGGGACTCGGGACAGACTTCCTGAGTGTTCGATTCCGTGGTGGAGAGGTTCGGGTTGGAGGCGTGGAGGCGAGGAGATTGGGAGGAGATGCAGCTTGGGACCTATTAGAAAAAACAGAGGAAGGTGTCAAATTTACTGTTACCTTTTTTTGGGAAATAAATCTCTGTGCACAACATAAAACCTGTAAATGTACCTGTAGTGTGGCTTTGGTTTCTTTTCCGTTGTTTTTGGATCTCCATCTCCTTGGCCTCTTCTCCTTTTTGGGGATGTCAAAATTAGACCCCTGGGTATTGCAAAAAGACACAAAATATATATAAATATATTGATGGAGTAGTGAACAAAACTGCTTCAAGTATAACCCGATCACCAAAAATGGGTCATGCAGTTTATTACTCCAACATCAATTAAATCAGTTAGTTGATTATTTCAAGTTACTCTACTGCCTCTTCATCTAAGACCACTTATTATTTGAACAGGATGTCAGCCATAGACCATATAATAAGTGAAATGTAGCCTCAAAATGGAATCTAAACAGAATATGATGTGGAAACTGCCGTATACCTGCATTACCTGTTGTGGCCAGCAGAGGGACACTCCACTAATTGCATGCAAGAAGTACAATAGTACAAAACCAGATGAGAAAAATCCACCTTCTCTGGTGATTTATTATGTCAGGAAACACTTTCCTCTGAGTAGTTTATTTAGTAGTTACAGTAATATTTAATACAGCATAATGCTCATTTTGTAAATGATGATCCCATTAGGTTTTAACTGAAGATAAGGCAGGCTGTGCTTTAGGATGTAACTACCTGGGAACAAAGCATACCCTCCACCCTCTCATCCATATAAAGTGATTTCTGGTATCAAAATAAAAGACGGCAGAGGGGAATATGCTGAACAAACCAAATCTACCTCCATCCTTTACAACCAACACAGTCTTGAGATTTCAACACAAACAGCTTCAATAAAGCCAAAGCTTCTCTCTTCATTTTGCACAATGACCAAGTGAATCATTATCCTGTGCTTACTGGTAGTGCACTAATGGCTGGGGCTGAGTAAGTGCGATGGAGGACCTCCATACTCTTCAGCAGTAGGTTGAGTTCCAGCAGGTACGACTCACATTCTTCCAAGTCTGAGTGGAAAAAAACAAGAAGATTATTAGAACATGAAAGATCGGGTGCATGCAGGCACAGTGATAAGGGGGAGGAAAAAAATAACATAAAAGATTCACTGCAGAGAGACACACTTGAAACAAAAAAAAATGTTGACAGGCAGGGAAACAGAAAAGACATGAGACAACAAAAAAACCAACCTTTGCTGCACTTATCCATGTCCTCTGAGGAATGGAGCCAAGAATTGACCTTCGCCTGCTGGATTGACGCCTGCTTTGTCAGAGTAGCCCTCTGTTCCATAAAACAAGAACAGAATGAATGACGCACACACCAGCTAACATCACTAAATCCCTACTGCGTCGACTTTAAAAGACACAACAACAAAAAAACTCCTCTTTGTTTAAATATTTCATACAAAAGAGTGCAGGAACATCTTACTTTTCTAAGGGAGTCGTTGAGGGAGGGGGAGGATGAGGCGTGTGGGTGGAAGAGGTGCCTCTCATGGGGATACACAGCAATCTCGTTCTGCCGAAACACGCGGTGATTACGCAGCTTTGACACCCACTCCTCGAACAGCTCTGGAGACTTCACCTGGGTGGCACGGAGTCAAATTAGGAGCAGAAACTCTGACGCTGCAGAGTGTCTTTGCACAAGTGTTGATGCGCAACTCTCCGAGTAGACTCAGTATTGATTTCAACAAATCTTCAGATTGTTAAAGTCAGGGTCAGGAGTTACCTTTAAGTGATAGATGTTATCCTCAGTGTCCAGGTCGATGCACATAGCTTTCTTCTTGATTGACATGACCGAGAGGCCGACGTCGATGCGGCCATGGAGCTTCCCCTTCTTCAGCTGTAAATGAAACACTGTTTTTAAGCATGTGTCTGCATGGGTCTTAATGCCAGAGTGACAGACAGATGGTGCTGCTGAGGGAAATACCTACATCAGTGTCCCGCTTTGCATACCTCAGGATGCCTTTCTCCAACACAAAGTACCTCTGAGAAGAAGGAAATCAAACTGGGTCAACCTTTGTTCTCACACTTTTTCAGTCCTTCAAATCAAACGTTGATTGGTTACATAATAGAAGAAAAAAAAAACCCTGTTAAAAAATGTTATGTAGGCATTCTGTAGTTTTACACCAATAAAACCACTTTCCCTTGACCTTCACATTTTACAACAGCAGCAATGAAATAAGTGATCAGCAGAATGGACAATGGCCTTGAGTAGACGTAGAAAAACCTTTGAAGGTTTACTATAAAAAGAATACACTGATAAAGTACTTTGACAGTACTTGAGTACTTTTTTTTTTCCATTTAAAAAACGTTGCCAGTTTAAGAGGCAATTCACTCGTGTTGTAATGCAGAACTTTCCAGGTCTGAGCACAGTCACAGAGAAGAAGAGGGGGAGGACGATGAGTCAGGGTTACAGTATAATCAGCTGGGAATAAAAAGAATAGAAAGAAGGAAATACAGAGGACCATTGTGGTGAGGAGGAGGGGATGTAGAAATAGCTCAAGGTATTAAAAGATAGCAGGTCAGATCTGTAGCTAGACATTTGGGATGGACTTAAAGCTGGGATAGCTCAGGAACATGTACAGCATCTCTCAGATTTAAACTGCATGACTACAGTATTTCTTCAGATTTGGATATGAGTCATTTTAGAGCATTATACATCCTTTAAAAACACCTGATGAAAAAAAAGAAGCCCTAGAGTTTAAGCACCAAAGATCCAAACGTACCCCTCACAACCTTCGAAATATAGCACACAGTTGAACGTGTCTTGCTTCAGAAGCAATCAAGCTCGGGGAGAAAATAGCTCTCTGGTTCAATAAAAGGAGCAGCACTGTTCTATAATAAGACATGTTTCTGTCTGGGGGCTTTAAAAGGATTGCTGAGGCGCTCACCTTATGCCACCCCTTCATGGGCCACTTCCTTCTCTTGAGCAGGAGGCCCTCCTGTCTGTCGGGCTCCTGCATGCTGGCTGGAGCCCCCCTGAGCCCCTCGACAATCTCCCAGCTGTCCTGCAGGGACACACAGACACAGTACTGTTTGAGTTAGACAGACAGGTGAACATATTTCCCTTGAGGCATAACACAATGCAAACATAAACAGGATATTAGCATCACCACACATCCCATTCAGGTGCAATGCTGATGTGACTGCAGCGCTGGTAAATGAGAAAACTGTTTTATTGCTCTTTAAGCATTTTTTCAGTGTTTAGAGAGTTCAGTTTGCATACTCGGAACATTTTGAAATCCGGTTTATTATTCAAAAAGACAAGTACAAATAATACAAAAACAGAGAAGCGTACATAAAAACAAATGCAGAAATGCGAACAGTAGCTGTTAGCACAACAGAAGCTCTCATACTGTACATTTAAGTACCACCCTCCCACACATACCTGGTTACTGTCATGCTTCGAGGAGCCGCTGCTGTCACTGTGAGTGGGCGACAGCGACGTCATCTTTTGGCGACTTGACTGCGTTCTGTCCACCTTCCTCTCGTTCCCGTGGAAACCGCAGCAACAGAGATCACAAGAGAGCCGCTGGGAGCATCACTCTGACCTTTTGAAGGCCACGCCGCGACAGTCAGCACTGCAGAGGAGAGGTCGAAACAAATGGATGACGGAGCAGAACAAAAGCTTATTTTTATAGGAGGGCAGAAGCGGTGTGGAGGAGCGGCGGGTAAAAACGGAGAGGAATCACTTACTCACTGTGCCTCTGACTAACTGGAACGCCTAATTGAGGATGTGAAATTCCCAAAATCCAAGGAAACAACAGACATGTCGAGAATAGAAACACATGAGACGCTAATAGATCTTCATCATGTGCTCTTAATCCGCCCTTTTGTGAAACATCACATGGAGTATTCTAGATCACATGTTTAACCAAAACAAATGTAAAAGTCAGACAATGATAGTGCCATATAAGCTTTATGATAAATAACTCCAGCTCCTGCAGTCACATGTCAAAGTGTCCTAAAAAATTCAGTAAAAACTGAACCGCTAATTGCTTGTGTGAATGAGCATGATTGGATTAGTTAATACTGATGGACACATTACATAGCAGCCTCGGCTGTTAGCGTGTGAATGTGGTGTGAATAGGTAGGTGTGACCTAGAAAGACTAGAAAAGTGTCTCAATTGTATTTATCATCATAGGAACAAGACTTTCATTATAATAAAATCAAAGGTTATGATTTCAGAGGCGTATCAATCTCCATATCTACCACATATGAAAAGTCAAAACCCCCAAACAATCCACTGAGCCCATCATTTAAAAGCTGTTCATGAAAAGAGCCTCTCTGTAGTGTATATGTGATTAATAAACAAAAAATAAAGAGTGCATACAACCCATAACTCAGAATGATTGACTATATAGTGTTCTCGTATTGCGTGTTTTTTTACACAATACCTGTGTTTGCATCATTTCCCTCCTGAATCCAGAATAAATCCAAAATGCAATTTGGTGCTGAGTGAGAAAGCATTAGTGTTGTAGTCACGACCAGAGTGCTCTGAGACCGAGACAAGACAAAGACCATAAAAATCACTAAAAAAGAATCAACTTGTGCACATTGGGCGTGTCACTCTCTTAGACCGTAACACTGGGGAGGTTGCGACCGTAACCAGGGGATGAAAATCAAACTACATATTCTTTGTTCTTTAAGAAAGTAGCTTTTTCCTTCAAATCTCAATAATGAGAAATAATATCCTGTCAGTGGTGGTCTTTAACGGTTTGGGTTTAAAATCTGGAGTCTGCCCAGTCCTCGACCGAGACAGAGATCTTCAAAAATGGCCCCGAGACCAAGACCGATTTCCAGTACCACAACACTAACAAACATGAAATCATCTTTGTTATATATATTGCAATCCATTTAGTCTTTTGGGATGTGTTTAATACATATGCTCCTATTATTAAAAATGAAATTGTGATCTATTGTGCAGCCCTATTTTATATTCTCATGTTGCTTGTATCTCCAAACTGAAACCTATTTTAAATGACACAGCGTCAACTAATGCAACAACAACAACTACTGCGTACTGCAAAAGTAGAAACTGGTCGCATGAGCTTAACCACTGACTACTTTCTATTAATTGTACTTCCCCCAGTCTGAAAATGCTGTATTTCACTTTCTGAGGATTGTATGTGAATCTTGACTTCTTCCTGTGCTGTGAATCTGAATCTTAACTACAAGGCCTGTATGCTAGGCAAATCATTTCATCGTTATGGTGATATGAGGCATTTGCAATACTCAAACCACAGTGATCTCAATGTATCGCACACAAATAAAGAAAGAAAGACAAATGATTTCATGTAGCAAAGGTTTTTAACCCATGCTTATCCTGCTTAAGACCCTTTCCTTCTGGATAGAGGCCTAGGCAATAACGGCCATGCTTTCACATCGTTTTGATACAGTCAGATTAAGCTCAAGTTATCACTACTACTATGACTTTAATTGTTACCAATTTAGAATATAACAAAAAGAGATTTGGGGATTCTATTCGGATTCAGGATGGAAATGTTGCAAACAGCAGATAGACAGAATCTGTGAGTAAGAGTATACACTCTGGTATTATCTAATTACCACATTGTAATACTGACCAATATGAGGCAGTCCTCCTGTAAGCTCATGTCTTTTAAAAGGAGCTCGCTTTGCGTTCACACTATCAGATTAGAAGTGTGTGTTATTTCTTCAAAACCATCATCACGATAAGCGGGTGTCACATGAACTCACGTCTCTACAGAGATGTACTGCACATGTTTATGGCTGTACAGGGTAGAGTATAAGAACACCACATTCTCACTGGGATGTAACATTCAGTCCTTATTCATGCCACAACCTGGCTGTGTTTATCTATGTGTGGTAACGCCACTCCCTTTGTGCGCTGACACTGCCAGAAGACCTAACCAAAGTGCCTGCGTGGATTCTGTATATAGGCTACTGCACAACCTTGCCTAGTTGTATTAAAAACAATGCCTTGTTTGCTTTGTGTTAGCTGGCATGCAAATGTGTGTAAACTCTTGGAATTGTGAAGCCAACTTCATACATCCTCTGCAAACAGTTTGGTGTTTTTTGTGTGTGTTTGTTGTGTATTCTGTAGTTCCCCAAGGCCTGGCTTACAGTCAGTGCCATGCCCAGGACGTGAGTCATCAACAGGAAAGAATGTGCTCCCTGCTTCGATACCCCCTCGACACACCATAACACACAGCTAGCTCCAGTCAACACTGGGCTAAAAGCAGACTGGACGGCCCACTATACTTCACAGCTCGGGAGCACAGACTAAAAAGGACAGGCAACATATTTGAGTATAGGCTGCAGATGAGAAACTTTGGGAGCTTGAAATCAGCTCATCAAGCTGTTGTGTTTTCGCACTTTTCAGGCTGTGACATGTCTGCCGTCTTCAGCTGAAGCGTTACATGGATGTAAGTCAAGTTCAGGAATTCAGAACACGTAACCTCCTGCACATTTACATCTGTGTAAATACAACTGTATGTAGTCTAGACTCTCAATATGTGAAACATGATGATCTGGCATGTAGTGTTGGTGCTCAGGGCCTCCGTGGTAAATCTCCAGCTCTAACTGCACTCTGGGATGAATGCGACCATGATTATAAACACAATAGTTGGTGAGTAAGTGCAGCAGCATGAAGCGCCATGCACCTTACATAACACACTCAGCCCTGCCTTCCAATCCTCAGTCTCTCTTTTTTTTTTTCTTCTTCCTTTCACCCAACTTCGCAGCAACGTCTGCAACAAACTTCCTTTGAGCAAAACCTCAAAAAATGCCTCGGTACCAGTGCAAAGATTCTGTTTGAAGTGTCACTACCTCGAGCTTTGAAAGCTCTCGTGGAAGTTGCTCGTCTAGGATGCTTTCCTCCACAGATGAACTGTAAAAACTCTGTAAATGAACCTGGGAGATGTCAGTCCCCAAACCGAGTGCCCTACTTACTTACTGAGTGATTACTGTAGTATTGTACACCATGCAACGAGCCTCCTGCCCTGTAAGACTAGAAGTGCTGAGGTTTTGCATTCAGACTTACGTAATGGAAGTCAATGATTAATGGCACAACACCTTGTAAATGATCTGTTAAGATGGAAAAGGGGTCATTGTTGCAGCGTGGCCCGGGCCAGTGCCACAGAGTCACAAGGCCTAAACAAGGTAAGAGAAGGTCTAAAGGTGAAGGACGAGGCCGCTTTGTGTGTTTTTATTTCGTTTTTTTATCACTTGTCAGCATTCATGACACCAGCTGATGAGAGAGAGGAGGAGATGGAGGTGGAAAAGGATGTGTTTTGTCATATGACATTGTGATAATAGTGGTAACACTTACCGTAACACAATAAGTGCTGTGTGCTCTGACAGACGACCTATGCATGGTGAATTATTCCAACTTCTTTTTATTCTTCCCCCTAACATATTTCATCTGTGTTTTTCCTGTTGGTACGGAAGGAAAACGTACCAACTACTAACTAACTAAGGAGAACAGATATGTCCAGTCACTCTTTGCGAAAAGACTTGTTTTGATACTGATATCATGTGGGGTCTTTTATTAGCAAGTTTTCTAGGCAGTGATACAAAGACATACTTTTTTATGATGCTTGAAAAATCCCCATGTTTTACCAGAAATAATCTTTCTTCACTGATCGAGTGTATACAGTTTAAAGACATTTTGAATGTTCTGCAACTATAGACTGTCTTTGTCTGCCAATGTTATGTAACGTATGTAAAGCAGCTAGAAAGTCTTTTCAGGCTTACAACAGTGAGGTCCATCAAATGATGAAAACTTACTTACTGACAGAAAAAAACCCAAGGAGATATTAGTTTACCCTGGAAAAGTCCACCAGTGAACAGCAGTGAGCATGCAAGGCTTCAGTTTTAAGGTAGCAGTACAGGCTTAAAGCTATTTACACATATATACATTGACTTCTCTGTAGAAGTCTAATCTGTAGCCTGAGGATTGACCTTGATGTAAATACTTGCAGGAGATGAAAATAGACATTTTCTTCCACTTGTCCTTTTCATAGCAACCAAGTTTGTTTGGTATACAAAAATTACCCACAACCTTTCACATTCCCTCAAAGCTTTCGCGTGACATTCTTTAAGCAGTACATGTGTAGATCAAAATAATATGTCAGTGGATAATATCCACCAATATGACTACATCACAGGTACATCAGTATCAGTTTACATGTTTTAAAATATGTGTCAACATTTCAGTTTTTTGCAAATATAATGCAAATTAACTGCTTGAGGTTGTGCAATGAAAGTTATTTTAGTTATCCAGCTGCGTATGCTCTTATTTCCAAGAGTAGGTCACAGTACTCACAGCACTGTCTGCAGTGGATGTAGCAGAGCATGACGGCAGATCAGATAGTAGGCTGCACTATAGATCGGATGACCATTGTAATAATGCTTAATGTTCTTAAATAATACCTATCTGAAAGCGCCCTTCTGAGTATGCATTCACATTGTGTTTTGGTACATAATCTGTGCACAATTCACACAGAAATGTTATATTTTCTTGCAGCTTGGAAAAAAAAAAAAAACATCGGTTGCCTTTAATCAATATCAGTGTGTTCAGTCTTGGTGGAGCATAAGCACATAACTGTTGGTGTTTATTGACAGGAATTTCCTTTGAATTGCTCAGAAATGCTGCTATCAATCAATCCATCAACTTAAACAACAATACAACAAGTCATCGGATGCATCATTACATCCTTCTTGTGTTGGTTACCAGTACAGGAGAAATTGTGTATTCACAGAAAGCCCCGTGGCTTTTAAAAGGAAAGCAAAGCCTCATCTGCTGTTCACCAATTTCCATGACAGGATCTCGAGACGAAGAGGCTGCGGCCTCGGGAACTGTCAGACTGGCGTTTCCAGTCCGGCACGACAAACACACAGACGTTGACTTACCAGTCCGACCATCTGCTTTCAGCCCATACACATTCTTACAACAGCTGGACTGCCATCATCAACACAGCAATCCACATAGCAGTATATCCTCCCCATTACAGGCTGACTGGGACTGCAAAGAGGTCCTCACACAGATGGCACATCTGTGCCTCTACCTCCAATAAATCGTCTTCCAGTATGGCTTCACAGAATTATCCTTAAAGCTGTGCATGATCCACTGATAATCAAGCTGAGAGCCAGCATAGGATGCTTTAAATAGACCCGCATCTGTCCACATTTTCAGGCTACTTGATACATCAACATTCAACACCTAAATTAAATTTATAAAAAAAAAAATAGAGGAATAGATTTGTGGAAGCACATGGTTTTAGCAGCATTAGCACTTAACTAATCCGACCTCTGACTTCACGTCTGGCTGAGTGTGCTGTTTCTATTAATATTTTTTTGATCTCAAAGTAATTCAGTGCTGGTATTTCCTGTATGCCTGAAGAGAAAATTATGTGAGCAACAGCAAGTGATCAAAGAGCAAAAAGCAGCCCCAATCCGCCATTCAGCAGTCACTTATTTTCCTACCACTCGTGACAGAAAGAGAACAATATGAGGAGCCAGCATGCCCATGCAGTCTTGTCCAATGTTTTATTTTGAAAAGGCATGCAAAAAAGAACGCCTTTTTCCTGTGGAGACAAGGGACACTTCTGTTACTGCCCAATCCCCGGTTGCTATGGATACAAAAAGGCAACGGCAGGAATATATATTCAGTCTGTTTGTTCTTTACGTGAAATCTGGGGGCATAATACATGGGGCTATTTATAGAGCTGTGCTGTTAACAGCATGAACATGATTTTTACATGAGTGTCAGTGTTGACCTGACGGCTTGGCTTGCAGAGGGGAAAAGCACCCTTAAATTCGTGGGAAGCCAAAAGAGATCCAGGGTAGGGTAGTCTCAGGGCCGTCATTGCAGAATTAGTCAAGGCTTGCAGGGAGCGCTGTGTTAACCAGCTTTAAAGTGGGTGTTGTGTAAAGGAGAGAGTGACACAGAGACAACTCAGTGTGAGTCACATCAGCCACGCTGGATGTTTACACCCAGAATATTAAAGAAGGAATAAGAAATCAGCTGACTGACAGACTCCATTGATTGCTTCAGTGGAATTCTCTGCTGGTTTGAGAGATCACACAAATGCAGGGAGACGGGCCTGGAACAGCGCCCCCTGAAGTCAGGAGGGATTCAGTTTTCAGTGCGTTGCCCTTCAACAGGCACATAGACTGTTTGAATCACAAGGCACACCCAGTCTATGGCTGCTACTATGCTACTTGTTTTTTTATAAGAACTTAGTTAAATTGACTTATCGTTTGGTCTATAGTGTCCTTTTTTTCTTCTTCATAGAAACAGCCCAAAGATATTAAAGCCAAAGCTGAGTTCAAAATAAACCAGTTCGAAGCTGCAAATCTGCACAATCATGAAACAGGCATTTAAGCATTATGGGCATTTTTGGTTTGAAAAGCACTTCAGTGAAAACAACAAAATAAGTGCAAATTCATTTTTGGACTTTTTCTTTCATAATATTTTCTGCATTCCAGATCCTTACTTGTATACGTTTCCTCCATGATTTCCCATTTAAAAAAGTGGTTAGATGTTCATGAACCAACCTCACTGAAATACTTCAAGGCTTCAGATTTGTTTACGCACGCTCCAGCTGGCAATGTGTGTAGACTGATATACGTTCACGGTGTTTGCACAGGCAATCTGTGAATGACATAGTGATAGTGATGCCACCAACCAACACTCATGCATAACATGATCCTGTTCTAGCTAAGAGGTGCTAAGGCCAAGGGCTGAATTACAATAGCTCTTAATAATAAATAAAAAAAACACTCAAGCCCCACAAAGGCCCGAGGTTAAAGAGATCAGCGGTTGATGAACGGCTCACAGTCATCTCACACCTGTTAATGATTTATATGGGGATGCAAACAGCAAAATGCAACAACCAATGTTGTTTTCAATTCAGACAAAAGAAAAGAAGCCATTAGAATATCCCAGATACTCAAGTCATATCTTCTTTTTAAACTAATAGCCTATTACACACAGGTATTTATAATAAATACACTAATGAGGCTGAAGCTAAAACAAAATGTAGGCCCGTATTTTAGAAGTTTTAGGGCAACATAAATTTTATCAATTTTGCTTTAGAAATGACTGAAAGTATTATCAGAATTGTTTCCTATTTTGTATTTGTCAATCAATAAAGGAAATAAATAATGTCATCCTCAATGGTGTGTAGCATCTCACCTGTGCTGAACAACATAAACAACTTGACTTGTCAGCAACTATGAATGTCTCACATCACAACCCAAGCATAGCCTATGCTCTCTAAGCCATATTTGATCTTTGAAGTTAGACTATACACAATGAAACACTTAGAATGATACTTTGCCTTGCTGGGGATAGTGTGAGCGTTGAAGCAAATGCGGGTTTGGTGAAATGAAATAGTCATTGTCGGGAAAACTCCGCAAGCCGAAACCACAGGTGTCCCGTTTGAATTCACAGCCCCCAGTTTAGTTCCTGTTACCGACACAGCAATTCAAACTTGCCAGCGAAGACGAAAAATGTCTCATAGCCTATTTTCCCCATGTGGTCCCAAAGGCTGAACAGCCTCGATTAATCCCAAAACACATCATCAAACTGGTTCGCACACCAAATTCCGCACCAAATGTCACAAGGAAGTCCATTAATAATTCTATCGAAAGCGTTATTTGACTTGAGCACTGACACGGTGAGCTAAAGGGACGACAGGAGCGCTGTCAACTCTGACGCCTTTATCCAAACAGAAGCGACACAAAGCCAGCAGAACACACAGTCTAAACATCACTGGAGTAAAAGTATAAATGAAAGAACATTCTTACGGTTGTGTGGCGAAAGCTACAGCATCCTAACAGTGTTGGAGACACACTGTACCTGGCTTCAGGGCTTCTGCTCCTCGTTTCAGTACGCGAGCTTCGTGGAAGGGGCGGGGCTAACTCTGTGGGCAGGAGTGACTGACGTTCGTCTAAGCCAATCGAAATAGAGGACGCTAGGAAGGGACCGGTAGACAAGGGCTGGGCAGAAACGTTTTTGAACGGACCATTGAGTGACGTAGACGATATTGTCAAAGAATGAAAGATGCAACCAGGTGAGAGTTGAGCGGCAGACAATGGCTGGACAGTCAGGCGAGCTTCAACTGTTAAAGTTATGTAAAGTCATGGTAATAGTGCCTGCACGACTGAACGTGCTGCTGTGTGTTAATATAAGCTGGGATCACGTGCTGGTGTCAGAGGTCAGAAAGTCACTCGTCATGTAGCAAGATCCCCAATCCAGTTGTTTTGAATACTGATTAATGTGAATCAATTTGAACAATCAATGTGTGTGGAACACCATGTGAATTAGGTCTATATAGCTGTAGAGCTGGTTACTGTGACTCAGCTACCACTCAGGAAAGTCTATCATACCAAAATATGATCTACAGACATGGACATTTTCAAAAATCATCACTAAGTTTTGCCACCTTGAGTGGTACCAGATTCTGGTCTGGCCCATGGACTAATAGTGAAGAAGGACCAATGGAGGCCTACAATTTCCCATAGTCAGGGAGGTGTCATTGAGTTGCTGATTTTGTGTGAACATCTCTCTAAAACCTTGTTGAGTATCAATAAAGGCACAGGAAATCGGCTTTTTGTTATCTCTGTGGAGGGATATTTGTCATTTTCGCTCAAAAACAAGTCAAATGCTATGACTTATTATGAATTGATGTTAACAGCTTGTTCATAAATAAAACCCAGTTGGTTTTTAGAGATACAGTATGTCTTGCATGTCTGATGACAGATTGTTTGGTGCTTTTTCCTCAGACTCTCTGATTGCAAAAGCCGACTTTACCAACAAGTGCAGACTGTTTGCTGAGACGATGAGTAAGTGAGAGAAGTTGTGTGAATGCCCCCAGACAGACTGAGTGTGTGGGTGAACAAAATGAGCATGTTTTTTTTTTTTTTTCCCTACTTTCGCTACTGAAGATATCTGTACAGAAAGCCTTGCTCGGTCTGTTCACCTCCATTGTCCTTGCGAACCACCTTCATGTCTTGAATTTGTTTACCCAACAAAACAAATTTCCTCCTTTGCATGGGCATGAGGCTGTCACTTCCTGCCAAGGCGTATTTCTATGGCAACAGAGGGAAGGGAAAACATAAAATAGAGGGAAAAAAGGTCTTTGAAAGGGAAGGTCGGGTGTGTCCTGAGATTTAGAGCCAGCAACACTAGTGGCAGTGTTTGGAGGTGAAAGGAATGTCTGATATGCAGAAATGTGATGTTTAAAGCAGGACACACAAATGAAGGGAAATTGTTATATGTGTTTGTGCCAGACGCCAGGTGGATTCCCTTAAAGCAGCGCACAATCGTACAAGGAAACACACCTTGACATACCTGACAAACCCCACCTGGTTACACACACAGATACGCAGTGAAGAAGTAAGCCGCACGACATACACAGGTGATGACTTAAAAACAATTTCTTCAAGCATGATAATTAAGGACAAAGGAAAAATGAAGAAGAGACCGTCATAAGTGAGATCATTATCTGATAAATAACACTCCTTAAGTCTTTGCTTTGCGTTTCTATTTAGATTCCTATCACCATTTGTCACTTACACAGAAATGCACACACTCTGTGTGAGCACTGAGCAGATTGTGTATTATAGTGTCATCTGTAGGTTGAATACAGTTACTGCACATTGAACACATACTGTTGGCAGATTTTTGCTGTACTCTCAAAATGCTGCTTGCCTTAAGCGCTGCAGTTTGTCATTGAGGACATGTGGATTCCTGTAAAAAAAAAGAGCACAAGTTGCAGGAAAAAGTCTGAATGAGGTTTTCCCAGCATAAAAAAAAATGGGTCATTTACTCAGCTCTCCATGCACTATGCAATTTTCCCTCAAATTGTAGAGCAGAGAGTAAAAGTTCCCTTTAACTTGAGGACATCTATTTTAAAAGTGTAGGAGCATTTGAGCTGACTGCATCCCTGTTCCACAGCTGAACATGACCTTTGCTCCTGAGGCCAATTAACCAACAAGGGGGCTTTATGTGTGGGGTCTTACTGACCCCTAGTTTCCCTCGAAAACCCTGACCCCTCTGTGTGTGTTGGGTTTGTACTAGTTTGAGATCTGCAACTCGTTTCATTTAGCAGAATTGTATTAAATAAAATCGTATGAAATCGCATTACTTAAGCACAACATTAATAAGCTCCATAGCCAGCAGAGGTTATCTTAGTTGGGCTGTTTAATCCATGCGTTGTGTTGCAACATGCAAACTTCCAATAACTTTAAACCCATGACCAAACCCTATGGGAGATAAAGAGTTAAAACGGCCTGCTGGATTTTATAACAGGACATAATGTCCTGTGTTGAGTGTATCGCATTGATTGACCAAACTAAATATGTGTTACTTAATGAGCTTTTAGAAGTGCAAGTGGGCAGATTTTGTTTCCTTTTTTCCCCCCCTACAACTTGTTTAACATATCAGTCTTGCCATTTGTTACTTTTTGCTAAGCTTATCCGCTGCTAGGTTGCTTTAGCACACAGACATAAGAGTGGTATCAGTTTCCTTATCTCACTCTTCACAATGAAGCAGTTTTTTCTTCTTTTTTTTTTTTTTTTACAAAATGCTGAACTATTCCTTTAAATTTAGGGGCCACAACATTGGGTTAGAAAAAAGATGTCTCAAGAACCTAACCATATATAATTACATTACATTGTTGTGTTGCATTCATATAAAAAACGAGTTTTCATTTCATTATTAGCCCGAAAACACTTGCCCCATGTTCAGCCTCTCTGTAGTATCCTACTCTGACCTCTCTATGATGAAGGAGGATACCAGGAAAAAAGGTTTTTCAGAAAGGATCACCACTTTTAAACATTAGAACTTAACTGGTGCCTTCGCTTGCTATTCATTTCCTCAGCTGCAGAGGGCGATGTTGCACAAAAGCAGTGTGTGGGAACTCAGACTCGACAGCTGCAGATCAGATGTCTTAGCTCTCCAAATTACTGACTGGCGACTTTGTTATGTGAGTCATAAAGGCCAACGTTGTCTCTGCTCTTGTTTTACTCACGTTGCATTGTGTTAGCCTGAGTGTATGCATGATCGTGATTGTGTGTGTGTGTGCGTGCAGATGTTTTTTATGCAGCTCTGTACAGACTTCCAAGTCCTTGAGCGTGAGTGTTATCTTCTGTGCCGCTCTGGATTCTTTAGATCTGGAGGCATTATGTTCTCTTTGTGTCATTATGTGATTGAGGTTAATTATGTGCATGCAGACAGTTTCTATCAAACTCTCTGCATCAAAGCATTGTCCTCACACACACACACACACACACACACACTCTATCCTTTACACTGCACTCTCCTTATTCCTTCCCCTTATCGCCCCCTCCACTCACTCCACCCTTTCAACAGGGCAATCGCATGCTCTGTAATTTTTTCCAGATGTCAAGTACCTCCCTTTCCTCTTTTCCCTGCTCTTTCCCTTCCATTCTGAACTCTCATAGGGTCGACTGAAACCCTGACAGTTCCACCGTCCCCCCTCCCTCTCGCTCTCTTTTTTTTTTTCCTTCCCTCTTTCTCCCCCCCAGACTTTTTCAGCAGATTGGTCGCAACGACAAAACATGACCCCGGGAGGTCATGCAGGAGAGGAGAGGTTGGAGCTCTCCCAAAGCAGAAAGGAATGCAAAGGCAAACGCATTTCCCACATTGCATGATGTGCTTGTTTTATTGCAATCAGCCATTCGGTCCGCAGTGCTGTTTGTGTGACATGCTCTGCTGCTCTGATGTGAATGTGGATATTCAGAGTGATGATTCGTAGAGAAGTTCCTCTTTGTCTCCCCTTGTTCTTTCCCTCCATCTTTCCCTCCTTTTCTCCTATTCCTGGATTGGAACCACCTGGGGGAGTTGAGCAATTGAGCAGTTGGTACGTGGAGGGTCGCAAGCACAGGGACCCAGGTGTTCCTTCCACTCTTGTTCTATAGTTTATGTCATTTTCGTGCCTAAAATTGTGGCTGCATTTTCTGTTTGAAAAACAGTACACTGAACATATTCCATCTCTGCTATCAGCCACATGTCAGTGGAGCTGCAGACACGTTTCACTGAGTGGACAGTCTTTCACCATCTCTGTCTAAGAGCATAAACACACTCACTCATGCACTCACAAACATACTGTTAATGCACATGAACACGGACTAGATCTGATATTCCCAGACTTAGCTAAAGCACTTAATGATCCCAGCAGCTGTTGCTCATGTAAACTCTCCTTACACACACATAAAGACACACACACACACACACACACACACACACACACACACACACAAAGACACACACACACACACACACACACACACACACACACACACGCATAAAGACACACACACACACACATAAAGACACACACTAGCCAACCTCCTCATTGCCTCTTTTCCTTCCTTTTACTTTGCTGTCTTTTCTTTGTCTCTGCACATTTGTTCCTTAACAAATGAAGAACACAAAAAGTAGTTTAAAAAAAGTTCAAACACACCCAAATGCACAATATAGACCCTCACACGCTTTACAAGATTACCACACACCAACGCAATCTGTTATTAGTTTGACTCATTTCCTATTGATTACAGCTCTGTCGGAGGATCAAAGATGTTGTTCATCTTCATTGTGGCGCATCCTTCATGGATTACTGTGATAATCCGCTAGTTTCATGCAGTGTTATGTTACCAGGATGTGTCCCTTGCAGATTTTCTCTCTGATGTATGTTAGGCCCACAGGGGAAAAAGAGAGACTTTATGATCCCTGCATACAATACAACACACATGTTTCCACCAGCACGACTCCCTGTAAGGTTGGGCCTTTGTATGAGGCTCATTAGTCCCTTACTCCGCCAGTCCTGCAGGGTATATATTATATACATTCTTATATGTCTACATGTGTTGTATACAAGACAGTGACATCACTTCTACGTGCAATGTCATTTCATAGGTGCATGTTTGCTATTTTTATCAGTGCTGAATCCCTTTTTGTGTACATCTGGCTAGCTCTTAATGCTAAGCTAGACAAGCGTCACAATATGTTCATTACACTGATACAAGCAGCATCTTAACATCATATGGCTCTACTTGTTTTAATTGAATCATGCTACCATGAACTACAATGCAACACCATGCTGTAATGTCGAGCAACCAATCTTCTTTCAGTGTCATGTTATTTCAATGTTTTTTTAGTTTTTCTACCACCTCAACGGCTGTCTTTTTCAGAGGTCATGGATCAGTGCTTAACTTTTCTGAGAACTTAAAGGTCTTCTCTAAAAGAGAAGCTTAACAGATTGGTCTTAACATCAGAAGTTGAAGTTGACAAACAGACTCTAGGTCCACTTACTTGGAAAGTAAAGAGTAAATACATTGCAACAAAACCATGCCTGCTAATGAAAGTGAAATGATACAGTTATAAGCTTCTCAAATGGGTTCAATGTCCTTGAATGGAGGTCTGTTTAGCATTAAGGCCATTCAATAAACAGGCCCGTTCCACTGATGATCACAGAAAAGCACATGTGTAAATAACATGCTTAATACATACCATTAGTCGTCAGTTTCAGGGTCGTGGGTTCTGTCCAAAATACCTCCCTTGTTAGCTCATCACGGAAGTCATGGGCCCCCCTGTAAAGTGAGCAGCTGGTTGAGATTATTTTGTTGAATTTTAAATCATCGTCGTTTCGTGTCATCACTGCCAGGTGTAGAGCTGTGCAACTGCAAATGTCTCTTCTGAAATGTGGTGCAATGCATCATGGGAAAGTAGCTTTCTTGGACACTGCCGTTCTGTTTCCATAGGGAACTTTTAAGAGCACTTTGGAGTGGATAAAATTAGCATACTCAAAATCCAACCCCTTAATAAAATGGCAGACCGTTAATGTACTGTTTAGTAAATAGGGAGTCATTTTAGACATGAAAACAATCTTTTCTGTTGTTTAATGATATTGCTTACATCTGCACTTTTCTTATTATGACAAGAGAAGGTGCCTTTTGTGAAAGGGGCTATTTGGGAGAAAATACATGTACAGCATTTTCTTTTTAAATATAGTATGTATTTGTTTAAATATATTCAGTAGATTTATAAGAATCAATACAGTGAGCCACATAATGTAAAAACTCAGTTGTAGAATACATGCATTTATCTACATTCCACCTCAGGATTAATGATAACTTGTATAATGATGCTTACCATCGCTTGTGCAAGACTGCCTCCGCAGACAACCACTCTTCCTTGCCGTCTCACAACCTAAATCATCTTAACACCTGAAGACTGTGCAGGAGAAATGTAACACCCTCGGACGACCTACTTACGCCGCAGCAGCGTCTCATTTACATGCGTACACACACAAATTCACCCTGCACTGACCTGGATCGTCTTTATTTTATGCAGCGACACATACACAAAATTTGGCAGTCCCATGAAAGAGGCAGCTCAGGTGCAGGCTGCTATAAAAGCCCTTCTTTCACTCTCCTCCTGATGGATTTAGGTTACTCTCTCACGTACGTACTCTGTGTCTCTGTGCAGACTGAAATGTCATATGGCCGGTTGATTGGACAGCGAGAGGCCCGCTGGGAGGGGAAAAGGTGATGAAAGGATGTGCTGGTAAAACAAGTTTGCAGCCCTCATTGTGTGCAGGCACAGAGGCAGACAGCTCTGTTCAAGGTCCCCGATTCTGCCTTTTGTGCCAGTTTCTTTGTGAATCTGGGTCAACTCCAGAACACTTTTCCCCCCACAACAATCTGTCTGCTTCAGTTTAACATTGCTCACTTCTAGCCTCCCCTGATCTCATGCTCTCATTTCTCTCGGATGGCTTTATATATTTAGATAACAAATCGTTCACTCTTTTACAGCCAGAAATGTAAATCAATTCAAGTTAAACTGGCTATTCCGGCTGCTTCATTAAAAAGGCCATCTTCGCTGATGATATGTTTTTGTGATTTACCTTCAACTTGGACAGCGACCAGCTGATGGTTATAAAAAAAACTGGATTGGTCCCAGTGTGTGTGAGGCCATATTGATTGTTTTGTTCCTGGGGTTCAGATGAGCAAGCAGAGGTTCAGAGATACTGTGGAGAGATTTCTTCCCAGACAGGAAATGACCTCCCAGAGAGAGAGGGGGCTTCCCCAAGGGTTGTATTTCTCTCTGCCGCTCATGTACAGACCCTTAGTCATACACAGCTATAATGTCTGCCTATAAAGTCTTCCAAAAGATATGAATGAGACTGAGTCCAATCAGGGAGTGTTTGGAGTCTCCGCTTTGTGCTGAAAGACACTTACAGCTCTGCACAGAAAACCTCTGCTTCCCTTGCTTCTCGAGGGGAAATGCATCTGTATGTGCATGAATGTGTCTGTGTGACTGTGAGTAATGACTGCTTATTCTTCCCTTAGTTGAAAAATACAACTTTTTTTGACATGCCCATCAAATGTTGCAATTGAGAGTACCAGTCAAATAGGCTACCTCAAAAAGCTAAAAGTAACAACTGGATAAACAAGCTAAAAACCTAGAAGTCATAACTGTTCAAGATAACTCAACGTAGTTTAGGATAGCATAATGGATAAGAAGCTAAAGTACTTTGTTAATAAGATGAATAAGTTCAAATTGTGAAACTGTTAGACTGTAAGATGAAAGCAAAGGGTTGAAAGTTGGAACAGTTAGCTAATGCTATAGCTAAAATCAAAAACTTAATAAAAACAGCTCAAAGGAACAGTTAATACACGGAGGCTTAGCCACGGTGCGCCCGAAGGGACAATATAGCGTTAAATATGTGATTGTTTGGGACTTAAAAAAAGCATTTAAGTCCTTAACTTACACAGTTAACTAGTTAATGCTGACAGACCTAGTTTAAAATAAGCCATAAACCTTTTTGGTATAAACGCAGCCTAATACATTTTCAGTTTAATTAGCCTAGCTACAAGCTATATTATCCATTTACTTTTGTATGGTAAAGTTAAAGCCAAAGTTAATGAATAAGCAGAGGAGCAGTTAGCAAAAAATTAAATTGAATGGTGAATTCGTTCAAATGAACTTGTAAAAAGTAAGCTAAATGTAGATTAAATGTTTTGGGTGTTGCCACTCGAAGAAGTCTAGTGCACATGAAGAAAGAGAACATATTTGATGACTCAATTGAGGGGAAAAAAAGAACAAGTAAATAGGTTACCATTTAGAGCAATGGCTTATTTAGGCATTTTTTTAACATGACATTTTGTAGTCATTAAAAGCTTGAGCTCAGTAGGAACCACTGATCTGACATGAAGTTGTGTGCATGTCAGTAAGCGTTCTACCACATGCAGGCTACCATACATGCTCAGATGTCTTGGCAGTAACACTTCCTGCTGTACAAACTGGACTGGAACATAAACCTTCATGTACACTGTAGACATTCATTCCTCACTCTGCAAATTTCTGCACACAAACTTTTCATGCTTTCCTCATCCCGCATTTGTTTCCCCTCTTTCAAGTTAGAGATCTTTCCCTCAGATCTGGCACCTCTCCTCGTCAGACCCAGTCACACACTTCACGAACCAAACTCCTAATCTGCAAATGTGTACCATCTGTGCTCCTTATGGTCCCCGGACCAGGCGCGTTAATGAGAGAATGGTAAATTATAGTTGAGCTGCATGAAAATAGTGTACTTCACAGACTGCTGATGTGATGAGTGTAGTTTATGGTCACTTTGTGTAAGCAATGTTCAGGTTTGGTGTCCTCTGGCTTGCAGAATGCATCACATGGATGTCCGCTGTGCTACAGCTGTTTTATGAATATTCATTTTTATAGCGAACAAATGACGATTTGAATCACAGCATTTCGTTCAACTTCGTTTCTCTGGGTTGCTCTGCCTGCTCCCCGCTGCGAGGAAATCCGAGACTTCGGAGTAATTCTCTCAGGATTCCGTGGGAAGGAAATCTTCCTGACTGTTTTGTCCATACCAGGGATCTAATCCAGATCTCAGACCCCCGGTGGCTGCGGGGGCGCGCAGGAAACTCGGTCAAAGGCTTTCTCAACCTCTCTCTCTCTCTCTCACTGTAAAATCTGGTTGTGTGTGTGCGCGTGTGTGTGCGCGCGCGTGTGATTAGCTGCGTGCACGCGTAAAGCTCTGGCTCTCGTGCGTCAAGACTGGTGCACATCTGTTTTTGGCAGGGTCGCAGAGTTGCGGGGGAGGGACTACTTGAGTGTGTGTTAACGTGAGTGTGTGTGTGTGTGTGTGTGTGTGTGTGTGTGTGTGTGTGTGTGTGTGTGTGTGTGTGTGTGTGTGTGTGTGTGTGTGTGTGCGCACACTCTATGCCTGAACTCTGTTTTCTCTTTTTGCGGAACTCTGTAATTCGCTGCAGATGACCACTTGGGGGGATAGAGGCTTAACTGGGCCAGTACCAGAGCGCACTGCACAAATTAATTTGCTCTTTAGATGATGCTAAGTGATGGAGCCGTGTGCCTGATGTGTCTTTCCACTTCTCAGAACAACAAGTGGAACATGGACGTGTGGATCTGCAGCGTAAGAGAGGAGAGGGGCGACTTCACCTGAAATACACAAAACGAATGCTGCGTCAGTCCCTGGCTGTGCCAGGCGCACTACGGGGATGGATACCGGCAATTTCCTGGCGGGGATTTTATTTTTTCTGCTGTCGCTCAATGGCTTTATCTCTTCTTCACCGGCCCCAAGCTTTTGTCCCGACCGCTGTGAGTGTCAGCACCCCCAGCACCTCATGTGCACCAACCGCGGCTTGCACGCTGTGCCAGAACCTGGCACGCGGACGTCCGAGGAGGTGCTAATCTTTAGCCTGGGGGGCAACTTCATTAGTAACATCTCTGCCTTCGACTTCACACGGTACAGTAACCTAGTGAGACTGAATTTACAGTTCAATCAACTACAAACCATTCACCTAAAGGCATTTGAGAAGCTCTCCAAGTTGGAAGAGCTCTACTTGGGACATAATCTTTTATCAAATATGCCCCCGGGGACGTTACAGCCCCTCAAGAAGTTAACTATTCTCTATGGGAATAACAATGACATCAACAAAATCACAGCGGAGCTCTTTGCCAACTTGGGCAATCTTGTTAAATTGCGCCTTGATGGCAACTCGATAGAGGTTCTGCAGGACTCCGTTTTTAAAAGTTTGCCCAGTCTACATTATCTCCATCTGGAATTCAACAAACTGCAGCACATCCACAGAAACGCTTTCTGTCAACTCACTAACCTGCGCTTTCTAAACCTGGCGCACAACAAGCAGTCAGCCGTGCGCAATGCTCTCACTTTTTCCCAACTCAAAGCTTTGAAAACGTTGCTGCTGTCTGACAACGAAATTCAACATGTGGGAAACCACGTCTTTCAAAATCTGAAGAAGCTTTCCAAGTTGTCCCTCAGTAACAACAGAATCTCTCGTCTGGACAGCGAAGCTCTGAAGGGGCTGTCTTGCCTCAGAGAGTTTCTGATTGACGGCAACGAGCTAGAGGAAATCCCAGCCGGTCTGCTTGACTCTCTGGAGCGCGTCGAGGAGCTGGACTTTAGCCGCAACCGTATTTCCAATGTGGACTCTTTAGCCTTTTCTCAGCTTACACATCTGAGGGTGCTGAAGCTGAAAAACAACATGCTCACGAGCCTGTCAGGGGACATTTTTTCCCTCAACAACGTGCTTTACGACCTGGATCTCCATGGCAACAACTGGACGTGCGACTGTCGCCTTGAGGAGCTGAAACGATGGATGACTGCTGCGCACTCCCAGGGCAAACTGTTGACTGTTTTCGTGCAGTGTCATTACCCAACAACTCTGAGGGGGAAATATCTGGACTATGTGAACAGCTCCCAGCTGCAGCCCCTCGGGAACTGGACCCACTTGTGTAAGAGCCAAGCTGGGCCAGAGGAGGGCAGAGAAGGGGGGGTGATGTTGACGACTGAGGTGAAAGGAAAGGGAATGACAATCAAGCAGAAGGAGAGGGATGAAGGACGCCAGGTGGTAGAGACAGAAGGTATACATTTGAGACGTGGGAATCGGGATGGGTCTATAATGAGGAAAGAGGAAGCCAAAATGTTACAACAAGGTCGGGAGGAGGCGGGAATCCAGGGAGACCAAGGGGGTCCAGAGGTGGCAGCATCCTCATCTTTACAGGAGAGAAAGAAACCAAAGAAAGAGGCTGCTGGGAAACGTGCAAAGGGAAGACAAAGGTCAAATATAGTTACGACAACTGATCCACCTGTAACTTCTACACCAAGTCCTGCTGGAACCCAAGACGGGAACACCACTGATCCGAACACAGGATTCACCACAGTCCAGTCCAGAGGAAAGTTTGATCTTCTGAGGTCAGACCATGAGGAGGCTCTACCTGTAATCACAGATCCATGTGTCTTCAACCGCCATTTCATCACAAATGTTTCGGTGGATGAGGTGACGTCCAGTACAGTCACCGTCTACTGGACCACAAGGGACCATCATCGCTACACGCCAGGACTTGGGCCCGGCCTGGAAGAGGTCCACTATCGGATTCTATTCGACAGGTTCGGCACTCCAGACCGCTTCCCCCGCTACGTTTACACTCGTGGCACGGCTCGCTCCGTAACCCTGCGGGAACTGAGCTCGGACGTGACTTACATGGTGTGTGTGGAAGGCGTGGTGGGTGGGTCCGTTTGTCAGGTTGCACCGCGTGACCACTGCACAGGCCTGGTCACTCTCCCCGACGAGGGTGTTCTGACCTCAGACCTCCAGCTGGTGACGGTGGCCACGCTGGCGGGGAACGCCGTGCTGCTGCTCGTCGTTGGCGGCGTCTGGCTCGGGCGGGGCCTGAAGAGGAGGCTGCAGAGACGGAAGTCGGCCGTCCACGTGCGCCACATGTACTCCACCAGGCGACCGTTCCGTCCCGCCATGGCCACCGCCTCACTGTCCGCTGACTTCACCAGCTATCAAAGCAGTCGACCTGCACGACTAGCACCACTAGAGGAAGGGGACCTCATCGAGTTCCCTTGTGACCGTTTCCTTGACAACAGCAGCATTCGCAGAGACAGTGACATGCAGAGGTTCTCTGACTAAAGCCAATACATTCATAAAATCTATACACTTTAAAACAGGAAGATATTGATATTTTATAGTTAGAATCATGTCCACCTTCCAGATGTATAGTTATATTAAAAGTGCCTACGTGTGGCTGTGGACAAACCCAACGCACAATCCCACCATGATTGTGGTGTGTTGTGATTGTGTTGTGGTTATTTTTTGACCACAAAAGACCTTTTTCAGGGACAAGAAAAAACAGCTGAGCTCATCAGTGCCTTTTCAGACACCAGAGGAAGCCCAATCCCTCTGACTTCCTCTTGCTTTCTTTGTGCCTTTCCTCTTTCATTTCCTTGCACCTGCAAATGTCTCTGAACATCTTATTTGTTTTTGAATGCAAGTATGTGTGTATGAAAGATTCATCACTGATTTCAACTATGGTGCTATATTTGAGTTCACAGACATCATATTGTCTGATTTTTTTTGTTGTTGTACAGTTTGTAATGATGGCTGCTGGTTGGCAGGGGGAAAAAAACACTTGTTTTGTATCACATCTGTAAGTCTTTTATACTTTTCATAAAATGTTGCATTACATGAAGAAGTAAAATCCCCAACAATGTGACTAATTTGTCATTTGAGTGTTTATGGATCATATACGCTGTCATACGTACATGCTAAATGGTAAATGGACTTGAGCTTGTATATTGCTTTTCTAGTCTTCTGACTACTCAACTAGTTTTTACAGCACAGGTAGATCGCAAAGGCTGCTATGTTTAGTGTCCATCAGTACACATTCACACAACTAGGGGTTAAGTGTCTTGCCCAAGGACACATTGACATGTGGCTGAAGGAGCTAGGGGATTGAACCCCCATGGTTGAGAGACGACCAACTCTACCACTGAGCCACAGCTGCCCCAAAGCAGTAAGCTCTCTCTGGCTCCATTGGCTCTTTTATGTGAGCCAATGTTTATTTATAGGGGGATACTAATTCTGGAGATAATGGGAACTAATAAATGTTTTCTTGTTGATAATTTATCTAAAAATGATATATTATGATATAGTTATTTTATGACTTGTCAGAGTAGGCCAGCAAAGGCCTGCTGCCCTGAAATATCATGTATTCTTTCTTGGTTAAAATATGGAGAAATCAGCGGGGTTTTTTTCTTCCTCTTCAGCCGATCCTCAGTGCATTAAAGTGAGGCCTACGCAGTGTGATAGGCTGGTAAAGATAAAAGGGTGTTAGAGAAGTAAGAGAGTATGAATGTGCATCAGTTCTTTTGCCTGCGTGTCATGATGAGGTCTGGCAATAGTTAAGCAGTCCCCTTGTTTGAGTAGACAGGGTGGAGTGTCTCCCACAACAAATCACAAACACATGCATACACGCACGCACACAAAATATTTTCATATCAACAGATAGTCAAAAAATCAGATGGGAACACTCTTAACATAAATAAAAAAACATGTCAACGTTTTGAGTTGTTTACATTAAGTATTCTTAGTGCACACTTCCCTTTACTAATTGTATATCAAACTAGCCAAATTAAAAGTGTGATTAAAAAAGAAGAGGCCATACAAACTGTGTTTTTGTGTACAAAAAATAAAGAAATATATATTTGTTTGTGTTGGTGCACTCTAAAACAAGTTCTAATCCTCTGTGCTGACCACTCCATTATAGTCAACGTCCAATAACAGAAGCAGTCACTAGATGGCAGACTAGACCATACTGTATGAACACTCATAGCTGGAGTGTCAAAATAAATGTAACAATTTCAAAATAAAACTACTTAATTTCATCAAAACTGCTTGAAACAGACATTAAGCAAACAATACCAGAAAAAAAGGTTTATTTTATCAACTGACAGGGACTGAGACGTGAGGTAAAATGTTAAGCTATTTACCGTCTCAGGGTAGTTTTTAAAAGAAGTGCTTGTAGGGAAATTCTGTACAATCATTTTCTGAAATGGCTTTCTGAGACCAACCTGGGTTTGAAATCTAAACAAAACATTTTTTTTGTCCTTTGAATACTTGTAGAAAAATACAAAGTTTTGATAAGCTACCTCTGCGTCACAGAGAAGGCATAGGGTGTGCAATTGCATAAGCTTAGTTACAAATATAAAACCAATACATGAGCTTTGATTTTTAAATTAGTGCAAAGTATAGAAGCAAAATATACTGAAAGGATTGTGTTTGTGCAATGTCAGTGGGTAGAAGGCGAGGGTGAAATTGATTTAAACAGAGAGATATTTTCTGAATAAACACAGGATCCAGTCGTTACCATCACAGGCTTGCAGAAAAGGCTGCTTTTGACCAGTTATGGATTTTGTATCAGTTAGTGGTATTTCTGTATTCAATGGACAGAGACATGGATCCACATCCAAGTGAGACTAAGGTGTAGTTATGACAGATAGATCATCAAGTCTAGTGCGATTCACACTTCCAGACCCTCCCCCTCCTTTGTATGTTGCAGGTTGGTGTCCCGGCTGGAGGTCGTGCCCCGTGTCGAGGAGGTGGAGATGCTGTTGTGTTGGATGGCCTGCAGATGAGACCCAGGACCTACAGGGGTGGGACTTCCTCCTGGGCTCACCCCTGCAGCTGGACACAGAGACAGCTGTCAATCACAGTCAATCCAGTGTGGTTTCTCCGTTCTGTGATTTGTGCATTGTGAGCACAACAAGTATGCAAATGAATGAAAAGCCACTAGATTTAAGGAAAATATCTCTTTTATTTTAACAAATACAGGTAGAAAGACAACATTAGAAATATAGGAATATAACACACGGCCGGTATTGCATCCGTCCTTTGCTCTCTGAAGCGTTCTTAACACTTAAAACATAATGGCTACCCTCACTGAAGACAAAAGGTGCAGTATTTTCTCAATTTCTTTCATCATAGGTCACATGCAGGTCCAGTTAGTGTTGAACATTAACCTTAACCTGACTGGTGTGCAAGATGTGCATGATCGGAATTTTGTTGCAAGCTAGCGTCATGCAAGGCAAAACAGCCATTCCCAGAATACTGCATTGCACTCCGGATTATTTCAAATACCATCCAGGTCCGGTTCATCAAATGAGCATGAAAGTGATAATGAAAAAGCTGATCCTTTAAAACGAGAGTCAAGAGTGCAGTGCTTTCCCCCTGTTTGGCTCCTCACAGGAATAAAAGTGCATGTACCAATCATTGGTGAGTGTTGGGTCAAAAGCTGAGTTTTTACTCTAAGTGCTGCTTAGTTTCACTTTTTAAGAAGGAGCTCAGGGTTCTTGTGTGCTGAGGAGGTTTTTTTTTTCATAACAAGACAAAATTCAACCATGGCAGACTCCCTTGTGAGCATGTACAAGGTGTAAGGCGGTGTCAGGCATCTGGTAAAAGCTGGTGAGGTTTCTAGAGGGGGGGTGCAGGGTAGAGAGTTTTACTCACTGGGAAACCCCTGCGCCTCCCTCTGCCGGGCGGTGACGGGACAGTCCTTGTGTGTGAGCAGAATCTGCTTCAGTTGACCCACCTCCGACCGCAGCGACGTGACCTCATTCTGGAAACAAACAGAGAATCACTTAAGTATCCTCCCGGTGCAGATAGTGGTTGCGTGTGTATACCTGTCAGAGCGTGTCCCACCTGTAGCTGCAGGTTTGTGTGCGTCAACTCCTCGGCTTTCTTTTCCAGAGAGGACACCCAAACTTTCCTTTTCTGTCGGCAGCGTGTGGCTGCAGCCCGGTTACGTTCCAGAAACTTCTGTCTGCGCTCATCAGGGTCTTGCTCTGTTGTCCTCCTGCGACGGTTACCGCCTCCTACTCCTCCGCTGCAGCTACCACCAACCTGCACTGCATGCTGGGATTGGGGTGACTGTGAGTGTTGCATCTGCTGGGCAACTGGTGATAACTGCAAAACAGATCAAAAAACTTTTAAAGGCAACTGAAGGTATTGTGTCATTAATATTACTCAAGAGGAAATGCTGTTACACCTCATGGATAATTACAGCCATGCTATTATTTGGTACAATAGTAAGACCATAGGTGTTTTTTTTGTTTTTTTTTACAATTTGTATTAAAGAGGACATATTATAGCCCTTCTCCACCTTTTCAAACCGTCCCCTGTGGTCTAAATGAAACATCTGTGCTGTACAAGGATGGTCAAAGTATAACATGAATCAAGCACCAGAGGAGGTTTGTGACCCTGTATAAACCAGCTCACTCAGAACGCTCCGTTTTGGTGTGTGTGTCTCTTTAAATGCAATGAGCCCCCCCCCCTGAGTGTTCCCGGTAGACATCACTCCTCATGCCTCAATAAAAATGGCAGACCTGTGCAAAAGTTTTGCTCTAGGCTGGGGATGGAGTCCATGGGTGGAGATATGAGGGGAGGGGGGTTGGGGATTTTTGGACCAGAATCCAACTTGTGACATCACAAGTTGAGCAAATTTGAAACGGAGCATTTTTCTCCGCGTTGTAAGACCTATGCAGACCACAAACAAAGGACTGGATGGATTTATTTCACATTTTGTGGGTCGGTAGACACTCAGGTTACCCAAATATATGTTCAAAAACACTGTCAAAGTGGATTTTTCATAATATGTCCCCTTTAATCATTAATTCAACACCAGTCGACTAGTTCCAAAACGTGATTGGAAATGAACTGTTGCCAGAGGCTAATGCAGACCTCCTAATCTGTATCATGAACATGTGTCTGTTATGTCACCATTTCTTTGCAACAACTAATAAATTAATCTATTGACAATTAGTTTGATGGCATCTTTCAGAGGTACCAGGTACCCAGAACATCTGATATGGAGCAACACATTTAGCTAACAGATATAGCTGATGTACTCCATAACTACACTCATGGAATGCCTCTTGTCCGATCAGAATACATGGTGATTAATGATCATTTTAGTGCATCGTACCTGTGGGGGAACAGACAGAGGAGGTGCAGGAGGCGAACCCTGATGCAGATGGGGAGGAGGTGATTGGTGAGCCTGAGCGTGTGGTACATTCACTGACTGGTGAAGCTGGTGCCTGTGGGGGCTTCCTAGATGCTGCGGAGATGGAGCATGGCATCGCGGTTGGTACGGGATGTGTTGGGTTGGAAGCTGTGCCTGATGATGATGGTGATGATGGGAAGGAGAAGGATGGTGGTGGTGTTGTAGCGGAGGGGCCTGGTGACGTTGTGTCATCATATCCATCATGTGGCCCATGGATGTCGCAGGGTTGTTGACGCTGACCATTCCTGGGTGGTGCTGTTGGAAATGATGCCCCAGTGTCTGTTTGGATCTCTGAGAGGAAATGAAGAAAGAAAAAAAAAAACGGAGGTGAACGTGATGCACTGTGCAGAGCATTTTAAGTTGAACAAAAATCCAATAAATGAAGAAAACCTTTTAGACTTTAAAGTATCTATCAACTTTAAAAAAAAGTTCTATTGGAGAATTGTAATTGCTGTGAGCCAGTTCTATTTTCACAGAGACAAAGAGTTGTTCACATCAAGTCTTAAAGAAAGATAAAACATTTTCTTTTGACATCCTCTCATCTAAACTGCATTTCCTCTGGAGCGTTATCACAAGTTACTTCACGACTTGTGTGCATTGCAAGTTAATTGAAGCTGTTAAAAAAAAAATACAGAAATAATTTAAACATTTGAATTATAAGATGGATTTGGAGTCGAGTTCTTTGAAACTACTGACTTTTACTCAGATTTAAGATTGTGGAATTTATCACATTTTCATCATTGTCACAATTTAAGTATTTGGCAATACATGAGAACAAAAAATCTTTGTATGCAAGAAATACTTTCTCACTCAGCATGTGTGCTTTTTACCCCATTGGATGGTAGGCCTGGGTATGATGGCAATACATCTTTGAGGTAGTCAGCTGAAGCACAATTTATCAGATACTTAAGATTAACCAATTAAATAAGAAAATAAAGACGTGTGGCAAACACAGATATTGTATGAAACATGAAGAAAAGTACAATGAAAAGAACTGTAAGTCATATTGTTATAGCAGTATTGAATTTTGATTTTGCACATTGTAAGCATTTGTATCATACCACGCAGGCCCACTCAGACTGCGATACTTCACCACTGTATGGACCAACACATTCTTTCTTTCTCTGCCCTGATTATACTTTTCTAATGTATAACATGTTGGCTTGGTAAGATTGCGAGGGAACATTTTTGCTGTTTTTTATGCTATATGAGCACCTTATTATATCTGACTCACTCTAAATTATTTAACCCCTTGTTAATAAAATGTAAAAAGCAACAAGCCCTTAATGTTGACATGAAACATCAATTAAAAGTGTCATTTTTTTTCTAAAAGATTTCATTTACATGTTGCCTATTACTGTCACTGTATTCACCACATGATATTCAAACTAGTTTTTAACTTTTATGTTTAAATAAAAAAAATATTCATAAATGGGCAGGTGATTGTACATACACATTTTTCCATCTCCCTCATACGGGGTGGGGTGTGTTTGACCCCCTTACACAAGCTAAATTTGTAAGAGTAGCTGATAAGCTCCTAACCTACAGGCCACCTCAGGTCATACAAGCCCGAGTTCCCACAGTAGCTCATCTCTGCGTTAGAAAATGTGTCAAAATCAAAATGATAGCCGCTCTCAGTTACACTCCCACACTTAGTGCATCATCGCCATTTCTCCTAATTATCAACAACTGTGACTCTGACTGTAGATATGTAGGTTAATGTGTTCCAGTGAATGCTGCCGTCTGCAGCTCGATACCGTCACACTTTATCATTCCCATGTATCATCTGACTAAACACACTGTAAGAGCTAAATTAAAACTCATCTCACCTTTCTCCTACACTCAGCAGAGAAAGCAGGAGAGGAGGAGGTCATGTTTAGAGCATGACATCACCCCCCCCCCCCCCCCCCCCTCCCTAGCTTTAATGCTATCTGCTCCCTGTTACACAATATTTCTTTAAGAGAAGAGGCAGTCTTTTTCCCCCTTCAACCATTCAGCAATGAGAAAAGGGAGCACATTTAGCGGGTGCCAAGGATGAGGTCACAGAGTTGAGCTGTGCCAGCTTAACCAGCCAGCCAGACTGCCAGTCAAACACGCACGCACAGCCTCACACACGAACACACACACACACCGAACAGGACGGGACACGAGTGTTTCAGCTCTGTTTACTACATAGAAACACCCTGACACCATTACATCATGGATCTCCTTAGACTGTATGACACACTACGTTGATATTTCTGTCTAGAGGGATCAGTGAATGAAGACGCACAACTGTACGTGAAACAGTGATCCACTTGTCAAACGTTTACTTTTCCACTCGGCCTGAGTGTGGAGTTACTGTACAACGGAGGCATGTTAATACTTTTCCTGTGGTTTTACAGAAGCAGAGTACTGTTTCACACCTTAGACATGCAAAATCACAACACTTGATGACATTAAATGACAAAGGATTTGAAATGAAATGGGTCTGAAGAGTAAGTTATTGTGGCTGTGCATTCAAACGAGAAGAAGAGAGAGAGATTTGAACCTGCGACCTGAGCGGCTCTGAAACCTGAAACCACTTTTCATTCGCTGCTCTATATACAAGCTCCGCACATGAAGTCATAACCTGTGCGTGTTTGAGTGTGTGTTGGTGTGTATGCAGGGCTATTTCACAGTTTTCCCTTTCTAGCTGCTTTTGATAGCCCACATTTTTAACAATTTATACTACACGCACCTAGAAAGAGGACATGTAAAATTTAGAACGCAAGAAATCAAAAGCATGTTGACACGAGGGAAAATAAAAACATCCAGGATAGCCAGAAATAGTGTGTCGCTTGTCGTCCTGTGGTGCGGACCTGGGTGTGTTTGCGTGTGTGTGTGTTTGTTCTAAAGTGTAGAGTTACACTCTGTTTCCTGGCCATCCTGAGCAGGACCAAAGAGTTTGTTTTGGGGCTTTAATCTTTAAGTAAAGATGAGTGTAGTGAAATTATAAAAAAAAAAAAAAAAGTTGAAAGAGGTAGTTGGATTTTTATTAGCTTAGCTTAGCATCAACATTGGAAGTCTGGAAACTGCACTGTCAAAACATAATATCAAGCATATCAAAAGCTCACAAATGGACTTATATGTTTTATTGTGTGATTAATTTGCCCTAAAACTGCAGCAAAACTTATATTCCAAACAACTATTTGCGCTTCACAATTTTTGCCTGTTAGCTGATTGTCAGGCTTTATCAGATCCAAAGAAGTCACTGCTCCCAGCCAATAAGTAGGGAGGGGATAACTCCCCACATTATAGTTTTTGTTTTTAGGGCTAATTTCACAGACAGGCTTAGCAAGGCTGGGCTTCACTTTAGCTATTTGTGTTACTGACTTTAAACTGTCAGCTTCGTTCTTGTTGTTTTTATTGTTTGAAATATGTTAGCTAGATGACGAGCTAGACGAGCTAAATGTGTGTGTTTGTATATTGTCTCACTGATGCTACATCCATGTTTTATACAGGTTTCATGTTCATATTTGTGGTACAAATATGATATTGATATAAATCTTCACAATCAACCTTTCTGCCAGAATGAAAAAAGTTTATTTCCCAAAGTGCAAAGTAATACTGTAATGCCGGGAACATCATTATCAACTTTAGTCTGAAGTGAAGGTATTGTATCAGTTTTTTTTTTTTTTAATCCACCAGTGTTTTATTCCCATAGAGAGAAGGAAAAGAGCACGGCGACAGGAAGAAAATATGAGTGCTTAAAGCTGACCGGTCAGTACCTGAGGCGAGGAGCAGGTGGGGTTATGTACAGGACCTGGTATACCCATTAAACACGACATCTGCTTCTCTATCTGAAGATGGGAAGAATGTGACACAAAAATAACCTTTCAACTTGAACAAGAAAAAGCTTCAGCACAAACATAACCTCAAGGATAAAGAGTTTTCCTTCAGGTCGCATCCATTAGGATTATTTTGGATCTTTTGATTAATTCATCCGAAAGAGTTAAGTGAATTTTTCTGTCTCCAATGAATATTTCTAACTCGGGGGATCTTGACCACTTTGGCCCCTACAGCCTGTAATCTATAAATAATGACGCAAACATGAATGCAAATGTATATGTGTGAGAAACCAGTCTCCTCTACTTACAGGCATGTGCTGAGCAGATGCCCCTTGCATGGCAGGGTCTGGCAGGGTGCCAGGTAAGGAGGCCGGCAGCGGTTGTCTGTGTCTGTTCCTCATGTGGAGGAGGGAGGACAGCGGCCCGGGAACTGGTCTGTGGTCAACCAAAGGGAGAGAGAGGAACGGGTCATACCAGACAGCTAAAGTTTCACTAGTCTGGGTTCAGAGTGAGTTGCAAGTTGAAACATTTATAGCCGGGACTTAAAAGCAGATGGAGGTGAGATCAAGACAGATTTAACATGTTTGGAAAAAAAAAAGGTCAATGTGGAGATAAAAATGTTCAAAACATTGAGAAATTATATTTGAAGGCTTGTGTGTTTTCAGAAACAACGTTCCAGTAACCCTGGGTAATCCACCGACGTCACTGCCAGCAGTTTTCAAAAGAAAAACTTTCTACTGAAAAATATGTCCTATGATAACTATTGTTCTTCGGATTACCCAGAATAACCAGGATTTGTTTCTGAAATGACTTGTTTCCATAACAACATACTATTTCTCTCCACTGTGTTGAAATGTATGCAGTTTTGCTTGTTTTCCCTTAAGATTGGCAACTTTTTTGGTTTATTAACTGAGCAACACTTTGGGTGTCTTGACTTTATCTGGGGTTTTGATTTATATTCAGCTCCTAAAATAGGGTCATATATAAGGCAGGATGTATAAGTCCTTATAAACAGCTTATAATGAACTAAATGCACCTAGAAGAAGTAAAACATATCATGTTATTCAAGTTGATTTTAAACAAATCAAACAAATGTGACTAAATAGGTGTTAAAAATAGAATCATAAAGCCGTTTTATGCTTTGCCTTTATTAAATTGCTGAAGCCTGGTGCCTGAGGCTTGGACTAAATGCTTCACCTTTGTTTTTCTGCGTGAACTCTAACACGTTTAATAAAACAAAATATTTCAATTGAATTCAATTAAAAGGCCAACCCTGAATTTAAGTGTTAACTGTTGGCCACATGCAGGTCTCCAGCTGTGTGCATTTCTACATTTAAATGAATTAAAAGTGGAATTGAAAAAGTGGACTAGAAATGTTGGGTTCTTTTTTGGGCCATTTGGTGTTGGCTAGATCTGGGACTGCCTTGTAAGAAATCTCTCAGGTAAACTGTACAGAAACAAAATGGGTGGTGGTGGTTGGGGGCATAATAAACCATCATTTTCTACAAAGCTACCAACCAAAATTGAAAAATGAGAAATATGCAGTTTAGAAAAATGGATTGAACCACCACTCAGTATCTGGGCAGAGAAGAGTTGTTTGTGTGTACAGACAGGTGTACACAGAGGTATGAGGTGAGGCGTTTGAAAATGGAAACTTTGAATGTGTGACGAAAGTGAGAGAAAAGAGAAATATGGAAAATGGTGACAGCTTGAGAAGGAGGAGAGAAGCTAAGGGATCACAGCAGGGGATATTGGGGAGCCAGGGTGCCATGTGCTGACATAACCGCTGTGGCTCTCAGCCAGTGGGACAGCGTGGGCCTCCGTGGCCGCGCTGAGGTCATCGACAATGATGTCATCACTGGATCTTGGGTATGCGGCCCAGTTAACATACAACAAAGTTCAGACTCACCAAAGCAGCATTTCCTAAGATAACCACAACAGTTCGACTGGGCCACAAGCCAGACAATCTCAAACTAGGTCACTATGGAAACCAGTGGTAAACATGAGGGGAAACAGTCAGACACAAGAGCTGTGGTTCACTTCGCTGGTTTAAGTGACTAACATGCAAGCTGGCACTGATTTGCTTCACAGTAATGGACAGCCAGCTCTTTCTGCACTGTCCTATAGGGTCCTGTCTGCTAATGGACAGATGTTTGGAATGATTCTTTCACTGATTTACTTTTGGTACCCTGATTGATATAAGCTTAGATATATTAAATATGAGTCTTTGTTTATCAACAGTATGTAATTTGAGCAGAGATCGGTTATAGTTCTGTTGATGGTTGGCAGGAAGGCATATAGAATAAAATGGTTTGGAATTCCTCTTTATTAAACAAAGTGTAAAGAACAGTGCTACAATCTGTGAGGAATCCTGTTGGTGTTACGGTTTTAAGGCACCGACCATGTATTTGTAAAGTTCTGTCTAGAAACCATGTTGTACGTCTCTCAAATTTCCTGTCTGTGTCTGCTGTCTGCCCTCCGAAAACGGCTTAAAAAGTAAGAATGCAGCTGCTCATGTTCATTTATGAGGTGATAACTATGACTGGAGGGGGAAAAAAAAAGAAAAAACAATAAAAGAAAGCTCCAGGAAAAAAGATAATTAAGTAGGCCAGCAGTGTAGAATTTGCAGGGAAAACATTTAAAATGCATTTAAAAAAAAGTCCAACTGGAATGAAATTAGACAAGAGAAGGGAAGCGAAAGTTAAAGTCCTGACAGTAGCTAAAGTTTATGAGTAAATTCTATTATATGCATGTGGAACGTTTAGTTTCTAGGATGTAATTAATGAAAAATGAACATATTTTATAAATGCTTGTAACTAGAAATACTGATCCAAAGGCAGCTGTCCTTTGCAGTTCTACATTTTAGATCAGTTCCAGTTAAGAAAGTCAAATTAAAATTATTATAATTTTTATCAGCAACTAACTAAAACCAATGAAATCAGAAACAAAAAACAAAAATATTGTTCTCATCAAACAGTGTGGTTGAAGTGAAGCTGGTGCTCAATATTAACATTAAACCCTCAGTATGTGTCATAAGATGTTCAGATGACATAAATCATTAGTGTGTTGTTAGAGAAAGAACAGCTGCTCACATGAAAGACAGGAACTGGTCTAATCTGTGTGTTGAACTGGGTGATAACCAGGGAGCCTGGAAGCTTCACAGGCACTGAAAGACTCCAGTCTGGTTCCTAACAGACATAACAGAGGCTGCATTACAGGGACAGAGTGGGCGGTGTCGGTGCATTTGAGTGGGTGTTGTGTAGTAGTTCTCCAGTTTTTTTTTGCTCTGACTTTGTTCTCTCAGTAAATTAAAAACTTTGATTTTTTTTTCCCCCCTCCTTTCACAGTTCATTAGTGCGGTGATAAATTATGCAGGGTGAAGTTCCAGACTGTGCCAGAGAATATGAGTTTGAATACGTCCAAAACAGTATGGGGGAGATATAGAGCAGGAGAGGAAGAAAGAGGGAGAAAGGGCAGTATTAACTGTGTGTGTGTGTGTGTGTATGTGTGTGTGTGTGTGTGTGTATGTGTGTGTGTGTGTGTGTGTGTGTGTGTGTAGCCATGACCATACTCACCCTGAGTGTGTTAGGGTGGAAGGGGCCTGGGTGATAACCGATCCGGACTGGGAGCAGGACAGAGCTGAGGAGCAGGACAGAGCCTGGGAGCAAGATAGAGCTTGCTGGGCAGCTAGGCTGCAGCTGGGGCTCATCAGGGGACCATGAGGCTGGGGGTGCCGCAGGTGATGGGTCTGAGGATGGTGCAGTGGTGGGTGCTGAGGCTGGGGATGTGGTTGCTGGATTTGTAGCTGGGGTTTGAGCTGCTGCTGCTGCTGGGTCATACAAGATGGCCCATTGTGAGAGAGTGTCTGTGGGGAGAAGGAGCAGGATTGAAAATCAGTGTGTGTATGTGTGTGTCTCTGTTTTATTTACAGGGGAGAATGTGATCGTCCGGTGTGTCTTTCCTTGCAACAGGTCAGATATCTGCAGTCGTCTAATTGGGCCCCGGGCTGCTTTTAAAGTGTCACTCAAAGCGCTAAAGTGACAGGCCTGCCAAGCAAACTCCATCACAACAAAAGAACGCATTGTGACGATACATGCTGTCTGTTCTTTCAGTTCTACCTCAGCTGTGAATCAGAATTATTCTGCTTATTTCGGTTTGGTTTGATACCTGTTTGCTCTTCTCCTCTTCTTCTGCCTGAAGAAATTCCTCCTCGATTTCCTTGAACAGACCAACCTCTTCACAATTTTGCAGAAATCTTGTCGGTGTTGGGGTTTGATCTGGAAGCATTGCACAAATACACATTCATAAAAAGGAGAGACAAGTATAAAAAAAAAAAAAAAGCAGACCTTTTTCACAATAGCCTCTTCTGTTTCAGCTCTCTAAATCAGCTGTCCCCAGAACTGAATCTCCTCTCAGCCATGCTCTCTGTCTATCTCTGAGATAACATCAGTCTGTCTCTACGAGCCGTCTAAACACGCAGAGGGGGGTCAAAGGTCAGCCATGCTCTTTGTTTTGACATGAGATTTCCTGCAGGAGGCGTGACACGCTGTGGGACACAAACACTGAAAGAGGGAGAGAGAGGAGGCGCAGGAGTGTCTGCAGAGGTTAGATGTCAGGCTTATGTTTATGTTTACAGATACAGCTGTTTCTATGGTTACAGACCATGTCACATGATTTTGATCATGAATCTGTATCATGATATCACGATGGTGCTCTATACATTATGCACATATCCTACCTCCTTTATAAGCATTGCTGCAACAATGCTGTTTGACATTTACAAACATAAAGCGGTAACATACAACATGATTAGTAAAATAAGAAACATTTATTTAAAGAAACTGACTACATAATCTTTTTTACTTTAAAATAACAGTTCATCTATTTTATTGAACATCCTATTGAAGTTTAGAACAACAGCATCAGTAATTCCTTGATGCGTGCAGTGCTCCCGAGGTTTTGATTGTGGTTTTTGCAGAACATTTTTTCTCTCATTGACATTTTTTTAAATTGCAAAGAGCATCTTAAGTGACATTTAGACTGTCATGGGACACGATATCCCATAAAAATTAGATTCTCTTTGGGTCGGCGGCTCTTTGGACTTTTTTGATTTACTGGGAAAAATTAAACCTTGAAAGGAGAGGGAGACTTTTTATCTTGGTTTTCCAGTTTACAATATGTAACTTTATCACAGAGTTACATGAAAATTCAATAAGTGTCTAGTTGATCAGTGTACAAAAAGATGATTGAAGCTCCAACACCTAATGCTCCTTCTGCAGCCCGTAAGCCCACATAACCTAAACACCACCCAAACCCTCCTCTAGTCCCCTTTCAGACAGCAACACCAACACAACCATCAGCACATTCATAATGGAAATTCAAACACATAAACCTCCTTTTCAATTCACTCTTATTTTCTTAAGTGTCTTTATCAATATTTTTTTCAAGTATATTTGTTTTGTTTTGCTTTTTCTTTGTTCATTTTTTTTTTGTTGTTTAATTCCTTCCATGAACTTATTTCTCAGTATTCTGCAACTGTCTTGACTGTCCTAATATATGCCCTATTTTGGATGCTTTGTTTTGTATTGCCATATAAGCACATGCATTGTTTTGAAACTTTCGCACAATAAAGATTAGAAATAAATTGCAAAAAGAAAACCTTCTTTGTATTTAAGAAAAACTTTATATCTTTGCATTTTTGGTTGAACAAAATAAAAATCCTAACTGAAGATATCCCCTTAATTAATTATTCATTTGACAATAAAATTGTAGTAAACATTTGTTCCAGCTTTTAAGCCACACTTGTAGTCGTAGATGCACGTTATATTGTGAAAGTTTTTTGAATCAATTTGTCAGTTACTTGGGAAATAAAACTAATAATTGATAATCTGTGTTTTGGTATCCTGATCCTTCCTGCACTCCTGCTCCTCACTTACTTTGCCAAATATCTAAATAAAGCATTCATATATTTAGGGTGGTTTGTGCTGAAATCTACACCCACTTCCTGTTTGTAGATCAAAATGATGCTGTTTTCATTATATTTCGTCTAATCTGATGCAGTTTACTGTACAGGTTGCAACAGGAGGCGCTCTGTTTCACAATACAGACTATCTGAGGGAAGGAGGCCTGCATCCAGCTTATCTGATTTCATACTGTATAACGTGGAGTCATCACTTTTTCATGCTGAAAGCCCTGAAAGAAGTCATCACGCTCACAACTGAGTGACTGATAAGAAAAAAAAAAAACATTATCATTATTATTATCTCCATGCAAACTTAGAGAGTGCAACAAGTGCCACCTGACCGCATGTGTGACAGGTTGGTTTGTCCACTCACCTGTAAACGCTGTGTCTGCCTTGATGGAGGAGAACTTGAGGGTCATCTCATGCTTGTGTCTGTGGATGATCAGGTGCTCCTCTAACTGGAAGCGCTACAGCACAGCGACAGAGTGAGAGAGACATGAAGAGACGTGTGCAGCTGTTCGACGTGACACATGAGATGAGACGTTCAGTGAAATGAACTGACGTCCCTTATCAGTCATAAAGGTGTTAGTCAGGTGAAAATGTTGGAATACTTATCGATCCAGCTGTTAAATACAGTAACTGACAAATATAATGGCGGTGTATTCGTTTTAAACTTTTTCCTCATATATTTAAAAAATCTATTTGATAATTTCAGATTTAGGGATTTGTATTCCCTTTTCCAATTTGTATTACCACTGTTTTTCTATATATAATTCTTTATTGCCCACTAGCCTTTTGAGCAAGGCCCTGAAAGCATTCCAAGTCGACTGATAAAATCTTAAATCTGTAAAATCCTGTTACTATCAGCCCAAAAAAATACACTGTGTTCTCTATCATTTGTGAACTACATAGTGTTCGGTGGCACTTTTCCCTCAAATAATACTCATGAATAATAACGTTTCCCCCCCTAATGTAAGCATTTTATTAAACATCTTGCAATAAATTATCTCATTCCTTATTGAAGTTTAATTATACTCAATATTTATTTCATGCAAAATGATTTCCCTTAAAGCTGTAACATTGCAACACACACAGATTCTGCACCCAACTGACCTGAGAGCAGCCGTGAGCGCTGCACACATAAGGCCTGTCCTGTTTGTCATTCATGTCATACACAAGCCTGCGAAACAGAGGGAAGCAAGAACAACATATTACACAGCCGCCTCGCTTGAACACATGCAGGGAACTTCTCTCTCAGTTCTCAGTTACTGTACGATGATCTCACTTAGTGGAAGCCTTTAGTTCTCCATTCTGTATTTTTGTTTTCACAGACACAATGCCTTCAGATACATCACACTGTAAGCTCGCCTGACGCAGTTATCTTCCTATTATCACGGCTTTGTTGTCAAACCGTTGTGTAACGAGATAGATGCCTGTGAAGAAGGATGTTTCACTATGAGACGCAACATTATCTGGAGGAAAGTGAACCCTTTGGTGCCAGTGGGAGCAGTCGTTTTTTATTAGTGCAAGAACCGTAATACACCCAATCCATCTGGGTTTTTTCCTAACTAGTCATTACACAATCCTAATAACATGTGAGCATCCGAAGGGTATCAAGGTCTTACATTATCATGATCACACTTTTCCTGGTTTATATGAAGCTTAATGATAAATATAGTGCAATTGTTTCCTCTTACAATTCGGCTTTTATCACAGCATCAGCCGATAACATCAGTGTGATGAAAGAATATCTAAGATGAGGTAATCACCAGGTAAAAATATCAACACAAACACAGCATAGAGCACAATGATAACTTAACCCTTGCCTGACCCTTTTTTGCTCTTCAGTGAGCATATTAAGTGCGTGATAGGGGGGGGGGGGGGGGGGGGGTAATTATAACTTTTCAAAGTGTCCTTGCTTCAGGCCCTTCATTTTCCACTGAGACCAAAGGAAGAGGATTTCAACTCTCTGACCTGAGGCATTCCTCTCAGCTGACTGCCACCAAACAAGACTCAAACACTTGAGAGGAACCGAGGGTCAATAAGATCCTTCCTTGACTTTCTCATCCTCTTTCAGATGATGACTCCGGAGGACAGGGGGAAGTTATCAAGAAGTGGGTTAAAGGCGGATATGGGGGAGATGAGGAGTGGGTTTGACAGTTTTTTCACAGGTACACAACAACATACGCTCCCAAAGTTAGCGTGAGCGGAAATCGCTGAGAATACAGCAAAGTGGGTCTTGATGTTATGGGAAAGAGTGAGAGCCAAAGACAGGCGCGAGGAGAGAGAAAGGGCAAAAGTACATGCTTCCATAAGAAATGGAAAGTATGTGTGCATGTGTGTGTGTGATTGGGGGGGGGGGGGGGGGGTATTACTGGGGGATGGCGAGGGGAATGGAAAGGGCAAGTGGCAGTGAGAAAGAGAGAGTAGGATGACACAATGAATTGAGGAGAGAAGGAATGAGGGAGGGAGGCGGCACCGGGAGGGCCTACTCCTCCCGACAGGTTTGAACCTGCCTCTGCCCCCATTTTCCAACCCCCGCCATGTAGAGGTGACTTCATAGGTTTGTGTCAGCATGTGTGTGTGTGTTTGTTACAAAACGGAATAAGAAAACAGTGTCCACAACAACACCAGCATTGAACGAAAGAGTGGAAAAAGACTGACGGCTTTCTTGTTTTACATTATTGTAGGTCATGTTGTATACCCTGCAGCAATGACATCACATAGTGCAATACTTTATGATTTGATCAAAAAGATCCAGATCAATAAGACCAATCATCTTAATCTTCAGCAGCTTTTGGCACTAAATCTCTTTTTCCCATTTTTAGCAGCACTTGTACAAGAGGAGCACACTCAGCACATTTTCAGAAAAAAACCTTCTGTCAGAGTGGTTACATCAATGCACAATGACGTCATCCTTAATACATAAATCCGACAAGGGAGCAGACAACATGTTGCCAATTCAAGAAGGATTAATGTATTTGCGTTACAGAAAAAATATTTAATCGGGGCAACGACTTTTTTTTTTTGTTGCCTTCACACCCCTCCTTCCCCCCTTGTCATTAATGCAGGGTAAAGAGAAATAGAAATACAGCCTATTACACGCAAGTTTAAAAGTCACAGGGGCTTGTTAAACATCTACAATCGACACCTTTTAAATTGAGCAGACTTTATGCTACTTTCCAAAGTTGCATGTTTGATAGCCTAAATGAATACCAACTACTCACATCGAGCAGCGGTTCTGACCGGCAAAGTCCTCCGGCAAGCGGGCAGTCGGCACCGGCATGTGTCAAATGGAAATGCCGGCGTGTGTGTGTGTGTGTCTTCTCTTACCGCTCCGTAAAGCAACCTGTTCAACTCATAAACAAGCCCGGCACAGCTGTACGGAGAGTGCTGTCACACCCCCCAAATAGACGCAGTGATGAGACTTCACCCGGGACAGTTAGCCAAAAACTTCTCTCCGTTAACTTGAAAGTGGCGTTGAGAATGATTTGAAAGTCGTCAAAAAAAGGTAGATTCAACAGACAGTAGTAAGAGTAAGGAGTGCGCCCGCTGCGTGGTTTTAAGTTTTGTGAATGAAAGTAAATCGTGGAGGCTTACCTTCAAGTAGAGAGGGACAAGCGGCGCTCCAGAGAGGAACCACGTTGGACTGGAGCGGGATTACAATACGTTCTATTTACAGAAGCATTACATCACCCTCCCGATGACGTCACGTGGGATTCCTGAAGTTCTAAATCATTGCGGTCCCGTACGGAGAGAGGGATCTAGGGGGGCGGGGTTACGACTCGACACCGGCCGGTAGGGGGGGCGGACCGAACGGGACAGTAACATGGTGGAGGATCCAAACCGACGGACAGGCAGTCACGTCAAGTCAAACACACCGGCAGCAACGTGACGGGACGAGGGGCACAGCAGGGTGGGCGGATGAAATAGCCCCCCCCCCCCTCTCTCTCTCTCTCTCTCTCCCCACTGTGTCTGTCTGAAATGGGACGTCCCAGCGTCTGCATCGAGTTAGGCTACATGCGTCAAATAAGCAACAGCCCCAAGGTTTTTCTCTTGTCAAAACTTTTCTACAGTCTATATTTATGATGTCGTTCTTTTCATTTTAAGATTAAAAACTTCTTAGGAAACAGAAACAGGCTTTAGGTGAGTCAGTCCGTGCTTCGACTTCATCCTGGGGTAGATCGCGATAAATGAATCTCAGAATACATAATGGCTACAGTTATAGTACGCCTATAGGCTCTAATAATAAGTGTTTATTCAATGTCTTCATTATTGTCGTAAATAGCCTAATTATAATACAGTTTTAATAAACAAATAATCTGACATGTCAGGACAAAAACGAAAACAGCACAAATAATAATAGCCTTATAATAATAATCCATACTATAATTAGCCTATAATAAAAATGACAATCGTAATGGCAATGAAAACCATCGTTATTTTAATAATATAATGAATTATGATTGAATTACGTTTTTATATCAGCAATATAAAAAATAATCTGCATAACAATACATGATGAGTTATAGGTCATGTAAGGGTTTGTATACACACTGCTTACCTAGCTCTGTCAAATATTACCCTGCATAGTAAAATGATTGTTATGTATCCATGTACCTAACGTTATGGGTATTACATATTAAGATAAGATATTAAGATAATAAAACCTACATTTAGTCTTTTTTTGTTTGTTTAGAATTTAAAAAGCCCTCTATTTGCATAAATATGTTTATCATTGATGCTTTTTACATGTTGTTCTATTATAATTACCTACTTGAAAAACATACTTTCCTTTTGTATTTTGGCCTATTTTTATTTAGTTTGGTTGTCTTTAATAACTCTTTTATTTTCTATGCCTGTAAATTAATGTCAGACTATTAATTATTGAAGCAAGTTTAAGACTTTTGTCTTGGCCAATCAGATTGATTCTTACTACGATACTTACTGAAGTTTGGTCAACATACATCCACTCAAGAAATATGCACAGGCAGCTTAAACCAGACAGCCAACAATCAAGTGACAGCATTGAATTAATACTCATAATGAATACATATTTATGCTTTGAGGTGATAAAAGTAAAACAAATAAAGGAGATCAAGTTTGTAATCTCTCAGGAGTATGATCAAAATCTATCTTAAAAGCTGTTTGCTGATCATTCCATTTAATTCAATTTACTATAGTTACAAGTTTAGAACCAGGGAGGAGATTTGACAATAGCAGTGAAGCGCTTTTGCTAAAGTATTTAACACATTTAGGTACGTTGTGTTTATTTTTACCATCAACACATCCACAGTCCTCCCACACTGATAGTCATTGTGTTTTAGATATGACGTCATAAGTCATAAGACGGACAAAGAGTTTCACTACATCCTGACACAATATAGGGGCATTGACACACAGTTGAAGAAGTTGTTCTGTGTTGTTTTTGAGAAGCTCTAATATAAAAGGTTCTATGCTTTGGTGGATTTTTTATAGTTAGGAGAGATTTGATCAATTCAATGTACATTTGATTTAATAAACATCCCTAAAACAAAATCACTTACCAATTTTCTAGGTGAGTTTTGTGATTCCATAAAATCTCACTTGCCATAACTAAAAGTAAAGACTGTGCTCATTCCCAAGCTTAACCATGGAGTTATATCTCTGCCATGTTTGGTCAAGCTTTCCGGCGACCAGCCTGGCAGGGGCTGAACAGAGGAATATTGTTTTGTTGTGGTTGAAGTACAAAACCAGACCAAACCCCACTGACTCATCATCCACCAATCGCCTAAAGTATGCAAATTATGGAAGCCATGGTAACAAGAAGAAACAGGAAGTTGTGGTGATGTCACTCTGTGTTTTGAGCTCTTGATGGGAGTTTTTGTTTTCAGTGGAGATAGGGGATGTTTTTCCGCGTGTGTGCACGCCTGTGAGTGCACAGTCACACTGAAAAGTGTATGACGGCAGCCAGGAAGTCTTTGGCTGGAGCCTCGGAGCAGACAGTGCCACTGAGCTTACAACTGACCCCATAACTCAGTGACTCTACCAGCCATTAGCATCAGGCATCTTAACCTCAGCATGGCTTTTAACAGCCAGACTGGGAGCTTTCGAGAGCTGCCTGCTCAAAGCCTGATGTCACCATGTCGGCAGAATTATTGGGTTTCAGGTCAACGGTCAAACAAACTTACTGACCTCGATCTGTATGTTACATTATCCCCATTTCAGCTACATCACACATCAGACTTATTTGCCATTATGTGTTGGTCCTCACACTGACTGGTCTGACATCGTTCAAAGACAACATAAAGCTGCTAATCAAAGAAGCTGCACTAGTTTGAAATCAATCTGTAACGCTGTGCACCACCCACAGACCTCAGATCAGATGAAGTCATGCTCTGTAAACTCTCTCTGTGTCTCTCCCTTCTTCCCCTGCCTTTCACAACACATGCTAACACTTCTCATTTACGTAATGGTGCTAGGAACTGCGTCACTGTCACAGCTCTGATACACCAAATGCTGTGTGTGTGTGTGTGTGTGTGTGTGTGTGTGTGTGTTCATGTTGAGTGTGTGTCTACCTGATGGTGTGTAAGAGAGAACATCTGTGCTTTGCTGATGAAGTCATTGAGTTTCTATACTGTACACGTGTGAGAGTGTGGTGGTGTGTGTGATGTCATTGTGTTTGTGTGAGTGTACATTTTTGTGATAGTTTGTATGAACTTGTAGTTGTGAAGGTTTGCATTTATGTGTGTGTGTGTGTGTGTGTGTGTTTTATACAGTTGGCTAGATAGAGGGTCGTCAGAAAGAGAGTGAGTCTGTTCCTAGGTTCTAAAGTTGTTTGCTGAAGTCCCTGGCCAGTGGTTTATGACAGGCTGTTTTAACGCTCGATTAACAGGTCCAGCGCAGGCCAGCCGGCCCTGGTTAGCCATCCCCAGTGATTTAAAGACATTCTCCTCTCTCTGGGAGCCCCACACACACACACACACACACACACACACACACACACACAAAGACAACATTAATCTGTAAACTTTATCGATGTAATAGATGCTGCTGTCAATGCTGTGAAACTGCTAGATCTTAATACACACAAAGACAGAAATTCATCCATTTATTTAGAGTCATCAGATGACTTTGTCAGAGATGGAAAACATGTAGCACATATTTAAATTTCTGCAAGCAATGACTGATTTTCAGATTTAAAAAAATTCCAATATGTATGTTTGGATGCAGTTGCAAGGAAAAGTACGGACATGTTTTATACATGTCAAAAGTTGCACTCTGGCATTGAAATATAATCAATTCATAAAAAGCATTTCATACACAAAAGCAACTGTATGTAATTGTGTAAGGCATGCTAGAAATTTGAAGAGAATTCAAAGCACATTACTGCTTGGAAAATGTTTAATGCAGCGATTAATTGCCATGGTAAATGTAAAAGTTTAATAAATGTCAGCATATTTGTAGCTTCAACCAGTCATTTGACTCTGATGGTGCCACTCCTGACTTTAAGTGACGTTAATCATTTAGAGTTTGATCCTCCTGCTGACCTCTATCTGCACAGAATAACTGCTCAGATCCATTCATTGAGAAGCTCTAGATCCTAAAGGGACAGTGGACAGCTGTCGATCACTGGTAGAGTCCATCACCTCTCGAAGGTCGGTGGTTTGATCCTTAGCTCCTGCAGCCACATCTCCGATGTGTCCTTGGGCAAGACACTTAACCCACTTAACTTGGCAGCGTGTGAATGAGTATGAAAGGGACTTATTAATACTGATTGACACTTTACAAATAGCAACCTCTGCCATCAGTGTGTGATTGGGTAGGTGTGACCTGCTGTGTGAAAAAGCACTTTGAGGAGTCAGAAAACACAAAAATATACAAGCTCAAGTCAATTTGCAATTTACCATTTACTGTAGTAATTAATTTCATGCAGGCACAAGTTAGTCAGATGTAGCACTAAAGGACATTATAACTTAATTTGGGTATTACAATTTATTTTATTCTCATGAATGTAATGTACACCATATGATTTTTGGATGATAGCTGAAATCCATTGAGTATTTCAGAGTAATTCTGTTTAGGCTAAATATTTCTATTGCGTATTTGCAGGTGCATGCTATTACATGCTGCAGCACTGAAAAGTGAAATTTGATAGTATGTTCTTATAAACACAGTGTAATAAAAAAGATTGTATAACCTAAACCCATAAAATAAATACACTACACACAACACATTTGTGAATTTGCTGAAATCCTTTAATTAAATAGACATTACAAAATCATTCAAAAACAGAAAGGTTCACTTAACGGTGGAGGCTCTTTTAATATAGCCTAATGAAATATAAATATAGCCTAAAAACATCAAATAGCTGGCTAACCTAAATATTGAAAAATCAGATGTAGGCTACAGTTATAGCTTGGACTCACACTCATGTTACCCCATGATTTGCCTATCTGTCTGTTAAGCCTAGATGTTTCTTTTATTTTTAAAGGGCATGCAAATGTACTCTGATTTAGTTTTAATAGATATGTGTCATGGCATCACAGTCAGAGCTCCGGGGGCTCATACACCAACAGGTAGGAAGGTCGTGACGTAGGCGGCCACCAACCAGCCCTCCTCTTTCCCCCACCCCCACCGTCCCGCCTGCCTACCAGCTGCGTCCGCCGCTGTCCTGTCTGGTCGCCCGGTGTCTGCTCCGCCGCTCCGCGCTCCGCGGCGTTCCCTCCCCGAACCCGACGACTCTGCCTCCTCGTTCACCGCCCCGGCTCCCGGTCCCCCCCCCCCCATCCATCCACCCGGTGAATGCACCAGCGCCGAAACCATGACGGGCATCGCCGCCGCTTCCTTCTTCTCTAATTCCTGCAGGTTCGGGAGCTGCGGTCTTCAGTTCGAGTCTCTCGCCGAGCTCATCGTCCACATCGAGGACAATCACATCGGTGAGTCGGGCCGGAGGAGGGGGGGGAGATGGAGCTAAGCAGCTAGCTCGTAATAGCTAGCGTACCTAGCTAGTTAGCTGAACGCAGACAGGCTCGGGTTTACATTCCGCTATTCCTGCTGCTCGCTCTCCGTCGAGGCTCATCGGAGTGCGAGTTATTCAATAACATTGGTGTTAAATGCCTTGGAAAAAACTCATTCTCTTTGAAATAAGTACCCGGCTGGTTTTAATTCAGCACAAGCCGTCATAGTCACCTTTTACAGCGGTAACTCGACTCCGAGGGCCGCGTAGGTCTAGGTGTAAGTAGCATTCCGACGAGGCAGAGGTTTCACGGCTAACAGTGCAGAGGAGTCGGTTTGTTTACATTTCCAGGCCTGGTGCACAGCAGCCGTGGCACCTCTGGCACCGGTTTGTGTATTGAGCGTCCAAAAGTCTGTCGCTTTTTGACGCTTCAGGTGTCTCAACGCATCTCTTTTTATTCAGTGCGGTTCGATGATGTTGGTGTCACTTCATTAGTCTAACCCAGTTGATGCAGATTTCCACCGAAAATGATTGACTTGTCTTCCTCCTGCAAAAGCTTCAACTTGTTGCTCCGCTTATAAGATGTTCAGTCAACACTGACGTCAGAGAAAGGGAATAATATAAAACGAATGCAAGTATTTTAAGTAGACTTATTGCTAAGTATTAGTAATAAAGACATAATAATACTATTTTGTATTATTGGTAATTAATAGGTACATTTTAAACCCTATTATAAATATAGTCCCTTAAAAATAAATGACACTTTAATGCAGGCAAGTCATTAAATATGAAAATAAGTTCCTTAGCTTTGTTAATGGTGGATTTTTTTTTTCTGCTATTGTGCAGATATAACTGGGAAAAGTGATTCAGATACATTGTAGTAGTATTTTTGATGTCTTATTTTAAGATGCCTCAATGTTCTTTGTCAAGTGTTTTTTTTAATCTAATGTCGTGACTGCGATTGCAGCTGCTGTAATCGTTTTATTTACTGCAAAGGATTAATAAAGTGTTGCTTTTAGGAGCACATTATTCCCTTTTCAGAAAGACAAAATGTTTGAATAAACCAATGGATTAACCTTTAATCCATTATAGCAGATGACAGTATGAAAAGAATGAATAAAGGTGTGGCTAACTGAAGGTGTCAATAAAATGTTCTGAAGTTAATCAGGGGTAGTCATTATTAGTAGTGTGTATCCATCCTCAGGAGGATGTTTGAGGTGGTGGGGGTGAGGGTGATATAATGGCTGCTTCATTGGAGCTAGTCTCCATGGCAACTGGCTGTCTCTAAAGGGGTTGGGGGCAGTAGGCAATATATTGGCTGAGTTATTGCACACCTGCTGTCGCACCAACAAAGAGCGCTCTTGAGGAGCGTGCTGTGAAAGGGATACTGATGCGTGATGTCATGTCGCATGCTGAATAGGACTGATGTGCTGTCATTAAAAAAAAAAATATGAAGGTTCAAGTCAGTTTTGTGGGACTGTGTTTTGTGGGTGAGGAGAAAGTGGTGGGGTGGCGGGGATGTGGACCGAGCTTAATCAGACCATATGCTCGATGAATCAGTTACAAATTAACCAAGAAGACGGAGGATATCAAAATGTGTTTAACGTCTGGCCATGTATACATTTGTGTCTTCCCAAACCAACCAGTATTTATTTAAAAACACATTTTAAAGAACAAAATTGTAAGAATGGATCTTGTTTTTTCAGGCGCTCCCTGATATATGCACCCATCTGGCTCCTAGCTAGACCTTTTGACCCTGACGGTCAGCAGAGCAGAAAGGCCGTTCCCCACTCAGATCACTCGGATTAATGAGTTTCCCCTCTGCCAGCTTCTGCTGGTCCTTGGCAGCGTCAAGATCACACATAAAACCTAATCAATACGACTCCTAGATCAATTACTGAGTGGATGAGTGTGACAGATGGAGGGGATTGAGGTGAGAGAGTGGAAGAGAGTGGGGGTCCGGCATCCAGCGTTCCACGCCCCCTTTTAGTTTTGAAATGGTGCAGCCAAGTGTGAGCTACAATCAATCAGAAGATAAGCTAATTTGATCCAGCATGCAGGCTCCGTCACGTGCAATGCCAGATAAGCTTTTTAAGGCTCTGTAGATAACGGATTGCTTTGATTTTGCTCCATCCTGCAGAGTGCAAAGAGATTATGAAAAAGCAGGCACATACTACATGTCAGATAATCCACACTGAGGTGACAAAAGGCTGGTGCTATCAGACAGAAATAGCGGTTAAAGTGAGTCAGTGGATCTTTCAGGTCAAATCAGTGGTGGTCTGTCCCAGACAAATTTGGTAATTAGCGTAGACTGTGCTGCCCTCTAGTGTTGGTATATCCTAAGTTCTGGAAATCTTTAAAAAAGTCAAACTTTTCTCTTCATCTCGGTATCATATGTGGATCTCAACATATATCTTGTCGGCCTTCTTTTACTCAGCACACAATAGAACGTGGTGAACACAGCAGATGATCCTGTCTTGATCTTCTCCGTGAGAAAATTAGGTCATATGTGGGGCTGCAGTGATGACCTCATCCAATGACATACCTGTAGTGTTTAGATAAGAGGAGGAAATTGGTGATGTGAACTGTGTTTAGCAGTGTTTGGTTGTTGTCGAGGGCTTTGTGCCGTGGCTCTAGGTAAGAACTGAGGAATGTAATGATGTCAGGCTGGTCGGCCCGTGTACACAGCAGCGCTGCTGAGCCGTGTTGCCACCTGCACAAGCACATACCTGCCTCTTACCTCAACAGAGAGCAGCTGGCAGGGGGGGGGGGGGGTGGTGAGGGTGAGTGAGTGAGTGAGTGAGGGAAGGGAGGATGTAGAGATTAAAATCAAGGAAGAGATTTGAAAGAGAAGTTTAAGAAAGGGAAAATATGGGGGAGAGCAAGCACAGGGAAATCCCAAACATCTCGGCTCTGTTTGGACAGAGTTCACTTGGATTTGGTGTTAGACCTAAAATCAAAGGCTGAGCTGAGAGCACATGTTGAGCGAGTCAGGTCCGCATTGTGTTGTTTGAAGGTTCTAAAGCTCTGCTGAAGCATAACGATAATTAACCTACATTATTATCTTGGGATAATTATTCAGCCCAAAGGCAGAGTTGGGCTGTGTTTCTCTATTCACATATGAAAGGGGAATGCAGAAACAATATAATGAAGAAGCGTCATCTGTCTGTAGGAAAATCCCTCTTCTCTGTGGTTACATTGTCTGGAAAATTACGTCAATTGACATTGCATCTGCTGATAGTGCTGAGCAGTTAGGGAGTATTATTGTTTATTGATCTTCAGGTAGAATCATGATTTTGGTGATATAATCATCAAAGCTGACATAATGAATTGTTTGACAATTTATTTTTTCATGTTATGTGTTTATTTAAAAGGGAGACATGCAATGAGCATCACATGCAATGAGCTTCTTATGTCAAATATGAAGTTGATGCCATGCATACTAGCCGTGGGTAATTTGCCACCCCAAAGCTTGTGGATGAAAACGCAGCATTAGACCAAAAGAAATACAGAAACCGTAAAATTATGAATCAGTGGATTGACAGGAAAAAAAAAACATCTGCAACAACTCGGACAATTGTTTAATCTTTTGTGTCATGAAAGTTTCAGAAAAATGAAAGTTGTCATGTTTCAGCCTCTCAGATCTTTAAAAATGTCCAAAGTGGTTAGTGGTTTTTATATGGTTGCTGTACTTGTTAATATGTTGTAATCCTGTAGTTTCCTCACTGACCATCTTAATGAGTCTATGCCAGATGCTTTTTTAATAATTGTTATGAAATACCAAAGAAACACATGTCATGGGATGTTTTATAAACTTAGTCCAATCCATCCTAAGTTACCAGATCCCACTTTGTGACGTGTGACACGGTAAGAAGCGTGCGTTTGTCCGCCATACTTCCTGAATGACCTGTCAGGGTGTAACGGAGCAATTAGTGGATCAGCGTCCCCCAACTGTAAACTGCAGACCCTCTCAGCTCACTCTTCACAAACATCCACATACACCTAGTCACATGGTTTGCCTTTCGGAAGTCGCAGGGCCGGAGCGCCCCACTAATCTCTGGGAAGTGTAATTACAGAGAAGTCTGCCCCCACCTACATCTCCACCCTCCCTCCCTCCTCCTCCTCCTCCTCCTCCTTCTCTCCTCTCCTCTCCCTCCATCCGGTTGCCTGCTGCTCTACAACACTTTAAAATGCTCTCTGTGGCTTAATTAGCAGTCTGCAAAACAAGCCATGCATTCTTTGCCTGGTTTCAAAACATGCACACATGTGAAGACACACACAAAGACTCACCTAGACCCATACACATGTGCACATCCATTGTGGAAACATGCACTGCACTCAGTGTGTATTCAGCAGGGGGCAGCAGTGCTCTGCTGCTGGGAGATGGATGTCTGCGTTGAAGTGAGTAGAGTGTTGATTGGTTGCTGCTTTTTTTTTTTTTTACGACAGGAATGCTAATTAGGGAGATATTTATAGACCCTTAAGACCCTCAAATGGCACAGACAAGCAGCAAACATGCACAGGGACATCATGAGCACATACACACACACACATACAAGACACGACACTCACTTGTGCATTAGTGTTCTTGGTAGCTTAAATGAAAAAAACTTGTGATTTAAATCTGTGAGAATTTATATTTATGTTGTCTAGTGTGTGTGTGTGTGTGTGTGTGTGTGTGTGTGTGTGTGTGTGTGTGTGTGTGTGTGTGTGTGTGTGTGTGTGTGTGTGTGTGTGTGTGTGTGTGTGTGTGTGTGTGTGCTCAGCTTCCCTATTGCCCCAGCGACAGGATCAGCAGTGTGTTAGTTAACTTCCTGTCCTGCTAGGTGAACAGAAGTCGTAAAGCCGGTGAACATTTACTGCAGAGCTCTCTCTCTCTCTCGCTCTCTCTCTCTCTTTCTCTCTCTCTCTCTGCACCTGGCAGAGCCCACCTACACCCCCCCCCCCCCCAGTACTTGTGACTATGCAAGTTAGACTCTTGGATTTATTATTGAAGATGGAAATTCTTGAAGGAGGGTCCTTTGAAATTCCACAATAAAATTGAGTGTATCATACTTTCTAGTTACACGACTGTAAATGAAATACCCTTTGGAGTATGGACTATGAGTTGGACATAAGGAGCATACTGAAAACTTTTTTTTTTTTTTTTTTTTTTTACTATTTACTGATATTTACTTATTCAAACTTTACGGTTTTATTGCGGTCAGACATATTTGTATCTCATGACTCTGCAATCTCATTGTAGGCCTAGGATCATTATTGTGTGTGTGTGTGTGTGTTTGTGTGTGTGTGTGTGTGTGTGTACTTGGGCATGCAGAGGGTTCTGGTCCCTGCATCAGAGCAGCAGGTAGGATTATTAAGGCTCAGCTATAAAAGACCGTCAAAGACCACCTGTGTGGACCACCTCAGATGAGTGTGTTTGTGCGTGAGCCTGTGTATTATTTGTGTGTGTTTGTGGATGCACACCCCTGCTATCCCTTTTCTTCACCTAGCTTCTCCAGCGTTCAAGACACTTAACCATGTATAGAACTATGGTCTACGCAGCAGCAGCAGCTGTGGAAACAGTATTTTCTCTTTGGGTTGTGTTCTTGTTTGCCGGTCTTCTTGGTGTTCTCCCGCTCGGTGGGAAGTCTGCATTCTTTTTTAATTATGAGGTGTGAAAGTCTGAAAGCCAAAGATCTAAGAAAGCCAACACGCAAACACACACACACACACTTGGGGATTAGATGCAAGGAGCGTCCAGAAGAATGCTGTTAAGTGTTGCAGAGAGATGATCCAGCCCTTAGATCTGACGTGCAAAACATTTGCTAACCATTTCGTATAAAGCTGCAGCTATGCCGTCGTGCACACACAGACACAGACATACATAGTCCATGGCATAAACCAAACATGTTGTAATCTAGAGCATGGGTTCTTGTGAATGTTCCCCCTGTTGAACACTTGATGGCACTGGTACTTCACAGATGCAGCCACCCGCAGTGTTTTCATGCACACAGACCCCTGTTTTCCAGTGAGGGGGGTGGGAGGTGGGGCTTTGAAGTTAACACTGCTTCCCTCCGGCAGTGGAAGTTGCCTACTGTAGTGTGACTGATTTAGCAAGTCAACTGGAAAAAGCTTGTGCGTGTGCGTGTGCGTGTGCGTGTGCGTGTGTGGAGCAATACACTGTGTACATTCATGACAGCCTGCAAGTTGTTTTTTCACTCTCTCACAAATTTCTTCTTCACCACATTCAGGCTGTGGGGGTGATTAATCTGCCGTGGGTAGCATTTGGAATGGCGTTAATAGTAAATTACAGAAGGCTTGGCGCTGGTGTGATAATGCGCCATTTATGAAAGCATCTGAAATGTATCTCCAGGCTTTTATATGTTATAAAGTAACACAGAGGACGCAGTGTGAGAATCCCCCAGCAGTCCATCAGCAAGTCTGGCAGGAAGAATAGATGTATGAGTCAGCCACTTACTAAAAGTATTCACACAACATAACCCTCCGCAGAAGCAGTGATGAATCGGTGATTAATCTGAATGTCTCTCTCTCTCTCTCTCTCTCTCTCTCTCAGACACAGATCCACGGGTCCTGGAGAAGCAGGAGCAACAGCAGCCCACTTATCTGGCCCTAAGCTACATCAACAGGTACACACACACACACACATTCACACTCAACCTAATTTGTCTTTCTACAGGGGGCAGCATTGCTCCACCAGTGACAGCTCTTGCGTGTGTGATTGTGAGAAAGTGTGTGTACATGTGGCTTGCGGGGTTATGGGGAGCAGCTCAAATGACAGATGTCTTCCCATAGACCCAGAAGCGAGTGACTCATCCACAGACACAGCACAGAAAACCACACAAGACCTTCCCTCCCGCCTCCCTGCGATGCTCACAGCACAGCCAAGGGCGGCATCTTAGGGTTGCGGCATGTTTGTGTTTTTGTGCGGTGCACCGATGTGTCATGTCTAACTTAATGCTGTGTTAAATCAGCCCAAAATGCAACATTTACAAAGATAACGGGAAAATAGGCCGAGAGGGAAAGTGAGCATGAGGTTTGTTTTCTGCGGTTTATGTTGTCTGTACTTACTACGCCATGTTTGTGATGACAGTTGTGTGTATTTAAAGGGCCAGCTCATTCAGCAGCTCATTAATGTCATGACGTTCCACTTCAGACTTTTCATTTTTTTCCTTGAAGCAGTGTACAGAACAGCCATTATTAGAAATGATGAATCTTTAAAGATCATAGCAACACAAAACTGTACAAGAGAAAAGCACAAACAAAAGAAGAATATGACAAGACAGGGTTAACACAAACAGGGGAGAGAGGATGAAGAGGACTGGTATTAATATCACTCAAATGGTCTTTTGTTACAGCTTGACTTCCTGCCTTTGTTTCCTCCTTAAGCCCTTGCATGGGCTCATTTTTCTTGTACATCTCAGAAGTTCTCCCCTTTGCTAAGTCCAAGATCTAATCATTATTTTGGTAATAAACCCACAAATACATTTTCATGTAAAACATGTTAATGCACTAACATATCAGTTTGGTAGGGTCATTTATTGCCTCCCATTTAAAAGTTGACCTCAGCACGTGAAGCAGGTGTGACAGTTGTTGGTACATGATGATAAATTCTCGTGCCATCTCACTTACTGATGATGCGTCCTTGTGTGTGCCGTCAGGTTCATGACGGATGCAGCTCGCCGAGAGCAGGAGACCATGAAGAAGAAGGCGACGCCCAAGCTGTCCCTATCCATCACTGGCGGAGTGTCCAGGAACAGCACGGCCACGCCCCCTCGCCACACCAGCGGTAACCTGACGCCCCCCGTCACGCCCCCCATCACCCCCTCCTCCTCCTTTCGCAGCAGCACACCCACAGGTACGGCAGGTGTGTGTGTGTGTGTGCGCATGTTGAAATGTGTGTTGACGAAGACGGATCATTTGTGTGGAGTAAATGAAGGTGTTGAATACAAATGAACCCTACTGGCGGTTTCAGGAAAAAAAAAAAAAAAAGGCTAAAGTTATGGTTGCGCCACCAGGACACAATCAATCAAATTCAGACAGCGCTCTGATGAGCAAATGAAGATATTTGTAACGTTGATGCTATGCAGCTTATTTCATACCTGGTGACTGAGCTTAAAAATCCAAACAAAAAACTCAAGAGCAGCAACTCAAGTATTCTCTTCCAATTATCAAAACCTTCAACAAGTTGGTCAGGTGATTGTTTAATGGCGGAATTTTCAAAATGAAAATCTACTTCTATTCGTCAATGTAAAGAGGCTTAAACCCGAGCCAGTGTCTGCTGCGTGTGTGTCTGCAAGTTGTTTGTGTGCTGGCTTTGCTGGCTCCTGCAGTGCACACACCAGTCAACACTCTGCTAATTACATAGCAGCTGTCACGCTGTGTGATCGCATGGGGCCGTGTGTTGCACAGCCCAGGAGCAGATGTCCAATTCCAGCCCAAATGGTTCCAAACATAGTGTTAGGTCTGGGCTTATACACCGGCAGCACTACACACACACACACACACATGCACACGCTCTCTTTTGACATGTGCCAGGGTGCCATCCATTTCCTCATGCTGAGGTGCAGCATTTCCTGTGTGATAGTGGGGGGTCAGTGGGTTTGTGTGTGTGTGTGTGTGTGCATGTGTGCCTAAACATTTTGTTAATGTAGTAAGTGCCTGTGTGTGTTGAAGGTGTTCTGCACGTAACAAAGCACTTTTTTCAGGCCAAGCAATGGGAATAACTCCCACTTAATGATCTCTTTCTCTTTGCCAACCCCTGTGCTTTTGACTCACAACTCCATACGCATATGCACAACACTGCTGTTTTGTTTTATCATCGCTTTCAGTAACATGTGAGCCATGAATGCACCAAAGTAGGAGCAGAGGATAGAGAGAAGTATTGATAAAATGTTACGTATCAACACTGATCGGTGAAGTTCCCAAGGGAATGAATACATGATGTTCTTTTGGGGTCTGACACTTCCAGTATTTCATCTGGGATGACAAGCTTTGTGTGTCTTGATTGTGCCTCCAGGCAGTGAGTATGATGAAGAGGAGGTAGACTACGAGGAGTCGGACAGCGACGAGTCGTGGACCACAGAAAGTGCCATCAGCTCTGAGTCCATTCTCAGCTCCATGTGCATGAACGGGGGAGAGGAGAAGCCGTTCGCTTGCCCCGTTCCGGGCTGTAAGAAGAGATACAAGGTAAGGGGATGAAGGAATACAGAGAAGTCTGTGTGTGAGCTGCACACCAATAGGACACAATGTTTTGTAGCCTCTGATAGAGCCCACACTGGAGCTTTTGTTAGGACATCACATGCTATTATTTTGAAGAGTCACGTTATATATCTAAAATCTTGATGAGAAGCAATGATAAATGGTGCATTTGCTTTGGATGATACGGCTAACAAAACTCTCATTCAGCCTCAGAAGTCCTTGCTCTTTGATTAATGGACATTGTGGTAACATCTATCCAAAAACCCTTCTTAGATTCAAACAGGAGGAGGGTGCACTTGTTGACCTGAAAGGGTTCACTTGTGTAAAGTGACCTGATCGTCCACTCAGAGTCTGACAAAGGGTTTTCATATACAAATTGTGAAAAGGGAGATACCGCAGTAACTTTAGTTTAAAAAAAGGAAAAAAAAGTTGAATAATATGGTAGTCAGTGGTAGCAGAGATCAGTAGTGTTTGACTGTTGGAACCACAAGATGATTTATAACACTGCTACTGATTATCTGGTGAAACAAACATGAGAAATAGACACAATTATGAGTATTGACTGTCAGAGATGCAAACGTTAACAGTGTTTGATGAAACAATGCAACTTTTTTTTAAAAGGTGAAAATTTTTTGGATTTATTTAAACTCTTGACACACTTTTTTTGGGGAGGGAGGGGCAGTGTTGTTTTGGCTAAGCATGAATACATATTGAGATATCCTCAACTAAACTTTGCATTAAGGTCCATGATTCTACATTTTTTCCATGACAGTTGTTTGTGTAGTCGAGCACAAAGAGAAGAAAATGGGAAACAGCCACTCTTGTATTTTACAAAGGTTAAAAGAAAATCAGTCTTTAATCACCTTTGACGCTGAACAATTAAAATGGTTTATCTCTGTGGATGAATCTGTGCAAAATCCAAGGAGTTAAAAACAGCAAATAGTATTTGTGTGGGAACTATTTCTTAGCCAGATGCAGGGGCTTCCTGAAGTTTCCACTGGTTACCTCTGAGACTCACTGTGGCTCTCTGTGATGATGTGAACATATATGCACATTTTCAATCAGCTAGCTCTGTTGGTAAAGGTAGGTGGATTTTCTGACCTTCTCCTCTGCATGTCTCCTCAGAATGTCAACGGTATCAAATACCACGCCAAGAACGGACACCGCACACAGATCCGTGTGAGGAAACCCTTCAAGTGTCGCTGCGGCAAGAGCTACAAGACCTCCCAGGGCCTGAGACACCACACCATCAACTTCCACCCACCTGTCTCCACAGAGATCCTGCGCAAGATCCAAGGCTAGAGCCCGAGGTCGCACCAACCCCCAACACAGCCCTATCCTGACTTTACCTGACCCTTTTATACCCATCCCACACACTAAAGGATCAAGTGCATGCTTTAAGTTCTTATACCTTTTTTATTTCTTTTTTTATTTCTTTTCTTTTTCCTGTCATATTCTTTTTTTTTTATCCATGTTATATCACTTGTATTTTTGGTAAAAAAAAAAATGTATCTTTGTAGTATTTTTAATGTTGTACTTTTGCACATTCGTATATGCTATCACATTATTTTTGTTTCTATTGTTTGACTGACATAAGGTGCTAACTGTAAAAAACAACAGAAAGAAAAGACAAAAAAACAAACGGTGAAAAGAGATGGAGGGAAACTTAAAAAGAAGACATAAAACAGGGCGTGCAACCAAGCCCCGCCCCTTTTCCCCTGCTCTCTCCTGAGTGGGGTGAAGTTGACATCAGAGCTGGTCTAAGGTCAGTGGTAGTCAGTCTTTCATTGTAGAGAGTATGCTGAGCTTAGATCTGCCTTGGTAGTGACTTCAGGGGGCAAAAGTGAAAGTGTTAAGTTATACTTTAAATAGATATATTGATATATAAACAATAGATATGTGTACATACAAATATAAAAGTATTCATGAGCATATACATTGATAGTTACACTTTATTTCCAAGCTTTATTTTATATATTTTTGTCAGTGTTTTAGAGTAGAGGTTTTTTTTTGTATATGAATCAATAAGTGTTCCTTTCATTCCATATTTGCTGAGACGGCCACCTCAGAGGTCAAGATCAGCCGGCTGACTTTGGGAGGCGAGGAGCTTAAAAGGCCTTTCAGTTCAACACACTCTGATTGTGTGCGATATATTTACTGTTGATCAGGAAGGGACCCTCAGTGCTGAACGTATTAGATAGAGGCCCAGGCCAGTAATTCATATCTGAAACATTTTAGCCATCCATGTATTCCATATGTCCTCATTCAGAGTGCCAGAGCTGCGTTCAAGAGACTTCAGCATCATACTTTATTCCAGTTGCCAAGATCTTTGTTGATGTTTGGTTCGTTCCATGATTGTTGCCAACAGCTCTCCACTGCCAAACATTGACCATACCATGTGCCTGACGAGGGGTGGGAGGGGTGGGAAGGGAGTCGTAACACTTAAAACTCTGGAGGTCGCAACATGTGTGGCATGATTTTCAACTTAGTTGCGCCTCAAAAATGTGCGTTTGAGTTGATGTACATTGTCTGAATGTTTTCATGCATGCTTTCCGTGTCGTAAAAAAGAGGAATAATGTGTGAAAGAAAAGGGTGGGTTAATATCAGAAAGAGATTACCATCTACAACCTGTATTTTTTTGTGTGTTGTAGAAGAGCATTCCAGTTCAATGTGTGTATGTGTGTGATGTAAGTAAGAGCTGTGTGTGTGTGTGTGTGTGTGTGTTTATATCAGCAGTTTCCATCTGGTCAGCCTATAGACTGTATTCTGTGTGTGTGTCAGTGCTCGGATGTTTTCTGCTGCCGGGCCGCTGGTTCGACTCCTGTAGAGCAGGATGGCTGGATTGTGTGCCGGCAGTGTTGCGTCATGTAGTGTAGCATTGGCCGACTTGTTAACCCCTGACAGGGATTTCATCATTCATTGCCTCTAGAAAAACAAAAGCGGTGTCATGCGGCGCTGCACAGTGTGCCAAGTCACATTGATCCATGACATCATCTTTTTTTTTTCCTCAAATGTTTTTATCCTGCGGGGGCTCATGAGCTCTATATGCATTCTTTTTTTTTTTTCCATTTGATGGGTACAGTGACCTCTGATATGCACACGCCCTGCACACGTCCTCCTAGCTGCTGTTGCCATGGAAACCACTGCATTAGCTACGCAAAGACACTTAAAAACACTCCATTTTTGATGTTTTCCTTGCACACCTGCATCTGTTCACCCCCTAATTCTAAGGAGTATGTGAACATTATTTAACCCCTTCATTTATTTGTCATATCCTGCTTTACCAATGGCCTGTACCATACACACAATACCTTAAAGCAGTGCTACCTAACAAATAAGCACAACTGTGACCTGAAAGATGCCTAGTTCTATTCTGAATGGATATAAGTGAGCTAATATCTCTTAAATCTTGTCTGTGGACTTAATACCCTGAAAGTAATTCTGAGATATCTTACTTGAGATCGAAAAATCCTTCCCGCCTTTCAGTGACGGAGAACTCTCTCCGTTGGTTGGGATCAGAGCAGAGACAGGATGAGACCTACAGAGACTGAGAGTCTCCTGTTGGTCTGTCAAACACTCGTAAAAACCATCCCCGCTTCACTGACACCCCTGTCACCATGGCAACAGATCCGGCTCTTCATGTGGGGCCAATTGCAGTATTAGGAATACGGGAGTGGAGGAGCAGAGGCTGTGTGCAGAAGGAGGGGACGAGGGAGGGGATTCAATATTCCAGTACAGTGTACAGTGAATGTATTGTAACGTGTTCTGTTGTCAAGTGCTTTTAAATTATATTTTCGTATGTAACGTGGAGACCATTGTTTCCTTTTTGTATGGGGGGGACAACAGGTTCTGAGCAGAGTAACTTGTAAATGATGTCAAACTGTCTTTCTATATAAAAGAGAAGCTGCTTAAATGTAAACAGGAAACTTCAGAAAAAAAAAAGAAAAATAAAGTAAAATGCTCTCAAGCTTTCCGTTTCTGTTATTTCTTCACTTATCAATCTAAATGAAATACAGAACAATCAAATGAATTAAGACGAGCTTAATTTATTCATAAAGATCTTTGCAGTGCAAACTTTTTTTCCACCTTTCTCTCACACGAAAAGGGCTGCATTGGACACAGGACATACAAACACGATTGCCTTGTGATTACTGGGCATGTGCAATTTTTTTCAAGCCTGAATACAACACTGTCAGGAGGAGTCACTCTAATGACAGAAAGTAGAAAGCTGTGTGATGGAGCCCAGTGGACAACGAAGGACACTCACTCATGACATGATCCTGCACAGAATGACTTTTTCCTTACAATTCTATTTTCATATCTTTAAACTAAGTGTCCTGCTAGTTCTTCAGAGTACCTCTCCAATGAAATAAGAAGACCAACATCTGACCAATTATTCAGTCACTCTTTGATCACTAAAACATGAAGGAGGTCACAATAAGAGGGAGGCGGGGTCACAACAAGTCTCTCGACAACTTATTCTTATTTTCATATGTACAGTACATTCAGAGTAAAGCCTTTCTTTAGTGCAGATACATGAAAACGTAGTGCTGTTTTTGTTTAAACCTTCTCATGTGTTTTTGCAAAAACACTATCATACATACAGTAATACTTTAGTTAGGGGAGAAATCATTCAAGTCAAAAAAGAATCACCACCAGCCTCTTCAATGACAGAAACACACTCGTCAGGTCTCCCTCTGCATTTACACTTAAAAAAAAAAAAATCTTGTTTAATTTTTTACCTTTTCAAGCTTCGACTGTGAGGACAATTAAAAAGAGGTTGGCTGTTTTATGACAAGACATTCCAACTCTTTGTAGAGAATTTCTCTGTGTGCATTAAGAACACAGACTTTGACATTATCTTCTTTAAGCTCCAGCTTTCAGCTTTTCCATTCATAGTCATGATCGCAGAATTAATGCATGCACTACCACTGGTGTTTTACTCCATCACAGCAGAAAAATGAGCATAACATAATACAAAAGTAAAGGACCATAGCACTTTTCCACCAGTGTAAATGATCCACTGACCCACTGTGTAATAAAGTGACAGCTAATCTAGGTGGAGCTGCCAACAAAGGACAAACTCTGCTTCCTTCCAGAAGTCGACTACATTCTTCCTAAGTTGTGTCAAGATTGCAAAAAAAGTGCTAGTGGTAGTGTCTCAATGGGACAACTTAACCAAACCTCAATCATAACGAACTAATAGCTGACAACATACTTTTTTTTTTTTTTTTTTTTTGCCAATATCAGAATTCAACACACGTCCTCTGCAGCTTTTCACTCGATCTGCTCGAAGTTGAGCACGTGGCCGTCAAAGTGCGTGAGGACGTGCCTCTCGAAGAGCTGCTGCTGACAGTTGAGGGGAAACTGCTCGGAGCAGACGGGGCAGACCTTCCAGTGGCTCTCGACGTGCTGCTCGAAGCTGCGTTGCTCGAAGTGGGGCGGGAAGATCACCTCGCATAACGGGCAGCGCTTATGGACGTCACTCCTGGAAAAGGGAAGGGGGGGGGGAGGCGACGGTGGAGACGGGCATGACACAAGATAGACGGAATCGTTTCAACTCTTATTTTATACTGATTATTTTCATCTGATGTTAGTATCATGTGTTGCATCTATAAACAGAGAGTGCATGATCATGTATGTGTATTTTTTGCTGTTATTGGTTTTGTTCCATACTTTTGACTTTAGATCTAAAACGTCTACCCTTTTCAGTTAAATTAATTGTTTTTAAAAAATTATATCGTCTTCTTTACTTACTCCATAAACAAACAGAATAGTAAGGAGGATCCCTTAGTGACCTCATTTGACTCTTACACAGGGAATTACTTACTTTTTGTCATGTGGCTTCTAGAGAAACAAACTGATTTTAACGCATAATTATTTCACGTTCATCAGTTAGCTTATGGGTTGTCACACTACCTGGAGTCAAAACAGAAGCTGCCCCTGGCGTCACTGCGTCGGCTGGACTGATGGTCACAGGATGGCTGAGCCCCGTCAGCAGCCTTTGAAACACAACACAAACACACAGGACAAGGTTGAAACTGATGTCTGATTTTATGCTTGTAGTACTCTATGCTCACTAGAACACAGCCTTCAAATGCGTTCACTAATAAAAAGAGAACACAGTTTGAAAGGGCTTCAAAAGAACCAAACCTTCACAGAAAGTAGTGTGTATGAATGCGTTACTAACTGATCTTAGGTCTGTCCTATAGCAATCTAATTATCTAGGTCTATCATCTATCTAATTACTCTGTAAACTCTCGGTCATCCTCGTCTTTTTGAGCCTTGAGTTCTTTTTGAACCTTGAGTTCAACGATTCTGCTTTCAAGAGCAAGCCACTGTTCCCTTGATTCAGTGGAGTTGAGTTCTCCAGAGAGAAAGAGAGATAGAGAGAGAGAGAGAGAGAGAGAGAGAGAGAGAGAGAGAGAGAGAGAGAGAGAGAGAGAGAGAGAGAGAGAGAGAGAGAGAGATAGGAAGTATATTCTGTGTATGCAGAAAACCCAAAGTGAGGATTAGAAGGCAAATGCTGGGATAATATTTAGCATGTCAAGTATTTATGTTGGATTAGTATAAGGGTTACATTTTTGGAAGGATATTCCAAAAACAAGTCATGTGATTAAAGTAGTGCTGTCAACTGAGTGAAGAAATTAACCTAATTCAGTACGTTAGCACGTTAGCGCTCACATTTTTTGGCTCATCGACCGGGTGCTCTGGGCCTTCAGGTGGGGTGGTGCTGCGGGTGGGCTGCATGCAGACCACCTCTCGGTTCCAGTCTGGAGCTCCTGCGCTTGGACTCGGGGGTGTGATTGGGGGTGCACAGGGAGGGGCACAGGTTGGGGCTTCAGGTGGGGGACGGGTCATGTGTTCGGGAGACAGTGCAGCATCCACCCGATCTAGAAAAAACAGAAACGCATCCAACTGTTAATAGTCCTGAGTTAAAGGGAAAATAGGAGAAGTGTCCATCGAAGTTTGAATTCCTCGCACCTCTTGTGGTGTCCGTGGAGTAAGGATTGCCGTACTGCAGCTCTGCAGGCCTCTGTGGCACCAGGGGTGGAGGAGAGGGGTCCTGTGGGTATGGAAGAGGGTAGCGCAGCAACATCGGCTGCCTCAGCTCGGCACCCTGAACACAGGCTTCCTGCTCCCTCTGCCTGCACACGTAGCGCTGCAGCTCCTGGAGGTCAGACAATAAATATCTCAACACCGGACATATTTTTGTCTTCTTCTCTGTTTCAGTATGACTTTGAGTTTTTCACCCCTACAAATGTGTTGATTGTTATAGTGTATCTTCACATGCACAATATTTAGATCCATATTTTTAGTTCCTTCTTAAATTCCCGTTTACACATCTTTGCTATGCACACATGCCAAACATTCTGTCTTTGACGACAGAGCGATTGCTTAGAAGAAATGTGTGAAAGGAATCTAGGAAATGTTCCCATGGCTCATTTTTCACTCGGGGAGTTTAGCATTTTCAGCTGTGAGTTAAGTTTTTCCTCTACATTGTTTCTGCCCTTTGTGATTATATCTGAAGCACGAGCATTAGTACCCTACTCATTACTGTAATAGGTGTCAGACTCCGGCTCCCACTGCTCTCGCTTTGCGGATGGAGGCGCTCGCTCGCTCCCTCCTTCCTGTCCCTACTCCCCCCCCTGACCTCCTCCCTTAAAGACTTCATTAGTGCACAGCTATCAGGTTTAACATTTAAACCAGGGTTGGAAAGGTGAAACAGACACGTCGCGTGGCATTTGCTCTGTCTAATGGCACTGTATCAGTGGGCAAAAGAAGCAGGTATGGATGTATTAATTAGTGGGGAGTGGGGAGAGGGGAAGGAGTTTCTACACTGCACTGGAGCTCCTATAATTGAATGTGAAGATCCACCACATGGACTTCAATTGAGAGCCAACATCTCTACTGTCAGAACTACAGGTTGAGATGTAACAGTCGGCTTTTTCCGAAATAAAACTTTATCCTTGGAACATTTTCGAATGAAGAATTTCACTGTTTCGACTGTGAAGAAGTGATAAACAGTGTCCGCCTGGCGCTGCACCTCCTGTAGTTGCTCCTTGTCTCGGAGGGCCTGGGCGAGGTTGCGTTTCAGCTCCGCCACCTCGCTGGCTCGCTCTGCCATCTGCACCTAAAGAAAAAAAAAAAAAAAAAAAACATCAGGGAGGAGTCCATAAGATAACGTGTAATTAACGTTCCTGTACAACAAATAACATTCATTTTAATAACCAGTCAGATTTCTGGAAGAGAAGTGTAAGTCGTGTCCTCAGTGTCCCTGCTGACATTACCGGCTTGAAAACAAACCAGAGGTACAACTTGCAATGTCTTTGATCAACGATGAATTCATCTATTATTATTAAAATCACTTTTTGAATGTTTTATTACATTATCCAGTATGTCTCCCAAAGTCAAGCGAGTACTTTTTTTTAAGCCTGATTAGCAAGCTGTGCTCTTTACAACAACATAAAACAGAAGAGAAGCAACAAGGAACAAGAATCAGGGATTATTTGTTGTCTTTGTAGAGATTTGTAGATTAATGAAGGACTGAATCGTCTGTGGAAAGGGTTTTGGGTCTGTTGACTTGTTTCATTGTAAAGTTGTTTTCCATTAAAGCTCCTGTTTTCATACGTTCTTTATTCCATCATTCATGACACATGATCAAAATGTCTTTGCTCTCTGTCATTCCCTGTGTATCTTTTGAACTAAAAAAAAAAAAAACACCTTTATATTACAGTGATAATGTCCAGAATTCTATTTACATATAATAACAATGGATGTGTGACTTCTGGGAAGTATACAAAAAAAAAGCAGGAGCTGAATACTAAAATTAGGAGAATCACAAATCTAAAAGTCGAGAGAGAAATCGAAATGACTGTCTTACTTTCCTCGATCAATTTCAGAGTACTCAAAACAGTTGCGGATTGAAATGACGAGTAGTTAGTTAAGTGACTTGTTGAGTTTTTGCTTCAACTCAAAAAACCTTTCACGCACTCGCTCTTCCTTTCCTTCTAGTTTCCGTGCTCAGTGATCAGGTTGTATATCATCTACCTTTGTGTTTACAGACTAAGTGAGACATCAGTATGCAGACACACAGGCAAGCAAAGGAACAAAATATTTGTTCAGTTGAGTTTTTATTTAACCTGGAGCGGTGTCAAACGTGCGGTGCTGTAACGCCACAGAGACGGTGTGCGTGTGCAGGGCAGGTCTGAGGGCTGCGTAGTAAATCTGTTACTTTTCTAACAGGACTGACTCTGTGGGATAGTTTACATGGCTCTCTTATTTTATCCCATTACAAAGGGTCCAAATCCCCTCCTCTGCCGGTTTCTCTTTCTGCTTCATGTCCGTCAGTCTATCCAGCTTGTTTCACTCTTAAATTCAGTTTGCGTCTTCCTCTCTCCCTCTTCATTCTCTTTCATCTCCTTTTCCTACTCTCTTACCCTCCCCCCCTCTTTCATTAATTTACGGCGCTGTGTTAGGAGGTTAAGTTCAGGTGAAGGGATACTGCAACAGTGGATTTCTGTGCTCCCTCACTGTCTCCCTTTCTATTCCCCCCCCTCCCTCGCTCTTTCCTCTGGGTGGCTGATGTAAACAGCCGTAAAGCATGGTGCTCTGCGGCTGCCTGTCTTGTCAGTCTCTGGGGCCATTAAGAGTGGCTGTGAGCCCGGGGCACTCGCCTCAGACAGGAGACTCTATCAAAGACAGGGGAGAGCCTTATTTACAGCGCAGATAAACACACACTCACTCACAAAAGATTAAATGCCGGTAGGTACTTTGGCAGACATTCACAAAAACGCAACAGGCCCGGATAGACGCAACCAGCTCAAGTGCCGGCGTTGAATCACGCACACAGACATGCCACACACATCGGCTGACACAGTGGGTGAAGTTCACGCTCGGAGTAACCCGGTTAATGCAAGTGAACTGTTATAAAATGTGTTTCAGCATGTAATTATTGACATTTATTAGCCAATTTACACAACAGTTCAATTAGTTATCTATCCAAGTGCTGCCACTAGTAAAACCCTCCTTGTGTCAACAATAGTAAGAACTGGAGGAGGGTAGTTATAGGCAAATCATGTAGGCACAGGGCAATCAAAAAGCAACAGCCTCAAAATGAAGACACGCCCGAACACTTACTCCATGCCACAATGGTTTGACTATCATTGTTTTTAGGTTCTGTTGTACTGTGCAATAACAAAGACCCTACTTATTATGTATAACATCAATTTTAATGAAACATAAAGTGATTTCTATAATTATTCACCGGGTTGAATTTAGCAAAAAAAAGTGACTATAAAGTGGTTTAAGCCTTAAAAGCCTGCAAAGTGATGATTCGCTGCTTTTCTTGTCTTTACTGTACATTATTTTTTAATTACAAATATATCCGTATATATTGTTTAATATTTTATATGTAGGCCCATATGGTCTAAGCTGTCACTCAGGCCTCTCACCACTAGGCGTGTGGATTGATGGCATCTCTTAGGAGCAGCAAGATTTGGCAGCATTTTGATCGAGAGGAAGTAAGTAGGAAGTAGTAAGTTGTAAGTAGGCTGTGTCTGGCATATTGATCAGAGCCTTATGTCACCACAACCAGCACAGGCATACGTTAACCTACAAGGAGGACCGAAAGGCTGGGGGCGATGGTACTGTCAACCTGAGGTCCAAACTGAACTAGTTTTCATTATATACATCTGATTGGTTGAAAAATATCAGAAGTCTTATTAGGGAGCTAATGGGCCGGTCTTAAGCCAAGACCAGTGTGTTGTTTTAATCTACATTTAAAGCGTGCATTCAGGGTTCACTAGCTGCCTTGTTAAAGGACCTGAGGAAACGGCTGCTCATCTTTCTGCCACTCTGTGAAAGTGTTGCTTCTTACCCGGAATCGCTCCTCTTCGTCAGCCAGGCGCTGTTTAAGCGTCTCGTTGATTGCACATTGCTCCCTCCACTTTTCCTCCATCATCGCCAGCTCCTCCTCCACCGAGCGAGTCTGCTCCTTCTCTGCCTCCCCCACATTCCTCGCCTTCGCCTCCAGCAGCACATGCTCCTCTAAAATATCCCTCGCCTCATCTGCCTTTTGCGGCACCTCCACCTCGCCTTGTGTCTCTTCCTTGGCGCTTGTTTTCTCGTTCTGCACCTCCACCCAGCTCGTCATCCTCAGGCTCTCCTCTGGCAGGCTGTCCTTCTTCTCCTCTTTTCCTTTCTCTTTGTCCTCTTTCTCCATGTCTTCAACTTGATTTGTTTCTCCCTCAGCCTTCACCTCAGCACTCTCCATCTGCATTTCCCCCCTCTGATTGTCTTCCTTCTCTGTGCTGGAGTATAAATCAATGTGTGTGGATTCCCTGTCACTATGTTCTGGAGTGATTGTCATTTCAGCGGCTCCTTGTAGGACTGCAGCAGCTATATTTCCTGTAAACACAAAGAACAAAGAGTAGTGCTAATAATGAAAAAAAAGTGTCAAAGTGTTTAAACTTTAAACTTCAGTGTAAAGTTCCTCCTGATAGTATTCATCATCTATAAGAAAGAGTGTTTTTATTCATTTATGTCATCAGCTAGTTGTTCAAAGACATGCATGTTGGAGAGTGAAAGTATTCGCATAGCGAGAGTTACGTCCAGTCAGGTGAAAGTAACTCGCTTCACAATCTCATGTAATTGCACTCATTGACTCTCAACTGAAAATACGGTTAGTGGAAAATCTTGAATTGCTACCTTTCCTTTGCACGATGTAATTTAAACAATACACCAGCATACAACAGTTTATTTCCACTCATTTAAGTCTTTATAGATTCACTTGTGTTGGCTCCAACACAAGTGTTTATTTTAAATGCATTCACGTTATACTCAAAGATATAACAAACTGATGATATACTTTTGTAATTAAGTGTGTGTTTGTGTGTTTGTGTGTGTGTGTGTGTGTGTGTGTGTGTGTGTGTGTGTGTGTGTGTGTGTGTGTACCAGCTGTTGGGGACTCTGGACTAGGTGTCAGTGGCTCCAGTGTCGTCTCAGTGGATACATTTCTCTTTGGCTCCTGCAAAAAAAACAAAAAACACACACACAAAAAATATTTTCTCACAGAAAATGTCAACAATATGCATAAATTAACCTGAATGTGAAATTGTGTGAACATATTTTTTTTTTTTCTGGGAGTTTATCTACCTAGTACTCACCCCCTGTGACTCAGTCGTGTTCAGTTTTGCTACCTGCCTGCGAAGGCGCTGACACTCCCTGTACTTCTCCTTGTAGTGCTCTGCAGCCATGTGAAGACGCAGCTTCAGCTCCTCCACCTCTCTCTGCAGCTCGGCCTCTGCCTCTGACACCACCATCACACTGGGCATCGTCTCCCCGCTTGTCCCAACACCCTGGAAGAGAGGGAATAGTGTGGAAATAATTCCCACAGGAAAAGTCTCTTTCATCATTTTCTTCAGATTTCTCTCAGCACAGGCCAGTCAAAGCTTTAGAATTGAAAGACAGAGATACAGAATACTGATGTTTGACACTAACCACTTCCTTATGTGCAGTGCTCCTCATGCGGTCCAGCTGACTCTCCATGCGTTGGCACTCGGCCTGAGCATCAGCCAGACTGGCACGGAGCTTGTCAGCTTCCAAGCGGGCGCGGTACAGCTCGGTCATTGTGTGGTCTCGGGCGCTGGCTGAGTCGCGGAGCTCCGAGGCCAGCAGAGAGGCCTGCTGCCGGGACGCCTGGAGCTGCTCCTCTGCTTGACGGAGCTGCTCACGCACACGGGCCAGCTCTGCCTATTGATATGCCAAAATAAATGTAATCAATGAATTATATCTTATAATGCACATACACAAGATAATATAAAAACTGTTCCCTTGTGTTCTTATTTTGCTGACACTGACATTTTAAACCATGAATACCTTGTCAGCCTTGTGTGCCAGCAGCTCCTTCTCCAGACTGTCCCTCTGTGCAACACACACTCTGAGCCTATCCAGCTCCTCCTGGAACTGGGCAATGGTCACCTCCCGGTTCAGCTCCACCGCTTTCAGCATCTGCAGCTCTGCGCTGAGCTTAGTGTTCTCCAGCTCGGTGCTGCGCAAGTGGGACTACACATGTGACGAACCAGAGAGAAAAAAAGGAGAGGTCAGAATTTCAGTCAAAAGGTTCTTCTGATTTATCCAGACTTAAAGAATTAAAGAACTTTCTTCACACCTTATAGAGGTCTCTTTCATCCTTATCGTTCTTCAGCTGGCTCTCCAGGCTGTCTCTCTCTGCTGTCAGCTTCTTCAGACGGTCCCTCAGGCTGTCACATGAAAAACAGCTTTTAACTTCAAACCTATTCACTGACAAAATTCAATTACACAAACACTTTGTTTGATGTTTGTGATTCTGCTTAGTAAGTGACAAACTTCAGAAGACATCTCAAAAGGCCCTCAGTGTGTGTTAACTTTCAAAAGCTGTCTGTGACCAACTGAATTTCAGCAGAGCATTTTGGCCAGAGGGCAGGGCTATCTCTATCAGGTAATTGAGGAAAAGAGGAAGAAAAAAAAAGGAAAAAGCATTTTATAAAAGACATTTCAATATCTGAGAAGTTAGTAACACCCGTGATTAGCTTATGTTTAAATTGAAAGAGGGTGTCTGAATATAATCCTTAATTTGAAAGTTTGAAAGTGTATGCTTCTCATTATTTGTTCTTGTGATGTAGCAGGTGTAATGATGAAGATGTTGTAATGAGAAATCCTTCTCAAACCCGTTCTTAAAGTATCTTGTCCTTGCAGATGATTTCGATGATTGGTGGGTTATCATTCTAAACTCACCAGTCCAGCTCGGTCTCCTTCTGCAGGCCTCTCTGGGTGACTCCCAGCAGGTCCTCTTCCAGCTGGCGGACCCGGTCCGTGGCCTCAGACAGCCTCCTCCTCACCCCCTCCCGCTCTTCTGACAGGCCCTGTGAAGAACGCAGCAGCTCCTGTGGGACACAAGAAGCAGCTGTGGATCAGAGTGACAGGTGCTGAAGCCAATCACAGATACAAGAGTGAGAATCAAGAACTGATGCAATACTTGTTCTTCATAACAGATGGTGATATCACATGTGACTGTCATGTTGCATATAAAGTAGATTTGAATGTTTAAATGTTCATTCTATTTATTGTTAGTACCTATACTTAGTTGACACTTTATTAGGTACACCCATAAAAAACAAAAGCAGTGTTCTTACCCCCCCCCCCACAAGAAAAACCAAAATGCTTTTACGACAGTTAATAGATATTTTCTAAACTGTTCAGATGTTAATTAAGGTACTAATTAATTGTTCACATGTTGCTGTGAAACAATCTTCACTCCAGAATCTGCCTGAGCAAATCAGTTCTTGAGAGTCAGTAATCTCTTTTTACAGATTCTTCCTGTACAGAGCCTGTTCCCAGCAGTTGGATTTTTCTCCTTCTGTTGTTACAATGTTATCGGTATCTGTTTTCTTATTCATTTAATACTAACAAATAGTTTCATTTTGGCACCTTTGCAAAGCTTGTTGTAATGTGTTTTTAAGTGCTTCATCAAAGAAAATAGTTATTTTCTTTAATTGTACGTTAGTTTTGAAGAAAATAATTAAAATGTATGGACTAAGTTTTTTTTTTTTTTTTTTTTTGTATTTTTCTGCCTCTGTTAGGAGACAGGACGGTGGACAGAGCCAGAAATGCAGAAGAGAGAGAGAGTGGGGAATGACATGCGGGAAAGGCAACACAAGCTGGATCCGAACCCGGGCCGCCCGCCTTGAAAACCAAAGCGGCGCGCACCAACCACAAGGCCACCAGCCCTCCGGGACTATGTTTTTAAGGCATGTCATTTTTTTTATTTTAATTTTTTTATTTAAATAGGGACAGTACACATTAATGAACATTAACATAGATTATAGTCATACTATCATTTCCATCTGTGGTCCCTTGGCAGGTTGGTGGTAATATATGCTGCCTTTACATCTCATTAACCTGTTTTTAACCTGTTTGTATTTTTATTTCATTGTAATAAGAATGAATGTTTTTTCTGTTTCCCACCTATCCAGCCTGTATGAGGTGCAGGCGTAACTTGTGAATTTACCCTCAGGGGACCAGTGAAATCTTATCTAACCATCAATCACCAAACAGTAGTTATTAATCATTCCACTTGATGAACACAAAACCCACATTCAGAATCCAAAAGTTACTGAATTGTTGAAATTGGATGAAGAGTAGCAGCTTGTGGCTATAACCCAAGTAGTAGGAGAGAATAGACATTCCTGCAAGTGTGTGACAGATCATATGAGGTCTGTTTTTTCCATGTGGTAGGGCGGCTGAGGAAATGCCTTGTTTGAACTTGCTGCTAATCAGCAGTGAAGAACATTAAATCATCCATAGCTAATATTGCTTGTGACAGAACAACATACCTTTTGCACACACCCTCCTTTCTTTTTCTAAACACATACTCAACTCACACGGCTGCAGAAAGATGTATCTACAAATTCAAATACATGTGGAGATAGAAGGACAGCATAGAGTGCACATGCACACAGCAATGCTTTCTCCGGCCTTTCTCCCTCTGGGCTTGGCTCTGTGCACATTACTGTATGATTTTTATGGCTGGCGTTTGGGAAGCACTTTAGCAGTGCATAAAGACCTTATAAAAAGTGTAGTCATAAAATTAGCAGCCACAAAATATGTACTTATGTTTTCATGTTAAACTCAGGATATTTTCATCAGCGTGGCCTGAGCTAACACACCTACTGTAAAAAGCTCTTCAAAAGACACACACACACACACACACACACACACACACACAACGACTCGCACAAGTCGTATATTACACATGGACATGCCTGTTGAATGAGAGGCAGCACGGTAATAACAGAGTGTGTTTGTGTGTGTATTACCACGTTATTTATGGCGATTTTGTCCTTCGTAAAAAGAGAGCAGCGGACTAACTGAAAGCAGCTTGCTCTTTACTCCGAGGCCACACTACAGAGCTCCACTAGGGGGCGATAAGAGACTGGACTCAAGCTTAGAGAACTCTTGGCAAGTTTCAGAGTTTCACCTCTCCCTCTTTCTGCTTCCATTGAGGTTATTTTAGTTTACTGCTGGTTTAAGGTGTGAGTGCAAAGTTAGCGCTTATCAAATGAGTAACTCGTAAAATACTAAAATATGAAATCTGACTCCTCTTGGTGAATTAAGGGTTGAAGAGGGGAGGAAAACTCTGAGGATATTCAAGAAGATCCCCTTTTTTCTGTATTTTTTTTTACTCTGATCAACTTTCCTTTATGCTTTATCTTTTAGCTTGCTATGTCTAAGTCCAGATGTTTTAATGCCAGAAATCCGATACAAAATTACAAATGAAGAGAGAAAACGATTGGAACAGACAGACTGACAGACGGGGAGAAAATAAACAGTGAGAAAGCGGTGGCCACTGAATCGCGTGACTGAGTGGTGTTTGTCCCTGAGGCTGGGCAGGGCTTTTTGTCAGGCGGGCGGTTTGTGGACTACCCTCCTCTCATTCCACACACAGACTAAAAGGGTTTGCAAGCGGGTGGCATAATGAGTGTGTTTGTGTGTGTATGTGTGTGTGTGTGTATGTGTTTGTGCATGAGCATGTGTGAATGCATATTAGAGGGGCCTTGTGGTGTGGGACCTGAATGTGAGTGTGAGGGTAAAGGAGGGGGGCAGTTTGTGTATGCGTACATGCATTTGTGTGTGTGTGTGTGTGTGTGTGTGTGTGTGTGTGTGTGTGTGTGTGTGTATGTGTATGTTTGTGTGTTTGACGTCATGTTTGTTCACTCTGCGGTCGTGATGGCATCGTCCCTGACGCCAGATGCCCAAGAAAACTGCTTCCCAATTCCGTTCTGGCCCACTGAGTCAGGTCGTTAAAAAGAGGGAGAGAAAGACTGGCGCACAATACACACACACACACACACACACACACACACACACACACACACACACACACACACACACACACACACACACACACACACACACACACACACACACACACACACACACACACACACACACACACACACACACACACACACACACACACACACACACACACACACACACACACACACACACACACACACACACACACACACACACACACACACACACACACACACACACACACACACACACACACACACACACGCCGTGGCTCCTTGTGTGTCTCTCAAACATGGTCAGAGATTATTCATAAATTCGGGCCTTTGAAGTTTTCAGACCTGTGATCAGTGGTGAGGAACTGGCTCCACACACATGTGCAAATAGGGATTGTCTGTTTATATACAGACAATCCCCCCCGCAAATACACACACTGCATACAAATACACAAACGTTCAAACACACTTAAACTCTCCTCATGGGTCAGTGTTTGTTTGAGCCTTTGTGTGTCATTTGCAATGCAGTTTTTTCCCTTAATTAGCTTTACTGACAATGACTACAAAATTACTAACACATTGTATATATTCTTGGAACAATTATTTTTGGATCTCCTGTTGTTTGATGAAAATGACACCTATGGTCAAAAAAGGTTACGAAGAAAAGTTCAAACGTTTATTTGATTCAATAGAACTGAAAATGTATCAGCTAATATCAGCGTTCTCATACGAGTGTGTTGTGTTCAACAAGCAGTATTACCTCTGTTTCAGAGCACCCCCCCCTCTCTGACCTGGTTGTGTGTCCTCAGCAAGCAGCACGTCTCCCTCTCCTGCTCCCTTTCCCTGGCCAGTCGTTTCTGCTCCTCCTGCAGCTGCAGTTTCTCATCCTGGAGGATGCGCATGGCCTTCAGCAGCTCCCTGCGCTCCTGCTGTGCCTCCTCCACATGCTGCCAGGAAGGAGGTAGAGAGGGTAGGGGTAAAGCAAGAAGGTGAGAATGGTTCCCATCTTTGTAAGATGTTCAAGCCACTTAGCGTTATGCTATTTCTGTTCCTGACTACGGGCAGTTGGTATCATTTTCTATTCTAGCTTAGAAAGACAAAACTTTAATGGCTTAATGATTTCAAAATGATATCTTTTTGAGATACTCAGGGATGACAGAGGCTTGTATTGGGACTTTTTATTATCAAACAAACCCATAGGATAGAAAACAAAAACACATTTTTGTGTTTCATTTGTTTGGCCTTACCTCTAGCAGGCCACTCTTGGTGGTGACGACCAGAATGTCTGAGTTGCTGTCATCCTCGGTGACGGTAAGCAGCTCCTCGGTGGGCGTGCCACACCTGAACTGGAACGGCGTGCTGGCTCCTCTGATGTCACCAGTATGGGTGACATAACAAAACTGGTAGAACTCTCCATCAGATTTAGGGACATAATAACCTGCAAAGGGATAAGAATAGCGTTTGCGGTAAGTTGTTTAGTATGAACTGAATTAAGAGTTACACTCTTATTCTAATTAGTTAGGATTTGAGGTCGGCTCGGCTGAACTTTTTCTTCAATAAAACCACAGATCTGATTCAAAATGGAGAAAAGCCAAAGCAAAGCACTTACAAGTACTCCTTATAAATTAATTTCTAAAAACATTTATTATTCCCATAGAATTCACATCATTTATATATATGCCCATATTTCTAAAAGCCCTGTGAAGCAGCATACATCATTCACATGTTAGGCCTGCTTCTCTGGGACAGAGGAGTAAAAGTGCAGAACATCAGGCAGCCAACCGGTTTTACTGACTACTGACACACCACAGCATGCTCTCATATTTTCACTGTGTAATATCTGACCGTTCCAGGCCCAGTAAAACCAGTTCGCAGGTCCTCAACCTGTGTGTGTGTGTGTACGAGTGTGTGTGTGGTTTGGGGGTTGCTCAGGTCCCAGGCCGCTGTTTGTGGTTGTGTTCCCTTATTAAATAAAAGTGCTGGTTTTTATATGCGCCGTAAAATGGAGGAGTTACTGTGGAATACCCTGGGTGTGTAGAGTGGTTTACATCGTGAGTGTGTGTGTGTGTGTGTGTGTGTGTGTGCGTGTGTGTACCTTGAAACATCACTGTCCTGTGCACAGAGCTTCCTGGTTCATAGCTTTCAGGCATCGGAGACCAGAGGAAGGTGTAGTAATCTCTAGCTGTGCTCCAACCTACCTATGGATGAAAACCAGAAGTAACACCACTTTTTTTGTTAATCCGCAACAGAAAATGGTGCCTGACTGGACGGCGAAAAAGCAGGACATTACGCCGAAAAATACACACAAAAAAATCACAGTATTTCAGCATTAACACAAACTGTTATGCCAGATGACTTTTTCTAAAAAAAAAATGTTTGATTTTTAAAAACACATTAAATAAAGAAATCAGTAGGATTAAATTAACTTGAAGAATGGAAGCATTTAAAAACATGCCCCCTCTTTCCTTTAAAACACCTCTTCCTCCTCTCTCTCCTTCCTCTCAGTCCCTGCCCCTTTTGGGCACACACTAAAAGAGGGGCAGTGAAGGTGTGAGTATGGGGTGGGACGGCTGGGTTTGTATGTGGCTTTGTGTGCGTGCACACACATGCACAGACTCGTGAGACAGATGAGAACAACCGGAGACGAAATGAAAAGAGGAGAGAGAGAAGGAAAAAAAAGGGTGAAAGAACGAGGGAAAAAAAAAGGTGAAAATTTTACACAAAATGGCAAGGGACATGCAAGTCCATGGATTTCATGTGTTGTTAGGTGACAGATGATGAAAGGGAGTTGTGAACATCATAACTCAGGTCCTGCATCGTAAATCTGCCGCGCACAACCACACTCTCTCTCTCCCTCGCCTGGGCCTGGGCTTCTCATGCACATACACACGACTCGTTCCAACTCACATGTGTGATGCATGTTTGTAACATTATATAACGCGACTTCAGCTGTGGAGAACCCAACCACCTGTAGCACTGTGGAAGGAACAGTAAGACAGCGGAGACAGTTTCTCTTCTGGACACTCTCACTGCATATTAAGCCATGATATTATTACAGTTTGAACACGTGGTCGACTTTGCTGCACAGGAAATTACAGGATAGAAAACACACTGGGAGGGGCAGCTTGCTTTTGTTGATTTTAAAGGAGCCATAACCTTTAAAGATGAAATTATAACTTGCCAGTTAATGTCTAGGAGCATGTTTACATGAAGTTAAATATTTAAATAATGGACATTCACGCTATCCATTAAATTAATTAGATGTTAAAATAGAAAACATTCAAGAAGAAAAATGAATTAGAAAAGGTCCAAAACACGAAAAAGCGTTGTAAGGCTCTAACCAGCAACAATAAATCACCTTAGCTACTCAAACAATTGTCAAAATTTCAGGTTGGATAATGTTGTTGCATGACATCTAATTGCAGTCTTTGCCTCATCAAGCCATTACACTGAGTATAATGCTATTCCAAACAAATGGTAATTGTCAGAGTGAAAAACGCAAGCCAAGAACATTCTTTCCATGTCCAGCAGCATCTCAGTGTGAAGCTAGGCTGCCGTGGACTCCCGCCAGGCTTGCTTGTGCACTCACGTGTGTTTGCTTAAGAAGGAACAGACATAAATAATTTTGCTAATTGCAGAGTGAAGGTGACTGACATTTGGTTAGGTATGGTGTGGCATTCCAACACAGGAGTGATGTTATAAAATAATCACAGGCAACGCAGCTATCAATCATTCAGCCAAGGTGTGAGGGAACAGTGTGATGACATGTTAATTATACACTTACACAACGGGTTTCTCCCAGCCGACCCAACAAACATGCCACAACCGAAAACCTCCACGGGGCTTTTAGGGAGTTGTGTATGTATGTGCTTGCGTGTGTCAAACATCCAACTCAAACAAACTATACCATGCTTTCACCTGACAAATAAAGGAAAACAAATATGTTCATTTTTAAGAGAAGGAAAAATTAATAATGATTATGGACCACCGGGCAAAACGTGCCAAGCTTGATGTTTACTGTGTATACACTGCACGGGAGCACTGTACCTCACCATTCAGGAGCTGGTTATGTGATACCAGGACAATTATCATGGTACAATTAATATTTTCAGCCACTAGGGGGTGTCTGTGCACAACTCAAATGAACCATGCCTGCCTTTGCAGTCTGAGTCATCCAGATTGCAAGCTTCTCTCTCAGTAGACAGGTAACGCCTTCAGATGTGCACGGTAAGAGGGGGAGAAATGCTCTCTCCCTGAGTCATCTTTGCACAAAGGTTTTGCCTCTGGGAGGTAAAAAGACTCATCGATGATGATCATCGGTGCTTAGTGAGGATGTCATATCTAATCAATCATTTTTAAGACGCCACCCTCCTGTTGAATTTTTACATTAGAGTCACCAAATACCCAAACAAACCCGAGCACAAACACAGAAATCCATTAGCATTGCATGCTTATGTCCTAATATGATAAAAAATTGGCGTTCATTATTTGTAAAATAAGACATAAACAGACCTCTAAATAAACTAACAAGGCTGAATCACCATGAGTTAAATTGTTAATTGTAAATATAACATAGACGCAAACAGCAAAGATTTCTCCAGAACTAAATAGATACATATCTCAAAAGAGCAGACTTGTACATCGAAAGGATGAAAGAGGCACGGTCTGCTTGTTCCCCGTCATGAAGCACCGACCATCAAACATGTTTCATTAGTGGGATTAACAATTAAATTTTCCAATTGACTTTTTTCCATATAAACCCAGCATCCTTATTCCTATTTAATTGAGCTGGTGGATTTGAAGTCAGTTCTTAAAAAACAATAAAATGTTTGTCTTTTTAACTTTACGAGACATTAAGTTTCCTAGTACACATTTCCTGTTAATTATGTGTGAGATTTGATGGCCTTGATAAAAGAGCCGAGCGGAGGTATGGTTAGCAGGAAGCAGAGAGAAGACTGATGGAAAGACAGGGGGGGGGGGGGGGGGGGACAAGTGAAGCAGGGGTAAAAAGAGGTCCTAATAAGAATCAGAGTTGTTCATTAAGAGCACCAAATGTTTGCCCCCCAGCGAGACCAACTGCAAACAGCCCACCATGTACACTCTTCCTCTTTCTGCATGCGGGGCAACCACACCAAAGCTTGTGGTGAGGTTTGAGGCATGTAGGGAAGAGCGGAACCAGTCGTGTGCAGGCATGAAGTATGTGTTAATGTGCCAACTGAAAAACCTATGGCCAATTAATAAAACCATAACACATAATTCATGTCACAAACACTTGTGAAATGGGCTGGTAATTGTCCAAATCTTAAAATATCTCTTTGTTGGCTGGTCCGTAATTGATCTCTCGCTCAGCAATGTCTTTGAAGCATCTGCGCTGTGTATGATTTACCTTAAAGATGCCCACCCAGTCTTTTGGGTGGGGAGTGATGTAAGGGGTCAGAGTATAGTGACACTCGAGGGGTGCTTGGGGCAGGAAACTCTTGCCCACATTTTGGAAGATGACGTGGGCAAAGTTGGACGTTTCCATTACGCTGACGCTGCTGCCTGGCGATGAGTCCACCACCTGGAATGATGACATTGTATCCTGTTGGTCACTTCATTGGTCTGTAGAACAAAAGAGCAGAGGGGAGAGGAGCTCTGTATTACAAACAGTACGGTAAAGAAAAGGTGCAAGTCTTTCTTTCAGTCACACAGATATAAATAAAATACCAAATGAAGTTCGAATGTAGTAGAAAACCCAACATACTCTCAAATACGACGTTTCTGATTCAAGTTCTCACACCATCTCAGAAAATTTACAAGTATAAGTACAAAGCCAAGCAGAGATGGAGCATATAGAGTAAGGCATTCAACCGCCTCTGAGAAGGGGGAAAAACCATATTCTGAATAAAAAACATGGATAGAGTGCAGTGTGCTGTAATGACTGTAAAGCCCCCTGAGGCAACTTTGGGATTCTGAGCTGTATAAATCAAACCAACCTGTCTTAAAAATAGTCACAGCTACTATATTTTTGTTTTCAAATATTGTATAACTGCCATTACATTGACTGCACAACGAAAACTTTTGTTAAGAACTTAAGCCTTCAAGCCAGTGTTAGTGCTGCCGATCAACAAGTGCACTGTCTTCAAATGGCACCAAGCCTGGGAAAAAAAATATGTTTGAAATGACCCGTGAGCGTGATTTAAAACGGAGACTGTCCTCTAATGCAGTATTTTTTAAAGTGTGTGTACTTACAAGGGAACTGTATTTTTATTTTCCAAGTCAAATGACAAGCTATTTTGAGAATGAACTACTGTGCATGTGAAAAAGAGGGCAGTAACATGGTGAGGTAAATGTCATCAGAGGACGGGGCATCTGAATACAGATCAAATGTAGTTAGAGCCAAGAAAATAGAAGGAGCTTAAAGTCAGATTATCTTTGCAGCATCTTTTTAAATATGTGAAACATTTATTACAATAACTAAATTATCTTGTATATTTGGTTTTAAGGAGCAGAATCCCCTTACTTGACTTAGATAGATTTAGCTGCATGCATTTCTTTATCGGTGACTGACAACCATTGAGAACACAGCCAAAACAACAAACAACTCTGTCTTACATGTTTATTCATGTCAGTGCCTTACTAAAGCTAAACAAGCCTTCATAACGTTGTCTTTACGAAAGACTGCATGTCAATATTTCACGACAAACCTGACAATTAAAAACGCTACAACACACTGTCACACTCAGCCACTTAATCTTCTTTACGGTGGCTACGCAGCAGCTAACATTAGCTTTTGCACAGGCCATGTTGTGTCAAGTCATGTGCTAGCTAAACATCATCCCCGTGCTGACACAAGACACGAAGCACTTCAGGCGTTCATTAAGCTTTAAATAGAAAGAGTACCCGTTTCATATGAATAGCACTTGCTAATAAGACGGAATCTCTTCCAGACAGGCCGATGTTTTGCCAATGTCTCCGCTGTTGTTCGAGCTCTGCCGATGCTGCGTCTCTTCCTGAAAGTGCAGATGATGCACAACTTCCGGGATGCTGAGGAGGATGCTGAGGAGGAGGATGCAGATGTCTCCCCGACTGGAGATAAATAAGCCTACATATGCTGATTAAGTCATCTAAAATCTAATCTTAATTCCCCTCCCTTTAAAAATGCATATCCCATCTAGTTTAAAATTATATTATAAAATCACTGTGAGGTACATTACAGAATCTAGTGGTGTAAAATTCCCGAGACATCAAACTAATAAATAAAAAAACTAATTGTATTGTTTTTAAATCCATAATAATTACACTTTATTAACAGTTAAGAATAAACACTGGACTTACAGGGGCAGTTAAAGGGCATGGGAGTAAAAGCACAGGATGTCCCGCCTTTGTCTTTATCCAATTGGCTATGTCAACTCGACGAGCGCTGCGATTGGCGGAAATCCAGCTCACTCACACCAGCTCGGTTTGAGCTTCCTGGTTGACTTGACAGCTGTCACCGTACGCCGAGGTCAAGGGGAAAGAAGCATGGCTGCGTTGTTTAGAGGGTCCCGAAATGTATTGTTAAGGTGGAATAAGCATGTCGACCTTGCCTTCGGTAACGTATCGCTCATGTTGTCGGTTTCCTCGAGCCTCTTTCGTTAATGAATGTGTTTTTAGAGGAAAATGCAGACGGAGAACTGCCTGCCTCAGCCTGTTAGCTAGCTTGTTAGCTCTCTGAAGATAGTATGCATGCAGACCTAACGTTGCTGCTACTTCAGTGTTAAAGTCTGGACACAATGTCCCTGAATTAGCCACCTGTGGTGAATTGTTCAATCCTGCAGCATGGTGGGAAAATGTGCTTAATAGGCACAAGGCAGAAGCTGAAGTCTGATGGGTAGCAATGGCCAGCAGAAGCTAATTTTCCTGACAAGCATCTCTTATTTTATCTCTAGGTGCTTATGTGCAAGTGATTTTTTTAAATTTTAAGTCTAAATATATAAGACAGCTTTAGGTATGTTCTACAGCTTCCACCTTTAATGAGCTAACTAGTATAAGAATGCTCTTTTCCTAACCTATTGTAAAATACATAGGCTACATATGGTCTAAATCAGGAACAGTGAATGTTGTTTGACCTGGATGTTATGTGAGTGTCAGGGGCCACTGGCATGATTATATAGCTACACATGTAACAGTCTGGTATTGAAATAGTTGTGATGTGAAGTGAACTATTGAAATACATTTTTTTGCATTGCACTATAAAAACCAAAATACAGAAACGGCGCTCCTCCTTCCCCCTCATGATACTTTATTAAAGCAGACATAGATATCTGTATAGTTACAGTGTGCGCCCAGTTCCAAAGTCCATTGCAAAGTACAGCCAACTGCTGCTTCAAATGGCTCGACAAAGCCCTCTTGTGTGAACATATTTAGTTGAATTATGACGAATCATTAATAAAAAAAATAAAAAAAATATATTTGAGAGATGGAGGACAAATAAGCAGAAACGTAAAATGCCTGAAATAAAACTGTACAGCAAAAAAAAACCTGATAAAAGCCTCTAACTCCAGTTGCCTTATACTTTAAAAAGGATGTGCATCAGTAGCAGCATAATAAGTGCTGAAATGAATTATTGATTGAAATAATCTAAAGTTCAAGAAAATAATGTTCCTAATTATTTTGTGTGAGGATTTTTTTTGCTTTACTATTTTATCTCATTGTAAACTGAATATAATTAAGACACTTAGACTGTGTCTTTAAAAAAAACAATGCATGTGGAAAATGAAATAGTTTGACCCCTACTTAAAAATATATATATATTCTGTAGTTGTACACTTGAGTATAAAGTCTGTTGAGGCAGTCTAACATGCAGAAAAGTAATCAATTAACACAACAAGGACCGCTTGTAATGTGTTTTTAAGAATCAGTTTGCTGTAACACTTACATGTATAATATGGGAGACTGCAAATATTACGATGAAATATTGTTAGCTTTTAATGGACAAGGTCTAGTTTAGTGTGAGAGGACTGTTGATAACTTAAATAAATTAATAATTGGTTTCTTTAATGAAAAAGATGGGGAAAATCTATATTTTACGCCACTGAAATGCACATGAGCCTAACCTACAGGGGAAATATTCTCATATTAACTCAAATATATAATCTATGTTCTCTATCCAATTTAAATGTTGGTAGTAAATTAAGTGTTAATCTTTTCCACTAGGGAAAACAGATCTAAAATGTTGACAGTCTTAGAAAGCATAAATATTTTCTTGAATGCACTTTCCAAAGAAAAATGGGTTTAATATCAAACAATGCACAGCAGTTCAGTGAGAAAGCAGTCAGAGCACCGAGGCTATGTTTGCCAGCACATATTTAGTTTCCATGCAAAGTAAGGAATGCCTGATACAGGTATTTTATTTTTATGTTCTTTTAAAGCATTCCTTTATCTCCTTGAATTAATTGTTTTAAGTAGTATCAATTAAGTAATGTGTAAGTAATGGTGATGTGGAACATGAAGGGTAAGAGAAGGGGTTGGCAAGTAAGGCTTCTTCCTGTGTGGGCTTCACTACTTAGGTCTAATCCTGTTGTTGTAGTTGGGTTTCTTGACTCTGTTTAGTTGCTATTAACCTTGTTGGACCTTGGCTGAGCCAGCAGTGTTTAATAGCCTGGCCAGACTGCCCGAAAGCTGGTTTTAAGTTAGAGCAATAAGATTTGCTCTGTTGTTATTGATTCTAATTAGAGACTTTCCCTGTGGAAGTATTAGTAAAGCTGTTTTCTACAGTTTCTTTTCACTGCCTTCATTAAATGTTAGTGCTTTGAATTTCTTCAGCTGTACAATACTCTGCACTTGGGTCATTGAAAGACAGCTATGTTCGTGTCGGTCTGCACAAATTGTATCTATGTTCGGAAGTTCTGGTTAAGATATTGAGAATTGTGAAGCTTTTGTATTGCCCCATGGTCTTCTGCCAAACAAATGACCTAACCTTTTATTCCACCCCTTAATGGTGTCTTTCCCCTCCTACTGCAGTGTCATCGCGATCGATGGCCTCAAAAACACCAGTGGGGTTTGTTGGTCTGGGAAACATGGGCAGTCCAATGGCCAAAAACCTGTTAAGAAACGGTTATCCTGTTATTGCCACCGATGTCTTTCCTGAGTCTCGCAAGGAGTTGCAGGAAACTGGTGCCCAGGTAACACTCACATATCTCACTACACAAACAAACATCTTAACATAACATAGGTTACATAACATGTCAAATCTGACATTTAACCAGCCAGTACACTAAAAGATAATTTGCAACCTTTTATTACTCACTAATTTGTTACTGGGTGAATATGTGTGTCTGTGCCAACAGGTCCTAATAAAAACAACCGTAACACATTCCATTTGCACATGACGGTGTGTAGTCTTTGTTGATGACAGTGTCATATAATGAAACTATAATTCCAATGTTCAGGTAGTCGACTCTCCAGCAGAGGTGGCAGAGAAAGCAGACCGCATCATCACTATGTTACCCTCCAGCCCTAACGTCATAGAGGTCTACACAGGCCCGAATGGCATCCTCAAGTAAGTTGAATATCATAGGCTCAGTTTGTGACACATCAAACAACCAACCTTTACCCTCCTCTTTGTTTATCAAATTTATATGAAATCAGAATGCTTCTTTGTGCTCTTCAGGAAGGTGAAGAAGGGAACGCTTTTGATTGACTCCTCAACCATCGACCCAGCTGTATCAAAAGAGATGGCAGTCGCCGCAGAGAAGATGGGGGCTGTTTTCATGGATGCTCCAGTATCAGGAGGTAATTTTTTCACTCAAAGAAATTGTCTGCACCTTTTTGTTCAGTTGTCTTTGTGTCCTTGTGCTTCAGGTCTGAAATGTACATCCCTGGTTATTTTAATTTGTGTAGCTATGTCAATTTAAATTGCTGTTCTGTTTTGATATAATGGCAAAAAGGTAAAATTGCATTGCAAGCTTTATTCCTCTCCATTGCCACTTGTAAGGCATTATATTAAAGAATTAAGAGGACAGTCTCACATTGCTAGTTTGTTAATTTGAGCATACCAATCACAGTGTTAGGATTGTGACCCCTCAGCCTTACTTCTGAACTGTCTCACACTCTTTTGTATATCTAAGCTATGGGACCTTTTGGGTGAGTGCTAGGACATGGGTTGTAATTACTGAGCGGGCCAGCCAGTGGGTGCCCTCTCGAGATTTTATTGCTGCTTTTGACCTGGGGTCTTAAAGGCAAGGTTAAGGTTTGAAGTCCTCATTATGTCGCTGCTGTCTACTTGTGACGGCTTCTTGACAGAGCACAGGATCACCAGTTGTGCTTAATGGGCTGAGCTGCGGCGGAGAATCCTGTGTCAGAGCTTTTCATGTTGATGGAGCCGTAATGGCGGGTATCCCATGTTAGTGCCTTTCATGTCAGATAAAGAGTCATAAAGAGAAGCGAAACTGCCCTCACATGTAGTGCAGGAGAGGAGAGGAGGGAGATAAGACATGAAGGAGACACATCGCAGTAAAACTGTCCATCTCCCTGTCTCCCTCGCTCTCTCTTTTATTCACACACACGCACATGATTCCTTCTATTCAGGGATGAGGTTAAGGTATGCTTCATTCTAACACTCCTGCAGACCAGATCAGTTCATACTGTATTTGCTTTTTTTGCACAATTTTCAATACATCACTAATACAGACTGTTGCTCCTGCCCTCTCCCAAACAAACACAGACTGAACCGACATGGCATGTTTACCTGCTGGCGTCTGGAGAACAGAGCAACTGCAGTCAGTGAGATCATAGCCGTAAGCCTGTTACTCTCCCTTAACACAAAGTGTTTACATACTACAGACAGTGCACAGTTTGTGTGAGCAGTCCTCTGTGAAGGTTCTTCCTCTTTCCTGTCTCTTGACTAAGCCTCTTTTACTAGCAAAAGATGACCGATGATTTACCCACTGGCCTCTGCCACCAGCTCTGCAGACATTCGTCTTTCATGCATGCATGCACACATGCTGCATGCACCCGCCCACCCAGCGTCGCCTCCAGACAACCATAACTCATATCAATAAGTGAGCACAGCTAGTTTAGAGTGCAAAAGCCTAACATATGCTTAAAATCCCCTCAAAAGAAACTGAGAATTAGAAGAGATATTCTCTTAATCAATTTAATTAATCTACAAGGCAAACTATTAAGAACAACTAGCTTCAGCCTTGAAACAGTAATGAAAATATTTAAGGTTTAGACTAATTTATGGACAAATAAGAAGTGTTCAGATGCCACCCAATGCTTTGGGAGATTGCAATTTTTCATTATTTCCTCGTGTTTTCTTATATATGAATCTAAAAAGCACATTGATCAACAGATTAATTGATATTAAAATAAAGGTTAGAAACAGCCCTTGGATGCTAACTTTGAGACAGGCAGCCCCTCTCTTAGCTCTGAGGAATGAAAGTGGGCTATGATGTGACCTTGATAAGCCAGGCTAAAGCTGTGGAGATATACAGCTCATGAAAGCATAAAGTAACTTCATAGTAGAGACCTGTAGACATCCCTTCCCTGCACCACTCAGCTCAGTTTCCACATCCCTGGATGGGATATGAGCTTACATGCTCTGATCCAACCAGGAGATGGCACCCTACCCAAATAGGGCATTGTTACAATTATGAGCTGTGTATGTGTGCAGAAGAGAAAAGTATGTGGCTCAGCTCTATGACCAATAGTACTCTTCATTGTTTGCCCTGCCAAGGAAAGGCGCCTAGTCCTACATTCACAGCAGGGCCCTGTCACTAGCTAGAGAACCTTCTCCTCTGTAGTCTCCCGTTGGTAGATTTAATTACCAAAATCATTGGTCTGCAGAGTTCCTTTTTGTTTTATTTTATATATATCCCAGAGAGTACATAGTGTCACCTTATAGTCATATTTTGTTTCATGGATATCAATTATTTTATCTCCTAGATCATCTCGATTTAATCAACTTGAATTAAGAAATTGTTGGAACAAATTCATTTGACAGAACAACAGAATATTCATTCAGACTCGCTGTGATTTCCGAGCCTCTTAAACTTTTGCAGACACAGCTGTTCTTTCTGTGGTGTCTGTATTTTTATTTTTATTTTTTTTAGATTTTTTTCTTTTGATATAAACTGGACCCTTTTCTGTATGTGTGGTGTGTTAGGTGGCGAATTTTACACAGAAATGTGTGTGTGTTTGTGTGTCGTATGCGTCACTAGAGGTTTGGCAGCCAACCGTGGGATCTGAAAAGCAAAGTTATATCCCTTTTTTTTAAAGCAGTCAAAAGGAAACTTTCACTTTCTTCTCATGGGCTTCTTTCAGGCTGTCAGTGTTACACATTATGGAGTGTCTTAGCTTTAGACCTTCATGGTCCAATTGTGTAATGATTGTGTAATGATACACACAAACGCATACAAATTTCCATATTGAAGTCTGTTTTGCAAAAAGGCAATTTACATTACACTGTAATGCTTGCACAGACACAGACACACGCACACAGAAACAAACACACACACACACTGCCACCACTGTCTGGTGTCATTAAAAGCGTCCGCATGCAAAGCTGACCCACAACAAAACAAGCTCTGATGTCACAGACTCAGGGTGTTGGCAAAGCGATTGCAAAAATAGGAGGTCTGGCTAACAAGCGGCGGGGTCGTTAGCAGTAATTACCCAGAATGCCTGTGTTTGTGTCTGTGTGCCCATGGTGGGCTGCCACATTGCTAACGGACGATGGCTTTAAAAAGCCCTAAAACCTTTCATTGTGTTGTTCCCAGCGCTGGGAAAGTCAGCTATCGGTCCCAATGAAAGCAAGAGGGAGCCTAGCTGTTGTGGGACTCTGAGCACTCGGGCTAATGTCGCTTGTTTGCGAGGTCTTATAATCCTCAGCTAACTAGCTATTTGGGCTCAGTCTCGACACCACTCTAATCATATCCGTACCACACAAACTAACGCCTGAGTGTTGCAGTGTGTCATTTGCCGACTGTTTGTACGTCATCCTGCAACCTGCAGGAGCTTGTTCAAGCCAAGGCTGGCACCAGTTGGTTCATCAATCAACGCTGCCAATCCACTCCTGCTGACTGATATAGACTGTGTTTCTCCCTTCAGGCCTAAAGGCCCTTTCACAAATATCAAGTTTTACTATGAGTGACATTTAACATTGAGTCAGACCTGAGATCATTTCAGGAAGTCGGGATTAGTGTTTCTTCACAGGTTGTCCAAAGCTGTTGAGTTTAGTTTTAATTAAGCAATGAAAGGTTAATAGTTTTATTTTAGCTTGGAATTGGGAGTTAAAACACTTCTTTGTCCAAAAGATATATTTTTTTCCAGAGGAAATGTTAATTCTAGTGCTGAAAGTTCCTATTCACTTAAGCAATGTGTGACTTTAGCAATGTGTGACTTTAGCAGTGCAGAATGAGTGTAGGTGCAGATTTTGATGGAAGAGGCTTCACATTCATGTAATGAACATGTTGATTTTCCTCTGCTTATCTTGAATGAAAACATTTACGATATGTACAAATGTGCCGGCATTTGTGCCATTAAATTGTTTGGAAGACAATCAAAGTCCAATTAATTAAGAAGGGACCTTTTTGGGCGCCGGTTAAACTGCAGTTGGAAGAGCAGGGGCCCCATATACAGAGGCTATTGTCCTCGACTCGACGCATCGACAGCAGGTTCAACTCCCTTTGATGCAAGTCAACTCTGCCTCTCTACATTTCCTGTCTCTCCTCAGCTGTCCTATCAATACAGGCAAAGTATTTTTCTGTTTCTCAGAACATGTCTGGAGGACATCTTAACAGTTTTTTCCAATGGAATTATTGAAGCCCAGAAAGTCTATTTTTCTCCGAAAAAAAATCCAAAGTCACCAAGTATCAAATGGGTTACCAACTATTCAATGAAATGACTAACTGTTACAGTTTAAATATGAACAGTGTTGTCTTTGTTTTACTTCTGTTGCCACGAATGAACTGAATAACCCGTTGTTCACATACTCACTGATTTCTACACAATACACTTTCATTGTCTGAGGACAAGCAGTAATTGAGACTATTTCACTTGTAAAATGTCATTTCTACAAATTCATTGTAGTATTGTGTATCTGTATTTAACATTTTGGTCTTCAAAATTTAATGGATGTTATACCACATAGAAAGTGATTTAAGATGTGGAAGACTTGCATAAAAAATAGAAAACAACATTCTTTTTTTGAAACTGGCCACTGGTACCTCTGGTCAAAGAGAGAGCTGGAGGGCACTCAGGCCAACCTAATCCGGTCTGAGAATGGGATTAATGGAGAAGATGAGCCTGGAAGCATTAATGCAGTTTAGTGAAGGTTAGTGAGGATCCTCTGACGCTCAGTAAAGGAAGAAGGTCGGATGGGCATGGGGCTGCTGCTGTCGTATAGTCTGTCAAGTTGATGGCTAACTAGCAAAGCAGAGCGCGAGTGATCCAAAGACTAGATTAGCATAACAAGCCTCTCACTGACGGGATCTGGTGACATAGAGGGGAACGGGGGGCCACTGGGTGGGAGGGTGCAGGGCCAGTAAAGCTACCAGAGACAGCAATGATGGAGGGGTAGTGATTGGGGACTCTACCCCTACGGTCCAGATGGAGGTGGACCCGCAGCAGCTGGGGACTGGCTCTCACGCCTCTGCCCCTATGTCATCTGCTGTGTGTTTGTAAGTGACTACTAGTGCGTGTGTGTGTGTGCGTGCGTGTGCAGACAAATAGTCAGCTGGTTAATGAGTCATACAGAACGTATCTGTCCGTCAAATGTAGCCCAAACGTCACTCTACATGTCACTCAACTAAAAGCGAATTAGCGTTTTGTCTGTGTGAAGGACACTTTCTGAACCTAAACCACAAGTGTGAGTGTGCTTATGTGTCTGCCTGCTAAGAGCCTAATTGGGGATCATTATTTACTTGCTCTATCCTAGATGAGTCTCATTGGGCTGGGTAGAGGATTGATTGTGGATCTCTGCTGCTCCCTGCAGCCTCTGTCACCTACCATTGACCAGCCTCCTCCCTGCAGAAGCGAGCACTTACTGATGATGATGATAATGATGGTGATGATGATGGCTGGCCTGTGTGTCAATAGACGGGCAGTGAAAATAAAACCCTTGCACACAAGAAACCATGTTGATGCTGTAAACTGAATTCCCTTTTTTCTTTTTTTTCCCCCCAAAACCCAAACTTGTCTCCAGTCGCCTTTCCCACTCGAGGTTCTCATGAAGTATTGGTGTGCAGGAGTCCGTTCTCATGGCACTGCTCTCGTTAACTATAGCCGATAAAGACTCTGTTTTTAACACAACAGAGGAGCATTAGCAAAGTTGGCAGATAAATTGTTGAAAGTGCCTTTTTTTTTTTTTTTTTTTTTTTTAGCATTCTTGGTCAAAATGCACCCTCATAGTGTTTCTTTTATGTACTCAATATCTTTTTCATAGTATCTGGTTTTTATGGGGGCCTGTTTGTTTTTTTTATTTAGTTTGAGAAAAAAAAATCTGCCTATGGTTGTTATTATAATGTGGCCACAGGAGGCTGCAATGCTGGCCTGTAAACATACTACCCCCACTGACTTTCGCTGCAAGCAGCCTTCTCCTGTTGACTCAAGGCTACATGTAAGTGTAAAAGCTCTTTTAAGTCTGAATGGATGAATACAGCCGAGCCAAAACTTTAACCTTACATGTGCATATAGTTAAAAACATAGTAGCAAGCAGTGTTAAATTATGCCAAAACTAGAGTTTGTTTACACCGACCACGTTTGGACGAGAAGGTGTGAAATGATTTCTGGTGTTTCTTGAAGTAAGAATGGGAACATTATCATTTTAGGAAATTAGGTGTTTGGAAGAGCTCTAACGATATTAGAGGTGTTGTTTTGCTTCGAGTGTTTTTCCGTTTACTCTCTGGGGGGAAAAAGCAGGGTTGTGGCATGCTGTCAAATGCGTCATTCATTACCGAACTCTGAGAACATCCCTTTTTTCGTGTGTGTGTGTGTTGTTTGTGCAGCCTCATATTCACAAATGTAGTTTAATTTAAACTCACCACCCATAAAAAGTGCATACTGGCTAACATGCTGCTCGTAACTTTAAGACATGCGGCCTCAGAAGCTCTAAGAGACGTCTTATTGGCGGCCTGCTCTGGGATCTGCACCTGTCCCTGCTACACACACTTTCAAACCGAGGAACACACGCACAGATCCTGCATGCATATGTTCACAGACGTTCACACTTATTTTGTACACGCACACACCACTTCAAAAAAAAGTTGCAGAGGTTATAGGGTTGTCATTGCTTTGGTTGAGTCTTTCGTGTGTAATGAAAGAAGTGCTAATGAATTCAGTGTTCACTACAAACAGGCCAAACCAAAGTCATTCCTCTGATCTTCCTCTCCCTTCACACAACAGAAATCACCCTCTTATGTTCACAGTTAATGCCTGTCGTCAAAGCCGGCTGTTAAGCATCTGTCCTAATAGTGGCTGATTGCCTGCTCATTAACTTGAACCTTGTTAATGGAGGAGATCAGATGAAGGAGATGTCGATATGTGTTTGTAATTGAACAGAAGCTAACTTGCACGGGCCACACACAGCCACCCATGCTAACACAGATTGACACACAGTTTGGTGCCTCCTCAAAAGTCATGCATATTATAGAAGCCACCTTCTTTTCTCCTCTCCTCTTACTATACCTTGCTCTGTTCACTGTATACGCCACAGACTGTTTCATTATTAGTCCAATAGGCCCAAGCCTGCCTCTGATATATGTGTGTCCGATGAGTAGGTGGGCACCCACTACTTTTCACCAACCAAAACTTCACCTGAAGCTGGATGAGAGGAAGTGACCGAGGAGAGAGGTGGTCTTTTCCTAAGGGAAATATTTCCAATAACAATATTGCCTGCTCAACAGAAGATCAGAACTTTGCTGTTTATTCAGAATCTACAGTTTTTTCCTCAAAGAATTGGCAGTATGTGCTATGATTCTTGTATTCATTCTATTATGGTGATTATATAGTAATCCAGCCTTAAAAATAATTTTACATATTGGCTTCTGGGTTCTAATTAGGAGTCTTTTTTATGTATTTATTTTGGTCTTGTTGACATTGTATCATCATTGTTATTCCTTTTAATATTACTTTTTTTTTCTGTTTGGATGTGTGTCTCTGTTGTCTGCACTGTTGTTTTTCAACCCTCTGAAATTTGACTGTATTGTTCTTCTCTACTTTTTATGTACAGCTTATATCAGCTGTTGCTGATTTTAAATGTGCTTCATAAATATATTTGATTTATTTATTATTGATTGAGAAAGAACTAATTATAAATGAGTGCTAAGATGTATTCATTTGTTGCATTATGCAGATAACTTTTTGTTTTGCATACGTCTTTTTTAGTATTTGAAATCCCACCTACACTCTTTTTCTCTACCTTGTATTTTATATCATGAGCCCCCAAAACCCAACACTCACATGCACACACACACGTCTTGTGTCCCCCCCTAGGGGGCGTTGTGTAGTTGTGCAGTGCTAACGATCCAGGACTGTCACTCCCGCTGGGATGGATGAGCCGGCGGACCCGGAGCTCGGGAAGCCTCATTAGCATTCCTTTTTAATCCGTCTCTGACAGGACCAGTCCGCGAACGGGACGTCCCCTCACACACGCGCACACACGCACACACACGCACACACACACACACACACACACACACACACACACACACACACACACGGTAGCATTGGCACTTCCATAAAATTACACATCACACACAGAAATTTTTGTGCATGTACAATGAAGAGACTCACTGTTACCCCCAACACACACACACAAACACACACGCACACACATTGTTATGCTAATGATGTGCTTTTCTTCCACCTACTTGGATCTTCCATCATCCCGGTGTCACTGCCTATAGAAATCCACTACAGATCATAAGAGCTTATTATGGGTGATTAGTTAATTTGAGGGAGGGAGAGTTGGGAGGGAAGCCGGGAGGTAGGAAGAGGAGGATAATTTTCCGTCCCTGCTGTCTTCTCTACATCTCTCTCTGCAGCTCTCTCACCCCTCTATCTCTCCCTCTCTCTCTTTCTAGTGACATATATTGATCAGAACGTTGACTATATTATCAATAATCTCCTCTTTAGTCGTCTGCGAGCAGTGATCTCCACTAATGAACCAGCACAGTTGGCATTCTTTCTATGCCGATATGTTTGTGTTTGTGTGCGCTTGTGTGTGTGTTGGTTTGTTTTTGTGAGAAGACCTCAGACTGAAAGTTGAGAACTAGTAAATTAAATATTAAGCAATAAGGATACCATTAGTTAAACTTTTAAAACTAGCTAATAGCTCAAACTAATAGCGCTCCTGCTAAGTTGTTTTTTTTATTTGTCTTTTTTTCTCCTGTAAATGATGAAAAGTTCTATGGCTACTGTACATGACACATCACAAACAGTAGGTGTTACCATATCGGAGCTTCATATTGGCTAACACAGATTCTGAGTTATTCTGGCAAGAAGTAAAGACTTCATTACATGCTTAAAAAATATACTCAAAAGAATGAGGTTAGATGTGAAAGTGAGAGAAAAAAGACTACAGAAAGGAACAAGAAGGGGGATAAGTGTATAAAATCCTTCGTCTTTGGCCCATAAGTGTTTGGCGGCTGTATGCTAGGCGTGTGTTTGTCCTAGTCCACAGGCAGCTGCAGTATTGTGGGCTTCGGCCTTCATTATGTGGCCCTAACGACCTGCTGACAGCCCAACACTGACTCACACACACCAACAGTGCAGTGGCATCACCATACACTTGACAACAGAACAGCCAATTAAAGAAAGTGGAGGGGGATAGAGATGTATATTTATGTTTTTGAGTCATTGAAATATACAATAAGAATCCTCCTCTCCTCTCCTTTGCAGCTATGTCTGATAATGGTATTTCAGCTGTTTTGTCCCCAGCAGTTCTCTTTAATTATTAACAGCGACATTATTAGGCTTTCACTATAAAGAGCCCTTTCATTAGAGCTAGACGACACCCTAAAGACAAATTGAACTCACTTTCCCTCCTTTTCCTTTTCTCCCTTAGTTTAACTAGAAAAATCTGCCTCTTTGCATGCAAGTTAGCCTGTTTTTAACTTACTTACTTTTTTTGAGTACTATTATACCTGAGGAAAACATTTTTGTTTGTTGTCTCCTTTTTGGAGGGGGTGTAGAATACTAGGTATAATAGTGTTCTTTTTCTAAGGCTATTCAATGAAACATTTTAGGGACACTTGAATTGCAGAGGGGACTTAAAGCTAACTGGTTCCAAGCCACCCTGAAAGGGGATTATTTCTGCATTAAGGACCCTGTGGAGGGGCAGGGGGTGTGGTTGCCTCCTACAACATGGCACGCTTCTTAAGCCATCAGGCATGGGGAGGGACGCCTAATTGAACATGATAAAGTGTAAAGTTAATTACCCCTCACGCCTGTCACTGATACCCCCATGAGGAGGGCTGGCCTCAGGCACAGCTGTTGGTGTGTGCATGTGCGTCTTTGTGTGTGTTTGTGTGTGCGAGACGGAGAGAGGAAGGGTGACAGGACAAAAGGCGAAAGCTCCCACGAGGGTTGTGTAGTGGATGATGGCAACAATCGCCTTTTAAAGATACCTCTGTCCCTCTGGTGCAGCACTACTTAACACTTCTGTCCTACTATGAGACTAACACACAAAGTACACAACTGACCTTTGTGACACAGCTGGTTGTGTTGAAACGCTTAAGAATTTGATATATTGTGTTCTTTCAAGAGGCAATCACATACATTTTAGTTTGATATCAACTTCTGTTGACTTTTGCTAAGATACAGTACGAAAAGTTTTGTTAAATGTAACTCTCATTTTAACCTCCTATAAAATGTGCAATGTATTACAGGTCTGATTTGGACTATATATTGTGTTTGTACCATTATAAAACGTGTGTGTTCACCTCAGTAAACTTCAACGATATGTCTGAACATGTGCTGTGTTTGTAGGCGTCGGGGCTGCCAGCTTGGCCAAACTGACCTTCATGGTGGGTGGAGTGGAAGAGGAATACAACGCTGCTCAGGAGCTGCTCACCTGCATGGGAGCAAATGTTGTCTACTGTGGACAGGTTGGATCAGGACAGGTAAAAGAAACATGCAATGCAAACACAAACACACATGCTACAAACCTCTCTGATTCATATATAGCATAAAAATGCATATATTTTTTTTTAAACTAAATTCCTCCATACATAACTATTCAAACTAAAACATGGCATCAAAACTTAGCTGCTATCTCCAGAATGGTAGTTTTAGTCTACATCTAGTTGTGTTCTTTCTAAAAAATATAACTTTTCTACTTCTACAACTTTTTTCGAACTCATCTGTTTTATTTTGAAAGAATAGGTCATTTTTCCAAATGTTCCTGTACTATTCAAAACCACTGTCTATGTCTTGGTTGGGTCAGTCGTGATAACGCAATGATTCTATACCCTAAATACCTCCTTCAGTACGGAAATAACTATCCAAAAGTGTTCTGCAGAAGAGATAGATAGGCATAATATTCATCTGTTTGGGTCACATTGCCTCCAGCTTGCTTTGTTGCCTAGGAAGTGGTTTGCCTTTAATGATAGGAGTAATGAAATGATCTTTATTCACATGGACAGAGTTTCATACATTTGAGTAACTTGAATACAGACTGTATTTACCTACCACATACTGTATAAATGCACCACTTAAAAGCACAACTCAAGAATGTCATACTTCCAAAGGAGCAAACTCCTAAAGAGGGATTTTTCACTTAAAAGTACAAGTATAAAATCCACACAAAAATCTACAAAATATGAGATATACTGTCCTAAAGCATAGCTAAATAACATAACTAACAAGAAAAAAAAACATTTAGATTTGTACCACAGAGCAATAGACCATCTTCCTGAAACTTAATGAACCTAAGGTTTATGGATATTAAGCTGTTACTAATTTGAAAAAATATACTAATATATTGTACTGTTTTACAACTGTTTTGGCTTATTCACTAGTCTGAACCAAAGATGAAATACATTTTCAATGTTGTTAAAGGCAGTGTTAGAATTCTCCTCATTTTCACACAGTTAAATTCCCTTTTTTTCGCTTTCTGGTCTATCGTCTCTAGGCGGCTAAGATCTGCAACAACATGCTCCTGGCCATCGGGATGATTGGCACTGCAGAGACCATGAATCTTGGAATCAGGTACTGTCAGCCACTACTCAAATAAGTTGTTTCAATCCACTATCCTCACAGGAAAAAAAGCCTGAGACACTATGTTCACACCGAAAATGTTACAAGACCCTTCAATATAATATAAGCTACTGATCAAAATATATCGTTTACAGGCAGAAGCATGGAGGTGTTTGGGAGGTGTGAATAAAAAATGTACGGTTCATCCAGTAGGGGGTTTTGTTTCGTGTTAGGGATGTTGAGCAGCTGACTTTCTATCCAGTCAACAAAATGTTGACATTTTTGACACGTGGTTATTAGAACTAAAAGCACCATGAACCTATAAAAGCACGTTAAGGGTTTCACATTTTAGCCATGCGTGAATATGACTTGAGCTGGCCCTTAGATTTAGCCGTCACTATGAAAGCAATTGCTATACCACTGATATTACTGAAACATTGGCAGTTATTTACTACTTTAATACTCGTTTGGAAATGTGTGTGGTTGTGTGTGTGTGTGTGCGTGCGTGTGAGTGATTGTGCGCGAGAGAGTGAAGGGGTCAGAACCGCCTCTGCCCGAAAGAGATAGATGAGTGGGCGGAGCCATGGACTCTGATTTACATCTGCTGATTGAGCTCTCAGCAGAATCCTGTCACAACCCTGTCACTGAACACCGCCTAGAAATCCCATAATTCATCATGCCTCGTTTATGCACAAAGCCTTTTTTGGCCTAATGGCTGAGGATGATGGGATATAGTGTCTTTTGAGTTTCACCAAAACATGTTCTAATGATATGTAAAAGACGGGCTAAAAGGTTTAGGTCAGTGAATTTAGGTTTCTACGGGATGCCTACATATGATTTTTTTCTGAAATTGAAACTAACCATCAGATCATTTTTTTAACCATAGCCGGTTGAATTGATTATTTACTCAATTTACAAACATCATCTGTGCACACTGCTCTGTTTACTGGGTCACTATAGTGTCCTTTTTACAGGTTTTCCTACTCCAAAGATGTGTGCATCCAGTATAATGTGTGTATGAGTGTGTTCACGTACAAGAATTGCCCCTCTCACAGTGCAGCTGTGTTAGTGCTGCAGATTTATCTGTGCTGAGACAGAAGAGGAAAATTGGCATGAGCAGTCACACATAAATCCCCCCACTAGGCCTCTGAAATATGGAGGCATTAAGGGAGCAACACAGATTTACACATTGCCACACTGTCTCTGAAGCGCGCGCACACACACACACACACACACACACACACACACACACACACACACACACACACACACACACACACACACACACACAGATTTATATCCACAGGCACTGAGGACAGCCGTTTTCTACAAAAGTACCAAAACCTCCACTTACTGTGCACATCATTATAATGTATGCAAATGAAATGAGGATTTTAAGGACTGCATGCTTTCACTTTAAATGTGGATTTTAGTTTATATCATTGCAAACCTGAGTTTCAATCTTGATTGTGTGCGTGTGTACATGCACAGTGTGTGTGTGTGTGTGTGTGTATGCTTCCTTGTTTCCCAGCTTCTTACCAGCCAATCTCTGGGGCTTTATTATGGGGTTTGACAAAGACTGTCATCGTTTAGAGAGAGCCCACACCCGTAAATCTCCCATGCTGCATTGCGGCCCTGTCTCTTATGCAGAGAAGACGCACTCTTATGCGTGTGTGTGTGTTACTGACACTTACACACACACACACAGACACATGAAACAGTCTGACACAAAGGAGACTGAGCACTCACAGCCAATTTACAAGAAAACGGCAATAACATTTTATCATGCTGGACTTGGGCCTGATAGAGCTGCCCTTTCTTTCCAATATGTCAGTGCGCCATGTGTGTGTGTTTCTTCTTACCTGTACACACTGTGAACACACAAACACAGACCCCCCCACACACACACAGCTCTGTTCTTTGAGCTAATTTGTTGATCTCAGATGGAAGCCCGGGCCGTCTCCATCAGAGCGTGACGTTCTCTTAGTGCTAGGAATGGCCACGCATGACAATTACGAGCACACCCGAACCCACACACACACACACACACACACACACACACACACACACACACCCTGCCTTTTTTAGCATCCTCTCTATCCATCTCTTTTGACTTTTCTTCCTCATCCCTATTTGCTTTACCTCCTCATTTAATTCTCTTATTTTAATCCCTTCATTTCTCCTCTGCCTGCTGTTATTTCTGCATCCAACCAACCAGTGAGAAGGGTGGATGGGATCTACAGAGTATTGAATAGAGCGGCAGCAGTGATTTTAATGATGCACGTGAGATGAAGGAAGGGAAGAAGAGGAAAGAGAGGCGACTGGCCCAGGAAGGGACATGAGGCTTTTTTTTTTTTTACAGCTCATGGTTCACTTTACATGCCTGTTTACCTGCACCCATTCATGCATACACTGCTTGAAGTGACTGTCATTGAAGCTAAAGTAGGAACACACATATTTACTCCTTAACTCATTTTATGGGGATAACAACAGGCGAATCAAAGGGGTTAACAAGACACGACCCTTTGTATTTACAGACAGAAATAGCTTTCCCACACACGTGCAGACACACATCTCTCTTGCCCTTAAATGAATTGTGAGCATATGTTGTGATGAAGATTAAAGTTGGGTGATAAACACGCTCGTAGTGTCTATAAATGAGACACTAAATGGTCATGTGTGTGTGTATACGTGCTCGTTAGCTCTGTAATGTAATAATAAATGGGGACCGGGTTTGGCTTCCTCTCCTGTGGCATCCGACGAGGACGCGGAGCTAATCGCACTGAAACAGACAGTTAATATCAGAGCAGCAAATATACTCCACCTGCTACAGCTCCCCAGCACATTAACACCCTCCCCTCTTATTTTCATCTTCTTCTCCTTCCCTCTCACGTTTCTTTAATCTGCGGAGGCATCGCACAGCAACATGTTTGTTTCACTGTCCGTGTCGTTGTGTGTTTATCCATGTCAATCTTGTTAAACCGTGACATGTCCTCTTCTCCACGCAAATTACTGCAGGCGAGGAACAACACCACTGCGTCGGTTAATAACCACCACTGTGTGTGTGTTTGTGTGTGCATGCATGTGTGTGATGGAAGCAGGAGGGGAACTTCATTGATTTATCGTTAACAGAGGACAACAGCTCCCCGTCAGCGTCTCTGGTCGCTATAACAAACGATCTGCGCGCTCGGACGCGCTTTATTGTAGCTCAGCTAGTAACCTTTTCAGCTGCTGACCCAGAACGCAGGGAGGGGCTGCCTGCCTGTGTGTGCGTGCGTACGCGCAGAGAGAAGGGGGTTTTTGTGCACGATGTCAAACATATGTCCCCCAGAGTCCTCAGACAGGGAGGTGTCAGCAGGGAGGATGGGGGGGGGGGGAAGAGGAAAAGGAAAGGAGAAGCAGAAGCAGGACGGGGAAGGATGCTTACAGACTTAGACTAAAAAAGCCATCATCAGAGAGACTGGAGGCTGAAACACATGTTTACACTCAAACACATGCACGCATGCAGTGTCACTTATGCCACATTTCCAAAACAGTCTGTAAAAGAAACACGAGTGCGGCAGAGCGGACACAAAAGAGACGAAGAGAAAGGGCAGAGGGAGCGACATGGAGAGAGTGTAAATGCAATTCCCATTCTTAATTAGTTAGTAGACAGCTAATAAAAACTGTGGTTATAATGGCAGAATGAGAGCCAGGTGGAGGGAGGGAGGGAGGGGGAGTCCTGGCCTTAAGGACCTATGATGGTTTAATAGTCATATTGAGAGCAGAATAGAGTTACAGGCCTGTAAGTAACAGTGAGCTGAGACAGCCAGGGCTTGATGTGGGCAGCTTTACACTATCTTTTAAATCGTTAATATACAAAAGCTGCACTGCACAGACACAGGCGCTAGAGTTACACCCTCTCTACTGTAATGGTTTGCACTTTGTTTCACTCCCTGGCCTGCCTCTGTCTTCACTCTCTTTGTCTCATTTGCTTTTCCCTCGTCTTATCACAGCCAGGAGATTTGTTCCTCTCGCATATGAAAGTGGGTTGCAGCAAAATGGGGCAGCAAAAGTGAGAGCCTGCACCTCTCTATACGTGACAGCGAGGTTTATGGCTCCCCTGTGCTGTTAACCACTTTTCCTCCTCCACTTTCGTTTTTCTATGAAAGAGGGGATGATGAAGGATAGATGTGCTGGTAAACATCAATACTGCATTAGCCGACATTACAAAGCCTTGAGCCATTAACACTGAGGAATGGTCACAGCCCAGCATAAGGTTCAACGGGGGTCACTACAATCACCAGCCACCCCACAAGCCATCTTTTTTCATGTTATTCATCTTGCTGTTTGGAAAATTAATTCTATAATCTATGTTCCTATCCTACTCTTATTGCCTGTTCTTTTCCTGACAAACACACACACTGAACTTTAATACCAGCAGAGCCAGTGTGAAAGAAGAGTGAAAATGGTGCTGTGATTTGTATCCGCTTGGATCCCTTTATAATGGACCCATAAATGTCCAGGTCCAAAAGGCGGCTGTGGCTCAGTTGGTAGAGTCGTCGCCTCTCAACCAGTAGGTCGAGGGTTCGATCCCCAGCTGAGCAACATGTCCGATGTGTCCTTGGGCAAGACACTTAACCCTGCATTGCTCGGGGCGGTGTATGAATGGATTACTGTTGTACTTGATGTACGTCGCTTTGGATAAAAGCGTCTGCTAAGTGAATTGTAACTGTAAAAGAGATACTAACTTATTTCTTCTCCTGCTTTCTCAGACTTGGTTTGGATCCCAAGCTACTAGCAAAGATCCTCAACATGTCCTCAGGTCGTTGCTGGTCCAGCGACACGTACAATCCAGTCCCTGGTGTCATGGAGGGAGTCCCCTCAGGCAACAGCTACCAGGGCGGCTTTGGAACCACTCTAATGGCAAAGGTTACTCCCTTATCCCTGTCTTTGTGTCATTTCTTTGAGGATCACTTGTGACTCTCTCTATATAGGGCTAATCTAAAAATTTGTATATTGTTGACTAAAGTCTTAATCCCTTTGTAATGTCAAGCTTTGTTCTGTCTGCTTAGTCTATAAAAGTTGGTAAATTAGAAAAAAAACACCCAGAAAATGTCCCTTGTGGAGTCAATCTCAAGATATATTCCAAACGAATTAAAACTTGGAGAAGCGTACAATCATTTGATAAGAGAACCTTGAAGCAAAGTTTCTTAAAGATCCTTTATAATTACGATATACTCTTTTTTAATTTTCTTTCTTCTTATCGAGAAATTATTGAAGCTAAAACTCTCTTCTTTCCTTTTCCTTAAGCCTCTGTTTGTCAGTCTCTCGACCCTGTAATTTGCTTTGTCTCAATTGTAACTGTTCTTTTGTATCTGCTTCCTTTCCTCCAGTCCATCTGTGACCTATTGTGTAACAAAAAATTTATTGACACTGCATTAGTTCGTCTGTATAAGTCAGTCTGTTCATCTGGGTGTCTATTAATACACTGGCATTGTGTGCCTTGCATTCATTAGCCAGGGTCCTCCTATCACACACAGCAAATGAAAGAAACCTGATAGTAATGGGATAAACAGTCACTTTCTTACAGTCACTTAAGTCAGGCGTTAGTTAAACAAAAAGAGATTATAATGATTTCAGTCCACTTATCTGACTTTCTGCCCCTTACTCTCTGTGTGTGTCTGCTTTTCTAGGATCTTGGTTTGGCTCAAAACACTGCCACCAACACTAAGACACCCATCCCTCTGGGCTCCCTCGCCCACCAGATCTTCAGAGTCATGTGCTCCCGAGGCTACGCTAACAAGGACTTCTCATCCGTCTTCCAATTCCTACGCGAGGAGGAAGGCCAGTGATGGAGAGGGAGCAAAGTAGACTGTGATGTTACCATACACACACACACGCACACACACACACACACACACACACACACACACACACACACACACACACGTATGTACACACCCCAGTGCCCCTTATCCCACTATGCTCAGGAGAGACTACGGCCTTGCCCTCAGGCACAGATCTGCAGTCGAATTAACATACTGTATGTCGACACGTGCCCCCCCCCCCCCCCCCCATTGCATTAGCTGAATCATATTTACCATCCTCCGCTCACCTTCTGCATGGTGGAGATGCTAAAACTGACCTTAGATCAGTATCTAGAGACAAAGCCAACTCTCTCCCTAGTCTGGGCTGAGAGGCCGGAGTGAAATGAGGTAGGATGAGGCACTGCAAGGTTTTGTGTAACAATGCAAATAATGTGCGGTTTCCAGGACAATTGATAAGTAATGTGCATGATCGTTCAAAGTTTAGGTACGCTTTTGTCGGGTTTGCGCTTTTTTGCTTTGTTACCCATATGACTCGGACATTTCCAAGTCCAATGAAAGAGGACAGAGTAAACACACTATAGTAAGAATACATAAAGTGTCATTAAAGAGACAGTGCAAGAGAATGCAGAGTTTTGGTTAACCTACTGTTTTTCTTTTTAAACCATTTCCCTTTTTACTTGAAACACAAAGCCCATGATTTCAGCACTACATGTAAGGTAACCAAAACTGACCACACTGTTGGATCAATATTTACTTTTGTTACAGTTGTCAGTGTTTGTTTTTTTTAGCTGAAAGATGTCATCCTACCAGAATCCATTCTTCATTTCATTACATTTTTCAACCTCCACTTTTTTTTTTTTACCTCATGATGAAACTACAGTTACATTTTTTCTCAGATATTTGGTATGTTGACGGACATTTAATTCTCATCCCACTGGATCACCCAGTTCTGCTTGTCTAAATACTGTGATATCTTATATTTGGGGTTATTTTTGCACTGTGTGCATTGCAGTGCAATGCTCTGGGCAATTTTGATACAGTTACAGAATCTCTTTGAACATACCTCTCCGCTCTGCCGTCTGCAGCTGCTTATCTAGCCACTGGAGTATTATTTTATGACCAACACTGTTTGAATTTTATACTGTTCACTACAAAATGTTATTCTCACCGTCTAGCACTTTCTCTCACCATCTTTTCTGTTTTAAAGTCTATCCTCAAATATTTTTCCTCTCACACTCTGTCCCTCTCTCTCAGCTTGTATAACATCTGTGTAAAATGTGGGCAGGAAACAGCTGCTCCCCCGCTCAGAGCAAATGTACATAATGTATATTTCATATTGTTGTGTAGTATTAAAGAGGAATCTAAATGGACTCTCACTTTTTTTTTTAGTAAAATTCATCAATAGTGTCGACAGTTTGTCTTTGCTCTGTGAAACAGATCCTCAGTCATGCTGTAGCCTAAAATAAAGATGTTCTGTGATTTTTGTGTTATGTCTGATTTTTTTAAAAATAAGTCAAGTATGTTGATGAAGATGGTGATATTGTAATTCAAGGTATATTCAATATAGATTAGGTTCATGTTTATATAATAGAACTCAAAAAACAACATTTGTGGGGCACTAGCTTAGCTTAGCAGGCTCAGAGGCAGTGTCCTCAATGCACTGGTTGCTTGTTTAATTTTTCCATTTGCAACCTTTTGATGCATGGGGTTCCATAGCACTTCTCTCTACACTTCCTCGTCTCTCTCCTGCTGTCCTCTCTTAAAAAGGCTAATTATATTAAAGACTATTTGGAAGTGATCAGAATATTATATACAGCTTCAGTTCAGATATTTCACACACAGAATCACATTTTACATTGCATTGTGCCACAGGAGAGCTTACTTTAGTCAGCAGAATAATTAAACAGTTGTTGGGATATATCCTCTGAGAACCTCTGAGAATATCTTAACCAATTTGTGTGGTGTTCTGCTACAAAATTATAAAAATTTCACTAAAAAACAAAATGTTAACCTGCCTAGTGCCAATAGAGGAAACATCTTGCAACCACCCAAGTGGGTAGTGTTTATTTTCTGGGGGCCATGAATGTCTGTCTTCTGTTTTTCTGATTAGTTCTCATTTGAATTTAGGGCTTTTACTGTACATGTCAGAGTATGCTGTACAGATAGTGAGGGTATAGATTTTGAAGCTCCTCAGGGTGGAGACTGTGTTATTGAATACTATGCCAATTGATAACTTACCAGTTAAGGTAAGCACTGGTTCATATACACAATATAATGTAGAGTTTTTCTCAACTGTACCAGGCTGCAGCATACTTTTTATTTAACCTAAGCCACTGTGCTCTTCAGCAGACTGATGTTCCATTGTTCCTCCAAAGCTCTTCAGCAGACGCTCATATAAAGCTTAACGTCAGTCGGGGAGAAATAGCAGCACTAATCTCAGAATGATGCCCTTATTTCCATCATTACAATGAAATGAGAGGAAAAAAACAAATGTGGTTTTCTTTTATTTCACCCCCTTTTTTTTTCTGAGGGCTGGTGTTTCTTCGCAACATTTTATGGAGCTGCTGTTGTCTAACTGGTAGCCGCAGTTGTTGCAGACTGCGGCGAGCCATTGGTGGCAGGGGTTGTGTCGTGGGCTTGTGACTCACTTTGTTACTGTTCTTTGGGAAGAATGCACTTGCCCTTTGCTTGAGGATCATCTTAATTTGATTATAAAAAGAGAAGTAGGCCTACATTTAGGTTCCTATGAAGAAGAAACATCACATATTTCTTCCAATGAGAAATCTTTCAGGATGAAGTCAACAACTCCATCTTTACCTTTGCAGACACTCATAATCCTCTTGAGGTCTCGCTAAACATGAGCTACGCCTCTGCTCTGGTCTGCTGAATTAGGCAGTTGACTGATTCATATTTGGGTGTTTTAATTTGCCTGTGTTTTATAGCAGGCTGCTGAGCCGGCGGTTTCCTCATTAAAGGACACATGAAAGCAAGCTGTAAAGCAGCCTCGGTATAACCAGCCTGCGCTGACGTCTGAAGGGGATGCAAGCAGCTGAAGGACCGACCGAGTCCCGAGCCAGCCGGTCTGAGCCGGAGGGCCTCACCCTCTCATCCGGGCAGCCAGTGGCGGGACAGCAGACACACCACACTGAATTGGGTCCACATCAGGATACAAAACCATTCTGATGTGTCAGCAGGAGTTCACTGTCTGATGGAAGACTTTTGCTGCAAATGTTGGATTCAAACAATAATCTTACAAAGACAGATCTATGAGAATATTATTACTATTAATACTTTTTCTTGGAGCAAACTACCCGTTTCCTGAATATAGACATGAGTAGAAACTCCCATACCAAACCTAAATGTGTCATTATTTGCAGATGATCAGCTATTGTATCTCTCCAATTTCTGCTGCTTTTTCTCATACTTTTGAGTTAATTGCCCACCTGGTAGACCCCACCACCCCCCCTCCTCCTGCCCGCCATTTAGAGAATAAAACAGCCTTGGCTCTAAGCATTGCCGCTGTGATAAATACCAGAGGCAACAGCGTTCATTATTTCCCCATTATAACTGCTGGTGGATCCTCTTGGCTGTTTAATGACTTGCTCCTTAAGGAAGTGAGAGCGACGGGGTCACAGTGCAGGGACGGGGGTGAGGGGGGCTCCTCTAAGCCCCCCATGATTCATATCAAACGCATGCTAAGTGGCATGTGGCTAAATTAGTGGCTGGAATCTAGCAGGTATAATAGCTTGCCCGGCGGTGCGTAACGAGCCACTGTCTCATTGTTTAGTAATGTGGCCTTGATATCTTTTACCAGAACCCACCAATAAGAGTAAAGCCATTTAGTTTGAGACGAATCAACACCCACGGCGTCTGCACATCATCACAACACCCACACAAGTCTTCCTCTTGTTTTGTAGACAACATTCCCCCCATCCTGAGTCATCGACTCCGCTTAGGTTCATTAGTGAAGATGACTCTGTTGCGGCACATAACGCGTCAGGACGACAGTGATGAACATAACAGCAGCTTATTATAACTATAAAAAACACTTTGAATATCTAAGAGGGTAGCCTATAGTGAGTTGTGAAGCATCCAGACGTTACATCTAAACACCTTGTATAAACATTTCAGGGAGTATAGGACCCCATTTATTTTCACCTGCTTGTCTTTTCATGCTATTTTGTTTTCACTCACTTCCACTAAAGCTTTAACTTGCTGCAAGCTGGACATGTGGAGTTAGATCACAATTTCCTTTGTTTAATAAATTAATTTGAATGTGAACCCAATTAATTTGTCCAAACATAAATATCTGAAATAGGAAAATTTACTGAAAAGTAGAGTGTATGCTGGAAGGTGACTTTTAGAAGAGTGTGAATATTTTATTAGTGCCATATTACCCCACTAGAATATCACACTCCCAGAATGCCGGCCTGCTTGTGGTTCCAACAGTCTCTAAATGTACTATGGGAGGTAGAGCCTTCAGTTTTCAGGCCCCTGTCCTTTGGAATAATATACCAGAGAGGGTCCTGCAGACACCCTCTCCTACTTTTAAGAGTAAGCTTAAAACGTTCCTTTTTGATAAAGCTTATAGTCAGGGCTGGCTCAGGTATGGACCAGTTCCTAGTTATTCTGCCATAGGCTTAGACTGCTGGGGGACCTGGCACACTGAGCTCCTGTCTGACTCTCTCTCTCTATGCATTCACATCATGTGCATCATCTGTAAATCTTCATGTACCATTTGAGTTACTAACCACATCTTCCTGCGAGCTCCTGTTGCTAATATTCATATTGTGCTCATGGTGGATTAATGTTGTGTCCTTGTAAATAATAAAAATAAATAAGGTCTAGACCTTCACTTTTTGTAAAGTGTCTTAAAATAACACTTGTTATGAATTGGTGCTATACCAATAAAGATTGATTGATTAATGGTCTTATTTGATTGTGTACATGCTGTGCTAATAAAACAGATTATCTAAAAGGTTACCTAGTCTAGTTTTGATTGAAAATATGCTGCTTTGAATAGAATTCATTAGATTGCTTAAAATTGGTGTCTTTTGAACTTATTATCAGAACGTATGTACTTTAATAACAGGTAAATTCCCTGTTTTATTTTAAGACCTCTAAACATGAACATTTTGTTTAATGCATTGGTAGACAAATTCGTTTTTAGCACTAGCATGCTTTAGCTCAAATGTTTTGTGGGAAATATCACAAAATACTTTTGCTCTTTGCAAACCAACACTCATGAATACTTTCCTATCTCTTGTCTACTTTCTCCTGATGCCTTTTTTATTTTTCACACCACACCTCCTTATAATACCCCCCACATACCCTCTTGTCACCTGTGAGTAACTGCACCCTGCATACTCTATTCATCACACACTACTGCACATGCTCAGTAGCTCTTCATTATATTAATTACTCTCATTGGAAGAGTGATCATCAGCCCCCCGTCAGAATGAATCACCACCTGGTTCCTACAGAGACCCAGGCCTGGTAAATAATCACTGGTGTCGGTAACAGGGCCCTGGCCCCGCCGTTACCGTCAGACCCACCAGGGTGGGCCCTAAATACCCAGGGGGGCACAGCTCCCACTGAGCCGCATTCATCTCTGCCAGTGGAGAAGGTAGCTGTAAGGCCATATCCAGAGTCTGCTGGTGCTGCATCAGATCTGAAATGGGTGAGAGCAGTGAGGGTGGGTGAGAGCTGTGACATGCTGTTTTACAACAACCCCTGCAGATGTGTGTGAGATTCAGTTGATTTATTTATTTATCTGTCTACCTATTTTATTCTAACTTTTTTCCTTTGGCCGTTAAATTACTTTTATTTATTCATATGTCCTTACAAATATGCATTTCAGTCCATTTCACTTTGTTTGAACGAAATGCTGCTTTTATTTGGCGCCTGGCTCAGTTGGTAGAGTTGGTCGTCTCTCAACCTATAGGTTGGGGGTTAGATCCTCAGCTCCTGCGTCCACATGTATGATCTGTCCTTGAGCAAGACGCTTAATCCCAAATTGCTCCAGCTGTTTCGTCAGTGGTGTATAAATGTGTATGAATGGGATGAGTTAATACTGATGGACGCTTTACACAGCACCCTCTGCCACCAGGGTGTGAATGGGTAGGTGTGGCCTGCGGTGTAAAAGCGCTTTGAGTTTCAGGGAAGCTAGAGTATGGTTTATTGAGTTAAGTTTGAACCAACCCCCAACCACATAAGTCAAACATTTACTGGAAATTTGCAGATACTAAGGAATTATGTTATGTGTGTAAAGGGGATCAAAACCAAATTAAAATTGGGTCCAATCATTGATGTCGATCTCTTCTTTGACCTGTTAGTACATGATTATCAATGGAACTGAATTAGAAATTAATGATTCATGTTTTATCCAACAGGGCTCAAATCCCTTTTTGGCAACCAGAATCTCAAACATTGTGCTTTCTTTCCAGGTTTATAACTGCATGTGCATATTCATTTTGTTTTAAAGGATTGTTATAACTCAGAAATAAAACAAATGTTTCTGAACACTTTCCAGTTCCTCACAGCCTCACTTGCACGCTAATTTGTTCTTAAAGACATGGATGATGTTAAACAGGTTAATATTGAACTTGACCAAATCAGCTGGTCACTGCACTCGAACATAATTCCAACACAATCAAAAGTGTATTTGTTTAGATACAAATAGCAGCAGATTTTGCACACAAATAACTATTTCAGGAACATGAGGGCTGTATTCTGGATTTACTCAAAATCTTGATTTGCAATCATTTCTGGCCCAATGACACAAAGGAACACCTAGATATCCTTGTTGACAAGTTTTCACGTGTCTCACTGAAATGACCCGTCAAAGCAAAATATACATTCTAAAATTAATATCTGGAATTATGGGATTAGCTGTCAGCAATTTACATGTTTTTGTTAAAAGGCAGCCTGAACTTTTACCTAACAAATACACATATATGAAGAAGTCTAAGAAAGCATCATATCAAAATTTGGTTGGAACACAAAAGCTAAATGTAATAGAGCAAAAAAAAACATTTACTGAACAGTTTTGTACAATCTCCCTTAAACTATATTTTTTATTTAGAAGAATAAACATCTTTGAACAACTGTTGTGAACTGCAGCACCATTTAAGATGCTAATGAGAAATCTCAGAACTCGTCTTAATATACCAGACTAACCCTCCTCAGTACACCAACGGCTCTGATGGCCTCATATCGCTCCGTTTAAAGCTCTCTTCATGGCCAATTGACCTGACAGCGCACTCTTGTCTCTTGCTAATTGAACTGAAAAGAAACAAGCAAGAGGAAGAGAGAGGCAGAGGTGGGGAGGGAGCAGGAGTGATGTGAAAGAGGACGAGCGAGGGGAACGAAGCGAGGGGTGGTGTAGCATGCAAGGCCTCATTGATTAGGTGGTGAGCGGTGCAATGTTTCTCTCCTGACACTTAAACGCATTAAAGCTACATAAACACCCATAATTGGTTCATTTAGAGGAGAGTGGAGAGAAACAGCACACACACACACACACATACAGACACACACAAGGAGGAATCATTGTCTGTATGTGTGCGAGGAATGCAAAGGAGAGAGAGCCTGAGCAAAATTAAACCCTTATAAAAAAAAGCATCACCAGGCTGCAGAATGGTTGGTGCGGGTGGAGAAGGTGCCCATGAATGTGTGTATGTCACATGTCCCAGTGCTGTACTAAGCAGGAATGATAAAACCATCCTGGGAGACTTTCAGATGACAATGACACTCACTTTAGGGAGAGGAAGAAATAGGAGGGACGCTGCTGACTGTGACAAATTGGCTCTCAAACATTGAGGAAGCCGATTGGCTGTGGGTGCCAGGGGGGAGAGATACGGTTGGCTGGCTGAATTGATGGATAGTTATTATGCCGTACTATTAAAAGAAGATGCAACTTTGGGGCTTTGCAGTTCAATGATAGTTGTGGAGAGCTCCGAAAGCATTGTCATAGGGGATCCAGCAAAGTGTGTGTGCTCATTTATGCTCATACTTTGTGTGGTTCAGTCTACTTCCTGGAACATAAAGTCAAAATGAAGAAAACAAGACAACTGTGAGCTCGATGTCCTGCAGTATCTCTGTTCTTGGATGACAGTGTGTGTGAAAGGCAATATTCAGGGTGTTCCCTGCATCCCGTAGCGTCACATCCATCAGGTCATAAGACCCCCTGACAGGGCGTAACTGGCCTGCCCCACCCCAGAGGGCTGTGTCACTGGCTGAATGGGGTGCTCCCTGGACATGGAATGATGGGATTTCTACGTCTTGGCTGTCATCTCTAATCCGACACTCTCACCCACACAGCTGAATCTTCATCTCTCTCTCTCTCTCTCTCTCTCTCAAATGCTCGCACACACACACATCTCAAACTTTCTCCCTCTATACCTCGACACACTCAGGGCCACAAACACATTTGCATTCACAGCCAATTCAGATGCTGCATCAACATCGCTGAATCTACATAACGTTGACGTGTCCAGGTGCTAAGTCACCATTATGTCTCCGTCCAACACACACACTCACACACAAACACACATAAGGAAGGGGCAGGCAGGTCACAGTGGCCCAGAGCACTGGACTGTGCTAAGCAGATAAATATAGCGAGGACAGGCTTTATTGGAATAGAAAAATCTCTGTTACTGTCAAAAGTAAGCATGACTGATCAGGATGGATCCTCACCTCCTCACCCACAGTCCGCAGCTATTCAGAGAAGCCTCCACACATTTCCACTGTGTCCTTTCTGTGTACCACTCCTAAGAAAATGTCTCCTAAGCCAGAGTTTCCCCCTGTTTTATTTTTTTTCAGTAAAAAAAAGAAAAGAAAGAAAGAGGAATCTTGGGTTGAGTGTGTGAGCGTGAGTGTTTGTGTGCACTCTAATTCACAACAGATGATCTCTGTCCATAAAAAAGGAGAAGGTGTGTATGTCATGTCCTCCTAATGTAACTGCCTAGCAGATTACTGCCTTATTGCCTCCAAATCAATACCCTGGAGTGGGTGAAAAATAAGTCTTGCTTCATCTCCAGTTGCCTCAGCAGCTCTCCTGCCAGCCCCATACACTTCCATACATGCATATTTTGTTCATTATAATGTAAAACAAAATGTATAAAGATGATTGGGAAATGTAGGGAAAGGGGTTCAAAATACAAAGACGATGAAATAGATGATGATAGTCTTCCTAGCCTTGTCACGGTCACTGATCCAACACAGGAATCCATCCATTCTTGATCCTCTAAAGCTCATTGATTCTTTACATCCAGACAGAATAAGGAGCCCCCCCCACCCCCCTTCACCCTTACATTGCCCCACACTCACTCCATAACTGAGATCAATATTGATTATCATCTTAAACTGCCTGTCTTTGACCACGTGCTCCAGGAGCTGCTTTACCCCCGAAGGTGATGTGGATTGGTGGTTCACGATAACATTATAAGACTTATGTTTTGGGCTCATCAATAGAGGGTTTTGTGATTCAAATTGTAAGTCAAAATATGGAGGAGAATGTTAGAAATGTAATCCTTTAAATTAGTTTGTGAAGGAAGCCTGAGGTTGCTGCAATTCTGTGCTCTTGAAGCCCTGAGGAAACCCAAACTATGTATTTGAAGGTCTTAACTAGATAAGATGCTTAGTATACTCGACATGTAACTTTCCTCAACTATTTCAAGCCACATTTCCAGAGGCTTTAAACCCTCGGTAGCAGTCTCTTTTTGTTTTACCATCAAAGGCACATCCATATGACCCTCAGTGTCCACCTCCCTTCTGTCCTCCTTTATCCCGCTCTCTCCCACCCCACACATCTGACTCAGTTCCTTCAATCATGCCTCTCAGATAGCCCCATGATCGCAATCGACACTCAAATGATGGAAGTGAATAAAACTCATTACTGACAGTCAGTGTGAGTCATGGCAGGACATTAAAAGTTGCGTCTGGCCTGCAGCCGTTCATCCCTCAGCCCGTGCTTTATGATGGGGGGGAGACCTGGTCGGGTTACCGTCGCCCTTCTGCGCCAAACTCCATCAATCCAACCCCCACCTACATCCACCTTCACCCGTACTTAATGCACCTTGTTTTATCAGACATCTGCCATCTTGAGCCAAGTGGTGGGAGAGTTTTTTAGTTGTGGGGCTTGTGAGAGTTGTGTCATAGAAATCTTGGTGTCTGGGGTTTGCAAATGTGGTTTTGTGTAATAAACCGAATTAGCTACTTTTCATTTTTAATGAACATCAACTGCAACTCTCTGGAGCAATTATTTCCCAATGGTTGGACAAAAAAAGACCTCTAGGCAGCTTTTACACAAGCTGGTGCTGTCTCTCCTACATTAACCACTGCCTAAGCAAGTCTTTACTTAAAGTAAACCAAGACAGACCAGTGAGTCAACAGCCGACATAGAGGTCCTCCTAACTGGTCCCGTCCTCGTAAACCAGAGAGAGAGAGAGAGAGAGCACACGGTGTTTACGGAGAGACAGGAGCGGCTCACCTCTGATCTGCCCAGCGATAGGGTATGGGGGAAGAAGACAAGACAGAGAGAGAGAAACAGAGAGGAAAGGAGACACCAGGGGTTACATGATTGCAGGACAAACTCATAAAAGTTCCATTATCCCACGAGGAGTTAAAGAGGGCCTGTTTTCATCCAGAAGACAGCCATCACAAACAGAGCATCACCATAAACCTCCTTCAAGCGCCATCTTCCTCTTGATCTCTCCAGCTCAGCTCCCGCTCGACTTTTTCGTCCTTCCTTTCAATTTGAATTTTTCATATAATTTCTTCCTTCCTAACCAAATATATCAAAAACACACATCTATAAAACTAGAACCTCCTCATTCAGCTTTTACACTTTTCCTCCCTTGCTTTCCAACCCCCTCCTGCTCCTCACCCTCCGCTGACCAAAGCAGGACTCCCTCGTTACACCCTCTCCCCCTTAATCTGGGTTCCTGCTATGTGAGTCACAACCTGACGCCACAGGTCCGTCAGCGTCAGTCTGTCTGTCTTATTAAACCAGCTCGCTATTCATCACTGTCTATTCACAAACCGCTTTCATGTTTATCTGACTGTAAAAAGACTATTATCACATTTGAATGCAAATTTGTACTTTTGTTATAATGTGGGATTGTTCCAGTTTGGTAGTGTTGTTGTCATTAGTATTTAGAATCCACTCTATACTCATCCAAAGGGGTCACTGTAAATCTTTCTGGCGCTTTCACTCCAGCTCATTTGTTGCAATAAGCAAATATTACTGGCTTTTAAAACAAAGATGCACAAGTGCAACAGTCAGTAAGTGAAACTTTGTGATATGAATACAAAAACTGTGTACATTTTTTGTACAGTATGTCAAAGTGTAACATTTGTTGTTCTCTTCGCATTTGATGTCTTATTGATAACAGGCTGTTAACTGTGTGATTTAATCAAAAACGACTTATTTCTCAATATACGTTCATTATAAATAAAAGAAAACCACATTGAATGAACATCCTTGACCACAGAACAAAACAAGCAGATTAAAACCTTCAAATACTCAGACAAACGACAGTGAAACCTAAGGATCAAAGTTTAAATCTGCCAAAACATTCAAACAGAAGCAGATTATTTGATAAAATGATACAGGGGTGTACGATATCATCAAGATTAATAATGGTGCATCATGGGAGGAATCAGAGTTGCCTTTTATGGCCTGAATTCTGAAACAAGATAAGTACTTATTTAACTCCTCTTTGATATTTTATTCCAAAAGATAAGTGCGTATGCATGATATCATCATCCTTTCAACCTCTGAGACATTTTGTGAGCTGAATACACACACAGGAACCAAACAACATAGCTTGACCCCATCTTGTCAATTCTAACAGTTTTATAGTTTTGGGGAGGTCTGCTCCTAGCCAAACAGTATGAGTGTTCCTTAACATCATCCATTAAGGCACTAAGCACATGCTCTTAGTTCTTCTTCTGATGCCCTCACTTTCTGGTACCACTATCTCTTCAAACCTTTTCCCATGGTGTAACCTTACCTCCTAAACTTATCTAGCCTCAGCACACACGCACAAACATACTCTGAATGGATACTCTTGGAGTGCATTCAGTTTACAATGATAGTGGAGGCATAACCCAACAAACACAAAACACAATGCTTTCATTTCTAGCTCCTGGCTTGCATTTTTTCAAGATAAAAGAACATCTGTCCCTTTAAGTTTTTTTTATTTTTTTATCAGCTAGCTTATACTAGCTCTGTGACCTAGTTGGAAGTATTGTCTAAGGCAGCTGCAGCCTCTGAGGCTTAAAATGTAGCTAATTTGAAACTGCCAAAAAATCTGCAGTTCCTCTAGTGGCCCCTTGAGAGTTGATACTTGTTGTCTCAGTTTTAGAAAGCCCAACTTAACAGCATTGTTGAACATGTCTAAAGCCTTGAAGGGGAAGAAAAAGTTTTCTTAAGCTGACTCCTCTTTTCATGACAACTGTAGGCCTATATGGTGTGGCTGTTTTGAGTGACAGGTGGCTGTCTGTGTTGCTAATTTTAAATATTTGTGTTGGTGCTTTCGGGGGTATTTTGCATTGAAATATCAGACAATAACGTGTTGCACTGTACTAACAAGCCATTCAGGAACCTATTAGCAGCTTTTTTTTTTTAAACTAGCTTGTTCAGTGTTTATGTTTCTTGTAGGTTACCTATGCATCGTAGTGAGGATGTCGTTGGCGTTTCCGGCAGAGTTAACAGCTTGCTGTAAAGGTGGGAAGAACCAGTTGTTTTATTTACACAGTTTGCGACATTCATTCACTAGCCGCTCTCCCTACAGGCATGATGGGAAGGATACAGCATGCCTGCTGTGTTCCACAAGCTTTCTTTAAGATAAACAACTCTGTTTGCTTCCGTCACAAACAGAATCTAATTCTGCGAACTAGCTCATTCACCAACCTAATGAATTACTTATGGACATAGACTGTACACGCAGCTTTAATAACCCGGCATATGCCAACACCTGACTCTTCTCTAGCAATATGCTTTAGTCCAAATATGGCAACTCCTGGCTAAAGAAAACCAACATGGCAGCATCTGGTATGCTAAACCCGAGGTTTAAAATAAGAAGAAGACAACCAATAGGTGCAGCACAATTGGTTGCTAAGCTAGGATTGTAAAATAGATTTTATCCAGAGGGAAATAAAAAAAAACAATCAGCTGGACCCTGTTCCCAATAAGAACTGATTTTTCAAACAAGCATTAGGGTCAAGTGTGATTTGTTGTTTACATACGGGTATCATGAGGTCAATACAAATGACCCTCACTTCAGACGTGAGTACTTTTCAAATATAAGCTTTCATGTTCACTTAGCATCACCTCACAGCAGCTATTGGTCTGCAGGACAGCTCAGCACTTCTGCAGGTTGGGGGATGGGGGAGTTGAAGTGAGGGGCAGGGGGTTGTGAGATGGAGTACCAGAGAGAAGGGGAAGCCCAGACATCCCTGTCCCCAGGAGAGGACCGGTGAGATGGGTGTGACGGTCATGGGACGAAGGCATAATGAGGATACATCACTGCAGCAATGAGGTGCTCGATCTCAGACACACATACCAACAAGTAGACACACTTAACACTGTGCACGGACTACAACAAACACACTGATATGGCATAAGACGCCAAATAAGCCTCAATATCAGGCCGTTCCCACTGTAAAAGATATGATGTCATTTGACTGTGACTGTGGGAACAAGACTTTTTCTCCACTAAAGAGTCTGTTTGATTCTCTGGAGAAAAAAAGTGGCACAACTTTTCCTGTCGCTTTCCGCCACCGTTGTTGCCGAGCAGTAAAGCGGCCAGCGTGCAGTAAAATAAAATGAGGTGTGGAGAGAATTGGACTGATCTGCAAAGCAATTGGCTACCGAGCAAGTCGTAAAATAATAACACTCTGTCGTAAAACCGACTGCTTATTAAATCATTTTAAAACAATATTGCAAGATGTGGTGTGCTCCACGAAACCAAGAAAAAAAGATCTCATGGGGAGGCTGACTGAACAGTCAAATGAAATTTAATAAGTTGATCATCATCACAATGCTGAGTAAGACTTTTAGGAGACTAGATGGCTGAGCCCCTATCAATAAAGTGACAGTTGGCCATTATGTGGCCAGTACTTGAACTTTTAGTGACAATAGTGCATCAGAGAAGCACAACCTCCACTGCTGCTAAACCAAGAATGTGGTTAACCCTTTCTGAGTGGAAACATAAATGAAATCCAAGAAAATAGCTTATACAAGTAAAAATAATATATACATCATCTTAACAGTTTTTCTTTTATCGGATTTCCACACTTGAATCCAGGTATTCACAAACAAACGTCTTTACTATCTACAGTTGTTTCCTTCTTTATCACATGCTGGCTGATGAACTTCAACTACTGCAGTCTTGATCTGCAGTGAAGAGATTTCTGCTGCTATCACTGCAGTAGAGAGCTGGTTATGAAGGATTTGTCAACGAGTACAAGTCTTCAGGCTGTAGTCTTTTTTTTTTGTTAAGATTTTTTTTTGTGCCTTTAATGCAGAGATTGGACAGTGGATAGAGTCAGAAATCAGAGAAAGAGAGCGTGGGGCAGGACATGCGGGAAAGGAGCCACAGGCTGGATTCAAACCTGGGCCGCTCACTTGGAAGACCACAGCCTCCATACATGGGGCGCGCACACCAACCACTGCGCCACCAGTGCCCCATCGGGCTGTAGAGTCGGGCAGTCTAGGAAGAGAGAAAGCAAGAGCTGCACCATAGTGATGTCATCAACATGATCAGCTATGAGATCTGAATGAATCAAATCACTGCACAAGATTATCTGTTGAGTGAACAGAATTTAACTCCAGCATTTGAGCTGCTCACAGTACAGACAAATATCTTACAACAGGAGAGCCTCATAATCACAGAATTTATTCAAGGAAAACTGTATTTCCTTTCCTTGCAAACTTTTGTGGAAATTGAAATAATTTGAACCCCACCGATGACAAGTTACGAAGAATTGCTAAATTCCTGGAAGGTTTAGTCTGTCATTCTCTGATACAGTCACTATTTAACCATTTGGGTTCCCTATCATCAAAAACAAGCCGAAATTAAAAAAAAATTAAAAAAGCACACTGACATCCTTTGAAAGTTATGAACTGTTTTGTGTTTTTAAATTTAAAAAAATTTAAAAAGTTTTGTAACTTCATATTCTCCTGTACTCATCTCACTGGAAACTAATTTCATTCTATACTTAAGTTTACCAAAGGCGTTACAGGACACAACACAGTAGAGTCTTACAGTCAAATTTTATTGCATAAATTTCAGAGAAACACATGACTACTTTATGAAGGAGAATGTATTCAATTCAAATGTGGGGGGTGATTTGAGTGCAAATTAAAATGTAGCATGCTAAATTACGGGATACATCTAAAAAAAAACAATAGGTGCTGCTGCTCATGCTGTTAAAGGGTCGGCCTTAAAGATCATTACCCCAAAGCATTGTGATACAAAGTCATTTCAGACCACTCCATCCTGAGCAACAAAAATACACAAAGGAAATCTGACGTCATTGTACATGGGCCTTCTTAACACACGTTCATAACCTCATTTTTTTACAACTTAAAAGACTCACTGGTGAATAATTATTCCAATAGCCTGTGTTTTTGAGGATTTTTATTGATTTATAAAATGGAGAGAGTGAGCTCTATTATTTTCTTTTGATAAGTGAAATGCAATTGATTGAATAACCGGACCTACTTTGTTGTGGAGGCAAAGATTAATTGGCAGAGATATCGATTTTCAATTATTTATTGACTTGTGACGATTTTACACATTCCTGTTGTTTTGGAGGTTAAATAGAATCAAGGACCATATTTATTGTTTTGAGGGATGAGGATGCCTAAAGTGAGTGACCTTATAGAAGAAAGGAGAACAGATTGCACATATACTAACCTCTTCGGTGTTCCCTGTAACGAGGTGTGCGGGCAAAGGGAGTTTAAAGGGCCACACACCTGCTTAAAACCTCTAGGAGGAGACCATTTCATTTTTAAAGGAGGGGTGTATATATGGAAAATGTATTGGAAAATTAGTGTCTAAGTCCCAAACACCCCCCACCTCCACCCCGTGGTAACCCACCCCGTGGTATCCAACTTGTCACCTGAAGCAGGAGATTTAGGGTAGCCTATAAAAAGCAGCCAGTTAGTGCACTCTGTTTCGATAACTTCCTGTATCACTCAAGACAACTCCGACATGCCATGTTTGGGATTGGAAACACTTCCCGCCAAAGTTCCATCAATCCGATACCTGCTCCATGTGTAAGCACATAACTTTGGTTTTATTTCTCTTGCCTCCATGTACTTATTGCCACTTTACAAACATTGCAATGAAATGAGACCCCTGTGTGTGAAAGCCATGTCTCCCTTTGGCGCCAACACAGTAGGCTATCTTGGTGTTTGTGAATTGTAGTCCTTGTATTTTAACTGTAGTCGAAAGATTAAGGAGGATTTATTTCCTCTTGCATGTATTCATTTCCCGCTGTGTGCTGATATAAATGATACACGCCGACGGAGAGTTAAGGCCTATTGATGGTGCATTTCCCCACAGTCACTGAACACAACATTAAAACCGCTGCTGGTTAAAACAACACAAAACAAACAACAAACAAACAAAAATAGGCTAAATATCTTATTTTCAAGGCATGCCACCTCTTGTGATATTAAATAAACTAAATGTGATATGGTACACAGACCCTCTGCTACAAAAGCAACATAATGATTCTACTCTCAAATAGTCTAATGTAGTTTTCCGTCTTGGATCATTTTGATATGAATCTGTACAGAAACACTCAAAAACCCCCACAATCGGCTCCACTTGATTTAAACAACTAGGCGACGTTATAAGAGTCTTGTTATAGGCCTATTCTGAATCCATCTTGCTCTGTTGTTGTTGCTCTTGTAACATAAGCACGTAGCAGCCGGCCCATTTTGCAGCTTCATAGAGCTGTCTCCGGTGCACCGTAAATAAGGTTGATAAAGACGCCGCCGAAAACGACTTTCACGCGTCCCCCGATTGATTTAACGTGACCCCCGTTTCCAAATGATATTGGAAGCCTATTTAAACAGATGAAGGCTTAAATTGTCTTGCTTGTATGCGCATTAATCTCCCATTCATCATCATTACTGTGTGATTGCTCCGTCCACGCCTCCGCCAGCCCCTTGCGTTGCGACAAGGGCCTGTAAATTAGGATGTAATCCAATTTAAACAGCGGCAGCAGCAGCAGCAGCAGCAGCAGCCACACATCCATTTGGTGTCCCTTTTTTCTGTTTTTGAATGTTCTGTCGGTAGACAGCTGCTCTGCACCTCCCCTATCAAAATGCTTTGTGCTGGTTGTGGGAGCTGGGGAGCCCTGAGCCAATTCTCCCAAATAGGATCTTATACACAGATGTAATTGGTGTTATACGCGCAATCTAAGAGCCCATCATATCTTGAAGCTCAGTCATATGCAATCTTCCAGCTCTTAAATGGCATGTTGATGCTGGATTAGGCCACTGAGAGTTCGGCCGTGCATTTTACGCAGTATAGAGACTGAGATCCATATGCGCGGCTGGGTAAATGTGGTTGTAATTTGCCTCACTTTAATGTGTCATTCTGGCACGGTGTGACGCGGGTTTAGTAGATGATCGTATACTTGCTGCCGCTTCTGTGTAACCGAATGGAAATCAGCTTCCCAGGCTGTTAAAAAAAATAACCAGCATTTGAGAGCGACTTCGCCTTTCGAATATGCTGCTAGCCTGATCTGTTCATCTTTATTTTATTGTGCAATTTTATCACGCACAAACCAAATCCACTTCCCTGCATGACCCGCGTACACATCAGCCTTAAAGACGTTGCTTGATAGTTTACATAAATCTGCCTTGTGCTTTTGCCCCGACCCGGGCGGCTTAAACGGTGTATTATTCCAAACATATGCATTTTAATCAGCTCGGTCACACTTACAAGAACTGCAGTTAATAAGGCCATCAATCAAATGAGCGTGCAGGAGGGGGGCGGGGGGAGAACAAGGGGTGCTCGTCGGTGCGTTGCGCGTGCGGTTGCAGGACGGTCTGATTAGGATCAACCTTTTTTTTACCTCCGCATCAGAAGAGGATGAACATTCAGTGAATTAAAACGTTTGTTGATGTCTTGATTCTGTCATGCAACGGACCCGCTTCTATAGAGGAGATAAATTGCAAATAATTAATTTGCTAATTTTCCATTAACTTGTTTTTCCTCATAGTTCGTTATAGGAAAGGCTTGATTGCAGTGAAGAGTTAAAAAAAAAATGTGCAGACGGAAATTCAGTTTTCAGACATATTTGCAAACTGGCTTTCAAGGCCCATGCACGCACAATTCCACCAATTTCTCCGCATATTATTGCATTACCTCCTGATCTCTATAGGTCTACATCTTGAGACTCCATGCAGGCCTAAATCGTGAATTTATGTCTTTCTCTGCGGGCCACGCGAGCTCGCAAAATCCTATTACGCGAGGAAACTCTTTTAATCCGTGCAGCTCTGGTCAAACGCGACCAATTAAGAGCCGCTGATTGGTGGTGGGCCTCCTGAAGCATCGATCTCTTTTCCTTTCCAATATCTTTAGACAAGTAATTCTGTCGTGTCTATTAAGCGGCGCTAAAGAAAAATATGAGAACCGTTAGCGGAGCCCGGGGACCACTTAGCTGTCACGGTCAATCTAGCGGTCCCATCAGGAGGTATGGGGGGCACGCGGGTGCTTTTGACACCAACCACTTGATAAGAAAATTTGTGTTATTATTGGATGGAGTGAGAGACCAATTTGGAGTATAGAGAATCCTTCGCAGACCACATTTGAACTCAAATTACCTGCCGGGATGAATTCAATAAACATTTCATTTTCTTAAATGTATACTTTCTTTCGTTTTCAAATAGCTTTTGTTGTCGTTTTTTTTTTTTTTAGAATAAAAATGTGTTTAGAAGACACATACTCAATTGTAATGTTGATTCTTTGACAGTGTTTATTGCAAATTAGACGTTGAGGACAACTCTGCCCCAAGAAGAAAAAAAAAATCATCAAAAAAAAAAGAAACAATCAGTCATTTTAAGTCAATTTTTCTACAACCTGGTGCCACTGTGTTCAAACATATTTTTTAAGAGGCATATTGTCATATTGGTCATATATTAATCACATTTTTAATCGAAATTAGGAACTGGATTCCATGTCATTAGGAGAGGAAACTAAAGGAGTGTTAGATGTTCACTTTTATTCATTTCCTTTTTTTTTCAATGTGATTGTCCTCCCTCTGTCTCTCCATCCTCTTCCCTCTCCTCCCCCCTCTTCTTCCTCTTCTTCTTCTCCTCCTCGTCCCCCCTCGTCAAACCGTGCAGGCTGTAGTAATCCGTTCCCCTGGCGCCTTGTTACCTTTTGGCAGTAACGATCCCTTCCTGGTATTATCATTAATTCAACACTCAAAATTCGCCGGGTCGTACATATACATCACTCTCTAATTTTCACCAGCATCTGCACATTTCGGCCCGGGCTTCCAGTGCCGCCGCTGAGGCCCCCAGTGAGGAGAGCTGCTTTCTAATGAGACGACCTCAGTGCGTTAACAAATCTCCCTTGTTAAAAATAGTGATGGAAAGCATCATTCTCATGAAACAAACAATACATGTAGGACTATTTGGACGACATATAATATTATTTAAAAAAAAAAAAACTTAACGCCATCCATCACGCAGATTTTAAACGTTTCTCTGCACCCCGTCCTTCTCTCAAACATCTAATGAATCTTCTTAAAATCAAATCTGCTTTTTTGTCCATGTCCTAATATTTCAGTCCACTGTCTTGGCTCTGAATGAGATTATCAGTAATGGGAGATCCGTTGTGCGTCACGTAGCTGGAGATCTGGCTATATTTTGCCACAAAGTTTAAGCTGGCTTTCACTGCTTACAGGCTACCTCTTCATGCTGCTTCAGTCCTGATTTCATAATATGTGAGTTTAAAAAGCTTATGGTAAAGGCTTAAATTATGGAAGAGTTTTGGTTTTATCTGGTCAGGGGCACTTCCTCCCTCTGGTCTAACGTCACAGAGGAGGATTTGCTGAGCACTGAAGGCGTGAATGTAACAAAAGCGTCAGTCCTGCTGGTTGGAGAGCACGCGAAGTCCGATCCAGAGGGCCTGGTTGAGATACCGTTAGATTGACTTGAGTGACAGGCCAGACAGGAGCATGGGCTTCCTCCGGGACCGAGGCCGTGGGGAGGTCCGGGGTACAGGGAGGGGTGTCTGAAGGCGCACAGCAGCTCCGGCCTCTGGTAGGGATGAGACAGCATCCGGAAACTGTCCAGGGACCGCAGGGGATGTGAAAAGGGGGTGGCGGCCGGAGTAGCGCCAGCTCCGACACCCAGGTGGGAATAGTAAGGCAGCGGCAGGTGGGATGGGAATGGGTAGGGCAGGTTCCCCGTGGCCGCCGCGTGGCTCATCATGTAGGTGTAGAAGGCCGGATCTGCGGGGTGAGGCCACGTCATGGCCAGACGCTGGCGTTTGTCTTTCATCCTGCGGTTCTGAAACCACACCTGCGACGGAGACATAAAGAGTCAAATATTAACCACGACACCTACAAATCAAAGGGTGCAACACAAACCAACGAGAACAAAAGCAAACATGCAGAGCTAGGAACAGTAGTTCCGCCTTTACGCATTCATTTGGATTTTCTTTTCGTTACGTGCAGCAGGAATTAGCTTGTTGAATTTTGTCTTGGGAATAAAAAAATAAATTATGATAAGAAAAACGAAATGTGTCCTTGTTTTGCCACATGAAAAAAATAACTGAACAAATCCAGGCACTGTTGCCCATTAAAAACGAGGAGATTAGATTATTCTCACAATCTATTCTCGGTCTTTGCATGACACAATGTGCTGTCTTATTGTTATTACCTTGTATTCATTTATATATATTTAAAAAACTGTTTGGATTTAGTGACATAAAAAGAAAACTGTTTTGCAGAACTGTAGGTTTGATAAAACTATCTTTCTAAATACAAACTGAGAAAATATCGGCCTCAGGCCTGACTGTGCCCTGGTCGCCTGACACACCGTGGTCTCACCTTGATTGTGGTTTCAGGTAGATTTAAGGCGGCCGCAAGTTCGCATCTCCGCGGCCTGGACACATAGTTCTCCCGGTAAAATTCCTTCTCCAGCCGGCCGATCTGCTCCCGGGTGAACGCTGTCCGGTACCGGCGAATCTGATCCGCTGAGTAGGACAGAGAGCCCTGACCTGGGACCATCTTACCCGGGTCTGCTCCATTCTCACTTAGGTGTCCCGGAGAATCCCCATTCCGACCTGCATAAACAGACACATGAAAAAAAAAAAAAAATGAAGCATCATTTTTTGTTTTTCGTTTCATTTTTAGGTGTTACAGTTATTTACCTCAGTGGTTGGAGGTTACAGACTTATCATGATCATTTAAATACATTTTTATCCAGGTCCCTCCTGTGATATTCACAGGTTTGTGTGTTTTTAACAACAACTAACTTGTGTCTTTTTTTGTATTTTGATATTTATTTTGTGAAATATGCAGAACATCATTTAATTTGACTAGAATAATAAATGATGAGGATATTGTTGTCATTCGTTCACCAGTCTTCCTCGGCATCCTTTTTTAAATGGCCGCTACAAATTAGAAAAATATTCCTACCTTTATCATATTTTTTGGTATGATTTTAGAATTATGTCACCCATTTGCAGCACAAGGTTTTGTTCTTTGGAACATGCCTCATTCCATCCCATGTTAGTGGCCTTAGTTTCCTTTTTTTTTCTTCCTCTTGTTCACATTAAACTTCTGCATTCCTCGTGCAGTAAATATAGGCTACATATAGGCTCAATTGCCTGTATTGTTAAAGTCAAAGGGGAAAATGCCTGGTTAGATTGTGGGTGTCACCTCAGCATGTTTCCAGCCACACTGGTCACTTGACAGCACAGCTGTGCAGCACACACTGCATTTATCTGTTGGTATTGAAGCTAAACTGTACAGGATAGATTCATATTTTGATGCTATTGCACATTTTGATGTATTTGAAAAAGAGTCGGGGTTTAAATGACATTTTGATCGGCGTAACACACGTTTGCATTCGATCAGCGTCAAATTTGCACGAGCATGCATTCACGGAAAAAGCCGCAGTGCATGCAGCTCTTACCTCTAGCAGTCGGGTAGTCCATGCTCTCAGGCGTGCAGCTCACATCAATTTCTTCGTAGAAGTCCGACTCGGTGTCTGAGCTGCTGCCTTCTTTGTGGAGATGATCTGTCCGGTTTCTTCCTCCGGATGAAGAGGTGCCAACCGGTCGCATGTCTGCGCACAGATTCCTCCGTGGGCTCTCCTCCACCATCACCTCCGTCCTGTCCCGGGAGTAGGGCGCAGCACCGGGGCTCAGACAGCTCCTGTGGCCCGGCTTCCCTGGCTGTTCTCGCAACTCGGGGCTCCCAATGGCTTCCGGTAAATTAGAGCCGCTCTTGCTCAGCTGACCTGCTTCTGCCAGCATCACCATCTCCTCTCTGCTTTCCATCAGGAGTGACTTTAAAAACCTCGACTCCGCGTGAGAGCGCAAACACCGAAGCGACGGGTTTCAGGTTGGAGGGGTGTGTTTGTGTGTAGAGGTGGAGGTGGGTGGGGGTCTGACTCTTAGGGAGAAGGAAGGATAGGCTTCTAGAAAAAAAAAAGAGGGGATGCAATCCGGTGTGACCCTGAGAGGAGAGCGCTCCAGAGTGCGCAGAGGGAGCTCTGGGAAGGATCACCATTTACCCCCTCTCTCTCTCTCTCTCTCTCTCTCTCCCTCTCTCTCTCTCTTTCTCCGGAGCTGTCATTCTTAATAGGCTTGTCGTCATGACGGCCCCCCCCTCTGATGACGACACGCATTGATTGGAGATGGGTAAACAGACGGAGCGACGGCAGCGGTGGGGTTGAGGATTGGGGGGCATCTAAACATCTATCTGTCTATCTCATAAAGCACACTGATACTGACTCGATTTCTAAATAACAAAATGCAGACAAAATAACATGACTAGCCATTTAGTATGTTCATGCAGATTTGTATTTATTGTCCCCTTATCACTCTATCATACAAAGACATTTTTTTTAAATAAATTGGGTCCAGAGTTTCTGTAACTTTAACGGTGTAGTTTTCTTTTAATTAATATTTTAAAAATCAAACGTAAAAAAAAGAAGATATATTTTCTTGCCTTTGAGTACAACCCTCCCAACTCCCATTCTCAGCCTTAGTGCCTCTCTATTATTCACTTAAAGTGGAGTCAAGTAAAGTCCTCAAAGGTCAAGTCCTGAGGTCAGAGTTTAGATAAGAGGCAATTTGACATAAAGTCCTAAAAGTCAACAGCAGAGCAACCAGACAGACACATCTCTATTACTCATCTGGTCCTCTTAGATGGGGTATAGAGCATTAACATGAGTATGTGTAATATGGGATATTTTTTTAATTCACATTTAATATTCAAGAAATGTGTCTTTCTCTCACTCATCAACACACTTTGACAGTAGATGTTTTATAGTGTGGACTGCTGGGAAAATACCTCAACAAATAGCATACTATAGTGTGACAGAGTGGTGGCTGTTTTCTTTTCTTTTTTGGCCTTTTTCTTATTACCAAAATATGACACACAAGGTGGTGGGGGTGGTGGGGTGTTACTGGAAAACATCACAGGAAGATTGTCATTGAGAGGTTCAGACAGAGAAGACAACTTACAAGTTAACTTGTGTCATCACACACCATCTCTTTCACAAAGATCACAGGCATTAGTTTTAGTTTCAAATAAAGTTTGATGTTTAACTGAAGGATGCATTGAACATTTAAAAAAAAAAACAGAAAGTTTTTGGAGATGAATGCCTCCTAAGACTGTTACCGAGTTCATGCTGTCATTACTTTAACTTGCACCATGTAATAAAAAACAAGCCTCCCAAATAAATGGCAATCATTTACTTCTTTGAGCATTAATGACTTGAGATTGGATCCTTTATGCTTTATTAAAATATGGATTTGAATTGATTTTGAAGTGTGATTAAAAAAGCATTAAAGTAGCACTCCCCTTGAATGTGCTTTGAATCAGAATCAGTTTTATTCTCAAGTAGGTTTACACAAGTTGGAATATGTCCTAGTATATTGGTGCATTAAAAGTAAAACCCAAATAAAATAATGTGAAATAAAGAACCAAATTGAACAGCAGAACTTCTATTTTCAAGAGACATAGAATAAAAATAACAATGCACCAAATAACCTATAAACACATGACTAATAACAATACATTTTCAGGTATACTTGCCCCACTTTTTCAGTTGTTGTTAAAAAAAAAGGCAATTCATGAGAAGGACCTGACCATGCTTGACACTTTTCAAAGCAGTCTTTCCCACCGCCTCTTTGTCAGAGTGGAGGATTGCAGCGGTAGGGCTCAGTGGTAGTTGGACGGCCATGATGTGTCGTATATAGAGGTGGAGTCATGTGGTATCACAGAGAGGAGAGGGAGGCAGACTGAGCAGCTCTAGCAGCAGCCTCTGCTGTCCTTGTGCGCCCTCACCTGTCCGAATGAGGGAAAAGGCCCTCGAGCGATGTCTCCCCCTCCCCCCACACAGCCTGGCAGACAGGAGTGAGGGAAATTCCTCTGGCTTTCTCCCTCCACTCTTTCATCTGGCCAGCAAAGGAAAAAAAAAGTACACCCCGCTCTTTCTTGATTTCCATTCCTCTCTATCTTTTCCTGACTTGCAGAAGTGGCTCAGTGGTAGTCAGATCAGATGTCCCTTTTCCGTAAGGTTTCAGGATCGACCGGTAGCTCCGGTGACAAGCGCCTGAAACTAGACTGGTTAAACACAGCATATAGGTGAAATGCAATTTTCTCTTGTCAAAATGAGCTTTTCTGATATCCACAGTAACATTCTTCCTGCCTATCCATAATTATTTCACATATCCACAGATTCATTCAGCTTTCTACAACGTAATTTTTCCTATCCAGAATGAACAATCAAGATATCTGCGATTGAAATTTTCCTAAGAAAAACTCCCATTTTATAGATACCCTGACTACAACCCATTACTAGTTAGAATTTTATTTTCAGATATCCAAAATGAAAAATGATTCCAGATATCCATATTGTAATTAAGTATATCATTTGTCCATCTGTCTGTCTGTCACGAAAAAAACCGCCAAGGCACTCGCTTTTAAACTATTAAAATGCCTTTAATTTCATGGCATGGTCATGTGGACTTTAAAAACACACTTCAATGACCCTGCCCTGAAAGTAAAGGCATATGCATTGTTTAAATGAGAGTGCCTTGGAGTTTTTTTTTTCTTGTCAGACAGACACATAGACAAACATGCATTAAATGTAAATGATTTGCTTCAATAGAAGTCATTTGTTAATGAATTTGTTTTTTTTCTATGACTGAGTTGTTCCCTATCCAAAGAGCACCTCTAACCACACTTGTTTGAGTCCTGTTAGCGTTCCTTCCTACATTTGTTTGATAACACAATATGTCTGATTTTAGATTATTCTTCATATTGTTTATGAAGAACCAAAAACGTATAGCAAAGCATTGAATGAACTCTTAGAGGGGGAATGCAAATTTAATTGGTTTAATTTTTGACTTTGTGGCGCAGAGGCAAAGGTCAGTCAGCTTCTATCATTTATAGACCATACTGAATAGTTTTTAACTGGCGTTTAGAAAAATGATCAAACATCATTACATCCCCAATCAAAATGTGTTTCAAACAGTTATTGAATGTACCAGATATAAAATGATGCAGTGCAAACCCAAATCCAAGGCATGGAAGTCTCCTCACGACAACTCAAGATGTCCCCAGTGTTTTTTTTTTTTTTTTTGATGATACGTTTAAAAATCATAAAGAGGAGTCACCTTGTTGCGTTTTAATGGTGCGCCTTATGGTGGCAAAAAAACTCGTTGTTTTGCTACTTACCAGGAGGAGGAGTTATGCAACAGGTCTTGGCCAGGGCAGATGAGATCTTGTGATCGTCCAGAGATAAGTAAGAAGTGACTTTGCGCAAGAGATGAGTGACCTTGCGGGTTTACAGTAGTGTCACGTATACAGTGTGTGTTTAAGATAGTGAAGGACAGCGGATGGGTTTGGAGGGTTTTACTGATTGTGGAACCTTTTATTCCTTCTTTACATAAAGGCATTGCAGTTCTACATGCATCATCTTTAAAACATATAGACTATAGCTGATGGAAAACCCTGGGCAGTCTTGTTTTGCAAAAGTGCAGAAACTGGGCAACAGTCATGGCTCTCCTGCTTCAGTGTCTAGTTTTGCAGGAGCAGATCAAAGAGGGGGAGAGACCCACGCGGCAGACACTGCAGAATGCGCCCCCCAGTTTTACTAGCCAGCCCAACTTGAACTTGACCATGGAGCCTGCGCAGTAAGCTTGTAATCCAATCCACGGCCCTTGCAGTGCAGGCATGCCAGAATATTTTCTTTTGCCACAAAAAGTTTGAGTGTGTGAGATAGAAAAGCGCGAGAATGGTTTTGGTGAATGTTAAATCTGCCTCTGGCTGAAGGTGTAAAGCATTTCCTTAGGAGAGAATAAAAAAACCTAGACGGAAATAACGTCGCACCTCTTCTTCATTATCATGGCCCCTCCCTTCTCCATTGCTTCAACTTGGCCTTGAAACAAGATGACGCAGCTACCCAAGAGTTAACTCGATGACCTTGGGGAGAAACATGTCCTGATGACTATGAGCTAAAATTCTGTGCGCTTTAAGACTCGTTGTTATAGCTCTTCTCTACGCCATCCTGCAACCCCTTTTAGCTATCACACCAAGGGCTTAGCAAGCGATGAGAGCCAGCCAGTATCACCCTGTTAAAGAGGAACACATCACTGGGTACGGCTTACCACCAGTTCAGCAGTAGCAAAGCAGCACGCCAGGTGCAAAGCCCTTCGCTTGAGCGCATGTAAAGCTCGAGTCTTTGCGTATCTGGCGTCGTTGAGGGAGGTGATATTTACATGTATGTCTGCTTGCAAATGTTTTTTTTATTTTTAGGGCGTGTTGCTGTCATCAGTTCCATTTCACGTATATGTTCCCTCTGTTTGCTTTATGTCTTGTCAAACGACTTATAGCTTCTTTTTAAAGAACTGAAATCATGCCAGAGGTAGAACAGATGTAGGTACTTCAGTGATTTTTTTTTTCTGGAACTTTCCTCTAATTCAAAGCCTTCGTTGAGTGCTATTGTGTTGTGTTGATGAAAAGTAACTTTCAGACAGATATCCAACTTATTTTCATGCTATCCAAAATGCTTTACACAAAGCCCGGACAGAGGACTGATTGAACTCGTGTGTTATCGCTTTCCACCAGTACAATTGGCGCTTATTCAACAGTGATTGACAAAACCAGTAGATTTGTACAAATATCTCTCAGTAAATATATTAACTATAGTCAAAGTGTTTTAAATTACAAAGTTGTATTTTTTAAACGACATTGTGAAAGACTTTCTCTAGAAATACTTAACATTATAAACGGTTATTTATTACTATTAATTTTTTTAATTGAAATGACCCAACATAAACTTTTATTATGAACTTAATATGAAAAGAAGGATTTGGTTCCAAGTAGTCAAATAGTGAATTAAATTAAATACCCAAACCCTTTACATTTAGGCTCATTAAATGCTCATTTCATCCTTGAAAATCATTATTCCAGTTTACACTGATCAGAGATGTGTTATGGTGAAAACTGCCGGTGTTTATTTCTTCCTTTTGAAACTTTTTATTTCGGTTTTTAATGTTCTCTCATCGAAAACAATTTACAAAATGTCTGCATCTTCATGCGGCGACACCATGTCGTTAGTGTCAACGCATAGCCTACTTTAAAAGAACATAATGCATTGATAAATAAAACTGGGGTATGTCTTTCATGCCAGTGCAGCGCGTTGTATCATTTGAAAGTGGGACATAGGCTGCATTCGTATTCTGTAAATGCATTTTTATATAGTTTTATTTGTGGTATTCATGGCTTCTGAAGCTTGGCTCGGAAACATTTTCTATAGGCTATGTCGGCCTCCATGCTTTCTGCTCAGAGCAAAAGGCCATGACGGCAGATTGTAGAGACAGAATCTTATTCTGTTGACAATAACTGTAATTATCAACAACACGCTAAATAGGAGAGCTGCGTTAATAATGAACTAGGCCTATATTGTGCTGAATTCAAACTTGAAGAGCGATGTGGTCGAGAGAATAAACAAAGGTTGGTATTTAAATGATGACTTCATTGAAATGTGGCACATTCAAAATAGTACACACGCAAATGCTACAATTAGCCTATACAAATAATAACAACATAGTCTGAATGCAGTTAAAACACGCTGTATCTGCAATCACAAATACAACACATTTGAGACTGAGTACCGGCTGAACATTCTATCAGAATCCTGCGTGCCAATAAATGATTTCACACGCAGCTTACAGGCTCGAGCCTTAGCAGGCTGTTAACGCAACATTTAAGACTTCTGCAGGAGAAATAGAAACAGACTGACACACAGACACCAGCACACATTCAGAGCACCGTGGGAGTGAAAGTTTACAGTTAAACCGTGCACCTTAAGGTGGCATTCAGTGTGTGAGCTAGAATAAGTGGGGCATTTTTTTTTTCCTCTTTATTTTTACGCAATCCCTGTTAATCCCACCACAGGCCACCGTCCAGAAAATATGCAAAAGTCAAGTGTGTGACCGCCCTGTGGTTCACTGCTCTCACCAAAGAAATACATTACTTTTATGTTCTGACACTTTTTTTGACAGCAGCCTGTTTTAAACACGTGTCATCGACAAAACTGAAATTTGACTGCGTGTAGTTTGTCTCAGTAGCTCGTTTTATAACATAATTTATGCTATTAACGATATAAATTTATAGCCGATCATAACTTTATATAGACCTGTTCCTCCTTCAGGCGCTGGATGCGGGGAATGAAACGCGCGCGCGCTGCGTAATTTGGATAGCGTACAAACAGGGTTGAACCTTAATAATGACCTCAGAGAAAAGCCTCCAGGTTGTGCTGCCAGGTCCTTAAGGAAATTCCAGGGATCCTCAGATGGGTCATGGGGAAGTACTACCCAAAATTTGAAACACTTAAATTTGACATTTATTTATGTCTATCACTCAGAGCATGTTTAAATTACTTTTCACCATCAACTCAACACTTTCTGCAGGGAAATGAAATCAGTGAATTGACAAATCAAACATGAATACTCGTTTCCAAAGAGACTATTACAAAATGTTTAGCTCCAGGATTCACTGCATGTGCTTGTATTTGGCGGGACAATGAGTGCGCCGCCCCTGTATTGTGTTCATTGTTCCTTGGGATGTCTCATGTCTGGACTGACCACATGTGTGCGCGCGGCGACAGCCACCTTGGCGAGGACGCAGAGTTGCTGTGACTGTAGCAGGAAGAATAAGAAAAGGATCCAAAATCAATCTTGTCTGAGTGAAAACATCTCGCGGCAACATGTTAAAGAGACTCAGACGGTCTGAGATGGAGGCTCTGATACTGATCAATGTTCACCTAACATGACACTAGACGACAAGTGGAACAATAAATAATGAACGCGTTGGGGTTTATTTTGAAGATTTATTTGCCTAGATTGTAGAAAACGCCACAGGGCAGCGCGCAACAGGCCGGGCCTTGTGCAGTTACTCGGTGACTAACAGTAGCTACATGTTTCTGAATGATTTCATTATTAAAGATTTATTGTTTAATAAAGTAAGGACACATCCAGGCTGGTGGTAAGCGTTTGAGACACACTTTGGGATTTCTCCTCGTGAAATAGTAAGGGAAATTCAAATATCTCAACTGTTTATTAAGAATATTAAGCACAAATCGTCATTAGAATGATTTACCATTTCTCCCAAATAAACAACGTAGGCTACTAGATTTAGACCATGACTTTATTTATCCCAGAGGGCAATTCTGTTTTGTAATTTCGTATTATAACAATTCAACAAATGTCACTCTGCTTTAATTAATGTTGAATTTGATGCGCTTGCAGTTGAGTTAAATGAACTCTTAATTAGAAACGGTCCTTTAAAAAAAAAGAAGAAAAAAGAATCTTCAATCAACAACACTACAGAAAAATATCACCCTGTGTCACATTTGAGTTGAAATAAATGCATTACCTCACGATATACAGGTTCTAGCAATTGAATCAATAATAATTTGACAACACAAAGTAGACTACATCTCATCGCTTTCGTTGCTATCACGGCCTTAAACTCTCTGACCACCACCACCACCACCAGTCCGTCATATTTGTGTCTGGTCGACACTTGTTTTGTCCAGATGGGTTTCTTTTTAGATCTGTAAATAGCCTGTTAATCTTCATACTTAGGCTATTTATTTTGTGCTTTCCAAATAATGTGAATTTTGACATGATGTGAATATAGACTCTTTTTTTATTTTTTATTTTTTTTACATGTAGGTGAATCAACATGAATTGTGAATAACTTGTATGGTAAGCTTTCGCGTTGTTAAAGGATGCATTTGAAAACAGTGAAGCTAATTATATTTTACGTAAACGTTTCACGTCTATTGGTGGCAACCCAACCGTCTGCATGCATCAGTGTTTTACGCACTTCAGTGGCAGATTCTGCTGGTTTGAATGGTATCCCTTTGTTGCAGACAACACACAAGTACAAGTACAATTCCCCTCAGTCAGACATCAACTTATGTTGGACTTTGAAACAAATCAGGTGACAAGTCCAGTGAAAGGTCCACCAAGTCCATTTCCTCCAACAAGGAATAGAAAGAGAGCCTTAGGTCGTAAACACAAGCCACCAGACCAGACCAGACACACACGCACACACATTAAACACACACGACACGTCTATCCCTTTCCCTCTTTTCGGGGATCAACATTTTCACACGTATCTGTCAAAAACACCCCCAATAGATCTGCCAAAAAAAACCCCCAAAAAACCAGCAATTCCTTTTCATTTTTCCAACGCCAGGCCTCAAACGCACCACCCAGGAGTAGCGGGTACAGACCAGTCTGTGCGAGTAAGCGGCGGAGAAACCCAAATGATAGTAAAAGTTAATGTCCTCCAATAGCTTTCATTGGGACAGGAATTCTCACCCCTCTTCCGCTCCTTTCAGGCGCTCAGACGGTTCCTTCAAAGCGTGAATAGCCCGACAAGCTGGACGGCTAGACAGCAACTTTCAACTTGACCTTGGCCTCCAGCCGCGTCAACCTCCTATATGCAAAAAAAAAAAACATGCACGCACTGCAAGGTTGAGAGCAATCTTTGCCTATATTGTAATCATATCGGAAGTCTGATGTCTGGAATAGTCACTTATAAGCCTGATATAACAACCCATGGTCTTGATTTCTACCTGGGATTGCGTTTGGAGCTTTCTGGTGTGGGCTTTCTCTGACTGTATTTGTTCAAATCTTTGCAGGCACAACACAACATGATATATATATCGACTCTAATGCTGTCTATTAATGTCTTTATCCAATAGTGAACGCGAGTATCCAGAGTATTCATTATACAGACACACTATTGTGTATCAGCGATTGAGTTTACTTCATGCAGGCTATATAATGTGCAACATTAGTATACACTATACGAAAATATTGTATTTGTATTCGTGTGTATTTGCTTTTGGTGAAGGCTGTTTAATTTACTTCTCGTACCAACGCAGACATGTGATCAGTGCGTGCGTAAATGCCATAAATAAGCATATGATCCTTATGTAGATGCTTGAGTCTGTTTTCAAATCAATCCATCATTCTTTTACAATAATCGACTCTTATTTGAACTCAAACCAGGACAAGAAGCATTTTAAAGAAGCCATTTTAAATTCAAGTAATAAGGATTATACATTATATAACATTAGAAGTAAAAAGCAGACAACTCCTTTGTGTGTCTTACTTTAAAAAAAAAGGCATACAATCCATTTCAGTCGACGCAGACACGACAAAAGCGAAATTCCTGGAAAGGTACGGTCACCTTACTTCGTCGCATTTTTCTCCATTTAATTATCTGTACTGGGTGATGTTTACCGTCCTCTTTGCATAGCCTGGTCACGTGACAACCGCCTGGCCAATGACGGCACAACCTCTGCGCTCTTGTGCGCGTCAGAGTGGCATTACTCTCTGGGAACCAGTATCTCCTTTTTTCAGTCTCTGAGCTTTTTTAAAAAGAGCCAGAAGCTCTAATGTTGGATGCCGTGCTATGACAACATCACTGCTCCTCCGTCCGCGCTGGGTCGACCCGTCGGTTATGTTCCTCTACGACAACGGCGTCGGTTCCGATGAAGTAAGCAAGAACATGGACGGTTTTCCTGGTGGCAACTTTGCTGCGAACCAGTGTAGGAATCTGATGGCGCACCCCGCGTCCCTGGCACCCAGCACGGCTTACTCGTCCAGCGACGTGCCCACCTCCGGAATGGGCGAGCCAGTGAAGCAGTGCAGCCCCTGCTCTGCAGCTCAGAATTCATCCAGCGCGTCCCTGCCTTATGGGTACTTTGGTAGCGGCTATTACCCGTGCAGAATGTCGCATCACAGCAGCATAAAGTCGTGCGGAACGCAGCCTCCCTCTGTATATGGAGAAAAATATATGGACACCTCTGCCTCAGGCGACGACTTCACCTCTCGGGCAAAGGAATTCGCTTTTTATCCAACCTACCCTTCAGGCCCATACCAACCTGTTCCTAGCTACCTGGACGTTCCTGTGGTGCCAACAATCAGTGCGCCCTCAGAAGCCAGACACGAGTCCCTGTTGCCCATGGAGAGCTACCAGCCGTGGACTCTTGCCGCCAACGGCTGGAACGGGCAGGTTTACTGCGCCAAGGAGCAGCCGCAGCCCGGACACATGTGGAAGTCCTCCATACCAGGTAGGCTGCTTTCCTCTGAGTCCAGCCTTTAGACACAGAGCAGTCTGACCATGCTAGTGTGTTACCAAACGCAACCAGTATGCATTTTGTACAGAATGGAAGTGCATTAAATGTCAGTCAACCAGCAGAAAACACACCTGTGTGTTACTTTAACAAATAACTGGAATTATGTGCGACAGGAAAAAATGTTAAACTTGCATGGACGAAGAAGGAAAAGCCCGATGCGCATACATCATTTATGTAGCTTTTTTTTTTTTGTTACAGAAACAATTTTGTCATATTTATTTAATCATTGGGTACTATAACAAAATCAGTCCCATATATTTCTTACTTTTAACACAGTAAAGCAGATATAAATATTTAATTTAATTGAGAAGCTAGTTAAAAACGTGCGACTCATATTTTTATTTTGAGAAATAGAAAATCACTAAGAATTTTGAGGTTCATTCACTTGTTGAGAGGTGGCTACTCAACAGCTTCTTTTGTCTCTTGTCTCTTGTCTCTCAGACGCGGTGTCCCACTCCGGGGGAGACACAGGCTCTTATCGACGTGGAAGAAAGAAGCGCGTGCCATACACCAAGGTGCAACTGAAGGAACTCGAGCGCGAGTACGCTGCCAATAAATTTATCACGAAGGACAAACGGAGGAGGATATCGGCCCAGACCAACCTGTCCGAGCGGCAGGTCACGATATGGTTTCAAAACAGACGCGTAAAGGAGAAGAAAGTTGTGCACAAATTGAAAACCATCAGCTAGTTTATTGTTATTTTTACACGGACAATTATCTGTGGGAGATAAACTGACACACACACACACACACACACACACACACACACACACACACACACACACACACACTCACACGCGGACTCATGGATTGGAACAACTCTCCTTCCTGACTGAACATGATTTATTTTTCCGTTGCCAAATGATTTCCCGGACCTTTTGGAACAAAATCTAAGGCCTGTAAAGAAAGGCGGACCCTTCCACTTGTTGTATATTGTTTCAGGAGTCAAGTGGTGGGGAATAAGGGACAACATATATATATATATATATATATATATGCAGTATGTGTGCTCACTCTTAACACAAGAACAAATGACCCCGGCTCAGAACATTTTGCGCCTCCGAGCTACGCCTTTATCTGGAACTTTTAACGAGAGCGATAACGTGAAGATTCACAGGAAGTGGCGGATCTGGACCTTGGAAATGTTAAATATTAATCTCTCCTGGCTTCTTATTTTAAAACCTGCTCACATGCTTAGCTTGTATGAAGTTTTAGTCTTATCATATGAACCCTTGCTCTCATTCATATTCACTCAATCCATGTTGCAATCCCTCTTGTGATAATGCTTAGATAATCGTTGGGGATATGTGTTCATAGCGATCATAGCTTTTATAATGTGTGCGTATTCATGTGGTTGTATATAAAGTAAATTCCGGCATGGTATCAAGGTATTTGTATGAGTCCAATATGTCGGTGTTAAAGTCCGCCCAATTAAAATATGGACTTGGAATTTCATTTACGTGTTCTTCATAGTGGATCTGAGATATTTTGATGGCTCAGCTTTCAGTTTGTAGCCTATATTGACATTTTAGGGGTAAATTTAATATATTGTGCTCTTTCGTTACTGGTTTACTTCGGCTACTACCCATAAGGCCTCCCTACTCTCGCTGCATGTGGAAAGAAATCAGAAATGTTCTATAATCAAGGTATTTTTTAATGGGTTTTGCTGTAGCCTATTTTTTTGTTTTATATTCATACAGTTTGTATAAAAATATAAAAGAGTGCAGTGTGTGTAGCAGAGCTCTGTTTGACTCTGGGAAAAGAAGAAATAAGTCAGTGTGACCTGTCGGTTCTAAAATGTAGGCTGACATTGCCATCTAGCGGTGACTTTGTGACATAAACCAGATTACATCAGTGGTTAAATGCCCCATAGAAAGCTTGACTGCCTTCTAAATAACAATAATACTTTAGATATATTAATATTAATAGGAAATTTAAAAAAACATATAATTATAGTTAAATTCTACAACATTTGGAAGGCCTATGTTTCCATTTTCTCTGTCTTTGAGTAAAACGAATGCCACAAAAAATACTCAGGTGTTGTTGCTCATTAATTATTATTATTATTGTTTTTTATACAAACCAATGTAGAATATCACCGCTGACTCACTCCTGTAGAATATGTGTATGTGTGCAGCGAAATCCACCGCATAGCCTAAATATCGCGTTAATCTCAAGGACATTTAATGATAGAGGTCATGAAGGTAATCTCGTTTATTTTTACCCTCAAGCGAGTTTCGTTGTGATTTTTTTTTTTTGCCAATATAAGAGAGATATATATTTTTTTCAGCTATTGGGTAGGCTACTTTGAAAAGCAGCACGTTTTAAACAGGACTTAGATTGTTATGCCGTCTTTTGCTGCGTTTTCTCACGGTCGGCAATTTTCAACGGTGAACATTATTCAACGTTCAACGTGGAAAAAAATCAATTCTGAAGAAATAATTGACAAAAGGGTTTGTTGAGTTTCAATCCCTTAATGCTGAATGAGCTTTATTTAAAGGTAAAGAGGTAACTGGATTCAAACGGCAGACAGTCAGGAATTAGATCTGGTTATATAGAAAATATTGAAAAGCATTCAGTGGCCTTATCTGTTAGTCTCCATCAGGTTTTTAAAAATACAACTGGACTACATATTACATATTTCATAAACTCAGCCAAGCGAAACATCTTTAATTTGACATGTCTGTCTTTAAGGGGTTTTGGACTAATTAAAAATAAGAAGCAAAACAGAAAGTTATCCTGGGACTTAAAATTAAAATTAAATTAAGATGTAAACGTTCATCTACATTAATGTCTATTTTCTTATCACTTTTTGAAAAATAAATACTGTATAAAATAGGGGTTAAATGTAAATGAGGTGTTGTAACTTAACCTGATCACATTGTTTTGTCGCGTTGCAAAGACAAATGTGTAATTGAAGAAACCACACACGTCTCCTTTGTGTCTGTTGCCACTGGTATCACTTTATTTGTCACTGTCGATAATTATATGATAGTTTTGAACTGTGAATGTGAACTCGTATGAAATATTTACTTTCGTAGTGACCAAGTGCAATATTAACGCGCAGCTGTAGCCAGAAACCCAAGATCCGCACGCTTGACTGCATTCGGTGAAATGAGTCAGTCTCACTGGCACTCAAATTTCAGACATGAAACCAAATCCCTCCTCGTTTGGAGCTGGTAACTCCTTTGGGTGCCAGTCCCACCTGTTAGACGGATTTACACCGTGTTATAATTGTTTATTTTTTACCCTTTTTTTTGTCGTATATACGCATTTTTATCATGCCAGTAAGGGCAAACATAGCCTACCCATACTACAACTATTCCATATGTAACATCATATTCCCAATCATTTGAAAGCTAATCTTACTTCTCCGGTGATCGCATAAAAGAAGCATTCATATTAAAAGTCCATAACTTTTTGTATTCATTCATTTGCATTGCATGAACTAAAAAGCCCAAATGTTGATGTCTTTATTTCACTGAAAGATCAAAACTCTCTACATTCTCTTGACTCACATAGTAATGGCCTAAATAATAGTTATAGTAAGAAATCTAATAATAGTGATTAAACCTAGGGGCTAAACCATTAAGCTTTATTAGCCTATAGCCTATAAACAGGGACTTTTTTGGCTCTTTGGTTGTTATTATTTACAATAGACTAAATAAAATAAACAAAGTGACATAGGTATGTTGTGGTTGTCAGGCCATATCTAGTCTATTATGTGAATGTTCTTGTTTAAATAATTATAATCTCTAAACTGTGTGCGTGTTTTAACACTTTACACCAAACGTTTTAATTTTCCATGATAATATAAGAGTTCTACAAGCCTGCCTAAAGCACAGCTTTTCCCCCACACTTTAAAAATCAGAAAATAATAAGTAACCTATCCTACTATAACTCAGCCTCAACTAGAGTATTTAAAAAATCTGAGTAGTCTGCTATCGTGTGTTTATGATGTGCGCATGACCAACTGAATGACAGAAAGTAACCTCACTGAAATGTGAGACAATAAACTGCGTCCGCGAGCACGGCATTCAGCGTGGCTCTACTACCACCCCCCTGTGACGTAGCACGGCGGAGCGCGCACGCGTTATAAACTCAGAGATGGGAGAAAAAGTGTGATGTCTGACTGCACAATATATTCTGGAGTCCAAAAGCACAGACTCGTGTAAGTAGCGGAAGTTAACTGCAGAGACTTGTTAGCGCGATTCCTCATTGGTTGTAAGGGAGCACAATGGCGTCCCATTGGCTCACCGAACCAAAACAAGGCTATAAATCCCGCCCCATTTGCCATAAATATGTCAATCTAAAGCTCACAGCAGAAAGCTCCGCCTATCCCTCTTACTGCACGAGCCATCTTTGACGGGACAGGAAACACAGCAGACTGCACAGAATGACTGTAAAAATTGAGTTTTGCTGCCACACTAAGGCGAAATTTTGAATTACAATTAATTTCAGTTCACAAAAAAAAAAAAAAAATTAACATCAAATATAACATAATCCTATTTCTGTTACAACATGCAAAGTTAGTTTACTGGATTTTATAATCAAAACAGACAACTCATAGAGAAGCTATAAGGGTAGACTAATAAATAGGCCAAATGTGAATATGAGATTTCCATCAGCATATAATCAATTTTAAAGTCTGTGTTTACTATCAAATTAAACCAACACTGGCCCTGCTTATGCCATGTTTATAGAAAATAAATAGTCATTGTATCTTTAAGCGTGATATTTAAATGACTATTTTGCCTCCTCCGACACGTATGATTTTAATGTAGCCTATAGCCTGAGAAAAGAACATTTCAACTGCTAATGGCCTATCTGAAATGCACTGATGCCATGTAAGGTGTTGGGATCAATGCATTTGTTTAATAGTCCACAAATCCACCAGGCAGCCTGTGTGTGTCCCCTCCGCCTGTCAGACCCTGTTGAGCACAGACAGGCCCACATTGCTCTTTACATTGACCTTCGCTGTCTCTGTGCGTAATGGAGGCGAGGCCTGCAACCTTCAGACAGACTCAAAACAATGTAGCTCTCCTCTGGTCAAGCTTCAATGCATTTGAGTTTCAAGGTAATCTCGTAATACAGAAAAAGGACCGGAGCAGACATACATTAATCCAGCACCGTGTCAGCGGTCAAATAGAAGCACTTGACAGAGATTATGTGAAAGCCTCCTCCATGTCCCAGTCGGCGCCTCATTCCCCCACAGACACGCAGGCTTCCCCTGTCCTCATCTCATTTCATTTGAAATATAAATTCCAAATAATTTACGCAGTTCATTTATAGAGGCTGTGGCCTATCGAATAAATATGTTTTGTACACAGCAAGGAGAGCGTATGGTTTATAAACGGACGCACAGTCTGTTTCCTTGGTGTGGCTTTAGCTTTGTTTATTAAATTATTTATTTCAAAATAAAGAAACGAATCACTTCAGATAGAGTAATTTACACGCTGCAGCACGATGGAAAACACATATTCCCTCTGAAAGAAAGGCGCTTACAAAAAGTGACAAGGAACAAAATAAGAAAAAAAGTTTTTTTTAAAAAAGGTTCGATAACCACTGCAAATGTTCAATTCTTGACTTTCTTTATTGGTCTCTGTTAAAAAAAGACTGTACAGACGGAGTTACCCTTATGCAAAAGAAATGGGAATAATTTGTCACAGCCTATTTTGAACATCTTTCCAGCTAAAAACACTGTGGGCTATTTAATAAAAACTAAGATTTTTTCTGACTAAGTAGGATCATTTAAAGGGAGATCTTTTTTTTACTTTCATTGATGGTAACCTGGATAAATTGAGACAACTAAAACATTTGTGAAATCGTTCGTTAACATTCGCGCTCGCATGAAAAAAAAAAGAAAGCGACTCGCTGTGGATAGGTTACAATAAAAGAATAAAGGCTAACTTGTTTTCATATAGGCATCCATAGGAAACACGGAGTCATATAGCCAATTGATCTGGTTTTGAAATCGAAATATAACTGCTTAATGTTTTATTGAGGACAACAGGCTGTATCTCTTGGCAAAAAAAAGGAAATTTTACATTTAGGGGAACAAAACAAACCTACAACCCCAGCCATTTAGACTCCATTTCACTATTTCTGATCAAAATACGATGCCAACTTGAATCCGATTTTAGTGAAACATCCTGTGCAGAATCCTGTGTCATAATCTACAATTATTTAATTTTGAGTTGTCTTCATTTTATTTGGGTAGAAAACCACATGTCGAATTCAGTTTGAATGCCTTCCAACAACTGGACGAAACCGCTCTTGTTTTTCAAATGAAAAATCTAACTGAGAAAAGCGCGCTCTAAAAATCCACATTTGTACTGTAACTAGCCTATTCTCACCTTAATCCAGCCATATCTACGACTGCTGGATAGTCTATTTTCCTTTTTTTGTTTAGAAACAATCCTAAAGTCAGTTGCAGTACAGATGCTGAAAACAATCATCTTGATGAATGTACAAGTCGCTATATGTTTAAAAAAAAAGATGTAAAAAACGCTCCTCATATAATAGTGACTACAATTCATCAGGCTGAATGTAACTATCCGGCAGTAAGATATTCACGTGTGTCTTGTTATGAAGGATGAGTGGAGCTGCTGAAAACTGAACATCTGATAAATCTGCTTTCTTTTTCAAAATCCAATGTAGAAAAACAGCGTTTGAATATTACTCTATATCTTTCAGCAGGTTCGGTTGAACTCTACGCGTTTGAGCTGTTTCATTCTGTAAATAAAGACAATATCCTTTCTAATTCACATGTGGATGCGCCGAAAATATACCGAGATACGCATATCAGGAGGAAATGTGTTTCAATGTGAAACTCAAATTAATAAAAGTCTACAAATCATCAGCGTCAAGCTAACTATTGTCTGTATTTATGTTTAGAGTTAAAAACACAACTAGCGAGTTAAATGTAAACTCTAATCTTCTAATTGTGTTCTGTTTTTATGGTTATACAGTCTCTCAATTCTTCAAATGCAAACGCGCAATGAAGACACTATCTTCTTCTGTCGCAGAATTGAATTTTTACACAGGTTCCTTTTCCAGACAGTAAACTTTGCCTTCTTTATAATTTAACTGGGACTCTTTCTCTCGCTCTGTTTTCCCCTCTGTGTTTGTTTCCATTGTAAAATTTCATTTCTCCCCCACTGAAGTCCAGTTTATGTCCTTTTGTCCCATGCAGGCCCTCTGATGATGACGCCTTGTCTCCCAGGACACCCTCCACAGGCTGATCCAGCATTGTGAGTCAGTCAGAGGGACTCCCATTGACCGTGGAGTTGGTCGGTTTCCCCCGCTTGGCCCCTGTGTGGTCCCGCTTGAGCCCTCTTGTCGTCGCCGTCTCTGCGAGCCAACATCTCTGTCACCTGTGGATAAATCAACAGATGTGTCGCTTAATCAGGTTCCCATTTAATGATATTTTTTTTCCTGCTCGTTCACTTGTTATTTGTGCGGTTCTGATTGCTTCATGTTTCAGTGTGACGCTTTTTCTAATCGCCCCGCAAATCCAAGCTGGCTTCAGAGTGGCCAGTAACATGATAATGTGTTTTAAATGACTTTCCTGCATTCAAGTTCAAACACATCTTTTTAAACACATCTTAATGTAGAAATACAGAGGACACAAATAACCCAAGATTGCAGGGAAATTCCTATTTTTCAAGCATTTTGATTGAGTGTTACACACTTAATAATGAGTTAAGTCCATTCCTGCTTTGGTTGTGCGACTTTTTGTTCGCATAACAAACCCTCATGTTGAGTTAAACCTGCAGTTTGTGATCTTTAATTGCTTTCATCAGTGTGTGCATTAACAACTCACGGTTGACGCCTGTAGTCTTCCTTATTGTACAATCAGACTGTATCTGTTCGGCCTCCTGCTCAGCATGCTGCACTGCAAACTGTGTCTTCATTTAGGGATTAAGAATATACTGAAAAGAAGCTTTCAAATGCAGGTGTGGTGGCCCCATTTTCCCCCCCTAAAAATGCAAACAACAGAGCAGCCTGTACTAAAGCTCTGCGCTTTTGATTTCAATTGAGGACTAAAACTACAGGAGGTTTCTTTGCAAGACACTGCATGTGTCCATTTAGCCTGCTTTACAGCCTATAGGCCTACCTGACGTGGCGTTAAACTGTACTCTCAGTTCCAACACGTGATTGTTTACTTGTTGTCTCACAAGGTTTTATGGCGCACGGATTGGGCTATCTGTGCGTCTCGTTCTCTTCCTGTCCTGTCCAGTCCGCTTCTGTCACCCGACGAGTCACACTTCAATTACCCCTTTTCCTTCCATTTATTGTTAATTTGTTTTGTAATATTAACATCAAGTGTGTGCGTTTATGGATGTCTCCGTAAAGGCCAAAATATTTGAGACAAAAAGGTGTGGAAAACTATTTTACTGCGTAAATACACTGTATCTGTCTATATGTCAAATCTCCCTCATAGTCACCCGGGGTCTTTAATATCAAATATCAGTGTTGTAATGTTTATCCTTGAGGTTTAATGTTTCTGTTTTTGGTCCAAACCCTGACAGACCAAATATTTTCCTTGTGTTTGGTGAAAACATGATGGCATCATCAACCTTTAGTCTTGAAAAACTCCCCAAACTTTGCCAACACCATATGTTGCTAATATATTGCTATCTTTTTTCAGTTTGTTAAGGGCATTATGCTAAGTGAAAATAAAAACCTACAGCATATAGCATCTTACGCCTGTATCAAACCTAATGCGCTTTTAAAGGAAAAGTGAAAGTGAATTTGACTTTTCCTTAGTTTAGACTTACAGGTTCACATTATCGACCACACTTGTAACCTGGGGGCCTGCGTAAATGCAAAAGCAATTAGAGGAACTCCATCCGGGGCACAGTTGGGCCCTTTGCTCGCTCTGAAGGACCCTCTCCCTCCCCCGAACTTGAAGTCGACCGTACAGACAAGCTTTGGCTTTGAGAGCTTTTACGCAGCGCCAGACTGCAAGTTTGATCAACAAAAACCGCACGAGGAGGCTGGTTAGAGGATCACCAGAACGACATTCTTAAATACAAAACTCATTTGACTTTAAAGACATTGATTTTTTTTTTTATGCTTGTCTATTTTTAGAATACATATTTGATTCAAATGAGTCAAATGGTTAGAAGTAGGCCGGTTTGGTTTAAGAATAATTCTTACCTTAGCTTGTAACAAACATGATTAGTTTCTATGATGTTGAAAATCCTCAGCTGCTGACTTTGAGTCCGTGTAGGTGGCGACTTCCCATCACGCTTGAACAGTTTTGTGGTGTCTGTCTGGCCGGGGAGGAAAAAAAGGCACAGCAGAATACTATAGCAGCTATAAAAACGCAGGTCTATGCAAAACCGGCTTTGGTTTTCCTGGGCATCCTGTGCTCAATTACGGCTTAAAAGCTTCAGCACAACTCGTAGAATTTGTCTGGATTGACTGAGAGGCGGAGCGTGTGGTCGCAGAGGCACTCGGCTTGTTTGTGCCCCTGCAATTTATCCAAACAAAAGGGCCTGTGAGCTGGACTCTGGCTAGCAAAACGGCTACATGCTTTTTCCTGTTTTGGTACACTCGCAAGGCGTTAGTTGGTGCTTGCACAGTCTTTATGTCTGTGATATTTTAAGGTTGTGTTTCACATGTGCCACCAAGGAACCCCTAGATCTCCATGTGCACATCGGGCTGTGGGGCCCGGCCAGCCGCGGCGGTCTTAATCCCAGCTCAGGTCTCTCATTCACAGCACATTAGAGTCAAGTTGCAGCCTCTCAAAAACAAGCTCCATGGTGGCCTCAGAGCAGATATCCAGGGAATGTATACGGATATGAAAACCAAATCACGTAGATGGAATCTCAGCATTTCAAAAGATACTTGGTATTATTTACACTGATTTACTTTTACTTCCGAACAAATTCAACTTTTATATAAAATGTATTTAAATAATTCAGTATGACAATGTAGCCTATATCCTCATGCTCTATAATGTTTTTCACATTCCTAATGAAAAATATTTGCCTCGAAAATATTTCATATATATATATGTATATATATATATATATATGAGCTCTGACTATGAGGAAAGGTTGCAGGTATTTTAGAATAGTGTGCAGCAACATCCGTAAGCAAATTATTTCTTCACTTCCAGGTATTATTTTTTTTTGATAGAATTGACCCACAATATTTTTTCCTCATGTTTATAAATATATAAAAATGGCATCTGGTTGAAATTATTGTTCATTTAAACATAAAAGTGTCTTGTAAATGTGTAGGAGCTATCTTTCTTCTCAACGACACACATCTGAGTAAATATTTGCACAAAAACCTGAAGAAATGGCGGTGCGTAAAAAGGAGTGCCGAAATGTTTCGGCTTGTTGGGATTTAAGTGGATCCATTAAAAGTCAGTTTGAGGAACAATAGAAACAGTAAGGCAAAAACATTCAAAAATAGAGTTAGTTTATATTTTATAAGAGGATGTAACATTTAATAATGAGGCAGACTTGTTTAAATGATTTCCCGCTGCTGATTCTCAGTTCTTGCGCATTTACCTCAATACCCCTCTAGTGTTTACTTAGACCTATGTGTCTCTTTCTTCCGTTGAGACTGAAAAATAAATACAATGTAACACAATTACACTGATAAAACATGAAATGTCTTACTTACGCCTGTGCGTAAGGTTGTACGTACCATCAAAACACAATTATCTTTGATGACCTTATTCTTGAATTCTATACTGTTTCATTTTAAGGTGATACTTTGTTGTTGTTAAACTCAATAGTTTATTTGTTACACTTACTAACACAAGGCCTTGGCCAGTTGAAACATTAGCCGCTACTTTGAACATGACCCTGATAACCAAATGCCCACTGGGCCAAATGCTACGTTGTAAAAGCACCAAATGATGATGACTAAGACCTTTCTAAAAGCAGACACAAGATAAACTGGTTGTCTCCTTCCTCCAATTCAGGTCCCATGTTATCTGTGCACGGTAAAGCTGATGTAGTTAATGTTATTGTCAGGTTGGGCTTGGCCAATTATCCGGCTGAAATGTCCTTTTTATTATTCAAACGCTATTGTGGAAAAAAAATAGCGAACGCGTAAAATACGCACATGTTTTTCCACAACAGAGTTAGAGTGTAAAAAACACAGAACATATGGGAAAATTAACATCACAGTTTTGAATTAAACTTCGATTAAAGTTCCTCCCCTTTAGTTTAACAAACAACATCACATAACAGTTTCATGTTCTTCCTCAGACTTCCTTGCATGTTAAGGAATTCTTTCTTAAGCAGACATGGCGATGAACCACCAATGTCAAGCTTTAGGACACAGCAGTCATGGCTTTTACACTCCTACACACACTCCTTCTCTTTTCTTCACACACACACACACACATGCACACAGTCACGCACACACACACAAACACACACCCTGAAAATCTGTCAATTTCTGCCGCGTGGTCACGTGACCTCCTCCTCAGTGGAGTGGATGGAGATGGCTCTCCACGTCAGCTTACGTCTCCAAATTTCTGCTTAGCGAACCTGCTTCAAAGAGGCAGGAGGCACGGCGCTTCAGAGCCATGTTCAGGGCGGTTATAGAGGAATCAAAGCCCAACATAGAATTATAGTGGAGGGTGAACTACGATGATGGATTTTGACGAAAGGGTCCCCGTCGGATCAAACATGTATTTGCCCAGTTGCACTTATTACGTGTCGGCGGGGGCTGATTTCTCCGGTCTCCCCTCTTTTTTATCCCAGACCCCGTCCACCCGCCCCATGACATACTCCTACTCCTCCAATTTACCGCAGGTCCAGCCCGTCAGAGAGGTGACGTTCAGGGACTATGCAGCCATTGACGCGTCCGGTAAATGGCCGCACCGAGGAAACTTACCCCATGGCTACCCGAGCGCGGAGGACATGGTGCACCGGGACTGTTTGTCGGCGCAGACTGCCGTTGTAGGGGACATGTTCGGTAAAAACAGCCCCGCAGCAGCCGCCGCGGCGTACCATCACCACCATCACCACCACCACACGGGAGCCGGGTCCGCTGCCTCCAATTTCTACGGGAACGTGGGCAGAAACGGCGTGCTGCCACAAGCCTTCGACCAGTTTTACGAGACGGCGTATGGGAACACGTCGGAAAGCTCATCCACAAACGGCTTCTCGGGGGACAAAACCCCGACCAAGCAGCCCAGCTCTGCGCCGGAGGACGCACCTTCATGCAGGGACTCGGAGGCGAAGGAGCCGCGGGAGGAGACGAGCAGCCCAGAGTTATCTTCCGGCAACAATGAGGAGAAATCCAGCAGCAGCAGTACGTATTAAAGTCAGCGCCTTGGTTATGAGAGAAAGTTTGCAATCTTGCGCGCTGCTGTTAAAAATTTTATATGCTGTTTTATAAGCATATAAGGTTTATAGAGGGCCTGTAGACCCCCCACCCCCCAACAAAACTTTGTTATAAACTGCAGGATCACGTGTTTGGAGTTGAAATTGGCCGTGAAAGGCATTAGCCCTGTGCATTTCCTATAACACTCCCTGGCGTTTTCAAAAAAAGCACCACGTTATGAAGGAGAATTCTTACACAGACATGCGTTAACTCCGTGTGTTATAAACGTGCTTGTTTCACGGTTTTTTAACGTAAAGAGTATTTGCTCGTAATGAAGGTTGCGCCTCTGGTTTGAAGCTTAACACACTTGAGCTCTTGTGTTGTGTTTCCAACGTAAATCTTCCCTTTATGTGTTCTATAAATCTGATAATTTCATAAAATATACAAGGTGTAACGATGTCGTTTTCATGTAGCTTTTAGTTGCCTTTATTTGATAGGTAGCTTTTGTTTTCATTTGGTAGAAAAGGTTATTTCCCAAGTAGGTTGTCTGTTGAATCAGCAGTAAATTAACTAATATTCCAGTGGTATTTAATATGTTGTATTATAGAATTTGGAAATATGTTGTGTAATGCTGTATGTAAAGGAAATCAGCTCATGTATAATCTTGAGAAAAAAATCCAGGGCGTATATATATTTTTTAAAGCCTTTTAAGTCTTGGCTTATTTGAAATGTTTCCAATTTATATCACAGCTATAATTTTATTCTCTTGCATTTCAGGTGGACAGAGGACACGCAAGAAAAGGTGCCCTTATTCCAAATACCAGATCCGAGAACTTGAACGAGAATTCTTCTTCAGTGTGTACATTAACAAGGAAAAACGCATGCAACTGTCTCGGATGCTCAACCTCACCGATCGACAAGTGAAGATCTGGTTTCAGAACCGTCGCATGAAGGAGAAGAAACTGAACAGAGATCGATTACAATATTACACGTCTAACCCTCTGCTTTAGGGGACAGAACAGAACAGCACCGCGCCCTGCTGTGGGACTCTGTTGCGTTTACAGACACACTGACTGACTCTCCGGCTGCGACTCTCCGGCTGTACATTCTGTACCACAATGGCTGAGACAGCAGCAACAACAACGTCGCTGCTCAGTGGTTAATTTCAAGTTCGAGGACAACAGCACCCTGTGATCTGAAAAAACCTCAAGCGTGAGCATGTATTAAGACAGTCTGTGGACTTTGAGTTCTCTCTTCAGGCTCTGTAAGGCGAAATGTCACGGATTTCTGTTTTCGCCAGGACTGCGAAGGCCCATGTTAATATTATTGTCACTCACAAACGCCTTGTTTCTTTTCCTTTCACGCGGCAGAAATTAGCAGTCACTTAAATGACTAAGCCAGTGTATTTTGTAATCAAAAGACTTATTTTACGTATTCTGTTTTGAAATCAGAAAAGGGGTGCGTTTATGATGATGGCGGCTTTGATTTCATATTGGTGTGACCAAATAATGAGTCCGAACGGGTGAGAATGTAACGTGTTTCTGTTTGTTGTGTGCTTATTTATTCTGTAGCCACTCGTTTACTATCTCCTTTAAAGCCACGGCGAACCAGGCAAAGTCCATTATTACAGGCAGGCTTGTTGTGATTCCGTGTTCAGCCTGGGGTGACCTCAAAGCGAGCTTTTGTTGTCCCTCCTACAGCCTGCAGAATGAGAGCTATGCGTATTTATATTTAGCGTATCTCTTGAACTTAAATCCATGCTGTCTTTTTGATTCTTTGGAGACTATCAGTCCAGTATTGATAATGCAGGCCACACCAGAGAGATAAGCTTGTCTACTGGAGCAGTGTGGAGTTGCACTGAAGTTCACGCCCAACAGATTCACACAGGTAGACATGCAGCGGGCCTCTTTGGTCTCACATTGATACGCATAAACAGAATATTTTTCTCACGACTGGCGAGCCTTTGGTACTTGCTGAGTAAAGAAGGTCACGTTTTCAAGTGTGCTGGCCAGGGTCATCGCATTGAATCAATTGCTTGATATGCCCAAACTATTGTTGTGTATTATACTATATTTCCAAATAAAAAACGAATGAAAAAAAATACTGAAAAAAATGTATACATTCCTGCGTGTTTATTCTGTTCATTTTCTAACAAAGATTCATTTTTTCTTATTAGTTCTGTAACACTTTTCATAAATACAATTACGCACAGGTCGAGCATTTTACGCACGCAAATTCACCACATTTACCTCGAGCATTCAGAAGAATTCTTACAAGTTGTGGCTTTGTTTGTAAAATAAGACTTAAAAAACAGAAGTGACGCAGATTTAAAGGATCAAGTGCTTATTGTAAACCGCCCAAGCTAATGGAGACGAACACAAAACAACTCCCACTACTACTGCAAAATGAAGAATGCTTATGTTCAGTTTCTTTGAGATAATTCTTTAATAATTAAGTTACACCTTAACTATTCAAGGTGTCCAGTCTAAATGCTTCTCAGATAACCCTGACTCTTTTTACCTGCTGCGGTTGATTAGAGATAAATAATAATAATAATAAAAATACTTCTGAATTTGAATTTCAACTGTTGTGTACTATTATGAATCATGTCTTTATATCTTGGGGCAGTGCAAGAAATCTTAGATCATGCATTCAACCTTTTAATCTTTTGGCCGCTGTGGTTAGCTTGTTGGTTCACTTTTATCCATCTCTCTACATAATATTGTACATTAACATTTTGACTTCTATTCGTTTCTCATTTGTTCTATTTCTCTCTCTGTAGTATGTTTGTGTGTTTGAGCAAGCTGTCATTTCGCTGATTGGCTTTGGAAACACTGTTCCAACAACACTCTCCTTTAGCGAGGGTCGCCATATTTGCTGTTGTTATCACTGTGTTTATGGGGTCTAGCCGCAGCGCATTGGCGTTCATATATGACAGTCAAAAGGGCCATAAACGCGGGGAGAGAGGCTGAAGTTTATGGTTGCCTCTCTCTGCCATAGTCCGGCCTTGCCTTGCGCATCCTTTACTGCGCGCTGGAATTCCGTCCCTAATTACGGGACATCCTCCCCGTTGCCGCAGCAACGCGGCCATAAAAGCTGTCTGAGAGTCTGGGGCATTTGTACAATTGGAGTGCAGTGCCATAAACCGTCTGAGACCAAGGTTATTATCTGTGTTACCAAGGAGGCGAGAGCCACGACATGGTGAGGACGGATAGGAAACGCTTCTGCTCGCTCGCTGCAGCAGCTTCATTTGAGAGGCTTTTCCCCCTCGTGTGGTTTGTCCACCTCGACTCACATTAGCGGCGAGCTGCGGCACTCAGGATGAGACCCATCTTTACCACAGGGCGGCGCTATTGGGACCAATGTCATGGCCGTGGATCTTTTCTTCTCTAAGCTCACCTCGAATGCACGCAGGTAAAATAAGTTGTCAACACAGCCTAAGGCGTTGGTAGTTTCTTGCAGGAACAGCCCCTCTGTGTCTAGATTATTCTCCTGCATGCGAGGCTTGTTAGTTTGAGATTTAAGTTTACTTTCCACATTTCTCTCAGTGCTCACTGGGCCGTGCTGAATAGAAAGTCATCCTGGGGGCCCTAATAAGGCAACACATCTGTGCCAAACCTTCGTGCTGCATGTGCTATTCATTTTGCTGAGCTGGAGCTTTTTAATGGTAGAAGTATAGCAAGGCTTGACTATACCTGGAGAGCTCTGCAGTCCAGCCTCAACCACAAATGCTTTGGATTTGTGGGAAAGTCTGCTTTATTATTTGAAAATGCATATAGGGTTACAATCTAAACGATAGCCGTAAGCAGTTGTGGCTGTCTACAAAACAAATGATTTCATTTCTGGTTCTCGTGCTTATCTTAAATCACATCCCTGCCTAATATGCTCACTCTCTCCTCTTCAAATAACTCATTGACGACATTTGACGTCCTTCCAAATAACATTATTGTGTGTACGTGCCAAGAGTACCAAAAGTCTTCTTAGAAGATTCGATTGGACTGTGATAGGGCAGCTTACGCGTGTCCCCTTACTTCCTGTCATGGACACAGAGCCGCACACTGAGGATATCAGTGTCAGAGTGGCTATTCTGGACCTTTAATGCACGCCGACCGAGTCTCTTTCTCCTTTGTCTCTCGTGAAAAATAAATGCTTCCGCTGGATGTAATAAAACGCCGCATTATTGTTCATAACTGCACTCGGGACGAACATGATACGGCTCAAACGGCCTCTTTGGCCACGATTATATGGGCCGGATCAAAGCCAGTGGTCAGAGTAAACTGTTTGGAGGATATAATAGCCGGGCAGCTGTGAAAATGAAGATTTAATAGCTACAATTAATAACTGTAACACTCAAGATATCGATAGGCCCCCATGCCTGTACAACACCACGAAGTGTGCTGGGTAAAACAGTTTAATCCTGGGCACACATAATTAATTGATGTATTTAGTTTCCTTACTGGCTCATATGTCCCATAAGGACCAGGCCGCTGTAGGGAAGGAAACAAAGGCTTTGGAGCTAAAGCCGTGAGTTTTTCTGTATTTAATGGGTTAACATTGCATTGAATTATGTTTTGGTTTTAGAGGAAATTTACTAAACAGGCGCAAACGCTCGGAGCACGGCATGTGCTTTAAATTCCCACACAGAATAAAAATCCTCTTTTCTCTCCTTATTTCTGTAATACATAATTTAACTCTCCAGTATGATTATTGCATTATATTTATTCTCGCATAAATAACCTCCAACTAACTTCCAGACATTTAAGTCATCTGAAATATGCTCGTTTTGACCACGAGCGAGTGACAAATGTCCACCATCAACACGCTAAAAATCCCAGCCAGTGTGCATAAATGAGCTGTCAATGACACAAGCGTTTAAAAAGCTAAATGGCCTCAATTTATGTATTTCTCGAAATTTTTCCTCATTTCAGTTCAACAAGCTGGAAAAAAAAAGAAACCGGTGGGGGGCTCGCAGCGGCCACCTGGGCCTGGTAATGGCAAGGCTGGCCGAGATTAACTTCAACCTGGAGAGAGCAATAGAGTGCACATGGCCAAGGACACTAGGAGATGGAAGGAAAGTTTTATTGTGGCTCTTATTGCCCCAAATTGGACCGACAGGATGACTTGTATGTGCAACAATCCTGTCTTTGTTGTGGCAAACAGCGCCTGTTTTCTCACAGCGCTGGAATCAATATTCTAGGAGTTTAACGAATTAGAGTTATATCCCCGAGCACATTTTAGATTATTTGATCCCTAAAACAAGGATGTATGAATACTGAATTATGAATTTAGTGGAATTTTATCGACGCTTGTAGCATCAAAACAGCACTACCTGCAGGTTTAAGTATCTTTGTGTCGTGCGTAATGGCTATTTGATCCCGGATAAAACAATCATATTTTTTTTAATTATTAAAAATAATCCAAAAATAGGACCTAAACCCTATTTGACAAAGATATGTTGCGCAATATATGCCATATACGATATGGTAAAATATAAAATATTTTGAGTTTAATTCTAATTTATTATTAAAATGAAACCATTACCGTCTGTTATAGAGTAAATGTTTTTTCTTACATGGAACAATTATGTGATGTTAAAAAAAAAAGTTTCAAAGGGCGCATGAATTCTTTTGATGTGAAACCAGCTATGCTGCATAAATGCTTTTTCGTTACGTTACCTTCATTGATTTTAATTGACAGGGAATTGGTAAACTGTCGATACGCACAGGGATAGTTTTAAAAAAATAATAATAATTATATATTTACACAGCTTATTTAAAAAAAAAAAAATAAGTCAGTAATTTGGAGAATACGCTAAGACAGTTAAAAGAATTACACTCGATATTAAAATACTTCAGAGAACTTTCCTGTTGTAACAAATCTATTAGCCTACATAAAAGAATACAGTGTGCTTTGTTTGGTTCACTTTATCTCTAGCAAACATGAGCTCTTTTGATTGTAGTACGGAAGAGCTGAGACTGTCTTAAGGCTAAAGGAAGCATCATATAATATGGCTTCTTTCTAAGTCATTTTGCCATTGCCTACTGTTAGAAACTGTTTTATTACCACTACGTCCGATGGCTTTGTTGTTGTATTTCTTTGGTGGTGGGATTCTGCAGCTAAACTTTTAAACTTGATTTTCTTGCTTCAGGCCATATTTTATTTTGTACACAAACATTCTGTGTGTGGTTGTAGCGCGTAATGGTATGCTTTTTTTCCTATATATTATTGTCTCCTTCTCTTACTTCAGCAAAATCAGTTGACAAGTTTCAGATTCTAAAGATCTGAAGCTTTAAACTGTGTTTTTATTGCTGATCATTGTGGTGACATATGATTTGCATACACTGCACTGCATGGAAGCAGTGTTCAAACAACACTTTGTGGTTTGTACAGTAGGAAACTGATTTATAAGCTTATTTAAACCACAAATTCAGTAGATTCTTAACTTCAGCTCATCAATATTTACTGTTAAACTTTGTATCGGGTTGGACCTCGCCCCTAAATGGTGGTGCATTAAGGCGAGGTGAGGCAACACACTGATTGCTGTGCTGTCTTCTTTCTCTGCCTCAGCTCCATGATGGATTTCGCTCCGGCTTCTACGTAGCTGCGGTGTGGGAGGGACTGCCCATCTTCCAGCATTTCCATTGGTTTTACAGTCTGCATGGTGGAGAGGGGGGTGCCTCTAATCATATCCAGCATGTTTTGTACAAGAAATGTCAGCCAGAAAGGGCTATCTTCTCCCTTCGCCAAAATACACCACAATAATGTCATGTTCGGACACTCCGTCAGGAAATGCGTTTTTAGTGGATTCTCTGATCAATGGCCGCAGCGAGAGTGCCGGAGGTCACTACGCAGGGAGCGCAGTGTGCGTGCCCCATAGCACCGCAGCTACAGAAGTGCCTTACGGACTACACAATTATGGATACTTCCCAGGTATGGGTAAGCGGGGCGAGGTGGGTCCACAGAACATTGTTTCTGGCTCAGGCGCGTACATGTCCAGCATGGAGATGTGGATGGACGCGCAGAGGTCATGTCGTATGGACCAAGAGCACCCTGCGGGTCCCCAGGTCGCGCCCTGCTCGTTCCCGCAGAACATTAAGGAAGAGAGCACATACTGCCTGTATGAACAGCCCAAGTGCCCTAAAGCCTCCACCGCCGAAGATCTCACATATTCGAGGTTAGCGACAGCCGGACTCGGTTCGAGTTCCTGCACAGGTACCGATGGCGGTGGTGGTGGCGGGGGCTCAGTGCCTGTGCCGGGCTACTTCCGCTTGTCTCAGACGCACGCACATTCTCATAAACTTTACAACAGCAACGGCCCCCAGCCGAACCCTTCCCATTCTCATTTTGGCCTACACCCCACTGCTCCAGTTCGCTTCCATACGCCACCGACTCCGACTTCTGCTCCAGCCACGGCGCAGGAAGGAAGGACCACCGAGGAGCCCGCGCCGTCGGTAAAAGCCGACCTGCAGCCTCACCCTGGACCGGTGACCGATGAGGCACGCGAGTCCTCGGACGCGGAAGCCTCGTCGGGTGACGAGACGGAAGAACGTGGCAAAGCTAGACCAACTAAAGCTACTAAAGGTAAACATAATTCGTCATAGGTGTGGTCCTGTAAAGTTCTGACTGCATGCTGCACAGGTAGAGAAGACAGGCTTTTTATGGCACCTGTCAAGTACCATTTTAGTGTACCGCAGAGACCGGTCAAGACACGGGTACCAAAAGTGTACAGTAACGAATTGGACCTTGTTTTTATACCATGAGCTTTTGATTAAGTTGAAGTGCTATAAATGTGCATCATTACTGCCGTAAAATTATGCGTAGAATTAAAGTTAACCAAAGCTAGTTTTGGTTTAATCAGACTATTCGTTACTGTAAAACGAGATGAGATGTTTTTTCCCAGATGAATACTGCATGATACATTTTGTGGCCCTAAGCTAGTATTTCTATTCAGGCGCTGCGTAGAATACAGACCTAAATGAAAATAGGCCTGCATGTAATCGTGTTGTGCCATAATGTAATTGATATTAATTAAACACACACCATGTTTTGTATTCACTGGACTGTTGTTCTGCTGTACTGAAAGTTCTATGAAATGTTATCTGAATCATACTCGTACCCATAAAACATACTTTACGCATAACACACACACACACACACACACACACACACACACACACACACACACCTACACACACACACCTACACACACACACCTACACACACACACACACACACACACACACACACACACACACACACACACACACACACACATACACAAGCACACACACACCAGTCCCTCATATTGCAGTGCGTAAAACTCTTGTGTCTGCCATTCTCTCCAGGAGACACAAAAAGTGAAAACATGGCTAACTGGCTGACAGCGAAAAGCGGCCGGAAGAAACGCTGTCCATACACCAAACACCAGACACTGGAGCTGGAGAAGGAGTTCCTCTTCAACATGTACCTGACCCGAGAGCGCCGCCTAGAGATCAGTAAAGGCGTCCACCTGACGGACAGACAGGTTAAGATCTGGTTCCAGAACCGCAGGATGAAACTGAAGAAAATGACGCGGGAAAATAGGATCCGGGAGCTCACTTCCAACTACGGATTTTCGTGATGAACGAGGTGATCACATTGAAATAGAAGTAAATGGGGGAAATCAATGGCACCCATACTCCCTCACCACTATGGCTGCATATTGACTCATTTTACTGTAGGGTACAACTCTCATTTTTATTACCAAACAAATTCAGTGCATCGTCCTCTGTGAGCTTCTGAGCAGAGAAAAAGGAAGAAAATGTGAATATAATGGGTTACATTTGGTTTACGAGGGCGTGTTTTTGTATTGTAAACCTGTTTTTGTGTGGTTGGATTGTATCAGTGGAGTTAAATGAAAACAATTTTAAAAGAGTAGAAAAGTGAAAACTTATCCACTTTCCCCTACTTTTGAAAATTATCTTTTTTTTCTATTCATTTAATCCAAAAGTATGACTTTATTTTATTGAATTGGAATTGCATGATAAAACGTTTTCACATAAAAAATATTAACCCCCCTCCCCCATGGAATATAATGCCCATGTTTCACCAGGGGAAGAATAATTCACATATGGACATTAGCTGTAGTTTCCCGTGAAATAGAGTTATAATGTGTACGAGCTAAATGTAGAATTGAAACCTTTGTTCACAATGAGGACGTTCACACGACAACGATGCGCAAAGTGAAGGAGGAATGTTTTTATTGTATATTTCTGTGTACATATGACATTGTGTTTTTGTGTAATGCTTAATAAATTATCAGCTGGCATTGAGCAGTAGCAGCTTGTATTTTTTTGTTCTTTGGGTTTATATTTTTCAGCCGTTCTTTTTTGTTATTCAGAAGTAAAATGTTTTATTCAAATATAAAACAAAAAAAAACTGGCTTTTTGGTAACCAGCTCCTAGAAATGTTTCTAGAGGCTAAAGTAATGGTCATCGGAAATAATAAAGATATTAGGCTATAAGCCGTCTAGCTGCAAGCCCAGCCGGCTATTGTAGAGTTTTATGACTGGCTGGTATATGAGGTTTCTCCCTCTCCTCTAAGAGCTGCTTCAGTCGTGGGAGAGCCTTTGAGACGGAGAGGAGAGGAGGCCCGGCTCTGTGCTATGAATCTGAACTGTACAGAGACACTGTGTGTTCATTAAACATTTCCTTCTGTGCTGGTGTTGGGAATACTGGCATTAACATCTCCGGGATTTGGGTGAGTCCATGTGTCATTGTGAATTTTGCCTTTGTGCATCTTGTTGCTGTGGCTTCACTTCTGTGTGTGTACGATAGAGATGTACTTTTTTCCTGTACAGATTATTTTTGGACACTTGATGACTGGACCGGAGAGCACGGGGCATTGTCTGTCGCTGGTTGTGTTCCACTTGAGGCCCTGATCGACTGTCGAGTGGTTTAGGTAGTTTCATGTTGTTGGGGTCAATTTCTAACTCTGCAACATGAAACTGTCTTAATTGCCCCAGTTCCACACATCGGAGAGTAAACGGAGACAAATCAGAGACACAAAGATGACTCGAATTGATGAAAATAGTGGAGACGTGTTTTGGAAGCATACTCTAATCCCCCCTGGTTTACCATCCGGAGAGGGGTGGGTGGCTGCTGTGTATATTCTTAACCTATCTCCTGCAATGTTTTCTTTAGACCAACGCGCTTGTTTTCGACGTTACAGTGAGCCGCGCGCGCTTGTGTGCTCAATTTAAACGTGGTCAAAGCTGAGCTACAGTATGCGTCGTGGACTTGGGGGATTAAGAGTAAAGCCGCGAGAGTTTTCCGTGAGTAGTAGTGACACAGACACGCCAGACAAGGCCTCGGTTACGACCACTGCAGTGGAGGGGAAGGGGAAGGTGAATGGGGCAACAGCGACCTCCGTGGGCAATGAGACCGGATGCTTCCTGTGCGCAATAGTGGCTCAGACAAAAGGAGGGGAAGGGCTTTATGGCGATATTTAGATCCGCCAGACAGGCTGTTATCTGCAGAAGCAAAAGAAGTGAATAGCCCCTGCGGTAAACTGGGTGAAAAACACACCCTGATTTAGGTTTACAGCCTGAGAGCCATTGGAAGAGCGGCGTCTTTTCCTGCTCTGAAGGTGTTTGTCTATTCGAACTTTTAGTGCACAAATAGGCGCTGAGCCGCTCCTTTCCCCCGTCGGCGTGTTTGAAGTCTGTTGGCCAAATAATGTGCAAGTACCAAGGAGGTGATAGCTCGCAATTGCAGTGCACATTATCGACAGCTTGTGTCTCCCCCCCCGCCCCCCCCCCCCCTGAGATTCTATTTTAAAGGCAGTAACAGAAAAATAGAGAGAATCCCTGTGTTGGATCGCCTGTGGCCTTGTGGGGTGTTGGCCAAGCTCTGCGTTTATTTGATGGTAATAAATAAAACACGCAGAGTAATGTGCGAGAACTCAAGGTTGCTGCTTTGGAGACGTGAGCTGCAGTGTAGGGTTATAGGTTTAGGATGGTACGCAGGAAAAACAAACAGTGTGTGTGTGTGTGTAGTTCATGTTGAGTTTCAGCTGTGGCTTTATTTCTGTTTAATATAAAAAATCAGCATTTCTGTGTAAAATGTGTGAACCATGGTTAAATCACTGTAGTTCATTTAAGTTGCTTTTACGCGCTGTTTTGCAGAATCAATGTAACAATAGTAATTTTAAAATCTACAAATATGTTCTTATATCAATATTTCGAACCGCTAATTTTTGATGTTTAACAATTTATTTTATTATTTTATTTGCAACACATTACAATCTAAGTCTCCACTAAACACGTGTATTTTGAACGTGTCGTTTCTCGCCAATCCTCGCACCATTTAATTTTAAAAGGAGGAAACCACAAACACCACATTACGCACATTTGTAGCTCTATTTGAGTGTAACGTTACACCGACGCTCTGGCCTCTCTCTGGCATTACAGTTAATACGCTGATGGTGGTGATGATGGCAACATATAGGCCCATACAAGTGATAACGGCGGTGTAAATAATAAACGGGTTAAACGGCAGGTTGTGCGTGGAGCAACGAGCATCTGCCATCAGTATGCTGTCTGTAAAATATAAAAACAATTTAAAATCACCGTGCTTCCATTCAGTATCTGTTTAACACAAAAACAACACACGTGGCCTAATCCGCATTATATTCGTGATTTAATTCATTTTACTATATTTATTTTAAATATTGACAATTTCCTACACGATTTAACACACACAGTTCAACCCTTTATACCCTGTAGTCGTGATTTTATCAGTAAGTAACTTTTATTTTTGTTTATCATATAGGTTAATATTTTGCAGCGTATTTGTAGCGACACTTTAGTAGACTGTTACTACCACTAAAGTTTAAGATTTAATATTGTCCTTTTTTGTGAACCTGATTGAAAAGTCGAAAAACGGATGAATAAAGTTTTGAATTATCCACAAAGTAACAACATGTATTTACTGTTTTCTTTTTAACTTAAATAAATGTAGCCTACGTCATGCTGTGATCACCGTTATTTATTTTCTATTATGTAGAGTATTAGTTGTAATATATTCAGATAGACCATGGACTTAGTCACAATCACGAAATGTGGATTAAAAAAAATAGCAGGATCTTTTTCATAATCTTATACTTTTAAAATTGTTTAAATTGACAAAAGTGCACCGATAGACACCCTGTGAAGCACACAGGTTGAACACACTAAGCTCGTGCAACATATTCCCTATGAGGCTGAAGTAGTTACTCTCACTTTGTAAGTTTTGCTTTTAGAATATATTTAAAGGATCACACACGGACAATAGAAAATGTCTGCCGCAGAGAAGGAACTGAAAATAGTGTAATTTGGTTGGATGCAATTTGTAATCCATGATTTCTTTCAGCTCTGAGCCGCTAAGTTTCTTTATTACTTTGGTGTTTAAAATGTGTTTTGGTGAGCAGTAGTCGTAGGGTGCTTACGTGTCCTATAAAATACCTCGTAAAATAAGCTTTCCAAAAACATGCAGCATCGTTTGGGAGAACCAGAATGGGTTTTATCTGCAGCAGAAGAAGAGGTATAAGATCCTGTAAAGTATTTTATTTTTAGATTCATTAATTCATATTCAGTCTCACAGATAACAGATCTAACCCATAACTTGATCATTCTTAGCTTTAAAACTAGAGGTTGTTACTGGAGAGCGGGTGAGTATTTAATGACCAGCGGGATTGATTTATCCTTTATTGTTCAGCCTTTATGATCACGTGCGTCTTCTACCCAATGGCGCGGCAGCCTAGCTCCCCATTACTAGCCCACTGTAGTTCTCTGTGGGGCCAAGTTGCTACTTGATTTCTCCACATTGTTATTTTGTGAGGCTGGGTTTACTGCGTGTGTATGTGTGTGTGGTGTGTGTGTGTGCGCGTTTTACTTTTGCATGTATCTTGCTGTATGACTGCGTACATGTGAACGTATCATTTTTCTGCCATGTCGACATCCGGAACACTGACTAGTTACTACGTCGATTCCCTCATTCTGCCCGAGAGCGAGGAGCTCTCTGTGCCGAGATACCCCTCCGGTCCTGGGCTCCAGCACGCCAGACAGTCCGCCTCCTCTATTGGCGACCACAACGAGCTCGGGACCTGCACCTTCCCGTCCAAGCCCCCGGTATTCGGGCCGTCGTGGAGCCACGTTCCTGCTCAGTTCCCCGGCACCGTCTCGTCTGTGTATCACCACCACTATGGGCATCCACAGGGCCCGGTTGGTGCAGACACAGACGGTCGCTATCAGTCATGGCTACTGGAACCAATGTCCGGTTCTCTTCCCATGGCCGGATTACCCACAACTCATCACTACGGGATCAAACCGGAGGGTATTGGAGCGAGAGTTGACAGTGCGCTGCCCGGCTCCCACACGGCACTGCTGCTCTCTGATTACGCAAACGGCACGGTGGCCACGGCATCACCGGGGGAAAAGGACGCACTGGCCAGCCAGGCTGGGGACATAAGCGGGGAGACTGAGGAGAAACCGGGCCTCGATCCAAGTAAGTCACTGCACAGCCCTTTATGTTTATAGCTGACTATTTATACCGCATAAAGCTGTGAGGATTTGGGTGCGTGATGGGGGTGCGCGTCTGCACAACAGATGCCATTCTGAACGTGCCATTTCCTTATGGGGACTTTTAATGGCCCGGCTCCCATAGCAATATTAGATAACCCTTTACAGCTTTCAAAGTGAAACAGAGAAATGGGGGGAACGTGTTACTTGGATGGAGCTGCTTTTACGCACGTCCTTTCGTTTTTTTCTATTAATGGATTTATTTTTCCATTGAAGTAATATTTGTTGTTTGCATTTGGTCACTCGGCACCGGACAGCTCACACCAGTGTCGCCCCCCTCCACTCTTTCCAGATAACCCAGTGTCCAACTGGCTCCACGCGAGTGCCACGAGAAAAAAGCGCTGTCCGTACACCAAGCACCAGATCCTGGAGCTGGAGAAAGAGTTCCTCTTTAACACCTACCTGACCAGGGACCGTAGGTACGAGGTGGCGAGGCAGCTAAACCTCACCGAGAGACAGGTTAAAATCTGGTTCCAGAACCGCAGGATGAAGATGAAGAAGTTTAATAAAGACGGCGCACCGAAAGACGAATAACTGAGCCGTAGTGAATCAGTATTTAGGCTGTTAGCGAGCTTTGTGTGTGGAAGCTCTTAACCCTGCTGGACCTTGTTTTTAAACTTCATTGTCTTATTATTCTATATTACAGAAGCTATTGGGCTTATTTGTCTTGTAAAAAAGCATGTTGGGCTTCAGTTTGATGCGACTACCTTTATATTGCACAATTTTAACAGTGCCCACTCGTTTTTTTAATTTTTCTTAAGCTGTTTTTTTTTTTTTTTTTTTTTTAAATAATACCTCGTTAAAGTGACTTAGTTGGCCTGGTCCCTGTGCTTGTCTGTGTATGAATGTTACATTCTGTGTTCGTTCTGGTTTGTAGCTCTATTTGTTGTCTGTCTCAGAGTTATCTGAGCGTATAGTTTGTAATGTATTAATTTGAATGTTGTCTTCCCTCACTGGTAGAACTATGACTGATGACCATGAGTTTTAACCTAACATTGGAAACATGGAAAACCCCGACTGAGCGCATATTGAAGAAGGTGCTAAAACCTCAGAAACCTCTTTAAAATGTTCCAAATTAAAATGTGTAATAGAAGCTATATTACATGACTACCTATGTCTTTCAACTACCTACAATAACCTATTCTTTTTTTGATGACGGATCCTTGTAGATTTACTTGCATTAGATGCTGAACTATGACTTTCAGGGAGTAGCTAACATGTTAAAAGTACATAATGTTTGCTCGTGAGAGAAAATTAACTCTAAACACTGTAGGCTACTTATTGATACCTCACGGTCTGCTGACCGTCTGACTTTTGGTTCACAAATGTAATTTGTACTTTATTTATTAAATAAAACGAATTATATCTGCGAATGCATGCAAGTTGCATTCTCATTTCATTTTGGACTCGCATCTAAATGAATTATATAATTAATTAATTCACGATTTGTTGCTGTAAACAAAATTTTACTGGTGCAAGATCGTTTTTATTGCGGCAGGAAAAATCTGAAGGTTACTGCTGTCAACCACACACACACACACACACACACACACACAGGCACACACACAGGCACACAGGCACCCGACCCACCCACCCTCCCCCCCCCCCCCCCCCCCCACACACACACACCATTTTCTCTAAAACGACATCTTGATAGGACTACGTGCTCTTTAAGCAAATACAAAAATTTAAAAGTTGCAAAGAGCACACACACAACACACACACACACACACACACACACACACACACACACACACACACACACACACACACACACCATTTAAAAGAAACATCTAAGGTGAATATGTAGGCTATGTGTTTCTGGGTTGGGGACAGAGCTGTGTCTTGGCAGAGGATGTTGTTAGCTGTATACAGCCATAAAAGACAATTACCGCAATAACCTTTTATGGGGTGCAAAGCGCTGCGAGGTGATAGGACACAAAGCAAAAAAAGACATCGACGGCTTCGACAGCTGAGGCCCAAAATAATGCAGCCGATGTGTTTGTACTCAGCTCAGATATGACAAGGCCGATATGCCGAAAGCTCCAGCACTAGAGATCAGTCCGTCATTTACAGAAAGTAAGATTCTGTGAATGAATATCTTAAGATAGGGAAGCTCGACACATGTTGTTTTTTAACCGCAGCTTGACTGACAGAATGTATAAAACAAGTTTTAGGACAAGACGATCATTGAAGACGAGTCTTTGCATGTTGGAGGAAATATTTGGCACATAGAAAATGAGATAATCAGCAAACCCAATTTGAACTTTCTTAACTGGAAAGCCAAAGTGAGAGTCGAGCGTGGTCATGCACGACTCTGTCACATACACCAGCTCATTTACTTGTCATTAAAGGGCTGCGCTGAAACTAGTTGATAATTGTAGATAGAAGGTAACTTTAGTCCAGCTGGAGTGCTGTTGTGACGCGTAAGGAGCCGCAGATGGACCCAAACTTCAAAGACTCGACCAGAGACAGTGCAATAAAACGCCTGGTCTGCTATACTGTCTGGCATTCCAGTTTTAATGGCTTTATGGCCGTCCAGACACAATTAGGCTGTTTCCAGAATGGCACCCATTTGTTTTTTCTTCCTTTTCTGAGACTCTGCGCCCTGGACAAAAGGCCGAGCGGAAATGATCAGCTTTATTGGATTCTACCCGACGGGGACGCGCAGGACTCACGGTCATTTGGAGCGATCCTTTGTCTCTACCTGGGAACCTTCCGCCCTCTGCTCCTCTGTTAGACCCGACCTAAAGGAGAAGGAGCAATAAAGCCAGCGGCGGGTTTCAAACCAATGGGATTGCCTGAGTACTGATGCTTATTGAATACATCCGGAGAAATCTGCTTAAAGACATTGGCGCTTTCCTGAAAATCATAACCTTATAAAGATGGAGGCCCCGTTTGAGAGTCATTTTTCCTTTTTGTATCTTGCATTTTTAACCGGTATTGCAGCAGAGACCCTATGCGTGCGCAGTGTTGTTCCCTGGCCTGCAATCCCTTCATGTCACCAGAGGGTGGCGACACTGTTCCACAACATCCCCTTAACTCTTTGAACACTTCTCCCTAATGAACCTGCTCTGGGAACAAACTTTAGTAACATTTACAAGAGTCCAGCTAAATAATTTCACACCTTTTTACAGTCTCAGAGCAGAAGCTGTTTCTGCAGCCTGCGGAAATAATGAAACAGGCAGCACGCGGTGCCTGCTGGATGTGCTCCAGCTCGGATGTTTCAGTATGGCTTCACAGACGCTGTGCATTTTGAACCAAGAGCAGTGTTTGGTTTACAACGAACCTTTAAAACTAAGCCTACTTTTCTATATTGAATTTACAAATAACCTGTATGTAGATTAAGATATCTTCACCCAGATTTCTGTTTGCATTGAACGGTTTTAAACAAGTTAAACACAGCAACACAAAAACACATTCGTTTCTTATGCGCAATAAAACGGGTCATAAAAACACCCTTTTTCTAATTCAAACAGAGTTTAAAATAGTTATTGTTTTTATTTAATTTCAATTATTGCTATTATTTTGACTTGTTTTTGTCTGTTGGCATTAGAAGTTCAAATAGGAATTATGAGAAGGCCTATTATAAGTTTTGGTTTAAATTATGTTCATCGTAATATTATTTTTTTAAATTGTAGAATACTTCTATTTCCTGCTCTTTGAATTCCAGTTTCCGTTAGCATAATTCAAAAATATATTTTTTATTAGAATTTAATTTATTGAAGATAACATTGTTATGCCATAAACACACTTTTCAGGAGGACACAAAGACTTGATAGTAGTAGTAATAATAATAATAATAGTCATAATAATAATAGCAATAATAAATAGAATTATAATTTCAAATGTTCTATAATACAAACACTGTTTATTATGTAGGCTAATGATATAATAAATACTTAACATCATGAACGGCTTATACGTCTACAACAAATGCTAACAATGAAAACAATTGATTTAAATTACTATAATTATGGAAAGGCTTATAACATGTATTGTTGTACTAATATCACTATTAACAAAATATATATCAATATTCTATATTACTGCCAAAAACACACTCTATACACATACACTCTTAAACCATCTATGTGGGGAAAATATTATTCAAATCAATGACGTTCAAAGCTCAGAAATAGTTGCTGGTATTAATCATCGGTGGGGTTATTTAAGACTACACAGCGTATAATCAAACTGTTTTTAAGACAAAAAATAATGAACTATGTAGTTAAGAAAAAACTATTATTTGGAAAACGAGATTACTTACAAGATCTGATAATAGCCATCAAACCCGTTATGTTCTTTGTATATTTTTTTCAGTACTGAGAGAGAATCCGTATCGAGTATTTTCAAAGCATTCTATGGAGTCACATGAAATTAAATAAAGGTAAACAGATGATTATTTGTACATAAGAAGTAAAATAAATCATGTAAAACAAGTACATTCAATGGCGTAAATTACGTTTGGAACACCGAGATTGTGTGAATTTCTCTCGTGTGTGTTTATGTGTGTGTGTACGTGTTTGTATGTGAAGTGTTAATCCCACTCTGCAGTCCTGCGCCATAATGAAACCCTTATCTGCCCGCTGATTGGACGGCAGCGTCCAGGCCGGAGTCACGTGGGTGAGTTCTTTGGTCCAGAGTAAAAATGGGCTTTGGTGTAAATCTAGGGTGTATTGCTGTCATATATCACACTACCTCGTAAAAACGACACTGAGGATTCTGGGCCAACAAATCAGAGAGAAAAAATATGAGTTCTTATTATGTGGACGGTCTTCTTAGCAAATATACTGCTGCTGGTTCTTTCTTCCCAAACGTGGAGCGGGCGTCCTGCAGCATTGGACCCGCTGGAGAGGACTCGGCTCGGAGTGCTGCCGCCATCGCGTTCGCCCCATCTCTGTCTGGAGTTTACAGCGTCAGCAATGCGGTGTACCAGACCCGGCCTGCTTTTACCTCGGACTATGTCCAGGGGCAGGACCCACACATACCACAGACTCTGCACTACAGCTTGTTTGACCAGAACCGCCTGTTCACCGACAGCTGCTGCCATCCGGAGCCTGGACACCTCGCTGTGCCGCCGGACAAACAATACCGGATGTACCCCTGGATGACAGCATCAGGTATGTTCTGGTTCTGTCTCTTATAGCTGTTTCAAAGCCCTCAGGTCAATGCTTCCAGAAAACATTGGGATACTTACATTGGCCGTTACTGGTTCAATTAATTTCGTGAAGCCATTGGTGTTGCATGGAAAGAATCGTAAAACTTTTATTGCGCAACTAATGAGTTCTGCAGCCATAAATTCATTTGGCCAGCGCTCCTGTGTGTTGAGTGTGCAGAGACCTTGCCGCTGGGGGGTTTCGCTGCACTCCTATTACTCTTATAGCCTCTTCTCCCCTTTGTGGTTGTAAAAAAGAGCAGCCTGTTGTGTAAATCAGCTCTCTCGCACTCTGCAGCTCCTTTCTAATTGGGTCTGCACTGCAGAGGCTCTGCTATTTTCTTAACCTGGTTCGTACAGACATTACTTGATCAATATGGCCCAGTATTGTCGATTACATAAAGAAGTCAAGTGGATTTAGAATGCAAGTAATTTGAAACATTAGGTTTTGTTATACTTGTGAAGGAGCAGGGTGTTGGGAGTTATAATCTAATTACTTATGTGGCCCTTTTAGTGTGCAGAGGATTGTTGGCTTTTAATTGGGAAGGCATGCAGAGTATCAAAGGAGGCAAAGGCCAAACATCACAGCAAGAACACTTTAAATAGATGTAGGGACCGACCAAAAAAAAGGCTGTCTTTGAGTATTAGTAGTATGCTCCGTGAGGGTGTTTTTAGAGAAAATGTAAAAAAAAATATAGTCCCAATTAATTGCACAAAAATAAAAAAAGAATGCCCAAGATGATTCCACATACAGAATTTTATTGAAGCGATAGCAACATTTTATTTTCTGCAGAATTGTATTTCATAATTTGTTAGAAAATATTATCTGAAAGATACAATAATAGCTCATCTTCTGCACCACAGATCCAAACAAAAAGCGGGGCCGGCAGACCTACTCCCGGTACCAGACCCTGGAGCTGGAGAAGGAGTTCCACTTCAGCCGGTACCTGGCCCGCAGGAGGAGGATCGAGATCGCCCACGCCCTCTGCCTCTCAGAGAGACAGGTCAAAATCTGGTTTCAGAACCGCAGGATGAAGTGGAAGAAAGACCACAAGGAGGATCCGGTGTCGACTGCTGACGGCGAAAAGGAGGGTGAAACCCGGGCTGCGTCAGAGTCCACTCAGCCCGGAGCAGGAGACACCCGGAGCGCCGGCTCGGAGCCAGAAACGGCTGCAAAGTAACAAAAGAGACAGAAGGGGCATTAAAAAAAACACCATATAAAAACACGGCAGTTAAACGGTTAGAGATATTTCTCACATAACATACATGCACTACTTTGTATGCTGATGATGAAATAAGCATTTAACAACACAGCATATATGTTTCATTTTTTTAACATATATTCAGTTCAATGATCCCTGCGATAGAGCCATGTTATTTAAACATTATTTTTTATAAGCAATAGGACATATTATCTTACGTCATTGTATCACTGAAGCAACATTCCTTAACGAAAAACTACCTACTATTGACCTGCTAACATACAAGTAATGACACAAGCTGAACATGATTGTAAATAACTATGCTACCTATTCGAATATCTCTCTCAAGGTGATTATTTTCTAAATTGAACAAATACACATTCTGCGCAAAGGTGCCTTACTATGAATCAAGGCTTAATATAAATGCATAATTCGTCTATAAAGTGCATCCAACTGTTTTTATATCACTTCTAATCACTCAGACGCAACTGTTTTTACTTATTTACTCTTCATCCAGGGTTGACTAAACTATTTGTTGAGTTCTGGATGAACTCTTGTAACCTACCTCAGATTCTCATTGCTTATTACACTGTAAACAGGAATATCCTAACGTAAATATTTTGAAGTCTTCGCCTTGCAGCGTAACGATGTTCTTGCCTTTTTTATTTAAGGCTTTACATATTATAGCGGATTGTCGATACCAACAAGCAAGCACCCTTTATTACCCTTTACCCCTTATAAATACATAATTGCAAAACGCTTTTTTTCTTCATCATTGCTATTATCATTATTATTATTATTATTATTATTATTATAAATGAGTAGGTTGCAATCCAACATGTGCAAACACTGTGATATATTTAGGTTCAGTGCCCACGCTTCAATGTGAATTATGTAAACAAGTCAATAAAATAAACATTTCTCATGTCTTCAATCTGTGAATGAAAATATAAACTTTGATTTAATAGCTCTGATCTGTCTTTTTTGTCTGCTCGATATTTGCCAACTGAACATTGAGTGGCCAAAACATTCATTCACTAACCTCAACAATTACGCACCGGTTTAGTGACAATAAGTCGGGTTCACTGCGGTCAATATTAGGTTGCATGACATGAAACGTTTTAGTCCATTCTGCGGGTTGGGTAAACACTGCAGCTGGGGAATGTGAACTATGAGGATGCGAGATGGGGCAGGCTGCAGATGAAGGGAAATTACTGTTGAACTCTGCGTTGCCTCTTCCCTGTGTAAGATGGCGCCTGACGGTGACCTGCCCCCTTTCCTCCCCCCCCCCCCCCCCCCCTTTCTCCCCATCTCTCCCTCCAGCGCTGGGTCATAAATCCGTTGTTGTTTATGAAAATTTACAACATAGCAATGCAACTTTACGACCCTACTCGTCTTCCTATTGGCTGCGGTTTGTCACGTGGTAGGGAGCCGTGAACATGAACTTTTTTTTATATATAATTTCCAATAGCGGAATAGAGCAGCCTTTCATTTAACGGTCTCGAGCGTCCGCACGGCTGTTTTCACCAGCGACTCTCTGCATTTTTATACATCCTGTCCTCTTTTGCGGAGTTTTCTCTCGTCGAGACAGGGCTTCTAGGCGCAGGAGCTTGCCTTTGGACATGTCTGGATCCTTTGGGTGTCCTACTGTCGCTCTCCTGACACGTTTTGGCAGGATGAGTGGATGGAGCCCCGGTACGTCACTAACCCCTCGGGAGCCTCAGCTTCCGTCCGGGGACGCAGCTGGATACTTCCCTCCGTCACTGGTCGTTTACACCTGCCAACTCCCTCCTCTCAGCTCCATGGCACCTCAAAAAGTAAGTCAAATGTGTGTTTTTTGTTTGTCAATTTGTAAAGACATAGCCGAATAATGGCAGTTCACTAATTTAAATATGACGCCTCATTTGCTTAAGGAAGCAAATGAGAAAACTAAGGAGTTTGGTTTACATGGTTTCAGATTAGTTTATTTGATTAGGATTTGAATGTCAGATGCTTCGTGATTAATTCAATCTAAATCAGATAACAAGAAACTAGTGCCTTTGCCTTGAACTTCCTGCTGGCTTCTGCATTCTGTCAAGACTGTGTTTGTTGTGGCATTTAAATGTGGACGGGCTTTCGTCCATAGTGCATTTGGGTGGATTGTGCTCATGAGACGTGCTCTTTGACGCCCTCCTGTGGAGGCTCAGGGTTTGTGGTGGTTGCAGCTCTGCTTGTTATGCTGCAAAAGGAACATGTCGACCTCTATTTTTTGCCTGTGTGTCCTCTTCGATGCTGTAAAATGGTGTGCTTCATATACGTGCGCGTACAAGCCCATATTCAAATATTGATAGATGGTATGATGGTAAAATTGTACAAAACATGATTGTTTCGAAGTTTGGACGACCTTAATTGTATGCACATTGAATTCTCTGAGCGAAATATTTAAATGTTAGTATGTATTTGTTTGAAAACATTTACTAGATTCAGTGCTGCTATATGGTGTTCCAAATACTATCTTCATATTGATTTTATTTTTCATGCAGAAAATTGAGTCGGGCAATCAACTAATGTTTGACCATCAAAAATGTGAGAGAAATAAATGCATAGTCCATGCATGTGTATATGCGATGATGTGCCCTTCTTATGATTACCATTAAAACACATCTATGCTGTTTTAACTTGAATAGGCCGTGGTGACAACCATTCCTGTGTGCTAGGGATTTGGCTGTTGTGCACTTTGTCTGATTCAAATGAGTGTTTCATTGACGTAGGGTTGAAAAGTGTGCCATGATAATTTGTTGTGACTACTGTGCGATTTAGTCGAACTGCGGTCGTGCGTAATGATACTTAAACATCATTACGCACAATATTTTACTCGCGAGTGCTGGTGTGTGTTAGTGCCTGCAGAGAGCAGTGCCCTCTTGTTTTTCAGCAGCAGTGGACCCCTCGCTCCCAGTCCCATATGTTTGACACTAACTCTTTCCCTTTCTTTTGGTGCCTGGGTGTGTCCCTGGCTCGATTCCGGGAAATACTTTTCGTGGGAACTTTGTTGCCATTGGCCAGCCATAAATCAGCTGTTGGGGCATGACTGTTTAAACAGCACACACGGAGTAGTTCTCTCATTATGGGCCTACTGGATGTGGGATCCCGGTGCTTCGGCTACCGCGCTTTTTGCGTGTGTTTTTACCGATACAAGCGCATATACGTGGATCAGAATAAACAATATCGCAGTGTTTTGTCCGGAAACACGTGATTATGCTTGTACTCGTTGCAGGGGCTGCTTTTGGAGACAAGTCGCAGCCTTGAAGAGACGAAGGTGCCATAAAAATTCCAGAAGGAGAAAAGCAAACGGAGAGTGCGAGGCTCAATTTAGGCGTCGTGTCAGTGTCAGAATCAGCGGAGTTTCCTGTTGTGTATGCATGCTTTGAATTAACAGGACCAAAGTGCATTCGCACTTTTCCATTAACGGTCAGGTCAGGTTACAAAAAGTGTCACTTCTCTAAAATTAGTTAATAACTAAGACTAAACGATTTAAGTCAAAATACGAATTATCAAATTGTAATTGATCAATTACAGAAATGTTTGAAACTATTAACTTTCGTACAGAAGAGACTCATTTTATGCAGTGGAAGAGAACCTAGTGTTAAATACAAACAGCCTACAGCACGGTGCAGAATATGAATTTTTATCTGATCTTTATTTTTATAAAATGTTGCAAATATATTGCCAACAATTTAGAGTTTCTCAAATCTGTCTTTTCATAAATAGGCCGACGCTTAATTTGATTCTATTATTAATTTTCAGTCTTTGTTACCTGTTGAAGGACATTATGCTCTTGATATCAAACAAAAACTCAAAATACACAAGAAAACACGCGAAAAAAAAAATCTACGTTTTGGACCTAACAATGAACGACAATTTGCCACCATACAAATGCGCCTGGTTTAAAGCTACTTAAATCAACAGAGGTAATTATGTAAGCGTGAATTGTAAAAAAAAAAAAAGCCCCAAAAATGTGTTATGTGGAATCACATGAGTTCATTTCGAGCTTATATTCTAGACTTTCGTTTTTCAAAGTGCCATAAAATAAAGGCCTGGTTGGCAGTCTCTGCAATATTATTCGAGAATGTGGTGTTATGCTGTTATCTTTTTTTCAAACTTTTATAAATTAGTTTTGCATGAAATGAGTGGGGTTTTTTTTTTCAAACTTTTTTTTAAGATTATAAGAAAAACATCTAAAGAAATAAGGAAAGAAAGAAAAACACGCAGCTCTGCTCTGGATGGGCCTTTATTCTATTAACTGCACAGACTATTTGCACTCACTCGCCTATCATAACATATAAAGATCCTAATGGAATTATTTCTGTACACTCTCCCCGCAAAGATTGCACTCTCAGCGTGTCACTTGTTGTATTGTTTAGGAGCTCGTTGCTTTTTTTGCCGCAATAGTCGTTAACCTCTGAATGACCCCGCGCGGAGCCCACGCCTGACAAACCTCCGCAGACACGCAGTGCAACTATTACGCCAGAGGATGGCGCACCACGACAATCCAAAACACAGGAGCCCTGCCTCTGAGTTTGCCCTAGCCACGAGCGCTCGGAGGCGCGCGCCCTTCACATCCCACCCAGTATTTCCTGTGTGCACGAGTTTACCTCTCGAGGTCACCAAGGAGGATTTACGACTGGTCAACAAAAGCACGTGATACCTCGCCGTACCCCATATTTGGGTGCCTACGTAAGAGAGAATCAAGTCCATGTCCCACTCATTTCCATAATTCATCATAAATTGTGCAAGGGTGCTATAGGACGCGCTAAAGCATAAGAGCCACAAATCAAGCACACAGGTTTATGCTGTTTTAACCTACAAAAACAACAAAACAACAACAAAACCTGCAACGAGCAAACTGCGGAATTGTCAACAAATGAGCTCCTATTTTGTGAACTCATTCTGCGGACGCTATCCCAATGGCGCGGACTTCCAGTTACATAATTATGGAGACCATAGTTCGGCAAACGAGCAATACAGAGACTCAACAGCCATGCATTCCAGCAGGTACGGCTATGGCTACAACGGGATGGACCTGACAGTCGACCGGGCCGGTACAGGACACTTTGTGGGCAACGAGCGGACGCAGGGCTACTCCCCGAGTCACTCAGCGGCGGCGACACCCTCAGTGGAGCAGGTCAGGTACAGCCAGTCCGCAAACAGCACCGGGACCGCGTCTCTATCGCCTCCACCTGACCCGCTGCCATGCTCATCGGTCGCCAGCTCGTCCCCGGCCACCGAGACTCAACCTCAACACCGAGCCGTGAAAAACTCTATCCCGACCTCGTGCTCAACCCCGTGCTCGAGCTCCAACGGAGGCACGCTGCTGCTCAACCGGGACTGTTTGTCCAAAGCTTCGCCCCTCGAGGAGGAGAAGCCTGCGGGGAGCGCACAGACAACTCCTCAAAATACCACCGACTCTACACAGCCTCAGATCTATCCGTGGATGAGAAAACTGCACATAAATCACGGTAAACTTCTCTTTTTAATTGACTTGAATGATTTTAGGGACGTGGCGCTCTATATGTTCCTTGTAAGGTTAAGGCGAACATGCTTTTTAGCTTACTAGAGTAGTTTTTAAACTTTGTAATAAAGGGATCATTATTTGCTATACATAATAAAAATAGAAAGTGGGTAAACCTTCTATGATGTGCCTCTCACCTGTTTGGTGTGTTATAGCTTTTTTTGCACTGTCAACATAGAGCAGGTACGCTTTAATATAATAATATAATAATACAACATACAAGTATAAATTAAGTGGGAAAAAGAATTAATGTTAAATTAGATAGCCTACATTATTTTTTATTGTCTTATTTTAATGTACTGCTTCTGGTAAAACATGTCCGATTCTTAATAAATATTTTTACGCAAAGTCTAACTGCCAAGGTGTGTCTCACTTTAATAACTGATCTTAATAATGTTTTGTGAGCCTCTAAGGCGACTTACAAATCTGAGCTTGTGTTAACTTTCAGCTAGTCCTAACTAAAAACCAATAACATTCAGAACGCGAGGGATTTGGTTCAAAAGTATTTGTTAGAGCTAACTAGTATAAAAAATGTTTTTGCATCTACTGATGTTTCTTTTTTTTTCCGTCGAAGATTTAGCTGGACCAGAGGGCAAAAGAGCCAGGACTGCATACACCCGGTACCAGACCCTGGAGCTGGAGAAGGAGTTCCACTTCAACCGGTACCTGACCCGCAGGCGGAGGATCGAGATCGCTCACGCCCTCTGCCTCTCAGAGAGACAGATCAAAATCTGGTTTCAGAACCGCAGGATGAAGTGGAAGAAAGACAACAAGCTGAAGAGCATGAACATGGCGGCTGCAGGCGGGGGAGTCTACAGGCCCTGATATCCCCCACTTTACACCTGATAACGAGCACTATGAAAATAAAACAAAGATTGTCATATGAACTTCTCCTTTTCCTTCCCCTTGAAAAGGCGCAGAGACTTATAAACGGGGATGTGTGCTGGACAGGGGACATCCTCAGTCACACCCCGCTGTGTGTCCAACAACTGTCCCATTATATATTCCTTGATATTATTTCCTTTTTACCCCCTCCGTGGTTATGCGTATGTGATTACAAAAAGATGCATTCTGTACAGTTCTGTCTAGATTTAGAGGAAAAAGACACATAAGTGTTTGTTTAAATTATTTGTTGTTCTGACGGACAAAAAAAACATAAAAATAAAGCTTGAAATGCTACAAACTAACAGCAAATAAATCCAGTAAAAGTTGTATGATGCACTCAGAAGGGAAAATACCCTAATAAAATGAGGGTTAAGGTTGGGCTTCCTTTGTTTTTAGCCTTCGTTTTCTCTGAATGTACTGTATATGTATGTATTTATTTGTTTGATGTATTGTACCAGCTTGTCAGAAAACTTGCTTCCAAAAAAGTAGAGCCAGCAGTCAGCCGTGTGTGGTTATTGTGTATGTCGTGGACAATTGTATGGACAGAGGTTCCGAATCTGTCTTGTATGTACAGTAGCTGTTGCCTTGTGTCTTCTTTTAGCTCTTTTTTTTTCTGCAGGAGCTGCTGTTTGTGTTATTCACCTGAACGCAACATTTGCGTAAAAATGTATTCTGTCTTTGTTTGATCGTGGAGGGCTCCACAGTAAACGTTGTCGCCTATATGTGTATAGCTCCATCGTGTTTAGCTTTTTGTAAATGTTTTTCAAAGACTGGAAGTCAAGAATATACTATAATAATACAAACGATGATTATTGCCAATATAATAAACTTTCTATTGGAAATACAACTTTTCAGTGAGTTTCTTCCCCTAAAATAATTTGCATGTCATTAACGTGTTTGAAGCGCTTCGTTGTGGAAAGGAAGTCAGATTGCAGTTTTTTTCTAAGTACCATTTTAACGTATGAGATGTAAGAAATTGCCGTAGTTTTACCGAGTTCAATCCTGAAATCAACAGGTCCCCTTGAATGAAAGCTTCATCTCTTACTCACCTTGCTGTGGAGCTTGGGGGGCTTTATTTGGGGGTCCTTGGTCACTAACCGGCTTCAGGGGCCACGCGTCCCCCTGTTGCGCACAGACTCCTGGGCTTTTCCCGGAGAATCAGCACTACTTTTCGAGCTGTAAACTTTATTAGGCTTGACTCTGACTCTCTGACATTTGGGTGCTAAATGAATGGGGGTTTTTGTCTATGAATTAGATCGTAAAAATCATCCGGAGCGCGGCCAGATAGGCTCACTGGCCATAAACGGTCACGTGGTGGCCATTAAAGTAAGTTTTATGGTTTTGGGGAGTTGACAGTATATTGCACATAACATATAATCGTACTGACGGCGAGGCTTCGTCTGACTCTCTCTTTGCAGGCTGTTAGTGTTACTTGACCGGTACAGAGCGTCTATTTGCCTCAGTATGGACCGGACGCTCTACAGGACGAGGAGCGCCTCTCTGGGTAAGTTTCTGCAGACTATCCGGTAGCGCGAGAACAGCCAGCTTGTGTCAAACAGCCGTATTATTGTATTCGCTCCCTCTATCCGTCCCTATTAGACCATTACACTAATTTGTCAGTTGTGCAGTGCTGAATGCTGGTCTCGGCAGATGTTGCGCAGGGTTGGGTCCGGCTCATGGCTATTTAATTGCTTCCTTCCCCGTGTAACTTGTTTCCCTCCATCTGTGGTGTAACTCATAATCCATTTTTACATGTTGGATAATTATCTCTGTGTCCATTTCCACCCCCTCAAACTTCTAGTTGTTGTCGTTTATTGCATTGGAGGATTCACAGAGCCAGAAAGTTTCCACGGGGTGTGTGGAGTGTGGAGCTTCCCCTGATGAAGTTACGCGCTAATGCAGTCCTATACATTTGCAGCGATTGGATTCTGTGTGTGTGTGTGTGTGTGTTCATGACTTCTGGAAGTTGTTGCTCCATCACTGGAAAAAGTTACAGTAGTCGTTTGGCTGCGCGCGTTCCACACGTTGGCACCATGTTTGGCTCCAGGCTGTAAACAGTGTCAAGTAAACACAACATGGAAACAAACAGCAGCAGGGAGACGTTTGAAAAGGAATTCCGTTTTGTGTCTGCCACGTCGTTTTGTGTTTGGGGTTGAAAAGTTCAGATGACCTCTTTAAAAGTCACTCTCGCTTTGAGCTGACCTCTTGTCCGTTCTGTGACCGGCTGGTGGACGACCCTCCCTCTCCCCCCCCCCCTCCAAAACATGGACTGTAATCTGGAAAAAATACATAATTTCTCACCTTTTTTTTGGACGAGTTGGCCTTTTTCTTTTCATCGCTTTGGGATTAGTTTTTCAATTTATCCCAGTCTGTTTCTTGATGCGCTCGTTTCTAATTTGACATTTCCAGTCAAAACATGAAAACATCTGAAAAATGTAGAGGACATTTGAGTCTAATGAGTCATTTCGCATCGTAGTTTGAATTGTCCCCTGAGCGAATTCACAAAAGTAAAATGTTTGGCAGGTGTTCTTTATTTTTGAATTTCCGAGTTTGTTTTTTTTAACGCACAGGCCTACATCTCAGCATCTTGAGCCTTTGTGGGATATTTCAGAAGCTTTGAAAAGACACGTTTAAAAAGAACGTGTTTAATTCTGTCCGCTTGAATCAAAAATCTGGACAGATAAAGCGGATTTTTTTTAAACCAAATAATCTTTATTTCTTCTTTGATCAAACAGAAATCAGACATAAACAAAATTCTATAAATACCACGTTACCTTTACCTAATGTTTCATAGTTTAACACAAGTAGTTCATTGGTAAAGAAGTTACAAGTCAACCAAAATACGGAATATAGGCACAGACTCTGTAGTTTGATTTCAGGTGCACTGAAAATAAAAAAAAGGACAAATGGGATTTCAGCAATTTGGAAATTAAAAGCCTATCCAATATTTCAAAGTAAGATATTTCGACAGGGCCCCATGTGCGGCAGACTGCCAGGCAGAGGGAGAGAGGAGCTGTAGGTTCATCTGGAGGTCAGCCACAGCACCAAGATAAATCTGCATCCTCTCTGAGCCACCAGCAGAGCTCGCTTTAGGCCAAGTTCACTGTCAGCCTCCTGTATGGAGAGAGAGGGGGAACCATTCACACACTCCTGGCACCGTGCACATACACGCGCGCACACATGCGTTTTCACGTTAATGACACGTTTACTATGCGTTGCCTATAAGCACAATGCGTAAAAATGAATTTAGCGAAGGGACACAAAAAGCCTTTGGCTGCATCGTGTACCCGAGGAGAAACTATGTGAGGAGAGAGGGGGAGACTAACTTTAAACTATGGCCTCCAACAAAGACTTTTGGCTGCTTTGGTGTCCCTATAACGCTAATGAATGATTTGCATATTTTACAGCTCTATTAGTCTTGAGAAGGAGCCGATTGGATTTATCTTTTCACTCCCTTGTTGGAAGCATCATAAAGCTACACTCGCATTTCAGGTCTTATCCTGGCATCTTCTCTAATTATGAAATTTGGGGAAATTATCATACTGATAGCAAGAGAGAAACACATTGTTCAAATCAATTTTTCGTTTCAAGAGGGCTTGATGCCTCGCTGGGCTGGGACAGATGAGGGGGAGATAGCTGCAGAAGAGGAGGAAAAATTGGGGTCAAAAGTTTATGCACTGAACAAGTCTCCGTCATCTGTTCTCCCAGAGCTTGATGCCAGCCTTATAATAGCGATCTTGACTCTCCACACAAAAGACAGAATAGCTTTGAATTACATATGTTGCACGGTGCACTCCAGGTGAACCCTGGAAGCGCGGTGACCTCGCGTTTGGGATCGGGGGAGGGGACCCCCGCCCGTCCCCGGCAACAAGATTGAGTGGCTGGCGTTTTATTAGGGCGGTTGATTGGTGAATTTCCTTTGAATAAATTGCATTTGATATGTTTAGGGACGAGGGCAAAATTTGCATTTTGAGGATTGATACTTTCGACCCGGTCACAGGGTAATGGGAAGGCCCACAGCCCCCCAAATCGAGCCCCCGGACCCCTTAAAAAACATTTAGCCCCTCTCTTCCTGCTCTGTTGAATAGAAGCTTTTCAAGAAAGCAGAAATGACACAGATGTTTTTGTGACTCATAAAGAGAAAGTTTGAAGAAAAACGTTATTATGTGCTAATATAAGCCTATATATATATTTGTGTTATTACTTTTCAGTGGCTTTGTGAAATGAATGCTGTGCCTTTTTCTTTAATCTGACTGAAATATCAAACATTTTGTTGTAAATGTAAAGGAAAAATATGAAAAATCTCAATTTAATAAAAAAAATAGCTGATAATTATTCAAAAAAGACATTTAAAGCAAACTATATTTTATGTAATGCTAAAAAGTAGAAACTGTTTTCTCGCCAGTAGCGCGTGACTTCTTTTTCATCGGCATCTCTACAGACACGAATGTAAAGGTTACTTCTCAGGACAAAAAAAATCCGTTTTAACAACAGTAAATACAACTTTACACTTCGTGGAAAAACGCCAAACAAAAAAGAAAATAGTAGAACTTCCACTTTCATCAACTTTTTATTGTCATATAAGAGAAACAAACAGAAAACACTTTAGTATTTGAACAGATTATACCAATACTTGTATTTATAAATGAGATTGTTAAAAACACAAAGCGCAACACCATACATTTTTCTGTGTTTCGTAAACCTTTTAAGTGTTAAAATATCCAAACAATGTTTAGAGAAATTCAGAGAATCCACGCCCGATGTTTGATATTCACAATCTGTTTAGAATACTGGATTTAAAAGTTAGAGCCACCTCGTTCATCCAAAGACACCAGCGTTGTTATGATATCACAACCTACGGGGTCAGTTATTGATAGGCTACTATTTTTATGCAGAACGCGTTATTTTATGGGTTTTTAAATCTTGTCAATTAACCCTTAAAACCTTCAAATATCCCTTCAAACTATAGTTTTCCAAATAAATATATTTTAGCCTTCAGCCATTTGGAAACAATAGTTTGGTTTTCTTTTAGATTGAATGGTTGAGCTCGTTGGATTGAACAATTCAGAGAAATAAGGCGGTTGTCTATTCTTATGTGAAGGATGTAGCTGCTTTTGTTCGAATCTTAAAACTCTATTGAATGCTTGAAGGTCAGCTTGTTGCCTAATCAGAGATTGCTGCTGTATATTTTAAATATTGACCATTATTGGGAAACCTATTCTATTTCGTGATCTTTTAAAATGATGATTCACACATGAAACTATGAGGAAAGGAAAAACATTTTATTTTGGATGCCCCCCTAATCAAAATATTTCCATAAAGCTATGTGAAAAATGTTTCTTAGCCTGAATCTCCGTCACATCTTGAATGCAGAGAGGATTTTTATTCGGCTGTCATGACTCCGGATAGACAGGAGACCTTGTGAGAAGCATCTGCAATCTGTCACCAGCGTCACAGCACTTCTCTGATAATCTAAATGTACAGTAAACTGTCAGCGTGATGTATAAACTGAAATAGGCTTTCACTTCACAGTATACACTCTGAAAGGGAGCATCGAGTATGGCTTTTGGATTTTTTTAGTCCAAGGTTAACATTACATGCAGTGACTGTTTGTTATTCCGCATAAAGTGCAAAGAATGTCTCTATATTTTGTGGAAAATTCTCCAAGTTTGTGAAAGTTAATTCGAAAATAGCTTCCACGTGCGTCATTTTAGTCGAATAGTCAAATAGCTGATCCTTATCCTGTTGTATTTAGTGCGTGAAGAGATCTCATGAAGCTTCATTGCATTTAAACGCACCTTGCAGGCCTGTAGGAGATAGCAGAAATATTACCAGCACTGTTATCTTACATGCTTCTGTTGCAGCACTAGATCGGTTACTTGATGGTAATTCTAGTAAAAGTCTTCACAGTTGGGAAATAAAAAAGAAAAAGTAGTCGATTGCAACAGGTACCTATAAAACAGGGAGGCCATATTCACGCGAGGATAAGTCAGAGTGTAAGTGGATAATAGCCGAGCTGGTGTTGCCCATATTTACACTGGACATATATAATAGAATGGCAGCAGACTGTAAATTTAGATATCATGTGAAGTCGTCTTACCGCTGACATTATGTTGACATATTGCCTCTCAGGTGGTCTCTGGGCCATGTGGATGCACGGTGGATATATGGCGGAAAGAAGCACCAGCTGCCATGTACAATGAGTTAGGTGCGAAGAAGGCTGTAAGATACACAAGATAGCATCAGTTCTGCCTTACAGCAACAGTGTGGGGACATAAGAGAAAAAGATGGAGGAGCAAAAAAGTGAGGCCTGCTAGAGGAAAAGAAGAAATCACCTGTTTAAATTGTCTGAATCAACATAATCCATAATCCAGAGTTTCATGGATGGAAATTCAAACTCTAACGAAAAAAATAAAATAATTTAAAGCTTATTTGCAGCAGATTTGTATAGTTGCAAGAGTCCCTGCTCTATGCTAACCAAGAGTTCCACGTGTGATTTTTTGAGAAAGTTGGTCCTCTTTTGCACAACCCCCAACCCCCCAACGCACTCATCAGCTCCCTCGGAGTTGAACAGATCCTGGACAACCGAAGTCCAAGTCCGGGGTGAACCCCAGGTCACTGCGTCTAACAGATATGAAAATGTCGCCTCTTTGGAAAAAGGGGGCACGCCTTGTTGTTTAACAAAGACTGTCAATGGGCAAGATTAATCAGAAACAAAATGGAAACGGTGTCACTTTGGGGTCAGGCAGAAGTTATCTCTGTTTAGAGGAGCCAGAGAATAGAATAGAGGGGAGGGGGTGCCGAGAGGGGGGAAAGGACAGAAGAGGAGTGAAAAAGAAAGCTTTCAATATTTCCGAAGTTTGGCCTCTTGTTTCACCATGCAGGGGCCTCGTTGACGTGGACAGTGTGGACGGGCTTTGTGAAGAGAAGCTGCAGATACAGTGAGCCGCCTCGGACATGGAGAGAAAACACGAGCTGGACGTGATGGCTGACGGCGAGGAGCACGGTCAGACACTTTTACAATTTTCCTCATAGATATAAAAAATCAAATATAGCTGGAAACCAAAGTGCCCAAAATTTAAATTTTTTAAGAGTGTTTAAATTTATAGGACTCTGACAAAGGGCTACCCTGACTTTTGCAATTTACTTTCCAAAATTATGTATTTTAAAAATGTAGGGGAAGAATTTAACATTTGAATTTGTATCCTTTTAAACTAGTTACCACTCTCTAAGTGTGTCTCTAATTATATTTCACTGTTACAATACATGTAACATACTGAGTTATCATCTCAGCTGCAGGTTGATGTACAGTAATCTGGCATTGTTGCACACCAACATAAATGTTGGCAAACTTTCTGTACATTGTTGTTTAAAAAAAAAAAATCTGAATAAATGTATGTTTAGAAAAATGTAATGGAGGGGATGTCGTCTCTGAATTACAGAGCACACATGGCATTTCTTACTGTATGCTGGTTTTCAATCCCACGCTTTGTTGTATACATCTAATGTCACAAACATGTCCTGCAAGTTTTCGGATGAGCTTTTCGTAAAGGCTTTTAAAAGCAACATGACTGAGAATATAGGTGATGAACATGCGATGCGATGTATAAAGAAGTTTGTTGTCTTGTGTTTGTACATACAGAAAGCAAGGAAAAATCACCTTTAAATAATTATTATAACGTCTTGGTTAATGGCAATAACAGCCGTTTTATACATTTCTAGTCGTGCAAAATGCGAGACCATGGGTTTAGAAATGTAAGGTTGTGCAACGTGAGAGATGGAAAGAGTTTTTGCGTTTTTATTTGTGTGTGGTGTTGACCAGGTTTTAGTGGTGCAGGTCTTTATCTGCAGGCTTGTGTGTCCGCAGAGGAGCGGCTAGTCAGTGAGCTCGTGTTGTTTTCTTTACCCATCGATTGAATTGTCAATTTGCGTGGTTCTGTGAGTGTTTTCTGTTTCCCTGTGCTCCTCGTTATTACAATTTAACACATTTTTTTTTGATCAAAACATGATATAGCTCTCTGATAGAAAAAAGGTCTTTGTTTGTGACAACCTTTGTTTTGTCAGGGCTTGAATTTCACATCCACTGTCTAGTTTTAGAGGATGCTGATTTTTTTCTCTCTCGCATCAAAGCCTCACCCACAGAAGTTTGGCCCCATGCAGTAAACAAGTTAGTTGATTGCTTTTGCTTTATATACCGTGATTTAATAAGGAAAACACCAACGCAAGCCAGTCCGAGCAGCGTTGGTGGTACCAATGCCATGCTTTCCATTGGTTCCTGTTTACATGATGCCCACAGGACACGCCGTGATTGGTGGCGCCTCACACGTGACCAGGCAACTTTGTACATTTGACAGGGAGTAGGAGGGTTTTGTGGAGATCAGAAAAACGACAGCGCGATAAAAATTAGTATTGTTGCACTTCACAAATTAATGACCATGAGTTCCTACTTGATAAACTCCAACTATATCGAGCCTTCCTTTCCTCCATGCGACGAATATCAGCAGAGCGGATACATCCCCAACCCCGGTGATTACTACGAGCGGCCAAAAGATACGGGCTTCCCCCATCATGAAGAGCCATCCTATCCGAGGTCAAACTACACGGAATCGGGATACGACTACGCGAATGTGCCCGCCACGGGACTCGATGATTTCAGCGACGGGCATCACGCACAGCCGCAGCCGCAGCCGGTTCCACAGAACCACGGTCCCCGCCTCACCGCGGCCCCAGACGGTGGCGCAGGGGCAAATGCCAGCAAAGACTGCAGCCTCGCCGGTGAGGTGTATCCCGGCGTTGCGAAGGGCAAGGAGCCGGTGGTCTATCCTTGGATGAAAAAGGTCCACGTTAACACCGGTGAGTTATCGTCACGGTTAAATAGCAGAACCACTGAGAAACAAGCACTGGAACACACGCGAACCTATTGAAGCAGCACTAGTAGCAGCCCTTACAACAGCAATTTACGACTATCGAGCAGCAGGGTCGGTAATTAAGGACCCTCGTAAATTTTATAGCCTGTGTTCGTCTGTCGGGGCCATGTGCCTTTGTTGCTTTTTAAACCCAAACTACCTCCACCACTGGATCCGAGCCAAACTGTAATATCCAACCCCGCTGTTTTGTTAATCATTTCTAAGCTTGATCTGTCCCTGGATGCGAGTGCTTGTACACTCGGCATCTCCACATTAAGGTCATGTCCGTAAACGGAAACAAGACAGAGAGTAAAACAAACAGATCGGCTTTAATTTCTAACCAAATCCAATATTGCTTTATAGTTTTTTAGCTTGTTATGCTCTCAGTGGAAGAATTAAGGGGGGGTCAGAATAAACGCTATCATGTAACACCTGCTTGCATGCCTCTATATGGCTTTTCTTCCCCCCTCCAGTCAATGCCAATTACACTGGAGGAGTGCCCAAGAGGTCCCGCACTGCCTACACCCGCCAGCAGGCTCTGGAGCTGGAGAAGGAGTTCCACTTCAACCGGTACCTGACCCGGCGCAGGCGGGTGGAAATTGCGCACACCATGTGCTTGTCCGAGCGCCAGGTGAAGATCTGGTTTCAGAACCGGAGGATGAAGTGGAAGAAGGAGCACAAGCTTCCCAACACCAAGATCCGTTCCTCTTCCAGCTCGGCCTCGTCCTCAACCTCGGGGGCCCAGCAGCAGCAGCAGCAGATCAAAACAGGCCAGCAGCTCGTCCCCACGCCGTGCACCGTAGGTCTATAGTGCCTGAACGAACCCCCACCCCACAAGAACCCCAATCCAGACTGAGATGGCAAATAACACAAGTGGAATTTGATGGACCGATTCTCAGTATTTTACACTCATGGTGTTCTCTCCTTCCCCTTACCTCTGGGCCCCTGTCACGTCCTTTGTGCCCTCTACCCTCTCCGCTCGTCCTCGCCCTCTTCATATAAGCTTGAAATCCACCTTTAATTGCCACGGTGGCAACTGAAGTGTTTATATATTTGTTTATTATCATAAAAGGAAGGATAACGCACATTCAAACATAGGACTTGGATCAAATTGTATTATTACAGTTAAAACTGAGTGAGGTCAAAGTAAGTTGGAGATCATTTTTTACGTCTTTTTTTATTATTTTTTTTATTATTGCTCATGGAAAGTTCTAATATACTTGAAAGATATTTAGCGAGAGAATTTAGATGCCTGTTTGAGATCCACACGGCTGTTTTTAGAGTGCCATCAGTCAGAGTAACATTGTAGTTTGTGTGTTTGTTTGAGTGGGTTGGTTTACTGTTGAATGTAGTCCAGGAGACGTTCACATTTTAATGTACATAGGCAGATCATAACGAAGGCACAATAAGGAGAGCATTTCGTCATGTAGATTTTATGTTGTTGGTGTCGTAAGGTCTAGTTTTATTTGTGCTAGCCAGTCCCATGTTGTGCTGTGTTCTAAACTGTGAATATTTGTATGTGCTGTCTCAGTAATGATCGCTGTGATGTCGGCTAGTGTAGGCTCAATATGTCCTTGTGAAATAAATATGTACTTCACTTATAAAGCTGCATTGGTTTTTGGAGATTTTGTCATTTCTAATTCTGGTTTTATATGACCGCAATATTCATCATTTGAAACGTGCATAATTACATACCCAAACGCGTGTTTTTCGTTTTGTTACGATTCATAAATTTGTGGATATCATTTTTAAAGTATTTTTATTTTATTTTATTGCTGCTTCTATTCATTTCAGTATGTTCACAGAGATTTCTAATATATCTACTTTGAAGCGTTAACCAGTTATCCAGTGTTTAGAGATGCGTGCGTACAAATTTGTGAAACTGTGTCCCAGTTTGGAAAAGTTACTACTCCTCACCTTGACTTTAGATCATATATGTCATTTTCACTTTATCAGAGCATAAATAAAAATGCTTTATTTAATGAAATAATAAATCAGGATTAACGTGATTCCCAGTGCGTAAAGTTGCACATTCTCTCCAAAAGAAAGATTTACTGAGAGGGAAATCGTTCCGACATCTTTTGTGTATTAATCTCTGTATCCGTTTCACTTTGGATAATGTACAACAATCTTACAAACCCCATCTGCAACACGTTGTTTAAAGAGTTTAAAAACGTCTAATTCCATTATGTATTTTATCGCTCAATCGTCTGTAGTTCTAATCCGTGAAATGTGCATGAATGTCATGCGTATTTTCGCGGATAAAGATGAAATGGGGAAAGAATTTGTGAGGCAGATATCAGCTGCTTCTGTAGCAGCCTTTGCTTCCCACGCGGGAATCAAAGCAACCCTCAGTTGTTAAATGTATCAGTCCACACATATTGTTCTCACTTTGCATTATGAGGAGATCTCAGCCAACCTTAGTGCACCAGAGTGTGAGTGTTGGTCACTACCTGCTACATCCAAACAATAGAGAGTTCAACCAGGGGACACAGCCGAATCTGGCCAATCATCAGCTCCGAGCACTTCTTCTGACCCCTGACCTTTCGACACACACACAGTGTTCAGACTATACATCAGCGCTGAGACCTCCACGAGCTTGGTCTTCTTTTTTTAAGATAAAGACAGCATGGAAACAAAAAAAAAACGGAGTCAAGGTGTGAATCTAAGCCATGAATTTTCCCAAAATTATTTCAAGAGACAGCTCCTCTGCAATTCATCACAGAAACACATCTGTCAGGCCGCGCAGGGCACAGTTATGAGTTAAAACAGGCTGGCATTGTTCGTGCAATTTAGCATGATTTTCAATATTGTTATGGCATTGATGGGGTCTGCTCGACATTTAGGACTATAAAAGCATAATGAATGGGGTTATAATTAATTTATCTTAAATGATAAAATAACATTCGCAAAACCCTCCACAGTAAAGATTCACACGACGACAGATACAAAAAGAAGTTTTAAATCCTTTAATTGTATCCTTCACATTTTATCATGACAAAAATATGAATGGAGAAACGTTAGCACCTTCTGTACATGCACTATCCGTGTCTTCATGTGTCCAGTTCAGCCCTCGCTGCAGACATGGTCGCTGTGCAGGAGATGGCGTTGAGGCTGATTGGAACCGATTTTGCGCAGACTCCAAGAAGCCCAACTAGTTAAATCACGGTTCTCATGTCATTTGATTCGGGGATAGAGGTCACTTCCAATGTTCTGAAATTTTAATTCGCTGGTTCACGTGACTTGTTCAATAATGAATGCCCCGGGGTCAGAAATAGATCTGAAAATCTGCCTTATTTTCATTTGAAGTGATCCTCTGCAGGGTGCGAGTCACATCTCCTCTCCCCTGACTAAACTCTGGATTCAGACCGACATGACCTGTGAGTAGATGTGCCTATTTCTTTCTACTAAGATTTTTACAAAAACCTGGAAAAAATCTCGAAATTATTGTTAGGTTCATGTTCACTTGCTCATATTCCTCTTTTATTTTTGTTATAAACTCGGCTTGTTTCTTACATTTTCTCTTTTTATATTACTGTGATTGCAGAAGAACTTTAGTGTATACATTTAGTGTACTGATATATACATTCATGGCATGATAAGGATTATTGTGATACATTCTGAGATATCAGTTATACTCACAACTGGCATCATATCGAATCTTGGAGTGAATATGATACAAGGGAACCTTTTATAAAAATGCCTTGGCTAAAAGTCTTCACACCAGACCAGTTAGAATGAAAACAACTTCTTTACCTTTTACAAATAATTTAAGTAGACTAAATACTTTTGTTAAATATCTTAAAAATAAAGTGATACATACATATGGGACTGCATGGTGAAAATGCTCAATTGCTATAGCTTAAACTTATTGGTCATAAAGTGGAATAGTCAGCATTTGTGATTTGTGCAAAGTTAACCTAAAATATACTTTATAAGCATTCAAAAACGGAGCAAATCTTAATTCCTTTTATAATGGAATTAAGGGGAAAAAAGCTCAACGTTTTGCTTTTTGTCAATAAGATACATTTCACAATTAGATATAGAATTAAGAGGAAGTTTAATTTAGCCCAGATACAAAACAAAAGTTTCTCCTGTTGCCTGTTAAAGAGCCTTTCAGCCAGTCTGAACACAGAAGTCGATTCAGGCAAAGGTTAATCAATAACAAAGTCCCGGGACAACGCGAACATGTTAATAGTCATTATTATAACTTTTTAATGATCACGTTGGGTTACATTTTAACTTACCTTCACAATGTAACTGGTATTTAATGCATAAGCATTTTATAATACGAGATAACATTTCAGCCAAGAAAAAGAGCCAGTAGCAGAGACATTTCATTTCTTTATTATAACCAACTTCACGCACAGTTACGCCGCCCTGCTCCTCCTTGGGGATGTCTCCAATTCTACCAAAGCGTTGACTTTCGCTTAGCCTTGATGTTGGCCGCTGTAAACCTCGCAGAAAGAGTTTTATCTTCGTCTGAGAGTATCTCTAACCCTTGCCTGCCTGTTTAAGAGCTCAGTGTCAACAATGTGGGAAGATATGGACCTTTGCCTGGCCAACATCCAGAGGTCTGCGCCTCTAACTCCTCTTTGCTGACAGTGATAAGGAGACCTGATTCGTGGAAACAAACCTGAACCTTTTTTTTTTCATTCTTAAAAAGCTCAGATCCAAAACATAATCAACTATAACTTTTTTTCTTTAAGCAATTGGCAAGTCCGGAAAAAGTGCAACAAAAGGTGAAAGATGTAGGCTACCAGCTGGTGGCTTTTGGTTTCCATCTTCTTCTTGTTTTTGAAATCGAAATAATTCCCCACTCCACACCCTACGATGCCTCTGCCCGGGTCAGTAAAGAGTTCAGGTGCGGTGGCGAAAGGCAACGAGGGATTAGTTTCCATTGCGCGGTCATGGCGAGGCATACAATCCTATCCTGGTTACAGCTTCATATCTGTCACTAAAAAAAGAACCAAACATTAAGAAAATACACATTTAGATGATAAATATTGTGTTTCACAACAAAAAAAATTACTCTCCTATTCATAATAATTAGACAAAAATCCGTGCGTAAAACTTAAATCAGAATCCTAAATCATTAATATTCCTTCCTTTCTGAAGTGCTGAAGGCGAATTAATAAGAGCTGCTCTGCTTCTGTTCCTGTCTTTAAAAAGTTTGCCGCTCAACTTGTAGTTTGAGAAGACAAAGGCTGGTGTGGGTGTGGGATGCTGTCTATGTCCGCCCCACATGATTAATAGTTGTGGTGGGATTTTTCCACGCCCGCTGCTCGGTGTTGACGGAAAACAAGCGCCAACGGTGCCGAGATGAGAGCATCTCTTCCGGGCTGGGACTTTTGGCAAAATCTGCTGTGGCAAAAGCCAGAAACATCCCATGGCACACGCATGGCACGCTCTTTAGACGGGATTGAGTTAATCATTTAGCAGCTTTAGGCAAACTTCAGCAAGAATATGGCTAAATTGGTACTTTTCCCACCATGCCCTCCTCCCCTCCTCTTTTGCAAAATCTCCAAACTTCCGCTACACAAACCTATAATTTCCCTCAGCTGGTAGGAAACGCGTAAGCGCATGTAGGTCTAATGGGGGTCCATGTTCTGATCAGCGGGGTCGAGCAGCCACTCTTTGGTTCCATCACCTCCACTTTCCGCCCACTGCTGACTGACACGCACCCCTCACGACCACCAGGACGTACCGCGTCCTTGTGTAGGACAGGTAAACGTGTGGCTTTTGTTTTCGATTTGGCTCAAAAGCATGCAGGCTTCTGCTGATGGAGAACCAGGGGCAACCTAAGTGGTGCTACAACCTAACTGTGGGTCTGAGAGCGGGGGCGATGTTTAGTAAAGCTCTGTGTAACCCTGGCTTTATTGTAAAGAGAAAGAAGGCATGATGAGGAATTATTATGTCATGCTCTAAATGGCGTTTTGTAGAAAAAAAAAAGAAGTCCTCTCCATCTCACATAGTGCGAATTATCACGCTGCAGTGCAAAACACTCCGCTTTCTAACCTGGCTCTGAGCCGCGTCTGTACTTGAAACTCAGCATAATACAGCAGGATTAGCTCTTTCAGCCGCTAACAGGCACAGAATATATGGCACTTTAAACCTGACAGAGTAGTCTTTCCCCCTGAATGGGCGACACGTGGAAAAGCTGCTTCTCTGCGAGAGACCTGCTCCTCTGCCAGATACATTGCAGTGTCACATAGCCCTCTTTTTTCTCCCTCCAAACTGATCCGTTTCTCCTCAGGGGCAATGACTGCCTCCATTAATGATTCACGGGCTCAAATAAAAGGGATTTAAGTTGACGTTGCGTCACGTGAGCGGGGCGCATAATACTGCGCGATGTTATGGCACGGGGAAGAAAACCGAAGCCCCGGTCTGGCCATATGATGCTGATTATACGCGGGTTACCCCCACTTACCGTGAGGGGAGTCCGGGTTTTGTAGTTTGTTTATCGAGAGGAGAAAAGGAGCCGAGAGGCGAGCTGATGTAGAGAGGATCCCGGGTTTGTGGATGTATTCTACTGCTGTCACGGACGGATATGTTTTTCCACGCGGACAGAGTTAGAGTGCGAGCTTTGGGAGGATGGATTTTATTTTGAGGTATTTCCGCCGATTGTTCATTACTGTCGTGAGTTATTGCTGCGTGAGGCAGAGGTCAGTCAAAAGGGAGTCCGGGGCTTCTGCAGGGCGAGAATAGACCGATATAAGCTCTCTTTATATTTATCTGTTAATTTATGTGATTCTTCGTCGTTAATAAAGCGACACACAAATAGGCCTTTAGGATTTACACATCACTTTTACAGGTTTTTATTTAAGAATCCATCAGGGCCAGTAAGGTTAACACTATGTTCATTTTATGCACACTGGTTTAAACGTTTACATTGAGGCCTGCTACATTTAAGATTAAACTCGGATTACATCAACAAAACATATTTGTATTTTATTTTAATTAGATTCTGAATTACACCAGCAGTCATTTGGATAAAGGGCCTGTACAGCCATTTGTAAATAAAGCAGCCATTTGAATATCGGCTTCTAAGAAAGAAAAGAAACAGAACGCGCGGCTGCTCCGAGGTTCAACCGGTCCTGTGAAACAAAACATCTCGTGTTGTTACGTGAGGTTTTAGTGCGTAAATGATACATCAGAACGAGCGCCATAAAAAAGTCGGGCAAAGCGGTGGGGTTGTGTCGCTCCGCCGGGAAACGAGGATATAATGGGAGACGGAGTGCCATCCAGGATAGCGCGGCCGCGCTGAGGTCACGGTGCTCCTGCTTGATTTATGGGCCCGGGGACTTGGGGAAGATGGTGCGCGAGAGCTAATGACTGTTCGATCCGTGTGGAGAAAATGCTCACTGGGCAGCGGGGAAACAACAAACACGTTATTTGCATATATGAGCATTATATTTTATTAGTTGTTATATGCTGATAGGCAGACATATTTGAATGAATTGTTTTAATTGTCAGAGACTAATCCGTGCGACTTTGTTGTATTTTTTTTTCCAGTTTAATGAATTATTTTTTTTATATTCTCTTGTCTGTATGGAAATAGGTTTGCCTTTTTTGTTTTGGAATAAAACAAGTCACCTTTATTTATGGTACCAAGACGATGTAGCTGTACGATACACATAATTCCATGTAGAAAATGTAAATAAAATGACCCAAATAATTATCTTGAAAGTGTTTGTCACATATTCTTAATAAATCTGGGTTGGCCTTTTGTCAGATATTTCTTGCGCCTTCTTAAAATTGTGCCTAAACAATTACTTATTGTAATAACAGACCTTTTATTTAAAATTCACTTACAATAAAGGTAGCAACTATTGGAAGGAAGAAATCCACATTGAATGTTTTTTTTTAAATCGATTAAAAATGTGATGTTATCCTCAAAATAAAAAAACAAAACATGTATTCTTCCTTTTCAGAAATCCAGCTGAGTGAATTCAGGCAATCGAACTTTGTAGGAGACACCTTGAACTGCCTTCGGTAAGTCCATATATCTTTATTGATTTGTGTTATGAATGCTTGATGGTGATATCCTTATTCAATTTCTAATAAGTATCCCACACGCCCACCGAAGCACGCGCAGGGATAGAGAGGCAGCTTATGGCTTGTACATTTCCTTGTAACAGCAATATGACCGGCGCGAGAGCAATAATTCCTTCTCTTCCACTTGTCTTTGTGGTGTAATTTGTCACTATAAAAGTGACGAGGGGAATCGCAGCACTTGGAGCGCTGCCTTACTCCTTTCACAAACTACTTTCTATGAAAGCCATCTGCTTTTAGCTGCTGTACTTTGCTGGACTGAAAATTTCAAAACGTTTTTCTTCTATCACCGATTTTTCCACGCATGTTTTTTTTTACGCAGGGAACAATACAACCTACACTTCTCTGACATTTAACCCTGTGCTCAGGGCCAAATTGCAGAGAGTGACGAATCAGCAGTTTGAAGCACAAAGTAGTAAATAATTATACAAAGTAACTGAAAGAAAAAGCCGAGTTGACCAAAAAAAAAAATCCTCACGCGTGAATTTTTGTCCCACTCACCCTCCTACGCCGTCCGTGTGTTATACCTTTTTAATTGTGTCGATGCATTTCATCCCAGAGCCTGGAAGAAGCAGGGAAGCTGTAGCTTTGGACGTGTTTACAGCCTCGAGTAGCCGGGAGGACATCAATCTTTCTCTTTTTTTTTTTCATTCTGTCTTTTGGCTGGAAAGAGGCAGCATTACCCTGCAGAGGGATTCCCCCTGCTGCCGGCTCTCCTCTCCCCCGCTCCTCGCTGCAGGTCCTCGGCTTTGCCTTTTGGTGATGAAACTTCTTCCCATTTTTCACACCCTGCTCCCGGTGGGGTTTTTCCCTTGATATACACCGACCACGGCTTTGATGTGAGGCTGTTGTGCTTTCTAATCTTTGAGAATATAGATTGTATTCTACACAGAAAGACTCGTGCAGGCAGGGGAGAAGCAGGCGCTGCAATGAGAACGAATTGTGCGTGCTTGTGCCAAAAGATTGAGGACAATATGCAAAAATGTCGGTTAATGATTAAGCCGTGGATAGAAGCCCCTTTTAGTCCCGTGGAAATGGAAATGCAGCGTCTGATTATTCCTTTGTATTCTATTTTCAATCCGAAATCTCTGTCACTCAGCTCATAACTCCATTGGAAGGCTTGGAGTAAATACCAACAAAAACATCAAAAACACTCACAGAATGGGGTTATATTCAGTAACTACTATAAGGTGTAGTATTTTTTCTAGACACTCCGACTCATTTGGTTGGGGGAGGAGGAGAGGCAGCCACTTGATTTGAACTGGCTTTCCAAGGCGCTACTTATTTGCATAATTTTTTTGTCTATGGTGACGCTCTGGTTCGGGGCAGTTCACTGGTGTCTGCATGGTACTGGTGAAGGATCACACAGTCCAGCATAGCCTAAGCTGACTTTAATGTTGATATGAAGCTCTGGCCATTGCTCTATAGAGGATTAAATCCCGAGGTCAGATACATCTTATCTCGCTGACCTGACTGCTCGCTCCTGCTTTCGTAATCTCGGTTTGCCCATCCACGTCGAGTAGAAAAAAAAAAGAAAAGGAAGAAAGGAAGGGGTTCTCTCTGCTCTTCCCTGTTTGTTGAGGCTGCTAATGCCTGGTGTATGGCAGGGTATATTCTGCTGCTGCTTCACCCAGCCAGCCCTGCCTGTAAACTTTTTCTCTGGATTACTGCTTTGATCGATTTCGTCGCTGAATGAGAAAGTATCGCTCGGTGCTCTGCATTCGTCGTCAGAGGATAAGGTAAGCAGGGCCAGAAATAGGCTCCCTCGGTTGTAAATGGCGGAGTTTGTGTGTCGCGCGGTGATTTATCACCGTATGACTTAGATCTCGGTTCAGGAAGAGTTCACACACACTGAGTCAGGCAGCCAGATTTCTCTAACACGGAGCAGGCTGCTGCTGCGGCTCCACGTAGAAACGCTCAAGTCTGTCATTTGTCTCTCTTTCTCAGCCATTTATGACTATCGCTAGGGCTCGCCTGAAGACACCCAGCTCTCTCATATCTTTTCCCAGGTCACCGTGGGTGCACATAACGTGAAGACACCTTATTTCACTCTGCGGCTAAACTGCTCTGGGGGTAAAGCTCAGGGCTAATTTTGGACTGATTTGCTGTTGTTATGCACAAATGCACAAACCCAGAGATGATACAAATTCTTAATTTCTTTGTGCAAATTTAATGAAAATGCATTTTCTTTCTGCCCTGGGACTGTAGTCTTATTTACCTTTCTACTATGAAAGAAACAATCAGATTTGTAATCGGGCATGCAGTTATAACAGCGTTACTGTTGGGATTATATTTGTATTTGACATATAACGCAAAATCTAGCACCTAACATTTCAAATGTGAAAACTAGGCCTATATGAATGAAAATATTTATTATTATTATTTCTCCAAATCATCTGCTTGATTGAGCGACTGTTAATTTAAAGACTGAATGCAGACTAAAGAACAACATGATTTCTGGGCAAACAATAAATTAAACGAGCGGTTTTTAATTTAATCTATTATTGCAGTTTTTAATTGCTCTAGTGAAAAAGGCGGGCACATTTTACAATCTCTATCGTTTTATTACTGATGTTAAATAATGAAATTTCCCCAAAGTTACCCGTTTCTATTATAGTTTTCCCAATAATCTCTCAGACTCACCTCCATGCTTACCTGCGTGAATGATGGTGCTTTAGTAGCAGCCTCTGGCTGTGCCCTCCCGGGTTTCTTCACCCCTGAGTACCGGACCTGGCTGCTTACCGGGCCGCTCATTCCGGCCCAATGACCCCCATACATCACCGCGCTGGGCCGCCGTGCAGACAGCACCGACAGCAGCCATTATTATGGGCCTGCAAGGAGAAGTTCACATCTTGGTCATGGAGATGCACGGGTGCCCGCCCGCCCGGTTTTTCAGGTTTCTTCGGGGGCCTTCCATTTATCTTGCATCATGCAAAGAAAAGAAAAAGAAGAGAATGTGGTTGTTATTGCTTTGCACCAGGTGCCCGGGAAGCACCGCGCTCTGAGGGCTGTCGGTCTTCGTTAAGAAAGATTTCTGGTTTTAGTGAAAGACAAAAAAAGGTTTAACAGTTTGTGGAAACGGACGGAATATTTCCACATACTACCAGGGAAATACGATAAAGTGCTGACAGGCCTGTTGGTAGAATAACAATAAAACTGAAATATTATTTCCCTGTGTGTGGTAACCCGCTAATAATCTCTCCCCACAGCATTTTCTGTGAATGTTTCTTTGAATTCAGTTTTATTGTTAACAGGCTCTAAGGTTTAAAATGTCAACCAGTTTCTAGTTAGATCTTAAAATTGATTTGGCAATCTGAAATGCTTGTGAAAAGGTTTTGTTTTGATGTGGTTTGGCACAGATGGTAATACAAGGTTAGTGCATGCCTTTGTGCCCTGTGTAAGCCAGAAGGTAAACGGTAATAGTCTACAGGACTGCTGGCCCTATCTCGCTTCCATAGTCTCCAGTGTCACGCCTGTATTGAAAAGTAAGATGGATCGCCACCATTTCTTCTCCTCACAGTGCTTCTTGTAACCCTAGGTTCACCCGAGGAGGCCATTGGCGGAGAGGCGTCACGTGACCACGGGGTGCCAATGTTATTCTACAAGGGTGTCAAGACCCTGTCAGTTTCTGAAATAAATATTGGGAAACGGCGAGATGCAAAAGGCAACCTACTACGACAGCTCCGCAATTTACAGTGGCTACCCATATCAAAGCGCAAATGGCTTCAGTTATGATGCCAATCAGGTCCAATATCCCCGCGCCTCTCATGTGGAAAGTGAGTACCATCGACCTGCCTGCTCCCTGCAGTCTCCTGACGGCTCCGTGGCTCTGCAGAAGCCGGGGGAGATAGCGGAGAGCTGCGACAGGACCACAGCCATTCAGGCGGCGCAGTCTAAGGTTCATACCGAAAGCAATCAACCACAGGTGCCGGTGTCAGGCCCACCCCCTCCCTCACAGTCCCCCGGTGCTATCAGCCATAACACGAGCAACGGGTCCAGCCAGCCCAGTGCCAAGAACGGCTCCCCGACCTCAACCACCCGCAGCAAACATATCTTCCCCTGGATGAAGGAATCCCGCCAGAACACCAAGCAAAAACCAGCCAGTAGCTCCAGTTCAGGTACTTTGCACCTACAAACTCATTTCACAAAGCCAATTAATCTTATAGCCTGACTAGAGAGTTACATAAGTTTTGTTGAGGGAGGACTTCATGCGTAGGGGGTGTAGGTGGGTGGTCAGGTAAGGAGCTGGGAGGGAGGTGACAACAGGAGAATTTAAAGGTTAATCCGTTTTTTTTTCTTTTACCACACTTAACCTCACTTCTTTACTTACACTGCTGTCTTAGTCAGATATGGCATTATATTCTTCACCCTCTTTGTAGACATGTTTATCATATAAATGGTTTTCAATTATTTTATTTAGGAACATCAGACAAACACTATCACAAACTACATTCCGTGTACAAAGTGTTAGTTCAATTGTATCAACATTGTGCAAATTTCTTGAAATTTCCTCAAAATAATATCATTCACATTAAATCCGATATACAGTACATATACCATGATTCAAGGCTTTAAAAGAAACGTTTGCTAGAAGACGATCCCACCATTTGTTGTCCCTGTGCCCTGCAGCTGACCTGTCCCTACTGTAAACATGCATCTCCACTGATCACACAATGTTCCCACAGAGACAACAAACAAACACGCACAACAGTTGTTTCAGTTTGTCCTGATGTTTTGATTAGACGGAGACTTGAAGGGTCAAAGAGGGGGTTAGGGCTTTTCATTTACATGGTGAAACCTAAAAAAAAAATCAGAGTATGTCATGTTCCCATGACCCTCTTATTTTGTGTGCAATATTTTGATGATGCACACAGGTAGTGTTCAGAGAAGGCATCATTATGACGTGGTTGGGTGGTTTCATTCGTTTGAATCAAACGGTAAAGGGCTAAAATGAAGATCCCGGTGTTTTAATCAGAGGGAAAATCTTTGTATCTTTGAGTAGGGCGTTTGGGTGTAAGGATCCTTGTTCATACAAACAATTAAAACATAGACACCCGAATCCCTTTTTTTAAAAACGCCAAATGATGTGGGTCAATTAGATATTCAGTTATATACTTCCCTGTAGTGAACGTTGAAACATTCAAAGAAACATGGCCCTCTTCAATATATATATATATATATATATGTATATATATATGATTAATGTTAAGGAGAAAGTTCTAGGATACTTTGACACGTGAGTATGTATGGAACCGCTTTTACGCATTTTTACGCACGCACCCAAACAAAAACTTTTGGGAATGAGGAAAACAAAAGGTCAGGGTAGGGACTAGGGATTTGTTTTGCTCTTGCCAAGGGTAAACCGAATAAATCACAGATACGCATATACCTGTGACCTAAAATTGTTCTAAGTGATAGTCTACACCAACTGCTGAAATTCAAAAATGATGTAGTTCTTATATTGCTTTTATGCACGTAAAGTCAAGTTTATTTATAAAGCACATTTCATACGACAGGCGTAGACTCAACGCACATACGCGAGCCAGATACTGCTATACGTTTAGATACAAACTTTGTTCATTGGTTTTGGGTTATGTATTCTTCTTTTATTTGTTTGGGAAAGTGACATCATCAAATTACAACATTAAATTGTCTATTACAACAACACTTAGGTTTTAAACGTTTTCAAAGCCTTTTACGCACGCTTTACGCACACAGAATACAATAAGCCTGTACTTTACAGGCGATTTCCAGCTCATCTTATTGCATAATTCTACCCACAAGACTTTTGGAAATGAACTATAAATAACCATACAGTAATAATCGTTGTCAAAAGTGATTACCCTACATACACTGTTCCTCCTATTCCTCGTCTAAACATCGCTTTCATGTCTTTTATGACCTAATGACTCAGGTAATGTCATGCTGCATTCCTTTTGCTTCATGTTTGGGTGACAGGTAGTAAAATGTATTAAGTGTTGGACACGTGCCACAGCAGTTAGTAGACCAACGCCTTGCTGCTCTGTAGCCAAACTCCAGCCTCTTAGAGGGTGAGGCTTATCAGCGAGGGCGAGGCGAGCTGCTAAACCCTGAGGAATACATAATGCCTGTGTTTGCAATACGCGTGTGCTACTCTGTGACTACGGAGGGAGATGAGGGTCAAAATGTTTTAGAAATCTTAGGTTACCTGGTTCCACACTAGACATTGACCCACTCCTCTCCAGTTACATTGTTTTTTTTTCTTCTATTGCAGCGTGCACGTTATGTACATGGGTTGATAGTCAAATGTATGGAGCCTCATGATAACTCATGTGCTCTAACGTAGCTGGCACATTTATAAAAATGTAGTGATATTTGTAACACATGGCGGCGCCCACGTGCATACGCTCGCTTAAAAGCTGAGACTGAGGAGAGAGATAAATAGTCTATGATAAACTCCTATTTTAGAAGGATTATTTATGTGCTTTCTGTTTAGGATCCCCACCCCCTTTCAAGTTATGTTATCAGCTGTGTGAGTTTGGCCACACGGTTTGATTTTTCTCTCACTCTCCTGTCTCTGTACCTCTCTCTCCTCTCTGTCTGTAATGGATTACTGATTGACACCCTCCTCTCATCCTCCCTGACAGTGGAGAGTTGCCCCGGAGACAAGAGTCCTCCGGGGTCAGCAGCGTCGAAGAGGGCCAGGACAGCTTACACCAGTGCGCAGCTCGTGGAGCTGGAGAAGGAGTTTCACTTTAACCGGTACCTCTGTAGACCGCGAAGGGTGGAGATGGCCAACCTGCTCAACCTCACAGAGAGACAGATTAAAATCTGGTTCCAGAACCGCAGGATGAAATACAAGAAAGATCAGAAAGGCGTCGGGATGATGCCTTCTCCTGGCGGACAGTCCCCTCGGAGTCCCGTGGGCCCTGTCTCTGGTGGTGGAGGCAGTGGAGGATACCTCAACTCTATGCATTCTCTTGTAAACAGTGTACCTTACGACTCACAGTCGCCAACGTCTTACAATAAACCTCATCAAAACGCGTACGGTATGGCCACTTCATACCCCCCTCCTTTGAACAACTGCCCGCCCTCCCAGAAGAGGTATCCCGGGACCGACTCGGCCACGCCCGAGTATGACGCGCACCCTCTCCAAGGCAATGGCAACTACGGGACGCACATGCAGGGTAGCCCTGTTTATGTCGGCGGAGGTTACATGGACTCAGTGCCTAACTCTGGGACCTCCGTTTTCGGTCTAACCCACCTCTCGCACCCACCGCCTGCAAACATGGACTACAATGGAGCGATCACAATGGGCAACAGTCAGCATCACGGTGTGTGTGATCCCACACCGACGTACACTGACCTAACGCCGCACTACTCTCAGGGAAGAATCCAGGAAGCGCCCAAACTGACGCATCTGTAGCGGTGGATCACTCCGCCCCATTGTCTTATTCACCTCCAGACACATCACTGCTTTTTTCTGCGCCTACTCACGGCTTCCACCTCTTCTCTGCCTTTGTTTATTTTCACTATAGTTTGATGTGTGAAGTAGCGTAGGATAAATAATCACGACTTGCTTGAATTTTTCTCTATTTGCTCGTGTCATTGTCTCACAGAGACCTTTTATCTGGGCTGTAGAGCGGGAGGGAGGGGGGCATCGTATATGCTTAGGCCTATTTAATCTTTTTTTTTTTTAAATCTTATTTTAAATTGAATCTCAAACAGGGTATTATGAACATATGTTATTCATTTTTAATGTGAACTTTTCTGTATTTTATTTATCCGCAGTTGAAGAATTGTGTTATGCATTTTGTTGCACTTGTGAAAGGATCCTTCCAGAGCCACGAGCTGGGATTGTGAGGAAAACACATTTTCAAAAACAAGGGTCACGGGCTTACACACAACCTCCCTTGCGTGTGTTGTCCAATTTCTTATGTTATTTATTTTGTTGGGTGTAAAGATAAAGGAGTCCTTTAGTATTATTTGACACCTCACCGATCTGTATGTGGGGAGAAGGTTTGTGGGAAAGTATAGCGTCTCGGTCCTTCTCCAGCAGCAGCAGCATCTCACCATGTTGTTAATACAGGCTATGCTTCAAATTGTTATTCTTCTTCTTCTTCTTCTTCTTCTTCTTCTTCCTCAATGAGGTGTTTCCTTTTCTCAGCGAATGTAAAATCAATCAGTGATGCAATAAGGGTGCAAAGAAGGACACGTTTCTTTATTGAAGATACAAGAAACATACATTTAATTTTTTTCGATGTCATACATTCCCTGCTGCTCCAGTCCGAAGAACTAAATAAAAAACATTGAAATATAATTGCAGCAAAGCTGGTAGTTTTAATTAAGATGCATCAGAAGCTTTTCACATGATCACAAAATTAAAACAGTTTCTTCAATAAAAATCTCAAAATATTTTTCTAGTTTTTCCATCATTGCATTTTATTATTAAAGTTATACAAACAGTGATTGTTTAAAAAGATAAGGCTGATGATATGAAGGAAAAATACATTTTGGGCAAATTCTAAAAAGCTTACTTACCAAAATTAGGACATAATTAATAACCTATGGTCCATAAAGAAATACATCTTCACAATTGGTAGTCTGATAATACATAAACGTCTTGTGAAATAAAAGGATACAATTAATATTCGTTAACATAAAAGGAAATTACCGCAGACAAAAACAAACACTGAATAAATGCTACTTGTTATTTTTCCTCCCTTGTTCTTGATTCGACGTGAAGTCAAATTCTCCGGTGGCCTCCTTCCCTCCTCTCATCCGCGTGGGCACATCCATAATAATAAAAATGTCACGCGGGCCCCTTCATGGACATTCTGCGAGAGACAAACAAGCTAAATGAGAAATCGTTTGAAAAAATAATTATCTGAAATATTCAGTCAGTCAAATTCGACCAGGGAGGATACATAGTGAACTCGAATCATTGTGAGGCTTATCTGGTTCATTATTGTGCTGATTTGCAGAAAAACAGATCAACATAAAACGCCTCAGTTATGGATGGTTACAGTAAAGCACATAATGAATGCTTAACTGAAAAACGACAAGTGCAGTTTGTTAAAATGAAGGGTATGATTACATTTTGTTTTTATATATTATTTAATTGAAATCAATGTCATTAATTGCAGTCGTTTCTCTGCATTGCTGAAATGCAAAATACACGAAGCTAAAATGTGATTTTTTTTTGTTGGTAAAACTCAGATTCTTTGTGAATCATTTCTAATGACAAGGCCCTTTCCCCAAAATATCCCTAAACACTTTCTTCCATATTTCCTTTTTTTTTTTTGTAAAATTTGTATTGTGTGTATTTGCACTAATATTTCCTTTCTCTGATTTTGCACTTTGAATAATTTAAATCTGATTGATATAAAAGGGCACGAACATTAGCAGCCCTGACATATGGTTAGCAGGGAAACCTAGAACAATTGAACCATGGTGTGTCACAAAAAAAAAGCTGATGCATTGAGTATTTCTTCATCTAACACACACACGCACACTGAGATATACACGCGCACTCATGCACTCTTACACACAGCCAGACACTGATTTGACCCATATGCGCCATCCTCAGGTAGCATATAAATAACGTTTTTAACTGAAACAGAAGATTTTGCATTTCTGTCATTGAATATCCCTCCGTGGGAAAGAGGTCTTAAATCAATCCTGCTGGAAGACAAGTGTGTAGGACAGGCTGGGCTCCACTAAAAGCCGCCACCCACTCCTTTCCTTGCACACAAAGCCAGTGCGTAATTCCAAAAAAGCCATCCATCTCTTCCCCTAGCAACTCCACAAGGTCTGGTCCCCCTCACAAACCTGCATGACTAACAAAATACCTCAAATACATTTCGTTCTGCAAAAAAATAAAAATTGCATTTCAAAGACAAAAGCCAGGTGGGGAAGCTGCTTCGCCCTCTACTCACCGCTGGTGCACTCATACCTCCTCCTCAAAAAAAGGAAATGGTTGCATCTTGTGGATTCTTATTTATCTTCTAAAAAATCCCTCCAGCGACAGCCCGGCTACAACTGTGAGCAGAAACTGGTTCTAATCTGAGTGGCCAGTGTTTCTCGCCGCTTCCTGGCTGCATTTGATCCGGGGGAGAGTTAGAAGCCTTAAATGTGTTGTGAGGGCACCGAGCTGTCAGACCTTTTGGCGAGTAAGATTGATCGCGCGAAGGCTTCCAGGACTCTTTGTTTGGTATATAAGCAACAAACTGAGAGAGGCCTACCACTTTTCCTCTTCCTGTCTCTTATACTCATTATTGAACCAGATATTTTATTCAAAGAATGAATTTACAGCATGTACACCTTGACGAAAAACACACCGAATGTGGCTTTCACAGATGACTCTGGATGGACTATAAACCGCTGCAACACTGCGGGGAACAACCATTCAATAACAATTTAATCTCCATAATAACGAATGGGCTCGTTGTAAATGGTCGATGGTGATTGTAATTTATGCTGAAAATACAGTGATATGCTTTTGTTAGCATTGTAGCAACAGTCCTCTCAGTAACCCTCTCTCCAGCCTGATTGATGGTTTTCTACTGCGAACATGACGATGAAAGCATTATAAAAAGTATTAATATTCGAATATTTCAGTTATTATGGCGTAAATTATGGCAGATTTTGGTTATTGAAAAAAAAGAACACTTTTAGCAACATAAAAGAAATCACGTGTTTCTCAAACCAATTGTGATATTTTCTATAGTAACGCACACGGGTGCTCATAAACCCTTCCTAAAAACAATAAAAACCAACGAGCTTTGATATCATATTATAGAGGCACCTTACGAAGGCTTCTAATTAAACACTGTTTATGAGTGCACATGCCCACACACACATAAACCCACACTCATTAGTATCTGTTCACAACTTTTGTAAATCTTATCTGTAAATGTTAAACAGCTGTTATGGGATGAAATGGTCTGACTGTGTCATATCCGTCAGTATTAACTTAATGGATTGGCTTTTTATTGCAACACATGTCAATGGATGCACTGCATATTTCACTGTTATGCAACTGCAAAGAAGCACAGCTATCCTGCAGTCATTGAGCAAGCTGGAGTTGGAGTTTGCTTCTAAATATCAATTTTAGGGGGGTATATTTTTCTCCATCTGAAGGCAGACTCTTGCCTGTATGAATAGCTACTGGTGTGCAATGGTGAGTGTGTGTGTGGGGTGGGGGCGTTCTCGACTGACATCTTCAAACAATACGAGAAAGAGGAGTGCACGAATCCGCGCACACCAGGCTGGGCTGCTTCCCTGTAATAGTGAGCGTCAGCCATTCTTAAAAACACAGATTTTGTGGCTTAGTGGAGTGGACTGGAGGGGCGCGAGGAGCATAAACTGAGCGGACAAAGATGTAAATAAAAACAGCCATCTCCCTGCTGAGCGAGGCGTTCTTCAGCAGAGTTTTTGGATCAATCAGGCAGACAGGGGCTTCTTTTGATTAAACCCCAAATTGTCATTGGGCAGAGGTAATCATGTGACAGGCAATTCGGTCCAATTTCAACCTTGTCTCCATGAATTCAATAGTTTAACTCTAGCTCGGTCCCCATACGGCCGTAATCAGTGAAATAGAAAAAACACCACCAGGAGATTTTTTTAATGATTTTTTTCTTCCTCGTCCTCACTGAGCTGCAACATTTCTAAAATATACGCGTGCAAACTTTCCTCGGCTCTCAGGGAGCGGAGATGAATTACGAATTCGAGCGAGAGAGCGGTTTTATCAATAGTCAGCCGTCGCTTGCTGAGTGCCTGACATCTTTCCCCCCTGTCGCTGATTCATTTCAAAGTTCATCAATCAAGAGCTCGACGCTTTCACGCCCGACACTGATTCCTCCTCCCTTTGAGCAGACCATCCCCAGCCTCAACCCGGGCAGCCATCCGAGGCACGGCCGGCCCAGGCACAGCCCCGATGGATGCAGCCCGCTGCCCACAGCCTCCTTACCCCCGGAGTACCCGTGGATGCGCGAGAAGAAAGCGTCCAAGAGGAACCACCTGCCGACCTCCACCGCCACTACCACAATCTCGAATGGACCCGTGTGCTTCTCCCCGAAAGGTGGGTTCATTTTAGAGCACTTAGCAAAAGTGTTCCCTATCTGGAGCTAATACAGAGCCTAGGCCCCTTCCCTTTAAAATAAAAACAGATAATAAAAAAAAAACAGGTTTATGTTTCTACTGATAGATTGTAGTTGTAGTGAGTGGTGATTGTGTACAAGCAAGAGGGAAAAAAGTTTGGGTAAAGTTTGGTGATGTAAGATGATTTATTCCCCGAGCCGAAGCAGTTTTGATGTGTGACAGTAATGAAGAGTGATGGAGTGCCGTTGCCGAGGAGGGCAGCTGGAGCATTCATTAGAATCCCACACCAGCCTGGACATCACTGCTTTTATACTGTTTGCTTCACGCACAGGCTGCACCTTATTTTATGCGTAACAGTCTGATTCGTATCTTTATGTTGCACGATTGTCTGGTCGAAATGTTTATAAGCTTGGGCCAGCAAAGCTCCAGCGGCCATTTTGCTGCAGCCTGCTGTCAGCCTCTCTCTGGTGGTTTGTGGGAGCCATAATGTTAGATTTACGGGCAGCGGGGTTATGTAACTGTTGTGTCCAGAGTTTTTAATCCCATGCTACCGTGTGTGCTTGTTTTCCAGGCTCGCCTGAGATCGTGGAGAGCGCCGGAGGAGGCGGAGGCTCCCGGCGGCTGAGGACAGCGTATACCAACACGCAGCTGCTGGAGCTGGAGAAGGAGTTCCACTTCAACAAGTATTTGTGCCGACCAAGGAGGGTTGAGATAGCGGCCCTGCTGGACCTGACCGAGAGGCAGGTTAAAGTGTGGTTCCAAAATCGGCGCATGAAGCACAAACGGCAGACGCAGAGCAAGGAGAACCACAACGGGGAGGGAAAGGGGCCGTGTGCCGAAGACGGCATCCACAGCGAGGAGGAGGAGGAGGACGAGACGGGCCCCCTGTACGAGCGGAGCGGGGCCCTGCTGGAGAGAGATACCTGCTCCTTTCAGAATAACTCTCTCGGCTCCTCACAGCACCTCCACAATAGCGAGGCTTTGGGTTTTGCTGCTGGGCCGCTGAACAGCAATGACAAAAATCTGAAACATTTTCCCAACCCGTCACCCACTGTTCCGGGATGCATGTCAACAATGGGCCCCGGCTCGGCATCTGGCCCGGACAATGGCAACAGTCCCCCGGCCCTGGATGTTTCTTTACACGATTTTCAACCTTTCTCCTCGGATTCCTGCCTACAGCTCTCCGACGCAGCCTCGCCGAGCCTGTCAGAATCTCTGGATAGTCCCGTGGACATTTCCACGGACAGTTTCTATTTTTTCTCGGAGTCTCTTACTACAATCGACCTGCAGCATCTGAGTTATTAACTAAACTCAATCACAATAATTATTTGCTCTTTTCGGGACACTAAAAATCAGGCTTCGGTGGTATTAACTCTGGTGTTATTTGTATATTCGGCACATTTATTCTGTTGATATTTGACTTGACGATTAATACAAGGTAAGGATGGAATTAAATCACTGAATTTGTTTTACTCAAAGTTGCAGTTACCATAACAAATTTAATTCTTGAAATGGAAATTATGAGTTTGTGGCTGTGTGTGTGTGTGGGTGTGTGTGGCTGTGTGTGTGTTTGTAAATAAGTATACAATATTAGGCCAATGGAAACTGGTCCTTTATTTTTTGTATAGCTTCCAATGTCTTGGATATTTTTGTTAGAATACAAATAACTTGCTACAATCTCCTTTTCTCTGGTGTTTTGAGTCGTTTCTTCTTCTATTCATAGACTAAAAAACTGTGCTTGTATTATTTATGTCTAAAGAATTAAAAAATGTATATTTATATAAAAGTAGGGTACAGAAAGATAGGGACGTTATGCAAATGTTCACAACAGGTTGGCGATGAAATGAGGTACGGCGTTGAGTTGTGGAGTCACACACAAGTTTGAATTATAATAGTATAGTGTAAATTATTTTAAAAACGGCTTGATTAAAACAATGTTAGTAAAATATAATAAGCCTTCATTGCTTTTGCAAAAAATAATAGCTTTGACTTTTTAATTAATCTAATTCAATTCAAAACTTTTGTGAGAAAACTTTTTTTTATGTTTCACTATTTAATAATAACTGCACACGAGCTGGTAGCCTAATTAACACAAAGAATGCCAAGTTTCATTTAATCCAAAATTAACTTTTTATTTATTTATTTGATATAAGCATTAGTTATATTCCGTTTAAAACCCCTAACATGAGATTGTTTTTATTTCCACCTTTAAACTTCATACTTTTGCAGAGTAAAAGCAAACAGACCAGCACGGATCTTAGCATGACAGGGCTCTTAACATTGTGAGCATTTTGCAGGCGAATGGCCGAGCCATGTTTGCCTTCAGGAGCTCATAAATCACTCCGTGGCATGAATGAGACGGACATTAAGAAGACCAATTGTGGCGTAATGTGCACAAATAAAACCCCACTTACATTTTCAGACGGGACTCCCCAATTCCTGCGCTAAAAAGGGGCAGAGTCTCTACATGCGTTTGGTCATAATTCATTTTTATAGCTTGTTTAAACACGGCTCTGGCTCTGGCGCGGCCACATCGGGAGCATGCAGAAGCTGCCTGCAGATTAAAGGCTGCACTATTTCCCCTCTGTGCAAATAGACCAAACTCCAAACAGACTACTTGTGGAGTACTTGTATTTTATCAGCCAACATTTAATAATAATAGCTGCAGAGGGCTTTTTAGTTAAACAATATCTGGCTTACTTTTTTACTTTTTAAAGATGTTTTGTGCACTTTTTGGGGGTATGGAGCAGTTCTTTTGGAAAGCTTTGGAGGTCAATACAGAGATTATGAAAGGACTTGCTTTATAGTATTGCACTTGCGTTGATTTATAGTAAACAGATATAAACGTGCAGAACTCGGCTCTCTCACTGCTTTTCCACTTAAGCTTTGTGTGAGGAAAAATAGAACAGCAACCACTGGTTGCGTCACAAATCGATTCACTAACTCTACACGTACGATTTCCACCAGCGCCAGAGTTCAGGAGCAGTTTATCGAATAATCTAGAAATCATAAGCAATCCATCGACTCCCTCAACATTAGCCTACTGGTTAACTGGAGTGTGTGTTTAAGGAGGGGGTTTTGGGGGTTAAAGGGAGAGGGGGCGAACCTCCACACTCCTTCACTCCTGTGACTAAGCCACAAACCCAGTATAACCAAATCATTCCGAGACAGCGCGCCTTTTCTGCGCACATGTGAGCACACAAAGAGCAAAGAAAGCTCGAGGCCTGGTGAAGTTTCCACATGCAGCAGGATCCTCTACGCCCTCTCACTCAGTGCAGAGGCAGCTGCGAAGACAGACAGAGGGGAGAGAGAGGAGGGGTGGCAGTATTGACCCCCTGCGACTTTTTTTCTCCAGTGGGAACTTTGCACCACCTACTCACTTTCTTTAGCATTCCACAAGCTTGATGTATAAGAATTTAAAAGACAGAAGTGTCGATAACTTTTTTAGAAACGTGACTTTATTTAGAAACTAAAATTGTCAGGAGCACACTACAGGAAGTCTAAAAGTCATGTGCAACTCTTTAGTAAAAGAACTATGTGCAACAAAACTGTTCCAAAGCAAACATAGGCTAAGTCAGATTGACAATGTAATACACAACCTATTGAAATGACTAATTAGTATAGATAACAGCAGGTTTATGTTAATATCATTTTATAGGCTTAGGTGGTCAGTGTCTTTTTCTGTTGTATAAAAGTCCCAATACCTATCAGAAGAATGGAGCCTAGCCACTTTTTCCCCTTCAAATTGTATTGCAAAGTGGCAAGAAATGGAAATAATGATACAAGTGCATGGAAATTACACTTAAAGGAGAAACTTGTAAGGAGTTTTAATCTGCTTATGTAACAAATAAAACAAACAAACATTAATATTATAATGAGTGAAATAAAAATATAAGACCAACAATATAAAGATTGACTATTTCTATATCATTATTTTTAAATGTCTGAAACCTCTGCCATGTGGTTTGTGTCAGACAAGACAATGAACACCACACTGAATAAAATCATGTTTTTCCACATTTTCCACATCAGATGTTTTTGTTGATGAGTGATACTTTTCAATGCTTAAATAGATCAGGATTATTTTTTTTTTGTCAAAAACACTGTTGATACATGTACAAGACAAAATCAGCAATGTTTCTTGCATTACACAGGAGGCGCCAAAATATATACAAACCAAAAGTACCTCATATAGGCTTTAAGTTCTTTCCTAAGTTACTTTTTACTATTCCCTAAAATTATCCTTTTGAACATTTATCTATCTATCTATCTATCTATCTATTCAGCCATCCATCCATCCAAAACCAACAAACCAACCAACCAACCTACCTACCTACCTACCTTCCTTCCTTCCTTCCTTCCTTCCTCTATAAATGCTTGGTGTTCTCTCACGGACTGCCAGTGGGGGCGCTCATCCCCCCATATGATCCTCTCTTCCTCCCTCTCCTCTCCTCCCCTCCCCTCTCTTTCCCTTCCTCAGTGAAAGGTTGACTCTGCTCTCTTCAAGTCGCTCCACCGCAGCTCTCCCGCCCACTCACTCACTCTCTCTCTCTCTCTCTCTCTCTCTCCCCTCAGTCTTTTTCTCCTCTCGCTGCACAGCTTTCCGTGGCCATTAATTTCTCCAACAGCTTTATTTGATGAACTTAACAGGATAATCAGCCCACACTCGCACCTCGGGCTATATGTGCACATTATAGCTCCACGACGGACCCCGCATTATCACATCATTTGATCACTATACATACATAATGAATACATGTGGGAGTGAAATCAGGGTAGATAGCAGACCCCATGACCCCGGGAGAGAAAAATTAATACCACATCATCTTGTTGTTAATATGTTTCCTTGTCTTTGCTTCACCTGCGACCTCCCTGAAGAGCTGAAAAGCAGCCAAATGTTTCTAACGCGACCTTGATAGGGGAAGTCGTAATAAAAAAAAAAAAAGCTATCTCCCTTTTTGCTGGTGTCAGGAGTGAAGACTTCCTGCCTCTCCCTCAATGTCGCACCGTGAAAATATTTGCTGAGCGAATCCCTCACAGAGTTAAAGCGTGAAACAGTTCGCATTGGAATGGGACATTGAAAGCCCACAGCCTGAGGCAATCTCACACCCACACACACACACACACACACACACACACACACACACACACACACACACACACACACACACACACACACACATTGAGCCATCCATCCATTTGGGAGAGAATGACGTTATTATACAGATGGCATCACACGCACAGAGGGCACATGCACTATACTTTCTGTCCGCAGACTAACACGTTTACGCGCGCACACCTATTCTCCTCCCTGTTCCAAAAATATCGTACCTGAGGTCAGAGTGCAGGTCTTCCTCGTGGAGAGGTTGCACAGGGTCAAACATTAATCTTTCCCCGGGTTGAGAGCGCATGTCGGTAGGTTGGAAGCCGCCGGTCTCCTCTCTTTATGCGACCCCGGAGCTGTCCGCCGCCGTCTGCCTCCCAGCTCATTGTTTGCTCGGCCAATACATTAGTGGCGACGCGCGTCACCTTGATCGACGAGCGCCTGGAATTTAAATAGCCACTCAAACACCAATCTGTCACCGGCTGAGGGGATAAGGACAAGTGCCTCACTGGCTGACCCGGGGCCCACGTGACAGCACCCGTTCATTGATATCGGCCCTTGCGCCCCCCTCCTCCTTCTAATCAGATCTGAGTATAGGTAAAGGTTGGCACGGTCACTCAGGGTAAGAGTGGGAGAGAGAGAGAGAAAGAGGAAGAGAGATCAGAGGGTGTCTGTTCAGCGGATGGTCCCTCGGTCCCGGTAGAACGATGCTACAATGAGCAGCTTCTTAGACTACTCAGTGATGAGCGGTGAAGGTGGCTCCTGCTCTGTCAGGGCTTTCCACTCAGACCACGGGATTACAACTTTCCAGTCGTGCGCGGTGAGTGTCAACAATTGCGGGGCGGATGAGCGTTTCATGGCGAGCAGGGCTTCCCCTGACATAATCCCTCACCAGCCCGGGTCATACCAGACTACCGCGAGCTCTCTGGGTCTCGCTTATGGGGCCCATCCGGCCTGCAGCTCCAGCTATGCACCCCAAAGTTTCTGCACTACGTATAACCATTACGCGCTCAACCAGGAAGTAGACTCCGCAGCAGGTTTCCCCCAGTGCGGCCCACTGATGTACTCTGGTAACCTTTCCTCCTCCATGGTCTCCCAGCATCGCCAAGGTTACAGTGCAGCACCCCTGGGTCAGCTGCAGTTTGCCCACGCTGCGTATGGCGGCGGGCACGAGCAAGCAACCCCTTTTCCTGGGTGCTCGAACTCGCTGTCACCTCTGCACGCGGCTCACCTGGATACATGTTGCTCACCTCTGTCTGAAGGAGCATCTTCTGCACAGACCTTCGACTGGATGAAAGTCAAGAGGAACCCACCAAAGACAGGTGGGTCCCAAGTGGTGTCTTTGACAATGGCATAGTTTTGTTTTTAATCAACACCAGCTAGAAACGTATCAAAACTCTTACAATTTGATTGACATAATGGCAGATGTGTACACATTGCAGTATATTCAACATAAAGTTGTTTAAATTCTGGATTTTATGTTTTCTTTCCTGCTTATGGCTTGCGCCTTATACACAATAAGAACGTGTTGTGTTTTAGTGTTACTTTGTCAAGGCCTATATGAAAAATGAATCCAGAATGTTTAAAATTCCCTGTCGAGTAAAAGGGGTTCATATTTTTTGTAGTTGCTCTATTGTTAGTAAAAGTTGCTTTTTAGCTGCGTAAAAGTTGCTTTTTAGCTGCGTAAAAGTTGCTTTTTAGCTGCGTAAAAGTTGCTCCATGCTGCGTAAAAGTTGCTTCTTGCAGCGAATAGGTTGCTCCATGGCTCCAGCACGTTTAGCTCTTGTTTGCTGTGATTATAGAAGACATGCAGGGTGACTATCTTCTGCGAGCTCACTGTGATCTGTGTCGTTGTCAGGAGGCAGGTCCGGGGAGTACGGCTATGGGGGTCAGCCCAACACGGTCAGGACCAACTTCACCACGAAGCAGCTGACGGAGCTGGAAAAAGAGTTCCACTTCAACAAGTACCTGACACGAGCCCGGCGAGTTGAGATCGCGGCCGCGCTTCAGCTGAATGAGACTCAAGTCAAAATCTGGTTCCAGAACCGTAGAATGAAGCAGAAGAAGAGGGAGAAAGAAGGGCTGATGCCGGCCAAAGCTGCACCCTCAGACCCGGGAGAGAGGGTTCAAGATAAAATGGACGATGCCGAGTCAGAGAAGTCAATCTCAGCCCCCTCTACTCCGTCTCCTACATCCTCCACTGTCTCCTCGACAGGCGCTGATCCTTACTCCTCCAGCTAAACTGCCATGTTACCTCTTTGGGCCACAGGCGGCCTGTCTATATCAAAGCTCATAACCAGTGTACCAAAGCCAAAGTCATGGTGGATGGAGAGCATTTGTGGACCTTTAGGATGGGTTAATGGAGTATTTAGGATTTTGGACAGCAATGTGGACCACTTTTGAGTGAAAGATTTGTTATATATTGTGTACTATGTTCACAAAACGCTTTCTTTGCTGTCCACCAAATGTAGGTCATGTGTGTATTTTTTTATTTGAAACCTACGTTGAATATGCGTGACATCACGACTATGTGTACTTCATCAGACCTGTTTCCGATCATTGTTGCTTCAAAGTCAGAAGTCTGCACACCTAAACAAATACCTCAAATGTGCCAAAGTTGTTTGTCATGGCCCCGGCCTGGCTTATTGCACTGGATGTCCCTAATTAGGCATTCCACAATCAAAGAGATGACCTCGTGTATATATCCTTATAGAGTACATTCTTATTTTACACCCTTAATCACTTTAACCGTTGTGTATAGGGCGAGTGTGTGTATGTGCGTCTGTCTGAATGCCCAGTTGTGTGAGATTGCATGATGCGTAATGCTTTCATGTATTATTTGCAGGGCGCTGAGTTTTATCAGTTGAGGAGCCGGTCATGGCCATGTCTGTTCCATACCTTTATGTGTTGTCTGTATAATCTAGTGGAGCAGTATGTTTAGTCCAGAGAGACGTTTACGGGTCAATCATGTGTATTAAAGTGCGTTTCCCTCTAAAAAATGAATCCTCTTTGTCATTTGGTGAGCGGAAGTCTTTGGAGAGACAATGGCCAAAATCTTCTCACCCAACCTTTATTTTAATCGTTGTCCATTTCCATATGGTTTTAGGGGCTGCACGTCTCTCCTTTACGCACCGCAGAGTCTCTCAATGTATGCTGTCGCGCGCGCTCCCATCCCTGGGGTGAAGAGTTATTGACATAATAAAGGCATGTTTATCCACGGAGGAGATGAGAGCGCGGACGTCAGCGTCATTTGTGATGACAACCTTATCGAGCTCTCGGCTTATTGAGGGGACAAAAAAAGAAACTCTATTGATTAAAACATCGAGGTTAGGCTATCGACAAGGATGGTGCCCCACTGGCCCTGTCAGTGTTAACTCTTCAGTCCCTCCCGGGTCACATGGAGGTGTCATCATCCACACCTGACGACACAACGAACAGTGAAAAGTTGCAGCACTGCATGTCACATACTCAGCTTCACAATTCAACTTTGGAAAGAGTTATTATCAAAGGTTTCGTCGACCCCTGATTTGAAATCTATTTTTTAAAGATAAGTTATGTAGTTGATCATATTAAATTTACAAGTTAACCTATATTCAATTTGGAATAATATTTACTTTACTACAGTTTAGTAAGTATCCTCGATTCTTTGTTCAATTTCTAAACATAAACAAGTCAATTCCTGACTCTTTTGCTGTTTTAATTCCTGTTGTGCAGAGCGCGAGTCCATCTTACCATAAAAGGGCAAAAAACCGCCAAAAGCTCCGCGATTAATGAGCCACGTCCACCTTTACCTTGAATCTACCTGCAGGAAAAGACTCTTTCGGAGCTATGGAGACCTGCTGAACAGCACACACGGAAGAAGAGAGTAAGTTGTTCAGCAAATCTCCGATTTATTTCCTCTCATACTTTAAAACTGCATTTTATTAAGTGTTTTTTTTTAAATGCACATCGTCATTTTTTTTTGACAAGGTTAGTTTGGTGACTACAGACGCCCTCATTTTGTTGCTGGAGGAGTTGTTTCAGTATAAATACAGAAGTATGGACACAGACATGTTGCTCAAGGGCCTGTTTGTGTTGTCAGGACAGAATGTGTTGATAAATCAACTTTTCTTTTATTTCCGGAAAATCATCTTTTGGATGTTTATGAGCTCTATTTGTGCGACTAACTAAGCTGGTTTTAGCGTTGATGTTTCAATAACATTGATTTTCATGAAAAGATCAGGAGAAATACGTTTGAATGCATTCATATTTTTGTAAATTCAAAACGAGATTGGAAGTTTCTTTCCAGGAACAACGAAAAAGTAATCATTTTCTGTAGGTTATATCATATTATTCTGTTTTTTAAATAAACATAATAATTTACGCGATTATTAGACTGTTAAGATAGGCCAAAGAAGAAACACATATAGCCTAATAGACGGTGTAAATACAATAAGTATCATTGCTTTACATTAATTTAAACAAAGGAAAACATAATTAAAAATTCCTCAATTTTAAAGTTATTAAATAAAAAAATACACTTTTGCACATGTTCTTTCAAAGAAAGAACTTGAAATATTTATTTTATTTGTATTAAGGGCTTTGAGGACAAACATTCACCGCCTATTGTGTGATTTGAGTTTTTAAAAACACATTTGGATTTTGTTAACGAACCTCTGCAACTTTGGAATAGGTCCTAACCAAAGAACCCAACACTAGTGTTTACGTGATTCCTCTAAATCGCCATTCTGGTGTCCCTCGATCCACATATGCAGCTAGGACCGACAACACATTGGTAAATAATTTCTCACTTGACATTTAAATTCCAATTTAATATTTTCCCCGTATGTTAAACCTGATAGAGTTCACACAATACAATTAAGTTGAAAACTGAAGTTATACGAAAACTAAAGACAACAACTTAATTTCATCAAACATTTAAAACAGCTATCTATAGCCTATGTCTAAATGGGAGGAATTAAATAAATGTAACCCGTTCGTGGACCCTTGGGTGCCCCCGGAGCCCACTCTTTGGGATTGTCTCCGGGCCTCTGTGCGCTGCAGGAGCCACACAGTGTGGATTAGAAACGCAGCTGATCCTTAAAAGGAAGGCCGGGGTCAGTCCTCGGTCAGAGTTTGAGTTTGTTGTCACAGCACCACCCACCTAAACAACAGTTTACAGAGCACACTTGGCAAACAAGCAGCTCAACAACGCAGTCACAGTCCAGCTACGACGGCCTGTTTGACCAAAACACCTACAGGCTCGTTGCTAAAAGTTTAAAATGACCTCAGCCTTGTGAAAGCAGGACGTTCAGACAGGCAGAATATTTAACCTCGGCGCGGCTGATGGTTCCCATTAGAGCCTCAGATAAACACATGGGCGCTGACAGATGTTTGATGAAAACCATTAGGGCCTTGTGAAGAAGGAAAATATGTTTAAAGCTCGACTTTAAGGAGATGACACAGACATTGTGCATTCATTCATTTGCGAGTCCTTGATGTGGCCTGACCGCGCGCCTTGTGCCAACCAGACATTTGTGCCTGTTAATTGGAATACAGCTGTGAAAAAGACGACTTTCTGACATAAGTAGTTCAAATAAAATTGATTAAAACTGTAACATAGGGAGAATGTTAGGCTGCTGACATAAAAGTAAAAACAAAAACATATGTAACTCTAATATTATTACCCGGACTAAAATAGAACATTTCTAATAAGGAGTTAAGGAAAAACGCCTAAATAAAAAACAGTCTTAAATACTGAAAATGCAGACAGATTAAAAAAAATAAACGTTTAAAAAAACCTTAACAATAAAGGTTGACGTTCAAGCATGTTTTATTGAAATAATAATAGTAAATAAATATATAGCCTATATAGTTATATACTAAAGCAAGCTCCATTGATAAATAACGTTTTTTTTATATCGACCGGTGAGAAAGGAAATGTGTTTCACAAGAAAAAAAAATCCATATTTGTGTTTCTTAAGTTTGACTATAATTTATTTTTGAAATGTTCCTTATCTTTTTATGCATGACATAAATTTGTTTTTAATAACAATACATTAACTCAAAGTAAAATAGATTATTAAATATTTGAAGGCACGTTTCTCCCTTACTGATGAGCGTCATTCTTTTGTTTTTTCTTCTCTGCTTTAGTATTTTTGCTGTTCTTTAAGTACTGAATAAAACAAATAAAAATCCACATTTCAAATTTTTAATTATCATAGCCTCTATATATGTTTTGGAGAAGGGACGCTTCCTCAACATAGATTTTTTTTCTCAACCTTAATCCATGCTGTGAAGGTAATAGTCTCCACAGGGTGCTGAAATGAATTAAAGCTCCTTTTTTTTACTAACTGTGACAAATAAATCCTAAATTATCATTTCATGTATGAATTTATTTAAACTGAATTAAAAGCAATGGTGCGGAGTTGTGAAAGTGTCACTCTTCTTTGACTGATACAAAGATGACTTTTAGAGATGACAACTAGACTCACAGATCACCAACTTCAGGCTGTACAGGTATTTACTGATCCACGCCCCTCGAAACACACACACACACACACACACACACACACACACACACACACACACACACTTTGACACAGTCAAGTGAAGTAACACATGCATATTATTTGTTAATAAACAAATGCAAATACAGGTACTTGTGTGAAGGTCATACAAGTTACATGCACAGGAGCAAGAGAACACACACACACACACACACACACACACACACACACACACACACACATACACAAAGACAGCAGAGAGATAAAAGAGAAACAGTGAGGCAAAAGGCCTACTTTAAAAAAAAGTCACCTTCAAGTGCGAAAGGGATGCCTCTGCCTTTGAAATATCACCTTGCTTTATTTTTCTAATTTCGCTTTAGTGTGTGTGTGTGTGTGTGTGTGTGTGTGTATGTTATACAATATACAATAAGACAATATAAAGAACCATAGAGTTAAGAAAGTAATCACACACAAAAAATACATTAGAAAATGTTGGAAGCCCCTGACAAGGCTTTATTAAACAAGTATTGTACCTCCAAATGCACTTTTGGCGGTGCAATCGAACCTTATTGAACCAAGCTTTCGAGGTTTAGCCTCATTTAACCATCTTCAGGATATTATGTAAATGAAATGTGAAGTGATGTTAATGTGATCAGTGTGACCTGGTGTCCTCTGCAGTAACACCTGCACGGATTGGATTTCACTCTTACACACAAATCTGTTTCTTCTTCTTTTTTTTTAGTCAGCTATAGAATTGTGTTATAAAACCCCTCAAAGTTTGAACAATCAACTAAAAAACCAAAACAAGGTGAGCAAAGACAGACAACATCATCCCACAGGCAGGGTGACTGTTGGTAAGCAGACGGAAAATAACTTGACGCTCGGAGAGAGCGAGAGGCAGACAGAAGTCAGTCATCAGCTCAGTCCAGGTATTGGCACGTCTGCGCTCATTGACTACTCCCCTGTTGTGATTGGCAGCCAAAATGAATTCCTCCATCGACAGATTTGCGTCCCTGTGAGCCGATACAGGGCCGGAGCCAATAGAGGGATTGACAGTTTGATGGAGGAAGAGAACAAGGGAAGGAGAGATGACATCATGGGGTTAGTGGATGTTGTGTGTGCACATAAGCGATGAAGTTGTTGGTGGTGTTTAGAAAGAAAGGAAGGGATTTGGAAGTTTAGAGGCTTGACGGTACATGCAGAGCAGAACTCACCTCAAATAGACGTCTGCAGGTTTGTTTAAGCTCCTTTTGTGTGTAGAACTGTTCCTGCGTGGATCAGAGTTGAGCACAGCCAGGACGCCTCAGCAGGTTTGAGGCCCTCATGAGCAGAGAAGACCGGGAGAAGGGCAGCAGTGTAGAGACAGAGCTCCATCCATCACACATGTCCTGACCTCAGCCTGACCCCAGCATGGCAGCCAATGAGGCGCCCGCACCCCCTAAAGAAAGCCCCATCACCACACACACACACACACACACACACACACACACACACACACACACACTTATTTACCCACTCACACACACAGGAGATCGGGTGACACTGAGTGGAGCCTGGATGCTCTTTGTGTCGGCCATTGTTGCGTCCCACAATCCTTTATTTTTTACATGACTAATGTGAGTACCAACACCTGACAGCCAGGCTGTTCGGCCCATGTCTTTTCTCTTGTCTATTTCTCTTTCCCTCTCTTTCATTCAGACACACAAACACGTCTCAGAAATGTACATTTATTTTGTGCATGGTAAAAAAAAGAAAAACAGACAGGAATAACCAATCTGAACATATTTAAAAAAAAAAAAAAAAAAAGCAAAAAAAAAAAAAAAGCTTTGGAGACCAGATTGGCTGAAAACATGGGGTGGACTAAATCAGGTAAACTGAGATTTCATTGATTAGTACAAAATGAAGTAAAATTATACATCCCTTATCTCTTTTCAAAACTTAAACAGCTAAGTCGAATCTTCATTTGTCCCTGAGGACAAAATCAATATGCCTGGTGAGATTTTGATATGGTTAATGTTAGCATTTGTTTTGGAAGCAAAAAGAAAAAAAACTTTCTGACAACATTATTATTATTATCATTCGTATTATGATTTGTAAACAGCTGCTTGCAGGTTTCATGGTGAAGTAATGTGTCTCTTTGTGGTTTTGTGAGATTAACAACTTGATTAACATGTTGACGATGGAATATTGTTTGATTTATACAGCTTGTTTAGCCTTTAGCTCACAGATTTAGTTAAATATAAGAAGTTGTTTTAGCAATGTTATGCCTTTCTACATAACATTACAATAGAACAGACATGTAAAAAACCTGGATGTGATTTATAGATGTTATAGGGTAAAATCAGGATCACTTTTGAATAGAGAAAATCACACCATTCTGTCTGTCAATTCTTGGCCCTGTGTGTCTTGCTGTTCCGCCCTTTACATTTAAATTGCATAATGTAAGTTACTCTGACAGGAAAACTATATATATGAAAATGAAATGAATGATATCTCTTATTCTATTTATTTGTTCTTCAGACTCACTGAAAGCTTTGATCAGTCTTAAGAATCACTATATTGAAAAGCTTTATCTCTTTTTGATGGTCTGGTCTGCTTTTGGAAGTCAAAAAACAGTTGTGAATAAACCTCTTCTCAAAGGACATTGAGGACAATAATCAGATGAAAAGAAGGAACGTGGAGTTTCTGTAGACACGACAACTCATCACTGAAATTGTTTAAAAAAAACCAACCCTGATTTATACATGTTGGCATCTGGGAGACCTTTAAAATTGATTAGATTAAATAATTCCCATTTATTAACAGTGTAACTATATTATTATTATTATTATTATTATTATTTACAAAACTAGCTGCAGGTTAGTTTTCCATCCAGGCAGAATCCAACTTAAAGACAACCTTTTTGTCATCAAACCAAACCATTAAAAACATTTCACCATCACCATGTACAGATTTCTTTCCAAGTGTCCATACAGATTTACATGTTTTCTTTTATACCTTACAAGACCTTATGGACAACCAAATCACCAATTTTCCTGTCATCACAGCGGTACTAGACAAGTTACAAATAAACTGTTTCTAGCTACTACTTAATAATTATCTTTAAAATCTTCATAAACTATTTATACTGTTAACTCAACAGCAAAAGCTGAGTTGATAGTGTCATCACAGAAGTGTAATGCTACCTTGGCAGAACAACAGTAAATGGTAAATGGTAAACTTTGAGTGTTTTTCTAGTGTTCTGACTACTCAAAGCGTTTTTACACCTACCCATTAACACTCTGATGGCAGTGGATGCTATGTAGTGAGACCATCAGTATTATTAATCCTGTTCATACGCCGCCGCCGAAGCAGCGGGAGCAATTTGGGGTTAAGTGTCTTGCCCAACGACACACCGGACATGTTGCTGGAGGAGCTGGGGATCGAACCCTCGACCTTCCGACGACGACTCTACTGACTGATCCACAGCCTGTATGTGACATGAATCAAATAAAAGTAACATGCTGATTTTTTTGTCAACCGATAATCTGCTGACATACATTTTTGTTTAAGTAATCATGACTATCTGAAAAAGTTTTTTTTTTTTAAATAATAATATTTTTTACTTAAAAAAACAAGATGAGAAAAAAGGAAGTCACCACAGTGTTTCTTTTAAACATTGTTGTAACTTATACTACTGCATGCTTGTTTTGATTCTCTTATTGAACCAGAGATTGAAGATCAACACGCAAAGCTAAATCATAATCCCAAACTGCACAGCCAGCGACACACACAACAGCCTCTCCAGAGTGCCTGTCAATAAATTCAAAATTGAGCCAAGCCTTTGATATCAAGGACTTGAGCCTTTGGTCTTATGAACAACTCGACAGGTGAAGCAGCACGTGTTAAAACAGCCTCAAGGAGTCAAATGCTAACCTATCATGAAAAAGCAGCATAGAACCACAGTTGCAACTTTCAAACCCACAGGCACGCACACTAACACACATAGAACTGGAGGGCAGAGAGGAGGTTTCAGCACCTCAGATTAAACGTCTCCATGTCAGGGAGAGTTTGTGCGCTCTTGCCCGGGGCGACGTGCTGCGATTGTCAGGCCTTTTGAGCTCACCTGACACCCATTTCTACCTGGGAACCACCTGTCAGGCCTGAGCATAGGAAGAGCAATGGTGCTCACGTGCGCGGTGACAAGAGACCACTGGAAACACAATCTGTGAGGGATTAGGGAGCAATTTGTGCGTTAACTGACACAAAAAGGAGAGCTCAAACTCTTTGATGGCCGATGACATCAGTCACATCAAGAAATGTTTTTTCATTTTTCAGTTAAATGAGAGACAGTTTTTGCACTTGACTTGTTTTTTCTCCTTTAACTCTTTGGTCATGTTAAAGCATTTTTATATAAAAAGCATTTAAGGAGCATCCGTCATCAGACACAAGTTTTCAGCGCCCAATTACTTAACTGCATTTTACGAGTAGTTTTAGGCCAGAAATTACACGTGCAAACCCAACGTTAAAACCAGCACAGGCGTTAAAATATTCAGTGTTAGAGCAACAGCTTGTTATTGTAAAGAATGACAGAGATGTTTCAGTGACAGATGTAAGGCTTCGTGTAACTCTAAGCCTGTCGTTTGTACAAGCCCTGAAGCGCATCGCACTGTGGGAGTCTGAGCAGCAGAATGAAACTATTCACTGATGTGCTTGCCTGTCCCCTTCAGGCAAAAGAGCAGTCAAGATTTGCATCTGCTGCACCCTCTACAGTGGGAGCTTAGCAAGACAAATTGATTCTAAGTGAAATCAGTGAGATACTGTATGTTTATGGCTGTGTAAACACAGCAGATAAAGACTTCTTATCTCTCTGTAGGAGAGAAAACGCTGAGAGAGCAGCAGTAGCCATCAGAAAACATTGCTCATGTTTTGTGATGTGGAGAAAGTGAAAGTCTACCTAGCTATGTTTCCTCAATTATGAATCGTGAAGCTATGATGAACATAGAATTTGACTTCCTGCCGCTTCCTAGAAGCACAGAAAATAAATGGACCCTCACAAATGCTCACACGCAGAATTTTTTCATTTTATTTACCGAGGGGTCACTATGTTGGCAAAGGTGTCTACCAGTATGTCTACCAACTGATCATGAAACTGGGATTTATTGAAACCTTTTGTTTTTGTTTCAAACTTTCACCATTAGCCCCTTTCACACATGCACTGCAGTCCCGAAAACAGGAAAATATCAGGACGTTGTGTAAAAGGGGCTTTACGTGAAAAATGTATTTTTAAAAATTGAGTGGCTTAAACACACTACACAAGGCTCAAAAACAGAGGCAAAGTGTCCACCATAAACTTAAGAAATGCTGCAATAATCAATCCAGTTTGCTTCACAGCTTTGCCATATTTCCTTGTGTAATTATTTCCAATTTTACTGTAAAATTGGAATTAATTTTAATTACTGTAAATGTTGCAATTTTCATTCATGTGTATCTCAGTTTGCTTGTTTAATTCCTTTGAATATTATAAGACAGAGAGAGACTATTCTGGTCGGACCAGAGGGGGGCATGGGGTATCCTAACCCAGAATTTCCAGCAGATTATGGCTCTGTGCACCCTCGTCCGTCAACTCCCACAGGTGCCCACAGACAATTTTACAGATTCACTTGCGACAGCACAAGATAATACTATGTGTGTGGTATAAAACCGTATAACACTATTTAAAACACATAAACAAACAAACATACGATCATTGTACTGAACCGTCAAAACGTAGTGTTTTACTCTGAAAATAAACCGGATAAATAACCAGAAGACAAATAACTTGCATTTCTTGCAAACTTTTTTTCCGCAGTGTTTACATTTGACTTCTTTTGGTGCTTCCTTTTGTCTTCCCTAAAGACAAAATGTGTCCAAACGATGGACATTGCTTCTACGTCACGGATTGGACGTGTCGTCACGTTACTCTGCGCTGAAAATAATCAAAATGGGCAAGTACACGTCGGTTACAGGTTCTGAATGTCGTATTCGATTAATTTTCGATGAACTTCCCAGCCCTACCCTTGCGTATCTGCTACGGAGGGCTCCGGACTGCCAGAGTTGAGACAGAGCTGAGACACAGCGGAGCCAGTGGAAGCACACACATTGAATAAAATAAAAAGTTTGACTTTTGAACACGAGACTGAACACGCATCTGGTGGAATTTGGCCGTAAGGCATTACATGACACAAAAAGAGCAACGTGAAAGTGGGCAGATGAAGCAACAGAGTTTGCTATACCACGCTATAATGACGCTATCTCTGCCTATACATCAATGCTTCGTGTTAGACAGAATTACAATGACAACTAAAGAGCCGAGAAGAACATACTGTCTCAGTGGTCACGTGCATAATGTCTATGGTTGTGCACTGATCGATCGCAGGTAATAAACCTCAAAACCCCCTTCTACCCGACATGGACTCTGCTTCGTCCGTGTCCTTTTTCATAACATCAGGTGTTGCCTTAGGAGACCCCGCCACTACTCCTTTCTGAAATAGATAGTCTCCCACTGTGAGGTGCATACGTGAACAGCCAGGTCTGGAGAATTTCAGGAGCAGTCCTCCTGAAATTATCTAGATATTTTCAGTAGTGCATTATGTGAAAATAGATTCTGACTATCTGAAGAAAAAAATACTATTGGGGCTGAGTCTGAGTGAAAAATGTGGCTGTGTTCACAAATGCAGCTCATCTCGAAAACTTCAGGGATTTTTGTGCAATTGAAAGCACTATAAATGATTAGATTGCTGTCTTCTCTCCTGTTTTTCCTCCTCCAGCTGTTCCGTCAAATATGCCGGAGTGCAAATAATGTGACATAACATTAACAGTAATGACACCTTGGGGGACAAGTTTAACTATGTTTCAAGTCATTAATTCTTTACTAAAAAAGTTTTTGTATGTTATTTAAGAGAAAGTTAGACTTTATTTTTGGAGGCGTGAATCTGATGAGAGAAGCAACATCTGCACAAAAAAACGGTAGAAGCCCACTTAAGTAGGAACTTCTATAAACTGTCATCACTGGAGCTGACATTGTCCTTCAGGGGAAAGCTTGAGGGCTTAAGAGTCTGTGTTAAGTAGCAATGAAACTGATCAAAGCACAGTATGTTTGAACCCAGCGTCACAGCGGCTCCTGAAAATGTTACAAACTTATTTTCTAGATTTCTTTTACATTGAGAAAATCTTGTCTTTCTTTACAGACAGTCATCATGGATTTCAAAGCATGGATTTTCTTGTCAGTCAGCAAAACCACATTGGTGGTGGCATGCATCATGTGCCTTGGCAGACTTCAGGGTCTTTTCGCTGCTCTCTAACCTTAACCTGCAATTTCCACATAGTCCGTCAGCGCCGCGCAATACGGTGCCTTTCGCTCTCACTCTATTAAATGATTGTGTTTACATAGCACGCACAGCAGTCCATCTCCAGCAGCGCCTTGCCGCTCTGCACCGTTTCAAATGCGCATTTTGCGCTGCAAGCATGCATCAAGTTGAACAGAATAGATGGACCAGAACAGGAAGTCAGACAAGGAAATACACAGAGAATCCGGTCAATTTAAGAATAAAACACTATTAACGCCATCCACTCCAACTATGTTCCATCACTTTATCAACATTACATTAAAACAGACACCAAATGAACAGATGGAAAGACAAAGCAACATGTTATTTGTGCATTGTTCTCTTTATTACCGCATGAACTTGTAGTTCTCCTGTGATCTTGTAAACCTGTGATCGGTGTGTCAAGGCTGCACTCATGCTCCAGAAACTGACTTGGTGTGGCAGGGCCGTCAGACGGAGCAAAACCGTGGAGCAGAACTAACACTGCGTGCACAGACTGAACTTTGCGAGTAACCCAAAAATAATGTTCACATCACACAATATTAAGAATGAATGCTCACATATTGTTTTAGCCAAAACCATGGTCTTTTCCAAGTACTTTAGGTGGATAAGTTTAAAAAAAAGGGAACTGGTTTTGGTTAAATAAAATATTAGGTTTATAAATATAGATTTTTATGAAATGCTGCAATATCTTAATGGCTGGAACTAAATAGCTATCATTTCCCCGTGCAACTTTGACAATATTCACACTTCAAGCCTTAACGCTCTATTCAAATTTATTGCTCTGATCTAACTTTTTTGTTTACTTTTTAAATGTCAATCAGCATTTCAGAAATGAACTGACCTCCATTCAACAAACATTTTAAAATGTGTTTTCTTCTCCATCTTGTAGTTTGTGTTGTGTGAATATATAAACTTAATTAACTGAGGCATAACAAGGTTATTAGTACGATTCGTGTTAGCTACCTAACTAGCTAGCCTGCTAGCAGAAGTATCAGTTTGCATATGGCGCCGGGGGAGGGGAAACATTATCATGGTGATCGCGAGCTTCACCTATCAGAGACATTGCTGTGATACTCGTGGGTAGTGTGAGTCTTGTTTGGTATCGTATCTTTATCCTGGTATTACAAATAAACTGTGTTTGTCTTAAAATGAGGCTGATGTCATACGAACTTATGTCTTCTACAAGAGCATATACAATCACTTACCACTCAAGAAGCTCATGGTAAGTCTACTTTGGATGGTTATTACATAATGACTTATGGGTTCTGAGATTGCAAAAGATCTGACCTGTTAGCTAACTTATGTAAGACAATGTAGTAAGGTGGCCACAATCTGATTTCCAAAGATCAGATTTCATGTGTCATGCTATTCAAACTGAATCAAACTACAGCTTGGATGGTCAAACTTATTTGTACTTAGTGTTCATTCTCTTGTATGTGTCCTTTTTAATTATGTAACATTTTTATAAGATGCACCCAGGACAATAAAAATACAGTAGGCCTACAGCAGCCTCGCCAGTCTTTCTTGATATTGTATCAGAGGAGTGTCAGAATTTGTGGAATCTCAACAATTTCTTTCCCCTTTTCCTTGGAAAAGTTTCTCATCCCTGAGGGCTCGTTTTGAAAGTCCCCTGAACCTTTGCCATTTTCATTCCTTTCTTTAAAATGAAAGCAACAGAATTCACAGAAAATAAACTTCAAAATGAAGAATAAGGCTTAAACATTATCTAATCTATTCTGGAGATTTCACTGAAACTCCCCAGAAACTAAAAATAGTCTTTTGACATTGTGCAGCTGATGGGAATGAACAGTTTAGTAGACATGTTCTTTTGAATGTGTAGTCTGTGTCCATTGTGTGAGGGTACTTTGTGCGTGTTCTAAGTGTGTGTGTGTGTGTGTGTGTGTGTGTGTGTGTGTGTGTGTGTGTTAAAGCAAGCTGACCTCTCCAACGCCACACGCTTACCTGCAGACAGCCGGACAGTCACCCTTGTCAACAACCCCTCCCCTTACTCCCCCTTTGCTCGTTATCATTTGAGCTCCGCTGAGACTCCTCTAATGACAGCGCTTGTCTATAACGTCGTCGTCACCACTCGCGTACGTGTGTGTGTTACTATGTGTGTGTGTGTGCGTCCGTGCACTTGTACGGGTGCATGTTTGGTCGGTAATGACAGCAGCTGTCTATAACAGCTCGTCCTGGCAGGGATCATTCGGCCCTCCCTCTCTCCCACGTCCGCTGTCCGGTGTCACCCGTGTCCTGTTGGACGATGATGTGATCTTTAGTCCCCTCTGCGATCTATAGACTGGCATTTGGCTCAGGGAGCGTCCCCAGGCCCTGACATGCATGCTAAAACTTGCTGCTTCTTCTGCCGATATCCCCCCAGCCCGCCTTACCTCCCAGTTAACGCCAGCCAGCGCAATATTCCGACAGGCAGCGTTAGATACTGGTGTGGCAGTTAGCCACTGAAGTTCCAAACCTGTAGGGAAAAGTATGGATGCTTTGTGTATATTCATGAATGTGTGTGATGCAGTGTGTCTTTGGGAGAAGATGTGTATGGTTTCATTTGTGCATATCATTAAAGAGCCATATCGCTTTCATGAGTTGTTGGATGTCACTTATATTAATACAAATCGTTTCAACGGCATAATCCCGTTGTTTTCCCTCTTTGTTCCTGTTCATAGTCAGTCTTGAACTTCTTTTAGCTTCTATGTGCAGTTTACAAACTCTATTCTCAGAGGATGTGAGCTTTGACTGGTATAACCTCTAATGAGAGCCCTATTTTGATATTTTAAGTAAAGTAATGTCAAAGTACCGGAATATTAAAGTGCAAAAGTGCTGGAGTATTGCACATGATTATGAGGTACTGATGTAAATTGCACATTTGCCCTCCAGCCTGTAACTTTAAAGTGCTGGTGTGATTGCACATGGTATTCTTGGCTGTTGGTTAGGAATGAAAAGGTCCATCCACCTGTCTATTAATTACTTGATCTACACACTCTGTTCTGGGTTTTGAGTGACTGGGGCCTTCCCGGCAACAACCTGGACTAAGAAAGGATACACCCAGGAAAAGGTGTCCTACTTATCACACGTCTGCGGCAAACAGCCAGAAAAAAAAACTCAACTCTAAAGACAATGCAATGAAAAAGAAATAACCCAAAACGATTTAATTGTAAAGTAGATCTATTACTTCAAATATGCGCATTAAGTTCACATGTTTGACCAAAGAAAGTCTCTATCTTGACACTTAATTAGATTATTGTATTGACATGTGTGCACTGTTTATGCGTCCGTGATTTTGATCTCTAATGTAGGCTTATATGCTTTTTGGTCTGCCATTCTGTGTGTGTGTTCTGGCTGGTGCGTGTGGTCCTAAGGGACTCGCTGAGTCCACTCCTGCATTGATGTGATCACACTCATCTGCATACATGACAGCAAAGACCTTATTCTTTCCTCTTCTAACACCCTTACCTCAGTCTCTGTGTGCTTCTGTGTGTCTTCCAGTGCAATCTTTTTCTGTAAATTCTTCTAATTTTCCACTATTTTTCTCATTTGCTTAATCACTTTTTTCTTGGTTGTCCTGTCTTACTCTCATTCTTTGCTTTCTTTCCACCTTGCTATTTTCCTCTCCGGGTCAATACTGTGTGTGTTGGGGATTCAGCAGTTGCAGTTCCTAGATAAACACCCTGTTAGCAGGATTATCCATGTTGTCCTAACAATGTAAACCCGGGATTAGACTACACTCCCCAGGGATATTTGTGTGTGCATGTTTGTGTTTGTTGCCCTAAACCAGCAGATGCCATGTTATTCAGATACGTGTTTAAAATGTGTTGTTATATAATATTTTCAATGTCGCCTTGATTCCAAAAAATGTATATTTACTTTTTAGTGACAATGTCTCAGGGTTTTTCCTGGCTCAAAATTAGACGGAGTTGGTATATTCCTTACTCTGGGATGTGTGCATCTTTACCATGTGTACTAATTTTTTTGCAGGTGGTGTATTTAAAAAAAAAAAAAAAAAAGTATGCTCCATGACAGGACCATGGATAGAGTTGGAAATCAGGGACAGAGAGAGTTGGGAATCAGGGACAGAGAGAGTTGAGAATGACATGCTGGGAAGGCGCAACTCGTCGGATTTGAACCTGAGCCGCCTGCTTCGAGGACTACATTCTCTGTACATGTGGCGCATACACTTACCACTAGGCGCCCCAAGGTGACGTATTTTAGGAATCCTTATAAATGTAGTACTGAAGAAAGATCTTTTTGTGCTTTGGTGCCAACTGAAGTTTCCTGAGTTAGGGCTGAACAATGAGTCATTTTAACATCGCAATTGAGATGTGTACATGTGCAATAGTCACATCGCAGGACGTGTGCTGCTAATTTACTTCACATCAAAAAATAGAAAATAGACTTTTTAGGTACAAATATCTACATAGGAAGACATCATATTTAAATTCCGTGCTTGAATTAGCTGTGTTGATGTCTAGCTCACAGCTTGCAACATTCACCTTTGATTTAAAGCATTTTTAGGCTTTTTAGGTCAGGTATAATCAGATATATCTGAACCAGTTCGCTTGCATGCTTCCATCGCTGCGACACCTGAATGTTTGCCATGATAACTGGTCTCATATCTGGCAAACCAAAGGGCACGAAAACAGCCTTGTCTGGATCTACCTTCTCTGGTCAAAACACATACAGATCATTCAGGACTGGAACCGAAACTTAGAAGGAGGACATACTGGCTACTGCATTCTTTTCAGAGACGCCAGCACTTCAACAAAGCATGTTTGACAATTTGACTGGCTTCTGGAGGCTACCCCAATTGAGGAACTGCAGTGTTTTGGTACTTGCTCAATGGCTTCATCTATTTCAGCCCCAGGTTGCTTCTTGATTTATAAAGTGTTCCTCAACATGGCGTTGACTTATCTCATAAGAAAATTAGTGTAGGAAAAATCTGAAACAACTATTTTTATTTTTTTCAAAACTCTTAAAAATCAGAACTTAACTATTTAAAAAGAAAGTGAAGAGTTGAACCAGCTCTGACCACTAGAGTAGTGTGACTGCTGGTGAAGGGGAGCACTAGAAAGTGCTGAAAATAAAATAAAGCAGGGATTCAAATATGGGGGTGGTTGAGAAGGCAGGGCGAAGGCTGCGAGGAGGTGAGAGGTCAAAGGTCAGCCCCCCTAGTGATATCTCCTGTGCCAGAGAGGCAGTCACGACCCAGTCAGCGGAGGTTCAGGTGTCAGAGAGAGACGACTGACTGACGGGACCAAGCGGGACCTCTCCTACGCTCCGTCCCAGTTGGACCTTTCATCCTTCCTTCCCTCTCTCTCCCTGTCACTCCTCCTTGACCCATCTCTCCCTTTCTTCAACCGCTTCCCTCTTCACTCTCTTCACTTTCTGTCTACCCACAGAACCCCAAACTGTCATCCGCTCATCCTTCTCTCCTTCCTTTCCCCCCCACTCACCTTCTTTTTCACCCCTTAAGCTAAACATTAGAACAGGGTTTCACTCAGCAGGCTGGGCCTACAGGGGCAGCTCTCTGCGGGGCTGCACGTCTTCAGTCCACCATCATTTTCTCAGTCACATGGCTTACTTTCACACTCGCATAGACACATAAATATTCACATACTGCATATATATAAACACAGATTGTGGTCTATACTTTGCTGCCGATCTTAAAGAGACATTATGAGTATCTGAATTTGAAGGAATATTCAACTTCTCACACAATCTTATTATTAGTTTGTTTCTGTCATGCCTGCTGGTTAAGAAAACACCTTAACCAGTGAGCTCATTCTGCACACAGGAAACCATTAGGCAAAGATTTTGACTTGATGCAAAGAAGTGATACGAAATAAGAACATATTTTTCTGTTTATTGTTAATGCTCTTTAGTCTTCCATGCCTTCTTCTGAATATTTTGTGACACAGGACTAAATTTAAACCTGTGTCATGTTGACCGTCTAAACTGCTGTAAAGCTAAGGAGCCTTCATGCTGTGCAAAAATGTTACTTTCAAGTAAGTTGCAACCTAAACTGATCCTTAATATGACCCAAGGTTATGTTACTTGGACTATTTGCTTTGAAAGATGGCAAATAGTATCTTGCACACAATTGTTATGTCGCTTCTATTGATTCTGTTTACCTGCAAAGACTTACTATGGTCATGAAGCGCAGTGAATGGGACAGTAACATTTTTAATTATGGCAGCTTTAGCAAATACAGGATACTCATTTCTATCATCACATGCATCCATTAAATCAATATAATACACCTTTTATTAGGGGTGGATAGCATTACAGACTTGTTACCTAGCATCACATTGGGAGGGAATGAGCTGCCTTTGATGACTGCTCCCTAATTACAGCACACTGTAAGAGCAATAATGAAACCACACATCAGAGAAACTATGTTTGCATGTCAACTTACCTTAAAAGATAATAGGCAATGTCCCAACAGTGGATAGTCATATCTTATTGACTCTGTCTGACCTGGTTGCCAGCATGAGCTGATAGATTAACCACAGCTGACTGCAGGTCACATGAAAGATGTCATCAACCTCTGGTGATGGACTGACAAAATGTAGCTATTCGTTATCGAGATAGTAATGAGGCCTATTGTTTGTTCAGAATTAACAAGGCGTTTCTTAAGCGATGAGTAATGGCATAATACTTGTTAATAACACAGTCACCATACGATGGACCCCAAATCCAACAAAATAGATATATATGGTTCTCAGTTTGTAAAGTTAGTTTTATATTTAGTATTTTTTAATTCTATTGGCTGTAAGTTTCTTTACATTAAGAGCACTTATTTTCACTCTTCTTCTTATTCTACAACATGTTTTCATTTGCAATTAGTATTTGTTTTGGACTTTTGCTCGTGTTTTTCAGTTCTAATCGTATTGAAATTTGCAGCTGGTTGTTCTAATGGACATTATATGGGCCAATGTAAAGTGTTTGCACTTGTCAGCCACAATAACATTCACAAACTGACATACAAGAAAAACATTGACTTATTATTCTGGCGGAAGTTTTGTAAAATGACTTTGAGGCAGTCTTTCTGAATGAAATTTGCTGAATTGATTAAGCTAATGACTTGCACAATACCTGCAGCTAAATTCAAAGCTCATAACTTTACATGTTTGATGGAGTGCTATGCAAAATCTAGGACACTGCATATAGATTATATGTAATTCAGCAAGTCTCATTTAAGTGAATTAAGATATGCAATATCTTTTTTTTTTAACCCTGGCTCGTGATAATGGGGTCTCAAAAAACAGCGTTATTCCTTCCCCTCAGCTTTCTTACTGCTAGCGTAGAAACAGTCGTTTTAATTCACAAACATTTCTCATCTCTGCATCGAAACCTCAGCCTGAAGGTATAGAGAAGCTTCTCATCACTCTATTAACGTCTCCTCCTTGTGTTGACTGGCTGGCACGCCCCAGGACATGGGACAGCCAGACATAGGCACTGGCAAGTATGCACACACAGACATCCACTGTGGCAGGTGCAGGCTGCACTTCTGTGTTGCTTTTCATTAACTTGTCTAATGCAATCAAAGACTGTCAGCGGGAGTGACAGAAGGAGAAAGAGAAAGGAAGAAAGGAAGGAGGTAAAGAGAGATCACCTGCTTCTTTTTCACAGATATGACACTGTTCACAAAGCTGCAGCCTAAAATTAAACTTCCTTTTTCTGTGAGATAACATTGTTTCTGACCCTTTTGTTGCTCCTGAAATGTCCTCAGGTGTTATTTTGCACACACACACACACACACACACACACACACACACACACACACACACACACACACACACACACACACACACACACACACACAGATGCAGCACATACACACCTACAGGTGAGAAAGTGTCGTGATAAAAGCATGAGCGCTCTGGGGAGTGTACATTTTACACTGTCAGCTCGTCATATATCTCCAGAAGCACACACCTGCATGACCCCCCTCCCTCCCAAAAAAAATTGAAAGCGGAGTATTATTGTTGAAAAGCGGCATTATCAGGACGTTGAGTGAAATGCCACAGCATAATGAAAAAACGACAGAATACATTTCCCTCTCTGCATTAACCGATGGCTTATTTCTTTGCTTTCGAGAGGCGCGTCACTCTGCGAAAGGTTAAAGGGAAGATATTCTAATCAGGGACTCTTACAGAACAGCAGCTCAATAAGGTCAACTGGTGTCACAACATTCAGCTTGGAGGGAGGAATTTGTGTGTGTACAAGTGTGTGTGCACTGATGTGTAAACTTTGTCACTGTCATACTGTCAGTGTTGCTTGTGCAGTGTTTCTTTTCTCTCTTTCCTTATCTTTTGTTGCTGGTTTCTTGCTAATCTTACCATGAAAACACTATCACCACATCCTTCTTAGACACACACACACACACACGTACACTGAGTCACATGTAAAGCGCTGGTGTCTGACGGGGTGATCCGCCGGCCAATCGGCTGTATTGATTATTGGGCCAGGGGAGGTTGGTGGAGCGGCAGCAGTAATTAGGGCTTTTTGGTGTGGATTAGCTGAGAGAAAAGGTCACACGCTCAACATCAGTGGCAGGACCACAGGCAGAGACAGGACAAGGAGGGGGGGACTGTTCCCTAACGTGATTGTCAGCACATGAATATAGAGGTACATAAGCACATGCAGAAATTAAGTGACAGACATTCATTGGCAGACATTTTTAATGGTTATGCTTTAAAAGCAATTACTGAGCTCTTTGAGCAGAGTGACATTGAAATCTGAGAGAGCAGGAAACTTGATCTTCCAGACAGGTTGTAAAGACTCCAATAGTGTTGACTGTGATATTAGACTCACCCTTGATGTCAGTAGCAAACTCACATAGCACAGGGAAACTGAGCACACTCAAACATTCAGTTGCCTTAGCTGAAACCAAGTTGTTGGTCCAAAGTCATTTTGGGAAATAATATCAAAGATTTTTGCTTGATTTTAGGGTTAGGGTTACTTAACAACCTTAATACATCATTTAATCCATGTTAGTTTAAACAGGTTTGTCAGTTTGGGATGATTACCAAACATCTATAACCTGCTCCTCATCTCAACTTGAGGCTGGCCCTAAGATCTCAGACAGGAATGCTTGTGGTTGAGTTGTACTGTGTTCAACGTAGGCAACATGTTTTTATGAGGGAGTGGCATGGGTAAAATAATATGTTGAACAATCCACAATCATTTTCATCCTTTAAAAAAAAACTGCTTCCCCTCCCAAGTTTAAGAATTTGACATCTTCTCAAGTCTGTTAGTTTCTTCAAAGGGCTGTGCAATTCACAAAACAAGGAACAACCTCTGTACATGTAACCACTCTTATTTTGATTAGGGTTAAGCTGCAAGTAAATTGTTTCACAGTTGTTTTTTTTTTTTTTGCGCTGTCTGCCTTTTTTCAGTAATGTCCAAGTCCAAGGCAAATTTTCCACAGGGACAATAAAGGGAGTCTTATCTTATCGTGTCACCATATTCAGTATTTGCAGAGTACTTGGTGTGTAGTGTCATGGTGACCTATCGAGCGGATTGCTTAACCAACACAATTATTAACCTAGGTGTACAAACACTCTATGCTTGTTAACATGCATATAATCATTATGGATGAAGTATACTTATGATACTCGGATCAGGCAGGAATAAACACCATGGACTGTAAGACTATTCTCATGGCTATAAATGTAATCTACGTTTTGCTGAGTTAAAAATTGTAATTCTTGACTCATTTAATCTCTCTCTCTCTCTCTCTCTCTCTCTCTCTCTCTCTCTCTCTCTCTCCCTCTGCAGACCTGCAGGTTGACTTCTCAGTGGTATGGCAGGTCTGAGTGTACCTAAGAGGGTCACGACCCTTACAGACTGTGAGACTGTGATCTGGACAAACAGGACCGAGGAGCTGCTGCAGGACATGGAATGTTCCTTTTGTTTTTTTCTTTGTTCCACTTTTTTTGTTGAAAAGGTAGAAAATTCCTTCCTCGCATTGGCAGCAGTCTAAGAAGATTTTGCAAAACTAAATGGATAAATGCTTAGGTAGTTCTTGGTGTTGGTGTTGTAACTGAGAGTTCATTCTTTTGTATTTTCTCCTTCTAAGACACTAAAGATTCAATTTAGGATAAAGACAAGCACTTTTTCCTTTTGAAGATTTTTTTGGTTTTCAGTACAGCTTGTCTCTATAATCTGTGTCCAGCATAATATATGTTTCCTATTTGTCCAGTAACATGTGGAACATATATTTTCTTAATAAAAAAGCCACTGTTAGTGATTTAGAAGGTGTCTGCTTGTCTGCATTTACTGGGTGTCAGCTCCCCTTCTTCTGCTGCACACTGGCTCAGTGCCAGGCAGCAGCAGCAGCTGTGGACGATTTGGGATTGCTGGTTTTGTGCAAAGCTGCAGCACTCCTAGTGGTGGACCATGGGAGAGACTTCTCTGCTAAAGGAAACACACAGGAGAAGGCAAGTGATGAGTGAGACATCTTGGGTATTGTTTTGTTTTGTGTTTACCTGCACCTCAGGGCTCAGGCTGTGTGCTTTTGACCTATTTCTATGTACAACACAGTGTGTATGATTCGTAAATGTCATTGAAAATGGCGTGCCAACAGAGGTTCTGAAGAACTGTTGTGTGACAATAGAGGAAGTATAGCCAAGTAGGGAGTCAGGAAACAGAAACATTAGGGCCAAAACTTGAATCCTGTTAGACTGCAGAACAAAATGACTTTGAGACTAATGGGAAGAAAATTCGCCCAATAATTATTTGGCAGGAAAACACTCAAATATATTATTCTCAATAGGAGAGAGGGATTGGCCACTGATGACCAATTTGATGCATTATAGCAACTGTGGCTGACAAGGACAACATCATCTGAACCAGCCCAAACAATTTCCAAAAGGAGTATTTTGTTTCAAATTTGGAATTGGCAATCAAAGTCAAACACAGATACAAAAGTTAAAAAAACAAAGTCAACAATGGAAACTGGCTAATTGAAAACAACATGCTGCAGATAAACAAAACATTTGCATGCATTGCAAAGAATCAGCAAATACAGAAATAATGCACGGTGAAAACCACAAACCCAGACAACAACTGCAAATGGTAATGGAAGTCCTCCCAGTCTTGACTGATAATCTAATGTGTAACAAACACGTCCTAACAGAAGGTTTAATCAGCAAAGTCAACAGAGTATTAGAACTTCAACACTTACTACAAACACAAAACCCCTTTACAACCAGGTGTTCATGTTGTCACAGCAAAATGTTGAGATTTGGTCGTTTCCAGGGCAAGTGCAGCCTTGATTCTGTCTGTTTGGGTCGCTGTTACAGAATTTGTTGTCAAGGTGCATAATATTGTCTTTACTCAAGCTAACCACACACCTATATGGTACAATGCAGCAGCAGGATAGGCAAGGGCAGCCGGCATCTATCTGGCCTCTGCACAACTCCAGCATCACAGAGTTCACCAGAGGGTCAAAAGTGTCACCACATACATCACAGCTGTAGCAGAACGGCACACACTGTTGCCATGGTGATCAGCCATTCCCCCCCCCTCCCCAACTGTGCTAAGCCAAACAGTGGTGGGTGGGTGGGTGCCGAGATACGGAGACAAGACAAAAAGGATTGTGTGCACGCTTTTCTTATGCATGTTCCACAGTGTGTGTATGTAAAGTAAGAGGGTTTGTTAGCCCAGGTTAGTGCTAAAGAGACGTGTGGGTGCCTGTGTTTGGTTGGATGATCTGTGGTCTCAGCTGTACTCATCAGGATGGCTGTGCAACAATAGCCAAGGTGCCCACGGTGGGTGCTGCACAGCGTGATAAAACCGGCAAAATGAGGGTGTCAGAGGCTCCATTGAACATAATCAGGCTGTGGTGGATGGCCTCGGCTGTTGGGTTTGGGACCATAACTCTGGCGATTAAACATGCATGGGGAGAATCCTTCATCACGGGGCGAAACAAAGCCGCCCTGCCCTTACCCACGTGTTCCCGCATCGCCATGGAAAAAGCCTGTTTCCTTGGCAACCAAACTGGCTCTCTTTGTCACAGAACTGGGGAAGGAGGAGGAGGCAGAAGGAGGACGGGGGTTTGAGTGGAGGCATGACAGTCAGAGCTGACCTCTACCTGACCTCTAGGTGAACATGCTGTATTGGTTTCCTGCTTCCCTGGAGGGAGAGTTATGATTGGTCCTTTTTGAGGAGACAAAGATGATGTCTGTCACCTGAGCTCAAATACATCGGAAACTTAATTTCTCTTTACGAGTTTGACGTCAACTTGGTGTCATAAAAAGGCATAGGAATATAAAGTGCATCTCGCAAATAGGACATTTCCATGGGCTTTGAGCATGTCTTAGTGCGTTCCTTCTGAGGAAAGAATATTTTCTTCTACCAACCCCAGTGGTGGATTGTAACTCCACTCAAGGTGAAACAGAGGGATGGAAAGAAAATGAGGGTGAAAAAAGATTGTAATGGAGGATGCAGTTCCAAACTGGTAGTAGGGAGAAAAAAGACAATTGCAGCCTAAAATTGAGGGGAAGCGAGACAAAGTGAGTCGTCGCTTTTGTGTCGAGCCACGGCTGCTCCCGTAGTGAAGCCTGGTACTCTGGCTGTATGTTAACCTAGTGTTTCCCTAATGGGCTTAATGACATATGAACCACAGATTGCAGCAGGAGTTGGCTCACTTTGAAACCGCTATCGCCTCCCTCAGGTCTTTACAAGCACTACAGTATGAAGAGGAAATGGCATGACAAAGGACACACGTCATGTCTGGTGAACTTGTGTGGTAATTTCTGATCATTTAAAGGATGTTTTTTCACGACTTGAAGCATGTCAGGATCCGACTTTTAACGTCTTTTAGCAATCTTTACCTCAGACATCACTTTCTGATTCGCCTTCTTTTGTTAATTCTCATCCACTGGCCCGGATGACATCTCCTTAAGCATCTCTCCAAAGCACATCACCTGCCATTTTCTTTATTCTGTTCCCAATTCTGATATCTATTCTTCCTCTCAGCTCCTTCAGCCCGTCCATATCTCGACTTGTCGTTTGGCCTTCATCTGCTCGCGGACTGTTACAGATTATATCAGATCGCTGTTGGCGTTACAGCACTGGAAAGTGGAGCTAATGGGTTTTCAAATGCTTTATTGTGAATGCAGGCTGTCAGAGGGGTCGAGATAGGATCAGATTTAATCAGGAGGCGACAGCGGTGGAATAAAATGCGCAAGAAAAAGAGGGGCTTTTGTTTTTTTTTAAGTACGTTTGCGTGCAGTGCAAATAAATCCAGTTCTTAGAGCATATTTGGCCAAATTTGAAGCTTTGTGACGAGTTAGTAGATGCCCTTGGATCATCCTTATCTCCTTTTTCCCTTTCTCCCTTTCTTACCAGTTTCTTTTTTCAACATCTTTCCCTCCACAGCCGAGCAGAGTAACACTGCCTCTTTAGGCAGGATGCGGTACATGTGCTCCTCTCTGGCAGATGAATGATGTCAAACAGACATATTTATATTCATTTAGGACTGAGGAGGAGGAGAACCCATCTGTAACGGATGTGATAGGAACCGCCATGTGTGAGTGTGCGCGTTCAATGTGTGTGTGTCTGTGTGTTGGTGTGTAGGCACACGCCTGTTTGAGCATGTGTTCCAAGGTATCCATCGTTTGTGATGAATGAATCATGCTTTTGTGTGAGTTGATACTGTGTTTGTGGCTATGTGTGTATGTGTGTGTGTGAGTGTTTACAGCGTATGTGTGTGTGTGTTGTGTGTGTGTATGTGTGCGAGCGAGGTCATTCCCCGGTCAGTCGTTCAGGCTGTGTGATGAATGAAGAGGAGAGGTGCCTGCAAAGCCGGAGAGATTTGGGAGAAACATTGTTCCGCGGGGTTAAAAATGGTCTTGTGTTGTGCCAGAGGCTGAGGGAATGTTACTAAAAAAAATGCGGCGTAAGTGAATGTTCATCATTCTCTATGTTTAATATCAAGCAAAGCAAAGTAATAAACTAATCAAATATTAATAAAAGGCATGTGATTTTGCAGATTAGCTCAGCAAGAGACTTAACAAGCAAGCTAAGGATCCGAATGTTATTTTCTCCCCATGTTCATTTCTGCTTTCCTGTGAGAGAAATGAGGTGGAAGTGGCAGTGTTTGGTTTGGACGGCAGGCCGGAGGGGTCAAAGACATCTGACTGACCAGGAAGTATCATGTTACACTAGACAGTAGACAGGAAGCCAGTGGACCAAACAGGAAAGATTTTTTTTTTTTTTTTTTACAAAAGAGGCTACTGAAAGCCAGCAGCATTCACAGTAATCAGTGTCTGACAGCACGGGGCCAAAAATGGCTCGTGTCTTTGTTTAAATGTGCCCACAATAGGTTTATTAGCAGTTTATTTGTCATCCTTAATATCTGTATCTGGCTTTATAACACATGAATCCCAGATTTCCTTTTTTCATGATTTTAATATTTGTCACAAAAAAGTACATCAATACTTCTTATTGCAAAGCCTCTAGATATGTGGCTTAAAATAATGTACAATAAAAAGGTTGAGTGTCATGAAGCATGCACAATAACTCCATAATTGTCAATAACTATTAGAAAACCTGGGGGGAAAAAACAGCTTAATTTGATGGTGAGACCAGCTCCAAAGACCCTGTGGGCGTGGCCAATCAAAGCTGGTTGCAGACTTCCAGGCTGTGCATACAAATATTGCCCATGTGACCATACATTTGTTTGGGTTTGTGTGAGTCAGAATCAGTGGGCGAAGAGTCCATTATCATAGTTAGCAGTTAGCATATACAGGCAAAATTAGCTTTGAGGACCCTACTTGTTAAAAAAAAAAAAAAAAAAAAAGATACATTTCAGACCCAAGTGTAACCTTGCCCAGTTCACAAAACTTAACAACAATATTTTTGTTTTTGATTATTTATTTTTAGATGTGTGATGATGTATATAGACCACATAGAAGGATATTGTGGATTTGGTTCTCCAGAGGCTTTATTAATATATCAAAATAAACAGACAATGGTGCATCTACAGCCAGAGAGTGATCATTTGTCTGGATGGAGGCTTGATAGACGTCAGCTTTGATCTAAGATGCCACTGTGGATGATTTGTGTGTGTCTCTGTGTGTGTCTGAGAATATGGGCTTGGGACAATGTGGTAAGGCAGAAGTGCATTGTGGGATCGATGTCCACACCTCGTCCTAAATTATTCATCTTGTCAGCTAGCCTGTCCACCATCGCGGAGGAAATCGCTGACCAAGAGCTTTACCCCCTATCCCCACGGATTCACCTCTTCATCCCTTCCCCAGCCCTCACTTTCACCCCCCTCTCTCTCTCTTTCTCTCTCTCTCTCTCATTATCACGCCCCTGATTTCACAACATCTCTCGCCCTCACTACTACTTTCCTCACTTCTCGGATGTTTTCATCTGTCTTTCTTCTACTGCCATTATTCAGTCTATCTGTCTTCCTCACTAGCCCTGAACTCCCACTGACTCACTTTCTATTTCTTTCTTTCCATGCTGACACTCCCTCCTCTGCTGCCCCCATGTTGCTGACTAAGATTATAATGTGTCGGCTTTTGTCGGATGTTTATGTTTGTATCGTTGAAGTCTTCCCCAGTGGCCTCAGGGAAGATGGCCATAATCCTGGTGAGCTGCCAGAGGTTGTAGTCTGTATTTTTTTTTTATTAGTGGGTGTGTATTCATCCTCAAATGTGAATGCATGTGTGCACATGTTCAACTCTGAGTGCAATGTGTGCGTGTGTGTGAGTCAGTAATTGTGACATGGCTCATACATCATAGCCAGAGCCCGTTTGATTGCAAGCGGAGGGGCCCGGTGATTAATCGTTGGACTCAGCTTCCTGGCCCGAGCTGTGACACCCGGTCACAGAGCATCTGTACTGACACACCTCCCCTCGCCCCACTGCCCTGCTCCAGTGTTCCCCCATACTGCCTACACCCTTACACACACCCACACATGCACCTCAAGACCCCCTGCCTTCCTCTTACTTCTTCCCCAGCACTCCATTACCTGCTGCCCTTCGATGGCCTCCAACAACCTACACCTACCATTCCCTCACCTGTTTTATTTTAGCCAAAGCCTCCCACTCTACTCTTACACACCTATAGTACTTCTGTATCTCCCACAACCTCCTCACACTCTCTAATCCTGCTCCTCTCCCCGGACCTTTCCTCAGCTGTTCATAACATATTAACTAAAGCCTTCTACTATTTTAATCTTATCACCTTTTGCCCCGTCATTTTTATCACAAGTTATGATCCCCTTTGCTCCCCCCCCACCCCCTTTTTTTAGCAGTTACACATACCCTTCTCCTTATCTGATTCTGCACCCCTAGAAATGTATCCTTCATAAAGACACAAGCAGCAAAACACACTTAATCTTAGCAAATGGTCCACAAAACACACACACACATATATCTATCTATATATATATATTCAGTTCCCTCTTCTGTACAGCATCAGCTTCTACCTGCCAGTTAATTGCATGTGATTCAGGTCCCTGAGGCCCAAAGCAGACCTGTATTATAGGAGCAAGCAACCTTTGTTTGCTTTTGGGCTAACAGTTTTAATTCGGTCTGAATGTAGTTGTCAAAATAAGGGTCTCTTTCTTTAGGTATGCATTCCTGTAAATCTCTGCATATAGCATTTAATGTGGTTTGTTTTAAAGAGTGTCTGTTAATTCTGGTATTGCAATGTTAAAAATATAGAAAAGTAAGCAATGCAAGTAATAAGCTGCTGCTCTTTTATGTTGGTTCGAGCTACAAAGAAATATCCCGAAGAAATTACAATCAAATCAATTTGGACTGCATATCAGAATAAGGATCAGTTCCACAAATGGCTGCACTTGGTCAGAGCATTAAGGGAGGGGGGTGGGGGGGGGGAGGCAGTGCGTCCAGAGAATTGTGATTTGCTCTGAGAGACTGGTGCCACTGTTGGAATTTAAGTCCCATATTATACCTTTAATGCAAGCAAATGAAAATAATAAACCAGGTGTCAATGTTTTTTTTTTTTATCTTAAAGAAATACAGTTATATATATCCCAACATCATCTATTTATCAACCCATCTTTTGAAGCTTCCGACTTTACACGTCTGCAGTATAAATTAGAGTTAAAGCATTCTTGGCTATAGGGCTAGTTTCAGCCTCAAATGAATACATATTTGTTGTTCTACCTTGTTATTTATGGTGGTGTATGTAGGATCTTCTAAAAAATAAATAAACTACAGTGCACATATTCATCAGAAATGAAGACAAATGTAACAATAGCACCTTGGCCTCTTTGATGAGTTTCTCATGGCAGAGGGAATTAGCAGGCTTTAGCTACAAAGACTACAGCAGTATAGACTCAATGTTGATTTTTGTCTTTTCATGTGGTTTGTTGACAAAAAGATACCATGTTTAAATATATAAAACCTCTTAAATACAGGACAGGTTTGAGGGATCGAAAAAGAATGCGAGGAAGCAATAAATGCAGGATAACCGTAAATGGAAAACAAAGGAAGGAAGAATCTTTGAGTGGAAGCAAGCAAGGTAGTGAAGAGGAGAGACAGGTTTTGTGTGTCTAAGTGTGTGTGTGTGTGTGTGCGCGTTCCCCTGGCTCTCACCTCCATGCGGTATCAGGATGAGGGATGGTCCTGCCAGCGATCTGCCCAGACCTGGACTCAAGCTCTGCACAAGGATTCCCTGCTGAAACCATTAGTCTGGGCATTAAACACCATTAGAGCACACACACACATTCACGTACACACACATATACACACATACACGTACACACACACGCACACACACACACACACACACACACTCAGAAAATGTGAGTGCTTTCTCCCAGCCTTACACTCACAAATATACATCGATGGCGGAAGCGTGTAGGTTGATGCCCATACAAACACATGAAGATCCTGAACGCACACACCACTTCATGCACACACACCATTCGACGAGAGTGTGGAGGAAAGTGACTGCCAGGAGGATTGGTTCAAGCTGAAGGTAACAGAGCAAGAGGAGAGGAAGGACAATAAGAAAAGGAGGGACAGGAGATATACAGCAGAAGGTGGTAGGGCGTTCAAAAATCCACTTTTCCTTGTATGTCTCATTTCTCTTGCAGTCATCATCTCCATTTGCCTGTTCTAATGCATAATTAATTCACGGCGAGTACAAAATTAATTTCCTGGGTGTGTGTTTTTTTTCTTCTTGTGTAGACTTACCTCATCTTTCTTTCTCACACTCAGCGCATGAATGCTTGTTTCATATCTGCGTGTTGTTTGTGTGTGTATGTGTTCACGATGGAGGCTGGAGCGAGCGTGTCCCCGGCGATCCTGGTGTAATTGGGTTAGTGACAACCAGGACAATGTGACACCTGCAGGTCTCAGCTGCGCCGCTCCCCGCTGAACTGGCCTCAAGTCAGCTGGAGCTCTGTCATCTGGACCGGCCTCAGCTGAAGTGGCCACTCTGGGATAGGTCCAGGGTTAGAGGCTTCAGCGAGCTCAACACACATATCAGCCTGAATACCAACATCATGACTTTAAATGGACAGTAAGAGCAAAAAAAGACAGGGGAAAAAAGCTATATATCATTCATTTTGTAGTTATTTAAACTGCAGCATTTAATGAACTTAAAATGTAGTGAGGCCTTTCTCTTTTTCCATTTCCTTACTTGTATAACACACTTTGCACAAACAGCAGCTTTCACTTTGTATTAATCATTTGAACCACTCTTCATGTATACACCTATCATTCACCAACATGTGCTGTGATTTTTCCCTCCCCTAGATGGCTGCTCCTGCATGGATTTCCACAAATGTTGGTACGCAGCTTCCTTCTTCTTTAATGAAACCCTCCAGAACAAACAGTGGGATCATGATTTTGTCTGCCTGGGAGATTTTAATGCTCTAATAAAAATGCATTTCTCTTAAAAATGTTGACTTTTTCTAACACATTGTCCTTTATTGCTTTTTTTCATGGGCCTCATTTGTTGTTCCTTCCATTCCTTCCGTTTATGATATGCACTATCTTACAACATTTGGGACCAAGGCAATGGAGTGCCAACTAGGAATGGTCTGGATTAAGATGATTAAAGGGCGGTGTAGCATAACGATGTCTTACTAGTGGGAGAAAACGTTGAACTTTTGTGAGAGACAAAAGCCCTTTTCACATTGACATTCCACCAGAGTGCTTTAAAGAAGCTCAGCAGTCACTGCTTCTTTGTACTTTTATATTAAACACCACAACAGCATAATATTGGTGTCCTACTGTGTGATTTGACATTGTGTTACAGCGATGTGGAAGCTCAGGTGGAGTGACACAAACAAACAGTCAAACACTCACATGTGCCCCTCTGACCGGTCGTTCCAGCTCCAACATTTACAAATTGGCAATGTAAAAGGGCCTTAAGAATCAGTGAAAGCATGTGATATCAGATGTGATAGGCAAACTTTTTTAAACCACTATCCTTTTTTAACTGTTAGTTAAGTATGATACTTCTACCCATCCGAGTAGTTTTGGTGTCTAAGCCTTTAAAAAGTTTGATTATCTCACAACATTTCATGATTTCTGTGGTACCTAGGCTACAGGTAAAAGGAAGTGTTCATTCCCATCTGATGGGGTGTCATGTAAGCAAAGCAATGCTGTGTTGTTAAGGAGGAGAGGTGTAAACATTGGTGGTTGTATGGATTTAAGGACTTATTGTTGCATCTCTTTCTCCATTTAAATGTTTAACAAATGCAGGAAACCAAATCATTACTTTCACACTAAATCTTCAGAAAAACTTGAAGGAATTTGAATGAACTCATTGAGTAGTTAAAGCCCAACGTACACTGTACTATTGTATAGAAGTCGTGGTGGAATGTGAACTCATACTGTATGTCCAAACTGTTTATGACGCAGTGCTCACACGGTTAAAGCGGTACAGGGCATTCACAATTGTCAAATAAGTTTCCATCGAAAACTCCCACAGATGGAGGTTGAAGTCAGATTTATGAGTAGGCTATATAATTGGTGTCATACACTCAAATCCACAGGCTATTGGATAAAACACTCTCACTCTCTCACTAACACTCTCTCACCAATAAACACAAGCTAACCAGCAGCTAACTCATAAATATTCATCGGCATGTGGAGGTCTGCAGATATTTCCTGCCAAAGATTCTCTTGTTCATATCTTTCGATTGCAGGGAAGACGAATCAAACAGGCCCGACTACCATGGCACGTTCAGATGCTGTCTGCCAGTTTGTGCAGGCACAAATCAGAAGACAAAAAACAGTCCTGCACAGCTTGGGCTCTGCTCCCACTGTTCGCGTGTTTGCAATAGCAAGACCAAAATTTCAAACGCTCCAAAAGAATCATCATAACTGTCAGGAGCAGCTGATCGGGCTGTGATTGGAAGTCGTACACTTTTGTACACTGCACAATGACTAGGCTGAAATTCGGTCCTTCGAAATAAGTCATAAGACTGACATCTCACTGTGTATCCTAGGTTTAAGATGATAACAGGAAGCTCTGTGCTGTTCTCTTTAAGGCATCTTGTGGCCTGAGCATCACTGCCGAAGAATCCCACATACATGCAGGAAATAAACTCTGCTGGTGTGTGACAGCTTCCCGGATGTCCTCCTCCTCTCATCAGGCAGAACTTGTGATCACAGACTGATAGCTTCACACAAACGTCTCCCTGTCACATCACATTTCTGCAGCTTCTGTCTGAGTTCTGTCTCTCCAGGCCCGAGTGGCGGCAGACCATGCTAACCAGCGCGACGCCATCGGAAGCTAATAAATCATCTGTGGTTTTATTTCAGATTTATTCGGACCATAATGAAGACGCGATGGGCCCCAGGCTGTAACCGACGGCGACAGGGTGACACTGATGAATGGCTGAAGGTGCGTTCTCTACAGTTGGAAGGACAGGGAGGACTGTCAGGCTGTGTGTGTGTGTGCGTGTGTGTGTGTGTGTGTGTGTGTGTGTGTGTGTGTGTGTGTGTGTGTGTGTGTGTGTGTGTGTGTGTGTGTGTGTATGTGTGTGTGTGACAGGGTATGTGTGTGATTAGTTGCACTCCAAGAATCTGTTAGATCACATATAAACGCATTATATTTTCAAGGTAAAGTAGGCCTATTACTCTTTAGATAGACATCTTTAGATGTGGTATGGGTATCTAAAAAGACTCGAACCAGCGCCAGAATCATGCCTAATGTCTCTATCTCCATTTGAAATGTCTTAATCTTTATAACCTGAACCAACATGACCATAAAGTACATCCAAATCATTTTCATTGCCGCCATCTCTCTTGTCTTCATCATTACCTTTGTTATTTGAGTATTTGGCATTTAACAATCATATTCACAATCGCCTCCAATCTAATTCTTTTTTTTGCGGAGCTGGTGGCCTAGTGGTTGGTGTGCATGCCCCATGTACATGTATTGAACTGAATAAACGAAGAAAAATCTCGGACATGCAGGAAAATGAATGGACAAAGCAGAGAACTGCTACAGAGCATGTACCCTGTTGTGATTTCGTAGAGTATCATCCATATGTTCTTTAACATGTTATTATGGAAACAAATTGTTCATAACAATATCAAAACATTGCTCTTAACTTCACCATCATTATCATCACCATTATCACACTGATCATCATAATCAAACCGCTGAGCCTTGACCACCACCCTCACCTTGTTTACTCTATTACATGTGAGTGTGTTTTGATAGCGTGCTCTTTTTGTGTCATCACAGTCTCTCCCCCCCTCCCACGTCAGCCAAGGACAAATCGACTCAGTCGACTCAATGCTTCAAGCCAATGCGGCTTCCAGTCATCTTGTCAATCAATGAATCCATACACAACTCATCTCAGCTGACACAGTACAGCACAGCACTTTTTGAAGAGCACAAAGAGACGCGAGTACACAACACATTACACTGTAGCAAAATGTATTACAACACGTTTCATTTCTCACCCAGAACAGAAAAAACAGGCTGTAAATGTACAGTATGGACTTAAATAGATCATGTAGCGGTCTCCCATGCAGTAGATAGCCTACTCTTATCAACTTCAAACAAAGCATTGTAATGTATTCCATAAAGGACTTTTTTTTGCTGTTTTATAGGTTCACACTTTTACAATGTTCACTTCAGTACATTGAGCTATTACTGTAATGCCACTACTATTTGCAGTAACTAGTAACGTATCCAGTTACTTCCAGATTCAATAACGCTGTTACAATTATTGACATTTAAAAGCCAGCGTTTCTTTTAACTTTGGGCTATGTGAAACAGCCGACAAAAACACATGATTAAGGTTTATTGACATCGATTTGGCGGGCCAGGTTATGCTAACGGTAATGCTAACATTAATTCTAACGTCAGCTAAACAACACACTTCTAGAGAGCTCGTTGCTGCAAACAACCCAAGACCCAGGGGAAGCTCACGTTAGTTCGGCAGACCAAGGCTTTATTTAAAACACCGCCTGCACCACAATCTGTTAGCCAGACTACTGATAGACAGGTATATTACCGGTGACCTGCTTCATACCAACTGTTGAGTTGTCAGAAATACCTACAAACTGAAAGAGTGTTTTTTAAAGTTATTAAAGTGTTATTTTAAATGTTCGAGATGTCACAGCACAATTCTTCCACAGCAACACTAAAACATGTGAACACTAATATGAGGATTGAAGCAAATAAAGTAACGCTGAAGTTACTTTCCGAGGTAACTACCTTTATAATGCAGTAACTCAGTGACTTAGTTACTTTTTGATTCTAGTATAGTACCTGTAACTACTTACTTATTTTCAAAACTGGCTATGAGTATTCTACATAAACATGTGGAATCTGGGGTCAGGAGATATGAGTCTTAAGGGTTCTAGACAGTTTCTTTTTGTAGCAGGTTTTAGGGCATGCAGGAAAAACACTATGTATGGAGAGCAAAAACAGACTTAAGCTGTAATGACATCCCTGTTCCTATCCGTGGTCATTCTGCAGACAATTTATTTATCTCTAAAAACAGACATCTAAATTCATTTGATTAAAAAAATACAAATAAATTCAGCTTGAGCCAACTTTGAATAATAAGTCTTGGCTGGAAGTCGTTTATGGCTAACTGCTGGCTAACTAAAAAGTCTGCCATCGTTCCCAGAGCATTATGATTGATCATTGATTGTCATAATTGAGCTGTGAGGAGATGATAGAAGGAAAACAATGTGAATTAATTGCAATGAGTTTTGATTGTATGGAATGAAAAGCTGCTTCCCGAGCACACACCAATTTATTTGCTATTGATTGGAGTTGATTGTTCAGTAGTATTTCATGTACCAAACATAACCTGCTCCACAACAGGTTAAGAAAAAAGACTTCCATGAGTGATTATCACTATTTACAATAAGCTGTGTTAATTAAAAAAAAAAAAACGTTTTAATTTGTTTCTCCTTCCACACTTATGCAGCATTTATCTTATGTGAATATTATTTTTCAAATGGTAAAAAAATCTGTCATGCATTTTAGTTTCATACACAAGGCATCTGTCTGCTCAGATGCCGTCAGGGCTGTGAAATGAAGAGGATAACTTTCTGTTGCCTCTACCTCTCTCTGTGATCTTTCATTTTAAATGTCAGTGTATCACAATACACAGAGATTAGATCTGTGTGACAGAAGAGCAGCCAATGTATCTGTTTGTCTTCGTTTTGTTCCTATCTGACAGGGGGGGGGGGGGGGGGGAGGAGAGGTTACACACTTCTCCAGCTCACCACCACTGCCAACGAAGACGTTAAGACATTTTTCTGTAATTAATACAAATCTGTATAAAAAAAAGTGAAGCCCAGATAAGAGTATGAGGGCAACCACGTGTAGAGAGGATGCTGCAGATGCTAATGTTAAAGACGTTATGGCGGTCACTAGCCACAAACAGTGCTAGAGCTGCAAAGGATTCTCACAGTCACCACAGCCGGGTCTGTCACAGTTCTGTAGAGGATCTGGGAATCAGTTGGCTATCGTCTGAAAAATTGCATAGCCCCTGGGAGTTAGAGACAACTTTTTCAGGTATGATAATGAGAAATATCATCTAAGAAGGGATCATTTTCTGCACTTGTGTTTATCTTAATTTTTACAATATGCTACAATATGAAGTGTTTCATTCTACTTGACTGTTCCCGAGGTTTGTGCAAGTTTGGTTCACATGGTAGTTTCATCAGCTCATGGAACAAAAGAATTGGTATTAAAAAGGCACCTGCTGGATTTTCTGTAAACAATGCTTTTGTTCCTCTAGATTTTTATTAATGTTTTAGATCGGGTTTGTTTGGGGGGGAAACACCAACCTTTATGTTTTAACAGCACTATTGCTTCAGCATCCTTAAAACGTTTGGATATAAATTTGGATGTGAAATAAGTACATTTAACATTTTTAATGTGTCAGATATTGAGAAATGTGTATTTCAGATACGGAATCAGAGCAGTGATGTATTCTTCAAGCTTTTTTTGTATTTAGTATTTTGCACTGTAATTTGTGTGGGTACAGTGTGTGTGTGTGTGTGTGTGTGTGTGTGTGTGTGTGTGTGTGTGTGTGTGTGTTAGAACTCAATCAGCCTGTCTCTCTAATTACTGCTGTTTGTCCGTCGTGAGACAACATGAAGGCACTTGGCCTCTCCAGCTGACAAGCACCAATGAAAGGACAGATAACACACTCCTCCTTTACACCAGACTGGCACCATCTCGCTCCTTCCATCTTCATCACTTCCTCTCACACACTCTGTTACACTCCTTCACTCTGCCTCTCCAGCGCCGTTCTCCTCCTCTGCAAAGCCGTCACTCACTAGCTGCAGAAATCTCTAACACAATCCCTTATCCAGTTATCTCCCCTGTCTCTTCCCATTCTCTCTATCTTTCTCTTTGATTCCCGTTTCCTATCCTCTGCCCTAATAGTCTAAATGAAAAGTTGTGATCTGTGCACTATATTTGCAACATGGTATCACCCTGCGGGTCCTGAAGTCTTGTATGGATGACAAACACACCATTATTATACACATAACACAAGCACACACACACACACACACACACTACCTATAGGTGCACAGAGCCAGTTAATTAGAGCTGGAGGCCCCTCTTTCCTAACGAACCTGAGGGTAATTAAAGAGCCCCTGGACACGGGTGTGTCTGCGAGCTGCTTCTAATTAAGCCCCAGCGAGCTGATTTAGCTAATTAGCTAAAGGCTCAATGTTCGACACCAAAGCATTGCAGCCCCTCAGAACACAGGAAGTTACAATGTTCCCACACCGTCCCTGGCAACACTTTCATTTCCTCAGGCATTAATCACTAGTTACAACTGTCACCATAGTGACTACCGTGTGGGAGAGGAAGAAGTGGGGGCAGCTGCAACCCTGGGGGGTGAGAGGTTTTGAACCAGTCATGTTTAGGGATGATGAGACCAATCATAAAACAGCCGGTATTTTTTGTTAATATCAAACAGATACTGATACATCGGTTATTATACAAGAAAACACTCATTTATGTGGACAATAGCAATAACTTCCCAAATCAAACAAATAAATTAAAGTCTATCCAGTCGTTGCCAGAAGGTTATTAATAACTTGGATAATTAGCTATTTAGATAATTTTTCAAACAGATTGAGTTTCTTTTTTTTGTGAGATAGTTGAACAAAGTTGTTCATTTATTAGAATCAAAGCAAAGAGTCTGAAGTTGCCAACTCTGAACAGTTTTGCTTGCAATAGTTGTGAGAGTTTAGTTTCTCTGTTCCCTTATTCATAACTTGTCTAAATGTTGATACAGTTGTTAACCTTGTTAACCTCGGTTATATCTCGTTACAGATATAACCGATCTTTGTAGGAGCAATATGTACAATATCTACTGAATTAAATCATGAACTTACTATGTCATCAGACATTAAGGAAACATGCTATGTTAAGGTGCTGGCTTCTCTGACAACAATACAGCAGTAGGTATGTCCTCCTTCTCAATTGTGATTCGGGTCTGTTTTTGTCTTGAAGAGAAGGTAGGCGGTTTATAAGGCACCCACACACAGTCGTATTGGATGCCCCTCAGTTTGCCACATATGAGACCAGTTATCACGGCAAACCAACAGGTGCAAGCGAAATGTTTCACATATACTGTATCTAATTCTACCCGACCTAAAAAAGCCTAAACATTTTTCTAATAAGCTCCACGACTAGAAACGTGGTAAAATTAGCATAAATATTATTGAATAATGGAGAGAGGTCAGAACGCAGAAAGGTTTAAAGACCGATGCAGAGCTGGCTAAACACTGAAGCTTCAGTGAATACTTGGTTTGCTTGTTAAGGATCTTTGTATGTTGTTTAGTTTACCATTCTAAAAATAACATTAAGCGAAGCGTTGCATGTCGTCAGCATAATGTGTAAGGCTAACACTTTAAGGATAAGCAGGAACAAAAGTCGGACAGAAGTTAGTGCTGTTCTTCTATCGCAGGTAGGAAGACTTGATATCACTTAATCTGTTCGAGTGTTTTGTAAGTCCTCCCGGAAATCAGAAAACTTCTAAGACACGTTCCAGAGAAGATGTTCATATCGTTTCATTTGCCTTTTTTCATCACTTTTTGTCTTGTCTTTGTTCCTCTCTCGAGCTTGTGTCACCAATAACTCAGCATCCAACTTCATAGCCGGAGCGCATCTGATCCCCATTCATTTCCGCCGTGGGAGAGGGAGAGCTGGCGTTGGCCACTAAGGCCCTGATCAATCATGATCTAGCATGACAGCTTGCATTAGAGACAGAAAGATAGAACGATGGAGCGATACAGAGGAAGAGAGCGGGAATGTGAGCTATTCAGACATGGGTATTTTTCTTTGGGAGCTGCGCGTGATTTGTCGACATGACCAGATGTGATCAGAAGACGGTCAAAGGGAGACGACTGAGAGGAGGGGGGGGATGAAAAAAACATTCCCAGCCCTGTTCGTTATTAAGAGATTAAATCCCATCTCTGACAGACTTGTCAGAGCTGGAGACAGAATCAAGCACGGCCGGTAATTTGACTAGTTCCCTATCCCTATCTCCTCGGCGTTCAGTTGGCCGATGACAGCCAGGCGACAGAGCGTTGAATATGCAAGATGTCTCGCTCTTTTCCTCTAAACTCTCCCGTCTAAGTCGCTTTTGAGCTCTGTCATGGCTACCTGAGAGACATACACACTCACAAAAAAATGTATGCAAACACACACGCACACACAGCCTGTGAAATTGAAGAGTCTAAACCATTCGCATCCTCACCAAGACATGTTGACTCCCCTGGATATTGATGGATGAAGGCTTGCAGGTTCAGGTCCCTCGTTTTTAAGAACTAGCATTAACCTCTTTCTCTTTCATGCGTGTGTGTGTGTGTGTGTGTGTGTGTGTGCATCTTCACTGACAGTTCCTGTTAGCCTGTTGTGTGGATTCTTCCAGCACACCCACAGTGACTCCACTCAGGCCAGGTGTTATTTTAACACTCACTTTCAGAAGATGAACGAGGGACGCTTTCCTTCCTCCTCCTCCTATCTCACACACTCTCATCCTCTGTTCCCCCCAGTCTCATCCCTCCAGTCGGAAAAGCCTGACCCAGTATTACTGTGACATTATGGGGCCACTTACCGCCCTGCTAAAATAAACCCCAGTGAAGGAGCCGTGTGACAGAACGGGGTTACAGCGTGCCGTCGTGCAAATTAATCAAACAAATAAACGAGGAATTTAGACTTAAACAGGGAGGATCTCTCCCTCCTCTCCCATCTGCTCTCATCTCTCCCTTCCTTTTTTTTTTCCTCTTGCATAGAGACACTTTCTGATTAAAACACACAGACAGACAGGCATGCACACACACACACACACACATTACTGCAGAAAAAGCAGCGCCCTGTGCAGTCACAGGTGAGGTAGCCTCCAAAGCAGCTTCAGTCAGACTGGTTTGGCATTCATCCCCTCACTCATGTCTTTGTATCGTGGCAGCTGGAACTGCTACATAGCTTTAGCTTCTTCACAGTCAGGCAGATGATGATTGCTGCTGGCGACACACAGCAGCTAGGGATAAACCACAATTCTTGATTTAAAGATTTCTATCCAAATTTTAGTCAAGCAACCCTTTTCCTATGTTTCTTGTCAAACTTCACACATAACATTCCTAATCTGTCAGCACAATAAAACATATCAAGACCTTAAGGTTTGTCATGCTAACAGGCACGACAACTGTAGCATCACTAATGAGCTCAGTGTTCATGTTACGTTCTGTTGCAGTTTTGTATTGATGCAAAGCTTGCCAGGGATCATTGCCTTTATTGTTGCTTTTGTGGGTGGTGCAATCATTACATATGGAAATATTAAAGGCTACCCACGAAATCACTCAAAAGCCTTCTTGGTTTATTTTAGTGTTGTGTATATTAAGGTGGTGACATCATTTATATGTTATTCAATCATTGTTACACATTTAAAAACGTTCCCTGTTTCAACACGTGACTATCGTGTTATCTAGAAGGAGAAAAAGACGTGACTTAACGTAATGTGTTGTTTGTAAGTTGAACAGAAGTGCATGCCATTTCTTTACAGACTGCACTTTTGTCCTTCTCAGATATGCACTCCTGAGGAATGTTCCCAATTGCTTGTTCACACATCCCTCGCTGGAAGTTTTTCAACCAACCAGGAGTCTCTGGTGGCAAGCCTAGCAAAAAAAAGGACGCGGTAGTCAAGAAACCGAGTCGGATGCTATCATGACAGTATTTGCCTTTATATCAGTGCTTCATGTAATAGGACATATTCACATTATAAACAAAAGAGCGGAGAAGTGACTGGAGAGAAAGAAAAAAAAACTAAACTAAACTAATTGTAAACTGCAAGTTGTTTCATCAACAAACAAACAAAGAGGAAACTTTAGATGTTCTTACTTATTAAAGAAACTTTAATCTCTTCTTCGATGACCAAATTACATTCCCTTTCATACGTCAATGTTATCGCAAGTATGGTCCTGGATAGTTCTGATTTTAAAATGTAAAAAGTGATACATGGTCAACATTGTTCCAATTCTTCTATTTTGGAACATTTTTCCAAGATTTAGCGACTAACATCCTTCCCAGCCAGCCCACCTTTAGATTTTTTACATGCTTTCTTTTCACCTCTGCAAAAAAAAAATACTTTTTTGCCACTGTCATTTAGTTGAAAGGTTTAAAGGGCTCTTGAATCAGTGTTTTGCTTAAATAAGAATCTAATTCTCTTATTTTGGCACCTGTTGGTTCATGACAATCATCCAATCATTGAGTCATCTCTCAACACTCTCAGATGAATCCTGGTGTAGCATGATGTTCACCATAGCAGCGAGGCCCGTTCTGCATGCAGGAAACATCTTGATTAATCTCGACGATGACAGTGCGACTCTTGATGCGGACGGCTCCACATTGATCCGTAATGAAGCCATTGAGCCGCATGACGAATGGAGGGGAAGGAAATGTGTGAGCACATGATTAATGAAATAATTTATTAAGTAATTGGATTGACTTAATTATTTATTTCTCAGTCCTCGGATCTGGGAAAAGTTTGATTACATATTCAGATTGGTGGGGATGCAATGAGGTGAGCAGTGTTCTGCTTTTGACGTCTTTGGAAAGATCAAAGCTACAAAATGAGCTGGAATGTTTCATTCAAGTCTGAGCCAAATAAACTCCACTCTTTTTACCCCTTTTCATCACATCGCAGGAACATTTTTTTCCAGCGACTTGTGATGATTTGTTTTTCAGGTGCTGAGATAGATTAACATCTTTGGGAGTCTGTCTCATGAGCTCTCAAGTCAAGCCAAACACAATTGTTTCATATTGTTAATGAAATCGATGATTAACTATCTAAATGAAGAGTGAATTCTCTGATCCTATTCCCATATGTGACTCTCAGCTCCTCTGGAAATAGATTGTGCGATTCCACGTAGACTTTTCCATCTGCTGCCTGCTGTTGCGGGGTGTGTGTGATGTTTCCTGGACCTGCTGTCAGGACTGCGAGCCTTTCCAGGGAAAACATGCAGAAATCTTGGACCTTATTTTGAAAAGCACCATGAATTTCACCATATGTCGTACCTGGCATTAGAGCTTTCATTTCACACAAACTCAAATGAAAATCCCCTTCTGATTTCCCACAGCACATCAGAAACAGTTCACTTATTGTGTAATGCAGCATTGAACTATGCATACACATACACACGTTTTTATCACCTTCTCTGTCTGTACTGAAGCATTTGATACTCTAATCAAATAAGTCAGAATTACAGATTACTTTCTTTTGTGTGTATTCCTATTTTACCTTCACAGGATTTGCTGAGTATATCTGTTCTTCTGTTAGCTATGGCCTGCTTCACGAGGCAAACACAATGCTATAGTTTTAATTATTCTCCTGTCATTCACTAGTGTTTCATCAAGCAGTGGCAGTAAGCAGGAAAGGGGTAAAGTCTGTGTGGAGAGCAAAAGTGGGGGGAATCCAATCTACTGTAATGCAATCCTGGAACCCATTGGCAACAATTCAGCTTTAATTAGTTTCTTTTAACAGATACACAGACGCAGCTAATAATACACTCTTAGGTGGTGTTTCTCAACACCAACTCCTTGCTTCTCAAGTTACCTGTCGGACAGTAAACAATGGCAACACTAGGAAACAAATGTCTTCTCCGGAAGTCCTTTATTGTGTACCTGTGGCTACACCATCAATCAGTCAATCCATCAATCTTTATTTGTATAGCGCCATCTCATAACAAATGTTATCTCAAGACACTTCACAAAAAGCAGGTAAAAGACCTTACTCTTTGTTATGTTACAAAGGAGCAGGTAAAACACCTTTCTCATTGTTATATTATCTACAAAAACCCAACGTTAATCCATCATGAGCACTAAGCAACATTTAGCAAAGTTACAGTGGCAAGAAAAATCTTCCTTTTCAGAGGCAGAATTCTTGGGCAAAACCAGACTTACGATAAACAGCCATCTGCTAAAACGTCAGCTGAAAAATGAAGCCCACAGAAGTTGGTTGTTGCTGAGGCTATGATGTCGCCAGGTGATAGCTGGCTTAATTCCAAGGTTGTTCTTGTGGAGTTCTCGCAGTTAAATATACTAGTCTGTCTTGTCTGAGTTAAGACCAGTTCAACTTGTAATGCACATATCCTGAAATACAAAAATGACAAGGGTAACCCTGCCACTCAACAAAAATAATGGTTTAAACTTTTTTTGCAAAACCTTGAAAATATTTGATACCAAAAACATCAAAGTGTTTGATCTCTTAAATACTATTAAATGCCATCTGAACGGTTTAATGTCTTGGTTATGTTGTGTAATTTAATGGATGAGGTGCAAATTGTGATGGGGAGGAGGTCTGGATCCATGAATAGGTTAAACATTAGTCTTTGTTCCAGGAGACAGAGGTTAATGTGTCATGTGATTCAAAGAGCCAACATTGAATTAATACTTTTAACCAAACAAATTCATAATTTCCTGAATAAAACCAACTATATTAAGTCCCAAAAAAAAGATATATGACAAGGTGTGAAACTATAATGTGTAAATGTAAACTTAGCTTATTTGCAGGTAACTCTGTAAGATGCTTGCAAACAAAAACAAACAACTCAGTTCAAGCCACATCCACACAATGTGGTGTTATGAGGTCATGCTAACTACCATGGGGGGTAAAATATTAAATTTTTGTACACATATACAACTATATTTTGTGATAATTGAAAGAAATATTTTCAGTTCTTCATTCAACAGTTAGTCCGTGATTGTTGCTCCAATCTGGACGTTAGGTAAAATAACTTCTTTCGTCTAAAACAGCTCAAATGCCAAAGATTTTCAAATAAAATGAAGGATTGATTTTCTTTCAATAGATGACTTGATTAATCATTGCAGCGTTAACCAACTTACAATCCAGACACAGAGCTCTTTCACTACAACAGGCTACATTTCCTGCTCTTCATCAGGTGTCCTGCAGACTTCTCCCTGTACTTCGCTCCTTTGGTTTTATATCTCCGTGATGGCCAATCAAATAAATGGTTATTACTAAGTGTTTTAACTAAAGATGTAATGGTTTAAATGGATCCTCTGATGTTTTTGCTAGAGCTATAAAAGCATGCACATATGAGCCTGTGTGTGTTTGAATGTGTTTGTGTGAGCATGTGTTTCTATGCAGCATGCGCATGTCTCACTGCGTCCTATCAGAGATGATTGTGCATCCATCAGTATGCCGTTAAGTAGTGGCCAGTGAGGATATGAAACGTCTCTCACTTTGGGGCTGTCGTTGATCAATGCTCATAAACATTTAATATCATAATCAGCCGTCGGGAGGCACAATAACACATCAGCCTTAACAGCTCTGGGACAGCAGGACAATACACACACATACATGAAGACACACACATCCTCATGAACAACTGCATGCAAAGACTCACTTCTTTTGTGTTAACATCTCTGCTACACTGAGTATGTATATTTTATATATCACTGCTGCGGAGGTGGAAACACACACATTAGAAATCTTCCCTCACACACCATTTAACAAACACATACCATCAACCATTTAAGCAGTAAAATAGTGTGTGCGCAGAGTGTGTGATGTTGTGCTGTGGTCTGGGTGAGGGATGAAAGAGAGAGACATTTGGGGGAGGCTACGGGGTAGAGGAAGGGGGAGTATTATCTGGGGAGGGCTTTACAAAGTAAGCCAATTTATACAAGGTATCTCGGCTCGAATTAGCGGCTAATGACTCTATTAGCTTTCATTTTTGCACCGAGGAGATTTGCCTGCATAAATTAGGACCCGATCATTGGCAAAGTGTCACAGCCAAAGGACAGTTTATAAATACAACAGCCAGGCCCTGTCAGCCGCACCGGGCGCTGATATAGACGTCTCTGCAGACTTTGTCGTTGAGCGCAACAGACTCATGCCAGTCAGAAGGTGACAGGGGACCGTGGGGGTCCCGGGGGGAGCTTTCTTACCGTCGTCCCTGAAAAGGTCAACTTGACGCGGGCACAGCACATCGACCTGCCCCCCTGTCGTGGCCGCTGATAAAAATCAGATAAACTTAAGACCACTCATCGATCCGGGCTGCAGAGCCTTAGGCAAATGTTGGCCGAGGCCCTCCTCCTCTCCTCTTTCTCCTCATCCTCCTCCTTCTCTTTCTGCATATGATTACACACAACAAATTAAAATAAGGTTTGGGGGACAGAGAGAAAGAGACGGAGGGAGAGGGAGAAAGAGAGAGGAAGGCAGGAATTCGTGTTCCTCTGAGGAGAAGAGGGAGGGGAAGTTATTAAGAGGTGAGGGGATGAGAAGTGGGAGTCGGCACGGTAAGATTAATCGCAGAAATTTGAGCTGAGACAGGGAAATTTCATTAACTATGAGAGCACTTGTTAGAGCTAAATGGTCAGAGAGGGGAGGGAGGTGGAAGGGGGGGGTGAGAAAGGGTGGATCTTCAAAGTGGAAAAAAAAAGAAAATCAGAGACTTATCACATCCTTTTGCATTCCTCTCCAAGAACAGCATGGGTCCTATATTGTCTCTTGTTTTTTTTCTTGCCGTCCATGTCTTTTCCGTAAGCTGTAAAGTCCGAAAAGTTTGCAGAAACCGGGATGAAGACACAACAGCTGTGGGAAAGAGTGATGGCAGAAGAGGCCCTGCAGCAGGAAGGATACGGAGCCAAGCAGAGGGCCAGGAGTCACAGTTAGCGAGAAGAGACGAAGTACAAACTGCTGCAAAAACGACAGAATTACAGCAAAACTCCCGGAGAAGTGAGTTACACATACAGAGGTGCAGCACGTCTACACATCTGGCGGGCAACCTCCGTAATCAGACCACACATCCTCATTGCGTCTCCCTGTGTGTCTGTCTGCTGCCCTCTGCACCCGCACTATCTTTACACACTTCCTCCCTGCATCACTTTCCCCACAAAACCACACACTGTATACACACTGTATACACACAGGCACGCACACTCACTCAGTCTCTGCGTCTCTCTCAGGAGGACGAGCATTACAGCTCAGGGCAAAGAGGTGCAGATAAGGGGACAGGAGTGTGACGAGAGCACAGGCCCATAACCACAGATAACAGTCTTATTTGTGCACGTGTCTGCGCGTGTATGTGTGTGTGTGTGTGTGTGTGTGTGTGTGTGTGTTTTCATTTCTGTGCGTGTGTGTGAGGCCTGTAGTCATCAGGGTGTAAGTGGGAATGATGAGGGTAACCCCGTTATCAGCTCTGTCTGTGTCAGCACTTCCATCTGCCGTCGGCTCTCCTGCCAGTGTGTGTGTGTGTGAATGTGTGTGTGTGTGTGTGTGTGTGTGTGTGTGTGTGTGTGTGTGTGTGTGTGTGTGAATGTGTGTGTGTGTCACTACAGGGCAATAGTTGTCTTGTGAGCAGGAAGTGCAGTCTGGGTCAGACTGGTGACACATGCAGCGCAGCCTTTAGTATCTAAGGCGGTCTCTTATTCTGCTTCTGCTGTTAGAGTTTGAGTGCATGTTGACATGTGTGTCTCTGCGTGTGTTTTTGTGGGTGATTTAAGCCCTATTATGAAAAAGGAGGAATTGAAGTTTGTATCTAAGAAAATATATCAACTTACTGGATCAGCCCTCTTTACCTGTTAATATAGCACACCACTTATTTTAACTTCAGTCTGCAGTTTCTAAAGTGTTGTTGCATCACAGTCTTTTATCTCAGAATGCCTATTCTGAATTTGCTTCATTACCAACTTATTGGTTTAAAAAGGTGTCTAAAGTGATGAAGACGCAGATGCTGTTAGCAGCAGAGGAGGTATGAGTGAGTGTTGGAATGAAGCCATTGTCCACAGCTTTAGTCCTCTGCTGCCAACTAGTGATGGGATTATAGAACTGCACAAACTCACTCTGAATTTAAGGAGCCTCTTATTGTACTATCCTCTGTGACTTCTCTATCAGCTTATTGTAGAAACAAATAGGCACGTAGAATAATGCTTATTTGCGAGGATTTTAAATGTAATGCTCAAGGATGTTGATAATCATAAAAAACACTTTATTCTTTTGGGGAAACTTTACAAGGCTTTAAAATTAGATATTGGAAGGTTTTATCTGGGATTTATGTGGGAACTTGCAGTGACTTTTTCCTCTAAAGTCATAAAAAGGTTCTCAATATTGTTCTACTTTATTAAAAAACGAGCGAAGTCTCTGTTTTACCAGAGGAATATTCAGAAAGCTAAAGCTATTACTTTGCATGCAATAATACCAAACTCGTTGTGTCTAGTAGTCTTTTGTATTTTTCTCTACATGACTTTCTCAGAAAGCAAATATTTTCTTTTCACTCTGCGGGAGAGTTCAACTAGAGCTCTCTGATGACATATGGTGCTCATTTTTTAAAATGTCTCCTTGGCACTTATGCCTCTAATTGTAGTATAATGGTTATGCGTTCACTGCTAAATCATATTGTATCTATATCAGAGATCTCTATCTTACTATGGGACGTCACAAAAAAGTTTAGCTTGTTTTTATGCATTAAAATAAACTACAGTGACCATGGCTACTGTGTTATCTGAAGCTATTCTGCCTCTTTTCTCTGCACACATAGCACTAAACACACCAGATGCAACACAAAAAGTAGACTTTATCATCCTAAATGTATGTATGTGTTAAAAAACATGATTCATGTGGACAAATTGCTAAATAACTCATAGGAGATGGGTCATTATGATTACACAGAGTGCTCCCTGCTGGCCATTATCATTCAAGTGCATCTTTACACTGAAGGACACAGCAAACCCTGCTTGGCTCTGAGGCTGTGGTACTATTTGTGTGTGCGCGCCCGCGTGTGTGTGTGTGTGTGTGTGTGTGTGTGTGTGTGTGTGTGTGTGTGTGTGTGTGTGTGTGTGTGTGTGTGTGTGTGTGTGGATGGGGGGTTGGAGTGAGGATGGAGACAAAGCTTTTTTTTTTTTAAGAAAAAAGGAACAGGTGCACTTATTATTGCAAACAGAGTTATAAGGACACTTCGATCAACAGTGCATTAACACTGGAGTAACTTTGTGCATCTGAAAGTGTGTGTGTGTGTTTGGGTGTGTGTGTGTGTGTGTGTGTGTGTGTGTGTGTGTGTGTGTGTGTGTGTGTGTTTGGGTGTGTGTTTGTGTTTGTGTGTAACCCTGAAAGCTTTAACGTCTAAAATGTGATCATAAGCTGCAGTGGACAGTAAAAGATGCAGATAGGCTCAGTAAAGTATCTGTTATTTTTTAAATCTAATATGGATGATTCAGTGCGCAGCCTCTCAATAAAACGCTGCAGTAAATGGCCGCTGGATTCATCTGTTACCATAACCTGACCATAAGGTTAAGTGTACCTAATAGTTACAAATGAGAGGCGGACCGTTACTTTTGTTTATTGGCATGCTTTCTGTAAGGTCCCCTCTCTGATTCCAGTAATATAACATGTGGCTCTCTCACCGCGCTGCAGAATGAGATTAGACTCTGACATGGGCCCCGCATCATCCAGATGAGCCCACACCGTGAACTCTTCACCGGGGCACGGCACGGCACGGCACGGCGGCGAGACGACGCACGGAGGCGGAATATCCGAGCAGGAAGGCAGGCAGGAGAGAAGACACAGGCTGCGCGCTCCCTGGAGCTCCAGGCGCTTGCTTGTGCTCCTGCAAAAATTACTCATTCAAGTCTGCCATCTAGCGGCGGAAAAACACAATTACACCGTCAGATGTGAGTACCTGGTTTATGTAGGCTATCCACTGACAAAATACCATGCAAATCCTATAGTAGTGGTATAATTATTGCATATTGTGCTTTTTATAACCTCTCCGGGGCTGTGAAGTAAATAACACATTACCAGCTAAATAACAATGAAATCAAGATATCCTATCTTTCTAAACAAAGATTACGTGGCTTTTGGTTTATGTACTTTAATTTAGCCTACAAATTGTAATAATGTATTACATTTTTGTCTTGTTTTATTATTGTTTAAGCAGTCTATTTTATTGCATTTCCATTTGGCCTGACTTGAAAAAATATATTTCCATGTTGTGTATTAGAAATGTCAAAAATGTCATGATCCTTGTATAAAAAGTAGGCTTTATCGTGCTCTTGAACGGAACAAATTCTGCGACTCTGATCAGTAAGCTATATTAAGTTTTTATATTGCCAAGTACATTTACACCTACGAGGAATTTGACTTGTTGTTTGGTGCACAACAATTCGCAAATCTTATTTGTAGCTCATGAATTCCCTCTATTTAGAAAACTTCTTCATTTTGTTATAAATCTTTCAAATGCAGCATGAAGAGTCTTTATGCTATCCATGAGGTCAACAATTTGATCTCAGAAAAAGGCATGCTGTGTGGAGGGGAAAAAAATAGAAAGTGATTCATTATAAGTTACTTTAGATAAGAGCAGAAATACTGAAAGTACAACAGTTTTTGGTTTAATCTAATATCTGTTTTTCAGTAAATTAAGATTACTTAACATGGACATGTATTTAATCCAGATGATAGATAGATAGATAGATAGATAGATAGACAGACAGACAGACAGACAGACAGACAGACAGACAGACAGACAGATAGATAGATAGATAGATAGATAGATAGATAGATAGATAGATAGATAGATATTCTACAGATAGAGATGTATACAGAGATCAGAAGGAGCTGCAGTAGTAGAAGGAGAAACAGGGTGCGTTTTATTGGCCTGGTTTTATTGCTCTCACTCAGGACTCATATCCTGAGTTTAACAGGGCCAAAGGCAAAGGTTTTGAAGTGTGTTAATGTGAGCGAGTGCATGCTTGTGTGTATTTGTGTGTGTGTGTGTGTGTGTGTGTGTGTGTGTGTGTGTGTGTGTGTGTGTGTGTGTGAGAGAGAGAGAGAGAGAGAGAGAGTGAGAGAGTGAAGAAAGCAGATAAGTGGAAGTTACTGCTTATTACTGAGGGTTGCACATATATAGGCCATGGCCACATTGGATTGGTTTTAACAAGCTGATGTTGGCCAGAGAGTGTGCTACTGATGAATTCAGAGAGGACTGGTCATTTCTCTGGCAGGTTTTCCACCTTGTATTAAAAACATGCACTGTGAGGTCTGATTCAGTGGAAATGAGAACATTGAAGATTTCAGAGGGAGGAAAATAACCAACATTATTTATTTATTATGTTAGCTGTCGTCCCCGTTTTCTCATGCTCAAAAGAAAGTTTGACAAAAGCTTTTTAACCAGTTCCAACATCACAATATTTACATATCTTGTTAATAGCGTGACCGACTGTGTTTCCCAGAAGGCCTGAGATGCATCCTTGCACTGGGTCATTTTACAGTTTGTTTATAATGAAAGCAAACAAAAGCTTATTTCCTGTTATTTAATCCGTTTTAGAATGCACAGAACCACGATGAAGATAATGAAACAAAATGATGTTGTTTTGTTGTGATTTATCAGTGCAGTCATGAAGGTTATGTAAGTGTGGACTGCTGCAGAGTTTGTGCTCTGCAAAAACCTTTAAGGAGCCGTGGGTGAACCTAAGCTATAAGGCTCTTTAGTGGCCATGTGTTATCTTTTATATTCTATTCACATTGATAAAAACTCTTTAAAGTTTGGAAATTTACACCCTGGGGTTTGAGCAGGTCAATCCTGTGTCTATTTTTCTTCTACATATTGCAGCTTCCATGAGGTCAAAGTGCACGCATGAATATACCTTTGCTCCGAGAAAAGGTAGGCTTGTAAATCAGTTAAGCAAAAAAGAGAGAGATTTAGTTGAGCTTTTTAGCTTCAATCATAAAACCATAAATCTAAGATGCTGAAAATTTCGTTGAGAGGATTTTTTTTCCCCCTTTTGGTGTAATGAGAAACCAATCCCAGCACAGTTTAGATCCAGGGAGAGCTGTGCTGTCACTCAATCTTTAAAACTGCATGTTAAATACAGGGGCAAACAAAATGAAGATGAAGATTAAAACGGTCTTTTTTACATTCATTTTGACCACAGAGGCCATACCAATATGCCCCCCCCCCCCCCCCCCCCCCACACACACACACACACACACACACACACTCACACACAAAACATGTAACCACCACTATGCTTTAGCAGTAGCAATTCAAGTGCATTTAAATGTATGCCCAAGTAACCACACAGTAAAAGCAATCAGTAATGGAGGTTATAAAAGTGATTACTTTAATGATGGTAATGGCAGAGGCACTGATTTCTATTCAAGTGTTGCTGTAAACAAGAGACCGCGTAAAAACATGAACACAACCAGGACACTGACACTGAAGCAGCTAAGTAACATTCGGCCATCATTCATTTAATACCCCGTTTGCTCCTCATTCAGGACTTGTCTTCAGAGAAAAAAAAGAACTATCAAGAAAAATCAACGTCAGAGGACAGATTATTAAAACACGATGATGAATAAAAACTCAAATTAAATAACTGATTAAATCCATGAAAGGTATTTAAAAACATGTCACGTTTGTAGGCCTATAAAATGAGTGCGATCGATTCACAGTGAAAGGATGAATCTGTTATTCATCATTGGATGCTGTTCCGCTTGTTGGCCTGTAGATGGCAGTAAACGACCAATAATGGCCTCCGTCACATACGGCAGCGGTGTGTCGTTATCAGGCTGTATGACTTGAAGTCATATTTTACTTCCTGAGACCTTAATCCAGTGAGCAAGGGATGATATTGAATAGGCTACACTAAATACAATGCAGCATTTTGAAACATTTAATCAGGTAGGCTTATTGGGCCTATTAACAGGAATTTCCCATAGGCCTTTATCCATTTCATCATTAACAACACATAGCATGTTAACCTGCCTAAAACACACACGTGCTTAAATATAGGCCTACCTCGTTGTTTGATGACAAAATGACACAGACCCGTTGTGTATCAATTCATCTCTGCCTGGCTTTGTGTCAGGCTACAATTTCTAATTCTATTAGGCCTACAAGCTGCTAAACCGGCATCCGTGTGATCATCTAGGCCTACACATGAAACTGTAATTGACAACCTTCTTGGCTGCCGTCATATTAGGGCGGGTAAAATGCAACCTGGTGGCAGACTATAATTAATATGAACTGTTTACGTCGTCAGCGGGGCCACGTTAGTTAATGGTGTTGTTTATTGTGTTGCGGGAGCCGCGCGCTTCCGGTGCATCAATCCTCATGTCAGTGCCCGGGCCCCGGTGTCGCCGAGGAGTGATGGCCGCGATGGTGATTATAACGGAATAAAAGGACGTAATGAAGTGCTTTCCGCCCCGTTATTCTCGCGTGCCCGGCTGCTGTCATCCACATCACGCACCTCCACGCGCTGCCTTCACGCTCCACCCTTCCGCCCTCTCTCTCTCTCTCTCTCTCTCTCTCTCCAACCCTCAACCCCACAGCAGCTCTGTAGGCTACTTGGTTTCTCTTCTTTCACTTCCTCTTGATGAAGTTAATACACATTTAAATACTTGTGCAGTGTGTGTCAGTGCAGCGTTCACATTATAATGTGTTCAAGCTTGACGTAAGCATAGTATGTCTGCTACGTTTGTTGTTACTGTGTGCAGCCCTAGTGGTTTGTGTGCACATATGAGACACACAGAGAGAGAGAGAGAGGGAGAGACTAATGGAACAGGTTGGTGGTGATTAATTGGAGAAATAGAGAGTTGATTGTAGTAATTAAACAAAACAAGGTAAAGCAAACGACTGGGCTGCCATCTGGGCCCGCAGGCTGAGAGCACACGCATTTACCCACTGCCAAGCACACCATTTATTTACTCATATAAAGATGCTAGGGGACCGTCTGGGGCTCACTGTGCATGTTTGTGTGAGTGTGTTGAGCATTTTAGTCAGCAAGAAAGACCACTTTATACATAATGTGGCAACGTGTATGTGCTAACATAATGTTCGAAGGGAGTGTTTTCGGTTTCTCAAATGCAATGCAGTATGTGTGCAATGCAATATCTGTGTGCGTATGTGCCCAAGTTTTTCTGAGTTGATATCTTATTTGCATCTGTGGTGGTTAGAGACATTCATCCGGTGTCACTCTGCTGATCATCGTTGCTGTTTTGGTGGATAAACACCACAATCAAGCAAGTGCTGCCGCGGAGTGTGAATGTGCAGGGATGCATAACAGAGATGTGGATGGCAACACATTAATTAACACACACACTTATCCAAATACCCATACACACATGCACACAGCTAAATGAGCTTCAATGCAAATGCTTAACGCAGACAAAAAACACACAGACATCTTCCCTCCACACACACACACACACACCCAGGCCATGTGTTATTTTTGAAGTCAGTCAACCGTCGGCTAAATCTGCTCTCTTCATTTTCCCGGGCGCTTCAGACAGAAAGCTGTGAGAGGTTGGTGTGCGCAGACGAAATTGCTTACATTATATGCTGCAATGTTTTTCCAATGGGCTGGAACATATTAAGCTGAAAATGAATAGCAGGTCTTCTCGGCACCATGTTGAGCGGCGGCTTAGCCTTCACTTCCCCTTCTCTGAGTGCTCCATCATAAAGACAGCTGTCACTTTTATAGCGCGTGTGTGCGTCTGCCTGTGTGCATGTACTGTGTTTGGACCATATGTTTGAATTTATCTGCATGCATGTGTGCATTTCTGTGAGTCGGTGTGTGAGTGTTGATGCTACTGTGTGGCTGTGTGTGCAGTGGCCCTCTATAGCAGGTCATGTGCTGAGACAAAGGATCACATCTGCCTGACTCCAGCTGGAAGGGAAGCCATGCACTTCTATTTGTTTTAGCGCCGCTCGTACAAAGCAGGAAGATGTTCAAATGATGCCCATGCAGATGATTATCATAAATATGACATCTTTTACGGCCCCCAGCAGGAGCACAGTGTATGCATCCAAGCATATATGCATGTGTTGGAGTGTGTGTGTGTGTGTGTGTTCGGGTTAGGTTGTGATCTCTGCGTGCTCACATATGCATATTTATGCCTGTGTGTGCATGTGTGTGTGTGTGTATGTGTGTGTGTGTGTGTGTGTGTGTGTGTGTGTGTGTGTGTGTTTGTGTTTGTGTGTCAGACAGTGGCTCATTGGTATGCTGAGTGTCTCTGGTTCCCCTGTGGTGCTGGGTGGGATAGGAAGCATCTGTCACCTCTGCAGAGATCCAGCATGCTGCCGACTTAACCCTTAAAGCGCTGCATCACCTGAGGGCTGTTATCTGAGAGAGAGAGAGAAAGAGAGAGGGGGGGGTTTCTATTGGCAGAACCACCCACATGGGCGTGTCTAATGTCAAGATTTTGCCTTGATTGATAAATCAGAAGGAGGAGCAGATGCAGACGGACATGGCCTATCCTGGCAGAAGGTGGAGCTTGGTTGCCAAGCAACCTTACACCTGAGAACCTATTGGAGGACCCAGAAAATTGCTGACATATTGCTCTCTCTTGCCCTTTATCCCTATTTTCCTTTCTCAGTTATTACCCCCATTCTCTCTCTCTCTCTCTCTCTCTCTCTCTCTCTCTCTGTAACACTCACTCACTGTTTTGATCTGACCTGTTGTTGTTTGCGGGAGGCGGTCAACCCAAAGCAGCAACACAGGCCACATTCTGTGCACAACATACAATCCCACACACAAGTCCTACACACAAGAGATGTGTGTGTGTGTACATTCTACATGTGTGTGTACGTGTGTGTTTTGAGGGGATAAATGAGGGTTGCCATGTCTTATCAGAAATGCACAGGGGTAATTTATAACTTTAATGAGGTCTGCATCTCATTTATGTGGGCAAGAAGAAAGGTCTTGGTTTTGTTCATGCTAGCATCGTTAAACATATTGTTACACCTGTGCATGTCATTATTTGGCCATCACACCAAAAAAATTGCCCTGTTAAAATGTTTTGTTTTAGAAACTTTATGATTTGACGCTAGATGGTGTGCTACTTTAGCTTGAAAGATTACTGATTATATGTTAGCCTTTTCAGACATGCAAACCCTATTAAGTAGAATTTGTGATCATTATTCTCTCTACACTTCTGTTTACTATCTCATGACAAGCTGCCCTTAGGATTTGTTTAATGAAGAATTTTTCTGAGACAGGAAAAGCTCAAGAAGCTAAAAAAGTATGCTAACTGCTTAGTTTACATGTTAACTAGTAGGAACAATAAGTTCCCACTGTTTGCTCAAAGGGTGTAACGTTACAATCAACTTCTGGTCTCTATTCTGTGAACCTGTTTATTCCCTGACAGAGGAGGGTTTAAAGGGTTTTAAGTGGATGATGCACTTTAGCTTATGAGCTATAATATCGTTTTTCCATTTTAGGCTTTTATATCTCTCAAAGATACATTTCTGAGAAGTTGTTCTTTAGTCGGAGCTGGAAATTTCTGTGTTACCATTTACTGTGTCCCATTTAGACTTTAAACAAGAAGAGACTGTAGACACTATAATGCAGACAAGTCACTGACTGTCATATGTCCATGACTAAAGATGAGGTGGTTAAAACTGATGAAAACGTATGTTTTACAGGGTATCTGAGAAATATTGGTATAAATATGCAGTACAACCTTTAAGAGTTTCAATACAACTGTATTGTGTAATTACACTTGGTCCCAACTGACCATTTGTTATCTACTGTAAATGAACAAATCCATTTAGCCTCTCTAACGCACTATAATAATAACCTTATAACCAGTAACCATGATGTTTATGTAACATGGTCTTTCTCTCTGTTAGCATTTACTAGCTTTTGTTGGAATTTATTGTGTGCATTTCTTTACCTTTACTTTTTTAAATATTTTGTTGTTATTATTATTATTATTATTATTATTATTATTATTATTATTAGTAGTAGTAGTAGTTGTAGTAGTAGACTAAAGAAGTGGTTATTTCTTCACTCAAAAACTTACAATACACATTTCCAGATAGCCTACATGCTGTGTAGTGCCGCACTGTTCATTTCTGATCAACTATCACCATCTCTCCCTCCATCATATTATTATGTCTGTCTAGTTGTTTATCTGCCTGCCTGTCTGTCTGCCTGTCTGTCTGTAGACTATAACATACAGGAATGCAGTGGGATCAGATGGCCTTTTAAAAGACAGAATCAATGATCACTATTGAAGAAAATTGTAGCCTACATCATGTTAGAAATCTGCCTCTGATGAGAAGTTGCTACATAGGCTGACATATAGCCTACTCTGTCTTCTTAAAAGTTAGAACATTTGAAAGCTTTGTCATTTCATCTTCTCCTCTAAGGTGTCGGATGTTGCGTAGGGAACTAGACAGAGAAGCAGAGGAGCATGTTAGTTGCTAATGTAACATCATATAAAGGGTTTCTTCAAAACATTCAGGGATGAAGCATCCTTCACCTGCCTCTTGAGCGTGGGGCTTTAGGCTTCAGCTTAAATGCCTTGAGCCAGTCCTGACTGCAGCATCACAGGTGATGTGCTTGCCGTGGTTTTAACTGTTGAGTCTGGATTCTTGTTGTGGTGTTAGCTAAGAGTTGTGTATTTACTGGACTTAAAAAAAGCTGAGAGATCTGGTGCACCGTAGGGAAATTGCCACTCTAACACACATTTATTAAATGTAAGATCAAGAGGCAGGTGAAGGATTGTTTTTAAGTAACCCCATCAGGGTTCCTTAAAAGAAACCTTCTTTATTCCTAGCAGGGTGTCTCTTTGGTTCTGATGTATGTCTTGATACTTGTGTTAACACTGTGTTGTGTTTCACTTGTGTGCTCAGAGGCAAAGCAGGTCGTTTACCCATCTGAAGGTTCGACGCTCTCTTCCATGCTGTATTGAAGTGACCTTGGGTGACACTCTAAACCCAGTCTTCAGTAGCCTATGTGAAAATGTATTAAATGATGGCGGGCCTTGAATGGCACTGCCATTTGTGTGAGAACATTTTCAAAGAATCATCAATAAACATAAACAACGTTTCTCTTTAAAATGTGTTGTTTTATCCATTTTTTGACCAGGCCCTATACGGTATAATGCTTGCCTTTTAAATGTTCCCCATGTGTCCCACACAAGCACAGCTTGGAGATATTTCTGTTTTCACACCCTAAAACTTTGGAACTCACTGCCTCATGATATTAAAATGAGTGAGCTCTCTCGTTGTTTCTCGTACCTTTTTTCATACTTTTTAATCTGGTTTTAATATGGAGTTATTTTACAGCCCCGTTAAACGCTTTTACTATTGTTTTACTATTTTATATGTCTGGTAACTACTTTGTCTTATTCAATCTTTTACTGATTTAAATGTATTCACTAATATACTAATACATATTTATACTGAATTCATTTTTTACTTTTTATTCATCTAATTTCTTCTTTAATTATTTTTTTATTACCCTTTTCTTCCTGTTTTGACCTTTTATAATTAAATTGATTACTCTTATTATTTCCTGTCTGTTTATTCTTTTGTGAAGAACTGTTACTCCAATAACAGACACACAATAGTAGAAACTTTGAACCTGAAAGAGTACCGGGAGTTTCCTGACTCTTTGAACATGTATAAGACACAATGCCAACATGGATCACGACATATTTCAAATACAAAATACACCAAAAAAAAAGTGAAGTTTGTGTTGTGTTAGTATCTTATCCTTGTTCACTCAAGCCCTGTGTGTGTGTGTGTATGCGTGAGTGTGTGTGTGTGTGTGTGTGTGTGTGTGTGTGTGTGTGTGTGTGTGTGTGTGTGTGTGTGTGCGTGAGTATGTCCTCCGGGTGTCATTGAGCTCTGGTATAAATCAGCTGGGTGTGCGTGCGTCGGGCTGCTGCAGTAAATTAGCCAGGTTTTAATTGTGTCTGAAATAGATGACTATAATTAGTCAAGGCTCTTCCTCAGCTTCTCCTGCCCTGACATAATCTTCTTCAAACCAAACTACGCATCCCTTCATCTCTCCATCCTTCATCCTTCTGCAGCCTGCGGGGACAGGAGGGATCTTCTGCTCCTCCTCCCAGGATCCCCCTCTCTGACAGCTCCTCAGAGAAAGCCACCAGAGAAAGGCCCTCCTCTTTCATCCATCTAAAGTCATCTCTCCTCCTTCTGCGTGTCTCATCATGAAACCCTGTGCCCTGGAAGATAATTGCATTTTCAACGTGAGTATCTATCACCTTTTGTTGTTAGATTTGAGACGGAGGTAAAAAAAAAAAAAAAAAAGAATTATGACGAGGAGTAGAGTGTAAGCTTTAGGATAGATACAAGGTTGTGTATGATACAATATGATGCGTAACATTTCTTATCATGTGGACATACACAATACGTCTTCTGAGGTCTCTCCCTCTTGTGATAGGGGCTTTCTGCTTCAGATGCTATAAATTGTCACAAAAATGAAGAAAAAAACTTTTTCTAAAGGTTTTTAAAGTTGTCTTACAGTAGTTCAAAGTGCGGTTTCAAGCTGCGATACTAACTTCTTTTTCCACATTAATGTTTTGGCTGTTACCTCCATTTGAACAGTTATCTCATGCGTCTATACAAAAGCCATTTGAGTTTTGTGATTGAGTGCAAAAGCAATAAGCATGCTTAGCCCACTTCCCTGAGGACGGAGGATGTTATCTTCAGAGCAGTCTTTGATTTCTGCCCTCAGAATTTGTGGTGGACCACTCTCACGTGGGTGACCATACGTCCCAGTTTGACCGGGATTGTCCCGTTTTCAAGCTCTGTGTCCCAAGTCCCCACAAATATCTATAAAACACTAATACATCCCAGTTTTGAACAGCCCCTGTCCCGGTTTTAACCAACCAAAACTATACACTATGCTTGTAAAACGGATTAGTCTGTATCAATGTCAAACAATGTTGTTGCCAAGGCTGTTGCTGTTTTAACCAATAGGAAAATGTCACTGATCTAAAAAAAGTTCAAGTTCAATACCAATGTGTCTGTTCATGTGTCAATCAATCTCAGGGTTGTGGCTGTTGCTTAGCTAGCCTAGCTTATCATAATAACTGAGCCTGCTGCTTGACGACAGCTAGGCTGGCTGTCATACTGAGAAGGAAGTCAGCGTTAAGCAAAGAGCTCCACTCCTGGAGGTACAGCTCACTGAGAAAAAGTACTAGCCAATGAAATTGCTGTGTTTTGCACACACTGCAGGTGTTTATTTTCAGTCACCCATGGTGGAAATGCCAACATTCAAAGCCATATTAAAACGAGAACACAAACAGTGGGTACAGGCTGGAAGTAGCACTGTTGTAAACTTAAACGTGCTGCTCAGGAGAGCACCTTGTGTGACCAGTGCAGGTCGATGCGTGTGGTGGGTACGGTTAAAGTGTCCCAATTTGGAGGTTTGAATATATGGTCACTCTACTCACACACCCACTCAACTGTTTTACAAACAAATTGGAAATAAAGGAGGCTGGACAAAGAAGAAAACCTGCTTTATGGGTGTTCTTACCGACACCACCTGCACAACACTCACCATCCAAACACAGCACTACCATTTTACCCCTTTCTCTTCGTCACCTACATTCCTTGAGTGTCATGAACAAGGAGGGTGAAAGTATGACGCCATTATATAGTGCATGCAGCAAACTCTTCTCCGACCCTTCATGGAAGCATGACTATTCAACATTTTTCCTCATCCATTTAAACATTAATTTCTTCGTTTTATCCCCTGTGCATTAACGTCAACTGACTCTGAGCCAGCGGCGGACTAGCAATCTGAAGATTCTGGAGAATCAGAGAAGGGCCGGTGGTCCAGGACGGTTGGCAGCTGCCACGCATGTAACACTATTTTGTTTTGTGTTTTTTCATTGTTTTTTTTCTGTTTATTATTGGTGACCAGCTGGTCCAATCAAATGTATCAGATTCTGTACTGATCTCAGACTCATACACAGGAGCTGCCATGGGCACAGGGACACTACACAAAATCCACACACACAAGCAAACATGTTGGCAGTGTGGACGAGAGGTGCCCATCTGCACGTATCTACTGAAATACTCTCAACTTGCACTGTTTATGAGGCAGCTGTCTCTCTGCGTGTCATTGTGCACAGAGACTGCAGACTTCACTGTGTTTCTTGCACTTCATTGGCACCACAGAGAGTTATGAAATTACCATTTTTTGTTTCACAACAGCTGTCTATCTGTACAGTATGCATGCACTCTGCTTCCGTCTCTCTATATCTCACTGTGTGTTTTGCTCCCCTGGGTTGGGAGACTAAAAATCCGTCTAGAATGTGGGCTTAAAAATGTTAGAAAGAATACATGAAAATGTAGGGATTGATGCTCAAAACTGTGTGGGGGTTATTTGTTTGAGCGAGAATTAGAGATGGTCATTTAACATGGGGCACTTTTGAAAAAAAAAATGTTTTTGTTCAACTGTAAATTAACAGTGAATGCTTTATTATGAACACAAAAGTTAATTTCCATGTCTGGAATCGGACTAAATCTGAATCTACAGGTCAGACCTGGAATGAATTGGAAATCGGAATCGAATCGGCCCAAAGAAGTTGAAATCGGTGCCTCTCTAAACACGACATCCAAATAATATGGTGATGTGATATCCTGGATAATATCACGAGTTAAGATGAATCAATGACACTGCTCAGGGTCGAGTCCAGTGCTGTTTTTAGTCCCAGTCCGTCCCTCCTCTGAGCTGTTGTTTGCATATGTGCTCATGACATTTCAGGTCAGAACCCAAGTCCAAACCTTTGTCAGACACCATCCCTTTTCCCAGCTGGTGTGACAGAAACTTTTCGCATGCCTTTGTAAGATGACCTGAACTTCAAACAACCTAACTGTCAAGAACAGCTGTTTTTGAAGGTGGTCATAGACACCTCATGCTGTGCAGCTCAACCTGTGCACACAAATGACACTTACCTAAGTACACACAGGGCCACTGCATCCAGCCCCGGCTTGCTAATTTGTAATGCACCTAATCACCGATGGGTGTAAGTGACAGAGGGGCGGGACCAATGGGATCTGACACTGCTGACGGCCTGCACCTGATAAGTCAGGACAAAACTGAAAAATGTTGCTGCAGGGGGATCCATGCGCTGATTAGGCTTGTGTTCGATTCCTCCGAGTGCCGATTCATCAGTGTCCACCAGCACCCGTTTACCTGCTTCACGGGTGTCAGCATGGTCACATCGCTGCCGGGACCTCGCCAATCTCTGTCGCACAGAATCAGCATCCTGAACTGTTTAAACCCTGACACACACACACACACAGACACCCACACTCACACGCTCACACATACAAAGACATACAACAGTGCCCTGCCCCTAATCACAGCAACAAACATGATAAACTGTGTACACTAACCCTGCCTGTACACATACAGACCACACACAACTTCAGAAAAAACTGACCCCACACACACACACACACACACACACACACACACACACACACACATATTAGTTCATTCTGAGAAGTGACCCCCCTGAAGTGCCTTGGTCACCAATCAGGACCACTTTGTCAAGGCACAGGTAACCGTGACGACTCTAATCCCTCGGCAATCGGCCGGTCATTCATCACCGCCGAGGGGAGGAGAACGAGAGAGAGAGGGAGAGAAGGAGGAGAGAGAGGGAGGGTGAAAAGAAGGGGGGAGGGTGTCACAGACAGGGGCAACAGTGCAGACAAATGGCCCCAAAAATTCAGTATTAATCAGCAACTGATTTGCTGCCCCTTTAAAGCCAATACCACTTAACAACTAGAGAGAGAGAGAGAGAGAGAGAGAGGCAGGGATGGAGGGAGGGAGGGAGGGAGGGAGGGAGGGACGATGAGTACGCAAAGGAAAACACAAAAAAAGAGAAGGAGAAGGAATAAAATGAAGGGATAAATAAAAGAAAACTTTTTTTAAAAAAAAGAGGGAAACCAAAGGAAAAAACACCTTATTGAAGTCTGTTGTTGGATTGTGGGTTCACTTTGTGACATAGTAAAATGCTGCGTAAGGTGCTCCCCTCACCACACATGCACAAACTAACGCACGCACAGACCAGCAGCCCCTCTGCTGATTTGTCACTGGAGTTGATCAATAGCTGTGATGGAAACAGAATCAGCTCAGATGGATTAAACGTCCCAGTGGCTCTGACGTTATTTTCCCATTAAGAGAACGCTGATCATTACACACACGGACATGCGCATTCACAAACACAGATAACGCACACACTGAGGTACATACATGTGTTTACGACGGTGCAGCACTGCATGATGTCGTTTCATATCAATTTAAGCACAGGTAGCGACATAATTAAGACTTTATACATAACGTTTGTAAAAAGCAAAACACACACAGAAACACACTGTGGATGTTAAAGAAGCTGTGAGTAAAGCAGTAACTGTGTGAGCGCATTGATCGGAGCTAGTTTTCCACAACAACACACACTCTGGTCTAAAAGAAAGTCCCCTTATCACTCTCATTTACAAGAAAGTCACAATTCACATGTTTTCATTTTTTTCTTTGTATGTCCTTTGAACTTTGCCCATAAATGTCATTACATGAAAAAAGGAGAAAGGCCAAATCGAACTAGTTCTTTTGTGAGTTATAGAATTCATTTTGACATTTAAAAAGCATAGTGTTCATATTTAAAGCATTGGTTGACCTCAAAGTCCAAAATAATTATGCCACACAGGAAGGTTTTTGTTTTGGAATACTTTTTTTCAGAGACTTGCGACCAATTTTGGAAAAGAATGGAGGCGAAAAATATACAATTAACAACCATGTAGGTTGTGAAATGCAAAAATGTGACACAAACAACCAACAGCTAACTCCAGTATGTCGGTGAATTTAAACACTGATTGGCTGTAGGGACACAGCTAAAAAAGCTGATTTGTTGCTCAAGTTGAATTTATTTTTAATCTAGAACGGATTGTTAGCTGCTGCTCTTTCAGGCAGATATCTGTTGATAGAGAAAGATCATCTGTCGTCAGATTCCCACATAAGGGGAACAATTATCATGCAAAAGTCCTTCCCCATGTGAACAGATTCCATATGTTCATGTCAAACCTGTAAATAGAGATTGATTTTAATTTCAAATTTACTGAAGTTTTCATTTCTGAATCTTTGTGACAAATGTTTACTTTAATCTTTAAACAAGGTATGATGACTTCCTTAAATTGGCATGCATTGTTCTTAGGGTAGTCTCTCCTCAAAAGAAGCAAATGTTGCACTTATAGGGCACTATTTAAATACATGGAGCAATACATTTATTAGTTTATTCTTATTAGCACTAATAATAACTTTGCCCAAACTCATCTTGCAATATAGGAGTTCTGATAACATGTAGAGCAATGTATTGATATCATCCAACAATTTGGCATGAAGAATTTTAACAAAAAACTAAAAGTAAGTCCAATGCTTTAGGTCTTGTTACAAAGGATTCTGAAATGTCAGGTTTTGTCTTTGCAGGAAAAAAAGAAGGACTAATTGGTTGTTCGCTCTGGTCTTTTCAGGGATTTCTTGACATTTTGAAAAATTAAGAATTTCAGAATAATTATCACCTATCTCACGGCGATCCAAGAATAATCAATCAATCAATCAATCAATTTTTATTTGTATAGCAATGACAAATCTCTGAATCATCCCAACACAAGGTGAATTCTTCATGAATTAAGTGTTAGACAATGAAAAGGTAAATACTGTACATGACCAAGGACGCTGAGGTGAGGTGATACATTATACGACGTGTGATGCCGAGAGGCAGGAGAGGAAGAGGAGGAGAGTTATCGCTCTGCAGGGAGGAAGTGGGAGACCATCTGCTGCTGACTACCTGCTGTTCCTCCTCTCTCTCTCTCTCTGCTCACCTTCCCTCTCCTCTTTCTCCCTCTTTCCTCTGCAGTCTGTGAAGGTGCTCAGTCAGTTAGTGTCTGTGTGTACACACCAGGGACTCCACACACACACACACACACACACACACAGATTAAGACACACAAAGCAAAAATCCTTAGTGAAATTAACTTTTCATATCATTTTAACACACGCACATTTTGGTGCATGCTTTTGTTACACAGCAAGTCTTTGTTTTCATTTGTGCCTCTTTTTGTCTCTGCCACTTACCAAACATACATGACACAGACACAAGTACACAGACACACACAGCAAAACACACAAGACGTAAACACGCACACTGTGAGAGGATCTCTCTAATGGATTCTGAAGATTCCAATTTCCCCTCTGCCACCAAAGACAGAAAACCCTCTGAGCTCAATTACCCCTGTCTCACACACCAGACCACATGCACACACACACACACACGCACACACACACACGCACACAAACATACTTGGACGCATCTTCACATGTGATCATAGACACACACACACATATATTCACACCTTAAGCCACTGTGACATGCCAAGAATCAGACAATCAGAGTCACGCTGGCCAACTGAAAGCAGTATTAGTCTAAGGTGGATTTTATGTGATGGGAGATAACAGGGAGAGGGTTTGGAGTGGGGGAGGGGGGGGGGATATAGGGGGGAGGCCAGGATGCACAAAAAAGGGAAGATGGTATGGAAATATAAGCAACGGCAGAGGCAAAGAAAGATGTGAAGGAGATATAAGAGCCGACCGGAGGCCTCGGCTTTTACAGAAACCACTCTTCCAGAAACCTTATTAAATTCTACAATTAGCTGAACGTCTCAAGCTATAAATAGGCTCACTTTTCCCATTCCGTGATGTCAGTCAGTGAGGCCCGGCTTCCACTGTGGGGGGAAACAAAACAATTTAAATTATAGCAAGGCTCTCTCTTTGTCTGGCCACCCTTTTAACAGGATAATTACTAGTCTATTCATTCGCGCTTGGCCAGGGCGATATATCACCTCAGTGCGCAGCGGCCCCGCTCCCCGTGATAAACGTCCTTTACTTGGGGGAGGCATGAAGGAGGTGGGGGGGGGGGGAGGCTGAGGGCTAACGTGTGCCCGTTGATATCAGCTCACTGTCTGCCGCTTGCTTTCACCAGAAAGCTTTGCACGCTAGATTGAATAGCCTCCTGCCAGAATCAGAGAGCACCGGGAGTGTTGCACCTTGGTTTCCCAGAGTGACACCGACACCCTCCCAAGGGGCCCCGGCAATGAGGAAATGACTGAGAGAGAGAGAGAGAAAGAGAGAGAGAGAGAGGAGAATTATAGGGAAAGAGAGAGAGGAGTGAAAACATCTATTATTCAGCATGGCCCCGACCCCTGCATACGCACGCCATTAAAAATAGGAAATCCATAGCGGAGACAAATGGCTTCTAAATGAAGCGCTACAGGAGGAGAGCGGAGATAGGGACCCCTGTCACATGCGCTTTAATTGTCTCCCGGGGCGATAAGGGGATTTATCAAATTCATCATGCCACTAAGAGCTGTAATGCCCTACCACGACAAGCAGTTGGAGAAACAGCGCAGCACATGTTTGTTCGTTCAAAGATATGTGGCGGGAGACGGAAAGAGGAGCAATTAACGTGATCATAAATTGTGCTAAGCTAACACGGCTCCGACTCCGACTGACGGTTATGGTTAAACAGAATGGTCCTCTGAATAAAAAACACAATGAGAGGCGTTGAAGGAGTTGCTCGAACTAGCTAAGGAAACAGCAACCAGCAATTTGAACACAGTGACTGCGTGATATTCAACTGCTTATGACGTCATGATAAAAAGCCAGTACCTTCATCCTCGTGAGACCCCATTATCATCTTCACCAGCAGCAAAATATTGCCTTCTCATCAGCCAAGCAGTGTGAGTCTAAAGTCTCTCTATTGTAAGAGTGACCCAGAGATACAGACTGTTGTAAGTATGTTTGAGTAATACTCAGAGAGATGGTTTGAATTATTTCATGGCTGACTTTTCTTATGCTTTTGCAGAAACCCCAAAGATTATCTGTTACAAGAGGTTACAGAATAATTCTTGTGATATTCTGGTTTTTTTTATAATGTCAAGTAATCCAATTACATTTTTAAACCCGACTGTTCATCTGCTGTGCAGCTCAACGGTTTTGTTAAAAAAAAAAAAAAATTCACCCTGTTGCTGTTGATAACACACTTGTGTACGACAGTTAACACATGTACTGAAAATTTACGTCAACTATACATTCACTTTTTTGCTATACATACCCAAAAATATTAAATTCAAAATATGAAAGTCCCCTTATTGTTTAAAATGAATTTCTTTCGGAAGTATACTTCCAAAGTCTGAGTTAATGATTCGAATCCTTTTCACTCCAAAGACACAGATTAGACTAGTGAAACAATACTAACAATTACATCAAAAAGGACAAAAGCAGCCTCAGTATTTCTTAAGCCTGTAAGCCTATTAGATGAACACTTGTGCTTCATGCAGGAAATATTTGCAGATTTTTTTTAATGTAAGTTAAGTCTTTTGTAAAATGCAGACACACAACAGCAACATAATTCTGTTTGCTCATCTGAACAAACGTCTTTCGACAAACAAATTCCTGCTGCCACTCTCGTCTCCCTTTCCCATTAACATGAAACAAATTGGTGAGTTCCCTGCTGCTGCAGCATTTCAGGGCAAAAAAAACACTTCGGAGATTGAGATTGTTATTTAGCATCACGCTGTTCTCAGTTTAGCTCTTCTGACACACACATACGTACATCCATATTTGCTCCTTTAAAACACACAGAAGCATGCAGCGTGCACAGTTCTGTTGTTGAGACATTATAAATGACCCCATTAAAAGTAATGACAAAGATAATTAGAATTTAATTAGAAAATGGGCACATTTTATGATTGTTACAATTAACCCCAACTGATGTTACAACTGACCTTAGTTGTGGGGTAAATTTATCGATGTGCAACTCTGCTTTTCATACCAGTGTGTTTCTCTTTTGAGGATTCTTTGAACCAGACGGATATGAGTTCTGAAATATATCAGAGGTATTATTTATACTTTTTAAAACTCGTATCTGCCTTTTGTGATTCTGCTTACATTTAATTTTCTCTTATCGTATTTGAATTGTATTTTATTTATGATAAATACTCCACTTTCCTTTAATAACCTGATGATTTTTATCATTTTATTCGGCAGCCATTGAGCATGAATTTGAAACTTTTGGATTGTAAAGAACATGTTGAAAACGGCTGGATTTAGGACACAAATCCTTTTCTAAATTACATTTCTGACAGTTATGGTCCGCAATAGAGACAGATGGAAAGTAGGAGGGAAATATGTAGGAACAGACACACAAAAAAAGTCTTTTATCAAAGAGGAAATTTAGATGAAAGTGGGAAAAAAATGAATGTTTTGCTTGTGTGTGGGTGTGTGTGTGTGTGTGTGTGTGTGTGCTGTCGTTTTTGATGGATGACTGACAGTCAGCATGGCAGCTCATCTCCTCTCAGGCGGCTGGCTGACAGAGAGAGATGTTACAGCGCAGAGACAGCACAACCGCAACACTTGCAGGCAGGTGCCGCTCTCTCACTCTCTCTCTCTCTCTCTCTCTCTCTCACACACACACACACACAAACAGTACACGCCAGACAAAACACACACACACTTATCTAAAACATGCACCTGCATGCAACATCAACATCCCAATCCTTTTTTTCTGGCATCCACCTGCCTCCTATTTCACCACCCCGTCACCTCTGTCCACCATCTCTGTACCCCCATCTCTGTACCCCCCCCCCCCCCCCCCCCCACCCCACCCCCCAAATGTTCCCTGTAAGTGAGCTGTCTCTTTGTGGGCGGCGGCATCCTCAACTTCCCTTGCGACCTCAGACCTGAGCCTATCAAACGCTCACCCCCCTTCCTCCAAATACCTCCTCCCACTCCAATCAATAGGAGCTCCATGAAGATTTCACACACCTCAGGCAGGCGTGAGGTTAGAAGAGGAGGAGGCGGAGGAGGGTCCCATTCGCCTGAAGGGGGGAGTAGAAATAGAGGGGATAAGGGGGGAGGTGGAGGCCAGAGGAAGGAGGGTGATTTAGGCTGTCAGGGCGCCAGTTTGGTGGAGAGATGGGGCTTTTCTTCCTGAGTCGGACAGGGCCAATAACTCATTAGAGAGAAAGAGAGATGTAGAGGTGAAGATGTGGCGGAAAGGGAGAAGAGAAGAGGGGAACAAAAGGAAGGAGATTTTTTCGTTTCCTTTCCTTCTGTCTCTTCTTTACTTTTTATTCTCTCCTCTTCTTCTTACCGTCTTTATCATCAACCCCTCAACACACACCCGTTCCCCTCTTTCCCTCGGCAACTCCCCCTCTCCCCTCTCCTCCTCCCCTCCTCCCCTCCTCCCCTCCTCCCCATCTCCTCCCTCCTTCCATCTGTCTTTCCTGCTGCAGTGCCCATGCTGCCAGGCAGTATAAATCACATCTCCGGGCTTGGCTGCAATGGGCCTGAAAATAAAAAGGCATAAAAGTGTCGGGATGAGCTACGGGCTGGGGGGAGAATTCCTTTATGATAGGTCTAAATCCTCCTCCTGCGCCCCACGTCCTCCCCGGCACACACACACACACACACACACACACACACACACACACACGCATATTGCTTGTAGACGTATGTGTATGCAAACCATACGCCTTTACTTTGAAATTATCCCCTTAAAACAGAAGCAATTTAGGTCTCTCTCACTCTCTCTCTTTCTCTCTCTCATAGACACCTGTGCAACACTTAAACACACACAAAAGCACACACAAACACATACACATAATTTTAAGGTCTATATTGGCTGTGGTCCGAATTGCGATGTCCTTATCCCTAACTCTGTCTTTAAAGGGACAGTTCAACTTAAAACTGTTTTATGTTGACGCTGTCTCAGTTACTCTTCTTTTTTTTTAACCTTGAAAGACCAGGAAGAGGCAAAAGCTGTTAAGAATGTCATCTTCAAATTAGTAGCATTTCATTATCATGAATTGAAACAGCAGCTTGAAAGAAAAGTTGTCTCTTTTACTTCTTAAAATATCTAGGTCCTTGTTATCACGGATATATCTGCTAAAGGGATGAAAGTAAGAGTTTTAAAATGTAAACACTTTTCAGTGTCAGAAAATAAACGAAAATAAACAGGAAGTGGCAGCTGATAAAGGGATAATGGTTCTGCAGAATGGGATTTCTTACACTTTGTTGGCCTCAAATGATGAATTTTGTTCATAAAATTGATATACAGGGAGCTTTTTGAGGTTTATTATGGTATTAATGAGGGATAGATGCAGTGATGTGAGAGTAAATGGGCACTGAGTACCTGAAGCCGTCCTTCTCCGCTGTCTACGATGGATTTAAAGAAGGTTTTCACCCTGGATTTTAGCACAAAGGAGAGTCACTTCACTGTGTATAATGGTAATTGTGGACAATTTATGACCCCTCTGGTCTCCATTTATGTATCGTTCTGAGTAAATAAACCAATAAAGAAATGATTGAGGTGGCCTATAACATATTGAAATGAGCGTGCTGGCAGAGATGCATTGTAAAGGTTGTCTAAATGATTATGGGAATGAAGATGGAGACGAGTGAGAGAACAGTGAATGAGCGACTCCATCACCAGCAAAAAATCAACCTTTAGCTCCGAGTTCGCCTTTAATCTACATCCTTATGTTCACTTTGTCAATTTTATTAGATCACACTATGTGTGGCAGGGCACATGGCCGCACACACACACACACACACACATAAAAAACAATGATGATAATAGTGAGCACCTCCCCAGGTGAAGCCTATTCAGTCACAGTGGGAGCCATCTCGGACCTAATTATGCTTGGTGTGGCTTTTTAACTGTATTGATCAAAACGCTGAAACAAACGAGAAATGCTTATCATGCGGGAAAAGAAGAGCCCTCAGGACTTTTTCTTTTTGCGTGTGTGTGTGGTGTGTGTGTTTGTGTAGGCTCCACAGGAGTGAGTGAGAGTGATGGCATAGGTCTAAGAGGTGGTGAGATATTGGTGGTTGTAAAAAATTGCAATTCTGAGCTTATGAGTTATTAATTACAGCCTCTCCTCCTTCACCTCTTTCTACCAGCTATTAGAAATACTGCCCCACACACACACTCACACACACAGCCACTTATTTCTTCACATATATGCAGGCCTTAGAACCTGCACAACCTCACACACACACACTAGATTTTATGCACACGCTTTTGCACACACAAATTAGATCGTCCACACCCGTACTAAGTGTACAATACTCTGCTCTGATGAGCAAGCTCCTGTCGACCTTGGAACTCTCTGGAAAGACAATGCAAGGGGAGCCGTGCAGCGAAAGAAGGGAGGTGGGGGTGGTGGGAGAAGATAAGGTGGAGGGAGGGATGGAGGGAGAGAGAGAGAGAGAGAGACAATAGATGAGAAAAGGAGAGAGAGAGAGACAGAGAGAGAGAGAGAGAGTGAATGTTCTGCTCAGTGTAGGGCAGCAGGGCAGTGCACCCTCCCTCCGCTCTGTCTCAGCTCATCTTGAATGCAAATGTGGTTTCTATACGGTTCCTTTGTGCCGCTTCTAACTGCTCCAGAGAGAAGCAATTACAACTGCTCCATTCACTCAGAGAGAGGGAGACACGCACGGATAAAGGAGGGTAATTAATAAAGAGATAGGAGGAGGAGAGGAGGTGAACATGTAGTACCTGTGGAGGATCTTCAAGTAGGGTATTGATTCTAAAGGGGGCTTTGTTATTGACAAAAAAAGGACATTGATGCTAAAGCTGACCTGGCTCATAATTTGTGACAAAAAACCCTATGGAAGTTCAATAGCATTACATCAGAGGTGTTGTGTAGAGGTTGCGTAATAAAGTAATACACTACATCTGTCTTACAGTTGGTATCCCCCGATCACCACACAGACACCCTTATAATATATCATATCAAAAGAAGTCCATCTAAATATGACATCACCCTCCATCCGTCTCCATCTTTCCAGACGACAGATATTTGCAGTGCCACTGTCCTATCCTGTTGCAGCTCAGTGGATGGGCGGCCCTGCGAGGTATGGCAAGAGTTTTTATGGCAGTCATTTGGGCCACTAATATGTCATCTCCATTAGCCGACTTTTAAAACTCACAGATAGATGGCCCTGTGACATTTATCTGCGAACAGCTCGTATTTTAGCTGTTAAATGACCGGCGATGTGCGGACTGCGTGCAAAATGAGTGTGTGTGTGTGTTTTAGGCATGTGGGATTGGCGGGAGGATTGGAGAGGGAGATGCATTGACTTTTAATGATGCTTTATGCTATAGCACTTTAGAGGTAATGATCACAAATACAATGCATTTTGTCACCTTTGGCCCCTGCAACAACAAAAAAAGGGAAGAGAGAGCAGAGAGAGGATTGAGGAGCAGCTTTAGACCTGCAGGCCTTCATCCTGGACAGCTGATGTAGACTGCAGCATCAGCAAGAAAAACATCCTGATACAAAAGAGAACCGCTAATTAACTTAGCAGTCTATAGAGAGATTGGAGAGGAAGAGTGATGTATAGATGGATGCAAAAATGAAAAGGTGGGTTGAGAGATATGCAGGCTAATTGCTCATATGGATTTTGCCATTGTTGGCTTTTGCTGGGTCAACAAGGTGAAGCCATTCCCTCCAGAAGCTCCAGGTGAAAGTCTAAATGAGATAGTAATTTAGACTCATAAAATAATACTAATATTGACATCCAGCACATGGGGAAGCATTAAGGAGATTCTGACCATAAAACAGCTGTAAATATGATCTACCATCTTGTCATTTAACTTCTCACATACAGAGGAACCTTTTCCACCTCCCCCATAAAAACACCATCAACTCCGCTGCATCAAAAAACTGAGAAAATGTTCAGTGTTGTTTTTTTTTTTAAGTGTCACCCAAAGGAGCTCAGTCACCTGTCCACAAGCTCTGAAGTTGACTAATGTGACAGAAAATTAACAATTAAAAATTTCACACGGGCCCAGAGCCACCGCAACGTGGTGCGTTCACAACTCAGTGGACACCCTAATTGCTTTGAAATACAATTGGGTTTGGGCTTTGTTTTGTGTTTTGGAGGTATGAAGCGCATCAATGCACACTGGAAATTGAGTTATAAATTACCAAGATGAAATAGACATGTACCGTGAATACTCAATATCCAAATGCTAGATGTTCTCCGCTGCAAAAAGGCAAATGTGTGCGCACACACGGACAGACACACACAAACACAAGATACTACCGCTTGCAGTTGCATTTCATTTTGTCAGGAAATTGACTTGCTCTGAACCAAACACTGCATGTGTGTGCATGGGTGTGTGTCACACTGTATTCCTGTCATGGGGTATGTTGATAAGGTCAACCTTAACAGCAAACAGAGATGGAGAGCACCAACCAAAGACCAGGGGGATGCTGAAAATGACAGTGGGTGAGGGAAAAAAAAGAAAGTGTGCATTCATCCACAGCGTTTCCACCAGCAGATGTGTGTGTGTGTGTGTGTGTGCGTGTGTGTGTGTTTTCAGATGCGTCGCTGTGTGTACGTACGTGTCTGTGTTTGCCATGCCACTACAGCTCTGTGGCTGCTGTGTGAAGTCACTGACAGCTTCATTATGGCCCGTGCGCACAGGGAGACAGCACCATCCAGGGGAAGGAGAGAAGAGGACAGAGACGGGACAGCCCAGGTTTACTGTGGGGCCCAGCCCATGTCAACTCAGCTGTTGGAGGAAGATGGTTTCAGGGGGGGTGAGGGCATCTTCTGTCTTCTTTAATGAGCCTTTGCTTCTTTCATCAGCTTTCAATTTATAGGGCTGTCCAGCACTCTGGCATCCATCCCACACAGTTGGACGCCGTCTTATTTCCTGCAGGTAATTCCCAAGTGTGATATGTTGTGGTTAAATTAATTTGTCATCTTCCTTTAATTAGACCCTCTCACCTGGGAAAGCAGTGACAAGGAGTTGAAATGTGACCCCAGGCTTCTTGTCAAAAACAACATTGAAGATTATTGAAATCAAACATGCACATACACTTCATACATAATGCCCAAAGTAAACCAACACTTCCAGTATGAAGAGAGATTCAGCTTGTTGTGAACAGGAAAGGAAACAACACCTTGATTATAGCTACTGAAGTTTATTAAATACACCTAGGTGCCTGCATATTCTATCTAACCAAATGTGTCTGATGTAACAGCCCTTTGTAATACTACAAAGGTTGTAATTATTCAGCTTTTAAATTGTAGGTGTTGGGCAACAAACATGTTTACCTCTTACTGAGTCTTATTTAAACAAAGACTCACTGCAAAACCTTTTAACTGTAACACAATGTTAACCCAGATCTGGATATCAGGTGAATAACTGCAGAGGTTTGACTTAATCCAGTTGTTCCTAATAAACTAGCAAATAAGAACACATGCACTACACTAATAGCTGTGTATGCCAAGGTCATTTATTTTCTTTAGCAGTGGAGTACCATACTAACTTGTTGGTTTTTTTTCTAACTAATTTTAATAACTGGACATTAAGAACAACTCAAATGCACACTTAAATCTTCCACCAAATGCTTTAACAAACTAAAAGGACTTTTAGTGCAAGTTTTATGTCATGTTTGAGTCACCTCTAACAGCGCTGTAGACTTTCATCACACTGCTGCTTTTACTTGTGGTCCTTTGTCTAGACTCCCTCTACTGGGCTGTAACAACAATGCATGACTGTTGCACTGTACATGTCAAAGACAAGAGACATCGGTGCCTATCAATTCCACTTTAAACAACACAACTCTGTCAAGATGCAAGGCTTTTTCTACTTTAAAAAGGACCATTTATTCATCATTGAAAAAACATAGAAGTATTCTCAGATATTTTCTTAAAACCATCATTCAAAACACTCTTTATGATCAGTACAGCTCCAGTGCAGATAAAAATATAATATTTAAGAATTATAAATTTGCTTTTACTATACATTTTAAAGAAAAGTATTTTTCCAGCTATAATATGAATTAAATAACCAAAGTAGAGGAAAGCAAATAATAATAAAAAAAAAATTGGAGAGTCACCAATACTAAAACATAGAATTTTTCTCTTTGAAAGTTAATTAAGAAAAGCAAGAGCTCCAGGAGTATCACTTAGAGGTTGATACATGAATGACCAGAGTCCAAACAGGAGAGAGGTGGTCAAGGTAAAACTGCTGTGCTTCACGACGCACTGAAATGGGTCTTGGTTTGTGAAAGACAGCTGCACAGCTCCGGGTCAGCGGACTCCAAGAAAGGGAGGGGGCTTTCCCTTAGTGTCGTGTCTACACTCAGTCCAAATCCTGACGATGACGAGCAGCTGTGGAAGGGGAAAAAAAAAGGGGGGGGGGGGGGTCATCATTGGAAATTAAACTGATCTCTTTTTTTAAAGTAAACCATCTGCCCAAGCTCTACCTTTCACCGTCGTAGTCACAGGAGGATGTCTTCTCTTGCCTGCTGACGTAGCCGCTGCTGGAACGCTGGATGGCTTCAGCCACTGTGTACCTGGTCTTACCTCGAGCACACCTATCCATCTTGTGGATGTTCAGGTCAGACTGGAGGAACAGATGAAGTCGACTGTCCGATAACAGCAGAGGTGTATGAAGAATACTAGAAGATAAAGTTTATTTAATGACAACATTTAACAGTTTATAGGTAATATCTTTAGGTCTAATGGAGCTCTTACATTCAGTACATTTCTTAACTTCCTAAAAGGCTTTCAGTAGGAGTTTATAATTATACCACTAGATGGCAATGCTATAATTTCACAGTTATTACTTCAGCTGCACAGCCACTCACTTTTCTAAGAACTCCTGCAGACCCTGCATCCTGTGGGTGACCTGGTCCTTGTTTCTCAGACTGATGAACGGGTTCCAGGGTGGCAACTTGGGTAATTTTCTGGACCAACAGAAACACACAATACTCACTCAGAAAACGATATGCTATATTAAGCTCCCACATGTCAATAACGGATATGAATCTGCGGTACAAAACTTGGGAACTCACATGATGAGGGCGTTCTGCTCCAGACAATGCCGCAGCCATACAAATTCACTGTAACGCCGCCTCACACAGGAAGTCTTTTTTCGAAAACACATGCTATTTGTCTACGAAGAGACATCAATTCATCAGACTTGTGAAAGCTTCATGACAAAAAATTATATAAAAAGAAAAATTTGAGCGGTTTTCCACAAGAACTTACATGTACACAGATCTCATAGTCAATGTGTGTGTGCCAGAAGTCGTCCCTGACAAGCCTCGGGTCTCGGACACAAATACTGATGAAGTCCTACAAAATTGAAAATGTGTTCTATTACTTAAACTGCTTGTAAAGCTGCATAGGTTGTAATGTATAACATGATGAACACGATTTTAAATGGTAGTATAATATCTCAATTTTAGGACATCAAATTTTCAGCCACACAAATACAAGATGAACATTGAGAGATGAAGGGTGTCTACTTACCATTTTTGGCAGACTGCCTAACATATTGTCCATACTCGCCACAAATACCTGCCAGAGATCGACACAAATACATTCAGTTGCCTTAAATTTCCAACTTGCATGTCATATCAGCAAAACAATATAATTGCCAGTGGTTACCCAAGTGACAGAAATTGAGCATTTTGACAAACATTTCAGCTCAACAGTTATCAAATGGAACTAGGTTAGTTTTATAGTAATAACCATTCAAGTAGTCAAAGCCCATTTTTTTCAACGCTGGATCAGTTTTGCAAAACACATGCCTGTCTGCTGATTAATACTTTATAAACTCAAAAGTGCAGACATTTGGAGCTGATGCAGCATAAAATGGGCAAGGGAGGAGGACTTTGCTTGAGAAGGCTTTAAGGAAGCCTTAATAGGGACTCACACAAACACAAATACAGCTTGGAACCATTAGAAAGCATTTTCCGGCACACTACTGGCTAAGCAGCTCATTCCCCATTTTCGGGCATTAATAAAGCTATGTTGATAGATGACCATAAGAAGTAACGATTTAAACTAAAAAAAAAAAAAAAACTTCAAACATCATGTATATCTTGAACACCTGACAGTAAAATAAATTGATTTTTAAACAAGATAAAATACTGAATAGTCAAATGTGCAAAACAAATCATTCAATAATGCTTGAATTTAACACTAACCTGACAGTTACTGTTAAACATGTTACCTGGTACCTTTGTGTTGACCTGTTGTCTCTTTCTCCAAAATAGTTTAAATAGCAGTAGCTAGTACTTTGTCAATACAAGAGATAATTGATCTCCAACAAATTGACACAAAATTCCTCTTGGGCCAGCTTACAGTTTACATGAGCTTTATCTGTTATTTGATGCACGACAAATGATCCAAGGCTGAATCTGATAGGTCAAATGTTTGCATCATCTTATTGCTGTTCAGTATTTGCAACACAGAAAAGGACAAAAATAGATTAATTGTCCAGCCCTAGATCAAATGTTCCTCTGCATATCTTGAGCTTTAGTCAAGTCAGATTTAAGTCATATAGACATATATACACAGACATAAGCAGATGAAACACTTACAAATAAAAGGATCAGTAATGATGATAATACACAAATAACATGCTCCATTATAGATGACGTTTCAAATAGTTTCATTCTGGGTAGAGCTCGTCATATGTAATCATCCTCAAACTAGACAAAGTCCTCAGGAGAGACACTGGACAAAACTGACCTCCTACAAAACAAAAGGCTGCAGCAAATTCTTGGTATGCAGTGGCCAAAATCCAGTTCTGCTATAAAGTGTCATCTTTTAGCACTGTGGAAATGACTCAAACAATACACCAACATGTGCTGAAACCAGGACACTGAGTTCAACACCCAAACAGTGTTCATTTATAATCTTAACTAGCTAACCTACATTTTATTTAACTTCGTTCACAAAACAACATTGCAACTAAACTAAATTACAAAAACGTCTCTCCCATTCCAGGGAAAAAAATATTTAGATAATTCCCCTCTAAGCAAGTGTAATGCTGTAGACATGGCCCTATTGACAACAGAGTAAAGGCAATGCAGCCTTTATTAGAAAAAACAGCAATTAGGACCTGGAATCAGCTTAATTCCATTCTGCTGTTGAATCCTACCTTCTCGGTCCTTCACTTCTCGACCAATGACCCGTAGAGGTGTTTGTAGATCACCCACGAGCAGCTCAGCGGTGTGGCTCGAGTCTCGCGCTGCCCTGGACTGAACTACCGCTAATACAAACTGCTAACTTGCTCAGTGTGACCTCAACCCCTCAAATTGTTCACGCCTTCACTGTTCAGGGAAAACCATGTCGCTCTAAATAAAATAATATCCACAAAATAAAAAAAAGTCGTAAAATAATAAATTTAAGTTTGTTTTAATGAAGCCACAGAGTTTAAGAATGGCTTCCCTCTTCAGTGAAATGTGTCAGCAGTGGGCTATCCTCACTGAGCAGCTGTCCCTAATTAGCCCACCTGATATGATCAGTGTGCATGGTTTCACCCGTGGCAAGAGGCGGGATAACAACGGTGATGGAAAAGAACAGGATGGGCATGTTATGTATAAAGTTTAACATCAAAAGCCTACTGTTCACTCCAGGCTTGTTTTCAAAATGTTGGTTTAGTTTTCAAAGTCAGGATATTTCCTCTTGTATGCTGAAATGTGTCACTATTAGGAAGTGAACAAAAATATTTATATATGAACAAGAAAAGGTCTCTAATGTTAATTTTACACAGCACCTGTAGGTTGTTTTAAATGTCCTGTATAAATTGACCTGACTTGACAATAGGCCTACTGTAATGTTTTTAAATTAGTAAATGCATAGGAGAGAAAAAAAATCATTTAACTACCATTAAGAAAAAACAAATCAAAAGATTAATTGACTAGCGTTATCATCACTTGCAGGATATATGAATATATATAAGACTAAATTAGCTAATTATCATCACCATGGACAGATAGTCTTGTAAAAATGGGAATTACAGAGAATTATTTTAAAATACATTTTATGACCTAATCATCATTTAAAAAAAAAGTACAAAACAGGAAAAAAAAAAGCTAAAGTAAAGTTCCAAACAATAATTAGTTGTTTAGGTGAAGCCAAGTGAATAACATTCACTGTAATAATATAAGCCTCATGAGAACAATTTTAAGATCAATACTTGTTGTCAAACAATTGTCATGAATAACAGCACACCACTAGTTCAGCTATTTCAATAAAGTGACACTACCTCATGTGATACTGCCTGAACAAATATTTTTTTGTGTTTAGGAGTTTTGAGTTTAAACTTTCAAAATCCAGCCCTCAATTTATTTGAATCTTTATTGTTTGAACAAGGACATTTGCCTCGCCTATTACCTGTTTCCATTTTACAGTGATATCAAACTTTGCTGCTCATAACCAACAAGTGTATACGAATAAAGCTCATGTCAACCACAACTGTTACTGTAAAAACAACAGCAACACACAAAAAAACCAGTGTAACTCACTAACCTGACACAAAGTATGAATAATACAGATTATTTCCAGATGGAATTTAAAGTGCACGAGGATTTTTGCTGCTATGCAGAGTGAAGTTTGTTTCTTGAGGTACCTTTTTGACACTGAACAGGCACAATAAGCATTTCCTATTGAGAAAAAAGAGGTTACCAGGAACAAAACAGTTAAACAGCCAAAACTGTTCTAAAGGGGATTTAGGGATTTTCTGTGATCACTGTATTAATGTTCAATTACTCCAGCGTCCAGGATTTGAACAGTTTTTGGTCAGTTAATCACTCTTAATTTAGCATTCATTCAAGCTGCAGTAATATCCTTGCCCCCAGGGGTCTCATTTGTAAAAGAGTGCGTAGAATTCATGCTAGAAATGTATGTGCGCCAAAAACCCGGAAATGGCGTGCGCACAGAATGATTCAGATTTATAAAACCGTTCGTACGCACACCTGCACGCAATGTTCCTTTTAGAAATCACGATCCACCTGGAAATGTGCGCACGTAGATTCCGCCCTCTACACGCCCACATTCAACCATAAACGGTCGATGCAAAGCAGCTCCTGAATGAAAATGCATACAAACGAGGGGGCAGATCGAAGGTTTCCAGCGCTGGATCGCGGCCAAAACACCGAAGTTTAGACGTGGAAATGAAACTTTCTGACCCAGAAAACGGAGGAGTTTGTGAATGAAGTGAAGGATAAAATTGACATATCGGTAGTTTGCTGCAGCAGAAGGATCACAAACTTAAACAAAACAGAGAATGACACCACGTCGCTGCTGCATTCACCCTGTCCTATGTGCCAAAACATACGCCGCTCATCATTACGCACGAGTATATCTGCAATGTTTACATGTTTACATGGACCCACACTGACTTGTACATATTGTCAGAGAGGTCACTTCCCGTTTTGTGCGTACGCAACGGTTATAAATGAGACCCAGAACCATCCCTGTTTATCACAGAACGAACCACACAGTAGCCTACAACCAAAATGGATAGAGCAATATGTTAAATAGTAACATCAAAGAGTTCATACCTTGATCCTTAGAGGTCTCTTCTAAAACCTTCTGCAACCTATCAGAGTGGGGTTAAAAATGGGGATTATTACATAATCCACTGCCTTAAGAAGGGGTTTGAAGGGAGGGTAAACTTGGCTGATTTACATATAAAGGTCTCCTACTCTTTGGTCATATCAGCGGCTCCTATTCACTTTCAAACTGTCCTATTTAGCAACACCAGGAAGGGTTTCCTTTGTGTGGAAGCCTGTAGATAGTCTGATAGTCTGGCTGTGGCTGATAAGTGCAATATAAAAAGTTATTCAGACAATACTGACTCAGGAAAGGGCTCCTTGATCTGGAGGACAACCAACATCTGCTGTACAAACAAAGCTTGGGATAACAACCCGGTAATACATTCTGCTATGGCACACAAAGTCCCCTTTCCCCAATCATATATAGACCTCTGAGGTTTACATTAATACATCTCAGATCTACAAGTTTGTTAGCATAAAGTTTCTCTTGCAACAATATAAACCAGAATAACAATCAGAAATATGGTGAGATACAATACGATACAATAAACGATGTGTATTACACATTGCTAATATTTCACATGATAAAAGAACAGAAAAAGATTTGTGTTATCATGTTCAGTGTTAGAAAAGGTGTCTCGAGTGTAATCATAGCCACTGTGCCATTTCAATTTCCTTTGAATGATTATTAGCTAAACCTTGTTGAATGAAAAAAACAAAACAGCTAAGTTGTCAGAAAATGTGCGTTTGGATGTGTGTTGATGTTTGGACTCTTGTGGTCTCGTGTGTGCTGAGACTTCTGATATTTGCATACAGAGGCGGACTATGCTGCACAGATACGAGGATTGATTTAATCAAGATTATCTTGACCTCAAGCTGTCCAATGAATTTAAGGATAACGTCTTAACTTTCTCCACAGCAACAAAACCTTTTGATAGTTTTCTTAAAACACAGAATGACCGCATGAACCTGTATCTTGGCTTTATTCCATCTCAGAGTTAAGGGGCAAAGTGGACATAGCAGAATTTTAAGTAGAAGTGGGATGGTTCTTCTGTACACTGTACTAGTCTTCAAACATTAAACTTTTATAAATCCTGATATGGAGTATTTAATATGGTGTATTAATATGGTATATTTGGAAAGACAGTGATTGCCTGCTCTCACTACGATTGTTCAGAGATATCCCAGGGTTTTTTCTCCCCAGTGAAAACTGAAAATAACCTGGTTGCCTTAGAAACGTCATTTACACTAATGCTCAAGGGGGTAAAGTCCATCTCCCATGCCCTAATGCCAGTCACAAGACTCCACCCAACAGCTGCAGAGCCCTGCCATCTGGTGACAAGTCCCAGGAGAGACACCCCATAACTGCAGATTTACTCTGGAAAAAGAAATGCTGAAAGACATTCTGTTATCAAAGTAAGTCCTGCACTTAAAAAAATCTTCAACAGAAAATAAGGACTTGCTCTGATCACACTGGGGGAAATCAGGGTTTTAAAGAATGCAATGAATCATGAGAAGTGACTTGGAATCTCTCCATGTCAAAATACTACCTTAAAACCTTTGAAGTATTAAAAAGCAGATCAAATAGTTGGACACAGGTGGAGGTACATGAGCACATACCAAAGGTCAGCACTTGACGTGTGACTGTGCCATGTTTGATCTTGACTCAATGAAAAACTTAAAGGGCATGTTTCATTGTTTGCTCTAACAGTATTCATTCTGTGTCTGGTCCAATAGGATCCTATCACAGATTGTTACGGTACATTTTTGGTCATTACAACGATGTTGGATCTCAGTGCCCCTTAAGTTTCCCTTACATATTTTCCTTTTTTAACTTTGCAAAAATCGCCTTACAAACTATAGTGCATTAATGGCCTGCATCCTACCACAGCTCTCCAGGACTGAAGCAGATCTCTCCAAGAGGTGTTGATCCATTGTGAGGAAAACAAAAGGAAACTAGGATGTTTCAGGTGAAACATCGAGTTAAACTCCAGTCAGCTGAAATGCTTCTTGATTCCTTTGTTAAAAATAAACTAATGTATTTTTTTTTAAAGCTTGATTTTGGGGGTTTTATTTTGATGCCTTTATTTAGAGAAAGCAGAGTGAATAGCAGGGAAGGAGCCACAGGTCAGATTCAAACCCGGCAGCTATTATTGAAGGCTAACAGCCTCCATGGATTAACCACCAGGCTACCAGTGCCCCACTAATATACATTTTTAAAACCAAGGTAATCCTTTTAAAGGTGAATACTTACATGCACAATCTTATAAATGGTCCACCTTGCAATACCAGAATAAACCCAGAGTGCAACAGAAAGTGAACTTTGAAAACGTTATCCAGGAAACATGCAATAGTAAAATACATTTAATGTTCAAGTTTCAAAAACCCTTTCTTAACAATTTCAATATGCAAACTCTTATTTTCAAAATGTCTCAACTTTCAACAATTGCTGTGTACGAAAACTAAGTTAAGTTGTATACATCACACCAACATTTCACCTAGAGTAAACTATGACTATGTTTTGCTTCTAAAATTCTTAAGTTACTTCCAGTTGAATTTGGTCACATAAAACCTTTATTAGAACATCAAATTATATTTACAGGCCCAGTATACAAAAAGCAGGTTCAGAGCAGAAGTGTGGAAAAAAAACAACGATCAAAAAGTCTTAAAGACAAAAAGGTGGCCAACAGTTGACGGACCAAAAAGCAATTTAGAATACACAACATTTTGACTGTTTATTAATATGGGCATTGGTGGCTTCTATTTAAAAGTTTGGTTTAACTAAACTTCCTTCACATCAAATTGTAATGATGCTGGAAGAAGAATACATGACAACACCATCACCTGCTCTCTTTACAATCCATCCAGCTCGTATGTACAAAATAACTCTCCTTGACTGCTGCACACATTGCGAGTGTTGAAACATCTCCAAGAGAATAACTAAGTTTACTAAAACTAAAAGGCAAGCCAGAGGAGAAAATTCCATCCTGAGGAAAGGGGCGAAGTTGGTCCATGGAACTGCAGAGACCAGAGGAAGAACTACTGAGCTTCATCCTCCGGACAGGCGTGCCACGTCAGTCTCTCCTCATAGAAAGAAATTACCACCTGAGGGCAACGAGTGTTGGCCTCACGCGCCGGGACCAAGTCTGCTTCATCTGAGTCTTTCCTAAAGACAGAGGAAAGACGTTATGATGAAAGAAATCCCTGATGCAAATCCCTCACCTATCGCTTCAGGTTCAACCGCTTATCTCGGTGAACATTCTGTCACAACAGCCTCTAAATTTACATTTCACATCTTTTTGAGGGAGATAATAATAGAATGATAACAAAAGATCATTGTCTTCTGTACTCACCATTTCATCAAGAACATCAACTCCCCACTACTGTCAGTCGCGCCAATGATGCGTTCTGGTTCGAGGTTCCTTGCAAAGCCACGTGGTTTCTCCGGCTGTACACAATGACAACAGATTTATTTTTTTTTTTAAACACTTTGAGTCTGACAGACTAGGATCAGTTTAGTTTCCTTGACATTTATTGATACTATATGTTTTTAGTAACAATGGTGCTCTAACAATTTGAGATGTAAATTTGGACTTGTATGGCACTTTCCTCATCTTCTGACCCCTAAAAAAAAAAAAAAGCTTCCATATTTCGTTTCAAATGTACATATTGGATTCACACTGATGGCAGAGGCTATCACGCAAAGGGCTTTACCATTCAGTGACATAACACGCTGACATAGCAGCCGGAGCAATTTGGATTTGATCTTGCCCAAGGACACTTTGCAGGAGCTGGGAACCTCACACCAAAACCTTTCAGTTAAAAGACAACAGGTGCTACCACTAAAGCCCCATTTCCACCGAGCTGTCCGGTATGGATCAGTACAGTTTGGTACGGTAAATCCTGATCGCGTTTCCACAGCCAACCGTAGTTACCGTACTCTTTTTGGTAGGCGGCATGTAAGCCGGATGCCGTAATAGCGTGACATCACAGCAGCGCGACACAGTATACCCCGCTAATAAATTTGACGGAGAAGAACACAACACAGTAAACAAAGAGAAACAATGGAGGACATCCATCAATCCGTGGTCTTTCTCATTGGCTTGTGATTCTTTGTTACAAAACGCAATGAAGCTTTGTTTCAGACAAGGCTGTGTGCCGCGAGGAAAAATACAGCCGTCCTTTATTACCGCGGTCGCACAGGAAGTGACGATTCTTTCGACCAATCAACGGACTGCAGTGTTTAGCTCCACCTTTTAGGGTCGGACCGGTAGACTTAGCACCCCAACAGAAGGGTAGCAAAACGTAGCACGGTACGGGACGGTAATTTGGGGACCTTTCCCGACTTTTGATAGTGGAAACGCCACAAAATGTGTGCCGTACAGTGACGAACCGAAATGCTTGGTGGAAACGGGGCTTAAGCCACAGCAGCTAAGAAAATGGTGTGGTCAGAAGTATGGGAAATTGTTATCTTGATTTTATATACTGCCTACACAAAATTATTTATAACGAAAATTATTATCTATCACACAAAATTATTGTGTAATAGAAATCAAGTATATCCTCTGTAAATAACTCTGTGAGTCATGACTGTCTACAATGGGTGTAACACCCGAGTCCCACTGTCTGTGATGTTTTCAGAGTTTTCCGAGCCCTTTCTTCAGTTTGTTTATGTCGCCAGGACGGCGGCTGACTCCTCCCCTCGCAAATAAAAGTTGTTTAATTGAGGGACTAGAGAAAAGAAGAATAACATACTGTACTCACTGCTTAACTGTGTTTCTAGATCACGCTCATTTCGGGTAAATTTACATGCAGTGTGAAGATACGAGCATAATAAAGATTGCTAGCATTAGCATGCTAACACAACAATGCACCGCGAGTTGTTTTGGTTTCATGCTGGTGCTCAAGTGCGACATCTACTGGATCAAAAAAAAAAAAAAAAAAAAAAAAAAAAATCGCATATAAAGCCTTTAACTGATTTTAAGGCATGTACAGCTATTTAACCCATTGTGGTTTTTACTGAATGTATTTATTGGTTTAATTATCAAAGCTTTTGTTGGGACTATTCAATTGGCTGTCTCGTGGCCAAATGAGGCCCTATAGGATTTAGGAGAGTAGAACTGAATTAAAAAAAGTTAAATGCAACATTGTGTTTTTTGACACAAGGAAATGCAAACATCTGACCCCTCTACACTTCAAATTGTGCAACATTTGCTTCATAAAAATGCATTTTCTTGCCTACACATGAGAAACTATGTGAAGGAGTCTTAGTTCAAGTAGTATAGTCCCTCAAGATGTTGGTTAGATAAGCATGCTAAGCTACAAATATACTCACCACATCCTTCTTCTTGGCTTCTGTTTCAGGCTCATCTGTTGATGCCTTCCTCTTTACGGGTGCAGGCTTCTCCTTAACGTTCTTCTGCGCTTCCAAAAAGCCTGATATCAGCTCTGGACAGTCCAGGTTCTCCTCCGGCTCCCAGGTATTGTCTGCACTACAGAAGCAGGAAAAGGGGGTGAGCATTTGCACATCAAAGCCTCCTGTGCCACCAGTTTCCATTCAAACAGATGAAAACAATGACGTTAAGTTTAATCTTGTTGTTTTTTTTTGTTTTGTTTTTTTTACTTCAAATAGCAGCATAACCATGCAAATGAATTGACTATGAACAAAAGCATAGCACAACCCCATACCAGGGAAGCACTTCCAGCTCAGCGGGGGGGTCAGGTGTCCAGGGTAACTCACTCTGTAAATCCTTTCCACTTCAGGAAGAACTCTACTTTGCCATTGACAATACGTTGGTCGAGTACTTTTTCCACAACAAATTCCTCAGGTTCCTCCTGAGTCTCCTGTGCGTCCTTCTTACCCTTGGTATTCTGCTTCTTGCCCATGTTGTGCACTGAGAACAAGGAAGAGAGTCCACTTCAGCTAGCACAATCATTGAATTAACTCAAATAAAAAAAATGCACGAAAATGCATCCTGTACGGGTACACAAAAAAACAATTAAATCGATGTGCTGCATATCGAGTAAGCTAAGTTTTTAAACGATGGAAATATTTCAAAATTAGCTCATTTCAGAGATGGCGTTGTGCACATTAGCCTTCATGCTAGCTGTAGCGTTAGCTGTTATTATTTTCAGGCCTAGGCATTAAATGCGATTTTCTTAACTTCAATAAATCAACTGCAAAACATTGTTAATTAAGATGCATTTCATAAACAACACAACCTGAAGCACAAGTTGTTGTTTTAACATTAGCATTTTTAAAAACGTGTTATGATGTATAAGGAATGCTCGCCGTAACAAAAAGGCTCAAATAACCTAAAAAAAAAGCCTCGATGAAACCAAATCAAAGAATATACGCTTAAACTTGTAGCTAGCTGATGTTAACGTGGTAAATACATTTCAGTAGTGACATTAATTAGCACACATCGACAATTTACACAAGTGAACAGTGTTAAATGTGATAGATAGGGTTAGTTAACACTGTTTTGTTAACATTGTGGCTCACTCTTTCTGCTCAAACTGCTTTGCCTGCCTCGACGTCCAACTTGTAAAACACAGCTTCCGCTAGCTTGTTTGGATCAAGCAACAAAAGATGTATGCAAAGTTTTGCACGGTGCAGCGTTTACAGTAAGCTTCTGCATACGCACCCTAAGGACGAGAGTTATCGTTTCTGTGATGACTCCTTACCACGCGGTCAACACTTGCTTTAGCTCTTGTCTGCAGCACTGGGCGGGCGCCAAAAGCCGTGGTTTATCTACGGAACACTGGAAGGAAAACGCACTTCGCTTTTTTTTTTTTTTTTTTTTTTACCTCTGCGTAGCAGGGCTTGGGACAATTTCGTTTCAGCTCTTCTAAGGTTGTGAATGAACCGGAACACGGCCCTGCAGTCTGAATATATTTAAGTGGACCTTTCCCAGCATATTTCCATGTACATGAGTGGCTTCATATTAGAGTGAACTGTCAAAAAGTAGTATGCAGTTTTAAGGTAATCAGAGCTCGATTTTCAAGAGGGGAAGCTATTCCAAACAGTGACACAAGAATGAGGCGGTGTTTATTTGTTTTTCTTTTTTTTTTAAATCAGAAAAAAACAATATTTGCAAGAGCATTTTCAAAACCCTGAAGCAAAATCATTCTATCATCATTCAACAATCACCATGCAATCAAACATTTGCCCTCAGCAACAGAGAAAAAAAAAGTTGAAAATTTATACAAACAGCAAAGTAAACTTGGTCAAACCAGAAAATTAAATAGAAATTTGAGGGACTTACAAAAAACAAAGAGTCGCACTCTTCACTATTCTGCACTGTTCTCAACTTAGCTTGCTCACTTGCCTGTATTAAGTGGTGTGCATAAAGATGACAATTTTACTAAATACTTTATTCAACTCTCAAAGAATCTCATTTATATAAAAAGCAACATGTTATCCGGTTATATGATTGTGATTGTTTTTGACTTTTCAGAAATCGGATGGTAAGGGTTCAATTTTTGGGCAATTTTTGTTAATGAAAAATGTATAGTAAATGAGTGCACTTCAATTGGCCTAATTTTTTTTTTTTTTTTATTTACCAAGATCTAGAACATAAAGTAAAAGTGAGGTAGAATATAATCTTGCAACAACTCTCAAATAATTAAAATTAAAGGGTTAAGCAAAATTGTGCTTGAAACAAATTATCCAAAATGAACTTAAACCATAAAATGGTTGCTTCTTTTTTTTATCAAGACAATGTGCATATGTGGATCATGTAAGCACACAATATTCAAAACACTTCTCCAATGCAAACTAAGGCCATGTCAGATTAATCATTGGTATAATCATATGTCATCAAGACATAAGAAAAAACACAAAATCTTTTTTTTTCTTTTTTTTTTTTTTAACATTTCAGTTCACATTTCTACCGAACAGTACATGCCCTCAAATATCTGAAACAAATCTGTAAACTTCAGCTGGGTAATATTCATACCATTTTGAAATAGACTTACCCTTATGAAAAAAAAAAAAAAACATTACTGCCCTTGATGGTCCCATGCTGCATATTAGCATTTCCGGAACCTCAGAAACTTTAATAAATACAAGTTTAACCTCCTCCTTATACTGAGTAGGTATACATTGAGGGGCAAGATTACATGAAAAAAAAATAGAGGCCTCCACCAAGATCTCTATCAAGTAACTGTCAAAATGCTGGCCATGTTGATGTTAGACATGAATGCTTGTCTATGCTTGTCGGTAAAAGTTAGACTCATTACTTTAATATTAAGAGGCACAAAGAGAGACTGGTAGCATCGTCTGCAGCATCGCTCTTCCCTTACACTGCCCTGTGATGCCTTGTGCATCTTAATTGAGCAAAGAATGTCCAGTGTGTAGGCTACATTTTTCCCGCGAGAAGTTATATTTACAAAGATTTTTGTTTCGATGTTCTGAATTTCATTTCTTTTTTGCAGCTTTTGCAGATTTAGCCTCCCTGCATTGGTGAATCCACACCCACTTTGACAGAAGAGGAGATCCCAAAACCAGAGTCAGGCAAGTAAGTTCAGAAATTTTCAGAAAAACCCAAGTCCAAGCTGGAAATACTGCATCATTGCTTCTTCTCCTTCTTTCTCTTGTCTGTTTTGTTGCCAGTAGATGTGGAGACAGCAGGTCTTCTCACGGGCTGAACTACAACCCTCCCGTTAGCCCCGCACTGCAGGGTGAATCTTTCCGGGTTCAGGGGCTGTCCTGAATCATCCCTGAGTCGGGCCAGGACGTCTCTGGTCAGTTGCTTTATCTGCTGGCCCACAGCACCCATTGTCTTGGCTGTAAGATGTTTCTCCCTCAGCAGCCTGTCTCTTTGAGCATGCAACCTTTCCACCTCCTCTTGGAGCCCTGTTATGGCATCTAGTTTGCGCTTCCTGCAGTTTTGTGCTGCCAACTTGTTCTTCCCTCGCCTGCGAATGTCCCTCAGCAGGGTCACCTGTTCAGGGGAGAAGCCCTGGCCATCGAGAACTTCCAGGAACTCCTCCACAGGCATGTTCACGATCTGCAGGACAGAGAAGGGGATGAACATGGCACGGGCACGAAGCTCATCGCGACTCATCTCCCTCTCATCCGAAAACGGCCCTTCATCGTCGCTGAGAGGCTCCTCTTTGATCCCTTTGTGGGGAAATGTTACTGGTGGTGGGTTGAAGAGAGCAGGAGACGAGTAGCTGTGGTCATGCCACACACTCTCACTCAGATCAATGGGGGCCCACGATGTGGTGTAGTCTGTGATAGACTTAGGGGGAACTGACTCCACCTCACTGCTGTAGCCTGTAGCTCCACACTCATCCTCACAATATGAACTGGAGGAAGATGACATCTCAGATGAACCTGCAGGCAAGAAGTTATTGTATTACTGTGCATGACAAACAATTCATAACACATGATCTGGAAGTATTAGTAGAGATATAAACCAACCTGGGGAGACTGGACCTCCAGAGCTGCTCTCCAACGAGAGACCAGAGTCTGAGTCCAAGTCCTCCAGAACCTGTGGGTCTATTCCCTCCAGACAGTCCATCAGCTGGGTGTCCATTGTGTCCAGGCCTTCCAAGCCCAGCTGATTGATTTGTTCAAACACAGCCTCATCCAGACAGCCACCCAGTGCCCCGTTTCCAGTTAGATTACAAACAGAAGCGAAGGGGAGAGCAGCCAGGCCCAGGGCCATCCCTGGTGACACGTCTGAGTGTGAAGAGCTGGTAGATTCCATTCTGAAGAGGATTCTTCGTTGTTGGGTGTCCGGCCTGGGCTCAGCTCTTTCAGACACTGCATTGGTTACCATGGCATCATGCAAGCTGACATCCTGGCTGATAGCGCTTGTGATGTCCGAGTCAATGTCTGACACACGTCCAGAAACAAGGGAGTCCAAGTCCTATACAATTCATACATTAAAAATGCAAATTTAGTCGTAGTGCTTTTTTTATATACAAAAAAATATTCATCAAACAGCACACTAAAGACAATCCCCCAAATTCAAAGAAGGTTCCTGCTTCAGAGGGTTGCAACAAAATGTTGAAGGTTTGAATCATCAGTTGAAGAAGAAATTAGTCAGCTCAAATCTTGTCAATGATATCTCTGCACTTTTGGCAATTTTATAGATATGTTAGATAAGACAACCCAATGTGTCAGAAAATTTGTCACAAATTGACCTTTCTGTATTCAGTGCTCATAAGCATTTTTACCAGTAACCAAATTATCTGCAGGATTCTAAAGGCCCTGACACACCAAGCAGACAGCGTAGAACTAGTGGCGACGAAGGCCGCCTGTGGCTTCACCTCAGGACTTTGCCAAAAAGTTGCACTAGAACACACCGCAAAGACTACAGACGACAGCCAACCACCACGTACATGTGTGAGGGGTGGCCGTAGCTCGTTGTTATGAGATAAGACCATTTTCACACTGCTGTCACGCACCACTCATATTATAGGTAGCCTACTAATCGTGTATAATGTCTGATAAAAAGTTGACAATGGCACTGCCGTTGTCAACCCTGGATCTTAGTGGAAGAAGAAAAGAAGAGGCGGAGGCGAAAAATAATGAGAAACCGCACTAATGGGTGAAAGCATGGATACTACAGCAGGATGCTCAAGGGGCTTTCCAGAACCTGGGTCGAGAGCTGGAGATAAATGAAACCTCCGAACAGCCAATCAGAGAGATCCCTCTCAGCGACCAAAAAAATGCAGACGGGGGTTTACGGGTAGCGATGGAGCCGGACACACCGCAAAAACTAAGGCGACGACCGCTCACTGACGGTCCAACTAGGACCAATGGGCGACAATCTCCTTGGTGTGTCAGGGCCTTCATACTCACCAAAATAGGCCAAGTAATTAACAGGGGTAAAAACACAGAATGAAACATTAGCTTAGAGTTTATGTCGCATGCCAAATGTGCAGAGGCTATAATCCTCATCGCTTCGACCGTGGGATCCAAATCCCCCCACTCTCTCCTCCCAACATTTCCGGTCTCTCTTCACCTGTCCTATCCAATAAAGACTAAAATGCCCCTCCCCAAAAAAATCAGTGTCTGTTTGATGCGCTTCTTCATACCGGATAGCCAAATATGACTCAACCAAAAACATTTTAGAACATACTAGATGCATATTAATTATTGTTTGAAAAATATAATAAGCTTTTCATCCTTAGTCATACTGTATGTAATAAACATGAAGGAAAAACTTACGTCAAGGTCTGTAACAGACAGAGAGAGTAAATTGCTCCAATGCTGGTCAATGTCAATGCTAGGAGGAAGATTCAGTGAAGTGATGCCTTCAAGCAGACTCTGAAAGAGGAATAAGCAATATTAAACACCACAGAAAGAGTAGCTGGTATGTTCTGCACAAGCTTTGCCTTTAATGTTGATTAAATGTGTCTTTGTCCAAGTTTTCTTTTGAGCAATAGATATTTTAAAACTTTTTTTTCTATTAGAGACATACAAGCATTATTGTGCAGTAACATAATCTCACACAGCGTTGCCAAATCTTCAATATCATCAAAATGGTGCAATATGAGAAGTAAAGTCAGTGATTTCTAGGCTAAAAATAGGAACTCGTAATCTTCAATGCTGTCAATTGCCTGTTTCATAAATACTTTGTGACAGAACTACAAAAACTATAAAATATAAGAAAACGGGTAAAACTACCTTTAGAAAACAGGTACTATCTAGACAACGGTGTCAAAGCAGTATCGTACCTCATGCTCCAGCGTGGAGCTGTGAGCCAGCTGAGTGAGAGGGGCAGGTTCTTCTTCCTCTTTAACTTTAGCATCACTCTCCTGATGAGAAAAGAAAGCCAGTTTGTTAATTGACATCCAAAGATTTTAAAAGACAATTAGATCCACAAGTATGACGACCCACATCCAGCCATTGCAGATTATTTTAACAGAAGTCTTCTGTTTCTGAAAGAGAAAAGGTCTGTTAATGAGCACTTGTATGATTCGGGGGGTGGGGGTGGGGGGGGGTGTAATCAGAGATAAGCTAGACAGATAACGCTTAACTCTGACTTCTGTCATCGACGTACAAACTGTGGTTAAGGCCTTTTGCAATTGATTTTTAAATGTGTTTCATACATATATTTGTATGAAACTTGGGCTTAAGATATTCATTTACTGTAAGTTACAGTCAGACTCTAAAAGTGGGCCCAACACTGTTACATGTTGTAAGACACCACTGGTACACTGTGTACTGCTTTTGGGTCACCAGCTGTCTTTCAAAGACATATTACTGTGATATAAGAGGATGGATTCTCCCTGGTTCAAGCAGAGAAAGACTGCTGTAATCGCTTTTCCGTTACTGCCAGAGGCAAACTTTTTGACAAACTGTATTCTACAAAAGCCCTTTTCTGCCAAAGCTTTGTCTGAGCTTGTCGACATGTACTAACGTAGCTTTTTCAGCTACAAATGGCCTTTTGAATGTAGATAGTAGTTGATCTTTAATGAAATATTACTGATGTTGTTCCTTCTTTTGACATGCTGTAATTCCATAAATGATCATACCCCACATCACAAGCCGTTGAATTATAATGTCTTTAAAAAAGAGAGGGTAAAGGATAAAAGATATGTCAACATGAACAAGAACCGTGAGAGGCGGCTGTGTTCGAGTATGGACCACCGCTTTTGTGTAAGCAAACAGGGTGTGGGTCTAAGCCTCACTCCTCCACCTCTCAAGGCCCACAGCTGGCGGCTGAGTCTGTAGTCAGAGGATATGGTTACACAAAACGGCGACATCAACTGCCCTCAGGACATAACATACACCGAGCAGCTGTTTCTACCCTGAGCGAGAAAAACTGGATCACTGACCGGATTGACTATAAAGGTCTGGGTGTGATTGCAGTCCTAGAGAACATAAGGGAAGTCACAAAAAAAAAAACAATGGCAGTTACACAAAATAAGAAACAATGCATATTTTCAATCAACATTTTTGTAACAGGAAGTTAGCGCAGCCATTGTCAAATACTTACATTAACTGTGTGTAGTCACACTGGCCTCATTAGGGTCTTACTTGTAAAGTTAAATCTAGAGGGGGTTTAATGTGGCAAGCGCCATAGTAAAGAGTGACAGGTGCAGCGGACGGTTGAATACTAAATGCTGCACATTAAACTGGAGTGTCCTGTTAACTGGTTGTATGATAACCTATGTATCTAATTATCAATAAGGATGGTATTAACATATTTAGTGGTGACCATATAGAATCAAAGTGCTCTAATCTAACTCTGCAATAAGTTTATCTCTGTATTGAAATGTATGGCCCTGCAAAAAAGTGAAAGTGAAGGCACCATTCATGTTTCCAACAGGTTATCTTTCTGTGTTGTCTTGTTTCCTGGTTCAGCAGGATACATTACTGTTGTAAGTCACTGATAGGCTTGACATCCATCATTGTATAACGGGCTGGTGCTACTAGATAGCAAAGGCTAACTTTAGCTGTTCTGATAAACACTGAATTGGTTTTAACACAGTTCATCAACCAAGATTGTCTACTACTTTAGTTTACCAGCCAATCGTTTTTTTTGCACATATAGCTAAATGAGTAGCAAAGTCTGTTCAACTTGATGTTACATCACACACACACACACACACACTTGCCTCTTTAAGAGCCCCACAGGCTCCTGCGTTACAAGGCCCTTGTCCACGTTCAGCGGTTGTTTGGCAAACATCTTGGCCTCTGTCTAGCAGGTGTTCACTGTCACGACTGGCCTCGTCCCCGGAGCTTTCTAACCCCGAGCTGGTGTCAGTGTTGTTGCTGGTTGAAGGCCCGCAGTCGGCCTTGTCAGTGGCAGACACTTGGTGCACCAGCCATGCGTTCAGCTGAGTGGGGAACCGGGGGGAGCCGAGGTTCCTTACCTCGTCTAGCAGCCGGCGACTTGCAAAGAAATAGTCCAATTCAGGACATTTCGGGTGAACACTGTATCCGTCAAGATTGTCTCTTAAACTGTGGAAGGGTGTCTGGGTGTAAGCAGAGCTAGGACCTAAGTTAATCTCTATCAGGGGCGAGTAGTAGCCGCTTAAGTAGCTGTCGATATCAACACGGACTCCAATCAAACTGAGTAAGATTGTTAACTGAATCAGACCTTCTGTGAGGTATTTTTTCGCGATTTGCATTTTCTAAATACTTTCAGAGTTGCAGATAATTGTGAAATCCTGACCCAACAGTTCCTCTTTCCCGATCGGACAAAGGGAAAAGCCTAACAAAAGAGCACGCCTTCCCCTGTCAGACAAAGAGGTCCGCCTGTACCGGCGAAAAGCGAAAGATAGCAATACTAGCTATTAGCAGTTAGCTATCAGCTTTAATTACCGCTTATCGGGAAGCTCGTGGCGCAAACATAGCAAAAGTGTTGCTCTTCATTCCCTTACGGCGCCGCAGTTATTCGTCGGTGACACCTGCTTTCAAAACGTTCCTGACGTCGCTAATTAAACAGTAAATGAAACATCTGAAAAGCTAAATGCTGTCACCGGAGAGTGCTGCTACTGGGGAAACTTCGGTTCAAGATTTACATAGCGGATCCAGATTGGACCAAAGCGCTAACCACAACAGAATCTGATTGGACGACAGTCGTGTCAGCTTTTATTTTGACCAATGGGACCAATGGACAGTTTGCTAACCCTCACCGGCCCCACCCCATTTGCAACTGATTCAATATTAAAAGGTACATTAGCAGAATAAAAATCGATATCACTCCAGAAATACATATGTAATATAAGATACAAATTGATCATGTACCAGTAAGGGCAAACATTCAAAAGTGCATTAATCCTAATATATATTGTTCAGGAGTTTAGCCAGACTGCAGTTCCGGGATGTTTGTTCCACTGACCTGCATTGGGCCATGTTTTGCCTGCTGGTAAGATGCTGAATTACAGTTTGAACTTGTTTACTACTAAGCTACTAAATGTAAAAGGTGGGATCAAGGCGTCCAAAACACAACAGTGGGTATAAAAAGTAGCTTTACCTCTACCGATTCCATCGTTTAGATCAGGGATGGGGCAACTTTGGTCACAGCAAGGGCCACATTCATTTAATTCTGACTGCCAGGGGGCCAAATTGTAGGATACAAAAAACGATTACAGTCAATTATGTCTCAAATTTAACTCAACATATACCAGTGATCAAATATTATTATGGACATATTTCTGGTTTTCATGATGTCATGGCAGATTTTGTCATGTTTTCTTCATGTTTTGATATATAAAAATTGACCTGAGGGCCACATTGAGGGTTGACGAGGGCCGCATGTGGCCCCCGGGCTGCCAGTTGCCCACCCCTGGTTTAGATGCTGCTCTCATGGCATGGCTATTAGCCTAATATAGCCCAATATATTTAGATTTGAAATAACTGCTTTAGCTTTAAGGGGGACTCTGCTCAAAGAGAATGAATTCATTGTTAACTGATACATTTTGTACGGTAAATTAAATATGTATGGTATTTTACATTATGTTACTTATATTATTTCAGCTTTATGGTTGTTCATCAGTGTACACAATTCATTAAAACTATCCAGTATTGACAGGACTCACCTTTCCTATATCATTGTCTGACAATTGAGAATGATCATGTTGTTAGTCTACTTCTACAACATGGTTAGTTTATCATTTGATGTTTCAGGGTCTTTCCTGTGCATGGATTTATAGTCCTCTTAATCTGAAACCTAATCTTTAATCGGTCCTAAAATTCTAAAAATACATAGGCCTATAGCTGTTTGTTTGCACGTATTCACATTACTCATACTGAATATGCACATTGTTGTTTTTCCAAAAAATGGTGAAACAAGATGAAGGAGCCCTTGATATCCCTCCAGCTAAGACAGAATGATAACTAATAGGCCCCTTAACCTCTCCCATTAAAGGGTCAGATTGAAAAAAAAAACACCACATAGAGATTTCCCTCATTTATTTAATCATCCAATAAAAAAACAAAATGATAAAGTGAATGCAGAGTCTTTGGGGTAGTTTTTGGGTAGCTCAGTCTGTCCTTTGAAGATCTCAGATGTAAACTAGTTTTAGTCTAATGACAAAAGTTTTAATATAATATAAGATTTCAATATCTTTGATATCTAGTTATCCAAGGTCTACATGCTAGCTCATATCATTGTTGTGATAAGTGGAAACCTTGGGTTGAATCAAATAACAGAACAAGGAGAACTGGAGGGAAAAAAAACAGACACTGGTTGTGCTATTAGAAAACATTTATTGTGGAGTAAAATTGTTAAATACACACATTGCTGTAAGTCTACTGATGAAAAAACAACATTTATAACCTATACACAAAAAGATACTATCAAAATTCTACACAATTAAGAAAAAGCCAACAAACTTATTAGCCCTATTGGAAATGTTAACTTAAACACAGCAAAATAAAAAGATTCATTAGGAAAACATAATGCATTTTGAGTGAAAATGTGATAAACTTAATGTTATTGTTTTATTTGGAGACTTAGCCTACTTAGTTAACTTTGACCTCTTTTGTTAAGAAATTATTATTTTTTTCCTTTTCTGGGTCTTTATTTTGATATAAATGTTGATGTAAACTTCCAGAGGAAACAAGACTTGCTCCAGGCACCAAGCCTCAAGGCTGGACAACACAGACTCTGGTCTGGACTTTGCTGAAGTCAAATAGATCTGAGGGTGTCTGGGATCTGGTTTACTTGCGACCCCTGCTGGTGAATAGTGATGTAAAACAAAACAAAAAAGGTTAACTATATATAGGTCTTCTTTCCAGGAAACTCCATCCATAAAAGCCCCTTTCCAATAAAGGAAAGAATGTATTTACAAGAACTAGGCTCAAATGTTGTAAACAATGGCTTAGAAGATGTGTAAACATTATCAGCATTTTCAATATTTTGTATGAAGGTTAGTAATTCATTATGTAGCATTACACGTCCTAAATGTGAATTATTATTGAGGAATTTATGTTATAGGTTAATACATTTACTACAGGCTGAATTTTACAGAATGTATTTTGAAATTTGCATTGTTTTCTTTTGATATTATCAAACACACAAAAAAAGTATCCTCACAATTGTGTTAATAAACCTTAATGCAACGTGAGAAGAGACTGGTCGGTTAAACTACTTCCTCTTGGTCCCTGTTCTGCACTGACATCCTTTCTTGTGTGTGGTTGCTGTAAATGTTGTTTTAATGAATTAATCAGTGAGCTTTAAAAAAAAAAAAAAAAAAAAAAAAGCCCACACTGGACCACTTAACAAAAAGGTTTAGAAAGTCATAAACAACTACAGATACAACTATGGGTGGCTTTAAGAAGTTTTTACACCACGACAAGTTCAACTAACATTGACATCTGACCAGCAGATAGTCGAGCCCTCTAGCAGACCACAGGCACAGATGTTGTGCAGACATTTCTGCAGTACTGTAGGGCTTATCTGCTACATAAAAGCCTATTCAGTTGCAGTTGCAGCACTTTCAACTGCAGACCAGGTGGAATAATAGAACATTTGCATCAGATAACCTTTCCGCTTAGCTTTTTGAAATGGTAGTCCATCGCTGCATCACAGGCTTGCACAGCTTTCAAACACCCCTAAAATTGGCTATAACAAGTGACAGTTGCGGTCCGCCTCATGCAGGCTTTAGACGTCGACATATCCAGAATGTAAACGCTCCAAATCGCGTCGCTTTAATAAAGCTATGAAATGTAATCTGCTCCAATTGATGTGACGCCAGCACGCAGTCATCAGATTAATCCACAAGTATTTTCATAACGACGTGAAACACATTTAGATCAACTTTGTGGAGTTCTGACAGATTTATTAGAGAGGAGCTCTTAAATCACCCCCACATGCTCCTCATAGGACGACGCTGATTGGTGGAATAATACATGCTCTTTGTCTGGCCACAGCGCATGCGCAGTTTTTTGTTTTTGTTTTTTTTAAATCCCGCAAAGACTCTTGGGAAACCTGAGAGAACTCGAGGTGACTTCCATGGGATTATTCTTTAGTGATTTTCTCTACATTTAACTCTCGAACAGTTCACACTCGTGTTAAAGTCTGTCCTAATTTGTGGTATCTAAATTCACACGTTTCGTGGCCAATTTCAAAATGCCAGGTTCCTTTATTTGTGTGCCTACAATTGTATTTAGCCCCCTTAAAATGTTTATTTTTTTAATAATCAAATTGTTGTGGAATAGAAACAATTCCACTGCTAATGAGACCTAAATAAAAAATAAAATATGATTGATGATATTATCCTAATATTTGATATCTTACTTTATACACTAATCCTGCAAGGGGGAATCCTCCTTATGGCAGCATTGTTTTCAAATGTAATTATCAATTACATGACAGTAATGTGCTTTAAATAGAGCCTAGTCTTTTAAAGCATAATCCCTTGATTTTGCAAAGCTAATATTTCATAAAATAATTTTAATCTTAGAATTGTTGAAAATGTGTAATATATTTACTTTAGACCGTTTAAATGATTATTAAATAAAGAGGCAATCAATTTATTAGTTTGTCAGAAGTTAAGCAACTACTCAATGAATTGGAGCGTAGACATTTCTATTCTAAATAAACATTAAATTAAGTTTTGAAAAAAATCATATATTATAATCTGTTCATGGCATATGTGCTAAATTGTTACCCCTGTTATTATGACCCTTATTATATTTCAGATGAAAAATAAAACATTTGATACATTATTGCTGTGTTATTTAGTCAATATTATTTGTATTAATAAATATGATCTTCAAAGTACTACACATATTAAACATTAATTTATTTCAAATGTAAATTCTTCTAAATCCAGGTATTTACACAGAAAGGCCTACTACAATAATTATTTAGATGTAGGCTATTTTAATTATAATTTTAATGACTGTGTCTAATAACCTATAAATGGGTTTAAACAGTCTTGAGCAGAGCTTGTGACATGCTGCTGTGTGTCTATGTGATGGTGTGTGTTCGTGTGTGTGAACGGCTTTATTCAGCGGAGCTCTGTCCTCCAGAGAGCAAAACAACAGACTGGCCGCTCTTAGCCTCCAGACCCCTCTGCGACTTGATTGACATCCGCGTTTAGCCAATCAAAGAACGAACCAACATCTTCGCTTACTATTGGCTCACCGAGGCAGCTCCCGCGAACCAATCAGAGAGCTGCAATCTCCATAAAAGTTAATATAGCTGTCCTGGCAAACTCTGTGGCGCCCCGCAGCGGAGGCATATGGAAACAATTTTACTCTGGGCTAGTTCTCAGCAAAGTGAGCTGTACTGATGAAAAAAATGCTCTCTTCAGGGTTTTATTTCTTTCTTTTTTTGAATCCAGGTTTTGTTTTGATGGACTGCGCAGACCTCTTCTACTTTAAGTCTCCTACTTGTCTACACAAAACAAAGCACGTCGGCTTACTTAGTGATTTGTTTTAGTCCACTTAGCAGCGAATCTACTCCATCAGCAGAAAAGCATATCCTGTTGACAGCAATATAAGACTTTTGCTGTTATTATGACCCAAACTTTGTTATTCGAGACACTATTTTTTTTTTTTCAATTTATATCCCCATTCCCAGTTTGCAACGTGATACTATTTTGAAAGCGTTTATTTCTGCCTCAAACATGCGTATACATTGTTGGCCACAAGAGGGCACTACTGTCTTGTAATTATTATTGTTGTGTTTTTGTTGTGAGGCCTGAGCTTTGCGTTTTTCCACTTTCCATAGCTGGAACATATGTGCTGACTTTTTAAACTTCCGTGGTTCCATAAAGTTCAATAACTGTGATACAATTATGAACATTTAATTCGACATTAGAAAATATCAAAGCTGCTTCAATCTTCACTCATATTTTAAGGCTCTTCCTTACTTTGTCCTCCCTTTTTCCCCTTCTCTCAACTTTCTCAAGAGTCAAGCAGAGATGGGATGGGAGGGGGGGAGGGTGGTTAAACTGTGCTGACAGTAAAAAAAAAAAAAAAAGAAGAAGTAGAAAAAACAGCACAAGAAGCAGTGGTGGATTTGATATCAGAGACTCAGATGGCTGCCTCGATAACGTCGGTCTGGCCTGCTAAGATTGGCAACCTTCTCTTTGGAAAATAAAACTTAATGTCCGTACATAAACAAACTGGCTCTCTATGATGTGACCTGGTAACTTTGGAGCCATATCAGCTCAGATGTGCACAGAACAAACTAATATTCATTTCTTTGCATGGTATTTGTGTTTCAATGTACAGGATGTGTCTGTCTGTCTGTGTGTTCTTTCTGTGTGTTAGAAGGAAACCTCCCTGTGTCCGCTCTGTTCCTGTAGCTATTGTGTCTGCTTCACTAATGGACTCCTCTCACCCTGTCTCCTTTTCCTCCCTCCCTTTTTTTCTCCCATATCATATCCATGTATTCCCGCGGGGTCTGATTAAAAGGCTTTCTAGCTAGGGTGAGGAGAGAGGAGAGTAGGGGGGGGGGTGTGTGGCAGTGGAGAAGAGTGGTCCTTATTACCCCATATGTCTGGACAAGAACGGGTGGAGTGGGGGGTCCTCTTCCAGTTAATCAATAGAGATACTGTCCTTGTACTCTGTGTGTGTGTGTGTGTGTGTGTGTGTCTCTCTCTCTCTCTCTCTCTCCCTCTCTCTCTCTCCCTGTCTCCTTTTCCCTCCACACTCAGACTCTTCCATTAGAGATAATGCGTCTGGTATTGACACTGTGAGGTCTCTGTACTATGACAGAAATATAGTTCTGCTCCAAGACGCCGAGTTTCACTTCAAAACTCTGCGGTGGACAAAAGCGACCTGACTCATCGACTTGCTGTTTAACCAGGTTAATCACGTGTGTCATCTGCTCATTGTTGGCCCTTTACTGCAAGATTAACCACCGAACACACAATTCATAACAAAAGCAATCGCACTTTTTCTTTTTCGATATCTTTGTTATAAAGTGCATGTAAATTGCATTAGTATGTTCAGTTATCGAGTAAAACTCCTATTCCTCTCACATTATAATTCATTATATTGGCACCTTTTCTCAGGAAGGTAGCCACAACATTCCAGGATTTCCAGGAAACTGATTTGTGCAAAACATTTTATCCAATTAGTCATTGATTTTTAAGGTCACAGGCTCACTTTTTTCATATTCACATCATTATTCGTGGTATTGTTGAAACCAGTTGGCTCTAAGGTGTCTGTGTTGTAGTAAGAAGATAAAACAGAAATGTGTCTGTACTGTGACATACATATTCACTCTTATCCTTTTTTAATCATATTTTGTTTATTTGTAGATCTTCAAAACACACTTCTGATAAGATGTTAAAGTGAGAGAAAAATTCACAGTATAATTTTAAAAATACAATTTTTAATAATAATTATAATATTAATTGGCAGATTGCCATTTCAAGGTGATAAAGAAAAACCTGCAAGAAAATATGTTATTTTAGGTTGTTAGGGTTAGGGTGGGGATTCTGAGCAAAGAAAGTTGTAGTGTAAAATTAAAAAGCGACCACTTTATGGTTCCTGTTATGGGGATCTCTCATGTATTTAATACTGGATTCATACATGACAAGAACAAAGATTGAAATTACAGCAAGAAGTAGCTGATCCATAGATAAGAGGAGCAAAAACATAGAATCAAAATGTTAAATTTCATTTGCAAACAATTCTGTTGACTGACTGGATCAGACAATTGTTGACCAGAACAGGGGGATCCCTCTCTCTCCCCCCCAGCATGTTGAGGGTCGTGTGGGTGTCGCCCTGCAGAGCCACGGGGCTCCAGCCACAGAGACTTCTGAGAGATGCCTGGGGTTGAAGCAGAGAGAACCACCTCTGACCTCCCTGACTCAGTAACCCCCGGGGTCACATAAGGGAGGGGCCTGCGCTGCGGGGGAATAGGTTGTAATTGATGCTGGGGTGTGGTGGGTAGGGGGCTGAAGCCTGCGTGTGGGTGGGAGGGATGGAGGGGAAACCTGAGGCTCAGGAGAGAGGCGCAGTAGTGGGAGGACTGATGAGGGGCTCTGGTGTGTGTCTGTAGGTCTTTGGTGCTAGCCTGGATCCCAGAGGAGGCAGAGGGGCTGAGATGATGAGGCTCAGAGCCTTGAGTGTCCAAACCGCAGACAAATCTTATTACTGGAACTGACTGGTTACTTAAACATGAGCAAAATCTAAATCTTGTATGATTCAAAAATAATAGTTTTGGTATATTATGTTCAACAGCCTGATTTCCTTTCTGGCATATGCAATTAAGTATTTTACTTCAAACTGCAAATTGGTACAGCTGGGATTTCAGACAAATATAAGTCATCTGCTGCACGGGCTACTTTGAAGCTTTTGTTGAAATAATAATTGCAATTGAAAGAAACCTAATGTCTACTTATTGTATGTAAAAAGCAGAACCTTGTCCTTTACTTGAGTGTGCAAATACATGCCATTAAAATCACAAAAACACAATAGAGCCATTAGGATAACTTTAATAATCTGAACAAGGGCTACATCAGGTGGAAGCTGTAGAGCACCAAAACGCAGAACTACATTTGGTCAATCATCTTTCTCAGTAAGAGGAACACACTTCTGGAACACATTACCATCTGAAATTTAAAAAGAAAAACGGACAGAGTTCAAGATTTTTAAGACACAAGTACAGTGGCTGAAATTGAAGAAAGTCTGTGAGCATTGACTGTTTCCTCCCGGAAACATCATTTTACTGTCTGGGCTTATTTAGTCTCTTGTTTGTATGGAGTTTAGAATGTCTGTATTTGTATAGCATCACTGTTTCTGTAATCTATTAAGTCTAAGAATTTTGTTTTGATCCTAAAAGCCTAGCCAGGGACAGGGGTTTGCAAATTAGCCACTGCTAGAAGCCTGTAGCATGTCATCTACTTTGTTTTTTAATATATGAAGCAATGTTCACTGTATGTCCCTGTTAAATAAACAAATAAAAAAATATCCATGTACAGACATCAGCATAATCTCCCTCTTTCTGACGTAGTTATCAGAGGACTGAACACTTTGCAAGTTTTTTGGCAGAAAGACACAGTTTCTTGTTCTTCAGTCTGAGGTCTAAGGTCAAGCTGAATTGCTGTGTTCTGGCTGAGGAGGAGGGGTGAATCAGAGAGGCAATAGCTGACAGATGTTTACAGACGCCTTACTGCCCTTCTGTGAATTTAAGAAACCCCTCCAAAAAAACAACATATCACTCCATTTCGACTGTAAGGGACACATGGTGAATGCTCCTCTTTACTGTGGCAAACACACAGCTCTCCCCTGTTACCCCCTTAGGCCTGCTGCAGCCTGTCCATATGGACCCTGGTGTATCTAACCAGGGGGCCCCCGTTTCCAGTTTTCCCCCTTAAACCACCCATCTCATCGATTTCTACCCTGCCTCCGTTTTTTTTGCCTGGTTTCCCTGACTGCCTCTCTTTCACAGCCTCGGGATTCCTCAGCGCTCCTTGTCCGAGCGGTCTGCTCTCGAGTTACCCTCAGCCCGGCGCTGATCGTGTCAAAGCTGTTATTTTAGAGAACGGGGTGAGGAGAGGGAATAATGTGTGCGATGTTTGTGAGGGAGAGAGAGAGAGCGAGAGATTCAGAGTTTCCTGTCCACATCATGGCACTCTTGAGGATTCTAGACCCGTCATGGTGTCGAACGTAAACATGTCCTCCCAGTGCTATAAACACATGGTGGAAAAAAAAGAAGAAGAAGTTTGGATGAGTATTGTTGAAGATTAGCGTGCATGGTTACCTGTGAATTCATAATTCCCACACAGCTCCAGTGACTCCTGAAATCCTTTTGGTTATCATTAATACATTCTGTTCACGTCTAACCCTTTTTTTTTAATGAAAGTCATTGTAGAAAATCTAAGTTACTATTCATAACTTAATGAACCAAGTCTTAGGAGGAGAAGGTGAAGCAGTGAAGCAGGATTTAGAAGCTTGCATGTCATTTTCTGAAGAACCCTGATTTGCAATGCTTAACAAGGAGGGGAGGGAAAGTGTTATTAGGAAAAAAACTATTTGGATCTTCAAGCATGTTGCACACTCCAAGAACACTGCTCTCGTTAGGCCACAAGAAGAGTTTGCATGTTATGAATAACTGCATATGTCAGGGTGGAAAAACAGCAAAACAACCGCTCAGCCAGCCAGCCAGATCTACTTAATGAAGGGCTTTCGTTGCTATTTTGTGCCGTGTATTCAAGATTGATTTAATTCTTTCTCCCAGACATGGCAAACTAGGACCCCACAGTATGTGCTGTAAAATGAAATGAAGTGGAAAGAATGCTTTCCACTTCCATAGAGAGTGGTGAAACCTGTGATGAAAGTATGAAAAAAAAATGTAATAAACATCTGGTTATGATTTAAAAGCATACAAATAGGAAAGGATGTTTAACAAGTTTTCAATCCAGAGTATTTCTCCTGCCCGTTCTGCTACATTATCATCCCTACAGGCCAGTTTTAAATGGAAATACATGTAATAAATAAGAGACCAAACTTCAAACGTCTTCTTCTGCAGTGTTGTTACATGATAGCTTGTAAAAGCACACCCCTCCTCTCTTGTTCAAAGCAACTGATCCCCATGGCTAACACCCATGATGGAGCGCACCCCGTGTCTCTTCGGCCTCCATGAGTGACACTATTGTTGCAGGGGGAGGAGGCATGTGTATGAGCATGTGTGTGTGTGTGTGTGTGTGTGTGTGTGTGCGACACGGTGCTGGTTTCACAGGACTGTGACTGGTGGAGTGTAACGCTGATGAAGACTTCATCCAATCTGTTGTGTTCATGATGGGAGAGCAGAGAGAGTGACCCTTACTCTCACCAGACCCCTGTACCCCACTGTGCTGTCTCACTATCTCTTCCCCCCCCCCCACCCTTTTCTCTGCTGTTTCATCTTCAATGTAAAAACCCACACATACACCCTGTGTACTGCACATTGTTTTACTCGTTTTATGTTCTGCATTTCAGAATTCTCGTAGCAATTCACTCTGCATAACTGTAAATGTTAATAGTTTTATTACATGTGCAGTAGGCTATACGCACGGTGCGATAACAATCCATTCTGCTTCAACATGCAATATTATCTTTGCTGTTTTTCTCATGCAGTCATTACCCATGTTGCCTCCATAACATTATCATTAACGTTACATTGCATTTGAAAGAGCTTTCAATATGAATGTGTTGTGCAATAACAATTTAACATACAGCCATTCTTTCCAGCTATATCATAACATAGCAGATACTTTATTACATTTATTCTATTGCTTTACTTTAATGTTTATTGTATTACATTTATATTACGTACTGCACTTCTATTCTCTCTGTCTCTCTTTCTCTTATTGGGAGAAACTTTAACAGTTTAAAAATCCTTTAGGATCATTGAAGTACTTCTAATTATGACTAACGTCCAAACAGAACACAAACCCACAAGCCTTAAAAGCTGCCAAAAAGTCCTTGTCAAAAACAGTTTCGGGACTATTTAATTCGTCATTGATGATGAGAAGCTTCATGAGAAACTTGCACACAAGCCTCTATTTCTTCACCTCAACCATGTATTGACACCATCGCTGGCATATATGCTCTCCACTGAGTGTATTTCAGCCTGTCCTTGTTTGTGAATGGTAATGTAGGAGCTCCTAAAGGGAGATGGAGGGGGAATAAATGGAGGATTTTCAGCTTGTTAAACGGGGCATTAGAGGGCTTGTGACTGGGAGTTGTAGGCTATAAAACCCAATGGTTCGGCTGCATTCATGTTTTAGTGCATTGGCTCATGGGCTGACAGCTCTGCTGTTTGGGTGTCGTTTTGGGCTGTGCCTTGGGCCTGCTTTACGCTGCTCATTTGGCACAGGGGCACTTTGAGAACTCACTGTGGGAAGATTTAGGGCGAGGCCAAGCCCAACATGGAGACTTTCTCCTTCGCACAGAGCTGAGTGATATGAAACAGCATGCACAGGAGGAAAGCAAAACATATATCTTGCCCCCTGCTGTTCATTTCTACCTGGAGACTGTGCGTCCCAGTTTGTGTTTTTATTTATCTCGATGTTGTCGAATTCTAAGCCAGATGTAATGCTTATTAAGTTAGCGCTAGATATGATTTGCTGTTGAACTTTCTGAGAAACAGGCTTTGAAATCTGCAGATCTGTACATTGGTGGAGGCTTATCCAAGCCTTTATGCAAGCACACACACATTTATTATTTTTCTTCCATGAAGCCTGGAGGTAATTTAAGGGGCGCTTAAATGATCTGGGCTGCCATAATGATGTCCGCATGCTGACATATATTCATATTTTCAATGAAGTATACCTCTCGTCTGCTCTCCATATATAGCACATCTGGAATAACAAGAACACTGTAAGCAGCAGAATCAGAGAGGAAAATAGTTAAAGATGAAAAAATAAAAAAGTAGAAGAACAGGGAAAGCTGAACAAAAGGCTGCCTACAAACGATTCCCACTCAGCAGTTCTCACAAGATATCACTAGTTTTGTCCATCATGCCGTTTGTCATTTTTATTACTCCAGAGGTCACTGCCATATGGATACAGATTTACAGTCATCAGCTTGATCCCATTCAGCTGATACATCAGGTCATAAAATTCAGAGATAACATCAATTATAGCAGCATATGAATAGCAGGACGTTCTTTTGTGAGCAGCAACCGTATGTGATCTCATTGAGATGTAACTGTGAGCAACAGTGTCCAGGGCAACCACTCTGAACCCTCTGAGCATCCATGCGAGGCATTCAAAGAATCCGTGGACCGTCATGGTGTATGAACAGAGTCCTGGCTGCTCGCACCAATTGACATGACTGGCAGGCAACACATCACAGATAGAAGACGAGGACATTCAGCAGAGTGTTTCCAACAAAGGATGTCTGCATGCTGTGGTTTGATTGGTGCAAACTAAGGATCAATGGGGTCATGCAGAGACAAAAACAAAACATTTTCCTCCAATGCTTTCAGTGTAAATACTTAGTTAGGTAACCTATGGCTTACAATCAGTAATGCAAACAGGAAAAAAACAAAGGTATTAAAAAAAAGCTAAATTTTACTGTCCAATTAAACATCAGTGTCAGCCTTATGAAAGAAGAGAAGAAAAATGAATGTGTTCTTTTTTCAACCATCACATCTCAAAGTCACCTTTTGACCTCAATACAGAAAATCATTGACAGAGTAATCAGACCTCAGAAGACACAAGTGTGTAGAGAAAGGGATTTCCTCTCTAAGATGATACAGTCATCCGTCATAATAGCTGTCACACTGATATGGTTCAACAGTTCCCATTTCCCCATCTGCTGCGTATGTTTGTGTGTACAGAGTGTGTCTGCAGGAAGACAAGTGTGCCTGGTTGTGTGTACAAAAGCCCGACATCATGGCATATGAGAGTAAAAATACTGGAAGTGATATCCTAACGTCCATGGTTAAAAAATTAAGGTAATCAAATCGTTAACTAAAGCAAACATAGAAACTCAACTATGTGATATACTACATTATTCTGTTAATCCTGCATAAGTATTTATCAGAAAAATCCCCTTTCTAAGTTTTCTTTTTAATCTAATATTACAATGTTTATCCCGAAAAAAGTTGTAATGAATAAAAAAATTCTGTTTCTGGTAAATGTAAATGTTTATGTTAAACATTTTTGTTGGCGTCTCTAAGTAACATTTAAACAAAGCTGTCGATTAAGTCTTGAGGATTGTGAAAAGTCTGTAAAAAGTATCTCAATAATATAACGGACAAATGGACGGACACAGTATACTTACTTTAATATCACCAGTTTTTAATAAATATAACCAGTGTTCATAAAAGTTTATGTATTTAAGTCTTTTAAACTGCTCCAGTACTGTTCAAAATCCATATTATAATATCTATATTTGTATGAGTTTTGGTAACTTAATGTATTTAAGAACTTAAATTCATAGTATCTTTTTTATGCAGACCAGCTGGGGCAGTGTTTAACCAACGCATTCACATAGTTGTTACGTTCTTCTGTATTTATTTTTTATCTTGTTTTATTCTTTTTATGCTTTTACTGTATGTCAAAGCACTTTGTAAACCTGTGTTTATACGGTTCTAAACATATAAAGTGAGTTTTATTACTATTATCTAATGAGTAGTACTTTATTGTAGTTGGTTGAGCTTATAAGCAAATTTGATAGGCTTTCTGGATAGTTACACATATTATCAAAATGTGTTTGTTTTGTATGTAAATTCTTAATCTTCTAAATGAATACATTCTTAATCTAATCTGAATACTCATCAGTAACTATTACTCTCCAAATATGGTATAAAAAATACAGTATTTCCCCATGATATGGAGGTATAAAGAAGTGAAAAGGAAAAAAACAGGACCAAAGTAAATGTATTTACTTTCTACACTGCAAACTCTTGTGTATATTAAGTGTTGGTATAGTGTAAAACAGTGTATTAGATATTAATATACTATTAGCACTAACATTAAGAATGGCATCACCTTGACAAAAATCTTTACCATACAAAATCCTAATCACAATAACATCTTATTTTTGCAGTATATCGTAGAATATAACTGTGTTAATACAGGGAAAGAAAAGGTAAGTGTGTGCAGTTGAGCTGCTCAAAAATCGCCAACCAAAGCATTAGTCAATAAGTAGAATCTTACTCGACCAACTTTTTATTGTCCATCTGCTAACTGATCCAAAATAGTACCTCCCGTGCTTTCCCCTTTAAAGAAGTTGGCCTTCTGGGATATGAACGTAGTCCTGCACGTTTGTTTTGGGAAGTGAGTCTTTTGTCTGTGAGTAAGGTAACATGCTGTCCATGGGTTTCAAAGTTAGCAGTCAGGAGACACTGGCCAGATAAACTCAGGTCACGGTTTCATTCAACTTTACCCAAATGCATTACAAGCATTCAGTAATAAAGCTGGAAGGGTAACAGTAGGCTAAATTTTAGTGATTTGTTTAATCCTAGTGTGACTTTATAGCCTTTTTTAACCTTGTGTTGTAGTGAATTGTAAAATGTTAATGTTCTGGCACATTTATAATCATTGGGGGCAATATGCTTAATCAATTGCAAAATATTTCATCTATATTTTAAGGCTCACTAGTAAAGATTTGTAACTGTAATGTCGAGCTTCATGTGAACTCAAACAGCTGATTTCTTCACATAGATTTCACCTAGACTTTTTCCTGCCCGGAAATTTCCAAGAAAACTGCTTCATACTCTGCCAACTGCTGAGTCGTTTTCCATTCATTATATGATACCGCAAACACTCACAAATCACACGCAGCATTGATATCAAGGCTTCATAGCTCGCCTGAGACCCTCCCCCGGCTTGGGCTTAGTGTTCGAGTCAGTAATCTCTCAACCTGAAGGTCGAGGGTTTGATCCCCAGCTCCTGCAGTCTCATGTTGAAGTGTCCATGGGCAAGACAATGAACCCCAATTTGCTCCTGCTGCTGTGTCGGCGGCGTGTGAATGGGATTAGTTAATACTGATGGACATTTTACACAGCGGCCTCTGCTGTCAGTGTGTAAATGTGGTGTGAATGGGTGAATGTGACCTGCATTGTAAAAAGTGTTTCGAGTCGTCTCAAGACTAAGAAAGTCCATTTACCATTTACCAACAGGTAAAACTTGAAATGTGTAGCAGCAACTCAGGAAGATTTTAGGGTCAGGCTCTCTTGAAACTTTGTAGAAATGTAGGAATAGTGTTTGTGTACAATCCTCTCACATAGTAAAAAATAGGAAACAGTAGCTCAAAACTCACTGGTTTAAATGATTCTATTCTGAAACCAAACTACTGCATTGTGCTGAGTGACGCAGAGGCTGACAGAGTAAATCATACACACAAGAGCCAGAAGTGTTTTTTTACTGACAGTCACTTCATCATTATTCACAGGATAAGCCTTTGTCTGCTTTGTTTTAGTGACCATGTTAAATCAGCTCAAAACAGATGGGTGCTGTCTCCTTGCCAAGCCTTTTCTTTTCGGGAGCTATGTGTGTGTTCTGTGTGCGTGTGCGTGTGTAGGTAAGCAGACAGGGTTTATTCATGTTGCTGATCTCCTTCTACATTTGTGTGTGTGGCTAATTACAGCTAAGAAGTATGCACGAAAACCTGCCCTTCCTCTTTGGCTGTCTAACTGTCCAGCTGTCGAATGTGCAGACCCATGTGTGTGAGTGTATTTGCGTGTATACGTGTGTCCTCTGGTTTGCAGATGTCCTCGGGTTGTTGTCCTGCCAGTAACGAGAGGGGTTTTCGGGAAACAAAGTGGAGGGGAGGACAGCCGGGGACCGGAGAGTCCATAAGGTGCAATCCACAGGGAGTAGGTGTCTTAATGTATGCGCCGGTGTGTTGTTAGGCAGCAAAAGGTGTGTGTGTGTTTTTTCCCCAGTCTTAATTTCAAAATTTCACATGTATGCATGTATGGTCTTTGTCACACACAGAGTTTGTGTATGCGTGTTCCAAACCTGATCTTGGATGATGTCATGTGCAGCTGCTGCGTGGCTGACAGACAGTTTCCGCACCACAACATGGGGCCCTATGGTCGGCCTGTCAGGCTGACGGACAGGTGAATGACACCAATGAGAGCCAGCCGTCCCTCCCCCTAGGAGCCAGGCACTGAGTGACAGCAAGTAAGAAGCCAGAAAAGGCGTCTCTGAACCTGAAAGTAATCTCTTTAACTCTCTCTTTCTGTTATTCTGCTCGGCTCTTCGCTCTTTCTCCTTTTTCTTGGCCTCTCTTTCCTCTTCCTCCCTCTGGCTCTCCCTCTTCTTCCCAGCCTCTTTTTTTTTTTAAAACTATCCCTCTCTTTTTCTGTCTTTCTCTGTGGGCATTTTTCTCGTCCACTGAAGGCCTCTGTCTTTCTTCACTGTCTCTCCTCCTCCCCTCACTTTCTGCCTTTCACTCCGTCTGTTAACGCTCTGTGCTGTTTTCTATCATCGTGTCACAGACTCTTAAGGAACAGCTTGACTGCCTCTTGGTTCTGTTTCAGTCAAAACTGTGGTGAAAAGTGTTTAAACCCGAGTCTACAGTAAGTAGGAGCAGGATGTATGTGAAGGACTTCAGTTTGTGTGTTTGAGTCTGTTTGAGTGTGTTTGTGCGTAATGGGGCAACACTGAGAGACTTTTTCTACAGGGGTGGAAATGATCACGTCAGACTGTTTAATTTTTAACTTCCCAAAACTAAAACTGCTTTTTGTTCGGTGTAAAACTGTTTAACCCAAGTTCTGATGCTGCAATAATGTTGTACATCGCATTAATGTGTAGTATCTGAAAATCATTATCATTTCCCTCCTTCTCAAATGATGTGTGATGAGATAAGAAGATAATATGTACCTGAACGACCAGTAGGGAATTTACAAATTTACTTTGGATTTGTCTGTACAACAGATCCTGAGAGACATTGGGCCATATTCGTTATAAAAACAACACAGGCCATTTAATTAGCTATGAGCAGCTGCCATGAAACAACAGCTAATGCTAGCACTCAGCTATTTCCCAGCAAACATTACACCAGCTAAGAGTCAAGTTTCTGTCTAGATTTTCACAGATATTTATATTGCATTTGGTGCTCAATGGGGTTACTATAATGTTATGGGCGGCTGCGGCTCGTTGCCTCTCAACCGGAAGGTTGAGGGTTCGATCCTCATCCTAGCAACATGTCCGATGCGTCATTGGGCAAGACACTGCATTACTCTCTGCTTCGGTGGCGGTGTATGAATGGGTTAGTACTTACGTACTTGTACTTACTCTCTGATGTACATCGCTTTGGATAAAAGTGAATTGTAACTTTGTAACATGTTACTAAATGCTATATATTTTACATTAAAATATATTACGTTGTAAAGGCACAAATAGGGACATAATTAACAAAACCTATAAACTCTCTGTGCAACACATCAGTTCCTTGCTCCATAGTTGTACTATGATAAATTGCTAATAGAAAATTTCAATTGGTGAAATGATGATATGTCAGAGATCCCACATTTAAAAAACCTTTATTGTGGAACAGAGCACTCTGACACTTTTACAGCGCTAGAGCTTCCCTGAGTGCGATGTCAGAGGAGAATGGCTGCTGTCGGTCAATTGTAGAATCACATTCTGTAAAAACATCTCACGAGTTGGATATTCTTATACTCAGTTGGCTGTTAGATTTCCTCCAGTGTGTTACTCCACCCTTCCCCACTGGACCTCCACCCTCTATACCTTATGCCCCTCTCGACCATCAGGCCCACTCGAAGCCCACCCAAGTGCCTTTCAGCCTGGCACTCTGCCCAAGGCCTACACACCCATCTGACCCCACCACCACAGGCTCATTGCCCAGGCCTCCTTTGCACCCGTTGACCCCTCACCTCTTGACCCACTGTCCCACGCTCCCTCTGGCTTTTTTGTCACCTCAGCCAACCACCACCATCCAACAATGGCCTTCCAAATCTTCCAAAACTGTACAGAAAAGTTAGTATACAATTGATATATTTGTGTGTTTCCTGAGTTTTTGTTTCTGTGTTTATATTAAAGAGGCTCAAGCAGTGTTTCATGAAGCTTGATAAGATGTCTGGCAAGTAAATAAAATGTCCCTCCCCTCTTTGCTTCTCTATGCCAAGTCGTCTTCAACTCTGCCTCCCAACCTCTTTATCTCAATATGTTTCTGTCTAATTTGTCCATCACATCCTTTCAATCCGTCTTCATCTGCTTGGCGTCTCTCTCGCACAAGTCAGTCAATCTCGGTGCCTTGCGAGTGTCGATGTGTCCCCCAAAAGTCTCTCACTGTCTGTTTCTGTCTTCTTCTTTGTTGTTTTTCTTTGTGCGCCTTTCTTTTGCCTTGTGAGAAACTCTTAAGGGGCCTTTGTTATGAGCTGGAGTCACTTCCATGGTGACCAGTGTTGATTGACAGCTCTTACAGAGGTCTCTTCATGGTAGGGGCCGGGGAAGGCATGAAGGAATGTGTGTGTGAGTATGTGTGTGTAAAATAGAGAGTGTTGTGTGTTTGGGGATACATTTTCACATCTGAGTATATACACAAATACATGTGTGAGTGGTTTTGCTCAGCAGTGTGTGTGTTCATCCTCTAGTGGGTTCATTTTTCTTGTCGAAGGGTTACTGTGATGTTTATCTCCCTGACATAGACAAATAAACCAGGGCAGAGTCAATCTAAGATGGGCAATCAGTGCTGAGCCTTCTACGGTTCTGCAAGTCGTGTTTGTTTATCCTCCATGTTTCCTTTGAACCCCCCCCCCCCCCACCCAAAAACCCACACTGATATATAAGAACTTATACACGAAAGAGAAAGAAGGAAACACAGAGGAGACTTCTAAAAAAGGCATGGAAAGATTGATTGATGTAACTAGAGACACCCAAAAAACTCAAATTATAGTGGATTACTAAACGTCGGGTTCATCCAAAGTTAGGTCACCACCTTTTGAAGTGAAGGTTATTTCAGTCCATACAAAAACCCTGCAGGCACTATCTTGGACATCTGACAAAGTGAAACAGAAGGAAACTTTTATGTGAGTATTTTGTAGTAATTATTTCAATCTTCAAAATGTTCCAAACAGCTAAAGACTATGCTGTTGCACTTGCACTTTATCTTGGCCGGACTTTTTCTGGAACAGGCCTCGTTATTCTCTGTCAGTCATTAGAGCCAAAACGTCTGAGCAGTGATTTTAATCAAAACGATAGCATCAATTACGCTTTAGAATGGAAAATAGAATTGTTGAAATAAAAGGCTTTACTATAACTGCCTAAAGTGGAATGATAACAAGGGGGCGGGACAGGACCTGGTCAGAGATTGACCTGTTGACTGACATGAGCCCCGCGGTTTGATGGACGAACGTGATGGACCTGCCGACCTCAAATATGTCAACCTGACTAAAATCTGAAATCCTGTTTCATTTTCCACATTAGCCCATGTCTGTGCAATGTCTAAAAAGTTGAAATATGTCTTCGTATAACTCGTATCAATCCAAGTTAAACATCAGCATGCTGGCAGTCCGAAACTCAAAGCCGTATAAAAACACAACCCATGGACATTCCTCAGCACCCAGTGAGAGGACTTGAACTATTGCAAAAACATTCCCCATTTAGGGAAACCCCTGGATATACATTGATAAGTATTTTTAAGGACATCTGTCTTGAGATAATCTTGAATTTAGGTTAAAAGCAGGCCTTTTCCTTCTTTTTTCTTGAAGCTTGCAAACCACATTACCAAACTGTCAAAAGAGCCGATTGTTTTGTGGTAAACTGCTGACATTCAGAGTGGTCATACGACTCAGAAAAGCAGCAAGGAAAACCAGTGGAGCTGGCCGGGGAACAGCGCAGTGGCGACTGGTGGTCAGTCATTTCAGTGTATTAGCTTTCAGCGGGAACCTCCGTAACTTGGAATGAATGGAGGACAGGATGCTGGGCAAGCAAGCCAAATGGAGACACAGCTCTGTGTTATTTCTGTTCCTATGTTGCCTTGTTATCATCAAGTCTTTTTGAAGCCACAAGGCAGCCTTTGAAAAGATCCAGTGTGATGTTTTGGACAGAGATAGAGTGAGCGCCCAAAGCAGAAAAAAAACGATGAGTGTCATGGTTTCTTGAAAGTGACAGCCTGCTGCCCCATCTCACAGAGCTATCAATCTCTGGGGCATTGTAATTATCCATAATTGGTTATAATTGGATTTAATTAGCTTTGATTGGCTGTAATTGGAACGATGGGCTAATCTGATTTGGAGATCAGAGGGCCAGGGGTCCTGTGTGGTTTGTGAGTGAGTATTCCCTCGCCCTCCTGCTGACCCAAGATGTACACATCAAACGCATTACTTTGCATCACAGCTGATTGCTACCGGTTATTGCCATGTGATTTGGGATTTGAACAGCATAAATAGTTTTGTTGTGTTTATGTTGCAAGCACAAGTTCCCTGGCAATGCTGGGACTTAAATGGGATAGTATTTTCTTTAATGTACTCCTGCTGTGTGTACGTGTGCTTATGCATCCAACACACACACATGCACACACAAACAGGCCCTCAAAAGAGAAACTGAGAGGGTGTGAGATGGCAGCCTAGATCATATGTAAACAGTAATGTAATACAGCACTAATTTGAATCACATTTTCTTGCCCAGAGCCGCTGAATTCCTAATTGTGCATGAAGCTGTCCAGAAGTCATGCTGAATTATGATATCCCTGACATAAGGAGAATAGTGACTGCAGCATTCTGAGTTGGTCCGATGAGGGACTTTAAGAGGAGTGGAGGGGAGGGAGGAGACATGTTTGTATTGGAGAGAAAATCCCTCCTGCTCTCTTTTACTTTCTCGCTCTCACTGTCTTTTGTTCCTGATCTTGGTCTACCCGGTGGCTTGACAGGCAGATGGAAGCCATTATACCGTAATAATAAACCATGGGAGGAAAAACCATGGGAGAAACAGAGAGATGACAGAGGAGGAGGAGGAGGAGAAGGGGAGATCTTTGGAGTGCTCACGGGCCAGCACACGTGTCGATCAGGCCCACGGATCAGCGCCTGTACTAATTTCCATCACCTTGACGGCTCAGACCTACATCGCATCACCGGGGAAAGAAATCGAGAATGTGGCCTCTCTCCACCCAAGATATGCAGCCCTTCTCCCAGATTGATTAGACTTGATTCAGCCTGCAGACGTTTCACACTCTGAGGTCTGATCTCGAGAAATGAAGTCACTCTCTTTAAAACAACAGAAATCGTTCCACTTTCCATGGCAGGTGCAGTTTGTTTTTTCACTATTGTGTGGTGGTTAGGCTCTGACAGTAGCCGAGTTTGACCCTGTCTACTCTCAGACGCAGTGTGTTTAACATCTGCCCTGTAGACCTGTACCTTTCATGGCCTTTCAGCACCCATTGCTGCTTGTCCATGGCGCTACATTCCTTCCCTGCTTTACCCCAATCCTAACTGTTGTTCAGCGTAGCTTCAAATTCCAACACATCTTTCTCTCATACAGTAAGTGGAGAAACTAGAGCACCATTCATTGTCCAGATTTACTACAAGTAATCCTGCAGTGTTGCAGGTGATGAGATTTTGATTTCCCCATCTGGAACTCAGAACTTTGCAGAAATAGAACTACAGGTCAACAAACAAGCGACACTCTTATTAGCCCTTAAACTGAGGCACAAGTTCATTTTGGAAATCCTCATTAAAAAAAAACCTCAATCTGATGTCGGCGTGTATCGTTTACAGAATCATTGGAACAAAAACCAGGCAACAGCCATCACAGAGAGAACAGACTGGCAGATTCTGACAGTGTGACTGCAGGACAAACACGCAGCAAAGACATGCAGCACCTGCATGAAAACAGAATGAATAATGCTGTCATCAAAAAAAGGAAAATGTCTTTGTCGAAAATGAAGGCACATGATTGGAGCTTGGGGGACAGAGGTTGAGTGGGTTAATGTGAAGAGTGTGCATACGCATGAATGTCAGCGTATGTATGCATGCGTCAGGGGCAGCTGTTCTACGGATAAAGGAGAGAGCTGTCATCCAGAGGCAAGCCCCTCCCCCTCCCCTCTGACCTCCAACTTTTCACCCCTCACCCTAACAGCAGCATAATACCTCTGTTGAGGGATCTGGATAGGCAAGGTTGCTTTCAGCTCGCGTCAGCATCCTCTCTGTCCTCCAAAATGCCTTTGAAAGCACTTGGTGCTTGGGTGCCTGTTGTAGCCTGTTTTGTTCTGTTTGCAGCACGAGCGTGGTTGAGACACAGCTGACTAAATGAATCGTAGAGGCTCTTGTGCAATTGAACTGAGAGCCTCAAAGTGTGGTCAGAATGGACAGGGGAACACATTTAAAGATGTTGCATTTGCACATAAAGCCTACAAAAAAGATAAGCTGTAGATAATTTTGAAGTACATCAAAGATGGTTTCGCCAATTAAAGCTACATGTTTATATTTAGGACATCCAAAGCCAAATTGTTATCCTTGGTCAGATATGTGCAGTTGGTACTTCCCTTTCGCATCTTACAGACTCACAGCCATGAGGAACTTTGCCCTCTGTGGACAAAGCAGTACCTCTTATTTCTTTAACAATTTTTTTCCTATATGTGTCTACTGTTTTGAACAAAATTTCTCATCCTGCTTTCTTTTAACAGTCAAATTGAATCACTTCATGTCTGGGCGCCTGATAGCCTATAGCAGTTATGTTGCGTGACCTCGGCCCTTTGCCGCATGTCGTTCCCCACTCTCTCCTCCCAACGTTCCCTCAGTGTCTCTCTTCAGCTGTCCTGTCCCATAAATATACAATGAAGGCAAAAATGGCCCAAAGAAATATATATATATATATATAAAGGAATCACTTCAGCCTACCTCACAGGCAACTACTTCAGGCATTAAAAATAACTAAATAGAAAAGGTCAGTCTTAATGCTGATGGTCCAATTTTTTGTGTAGCTCATAAAGAGGTATCAATATTTATTTCACTTTGTTTCATAACTAACTTACAATAACTCACAGAAGCTCTAAAGGTAAAAAAAAATAAAAAAAAAAACAGACTTGAAAATCTATGAAACTTTTACTTGTCGTTGAACTCAAACCCTGAAGGGTGGAGGTCCTCTGTTATTTGGTCAATCCATTTCCTCTCTACTTTCGCTGTCTTTCTGCCTTATGAATGAAAACAGGCTGTGACAGCTTAGACGTAAGCACCATTTTTTTAAGTTTGGACGCACACTTCAACCGACTTGCTGATCAGCGACTAGCCTTTAAGAATCACCAAAGGCCGGGCCACACTTGAACTATTTTCTGAGATGCTTTGCTCATTCTATTCTGAAGGCTAAAATGTTTGTGAGTTTTGTATGTTCAAACTGAAAGGGGTGTTAAAAAGATCATGATCTGGTACTTGCTAATGCGCACGAGTACATGAATAAAAATGATTAAAGATTAGTGATAAAACCAACGCCTGGTGCAACCTCAACAACTGTGACTTCAGAAATATGTCAGGTTCAGATGCCAATCAAAAATCTAACTAGCCCTTAGCTTTAATGGTACTGACTTCTTTCTCGAGTACAAGGAGGACTGTTTGTGGTCGAAAAATTGGAAGTGTTCCTCAGAGTAGAAAACCAGTATGTTGAAATAGCGGAACCAAATGTTCCACTACTGACAATCATAAAACCTGACATTCGTTCTTTCACCCTGTCCTAATCTGGTTTATCTCCAGTTCCGTCGAGTCACAGCAGCCATCACAGTTAAACAACCAAGGTTTCGCCCAATATTCCTGTCATGTTTCAACAGGCTGTTTATGAAAAACCCTTTGCAAGCAACAAAGCCCACTGCTCTCCATCAGCCAAGGCGCCCAGACACAGTCTTCCACATCACAACCGTCGCCTCCAATCTCTGTCATTTCCCCTCTTTTCACGCTACAGCTCTTATTTTCCTTCCTTCTGTCCCAGTGGTGGTTTCCTAAGTATGACATCATCACTCAGCACCTGAGTGAGGGCTCGATGACCCATGGTGCACTTCAGATGCAACTCAAGTTGACTTTAAAAAAAAAAAAAAAACATTCCTCAGAAAATTTTATGCTGGAGTGTTGAGTCATGGACTGTAACTGCTGTGTATTTCTGCCACAACTGTCAACGAGATGTCACTCACTGAGCTTAAAACAAACACGTGGACCACACCTCCCATTCAGGACAGGATTCTACTGTAACTGGATTTGGGAATGACTGAGGATGGGAATGGCGGTTTTCCTTTTCCTCAGATGAATAGATGTAAGATTGGCACTGAGGCCACAGAGAGGCCAGCCACACTATATCAGGCAGGCACTTCCTGGAACAGGGTTTCCTTCCGGCTGTGGCAGGGTCCTCAGCTCTGATTAAAGAACAGGAGGATGAGGGACACCTGAAAGAAACAGCCGCTAATCAGACAGGAGACCAGCGAAGCAACACACACAAGCAAGTTCCCACAGAGGAAAAGTGAACATGTCTATACACGCTGGCAAAGTAGCATGTCATCAGCAGAAACATACATCACACAAGCGTACAGCCTTTAATCAAGATGGGTACTTCTTCTGCCAAATGTTTGTCAAATTATGGTGTATGTGTGTGTGGACTTGAATGCCTGCTGCTCCGGATACCAAGAAAAACAACCCACTGCCTCCATTGTTTGCCTCCCAACCTCTCCCACCGCTTGATTAGCAGATCACTCGATCGCGTGATCCTCGCTTGACTGTCAGACCTCACCAATGTTTATAAAAACACATGTTGTAACGATACAAGATCTGTATTTAGGAACTGTGGAACAATATGTCCTCTAGTTTTCCTGTCAAGATACTTACAATAGGATGGATTGAATCTGAGTTTGAGATTGAAGAACATGCCAAGGTATTAATGAACACAGAATGTGGTATTTGCCATTGCAGTGATGCATGAGTATGCATCCATCACATGTGGAGATTCGCAGCTGCTGTGTATTGATAACCTAGCATTTGTCTGTTTTGATTAAACTATATGTGTTTCTCGGCATGTTACTGGATTTAGGCAATGGAATAGATCAGCTTCAGATCACTCCGTACTGCACTCTCAAACTTCTCCTCATTCCCCAATTCTGAAGGCTTTTCCTCGTTTTCTCTAATTTTCCCCTTTTGTTCAACTCCAAACCCGCCAACCATCTGGTGCCCCTTCCCCACCGAGCTGAGCTTGTTACTAACAACCCACAGCTGCACTCACATACATCCATTTATTCTAAAGTTAGAAGAAATGGCCAGCAGCAAGTGATCCCAAGTCTGCCTCCCTAATGCTTAAGCTACAACATGGCTTGAGGGTTGGGGTGGCACTACCTGATGTTGTCCCAGCGTTAGTTAGGCCTTGTCGGAGGCTGATCGCTGGCAGATGCTGTTTTTGTAGTGGCAGAAGGTCATGGCAGGGTAAACTAGGGTTGACAGGAGTGCTGCAGCTCTGCAGAAAAAAAGAACAGACGCTGTTGTAGCCAAGTCAAGGACAGACGGAGAACATAGCGCAGGTCTCTTTGGTCGTGGGCTGAGATCCGAACCCTGGTTCCTTCGTCTGTCAGGACCTGGGGCCTGGACACCGTCAGCCACCGGAGGCACATGCATACACACAAAGTATTTTAGCTGTCTGAGTCCTTGTTGGAGACCTTTCACACCTCTCAGACTCATTTCCCCAGTTCCAAATGTAACATGTCAAGAGGCCAGAGGATTAATTGTTAATCTTAACAGCCGTCATTACATGGAATAATTCTAATTTCTTTCATTTGCGCCTTGCCTGCACATGTGTCCTGTCCGTTTGACTGCTGAGGAGATCCAGAACACTTTCTCTCGCCACTAACTTCACCTTTTTTCATTCACTCTCATTTTCCCCCTTTCTTTTTTTGTCTCTCTTAAGGACTCTGTCTCCCTCCTTGCTTCCTGGAGCTAATTTTCAGAATGATTTCATGGCTGCAGAATGCCCTAATTGCGGAGAGCTGGTCTCCTTCGCTGCGGGGCTACTTTTTAGGCCTGGTATTCCAATGTGTGTGTGTGTGTGTGTGTGTGTGTGTGTGTGTGTGTGTGTGTTTGCAGTTATGTGTGTGTGTGTGTGTGTGTGTGCAAAAAAAGGAGGGAAACTAGGTTTTGGGGTGGGTCAGGGAGTTTTAAGGCAGGGGTATGGGGTTCCTGTCATTTTGATGGACGTCTGAGGGACCTGACTGCCCTTGCGCCCCTGACCTCCTTCTCCAGCCCTCCACTGCGCCAACATCTCACTCTGTCAGACAGTTAAACCCAGGTGGTGTGTGTGTGTGTGTGTGTGTGTGTGTGTGTGTGTGTGTGTGTGTGTGTGTGTGTGTGTGTGGGTGTGTGTGTGTGTGTGTGTGTGTGTGTGTGTGTGCATGTCAAACAGCGACATAGAACAGGGGCTTCTTCACAGAGAGAACCTAAAAGGACAGAAAAATACACTTAAACTCTGCGCAGTCAGTGCCATAAAGTAAAGCCGCCCGTTCTTTTTTTTTTTTTTTTTTACAACAATCTAAATTCCTACTTGATGAAATAAAATGAGAAGAAATCCCTCTATCATCTTCTGTTTGTAATTATGTCATTTGGAGGCAAGTATATGCATTCAGTTTACCTTATTTTCTATCAGTCAGTTTGAATGTAATGGGTTTTGTCTCATGGCTTACGCAATAGTGTACGCGCGGGTTCATATGCGTTGTTTTTTTTTTTCATGTGTGTGTTCTCTGTGTTGCACGCCATTATTTACACACGCTCTTTCTAATTTCACACTTCACACGCTTTCTGTCATCCGCTGGAAATAGAAAAATGAAAAAACAGGCGGCAGCGGGTTGATGAAAGTGAAATTGAAAAATGAAAAGAAGTCGGATCGCGGGGAAGGAGGGAGCGCTGTCGATGGTTTAGCCCCTCGGACGCGTGATGGAAACCAATCGCCGTGGAAACAGACGAATCAGCAGACCACATCGTAACCCTTGCAAACACACACACAAAAACACACACACACACACACACACACACACACACACACACACACACACACAGAGGCTCGGTAACCTCAGTATTGCTTTTGTCTCAGATCTGTATTGTTAAATGAACATGATGGGTTTCCCCAGCAGCTCAGAGGTTCTATAAAACACACAGAGTCGATCTAATACACAAGCACTCACAAACACAACACCAACACACCACAACAAGCTTTCAACTACACACAGGCCTGCCATGTATCTCCCAGTGTTCTTTTCTTTGGCTGCTTTTTTTCTCTTTTTCAACTTTAGAACTACATGAAATACTCTGTCATTTTTGACTTCATCTCTTCTCTCGGTCCTTCTCCTCCTTCTTCTTACCCAACATTCTTCTTCTTACCCAACATTTTGCTCTCAGATGGTTGTGGCAGGGACGGGCGGCCTAGCGATGGGGGTCCTGCAGTGAAGGGGGGGACGGGGGAGGGTTGTCCATGTCTGTGCCTGACAGGAGCGGGACTGCCTTTACACTGTCCAAACGGACCGAGCTGTCACTCCTGATTAGCCCTTGTGCTGCACAGAGCCGGGGAGTCGGGGGTCTCTGGAAGCCATTACTCAGCCTGTGAGTGAGTACCCTGTCCCCTCCTCTCACCCTTCTACCCTTCCACCCACCAGCCCCCCTCCAGATCAACTTAATCACTCACAGCTGAGGAGAGCTTGAGGAGGAGGAGGAGGAGGTAGAAGAGGCAGAGGCGGTAGAGCAAGGGGGAGGAGTCGCGGCTCAATCAGCAACAAGTGCGATTGATTCCTTCTTGAGTGCATGATTTTTCCTTCCCAATGGTAAAAACAACACACGCACATTGACACACACACACACTATATTGACACACACATTGACACGTACCCGCAACAGGCCCATTCCCCTCTGACGGTGAGCTGCCATGTTCTGTAAGAGGAAAATCTGCCTCACAAGAACAGGAAATGAAGGAGTAGACACATACACAGGCTGCCTTGTGTCATTGTGAGTACCAGCCTACATACACACACACACACACACACACACACACACACACACACACGCACACACACACACGCACACACACACACACACACACACACACACACACACACACACACACACACACGCGTATGCGCACTCACAGTGGCTGATGTCCACCCTCAGCTGGAGCTTGTTAAAATCAAGACTGCCGGGGCCAGCTTGTCTTTGTCAAAACTCTGATGTCACATTCAAGCTGATGGTTGGGACATTTTCATGCGTGTGTCCGTATGTGCGTGTAGACTGGCAACAAGGCCAAAAAGGATGCTGAGCAATGGTGACACGGCAACCCCGGGCCTCCATGTTTTTCCACAATCCCCTTCTTCCGTTAGCAACTACCCGTGAGGGCTGCTGGGTGGGCAAGAGTCAAAGCGAGAAACCTAAGCCTTCATCAAACACACACACTAATCAGCCACACAGGCACTAATTCACTGTTAACATGGATCAACACAGAGGGCTTTGCCTTAACAGAGGTCTGGAGAGCCAAATTATAGTAAATGTGTCTTAGCAGGATTGAAGTTCAACTTCAATGTGTTCCATAGTCCTGTTGACCCATGTGTATAAGCCTGCAATTTCAAAAGTTATTCCCATCACCCTTTCCCTATCTACTTTTTTCATTTTTTTAAATCTTTGAAACAGCAAAGACCCCATTGCTAGCAAAATATTTGTTGTTGTCAATTGCAAGTTTTAATAAAGATTTGCATTGTGCAACCTTTTTTTTTTCAAGGTTTTTTAATTTTGGGCATCAAAACAAGAGTCCTCCTGACACTATTCTGCAAGAACCATTGCTGCATCTGCAGGGATTAATGTTGTCCGTGATACTTTTAAAGAAATACAAACAACCAGACTGCTGGTTACCTTGATGGGGTATTGCTAGATGTATCTTGAATAATAAAACAAAGTGTAGTGTGTAGGCGAACAAGACAATGGCCATTACTTCTGAAATTGTCTTTTTGCATAGTTGTGTTTTTTTTCTTTTTTAGGACCATGTTGCCTCTAATTGGGCTGTCAAACCTCAAGGGGGCTGTGGACAGCAGGTCAATATTTTAATTTAGATTAAAGATAATTTTGGGGCCTTATTACCTTTATTTATAGGATGGCTGAGGAGTCCGACCGACTCAACTAAACCTGCTCTCCACAGGTCAATATTTTTGTGACACAACTTTTTTCTCGACATAGCTTCTAACGGCATTGCAGCCCTGGCGGTAGATTTTTCCAGAGTGAACGTGCCAAAATTCAGCGTTGTCTTCTTTCAACTGTGAATGCAGTCATACACTAACCCTGACTAACTAATTTCTATTGTAACCGTGACAACAAATGTCCTTTTACCTTTACAAAAACACAATTTTAACCCATTTAAGATGTTTTAACCAGGACACATTCATGTCTGAACCATACTTTACTTAAACCAAAGCATTGCCAAATCATAAAAAGATTTACAGTATTTATGGACACCAAAAGATGTAAACATATTTACATTGTACGCATTTTCTGAGTTGTTCAGGAGTGAATTGACAAGCAGCATATTTTGAGGTTGAATTTTAAAAAGTTACTGGATAAAAGTCACTAAAAGGTGAAGAATGCCTTTAGTCTGCTTTGATTCAGGGACACTTGGAAAGGACCAAGGCAGGAATGTGGCTCCTAAGCTGAAAAGAGAGACCTGTGTGATGATGGATCATATTTCTGCTGTCTTCCACCTCTCATCTTCTGTCTTCTGCTTTCCAATTCCTTTCATCTTTAAAGTGTTGAGCCCAGGTGCAGAGAAAAAGATGCGTTTAACGGTGTGTATGAGACACCCACAGAGAGGCAGAGAGGTGAAGGAAAACATTCCTCACCTGTCGGCGGAGGAGCACGGTTCAGCTGACAGCTTATAAAGTGTGACCGCAGATCAGTTTGTTGCTCTTTGGGGTAACGGTTCAGCAGTCAAAGAACCAAGAGCCATAAACCTCGGAAAGGGAGGCACTCGGGGAAGGAAGGAAGATTGAAGGAAGGGGGGGACAGGCGAAGGAGGGGCTGCAGAGATGGAAGAGTAGATAGAGAAAGATTGTTTATCTTCCAATTCCAATTATTGAAAAACCACAGTTGCATCACCCAGTTTTATGTGCTACACTTCATTATCTTTAGTACCTGGTCAAAATCCATTAAAATCCATCTGCAATATCCTTGAGAACTCTGTGAAAACACATATTATCCATATTATGTGAACATGACTGCCAAACAAATACTTTAGCCCCACAGCCATTAAGTTGTCTTTTTAATGTAAAAACAACGGTCTGTTGTCCACGTTTCATGTGAATAGATTTTCTTTATCAAGTTCACACTAATCTTTCTCTTTTTTCCTTTTTCTTTTACAGAATGGTGTCCCACAAGGGTCCATATTGAGTCCTATTTAATTCTTTATTTATTTCAATAATGTAGGAGGTCACTGGAAAGAGGGTTGGAGAGCATTGTATACGTTCAGAAGATTCCAAAACCAGGATTTAAATAAGTTTATTAATAAAACCACAATAACTGGAGTCTGCTCTATAAGCTACTTTTCACATGATGCGTGCCTTTGCAAGAGCCCACAAAATCAACGGTTATATTCTTAAAACATTTGAAAATAATAAAACTCCCCTCCTGTCGTCTGTCTCTTGGGATAACCAGGCAGACGGGTCTCCGGCTGCAAGTGACTTGCCAGCCAATTAGTGCAGAATTTGAGCACTGTAACGAGCCTGGGGGGAATAAGGGGAGTTTGATTACAACACCTAAACCTTCCAGTCGCCTCAGTCAGCACCCCAAATATCTCACTGACAGCCGAGTCACAGCTGGAGACACCAGGGTGAAACACAACAGTCCACACAGCCTTCTCTGTTCAAGTTATTGAATATATGGTGCAAAAGCATTAGTTGCATTTATTTCAGCACGACAACATAAGTATCTTTCAGGCTTACAGAGCGAGCAACAGACAGAGAGAGGGAGAGAGAAATATACAAAGCGTAAGTGTCTGGTTTTTCAAACATGACTGTTCGTGCTCAGGGCTTCATTTGGAATGCATGGCGTAAAAACCATAATAAACTCTGGAATTGAATCATTCAACAGCCCTGATTTGCTTGGCCAAACGCAGGCTCGGAGTTTATTTGTCTCTGTTGCAGTGAATCAGAGGCTTGGAGAGGACTGGATTCAGTTAACCCTGCTAGAAAAAGGATTCAAAGAAACACACGGCAACCACTATTTGGAGATCTTCGTCAACGATGTTGTAAATTTTGAGTGGATTGGCACTTGATCTATGTGGGTGATTTGTGATTTTTTCCACCAGCATTTTACGTCTTATGAGGTCTGTATGTAAGATACATGATGGAAAAGAGAAACCACAACTTCTTGTCAAATATAGCTCTGGACCGAGTTAAAGTAGGGCGTCCCAGCTTCTCAAACTTTATCCAATAATGGCTCAAAAACGTCACATGGATTTGTCCCCTGGATGTGGACCAAACTCCTTTAAAAATCCAGGAAAAGATCTGCGGGATCATTAGGGAACACTGTGCCCTCAAAACGACTCGACCCGGCCCACCTCTGATGTCATCGAGTTCCACCGTAATCCCGATGTGATACCGACACCAAAGGGTTCTGTGGATGCCAATATTATCCTCAATGTCAGCTCCGGTCTGCCATCATCCCTCTCCTAATGCACACTGACAGGAGCCCCCGCTGCGAGGACCCCACTCTGTCTTCTGATCGGGCAGCCAGATGGACAGCCCAGCAGCAGGAGAGGACCTGATATCGGTGTCAGCAATCAGATCTCGCCCTCTGAGAGCTTGTTTATGTGTGTGTGTCCGTGTGTGCACAGTGCCAAGTGATTGTTGGGAGCACATGTGCTGACGGCGGCCAGAGTGTGTTGAAATGAAGATTAATGAAGAAGAAACCTGAATGCGTGTGTGTGGACGGGACTGAAGGGTCAGCGGATGTATGTCAAAGAGTGCACAAACTTGAGCTTGTGTTTACCTACAGAATGTGTGTGTGTGTGTGTGTGTGTGTGTGTGTGTGTGTGTGTGTGTGTGCTGCTTTATAAAGTGTGTGTGCTAGTCTAGGTTATACTGTATCTTTGAACTTTTCAGCACTTCTTATCCCACAGCTGTGAGGTGCAGAGTGACGCTGGAGAAAGTTTCACTTGAACCGCAACAAGTACACTTTTTTGGGTTTGCTTGTCTATCCCGTGTGTGAAAAAAAAAAGAAGAAAAAAGAAGGAGATGATTATTTGCATGTGTACATTTGTAAAAATGTAAAAGTCAAACTCGTCTACTGACGGGGTAAACTTGCAGCGCCACATCTATCAATGGGCTGAATGAGGAAACATGTTCGTCTGTCTTCATGTTATACATTTTGGCTGTAGCTATAAGTTTGATGTACAACTTGCAAAGAATGAATCAGCCCCTGCTTCAAACGAAAACTGCAGTTAGGCTGGTTTAATGCGTGTCTTTGGCAGCTAGAGAAAGAAACAGAAAGATGCTGTACAAAGCCAAAGATTGTAAACTGTGCGCGTGCAATAAAACTTTATCTCCTCAGCAAAAGTTTTGTTGGTAACACAGTGGAGATTACTTCATTTTACAGGACACAACAATGAATAGGCTTAAGCCCATTCTGCCCCTGGATACCAAAAGACCTAAAACATTCTAAACATCTGAGCTTTAAAATATAATAATTGCTGCTGCTGTAAAATTTGATGGACTACAGCCACTGTATTGTACTGTAGCCTCGGTATATAACTGCACATCCACAACGAAAGTGCTTCTTCCATTAGGGTGGTGTTTGCATAATCGCATCACAAATAAAATCAGTTCTCCCAAAGTGCTCAGGTTGATCACTTGGATTTAAGTGCTTTGATAGGGAACACAAATTGCAAGTAAATGTTGTTGTTGATGGTTAAACCGGCTTTTTAAAGTTGTAGATTTTAGTTTTACAAGCCCCTTTTACACAAGACGTGGCTCTAACACCTCGTCATCTGTGTAAGGCTGGGAATACACTTTAGGATTGTATTAATGCTGTGGTGGAATGTCAATGTGGTAATTATGAAGGGTGCACAACAGAACGACACACACTATGTGCTTACACTGGATTGTTCAATTGGCCAATCAGACTGTACAGTATAGGCACGACCTGAGTTCTCACACTGTCTATGTTAAGTTGGGACAAAGCATTGAAAAACCGCCACAAAGTTTCCTTTCAAGTCCCACAGATGGAAGCTGAAGTCAGAGAAGAAGGAAGTTGAAGAAACATTGGTTGGCAAGCATAGTGATCTGCGCCATGCTGTGTGCTGAAACCTAAAAGAAAATCTGCAGAGAGAATGTATGCCCGCTGTTTCCCCAGCTCGACCAACATGGCCCCTCTTATTTTCTGTCCACATCACACGGCGTGTCGGCATGATGCTTTCAGACGCTAGCTGCCGTGCAGGCCCAGACAAGAAAAAAAGAAAACGGAAGTTTGGGAATAGGCTCATGGATTTGCTTCCTCCGTGCAACAGTTTACTGTCAGCCAAACAGAATTGCAAATGACGCACAATTGAGCTGGAATACGGCCTAACTTGAAAATCAGTGTGGCTATCTTTGTTGTTTGGTTCCGTGTAAAAGTATAAAGGCAGCGTCAAGGCAGAGTTATTTTACATCGCTGCGGTGGACTATGCTTACAAAGTCTGCTGTTTAACATTTTACACATTGCAGCCAATGCATTGAAAATGTTTAATGTTTGATTATTACTACCACCCTAATCTCTACTTACAGATTCTTCAAAACAATTGTAGAATACATACAGGACCGGACTGTGGTATAGAAAGTGTTCTGGTTCTTATTTATAGAACACTTGTAGCTGTATGGTCTTGTGATATTAACCCATCCGTTTTTAAAATAGCCTGTCCAGATAGCAAAAGCATGTTTAACTTGAGAGAACAATATAACTTAGTGTCGCGAAAGTCAATCAGCGTTAAGATTTAATAACTTCCTGGACAGTTATTGTAAGCATGTGGGTGGGAATCTGATGGGATCTCCCTCAAGCACATAAAGAAATTGCTATACTATTTTCTGCTGAACTTATGTTCTTTTGTTCTTTTCCGCTCTTTCATCGACACTGTGAATTTTTCAATTGCACGTAGCATTGATATGAAGGCAAAAACTGTTATCATAGTGTAGATCTCAGCGCAGGAGGTGGCTTTCACATTCACACTGGCACTTCTGCAGCATCCTTTTTATGTCATGGTCTGCCTCCTGAGATCCCGCCCCCTCCTGTCTAACTTCCCTTTAAGGAACATGTGCAAAAAGGGGAACTCGTGGGAAATGCCAGGGGAAATTGTTTCGAGAAATTGTTGTTGAATTGTCTGGCTGCAATTCAAAGCTATCTTTGAATATTGACTTTAGGATCTACTTTGAAAATGAGCTTGATGTCTGTCTTTAAAATCCATGAGTTGATTTTTTGTGGATTCAATATTAAACACTCAAAAAAAAAACGAGGTACTGCCTGACGCCTCTGTGGTTTACCTGATACACAACACATGTTCACCACAAGTGATTAATATAACAGCTTCTACAAGACGGTTTGTCTCAAATGACAAAAGACAGTAAACCGAGACAGCCAAAACAAATGTTCAACACTATGAAATAAATAGCCAAACGTCAACACTCCCAGCAAGACACTGACTGAAGCCTGATGAGGTCTGGAGCCTCGCAATGTAATTATGAAGTACAGATGTATTAGTCAAACACACCCCTCCCTCCTCTCAGTCCCCTGTGTGTGTGTGTGTGTGTGTGTTTGTTTGTGTGTTTGATGGGATGTGTGTTTATCAGAGTGCTCTTGGTTTGCTCTGTCATTCTGCCTTTCATCACAGCACTGATAGATGTGACAGGGAGAGAGGAGGTGGACTCTTTTCAATGTCAGACAGCTCTATTGAGAGAATGCAGGGGAATGCCAGTGTCCCCCTACCCCCCACCCATCACTCCATCCCATCTCTCCTTTCTGCCCATTCAGTCAAGCAAAAGAAAACGGAAGTCCTTCCACTTGCTGACAGAGAGTTAGTTTAGATTCTTTCTCTCCTTTATGATGGATTCTTCTAGGAGTTTAGCCTAAGGGTGAGCCGTAAAACTGTGTAAAAATATTTCAAATTCATTCAATTCAAATAGATTCAAGCAATATTGGTCACTCTCTCTGCCTCTCCCAATTCAATTCAATTCCAAAGGGCTTTATAAGCTTGGGAAACATATGTTTTAGCCAGTAATTTGCTCCATCCATCATGCCTTTGGGGCCGATGGTTGTTCACCTATCAGTCAGTTTCTGTTTAAGGTTTCTACCTGTTGGTTGCAAATTATTCCCTCCCACTGTTGCAAAGAGCTTGCTCGTGTTAGATTAATATGTGCTCACTGTAAACATTACAAAGAGTTTAGTCCAGCACAGCTTTGAAAAAGTGAAAAGTTTCACGAGATAAGTTCTGTTGTAGATTGGCTTGTAGAGTCGGTCATCTTTCAATTTGAAGGTTTGCTATTTGATCCCAGCTCCTTCAGTCCACATGTTGAAGTTCTTTGGGGCAAGACACTGAATCCCAAATTGCACTTGATGGCACGGCCAGTCTGAATGTGCATCGATGAGATTAGTTAATACTGATGGGCACTTTACATGGAATCCTCTTCCATCAGTGTATGAATGGGTGAATGTGACATGCAGTATAAAAAACATTTTGAGTGGTCAGACGTTTTTAATATATATAGTTCATTTACCATTTAAATAATTGGCAGGCTGAGCCCACTCATAATATGAAACCCATTTTTTTTTTTTTAAATAAAAAGTTTATTGGGGGAATACAACAACTTTATTCTCATAGTAATTCTACTTTTTCTTGGTATGTTATTAATTTTTGTAATACTCCCAAATTCCCGGATTGTTTCAAAAATGTGGCCCGTATATCCTCAAATATGTTTGAGGTTTCTGCCTGTTTGTTGTTGTCAATGTTTTGAAGTGGACCAAAGTTTGGTTGCTCTAAATTGTTTTGTGGAGTACAGTTTGACCTGCTCGTTCTGTTAAGTGTCATGGAATTACTCTTTTTTTTGGTGATTTGACATCATATAAATATAAGTTGATTGATGGATTGATTTCTTGGTCATTGTTTTCATCACTCACCGGCTAAACACTATGTCTTCTTTCTGCCTCATGCCTCACAGATAATATATCTGTTTCTTCTTCTTTCTTCCTTTCCTTTTTTGTCACATTGCGTCTCTATTCATCTATCCGCCCTTCCATCTATCTGTCAATCCTTCCATTAATCCGGCAGCATCTGTCATTTCTCTTGTCACGTAAATAATCCATCCATTAGACCATCCATCTTTCAAGCTCTGCATTTATCTGCTTCTGCGCTCGTCCCTTATTCATTCATCTGTCCGTCTTGTCTTTTGTGCTCTTTGACGTTGTTGTGGCTGCCGCTGTGATCTCTTTGCTGAGATCTGCTGACAGATTTGACGCAGAGAAAGACTCGACCGGCATCACGCCCACGTGCTTTTACACAGATAAATCCAAACACACCTGTGCACCTCACATCACACACATTCACGCAGAGAAACACTGCTTCCCATGACCTTAAGTACCTGCTGTTTTCACCTTACATGTAAGGAGAGCTGCTTACTCACACACTGGAGGGTGTCAGTGTGCGTCAACAGGTTGTTGTAACTTCTGTGGAATTAATCACAAGCTGAGCGAGCTAAATGAAAAGAGAGGGTGAATTTGCTGTGTGTGTGTGTGAGAGAGAGTGTGTGTGTGTGAGTGTATACATGGGTTTGACAGGAGGTTAGAAGCCAGGGGCCTCCCTCGCTCTCTCTTTAGCGGGTGAGTGAAATACAGCCCTTGTTGTCAAGGTGACAGGCCCTGACAGCTCACTCTGACTAAACCGTCAACAGCCTTTAACGAAGAAATACACGCACAAAGAAACACGCACAGAAACTCTTTTTTCTCTCTCTCTCTCTCCCTCCAGGCTGTATTACCTTTTCAGTAGGCGGGGGGGGGTTATATCTGAATCTCAAAATGTTGGCCAAGATCTGAGTCAGTGATGATTCATTAACTTATATAATGATTCAGTGTGTTTCAATTTGATTTAAATTGATGCACATTATGATTATTGAATCCTAATATTTTTGTTATGGAACTGAAAACATTTTCCAGAAAATATGTCATTTTAAAAGAACTTGTTTTGTTACTTGTCTAAAAGACATAATACCAGGCCTACTATAATAAAACATTCTGACATTATGAACTGAACTCTTAATTACAAACCCCATGCTCACATTGCCTCACTGTGCTATACAAATAAATGCTACAAAAGGAGATGACAGTCTGTGACAGTTCTGCTCTCATAGGAGAGTAATAATCATGCAGTTGTGTTAGAATTATTCTGAAAACAACAGTAAAAGTAATGTTTAAATTATTGTTCTCCTTTCATAATTTTGCTGTGGCATGAAATATTGTCTTCTTGCTATCTTGTGACTTGGCTCAAATGTATTAGCGATGTCATGAAAGCCATCACTTCCAACTGCACATTCAGGTTGTAACCCTTATTAAAAAAAAATTCGGTCTGCTTGTACTGCCACTATACTGCTAGCCTTGTATCAGGTTTCACTATTTTCTCACCAGATGAGATTTGTCTTTATCATAAAAAATAAAAAATATGGACAGACAGACTTCTGTAAAGCTTTCCTTTTTGAGGGGGTTCACTGTAAATTGCTACAGCCATTTAAACATGTTTTTTCCCTATTGTAAGCCACGCCATGCAAATTATCATCAATGTAAAAGGCTAGAGTCTCATGACCATTAACTTTTATCACAGTATGCAGAGTGAGCAGCAAAAATATCAGTAAACCAAGTCATAACTTTGGAACTGAGTCATTGACCAGTCTGTATTACATTCCTATTTCTTCCCTCTTCCCAGGCAAATATGCCAACCAGTGTGGCTGCATCGTCAATAAAAAAATAAGTATTAAATGTGGTAAGGTGAGTCTTTACACCCCTACTCTAGCTTTTTTTTCCTTCAAATCTCCTTTCCTCCCTTCTTCAGCTCTGTAAATTTTCCCTGACTTCAAGTTCATACACAGAAGCATATGTTGCCTTCCCTCAAGCTCAGGCAAGTTTGCACTTTCACTCCCAGGACTTCTGATGTGTTTATATTCGCTTGTTTGAGGAATCTGGGTGATGCAATTTCACCATTCATCCAGGTGAGGGCCAGGTGTTGAGAGATCAGAGAACTAAGTGAGCAAAGGGAGGCAAAGAAACAAGAAGAGGATGGAGGAAAAGGGAATAATGGGAGTGATTGAAGGTAATTTGTTATTCTAATGTTTTGTCTTTCAGTCATTTGTATGTACACATCTCTGCATGCTTAGCAATCACTCACTCACTGCCCTCGTATCTGAGATTTTGTTTGACAGCTGGGAGGTCTGCCGCAATGCTGAACCTGTCAAAGCCTGTCAAAAGCCTCTTTCTGCCCTGTGGGTTCATACGCACACTATGCGAATGCCTGCAGACACACACGGTGGAGAGGGGGAAAGATGGACTGTTCCGAAAGAGACAGAATATTGTTCTAGTCCCTGTGTAGATTTTCAGTCTGCCCGTGGAGTAGAAAGGTTCATTTATATCCTGCAAACTCTGGTGAGCCAGCGTGCAAGTTTGTACCCACAGCTGTCATCACATTGGCCAAACACTGAAGCTGGCTGGATTCCTGAACCTGCTTCCCAAATAGAGGTTATTCCAGATTGATTGGGTTTATAAGATGGTTACACTGATGGAAAGCGTCAATTACTTATCCTCACTTTCACAAGCAGAGATGAAATTTCAGACTCATTGGCAATAGGAACACACTGTGATGGATGTAGATCACCTGCAAAGGATTTGAAACACAGATGTATCTCGGCAAATGGGACCTGACTCATCCAATCATGTGGAAATGATTGTCCTGGTTGTTAGGTTTTAAAGAAAAAGTACACTGCACATATTGAGTTCTCTTACTAGCGCTTTTAACAGAGGCACTCCAGAAAATGTCTAGAAAATGTCAGCACAGCGTGCCCCTGAACTCCTCCTGTGTCGCTCCTTTATACACATCCCTCAGTGCTAGAGACTTTCACTATCAGACGGGGAAGGGAGTTTCAAGACAAGACGTTATGAAAGACATGACGTAAAAAAAGGGCACAGTGAAAGACATAGTGTAACATTTACAAAATATCCAAGAGTCTGACACTGTGATGACAGCTTTTGTCTTTATAGCAATGCTTCCTGTAGTTGGACATATTCACAGTTTCAATGAACTAGTGAAGAACATGCTGACAAGCAGAAAGGAGTGTGTACTGTAGCAGCGGCACAAATTGACGACATTTGGGCTGGTTTTCCATGAGTTGGACGGGTTTTTAATTGCATTATAAACGACAGTATATTAAAGTGAAATGTATTCAACTAAATAATGTCACAACTACTAGCACAACATTCTGAGAGGAGATAAGAGTTACTATAACTATAATGCACATCCCACTCTGACATGCATTAGTGTTGCAAATACATAGCCCACTGTGTGCAACAACCCACAGCATGTGCTGCATCTAACATGTAAGATATACACAAAAATGTGTCTGGAGTAAAATCTAATAATGATTCTAACTTGTGAGGGTGTCTGTTAATAGTAAACAAAATCTTTAAAATTATTTTAAAGTGTAGTGTGTGTGTATGAGCGCACTGAACGTGCTCTGAGCGTGTTTGTGCTTCTGCAAAAAGAAACATGGATGTGAGGGAAATATATTGTCACTGCGTTGATACAAAAATGAAAGCTGTATGTAGTTGCGCAGTTTGGTTGGCAAAGCCATTTGATGAATCTTACGTTTACATGTTGGGTAACATGCTGCAGTCCAGAAGTTGTCTGTAATGCGCCTGAAATCAATTTGCCATGATGGTTGGCTGCTTCTGTTGTTTTTCATTCTAAGAGTTATTTTATGTGTGCTTTGGCTGTCAGTGTGCTTTTATGATGTATTGTATTGATGTTAAAGGAAAATTACCTAACTAAATATTGATTACAGCTGTATCTGGCAGCACAGTGCTGAGTTTTCTTGAATATTACCTTCTTGGTTCACAAATTGTCTCACTCCAAATTCATGTGGAAAATTCACTAGTGGCCTGGCAGGAAAAAGTATGGGGGAAAAAATCTGCATTCACACATGCAGCTCACCCCCAAAACACTGGGACATTTTCAGGAGTTTGGTGATTGTGTGAAAAAGGCTTTTGTAAACTATTTAACATCTTAGCAGGTAACAGTGAAGCTACTTCTTAACCTAAATAGATAAACTTAATAATTCATTTCCCCTCTTTACTAAAGTAAGACTGATAAAGTAAAGGCTCTGAAAGGAACTCTTTATCACGCACAGGAAAATAACAGAGACACAGAAAGCAGAAGAAGCCTTTGATTTTTGTTCTGTCTCGTGTGTAACTACCTTTAATCTGCTGTCGTTTGAGCTCAGACGTGTGGGAGATTTGTGGAGATACTAATCTCTTTCTGCTTGTACAGTGTTTGGCATGATAACATAATGAAGTCATGTCACACCATAGCATGACATTGAACGCATCACTGTCATGTACGTGTAAGAGTGCAAGCAGCCCAAAATAGAACTCAACCTCTGGTCTGGTTTGCCGCTTACATAATTTTTTTGACATCATTATCTTCTTTGTAAAAAAAGATTTGAGGGACAACTGACCAAGATGGGAACCTGAAAACATAAAAAAGAATCTGACACCAAAACTAATAAAGCTAGAAATACAGACAGAGACCACTGAAAAGGGGGCTATTTAAAATTGTATTTTTTTTTAATAGCCACAGTATTGTAATTTTGCATTTTTTAGATACATTTTAAATTTTTAATGTATTTTAGGCAACCTGTGAAGTCCTTTGTAACTTTGTTAAAAAAAAGTACTTTGAATTTCTTCCAAAATACAATACACTCAATCAGTGAAAAACTTGAGTCCGACATGGTGCAGATGAATTATTGTGCAACAAATAAATCTGCCTCATGTTACAGCAACTAATCTGTTGCATAAAGAATAATATTTGATAAACACTCAGGACTAATGGACTTTTGCAATGACTGATTGATGGCTGTTTCATTTGTAGCCTTTTCTATCCATGTTTTCTTTTCACTTTGTATGCTTATTTTTCACACTTGTATTTGTTAGCTTTCACAGTTCCTGTGTTCACATGAAACGTCGAACTACTCAGACACCACCTCAGCCCTTGGGGATGGAGCTGTGTCAGCCTCTGGGAGTTGGCTGACTGAGAGACTCCTTCATTAATCTGAGGCCTCTGACTACTGTCTGTCAGCAGCTGAAGGGGATTTCCACACTTTCTATGTCTGGTTGTGTTTGAGAACAAACCGTTCATTAGCACGAGGCATAAATTCTGATGTGGGATCTCTCATCAGTGGCTGGCTCGATGTCTGTGTTTGAGCTGCTCCCGTTGTAAATTTAAAGCAGACAGCTGCACAGATGCATAGTTTCACTCTTACACCTGAGTTAGTATTTAACCCCCACTGATTCACTTCATCAACATATAAGTATCTGTAAAGAGAAAGCACTGACATGTTGTCACTGTGTCTGGTACGGTTCAACAATGGCTGCTGATGACAGGTACGTTTTGATGTTTGACTGAGTTTAAAAGGCCTAGACTGTTGTGTCTGTGACTTTGTGTTTTTTTGTGAAACCTGTTAAGATATAGTTTTTTAAATCCAGGGTGTAGAGCAGCACATTATTCATTAAATGCTGACTTTTCACACCAGTAATCCCATTTTGAAAAACATATTGGTGCCATGAGTGCAGTCTGGAAGTACTCCCCAGGACATTTTGAGCATCAAACCCTTTATTTACTGTATTTGGAGGCATTTTTATGCAAACATTTGCCGTGAAATTAATTTCACTTTTGTGAAACACAAAGCACAAAACTAGTTACTAATTCAATTTAAACAACGAATGTCTGCTGCTTCCTGCATACATTTTCACATTTCAGTCAATATTTAAAGTGACATAGACTTGGTAAGGTAATGATGCCTATTCAAAAATGATAGAAAGAGAGGGAAGTTTACCTTAGTACAACTAAAAACAGTTGTTAAAATGTTTAACACCTGTTGTCATGCTGTTATCATGACAACAGGAATCCTTACTGTACTTGTGTATAAACTATTACCTGCCTGTCTTCTCATTGATTGGTTTCTGTGGCAATAATGAGTTTTTACCTCCATTAATTATCATAAGTATCAATCTGCAACCCACTGGACATCAGCTTCGAGTTATTATTTCTTTCATTGCCAACTAAAGTGGTTAAAAAAGCACAATTAAACAATACCAATTCAGTGGACAGTGCTGAATTTTTTTTTACCTTTCAGTCTGGCCATGATCGGCTACTGTTAACAAAATGTGGTTTACACATTTTTTGGGCTAAAATGTAAGCAAACAGTCGCAAATTTAAACATCAGTCAGACAGAGATCAGATTAGTATTAGATATGGAGTCTCATAAATGGCGCCCTTTTCAAATATAAGTATTCTATCTCATTTTCTCTCTGCTTTTGTCTCCACCAACTTCTTAGTGAAATATGTGGTTATGGCTGCTAAATGCTGCGTCTGCAGTTTGGTGATTTCCAGTTGGTTTAAATAAAGTTTCTCATATTTTATACTACAAACTGCTTAATGTAGCTGCTGGAAGTGACCATTGATGATAGCAGTGAGACTAGACCAAATGTTACATAATGAGGTTACAGTATGTGATGCAAACTACAAAAATGAGCTGAATGACAATAAACAGTAAGAGAGCAAATATATAGATGATAACTCTCTGTAGGTTTCTAATTATGAGTGGCCACTTGAGTAAAACATTTAACATTATTTAAAAAAAACAAATTTTCTTGGCTTCTTTGGTGTTTAATCACAAGCTTTAACTGGCAAACACATTGTTCATTATTACAAAATCTTTCAAAGAGGCTCATTGAGCTATGATCGGGAGATAATATCTACCAGGGAAACCCCCAGAGCGAAGGGCAGTACATGAGCTCGTGTGTAGCATGTTGGTAACATGCATGCTTGTGTGCTTTTGTGTATGAGAGAGGGATTACTTCCACTTCCTAAACTTAGATTCTTGAGATGCTCTCACTGTCATGCTATGGTGTGACATGACTTCATTGTTAAATACTCATCATGCCAAACATTTTACAAGCAGAAAGAGATTAGTATCGCCACAAATCTCCCACACGTCTGAGCTCAAACGACAGCAGATTAAAGGTAGTTACACACGAGACAGAACAAAAATCAAAGGCTTCAGCTTTCTGTGTCTCTGTTATTTTTCTTTGCGTGATGAATGACTGTTTCTCTGTGCTTGCATCTGTGCTTCGCGTGCTGTATGTGTAGATGTTTGCAAGCATACACACTCCCTCTCTCCCCTGCTGTTGTAACAGTTGTTCTCCTTTCACCATTGTTCAAAAAAAAAAAACATCACACGTGTTCTGATTCCCAGTATAGGCTGCTGACAAACACGCCTGATTCCCTCACCACCTCTATTGTTTCACCTCATGTTGTGCAGTGGGTCGTCTTCATTCATATTTCCATACTCTGATTCTAATATTATGCTGATTTTAGGATTTTGGGGACCTCTGGAGGTCCTGGAGGTACAGGGGGTCTCCTCTCCCACTCGTTCTCACCAGCAGCAGATGGCCCGGGCTGGGCTGGGCAGCGTGAAAGAGCCCCCATTGTCTGTGGATGTAGCGTAGCCGCCTAGCCCAGATGGCATTTGTACCTTTTGTGTCTATTCTGACTTTGTGCCGTGTGTGCTGTCTGCTTCAGTGGGTGGTAGCCCTGTGCTCGCTTTCATTAGCCTCTCTCTCCGTCTCTTTGTCTCACTTTCTCTTGTTTCCCTGTGTGTCAATTCAGTTCACACCAAATGAGCTTT